>NC_064631.1:172395300-177195300 GCF_023864275.1 Schistocerca cancellata
TAGACGAGAACCTCTAATCAGATTTTATGGATGACGTGCTGACACAAGCAGACAACATTTCACTCAGCGAAGAATTTACAGAGGAGAAAATACATGAAACGCTATTGAGAAGCCCGAGAGAAAATTCACCAGGAATAGATGGCATACCAAGGGATTTTTACCTCATTTATTGGGACATACCAAAAGAAGAGCTAATTAATGTACTCAGTGATGTATCGGATATCCAACAGCTCCTTACAAGCTTTCACGAGGGAATCATCGTATCGGTGCTCAATAAATGCCCGCCAGCAGACGTCGAATCACTTAGGCCTACAACCTTGATGAACGCTGAATCTGGGCACAGTGTAGCCGACACCGCAAATGACTACCGTGACATAACAGACATCACGGGTGTCTGTAAAACAAGGAATATCTATTCATTTTTCGAAAGTTTTAACAGGATCTCTCATAGTTTTCCACTAAAAACATTGAGAAAGCTTGATATCTGCAACAAATTCTCCCAAGGAGCTAAATCTAAAATCGTAGTCAATGGGCATCCTCGATGCGGTCGAACCTCTCCTGAGGAAACTTAACAGCTCACTCCCAGGCTTGGTCTTACTAGGAAAGAAAATCGTACATCGAGTATTTGCTGATGATCTGAGCATATTTGTATCGGCACAAGACTGGATACCGCAAGCAAAATATTTATTCAACTCTTACTGTACAGCGACAGGAACCATATCAACTGACAAATCCCAGTTAATGAACTCACGGAAAGGTTTACTGCTGGAAGGAAAACGATGATTGCTCACAGCAACAAGGTCTAGGGCTAGATCTGCTGTCATACATACAAAGAATGCAGACTATCAACTGGCGATTAATGTTGAGCAACGTTAGGACCTGCATACAGCTACATTCTTTGTTAAGCCTTGACGTGATCCAGAAAGTAAAACTTGTGAACGAGTTTATGTTATCGAACGTGTATTACATAGCGTCCATATTGCCAGTAACAGAATCAATAGTCAATGTCTGCTATCAGCGCTTGCATATATCATATGCCGTGGGAATATTTTCAAGGTAAAATATAGCACCCTACATCCCCTTCTGAAAAAGGTGGGATCGAATTAATAGATACTGACCCTGAATGCTAAGCATTAGTTTACTGGTATACAATGTCCTTAAAAGATCAAAATTCAGTGCCACCAGCCTCACCAGTCTACTTCTGAAAGCAGTTTAGTTTACACAGTCAAGTATAACCTATCCATATTGCAAAATACATCAAAAAAATCAGCTTGAGCAGAACCTCCATAGTCGAGAACAGCTACGTAACACAGGAAGGCAAACTGAGCAATACAATAAGAAACGCTCAGTCTCTAACAGAATGTAAATTAAATACCCTCATGTCCATTGACCTGAGGTGCAAAGACCATTCACAACAAATGGCTTACATCAGATGTTAGGACAGATTGGTAAAAAAAATTGTCAACGAAAGGATTCCAGTCCACACAAACTTACACTCAACCCATTTTGCCGATTCACCGAACTGTGACAAGTGTAATGAAGAAGATTCGCTTATACACCGGTTTACACTTTGTCACGCAGGCTGAATCTGGGAATGGACTCACCTTTTACTTTGTAATTAAGATTAATAATCTTACTCATTATGTTACTTATATTTCACATGCACCTCACGATCTAGAAGTAAGTTCCGGCAGTACAAAGAAAATATGCTACAACGAAAGAGAAGAAATTTATTTTACTTACATCTCTAATTTTTGGGCCAAAGAAGCAAAAACCTCAGTTTCTAAAGGCGACAAGAGTTTGGATTTGGGTAAAATATCAAATTTAGTTTAATTTGCAAAGAACCATACATTTCATTTTTTGAAGGAAGAGAGAGATGAAGGATTTCAGAAGAAAGAAAAATTACTTTAGATTTCTAGGTTGAAGGAATGTACAACCATTAAAAGCGACTTTACTGCGTTACTATTTTTCTTTTTCAGTCCCAAAAATGGAAAGTTTTTTTATCGTTTAATTTACAATTAAGAATAAAATGAATTTAAATAAATAATGAAAAATAGAAAAAGTTACTACACCAAAAGAAATATTGACGTTAGTTAATTTCTTCCGGTTTACGGGAGAATTACTATGTTTAAACAAAGAAGATAAAGGGTGCGGAAGCCTGGCCGAAAAAGCAGCTTAAGGTGACCGGTAGAATGGCTGTAAGAGAGGGGGGGGGGGAAGAAAGCTCTTTATAATTTTTAAAAAAAGGAAAAAAACTCACTTGTTGGGACCTACTGGAATAATGAATTCATTTCTGTGGCATCCTGGCAGGTGATGTGGAATCCCCTTGCCTGGCTTTTTATCTAAAATCCTACAGCGTTGAATGAAAGCAGTACCAGTAATGTACTTATTTCTGACGTGTCTTAGTTCTCTATTTCACAATGGCTGTTAATACTAATTTTGTTGAAACCGAATGTATTCTGAAAATATACCAAAATGGTCATTTATATATAGTGCTTGCGACAATTTCGTTAACGGCTTGCAAACCGCTTTTAGTATTATAGTAACCTGTATTTCCTTTTTCTTCTTTTTGTAAGTAGAATTGTTAATAAATATGGAGAAGAGGTTGATAGATACGCCCACATTTTATCTTGTCTCTCTCCATTCACTTGAAGTAGTATTTGAAACAATGTTTCCGCTGAAGGGAATTGTATTCCTGCGCCGAAGTTCTGAAAATTATCGTTATTTTGCAAGGTTTCTTCAGTCCAGTCTGAATCCATTCCATTAAAACATTATCATCACCAGCTGCCTCTCTTTTTCATATGTCTCGAATGGATTTATAAATCTTATCTGGTGATACGTAAGAGTCCTCATTATCTTCAAGAATAACTTTCTGCATTTCTGATTTATACTTTGCGGCTTTCAAATATTTAAGGAAGTCTTACAGAACTTATACCACTTTCTTTCTTTTTCAACCTACTCTACCGCTTTGACTGATCAAATGTAATGTCTGCCCAACGTAAGTTTCTGTTCTGTTTCCTTCATACAGGTTTTCGCGGCGAATGCTGGCTGCATCTGTGGTATTGTCCATAAAGCTGTACATGCCCGCTGGTAGTTGAAAACGGCGAACAACTCAGGCAGCTCAGCCTGTGTTGGATGCATAGATAACACTTTATCGGAATTTCTAAAATCGTTAGGGGAAGTGGCAACAAAACGACTATTCACGACGGTATGTAGAATGTATGAGTCTGGTATTATACGATTTGACTCTCGGAAAAACGTCATCCTTACAATTCCGAAGATTTCACGAGCCGACAATTGTGAGAATTACCACACAATCTGTTTTTCAGTTTATGCACCCAAGCTGCTTACAAGGATAATATAGAGATGAATGGAAAAGAAAACTGAGAATGTGTTACATGGCTTTCAGTTTGACCTTAGGAAAAGTAAAAGCATCGGAGAGGGAGTTTTGACGTTGCGACTGATAACAGAAGCTTGACTAAAGAAAAATCAGGACACTTTCATAGGATTTGTAGACCTGAAAACGCCTTCGACAATCTAAAATGGTGCATGACTTTCGAAATTCTGTGAAAATAAGGGGAAACCTATAGATAAAGGCAGGTACTATACAATATGTACAAGAGTCAAGAAGGAACAATACAAATGGAAGATCAAGAACGAAGTGCACGGATTAGAAAGTGTGTAAGACAGAGGTGTAAACTTTAGCCTCTACTGTCTATGCACCGAAGAAGCAATGACGGAAATAAAAGAAAGGTTGAAGAGCGAGATTAAAATTCAAGGTGGAAGAATATCAGTGATAAGTTTCGTTGACGACATTGCTGTCCTCAGTGAAAGTGAAGAATAATTACAGGATCTGCTGAAAGGAATGAATAATATGATGAGAACAGAACGTGAATTGAGAATAAATCGAAGAAATGCGAAAGTCATGAGAAATAGCAGAAATGAGGACTGCAAGAGACTTAGCATCATGACTGCTGATCACAAAGTAAAAGAAGTTAAGGAATTCTGCAACCTAGTCAGCAAAATAACTCAAGACAGAGCAGGGAAGACATAAAAAGCACACTATAAGTGGCAAAAATCGTATTCCTGGCCACGAAATGTAAACCAGCATCAAACGTAGGCCTTAATTTGAGGAAGACGTTTCTGAGAATATATGTTTGGAGAACAGCATTATATGGTAGTGAAACATGGATTGTGGGAATACCGGGATAGGAGAGAATCAAAGCATTTGAGATGTGGCGCTACAGAAGAATGTTAAAAATTATGTGGACTGGTAAGGTAAAAAAAGTGGCTGCTCTTGAGACCAGAATGAGATTTTCACTCTGCAGCGGAGTGTGCGCTGATATGAAACTTCCTGGCAGATTAAAACTGTGTGCCGGACCGAGACTCAAACTCGGGACCTTTGCCTTTCGCGGGCAAGTGCTCTACCAACTTTTTTTTCATCTAATTTTGTTCTATAGTGTCCGTTGAATTAGTTCGTGGTGGACGTCCGATGACATCCGTTCAGGTTGTTCGTTGATCTGTTCACTCAGTCTTTTTATTACAAAGGGGAGCTAAACCGTCTGACCGAACACGCTGAGCTACCGTGCCGACACCAACTGAGCTACTCAAGCACGACTCACGGCTCGTCCTCACAGCTTTATTTCTGCCAGTACCTCGACTCCTACCGTCCAAACTTGCTCTTGAGACGTCCGTGAAACCCTCATCACTTTGAAACACTACCAGAGGTTCGGGCGGTCCGTTGGGTAGTGATAAGAGCCGAAATCTGCATTGCGTTTCGATAAATGTAGCCTCGCTTTATCAGAAACATAGGCTCTTTCATGATCTACCCCTTCATCATGCAGTTGTAGTCACTTGCTGTGCTGACTTGAACGAAAAGTTTCTGAATTAGTCACCTACTTTGTAAGGCTGTAATTTCTATCTGTGCACAGCAGAGTTAGCAGTTGCTACTGTCATTTCAATCTGAACTACTGAATAGTGCGATATCTATTTTTTTCTTATAGTTATGGCCAATGCCGCTCCCAAGACATCTAGTTCACCTGAAACTTACATAATCAGATTTAAAAATTGGAGCATATGCAGCCTACCTTCGTGGTGTTGTTTCCTGTGCAACGTAAGTGAAACAATTTATGCATATACACGACTAGCGACCTATCCCAGCTACGCACAGATTGCTCTAAGTATCTGCCGTCAGACAAATTCTTCCTGATATGTAGAAAATACACAAACCTCTTCCCTGAATCAATGTATTTGTTAGTCAAAACCGTGTCAAAATCCCCGCAGTATTTACTGAGATTCATGACAGACAGAAAGTCGTGGCGGGAGAATCGGCTGCCCTCTGGATTTGCAGCGGTTGTTACTGCTTTTCCCACCAGATACAGCCTCCTCTGTAGCTGACGAGCTTGTACTTGTAGCTCTCATCATTGCCACGAGATGTCACTCAAAACGTCAATCAAACGTGGAAAACATATCGATACATATATTTCACACTCGTCATTACTCTAAACAATAAGTTATGTACACGATCCTTCGTCGAGAATGAGTCTATCTACTAGCGAAAACTGTAGCAAAATGCCTAAGTAGTTCCTGAGATTAGCCTTCACTTGCAGACAGAAATGACGGCAGGGGACTTTGATTTATAACACCTCGTGTATACACAAAATATTTAAAAAAAATATACCAACAAACGTCGCGGGCTGTAGTTTACGCTCTCAGGACCAAATGTAGCATGAGAAACCATATCTGCAAGCTTCACGTAGCTGCTCCACAGAGAGTAGAAATTATAGTGATGAACAACTACTGCCAGGCCACCCCTTAAACAGATAATACGAGATTTTTCATAGACGAGCTGTGGACGGAAAGTGCGAAGTGAGCATGACAGCATTCAGAACGTCGGATGGCGTCGAACGCGTCCACGCCTGTCACAACCCCGTCAGCGGTCCGTCATGATCCAAACTTATGTTTGCTGTACAAGGGGTGGCCTAGGGACTGGTGTTGGCTGCTGCAACTTCGACGGTATGTAGCATCGTTCGATGACTTTTTCCGTAATTGATTCCTTTCTCCACTCACTTCTCTGAGACACCCTAATACAACCTCTGAAAATTTACGACATAGCTATGTTACACTCTGTATATACTCGACAGAGATAGATGATCAAATCGAAAACTTCTTTGGGGGTATTATAAATAGGAATCCATACATATTATCTTTATTTCTTTCTTTTGCTTGTGCCGTTTTTCCCGCGGATACGCAGGGTTGGCATGGTTAATCGGATGTGGCAATGTTAGTTGAAGGGGTGGCCGTACGCCCTTCCTGTCGGCACCCCGTACCCCCAGGAAGGAATTAGTGTACCCCAACTGTCTGCGACTAGTGTAATCCATGGAATAGTGTGAAAGTGTTCAGATGTCTGCGAGCCGTGTAACTGAGGCGGGACGTGGGGACCAGCCCGGTATTCACCTAGTGGGATGTGGAAAACCGCCTAATAACCACATCCAGGCTGGCCGGCACACTGGCCCTCGTCGTTAATCCGCCGGGCGGATTTGATCCGGAGCCGGCGCGCCTACCCGAGTCCAGGAAGCAGCGCGTTAGCGCGCTTGGTTAACCTGGCGGGTCAGTCCGTACATATTATAAAAATGGATATGTATTTACCTGTGTGTGTGTGTGTGTGTATGTGTGTGTGTGTGTGTGTTTGTGTGTAAAGCACTAGGCCGATTTCAGCCAAACTTGGTAAAAACATTACTTAGTGAAGTTTCATATCAGCGCACACTCCGCTGCAGAGTGAAAATCTCATTCTGGAAACATTCCCCAGGCTGTGGCTAAGCCATGTCTCCGCAATATCCTTTCTTTCAGGAGTGCTAGTTCTGCAAGTTTCGCAGGAGAGCTTCTGTAAAGTTTGGAAGGTAGGAGACGAGGTACTGGCAGAAGTAAAGCTGTGAGTACCGGCCGTGAGTCGTGCGTCGGTAGCTCAGTTGGTAGAGCACTTGCCCGCGAAAGGCAAAGGTCCCGAGTTCGAGTCTCGGTCGGGCACACAGTTTTAATCTGCCAGGAAGTTTCATATCAGCGCACACTCCGCTGCAGAGTGAAAATCTCATTCTGGGAACATTACTTACTATCAGGCAAGAACGCTGTGGGTGTAAGAACAACCTAACTACCATAGTTCACGAGATACGTCGTCATAATCAATGAGATGGATGAAAAAGTGCCGCATCATGCGTGAAGTTTTAATACGTCCGTTCTTTAATACCAAGACACAAATACAGTTGAGTCAACATAAGGAAATCCATGAGACCTGGCAGCGCTTTTGACAGCTTCCAACCGCGAAGCAAAAGCGGTTGTAGGCGAAAACAATAGCCGTGTATAACGTCGCGTTCTAGACACGCGAAGCAACTGACCCCAGTTTCCAGTTTTCCTTTTTGTTTTCGTTCCGAGTAGAAATCTGGCAAAATGAATACGTGCGTAATGCCTGCTTTATCGGCTAGTACCTTAATGATTGTACTAACTTCCTGGATCGTAGCATACCCGACGGCGTATGAGGCGGCCACGCTACTGAAGTGCTCCCCCTTGCAGAGCCGCAGCCGGTGTGGCGCCGCGTGGCCTCCTTCATGGACCTGGACCTGCTGCGCAGCGGCGTCTTCCTGAACACGATGCTCGGCACGGGCAGCATGGTGACGTCCAGCGTCAACTTCACGCTGCTGCTGCCGTTCTACCTGCAGCGCGTGGTCGGCCTGCCGCTGAGCGACACGGCGCTCTGCCTCACCATGCTGGCCGTCGGCGACTTCCTGTCCAGGCTGACCGTGCCGCCCGTCACCGACCGCCTCGGCGCCAGGCCGCGCCACGTCTTCTTCGTCGGAGCCGTACTCACCGCACTCACCAGATCAGGTGACATCAGAGACTTACACTACTGGCCATTAAAATTGCTGCACCAAAAATAAATGCAGATGATAAACGGGTATTCATTGGACAAATATACAGGGTGATTCAAAAAGAATACCACAACTTTAGGAATTTAAAACTCTGCAGCGACAAAAGGCAGAGCTAAGCACTATCTGTCGGCGAATTAAGGGAGCTATAAAGTTTCATTTAGTTGTACATTTGTTCGCTTGAGGCGCTGTTGACTAGGCGTCAGCGTCAGTTGATGCTTAGATGGCGACCGCTCAACAGAAAGCTTTTTGTGTTATTGAGTACGGCAGAAGTGAATCGACGACAGTTGTTCAGCGTGCATTTCGAACGAAGTATGGTGTTAAACCTCCTGATAGGTGGTGTATTAAACGTTGGTATAAACAGTTTACAGAGAATGGGTGTTTGTGCAAAGGGAAAAGTTCTGGACGGCCGAGAACGAGTGATGAAAATGTAGCACGCATCCAGCAAGCATTTGTTCGCAGCCCAGGAAAATCGACTCGCAGAGCTAGCAGAGAGCTGCAAATTCCACGATCAACTGTATGGAGAGTCCTACAAAAAAGGTTAGTTATGAAACCTGAACGTCAACTATCCGAGGCGATGGATCGGCCGCCAGGCAGACCGTGACAGAGCACTTCATCACTGGCCTCCAAGAAGCCCTGATCTTACCCCCTGCGATTTTTTCTTATGGGGGCATGTTAAGGATATGGTGTTTCGGCCACCTCTCCCAGCCACCATTGATGATTTTAAACGAGAAATAACAGCAGCTATCCAAACTGTTACGCCTGATATGCTACAGAGAGTGTGGAACGAGTTGGAGTATCGGGTTGATATTGCTCCAGTGTCTGGAGGAGGCCATATTGAACATCTCTGAACTTGTTTTTGAGTGAAAAAAAAACTTTTTAAATACTCTTTGTAATGATGTATAACAGAAGGTTATATTATGTTTCTTTCATTAAATACACCTTTTTAAAATTGTGGTATTCTTTTTGAATCACCCTGTATTATACTAGAACTGACACGTGACTACATTTTCACGCAATTTCTGTGCATGGATCCTGAGAAATCAGTACCCAGACCAACCACCTCTGGCCGTAATAGCGGCCTTGATAAGCCCATGGAGTTTCAACACGGCGGACTCTGTGAATCTACATCTACATCTTCATCCATACTCCGCAATCCACCTGACGGTGTGTGGCGGAGGGTACCCTGAGTACCTCTATCGGTTCTCCCTTCTATTCCTGTCTCGTATTGTTCGTGGAAAGAAGGATTGTCGGTATGCTTCTGTGTGGGCTCTAATCTCTCCGATTTTATCCTCATGGTCTCCTCGCGAGATATACGTAGGAAGGAGCAATATACTGCTTCACTCTTCGGTGAAGGTATGTTCTCGAAACTTTAACAGAAGCCCGTACCGAGCTACTGAGCGTCTCTCCTGCAGAGTCTTCCACTGGAGTTTATCTACTATCTCCGCAATGCTTTCGCGATTACTAAATGATCCTGTAACGAAGCGCGCTGCTCTCCGTTGGACCTTCTCTATCTCTTCTATCAACCCTATCTGATACTGACCCCACGCTGTTGAGCAGTATTCAAGCAGTGGGCGAACAAGCGTACTATAACCTACTTCCTTTGTTTTCGGATTGCATTTCCTTAGGATTCTTCCAATGAGTCTCAGTCTGGCATCTGCTTTACCGACGATCAACTTTATATGATCATTCCATTTTAAATCACTCCTAATGCGTACTCCCGTATAATTTATGGAATTAACTGCCTCCAGTTGCTGACCTGCTATTTTGTAGTTAAATGATAAGGGAACTATCTTTCTATGTATTCGCAGCACATTACATTTGTCTACATTGAGATTCAATTGCCATTCCCTGCACCATGCGTCAATTCGCTGCAGATCCTCCTGCATTTCAGTACAATTTTCCATTGTTACAACCTCTCGATACACCACAGCATCATCTGCAAAAAGACTCAGTGAACTTCCGATGTCATCCAAAAGGTAATTTACGTATATTGTGAATAGCAACGGTCCTATGACCCTCCCCTGCGGCACACCTGAAATAACAGAGCGCAGCATGTCATTCTCAATGGAGAGAAGTCTTCCGAAGTAAGACTTCTCTCCATTGAGAATGACATGCTGCTCTCTGTTATCTAGGAACTCTTCAGTCCAATCACACAACTGGTCTGATAGTCCATATGTTCTTACTTTGTTCATTAAACGACTGTGGGGAACTGTATCGAACACCTTGCGGAAGTCAAGAAACACGGCTTCTACCTGTGAACCCGTGTCTATGGCTCTCTGAGTCTCGTGGACGAATAGCGCGAGCTGGGTTTCACACGACCGTCTTTTTCGAAACCCATGCTAATTCCTACAGAGTAAATTTCTAGTCTCCAGAAAAGTCATTATGCTCGAACATAATACGTGTTCCAAAATTCTACAACTGATCGACGTTAGAGATATAGGTCTATAGTTCTGCAGATCTGTTCGACGTCCCTTCTTGAAAACGGGGATGACCTGTGCCCTTTTTCCAATCCTTTGGAACGCTACGCTCTTCCAGAGACCTACGGTACACCGCTGCAAGAAGGGGGCAAGTTCCTTCGCGTACTCTGTGTAAAATAGAACTGGTATCCCATCAGGTTCAGCGGCCTTTCCTCTTTTGAGCGATTTTAATTGTTTCTCTATCCCTCTGTCGTCTATTTCGATATCTACCATTTTGTCATCTGTGCAACAATCTAGAGAAGGAACTACAGTGCAGTCTTCCTCTGTGAAACAGCTTTGGAAAAAGACATTTAGTAATTCGGCCTTTAGTCTGTCATCCTCTGTTTGAGTACCATTTTGGTCACAGAGTGTCTGGACATTTTGCTTTGATCCACCTACCGCTTTGACATAAGACCAAAATTTCTTAGGATTTTCTGCCGTCAGTACATAGAACTTTACTTTCGAATTCGTTGAACGCCTCTCGCATAGCCCTCCTCACACTACATTTCGCTTCGCGTAATTTTTGTTTGTCTGCAAGGCTTTGGCTATGTTTATATTTGCTGTGAGTTCCCTTTGCTCCCTCAGCGGTTTCCTAACTCGGTTGTTGTACCACGGTGGCTCTTTCCCATCTCTTACGATCTTGCTTGGCACATGAGTATATTGTACGATGGTTTTGAGCCTTGTCCACTGATCCTCAACACTATCTGTACTTGAGACAAAACTTTTGTATTGAGCCGTCAGGTACTCTGTATTCTGCTTTTTGTCAGTTTTGCTAAACAGAAAAATCTTCCTACCTTTTTAATATTTCTATTTACGGCTGAAATCATCGATGCAGTAACTGCTTTATGATCGCTGATTCCCTGTTCTGTACTGGAGGACCGCCTCTGAATGCAAGCACGCTAAAGTGCACGAATTGTGTTGCACAGATACCTCATCCCACAGTTCCATACCTGTTGCACTTGGTCGGTCAATTCAGGAACGTGGGTGACGCTAGATTTGTCGTCCGATGATGTCCCATGGATGCTGGACTGGGACCTGATGATCGTCTAGGCCAAGGGAACATGTCGACACAATGTAGTGTGTCCTGGGTTACATCAGTGGTTTTTGGATAAGCGTTATCGAGTTAGAAAACACCCGCTAGGTTGTTGTTCATGAATGGCAGCACAATAGGACGATTCACCACATTGGGTTGGGGTTGGGTTGGGTTGTTTGGGGGAGGAGACCAGATAGCGAGGTCATCTTGTCTCATTGGATTAGGGAAGGACGGGGAAGGAATTCGTCCGTGCCCTTTCAAAAGAACGATTTAGGGAAATCACGGAAAACCTAAATCAGGATGGCCTGATGTGTCACCACATTGACGTCCAAAGTTACAGTAAGGGTTGCGTGGGATAACCGCGAGAGTTCTGCTGCCATGCGAAATCGCGCCCCAGATCATAACTCAACGCGTAAATCCAGTGTGTTTTCGAAACAACGCACGGTCATCACTGGCACCGAGACGCAACCAGCTTTCATCATAAAACACAACAGACATCCACCCTGCCCTCCAATGAACTCTCACTTGACACCACTGAGGTCGAAGTTGGCGTTAGTCTGCGGTCAGTGAAATGCGTCTGGGTCGGCTCTGTCCTTGAAGTAACCGATGTGTAACACTCCGCTGTGTCAGTGTGGTGCAACTGCTGCTCAAATCGCTGCTGCAATTAAAGTATGATGCGCCAGAGGCATGCACCGAACACATTTGTCGTCTCTCTTGGCAGTGCCACGTGGCCGTGTGGAGCTCAGTTGTCATGCTATCGTACATTCATGTGAACACCGCTGCCAGATATCACATACAGTGACTACATTCCTGCCCCGTCTTTCCGCCATATGGTAGTAGAAACTTGCAGCTTCTCATGGACCTATTACACGACCTCGTTGAAACTCAGTGAAATGTTGATAATGGCATCTTTGTCACCATAAAGACATTCCTAACTAACATCAACTCTGCAGGTCCAATCTCAATGGTAATTAACGCTTATGACCGTCACAGATTATATTTAAAGCAAACCTGATTTGCACCTTCATAATGGCGCTACTAGCGCCAGTCTTATGCGACCGGCGTAAAATCTGAACGGACATAATGTTTCAGATGTAGAAACGCGCCTACCGACTTTTCTTTATGTCACACAACTTTACTGTGCGGCTGGTCCCGGCGGAGGTTCGTCCTTTGGATAACTTAGGTTAAGTAGTGTGTAAGCTTAGGGACTGATGACCTTAGCAGTTAAGTCCCATAAGATTTCACACACATTTTTTTTCACACAGCGTTCTTTTCCGGCAGTATGATATACGCACTGAGCCAAACGGGAATGACACCTTTATTCGAAGAAAAGAATTATACTGAACTTTTTACCATTTATGATGGTCCCCTGGACATTACAAAAGGCGAGACGTTGTTTTAGTGAATGATCACCACCGGCACAGTGCATTCTCTGCAACGGGCTCTCATGCTGGCCACAAAACTGGTTAGTAGTTCTTGTGCTGGGGCGTTCCATTCCTCCATCAGAGCGGTTGGCAACTGTTGTATGCTGGTTGGTACATGTGTAAGTGTTGCAGTATGTCCCTACCGAGGGACGTAGCGCTGTGGTTAACATATTGAACTTGCATTCGGAAGGATAAGAGTTCAAATCCACTACCAGCCTTCTACATTTAGGTTTCCATCATTACCTTGTATCGCACTGGGAAAATGCCGCTATCATTACTCTTTTGAAAGGGTACAGCCAATTTTCTTCGATATCCTTGAATGAAAAATCCGAGCTTGTGCTCAGTCCCTAATGACGTCGATGGAGGCGGGATACGAATTATGTTTTTTCCAGTACGTCTTCCAAATGGATACCACGAATGCTCGACGGGATTTCAGTCTGGGGAACGGGCAGGTTAGTCAATACGACGAATATCCCCCCGTTCGAAATGCTCTATCCGCGCCATTTGATGCGGCGGCGCATTGTTATCCACAAAAATGAATTCAGGGCCGAATGCACTCCTTAAAGACGATCATGGGGAATAGTGCAGTGTTACAATAACGCTGATCGGTGATTGTACCATGTTCAAAGATGTGGAGGACACTACGACCAAGCAACATTATGCCTCCCCAAGCATATAGCCCACCAAAACGACCATGTTAGATAGTGCTGGACGTAGTCTCATATGGTGAGAGGTGGGAACTCGGAATCCATCCAGGTACATTGTTGAAAATGATTGTTTTGGTGGTCCGTGTGTCTTGTTTGGGAAGGCGTAGTGTTGTTGCATGAGGCGCTGATAACCACGATGTTCAGCACTGCCCAACTTAAATGTTCATCATCATCATCACATCATAATGTTGCATGGACGTACTTACCTTTGAAAATGGGTCATTCACTAGTCAACGTTATTTTGACACTGTACCTTTTTCTCCACGTGAGTCTTTCAGGGGGCATTCGCCCATGACTTCACGACCGTGATGATCACACATTCTATTGAGGACCATTCCTACCTTTCGTAATGGCTAAAGGACCATAATAAATCGTGATGACTTCTGTGTAGCTATTGGCTTTCATTAAAAGTGTCATTCCTGTTGATTACACTGCATATTTGCTTCAGTTACCTTGTGTACTATATTTCTGTATGTGGTCCATGTTTTATCGAGCTATGTGGGCAGCGAAACATGATTCGAAAATCTCTTTCTTCATTACGTTTTGCAGGCCACAGTTATTGATCCCACAGACGATCTACATAGGACTGATGTGGTAACTTGCTGGCCATCGGAGAATCTCAGTATCACACAGACAGTTCACAGACATACGGCAATTGTCCTGTTGAAAAATGGCAGCATGATACTGTTGCATGAGACACATAAGGACGCAGGCTGTCCGTCGCTAGTCGTTTATCTGGCGAGCATTCCTTGCTGGGCATGCCAAGAGGTTAAATATGAAAATCTTACTCTTGCCGTAACTCTTGATGTGGTGTTACGATAATCTGAATTTCTGGAATGGCCTCAGGTGATACGGAGGTGAGCTGTCTGCTGCGGAGAAAATAATTCTCGCAGCATGTCTGGCCAATGTGTCTTCGGCCTGCGCTGTTGGTGGTGTCCCAGTTCCAGGAGGATCCGATTGCGGGATTGACCTGTCCTCTAGTCAAAGCACGAGCAGTCTGCGGGAATCTGTCTCACAGCTGCGGTATACCTATCTCCTCATGCAGCAGGCGCATTGAATACAGCCTTGCGAGACGCCGAACGGCTGACTCTGCACCGTCTCCAGGGCTACGATATGTGTGTTGGCTGCTTATCCCCACTCCACGTCCAACAATGGTCTGACTAGGGATGGGTAGAGCGTAATGCCGTGGCGCTGAGGCGGCGTTGCCTGAGGAGGAGGAGGAGGAGATCAGTGTTTAACGTCCCGTCGACAACGAGGTCATTAGAGACGGAGCGCAAGCTCGGGTGAGGGAAGGATCGGGAAGGAAATCGGCCGTGCCCTTTCAAATGAACCATCCCGCCATTTGCCTGAAGCGATTTAGGGAAATTACGGAAAACCTAAATCAGGATGGCTGGAGACGGGATTGAACCGTCGTCCTCCCGAATGCGATTCCAGTGTGTTGCCTGAGGGTTAAGTAGAGAATGTAGGGCGCGGAGGCGCCCCACTGCTCCGCTTCTCGTGCACGCTGCACCTAGATGAGCCACGAATCAAGGGACACCCCGAGGTATTTTGCGGCCTTTACTTGGGGGATGGAGCCTTCCAGGATGTAGACAGGGGGCGGATCTGGTGGCAGCATTTGCTAGGTGAAAATTACTACCAGCCTCTTAGTGACGTTGAATCTCAGGCTCCACTTTGTCGACTATGCACGCAGTAAGTCGCACCTGAACTGAAGGCGGAACCTCATCGTCTGGACATTCATGCTACAAGTGACATCTCTGTATCGTCCGCGTAAAGCGCCGTATCTACGCGAGCCACATGCGGCGCGGCGGCCTGTTCAGGGAGTATAACAAGGTGCCGAACACCGACACCTGCGGCACCCTTGCACGTAACTGCCACTCTGTGGATGAGCCATCGTCTATTCTCAGTTGGAAGGTACTTCCAGCAAAGTAGGACCGAAGAAGGAACCCTTGTGACTTCGGCATCCCTGGCACAAAGTGTTTGTACACCACGCCGCAGTGCCACACCAAGTCTTTGGAGACGTCGTGAAGCACCGCCCAAAGGTACTTCCTTGTTTCCAGCGGTGGCTTCACCAGAGGCAGCAGCTGGTGAGAGCTGTTCGTTTGGTATGACACTGTCATGAGTGACATGTTTGCATCAGCCTCTCAAAGACCGTAGAGAGGAACGGTAGAAAGCTGATGCCTTACGTGGGTCCTACTCGGTTTTCGGGAGAGCCACAACACGTTTCCATGCGGAGGGATACGCCAGCAAACGAAGGGTCTGGTTGAATATATCGGCTAATGGCCGATAGATCCTGGGTAGAAGACACCTCGGCAGGTGGTTGTTGACTCCATTGCTGCCTCTAGCCGTCCTGGTGTTCAGAGAAAGGGGATGTAGATGTGCTGCGGTTTCATCCTCGGTGATAAATGGAATTTCCTGTGTCCTGGTTGTCAGGAAGTTGGGAAGTTGTTATTCGATTCGACGGATGCGAGAACGTCCGTGACGTACCGTTGGGTCTTTACATTTCCCTCAGTCACTACCAGCGCTGCAAAAGCACTCGTTTCTGTTGACAGCTGATGCATGGAATGGTAATACACCGGTTCGATTGCTGCTTTGCTCCGATAAATGGTGCGCGATGACACAGAATGTTGTAGGGAGGTCATTACTTGTTCTTGTTTAGGTCTTTAAGCGAAGTTTGTTGCTACTCCTAACCGCATTTAACTTGGGCCATTTCCTTTATTTCCTTTCCTTAGCTAGTATGAAGCAGCGGTGAACCTAATTGTTATTTTTATCGGGTGCACTGGGAGGACCACAAGCAGTGGACTCATTGACAGACGATGTCTTTGGAATAACACGGACTCTCGTAACCGAGGTCTTCAGCGCACACCTACGCCTTGGCACTCGGCTCAGATGTGGCCGGTTCGGATCCTGGTGATCGAAAAAAAATTGCACCAACAATACTTTGCAGGCAACGGGGAACAATTGGTGGCGTAAAGTTCCTAATCTTGTGGCAATGTCCTGGATTAAACTCCACACCTCTGTACAGTGACTCATGGTGTGAGGATATGTGACACTTCTGATGACGTTGGGTGGTAAGGTAGGCGGTTGTGGCATCACGGTTTACATTGTCTTTCAAATAACATTGGGATGAGTCAGAGATACGAC
The DNA here is from genome assembly GCF_023864275.1 of Schistocerca cancellata. Lineage (NCBI taxonomy): Eukaryota > Metazoa > Arthropoda > Insecta > Orthoptera > Acrididae > Schistocerca > Schistocerca cancellata. Next base: position 172,411,984 of record NC_064631.1, read on the forward strand.
CTGGTTTGGGGCGATGTACTATGCTGACAGAAGCTGTTAAAAGTTAGTTGCCTGACAGGTGTTAACACTGTGCTCTGAAATATTGAACTCAGACCTGTTAGTGAAAGAATTATACTTTACAACAAATAATAAAAAAATTTCGAAGAACACACCGTCTCTGGCAGTTTTAAATGTTCTCTCAAACTCTATGCAGGTCATTATTTCTGAAAGTTCACAGTTACGACAGCACAGCACGCCACGCTGGATTTATTCCCTCCGCAAGAAAGTCACAGTCCTCACTAAAAACTCCGAAATTTTCGTAGACGTCATCAATGAACGATCATAAACTACTTGTATTACCGATAAACACTGTTAGTTTTCAGGAAAATGTCTAGAGCTCCGGATAACGTGAACTCTCGCCCCAAGAGTCTGATCACGGACTCTTCAGGATTTACGGGTGAAATTCGTCTCCCAGTACCATAGTGCACAAAATATCTCTGATTAGTCAAATAACAACTCTCCCTCTTTGGGCCAATCCCCATCCCGAAGTCAGGTTAGATGAAATTAAAAATTCCTAAATAACTTACAAAAACAAATTAGCCTCAGCTGTAATCGTCTGAATAACGGAAGTAAGTTTCACATTTCCAAAATAATTTAAGATTGCTGCTTTATAACTGTTAGTTTCCCTCATGTGTATGACTCGTGCCAATACTGAGCAATTTGATTCCCCCACTAAGATAGTTATTCACAACTTCACTGATCCGGACTTCATGCCGCTTTGTTTTCCACATTTGATCAGAGAAGAAAACAAATGAAAATTACGTAATCTAATATATAAAATAACACTTCCATTAAAGTTGAAACTTTTACGTTAATCTGTAGTCTTTCATCAAAATATTGTTTACTTCGTTTTTTAAGGACCAGGTGTTTAATTAACTTTCTGGTGTGACATCTGGTCGAAAGATATTAACATATTACGAAGTCATAAATTCTGTGTTTTCTGTGGTCTTTTGCATACCAGATATTACTTGACGTAAAAATTTGAAATTAATACAATTGTTAACTATAATTTTTACTAATGGTTACACAAAGTTTCAGAACAACTGGGTTATTAGAACTGTATAAAAAATTCATAGCAACAATGTAACATTCGACCGCTGTTCAGTGCATGCAGACTGTTCGAAGAGCCAGCTGATCCATGTGCAACAGCTATGGAGCTGTGAACTTACTGCTCATATTACAAATAAATTTCAAGTCACCTTTATTGTCTATGATTTTTGTAAGTAAAGGTCTGGATGACTACGACAGAAAGAAAAGTGGTTCCTGAAGTTGTTACGTTTCCAGAATTTAAACAGCAGAACAGGAAATAGTCATTCAGCGTGCATATGACTATGTTAGAAAATAGTCTCGTAAAGACATTGGGATTGTGTATAGCACTCTATTATAGTCCAAAGGTTACACACTCCCTCCAGTGCGTAGTTCTTTCTCATGGCATTTGACAAATTGGATGTACTGCCGGTGTTGTTCTCGAGTAAAACTGTGGATTATGCCTGGTGCGATGCTATTACTTTGGCTTCACATGCACGTTTTCTAATACAACATTTGCGTTCACGTCTTCAACAACACAGGTTATACGCACATGTAGGCCGTCATCCACATTCATCTACATCTACATCTACATCCATACTCCGCAAGCCACCTGACGGTGTGTGGCGGAGGGTACCTACAGTACCTCTATCGGTTCTCCCTTCTATTCCAGTCTCGTATTGTTCGTGGAAAGAAGGATTGTCGGTATGCCTCTGTGTGGGCTCTAATCTCTCTGATTTTATACTCATGGTCTCTTCGCGAGATTTACGTAGGAGGGAGCAATATACTGCTTGACTCTTCGGTGAAGGTACGTTCTCGAAACTTTGACAAAAGCCCGTACCGAGCTACTGAGCGTCTCTCCTGCAGAGTCTTCCACTGGAGTTTATCTATCACTCCGTAACGCTTTCGCGATTACTAAATGATCCTGTAACGAAGCGCGCTGCTCTCCGTTGGATCTTCTCTATGTCTTGTATCAACCCTATCTGGTACGGATCCCACACTGCTGAGCAGTATTCAAGCAGTGGGTGAACAAGCGTAGTATAACATACTTCCTTTGTTTTCGGATTGCATTTCCTTAGGATTCTTCCAATGAATCTCAGTCTGGCATCTGCTTTACCGACAATCAACTTTATATGATCATTCCATTTTAAATCACTCCTAATGCGTACTCCCAGATAATTTGTGGTATTAACTGCTTCCAGTTGCTGACCTGCTATTTTGTAGCTAAATGATAAAGGATCTATCTTTCTGTGTATTCGCAGCACATTACACTTGTCTACATTGAGATTCAATTGCTATTCGCTGCACCATGCGTCAATTCGCTGCAGATCCTCCTGCATTTCTGTACAATTTTCCATTGTTACAACCTCTCGATACACCACAGCATCATCTGCAAAAAGCCTCAGTGAACTTCCGATGTCATCCACCAGGTCATTTATGTATATTGTGAATGGCAACGGTCCTATGACACTCCCCTGCGGCACACCTGAAATCACTCTTACTTCGGAAGACTTCCCTCCATTGAGAATAACATGCTGCGTCCTGTTATCTAGGAACTCTTCAATCCAATCACACAATTGGTCTGATAGTCCATATGCTCTTACTTTGTTCATTAAACGACTGTGGGGAACTGTATCGAACGCCTTGCGGAAGTCAAGAAACACGGCATCTACCTGTGAACCCGTGTCTATGGCCCTGTGAGTCTCGTGGACGAATAGCGCGAGCTGGGTTTCACACGACCGTCTTTTTCGAAACCCATGCTGATTCCTACAGAGTAGATTTCTCGTCTCCAGAAAAGTCATTATACTCGAACACAATACGTGTTCCAAAATTCTACAACTGATCGACGTTAGAGATATAGGTCTATAGTTCTGCACATCTGTTCGACGTCCCTTCTTGAAAACGGGGATGACCTTTGCCCTTTTCCAATCCTTTGGAACGCTACGCTCTTCTAGAGACCTACGGTACACCGCTGCAAGAAGGGGGGCAAGTTCCTTCGCGTACTCTGTGTAAAATTGAACTGGTATCCCATCAGGTCCAGAGGTCTTTCCTCTTTTGAGCGCTTTTAATTGTTTCTCTATCCTTCTGTCGTCTATTTCGATATCTACCATTTTGTCATTTGTGCGACAATCTAGAGAAGGAACTACAGTGCAATCTTCCTCTGTGAAACAACTTTGGAAAAAGACATTTAGTATATCGGCCTTTAGTCTGTCATCCTCTGTTTCAGTACCATTTTGGTCACAGAGTGTCTGGACATTTTGTTTTGCTCCACCTACCGCTTTGACATAAGACCAAAATTTCTTAGGATTTTCTGCCAAGTCAGTACATAGAACTTTACTTTCGAATTCATTGAACGCCTCTCGCATAGCCCTCCTCACACTACATTTCGCTTCGCGTAATTTTTGTTTGTCTGCAAGGCTTTGGCTATGTTTATGTTTGCTGTGAAGTTCCCTTTGCTTCCGCAGCAGTTTTCTAAATCGGTTGTTGTACCACGGTGGCTCTTTTCCATCTCTTACGACCTTTCTTGGCACATACTCATCTAACGGATAATGTACGACGGTTTTGAACTTTGTCCACTGATCCTCAACACTATCTGTACTTGAGACAAAACTTTTGTGTTGAGCCAACAGGTACTCTGAAATCTGCTTTTTGTCACTTTTTCTAAACAGAAAAATCTTCCTACCCTTTTTAATATTCCTATTTACGGCTGAAATCATCGATGCCGTAACCGCTTTATGATCGCTGATTCCCTGTTCTGCGTTAACTTTTCAAATAGTTCGGGTCTGTTTGTCACCAGAAGGTCTAATATGTTATCGCCACGAGTCGGTTCTCTGTTTAACTGCTCAAGGTAGTTTTCAGATAAAGCACTTAAAAAAATTTCACTGGATTCTTTGTCCCTGCCACCCGTTATGAACGTTTGTGTCTCCCAGTCTATATCCGGCAAATTAAAATCTCCACCCAGAACTATAACATGGTGGGGAAATCTACTCGAAATATTTTCCAAATTATCCTTCAGGTGCTCAGCCACAACAGCTGCTGAGCCAGGGGGCCTATAGAGAAATCCAATTACCATGTCTGAGCCTGCTTTAACCGCGACCTTCACCCAAATCATTTCACATTTCGGATCTCCGTCAATTTTCTTCGATACTATTGCACTTCTTATCGCTATAAACACGCCTCCTCCTTCACTGTTCAGCCTGTCTCTGCGGTATACATTCCAATCTGAGTTTAGGATTTCATTACTGTTTACGTCTGGTTTCAGCCAACTTTCTTTCCCTAGTACTATATTGGCGTTGTGATCGTTTATTAATGAGAGCAGTTCTGGGACCTTTCTATAGACGCTCCTGCAGTTTACTATTAGCACATTAATATTGTTATTCCCTGTTGCATTTTGCCTACTCCTACCTTGCCGCGTCTCAGGAGGCGTCTTGTCGGGCCTAAGGAGGGGATTCTCTAACCTAAAAAACCCCCATGTGCACTCCACACGTACTCCGCTACCCTTGTAGCCGCTTCCGGCGTGTAGTGCACGCCTGACCTATTCAGGGGGACCCTACATTTCTCCACCCGATAGCGGAGGTCGAGAAATTTGCACCCCAGATCTCCGCAGAATCGTCTGAGCCTCTGGTTTATGGAACTATGGTGTTACCATACCGTATGGTGGGGATATTATGTAACTGTATCCCGGCACATTTGTCCTTATCGTGTCGGGAAATCATGTTAATGTCGTTAGCTATTGCCGTCCATCATTTTTGATTTCCTGTGGGGGCTCTCTTGTATCAGTCTGTTCCTTAAAACCATTGTAGTTATCACGGTTGATAGTGTTACATATTTGTAACAGTTCACAAGACATTTCCAGTAGTTGATTTTAAATTTTAAAAAGTTGGCAGTCAGTTCCGAACTGTTTGAAACAAATTTTCTAAACAGACGAAATCACATTCAATGCACTTATACAAGAGGACCTACAAGTCCAAACTTCATATAAGCTGATCTGCTGCAGATGTCTTTGTTAACCCACCGCATAAACAGACTTTTAACATTTTTAAGTGTAGCGATTCTATTGGGCACATAATGGTAACAGTGGAATCAATCGACTTGTAAGGGGACGTGTCATTGGAGTCATACATCGAATTTGAAGTACACTGTGTTACTCAGTTGAAATGTATGTACATTGCATTCTGTTTAGATGCCACAGACTGGATTGTTTAGCAGTTAGCTCAAATAAAAGTTACAGTGCCCCAGCATGCAATTTGTCAATTTACCAGCATTTATAGTTGCGCTACGGGTAATACCATTTCATTAATTGATAGAGAAACAAACGTGAAAACTGGGTTTCACAGTGCATGTTCAATTTTTCTGCCAGCATCGGTCATTATGTGTGTATGAATTATGTGCGCCTTGTTTCACTCGTCTGAAGTACGGGGTGTGAGGGGTTATTGGTTACTCAGAAAGGTGTACTGAACATCATTACATCAATATTTACATCGTTTGCAGGCTAATGGATCAAATGGCTCTGAGCACTATGGGACTTAACATCTATGGTCATCAGTCCCCTAGAACTTAAAACTACTTAAACCTAACTAACCTAAGGACATCACACAACACCCCGTCATCACTAGGCTGAAAAATTGCAGACTAATAGTTATAGCTATTACAAGTCGTATGTTTATAGGTTGGGTAGTACCTCCAAGTGCATGTGGCAAGAGGAAGCCATTAGCGCTTATTTTCCCCGGGACAGAAAGTCAGGTGTTGTAGTTTGGTCTGATGGACGCAAAACGAGCAGTCTCTGCCGACAGGCGTTATCCACTTGTTGGTGCAGTTATGATTGCACACGAAACATCAGGTCGTGAAGTTAGTGACATGTTTGTGGGAAGACTGGTGCAGAAAAAGCAACCAGTCCACTGGTGTGTGTATATATTAAAATACATCGTATACAGATATGCGCACTTACAACCTGTGCGTCACTACTCTTTCATGACGTGTAGAGAATCATACAAATATCTTATCATCTTTTGTTGAGAGATTTTTTGCGAGTTTCTATTTAGCGATCACTTATTTCGGCGTAGTATTCAGTTCTAAGACCGTGATGTGATAACGCTGTGTTGCAGCGGTGGCCATGAGCTCCGGGCTGGTGACGCTGTGCATCTGGAGCGCCCTGTCTGGTTTCGCCAGAGGCGTCGCCGTCGTCAACTCCAACATGTGCGTCGCAGACACCTGCCCCGACCACAAGCTGCCGGCCGCCGTCGGCCTCAACATGATGTTCGCCGGCGTCCTCATGTTCGGCGTTGGGCCCATTGTGGGTAAGGCGCTGACCTTCCAACTTCTGCCTCTAGTTGCTAGTGCACACTGGATGGATCTGTTACTGAATCTGGTTCTCCTTGTCGTTGCTGGGGTCTTCAATCCGAAGACTCTATCCATGCTATTCGTAAGGTTACGATGTCTACTGGCAGCCACATTCTTTCTAAGGCGGATATTCGTTGGTTATTCTCGGGTTGACAATGTGAGGTTTTGCGATTTGAAACGGCTTTTGTTTTCATTAGGGAAGGCACACCGTAAAATAAATATCGTAATTCAGTATAATGGAACATCGCCTTGCTAAGTACCGATATCGACGGTTCATCGAATGAGTAGTAACGATAATTCGACGACAAAAATTCAGTATTAAAATTGAGGTTAATTACGGTTGCTTGTGTTATTTAAAACTGCGAGGAGTGGGTTTTATGAATTACTAAAGCATTATGGAAAACCAAATTTAATTATACATTATTTTCCATGTAAATAGAGAAATAAAGAAGTTACACTAGACCATAGGACAAAACAGACAGAAAAAGCCTCTCAAAATACAAATAATACAAAGTAAAACTTGTCAGCATCGTAATGCTTAATATGTAAAAAAAATTAAAATAATAAATTTGCTAGTGGGTTACGCCTTTAATCTACTTCTTTGTGCATAAATCACTTCACCAGCTTTGGAAAATGTCTTTTTGCCGGAACTCAGGTCTCTACTACAGATGAATAGTTCCTAGCTATCTAATACAGCCTGGAACTAGGCTGACATACTTTCCTCCAGATTGTGAATCAGGCACCCACCAACAACTGTCCACCGGGTGGTATTTGTAATATACTCATAATTCTGGGAAAAGTTTCCAAATTTCTGTAACAACTTCAAAGTAAGAGATAGTTTGCACAGTTATTAGGTTGTAAATATTTCAATATTAAAAGGAAGTAAATTTCAGTTTTCTATGTTATTGATTATATGATGATAATAAATAATGTTATCTGATTATATAGTCACAAAATATCAATGTTACCAGTATATCAGCTCGCCAACTATCGATTAAAAGTATCGCGATATTGATAATCACATATCAATATTTCGATATACCGATGTCCCATATCCTTACACTAGTTTCTTATGTCACTTGAGAGTCGCGTGTGTTAGAGTGAGTCAGTATCTCGCCTCACGGGAGAAGGTAGACAGGACGTTGGCGCAAGTTAAATGATACAGGAGACTTATGAATACTAATGGGAGACTAATTCCTGTGATCCAAGACAACGAAAGGTGATACGAGGGACAACATCAATAGAACACTTCAACGGGAAAAGGGGTTTTAGCAGCTCAAGTGAGCATAATGAACGAGCTCAATAGCTGTCTAATACGAGGTTCATCTTGACATTAGTAATATGCAGGGGGAAATTTTCACAATGTGACTAACCTGGGTAAATTAGTATTGCAAAAGTAAAGACGAGCGCGAGTGAGGAATGACGTGTAGTGAGGACTCAAATTGTTGTGCAATAAATGGTGACTATAATTACGAGTGTCGTTCATCAGAATTATTAAAATTATTACTGGACATTAATATGGTGTGGGTGTATCCTTCACCTTTATGATGTCTACAACTCTGCTGGGAACACTTGCAATGCGATATCTGAATCTCTGTGGAGAAATGGCAGCACATTCCTCCTCAACAGCTGAAATCAGAGAATGTACAGATATTGGACGCTGGAGTCTGGAGTGAAGTCGATGTTCTATCCCATCTCAGAGATGTTCCATTTGATTCAAGTGGGGTCTCTGGGCAGCCCAGTCCATTTCAGGAATATTTTTCTCCACAAACCATTGTCTCACAGACGATGCTTTATGACAACGTCCGTTTACACGCAACATAAACCTCGTCTGCGAGCTGTTCGTCTACCGTACGCCGCGCACAGTGTCGTAAAATGTGTTCATATCCATCTGTATTTTGTGTTATCTTGTGCAGAATAAGGGAGCCACACCCTTACAAAGAAAAAAGCCCATACAGTAACAAATTCCTCCGTACTTCTGTGTTGGCACTACACATGATGCCAGGAAACGCTCTTCGGGCATTCAGCAAATCCAAATTACTCCATTCAATTGCCCACAGGATACAACGTGATTCAAAGCAATGACTACAGAAACTTGCTAGCAGATTAAAACTGTGTGCCGAACCGAGACTCGAACTCGGAAATTTTGCGTTTCCTAACAAATGCGCTACAAACTGAGCTACCCAAGGTACGAGACGAGGTATTAGCGGAAGCAAAGCTGCGAGGACGAGTCGTGCTTGCGTAGCTCAGTTGGTGCCGGCAGCGCATCTCAGCATGTTCGGTCAGAGGGTGAGCTGCCCTCTGTACCAAAAAACTGAGTGAGCGCATCAACGATGAACTTGAATGGATGTCATGTGATGTCCGCACCGAGCAACGAGCCACAACGAGCAAAATGACAGCCGGAACGGTAGCTCTGCATGTTCGGTCAGAGGGTTAGCCGCCCTCTGTAATAAGAATCTGAGTTAAAAGAACGACGATGAACTTGAACAAGGGTCATGAGACGTCCGTCCCGAAGATATAGAACTAACAGTCACGAACAAAATGAGATCAACACCAGAAAATAGTTGACAGAGCACTTGCCCGTGAAAGGCAAGGGTCCCGACTTCGAGTCTCGGTGCGGCAGACAGTTTTAAGTTTCGTATCAGCGTACTCTCCGCCGCAGAGTGAAAGACTATCGAAATGCACGTGACGAGCTCCTCGACCATTGTACTTCATTATTTTAAACACATTATGCACAATCATTGTGCTAATTGGATTGTTGATAGCAGTCTGTAACTCACGAGTACTTCCTTCTGCCAATTTCAAGCGATTTTTTAAATCACCTCAGCATCTCTTGACGGACGCTCTCCACCAGCATTTGAGGTTATCCTGGCCCTTTGCCTTTCCTCTTCATAACTGCGTCACGAATGGTCTACTCCGGCAGGATTAGAATGACTGAAGTGTCTCTGATGTCTGCTGTTACTGATTCTCTTCTGACAATTCAGTACTTCAAATGGCTCTACCTAATTAACCTAAGGACATTACACACATCCATGCCCGAGGCAGGATTCGAACCTGCGACCGTAGCAGCAGCGCGATTCCAGACTGAAGCACCTAGAACCACTCGGCCACAGCATACTCCCCGCCTCCGATAATACTGGCCGGCCACCGTTATGTGACATCTAGCGGTCAATTCTACATCTCATAGGAACTTCAGATGGTTTCCATTAGCCAGTGTAAACTACATGCATCCCAACATTAATATAATCAAGTTGTATTAAATCGAAGCAGATGGTACTAGGCACAGCGTTACATCTTCCCCAACCAAATGCGAGGGCTATTCGGAAAGTAAGGCCCGATCGGTAGCGAAATGGAAGCCACTGGAAAAATCAAAAATATTTTGTTTGTAACAGTTTGCTACAGCTTCCAGTTACTTATGTACTTAGTCGTCCTTCCTACTTGACATCTGTCGTAGCGTTGTACCAACTTTTCAACACCATCGTCATAGAAGGCAGCCACCTGTGCTTTGCGCCAATTCTCTACACTTGTCTATAGCTCGTTGTCCGTGCCAAATAGTTGTCTTCATAGCCAATGGTTCAAGTAAACAGAGATGCACCTCAGGGGCTGCCAGTTATGGGCTGTATTGTGGGTGATGAAACACTTCCCATCGAAAACGCTGCAGGAGCATCTTCATTACCCCTGCAGAATGCTCCGAGAATTGTCGTGTAGAACGAAATGCATGACGGGTACGATATGTGGATTGCACTAGGCCCTCATATTTGGCAGGAGATACTACTTTGTAGCCATCCTTACGTTCTCACTGTGAGCTCAGAACCGAAAAGAGCAAGGTGATGCGATCGACGGGCATACTAGACTCAGGGCCCAACACTTCTTAGCAAAGCTTCATCACATTTTCACTGTATTTTCCATCTCACTCTGGATCGAACCCTCTTTCCGTATAGCTCTTGTAATAGCCGACTACCTGTGACTAACTAGGAGTAACCATCGAAATATAGGAAAAAGGAGTTAAAGCTTACTTAGTACTAGTTGTTTCATCTCTGCATTACTAGTGTAGCCTAATTCCACTTGAACCTATTTGCAGTAATCAAGCCATGGTTTCCTACTACAGTTCCCTCTCTCCCCTTCTTACTGCCTTTCATTAGCTAATTAGCTGTTACTTGATGCCACAGGTAGCGTTCTATCAAACAGTCCCTTCGTTTAGTCAACGTATACCGGAAACGGCTTTTCTCCACTACACAGTTTTCCGTCACAACTTTTCCTACCCTTTCCGGCAGAGTTCTCTATACTTTGTTCTTTGCTAACACACGCTGTCACAGTCATTACAGTCGTCTCCGTTTTCTTTATCTTATTGCTTCTGGTAATACTAAGCATGGTTTCGAATGTGCAAAGCTACTCTGTAACATTCTAAATGCCCTTTGCCATTATTATGCTATCGGAAGGATTCATCCTGCTGCACGACACTGCCAATCGGACGATGACTATGGTCCAGCCATTTACTTGGGAAACGCTGCAACATCCTCGGTACAGCTCGAACATCTCTCATCGTGAATTTCACATCTTCGGCGACCCGAAGAGAGTCATACCTGGACGTCGGTCCAAATCGGACGAGAAGGTGCGGGAGTGGGTGCGGTTGTGGATCCATCAACGGTCGACCACGTCCTACGAAACAGGAACTGATCGTCTCCTTTCTCATTGGGATGAATGTCTTAAAGCGTGTGGTGATTACTTTTGAATGAAACTATTCAATGGTCGCGTTGTTGCAGGTGCAGACTAAATAAGCAATAAATAAACAACTAAATAATTTAGATCTGTCCTATCTGTCCGTCCAGTTTTCCTACAGCAACACACTCGAAAATCTTTGATTCTCTTCTTGTCTGTACTGTTCACCGTTCGCTTTTTATTTTCATGAAGAGCTACAGTCCATAAAAATACTTCCAAATAAGTTTTCTATGACTTCAAGCTATAATGGATGTTAACAAATTTCTCTTTTCCGGAATAGCTTTTCCTATTATTGCCAGTCTGTATTATATGTGCTCACTGTCTTCATTTATTTTGATGCCGAAAAAACAAAACTTATGCTTTGCTTTCACTGTGTCGTTCTCTAACCAGCTACCTCCAGCCTGTCTGATTTAATACGATTATACTCGCTTGCTCTTGTTTTACTTTTGTTAGCTTAGATATTATACCTATCATTCAGACTACATCCGTTCTGTTCAACATAGCTTCCAACTCATTTGATGACTATGATATAATTACAGTGTTATTGACAAATCTTGATGATTTTATTTCTTCTAGCCGAACCTCAACTCGTTTCGTCTTATATGCAGATAGATGACACTGCTGGTGAGTGTACCGTACAGTACCCGCATCTACATCCAGATTCAGTCAGCGTATAAATGAGATGGCAGTGTCTAGAAGCTCACCAACAGCCAGCCGATGGAACGCGTCACTTAATTTCCATATATTGCTATGGTATACTTGTGCACGGGAAGTGCCATTACGGAAGGCTGTTTTGATTCGCTCTTCTCATATAACAGTGAAATAGACCTTTTATTTTTGCTTCAACTCTGAATGGTCCTTTAAGCCAGTAAATTCGCGTTAGTTACATTCACTGCACCTAGCTGCTAAGTTGTGTACAACTAGAGCTTGCAAAAGAAACTGTGTATATGCATACGTCGACATTAATAAGAGATATGAGACCAGTGACAGTTTAAAGGGCGTTCAACGTGTTTCAGTTTTGCGTCATATAAATAGTTATTTTATACTTGCTTACATGTCGCAACAGTTGATTAACTCTCTATGTGCGATAATTCTCTGCTAAATTATAAGTTCCTTCTTGAATTTGTGTATGAAGTGGCAAGGTCTTTGTTGGAGAATGTCTGTGTTTTGCTACAGGCAAGTGAAAATAGCGAAAGTCGGTTCTAAAATAATAATGCAGAAGAACCCTAATAACATCATCATCGAGCCAACACAATGATAGCGTTAGGAATTGTTATTTCACAAATAATGACCTCACTATTTTGCTAAGAAACTACGAGGGTTGGCTGAAAAGTAATGCCTCCACCTTCCTAACTCTTCAATAGTTGGCAGAATTGGTATGCGGCTTGTACTGGCTTGTTCCGTAGCCTCTCCTCAACAGCTCCAGTGGGCGGGAAGCCTTAGCATTGACGGGTGTGTTGTTACAGAACCCTGTGCAGACGGTCGGTCAGTGCGGTTTAAGCAAAGTGCAGTCATTGAATTCTTGACAGCAGAAGTTGTCACCCCAAAGGAGATTCAGCAGAGAATGAAAGCAGTTTATGGTGATTGTGTAGATGCGAGTACTGTGCGTCACTGGGCGAGTACGTTTAAAGATTTTGAGGCGGGAACATCTGACCTGCGTGACAAACAAAGAGTTGGACGTCCTGTGACAGCAACCAGCGAGTTTCACAAGCAAAATGTTGACAGGTTGATTAATGACGATCGTCGTATCACTCAGAGAGAAAGTGCAAGCACAGTCGGCATTCCATAAGAACGTGTGGGTTGCATTATTGCTTTGCTTGGCTATCAGAAGATTTGTGCACGATGGGTACCCTGGATGATGACTCCTAAAATGAAAGCGCACAGACTTGAAATTTTCCAGGAACTCCTCTCGCGCTACGAGAGTGAAGGTGACACCTTTCTTAATTCAATTGTGACAGGAGACGAAACGTGGGTACACCATTACGACCCGGAGACGAAACCTCTGTCTATGGAATATCGACACAAAGACTCGCCCCAGAAAAAGAAATTAGAGACGCAGCCCTCAGTTGGAAAAATCATGGTGACAGTGTTCTGGGACGCAGATGGTGTTATACGTGTTGATTTGCTTGATCGTGGAACAACAATAGGTTCAGAGTGTTACATCACAACGCTGCGAACTCTGAAACGACGGCTAACAAGTATCCGAAAGGAAAAGAGAAATGTTTTCCTGCAGCATGACAATGCACTTCACGTGCCACCACAGCAAAACTTCAGAGAGTGAATATCACCACCGTACGGTATCCTCCATACAGTCCAGAAATGGCACAGTCTGACTTCCATTTTTTCCCGATAGAAACACGATCTGCGGTGACGTCATTATTCTTCTGATGAAGACGTTGAGAGAACTGTGAGACTGTGGTTGCGAAAACAGAGTGTCGACTTCTTCTGTGACGGCTTCAGAAAACTTGTTCATCGTTGGCAGAAATGTTGGCAGAAATGTATCCAATTAGCTGGTGATTACGTGGAAAAGTGAATATTGGTAATTAAAGATCACATTCTAAGGATTTCTTTTGCGTTCGATTTATTAAAATATTCCTATCCAAACCAAATGAACTCAGGTGTACGCATTACTTTTTATTCAACCCTCGTACATTCTGCATTTTCATGTACTTTTATCACACGTAGTGGTAGGTGACAGAGTATTCAACTGTTAGGAACACAGAATCGATAAGAAAAACCACGGTAAGAATGTGGCGTACACAACAAAGTATGTACTATGATCATAACTGTGTCAGCGTCATCGCACTAGAACGATATGAGTAACGTAAAACGCAAGGGCCGCACAAGGAGGGGCAAAAATTAAGTCACATTTCTTCAACAAGTTTTAATCTTTTTTTTTGCGTGTTGTCAAGATTATTACTTACAACTTCCTACGTCTATACTTCGTTCAGTGTGTAAGAAAGATTTTTACTCATCCACATTACGAAAAGCTAATTCAGAACATCCATTTTCATTTTACCTAATGTAAAGCTCACGTTATTTGCAATGTCACAGTTCCATTGACGGGAGATTTGGATATGGTTTGTATATAGAAAACTCATAGCACCAGTACAGTGCTATAACCAGCATTCCAGTCGTAATGATTTATGACAGTCGTTGTGAAGAAGCAAAATGGATACTTTTGTTAGTGCGTGATGTTCAGATGGAGACGAAATATTTGGTACATTATTAATGAAGATCAACACATTCATTAGTGTAACTGAAGAACATATGCAATTATTTGATCATTGCTACTGCAGAAACGCATACAAAAGTTTTTGTTTACTCATTGTTTTTTATGATTATGACTATTTAACTTTAGTTTATAGAGCAAAGTGTAATATGCGAGGCCATAAATATATGCACACACATATAAACAAACGTATTTCACTGAAGATTTTACGTATGAAAGACGTATGTAATACCACTACTGTCTTTCCATAAGGTAATCCTATTATCAAATACATGATTCTGTTACAGTAAATTGCCATTTGGAAGTTTGTACAGGAATCAAAGAGCAATAGCTTTTAAATCATTAGGTGTGTATAAGCAAGGTTAAATTCACTTCAGAAATTGCAGAATATACAGTCGGCAGTAATGAGGAAATAATACTCCATAACTGACACGATAGATTATTAGCACCTTTCAGACTATCTGCCTACAAATGTTTACATTAACTTTTACTGTGTCTTACCTGCAACACAAGTATTTTTTTTCTAAAAGTAATAATGTTCAACATCTTCATCATGCGAAAGTGTTGCCAACTGTAGGGCGTCACTATGAAAATATCATCAAGTCTATGTAGCCGTGTGAAGCAGTTTGGGACTACCATAATACACGGATATGGTAGCTTCTCTACATTCCACTGTGTAAATGAATACTTTTATTATTCTGTATGGTAATTATTGAATGGTCATATAACTACACTCCTGGAAATGGAAAAAAGAACACATTGACACCGGTGTGTCAGACCCACCATACTTGCTCCGGACACTGCGAGAGGGCTGTACAAGCAATGATCACACGCACGGCACAGCGGACACACCAGGAACCGCGGTGTTGGCCGTCGAATGGCGCTAGCTGCGCAGCATTTGTGCACCGCCGCCGTCAGTGTCAGCCAGTTTGCCGTGCATACGGAGCTCCATCGCAGTCTTTAACACTGGTAGCATGCCGCGACAGCGTGGACGTGAACCGTATGTGCAGTTGACGGACTTTGAGCGAGGGCGTATAGTGGGCATGCGGGAGGCCGGGTGGACGTACCGCCGAATTGCTCAACACGTGGGGTGTGAGGTCTCCACTGTACATCGATGTTGTCGCCAGTGGTCGGCGGAAGGTGCACGTGCCCGTCGACCTGGGACCGGACCGCAGCGACGCACGGATGCACGCCAATACCGTAGGATCCTACGCAGTGCCGTAGGGGACCGCACCGCCACTTCCCAGCAAATTAGGGACACGGTTGCTCCTGGGGTATCGGCGAGGACCATTCGCAACCGTCTCCATGAAGCTGGGCTACGGTCCCGCACACCGTTAGGCCGTCTTCCGCTCACGCCCCAACATCGTGCAGCCCGCCTCCAGTGGTGTCGCGACAGGCGTGAATGGAGGGACGAATGGAGACGTGTCGTCTTCGGCGATGAGAGTCGCTTCTGCCTTGGTGCCAATGATGGTAGTATGCGTGTTTGGCGCCGTGCAGGTGAGCGCCACAATCAGGACTGCATACGACCGAGGCACACAGGGCCAACACCCGGCATCATGGTGTGGGGAGCGATCTCCTACACTGGCCGTACACCACTGGTGATCGTCGAGGGGACACTGAATAGTGCACGGTACATCCAAACCGTCATCGAACCCATCGTTCTACCATTCCTAGACCGGCAAGGGAACGTGCTGTTCCAACAGGACAATGCACGTCCGCATGTATCCCGTGCCACCCAACGTGCTCTAGAAGGTGTAAGTCAACTACCCTGGCCAGCAATATCTCCGGATCTGTCCCCCATCGAGCATGTTTGGGACTGGATGAAGCGTCGTCTCACGCGGTCTGCACGTCCAGCACGAACGCTGGTCCAACTGAGGCGCCAGGTGGAAATGGCATGGCAAGCCGTTCCACAGGACTACATCCAGCATCTCTTCGATCGTCTCCATGGGAGAATAGCAGCCTGCATTGCTGCGAAAGGTGGATATACACTGTACTAGTGCCGACATTGTGCATGCTCTGTTGCCTGTGTGTATGTGCCTGTGGTTCTGTCAGTGTGATCATGTGATGTATCTGACCCGAGGAATGTGTCAATAAAGTTTCCCCTTCCTGGGACAATGAATTCACGGTGCTCTTATTTCAATTTCCAGGAGTGTATTTACTGCAATACGGAATGTCTCGTAATTAGTTATTTTGGTCCATGAAATGAAGCCAAGTGTACAAACTGTGTATTGAAAACGGGTAGATGTTTCTACATAAATCTAGCATCTAAATCATTAAAAAATCACCTAGAGCATGACCAAATGAAAAAAAGATTTCCTTCCTCCAGGAAAAATTCTGGTCTGAAAGTGATAAGAGCTTCCGGTGCTTTCCAACGAAAACAGTATACAAGTCTGTGTGAAATTAATCTTCTTGCTTCACTTCTACTTTAGTTCCCATTCCCATGAGCACAGATTCTTTTCTGTAGTAATTTGGCTTCATCACAATAATCTACATGATAACATTTTAGTTTAGGCTCAAATATTCGTTTCTTTTACTGGTAGTTATTGGGGGATTAATGAAAATTTGTGTCGCACCAGGACTGATCCTGGAATTACGTGCATACTGAAACGGGTTGAGGTATCACTGATGTTTCCTAACGTTACTTCCGAACACAGGAGCCAAAGGCTCTCCACGCGACACTTTGGAATAGCACCACTGGGAGCTGGGGGAAGATATTCAGTGGGGGACCCTGGCTTCCCTTGCCAGAGGGATGTATATAAACTGACTTGAATCCACTGAAATGAAACAAATTGCATCAGTGGGGATAACACCAAAACTTCGATCCCCAATGTGCATTTCCCACATACTGTTTGCTTTGATATTTGGAAGTAGTGGAGGAACCATTAGTGACAGTGAAAGTCATTATCAGTCTTGGAGGTGTGCTCATACAGTCTAATCGGTTTTGACAGTAAGCATGCCAAGATGAGAAGGGCCTGCTTTTCGTTTCGTTTGAAGATTGATTTCTCACAATCCTTTAGTCTCAGGGAGAAGCCATGCTTTGGATACATGAAGACGGCATCAATCGCCAAAGAGCCGATGACTGCGAAGGCGATTATTGGTAAGTGCTAGCAGGGGCTGAAAGGGGCGGGTGAAGGCCCGATAAAAACAGTAAAAATAAAACAAAAAAAAACAGTTTAAAAAATAAAGTAAACAAGGGGTTCAGGCATAGTCACCCCATATTCGTTACACTCAACTTCAGCATTTTCTGTGTATACTTCACTGAAATCATTTGATGTCACTGTATTTCGTTCAGTTCATCCTCATAGATTCCATCCATGAATTTAAATTTTTGGGCAAGTCTGTCTTAAACAGTGAACTTTGCAGCCAGTTGAGTAAACAACTTAACGTGTTTCTGTTGTACATATATATGATACCTAACTATATGTGGTACAATATCTAGCATAACTTCCGCTTCATTCAGCCTCGAGGAAATAATCAGTAACTGAACGGACAAAGCACTCTTTAGGCTAGTTTGCCTTAAGGCTACCCACCTCCATCACGGATCACCTTCAGACTAGGAGGCCTTCATTCTGTGGCAATTACGATGGCCTTACCAACGCCAATCGTTGTAGCGCTTCGCGAACATCCACGGAATCATCTACTTGTGAAATCTCCACCAGATGTCATCAATAATATGTGCTACTTACCTTAATGTTTGTGCCGGGCGCAGAGATGTAGTTGTTAATGTGCTTCAAATGGCCCGCATCTCGTGGTCGTGCGGTAGCGTTCTCGCTTCCCACGCCCGGATTCCCGGGTTCGATTCCCGGCGGGGTCAGGGATTTTCTCTGCCTCGTGATGGCTGGGTGTTGTGTGCTGTCCTTAGGTTAGTTAGGTTTAAGTAGTTCTAAGTTCTAGGGGACTGATGACCATAGATGTTAAGTCCCATAGTGCTCAGAGCCATTTGAATCATTTTTTGCTTCAAATGCCCGTCGGGCCATCAAATATTAGGCCTTTCATGCTTTCGTTAAAGCCCCTAAGGAAAATTCTAGAATGGTTCCTTTGGAAACGATACAATCCTTCCCCGTCTTACCTTAATTCCAACTGGTGCTGTGACGATAACAACGCCGTCGTCGACGGAGCGTTAAATTATAATTTTCCTTCAATCAGTCTTCCATTCTGATGGCCAGATTCCTTTGCAAATATCCGAATGAATGGTCTCACCGTATCTTCTCGTCTTCTTACCAAAAATAAATTTCTGATCTACTTCTTCAGATAATTAAGTAAAGCTTATGGAACAGATCGTTTGAATGGGGAGTAGCAACTGACGCCATCCATCCGAAGTGGGTTATTGTTATCCAAGACGTCGCGTATTATAATTAGATGTAAGTGGTGTACAACAGGAATACCACAGTGTCCATGATATGACAAATTACACAAGTGTTATTTATTAACTCTGCGTTAATGCCGTTGTGGTTACAACGAGAGAAAACATTAGTACAATTACAATTAACCTATTTTCGTGGTCTGTTTATGCTGTCACATCTCGTTTCCATTGTGTCGAATCTTCGTATATCCTATAGACACTTCAAAATATTTTTCATGGCAGTACTTACTGCATTTGTATGCAAGAATAGTTTGTGCGATATTTATTATCGTCCTGTTTGTGTATCTAAGACAGCCCATAAATTCATCCATCGCTTCCTCGGTCATTTTTGAGGGTCATAAACCTTACTAACCTTTACAGATATCTTCCACATCGAGAATTATGCATTAATCTCAACGTAACACCAATTTTTCCTCTCTCTCTCTCTCTCGCTCCCTCTCTCTCTCTATGCGTGCGCACGCGCGAGCGCGCGCGCGCGCGCGTGTGTGTGTGTGTGTGTGTGTGTGTGTGTGTGTGTTGTAAACTTCCTACATTACCTATAGTTGAATTACGTGCCCATGTTTTTATCCATAAATAGAATATACTTCTCCGCAGTTGTGGTTGTAGAGTACATAATATTAAATATTTTTCTGTTTTTCAGGTTTTGTCCGTGACAAGACGGAAGACTACCCGCTGTGTATGCACCTGCTGTCTGGAATGCTGCTCACGGCGATGTTTTCTTGGTTTACTGAAGGCGTCGTTCAGTGGTACCGCCAGAAGAGATGAATTCTCAGTATATAATCAACAATGTCTAATTCCCGATCATAAGTCGTTTTATGCCTTAGTTTTTTTTTAAAGAGATTTTCTAGATCATAACGAAGAGTTATTTATTCTGATCTAGCGAAGTAGAGTCTTTCGAAGTAGTCACGAACGGGAAAATGTTTGTAAATGTACTTATGCAGAACTGCACTTTCAAATTTGAATGTATTGTTGAATCTCAGAAAAGCATACATAAAATTTGTATTGGCTAAGAAAAACGTTATATCTTTAGAGATTACTGTTATATACAGCCTTTACCATTAACATCCTTTCAATATTTGGCTGACTTCGACCGCACTTTGTAGATAGGCAAATATCACAGATATCGCTGTAACATAATGGAGAGCTAGTGAAAAACCTTAGAGTCCAGTTATGGCATATACCAAAGGACCTTGACAATCCAGTATGTCGGGGAATCTATCAATTAAGTATTATGAAATATGCGTTGTTATCAATGCCGTTCTTAAAAACCTCGTCTAAAAAAGGCATATAAGCAAAACCTATTGTTCTAAAGCACAATACTAGTAACTGTTGTTTATTAGACATAACCGTATAAAAAATTAAAAGTATAAATTACTTTTCTGTAAACACAGAACTGAATAAAAAGTCGAATGCTGATGTATTAAATCAGTTTAAGGCTCAAAGTGTTAGAAAAGTTCAACATACATTAATAATTTTTTGTGCGCCATTTACGAAATAAAATAAGCTCCACTGTTTCGAAAAGATCAAAAATTGTTACCAAGAGTTTTGGTGTGGTTCAATAGACATCAGTATCTTTAGGAATATAGCAGGTATCTGTCGTTGTCGAGGACATGGAATGTGTTGGACGTGTGTCTGCCACTGACAGACAGTTTTTTTGAAATTTTCTTCTGAGCTCTATGGAACATCGCAGAAATACTGTATTAACTTATTTCTCGGTCTGAGCTCATTTTTGACAAAAACTATTTTGCAAAGTGAATTTCACAAAAGCTTTTAAGGCTTCTCGAGCCACATACTAGGAGAGGTGAGTTTTAGAGGTTTGTTCTTCGTCACACTCATTTTCTTGTGCCTCCTTTGGGTAGAAAGCACTTTCTAACATAATATTGTCAATCAGATCTTCTTCGACAGATAATTTTCTGTTAATGTTGATCCATTCATCAGTTGCTTCTGCTGAAAACGAACTCAGTTCGTTAGTGGATGCCAAATTTATCACTCATCAAGTTTCAGAACAAACGGTCGTCGACTCATCAACGTTCACATTACTTTCCATCATGGCTTCTTCAACTAGTTTATGTAACAGTTTTCTCCAGGCCCTGTGCATTGTTGTATTTTTCACAGAGTTCTAGCAATTGCAGCCTCAAAATAGCGTCTTTATATTTAAAATTCCGTTATGAATCTTTGACACTGCATTCTGAGCTTATCAGCTTTTTCCCAAACATTCCTCTGTACTAGCATTTGATATGAAATGAAATGATCGCGTGACATTGATGGCCAAGAAGCCCATCCTGGGGAGTTCGGCCGCCGAATTGCAAGTTCTATTTCAGTCGACGACACGTTGGGTGACTTGCGTGCCGGGGATGATGAGATGATGATGAAGACAACAACACATCACCCAGTCCACGAGCAGAGAAAATTTCCAACCTGGGCCCACTGCATGGTAGGCAAACACGTTACCAATCAGGTAAGCAGGCGGACTACTAGCTCTTGAAATTTTGTGTGACCCCTTCGTCCATGGGTTCAATTAGTGACACAGTTTTAGAAGGAAGATATCTGCAAAAATACATCGCCTGACACAAGGTCCGGTTCTGGAGGGCGAGCCAGAACTGGTAATGATGGGAACCGCTTTAGAGATTCTTTTACAGCTGGAACGAAATGACGAAAGAACACTTTTTTTCCAACTCTGCTTTCATCCAGGCATTAGTCTGTGGACCATAAATAACTGGCATATTTGTCACGTTTTTTAGAGGTCTTGGCTTCTGATATTTCCAAATTACAACCAAAAGGAGTTTAAGATTGCTTGAAGCATTTCCGCACACTAATACAATTATCCTGTCATTACTCTTACTAAAACATTTCGCACTGGCGTCCTCAGCTTCCGCTAGGATTGGATTTGGTGAAGACCGCCATAGCAGACCAGCCTAATCGGTTTTGTAAATTTGGTGTGGAGACAATTCATGCTCATAAACAAGACTACGAAATGTTGTTTTCTACTCATTTTCAGCACCCCCATCAGCGGATTTTATTTCCCAGAAACAACTAGTTTATGGATGGAATGACGAATTTTCAAATTAAGAAGCTACACTTTCGAAATTGAAAGAATTTCATCTGCTGGCAGATTTAATTCCCTGTGAAAAAATGTGGCCAGTCATTACAGTCTTCGTGAGCACTCAGATGAAACTGCATGGTGAAATTCGATAGAGATACAGATGAAGTGCATGTGAAATAGGTATTTGGGATATAAGCGTAGATATTCCTTTCGACGACTGAAGACAATGTACAGAACAACATTACACCAGTATTTACTTCATTTGCAAGCAAATTATAGCTGTTATGAGTCGTACATTTTAGGTTGGTTAGTACCTCCTGGTACACATGCCACAAGCAAACCAGTAACTGTTATTTCCCACTAGGCAGCAGGCCGCTTCCTGAAGTTTTGGACACATGGATGCAACACAGATACACCACACTGACAGGCGTAGTCCACTGCATGCTACAGCTACAACTGTTCAGACAACATCAAGCGGTAAATTATTGGATGTATTTGCGGGAAGACTGTTGGACACAAAGGAAAAACAACTAACACACTGAAGTGGGTGCACATGAAGCGAATGATCGGTATATCTGTATATACAGGGTGTTTCAAAAATGACCGGTATATTTGAAACGGCACTAAAAACTAAACGAACAGCGATAGAAATACACCGTTTGTTGCAATATGCTTGGGACAACAGTACATTTTCAGGCGGACAAACTTTCGAAATTACAGTAGTTACAATTTTCAACAACAGATGGCGCTGCAAGTGATGTGAAAGATATAGAAGACAACGCAGTCTGTGGGTGCGCCATTCTGTACGTCGTCTTTCTGCTGTAAGCGTGTGCTGTTCACAACGTGCAAGTGTGCTGTAGACAACATGGTTTATTCCTTAGAACAGAGGATTTTTCTGGTGTTGGAATTCCACCACCTAGAACACAGTGTTGTTGCAACAAGACGAAGTTTTCAACGGAGGTTTTATGTAACCAAAGGACCGAAAAGCGATACAATAAAGGATCTGTTTGAAAAATTTCAACGGACTGGGAACGTGACAGATGAACGTGCTGGAAAGGTAGAGCGACCGCGTACGGCAACCACAGAGGGCAATGCGCAGCTAGTGCAGCAGGTGATCCAACAGCGGCCTCGGGTTTCCGTTCGCCGTGTTGCAGCTGCGGTCCAAATGACGCCAACGTCCACGTATCGTCTCATGCGCCAGTGTTTAGACCTCTATCCATACAAAATTCAAACGCGGCAACCCCTCAGCGCCGCTACCATTGCTGCACGAGAGACATTCGCTAACGATATAGTGCACAGGATTGATGACGGCGATATGCATGTGGGCAGCATTTGGTTTACTGACGAAGCTTATTTTTACCTGGACGGCTTCGTCAATAAACAGAACTGGCACATATGGGGAACCGAAAAGCCCCATGTTGCAGTCCCATCGTCCCTGCATCCTCAAAAAGTACTGGTCTGGGCCGCCATTTCTTCCAAAGGAATCATTGGCCCATTTTTCAGATCCGAAACGATTACTGCATCACGCTATCTGGACATTCTTTGTGAATTTGTGGCGGTACAAACTGCCTTAGACGACACTGCGAACACCTCGTGGTTTATGCAAGATGGTGCCCGGCCACATCGCACGGCCGACGTCTTTAATTTTATGAATGAATATTTCGATGATCGTGTGATTGCTTTGGGCTATCCGAAACATACAGGAGGCGGCGTGGATTGGCCTCCCTATTCGCCAGACATGACTTCTTTCTGTGGGGACACTTGAAAGACCAGGTGTACCGCCAGAATCCAGAAACAATTGAACAGCTGAAGCAGTACATCTCATCTGCATGTGAAGACATTCCGCCAGACACGTTGTCAAAGGTTTCGGGTAATTTCATTCAGAGACTACGCCATATTATTGCTCCGCATGGTGGATATGTGGAAAATATCGTACTATAGAGTTTCCCAGACCGCAGCGCCATCTGTTGTTGAAAATTGTAACTACTGTAATTTCGAAAGTTTGTCTGCCTGAAAATGTACTGTTGTCCCAAGCATATTGCAACAAACGGTGTATTTCTATCGCTCCTCGTTAAGTTTTTATTGCCGTTTCAAATATACCGGTCAATTTTGAAACACCCTGTAAATACCTAACACCCTGCAAATATAGGGTGATTCAGATTTCCCTTCCTCTGGGTTTTATACAACCCGCAATGCCTTCAGATATCACATGAAAAATTTTCATATTATCTCACTGGTTACGTAAATACTACAGAAAATATGAATAGGATTTTTACTGTAGGAAATTTAATGTAGGTAAATTTTGTACCGGGAAGCCTTTTGCTAGGGGACATAGTTCTCGAATTACCTCAGAAAAACGTGTAAAACTGAACTTCAAAGACGTTTTTCCTGAGTACCTAAGAAACGTCGGCCTACAACGAAAACATAACACAACACAAAATCTAACTACATTAAATTTTCTACAAAGAGGTCTCGTTTATTTTTTTCTGTGTGCACGCGAGAGAATATGAAAATTATTTCGAGCAGTTAATTCATGATCCCTCTAGAATAGTAAACGGTTGTGGAAACACACTTGCTCTACAGCCACAAATAATGTTGAGTTAATAACGAGCATCAAAACGGATACAAGGATAAGTGAACACAGGGTTGTCGTAGCGATACTGGATATTGTAACTCCCAATTCCACCAAAAATGACGAAAAGTATATTTACTCAAAAAAAAGCAGATAAAACTTCATTTGATGCCCTCCCTCCACTCCTTTCAAATTAACAATGTAAGGTGTGGCTTGAGTTCAGTTAATAGTATCGACAGCAGTTGACAGATTTACACAGAATAAATTAACAAAAGACCTAGATGATACCCCATGATGCACGAAACAGGTCAGCACACTGTTGCAGAAACAACGAAAAAAACATGCCAAATTTAAACGGACGCAAAGTCTCCAAGACTGGCGATCTTTCACAGGAGCTCGAAATTTAGCACGGACTTCAATGCGGGCTGCTTATGATAGTTTCCATTCGAAAATTTGTCTCGAAACCTGGCAGAAAATCCAAAGACATTCTCATCGTATGTAAAGTACGCTTGCGCCAACACACAATCAATGCCTTCTCTGCGCGATAGCAACGCAAATACTATCGATGACGGTGTTGCTAAAGCAATGTTACTAAACACATCCTTCAGAAATTCCTTCGGCAAAGAACCAAAATAAATGTTCCAGAATTCGAACCAAGGACACCTGCAAACATGAGAACATAAAAGTACGAGGTGCATTCAAGTTCTAAGGCCTCCGATTTTTTTTTCTAATTAACTACTCACCCGAAATCGATGAAACTGGCGTTACTTCTCGACGTAATCGCCCTGCAGACGTACACATTTTTCACAACGCTGACGCCATGATTCCATGGCAGCGGCGAAGGCTTCTTTAGGAGTCTGTTTTGACCACTGGAAAATCTCTGGGGCAATAGCAGCATGGCTGGTGAATGTGCGGCCACGGAGAGTGTCTTTCATTGTTGGAAAAAGACAAAAGTCACTAGGAGCCAGGTCAGGTGAGTAGGGAGCACGAGGAATCACTTCAAAGTTGTTATCACGAAGAAACTGTTGCGTAACGTTAGCTCGATGTGCGGGTGCGTTGTCTTGGTGAAACAGCACACGCGCAGCCCTTCCCGGACGTTTTTGTTGCAGTGCAGGAAGGAATCTGTTCTTCAAAACATTTTCGTAGGATGCACCTGTTACCATAGTGCCCTTTGGAACGCAATGGGTAAGGATTACGCCCTCGCTGTCCCAGAACATGGACGCCATCATTTTTTCAGCACTGGCGGTTACCCGTAATTTTTTTGGTGGCGGTGAATCTCTGTGCTTCCATTGAGCTGACTGGCGCTTTGTTTCTGGATTGAAAAATGGCATCCACGTCTCATCCATTGTCACAACCGACGAAAAGGAAGTCCCATTCATGCTGTCGTTGCACGTCAACATTGCTTGGCAACATGCCACACGGGTAGCCATGTGGTCGTCCGCCAGCATTCGTGGCACCCACCTGGATGACACTTTTCGCATTTTCAGGTCGTCATGCAGGATTGTGTGCACAGAACCCACAGAAATGCCAACTCTGGAGGCGATCTGTTCAACAGTCAATCGGCGATCCTCCAAAACAATTCTCTCCACTTTCTCGATCATGTCATCAGACCGGCTTGTGCGAGCCCGACGTTGTTTCGGTTTGTTGTCACACGATGTTCTGCCTCCATTAAACTGTCGCACCCACGAACGCACTTTCGACACATCCATAACTCCATCACCACATGTCTCCTTCAACTGTCGATGAATTTCAATCTGTTTCACACCACGCAAATTCAGAAAACGAATGATTGCACGCTGTTCAAGTAAGGAAAACGTCGCCATTTTAAGTATTTAAAACAGTTCTCATTCTCGCCGCTGGTGGTAAAATAACTTCTGCTGTACGGTGCTGCCATCTCTGGGACGTATTGACAATGAACGCGGCCTCATTTTAAAACAATGCGCATGTTTCTATCTCTTTCCAGTCCGGAGAAAAAAAAATCGGAGGCCTTAGAACTTGAATGCACCTCGTATATATCCTCAGAGTAGTGAATCAACTTAAATCACTTTCTAAAAGCAAGTCTTCAGGTCCATATTGTATACTGATTAGGTTCCTTTCCGAGTATGATGATGCAATAATCTCCATACTTAACAGTCGTATACAACATCTCGATCGTCGAAAGATCCGTACCCAAAGAATGGAAAGTTACACAGGTCACACCAATATTCAAGAAAGGTAATAGGAGTAACCCATTACACATCCATATGATTGAAGTCGATATGCAGCACCATTTTGCAACATCTATCGCGTTGCAACATTATGAATTAGCTCTAAGAGAACGGTGTATTGATATACAGGCAACTAGATTTAGGTGTAAACCTTCTTGTGAAACACAACAAGCCCTTTACTCACCCGAAATGGTGAGTGCCATTGACAAGGGACTTCAAGTTGATTCCGACTATATGCGTTTCCAGAAGGCTTTTGACACTGCACCTCACAAGCTGCTTGTAATCTAATACCGTGTTTATGAAATATCGGATCAGTTATACGACTATATTCGTGATTTACTATCAGAGAGGTCATAGTTCTTGTAAATGACGGAAAGTAATCGAGATTTTTAGGTTTCCAAAGGTAATTTTGTTTGTCCTCTTCTGATCCTTACCTATATTTAGGAGAGAATCTGTGCAGCCGTCTTAGGTTGTTTGTAGATAATGATGTCGTTTATCGTCTAGTAAAGTCACCAGGAAATCAAAACCGATTACCAAACGGTTTAGATAATATATCTGTATGGTGCAAGAACTGGCAGTTGACCCTAAATAAAGAAAAAATCCTTGATTTCCACATACTGTTCTGAACTAGTGAATGCTATTCTACACATCTTCTACCTTTCCTCACATATCAGAGGTTGAAAATACCGCTTGTGTTGTAAAGTTCTTTTATTATCACGCGACCGGTTTCGGACTCTTATAAGCCCATCCTCAGGTGTCGTAACTTGATGCTGTGGTCCCCGAGCGTCGCGATGGAAGCGTACCAGGCGCGGTGTGCTACCTATGAGCGAATGTTTTGGAAGGATATTTCTTAAGTCCACCTACAGAAGATGCTCTCACTAATCCCACGACCATGAGTCAGCCTTCCAGCAGTTTTCATTATCCTCGTTGGCGACTGCCCAATCGTCATATCCGTCCATGTACCACATTAGAAATTGCTGGTCCTTCGTACCAGGAAGCTGCTACCTGTGGACATTTCGTATTTCCGAGTGCACATTCTATATTTCATGTCTTGTACGTAAAGATGGCAACACCTGACCTACAAAAAATGTCCACCAGCAGGGATGTGCGGAAGCACTTGGCATATAACTTTGATATGGAGATTTCTTTGCCTGCTCTTTCAGCTTCAATGAACAGCTTACGAAGTGTAACGATTTCAAAGTTCTGAATCCGTAACTTCGAAGTAGCACCACGATTAGCTAACGTGTCGAGCTGTGCAAAAACTTGGTTTTCAATTCCTCAAACAAAATCAATGAGATGTCTCCATCATTTAAGAATTCTGCAAGATTTTCTTGAAGGTCTGAGATTAAATAATTGTCTCAAAGATAATTGTGACCAAAGTGACATGGGTTAACGTATCTGCTTTAATGACTCTCGAATAGGCATATCCTGTTAGGATTTTCTCTGTTGATTGCAGTGCATATATTGAATTGAACAACTCCTTCAACCAACTGCCATCCATTGCCGGCCACGGTGGCCGAGCGGTTCTAGGCGCTTCAGTTAGGAACCACGCGGCTGCTACGGTCGCATGTTCGAATCCTGCCTCGGGCATGGATGTGTGTGATGTCCATAGGTTTAAGTAGTTCTAAGTCTAGGGGACTGATGACCTCAGTTGTTAAGTCCCATAGTGCTTAGAGCCATCTGAACCATTTTGCCATCCATTAAGTTGCCCCATAGGTTTCAAGAAAGACATCAGCCGGTGAAAGCCACCAATTCTAACGATGACGTTATCAAAATCGTGATCACAGTTGCTTGCTGATTCATCAGTTTGCTCTGTTCTGTGGAAATGAGTAAAGATGTATGTACTCTTCTGTGATCAGATGGCGGAGCATTTATAAATGGGAGACAAGCAACATAGGTTGTGTCAAAGAAGAGACCACTTGTGATCTTCTCCATGAGACCACTTAAGCCTGCAATCTCGGACACATCTTTCCAGTTGCCATGAAACCAAATCAGGTCTGCCAAAGAGGGTGTGATGATATGAAGTGAAACAAAAAGCTGTATGAGATTCTCGATGCTGATATTCATCAAGCCAAGGGAACCCGCTTTCTCAAAGAGTTTTAAGGAAACAGCTCCCATCCCATCAAGTAGGTGAGCTGGTACTATCTTTACTGGAGCAATAGCACTTCTAGGGGTTATCAAATGTATTCCGCCCATTGTATCGAAGGTACTATATCCATCCATGTACGAATGTTGAAATCTGTATTGACTGCTGGGACTATTTGTAGTGGTGGTCTCATGATTGCTGATATATATATATATATATATATATATATATAAAAGAAAGCTGGCATCTCAATTTGTAAGAGGAAAGGAAAGAAGTTGGCCTATCAGCGCTAATAACATTGTATGAAATGGCTAACACTTTTTTCCTCCACTTGCCAGTGTTCCCTCGCTTCTTCTTGAAACTTTGAGAACCTCCACAACAAGACTTTCGCTTTTGTCCAAGAAAGAATCTGCAGGAGGATAATCATCTATAGCATATGGTACTGATCGTATCCCGTCAAGAATTATACCAACTGCTGTCTCAACTAATCGAAGACGTTCTTTCCGTTCTGATGAATGTTTTTCGCAGTACCGCTCACTGTCAAAATCTAGTGGTCAGTATTTTTGAATTAAACAATTGTATTCTGCTTTATCTTCGACGTGATAACATCTTCCCCATATCTCTCCAATAAATGTTGTATTTATGTCCAATAAATGTAATATTTCTGTGAGGAATGTAGCTGGCCCTACCTGAGTCATTATTTGATCAAATAAAAATTGACATTTCTCATAATCGCTTTCCATAAAAGTGAAACTGTCATTCATAGCCTTCTCAACCTCTTCAGCATGAGGGCCAGCCTTTTTCTTTCGTCAGCGTTGGGCCTACTAATGTACAGTATTTTCAGTCATTTATCGTGGTGCTGACAATCAGCGACTGCCATGTCTGTTATCAGCTGGATCCTGTTGACAACTGTTGCAACGACATCATCTCCACGTAATAATTCAGCGTGTTTCGTACCTGTATCTTGCATCTTTATTTTCGTCACCTGATGTGTCATTACGTTCATGAGGAGGCAGTCGTTGTTGTGACCTTGCGTAATCTTCAGGAATACCCGTCCCACGCACAAAACAATGTGTTTTGAAACAAAAATACTCAGAGGATTGTCTTAATACTTCTGAAGATGTGCTGGGTTCAGCAGCTTTCTTCAGAGTGAATAGCTATTATTCTTTCATTTATGTAACTTTGCTGAGATCAAACATGTACTGTAAAATATGTTTTACCTGCCAAAAAAGCTCCCTTCCTATCATTTCTGTTTTACTAGCATCACATAACGTTTCTATTCCTGTTTCCTTGACCACTTTCGCTGCACCCACACTCAAGTCTGTTTCACAAATAAAACACTTGTCACTGCACATTGCGACCGAGTCTTTGCACTGTATCTCAAGGAAAACGCTCAGAACAGAAATGAACTTCAAGCCTTTGCAGAGAGAGAAAAATGACACTACCGTAGCAGTGAACGTAAACAAATTGGGAATTGTGAGGTGTTTAGGCGTCAAAACATACCTCCCCATACAAAGAAGGGATTCTTCGGTTTTTCAGGTAAACCATGAGCGACAGAGAAGGGATGGAGGGGGGAGAGCGGGGGACACAGCGTCAGGTAGAGAGAGAGGAAGGGGAGGGGGTGGAGGTTAACACATTGAAAGGCAAGGAACTGCAGACGAAATAATTGACTTGAATGGAAAATTGCAATTTTTTAAATAATTTTTTTGCTGTTTTCCAAAAATTACAGATTTTCACAGGTTTTTAACACTGTTTGCGTGAACACAATACAACATATAAGAAATGTTACAGGCATAAACTGTAGGTAATTTTCCTCTCTTCATTTCACTATAGTGCCACTTTTTGTTGATTTGCGCATTGTGAGCTGAAAACAAAAAAAAAAACAAAAAACAT
The DNA here is from genome assembly GCF_023864275.1 of Schistocerca cancellata. Taxonomy (NCBI): domain Eukaryota; kingdom Metazoa; phylum Arthropoda; class Insecta; order Orthoptera; family Acrididae; genus Schistocerca; species Schistocerca cancellata. The sequence goes on from NC_064631.1 coordinate 172,442,504, forward strand.
TTTTGCTGGTTTTTGTTGATTTCACGTATTTTCGGGTAAAAGTTTTGTTGGATAACTTCAGATTTGTTCTTAGCACTGTATAAACATAAAGTAAATCACTAAAAACACTTACACCAATTCTTTCCACTTCGAGCCTTTTTTGCCCACTATTGGACTGGGTATTACGTGAGATGAAACAGAGAAATCTACTGTTTATTCTAACAAAAAAAAAAGCAGAAAGCATCTGCTGTATTAAACATCTAAATATTAAACGGAAGATTTCACCTCTCTCTTCCTGTATATGGATGTGCGTTTATTCGAGGTAAAATACATGCTATCGACACCTGTCTCTACCTTCATTGCTCTAAGTTATGTCATACGGGATACATTCGTTGAACTAAACGTTTTGTTAAATTAACATTCTTTTTAATGAAACGTCGTTTTATGTTGAACGTAAGCGCGTAATGACAGTGTTACCAGCTATGTGCAATACACGCTGTCGACTTATTTGATAATGCAATGCAATTTCGTACACACGTAGATGAAATAAACATTTTACTAACAATGATTTGGAAACCACCCAAATCACGTAACATAATTTTGTCTTCTAAAAAAATTACTTTATCCTTTATTTAAGCATGGGTTCATTGGGGCTACGTCATAGACTCCATCTTTGAATGCTCCCCAAAGAACGAAATTAAGACGAGTCTAATCGAATGACGTTGCAGGCCGTTTGACAACAGAATTTCGTCCCATGCAACGTCCAGAGAAGCTTTCATTCAGTACTTGCGTTCCAACACGGGACCAGTGAGATGGACAGCCGTCGTGCTGCAGCCACATTCACTGGCGGATATCCAGTAGTACCCCTTCTAGAAGGACCGGCAGAATGTTCCTCAGAAAATGTGGGTACCAAAGTCCAATTATAACGCCTAAGACGAAGTAAGATCCCACTACATAATTTCCTACGATGCCGCACCACCCTTTTAAGTTCCACGGCCGCTGATGTTGCTGCTGACAGAACGAGCGTGGATTTTCGGCTGCCCAGTAGTGTATTCACGTTAGTGTCGTTAGTAAGCATTGTTTCATCGGTAAGTAGCACACGTTGGAAAAAGCTAGGGTCGTCTCTCAGTTGCTGAAGGGTAAACCGACAAAATTCTGTACCACGTTCTACATCACGGTCCTCAATTGCCTGATGTAGTGAGAGATGATAGGGATGGAAATTCCGCTGATACGAGGCGCGAGTGACACTCTTCTGCCTGGTTCCACACTGCTTGGCAGTGTGTCTTGCCACTGTGGTCTCATTAGTGTTGTAGCCAGAACAGCTTCTTCGTGTTCTCTGTTAGTTGCACTCTTCTTTCTTGTCCTCTTTTTGACGTTCATGCAGGCTGTGGAAACTAGCGTCTTAATAACTCTTGCAACTGCCTGGCGCGTCAGACATTGGATACATCCCGACAGATAATCCTATACCGTCGTTCTGTTTTTTTACGCCATATAAAAGTAGTACGTCCAAATTTTGCTCATTGATGTACGTGTTTGCACGCAAAAATTATTGAAGCGGAAAAGAAGAGGCTAACATGTTAACATTCTGACAGAGCGCAGCACACGAACTGTTCTTTGCGGTGCTTGGACCGTTAATGCCAGTTCCGGCCATCGTGCTCTCAAATTATAGGACATGCAATCAGTGTTAAGTTATATACTAACAGACAAAATTATTTCACACATTAGTTTTCAGAATTCGCGTTCTTCTTGGCACACCTTAGAGAAATAGGAGAGTCCATGTACATACACTGGGGTAGTACACGGCCTCAACGTGGACTCAGAAAGTAGTTGGAAGTTCCCTGTGGGTTGCCAAGGCATTCGATCGGATTGTCCCGAATGTTCTTCAAACCAGTTGCGAACAACTCTAGGCCCAGTGAAATGACTTTGCTGTTTGGGAACATGAGGCCCATAAATGGCTACAAACCATCTCTAAGCAGCCGAACATAACCATTTACAACCAGTGATCGGTTCAGGTGGACCAGAGAACGTGGTCCATTCCAAGTAAACACTGCCCAAACCATTATGGAGACGCCACCAACTTGACCAGCGCCTTAGTGATACATTGAGTCTATGGCTTCGTGAGGTCTGTGCCGAACTCGAAACCTACCATCCATTAAAAACGAAAATCAGGACTCAGGTGTCCAGACCACGGTTTTCCAGTTGTCTAGTATCCAACAGATACGGTCACGAGTTCAGTAGAGGGGCTGCGGATGATGACGTGCTGCTAGAAAGGGCACTCACATCAGTCATTTGCTGCCATAGCCCATTAAAGCCAAATATCCCGCACTGTTCTATCGGATACGTTCGTCGTAAGTCTCACATTGATATCTGCGGTTGTTTCACGCAGTGTTGCTTGTCTGCTAGCACTGACAGCTCTACGCAAACGCCGCTGCTGTCGGTCGTTAAATGAAGGCCATAAGCCACTGCGTTGTCCGTATTGAAAGATAAGGCCTGAAATTTGGCACACTCTTGGCGCTGTGGATCTTGGAACACTGAACTGCCTAACGATTTCCGAGATGGAATGTTCTATGCGTCTAGCTCCAACCACTATTCCGCGTCCAGAGTCTGTCATTTCCCGTCGTGCGGCCAAAAGCACGTCGGAAAAGTTTTCTTATGAATCACCTGGGTGCAAATGACAGCTGCGACAATGCACTGCCCTGCCCTTTTATACCATGTGTACGCGACACTACCGCCATCTGTGTATGGGGACATCGTTATCCCATGACTTATCATCACAGTGTGTGTGATATATGCATACGTGGGAGAAGCCTTGCCCGAAAATATAGGATAACATAAATGTTGTTGTTGTCAAAGTTGTGAGAGTTTGCTCCTGACACAGTTAATCAGGAATTTACATGAAAAGTGCTTCACAACTATTCGGACGAATGCTACAGTTCTCTAAATTTCTACTTCATAGAATTTTTTTAAAGGGGTCTACAGTACCTGGGATAACGGTCGCTTAATTTTAACATAATGGGAAGAAAATAACTCCAACTAACAGTAATAATTGTAATTACACTAACTGCACTTCAAAAGCTCCATACGTTTTTCGTGAAATTCGTTACGTATAGTTGAAACCCTTCTGGTATGCATACGAATCAGTTATCTGTAAATCCTCACACATTAGAAACTTAAGATTTTGGATGATGATCAGTTAGATTTAATTTTCCTGAAATAGTCATGCATGTGCCATCAAGCAACAATAATTTGATCTGCAGAATGAAATGAAAATTTCTGGTACTGAAATACGGTAAATCACTTCATATGGGCAATGTTTCCACCTAAGGCCTAACATTGCTGCAGTTTTTTAAAATTTTATTGGCCTATTGCTAGAAATACTACAAGAGTAACAACTGCTTAATAAGATTAATGAATACAGTTAAATCTTAAGTATACAGCTATTTCGTTCATATAGGAACTTGCCAATTTCAGTATTTTATAAGCTACAGATTCATAGCTACTTCCTGCAGGTAACGTGTTATTAAACAATTAATTTCTAGATTTTTATTAGTCATTAATGTTTCAGTATTTGGTGGCAAGAAAATTCAAGTTTTTGCAAAGTGTCACACAGTTGATGTTGATACAGAGGATATTTAGAACATCTCAAAAGACATTGTTATCCTCCGCAGTCCCTATGTAACATTGATGCTACATCTAATAAAAAATGGTTCAAATGGCTTTAAGCACTATGGGACTTAACATCTGAGGTCATCAGTCCCCTAGACATAGAACTACTTAAATCTAACGACATCACACACATCCCTAACCGAGGCAGGATTCGAACCGGCGACAGTAGCAGTAGTGCGGTTCCCGACTGAAGCGCCTAGAACCTCTCGGCAGTATCGGCCGGTGCTACATTTAACATTTATTTTTTTCTAAATCAGAGAGACTGAAAAAAAATATTTTTTTTCCGATCCTACATTGTACTGACATACTGTTACACATTTTCTGGTCCACTGCTTTTTCATGATAAACGATCTATGCGGTCAAATGGTGGAACTTTCTGTTAAAAAGTTTTACATGACTATGGTCCAATACATGGTAAAATTATATCGTTGTGTTGTTGTGATGAGAGAAAACTTTTTTAAAAAATTTAAAAATTTCTTGAGACTGTGTTACTTACATTTTGGGCATGATCAGAGTTCTATAAATGAAATCATAGTCTAAATATATTAAATTTCGTTATATAATGCAGTTGTCTAGCATAAAAATGAGAATATATTCACAGAGTGTCTGGCAGAAATAAACCAAACTTGCCAAGGGAACATGTCTACACTAAAGAGCACGTTGAGTTACAACAGCACTATGTGGGTGAGCGTTATCCTGTTTGAAAACACACCCTGGAATGGTGTTCATGAATGAAAGCACAACAGGTCGAGTCACCAGAGTGGCGTTCAAATTTGCAACCAGTTTGAGTGGGATCTCGATGAGAGTGTTCCTGACGTCATACGAAATGGCACCCCAGACCATAATTCCAGGTGTGTCTAGCTCGCAGACAGACTGGTTGCAGGCCCTGAACTGACCTCCTTCTAACGAACACACGGACATCAACGGCGTCGAAGCAGAACCAGGTTTCATCAGAAAGCACAACAGGCCTCCACCCTGCCGTCCAGTGCGCTCTCGCTTGACTCCACTCGTCGCAATTGGCGGCGATTTCCGGCCAGTGGACTGCACGTTGGAGGGCGTCTGCCTAGGAGCTGTCCTTGAATTAACGGATTCGTAACAGTTCGTTGTGTCACTGTAGTGCCAACTGCTGCTCAAGTTGTTGCTGCAGAAGCAGTACGATGAGCCAGGGCCAAACGCCAGAAGCGGTGGCCTTCCCTCTCGGTAGTGCCACGTAGCCATTCGAAGCCCTGTCTTCTTGCGACCATACATTCTCGTGGCCACCGCTGCCAGTAATCACGTACAGTGGCTTCATTCGTGGCAAGTCTGCGAAATATCGCAGAAGGAACATCCAGCTTCTCGTGGCCCTATTACACGATCTCGTTCAAACTCAATAAAATTTCGATAATGGCGTCTTTGCCGCCTTAAATGCTTTCTTGACTAACGTCGACTCATCGCGTCCAATCTCATAGATAACTAAAGGCCACGACCATTACAGTTTTTTTTAAAGCAAACATGATTGGCATCTTACACCATTTGAATATACTACTTCTTTTAAATGCAGAAACATACGTACCAACTTTCGTTTCTCCTTCTTGGTGCTGTGTTTTTGTTTTTCCGTCAGTGTATTTGTCACAGCTTGTAATGTCCCCACAGAAAATACCCTCTACCACGCACCAATTAATCATTGTCAATCAAACCATCCACATTCATTCACTTTGGAAAAGTATCTGATCTGATTTCCCGTAACATATGCGGCGACAGCTCGACAACGCCGAAGTATTTTCTAGTGCGTTTATTCTTTGAAATAACAGAGATGCATATATGCATTCTCCATGGCTGTTAGAGTGGTAACTAGGACAGCTTCTGGAGTATCTGTTGAGGGATTGACGTGTTGCTAAGAAATACATATTCTGCTTTTCTTCTTGCTAAAGCGAGCCAATTAACATTTGTGCCGCTAGCGATTTGTTTGAAGAGAAAGAGACTGTAAAAGGAAAATAATTAAGGTATGGAATCACCGGAGATCTGGATATGTAATGGAGATGGTTTTAATACACAATTTCCTTCATAAATAAGGTTTGTGACTTTTTTGTTCGGGAGTGAGTGAACGAATGAGTTTTTTCTGAATCATTTGATGATCACGTTGGCCCTGTAATTATTGGGGAAGTTTCAGCTGCGTCGAAGAGAGCCTGCAATCACTGAGTCTGTGTTAAATCGTCCAAAAAGGTTTCGTACACATCTGGAATTCGCAATCTTTCCTAAAAGGAACAAATTGTCCACACGATTGATTCTCCCGACTGAATGCAGTGTTTAACAGTAATAATAAATGTAAAGATCTCTTACAGCAAGCCAGCCGCTGATTACCAAGACGAAGGACTCCACCAAAGATCCTATTTGGCTGATTTCACGTGATGAAATATTATATTAAAAACTGTACATAGATAAAGGAGAGAAAGAGAGAGAGCGATTGAAAATAGAGATAATACTAATAATCCTCCATTAGTCTAACTTTTCGTCTGTCTTATCACGGATCAGCCAAAAAATGGGAGGCCCTTACTTTACTGTATAGATTTGTGTGAAGGTGAAGGGATCTTAAAGGCAACAGATACACGTCTATACAGACAAGACATTACACAAAGTTAGCGGCTAGCTGCATTCATCATCTATTCTTAGATGAAGAAACGGCAACTTATTATCCCGAACATTTAAAAAATGTTAAAAGCTGTTACTATGCCTGGCGTACCTATTCATTTGAACCATGAACATGGAAACTGTAAGTAGCGGATTCACTTTCTTACGCAGACTTTTGCAAGGTTATTTCACAGTCGTGCATTACGACCAGATATATGCATGACTCGTTCTTCGTAATTTCAGTCGTTGTTTACTGCGGTCTGCATGTGAGCCGCCGGCCGGGGTGGCCGAGCGGTTCTAGGCGCTACTGTCTGGAACCGCGCAACCGCTACGGTCGAAGGTTCGAATCCTGCCTCGGGCATGGGTGTATGTGTTGTCCTTAGGTTAGTTAGGTTTAAGTAGTTCTATGTTCTAGGGGACTGATGACCTCAGAAGTTAAGTCCCATAGTGCTCACAGCCATTTTTATGTATGTGAGCCACATGTACACAATATCTAGCACAAACGAGGCAGCAGTCGATAAGCTGCGTTCAGAACATGATTTAGTACTCGGGGTGCCAGATAGCCCGTGCAAATTCACGTGGACTGCCTCACCTCAGCGCTCTAAGCGCCACTTAACCAAGGGGCCGTGCTGCTGGCTCTGTCTGCTACAGACGCGCTAGCCGCAGGCTACCCGAAGCCGCTCTGGTTTGTGCGACTGATTAGTAATCTCTTTGCATGTTCACTTTGCGTCACCTCTACTTTGGATTCCACTCAAATGCCACTTTAGACTGCTATTGGGACTCCAGCTGCTATGTAAGATGACTTAGCTTTGATTCTGGACATATTCTTCTTTACTCCAACACGACATTCTGAAGCCCGTTTTACTCGAGCGACATAAGCTCACATAAATTAGTCACCAGCTTAGAAGAGCACACTGATCGCTTTAGATCACATATATCCTGTGCAACTGGTACACTTGTCGTCTTGTGATCTTCTGCCACTGTAAGCCACGGGAGTGAAGCTGTGTATGTACATATTGCATTAAGGTGGGTTTACGCAGAGATGTAACAGTATGGCAGAAAGGTGCTGTCATGTCTCGATGTGCGGTGAGCACACCGTGAATGTGGTTCCCCGTTCTGGTGATGTATCAATGCAGACTGTCCAGCGAATCTACAAGGAATGGTGTATATGGTGTATCACTTGCAACCATATAACGTGCCATAATAACAGCGGTCGTAAGAAGATGGAACGGAGCCGTGGTCGGAGACTTTTGTCACGCTTTGTGACAATCGGTTTCGAAGACAGCAAGAATTGCTACTCTCGATGAATGTAGATCCACTTAAAATTATTCCTGACTGAACAATGTCAAGCGAACTGCATGCAACAGAGATTAGGAGCCGTTTACCTCGCAAAAGGCCACAGTTTATAATGGCACATAAAGCAGAACGTCTTCAGTAGGTCTTACTACACAGAAGTAGGGCAGTTACTCACAGCAGTCGCGTAGTGTTGCCCAAGGAATCACCGTTTTGCTTTTTTCCCAATGACTCAAGGTGTCGATTGCACCGATGGCCCCATCAGGCGTGCGACTGCAGTGTGTGGACATTGTAGTTCAGGCTGGATGGAGTTCTGTTATGTTTTCAGTGTGTTCCTCGTACCATAGTTTAGATTAGACTCATCCGTTGAGGTTAAAATTAACGTGAACCAAAATGATTAATTTAGCATTCTCGTAGACCAAATTTTGACTTTTCTTCTATGCCTTCCAGGATAACAGCAGTGTTCACAGAGCAGCCCGTATAGCTTCCTTGTTTGACGAACACTAGCCCGCTAAATCCTTTGATTTTAAACAGACTGGAAAAATGTAGGACTATTTGGAACCTTTGGTGGCAGCAGCCATCAACATCGCATTTAGATTACTGGGTGGGATCTGATCACCAGCGAGGTGACTCAGCTGAATACTGCAAATCTGGAGTTTACTCTCTTTATCAAGGTTAGAGATGACAACATGCCGTCTCTTCGTGATGTGTCCTGTGGGTGACACATATCTCGTGGAGTGTATTTATCTGCTTCAGCCAACTATTCGTGGCAAGTGAATCTACCGCAGCGTCCATTGTCACAGATGTCCTTAAGACGCCAGCACCAAATCGGAGTATGTTCTGAGTGCTGTCGGTTCTAAAAGTGAGGGAATGAGAGACTGTCTTTCTCATTAAAAAATTGAATACATGTAGCAACTTCACTAAGGAAATAGCAACGAAAGTAGATTTGATTAACAACCAAATTCTCAGTGAAAGAACTTGATAAAGATATACGCGATATCCTCCACATTGTTGAAAGCTGGGAGAACAAACCATGTGTCGTACAAACATTACAAATCAAAATCCTCTACATGGTTGATACAGTAAGTACAGTGCATATAAACACATAAAAAAATTTTATTTATGTGCTCTTTCGTCACTTTTGGTAGAAGAAATCCGTATTTAAGGATCAATAACAGGTAACCTGTTTTTATTCTTCTGATTTTTTCATATGTATAATCCAAATAGTTTTCGGTTTATTTGGCCAAGTTCGTCAAAGAACTGTCTAGTGTCCGCAAACAACACCAGTTCTTGGGTAACCATACATAATAAACAAAGATACAACACAACTGCACAGAATGTTGTGTTTAATATTGTACATTGCATAAACTGTAATATACGGTGTAAAACGTATTTTTTGCACAAAATAAGTGTCTAGTGCCCAGTTAGACAGTTCTTAGGCAATGTGACGACCTCACATATAACATCCAATACTGTAATATTCTTTATTTTAAATATGTATTGCATTTAATATTATTCAATGCGTAAAGTGTCATTTACAAAGTAGAAAAACAAATTTGCAGCACACCATTGTTTAGAAGTGCATTGTATCGTTGTTTATAATGTTAGGTTACCTAAGGACAAGTGTTCCTAGTGGAAGCTAGTCACTTGGTTCCTGAAGATGGCCCAGTAAGGCTAAAACTAGTGAGAAATGAACAAATGTCATTAGAACAAAAACAGTACTTGTTATTCTACCTTAAACATCAAACAGTATTTAGTAGTCACTACATAACGTCTTTCTTTCCAAGTGCCATAAAATATCCCCGTGTAATGGAGCTCACGTTTTTTCTGTTGAAACTAAGTTCACTGAAAGATTTATAACTATTTCAGTTCTTATCTAAGCGAAGCGTAGGATTTTTCCTTTTTCCCAGTACAGTAAAACAGGATACTTTCTTGCTTTCAGATATTTGTTCATTGCTGTGGGAGAAAAGTCGTAGGAAAATGTGAGAAACTCATGGAACTTTTGCAGTTTGTCATGGAAACGAAGAAAACAATGGAATAAAAGTAAAGAAGCACTAAATCCATTATTATAACAAGAGTGGTTGCCTGAGAACTGCTTAAACTTTCGCAGACAATGCCGCCGTCCCCTGTTTCTGCGCTGCTACACCACACTCAGGATTTTAGAAATCTACACGCAGCACAGTCGAGTGATCGTTGACATAACTCGATTAAACATAATGTGTATTAAGCAAATTACGCGCTGGGAATAAACTACAGAGGTCAAAGTAGCATTGGAATATTGCATTCTGAAAATGTATTAATTTAGTGTATACGGTAATTCTAAATGAAACTTGCATTGTTGTATAGTAGGTACGACACGGTGTAGTTACAAACTGTAACGCGTCCCCTGCACGTGCCCATGCCAAGGTCAAATAAAAATGTTCTCTGTAGTTAGTTGCGTGCTGCATATGTAGGAGTTACAGCTGTTTGTAAAGATGAACAGAACTGAAACGTCAGTTGCTTATCAGATTGTGGACATCATCTGTGACCTCTATACTCAAAATACTCAAAATATGACATCAGACATGCTGTGTGCTGCAGACTAGTTGGGTCAAAGGAAGCACATGGTCTTGAAACACGCATTTTTTTTTTTTTTTTTTTTTTTTTTTTTTTTTGCTAATGACATACATGCGCAGGAAGAAAACTATGTCTGTGTGGTTAACTATTGAGACTCATAATTGCTGGTAGGAAACAACCTGAAAAGGTTATAAATGTGTTGCGGGCTAGGTTATGCTGAGAAATAGTTGTAAGGAAAAAAATTCGATACTCACTTGTGCCGTTTCCGAGATAACCAGCATTGAAGTTAGCCAATCAAGCAGTTGCACGCATAAACTGAAGTGGCCCGCTAGAAACGGTGTCGTCAGACGTGTTCTTCATTTGGTTTCCTAAAACCAAACACGAGAGCGACACAAAAGTGAGACTGTGGAGCGGCAGTAAGAATCGAAACAGAGCCAAAGTCTGAGCAGTCCTCTGCCCTATTGAATTGATCATGACTAATGGATGGGACCTGATAGAAAATGAGGTAGGAATATTAGCGCATATAACACTGTTCACGGTGATTCGTATGTCCAATAGGGACTGTGAGCTTGGCGGCCTGCTTGATACTACAGGCGTTTGTGTTCTACTGCCCCCGTCTCTCGTCATCACACAACACAAACATGACACCAGACCACATGAAATGAAATTATCGTATAGCACTGCTGCCCGGGACGCCCCATCCGCGGAAGTTCGGCCGTCAAGTGCGAGTCTTATTTCATTCGACGCCACAATGCACGACTCGCGAGCCGGTGACGAGGATGAAATGATGATGACGACAACACAACACCCAGTCCACGTGCGGAGAAAATCTCCAACCCGACCAGGAATCGGAACCTGGCCCGCTGCAAGCACGTTATCAGGTAACCAGGCGGACACAACACCACATACAAATTCATTACGGTAACCTGCACTCAGCAGATACAGTAAAAACATTTCTATCACATACCCTGTGGAAAGAGACCATTGGATGCAGAGGAACAGAAGTCCTTACGATTAGACGACTGAAGTTACCACTCGGCGTCTCGCCTTCTGTAATACCTGCGCCGGAACAGCTGCGTTATCTCAAAGAATCTCAATTTTTTACATCCCTTTCTTCGTTTGGTCCCTCATGTCTGGCCTATTGAAACGGGCTCCGCTACCAAAATGGCTCTTTACACTCAGTTCCATGAGAAGAGAAGCTGCGTAGTTTCTACTGCTGACGGGTAGAAGAATTACTGACGCTTTGCAACAACCTAGTCGTTTTAAAAGATAAGTATTTCCTCTGTTTTACTCTATTTTGATGTAGTCGTCATATCTTTTCTTTAATTGCAACAAAATTTACTCAAAAGTCAGCAGCAGAAGGTGTAAGGCTGCTCATGCTCTGCTAATTACGAGCCAGCACCCTAGGAACAGTATTTAGGAGGTCTTCCAGTCCTTGAAGATTCACCGCCAGCCGAGGACGTAGTTTTGGGCCCGTTTTATACGAGCGACTATCTGGTCAAGGATGACTAATCGTTGTGGCCACACGCCACGTGTCTGCCTGTAAATCTACCGACTGTTCATGCTAACGACAGTTTCTTAGGAAGACACAGCAAAAGCTGGCGTTAAAGATATGTACCAACATTTAAAATTCATTTGCACTTAGCGACTTTAACTTCGTATTTAGACCCTTCTAAGAAACGTATTCGTGATATGACCTATCGTGGACAATAAAGCACATCTAACTCGTTTCATGGCGGATGACGCAGTCTTATCAATGTAAGCAAGGCAATATGTACGGTATGTTAGATTTTCAAATGAAGTACTGCTGAACTGCTATGAAACACTTATGAAACTGGTAACATTTAGTTTACTGGATGGATTGACAGTCATGTTTTCAAACGAATTCTGCTTCAATCCACTACGCAAACCCAACTTCTTGGTCACCATAGAGGTGAAAACTATCTAAACGGCTATTTCTAAACGCTGATGCAGAGATAGATCCACCACATGACCAACGAACCTATTGTCGGAACTGAAGAGAAAATTTAATAGACGTAACCAAATTCATAGTTGGCAGCAACAGCTCACTGCTCCCATAATTTTGTAATGATATAATCGTTTTCTTTGGAAGAATATGCTTCAATATACTGGTGTCCAAAATTAAAGCAACAAACCTCTGTTACCCCATCCTGTGTCTAATTCACGATATAGTCACGATATAATCTCCGCAGTGAAGGACCATAGGAAGAACGGAATCAAGAGAGTTGCAAACTGGTGTAGCCCGATGGATTGAGGTGAATAGTTCTGTTGTTTCTCCGGTATGGTGACAGTTTGTAGAGACTGAAACTATATCCCAAAGACCACGGCAGGGCCGACCACGTGTAACATTAGCAAGGGAAGACCGTTATTTGGCTGTAAGGATACAACTGCACCGCCATATTACTGCATGGCAATTGGCACCTGACCTCGCGACATCCACCAGTCGTCTTGTATCGAGGCTAACTGTGTACACAAGGTTTCGACAGAGTGTCCCTTACTGTCGGAGACTTGTTATATGTGTACCTCTGACGTGTCTTCACAGAGTCTGGAGTGGAGTCGTTAATATACCACCTGGACGGTCGAATAGCGAGCCAATGTTCTTTTTCCATGGGATTCCTGATTTGTTCTAGAGAGTGATTCTCGACGGATTCGCACCTCGAAGGGACGTGGAACACGATTTCGGGAGCCAAAAATTATAGAAAAGAGACCGGTATCGAGGAGGATCCCTTATGGTGTTGGCAGGGATTATGCTCACTACTAGAACAGCTCTTCATGAAATTGTACGGGTGAATTGGTAAACTTTAACAGCTGTTAGGTATCGTGACGAGATCTTGGGCCCAGACTTTGTATTGATGAACAATAATGTTTGACCTCATGGAGCACGAGTGGTTGATGTTTTCTTGGAAACGGAAGATATTGCATGCATGGCGTTTCCTGCTCGCTGTTGCGATTTGAATCCAACAGAGCATATATGGGATGCACTGCGGAGATGGGTCAGCATCCACCAATCACTCCCCAAGGCTTGCAAGCAGCTCTGCAGGCAGAATGATCGTTATTGCCTCAACATGAAATTTCTGGTGTCATTCACTACATCTCCCACTGTTTTCAGGTCTGTGTTTCTGTCAGAGGTGGTCATGCCCCATGCTGATCACATTAACCAGTTGTTGTAAAGTGTGTGCAAATCCGTTAAGTTGGCAAAAAGCGAAGAACATTTTTGTCTGCCATTACGCATGTTGCAGTTGTTTACGTTCTGTATTCTTTATAGTCTTTCTACTTTACTACCACCTATTTACACTGTTTCGTGGCAAAATAAATGCAACCTTGCAATATTTCCGTTTGTTGCTTTAGTTTTGGACACCAGTGTAGTTTTAATAATGACCCAATTTTCTTAGAGTTCCTTGTACAATTCATACATTTTTGAAATAATGAACAATTACTGATGCATCAGTTAGATATTAACCAAGAAATATTATAATACCAAAGAAATAAAAATTACTGCTACTTTAGTACATCTGCACTGAATTGAAGTATCACGAGTCAGTGTACGTTTTTATCTACGCTGGCACGTTATTTTACGATTGCTCGTGTTATGTAACTCATGTGTCATTTTTATCATCTCCAGAACCTCCCTCAGTTTAATTTATTGTAAACAAACCATAAATCTAAATAAGCCTGAAGCCATCTACTTTAGAGTTTCAAGTGTAACATCGCTTTACCAAGTGTGACAATAGGGAGAAATAGGTCCTTATGCATATTTTTTTTATTGGTCCTGTAGATCATACATTTTGTACAGCAAAGCACGTCATGATATAGGCAAAGTCAATCTGAAAATTATGTTGAGAGATGATGGTAGTGGTGCATAACTCACATAGCAGAATACATATAGGATATATAGACAAAATGTAAAAAGGTGGTGTGTGATGAGAGATGACAATGGCGGTACATACTACACAAAGCAGAATACACATGTGTGATACAGTCAGAACATAAATAAAATACAATAATTAAATTATCTTACTAAGTATAAATACCTACAAGTGAATAAACAGCTTATCATAAGTAATTAAAATTTTGTTTGAAGAAATTCATGTACAGAATAGATACAGTAATTTAGCAGTAATTCCTTTAATTCTCATTATTTTAGGGTTTGTGCTTGTTTTTATGTCTGTTGGGAGGTGGTTGTATATTTCAATGCCCGTACACTTAAACCCATTAGTATATAATTTTGTGTTTTGAGCTATAATTGTTAATTTGGTTTTGTTTCTGGTGTCATGTGTGTGGCAGTCTGCATTTCTCTGTAGGGATTTCAAGCGCTGTATTGTAAAACAAGTTAATTCCATTATATAGAGGCATGGCAGTGATAGGATTTTTAACTGATGAAACAGTGGTTAACATTGTTCTTTTTTTTACATTTCGTTATTCTTACCACTTGCTTTTGCAACTTGAAAATTATGAGAGATTCAAAGCTATTTCCCCAGAAGATTAGACCATAGCTCAAGACAGACTCAAACATGGCATGGTACAGCAGATTCAAGGTGTCTACAATAGCTGTGTCTTCTAATGATCATAATAAATAACAGATTCTCTTAAGCTTTTGTGACAGTGCCTCAATATATGGTTTCCAATTTAGAGTGTTACTGATGGTAATTCCAAGAAATTTGGTGTCTTGCCTGTTTCTAATGTCATCTTTGCCCATAACTATAACTGCTTTGAAGGGGGTAAAATTTTGTCTAGTCTAGAATTTCATATTTACAGTTTTTTGAATGTTTATGAGTAATCTATTTTCTTCAATCCAAGACTGTAATTGACAAGTGGTTTCATTGACTGCATCTCGCAATGTGTCACCTCTTCTGCTTATCAGAATATATGTGTAGCCAGCACACAGGAAGGAGCTGACATTTGGTATGTGTTCTGAGAGATCATTTATGAACAACATGAAAATAACAGGGCCAAGAACAGATCCCTGACAGATGCCATTAGTTGTAGCATATCTGACCTGAAGTGTCTGGATGTCTTTGATTTTCTTATTTCTACATGTTGCTTTCTTTCACTAAGGTATCTATGACACCAATATCTCTGGTGTTTTGAAACAAGCAGCTCGTGGTCGACCATGTCAAATGCCTTCGACTGATCAAGAAATATACCAACAGCAGGTTTGTTATGGTCAGCAGCACTTGAGTACTTTTCTAGAAATGCATACAAAGCATTTGTGGTGGACCTATTTTTCCGAAATCTGTAGTGGGAAGATGTCATTATGTTGTTAGAATTTAAAAATATTTCTAATCTAATTGACATACAGTATTCAAATATTTTTGAGAAGGCACATGGTATAGCAATTGGCCTATAGTTTGCCATGTCCGCTTTCTGTCCCTTCTTGTACAGAGCTACAATTTTAGCAAGTTTTAGCTGGTTCAGGAATGTTCCCTCTAGAAATGAGGTATGTATGATACTTGACAGTGGTCCACTGACATAATTTGAACACTTATGAAGTAAGAAACAAGGTATCACATAATCTTTTTAACTCTCTCCCCCCCCCCCCTTCATGAACCATGGACCTTGCCACTGGTGAGGAGGCTTGCGTGCCTCAACGATACAGATAGCCGTACCATAGGTACAACCACAACGGAGGGGTGTCTGTTGAGAGGCCAGACAAATGTGTGGTTCCTGAAGAGGGGCAGCAGCCTTTTCAGTAGTTGCAGGGGCAACAGTCTGATTGACTGATCTGGCCTCGTAACACTAACCAAAATGGCCTTGCTGTTCTGGTACTGCGAACGGCTGAAAGCAGGGGGAAACTACAGCCGTAATTTTTCCCGAAGGCATGCAGCTTTACTGTATGATTAAATGATGATGGGTAAAGTATTCTGGAGGTAAAATAGTCCCCCATTCGAATCTCCAGGCTGGGAATACTTAAGAGGACGTCGTTATCAGGAGAAAGAATACTGGCGTTCTACGGATCGGAGCGTGGAATGTCAGATCCCTTAATCGGGCAGGTAGGTTAGAAAATTGAAAAAGGGAAATGGATAGGTTAAAGTTAGATATAGTGGGAATTAGTGAACTTAGGTCGCAGGAGGAACAAGACTTTTGGTCAGGTGAATACACGGTTATAAATACAAAATCAAATAGGGGTAATGCAGGAGTACGTTTAATAATGAATAAAAAATAGGAGTACGGGTAAGCTGCTACAAACAGCACAGTGAACGCATTATTGTGGCCAAGATAGACACGAAGTCCACGTCTGCTTCAGTAGTACAAGTTTATATGCCAACTATCTCTACAGATGACGAAGAAATTGATGAAATGTATGAGGAGATAAAAGAAATTATTCAGGTATTGAAGGGAGACGAAAATTTAATAGTCATGGGTGACTGGAATTCGAGAGTAGGAAAAGAGAGAGAAGTAAACATAGTAGGCGAATATGGATAGGGGTCAAGAAATGAAAGAGGAAGCCGCCTGGTAGAATTTTGCTCAGAGCATAACTTAATCATAGCTAACACTTGGTTCAAGTATCATAAAAGAAGGTTGTATACATGGAAGAACCCTGGAGATACTAAAAGGTATCAGATAGATTATATAATGGTAAGACAGGGATTTAGGAACCAGGTTTTAAATCGTAAGACATTTCCAGGGGCAGATGTGAACTCTGACCACAATCTATTGGTTATGAACTGTAGATTAAAACTGAAGAAACTTAAAAAAGGTAGGAATTTAAGGAGATGGGACCTGGAAAACCGGAAGAACCAGAGGTTTTACGGATTTTCAGGGAGATCATAAGGGAACAATTAACAGGAATGGGGAAAGAAATACAGTAGAAGAAGAATGGGTAGCTTTGAGGGATGAAATAGTGAAGGCAGCAGTGGATCAAATAGGTAAAAAGACGAGGGCTAGTAGAAACCCTTGGGTAACAGAAGAAATATTGAATTTAATTCATGAAAGGAGAAAATATAAAAATGTAGTAAATGAAGCAGGCAAAAATGAATACAACCGTCTCAAAAATGATATCGACAGGAAGTGCTAAATGGCTAAGCAGGGATGGCTAGAGGACAAACGTAAGGATGTAGAGGCTTATCTCACTAGGGGTAAGATATATACTGCCTACAGGAAAATTAAAGAGACCTTTGGAGGAGAACCATTAGTATGAATATCAATAGCTTTGATCGAAACCCAGTTCTAAGCAAAGAAGGGAAAGCAGAAAGGTGGAAGGAGTATATAGAGGGTCTATACAAGGGCGATGTACTTGAGGACAATATTATGGAAATCGAAGAGGATGTAGATGAAGATGAAATGGGAGATATGATACTGCGTGAAGAGTTTGACAGAGCACTGAAAGACCTGAGTCAAAACAAGGCCCCCGGAGTAGACAACATTCCATTGGAGCTACTGACGGCCTTGGGAGAGCCAGTCCTGACAAAACTCTACCATCTGGTGAGCAAGATGTATGAAACAGGCGAAATACCCTCAGACTTCAAGAAGAATATAATAATTCCAATCCCAAAAAGAGCTGGTGTTGACAGATGTGAAAATTACCGAACTATCGGTTTAATAAATCACAGCTGCAAAATACTAACGCAAATTCTTTACAGACGAATGGAAAAACTGATGGAAGCCGACCTCGGGGAACTTCAGTTTCGATTCCGTAGAAATATTAGAACACGTGAGGCAATACTGACCCTACGACGTACCTTAGAAAATAGATTAAGGAAAGACAAACCTACGTTTCTAGCATTTGTAGACTTAGAGAAAGCTTTTGACAATGTTGACTGGAATAGTCTCTTTAAAATTCTGAGGGTGGCAGGTAAAATACAGGGAGCGAAAGGCTATTTACAATTTCTAAAGAAACCAGATGGCACTTATAGGAGACGAGGGTTATGAAAGGGAAGCAGTGGTTGGGAAGGGAGTGAGACAGGGTTGTAGCCAATCCCCGATGTTATTCAATCTGTATATTGAGCAAGCAGTAAAGGAAACAAAAGAAAAATTCGGAGTAGGTATTAAAATCCATGGAGAAGAAATAAAAAATCTTGTGGTTCGCCGATGACATTGTAATTCTGTCAGAGATAGCAAAGGACTTGGAAGAGCAACTGAACGGAATGGACAGTGTCTTAAAAGGAGGGTATAAGATGAACATCAACAAAAGCAAAACGAGGATAATGGAATGTAGTCAAATTAAGTTGGGTGAGGCTGAGGGAATGAGATTAGGAAATGGGACACTTAAATAGTAAAGGAATTTAGCTATTTGGGGAGAAAATAACTGATGATGGCCGAAGTAGACAGGATATAAAATGTTGAATGGCAATGGCAAGGAAAGCGTTTCTGAAGAAGAAAAAATTGTTAACATCGAGTATAGATTTAAATGTCAGGAAGTCATTTTTGAAAGTATTTGTATGGAGTGTAGCCATATATGGAAATGAAACGTGGACGATAAATAGTTTAGACAAGAAGAGAATAGAAGCTTTCGAAATGTGGTGCTACAGAAGAATGCTGAACATTAGATGGTTAGATCACATAACTGATGAGGAGGTACTGAATAGAATTGGGGAGAAGAGGAGCTTGTGGCACGACTTGACTAGAAGAAGGGATCAGTTGGTAGGACATGTTCTGAGACATCGAGGGATCACCAATTTAGTATTGGAGGGCAGCGTGGAGGGTAAAAATCGTAGAGGGAGCCAAGAGATGAATACACTAAGCAGATTCAGAAGGATGTAGGCTGCAGTAGGTACTGGGAGATGAAGAAGCTTGTACAGGATACAGTGGCATGGAGAGCTGCATCAAACCAGTCTCAGGACTGAGGACCACAACAACAACAACAACTCTTTTTTTAATGATATCTTCAATTTCATATGGTTTTTTAGGAGATAGGAAAAAGGAGGTCAGAGGAGTATTGTTTCTGACAAGAGAGTGTATGGTGTTTGGAGAGTTGGTTAGGAGATTTGTGGAAATTTCTGAAAAATAACTGTTGAATTTAGTGGCAATTTTATGTGCATTTTCAGTTTTCTGTCCTTATATATTTAGTGTGATTTTATCCTCTATCCTTAACTTTCCATCAGTCTGTTCTTTTACTATACCCAGATGGTCTTACATTTGTTGGAAGAGCACCTAATTGTTTTATCATTACAAGTTTTTTTAGCCTATTTGATAACTCTTCTGTATGTGGTTTTGTTATATTTATAGTACACCTTGAATTCTTTGGATTTGCCACTGTCCAGTTTGCTTAGCATGTGCGGCAGCCTCATCTTTTCCGATGATGTTTTAATACCTTTTGTGACCCAAGCATTCTGTTTCTTGTTAACGATAGTCTTTGTTTTCTCTGGGAAATGGCAATTAAAGTGATATTCAAATATCTGCAGAAAATTGTCAAATTTTTCATTGGTAACTGAAGAAGTAAATACATTTTTCCAGTCTTCTTCCTTTTAGCTAATTACAAAGTTATTTATGTTACTGTCACTATAACTTCTACACTTAATAACTTTCTTGTTGGGAGAACATTGAGTTGTGGATTAAAATGTACTGTTACTGCACTGCGAATTGAAAAACCAACATCTATAATTTTTACAGTGCAATCAGTGTTAGTAGCAACCTGATCTAGAGAGCTGTTTAATCTCGTTGGACATATAACTTTCATATTTAAGTTGAATGACACCATTAAATTTACTAATACCAACTTTCGAGCAGATTCTTCAAGGAAATGAATGTTGAGATCACCACATATTATTATATTCTTTGAGTTATTGTGAAATGATTTTTCTAGCAATAGTGCAAAGTTCTGAGAAAGACAGAGAAGTTACCACTAGGTGATATAATAAACACATTACATATATATTGAGGATGGCAAGTACTACTCCAGCTATTTCAATGTCAATACACTTCACAGGGATGGAATGGTTCACAGCTAATGCTATATCTTATGTAGATATAAGTTCCACCACCTCTGTAATGTTTCCTAGAATAGTAGTGAACTGATCTGAAGTGTTCACTAATAGATAGTAAGTGCATGTCTGACAGAACAATAGTATCACTCATAAGAATTTCAAGTTCACTTACTTTATTACTCAGTCCTTGTAGATTGTGATGGTATGTATTAAGGTTGGCACATTCTGCTATGTGAGGAAGATTTATGTCTGCTGTTTCCTTTTGTGAAATAAGTGACTTGACCATAAATAATTTTCGTTATTAACTGTCTTTTTTTTATTTTTCTTGACGATCTTTTCGGAGATATCGAGACCTGCCACACTTCCCTCCAGTACTAAATAAGTGATACCTTGATGTCTCAGCATGTGTCCTATCAACTGATCCCTTCTTCTTATCATGGTGTGTCATAAAATTATTTTCCTCCTGTACCTGCTCATTAGTTATGTGATCTGCAAATATAACTTCGGTATTCATCTGTACCACATTTGAAAACCTTGTCTAAACTGCTTACTGTACATGTTTCGCTTCCATACGTGACTACACTCCATACAAATAGTTTCAGAAAAGAATTCCTGACACTGAAATCAACATTCCATGTTAACAAATTTCTCTTTTACAGTAATGATTTTATTGCCTTTACCAGTATACTTTTTATATTTTCTGTGCTTCGGCCATTATCAATTAATCTGCTGCCCAGATAGGAAGCGCACCTACTACTTTAAGTCTCTCGTTTCCTAATCTAATTCCCTCAACATCACCCGATTTAATTCGGCTACATTCCACTCTCCTTATCTTGTTTTTGTCTTATATCCTCCTTTTACGACAATCTCTATTCTGTTCAGCTGCTCTCCAAGTCCTTTCGTGTCTCTGACAGAATTACAGTATCATCTGCAAACCTCAGATGTTTTATTTCTTCTCCCTTGACTTTAATTCCTACTGCAAATTTTTCTTTGGTTTCTTTTATTGATTGCTGAGTGTAAAGACTGAATGCATATTATGAATGAAGAAGATGATTTCTGTTGAATTGTACTAATAACTAAGCAAGCAACTCATAAAACAATATGTTTGAAGTGCGCGTCATTTACGACGGCGGCCGAGTTTAGGTTCATTCTGCGCATCTGACGTCACAAAACACAGTCAGCCAATGAACAGAGAACAACGTTGCCAGAGCTTGACTGCAGTGCAGAGCACAGAAGAGTGGCTTCAGTTTTAGAAACGTTCAGTCATAAATAAAGCAATTGAACAAAAGTAATGTCTTGATAGCAGACTTTCTTTTATCGAAAGTTTGGAAAAAGCATTCTTTATACCAATTGCTTCATATTCTATTAATCAATTAAACCAAGCGAGCAATAAGCCTCCTAATTCAGGCGATAGCAAGGAAAGGTGTTTGTTACATTCTCACGAACCCCTTTTTTGCAATAAAGAACAGTGGTAATTGTTCATTTCACATTTTTCACTTCGACGAAACGTGAATAATTCATAGTCATACCAACAGTGTTTGTCGGTATTTTGCGTGATGGTTTAGAGTCCTCCTGGAGTTCATTTCAGTGATGAGCTGTGTTAGCGTTATGGTTAAGGTGTTTGTCTACTACGCGGAAAATTCTAAGATCAAACCTTGTTCAGGGCTTAACATTTTGTTTAATTAAAAACAATATCGAAGTGTCTTACTTCATGAATTTTATTCGTTGAATGTAATTTTTTGAAATTTCTAGTTCTTCGTCTCTTCATTATAATCATAAGAAGTTATCGGTTTTTCTAATTTTGTCCTCCAATATTTGTTTTCACAGCAATTAAAAGCAATGAAAAGGCACACATACAATATTCATGTTATCTGTTTTGTTTGTATATCTTCTCTTCCGCAGTCGCTCTTTTACTATTCATATTGAAACATATTCTGTGCGACAGTATTAAAAGTATTATTTAGAGCAGAATTTCGGCTCATACGTTGCCGAGCTACTTGATTGTCTGACGCAATTCTTTGCTTCGCTGCTTTGGGAACATCATCATATTCAATGTTTTCGTCAACTGATCTATGTTTTGTCAAGTATTTGCTGTCCGTTGTAAGAAACACAAATTTTTTGCGCATTGCACCTCACTGACCATATATTTTAGTTTCTATGTTTTATTACATCCACAATTCAGTTTTGTGTACTTCACCAATTTTAATCAGAACTTTTTAGAAAAAAATCGAAATGACTCTGGTATAAATAAAATTTTTATTACAGTCGCGAAAGACGGAATATTTCTCAATATTACATACGACACCTATCTGGTACTTAAATTAAATGAGATATTGTTATACAGTAAATTTTATATGAAATTTAGGTATATTGCCCACATTTCATTCTCAACATTGTGGCAACTAAAATCGACCATACGGAAGGTGTACGCTATGGACTTTTAGCTTTGCAAGCTCTTCAAAATTTCGTGCAATGATTTACTACATTTAATGGTGCACAATAACTGCGTCGAACATCGAAACAAAATTAAGTCATTTATGGGGGGAAGGTATCAGTCAAGAAGATGTGCAAGAATCAAATTTTTGGGCCAAATAGTTTTTGTGAAATCGAGTGATAAGTGTGTCAAAGCAGTCTGAACACCATGTGTATGCACAGGCGAGCAGTGCAGTGATGACAAAATCGTGCACATCACGGTGTGTGGGCAGCACGCCTCTGTAGCAGCGAAAGGGTTAATGCGGCCGTGGTGGCTTTACTTCATAAACTGCGCGCTCTCCCCTAAACGTAAGCGTGCGAACTATACTATACTATGGCGCTGCTTCTCTTAGCGCGTGTAACTGGCAACGCAGCAATCTCCCGCGTCTGGGCGGGCATGCGCGATCCGCCAAGATAAAAGAATTCAACTATAGTAGTGGATGTTTAGCTAACACTTATTTGTCTCAGACTCATAATTACTTTCATTCATTGGAAAGCTGTATCTGGTTTCATATACCTACCAACTCTTTAGACTAAGTCCCAGGAACGTTTTTGAAGTCACTACTTTCCATGATTTATCTTACAAAATAGACTGTAGTACTGGGTTAGTAAATACAAATAGTGTTCTTCTCACATAATCTATTAAAACTTGTATGGAAATGATAAACAGTTATATAAAACTGGTTAAAGAGATACACACACAACCCAGTAAATGCTCCTCATTTACCAAATGTTGTATCTTATAATTCTTTTACATAATTGTCAAAAATTTTCAGTTCACATTTTCGTTTATATAATTATGACCTGCAGCACTAATATGAACACTATCAAGTTACACTTGAAGGGAACAAACATAGTAAGCTCAGGTATCTAACACGTTCACTTCATTTTCTTTTTTCTTGTTTTATTGGTTAATCATACATTATTATTGCTTTTTAATATTCGAGGAACAAATGATGCTAATAGCTACTAATCCACTGTATTCAATTATTCGAGCACTGTAATATTGAAGTTTTGTTGATTATTTATTACAATGAAGCACCAAAGAAACTGGTATAGGCAAGCATATTAAAATGCAGAGATACGTAAACAGGCAAAATACGGTGCTGCGGACGGCAGCGCCTATATAAGACAACAAGTGTCTGCGCAATTGTTAGAACCGTTACTGCTACTACAATGGCAGGTTACCAAGATTTAAGTGACTTCGAATGTGGTGCTATAGTCGGTGTACGGGCTATGGGACACGGCATCTCCGAGGTAGCTATGAAGTGGGGGATTTCCCTTACGACCATTTCACGAGAGTAACGTGAATATCAGAAATCCGATAAAACGTCAAATCTCCGACATCCCTGCGGCCGGAAAAAGATCCTGCGGAACGGGTCCAACGGCGACTTAAGAGAATCGTTCAACGTGACAGAAGTGCAACCTTCCCCAAATTTCTGCAGAATTCAATACTGGGCCATTAAAGTGCCAGCGTGCGAACCATTCAACGAAACATCAATCGATATGCGCTTTCGGAATCGAAAGCTCAATCGTGTATCCTTGATGGCTGCAAGACACAAAGCTTTACGCCTCTCCTCGACCCGTCAACACCTACACGGGAGAGGAGTCTCGTTTCAAATTGTATCGAGCGGATGGACGTGAGCGGGTATGGAGACAACCTCATGGATCCGTGGACCCTGCATGTCAGCAAGGGACTGTTCAAGCAGATGGAGGCTCTGTAACGGTGTGGGTCGCCGGCTATTGGAGTGATATGGGACACATCATACGTCTATATACGACTCTGACAGGTGAGACGTACGAAAACAGCCTGTCTGATCACCTACATCCATTTATGTCCATTGTGCATTCCGATGAATTTGCGCAATTCAAGCAGGACAATGCGACACCCCAAAAGTCCAGAATTGCTTCAGAGTAGCTCCAGGAACACTATTCTAAGTTTAAACACCTCCGCTGGCCACCAAACCCCCCATGCATGAACATTATTTAACATATCTGGGACGCCTTGCAACGTCCTGTTCAGAAGAGATGTCCACCCTGTCGTACTCTTACGGAATTATGGACTGGCCCTGCAGGATTAATGGTGTCAGTTCCCTCCAGACATTAGCCAAGCACTTGTGCATTCTCGCGGGGGCCCTACACGATATTAGGCAGGTGTACCAGTTTCTTTGTCTCTTCAATGTATTTCTGATCACAAGGAAGTTCATGGGAATTTGAGGATGGTTCCTACCCGAAACGCGTCAAATAAAACCGTTCGTTGGTCAGCTTGTGGCTTCTTATTTAGTGACGAATACAGGAATTGTGCAGTACTCCTACTGATTTGGAATATGGTCACATTCTTCCTGCGTGACTTTATCTCGCCAAGTACAAGCAACTGAGGTTTCATTTGATGTGGTATTTGCATTTTAGTAGTCTACATATGGCAATTTCAAATCCAGAACAGTTCGTATAGATGCAACTTGCTTCGTTAAAATGTCAACTTCCTCTCTGTAGCGGATAACAGCATAGGAATGCATTTACAGCAAAATGAATTGTCCCCCTCCCTCCGACTAGTGTGAACATATTCCAACACCACATTCTGTGAATAACGGTTGACTATTGCACTTAAATTAAGTGACCGAAGGGTAACGAGCGGTGATCACAGACTTTAGCGATAAGTAACTGCCTGAGGAGTAAGACTGCTGCTACATTGTCAGCTATGTGGAACGCTAACACGTATTACCAATTAATAAAGGAAACACATGTAACAGAGTCACCCACAGAAAGAGGAAGTTCCGATACTAGACATTGGGTTTGGCCAGTGACGTAGTTAACAATCGACAGTCGCCGTAAGTATAGCGACTACAACTTCATACGATTGGCGACATTTAGAAACGTAAATGAGACAGACAGCTATGATAACTAGAATTTATTACACCGGAAAAAAGTATTTCGTGTTACAACCCTTGTGATCAATAAAATGTTAAATGAGAGACATCTCTTCGAACGAAATGGAACCAAGTATCCTAAACAGTGCTCTACAGCTGTAGTGAAGAACGCTAAATCACAGTAACAACTAAAAATAGTACTTACAAAGAAATGAACGCTAGTATCGGAAAATTCACTTTAGTCATATTGAACAAGCGCACACTGCGATACCTAAGTTTAGCTACAACGAGAATCTTACAATACATGTCACACGAATGAAACAATTGTTATACTCGCCTAAAGCACGTTGCAGAGGGCTAGGATAATCTACCACTGTCGATTCAGTAGTTGACTAAAAGCAACTCGAAACTAGCATACACAAACACTATTATGCAAATGAGAACTACAATCAAAATATATTCTGCAATACTTACAAACAGTAGCTGAGTATTGTAATGGGACAAGGAGTTTGCTCTATAGCTTTCTTGGTCAGCGTAAATACGGAGAGTCGTAGCAGTGAAGTGACTGAAGTGTTGCCGTTAAATATCTTATTGTTTCTGTATCGTAACATGTCTTTTTATCTGTTGTCCAAAAATGATTTTTTAAAACTGTGTTGCGTGAGTGATGCAGAAACAAATCAACAACGACAGCAGTCTTCACTCCGCAGTCAGCCATAAGAGTATCTGCTCGACTTCGCCACCCCATCGACGGCCACGGGGAAGAAGAAGATGCCTCGCGCTCGACTGACGACTGCAACGACATTTTAGTAGATAAAAGGAAATTTCGTTTAACTTTGAATAGTATAGAGTCAGTCTGTGTAATACTGTTAGTCATGACACTTGTGGTCTCTCGCATGCCCTGGGTGTTCACGTTAGGTGGCTCGTGCTGTATGAGGAGAATGAAATAAAATTATCTAGAAGTGCGTAAAGTTTCTATG
Organism: Schistocerca cancellata; assembly: GCF_023864275.1. Taxonomy (NCBI): domain Eukaryota; kingdom Metazoa; phylum Arthropoda; class Insecta; order Orthoptera; family Acrididae; genus Schistocerca; species Schistocerca cancellata. Next base: position 172,468,805 of record NC_064631.1, read on the forward strand.
AAGAGTTTTGACTTGCCTAAAAATATATTGACGTCAAAAATATTTGAATCTGTTAAGAGGTATCAAGAATTTTCCGTCTGTAAAGAATTTATGCAAACGCAAAGTCAATTTCTTCGCCATACAGTTGACAACGAGCAGCATCTTTAATATTTTTCGCACTTTATTCAAAGCGAAGTTAACACTTACTACTATAGGCTGTAAAAAAAAAATTGCACCGGAATACTTAGTCGATTGTCATTTTGATGTTGAAGTGACATCGTAAGTGGTATTTGGAGAGGTTATTTATGTGTGATAATTTTGACATTTTCTATAAATACGTGTAACGTGAGATCCAGAGATAACGTAATCTGCCGATTGAGTCAGGAAGAGAGTCTCTGGTGGAGCGAGCTTACGCAAATATTTGTGAAAACTGGCTATTAATTAACTCAAATGTACTTCGACAACATGTACAGAGAATTAAACATTAAGAGGAGAAACCGATGAATGCTAATGTGCAACAGTAACCTGAGATATGTACGCATAATGATTTCGCTAATAGTGTTGATAATTCGCTGTCAAAGATAAATAGAGCTTGGGAGGTAGCAATAGCAACGGGAGATACACAGGTGAAAAGTTCGACATACATGACTGTAATTAACATCGCCGTACTAAACCGACACATTTATCTCTGTATCTGCCAACACATAAACTTCATAAGCACCAAATCAACATAGTTTAGATAAAAATTTCTTCGGAGCCAGTGGGCAGTGGCCTTGTGTAGGCGTGTAATACAATCCCAATAACACTGCACTGCGTCGCGCGTAGCTGCTGCTAGACTTCACGACACGTATCACTACAGGAAAGGTGCTACCATTACAGTATTTCCACGTAGTGTCCGTACAGCAAATAAGACTTAAAGAAAAAGATCGCCAATAGTGGAACGTTTGAGAGGAATTCCACTTTCAAATCAACCACGTCTCTTCACAAAATCTTCGAAATCCAGCGCAGTACCAACCCTCGCGATGTTCTCCATATTTCGCTGTTAAAATGGCTATTTAATGACGAATTGTTAGAATTCCCAACAATATTTAAAAGGTAGTCTTTTGTTTTTCACACACAGAAAAGATTAAGAAATGTATTATCTCGAAACCAAAGATAAAATCGCAGCAAACATCGCTGTAAAAGAATGGAATTCAAAACACGAATCAGGAACCGGCTTTACAACAGCCATTAGCATCGCTTCACTGGTGAGAAACATCACTAGTATAGCAAATTCTTCTTTATCCACATCCCCTGCTAGCACGTTGGTCTTCACAAATGAAATCCACAGATTACTGTGATTGAGCGACAGATTTAAATTGTGTACTGGTTGAGAAACCAAACCGGAAATCCTCGTTCTCTGACAACCCCTAGTTATAAAGGCCGCAAATGGATGAAAGTTAGTTATTTAAGTGTCATTACCAAGGTAAACAAAGTAAACAAATACGTGACACTAAAGGTGCGAGTCTCTCATGTTTCGCACGAAGATATTTCTCACCTCTAAAGGTGAAGATACACTTCACACAAAGCTCCTAAGTCTCTGTCAGGGCTTTCGGTGATTCCTTTGCTTAAATCAAGACTTCGTCTTGCTCGCAATTACAGCGCTCTGTATCGACACAGGACTCTGTCAAAAGAAACTCGAAAAACGCAAAGTGACAGCAGACGACGCTCCATGAGCTTTTCAATTGTTTAGATCGTTCTCTGGAATTAACACTGAACTGCAGATCACTCCTCTTGGTTTATTGGTCATATGCTTTGAGTTTTCCGTACAAATGTCTGTGCAGAAGAATTGGTAACTACCTACGATAATACTTTGCAATTATTGATTATAGTTCAGATGAAGCTCGTCTGTAAAGTAAAAATATTCATCAACAAATCTGTCGTTAACCCGCGGACTATTTAAAACAATGAATTTTCCATTAAAATCAGTTCTATTTACGTGTTGTTAGTAACAGATTCGCCTAAAATTATGTAACTGAAGTAGTTACAACTTGAAGAAACCTTATTCCTTACTGGAGAACCGTGCACAGATTATAATCGCAATAGCTACGGTCAGTGCCAATAAGTGAAATATGCAGATATGCCGCCGTGTTTGTATGTTGCCTTAACCATCCTGCTCTGGAAACGAGCGCCCTCCATTATTCCAGCAACACTGCCAAAGCGGTAACTACAGATAGCGTATAATACATCAAACCTGTAGCAAAATTTCATTAATATTATTCTGGGTGTCCTGTCTGGTTAAAGAATTCCATAGTGTATGTTTCTACCTTATTGCAGCATCTTCCTCATGCCGTTGATTAAATTAACAAGTGGGTGGATCCTCAGTACATTGCGTCACTTATGGTGTCGCAAGACCATCTGTGTCAAGACAGCTAGACTCTATTGGTCCTAAAGTACCATTGGTCGTGATCACTTCTCCAGTGTTTGATTTAAGGTAACTCTGGTGACCCACCCTGGTCTCGCACTCACTATGAGGTCAAAAGTATCCGAGAACTCTAAAAAACATAGGTTTTTCAAGTTAGGTGTATTGTGCTGCCACCTACTGCCAGATATTCCAACTCATCGACCTCAGTAGTCATTAAACATCGTGAGAGAGCAGAACGGGGCGCTCCGCGAAACTCAGAGACCTCGAACGTGGTCACGTGATTGGATGTTAGATGTGTCATACGTCTGTACGTGAGATTTCGACACTCCTAAACACCCCTTGGTCCACTATTTTCGTTTTGATGGTGAAGTGTGAAAGGACACGTAGAGCACAAAATCGTACAGGCCGACCTCGTCCGTTGACTGACAGAGATCGCCGATAGTTGAAGAGGGTCGTAATGTGTGATAGGCAGACACCAATTCAGACCATCCCACAGGAATTCCAAACTTCATCAGAATCCACTGCAAGTACTATGACAGTTACGGGCAGGTGAGAAAACTTTGATTTCATGGTTGAGCGGCTGCTCATAAGCCACAAATCACGAGAGCAAATGGCAAACGACGCCTCGTTTGGTGTAAGGAGCGTAAACATTGGATGATTGAACAGTGGAAAAACGTTGTGTGCAGTTACGAATCACCGTGCACAATGTGGCGATCCGATGGCAGGGTGTGGGTACGGCGAATGCCCGGTGAACGTCATCTGACAACGTGTTTAGTGCCAACAGTAAAATTCGTAGGTAGTGGTGTTATGGTGTGGTCATGTTTTTCATCGAGGGCGCTTGCACCCCTTGTTGTTTTGCGTGGCACTATCACACTGATGTTTTAGGCACTTTCTTGCTTATCACTGTTGAAGAGCAATTCGGGGAAGGCGATTGCATCTTTCAACGCAATCGAGCACCTTTTCATAATGCACGTCCTGTGGCGGAGTGGTTACACGACAATAACATCCCTGTAATGGACTGACCTGCACATAGTTATGACCTGAATCATACAGAACAGCTTTGAGGTGTTTTGGAACGCCGACTTCGTGCCAGGCTTCACCGAACGACATCGATACTTCTCCTCAGTACAGCACTCCGTGAATAATGGGCTGCATTGCCCACCTGATTGAACGTATGCTTGCGAGAGTGAAAGCTTCCATCAAGGCTAAGGGTGGGCCAACACCGTATTGAATTCAAGCATTACCGATGGAGGGCACCACGAACTTGTAATTCATTTTCAGTCAGGTGTCCGGATACTTTTGATCACATAGTGTATATACGGACAGGCGGCTGGTCTGCTGTAGCGATAATAAATTACACAGATGAATCTTCCTCGTGAAAGATTTTATCTGTCAGTGAAAAATAGTTTTCATGAACAGCCAAAAAACCAGGTAGGGACCTCTCTTTAATAGATGGTCCCGTCATATTAGTGTGACCATCGCCTATGTTCGATGTCGGCAGCAAGAAATAACCGGTCACAGGATGCAGGTGGTAGCACTGGCAGTGGAGGGTGTATAAAACGTGTTGCTCGGACGCGGAAACAGTTGCACTCGTTGCTGTAATGCAGAAACAGAGAAATTTATCTGACGTCCGAAAGGGCATGGTCATTTGCTTTCGGGCCAGGGACAGAAGCAGTTTCGAAACTGTTAATTGATGACAGGAGTAAACGACGTCTGCGGAGATGTATACGGGTGAACAGACGTGCAACTGTTGTTAGTGACCGCCTGTATGAAGGAAGGGGCTACAAACAGTGTTTCCTCAACGACAGTTCAGCGAACGTTGCTGCCACATCAGCAGGCACCTGGTTCATGTACTCCTGCAGACTGCAGTTCGTGGGCGACGAAAGCTGGCATTTGCACGACAGTACCACTATTGAACATCCATTGAACCGTGACAGGTAGCCTCTTCTGATTAATCACGTTTTATGCTCCATTGGACTGATGGCCGTAGGCGCGTGTGGCGTGAAAAGTCTGAGAGCAAAGACGCTGCAACGATAGTCGGAGCGTTACGATGTGGGGAATGTTTTTGTGGCCTTCCCTTGGTGATCTCGTTGAGATCCCCTGCCATACCCGCAGGGCAGGACAGATAGTTTAATTTGTGGAAAGGGACCAAGATGAGTGGCTGTCAGTTGCACTCGAACATACTACTTTATTCATTTGAAAAACGTTACAAGAGTAAAGAAAACATTATAAACAGAGCAGGCCAAACATTAATTTTAGAACTTAATTCCCGGCTAAGTGCCCCATTCAATCTCACTCCTCAAGGGCAAAACATTTAAAACCGGCTGAAGGCCAATCACTAAAGACTCAAATGCAAGAATTTGAATCTTAAACGGCAGAAGGTCTCATCTTAAAACATTTCTCTAAATTAGGCTGAAGGCCCAAACAATCTCACGCCTTAAGGGCAAAACAACTTTAATTTAAAATCGGCTAGAAGCCATACATAAACAAATAACAAGGACGAATAAGAACATGCAGCACATCAAACGGCGCTCAGAAGTTTCCAAGGGTCGCCCTGGAATTCAAACACTAACGCTTTCTTAGGTGAGACAGGCAGTCGGCCCAACAATTCTCAATCCGACGGCAACTCAACCGACAGACAGTCAACGGACCAAGCGACAGGATAACTTACGCTCCACCCTACCAGCACACAACAGGGAGTTGAATGGAACAACGCAGAAGGTATCGCCGCCCACAACTAATTACACATTCAGCTGGCAAACTACATGCCGTGCTGGACAGCAGCAACACGACGAGGATAATACACTGCCTGAATTTACGTCAACGGCCAGGGAAGGTAACCGGAACGTAAACGGCCACAAGGCAGAAGATTCTCTTGGTGGATTTCAATTCAAATATAATCAAGTTAAGTTAAACTCCACAGGAGGGCGGCTAGAATTTCGCCACTTGAAAACACACGTTGTTGCTCGCGGGAATGTCCCAACAGCCCACAACGAAATTCAGAAGACACAATGTGAACAGTTGGGGCTGGCTGGTAGATTAAGTAAAGACTCAACTTTCGTGTCCGGGATCGGTGAGCCACGGACCTCGTAGCAATGGGAACAGCCCCTCATACTGCAACCGCGCGTGGGCGCCGTCAGCAGGTCCGACAAGACACGCGCCACGGAGACTTCCTCGCTGCTCCACGCCAACCGACCAACTGCTCGCACATGGCACAGCTGGAAACCATAAGCTCGAGGCCAAAGATAGTACAAGGGCACGAAATATCGATACACGTGCTGTGACTAGCGGGGAGAGAGAGGATAACAGCATAATCGCAATAACCGCAGGATAATAATCACAGAATAGCAAGCAAGGTTTAATGCAAAGCATAACACGAGCCAGCTACCGCTCAGTCGTCTTTCTGGAAGTAATAGTGGATAGGCATAAGTACGGGGCGATGTATGCTCCTGCATGCAGCTTGTTTTTCCCTCTGCACAACGACATCTACTAGCAGGACAGTGCAACGTGTCTCACAGGTTGCAGCGAAGATGCGTGGTTCGAAGAGCACCAGGATGAATTTACCATACTTCCTGGCTATCAAAATCCCCGTATTTAAAACCAACTGAGAATCTAAGGGAACCCCTTTAACAGCCTGTTTGCACCATTGATCCTCAACCGAGAAATCTAGAGCAGCTGTTGACGGCGACTGTGTCGGCACCGTTCCATATCCCTGCCGCTACCTTCCAGTACCTCGTTGACTCTCTCCTCGCGCGTCCGAGCTGCAAAATTCCGCTATTCATTCTTCCGACAGGTGGTGACATTAATGTGAATGGACCGTGTAATATGACATGTATACATTCTAGTCATCCTTCACTGCTCACTGGAAATCGGCGGCTGTTTACTGTTATTTCCGCCAGATACTGCCTCCCCTGTAGGTCACTCTGTCTGGAATAGAACTACCGCAACTTGAGTAGTCGTTCACACAACGTTCTCCGTCCATCATACACTGAGAAATTACAATTTGTAACTTATCTAAGGTATCCACATGAGAAAACTTGCAAAATATCAAAAATCAAGAAATTTTTATGAATCTGTTAATAACTGCATTAGAGACAGCTTTTAAAGTACTTTGGTGAATGTCATCCACCACACCGATCAAGAAACTGTTTAACAACAACAACAAACCTATGGGCACCTATCAACATCGAGACGCAGCAACACAGTGCGTCGAGATCTGGAACGGATCAAAGCTGCACGAACAAGACACGCCCGGAGTCTGCCTCCCCGTAACACCTAGCCACAGTGAACTGTATCAATCGACAAATTATTTCCAATTTACAATGCTGAATTAACTATGTAAATTCAAGAGATTATAACAGAAGCTTAATAAGAAAAGTTGCTCAGATCCTTGCAGCGAGATGTCATTCCCAACACCAATTGGTGCATGTAACATGTACACATTATACACTTAGCATTACTATAATTATAAACTATACATACAAAATTTGTGAATCACTCCATCTATTCGTAGAAACCGTATAAAAATCCCTGCAGTTGTTCCTGAGGTCAGTGTTCACATTCAGACAGGGAAACGCGACAGGGGACTTTGATTTGTAATACACTCCTGGAAATGGAAAAAAGAACACATTGACACCGGTGTGTCAGACCCACCATACTTGCTCCGGACACTGCGAGAGGGCTGTACAAGCAATGATCACACGCACGGCACAGCGGACACACCAGGAACCGCGGTGTTGGCCGTCGAATGGCGCTAGCTGCGCAGCATTTGTGCACCGCCGCCGTCAGTGTCAGCCAGTTTGCCGTGGCATACGGAGCTCCATCGCAGTCTTTAACACTGGTAGCATGCCGCGACAGCGTGGACGTGAACCGTATGTGCAGTTGACGGACTTTGAGCGAGGGCGTATAGTGGGCATGCGGGAGGCCGGGTGGACGTACCGCCGAATTGCTCAACACGTGCGGCATGAGGTCTCCACAGTACATCGATGTTGTCGCCAGTGGTCGGCGGAAGGTGCACGTGCCCGTCGACCTGGGACTGGACCGCAGCGACGCACGGATGCATGCCAAGACCGTAGGATCCTACGCAGTGCCTTAGGGGACCGCACCGCCACTTCCCAGCAAATTAGGGACACTGTTGCTCCTGGGGTATCGGCGAGGACCATTCGCAACCGTCTCCATGAAGCCGGGCTACGCTCCCGCACACCGTTAGGCCGTCTTCCGCTCACGCCCCAACATCGTGCAGCCCGCCTCCAGTGGTGTCGCGACAGGCGTGAATGGAGGGACGAATGGAGACGTGTCGTCTTCAGCGATGAGAGTCGCTTCTGCCTTGGTGCCAGTGATGGTCGTATGCGTGTTTGGCGCCGTGCAGGTGAGCGCCACAATCAGGACTGCATACGACCGAGGCACACAGGGCCAACATCCGGCATCATGGTGTGGAGAGCGATCTCCTACACTGGCCGTACACCACTGGTGATCGTCGAGGGGACACTGAATAGTGCACGGTACATCCAAACCGTCATCGAACCCATCGTTCTACCATTCCTAGACCGGCAAGGGAACTTGCTGTTCCAACAGGACAATGCACGTCCGCATGTATCCCGTGCCACCCAACATGCTCTAGAAGGTGTAAGTCAACTACCCTGGCCAGCAAGATCTCCGGATCTGTCCCCCATTGAGCATGTTTGGGACTGGATGAAGCGTCGTCTCACGCGGTCTGCACGTCCAGCACGAACGCTGGTCCAACTGAGGCGCGAGGTGGAAATGGCATGGCAAGCCGTTCCACAGGACTACATACAGCATCTCTACGATCGTCTCCATGGGAGAATAGCAGCCTGCATTGCTGCGAAAGGTGGATATACACTGTACTAGTGCCGACATTGTGCATGCTCTGTTGCCTGTGTCTATGTGCCTGTGGTTCTGTCAGTGTGATCATGTGATGTATCTGACCCCAGGAATGTGTCAATAAAGTTTCCCCTTCCTGGGACAAAGAATTCATGGTGTTCTTATTTCAATTTCCAGGAGTGTATGTATAGATATACACTGATGCGCCAAAGAAACTGGTATAGGCATGCGTATTCAAATATGTAAAGAGGCAGAATAGGACGCTGCAGTCGCCAACACCTATATGAGACAACAAGTGTGTAGCGTAGTTGTTAGATCAGTTACTGCTGCTACAATGGCGGGTTATCAAGATTTAAGTAAGTTTGAACGTCGTGTTATAGTCGGAACACGAGCGATGGCACACAGCGCCTTCGAGGTAGCGATGAACTGAGGATTTTCCCGTACGACCATTTCACGGTGTACCATGAATATCAGGAATCTGACAAAACATCAAATCTCCGACATCGCTGAGGTCGGAAAAAAATCCTCCAAAACTGGGGCTAACGATGACCGAAGAGATCGTTTAATGTGGCAGACGTGCATCCCTTACGCAGATTTCAATGCCGGGCCATAACACGTGTCAGAGTGCGAACCATTCAACGAAACAGCATAGGTTTGGGATTTCGAAGCCGAAGGCTCCCTCCTGTACCTTTGATACGACACAAAGCTGCACAACGCAGAGCTTTACACCTTGCCTGTGCTCGTCAGCACCGACGTTGAATTATTGATGACTGGAAACATGTTGCCTGGTCAGACGAATGAATCTCTTTTCAAATTGCATCGAACGGATGGGCGTGTACGGCTATGGAGACAACCTCATGAATCCACAGACCCTGCATGTCAGCAGGGGACTGTTAAATCTGGTGTGGGCTCTGTAATAGTGTGGAGAGTGTGCAATTGGAGTTATATGGGACCCCTGTTACGTCTAGATACGACTCCGACAGGTGACATGTACGTACGCATCCTCTCTGATCACCTGCATTCATTCATTTCCATTGTGTTCTCCCACGGACTTGCGCTATTCCAACAGGGCAACGCCACACCCCAGACGTCCACAATTGCTGCAGAGTGGCTCCCTTTGGTTCCACTGACTAATGGAATCTTCTAAGAAATACCAAATTAAGATAACCTGAAGATGCCTAAATAAGGCGAAACGCGTCGTTGAAAAATAAAATACTAAAATTGCAACCAAGACTGTTTTTAACCAATACTGTTAAGCACTGGTTTGCTGTACGCCACATATGGATTGAAAGAATTTCTACAGTCTTTTGGGTTTAAACAATTCCGCTGGCCACCAAACTTTCCAGGCATGAATATTATTGAGCATATATGGGATGCCTTCAACGTACTGTTCAGAAGAGATCTCCACCCCCACGTACTGTTACGGATTTATGGACGGCCTTACAAGATTCATGGTGTCAGTTCCCTCCAGTGCTATTTCTGATATTAGTGGAGACCATGCCACGTCGTGTTTCGGCACTTCTACGTGCTCGCGGGGGCGCTACACGATATTAGGCAAGCGTACCAGTTTCTTTGGTTCTTCAGCGTAGATCAGACAGAAGCAACTGTAGCCGCATACAAACGGTTTTAACCTAACTGTACCATATTCCTTCATTAAATTGTCCACTCTGAAATTTGCTGTCACTGGTTGTGCTGGATTCTAACTTGCTAAAATAAAACATTTAAGCCCTACATCTTTTTATTGATCTGATAAAGGAAAAACAAACGAACGCGATGAATACGCAAAGATCCGACCGGACCATGCAATGTAGAGTCCATTTAAGTTCATTCAGTGCCCGTATTCTTTGGTAGATTACTGACATCAAACAAATCTTCTCTAAAGGAAAGGGAACTGGAATAATCTCGAATAATAGTTAACCTACATTCAGAAGTCTGGTTATTTATGGCAAACTTTAACGACAGATTGAACAAATGCATAACATAAACCATCTTATATTACTTTCGTTCATTATGTATTCACGAGGGAGGAGTGGAAATTGTCAATTTACATGGGAACTCAGCACGGAAAACCTCTTCATACTCTTCGGATAGTCATCTACTTCAAAATGGATATACGGACATGCAAAAACGCAAGGAATCCAGGCAGAATCAGAGTAGTTATTCCAGACTAGGATAAATTCTATGGACCCGCCAGATTATTCATGGAGTACAATGAGTACTGGTACTCATTACCAGATCGTGGATTTTAGGTAAAAACCTATTTTGTTCCTGAGTGCCTATTTGCATAAAATTTTGTGCTTATGCGTTTCATGACTATTTACACTTAATAGCGTTTATTCTATAGGACCTAAAAAAGCCTATTTCGACTTTAGTGCCTATTCTTGCCTATTTCGGCTTTATTATCCTAAAAAGTGCCTATTTCATCATATAAGACAGTGGCTCCAAGTTTTTCCACACTATACGACAGATGGAAAAAATATTTTCTGCCCAGCGTGCAGCAAGGTGGCTAGTTGATATGCGCTCATGCTTCGTATTTGCCTAACACTTCGGTCTTTTTTTATTTTTTTATATGGCTATCCCTGTTAATACCAAATACTCTATATAGGTGTTTTATTATTCATATGTAAAAAATAGATCACGGATCTTTAGGTTAAAACCTATTTTTTTTCCTAAGCTCCAATTTGCATATAAATTGGTACTTATGCGTTTCATGACTAACTAAACTGAATACCGTTAGTTTTATACGACATAAAATTGCGTATTTCGACGTTGACGCCTAATTTTGCCTATTTCGGCATCAAAATCCTAAAAAGTACCTATTTCGTTAATCTAACATAGAGTTCTTGTGTTTTCAAAGATTATAAAAAGGAAGTAAACTTAGGGCTTTACGTCTCGTCGAAGACGAAGGTCGTTAGAGACTGTTTACAATTCCTTTGCTTGCCTTACCACCAACAGCACTCGGCACGGTTGAATGGTCATCCATCCAAGTACGCGCCGAGCGCGACAGTGCTTAACTTCGGTGGGCGAATGGAAACCGGTCAAAGATATGAGTTACACATTAGAATCGAACGTGGTAGTACTAAATGTTATATTTGAAAATATTTCGTTCGTAGGATTCTGGCCAGCTGTGTATTTTCGCAAAGAAACGGTTTCATGGGCCTTAAGCTGAGCACGGATTAAAAAATCGCAATGTTAATCGTAGACGCCCTCTATAGCTTAATTACTGCCCTTCGCGCATTTTCTCGCTGCTGTCTACAGGCAGTCCTATCAAACTACTCTGTTTCGTGAAAGGTATTATACGTGAATTTTCTGGTTCCAAAAATAGTTTGCCAGCAGTGAGATGTTTTCATCTGAAGCACCGGTAGATTCTATTCGCTTGTTCAGAAGGGGTGGCCATGTGTCAGGTGCCATATGCCCAGCAACGAGTACGGTACTTCCCATACCGCTCCCATGCACCACAGAAAAAACCAGGAAAACAAGTCATCGTTCACTTTTTCCCAGCGAAAACAAATCAGCACATTGTGTAGCGACCGACGTGTTAAGTGTTACTGACGTTCTAATTACAAAATAGATTCTAGTTTCTGTGTGAGAATACTACGCCATGCCGAAAACAGCTAGTTCAAAGTCTACTCATATAAGGCAGTGGCTGCAAGATTTTCCGCATTATACAACAGATGGGAAAATTATTTTCTGCCAAGTATGCAACAAGGAGGTTAGTTGATGTTTTCCCTAGACTGCCTATTTTCCTGTCACTTAGTATTCTTTTTTATCGCTATCCTTTAGTAATACGAAATACTCTTTATATGCGATTCTAAACTGCATTTCCCTTTTCTCTCGTATTAGGGTTTTAGTGTTAAGAAATCTCATTTAACTCAGCATGCAGATGGAATCGCACATAAAGCTAATGTTGAACGAAAGTCAAAATTGAAGCAAACTCTTTTAATCAATAAATCTGGTGAATCCTACGAAAAAAACAAGTTCTGCAGTGATTTGTGTCATGCACTTGTGGTAGCAAACATCCCCTTTCGGAAACTAGAAAACTCTATTTTCAAAGGTTTTCTTGAGAAGTACTGCCATCAGTATATTCCTGCAGAGTCAACTTTACGTAAGAATTATGTGGAATCAGCTTACAATGCTGCACTGCACAGAATCCGAGAAGATGTTGGAGAACCTTGTATATGGATTTCTGTGGATGAAACAACTGACAGTCTTGGCCGTTACATTGCGAACCTCATTATTGGCAAGCTAGATTCAGATGCTCCATCCAGGGCTCATTTCATTTACTCAAAACAGCTTGCAACAACTAACCAACAAATAATAGCACTGTTTGTGAACAATGGGCTTAAGGTGCTATACCCAAACTGAGTGGATGAGAATAAGGTGCTTCTGGCCGTCACTGATGCTGCTGCATATATGATAGCAGCGTTTCAACTATTAAAAGTATTCTACCCATTGATGCTGCACGTAACTTGTGTAGTGCATGGGACCAACCGCATAGCAGAGCAAATAAGGCTACCATTTCCTAAAGTAAATGGAGTAATATCTATGGTGAAGAAAATTTTTGTTAAGGCACCATCAAGAATACAGGCACTCAAAGAACAGCTTCCAGATGTTCCATTGCCGCCAGAGCCTGTTGTCACCCGCTGGGGCACATGGCTGATAGCAGCAGAATACTATAGTACGCATCTCTCAGTTGTCCAGAAGGTGGTTGAAAATATACCGGAGGATGCTGCATCCGTAACTGCAGCAGTGGAGTTACTCAAAGATTCTTCTTTAAAACGGGGCTTATCTTACATTAGGGCCCACTACACATTTATGGCAAGAATAATTTCACAATTAGAAGGATCAGGGAGACCTATCTACGACAATATTTCTTTGCTTGAAGAAGTCAAAATGAAAATTAATGAAGCACCAGGTGAAGTAGGAGAAAAATTACGGGCAAAAATGCAAACGGTGTTGCAGAAGAAGACTGGCCTGAAGGAGTTGTGCGCAGCTGCCGACATACTTAGTGGAAAATCCAGCACTCCTGACTGAAGCATTCCTGTCCAACATGTGCCGAAAATGAAGTACGCCCCTGCCACATCTGTTGATACAGTACGTCTTTTTCAGCGTATAAATTGATTCTGACTGACAAGCGCCACAGTTTTTCACTAGAAAACCTAGAAAAGATTTTGGTTATTTATTGTGCAGCCAACTATGGTAAGAATATGTTAAACTACAAATGTATTAATTAAACCATTGCCACATCTTTTTTACGGAGATCTTTTTCTTGCAGGAACTCAAAAATATTTGGAGTTATGTTCAGCATTATTGTTGTAGATTGCTGTGCTGTGTAACTGTGTAAATATTCATTCTCCTCTTTTTAATGACTACTACGATATTCATACTGTCAACACTGTGTATTATAGTTTATTTTTATTTTCTCTGCATCATTTTTATTAGAGCCTATTATAGGTTTTATATAGCCTAAATGAACTACTGAAGGAGCCTATTTTAGGTGCCTAAAACACACTTTTTTACGACCTAAAAATCCGTGGTCTACTCATTACACTAGTAGACCTGAGTTCTCCCCAGGCAAGTTGGTTATTGTCAAATTTGCAGTGGCCTCACACCACATGATTTCTACACCATGTTATGAGACAGCACAGATTTACTCTTCTCAGTATCGAGAACAAAACGAATTAATGTTTCGTCCACCTAGCTACAAATGATGATGTTGCGCAAGGAATTACGTAGTGTGAAACTTATCATGGGTATCACAGTGCGACGATTTGAGATATTACAAGCCCACGCAACAACCTGGTGGTGTTTCCTTCCGTTCCATATGAAACAAACGTCACACGCAAAGGTTAATACAAATAAGAAATACTGTCAGTCATTCCCTACTCCTGTGCACTTAGCCTCGCGAGGCAGACTGAGGAGTTACTCGACCGATTAGTAGCGCACCCATGACCAAGAAACCCGAAAACGATAGGGAGAACAGTGTCCTGGCCACATAGCCGTCCATACAGCATCCAATGACGCCATTGATGGAGGATCGCACGGCGGTCGGTGGGGCCCGATTGGCCCATCTAGGGCCAGAATCCATAACTTCACAGTTTTACCTACTCCTGATGGTGCTGACACCAACAACTTTACATGCGATTTAGCTTATAAATCTGAAACCGACTTAAAATCAGAACATGTGTACTGACTAGCTCCACAGGCCTGAATGTCGCTCGAAAATTAACAATCCTCACAGGTTGCTGTATCCAGCGTCCGTTCATTCTGCGGCGTAGCAAGTACTTTCTAGGCCTGCTAAAAAGCGTGGACCACTAAGCGAACTAAAAAGGTTGGAGAAGCACAGTGATCTGTCCCAGGTTGTTTCTGATCAGAGAAATATTCCAGAATGACGTACAAAGTTGTGCACAGGATTCTACAGAGCCAATGAGACGAATTGATTTTTAAAAACGGCTGCAAGGTTCCATTCTAACGTTGAGAAGCGCAGCCAGCAGCCAGAGTTAAAGAAAACCAATGAATTCTCCCACAGCACCCAGAGAAAGAAATAATGGAATTGACTAAATTGAAGCTACATTGCCATGTTCCCATCTCACGCAGGTGAGTGCACTGGGACTTGATATATGTGAAAGAAATGAAGCTGCTAGCAACAATAACTAAACGTAAAATAAAATTAAGTCCAATATCCAAATACCAAGCAGGATTCCGCCTCCAAGCGTCAAGAATCGGTCTGTGATAAAAAAATATAAGCCTGATAGAAATATTAAATAAAACAGTAGTAAATTAGGAGAAGATAAAATGATAAAAGGGGTATTAAAACAACATACCCCTTTCATCCCTTCCATGCCTGAAGAAAAATTTCCACAGAGACTCATTGTCAAGTAGGTAACTGCAGTTGCACGTTGTTGGACATAATCTTTTCAATTAGACATATATTATTTTATTACTTGAAATTATTAGGATAAATTGCAGTATGCGCCACAACATGATTTTACGAAACTAAATTTGTTATTGTGGCTTAGTAAGGATTAGGTGTTGTTTTAACGTTTAACCTGTGACAAACTTTGCAAATACACATGAAGGCTTGACATGCTGCCAAATGGAGAAATTTACTAGTACTGAATTTTTTAAATGTCTTTAATTGAAATCTAACATCACAGATCCTTTACACTGAGTACTGGCCTCATGAAGTATCGAACATGTTTAGCTGTTTTAAAAATAAGTAGAAGTCGTGCTATGTGTAAGCTTATTTAACTAATCTAATACACTGCACACGTGTACGATATTATACCAGTTGGAGAGCAAAGAATTGTTTACAGGCAGTATGCACAGGCGAATAAAAATGATCCGGAAAACAGACTTCCAGAGTACAAAGAACAACAGCAGAGGAAAGGAAAACCAGTACTAAACTGACTACAGCAGATGCTGAAAGTGACCACCATTCATCTCGTGGCACTTCTGGGCCTTTGTCAACAAGTTACTGAAGGCGTATCAAATCTGGACTGCTGGAATTGCTGCAGTCTGATGCGAAATGTTATGCTGCAGATCTTCTAGACTATGAGGGTTATTGCGCTATGCATTAGACTTGAGGGTCCCCACACGAAGTAATCCTGATCTGCGTATCAGGGACCGACAGTCAGTTGGTAGGTTTTGGAGATATGTGGCACTAGATGTCTACGCACAGGTATGTAATGGGCGCACATAACGGACCGCTTATTTGCGTACGCGGTGATGGTGCCAGATAGCGACCAAGATAGGTTCCATAGGATTCACATCAGGCAGATTTGGTCACCGAGACATCAACGTGAGTTCACTATAATGCTCACCGAACCACTGTAGCTCCGTGATACTAACAGTTATACTGCTAAAAGAAGGCACCGCCGTCGGGGAAGACATCAGACATGAAGGGGTGCAGGTGGTTCGCGGCTGTCAGATTTTCTCCGACTACTACCACAGGTCCCATGCAAGTGCAGGAGAATGTCTCCCACTGTCTAATGCTGCTCCGACCAACCTGTGTCCATTGTGCGCTGTACTTTTCGATGATGTCATCTGTGGAGACGACCATCGATCTATTGTAGCAAAAATATGATTCACCCGAAGAGCCTACTCGTTTTCATTGATCCACGGTCAAATCCCTATGGTCCCCTGACAATTGAAATTGTAACTGACCATGTCATTCAGTTCATTTACAGAGCAGACAAGCCTCCGAAACTTACGTTCTGTGAAGAGCCGTGGACGTTCGACCATTTAGCGCTTGGTAGTAGGTTCGCTGCCCTACCTCTTTCTGTATACGCTCACGATAGTAGCTTGTGAACACTCAACCACTTGGACGTTTTCGATGTACTCGTTCAAAGGCTCTGCGTAGTAGTAATCTACGATAAAATGAACAGTCGAGCTCGCAATAATACACTCCTGGAAAAGGAAAAAAGAACACATTGACACCGGTGTGTCAGACCCACCATACTTGCTCCGGACACTGCGAGAGGGCTGTACAAGCAATGATCACACGCACGGCACAGGGGACGCACCAGGAACCGCGGTGTTGGCCGTCGAATGGCGCTAGCTCCACAGCATTTGTGCACCGCCGCCGTCAGTGTCAGCCAGTTTGCCGTGGCATACGGAGCTCCATCGCAGTCTTTAACACTGGTAGCATGCCGCGACAGCGTGGACGTGAACCGTATGTGCAGTTGACGGACTTTGAGCGAGGGCGTATAGTGGGCATGCGGGAGGCCGGGTGGACGTACCGCCGAATTGCTCAACACGTGGGGCGTGAGGTCTCCACAGTACATCGATGTTGTCGCCAGTGGTCGGCGGAAGGTGCACGTGCCCGTCGACCTGGGACCGGACCGCAGCGACGCACGGATGCACGCCAAGACCGTAGGATCCTACGCAGTGCCGTAGGGGACCGCACCGCCACTTCCCAGCAAATTAGGGACACTGTTGCTCCTGGGGTATCGGCGAGGACCATTCGCAACCGTCTCCATGAAGCTGGGCTACGGTCCCACACACCGTTAGGCCGTCTTCCGCTCACGCCCCAACATCGTGCAGCCCGCCTCCAGTGGTGTCGCGACAGGCGTGAATGGAGGGACGAATGGAGACGTGTCGTCTTCAGCGATGAGAGTCGCTTCTGCCTTGGTGCCAATTATGGTCGTATGCGTGTTTGGCGCCGTGCAGGTGAGCGCCACAATCAGGACTGCATACGACCGAGGCACACAGGGCCAACACCCGGCATCATGGTGTGGGGAGCGATCTCCTACACTGGCCGCACACCACTGGTGATCGTCGAGGGGACACTGAATAGTGCACGGTACATCCAAACCGTCATCGAACCCATCGTTCTACCATTCCTAGACCGGCAAGGGAACTTGCTGTTCCAACAGGACAATGCACGTCCGCATGTATCCCGTGCCACCCAACGTGGTCTAGAAGGTGTAAGTCAACTACCCTGGCCAGCAAGATCTCCGGATCTGTCCCCCATTGAGCATGTTTGGGACTGGATGAAGCGTCGTCTCACGCGGTCTGCACGTCCAGCACGAACGCTGGTCCAACTGAGGCGCCAGGTGGAAATGGCATGGCAAGCCGTTCCACAGGACTACATCCAGCATCTCTACGATCGTCTCCATGGGAGAATAGCAGCCTGCATTGCTGCGAAAGGTGGATATACACTGTACTAGTGCCGACATTGTGCATGCTCTGTTGCCTGTGTCTATGTGCCTGTGGTTCTGTCAGTGTGATCATGTGATGTATCTGACCCAGGAATGTGTCAATAAAGTTTCCCCTTCCTGGGATAATGAATTCACGGTGTTCTTATTTCAATTTCCAGGAGTGTATTTCTTTATTAACCGGTTTCGGCTTATGTACAAACCATCTTCAGAATATGACTTTTGCATAAGCCGCAACCGGTTAATACAGAAATATTATTGCGATCTCGACTGTTCATTTTAACGTAAATATAGGATCAGGTTGCTGCTCTCCATAGACTATGTTTCCAAAATTTATAATAATAATATGCCCTTTGTCGAAGTCGGTTATCTCAATGGACATCCCCATTTACAGGCCATATCTTTGCTAGGGTGATTTCCCCCCCCCCCCCCCCCCCCCACCCAGAACTGCTCCGCCCGCCGTTACCGCGGCATGTCCACGCAATGCCATCAGGCGGCACCCAACGTCGTGGTGGGCAGTGGTCATAATGTTTTGACTGATCAGTGAATGCATGAAAAGGCTGCCCGCAGAATCGCAGCGTTTGGGGGATGAAGGTGGAGAAGGGTGGAGGGGCGTTCTTGGTATTCACTTCCTGTTTGAGCTAGGAACATGGCGTTAAGCCTTTGGTTTAGCCGGAACCAGTGGCCATTCGAACATCTGTTACAGTATATTAAACAAGGTTTGAATCGGAGCTGGCATCCAGGTAAATTGTATGAATCAATTTATTCCTTTTCCAAAATATTTTAGTTGGGCTGAAAATAATGCTCAACTAATAGCACCATTTGCATGTGCATCGTCCGGATTTTAGAACTAAAAACAATTTCACTCGTTCGGATTTTATGTGCAGAAACCGTTATCCTTCAGCAAATAGGACTGGAGCGAAATTGATGGTTCAAATTTGGTCCACCTTTGTATCAGACCATGGATAAGTTTCAAGCGCTTTAAAAATCTTGCTTCGTTTGGATGTTATGTGCAAGGAAATAAAAGTTCTGGAAGGTTTTTGAAGCGCGTCACATCCATACTTTAAAATTGCACGGATCAGTTCAAACGTTTCAAGGATATATATAGGCATAAAGTAAGAATCAGTTTTTTAATCCCATAATCTTTTCCGTTGTCAAGTTATGATAGTTTAAAGTCGTAACATGTAAAATTCGTTATTACATGAACTGAATGAGTGATAACGTCTTAAAGTGATTGAAATAATTAAAAAATGCATTCTTATAATAAAATTCAAAACTCACTTTCAAAAGAGGGGGAAATAAAAATTGAACGTCAAGAGTTCAGTGGTCATACTAAGTAGGATGCAGTGTAAGGATGCACTATTTGTTCCCTCCTGTTCAACCCATACATAGGAGAAACAATGATGGAGGTAAAAGAAGGGTTCAGAGGTAAGATTGAAATTAAGATTGAAAGGATACTGGCGATAAAATCAAGAGCAGAAAAAAGTAAGTTTAACAGAAACCAGAACAGCTAGTGCCCATTGCTAGCTAAAAACGATTTACTAAATAAAAAATAGGCATTAATTTTGTGAAGAAATACCTGAGAATGTACTTTATGTGTAACTCAATCACAGGCATTGGGAGCGCCTGGAGAGCAAATTGAAGCATTTCAGATACGGTGTGACAGTAGGATACTGAAAACTATGTGGGCTGATAAGATAATAAATGAGAAGGCCGTATGCAGAATCGGTAAGAAAGGGCATGTGTGGAAGAAGGGGCAGGATGAGAGGATATGTCTGTGTTAAGACATCAGGGAATAACACTGGATGAAAACTCTAAAGGAAGAAATCCAATACATAATTGAGGAATTCAGATTTAAGTTCTATTACGTCTAAACGATTTAGCACAGCTACATTTTCAATCATAACAATGAAAATCTAGGATGCAATAGTGACAGTACTATGAAAAGGATAGATTGCTATTCACTATATAGCGGAGGTGTTGAGTTGCATATTGAAACAACAAAAAGTCTGTCAAACAAGCAAGCCTTCCGAATTAGACAGTAGCGTGTACGTTGTCTAATTCGGATGAAGTCCTGTTTGGCCGAAGGCTTACTTGTTTGACCGACTTTTTGTTGTACCAATATGAAACTCAACATCTACGCTATATAGTACATGTCAATCTATCCTTTTAATAGTATTTTCAACCATCTCAGTAGTTATATAGCTGCTCGGCCTGAAAGAACCAACGCAGAACTCCTTAACTACAGTTGATCAAAGCTACAATTGGGGATATTACACCTCTTAAGCAAGTGCCCAAAGACAATGGTAGTAAATGAATCACTGAAGATAGCGGAGATGATGCCAGTCTATTAAAAAAATGAGAAGATACACCTGCGAGACCCCGGGAGCACAAGGGTACTAAACGATTCTTACGAACTTTGCCAAGAATTATTAAGAAGAGAATCGGATTGATAACTCATGTCTTTGTAATGGAGGAACCAAATGGATTTACAAAGAGACACTGTTACAACTGCACTCCAGTTAAGTGAAAAACGACGAGAATAAAACCTGGACATATACATCACGTTCATAGATTATGAGAAGGCTTTCGTTAAAGTGAACAGAAGCAAGCTTTGGAACATCACGGAAAAACGAGGTGTTTCAACTCAGAGAAACTGAAGATAGATCAGTATTGTGACAAGGCCGTAGGCTTTCATCTACTGGATCCCTTATACATACCATGTTGTTAATACAATGGAATCGGGTTAGCTAACATGGCGTCAGATTAATACCAGGACATTCACAAATAAGCACTCTGTACCTTGCTGATAACCAAATAATTATTCAGAAGACAACATTATCTCCTGTTTCCAATAATTCGCCTAACTGAAGTACAGTATGTACTGACTACCAGTGTTCTCAGGCTAGCATTGCTAGCTATTCATCAAAACGTCCGAAGTCCCGAGTTCGAACCTAGTCACTGTTTGCATTCTGAATAAAAATCATCAGCAATGGCCCTGTCGAGGAGGGCATGCTGCCAATCGGAGATCGGAATGTCGGAAGTTTGAAGCTAGGAAATGTGAAAAAGTGTAACGCAAAGGTTCACTCGAGGTATAGAGGGAGTCAGTGACGTAAAATGGACACCTTGTGTATTTGGATAAGAATTAATTGCAATATTGGCTGTAGCCTATAAAGATATTATCATGATATTATTAGCTCACAAATTCACAAAGACTTTCAGTCGTCGACAGAAAGAACCCGGAAGTATGAAAGCAGATGCCTTAGTTGATCATGTGACTGGTGAATGATTAAGACCACCGCATGGCGTGGATCATGTGACGATCAGCTGGTGTGCACTTCCGCGATAAGCTTCTCCGCCGTATCCATGTGGCATCTCGCAGTCAGACAAGTGTGCTTGTTCATTGCAACATCATACATCACGGTAGCAGTCCGTGTTACGGGGACGAGTAGTTATCAAGATGATGAGCTAGTGTCAGATACGAAGCGACAGCGACCAGTCAGACTTTGAACGACGCTCTCAGTGGCAATCCTCAACTGCTTCAGAACAGTAGGACGCTACTCGGCACTCGTGATTGGACATAGTAAATTCTGCAGGTAAGAAAATACTTCACTAGTCATCATCTCGTCTCTTTATATTGTAAGGTTTTATAACTGGTGAGGTGTGACCTGCTGAAATACTAAGATGGAATTTTCTTCACTGTATTATAATATTTAGGTGTCGTGACGATTACTGAGGAATTCTATAGGAAATATTATTCGGTTATGGGCCATAGCGAGTATGAAGGAGAAACACGGAAATTCTACTGCCAGCTCTTAGCATATTCCTTTCGGACAGTACCAGGAGAGCTGTCGAACTTAGTAACTCCGTCAGTGGTCGCAGATGCTTCCACAATGCGTAAAGGTTTACGACGAACATCACTGGCGCGTAGTGATTGTAAATGTTGAGTCACACTTTCGGTGCTCAGATACTTGTGTTGGATACTTCTTCAACAATTAGGATTCGAAAGAGTTATGCTAACATCGTGTACAAACACCCCAAAGAATTCTTGTGAATTTCTAGGGACTGGATTAAGAAAAAATATGGAACTCCATTAACGTGCTGTAGGACCGAACAATAGGGAACACTTACCGTCGCAGTATTTCACGATAGATTTATTCCAGATTCTCCGTAGTTGAAAACGAACAGATTCTTCGATGTTTATTCCACATTTCAAAAAAACTTCTCAACATTCGCACTTACTACTGGCAGGTAGGTGACGACCAAACCAGAAACAAATAGTGTAAAATATAATGAAATTCTATAGCTTCGATGTGGAAAAGTAAAGGTTGCAAGAGAAGAAATTGGACTTAAAAGCTATTTATAGATTCTTCCGTCACTTCTTGGTAGAACAATTCTATATTTAAGGTTGAATAAGAAGTTCACTTCTTTTGTTCTTCTGACATTTATTTCTAACTAGTTTTCGGCTTATTAGGCCATCTCCGGGAAACAACTGACTTGCGTATATAATGGACACTAGTTCTTAGATAACCAAACATTATAAGAAAAGATACAATCCAGTTGCATACGATTTTGTACACCAAACTCTTTGGTTGAAATTACACTTTACGAAATGGACAATATTAAGCGCAACAAATAATTAAACTACAAGCTATTACAGCTTACATGTTCATAATGCTAAAGTTTGTCAGGTCTTGACAGTGGTTGAGAAACTGTCAAACTGAGCATTCTTCATTTATGTTGTGCACCAAACACGTTTCTTAACATGAGGCGGAAATGTTACCTACAGAAGAGTAAACTGAAAAATACTACATGCGAATTCATACAACATCTCCATTCTAGGAAAAGCACAGAAATCCGTAACATCATCATAGATATTAAGTAAGGCGGGTGATAACTTTAGATTGCATTGAAAGAACCAGCAGTCGCGCTGTTTCCAAACGTTGCCTAAGGTCACCTCCACAATACGAGTGGATACCTCCTGCTTGTATAACAGCACTCTGTGTTGGATGTGTTCTCCACGTATTAGTGTCTCCCTTGTTATTAGTTCTCCAGTAATGTGGCATTGCACATAAACTAAGTTCGTGTTGAGAAAAAACAGAACGCTTCGACCGACTAGAAATAGATACTTATATGTATATGGTGTCTGTTTTTTCGGACATGTCCGAAAGAACAGACACCTTATCCATATAAGTATATAGTTCTGGCAATACCGACCATGACCTTCTTCTTCTTTGCCGATGCACACATATTCCCCGAACTCTTACGGGATTTGGTAAGAATGTCTTCCACGAGTAATGAGTGCGTTGGGGTGGGACACTAAGAATGCAGTGTGCTGACATACAAGGTGAGAATGTGGGTCTCGCGGGAGGCGTGCGTGATATAGTCCCTGCAGTCGCACTGTGTCCTCAGTGGCTCAGATGGACAGAGCGTCTGCCACGAAAGCAGGAGATCCCGGGTTCGAGTCCCGGTCGGGGCACACATTTTCACCTGTCTCCGTTGATATATATCAACGCCCGTCAGCAGCTGAAGGTATTAAAATTAATTCTAATTTCGACTAGAAATACAGCGTTCATATTCACGCGGGGTGCACATTAGTATGTTCTGCAGAAATGATTAGCATTTGAACCATGTCAGCCCGCCGTGTCAAGGTCAACATCTATATCACGGCGCAACACCACCTACCGGTAAATTGTGCTTACGTCTCTCTTTGTCGATATAAACCCAAGGTAGTGGATCAGTGTGACTTGAGCAGACGCGCAGGATGCCTCGCAGAAGTATGCGCGAACCGTACCGCCAAACAAGGGAGTTTGAATGACAGCGCATTATTGTTATGAAAGGATGTGATGGACAGATTCGGGAAGTTACTGTTCATGTCGGAAGAAGTGTTTCGGCAGTGCAACGGATGTGTGCAGAATGGTCCACGGAAGGCCGCTTAACTCGACGAGATGGGTCGGGACGCAGAGGCCCCGGAAAGATCGACACCTCATCCGAAAGGCATTGCATGACAGCTCTGCTGCCTCCTCGGCTCTGGCGCAACAATGGAACAGTGGATCATATCGTACACTGTCTGTCTCCGTTATTACGACATGGGTTAAATGCGCTTCTCCACTTCTCCGCCTACCCTTGACGAAAGTGCAGAAATATAGTAGACGCCAATGGAGTACGGAACGACGTCATTGGGGACAGGAATGGCATCAGACAGTGTTTTCGGACTAATCCAGGTTCTGATTGTCTCCAAATGATGGGCGCATTTTAGTTCGCAGCAGGCAAGGCTATCAACGTCACAGTGATTGCATTCGCACGAGACATACTGATCCATCTCAAGACCTTAAGGTGTGGGGTGCTGCTGGGCACAACCACAAATCACAATTGGAGGTTCCTAGTGCCCTGCAAGTAGTGTGACCTTCGTGGATGACATCCTGCAACCTGTAGCCATACCCTTTCTGCACAACTCCCCAGACGCCATTTATTAGCAAGGCAATGCACGACCGCATTTTGCTGCTCGAACACGTGACTTCATGGTGTCACAGGATGTCAGCCTTTTGCCCTGGCTCTCGAATCGAAAATGTTTGAGATATGGTGAAAAGACGGTCACAGCACTGTGACCCCTTCCCAACCACCACAGATGAACTTTGCAATCAGGTGAATGCAGCATGGATGGCTACACCATAGGACGCCATACACGCCTCATACGCGTCGATGCCATCACGCATGAAACAAGTAATCAGGGCCCATAGCGGACCCTGCGCCTACTAAGCAATAGGATACATGTTGAACTGAGATGACTGAAATGCTAATCATTTCTTCAGACCGAGCTAATTTCCATGTCCTACGAATATGAGCATCATATCTCTAGTCGTTTAAGGTGTTCTGCTTTTTCTAAACATGAGTGTGTCAGTATATCAAATAATAAAACAGAGGAAAATTTTTCAGAACAAACTAGCTTTAACTACAGTTTGATCTTATGTATGGTATGATTTTCAATCACCGTTATAAATGTATGTTTCTCTGTCTGCATCTAAAACCCGCACGCGGATTAACTTTTTTGTATCAGAAAATTTAAGAACACAATACATAATATCAGTGTAAGAGGCAAAGATAGTTTTATCACTTTTACTGATGAATTCAGTCTAGATATTAAATCATTTTTGTATTTCACGAATAACTAAATTCGGCATTTGTTATGACATCATCAGATTTGTGTAGTTGGACATGTAACAAAAGATCGTGAAGTGATGTTTGGAAACGCAGAAACAGTGATGTGTAAAATATGTATAAAAATCGCCGTCCAGATTGAAGTCCTTAGTAAACTATGGCATTTGAATTGACTAGGAGGGTCAAATACTTAACAATATTCTCGCCCATCTTTTTACCACAGAACTACGTAAATTCAAATGTGAAGAAGACAGGCCTGGTTGAACATGAAGAAAACATATAATGAAATGTTGTTCATCCACTGAAGAAAGTAGTTTATCCTCTATAAAACTCATATCTGGTATCTTAATCATGTTGGATCAAAGGAAAGGAGAGAGAATTTGGAAGAAGAGCTGCGCGATTCGTCACTGCATCGTTTGTTCAAAGACGAACATTTTCCAATGTGAGACGCTACTTATCTCATCGACAGGTTTGTCCTTAAAATTTTGGCTATGGGCGAACCAAGCAATACATCACACGCCCTCACATGCATTTGGCGTAATTAGGTCTACCATGAGGTTAATAATGCAAAAATTCGGGATTATACGTATGCAAACCCTCTTTAGCACATTCGGAAAGGAGATGTTTGGAGAAAGGGTTGAGGAGGGGAGACGACAGACAGAGGAATGGAGTGATGGAGTCTTTTTCACACCATATATCAAATGGTTCAAATGGCTCTGAGCACTATGGGACTCAACTGCTGTGGTCATCAGTCCCCTAGAACTTAGAACTACTTAAACCTAACTAACCTAAGGACATCACACACAGCCATGCCCGAGGCAGGATTCGAACCTGCGACCGTAGCAGTCGCACGGTTCCGGACTGCGCGCCTAGAACTGCGAGACCACCGCGGCCGTCTCACACCATGTATCCTCCACGACACACCATACCTTGGTTTGTAGTTTGAAGATGGTCTCTTCATTTACCTGTTCGTTTCTGGTCACAAACACAATATCTTAGGAACTTCTTTATTCATAAGGAACTTCGGGGCAAGATAAAAAACACCCAAAACAGGGTGACACTGCAGGCAGTTACCGTTTTCATGGCCGAATTTGAGAACAGCAAAACGTATTTCTTGAGCCAACAACTAAATAGTTCAGACTGAAACACAAAAGTCTAAATTTCACAAATTTCTATTTGCTGACGACAACGGGATGTGGTGGAAATGAAATAGAGACAGCGATGTATAAACAAAACCATATACAGGGAGTAACTAAATTAAGCCGGCCACTGTGGCCGAACGGTTCTAGGCACTTCAGTCCGGAACCGCGCTGCTGCTACGGTGCAGGTTCGAATCCTGCCTCGGGTATGGATGTGTGTGATGTCCTTAGGTTAGTTAGGTTTAAGTAGTTCTAAGTCTAGGGGACTGATGACCTAAGATGTTAAGTCCCATAGTGCTGAGAGCCATGTGAACCAATAATTAAATTCCCATTGCAGCACAGGTTCCTTACACCAAACCAAGAAAAAAATGTTTAGTAAACATGGGCTCTAAATCCATGCTTTAAGATCTATATAATCAAAAAATAATTGAACTGAAATATTTGGGACATGATTGTAACCATACAAAATAGGACGATGATGAAATCAATCTTCAAAGATTTAGGCATTTCTGTGGTATAACGCGACAAACATTAAAACGTAATGCTCTTAACGAAACACTTCCCAAACTAAACAAAGTTGTTCTTCCATCGTTGTTGCACGGGTGCAAAAGTTGCATTCTGTCTGCCGACCATATTAGACAGTCTGATTTTTTCGTAAAAGAGGTTTTACTGCAATGTAGCAGGAGACTCGGACCTAGATCATAAGAGTAACGTTGGTATTAGTTGGGATTTAACTATGCGTTCGGGTGCAGATATAAAAAATAGAGTACGGAATAAACAGAACGGTCATGTTCAACGTACGGAAAAAAACTGGTGTGCAATGAAGTCCGTGGGAAAACGAAATACTGACCACTTTTAAGAATTTGTTGTGAACAGTTTTGTGGTGTATTATGCCACTAGCTCTAATATATGACGACGATGGTTATGATGAAGCTGATGGAAAAACGAATTAGGCAAGCAGCTGTGTTACTGTTGGAGAAGACAGAATAAACCTTCACCGAGCCTTAAGACAAACACACTTATATTTCCTCGTATATATTTATGAAATCTGATGTTGTTGTTGTTGTGGCCTTCAGTCCAGAGACTAGTTTGATAAAGCTCGCCATGCTACACTATCCTGTGCAAGCCTCTTCATGTCCGAGTAACCACTGCAACCTACGTCCTTCTGAATCTGTTTAGTGTATTCATCCCTTGGTCTTCCTCTGCGATTTTTACTCCCCACGCTTTCCTCCAGTACTAAATTGATGATCCTTTGATGCCTCAAAATGTGTACTTCCAACCGATCTGTTCTTCTAGTTAAGTTGTGCCACAGATTCCTCTTCTCTGATGTATGTAATCTGAAATAAAAAATGCTAAATAGGTCATAGATTGTGTCGTCGTTATATCGCGGAAAATTACTCTTGTCAATAACAGACGTGTCGGCGTTATCGGTAGTTATCTGGTTATTTGTCAGAGATTGCTGGCTGTAATCTGCTGGTCATATCCTCGTTTACAGTCTGACACGCCACTTCCCGTCACTAGACAGCGAAGCGTGCACCTGGCAACTCAGCCTCAGGGTCAAATGGGCAAGAAATGTGACGAAGCACCGGCGCTGCTCGTCAGTATGCGGTGGACCCTCACGTTGTTCGGTCAACCTACATTCACCTACACTGGTTTGCAAAAGGACGAAAGTAGCTGTCGCGTGATGCTTCACTGCCAAGTAATATCATTGGATGAAGCTTGGGCCATACATTGAAGGAACTACTGTAGTGTACTGTTGTGTCCTCGTCGCCACTGTAGAGTCTTGCCCTAAGGAAGCGAGGTAAAGGATGTGGTTATGAATGGCTGGTATCTTCTTTCTACAACACAAATGCACACGTGGATTAATATGGTTCTTTATTTACACGAACAGATAGCTGCTACGTAACTTTAACAAGGTCCATGTGTTGTGGTACAAGCTCTTCCGTAATAGCCCCTTTGCAGACAATATCGGTACTCTTGCTATCACATTAATCTGGACGCCACGTACTGGTGTAGCCTGTGCTGAACTACGCCGCTCCGCAACTGAATGACAGATGCCAACCTGGATTACTGTACTGAGTTAGTAACTGTGGTAGTGAGTGAAGCCTTCCAGTCAGCGGTGCCGGCCAAAAAACTTGCGGTCGAGAGGGCGTTGTGGCTGTAGCTTGTTGATGCGTCGCTGGTCTCTCTCGTGATAGGTAAGCTTGATTGATCGCCTACTATCTATCTTCGCAAGATCTTTGGCATTACATCTTTGGTGACAGCTTAAAGCAGCACATATATTAGAGAAGGTAACTGAAAGAAATACGTAATGATACGAACAGAATTGACGTTTTTATTCAAAGACGATAATTACCCTGAAGCCACAGCGGTTTATGATTCCCCCACCTGTGCGTTTCACAACAGCTGTATTGTTGGTGCATATACACCTCATGCAGTATGTCACCCTAACTCATCCTACACGTATTTGATGAAATTTTAAGAGGGGGGGGGGTGTAGGACGTCAAACGGGCCGACTTGGAGCATAAGAGTCATCACAGGACATTTCAATTTCCACTGTCTACACTTTTACAAATAAATTCATAAAACTTTGTCACCATGACCAGGAAGGATTGAGGACTCCTTCCTGGTCATGTTGTTAAAGTTTTGTGAATTTATTTGTGAATGTATAAACAGTGGAAATTAAAATGTCCTGTGGTGTCTCTCCTGCTCCAAGTCGGCCCGCTTGACGTCCTACCCCCCTTAAGTTGGATTAACGGGCAGACCAGTCCATTCACTTAATATCCTGTCGTTCCAAGAGCTCTTTCATCCGTCTGTTCGATACGGTCGCGCACTGTCATCCATAGAAATGAATCCACCCTCTGACAATACACAAATGGGGAACGAGTACAAGGTCACAATAGCGTTGACTGTTCAACAGGCCGTGTTCAAAGATGTGGAGGTCAGTACGCCCATGCAACATCATGCATCTGCACATTACAACACATGCATCACCAAATGGTCTTTTTCGATAATGTTTCTGGGTGATTATGTGTTCCCGCCTGTCGATGTCGTTTTATGCATCCCTAAATATTACATCTGGCCTTCAAAAGACACACGTGAGATTTTCATATTCTGTCGCTCGCTACGTGCTAACTATTTGCATTACAAAAATACGAGCACGAGCTTTTTGTATAATATTTACACTCATTCTCATAAATCAAGGATAATTGCAGAATGTGGTGCCACACAACGTGGCACTACACAAAACTGGCGTTAATAGCATAGGCACATAGGGGACACACACGACACAGATCTGTAAGTCCGTATTGGTGATAAGTTGAGGAAACCGTCCCGAAAACATGCACTACAAAACGCACTTTTTCCTTCGTATGTACCCCCACATCAATATGGGATATGATCACCATGCACACGTACACAGGCCGCACAACGCGTTGGCATACTCTGGACCAGGTGGACCAGCAACTGCTGGGGTATAGCCTCCCATTCTTGCACCAGTGCCTGTCGGAGCGCCTGAAGTGTCCTAGGGATTTGAAGACGAGCAGCGAAACGTCGACCGAGAGCATCCCAGACATGCACGATGGGGTTTAGGTCTGGAGAGCAGTCAGGCCACTCCATTCGCCTGATATCTTCTGTTTCAAGGTACTCCTCGTCACTGGCAGCTCGGTGGGGCCGTGCGTTATCATCCATCAGGAGGAAGGCGGGACCCACTGCACCCCTGAAAAGGCGGACATACTGGTGCAAAATGACTTCCCGATACACCTGACCTGTTACAGTTCCTCTGTCAAAGACATGCAGGGGTGTACGTGCACCAATCATAATCCCACTCCACATCATCAGACCATGACCTCCATACAGGTCCCTTTCAAGGACATTAAGGGGTTGGTACCTGGTTCCTGATTCACGCCAGATGCAAACCCGGGTATTATCTCTGTTCAGACTATACCTGGACTCGTCTGTGAACATAACCTGGGACAAGTGTTCCAATGATCATGTACAGTGTTCTTGACACCAGGCTTTACGGGCTCTCCTTTGACCAGGGGTCAGTGGAATGCACCTTGCAGGTCTCCATGTCCGGTCAGTCGTCTGTCGACTGTGTGTCTGGAGACAACTGTTTCAGTGGCTGCGGTAAGGTCCCAAGCAAGGCAACCTGCAGTACTCCGTGGCCACTTGCGGGCTCTGATCGTGAGATATCGGTCTTCTTGTGGTGTTGTACAATGTGGACGTCCGGTACTGCAGCCACTGGACACGTTTCATGTCTGCTGGCATCGTTGCCATAATCCTGAGATCAAACTTTGTGACACACGGAGGTCCTGTGCTGCGACCCGCTGTGTTTGACAAGCTTCCAGTCGCCCTAGTATTCTACCCCTCATAACGTCATAAATATGAGTTAGTCGCTGCACTGTACTCTGAAACGCACCAACAAACCTCAGCATATGTGGACTGCTGCCAATGCCACCGTGTGACGACCGCAGGCCAAATGCACCGCATGGTCATACCCCGAGGTGATTTAAACCCGCACACCGCCCACCAGAGCGCTATTTCTCCATGTATCAGCATTATCCTTAATTTATGAGCATGAGTGTAGTTATAATTTCTACTGGGACACATTTCCACTACAGGCCGTAGATTTCAAGTTATTTAAGAAAAACGTACAAAAGTGACCCTCAAAAGCATCTCCTCGCCCACGAATCTCTCACCAGACAGGATTTCTAGTACGCTGTTCATGGCACTCTCTAATAGTGCTGTAAAAAAATTTGCTACTCCACGAATTATTTCCCACATTCAACCCTTTTTGATCTTCATTGAGTGGCTTTATTATTCCACGGGCTTATTCGAGCACTTATAAGTAGTAAAACTGAAATTTCTCTAAATTGTATGCCACAATTTTCTGAATTTTAAAGGTATAAAATGGACAAATTGCATCGTTGTATTCGTCAGGCACCCTGACCTCCTGACTAAGACACTACAGTGTCTTTAAGTGATAAGTTTGGATCGAATTGTCGATGCAATTAGTCTTAGCGTAACGCTTACGAAAGTCATTTTTGTTTGGGTATCCTCACGGGCGGATTTGAATTAATAGTTTTAACGAAGTACCCGACTATTCTGGTGGCGAGAAATCCCAGTCAACACAGACCAAAAAGGGTCGAATATCGGGGATAGGTTATGTAGTTGGAAACTGTTGCACAATTGGTTTCCGTATTTCTTTTTTCCACTCTTTTAGTAATTAACTAAAGCTCACAGAAGTTAAAGCCAATGTTTTCTGATGTATCATCCCTGTCTTTTAGTCTCGGATTTATTATTTTAATACTTTTGACACGTTTTTACTTTAGGTTTCGCCTCATTCGCTCCTACTGACTTCATGTGCAGGCGTTGTGTGGAGCTTCTCCCACGCTATTCAGCAGTTGACGTTTGTGCCTTTTCACGGGTAATTGACCTTTGTACCTTTACACAGGCAGTTCGCGCTTCGCCCGCTGTCACCTGAGGGCATAAATGTTCCAATGATTTTTAGTCTTATTTTTTTTTTTAACTTTCATTGTTGCTATGTCCCTCTAAATTGTAACGTTGTCTACATTGCAAAGTCTGGTATGAAGATGATCATAAGTGACTGATATCTTTTATGCGATCAAGACTGTTGTAAATAATTTTTAACTGAATGTAAGTGGCTCGAATGTGAGTTAAGTACAATTTGTGCCTTCGGAGATGTGAATTAATTAATTGTGACCTGAATCGATATTGCAGTCGGTGGAAGTGCATTACGCAGTATCATTGGGGGAAAAAACTAATCAGAACAATGCAATGTATATGTGAAAGGGAAACGCGTGTGTTTTGGAATCCGGTGTATGTGGACCCGTGGGTATTTTCAAGAAGTGGCAAACACATAATTCTCTGTTATGTATCGCCACTGTGAGGAAATCATGCCTTAGTCCACTCATGGTCTTTCGTGACAGTGAAAGATTATGCACTCGAACGGTAAGCACTACTCTTTAACCAAAACTTGCCTCATTTTCCTTATAGACTCCCTGTTCTGCGTCCATGGCTAGCAAACCGCGCCTATTACACGTCCACCGCGGCGCTCGGGGGCCACAGTACAGTTGCGACTCCTGAGGATGGTCTTACGAGAGCCCGAAACCGGTCGTGATAATAAGACAAATTTACAACTGAAACGGTATTTTCTACCTCTAGCTTATAGAAAAGGCTGCTATCTATTAGTACACTTAAGGAAACTCGATATGGTTGTCGCCCTGAAGTCGGGGAGACTGCAAAACTTCGTGCATAGTTTATTGAGATGAGCTCCAGAGTTTCAGAATAATATTTCGCGAAAAGTACAAGGCATACCAAAAACAATGACATCAGTAGACAGAGCTTCTCTCCAGGCTACGAATCGTAACACACGTCGCGGCGTAGATGCGCACCACTAGGGGTCAGGCGTGTCAGAACAGGTAGTCATATCATCCACTGCATACTGTCAGATCGAAGTAGTTCATGCCTGCAGATAGGTAACCCAACTAGCAGTTTACCAAAGCTGACTTCTGTCGTAGCGACCTCAGTGAATTCCTCGTACGTAACCTTCCGTCCCTATTGACGTTTGTCGCATCACAAATGGTATCAGTACTGAACCTGTAATATGAGTTAATCCTCTAAAGATACTATATCCACTGTCACGTGGCTGTTTTGAAGCAGTTGTGAGACCCACGAGGACCAAATATGACCACTTATTTCGTTGTTCTGCACTACTTAACAGTTATTTTGGAACTGTTAACAAGTGCTCATTGACGCCGTATATTTTAGTGCTATTTAGAGTTGTGTTACGTGGGCTGATTCTAGTTAAGTGATCAACAATTTCTTATTTAACACAATACGTAAGTTTTCTGAATGTCTTCATGGATGACTAATGTACTGTCATACCTGGAAAGTGCTTATCCTCCAACAGTATCAACTGTTAACGTATTTTTTCAGATGCGAAGATGACTGCGACGAAAACAGCTGAATATGAAATCATTCCACCTGATGGAGGCTGGGGCTGGATGGTGGTCCTGGGGGTCGCCCTAAATTACGTAAGTACTGCGCCTCAACTTTTCAAGTCATCAAATTAATGCCCTGTTCTAATTCTATAGAACATTGGTTCTAATAGAACACAAGGAGAACAATTAGCGGTTAATGAAGTGCAAATCAGACATTTGTTTGCGATGCCCAAATAGTGTGTAGAGAATTGTTGTCGGTACCAATTCTCAAAATAACAGTCATTTACAAAGAGCGATTATCTTAGCTTACTTTCAACGAGAGGCAATCGTGAAGTTTTACTTATCACCTAGGAATAAAGTTACGTGATTAATATTTTGTTTGACTACAGATGCATGGAAGACATTTTTTGTTTTTATTTAATCGAATTTTTAACTTGTTCATAAATTTCAACATATTTTAATGTTTTCACCTTAATTAAGATCATATCAGCATGGTCTTTTCCTAATATACTTCTGACCAAGAAGCGAGTGTTTTTATTAATTGTGCCTTTTGCGTTCTTGTGGAGATATTTCCATAGCAATTCGCACTCCTAACAAATATTTCTTTATACCTAGCTGAGAAATGAGATACCAGTTTTCAAAAAATTAAACTTTACAATTTTAATGTAGTATTTTCTTAAAAAATTTCATGCCGTAGTGCACTCCCTTAGAGGTTGAATTTCCAGAAACACAAAAACACGATTTTTTTTTTACTTTTGACTAAGAAGTCAAATACCAGTTGTCATAGACGTAGCATTGAAAAATCCTTAAGTAGTTCTTTAGTAATTATTTATTTTCGCTATTTTATCCCTTTGGTGGCTGAACTACCAAATATGCTGAAACACATATTATTTTATTTTCTGACTGAGAAACCAGATACCAGTTTTCATAGTTCTAGTTTTAAAATTCCCTTAACACCGACTTACTTTTAAAAAGGTCTTCATCGCCAATTTCACCCCCTTAGCAGTGAAATTTCGAGCAGTCCCTTCTTAAATGATGCCTACAGTGTAAGATCTACACCCTATCCAAACCTGAAGTTTCTATCCTTAAAGGTTTGGGCTGGGCGATGATGAGTTAGTGAATCAGTCTGACCCTATTTCGTCCCCTAAGGGTCTTATTTTCGAAAAAAGTTGAAACACGTATTCTTTCATTTGTAACCGAGAAGTCACGCATAAATTTTCAGATATTTATCTTTAAAAATGTTTTCGCAATAAAATATTTTCATAAAACGTTTCACACTCTGTTTCACTCCCTTAGGGGTTGAATTTAGAGAAGCATTACAAGCGTATCTCTTATTTCTAGCAGAGAAGCCAGTACAAACGATCATAGATTTATCTTCAAAAATGCTTACACAATGAAAGATTTGCATGAAAACTTTTATCCATCATTTCACCCCCACAGGGTCTGAATTTCCAAAAACAGTGAAACACTTATATTTTTAATTATAACTGAAACCGAAGTTTAAATTTTCATAGATTTAGCTTTGAAAATGGTTTCGTAATAAAATATTTTCCATAAAGTTCTCATCACCTATTTCAACCCTTAGGGGTTCAATTTCACGAAACACTGAAACACTATTTTTTTTTATTTGTAACCGAGAAGTCAGATACCAATGTTCATATATGTAGCTTAAAAATACTTCAGTAGTTGTTCAACAATATATTTTCAAATAAAGCTTTCACGCACTATTTCGCTCCCATAGGGTTACATTTCCTAAAATACTGAAACACGTATTTCTTTATTTATGACCGAGGAACCAAATACCAATTGTCGTAGGTCTAATCTCCAAATTAACCTAATAGCGACATTTCTCAAAAAGAAAAAAAAACCTGCATCCCCTATTTCACTCCCCTTAGTGTTGGAATTTCGAAAAATCTCTTCTTAAACGACACCTACAGTATAAGATCCACGCCTTCTCCAAATTTTAAGTTGCTGTCCTTACCGGTTTGGGCTGGGCGATGGTGGTTCATTCAGTCAGTTTGTTAGTCATGTCATTGCCTTTTATATGTAGAGATTTAAATCTTCGCCCCCCGGTATTGAAGCACGTCACTAGACAAGCCAAAAACATTCGCCAAACTTATTGATAAAGTCGAGTAACGGGCGGTAATTCGATTTCTGCATTTGATGGGGAACAACGTTGCCACAGTCCATGTATTGTTGGTGGACGTGTACGACAACAATGCACCGTCATATGAGACAATAGTTAGTTGACGCAGTCGCCTCCAGCTTAGTTAAACAAGCCTGTCTAAATGTCATACCAACTCACTGCGAAAGGAACTAGATTGGAAAGACAGGCGATCCACAGTCGAGGTGACAGTGAAAAACGTGAAAGATCCATAATGGATTAATTTTTAACATGTTTTCATGACATTTTGAACAAAATTCGTCGATTTCTGAGTGCCACGACAGCTCACAGCTGTTCAAAAACCCCGGCGAACTCAGACAGCAGCGGAAGTAGTCCATCTGTCTCAGGTCAATCCACATGGCTTCTTTAGCCTCTTAGTCACTATGAAATAGTGCTGGGAAACAAAACAGCAAAGTAAGCAATGGCAACATGAGGTTTCAACATCACCAAAATGGAAAAGACTCAACCACAGTGAGGCAAGGTGATTCACAGTGTTCGCCCGCATCTCGTGGTCGTGCGGTAGCGTTCTCGCTTCCCACGCCCGGGTTCCCGGGTTCGATTCCCGGCGGGGTCAGGGATTTTCTCTGCCCCGTGATGGCTGGGTGTTGTGTGATGTCCTTAGGTTAGTTAGGTTTAAGTAGTTCTAAGTTCTAGGGGACTGATGACCATAGATGTTAAGTCCCATAGTGCTCAGAGCCATTTTTGATTCACAGTGTTCCTTGGGATAGCCATGGTGTGGTGCTAATCGTTTATGCTCGCACTGCACAGACTGTCACAAGAGCATCCTGCGGAAATCTTATGGAAGGTTACCGGATGCTACCAAGTCATTCATAATTGACGACGTAGGTTGCAGGCTCTAGTCTGGGACGAAGAGTTTGTCACAGGAGAGGAATTGGTTACGGGCCGCATCAAACCAATCAGAATACTGATGGTTCGGATAAAAAACAATCATCGATGGGAAAAATACGTCACACTGAAGGGTGAATATGAAAAGACTGACCGACACCAATACTCATGGTCGCATCTCTATAGTTTAGATTTTTTGTCCGATTTCGTGGACACTGAGATGACTAGTAATAACACAGTTATTAGAGGACTCAGAATAAGTAATACTTTATTAGTCACTACGAAACTTGTCTTTCCTCGCCAGGCTCGGCTGTAGCTATGAAACTGCACACGTGGACTTGCGGTACAGAAAACACTAAATGAGCCACAATTATTGAGTCGCAAATTGATACAAGTTCATAGTGGCTGTAACGTGGCTTCACCACAGTCACTAGGAAACGCTAGTTCGTAGACACCTACTGACACAGTTCTGATAGCAATGGGGCGTAGACACAGATCACAGGAGAAGGATGCCTCTTCACTCCTCGACGGTTTGTACTGGCTGTGTCACGGCGAGAAGGCAGCAGAACGACGTTACTCCGACAGGAACTTCCTGGAAGTGGGCAGGATCAGAACTCGAACCGAAGTGCCCTCCTGGTCTCTGACAGCGCTATTTCGTGGCAGGGGCGCGGCCGTGGCCGCTCGGAACTACGGGAGGCACGGCTTCTCCGTAGCATCTCATTGGCGCCTCATGATATGGCTTTGCTGTGCAGTATCTCTGCAGTGGTCAATACTTCTTGCACCTATCTCGATGCTTGACAACACCACAAATACGAATATTAATAGAAATAAAGATTAATGACACATGTAGTGTTTTTTCTGGAGAAAAAAATGAGGAAAGTTTAGGTACCATCTCCTTACGAACTTAAGGGTCCATAGTTATGAGCAATGGGAAACAACATGAACACACAGGCTTGGGGTAAGGGTTCCTGTACAAATGATGACATGAAAACAATAAATAAGGTAAGAAACTTGACTCTTTAATACGAATGAAGGAAACAGACCATTAGACAAGAAAGGCAGCAATTTTATTAATATTCTTATTCTCTGTATGTCTCCATCGTTTCCCTGAACGTATATGTCCGCTCTTCTTAAAGTAAATACATTTACTGTTAAGCACTGTTCTATTTATCTTTTAGTGAAAATTTTTCAGATTGGCTTATACAGTTGTTCTCAGACAAGCCAGTAGCATTAAAAGCAGACTCAAATCCTGATTAAGATAATGCTAGTACACTATTCGCAGATAATTTCCGACGTACATTTTCTTGTTGAGCACGTCAAGCGACAATGAAATTTCGACATTACACTGACCGCTGAAAAGCCTTCATGGTAGGTTTTTAGCCTTGGCTGTGGTGAAAAAATTTTGAAACAGCCATAGAATTTGGCGCTTGTATTCCCAACGTGCGAACAGCATTTACGAGTATGACCACGTATGAACAACAGCTGCTATCCCCATTTGTGGAAAAAGTTTTCAGCCTTATTTATATGAACTGTCTTCAGACACTTTTTTTTTTAGTTTGACGAAATGTTACACGCATCTGAATTAAACATAAACCCACTTAAAATAACATTTAATGCAAA
This sequence comes from Schistocerca cancellata, assembly GCF_023864275.1. NCBI lineage: Eukaryota > Metazoa > Arthropoda > Insecta > Orthoptera > Acrididae > Schistocerca > Schistocerca cancellata. The sequence goes on from NC_064631.1 coordinate 172,506,580, forward strand.
ATGATTTACATCTTCAGTGTCCTACAAGAGGTCTGTTCGCAAATAATGCTAAGTATAGATAAAAATTCATCTTCTAGGTTTTTGTATTTCGTTATTTTTGGAATCGCAATAATTCAAGTTTGGCCAGCAACAGATTATCCCTTTGCTTAACAAACAGAATGATCGTATTTCTGTAAGAATCTCAGTATAAACTAGATGACTGTCAGTGGAAGTCAGACTTAAACAATGTTGCAGCCACGAAAATTTAGGAATTTAAAAAATCAGTAGGGTAGCCCACTACATCTAGTAATTTTCCAGTTGGCTCCTCTCTTAATTACAGAAGATCAGTAGCAATTAATTATGAAACTAAACGATACAACGATCAGACTGTGGTGCTTAATGCCTCTCCCAAATGCCTGTTATGAAAACAATAGTTCTTTAATAACCGAGCTACTCAGTGTTTCCGATAAACGTAGCATTATTTTTACATTAAAAACACTGTGGGGAAACTTGCATTCACAAAGCAAATCACCTTCCGCAAATTCTTGTGAAATTGTTCCTGAAACAAGTTCATACCGCTTTTCCGTAAGCAAGTTTACTGACATCACATGATTAAAGAGGAACCAGCTTCGCATTTTTAACGCCCTCTACCTATAGAACAGCCATTTACCATGTAATTGACACTAGAGATAAAATCACTGATTATTCTTTGTATATACTTTCCTAATCTATGACTGCAGACTGTAATTGCAGATTTGTCATTGTAAATAATAATTTGAAAGGCGTAAGACATCGCCGAGATACAAAAAATAATATAAGTAACTAATATTTGAGTCCTGGGACAATCAGGAGTAGAAGAACCAAATGGTATCAATACATGATAATGAAACGTGCTATTACTACAACGTGCCATAGTCAATATCCTGTGCAGACGACTCTTACGATGCCATTGCTTATGTTTTATTGTTTCTCTGCAGATGACCAGTCAAGCCCTCATCTCCGTGTTCAGCGTATTGTTTGGACAAAAGCTGATCTCGATGGGACATGAGACAACAAGTGCAGCCGTCATAATGAACGTTATGACGGCAGTCATGAATTTCTCTGGTGAGTACGAGAGATAATCTCATTATATTGTTGTCTACTTGTTGCTGTCTTTTTTTCATTTCTTATGATATACCCAAGTGGGCAGGTTTAGTTGTTTTTCAGACCTTATCACAGTGAACTGGCAATGGAAGGATTCGAAGTTTTAAAAGCGGATGTACCGGATTCATCTGAAAACCAAAGAAAGCCGTTCTGTATCCTAGGTCGAAATTGAGATTCTGAAATTAATTTTAATGTTGGGTTAATACTATCTCAATCAAACCTATGTGACCTTAGCGCTCTACTAGTTGTTACCTACAGTTTATTTCACATACCAGTAGTTCTGATACACACACGGAAAAAAAATCGCAGTGCCAAAAAATAATTAATGTAGAGTAATGAAATTTCGGAAATACAGTAGAGCGTCGATTATCCGAAGTAATTGGGGGACATGGGTGTTCGAAAAACTGGTTTGTTCGGATAATCAAACTGTACATGTTTGTTTGCCAAAAAGAAGTACTGTACAGTAAATTTATTCATAATAACAGGCATCTCTTTTAGTATTACAAAGTAAAATACAAAGGCAGCTTCAGGAAGAATATATAGTAATAATCTCGTACTTGTCCCTCATAGAAAGGACAACACGTTTACGTTTAAGCATTTTGTATCGTCAAGTTCACTTCTTCACGCAGCAGCACACAAGTGGTCGTACCAGAGAACAGAAGGTGACTGTTTGCACAGTGAGAAGCTCTTCTTGGGGGCGCGCAATCCATCAAACTGCGCGGAGCGGCACGCCTCAACTCTAAACTGGCGCAGCTGTTGCTGTGAACAGCTTTGATACTGCTGCTACTTCTACTGCCAGTGCCAAGCCAACAGAAGTGTGCTGATTGTTGAAACACAGCGACTGGCGGCTTGGACGGTCAGCAGCGCCTTGTGAAGGCCCCATTAGAAGCAACGTTCAGCCAGCGGTGGCCCAGTGCGGCGACTGCTGTGGGAAACTTGGTTTGGGAGTGAGGGGGATGACGGACGGTAGGGTGGGAGAGTAACAGGTGCGAGCGATACACAGTTCGGTTAAGCTGTCGTTTGGTTGACTGACGTTCGGATAATCGACGCTCTACTGTACTTTTGTCTAGATAACATGTATGGGTGATTAACATTGCAAGATCACAGGTTAATGTAAGCGTGAGATATGCCATTGCAGGTATGAAATTCTGGTGCATTAATAAACAGCCAACAACCAAAATAATGAACGCAGACAGCCATGCCTTGTGTTGTACAGGTGCCGAATGCCGGTTTGTGGGCTGGAGTTCCATGCCTGTTCACCTGGTCGGTCAATACAGAAATGGCTAGTGCTGGTTGTGGATGACGTTGGAGTCGTCGTCCGGTGATGCCTCAAATGCGATCTCTTGGAGACAGTGACGGCGACCGATCAGGTCAAGGCAACATGTCGGCACTTTGTAGAGCATGTTGGATTACAGCTGCAGTAAATGGGCGAGCGTTATACAGCTGGAAAACACCCCTTAGAATTCCGCTCACGAATGGCGGTACAACAGGTCGAATCAACAAACTGACGTACAAATTTGCAGCCAGGCTGCGTGGAATAACCTCGAGACTGCTCCTGCTGTCTTACGAAATCTCATCTCAGACCATAACTCCAGGTGTTGGTCGAGTTGGTCTAGAATTGGACAGATTGGTTGCAAGTCCTCTACAGTGCTCTTTCTAACCAACACACGGCCATCACTGGCGCCAAGACGGAACCAGTTTTCATCAGAAAATACAACAGACCTCCACTCTACCTTCCAATAAGCTCTCACTTGACATCACTTAAGTCGCCAATGGTAGTGGTTTGGCGTCTGTGGAATGCAAACAACTCGGCTGCATGGCTCAGCGCCATCCGTGAATTACCCTATTTGTAACATTTCATTATTTTTTATCTAATTATTTTCGATTTTCTTACTCCTGTATTAATATTACCAACGGATCATTATTATTACTGTATATAATATATAAATCATTGTATGTCACCATGATTATTCAACATGTATGACCTGTTTAAAGTTTCCAGATAACTGGTAAAAATTCGAGCCAATAAATTGATCGGAATTGAACTGAATTGTCAGTGTTTATTGAATATGTACGACCTGTTTAACGTTTCCAGGTAACAAATAAATTGAAACGGAATTGAACAGAATTGTCACTGTGGTATGCACTGCTGTTCAAATTGCTGCTGCAGATACAGTGCAATGCGCCAGAGCCATACATCGAACTCGATGGTCTTCCTCTCGGTAGTGCCACGTATCCGTCTGGAGCCCGATCTTCTTGCGACTGTACATTCCCCTGAACACTGCTTTCTATAGTCATGTGCAGTGGCTACATTCCAGAAAAAGTCTTTCTGCAGTATTGTAGGAGGAACATCAAGCTTCTTGCAGACATATTACATGACCTCGATCAATCTCAGTGAGGTACTGATAATGGCGTCTTTGACCCCTTAAGGGAATTCTTGATTAACATCGTCTCACCATGTCCAGTCTCAAAGGTAACTAACGCACACAATCGTAATAGCGTGAATTTAAAGAAAGCCTGATTTGCATCCTCATAGCGGCGCTATTATCGCCATTCTTATGTTATTGGTGTGAAATTTGAATATAAATCACCTTTCAGATGTAGAAACACGCCTACCAACTTTCGTTTATATTGCACAACTTCTTCTTGGCTTCGCATTTTTTTTCTGTCTGTGTATGATGAGTGATGACGAGAAAGTAATCTATTGTACATGCAAAAATGACAGGTGGCCTCAAGTGTCTACAAGTTTGGGTAATCATAGCTCATGATGCGCAACCCCACCTCCATGCTTAGCCAATTACCCATTGCATGATAATGCAACATGCGCACAGAGTTGCCACCGTGAGGTGCATGGGGGCAGGCATGGGCAGAAGGGTGCATCTCTGCACAGTGCTACTGTAGTAGGTGTACATTATATAATGTGTACATTATACAACAAATTTAATTATTTTTAATATGGTTTATGGTCACTGACGTAAAAAAGATATTCCGTCCGTTACTTCACACTATTTGGTGTCGACTTTTCTTTTTTCTTTTTCTTTCTAAAGCAGCCTACGTTTCTCCTCATGGTTCAAGCTCCATGCCAAATTTCATCGAAATTTGCTCAGCGGTTTAGTCGTGAAAACTTAACAGACCTACTCTCATATATATTATATTATAGTACAAAAGTGAGGATTTAACACTTTGAGGATTATACATGCATTGTATTCGTTATAGTGAATCATATTATGTATCAATCAATACAAGAATTTTCCATTAAAAGCATTTTCATAAATATGATAAAACTCAAAATCCGAAGAATAAATAACTTTTTCAACAAGTAAATATTTTTCCCTAATTCGCGTAATACTCTTCAAATCAATAAATATCTCGTACGACACACTTTCTGAAGAAGCGTACGTTCTTCTTCTGCGTTCAGGTTATATCCGCACCAAATTTCTTCCATATCGGTTCAGCGATTTTGTTGTGAATAGGTAACAGAAAAAAGACTTTCACGTTTAGAAAATTTTGAATTAGAATAACTTCTTTCCATGATCCGCTTTTGATGAAATGAAGCATATATGTTCCCGCAAGCTACTGTCAAATTACCTGTGAAAACACCATTAAGGTTCTTCTGATACATTTGGAGATTAGCGTGTTCAAACAAACAGACACGACGGTTTTACAGTTTTTTATTTGTGTAGAAGAAGATAACCATTTTCATCTGAGTAAGTAAGAAGGAGGCATGCAAAATTTGTGCTTAACACATCAAACCGTTTATCCACTACATGGAGATACTGCAATGTCTATCAAACGTAATGAAGTTTCATACTGTAGAACACTCAGTCTATGTATTTGAAACTGCGAATTCTTATTTATAATTTTACTTTTTCATCTTTCATTCTTTACCATAGTAGATGGGAACACAGGTGAAGAGCTATCGCTGCTATTCAATCAATCTCCAGTGAGACAGGAATGGGGTAAAGGGGCAACCTCTTTTTGTATACTTCATTGTCTACCTCGAACGCTGGAACGAACTGTCTGAGCTCCACACAATTCAGATAACGTTTTTTTTTATTTCCTTTATTTTAGTTGTTTTAGACAAATTTAAGCATTCTGGATACGAAGCAGTCGGGTTCCATGCTAGGAATACTCGGCAGGGCACTACCAATTCCGCCATCATGGGAAATCCCACGGAAACATTGATACGAACCGAGGGCCTACGTTTGCATTTGATAAGTTTCTGGAACAATATGTTCTGGATTAAATTATGAAGTCCTAATATGCCTATTTGATAGCAAGAGACTAAAGGCAATGAATTGCTTTGCATATACTGTGCATCTACCTCTAATGAAGTGATTCCAAATTTGTTCTTTATATATTTCATTCCTTGTCCCAGAAAGTAGTGCACGCTGGTATCGAAGCAGAGACGGTATCAATTGGAACCGTTTGGGAGGGGATTTCCAGTTCAGGGAACCGCAATACAACCAAGCGAAACGTTTACCCCCTCCCTCCCACCCCCCTCCCCACAAAGCTGTCCCCTTTACTGCTGCGGTAATGTCTTTTGTCCCAGACAACATAAAAAGAAATTATATCCCACGAGTGGAGCTGGCTGTTTGAGATGCCATACGTAACAGAATAAAGAATTCACTTCTAATGTTCAAAAATGGTTCAAATGGCTCTGAGCACTATGAAAATTAACATCTGTGGTCATCAGTCCCATACAAGTTAGAACTACTTAAACCTAATTAACCCAAGGACATCACAGACATCCATGCCCGAGGCAGGATTCGAACCAGCGACGTAGCGGTCACGCGGCTCCAGACTGAAGCGCCTAGAACCGCACGGCCACACCGGCCGGCCATTTCTAATGTAGAGAAGTCATATAGGAGGTACAGATTTGATGGAAGGGTTCTGGAAAGGTGTAGCACATTAGTTAATGTAACTGGATAGATAACTCTTTAAGGTTCTTATCAGATATGATTGCCAAAGATGTCGAAGGAATCGAGAGGTATGATACAAGTGCCGTAACAGATCAGTACGTCTACAGAATAGTCTAACAGAGGTGATCTTGTGACTTAAATTTAAACAGATTCAAGAAAGATGACATTGATTTAGCGACACTATTGTAACAGGATAAACGATTTCGAGCAGAAGACGGTTCTCCAGGACACTGAGCATCGGCTGCTGCCACTCACCGATCTGCATTATCAGCACCCCAGTAGGAGCAAGACACTTCTGTGACACTCATTCATGTCAGTGCCGAGGGACTTGCCTTGGAGAAGCCTCCTGGATGTGACCAGCTGCCGTGGTCGACGATCATTGGCTATTTTCCAGAAAAATTACGCTTCCACAGCGTCAGACAGCAGCAGCTGCATTTAAGGCTGCCCTTGTCCACCAAATGACCGTGTAACAGCTGTTGACAGCATTGACATCCGAACTGTCTGGCACACTGAAGCGTTTCACAGACTACGAGTTCGTCAAGCCAATTCCTCCTCTGCCAAGATGTCAGTCTGATGTATCCCGGAGGAAAGTTCACATTCTTGGTTTCTTGTAGGTACAGTTCTGCTGAGGTACGGATAGCCGGTGCATCACAGTTTGCGAGTTAAGTGGCGCCTCAACGTACTCCAGACCTGACGTAGGCAGAGCAGAACGACTGCTATTACCATAACGTTTATGTTACACCCAGATTCACCTAGAAATTATGATAGTACATTGTCCAATCATATTAATATGTTCACCACCTAGTTTCGTCCTCAAAGCCAAGAGCTACTCACAGCCGGAAAGTGGCAGCACTAGCAGTGAGGGTACTCAAAGCCTGTCGAAGCGACGCAGAAAACAGTGCAGTCGTAGTCGTAATGCGATTTATCTGACGTCCATCGGGGTATGATCATTGGCTTTCCGGAATAGGGTGGAAGCATATGAGAAACGGGATGACATTTTCACTCTGCAGCGGAATGTGCGCTGATATGAAACTTCCTGACAGATTAAAACTGTGTGCCGGACCGAGACTCGAAGTCGGGACCTTTGCCTTTCGCAGGCAAGTGCTCTACCAGCTGAGCTACCCAAGCACGACTCACGCCCCGTCCTCACAGCTTTACTTCTGCCAGTACCTCGTCTCTACCTTCCAAACTTCACAGAAGCTCTCCTGGAACCTTGGAGAACTAGCACTCCTGAAAGAAAGCATATTGCGGAGACATGACTTAGCCACAGCCACAGCCACTGCCAGGAGATTTCATATCGGCTAAGTTTGTCAACGGGTCGCTGTGGCCGGGCGAATACAGTGTAACTGTTGAGCCATAAACAGCCCAAGTGAGTCAAGGGGCTACCAACAGCGTCTTTTCAATTAACATTCGGAAAACGTTGCTGTATATGGGGCTCTGCAGTAGGCGCCTTGCTCACGCACCCATGCTGACTGCTGTTCATCGGCGACAAAGATTGGGATTTGCGTGCCAGTACCGTAACAGAACGTTCACTGAGAGCCGACATATAACCTTCCAGACATTTGGTAGGTGGTCACATTAATGTCACTGGACAGTGAATACAGACCAAAGCAATGTGGTGTCCAGCCACTGTGAAATAGTGCCAAGGCGACAAAGATGTGGGTGAAGCAGATCAGAAAAGAAGAACATCGACATCGACCACAGACGAGAATTTTCACGCAATATTTTTGGCAAGCTGAAAGAACATCTGGGGGAAGGTTTTCCAACGATGAGGACGTACATGCAGCAGTTTTCGAATGGTTCAAACACCATAGACTCGATTTCTATCGACGGAGAACTGAACGTTTGCTAGAACTTTCCTACCCTTGTTTACAGAGATTAAATGACTGTGTTGAAAAAGTGTGTCATGTACCTGTGTCATTTCGAAGTATAGTGCAGCGTTCGCTGAAAGTTACTTTATCTGCCATAATAATGTGTAACTTTGCTTTTTGAAGTTAACTCGCACTATTTCATTTTCAGATCAATGAATAACACATTTTCAATTCAGAACACAGTTTTATCACTCCTAACTTTTTGAGCTGACGGGAAGAAACGTGTCTTTTCAGGTCTACTTACCGGACCGCTGCTGAAGAAGTTCTCGATGCGGCAGGTGGCTGTCACTGGAGGGTGCTTCGTGGTGACCGGCCTGGTGCTCACCAGCTTCGCCAATTCCATTATTCACATCATCATCACCTACAGCATCTTCGTAGGTAAGACAAAATCAAAAAGTTCAATGTAAACTTGCGAGCAATCGCATAATCGAGTTCTCATTGTTCAGAATTTAAGCTATTCTGCTACTTTGAATAACTGGTTTCCATTACGAGCTGCTATTTTTTCTTGTCCACTCCGATAATCGTGTTCCTTCGTTCTAGTTTTTCACTCAGTGTATACGTATCACTGTGGTTTCCTTTCCCTCATTTCGTTTTGTTGAATGTATGGGTTTGCGCGCATTCTGAAGTTAAAGTACCATTTGCAAACTGTTTCACTGTACTATTTCGTAAGCCAAGGATGACCTAAACTACACGGTGCACCTTCAAACATAGTACACGCTAGGTATTGTGTGAGGGCGATGTTTATTCCAGTTTCTGTATTGTTTTCTAGTACAGACTTTACATTAATCATCAACAATTTCCTGCTCAAAAGCACGTTACATAATATCGTAATTACATCTTAATTTTTTTTTAATTTATGTTGTCAAGACACTAATGGTGGTAAAAATAACAGTATAAATGCATTTGTCTCTTTACAACGCCATGCAAGCATCTTGGGTCCAAAACATGTGTAGTTGTATGAGGAAAACTGTTGTGAAAATCTAAAAAAGCCTGTAGAGACAGCAGTACAGTTCGTACGTTGTCTATATGGATTTACAGGAAGTTCCACTCTTTGATGTGTTGTAAATGGTTCACTATACATCCATGAATACATCTAAGCTGAATCACCGAAAATGTTCACCGGAAATATTTCGGAAATGGGAAATGCTATTGATGTGCAGCTTTCACAGAATGGATTGATAGTCGGGTCTCGTAGAAAGTGTTTCCGTGGAAACATGCACTTTGTTAAATGCAACAATGCCTATTCACACGAGCAAACTAAAAGTTGCCTAAATTAAATGCCAGTGGTTTTTTTGCCGGATTCTAGTGCCAGTCATTTACAAGATATCGTATTTTTAAAAGTTTGCACGCCGACACTTGTTTGTGCCATTCAACCGGCATAGTTGCTAGCTACGATGCTGTTATGTTTGCTTATATTGTGCTTGTGTGTTCCTTGAGTGCGACGGTCCAAGCCGTAGGTCGTGAGTGGACAATTTCATTTGCCAATGCAGAGAAAGCACTTTCTTCAGAGAGTGTAGGAAGAAAGCAGTTCATTCTAGTACGGTGTTTGTAGCAAGATTTCACAATAGACGTCAACCATCTCGGCAATTACTTATCAGTCTCTTCAACCAGTTATGAGAAAGTGTTATTGATCCGCATGTTAGGACCCGCGCTTTCACACAGGGAAGTGGCATACTAGTAAGTCAGGCAAGTGTCCTACGCGTTCTCCATCGACATAGTTTCCATCTCGATCACACCTCTCTCCATCAAGAGCTGTATGGAAACGATTATGAGAATCGTGTTAACTTTTGTACATGGTTATTAAGACGAGGTACTCCAGATGTATCATATGTGTTGTTTAGTGATGAAGCTACATTTACCAATAATGGCCAGGTAAGACACCGAAACACGCGCTACTGGTCTGTTAACAATCCGTCAGATGGAACGTCAGCATCCACGGAGTGTAAACGTATGTTGTGGTATAGTGAGCCATTAGACGGAGCACCTGTTTTTCATAGATACCCTGTGTGCATTCTTACAAACCACATCAGGTGCGTCCCTCAGATGGGTACAGCAACAGTCATAATAGCGACACACCTGCATGTCATATCGAGATTACTTTTGTTGATGTTTGTTCATACACAGCCTCCACATCATCTTTTCATGTTTAAATTTGTACGTATTTATTGTCTGATGTATCTTTCAGTTTTATATAGAACGCTATTGATAATCAACGAGGGGGGCTGAACTGTTGGAACGTACAGGGCAGTAGCAGGGCTGAGGGAGGGGGGAGGAGAGGGAGGGGGGAGGAGAGGGAGGGGGGGAAGAAGGAGTCGAATGGTGGATGGTGGTAGAGCACAGCAACTCTATCTGTCTTGGAGCTTATATGACTTGGAGGGGGTCGGTGGAACAACGTCGCGGTATCACAGTAGAGGCTTTGTGTTCTTTCTAGAAAATCCGTCAGTTAAAACGGACGGATAGGGGATCCATAAGGTGCACTTTTGGCGTGAGCCAATTGGGTCGTTGCGTTGGGCCCAGAAGTTAAGCCCATGATTGGCCGAAATGTGCGCCAGAAAGTGCTTCCTCTCAGGGGAAATGGATGTGTTAGCCGGTGGGGACGCACTGTGCAGCTGTACCACGAGGCAATGACGGTGAGACGTAATGCAAATGCTTGTTGACCGAATTGCTGAAATATTTGTCATACGTGTCGCAAGCTAAATTCTTTACACTGTGCTGTTTTAGGTTGACCAATATGTTTGTTCTCTCGCTCCAATTTTGTAACTAATATCCATTTTTCTCTCACTCTGTCCTGATTCCATGTAAATCGGTTAACAAAATTGTAAATTTATTAGCCCCGCGAATCTCTGTGAATGACTAATAGCGATTTTCTCTCTTGTTATTTGCCCTCAGCAACGCTTATCTCTGTTGCAGCATGTTGGATCACACACAATCTTATAAAATTGAAAGATGGTAGTGCCTTTTGGGCAGGCCACTGCCATGGTAATACCTGTCGGGCACCTCCCCTTTCATTTTGTTTCGGTGGTTGTTCAAATGGTTCAAATGGCTCTGAGCACTATGGGACTTAACATCTGTGATCATACGTCCCCTAGAACTTAGAACTACTTAAACCTAACTAACCTCAGGACATCACACACATCCATGCCCGAGGCAGGATTCGAACCTGCGACCGTAGCGTCGGTGATTGTCATACATCTTCATTCGCCTTTGATGTATTTTCCCTGATTGATATTAATCTGATGGACTATTAGGGTTAGGGTAAAGCACTGATTGATCTCACAGTACTTGCATGACTTGAGCAGCAGTAGTACAATTGAACTCGGCTATAGAGATAGATTTTTGGACACTGGAGGTGGCTGTTGCATTAGGGATAGCTTTAGAACTTTCCTCAAGCAGCAAGGAAGTTGGCGGATTCCTTTGCACTCAGCGAAGCGGGTCGTGGACCCGGCGGGCAGTGTTTTATCGGCACCCATTCTGGTGGCCGACCTTGTTACACTAGCGGCCAAGCAAGAGGGTGGGAACATCATGGTTGAATGCGAAATGACACTTCTTTGGAAACTGGCGGCGCCGGGAATCCTGCCGACTGTCTAAACGCTTAATTTGAGAGTGGACGTGGTGTAGGAGTCTGGTCTCCTCATTCCGCGTGTGGATCCAGATACAGCGGCGTCGGGCTGGCGCTCGGCTAAACTGTTTATAACAAGAACAGCGTATCTTGTGAATAGGGATGACGAATTTCTCCAGATGTCGCCTTTCTTAGATGCCGCCGCGCCTCGCCAAATTGGCGCCCTCTAAATCGTTTTATGGATGACACAGAGCTTGTTTTCACTAGGAAGCTTTCCTCATCTTGTGAAATGCGTTGGGGTTTCGGCTGCAGGACCTCCAGCCATTGTGTGCTGTTTTCTCGGAGAACAGAATGTGTACTGCACTGCAGTGTTTGGTTGAGGAAGATCGGGTCTCCTTGCTAGTAAACATGATTGGCACGGTAAACACTGCTGGCCTATGATAGGTTTATTCGAGAACATCGGGGGAATGGCTGTTTTTCAGAAGGTTTTGAGCAAAAGGCAGAGGCGACTAGCTCCTCGACCGCCGTGGAGTATAGTCGCTTGAGTTCTTCCATTTCTACGGAGAGCGTAGTTAGTTGTAAAGACGTCTGGACACCCGGACGAAACTTTATATTTTCACAGACGTGAGGCAATCACTGGAGGACATAGGGTCATCTCCCGTAGTACGACACTTCGGCAGAGCCTGCACGCAGACGGCAGCATCTCGTCTTTCATTAGCTATATCGGTAATGTTGCGCAGCTTCGGCAAATTCAGAAGCCTATCAATCGTTTTCACGACCATCTTTTTCCAAAGTAGCCTCGTACTGGCAGTAGTCACTACAACCGTCCATTGCATGGTTAATCATATTTTGATGTGAGAGCAATCCGTGGAACAATACAGCAGAGTGTGCTTGCCTAGATTGACACCCTTCGACTTACAGCAGCCAGTCTCATTTACATGTAAATTCTAGTAGGCTCCCCAGGTCTATTGCCAAACAACCTGAGTTCACGTTAATGAAATGTTGCACGGTTGAAGTTTCTGTATGTTAGTTCTCTTTTGTCCTTTATATTAGTTAATAAATCGCTTTGTGATACCATAGGTCCTTGTTATCAATTTTTTCATAGACACCCATTCTCATTCCCTACGATGTCGTTTATATTGTTGTGGGTTTGAAGAAATTAATTTTATGTCAATTTAGCCAACTCAGGAATAATCCACACTGGGGCCACTAGTTACGAAAGTCAGATATCCTTGCGCTATTGATAATCGTGGCACCTCATGAGTATCGAGGTTTCGAATTTTTGTGTCGTTTTGCAGACACCACAGGCTAGCTTGCAAAGTCCCCACCAATGCTGATCTTTTGTCTGCTAAGTTATTATCAACTCTTCATTTCGTAGCGGACAGTATCACTTAAGAACATTGTTTGTTACGCAGTCAAAATTTCCTTGATATAAGAGTAACCATTAATAATTCCAAAGGTTTGAATTCACTCTTTTAGATCAAGGCACACCCCCTCCCCTCATTTCCATATACATCAGTCAATATCTTAAGAAGTATATGAGGTATGGCTTAACATTGTTCTTGTCTCTTTAAGACCATACAGTGCTACTTTTTCCATTACGTTAGGGCAAACAAATTGTACTACCCGTTTTCAGGGTAGAACTTCCTCCTACTTTAATTAACCACTCCATGCTATCAAATATGGTTCAAATGACTCTGAGCACTATGGGACTTAACTGCTGAGGTCATCAGTCCCCTAGAACTTAGAACTACTTAAACCTAACTAACCTAAGGACATCACACACAGCCATACCCGAGGCAGGATTCGAACCTGCGACCGTAGCGGTCGCGCGGTTCCAGACTGTTGTGCCTAGAACCGCTCGGCCACCCCGGCCGGCCCTATCAAATATGAAAAGACAGCCCACACCTTACTGCACTGAACATGACAGCAAGTTACAAGTAAACTGCCTTAGGAAAATATGATGGTAATTTGTGCAAGAACACGGATCATATCACAGCGGAATGGATTAATTGGGCTGTCCTAAGTTAACTGTGTCCAGGTAAGATGTTCAGTATTGCAGAAACAATGTTTCCAGATGAGTAAACTGCCACACAGGATGACAGCAGAGCCGTCTAGGGCGACAGATGACCATCACATCCAGGGACTTCCAGAGACTATTGCTCACTCAACTTATTAGGTTCATTAATATTCAATATAGCCAATAATACAAACGAATAAGTCATACATGCATAGCTGATAAATTATTAGGTTGACATTAGTTTCATAAGAGTTGTGCACCTGGTATGTGGAAGAGGCAAGCGCGAGTAACTGCATTTCATTTACCTGCCCTGGTGTACCTGGTTATATGTGTGTACTCGAATCTCGAGGCCGCACTTGACTGCACCAAGCTTACAAAATGGTTGCCAGTATGTAGCAATGTGAGCGCCCAAGTGCAGCGCAACACACATAGTTTCAAGTAACTCTGCCGACCCCACGTTATGTAACGGCCTCGTTGCTGTGCTGTACCAGGTCTGGGGATGGGCCTGTTCACGCCGTCGGGCTTCCTGGCGGTCAAGACGTACTTCGTGGAGTCTCGCGGCCGCGCCGTGGGGCTGTCGATGGCGGGCGCCAACTGCGGCCAGATGGCGATGCCTCACGTGGTGCGGCTGCTGCTCGAGACGTACGGCTTCAGCGGCGCGCTGCTCGTGCTGGGCGGGGTGGCCATGCACGGGCCGCTCGGCTCGCTGTTCTTCCACCCCGTGGAGTGGCACGCCGAGCGCCGCCCTGTGGCCAACGAGCTGACGCTGCTCAAGGGCGAGTCCGAGCCCGGCGACGAGGTGCGGCCGCGCCGGCCCAGGAGGAACGCCTCCATGGCGTCGCTGGCCAGCTCCGAGGTGGGCGACATGGCCGACGTCGTGCCCGAGGACCGCCGCATGCGCCTGCGGCCCACCTGGGAGGAGGACGAGGAAGAGGGCGCGGGAGCGCCAGCGGGCACCTTCCAGGACAGTGAGTAGCCGCACCACTGCCTCACCCGCCTCTCGTCATCAGTCCGATGATTGGTTTGACGCAGTTCTTCATGCCAGTCTATCCTGTGCAGGTTTCTTCGCGTCTGCGCGTCTACTGCAACCTTCATCCACTTCAGCATGCTTAGCACAGTCAGTCTCCCTGTAGATTTTTACCCCAGATACTTCGAAATGGTTCAAATGGCTCTGAGCACTATGGGACTTAACATCGGAGGATATCAGTACCCTAGAACTTAGAACTACTTAAACCTAACTAACCTAACGACATCACACACATCCATGCCCGAGACAGGATTCGAACCTGCGACCGTAGCGGTCACGCGGTTCTGGACTGAAGCGCCTAGAACTGCTCGGCCACACCGGCTGGCCAAAACACTTCCCTTCATAAGCAAACAGGCTATACTTTCATACCCAAGAATGTGTCCTAGCAACCGAATCCTTCATTCAATTTAGTTATACCGCAATTTTCTTTTCTCTGCAGTATTGCCAAATGCATTGAGGTTGATGGACATCATTTTGAGCATTTATTGCATTAATGTGGTATTTACAGGTAATCACGCTGTAACAGCATGCGTTCTCAGAAATGATAACTTCACAAAGGTACATGTATCAGATTGGAACAACGGAAATAAAATGTTCAAACGTACCTACGTTCTGTATTTTAATTTAAAAAACCTAAATGTTATCAACTGTTCGTCTAAAATTGTGAGCCATATGTTTGTGACTATTACAGGCGCCACCTATCACAAAGCGAAAAAAGTGGTCCAGCTAAAACATTCATATTTCTATACGTACTACACTAATATGTAATGAAAAATGGGGGTTCCTATTTAAAAAAAAACGCATTTGATATCCGTTTGACCTATGGTATCCGCATCTAGCGGGCCAACCATAGCGCCATCTGGTTTCCCCCTTCAGGCTAGATAAGTTTCGGTTCTTTGTAGTTTTTTCGTTTGACGCTTATTTCGTGAGATATTTGGCCCAGTCACGAGCAATGGACCACCCTGTATAGTGACCCGAAAGTCCTTAAAATTTTAAAATTCTTTCAATACTTCAAGGAAGAATGTAGCTAGAGAAGAAATATTTGACAACCTTGCTTGAAACGACATAAGAATTTATTGAAAACGAAAAAAGTTAACCAAAAGGTGGCGTTTCATATGACTGAAAATCAATAATTAGCATAACAATTGATTTTTGGCTAAGACCATCCCTTTTTATCTTTAGCCAACACCATCGTTTCAGCATCTCGGCCTTCATCGACAATATTCGTAGTCAGAGGACGAAGTTGTGTACAGCACTGCCCAGCGTATGGTGAGAAATTGCTTACGGAAGTTGTCTGTTATCATCCGTAATGAGGTCGGAAGATCAGAGTAGACTTGCGATTTAAGGTAACGCCACAATCAGTAATCACACACACGAAGTCTGGGAACGTGGTGGGTCAAGAATGACGGATGTGGCGAGTGAGTACGCGCTCCTCACCAAGTGATGTGCAGAAGAGATCTTTGATATGTATAGCAGTATAGGATGGCATACCATCCTTCCTAAAACTTTTACCTTCCAGCAGGTGTTTATCAGCCTGGCTAAAGATGATCTGACTGCACCTCTCTTATTACAGCTCATTTTATATTTGATTCTCATGCGGCATCCGGCCCCATCTGTTCGTCATGTTTTGTACTCGTTGTTGGTTTCAATAAAACCGCAAGTCATTTCAGACATGTGTGTCAGTTTTTACGTCTCTACATACGTTATTCCGTGAATTAGTGCTTTTCAAATGTTAAACTTTTGGATCACTCTATAAAACTTGCGCCGCAAATATTGTAAAAACGGAAAATGCTATTGACGTGCCGTTTCCACAGAACTGATTGGTAGTCAAGAGCTCGTACTGTTAGCCTATCAATAGATTGTAATAATACATAAAAACTGTATTTTTTGTGCATACACTTTTTAAATGGAACAGTGCCTATTGAGATTAACAAAGTAAAAGTAGTGTCCAATATTTTGAAAGGTTGTAGTACCCACCTCTTCATACCGACTGAAAAGGGTCTGGAAACGCATACTTTTTAAGATATGCTCACTTGTTCGCCAAGTAACACCAGTATTGTCGAGTATTGTAGGAGGTTATAGTAATAATAACATGAGAAAAAGAGAATTACACATGGGTCTGGAAAAGTGTACTTTCTGCGACCTGTACACGTCTTCGTAGGGTAGGTTCAACCTGACGTCCATTCATGACACTTTTTATAGAAGATGCTCAACCTGACGTCCGTCCAGGGCAATACACCGCTCTGCTGAAAGCCGGCCGGTGTGGCCTTGCGGTTCTAGCGCTTCAGTTTGGAACCGCGTGACCGCTACGGTCGCAGGGTCGAATCCTGCCTCGGGCATGGATGTGTGTGATGTCCTTAGGTTAGTTAGGTTTAATTAGTTCGAAGTTCTAGGCGACTGATGACCTCAGCAGTTAAGTCGCATAGTGCTCAGAGCCATTTGAACTCTGCTGAAAGTGCTGGCATATGCTAACGACACAATCCTAAAGTGTCTGGAAATTGTTGACTGGGGTTGCGTAAACTAATGCCTTCAAGCTTCCCCACAACCGCGAATATAGCAGACTGAAGTCTGGGAAACGGGAAGGACAATATGGGCGTCCCTGACAAAGCTAGCGGTCCTGAAACATCAGTATAAGATGTTCACGCTTATTGCGGAGGAAATGTGCTGGTGTGCCATCGTGCTTAAACATGCTTAGTCTCTGCTGATATGGCACATCTTCCAACAAGGTCTGCAATACGTTAATAAGTAATTGATAATATTGAGCTTCATTTAATCTTTGAGGTAGGATGTATGGCCCTAGCGAGTTATCATCCAGAAGTTCTGCCTACACGTTGACAAAAAACGATGTTGATGCCCTCTTTCTGCTGCTGCATAGGGTTTTCTATCAGCCCACAGTACTGGTTATGGAAGTTCACAACGCTAACTCTTGTGACACCGCCCCGTCAGTAAATAAAATCTTCGACGAAAACAGTGCTCTGCATCATACTTCTGCAAGAGTCACTGGCAGAACTGTGATCTGCTACTGTGCTGTTCTGGCCTTAGTACCTGGGCTCGCTGAAGATGCTATGCATACAGCAGTTGTTCACGTAGTAACGCCCAAACAGGAGGATGACTCACGCCTTCTGCTACTGTCAATCACTGCACAGTAAACACCTATCGTGTGTGGACAAACAGGGGTTGTTCACTGTTCACCTTGTAGGGTGCTGGAGAACTTGTGCCCTTAACACACGGCAAAAATCGGCCGAACAACGTATCGGATGCCACTGCCGGGGAGCGAAAAACCGACCGCTCAAAACCGATACAGGTATTTTATTTCTGAATAATAGGTAGTTTTCAGTATTTCGGTCTCGGATGTCAAAAGTGTTTCTTATTTTTTACTAACAAGCAAGAAAAAAAAACGAAAAATCAATTAGCCATAACAGCAACTTCAAATATTTCGTTTTTAAATAAACCTTTCTTTAAATAAAGGAGTAATGTTTTTCGTAAAATTGCATTGGTTTGAAATATAGAAAATGGGGAAAGCGATCGGTGGTATTTTAATAACAATGACGATAGAAACCAGCAATAAACACGGGCATAAGATCTGATACCGTACTGGTGAGACAGTGTTGTCCCTGTTGCCGTGTTTCTTGGCTTAAGTACAAGTGTACGTGTAGTGTCCAAGATATGTCCCCACCTGGTTTATATGGTATTCTCTCGATTTCGTCGCCGTCGCCGGATATCCGTTGTGTTGTAGAATGAAGCTAGTCCCAGTCAGGAAATATTTTTACAAAATTATGTCGCAATGAAGTACAATGCTTCAGTTGCTTTAAAAGATTAAAAAAGCTGTCTGCCATATCTATGCGGTTTTTGGCTCCAGGACAATTGAAAACTGAAGTTGTTTTCCTTTCTATGTCGTTTTTGGATTCGAGACAATTAAAAACCGATTTTACCATCCGATATGGTACGACCTGTCCGTGGTAGATAACTACTTAAGTAACAATGCCACAACTGTTGACTGCCGTAATTGTGTAGTTATGCACGTTGAACAGTTCGGATGGTGCAATGTGCAACTCAAACCGCAGCCGTCGTACTGCGATTCATTTGTTATTCGTAGCTGACCCCATTCACGTTAAATCGCTTATAGCGCCATCTATTGGTAATATTTCCGTAAATTTTCTAAATCGAGGACTTGTAGAGGGGACTGAGCAGACAATTTCTGAACTGGAACCCTAGACCGAAAACTTACCGTTTCGATGCTACAGCCGTTTGAAAACATGTTTGCGAGGTAGGTATGTAAAAGGGTAGTCATGGTAGGGAGTGCTTACGTCGGATCGGCTGATATCATTATCCTGCCTCTCTGGCCTGGTTCGAACGTCATTCATGTGTCTATACGTGTTAGAGCAACATGGTTGAGTACACGTTTGTAGAATACACCGACATGATCCTTACGTATGGTGAAGCTTTATCAAGAACGTTATCACAGCGTCCAGCTTCAACGCACACCCCTTCTGCCACAATTACGCAACGGTTTCGCGAAAGGGGTACCTTCACCGTCAGCAGGCGTGATTGTGGTGCTCTAAGGAGACGACGCACACCATAATTAACTATAAACAACGGTGTTTATGAAAACTGATTTCGTTTCCTTTTTGTTTCTTTGCTTGTTAATGGGTGGCATTGTAAAACAAGTGGTGTACTGGGTCACGCCTGACAAATTGCTTGTAAAAGTGGTCTCGTCACCAACACGGTTTCATATGGTTGTAGCACGGAAATGGTACGTTTCTGGACATAGGTTCAAACGCAAAATATGACAAACTTTACAGACAAGTTCCTTAAAAAAAAGCAGAAAAATGTTTAGTAAACAAGGACTCTAAGGTTCATACGTTAAGAGATAAGAGCACCTGCTCATCTTCAATAATTGAACCGCATCTCTTCTAGCGCAAGCTCTCTGCTCTCCATGTTTTGGAAGGAGGTAGAATGGACCAAAGTAAGAAAAAAATGTCTAGTAAACATAGGCTCTAAAATGCGTACCTTAAGAACTGTGAGTGGTTGCTCAGTAGAAGAGATGTGTTTCACACTAGCGAAGATGAGCAAGTACTCACAGATGTTAAAATATGCATTTTAGATCCCATGTTTACTAGATAAATCTTTCTTGTTTTGGTCAATAATTCATGCTCCCAAAATATGTAAGTCAAAGATCTTGCAGTAGAAGTTCTGTTTCATAGTAGGGAAGATGAAGAGCTAATACCTCCAAAGGTACGTAAGACAGAACCCATGTTTACCAGACAAACAGTTTTCACTTATTTCTACATAAGGAACCAGTCCTGTGCCTGAAGTTTTCCGGTGTTACTTGACACAAAAACCTGGTCCAGTCTTTTGCTTTGACGCCACTTCGGCGACTTGCGCGTCGACGGGGATGAGATGACGATGATGAAGACAACACAACACCCAGTCCCTGAGCGGAGAAATTCTCCGACCCAGCGGAATTCTAACCCGCGCCCCTTGGCGTGACAGTCCGTCGCACTGACCACTCAGCTACAGGGGCGGACATAGAAACAAGTAAAAAAGTCTTGGAAACATATAAAGAATAAGTCAAGAGAAATGTCACAAATGATTCTGCATATGAAAATAAACCAAAAAAGTCCTATGAACATGCATGTACGATTTTCGATATTTAAGAACTGGAGCAGGTTGAAGGTTTACTCATCCATGAATGGATATGAAGACTAGTGTGAATATTAATTACCGAAATGCTGTGTAGGCGCTGTGGTGGACAGAATAACGGTGGGAAAAATGACTGATCCATTCCACAAGGTATGTGGCGGTCTTCCAACAGAGGGCAGCATGTAACATCGCACCATGCAACAGCTGCAAGCATACTCAGTGTGCAGTCGTGGTTTGGATCAGTCAGCACTTGTAAGACTGTGTGCGTGTCGTGCTTGAGTGTTGTTTAATTGAGCAAGTCCATTGTGTCAGTGAATACCTACATGCAGTTGCGTATAATACGCAGACATCTTGTTTGTGTGCTGTGCGTCTGTGACAATACCAGATGCGTTATACGTTTCCCTGACCGACGAACCACTGTGCCAAAATATTGCCCAGGGTTTTTCAAATTACGTGAATCTGAAACTCTGCCCAATGTACATGTAACATCAGGCTGTGAGATCATCCAGTGAGCTGAGGAAAGGCAAGAAATTACTGCGGTATTACGACTGACTTGAGTCCCACCACGGCGTATAAGCCGTCAGCTCGTTATTCCACAAAACGCGAGTGTGGCGTCCGTTAATTCCGAGGGCTTGCACCCGTTCCATCTGCAGTTCGTGCACCATCTGCATACAGGTTACTCAATAAGCAGACAACAATGTTGTGAACGATTGCAGCAGACTTCAGAGGAGTCTACCTTTATGCGCAATTGTATCATGAACACCCACAATTCTCATACATGGGCGATGGAGAACCCACATGACACTAGGGAAACAACATTCCATGTTAGGTTCTCAGTGAACGTCTGGTGTGGTATGATTGATGACGTGATCATAGGGCCTGTGTCCCTGCCAAATCACATGACATCCGCTTCATACGCACATTTCCTGATAGAAGACCTCCCTCCACTTTTGGAAGACGTAAAATTAGAGGAACGACGGGAAATGTACCTGCAACATGATGGATCACCGATTCACTGTACCAGACAAGTACCCCAGTACCTAAGTAACATGTTTCCTCAACGGTCGATTGCCGGCCGAAGTGGCCGCGCGGTTCTGGCGCTGCAGTCTGGAACCGCGAGACCGCTACGGTCGCAGGTTCGAATCCTGCCTCGGGCATGGATGTGTGTGATGTCCTTAGGTTAGTTAGGTTTAACTAGTTCTAAGTTCTAGGGGACTAATGACCTCAGCAGTTGAGTCCCATAGTGCTCAGAGCCATTTGAACCATTTGAACCATCGACGGTCGATTGGCCGTGGCCGACACATTATCTGCCCCGCCATGACTCGATCTAACCCCATTATACTTCTGTTTATGAGGGTAGTTACAGGGGATGTGTTCTCAAAGGTGGATACACGTGAAGCACTTGCCATTCACATCACCAATGTGTTGCCCGAATTGAGGCCCACCGAGTTGATGTTCTATACGCAACGAAACACACCCTCCAAAGTGTTGACAAGTGCGTTGATAAGGGTGGAGGACTTCTACATCTACATTTATATCTACATTTATACTCCGCAAGCCACCCGGCGGTGTGTGGCGGAGGGCACTTTACGTGCCACTTCCTGAACACCTCTTGTAGGATACATCAGCCATTTGTTCCACCATTTTTCTATCAATCACAGCGCCTACACGGTATTTCGATAGGTAATATTCACACGTGTTTCATAACCATTCATGGGTGTGTGTAATCTTCAACCCACTGAAGTTCCGTAACGATCGAAAATCAGACACATGTTCATAGGATTCTTTCGGTTTACTTTCACTAATGAATCAATTGACAAATCATGTGCCATTCCTTCTGAATCACCATAGAGAACCCCGTGTTCTTCCTACCAGATATGTACGTATTAGTATATTTTCAACTTCGCCAAGAGTGTGGCCGAAGCATTACGCAGTTTTGTCGGTGAGAAGCTGCATATTAATATGCGGAAGACCGTGGCCTTCGAACATTTGTCCTCGTCGTTGCATATATACGGTGGACCATTTTAGTCCACACTGGGCAATGACTCGGGATAGAGATGAGATACAACAAAATGTTTGAGATAAAAGTTCTACGTGTCAAAGAGGGTCACGCATTGCTGCTAATGGCTGTGACCTTGAACGTGATTTTTTTCAAGTGGGGACACTAATATTTGGTTCAATATTTGAAAATAGCGGCAACGTATAAAATGACGCACTATTCAAGGTTATGGCTAGTTCAGTGAAGGTCAAATAAGCAAATACGTTTTAGTTCTAGCAGGGAGTAACTGAGAATGGAGAAGGGACACAGCAAATGCAATTTTTGATACAAACTGGAAGGGGCATCCCGGCAAATGAGATTTCCGGGACTCATTCAACGATTTTTAAATGAACGATCTACTTTTTATTAATGTTTGCTCTGCCCTGAAAATGCCACATTAACACTTACACGCTTGTTTAGTATTTGTTTTTGGCAATAAACACCTTAATTAAGAATTAAGGTACAAATATGTTTGCTCTTTCCTAATCCGACATCATAAATAGGGGTTTCTATGAAATAAAACTCAGCCTTCGAATGACCTTAGAAAATTACCTTTAAAGTCAAGATTATCGATAATGACACGTGGGCCCTTATGCCCCTTACAATCTGCGTCTAACATTTGATTTTGATGTATCCCTGCGTATTTCGCGTTAATCACTACTACAACTAAAAACATATTTGCTTATTTGACCTTGGTTGAACCTTACCATGACTTTGAATAATGTATCATGTTATACGTAAAATATGCCATTCTTTTCAAATCTTGAATCAAATTTTAACGTTCCCATTTTAAAAAACTCTCTTCAATCTCTCAGTCCTCTTGAAAATCACTTTCGAGGCCGTTAATAGCAATGCGAGGCCTTCTTTGTCTCCTCCGACTTTTATCTACAACGTTTTGCTGTATCTCATCCCTGTCCCAATTTATTTTCCACTATGGATTAAAATGGTCCTTATATATACATATATAATGATTATTTAAGAATAGTGGCAAATTTTAATTATAAAATGGTCTTAAAAAGTCTCGAATATCATGGGAGGCGATAGTGACGATAAAAACAAAAATCCCAATAAACATGGGTTCGATAACGCATTCTTACATAGATCTGTTCGCTTGTCCCAAGTGATGATTTGGGTGCCCCTACCGAAATTGTCTGATGCAGTCCAACAAACTTGTGAGGTTGTCATAAAGTTGACATTCTCCTGTTAACTTACTTTATAATATTAATATCAGTAAGCTCATATTGCAAACGAGGAATGAACACACCTGAAAGGTGGTATACTCTGTTTGTAAAACATCATTTCTTTAAATCATTTTTCTACGTCCATCTACCACGTAACTATGGTAATATGTGGTGCCTAGTGACTGGGTGTAACTAAGAGCGAAATTAATGTTTAAAATGAGGTGACAGTGAAGCAAATAATGTATTAAACAACGAAGTGACGAAGTATGTATCTGAGCTATTCGTAGTGCAAATATGCTTCCAACAGAATGACATGGCGCCTCTGGTTAAGCCCTGGCCAAGCACTCATTGAAACGTGTTATCAAAGGTTCGGATCCAACATTGTTCAGAAAATTTTGCGTCGGTATGATGTGTTAATGCGTAAGCACACAGGCCAACGTTTGCCACATTCAAACACGAAAACGTCGCTGTTATTGATACTGTGTCCTGTGCACATTGCACTGGTATATGGCCTGAATATGGTCTCTTCCGTCAGTTGTCAGGTTTTTCACAAACGAATACGTTGACGTGCGTGTTATTTATGGTAAAGCAAGAAAATGTGATGTAGGCAGTACTTATGACTCAGGAACGGTATCTAGGCAGGCGGCACCTGGCTGCAAAGACATTCCAGTTGTGCTGAAAGACGTGTAACGACAACAGCCGTGATTCAAAAAGTATCATCCGTGAGAGAGAGGACCGTAACACGTTGCAAAAGCCCGTCTTGGATACAGCTCTTACTAATCCATACATGAGTACAAGGGCAATGTCTCAATTGTTGAACACCATCCAGTTGCATGTATGGTGAATACTGCATACACATAAATTTCATCCATACCATCTACTGTCACACCAAGAGCTCCACGGGTGGGATTTCGAAGCTCGAATGAATTTCTGTCAATGGCTATTAGGCATTCCGGGAAATGATGCAGAATTCCTATCGTACGTCTTGCTCTCGGACGAATCGCGATTCCACAATGATGGAACCATCAGTCGTCAGAATTGCACTATTGGTGTACTGACAATCCTCACTTGATGCAACAGGTAGTCAGTAGCGAGCCAGTGGGTGAGTTGGACCTTCCATAGAGCGACAGATCCCCTTGAAGATGTCCTCTGCAGACGGGGACGAAACGTTGGGAATTGACACAGAATTCATCAACCGACGACGGCATAACAGCCCGGATAATTATAATGGACAGAACAGGTAACTATGGGGAGCGAATGTTTGGTGTGGAATCTTAGGTGACCGCTTTATTGGATCGCATTTGTTTGAGGTCCGTTTGACTCGCATACAATACCTGCGATTTCTGTGTCAGTAAGTTCCACTACTGATGGAGGATGTACCATTGCAAGTTTGTTTAACGATGTGGTTTCAACAAGATAGAGTTCCGCCACATTCGATTTTGCCTGTTGTTAACCATTTGAAGGAGGAACTTCTAGGGATATGGATAGGAGGAGGAACGCCTGTGACTTGGACTGCCAGATCACCTGATCCAACACCATCAGCCTTTTTCCTATTGTCCGCCTGCTAAGCTGACTGGTAACGTGTGTACCTACCATGCAGCAGGTCTGGGTTCGATTCCCGGCTGGGTTGGAGACTTTCTCCGCTTCTGGACTGGCTGTTGTCCTGTCCTTCTCATCGTCACCGACACTCAGGTAGCCCAATGTGGCGTCACCTGAAATAAGACTTGCACAATGCCACATCATTATTTCATTATTTCTTCCTGTTGGGGTATTTGAGACAGGTAGTTCATAATCAAGTGCCGGAAAATTCCGACCTCATCATGGAAACATACAGGTCAGTAGTACCGCGAATGTTTCGGTGCGCGAAAATATCTATGCAGCATTGTACCCAGATGTGTGTAAACCAAAACGGTCATCACTTCGAGAATCTGTTGATATGATAAAATAAGTGCAGTTTTATACTCCTTATTTCTCTTTCATATTTGCCCGGCCTGCTGTCAAATAGGCCCTTCTTATGGCACGTCCATTCATATACAGTTTGCGTAAAAAGACAATATTTCACGTACATTACGTGCGTAGTGTAAAACCAAACAAATGTTAATGATTCGAACGCCGCACCTTACACGCAAGACTTGGCCGCAACGTTCGGTCCGTCCTTACCCAACACGCTGCTGTTCACTGCAACATAACTGTTGCAGAATGTAGCATGCGTAAGTCTTAACGCGGTCACAATGTCACCTCAGTGTTTCGTCGGCGTTTCAATATCTAATCATCTAGACAGCACACTCATCATTTCCACTGTTTAATAATATTATAACAATTACGGTGAGGCGGTAAATCTAAGATACTGTTAGCGTTTGCTGAACATACCAGACGGATAGATGTTTTCGGGTCAGATATAAAACTGAGGGCTGCATCATCTTGTATATGACAAGAATGGAAATGTCAAACATTCTAAATTCCAGATTTGATATTAGTCAGGAGAACCTTACTTGAATCCAAAAAATTGAGATGCATTCTGATACCGTAGAAATATGCTGATCACCTCATCATTACAAAAATAATGAGACAAATTAGAAAATAAACCTTTAATTACTGATTCCCGCTCTCTGCGAAAAAAATTATGAACTAACTCAGAAAGTAAATCTTTCAATATTGATTTCTTTTTTCTTCTAACGACCAGATGTTTTAAGTTTAGTCTAGAACTTTCAGTGCTGTTGAGGAAGAAATGTCAACACCGTCAACAGGTCTACATCATCAACGGGTCTTCCTGTTTCGTAACAGATAAAAATGGCTGGTCCTTGAGATGAAGTACAGCATGGCAAGCAGCAATCATGGTCTTTCCTTCTTTGAAGACAATCACTTTTTCCATTATTCTGTTTCAGAGTAAGAATTTTTTGTAGCTGTTTGAGATGGATAAGTATGAGACACACTGATCACACTTCATTTCTAGACCTTACATGTGTGCATTAACAACAACGTCTCAGCAGCGGTTTCAAATCAAAGAATGCCTTGCTTGCATTTCTTCTACCATGCATTTCTGGTTATATGTTTGAAACATTTTCTCCGTGTTTTGGCATTAGGAACAAATTTAGGACAATTCTAGGGACATATAGCAGAATAATGAGAACACAGCGGGCCTGAAAGCGCGTCTTGCAAAAAAATACACTTAAAACGTTTGAACTTCTACTCTTCCTCCGTAGCCGAGATCGCTAACACACGCCAGTGCAGTGGCGCTCTCTTACCAAGTAGCCATTTCGAATCTTAATAGTGGAAGAAATTTTCGCAATATTTAGCCGGCAGGTGAAGGAGAGGTGGAAACGTACAGTTCCCGATCAAGAGACTGTGCGCCAGTGTCCTGGGTTAATTTCCAAACGTCTCCCAAAGTCAGTTTTCGCAAACCTGCTTCCCAATGCAGTTCCTTACTTGTCTTTTAAATACTTCAAAACTGATTTTGTAAATCCAGTTCTAGCTGCCAGATTTTTTCTTCGGCAACAGATTTCCACCCCATTTAAACGCGCACCCGATTTTAAAATTCTTGGTTTGTCAGGTTCCGTCTCGTTTCTAAAAACATCGTGTTATTTGGACGGAGTGACTGTTTGTGCAGCGAAGGAAAAGAAATATTAGCCTTAGGAAGGACTTATGTATGTCATATATTGAACTGAAGAGAAACAGTCATCGTGCGGACCAAATGGATAACCGGAACAGCTGATTTCTCAAGGTCATTCATGTTACCAAAATCGATCCAAGTCCTTAACTATGAACATTACACCGAAAACTCTTCCTGAAATTTGATTTTCCTCCTCGTGTCCGTCGGACAAAGCCATTAAGCATCAAAATCACCTTGGTGCTACCCCACATTAGAGCAACATAATCACTTCGTCAGACTGTAAATAACTCATCACACGTGTCCACGTGACACACATGTGGAATGAGCAAACGAACTCCAGTAGGACCTTGCCCAGGATGGAAATGTGGTGTTTTCTCGTGGTCTGTTCCTCAAACTAGGGCTGACTTTACCTTAGTATCTCAGATGGGGATCGAAATGAATACAAGTGTAAACATTATAATTTGTTTGTCTGAGCCAAATCTTTAGGATAAAGATTGTACGGACGTCAGAGGAATAAAAAAATAGTTCTTTGAAATCTTAAACGAAAAATACTAGTGGCGTAAGTGTTGGTAACCTGTTCTCGTTCCATAGAAAAGAACTGCCTGGGACAACGATGCTGATGTAAATACTTTGAAGAACCATACACAATCGCTAGAGATGCATCCATGGTGTATTTTATTATAGTTTACAGTTCTTGACTGATTTTCGAGGGTGGAGCGCCACTTTCTATGCAGAATTGTAGATATACGTTTATTGGATAGCGCTGCAGGGTGTGCTGCCCAGAAAGCCAAAAGGAACCACAATGACAAGTTTTACAATTGCCGTCATCCTGTTTGAAAAATATTAATAATGACTGCTGTGGATGGAAATTTACAATAAACTGGGCTCTTCAAGTCACAGAGATAAGTTAAAGATTATTGACAAAGAGCTAACCCCACAGTAGAATCGCATCACGTAAGGAGACTTATCAAGAAACATCCATCAATTAAACTGTGAAATGCACACTTCGAAGAATAAATATGGAGAGTCTGTCGAGTCATGTCGTCATCGTGCAGTTTAAAGGATTGTATTCGACTCATTAAAGCCTAAAATGTATCTGTTTCTTTGTAGTAATGTTATTTAGCTGAAAAGTTGTTAATAACAATGGAGGTCTCCTATTACTCAGGCAACTCGCTTGCGTTTAGAAAGGGAATAATCCGTTCTCATAAACACATATCAAACTATTTGTCCCTGTTCTAAATGGTGGTTCTGTTCACTAAGAACTAGACGTCTTTAGTTACCATATGGTTAAAACATGATAATTCAAATATAAATGTGTGTGATCTTGGGAACTAATCACCTCTTATTTTATTCCACCAGTCAAACACCTGGACTGCACTAATTCCCAGTCTCTCCTCCAATTACCATTTAATTACTGAGACTATCACAGGAAGAAAACGAGTAATAAACACATACACTCGTATCACTTATAGTCTGTCAGTCGACAAAAACAAGTAAGACAATGACAATAACGTCGGCCGGTGTGGCCAAGCGGTTAAAGGCGCTACAGTCTGGAACCGCGTGACCGCTACGGTCGCAGGTTCGAATCCTGCCTCGGGAATGGATGTGTGTGATGTTCTTAGGTTAGTTAGGTTTAAGTAGTTCTAAGTTCTAGGGGACTGATGACCTTAGAAGTTAAGTCCCATAGTACTCAGAGCCAATGACAATAAGAATAAAAGTAATAGCAGTGAGCTACATAAAGAAATAAAATTTATTAAACAGTGTGGATATAAGCTATTTTGTTGTTAGACAGGTTATCCGTCAGTTCTTCATGCAACTGAAGGATCTGTGAAGTTTTTAAGGGTATTGCACTGTCTTATAATATTCTAACGTATGTCACCCATTACATTAATTATATGATATATGAGTAATCAGCTACGTCACATCAGAAAGCTTCATCAAATGTTTAAACTGTGATACTATATACACGTTGATGTTGAATGTTATGATACAGTGAAGTTGAAACCATTCGCGAGGTTTGAACAGAAATGCGTTACTAAATAATTTATAGTAATTTCCTGCTGCTACACAAATGTTCCGTTTCCCACTAGGGTCAAAGACGTTTTTATGATGCTTACAAAATACTGTTGGTTATACACTTGAGAAAATTTCGTACATTTGATTTCCTACGACGCAGTTGGTTTGTTGTAATTGCCTTCTCCAGAGATGGAATTGCAGTGGAACTGCAAAGACATACCTTCACGCTGCGCCTGGGTTGGGAGTCAGTTCTCTGACGTACAGAGCAATAATCTTTGCGTCTTCTGCTGGACCAGGAAAGATGACAGTCGACCACAATGGCGAATTTCTTCTTACTATGCTGCTGATGCCGTATGAAACACAAGTTTTCACCAACCGCACTTCGAGAACATTATGATCTATCGATCACGACTCAGATATCTGAAGCACGACGAAGTATCGATATGCAACATAAACACTGTAAATCTGTACATAGAATGTATACGCCCCCTTCCACTTTATTTTCCTGGGACGAGCATATTTATTGACTTTCGTCACAAATAAAACTTGTGAATGATCCTTACAATTTCTGTTCTGATGTTAGTCTGCTGTTATCGTGCACGTAATCGCTGATCGTTTGTTTCGTCTGTTGCCCTGTACCACAGTTCGGAAAGTCACAGTTTATATTGTCACCGTTTATGGTTCAACACCGTTCGAAGTAGCTATACTTAAGTCCACACACTTCAGCCGGTCCTTTTGCTAAAGGTTTTCATCCTCTCCCAAGTCCATATCCGCGATCTAAATTACCAACGTCTGTCTCCTTTAATAACGGAACAATCTGCCAGGTGCTTAACGATGCATCGTGCTGAATCGCGTTTCCACAACTTCTTAAACGAAGTAGACAAAACAGTCCACATTCTTCTATTCTTTGTCTTCTAAAATAGTTCACGGTTCGTGTTAAATCCTAACTTCAAATTCCCACACAACATTAATAAAGGTTCCGAAATCAGCGCTCACGGAGTTCAGATGCAGCCACTGCCCTCTACGACGCGCACGCCAGTACCGCTGCTGACTGTCTGTTGTTATACGAAGTCATTTTTCGTTGCAGCATATCCTACAGATGTTCTTAATATGCCTAACTAGGCTATCGCGCTACATTAAATACAGACTAGATCGGTTTGCATCATAAGTTGTATAAAATCATAACAGAAATTTTTCGCGAATACGCACAATATAGGGAATATTTATTTTTTCAATTTGTTTGACATTGAACGAAATGCAATTTCTGTGTGATGGCTTAGAACGTCGATTTCGTACCGGATGCCACCTTCAACGACAAATCACTACCTTCTGTAGTTATGGCTCTTGAGGAATAATGGGCTACCAATCCTCCACAGACATTCAGATACCTCACTGAATGTGCCCAGCAATGTACTCAAAAGGCGAAGGGTGGACACATGCCATATAAATGTCCATTGATAGGTGTCCAGATACTTTTGGTCAAACACTGCGTACGATGGTGGCAGCAGAATGAGCCCACAGTCTCCGTCTAATATTGGTTCTCTAAATATACCCAACGTATTTTCATGATAACTACGTTATCTTCCACGACTTCCCATTTAAGTTCCCCGAGCATTTTTTGTTACACTTTCGTAAGGGCTACACTGAACTGCTACGATCCTAGCAGCGTAATCGACATCTGTTTTCACACTTACTTCATACGGAATGCACACGCTACAACTGTATAACAGAGGCATTAGTGTATTGGATGCGATTTCCTTTACAGATGCATTGCAGTTTCCTAGAACGCTTCAGACACATCGTTCTATTCTCATTCCCTAATACTGAATTTACGTCTTCGTCACGTTTTACATCGCTTCTTAGTATTAACCCTTAACACTTCAGCGATGTGAATTGCCCAAGAAGCACACCATTAATCTTTCGATCGGATACTATGGGGAAATTTCTCTTTGTCGTGGCATTAACTTGCAACCAACCACTTTGAAACAGGACTTCTATTCATTACGTGAAACGGAGATTTTCTCCAAGATATTCTGCAATTCCTTGCGATCGTTCAACAACGGTACTTTCCTGTTGATCATAGCATCATCAGTGGAAAATATGATGGTGCTGCAGACCCGCTCTGTGAAAAGGTTTTTTTATATGATGAGAATATTAAACTTTCCCTTAGGGCCCATCTGACATTTGTTTCGTTACTATTGAATATTCGACGTCTTCTTTAAAGTATTGGGTTTTATTAGTCAAGTATTCACCGAACCAATCACTTATCTGTGGACATACTCTGTATGATCCTATCCTGACTAGTGGTCAGCATGGGGGACAGACTTGCTGTGGAATACGAAAAAAAAACTATAGTGAATGAATGACTTTGTTATAGTTATTTTTCAGTTTTTTACGGAAGTATAGACAATGTGTCACAGGGTTGTGGCCTTTATGGAACTGTTTCTAATGTGGGACGTACGGAACGACTATTAAAGTGAAGGACTTTTAGAACCTGAAATTATCGTTTGCGCTGTCAAGGAATCACAGCCTTTTCGATGGGGCATTGTGGTTTGATCGAACTCAGCCTACTATGATATATCAAAAATCGTAATAAAGAGTGAACAATAACAACACAACACTATCTGCTCTTGGTTGCAGAAGTGCAGCCATTTCGGTGGCATGTTGCGTTCTTGGTGAAACTGGCCGTATTGCGGGACGTACAAAAAGCGTTATAACGAAAGAAAAATCTGGAGAATCTGTAACAATCTATTTGGTTGTTGCATAGTTGCAACCGTTTGATAGAGCGTAGCGGCCCTAAAGGACTTGAACCTACTGTGCTGTATGCGAAAGTGCAGTACGGTATGGGAAATATACAGAATGTCAGACTGTCGATCGTTGCAGAATTACAATCGTTTTGGTTTTCCAGGACCTACTGTGGCTTGTCCAAAGGAGCTGTAACGACTTGCAGAATCTGAAACGGAGCCGGCCGCGGTGGCCGTGCGGTTCTGGCGCTGCAGTCCGGAACCGCGGGACTGCTACGGTCGCAGGTTCGAATCCTGCCTCGGGCATGGGTGTGTTTGATGTCCTTAGGTTAGTTAGGTTTAAGTAGTTCTAAGTTCTAGGGGACCTAAGATGTTGAGTCCCATAGTGCTCAGAGCCATTTGAACCATTTGAATCTGAAACTATCTTTTGCGTTGTTGCAGAATCACAGTCATTACGGAAGGGGGTTGGTGGACTTGATGGACTAGGCCTTACTGCAAGACATGTATGGCGCAGTAAAGCAACGAAGACTCGCTGAATCTGACAGTATCTTTTGTGTTGCCGTAGAGTCGCAGCCGATCTGGCGCCGCGTGGTGGCCTTCATGGACCTGGACCTGCTGCGGAACCGGGTGTACCTGAACGTCTTACTGGGTACGGCGTGCATGATGACTTCGACTGTCAACTACTCGCTGCTGCTGCCGTTCTACCTGCAGCGCCACGTGGGTCTCTCGATGACAGACACGGCGCTCTGCCTCACCATGATGGCCGCCGGCGACTTCGTGTCGCGCCTCACCGTGCCTCCCATCACGGACCGCATCAAGGCCAGGGCGAGGTACACCTTCTTCCTCGGAGCCTGCTTCATGGCCCTCACGCGATCAGGTGAGTGTACGACTAACCAGCTAGCCCCAACACAGGTCCTTCACTTATTGGAGTGTGAAGCCTGTTAGCACCGAAAATGCTGTTCCGATGGGATTCAGTTTGTCCACTCCCTTTCATCATTACTGGCATCGTGTCGTAAAGCACGATATGAGGCTAGATGAATTTCCACTATACCAATCTTGTGGCAACTAAATCACTGGCACACTGGCGCAGTAAGATTTTGGGTAAGCCTATGAATTGACGTTCGGTTTCACAAAAAAACTTACGGGTTGATAGGCCATGATCGAAGCATAAAACTTTAGCCTAACGTTTCAACTCCAACTGCGAGGGACATCGTCAGGAACAAAACTGCGAACTTCAACCAGAAGTCGAGGGAGCGCCGAATATATAGGCAATACTGAGGCCACTCCACTCCACCACATGACGTCGGCTACAAGAATAACACTAGTAATGCCGACATTCTCGACTGAAAATCACCGATCGTCCATTTTATGGTGCTACGGTGGCTCCCAAATTTTATCTAATTCGGCACCTTCCTCTTTTCTGTAAAATTATTCCAGTGTCTATAAATTTCAATAGTCCTCCTTCATACGCGTGCATGATAACGTGATGTTTTCAATATGACGCTCGTCTGACTGCATTTTATTTCGTGATCACCTTCTTCGTAAAAATTTTCCTCTACGGCCGATTTATCAATACCTCCCAGATGGAAATTCCTCTTGTGTTCGAGCATTCGAGTGGTACCCGTGCAAACCATTTCACAACTACAGGGAATTTTACATACACCCGGTGTAGCCAAACTATGTCATTCGTCTTTTTAAAAAAAGATTTTTATGTTTCTGGTGGGTCACACCATACTTGCTCAACCTTTTCCCAATTATGTCTGTAATCTTACTAATGAACGGAAGAAAACCTTTCTCTTTCGGCAGCCGTTGTTCATCGTTGATCTTGATCCTCTCGTTTGGGTGATGTGCTCAATCTATCTCCTTGTTGGAATAACGATTCTTCTTGAATCTCGACCGTAGATGTTCAAGTCTACCAGGGTTTTGAACATACATCTTTTTTGTCTGGCGTGATAGAATTTTTATGAAGGTAAAGGCCGCTATGCGTAGCTTTCTTTGGACATCCGTGGTCGATATTTCTCGATTTGGATGTCAGCGTTGCACTGTGAGAGTGATGATCGTTACTTTCAGACAAGAATGTTGGTGTTACCACAGATAGCATCGTAGCCGACATAATGTGATGGACTGTTGTGCTCTCTACACTGTCTATGCAATCGGCGCTTCCTCTAGTTTTAGTTGAAGTTCGCTGCTTTATCTCTGAAGATGTCTCCCGCACTCGGAGATGAAACGTTAGGGGAATTTTTTATGCATTGACCACAGCATATCAACCCGAAGCTGTTAAGTGAAGACACTACCGGCCCTGAAAGCCTACACTGATTGACATTCGGCTGTTGTGCTTTCGGCCATCAGCTGTTTGGACAGTGAGATATATGAGCTTTTTCCATTTGGTTTCCAGGATGCAGCGGTGCAGGGAGCTATGGACTCGAAAGTATTGCACGCAAAGTTGATTCATTTTGTTTCCAGGGCTCCACATCCGCCGGGAAAGCATCCGATCACTGATTCATTTTGTTGTTCCCAACCGCTCATATTGTAGTATACGTTCTGTTTAATCAAGTTTTCCGAAATTTGTTAAATCAAGCAGTAATGAAGTGAAGCGATAAAGAAACTGCCAGAAAATTTCCTACACTGATTGTCAATGCCTCTCATAGCCTCCAAGTATCCACTGTCTACTTATTTATTTTCTCAACCAATGTACAATGTATATGAAGATGGTATCTGTTCTTTTGGACACGTCAGAAAGAACAGATAGCATTGGAGATCTTGCGGCTCTCGAAGAATGAAATTGAAATGAAATCCAGACCATTAGCTTCCTACAGGCGTTGATAAATATCAACAGGGACAGTTGAAAATGTATGTCCCGACAGTGACTCGAACCCGGGATCTCCTGCTCACATAGCAGACGCTCTATCCGACTGAGTCATCTAGGACACAGAGGGTAGTGCGACTGCAGGGACTTATCTCTGGCACGCTCCCCGTGAGACACACATTTCCAACTTTGTGATCATATACTACATTTGTAGTGTCCCTCCCCTCTATACTCATTACTCACGGCAGTCAATCTACCGATTCCCGTAAGAGTTGAGCAATGTGAGTGCATCCGCACTGAAGAAGATCATTGGCCGGTAAGCCTTATCTGTATGAAGATGGTATCTGCTCTTTCGGACATGTCCCTGCACTCACGTTGCTCAAACTCTTACGGAGTTAGTTAGACGGAGTCAGTTAGTTAATCAAAGGAGATACTGCAGCAAATACCTTTTCTTAAATAGAATCGTATACTTTTTATAGCTGCATTTGATAGCTCCTGAGAAGGCAATTACTGTGATATAGCGTTCGTAAATGCTCACGTTCAAAGCAGTCGTAAAAAAATTCGAGACATGTCCTACAATGCGAGAGCACGTGTCCGGAAATGGCATTTGCGTTCAAACACTGTCAAGTAGGCGTCTCGAACCAAGCTGGGTAGTTGTACACCGTAAAGGTAGGCCTGAGCTTCGAGAATAAAGATTTATTTACCCTTCAACCAACTTACGACCTAGATGCAAGTTCACCTACGAATGTTAGATATGGAAATAGGACATGAGCTAGAATCTAGGGTATCACAAAGGGCTTAGGAAAACTATTTCACACTTTTGTGTCCTACAGATTTACGTGAGCTGAAAGAAAGAAATAAAGAGTTCCTTTTTCTAAAATGAAAAGGTTTTGCACCCTGCTAATGCAAATTCTGTGTTCAACATCTGTATATTAGAAGGAAGATTTCACCTATTTTTTCCTGTGCGTGGCTGTGTGCTTCTTACAAGGGAACCTCCCCATCGCACCTCCCTCAGATTTAGTTATAGGTTGGCACATTCGATAGGCCTTGAAAAACTAAACACAGATCAATCGAGAAAACAGGAAGAAGTTGTGTGGAACTATGAAAAAATAAGCCAAATATACAAACTGTGTAGTCCATGTGAATGATAAGCAACATCAAGGGTAGTGTGAGCTCAGGAGCACCGTGGTCTCGTGGTTAGCGCGAGCACCTGCGGAATGAGAGGTCCTTGGTTCAAGTCTACCCTCGGATGAAAATTTTTACTTTCTTTGTCTTCGCAAAGTTATGATCTGTCCGTTCGTTCACTGACGTCTCTGTTCACTGTAATAAGTTTAGTGTCTGTGTTTTGCGACTGCATCGCAAAACCGTGCGATTAGTAGACGAAAGGACGTGCCACTCCAATGGGAACCGAAAACATTTGGTCGCAAGGTCATAGGTCAACCGATTCCTCCACAGGAAAACACATCTGATATATTCTATACGACACTGGCGACGGCATGTGCCTCATATGACAGGAATATGTTGTCGACTCACCTAACTTGTACACTTGGCGAATGGGTAAAAAGATTCTTCGACCTTCCGCGATTTAGGTTTTCTTGTGGATGTGATAATCACTCCCAAAAAAGTGATGAAAACATAAGCGTTTGTCACATGATGAAAACATAAGCGTTTGTCACATAAACTGAAAATTAAAAGTTAATCTTTTCACCCGAGGGAAGGCTTCAACCAAGGACCTCTCGCTCCGCAGCTGCTCACGCTAACCGCGGGACCACGGCACCCACAAGCTTGCTTTTTACTTGTAGTTGCCTATGTTGCGCATGGACTACTCAGTTTGTATATTTTGCTTATTTTTTTCATAGTTCCGCACAACTTCTTCCTGTTTTCTCGATTGATCTGTGTTCAGTTTTTCAAGGCCTATCCACTGTGCCAACTTATAACTAAATCCGAGGGAGGTGCGATTGGGAGGTTCCCTTGTTAGAGGTAAAATACATGATGTCGGACAACTGTCTGTACCTACACTGCACAAAATTATACCATATGCGATACCTCAATTGAACTAGACGCTTTATTGAAAATACTTTGGTCACCACCTGTACACCGCAAAATAAAGAGACGTCGTTTCATGCTGAACGTCAGCGCGTAAAGACACTGTTATCAGCTACGTGTAGTAAATGTTGACGACTTATTTCACATTGCAATGCAATTTCGTGCACACGTAAATGAATAAACAAATTGCTAACAATGATTTGGCAACCACACAAATCACATAACATAAATTTTGTTTTCCGAAAAATAGCTTTATCCTTTATTTAAGCTTGTGGTGAAGCTGTTGACAATGGACTCAAAGGCACATTTTCAATCGCCGTTCTAAACGACGATGAACAGGTGTAATTACAGTGGATGATATTGTAGAGCATGCACTGGCGATTCGACGACACACATAGTCTCGCGTAGTTGAGGCTTTGCCATAGAGTGCACCTTTGAGTGCTCCCCAAAGAAATAAATCAAGAGCAGTCAAATCGGGTGACCTCACAGGCCATTTCACAACAGAATTTGGCCCAATTCAACTTCCAGGAAAGATGTCATTCAGTATTTTCGTTTCAAAGCAGGACGAATGAGCTGGACAACCGCGTTGTTGCAGCCAAATATGCTGTCGAATATCGAGTGGTATCTCTTCTAGGAGAACCAGAAGACTATTCGTCAAAAAGTGTGCGTACGAATGTTCATTTAGAACGCCTGAGATGAAGTGAGGTCCCACAATGTAGCTTCCTATGATTGCACACCAAACGTCTACGATCCACGGTCGTTGATGTTGCACCTAACGAATGTAGTGTGGATTTTCAGCTGCCCAGTAGTGTACGTTATCCATATTTACATTAGTGCGGTTAGTAAACGATGCTTCATCGGTAAAGAGCCCACGATAGGAAAACGTAGGGTCACCTCTCAGTTTCTGAAGGTCAAACCGACGAAATTCTGTACGACATTCGAAATCACGGTCGTCAAGTGCTTGATGTAGTGACAGATGATAGGGATCGAAATTCTGCTTTCTCCAGCAGACCTTGTCTGAGACTGTGGAGGCCCACGTCCCTACTGTCGCCATCCACCCCCACCGTCCTACCTTATCCCCACAGGCCGTCCTCCTCCTCCGTGAATCCCGCCGTCTCTACTGTGCCTTCCTCCACACGCGTGACGCCACTGGCAACTCCAGCGACACATCCGAAAGTTGCTCGCGGCTAGGAAACGCAGGGACTGACGACAGACATGCACCCGTTTAAATGCTACCCTTCCTATAAACTCGTCCAAGTTCTGGTCAGCCTTCCGTCGCCTTACCGGAATAAACCCTCCCCTACTATCCTCTTCTCCATGATGATCACCCCTTTCCTGACACCCTTAGCAAGACCAATCACTTTGCCTCCTACCTCTCCGATGTCTTTTCCAACCCCGACGATCCCCAGTTCGATTACTCCCTCTTCCAGGATGTCCGCGATCGAATTGACACCTCTGTCCCCCCCCCCCCCTCGCACCTGGTTCCCAGTACTTGTACAACATGGCACACACAGAACTCAATGCCCCTATCACTACACAGGATCTCATTGCTACACTCCGCACAAAACGCGACACCGCTCCTGGTCACGATCGTGGCACCTACCGTCACCTTCGTGAAGCTCCTGTCTCTTTCCTCTCCACCTCAATGTAGTCCTGTCCACTGGCTACTATCCCGACCTGTGGAAAACCTCCCACATCCTGTTGTTCCTTAAACCCGGTAAACCGCCGTCCGCCATCTCGTCCTACTGTCCCATCAGCCTTACCTCGGTCTCAGCAAGGTCCTGGAATCCATCCTCACCTGACGCATTCACCAGCGTCTCCACCAGCACCGCCTGATTCCCATTACCCAGTGTGGCTTTCAGCCGTCCCTCTCTTCCGATGACCCTTCTTCTCACTCATCTCCTTTCCGAACAGCCTAATTCCCATCGCTCCACGATCTTCCCCTCCCTGGACCTCGAACGTGCCTATGACCGCATGTGGCATTTCGGTCTCCTCTTCAAGCTCCAAACCTTAGCCCTTCCTATTAACTACGTCCGTCTGATCGGCTCCTTTCTCTCCCAACGTCCTTCCTGCGTCACCATCCATAACACGGATTCCTACACCTTTTTTCCCTCCACCGGTGTGCCCCAAGGCTCCGGACGGAGCCCCTTCTGTACCTTTTGTATACGGCAGTCATGCCGCCGCCATCACCCCCGTCCACCTTCTCCAGTTTGCTGATGACACCGCCTTCCTCGCCCTTGCCCCCACCCTGCAGTGTTCCCAACACTTTCTCCAATCCCATCTTGACCAGTCCACCGCTTGGTGCAACCAGTGGTTACTTAAAGTCAATCCTTACAAAACCCAGGCGATCATTGTAGGCAAAACCATCCCTTCCTTCCACCTCCTCGATTTCTATCTAATCATCTATGGGCATCCTATCGCACTCACCCCCACCCTTAAGTGCCTTGGCGTCACTCTCGACCGTCGGCTCTCCTGGACCCCCCATCTCCAGACAATCCAAGCCAAGGCACGATCCTGACTCCGTCTCCTCGAGCTCCTTTCCGGCCGTACGTGGGGTCTTGACCCCTCCACCATACTCCACACCTATAAATCCCTCATCCGCCCTGTTACGCCCATCCTGCCTGGATCTCTGCCCCCCCCTACCCTTTACAAATCCCTTCAGATCCTTGAACACCATGCTCTCCGCCTCGCCTATCGCATCCATCTCCCCTCCCACACGTGGATCCTGTATGACCTCATTCTGTTCCCCCACCTCCTCCTTTTCCTCTAAAGAATATGGATCATCTACACCTCCCGTAAACTCGATCCTCCTCACCTGCTTGTCTCACCCATTCTCTCCCACCCCCGCCGGCTGCCGCGCCTGTATCTCCACATCCCACATGCTCTCCATCTCTCCACCCTCCTTACCCTCTCCCAAGGTGGCTTCCGCCAGCTCCCCCTCTCTGATGATGTCCTCTTCCCCTCCATCTACCCCTCCTACCAACTTTGATCCTCCCCTCCCACTTCCTGTGGTTTTTCCTTTGGGCACCCTCCCTCCCTTCTCTCTCCTTTTCCCTCCATCCCCCCTTCCTCCACCCCTCTTCCTCTAGGCTTCCCCTACCCCCCTCCTCCCTTCCTTCCTCCCCCCTATCTCACCTGCCCTTGGCATCTCTGCTCTCCCCTCTCCCTCTCCCACCCCCCTCCTCCTCTCTTGGCAGCTCCCTGGACTCGTACAAGGTCAGTGGACATTCGCACGCTGGAGATCATCGCCATCAGTGTCTCGTGCGTGTGCCTTCGTGTTTGTGTTTAGTGTTCTTTCGCCATCACTCCCCACCGTTCACATGTGCCGTCGCAGTCATCAGTGTTCGTGGGCCGTGTCAACAGGTTTTAGTGTTTTTTCTTGTCCAGCGTCAACGGCTTCATGTATATTGTTTTCTGTGTCTATAGTTTTTCGCCCGCCATTTGTATTGTATCATCTGTGCCCCCCCCCCCCTTTATGTCTTATATTGTACCACTCGAGGCTGAAGAGCAGCGTACTATGCTGCTGACAGCCCACCTTTGTACAAGGTGTTTAAAATAACAATAAAGGAAAAAAATGGTCACATGCATTATGAATTATTATTCATGCCTGGGGATTTTGGTGGCCAGCGGAAGTGTTTA
This sequence comes from Schistocerca cancellata, assembly GCF_023864275.1. Taxonomy (NCBI): domain Eukaryota; kingdom Metazoa; phylum Arthropoda; class Insecta; order Orthoptera; family Acrididae; genus Schistocerca; species Schistocerca cancellata. The sequence continues at coordinate 172,546,824 of NC_064631.1, forward strand.
GATTCAGAAGAGTGTTCTCGAAGCCACTCTGTAGCACTACAGGACGTGTGAGGTGTCGTATTGTCTTTATGTAATTGCCCCACTCCGTAGGAATGCACAATGGACATGAATAGATGCAGGTAATCAGACAGGATGCTTACGTTCTTGTCACCTGTCAGAGTCGTATCTAGACGTATCAGGGGGTCCCATGTCACTCCAGATGAACACTCCTCACACCATTGCAGAGCCTCCACCAGCTTGAACAGTCTCTGCTGACATGCAGGGTCCATGGATTCACGAGGTTGTCTCCATAGCCGTACACGTCCATCCGCTTAACACAATTTGAAACGAGACTCGTCTGACCAGGCAACATGTTACCAGTCATCAACAGTCCATTGTCGGTGTTGATGGTCCCAGGCGACGCGTAAACCTTGGTGTCGTGTAGTCATCAAGAGTACAAGAGTGGCCCTTCGGCTCCTAAAGCCCATACGATATTTCGTTAAATGGTTCGTATGCTGACATTTTGTTGATGGCCCAGCATTAAAGTCTGCTACAATTTGAGGCGTGGTTGCACTTTTGTCATGTTGAACGATTCTCTTCGTTCGTCGTTGGTCACGTTCTTGCAGGCCGCAGTGATGTTGCAGATTTGGGGTTTTAGCGTAATCCTGGTATTCACGATATACTCGTGAAATGGTCGTATGGGAAAATCCCCGCTTCGTCTCTGCCTCGGAGATGTGTGTCCCATGCCTCGTGGGCCGACTATAACACCACGTTCAAACTCAATTGTCCGCCGCTCGTGGTCTCGCGGTAGCGTTCTCGCTTCCCGAGCACGGGGTCCCGGGTTCGATTCCCGGCGGGGTCAGGGATTTTCACCTGCCTCGAGATGACTGGGTGTTTGTGTTGTCGTCATCATTTCATCATCATCCAGGAAAGTGGCGAAATTGGACTGAGCAAAGACTGGGTAATTGTACGGGCGCTGATAACCACGCAGTTGAGCGCCCCACAAACCAAAACATCATCAACATCATCATCAAACTCAATTAAATCTTGATGACCTGCCATTGTAGCAGAAGTAACCGATCTAAAAACTGCGCCAGACACTTGTTGCCTTAATGAGAATTTCACTCTGCAGCGGAGTGTGCGCTGATATGAAACTTCCTGGCAGATTAAAACTGTGTGCCGGACCGAGACTCGAACTCGGGACCTTTGCCTTTCGTGGGCAAGTGCGCTACCATCTGAGCTACCCAAGGACGACTTACGCCTCGTCCTCACAGCTTTACTTCTGCCAGTTTGGAAGGTAGGAGATGAGGCTTTACTTCTGCCAGTTTGGAAGGTAGGAGAGGAGGTACTGGCAGAAGTAAAGCTGTGAGGACGGGGCGTGAGTCTTGCTTGGGTAGCTTAGATGGTAGAGCACTTTCCCGCGAAAGGAAAAAGTCCCGGTTCGAGTCTCGGTCCGGCACACAGTTTTAATCTGCCAGGAAGTTTCACTTGTTGCCTTATATGGGCGTTTCCAACCGCAGCGCCGTATTATGCTTGCTTACACATCTCTGTATTTGAATACACATGCCTATACCAATTTCTGTGGGGCTTTGTGTATATAGATACACAATCGTAGAACTACAGCTGCCAGCTACTTCCGAGATCAACACTTCAATCAACACTTGACGTATCCTATGCCGCACGTGTAGGACCACTGAATAAAATATCAGTAACACTGCTCTAATTGGAATTCGGTAAATCGTGTAGAGATGACCAACAATCACAGACGTTAGTCATAACACTTAAATGATCTCCCTGTGGCAGTTGATGTGACCGAATCACCACATTAAGGTGGATCGAAATATATCGAAATAGAAACGTAACAGAATGAAAGAAAGGTGGTGGTGGTAAGTTCGTATGGGAGCAAACTGCTGAGGTCACCGATTCCTAGTCTTTCACACCACTTAGTTTAACTTAAACAAACTTATGCTAAGCAAAAAACACTCAACCATGCCCGAGGGAGGACTCGAACCTGCGAAGGGGGGGAGCCGCGCTAACCGTGCCAAGGCGTCAAAGACTGCGCGGTTACCCAGCGCGGCATGGTAGAAAGGAAACCTCGTGTTTGCTCGTTCCCGTGACCACATCACGACTGAAGTTGCCAAAGTTGACTGTGTGCCCACGCCTAATCTTAATATGTCGACAAAGAATGATGTACCAGTTACAGCCGTCTAATACGAAGTAAGCACGTTGTCTTACCCATTTTGCAGTCAACCATTTGAGTGGTGGACGCCAAAAATGTCAAACGTTTTATGCTATCAAGCTGTTTTGTATTTGAATTACCATACCGTATGCTCCATTGTATTTAAAAATATGAAAAATACCCCTTACCCACAGAAGTATGTAGTTATTATGGTATACCCAGATTGTCGTGTTTCTTCACTAAAAATTGTTTGTAAGTGATGAAAGGAGATGAATTTTTTAAAACTGTTATAAGTTTGTTTTTGGTCCCATATAACTGACACTGCTCGTGATTTAAACAAAGTCTCCAAACTCTATAAAAAATCGCTGAATAAAGTAACCTAAGAAAAGTAAAGTTTTCGATATTATTTGCAGGAATACTAATTATTATAACTGGACAGTACATTACAGTCTGCCTAATGTCTGCAGTTCTTTATCACCTAACACTTGTGTTTTACGAGTAAAGCAGAGAACATTTTACCATAGCATGGAAGTGCCTTAGATGGTTTTACGCTCCAATATGAAAACAATGTAGGTCTTTTGTTGAGTCCCATATTCAACAATCCTGCTATAAAACCTCTTATCTCATCTATTGTGACATAATTCTATTTCTTCATATGGGCTGGATATAGGCGCAAGATGTTTATAAATAAATTGCTTAGCTGAGCGATTTGTTTTGGTGACAATTAGTTGCAGTAACATTGCTGTGAAAACTAAATTGGAATATTCAACTGCAGAACATCCCACTCGCGGCATATGCTTCGGTCCAGGCACATCGTGAAATGCATGAAGTAGCAGCTATAGGATTTCAGATGGAATGACTTCAGTACACTGTGTATTTTACGATCTGTCTTCACTTTCAATGTACCAGCAAGAACATCACTGTCACTTTCTGAACCGCTGCTGAACATCACTGTAACTTTCTGAACCGCTGCTACTTTCGCTAAAATAGTATGTGTCACAAATATTTTTCAGTAACTCACGAACTTCATGCTGAACACAATTTAAAAACATTGCAAAATCGAATGAAATAAACAAACTGAAAACATTAATTAAAAGAGAAACAGTACAAAAATAATATAAATAACAATACTGCACAAAAATAACGACGTCAGATGAAATGAAAAATGTAAGTATTACGAAGCATCATGTCAATAAACGAATAATGCAGTTGCAGAGCTATCGCTGCGCACATAAATTGAAACGTTCAGCATCAGTATTAAACAAGCTACCTACGTCTAACGGCGAATTTATAAGGGAAGCGGAGGTGAAAATAGGGCTAAAAACGATGAAAGCGATAGGGGCCTTTTCAGTTACTGTCCATATAAAAAATGACAGCAGTTGCTGATGCCAGTGAACGCAAATCCATATTAACCAAAGTCCAAGCGAACTTTGTTTGTAATGGACATCTGAAGTCGTGTGCCTTGCAACAGCCGTTGCTCACAGTGACTGGTAAGGCTGCATGTCTTCTTTGGATAAGCCATCCGGAGTGGCCGAGCGGTTCTAGGCGCAAAAGTCTGGAACCGCGCGACCGCTACGTCGCAGGTTCGAATCCTGGCTCGGGCATGGATGTGTCTGATGTCCTTAGGTTAGTTAGGTTTAAGTAGTTCTAAGTTGTAGGGGAATTGAATGATGATCTCAGAAGTTAAGTCCCATAGTGCTCATAGCCATTTGAACCATTTTTTCTTTGGGTAAAACAACACAGAAACGTGAAAGCGATCGACTGGAGGCGTGCAATGACGGACTTATAAGATGTTCATGTGCATTTTATGGAAAGTATACACTAATTCGTGGACGATTCCGCGACGTTTTGCGTTCAAGTGGCTCAAATGGCTCTGAGCACTATGGGACTTAACATCGGAGGTCATCAGTCCCCTAAACTTAGAACTATTTAAACCTAACTAACCTAAGGACATCACACACATCCATGCCCGAGACAGGATTTGAACCTGCGGCCATAGTGGTTGCGCAGTTCCAGACTGAAGCGCCTAGAACCGTTCGGCCACTGCGGCCGGCGACGTTTTGGAGGTGTTTTCCGTACCATGACTAGGGCCTCTCATTCATGTTGCCGTGAAAATGAGGCAGAACGTTTATTTGAACATTCTTGGTGACCAACAGTTGTCCTTTCTTCTGCAGCTTCCTGATGAGAATGCTGTTGACATTGCCATATTCCAAGATGACAACATCCGTGTTCACAAGGATGCACACATATGTTGCCAGACTGATGAATACTCAGGGACCCTATCGCACACCGACTGGAGCCCTCCACAACTGATCTGAACCCCACAGAAAAGTCTGGGATTACTTGAGAGTTATAATGACAGAAAAAATAGCAACACCAATAATAATCAGTGTAAAGAAAAGAAATTTCGGGAATACATTTGTATAGGTAACATATTTAAGTTACCAACATTGCTAGATCATAGATAATTTGACTGTAACATGAGCCATTCCAAATTTGAAATGTTGGTACATGAACAACCGGTGTAATCGCTAGAATGTTGAATGCAAGCATACAAAAGTGCATACATTGCGTCGCACAGATCGCAGTTTCTGGGCTGGAATTCCATGCCTGCTGTACTTGGTTAGTCGGTACAGGGACAGTAAATGCTGGTTACGGATGACGCTGGAGTAGTCGTTCTACAATGTCCCATATGTTCTCAATTGGATGTGGTGATCGGTCTGGCCGAGGCAACATGCCGACTGTCTGCAGAGTATGTTTGTTTAGAACAGCGGTATGTGGCCGACAGTTACCCTGTCTGAAAACCCCACTGGAATGGTGCTCGTGAATGGTAGCAGAACAAGTCGAATCACCAGATTAACGTACAAGTATGCTATCAGAGTGCGTGGGATAATCACGAGAGTTTCTTGCTGTCATACAAAAACGCACCCTAGGCTATAACTCAGTGTACTGGTCCAGTGTATCTAGCGTGCGAACAAGTTGATTGCAGGCCCTCAGCTGGCCTAACTAACACACGGCCATCATTGGCACTGAGACGGAGCCAGGTTTCATCAGAAAACACAACAGACCTCCACCCTGCCCTTTAATGAGCTCTCTGTTGACACCACTGAAGGCGCAAATGGCCGTGGTTTGGGGCCAGCGGAATGTCCACTACAGGGCGTCTGACTCGAAGCTGTCCCTGAAGTAACTGATTTATATCTGTTCCTTGTGTCACTGGGGTTCCAACTGCTGCTCTGATGCAGATGCATATGATGCGCCAGAGCCATACAGCGAACACAACGGTTTTCACTCTCTAGGCCAAGTGGCCGTCTGGAATCCCCAGTCTTCTTCAGACCGTGCATTCTCGTAGCCACTGCTGCCACCAGTCATTTACAGTGCCTACATCCGTTCCAAGTCGTTCCCAATATCGCAGAAGGAGCATCTCCTGTCTCATATCCCTATTACACTACCTCGTTCAAAATCAGTGTTGTTAATAGTGTCTTTGTCCCCTTTAAGGTGTTCTTGACTAACATCAGATCACGAAGTCCAATCTCAAAGGTAGCTAATGCTATCGACCATTTAAACGTGTATTTTCAGTAAACCTGATTTGCGTCCTACTAGCGCCACTCTTATGCGACTGGCGCGAAATTTTGAAAAGACATCATATTTCAGATGTAGAATATATGTGTAGGGTGATTAAGCTGCGGGCCGGCCGGAATGGCTAAGCGGTACTAGGCGCTACAGTCTGGAACCGCGCGACTGCTACGGGCGCAGGTTCGAATCCTGCCTCGGGCATGAAGGTGTGTGCTGTCCTTAGGTTAGTTAGGTTTAAGTAGTTCTAAGTTCTAGGGGACTGATGACCTCAGCAGTTAAGTCCCATAGTGCTCAGAGCCATTTGAACCATTTTTTGTTTCAGCTGCCTCTACCACTGAGTCTTATGCAACACATAACACCTTCAAATACTAGCGAAAGATTTTCATATTCTCTCGCTCTCTTTGTGCGAATTATTAGCCCTACACAAGAAATGAACTCAGTCTTTTTGTAGGAAATTGAATGTAGTTAAAATCTGTACTGGAATTCGTCTCCGATAGAGGCTTTAGTTCTCGAAACATTGATGAAAAACGTACAAAATTAGCCTTCAAACGCGTTTTTCCTGAATAACTCGAAAACTGTGGCCTCCAGCAAACACGGATTCCCACGTAATTAAACTGCATCATATTTCCTATCAAAATGTCCTGTTCTTCTTTTCTGTAGGGCTGACGGTTTGCGCGTAGCGAGCGATGTAATATGAAAACCTTGCGCATGATATTTGAAGGTGTTGCAAGTTGCAAAAAACGCAGCGGTAGGGATGGGTGAATTACTCTATAAATATATGCGAGTTTAGTACAGCTGTCATCATTACTCGCTTCCCATTTTCAGTTGCTTCCCTACCATCCAGTCTCCATATTGCTAACGTGTATTCGGCATTGCTTAATATATACACTGTTTCCGTGTTCTTGCCAGTCCACCACTTTTCCTTCATCCAGGGGATATCCATCACCATAATCGTCTCTACCCTCTTGTGCCACACACCCTTTCAAGATCTCCGTACTAAAATAGTGTTTCTGATTCAGTTGTCTTTATAATAGTTTTTCAACTTCCGTTTTCCTACGTATTTCCTCATTTCGTGTAGGATCCAATCTCGATATTCCGCTATTCATCCTTCTGTAGCCCATTTCCATTGCAAGAAGCCTCTGTTTACCTCTTTCATTAATTTTCTAGGTTTCTGACTCATATTTAGTAATACTGTCCACAGCTCTGTGGTATATTACTTTTTTATATTGATTATTATTTCTTTATTCTATAAGGCAGAATTTCCGTTTTCCTACGTACACTCCTGGAAATTGAAATAAGAACACCGTGAATTCATTGTCCCAGGAAGGGGAAACTTTATTGACACATTCCTGGGGTCAGATACATCACATGATCACACTGACAGAACCACAGGCACATAGACACAGGCAACAGAGCATGCACAATGTCGGCACTAGTACAGTGTATATCCACCTTTCGCAGCAATGCAGGCTGCTATTCTCCCATGGAGACGATCGTAGAGATGCTGGATGTAGTCCTGTGGAACGGCTTGCCATGCCATTTCCACCTGGCGCCTCAGTTGGACCAGCGTTCGTGCTGGACGTGCAGACCGCGTGAGACGACGCTTCATCCAGTCCCAAACATGCTCAATGGGGGACAGATCCGGAGATCTTGCTGGCCAGGGTAGTTGACTTACACCTTCTAGAGCACGTTGGATGGCACGGGATACATGCGGACGTGCATTGTCCTGTTGGAACAGCAAGTTCCCTTGCCGGTCTAGGAATGGTAGAACGATGGGTTCGATGACGGTTTGGATGTACCGTGCACTATTCAGTGTCCCCTCGACGATAACCAGTGGTGTACGGCCAGTGTAGGAGATCGCTCCCCACACCATGATGCCGGGTGTTGGCCCTCTGTGCCTCGGTCGTATGCAGTCCTGATTGTGGCACTCACCTGCACGGCGCAAAACACGCATACGACCATCATTGGCACCAAGGCAGAAGCGACTCTCATCGCTGAAGACGACACGTCTCCATTCGTCCCTCCATTCACGCCTGTCGCGACACCACTGGAGGCGGGCTGCACGATGTTGGGGCGTGAGCGGAAGACGGCCTAACGGTGTGCGGGACCGTAGCCCAGCTTCATGGAGACGGTTGCGAATGGTCCTCGCCGATACCCCAGGAACATCAGTGTCCCTAATTTGCTGGGAAGTGGCGGTGCGGTCCCCTACGGCACTGCGTAGGATCCTACGGTCTTGGCGTGCATCCGTGCGTCGCTGCGGTCCGGTCCCAGGTCGACGGGCACGTGCACCTTCCGCCGACCACTGGCGACAACATCGATGTACTGTGGAGACCTCACGCCCCACGTGTTGAGCAATTCGGCGGTACGTCCACCCGGCCTCCCGCATGCCCACTGTACGCCCTCGCTCAAAGTCCGTCAACTGCACATACGGTTCACGTCCACGCTGTCGCGGCATGCTACCAGTGTTAAAGACTGCGATGGAGCTCCGTATGCCACGGCAAACTGGCTGACACTGACGGCGGCGGTGCACAAATGCTGCGCAGCTAGCGCCATTCGACGGCCAACACCGCGGTTCCTGGTGTGTCCGCTGTGCCGTGCGTGTGATCATTGCTTGTACAGCCCTCTCGCAGTGTCCGGAGCAAGTATGGTGGGTCTGACACACCGGTGTCAATGTGTTCTTTTTTCCATTTCCAGGAGTGTATTTCCTCATTTCTTGTAGGATCCAATCTCGATATTCCGATATTCATCCTTCTGTAGCCCATTTCCATTGCAAGAAGCCTCTGTTTACCTCTTTCATTATTTTTCTAGGTTTCTGGCTCATATTTAGTAATACTGTCCACAGTTCTGTGGTATATTACTTTTTTATATTGATTATTACTTCTTTATTCTATAAGGCAGAATTTTATTTCTTCTGTGCTCCTTCCACAAACAGGTAGTGTTACCCAGAGATATTTAAAAGCTTTGCTTCTTTTACCTCGACAACATCTGTTACCAAATCCATTGTCTCATTTTCTTTCACCGCAAGATATCCTGTTTTGCAAGACGTACTGAAAGACGGTAACTGTCATATCGTTCTCTGAGTTTGCGTAACATATATTCAACATCTTCAACATTTGTTAGAATGATCAGTTTGTCGTCCGCAAAAAGTAAGAAACACAACGTTTCTATTCCAACAGGAATTCCCGTAGCACCGCATTTACATTTACATTCTCGTAAAGCAACCTCTAAATAGATTTTGAAGAGAGTTGGAGTCCTTTTTTGATTTTAAATTCAACAGTTACCCGTTTATTCTTCTTTGCATGACTGGTGCATCGACTATAAAATTCTCTCACAGCTAATGCGTATGTTACAGATATTATTCTTCAACATGCTCTCCCACATCTTACTTAGCAGGACCTTGTCGCAAGCTTTATGCATATTCGTGAATAACATATGAGTAGTCGATTTGTAGCCATTCTCTTCTCAGTTAAGTTTCATGAGGTAAATATCCCGTCAGTATAGGAGCTTCCAGGTAGAAATCCATTTTACTCCTCTTTCTCCTACGAGCTCTTCTATCCGCTTCTTTAAGGCTCTATCGTACCATCTAGCTTCTGAAGGCATCACATTAAACCCTCTGTAATTTTTGCATTCTTTCCGGTAATCTTTTCATATGTGGACGCAATACATGCTTCTTCCCATTCACAGGGTTCAGATCTACTTTTAAACATTTATCAGAGAACCTTGCCTCTCCTAATTGAGGTCATTTTGAAGGCTTTGTTACACGGCATTAGCGAAACGTATCTTGGGGTTGATAGCTTTTTGTCCGCTGTGTTTACGTATGCAGTGTGTCAAAAAATCACACCGGGAGACTTTGAGGATGTATGGAGAGGGTCTTGAGGGACAAATTGAGAACAGAGACTCATGGTCTGAAGCGTTGTTGAGCAACACTACGAAGTTGGAGAGCTGACTACCTAAGCATTTCTGCAACAGTCTCGCGGTAACTGATCCTTGATAAAGCCAACAGCTCTTACTTGAATACTGTCTCTCCCGTTTATGCAACTCGATAAAAGCGTTAGACCGAGAGTATTGGTCGAAATAGGGATGTATAAGTGATCACCTTAGCGCATTTCCTTAGCATTCTCGCAAGACGAAAGAAAAATTGAAAAACCTATTTAGGATTTGTTGGCCTAGAGGAAGCGTTTAAAAAGGTAGAGTGGGGCAACTTTTTGTAAATCCTCGGAAAAATAGGTGAATGCTGTAGGAAAAAACAGGTACTATACAATATGCAAAGAACATAGATGGAACCATCATAAGGATGATTGGCCACATAGGGATGTGTCTGCGGTAACCATTCCGATACTGATCAACACATGCCGTTTTCAGATGCTACTTCGTTTTTAGTTTTGTCTTTAGAAAAAATGCGTTCTGGTCGTGGTTATCAGCAACCACCTTGGTAACTGAATGGTACTGAAAGGGAATGCTGTGGACTTGTGAGAGCGATCGATGAAAGTCTTTCAGAAAATGTTGAGAAATTGTTCGCAGAACTTTAGATCTTTTAATTTCGCAATAGTCTCTGATGACGTCTCATAATAACTTAATTTCAAATATCAGTATGTATTTTTAACAGCAGAAAATACACTATATTGTTTTAATGTTAAGAGAATTACGGTAAAAGGAACTCCTTTATAAAAGAGGAAGAACTTTCCATTGCTCGCAGAAGGGGATGACACCCAAAACATAGACAACGTTACTTGTAATCAAAACGGCCCAGCCGATCAGAAGTTTAAACATGTGACAGCTGTCGTATCTGTCAAAATAACTTCAGTAAGCAGGTGATACATTTAGAGATAATTTACTTCGGCAGATAATCCATGTTACACAATTCCGCGGAATTTCCAAGGAAACTCCTTATCTCATAACGGGAAAGTACCACACTAGAACGCTTGAAATTTCGCTGTGCGGGAACCAGCTTGCTATCATATTGATTCGTACGATATAGAGGAATGCTATATGTAGGACAGCAGTGAAAAGCACGCATTGTATATTCAAACGTATCATCCCTAGATGCATTAACTAATAATTAAATAACAGAGTGATCGGAAATTCGGAAACAACAGCACTCCGATTGAATGAAGAATTATTTAAAAAACCGAATGTTAAATCAGAAGTAGTTATTATTTACGGGGTTCATAGAAGACCCAAATCGAGTTATAAAAAAAGATTCTAAAATACTGTTTTCGAACTGGATTTGATGGTGCTCATTGTATTGTAGGCATTGGCAGGATATTAGTTTGGGTAGACGGAACGAATGCGTAAGCGCTTAGCATCAACTTCAGTCAAGGTGACCTATATGACGGAAGCAGTGATGGAGGGATTGGAAGGTACAGGGCTGGTGTTAGATCTGGGTGTAGCTGTTCTCATTATAAAAATTCCAGTCAACATGGTAGTAACCTTGGGTTCATTTAGGGAGGATATTGCGGGGCTGGGTTCGTTGGTTTGGAGCAAGAGTTAGGATTGGCAGTTGCGAGGTCTTCCTCTACTTTTGTATCTGTCCATTATTTTCCACAATAGTGCAGTTTTGGGAATGATTCCATCTTTCATATGTAGAACATGCCCCGCAAGCTTCAGTCTCCTTTCAGCAACGATTTTGTGCAGGCTGCGTTGTCCACTTCTCTGAATTTCATCATTTGAAACTTTCTTGTGGAAATTTACGTTCAAAATTTGCCTCAAGGATCGTTGGTGAAAAACATTGAGCTTATGTGCCGAATTTCCTGACATTTTCCCGGTCTCACAAGCGTACATGGCCATTAGTAAGATGACAGAAGAGTGAAGCTGGAACTTTGTAGACGTAGTTATAGAGCCATATGGATCGCATTTGACTGGAGACTATAGAAGCGTTTGTGTCTAGGCTGCTGATGTCTGCATCTACTTTGCCGTTGTTACAGATAAGGCTGGCGAGATATGGGAAACGATGGGCACCTCGTGGTACGTTCTGTTGCACTACAATTTGACTCCTGTTGAACTGCCATTCCATCCACCATTGTACTTATTACCTAAGTTTTTGGATAGGGTCCGCCTTTAGTAAAACACAATTTTGTTTTTTAACCCAAACATGTTTCCCTGCAGTTCTAGCATCTTCAGTGGGCTTTTATTTTTCATCCGTTAAAGATAAAGAGTGTTATTTGCTGTTTGTATACATGTAGCTATTAGTTTTTAAATCGTAATTACAGATATTTGAAAAAACACATAACTTATGAATTCATACTTTTTTCTTACCACATGGTGTGGTTTTTCTGATGTGTTGTGTTACTACACTGACCGTTTTGTTCCACAGTTTGTCATCTACAACCACTTCTACCTTAAAGTAGATAAATTGTTTAAGATAAAATTACGATTTGAAAACTTGTTATTTCTATACCTGAATTTATTTAATTTTTAGTGTGTGTGTGTGTGTGTGTGTGTGTGTGTGTGTGTGTGTGTGTGGGTGTGGGTGTGTGTGTGTGTCTATTTAGATAATGTTTCACTTATACGATGAATAAAAAGAAAATGTTTCACTTCTATGATGAATAAAGAGAAAATTTAAGCGAAACATTATGTAAATAGACACACACACACACACACACACACATAAAATTAAATAAATTCTGGCATAGAAATAACAAGATTTTAAATCTTAATTTTAGCTTAAACAATTTATCTACTTTAAGGTATAAGTCTTTGCAGATGGCAAACTGTGGAAAAAAACGGTCACTGTAGTAACACAACACATCAGAAAAACCACACCATATGGTAACAAAGAAAGGTATGAATTCATAAGTTATGTGTTTTTTGAAATATCAGTAATTACGATTTAAAAACTAATAGCTACATGTATACAAACAGCAAATAACACTCTTTATCTTTAACAGATGAAAAATAAAAGCCCACTGAAGATGCTGCAACTGCAGTGAAACATGTTTGGGTTAAAAAACAAAAGCCGGCCAGTGTGGCCGAGCGGTTCTAGGCACTCAAGTCTGGAACCGCGCGACCGCTACGGTCGCAGGTTCGATTTCTGCTTCGGTCATGGATGTGTGTGATGTCCTTAGGTTAGTTAGGTTTAAGTAGTTCTAAGTTCTAGGGGACTGATGACCTCAGATGTTAAGTCCCATAGTGCTCAGAGCCATTTAAAAAACAAAATTGTGTGTTGTTAACGGCGAACCCTGTCCAAAAATATATGTATTATTAAAGCAAACACGGAAGAAAAGAACTTCCACCTCAAGATAATTATTGTACTCATTAGTTGTACACTTTGTGGGATTTGTGGCAGAAAAACTATGTTGTCAGCAAAATCCTGATCCGTAAGTCAAATTTCCTCATTCAGATGTATTCTCGTGTTGAAGTTGTCTGTAGTTTTTATGATTATGGAATCAACGACTAACATAAAAAGCAGTGATGACAAAATGCAGCCTTGACTGACGCCTGAGAGAACAGTGAAGAAAGGGGCATTCCCATCCTCTATTCTTACGCAGCAACTCAGTCAAATACCAAGTTCGGCCTCGAATACATCGCTCTTTCTGTGTTCCTCTCCGTCGTCCAGTTGTCTCTTCTCACGTGTACTCACACTTTCCTTGAATTTAAATTATTGCGTCTCATGTCTTTCGGTAGATTTTGAAGTGTCTAGGTTCGATTTGTAAGACTGATTATGAATCGATTTTCTACTTCCTAGCGTTATATCTTTCGCCACATCAGATGGTCGCTTAGATTTTCAGTGTTGCTGCGATTTGAATTTCACTTTTACGTCCGCTCGTACCAAAAAACGGCCCGACACAACAGCAACAGCACGACAGGTAGGTGTATTAGGTGACTGTTAAGGTAGTAAAAAAAGATGGAAACGGTTGGGTACTTGGCAGAACGATTAAGCTACAAACAATCCTGTTGGAAGAACATCCGCAACTGAGCGTTATAGCAGAGGTTGAAAATACCGCTTCAATTGTAAATTACTTTACTTTCTCACGACGGTGTCTGTTATAAGCCCATCCTCAGGTGTGCTGTGCCTTAATCCACGAGCCCTTCTATAGTGACTACACTTGGATGGTGCTATGTTGTGATATTTCAGGTATGTGAAGGATCATATATGGATAAGATGATCGTTGGGGATTCTCTAAAGGGAAAATGAGATACGTGGAAAAATCATTGTTACAGATGCGAACGGCAGTTCAGATTTCAAGATCTGTCATTATTTACGCTTCGATCTTATCAGCTGCGATTCCATCCCTGACCAATGAGATGAGAATCAGCAACGTTGGGCATGTTTTACTGAAATGGTGAGCTGAGGTTGGCATGGAATGAAGCACCGCTGTTTTGGCCAGAGACGGGTAATTGGTCGGACAGACCGCCGTGTCATTCTTCTCCAGTGACATAGGATTGAAGGTTTAGCAGGCCTGATGCCGCTACTGCTCTTCATGTAGCTTCTAATTGGTGTTATGATGCTGAGTGCACCACCTTTCTGTCCTCTCACTACGCATAGAAACCGGACAGTACCAGGAGTCGAACGCGTATTCCCCGCATGGCCATCATCATCCACTTCGACCATCATTTCAGAGGCAGACTGGTATGGTACTGGTAGGCTTCAAAGTGTCCATCAGTAGAATTAACAGTAATGAAATCTTATCTATGTAAGGTTTGGTAGATATGAAGTTTAAGTGAATGTTTGCAGATCTTCTATACATTAATGATTCAGAGACGTAGGGTGACGCTGAAGTGGCTCTAAAGTACATGTGGTGAGGTAGTTGATTTGAAGGAGCGCGCAGGTTTAAGATGAAAAGAGGCATGGGATTGATAAGGTCTAAGATGCTTATATTCTACGTTGTATTTATTGATTTGGAGAGTTTTTGCTTCTTTTATATAACGGGATATTCGGGGAAATTTCTTTTGTTTCTCTAATGGCTGACATGATTGGCTGTTGCTAGCAGCAGAAACAGCCCCTCTTTTTTAGTGAAACATCGGCTGGATGGAGTAAACATCACAGTTTGTTCTGTTACTATTAAGTGGCAATGGTGTACAGGATGTCTAGTTTCTCTTCGTGCATACTCTTCTATGTTAACAAATTGCCTATTGGCTTCTGTCTCGGGTTCTTCAGCCGACGTTCATCTAACGATTTTACTGACGTTTCGCTAGCACGAGTGGCTGGCATTGTCAAAGCTTCACCCTTCATTGCCGGTGGTGAACTGGAGCCGAGCTCGCGTCCGCAGACTATATGTACCAGGCGCGCCAACGTCCGAGGGCTTCTCCGCGGTCATTTCCGGTGCGGTTCTCCTCTTGCTACCTGCGGCGGTCGTTCGCTGCAGTACGGGAAGCCAGGATCCGTTTACCTTAAGGCTTTCCTCTTTCTTGTTGAAGCTGTTCCCGTGTTTTTGTATTTCTACAGCTTCTCTGAACAAGGGCGTGTGATAGTGCTTCTCTACAGCCAGGTATAGGTCCGTGTGTGTCGGTTATCGATACACGCTGTGTCACAGGTTTTCGCCACCCCTTATTACCAGCACATCTAGAAAAGTTTATGTCGGAATGACTGGACGATCAATCAACACCAGGATCGAAGAACATAAGCGACATGGCAGGTTTGGCCAGGTGGAAAAATAGGCCGTGGCAGAGCACCCACTGAGTGAGACCGACCACGTAATAAAATTCGCCGACATGGAAGTTCTGGCTGTAGTGAAGCAACATCACAAGCGCTTGTTCAGAGAAGCTGTAGAAATACAAAAACACGCGAACAGCTTCAACATGAAAGAGGAAAGCCTTAAGGTAAACGGATCCTGGCTTTCCGTACTGCAGCGAACGACCGCCGCAGGTAGCAAGAGGAGAACCGCACCGGAAATAACCGCGGAGAAGCTCTCGCATGTTGGCGCGCCAGGTACATATAGTCTGCGGTCGCGAGCTCGGCTCCAGTTCACCACCGGCAATGGAGGGTGAAGCTTTGACAATGCCAGCCACTCGTGCTGGCGAAAAGCCATCAAAATCATTAGAGGAACGTCGGCCGAAGAACGGGAGACAGAATCCAATAGGCAGTTTGTCAACAGGTGGCCACGAAAGCCTTAAAATTTTGTCTTGTATGTTAGCTGTGCCAGCATAACGCTACCTCATAAGGATTTGTATTACGGAGCACAATCAGCCCCAACCCTGTTTGGTACATGCCTGGAAATTCTACACAGACTTTTACATCGCTTCGCTTTCCACATCCGCGTACCTTCTTCAACCTGTATCTTGATTCACCCATCCAGTGAGCAGATCTTCTTTCTTCCTGGTCACCTTCCAAACGAAAACAATAATCGGAAAACCCTGTTTGCAGAACCCTATATCCCACACTCTGATCACCAATGCAGGTACTTTGCTGGGCTCTCAGCCTAGCTACTGTCACCCACGAAAGAGGACGAGAGGGAGAACAGAGGCGGCTACATACACTTCGTACTTAGGCAACGAGTTGAAGAAGATCGGCAGACACCTATGAGCGCGTAACACGAAGTGTGTGGTTTCGGTCAACTTCCCGAAACCTTGGATTTATGATGATCAGTAAAAAACGATCCAGTCCACTGTAAGTTTTAAGTCTCCCGTATCCTATGCCAGTGTGTCAAGGCATGTTTTTGGAAGTATGAAGCTCGATACACCAAACGTAAACAGCGTTCGCACAGCTCCCACAACCATACACTCGGTCCTTGCGGAGCCCCACGTAGGAGATGGCCACGCCGTAGCCTATGGAAAAACGATGTTTCTCGGAGAGTGATTTATTTTTTTTTTTTTGGTCGCTTGCAACACAAGCGTTTAAAATCCCGAATGGCAAGAATCTGATAAACAGAAAGACGAATTACGTCTTAGGAATCATGGGGAGTCTGGGATAGGCTTTCTGTGGACAGTGTGTGAAGCGGGATGGGTCACAAGAAGGAAAATCCCATTGCTGTGGCGGCAGCAGGTGTTGGGAGGGCCGGTAAGATAACCGAAGAACGTTCAGCCGTAGTCCATGAGTCGTCAACAGTCACCTGAAGATGATAGCGAGCCTCCATGGCAAACTTTCGCACAGAACCAACGTTTTAGCTCGGCAGTAAACCTGAGCAGAATTAAAATCGTTATTCAGTAGTTAGTTTTTTCGTCTTTCTGTCTTTAGTGATATTATCTATTCCATCTTGTCTGTCATGTGCTACGAACACTTCGGGTACATTGAGATCATG
The DNA here is from genome assembly GCF_023864275.1 of Schistocerca cancellata. Classification (NCBI taxonomy): domain Eukaryota; kingdom Metazoa; phylum Arthropoda; class Insecta; order Orthoptera; family Acrididae; genus Schistocerca; species Schistocerca cancellata. The sequence continues at coordinate 172,563,732 of NC_064631.1, forward strand.
TTCTTAGACACGACATCTCTTAACAGTTATTATATTTTTAAATATGTAAATATTAAACTTCCTGGCAGATTAAAACTGTGTGCCCGACCGAGACTCGAACTCGGGACCTTTGCCTTTCGCGGGCAAGTGCTCTACCGCACCGAAGTAAAGCTGTGAGTACCGGGCGTGAGTCGTGCTTCGGTAGCTCAGATGGTAGAGCACTTGCCCGCGAAAGGCAATGGTCCCGAGTTCGAGTCTCGGTCGGGCACACAGTTTTAATCTGCCAGGAACTTTCATATCAGCGCACACTCCGCTGCAGAGTGAAAATCTCATTATGTAAATATTGATATAACGTCAAGAACTGTGATAAAGCTAACGTGCTACCACACCTACGTTTATATCGGAGCACTCTTCCACAGGGAACAATTTATGTCCCTTAGTAATACCAGGAAGATAATCCGTGTCTTGCATCTGCACTCCCTGAAAGGGTTTCCCAAATCGGAGTTTCTACAAAGGAAAAGGAAATTAAAAACTATTTCCGTATTTATGCAGCTAGTAAATTCGCTCAAAATACCATACTGCAAGTGAAAGAGGTACATCACAGCGTTTCTCAGTACAGACCTATTGCACTTCATGCTATAAATGGTATATAAGAGCATTTCTCGGTAAAGATCTATTGCACTTGAATACAAAATTTAATACATCCAAGTTTTATCTTACTGTGAATAGGCTACCGTGGTAATTTTATGTCAGGGGTAACTATGTCCAGCTTTTAGAAAGAAATCCACAGTGGAACGCCTCTGCATGCTCCTCTCTTTCCCGCAGTAAGCAGACATGCCCTTTTTCACGTCCCATTTCGTAATTACAGAAGATACCGACGAAACATAATTCTTATTTTCTTCACGGTGTTAGCATGTTACTTGACGCTGTCTCCACCCCTTCCATACCTTTTTGTTTTGGGTGGGTGTGTTGGATTTTCGAAGAAAAGTGAGGAAGGAAGAATTAAAGTATTGGTTCCTAGTAATATCTGATTTATTTTTATGTCCTCAAGAGCACCTTTAATGGACAGGCAGAATCAGCGAATTCATTAATCGAGCAAATTTGCGCTGAAACAAATCTTAAGGGGATCATACATATCACGCCAATTGGCAACGACCTGGCCGCCCACACTGTCGCAGCAACTACAAAACTAAATTTTGGATCTAAATTGATAGATAAACATTACACATGGCGATGCATTTATAACATGTTCCATCTTTCCTTCAAAGAGCAAGTTCAGCATTAGGCTTTAGGCTCATCTGAAGTTGATCCTAAAAAGGTTCGATAACAGGTTCATGGAATGAATAAATAACTATTCCAAAAAAGTGACCGGTTGCTGTTTTATGTGGCATGTACTAATTCCATGGAAACCTCTTGATTGCTAAAAACTTCATTTATGAAGTTTTTCGAGTCATCATCATCAGATGAAATATGCTTACGAAAGCACATATATGGGGACAATACAAGAAAAACGAACAGTCTCATATGCAGATTCCGTTAGGTGATATTTGCAAAAGATGTTATTTGTAGACTTTGCATGTTTTATGTACTTACATGTTTAATATATTTCCGCTATCAAAATGTGGTTCACTCCTGGAACTTATGCACGCTACTAATAATCATCGAAAGCTACAATGAATATGCTAAAATTCGCAGACATACGTGACGTTATGTAAATACAGTGCTCAGAATAAATGTGTATATTGCCGAAGCCTTAAAACTGAATGTTGTGATCCAGGCACATGTTATGGTACCAATACAATGGTTTGTTTTAATGTAATTATAGCGGAAGAATTAGATGTTTCTACCGTGAGGGGGGCAATATGCGCAGTGTATGGCCACCTTGTCACCTGTAAACGTTGCAGTACCCTAGAGTTGTGTTGCTTCAGGATGGTTCGGACAACAACAATGTGTGATCAGAGGTTCCGTATAGCTTCCCAGTGGGGCAGCGAATGAGACAGGCGGCCGTCGCAGCGAATGTCGCTGTGGGTCAATGTGGTGCCTGTAGAATCTGCAGGAAGTTTCTAGCGATAGGGTCAGCTGATGACGTCACAATAGTGACCGAGGAAAAACATCAAACAGGTGGGCAGGACCGACATCTACAAGTAGACACCCTCAACACAATGCGACACGACCACGGTGACAGTTCCAAACAGCTACAGAAGTCCACGCGTCAACGCAGATGATACGAAATAGGCTCCAGGAATAGGGATAACGTGTCAGAAGATCTTTCAAGGCTCCACTTCTAAATTGGGTTAGATGTGGGGCTTGTATCGCATGGGCATGCCATCACTTTTTTGAGCTTAGCAGCAGTGGGACACTACACTCTTTTCTGATGAGACGCGCAACAGCCCCCACACTTGCAGTACTGATATTCGTGATTGGAGGCTACGACAACAACGTCAACGGCACCCAGCTGTGTCGTAGATCGCCACCCTTTTTGAGGCCCTTGTGCCAATTCATGGGAAGACGACTGGTCTGAAGAATCGGAATGACATCCTTGCAGGCACTGCGGCTCCATTTGGTGAATATATTTGAGCGGGATTGCCGCTGATGGACGACAATGCGGGCCCTCAACGTCACAGGCTTACGAACACTTTCCTATTGGAGAATGCAGTCGGATGGAATGGCCCCCATATTCTCCAGATCTCAACTGCATTGAAAATGCATGGGCCATGCTAAAACGAGCGGTTGGTAATCGTACCGTCCCACCAGAGAGAACAGAGAGGCCGATGTGGAGGAATGCAGGAATATCTCACAGACTTATCTGGACAATTTGGTAAGGAATATGCCTAACAGATTTCAAAAGTCTCTCCAGTTATGAGGAGGGTCAATGGGTTCATAAACAATGTTTTATGCAATATGAAATTGAAAATAAACTGTAGTACAGATAGAATTTTTTGTAAGACTTTATTTCTGTTCCTTTGATAGTGTTGATCAAGTGTAAATGTGCTTATCTCCCTTTTTTCGTATTCTTGTGGCTGTATCTGACAGTACAAAACAAATTCTGTTTCCTATTATGGTTCAAATGGTTCAAATGGCTCTAAATACTATGGGACTTACCATCTGGGGTCATCAGTCCCCTAGAACGTAGAACTACTTAAACCTAACTAATCTAAGGACATCACACATCGCAGGTTCGAATCCTACCTCGGACATGGATGTGTGTGGTGTCCTTAGGTTAGTTAGGTTTAAGTAGTTGTAAGTTTTAGGGGACTGATGACCTCAGAAATTAAGTCCCATAGTGCTCAGAGCCATTTGAACCATTTTTTTGACATCACTTCCATCCATGCCCGAGGCAGGATTTGAACCTGCGACCGTAGTGGTCGCGCGGTTCCAGACTGAAGCACCTAGTATCGCTCTGCCACACAGGCCGGCTTCCTATTATGTCCAGATTGGCAATAAATCAATATGCAACATTTATTTTGACCACTGTGCATTACTTCTAAGAGGAGTAGGTAAATTTAAGTAGGATTGTTGACCATACCTTATAATAAGTCATGACGTCTTGTTCTCAGCAATCGCGATGAGCACCGGGATGGTGCCACTGTGCGTGTGGAACGCGCTCTGCGGCTTCTCTCGCGGCGCCGCCGTCGTCAACAACAACCTGTGCGTCGCCGAAGTGTGTCCCGAGGAGAAGCTGCCAGGCGCCGTGGGGCTCAACATGGTCTGCACCGGATTCATGCTGCTCGCCGTGGGGCCCATCATAGGTAAGGGTCGGGTCTGGCGTCATACACGGGACACCTAATATTTCCCAGCACTCAACATTACGTATATCGTGGGAGTGTACCGCATGTATGGTTCAGCCCGATAGCTGAATGATCACGGTGACGGACTGCCGTTCTAAGGGGCCCGGGTTCGATTCCTGGCTGGGTTGGGGATTTTCTCCGCTCAGGGACTGGCTGTTGTGTTGTCATCATCATCATCATTTCATCCCCATCCGGAGCGCAGGTCACCCAATGTGGCGTCGAAGGTAATGAGACCTGCACTAAGGCGGCCGGACGTGCCCCGTAAGGGGCCTCCCGGCCAATGACGCCAACCGCTCATTACCATTTCCACCGTATGTAACAAGTGCGTCATTTTTAACATCACGTAATTTTTCAATGAACGATCTTAGACAGGACGTTCTTTAGTTAGTGAACTCCACTGTTGTTTAAATCGCTCAGAATCTCTCCGAAGGTTCATTTAACCCGTATCAGCCTGTACCATACGACATAAAGAATGTATTAATCATATGCCACGACAGTCAGTAGATGGGCAATTACGTCCCGTTAAAGCCACATTAAGGGGAACGAAACGCTAGATGTTTTTGCTAAGGAGTTCACATGCGATGGAGTAATAATAGATTATAATTTACTATGAAGAACTAGAGACTAAGCCAGGAAGATGTGGAACAAATAATGTGAGGAGTCTTTCAGATACAAAATTATACGTTACGTTATACATTTTAATACTTGTTGAGCGCCATGGCTCTCTATTGTACTACTTAAGTAATACAGCGACTGGTAACTTTTTTGTATCGTTATTTATGGGTTTTGCCCATCTTCGTTTGACGTAGTACACTGCTTGACAATGGCAAGGAACGATTGACAATATCTAAGGAACAACTGTCAGTTGTTACAGAACACCGATTATGTCTACGAATACCCGACCAATGGTCGTAAAAGGAAATGTAGAGGGTCGGATGTGTACAGCGAAGCCTGTGCACGAACGGTCTACATTTGACACATCGTGCAGAACGTTGTTTGACGAATGTTATGGTGAAACCAATAAGTGCGTCGCTCTGTGTGATACGGCAATATGTCTGCAACACATCATTCGAGAGATTACGATCGTGGACGAAGGTCGAACGGCTCGAAATCGGTCAAAGTATCACTTGTGTGGCCACAGTGTGTCCAGAAGTGGAAATTTGTGGTAAGGACTTATGGGACCAAACTGCTGAGGTCATCGGTCCCTAAGTTTACACACTACTTAACTTTCGCTAACTTACGCGAAGGACGACACAAACAACCATGCCCAAGGGAGGACTCGAACCTCCGACGGCGAGGGTGTGTGTGTGTGTTGGGGGGGGGGGGGGAGGACCGTGACACGACGCCTTTAGACCTCGCGGCTACCCCGCGCTTCCCAGAACTGGCATCTCGCGCTTAAAAAAGGCGGCTAAAGGTGGGAATGTGGGAATACTATGCGGAAGCATATCGGTGGTCGTATACGGAACACCACACTGTAGAAGGGTCGACAAGTAGCTCTAGTGACGAAAAAGAACAGACATCTCACTCCTAGTCAGATCGCTGAAGACATAGCAACCGCTATCTGTATATGAGTCTCTGTCAGAGACATTTCGCGGTAATTAAATCAGGCTAGCTTGTATGCACGGAAGCCTGTTCCACGTATGCCACGTCAATCGCGCCATCCTCGAGAAAGAGTTCGTTGGTCCACTGAGCGTGTTGGTTGCGATCGACAACAGCGGTGCAGATCGATGTTCTCTGACTAACACCTCTTAACTGTGACAAGTGATTATACCTGTCCAACAATGTCTCTGTTCCTTAGCAGCTGTTAAGTAGCTTATATATTTAAATCTCAGTTAGCATATCGTTAAAAACATACTCTGTAATTTGGATGCTGCAGATGTTCTGTGCAAAATGACTATTTCGTTATCTCCTAAACTTAGCGAGTTGTACATTTACAATAGCTTGATCGTTAAATATTATCAATTTCTGTGCCGCGCGCGATTAGCCGAGTGGTCTAAGACGCATGGACTATGCCGCTCAACCCGGCGGAGGTTCGAGTCGTCCCTTGTACATGGGTGTGTGTGTGTTCGTACTAAGGATAATTTAGGTTAAGTAATGTGTAAGCTTAGGGACTGATGACCTTAGCAGTTAAGTCCCTTTAGATTTCACACCCATTTGAACATTTCTTTCAATTTCTGTTCTGCTCGATATTTATCATATTTTCCGCATAAATAGTCGTGACATAAACTCTTTCTCCTTGAACGTTTCACATAGACAGCGCAGTATCCGCTATGTTGCTGACTGATATGATTGTTCAATACGAAAAATATCTCCATGGTCAAAATTGCATTTTGCTTACGGGTTCTGAAAGTATTACAGTTAAACTGATACATTGATTTTTTTTAAATTTAAGCTTTCACATGATCTAAAAATTGAAATTCTGTAATATTCAGTATACTTCAGTAATGATGTCACTACTGCACTTAGTAGATTAATAAACGTAGCACTCAGTATATTCCTGCTAAACAGTTTCTATTATTTTGTCACACAGAAGCGCCAACTAAAATATTTCATGTATACAACCAACCGACTTCATCAGGTATTTCAGAACCTGTCGGCAGCACATAACTTTGACCACAATCGTAATTTTTCCATGTAAACAAGTACGTCATTCGGCAACATGACGAATACTGTGCAGTTTTTCTGGAACGTAAAAAGAAAAAATATCTGAGTCACGATTGCAAATGCGAAAAACTGGAGCAATCTCAAGCAGAACAGAAAGCGAATACAAGTAACGAGTAATATATTGTAAATATACAACTCGCGAAGTTTAGTAGCAAAATAAAATTGTTATTTCGCACAGAGAAACTGCTACATTCAAACTGCAGTCGTTGTTTTTAACGATGTGCTACCTGAAGATTTAAATACGTATTACGGCAGTTGAAGGTCGGAGAAACCTCGAATAGTGTACTGGCATAAAAAATAATAGATAAAAAAATGGTAGTTGCTGTATTACTGCCGACGTTCAAGGATCCTCACAGTCACTATGTAAGCGGCTGCTTCAATAGACACCCACACTGAGTTAGTATTACACCATCCACGCAGAGTAAACATGGCCAAGAGGAAAACACTGACATTATCTCCTTCGATTGAATAAATTAATATTTTAGTTTCCTATTTCCGAGACACCTGTCTTCTAACCGTGCTGCTTGAGAGAGCAACTGTTTTACAAGACGAATTTCCGCCGGATACAAAAATGTCGTGCCAGCCAGAAACAGTTCTTTCAAAAATTCTCCACAGCTGAAAGGAGGTGCAGATTTCACTGTTTCAAACGCTATGTGATAGGTTAGTTTCATTTCAGCATCATTCTGCAGCACATGATTTTTCTCCTCTACATCACAACGAAGAGGTAAAATCGACGTCAAAACCGTATAATGCGTTATAAATAATAGTAACCAATTAAAAAACTGTCATATTTCATCTTAGCTCGAGAAGTGTGGCTTTACTTACGTCAGTATTCAAACTGATGACCAGTTTCTCCTAGTACGATTGTAAAAGTCACCTCGTATAATTTTTACCTTGTTTTACTGGCTTTCATTTTTACAAACATAGGGCCATAATGAAAATACAGGATGTAACAAAAATGTACGGCACAAATTGCAAGATACATTCCTCTCACGTAGGTGAAGAAATTTATACTGTATGAGCATGTGTCTGAAAACACTTTGTTTCCATGTTATAATTTATTTTCTCCAACACATTACTTATGGGAAACACACAATGACAGAACCATGAAGGACATGGGCTCTTGGTGAAGTCTGGTTACGTTGTGCACCGCCTGTGTTTTGTTTCACATCTCCCTGTTGCCATGCAACGTACGTCAATGCTTGTTTACAGGTAACAACTGTTCCAGTGATCGATCGTACGACCGTTCCAAGCACACGTGTTAGTACGTAGAGTTAATCACAGACTTTGCTCGTGTATTGGCAGCATACAGAAACGCAGAGATGACTGATCCCCTTTGATGTATAAATTAGCTGACGGCAATGGCGCTTGCGCTGAACATTTGTACCGGGAAAGATTTGCAGGACGGAGGTGCCGCGACAGAAAAAACGTCTTTAGTCATTGATCTTCGTCTTATGGAACATGGGACATTTAAGCCTGATATTCACGACCGAGAGGGGACTAGAAGGACGGGGACATCGCAACAGGAGGTTGAAATTTTTCACGCAGTTGATGACGACACTAGTGTCAGTACGAGACATGCAGCTGCGACAATGAATGTCGACCACGTGACCGTATGGCTACTGATGCAAGTGGACCAGTTGTATCCAAACCATTTACAGCACGTGCAGGCAATATCAGCAACTGATTTTCCTGCACGGGTGCTCTTCTGTGAATGGTTTATTCAACGAAGTGTCAACCCTTATTTTAGAGCAACAGTGCTGTTCACAGATCAGGCATCGTTTCAGCGACATCAGATTGTAAATTTTCACAGTCGGCATGTTTGTGTAGACGTTAATATTCACGCAGCTGTTGAAGCAAGTCATCAACAGATTGTCTGTCAATGTCTGGGCCGCATTGTTGGTGACAACTTTTTAGGGCCTCAACTTTTTCCACCCAGGCTCAACGGACAAAGTGGCCATATTTTCATAAAGAGTGTTGAACCTGATCTGTTAGCAGATGTGCCTTTAGCTGCACGACAAAACAGGTACTTTATGCACGATGGAGCACGTCCTCATTTTAGTGTTAATGTCCGTCGGCTTCAGCCGGCCGCGATAGCCGAGCTGTTCTAGGCGCTTCAGTCCGGAACCGCGCTGCTGCTATGGTCGCAGGTTCGAATCCTGCCTCGGGCATGGATGTGTGTGATGTCCTAAGGTTATTTAGGTTTAAGTAGTTCTTAGTTCTAGGGGACTGATGACCTCGGATGTTAAGTCCCATAGTGCTGAGAGCCATTTTTTTGAACCGTCGGCTTCTAAACAACTGATTCGATGACAGATGGATAGGTAGAGACGGATCAGTTGTATGGCCTCCACTGGACTTTTATTTGTGGGAGCATTTGGAAGCTTTTACGTACGGAAACCCCGTACAAGATCCTCAGAGCTGTTATGGAAGGCTGCGAAATCATAAGCAGTACTCCAGGGATACATCACTGCATCCGGGGTTCACTACGATGGCGGACTGATGCATTTAGCAATACCCACGGAGCGCATAATGAACATCTCCCATGAGAAAGAGTTGCTTATGGTATGCTGGTATGTTCTGTTCATGTTTGTTTTTCATGAAGAGGAATCTGTCCTGCAATTTGCGACGTTCATTTTCGTTACACCGTGTTTGAAAAATTTTCTTGTTTACTCACTTAGTCCCAGACTCATACAGTCAAGCCATGTACATCATTTCAGTCACAAATCTACGTGATGAATTTACCATGATGTCATTGAATCGCACTGGTTACGTCCATAAGATTTCGTACAAACGCGATAAAAACATAGAAATTATAAAAAACCTACAAAGATGATTATGATGATGATTATTAGTGTTTTAGGGCGGACAACAGCGAGGTTATCAGCGCCCGACCTACAAAGACATATTCATAAACAGTTAATTAATAAACTAAAGTCCCTTTAAGGTTTTGCATCTCTTCTGTTGAAGAATTAGACATCGTATGACTTCGACTTTCGACACCGCAAGGTAATATGACAACAATATGAGAATTTTGTTGTATGCTTTTGCCAGAAGCGTTTTCACGTTGAATTGTCTGCTGTATTTCATGCTCCTCAACTGCAGGTTAGAAGTATTTGTCGCCTGTCTTCCTCGTTGACAGAAAACTATCATATAGTTGAGATTTTCTTCCTCTTCACACTCAGAGTAGCGGAAGTCCGTCTTTCCGAGTCGCTGCACTCTATTTCTGTAGCGTTCGTGCTTAAATTTTCGGCGTGTCGCCATTACAGAAAACCTGCTTTGGATATTTTGAAATACCACTGTATACCACTGTATACTGAGACCCAAGGATAAAAATTTCATTATGGCTGCCCCCTAAAGACGTTAGAAGTTTTCCATTCATTGCACCACTGGTTTCATAGCGATGTCTTCAAAGTCTAAATCAGGATCTTTGCCGTACTCATTGCCAATGCCTGTCCGCCATTTCGTTGCCCCCATAGCCGGCGTCAATTTATGCTACATCGACACTTGTATTTTATGTCACAAAACAGACAATGGGGGCCGCTTTATGTTTCAATGAAACACTAACAGTCTCTCTCTGTGGTTTGAAACGTAAGGATTAATTACATTTTCATTTTAGCGATAACTTCTCGCCTTTTTTCTTCTCACTAATTATGAAACTTTACCAAAAACGAGACTAACATAGACAATACCATCGAAACAAGGTCAACAGGCCGTGCTGCTGCACGTATCTTGGTTTGTAATGAGCGTCACCAGAAGGGTTAGGACGGTTGAGGGGAACTCCTGGCTGACATTCCCTAGTGCCAAAGAATATGGGTGGGGTGGGGGAGGGCGGGAGGCAGTGCCAGACCACTGTGAGCCCCTGAGGGCGCCAGTACCCGTACAATCCCTTTGGCTCAATGGTGGTTTACGCGGAATGTAGCACGGACGACTAGTGTGAGATTTGCTGAGAGAATTGCGGGTCTCATTGTTGTGGGTAGAGACAGTTTCACTCTCTACACTCTATCATTACTTAGAACAGAAGCCTTGTAACTGCAGAAGTGCTCAAATACTGATACTAAACGTAGTGATTTGCCAATAAAAATGATGATAGTGGTTCACTTTAATACCTATAAGAAAAATGTCCTAGACGTAATCTCATTACTTGTAACTAGTCGAGAGTGCATGAAATTTTTCTTCCTTTCAGGATACGTCCGTGATGAGACTGAGAACTATCCACTGTGTATGCACCTGCTGTCAGTCCTGGTGGCAATAGCAATGTTTTCCTGGCTCGTCGAAGGCGTACTGCACTGGTGTCGCCGCAAGAGATGAATTTGGGCCATCTTATGACTGGTGTCATAAGTTTAACTAACAAAACTGTCATGATTTTTATACATAACATTGTTCCTGTACCAGGGAAAATACACTTTTGTTTGTGTCAACACTGGAATGAGGAGATGATGTAACAAAATAATTTTTCACTTAGTACTATGAACGTTGTAGCACATAAAGACTGAGGTGAGATCCGTCATATAGCTTAGTTACAGACATAGTACGTGAAAAAGTCGTGCTCCGAAACGACACTTGGTAATGATTCTTAATAATTTCTCTATGTGCTCTGCATGATATAGCTTGATAACTGTGTTGTACAAACCACGAGTTAAAAAGACGTGTCTTGTGTTCTGCCAATATCTCAGAATTTATTTAGTTTCTTTATGTATTAGGCTTTCCTTGTATAGAGAATGTCAAAGTACCAATTTCCGTTCATCCGACACATAAAGACTTGAGCCCAGGAAGTCAGCTAATAGAAAGTGTCCACAGACTAGTTGCAGAGTTGAGGCTGGGCACTCAACTCAAAGATGAGAAACCTCCCAAGCTGCACAGACACCCAGACAAGTATTTCAGAGGTAATGACTCCACCAAGATGCACCATATCTCGTATATTGTGTGGAGAAGAAGACAGAGCATGATGAAGAAGCATGATGAAGAAGAAGACGTTAATTACAAAGAGAACCATACGTATGTGAAAAAAGAAGCTGGATGTATTGGTGGAGATCATGAAGATGAAGATTACAGTGAGGAAGATGACGATGAGCAAAAAGTAGAAGAAGGTGGTCATGATGAGGAAGACGAAGTTTATAATAAATTGGAAGTTAATCTCCAACGAATCTTCAGTAGATATCGTATATGTCTACTGGAATAACCTGAATGCATTGGTAGAGCAATTTTTGTCCTTGCTAGCTTCAAAAGCAGTAGACATTAATTCAAATGACAATGAAATTACTAACTGTTGAAGAAGAAATTCAAAAAAGCAGCATTCTGAACATATTTCTTTGATAAATCCATTCCGAGCATAGAAAAATATATGGATGAACTACCTCAAACTGCTTTTTGGAAGTAAGGGATGATGTGAATGCCAATGCTGTTGGAATAACATGGCAATTATCATGGAAAAGTGCACTTTAAGCTGTAAATTGGATGAGTTATAGTGCCCTTGTGTGTTTTTCAGCACTATATAGAACCTATTTTATGTTTTTTCATTAATTTAATGCATGTTACAAATAATAGACTATAGTCGTCGACCAACCTGTAAAGTATTTCAGTAGTGTGAACCGTATGAATTTTTGTAATTAATACACACAATTTCTATGTAGAAATATTTAATTTGTATGCCCATTGTGCTTGCAAAGCGTGGTACAAAGATCAAACTTTGGTTGCCAACAAAAAATCTTATAGAAGGATTAAGATAATACTGTCATGTGTGTTTTGTGTTGGAAGTCATACATATTTTGAGAAGTAACGTAATTTTATTTTCATGCAAAATTTGATTTTTGTTCGCAGTCAGGGATTTGTAATTATATTTGTGTTTTATGATAAGAGACCTGCATGTGTTTTGTACTGAAAATCATTATTTATTACTATAAATACATTTATTTTGCTGAGAAAGATTATATTTTCGAGATATCGATTTTCCGTTTGTGTCTTGTTCAACCACTACCTTTGGACATGTTTCATATCTGTCTCGTTCCACCACATTCTTTGGTCAAGTCGTGTTGAATGTAATCTATTTGTGTTAGGAACTTCTCCTTGTGTGTTACAAAGTTATGTAGTTTAAGTATTCAATACACCACATAGTTTGACCAGATTTATGGTATTATTAGGTGTGTGATAATGGGAGATACAGTCTGCAAAGATTTTGGAGAGCCTTGGCACCAAAATTCCATTTGGTAAATGTTAAAGCATTTCTCGAAATCTCGTTTTGAACATAGCCTCTAACAGGAATAGTTGGAATGCAAGTAAAAAGCAATGTTAGGCTCTTCAATACAAAGATTATTTTTTCTAGTGTAATCCATGATGGATTATTTTTGATGCTCCAAAAATGGTGCAAGATGAAACTTTACTGGTAAACTTATAAAAATGACAGGTGATGACAGTTTGTGCTATAAACCACCAAAAAATAGCATGAGATTGAAATGGCAGCGCACTTTACAAATTTCAGATATGGAGATACCATTGCCCTGAGACAAATGTATAGAAAAATGTACATGTGGAATTATTTAATCTGTACTACATTGAGGTCTACACCAAGTGTAGACCTAGAAAAGGAACTAATTACATTCTCCCGCTAGCTGCCAGTACTTTAGACTACCTACTTGTCTGTATGCTTGCCAGCTTAGCATAGTATTTCAGTCAATATTTGTTCCATGCGTTATGGGCTTTGTCAGATTACTTTTGCTATATCATCGCCCTTGAATCTAATCATGAAATGTTAGTTGCCTTTGTAGCATGTTATTTTTAGTCACATGTCTTTGGGTATGTACATAACAGTCAAGCACTTAATTTGGGAATTCATATTTGAAGCACTGGTTTTACAGTTGCATGTTCAGTATATTACTTTACGATTTTTCTAGTTTTTCCTATAGTACTTTTCGCTTTTATGATCGATACTGCAGATAGTGGTATCCCTTGGCTATTAACTTATTATGAAAGCATCACTTAGAATTGCATGCTTAATTCGTAAAAAAAGTTTACTAAAATGTTACAACTATCCCAATTTACCCCACATGTGAGACACGTTGGTAAACGTGATGAGGTAAGTTGGCATGGTTAACAGGTTCTGAGGAATAGGCACAAGTTAGTAACTACGATTCTTTTATTTCAATACCATATGAAGGACAAATTGTGTTGGCACTTTCTTACTTTTAGATCTTTCATTTGCTAGTACATACTGTATTAGTGTCTGTCAAAATGCCAACAATATTAAAATATAATTAAGTTAGTAAATGAACACAGAAAAGTTATATGATAATAAAATAAAAAATAGCAACGAAATTATAGAATCATAACTTCGTGTCCACCAAGATAATAGGTCGATTGCTCACTTGAACTGGTGATTTTAGTTTTCGCACGATTTTGCTACTAAATCGAGCCAGGAACGTCAGGCCATCGCCAATATTTCTTTTCTTTCACCATTGTGGAAATAAGTATTTCATCACCATCAATTTCCGATATCTTTCCAGGACACAGATGTGCACTATACTGCACCATCACACAGTCTTCCACGTGATACTGCACCGAATTGTCTTCTTGACCTACATTCGTGGTGTCCTCTTTAGTAGTCGGTGTTGACTGGTATTATCGATATGGTGGAGACTTGGGCCCATATTGCTCTTCAGTGTCTGTACTTAGTGGGAAAACGACGCTGTCCTCCGAATCATCACAGCTTATTGCATCTGTCGTTTCGTGTTCAGATTCCATCATCACTGAATCATTTCCCTGAAAATGTTTTCCCTTCCTCATTTTTTGAGTTACAGCTCTTATGCCTGTCTTCTCTAAAATAGGCTTACTACTTGAGACTTGCTTTCTTTTTTGGTGGGAATGTCTGTCAAGATAGCAGTATGTCTCCTTTTCCTGCCACAGCTACACAGTTTTCGTGAGCCTGATTTTGGAAAAGGGTGAATTTCATCTGGTGTTACAATTCGGGACGATGATGGTGTGCTTGGAGTGGAAGGACTAGACTGGGGGAGCGGACCAATTACAACGTCGGAATTCACAGTCTGGACACCATCAGGAGGCGGGCGATCAGTGCCAGATGATGGCAGAAAGTCGAATTCATGAAATATGTCAGGATTCAAAGATCAAATGCCGCTTACTCTAACCCTGTGGTGATACTGGATGGGGTTGTTGCAGTGCAAAAGCAGCTTCACAATGCTAGGTATGTCATAAAGTGAAATCGTTTGGCCAGGACGATTACTCATCCAAGCACCACAAGCAGTATAGTTTTTAAGTGTCCCAAACACACTCCGGTCCAAAAGCTGCAATTTATGACTGCAGTGTGGGGGAAATGATAGAACAACCATCCCACTTTCTTTCAGTAAATCAAGTGCTTCAATAGACAAATGAGAGTCGTGGATGTCAAGCAGTAGAAGTGTTGGGTGATTCTTCGAACTTTTAGAATAGCGAATGAAGTGCTTGGAGAACTTAATAAAATTTGTTTCTACACTCCTGGAAATTGAAATAAGAACACCGTGAATTCATTGTTCCCGGAAGGGGAAACTTTATTGACACATTCCTGGGGTCAGGTACATCACATTATCACACTGACAGAACCACAGGCACATAGACACAGGCAACAGAGCATGCACAATGTCGGCACTAGTACAGTGTATATCCACCTTTCGCAGCAATGCAGGCTGCTATTCTCCCATGGAGACGATCGTAGAGATGCTGGATGTAGTCCTGTGGAACGGCTTGCCATGCCATTTCCACCTGGCGCCTCAGTTGGACCAGCGTTCGTGCTGGACGTGCAGACCGCGTGAGACGACGCTTCATCCAGTCCCAAACATGCTCAATGGGGGACAGATCCGGAGATCTTGCTGGCCAGGGTAGTTGACTTACACCTTCTAGAGCACGTTGGGTGGCACGGGATACATGCGGACGTGCATTGTCCTGTTGGAACAGCAAGTTCCCTTGCCGGTCTAGGAATGGTAGAACGATGGGTTCGATGACGGTTTGGATGTACCGTGCACTATTCAGTGTCCCCTCGACGATCACCAGTGGTGTACGGCCAGTGTAGGAGATCGCTCCCCACACCATGATGCCGGGTGTTGGCCCTGTGTGCCTCAGTCGTATGCAGTCCTGATTGTGGCGCTCACCTGCACGGCGCCAAACACGCATACGACCATCATTGGCACCAAGGCAGAAGCGACTCTCATCGGCGAAGACGACACGTCTCCATTCGTCCCTCCATTCACGCGACACCACTGGAGGCGGGCTGCACGATGTTGGGGCGTGAGCGGAAGACGGCCTAACGGTGTGCGGGACCGTAGCCCAGCTTCATGGAGACGGTTGCGAATGGTCCTCGCCGATACCCCAGGAGCAACAGTGTCCCTAATTTGATGGGAAGTGGCGGTGCGGTCCCCTACGGCACTGCGTAGGATCCTACGGTCTTGGCGTGCATCCGTGCGTCGCTGCGGTCCGGTCCCAGGTCGACGGGCACGTGCACCTTCCGCCGACCACTGGCGACAACATCGATGTACTGTGGAGACCTCACGCCCCACGTGTTGAGCAATTCGGCGGTACGTCCACCTGGCCTCCCGCATGCCCACTATACGCCCTCGTTCAAAGTCCGTCAACTGCACATACGGTTCACGTCCACGCTGTCGCGGCATGCTACCAGTGTTAAGACTGCGATGGAGCTCCGTATGCCACGGCAAACTGGCTGACACTGACGGCGGCGGTGCACAAATGCTGCGCAGCTAGCGCCATTCGATGGCCAACACCGCGGTTCCTGGTGTGTCCGCTGTGCCGTGCGTGTGATAATTGCTTGTACAGCCCTTTCGCAGTGTCCGGAGCAAGTATGGTGGGTCTGACACACCGGTATCAATGTGTTCTTTTTTCCATTTCCAGGAGTGTATTATCCAACCTGACTTGTTGGCATCATTGTCAGAGCCACCTGGAGCTTCTAGAACAAAATTTGGTTTTATTTTGCTCTAAGAAATATAAAGAACAAACGGATAGCATTATCTCCAGCTGATACACACATTGCTAGGCTTGCGAGACTGCCTCTTTCAGCAGAGGTTATCCTTTCAATTTCTTTAAAACCTTTCCGTGCCCCCACTCTGTCTGTTATCTGTAAAGTTGTGATCCCCGTTTTATCCATTTTCCGTATATCCTGAGCTTGCAACTTCAGTCTAACTTAAATCTTTTTAACCAAACTGAAGAAGTTGTTCACATTTTCTTCATTAAAACTTGTGGCCCTGGCTAGACTTGTGGCTCCAGGTGTTCGGATGGATAAACTCTGACGCCTCCTCATGAAATCGCCATTTTCTTTTCCTCCCAAGAATGTGATACGTTAACTTCATTTTTGGTAGCGTATTGAAAAGAAAATTTTCTAACGTCCTTCGGGCTTAAGCCGAAATAAATATCTGAGGCTTTCTTATGGTATTCACTTAATAGATACTCCTGTTCAAGAGAGAAAACTTGTCACACAAAATACGAAGTATGTCGTCAGTTGAGAATCTAATATTATGTCAGGCATGTGTGGTAGCAAGATATATGGCCTTGGAGTTCAATAGACCTACAGGGAAGAGCTTACATAAGTATTTTTTTAAAGTTATGTCACTTGGCTGATACATACCTTCCTAGGAGTTTTATATCCACTTAGAACATAAGGGGCTTCATCAGTAGAAGCATCAAATTCTCTCGCTTCTAGGCAATATCTAGCTAAGCTCCGTACAGGGATGTTGAGTTCCTCTGCTGAGGTGTCTAGGATTCTTTTGTCGATAATGTAAGCACGTATGGCATTCTTTACGTTCCGAGCAGTATGGTTTGCTCGTTCCGTCTTTCTCTTGTAATTCCTCACAGGCAAACTTCAACGAAATGTATCAGAAAGCAGTTAAAAAACTTCAGCAGATACCTATGTGAAAGAAATGTCAGTGAGGGGTAAGATGGCATACGTCACGTGGTCTACGCCAACATGCCCTTAAGCTAAGATGCCAACTTGTCCCAACAACACATATTAGACAAGATAGATGCCTCACCGCTATATAAAAAGTTTTACGAAGCAGTTCAGTACTTGAATACAATTATTATTGTCTCCTCTACCCGTCACAGCTGCTTAAAATTCCGACGGATTCTAGAGCTCACGTAATAACAAAACATTACAGTGAAAAAAAAAAAATACTCTCCCGTCTTAGAAACTAGAAACATGAAGTCCTTCCTCTCTGGGAGTTCTCGTCAGACTTAAACTACAATGGAAAGTACAACGCCGTTTGTAAATTTGACTGTTGCGATCCTAGCGCTCAGTTCTTATAGCCGTAGAAGAAAGAAGCTGTTTGCTAACGTATGCCATATGAAACTTCCTGGCAGATTAAAACTGTGTGCCCGACCGAGAGTCGAACTCGGGACCTTTGCCTTTCGCGGGCAAGTGCTCTATCGATCTGAGCTACCAAAGCACGACTCACGCCCGGCCCTCACAGCTTTACTTCTGCCAGTATCTCGTCTCCTACCTTCCAAACATGCACTTGCCCGCGATAGGCAAAGGTCCCGAGTTCGAGTCTCCGTCGGGCACACAGTTTTAATCTGCCAGGAAGTTTCATATCAGCGCACACTCCGCTGCAGAGTGAAAATCTCATTCTTATGCCATATGCTTACTAGCCCCGGTCTCCCCTTCATAATTTTCCATGTGGCACAAAAATTTCAGATCCTTGAGATTCTTTTGAACACAGTCGAGGTGGATGCTCTTGAGCTACAGTGTGATACACTCTTTTAATGGCCACTAAAATGCTACACTGTGATTCTCTGTTTAAATACTACACTCTTATTGACTTTAGAGGGAATGCGGAGGGGGAAGGGAGGAGATGGAATGAGAGGGTGTCATGTTTCACATGATGGTGATGGTGATGATGATGATGATGATGATGATGATGATGTCGTAGTTAAGGAGGATGTAGTTTGTCACTTGATAGATATGGGGGCGTAGCCTCTCGTCATCTGGGATTTTTTATTTTCTGGCATCGTGAATGACTGCAGTGCTGCGACGAAAGTGCCAACTAGTGGCAGAAACTTGAACTATACGCCAGAACATACACAGATGTAGATAGGGTACTTAAGATATTTGTTACTTGAAATTCTTGAGATAAACTATAGTACGTGTCCTAATACACTATAAAATAGATAAATTTTCTACCGTGGATTCGTAAAGTTTATGTATTCCTTAAACGCTGAAGCTGTGATAAAATTAATAAATATTAGATGAACGCTTGATATACTTAAGGGTGGTGGAATCTGCTAGAGCTTAGTGTTTGAAATGTCTCCCATTGCACTAATATCGGCATCGTGCAATTATCAAACATATTCAGATCGTTTAAAGATAAACAAAAGCCACGATATGTGTACACATATCTAACTAATTTAACACACTACATACGATAAAACACAATAGTGTGTACGACACCGTAACAGTTGCAGGGCAAACCATTCATTTATTGGCGCTATGTACAGGTATAAACTATAGCGAAAGTTGGGTAATATACAATATGAATAATAAACAAGAGGGAACAATATCAATGGAAGCTCAAGAGATAAGTGTTCAGATTAAAAAGGGCATAGTATAAGGATTAGGCGTTTCTCCCCTGTTGTTCATCCTGCGCAGCGACGAAACAACAAGGGAAGAAAAAGAAAGGTTTAGGACAAGGGTTAGAACAAATGGGAGGATAGTAATAACAAAATTCAGTGATCCATGTTCAGCCTCATTGAAGCTCCACTCCTAATTTCGTCTCCTTAGAAATTTTCGGTTTCCACAGTTGGTCACACAGAATTAGGTGCGTGTATCGAATATACGTCCACTGTGTTGTTGACAAAGTTCGTTGTGTAGAGCACGTGTAGCTTGCATGTATGAAGGGATTCATTGTTTTATAACAAGGTGAGTTAGTGTAGCGATCACATTAACAGCCTGCAAATCTTTTTGTGAAATACTGGGCTACATTTCAATCGTGTGTTGAAGTCTAGGGTGTGTAACTGTGATAGTCAAGGGTTTTGTTTATGCTGCTGTAACGGCCAACGTAATTAATCTGAAAATGTTCGTAATTTCTTCCCCCATGCACTTCTTATTTTCGCCCCGGAGACAAAACTGAGAACAGTTATTAAACACAGATTTCATGTGGTATTTATAAGAAATGTTTTTTTATTTCTTTTGGTATTGGAAAAAGCAGAGGGAGAGAAATGGATTCGTTGCACAAAATTCTTAGTTTGTTATCACGAAACATGCTGTTTACCTATACTGGCATACAAAGTCATAAGGTACACGTCTTTGGAAAGCTGAAAAAGCTTGAAAAGATTGTTCATTCATGACATTCAAGTGATTCATAATAGTGAAAATCCCTGGCAATGTTAGAATGGCAAACTACATTTAAATTAATAGAACCTTAGAGAATTTTCGTGAGGGGCAAAATTACAACACTCTTTTTGTGTTTCTGTTTTTACAACGTTAATGTTTATGTCAAATACTGGATATAATATGTTACAACACTTTAATTGTAACTTGCCTTCATGTGGAGCATAAATTCAGGAATATACATAACAGTTTCTAAACTTTTCCGTAATCTTCCAGGAGTTATACAGGTCCTAACGTTCTAAGAGGTCGAAATTTGTGCTCCATACCTTACATCAAAGAAAGATGAATGTATTGAGAAATAGCAGAAATGAGATTGGCCAGGAACACCGCTTTCCTCGCTAAAAGAAATGTCCTAATATCAAACGTAGGCCGCGGGACTGCTACGGTCGCAGGTTCGAATCCTGCCTCGGGCATCGGTGTGTGCGATGTCCTTAGGTTAATTAGGTTTAAGTAGTTCTAAGTTCTAGGGGACTTATGACCTAAGATGTTGAGTCCCATAGTGCTCAGAGCCATTTGAACCATCAAACGTAGGCCTTCGTTTGATGAAGAAATGTCTGAGTAGGTACGTCTGAAGGATAGCACTGTATAGAAATGAATCATGGAATGTGAGAATACCAGAAATGAGGAGAATCAAAGTATTTCGGATGTGGTGTAACAGGAAGATGCTTGAACTTTAAATTTAGTGAGCTGGTAAGATACGAAATGTAGAAGTTCCCCGCAGAATCGTCGAGGAAGGGATTATGTGGAAGAAGTAGAAGAATCGGCAGTATGATAGTATATGTGTTAAGGCATCGGAGAATTACTTTGAAATTACTAAAGCGAGCCACAGAGAGCAAACGCTGTAGAAGAAGCAGACACAGGGTTGAAGAAGTTGGATGTAAATAAAACTCTGAAGGGACTGTACAGGAAAAGAAATCGAAGGAAGCAAGGTCATACCGGTCATCAGTCGACACAACTTTAGCGAAATTAGTAAGCAGTGTGCATTCATACAATTCAACAGTACTGCATCTTCAATTTCGCCATTAATGACATTAATAACCAGTGTGTTCTCAACGATTGTGTGACGCTACATTCTTATTAAACAGATGCAATATGGAATTTGTTTGTTACGTTTCTTTCCCTGCCTATAGATGTCGAGCGGTCTCTCGTGTAATGACTCGTCGAAGGGTCAGGGACTTCAGACAAATACCAGGCGAAGTGTTAATGGATAAGAAGGAAGGAAGGAAGGAAGGATGATTAGTGTTCAACGCCTCGTCACCATTGAGGCCATTAGAGCTGTAGGAGAACCTCGGATTGCTTCGAGGATGAAGAAGGAAATCGGCCAGTAGTGATTTAGGGAAATCACGGAATACATAAATCAGAAAGGTCGAACGCGGATTTGAACCGTCGTCCTCCAGAATGTGAGTCGAGTGCGCTAAGCACTGCGGCACTTCGCTTGGTGTTAGCGGGTAAGAGGTATTCTCTGTATGGAACATTTTAGAGGAATTTCCACTTCTGATATACCAGCTTCACACAAGCTCTGGTCATAACCTCAGGATGGGAACTATTTATATCTTAATACTGAGATGAATCGCCTAACACAAAACATGCGAAGAATAATCTACGCGATGTCTGCTTATTCATGCGTGTTTTAAGTAATGTTGATGCTTTGCTCGACAAGTGGAGTGTAGGGCTCGACAAGTAATGTGTACCTAACAAGGTTAAGTTTTTCACAGACATGTTAAGTGTATTGCTCGACAAGTAATGAGTAGCTGTAAGTAATGTGGACAAGGATGAGTGCTTTTCTGACAAGCTATGTATGCCTTATCAAGTTGTATGACATATGTGTGGCTCGACAAGTAATGTGTACCTGACAAGGGTGAGTACTTGGGTGACAAGTTAACTAGATACCTCGACAAGTTGTATGACAAGTGTATGGCTCGACAAGTAATATGTACCTGTCAAGGTTGAGTACTTGTCTTGATGCAGTTTATAACTAAATTCATAACTGTTTGTATCACTACTAGAGCAGAAACTACTGTCACCATCAGTCTATACACACGCCGTTCTCCTCGCTTAGCAGTTACACAGAAATAGCGATCAGGCCGGATCCAGAGGTGTAGGCGGGGGAGGTGGGGGGCGGGGGAGGGGGGTAGGGAGGCAGCGAATAGCGCCACCGCAAAGGCTGGCAGGTTTTTGGGGGCTCCAAAATCTTAAATTGTAAGGTTTTTAAAAAGAATGAATTAAACAAGACATTGAAGGTTTTGCATCAACGGAGAAGTATGATAAAAAGTCGGAAAGACAAATCATTCATAAAGTCTATTGTCTTGCCGGAAACTATCTACTGTATTGTGATATGGATGACAAACGAAGCGGCGGAGCTGGTGTGTCTTTCAAAATTGCAAAGCTTGCTAGTGGCAGTGTGGCCCACTCAACGTCTACCATGCACCTACCCAGTACTTGAGAAGTACCTACGTCAGCCTGAAAGCAACTACAGAACCGAAAAAAGAAATAAAGGTACATATCAACGTATGATCAACTAATAGTTATTATTATACAGTAGCCTTAAACACATGTAGCAATATCGCTGAGCAAAATTGTAACCAATATTTAAAAAGTGAAATATGCGCTGCTCGTCACACGTCAAAGTCTTTTGAACCCTGACATTGTGGAGATTAAGCGGCGTTTAAACGTGGAAAGATGCACGGCATCCATCCGTCACCACTACCTCTTCTTGCGATCCGCCATTAATACCATTTGCATTAGTCTTCTTCTTACAACACTCCTCTAGTTTTTCCTCCTTCGTTTGTAGTTTCTTTTAAGTTATCCCCCATTCCCAGTTACTTCTCTGTGTTGAACCCATAATAAATAGATATTAATATTAAGAGAATACGGGAAAAACCTATAAACCGTTATTTTTTAGCTGAAGCAACAAAACTGCACTACACTAACTGTTTATTCAGTTTCACGGTATTTCAGACTGTTTGCGTCTCAAAAACTTCATTTGGAATTTAATTGTTACCCTTCACTACAATAAATGAAAGTACTTTCAAAACTTTGTTTTGAGCCAAGAATCGCAAACGTGGCATCTCGGAAAGCACACCTTCTCCATACCCTACCACAGCCGTTTTCTCTTTATGTACTACTAGCGAACCCGGCTACGTTTTGCAGTTGCTAAATAAGTATTCTTTCCTCCTCTCTCTGCTCATTCCTTCCTCCCCCTCTTTTTGTCCATCTTCTCCTACTCCGCACTCTCCGTCCAGCACATTTTCATCCTATCTCCGCCCATTTTTTCTCCCCCCCCCTCTCTCTGTCCTCCTTCCACCACTCTTTGTCAATTTCCTCCTTCCCTCTCTATCCAACACATTCCCAACTCCCTCACCATTAGTCTACTTTATTGTTATTGCAAACAAAATCTTGATTGGGAAATCAAGTCGCTTAAAATGAGTGGGTAAATCCACTGGAGACTTCTTCATCTCCTGGATCAGTGAGGATAGTTTTCACGTAGTTTTAAACTGCAAATACTTGGGATTACAAGGCTTGGGACGATTTCGTAGTAGTAGTCGTTGTTTTCACATCATAAGTGGATATGACAAAATACATTGTTCTGTTTTCTGTTAAAACCGACAGCGAGAAAGAAAACTAAAACGCCAGTTTTTACAACACAGCACAGCCTTTCCATTCTCGTAGTTTGTTTTAACAAGAAACCTGTACATTGTCGTTTAAATAAATATGTAGCCTATTTCTGTTTGGATGTTTATATAGTGTCGTGTGGATATTTGAAGTACGTTGCTCAAGAGTGTCAGAGATTGTTGCTAAATACATTTCCCTATCATAGCCTATGTCTCTCAAAATGTTTGTAAGAGTATCGTGTGAATGTCTGACGTCAATTAGTCAAGATCGTTTCGGGAATTTTGGTAACAACATACACTCCTGGAAATGGAAAAAAGAACACATTGACACCGGTGTGTCAGACCCACCATACTTGCTCCGGACACTGCGAGAGGGCTGTACAAGCAATGATCACACGCACGGCACAGCGGACACACCAGGAACCGCGGTGTTGGCCGTCGAATGGCGCTAGCTGCGCAGCATTTGTGCACCGCCGCCGTCAGTGTCAGCCAGTTTGCCGTGGCATACGGAGCTCCATCGCAGTCTTTAACACTGGTAGCATGCCGCGACAGCGTGGACGTGAACCGTATGTGCAGTTGACGGACTTTGAGCGAGGGCGTATAGTGGGCATGCGGGAGGCCGGGTGGACGTACCGCCGAATTGCTCAACACGTGGGGCGTGAGGTCTCCACAGTACATCGATGTTGTCGCCAGTGGTCGGCGGAAGGTGCACGTGCCCGTCGACCTGGGACCGGACCGCAGCGACGCACGGATGCACGCCAAGACCGTAGGATCCTACGCAGTGCCGTAGGGGACCGCACCGCCACTTCCCAGCAAATTAGGGACACTGTTGCTCCTGGGGTATCGGCGAGGACCATTCGCAACCGTCTCCATGAAGCTGGGCTACGGTCCCGCACACCGTTAGGCCGTCTTCCGCTCACGCCCCAACATCGTGCAGCCCGCCTCCAGTGGTGTCGCGACAGGCGTGAATGGAGGGACGAATGGAGACGTGTCGTCTTCAGCGATGAGAGTCGCTTCTGCCTTGGTGCCAATGATGGTCGTATGCGTGTTTGGCGCCGTGCAGGTGAGCGCCACAATCAGGACTGCATACGACCGAGGCACACAGGGCCAACACCTGGCATCATGGTGTGGGGAGCGATCTCCTACACTGGCCGTACACCACTGGTGATCGTCGAGGGGACACTGAATAGTGCACGGTACATCCAAACCGTCATCGAACCCATCGTTCTACCATTCCTAGACCGGCAAGGGAACTTGCTGTTCCAACAGGACAATGCACGTCCGCATGTATCCCGTGCCACCCAACGTGCTCTAGAAGGTGTAAGTCAACTACCCTGGCCAGCAAGATCTCCGGATCTGTCCCCCATTGAGCATGTTTGGGACTGGATGAAGCGTCGTCTCACGCGGTCTGCACGTCCAGCACGAACGCTGGTCCAACTGAGGCGCCAGGTGGAAATGGCATGGCAAGCCGTTCCACAGGACTACATCCAGCATCTCTACGATCGTCTCCATGGGAGAATAGCAGCCTGCATTGCTGCGAAAGGTGGATATACACTGTACTAGTGCCGACATTGTGCATGCTCTGTTGCCTGTGTCTATGTGCCTGTGGTTCTGTCAGTGTGATCATGTGATGTATCTGACCCCAGGAATGTGTCAATAAAGTTTCCCCTTCCTGGGACAATGAATTCACGGTGTTCTTATTTCAATTTCCAAGAGTGTATATATATATATATATATATATATATATATATATATATATATATATATATATATATTGCAACAAATATTGCCTATTTTCCATTCGAGAGATTATTAGACCACTGTGTAAAAATTTAAAATAAGTTAGTCAATAACTTTTCGAGATTTTTGGTAACAACGTTAAAAAATGTTTTGACATTATCTAATAGTATAGATATATACATTTATAACCATACATATAAAACAAATAAGTAACCTACGTCTGTCCAAAGGTTTATCAATCATGAAAATTTTTTTGATGTCAACCTGACAACAATTTTTAAACGTTTTTGCTGCGCATAATTATCATTTATGTCTTATCTGTATATTAAATATGTAGCCTACATCTGTTCGAACTTTTATTGGTATAAAAATAGGAAGTAAATCGGTCAAGAATTTTTCGAGAATTTTGCAAAACGGATGAGCT
Organism: Schistocerca cancellata; assembly: GCF_023864275.1. NCBI lineage: Eukaryota > Metazoa > Arthropoda > Insecta > Orthoptera > Acrididae > Schistocerca > Schistocerca cancellata. The sequence continues at coordinate 172,589,310 of NC_064631.1, forward strand.
CACGCTATATATATATATATATATATATATATATATATATATATATGTGTGTGTGTGTGTGTGTGTGTGTGTGTATGTGTGTTCTCATCCGAACGTTTATTAAAGTATTGTGTAAAAATTCTTAAGTAAAGCGGATAAGAACTTTTCGAGTTTTTCGGTAAAACGTTAAGCAACGACTTGCCTTTACATAAAACTTGCTAGTATAGGTTGACACACTAAAGAGGTGCTTGCGGTATATGCATTTTTTTCAACAAATAAAAATAAAGCATTTAAGGGTAAGTCATTTGCTGTCGTATGACCTACTTTGTACAGCAGAAGCGCCGACGATTGCCGTTACCGTTGTCACCAGTATTACCGTTCAGTTTCCAAGACGGTGTTGGAAACTCTCCTCCCGGTTGCGAGCATCCGACGCGTAGGTTGGCAACTTCATTGTAGAGTAACAATGTTCACTTGCTTTGTTTTGACTACAACTAACAGTTCAGTACCGAGTGAACTGTGATATGGTGGTCGAACTGTGGTCTGTGCCGCTGATACAGGTCCAAATGTGCTGTGCTGTTGGAAACATATTTCATTTGCTAAACACAATTCATTATTATCTGTTGACTTCGAACAATAATCGTGCAGGTGAAGAAGTTTCTGTCACCGGTATTATATCCCTCCTGTAGGCAGTCCAGTAAAGACGAGTCCAATGATTGAATTAAAAGTTAATATTTGTATGGTCGGCTGATAGTGTCCGGGCTTTAGTGGTTTAATGTGAAAAGACTTTCGCAGTGAGACGTGTTTTCTTTAGGCTATACTGCGAATGCTATAAAGTCTCACAATGTCTGACGGCAGGAAGCGCGTCTTGAGAAGTCAGTATAGGAAAAGAGCAGCTGAAAGAGAAAATGTAGATAAAAATTGAAATTTTCATTAGATAATTTTTTCAAGTTAAAGGTTTTGAACAAGATGCTCCAGGCACGAATGCAGATGCAGACATAAATCAGTCCAAGCCTTTGGTAAGTGATGTTCCTTCAACGTCACAGTGTAAAACGGTCGTTGTATATGAATGCGACACTGTTCGAGCCTAGTCTAACAACTGCACGTCTGACAATCAAATTGGAAGTTATGCAGTAGATTCAGATCCCGCAAAACAGCCTGGAAAAACAAATGATTTTGTTAGGACAACCTTAGTCGAAAGAGGCCCTCCTGATCAGATTACTGAATTAGTCTAAGGATGATTCTAACTGTCGCTCTACTTCTAAAACCTACAATTACAGTTTGTGAAATGGTGAAATTGCTCAGAGAATATGGTCAGTTTATTCAGAAGGCGCTATTGTTTTTTCTAACATTGTTTTTTCTAACATTAAAATATTGCTCACTTCAGGTGGTTACAGTAACTGATAGCACATTTCTGAGAACTTTTGCAGCCACGGTAGCATCCAAGTGTACTCGGAATCACACCAAAAGTGGATGGAGCTCAGCAAAAGATTAAAAGTTGTCAATATTATCGATGCTGGAACTCTGGAGATATTGAATGCGCAAAAGCAGCAGTGTAAATGTGTTGGCTTCACAGTGTCTTCGTTGAAGAGGAACTTCAGACAAGCCGTTTACTCACAACCAGGAAACGTTCTTAAAGTTGGACGGATTATTTGGAAAATTTATTTCAGTTCTGGGAGAACATCTAGTGTTGAAAATAAGTCTCATTATTATCTGGGAAAATATATAAAATGCAATATTTCACTTTCTCAATCACAAAATTAAAACCAAAATGCAATCTCTCCTGAAAGCTGTTAAATATTACAGTGCAAATTTGGAGTGCACACCAGACATTTCTTGTCCTGCGAAAATGATAATAACAGTGCGTTTCTTTAATGTGAATTCCACACTGATATTGACGCTCTTTTGTATGGTGAGAAAAATTTATGACTGTTGTTCTGTGCCTACGCTAAGGTGGGCAGTCTTGAACCGTCATATATCTGCCCTAACGTTGAAGCCACTGAAAGCAACACGATGGGAAGCGGAGTTGACGCAGTCGCCCCTGTAAACTAACGAGAGCAATGTAAAAGTAAAATTTTAACAACCAATCTGAGTAAAACCACGAAAAGGTTTTGGTCGTACGAAACATCATTAGACGGTTAGAAATCCTCTATTAATTCACTCAGTGATCATCCTGGAACCTCAACAGGAGATAACAAAGAGAAGGCCAAAATACTGAATTCAGTCTTCCGAAACTTCCCTACTTTCAATCAACATATGAACATAGAAATGGCGGTTATTGAGATAATCGATCGCGGAGTAGGAAGGCAGCTACACTCGCTTAGTAGTGGAAAGGCATCAGGGCGAATTTAGATAGCAGTAAGATTCTCTAAAGAAAGAACTTGCTCCCTTTCTATCTCCAGTTTATCGTAGATAGCTGGAGCAACGAAGGGTATCAAGTGATTGGAAAAAAGTGCACATCAATCCTGTTTTCAAGAAGGGCTGTACTACAGACGCACGTAACTATAGGCCTATATCATTGACGTCAGTCTGTTGTCGAATTATGGAACATGTATTACGCTCAAACTACGTTTTTGAAGAACGGAAATATGTTCTGTAAAATTCAACATGGATTCCGCGACAGAGATCTTGGGAAACTCAGCTCGCTGTGTTCCTCACTGTAACACTGTAGACAAGATGCTCAGTTTGATGCCGTGTTCCTTGACTTCAGGAAGGCATTTAGCGCCGTCCCAACTGTAGTTTAATGAAAAAAAAATATGAACTCACCGAGTGTCTGACCAAATTTGCGACAGGATTCAAGACTTCGTTCCAGGTGGAACGCAACATGTCGCTCTTAACGGAACAAAAGCGCCGATGTAGAGGTAAGTGTTCTGTTACAACGTACATAAAAGATCCAGTGGAAAGTGTCGGAAGCTCTTTAAGGCTTCTCGCAGATGCTGTGGTTGTCTACAAGAAAGTAGGAATACCATGAGGACAATAACGATTTGGAGAATGGTCTACGGAGGACTGGCGGATGGTGCATTCACTGGCAGTTGACCTTGAACAAAAATAAATGTAATTTATTGAGCTTACGCAGGAAAAGAAATGCACTGTTGTACAATTACAATATTGATGACAAATTGCTGGAAACGGTATCTGCCGTAAAACATCTATGCGTAACTATCCAGAGCGTCCTTAAGTGGAATGACCACATGAAGCAAATAGTAAGAAAAGCTGACGCCAGACAGAGATTCGTGGTAATAATCTTAAGGAAATGTAACTCATCCACGAAAGAAAAGGTTTACAAGGCGGTTGTTGGACCGATTCTTAAGTAGAACTAGCAGAACAGAGAGAGCAGGTCCAACGGTTGTTTAGCTGGCGCGAGACCGTCACCGATATGTTCAACAAACTCCAGTGCCACGCGTTGTCAGAGAGGCGTTGTGCGTCACGGAGAGGTTTACTGTTGAAGTTTCGAGAGAGAACTTTCCAGGGATAATAGGACAACATATTACATCCACCCACATACATCTCAAGACATGAACACGAGAACTGAAGCTAAGATGGAGACTCCCACGAGCCATTCGCAAGTGGAATAGGGAAGGGAAGATCAATTAGTTTTACCAGACACACTCTTGGCCACACGCTGTTACGTACTGTACCTTGTGGGGTATGATGTAGATGTAAATAAAACATAGAAGAGGTCTGTGATACACTGTTTGAAATATTTGAAATAATCAGAGACGAAAATAAGAACCATCTGTCAAATCTTATTCCCGACATAAGTTCCTTTGTTCAGTAATGATATGGTATGATACAGTACTCCATATTAATGTTTTCAGCATAAAGCTACATAGTATTACCACAGAAGTATTGAAAGTCAGTCCGGAGCCGCGCGGCTGCTACGGTCGCAGGTTCGAATCCTGCTTCTGGCATGGATGTGTGTGATGTCCTTAGGTTAGTTAGGTTTAAGTAGTTCTAAGTTCTAGGGGACTGATGACCACAGATGTTAAGTCCCATAGTGCTCAGAGCCATTTTATTGAAACTCACTGACGTACTTTAGGACACAGAGTATTTCACAATTGCAGTTAGTACTCCAGATTTCAAGAGAACCTGCTACATACTAATAAACTAGCAACCCAACTCGATATAGGAAACCTAACCATATGTGGAACAATTGAGATCCGGAAGATTTATGAGAAGAAACAGTTCCAGCATCTGGGGGGAGATGAGAAAATTGAAGATCCAGAAACGCAGCACAAATAGATTTTTACTTTGAAGTACTGGATGTTACAAAATGTGCTCTCAGCGAGAGTTTTAAACAGCTTAAAGCCGCAGTCAGCTTTTTCACATATTGTATGACATTAGTGCAGTTTAAGACATGTGACCTGACGTTCCAACAATCAAATGTTCCAAATTGTGCTGTAGTTTTAGTCATGGGCCAGCCAAGGACCTCATCTTCCTGACTTTCAAGATGAAGTTAAATTGGTCGCAATGTTGATATAGCACGGTAGCACACCATCTTAAACTTTGAAACTCATTCTGGAGTATGACTTGGCGATCAACGTAAGTGTAGTCCTAGGAATTGTGCTAAAACAACCAGTGACAGTGGCAAGTGTAGAAAGAATGTCTTTGAAGCTTAAACTGATTAAATGTACCGAATTCAACAGTGGGACAGGCACGACTGTGTGGTCTGGCGACGGGTGTCGATTGAAGAACTACTATTCCGTGTTCATCTTGAGAATAAACCTAGGTAAACATTAAACCATGTATTCTTCCGCGTTTTCTAGAATCTCATTGGATTTCCTTTCCCTTGGAGCGGAAGTCAAGCTGTCTCGAGTACAGTTAAGTACGGTAATAGCGATGCGTTTGCTGCTGTGCGTTACGCGCACATCGATTGAGCGACAATACGGGACAACAACTTTACCGGAGCATTTAACTAGGACAGCTCTGGCTAGCCTGCTGGTCCAGCTAACCTGCAGTGGTGTGAGCAGTTAACATTTACGACCTTAAAAATAGACGAGCAGAGAAACAGTATATCTTTGAAGTGCAGTAGTACGGTAATGTTGCACGCAACATTTTATTAGAAACAAGAACACCTGTAATTTTCATTAAAATGATGATTAGATATGTTAATTAGCATATATTTCATGAATTTTACATTTAAAAGATTTAGGAATTCCGAAATGAACAAACAGATGGGTTAGCAAAGCAAGATTTGTACCATAGATTCATGAATTCTACCGAACTATCATTCTACAAGAATGATAGTTCGGTAGATGGGTTCGGTTGTTTGGGGGGACGAGACCAGACAGCGAAGTCATCGGACACATCGCATTACGGAAGGTCGGGGAAGGAATTCGGCCGTGCCCTTTCAAAGGAACCATCCCGGCATTTGCCTGGACGGATTTAGGGAAATTACGGAACCCTTAATGAGGGTGGTCGTACGAGGGATTGAACCGTCGTCACCCCAAATGCGCCACCTCGTTCGGTTCGGTAGTATTCATGCAGACATCCCCCAGGCTATGGCTAAGCCATGACTCTGCAGTATCCTTTCTGCCAGGAGTGCTAGCTCCGCAATGTTGGCAAGAGAGCTTCTGTGAAGTTAGGAAGATAGGAGCCGATGTACCAGCAGAGTTAAGTTGTGAGGAAAGGTCGCGAGTCGTGCTTGGTTAGCTCAGTCGGTAGAGCACTTGTCCGCGAAAGGCAAAGGCACCGAGTTCGAGTCTCGTCACTAACGGTGTTCCAAGGGGATGTAACAGTATGGAGCACGAAGCAGAGTCCGCCAATTACACAGTACGTATTAACTGCTCGACAAAGCACGACAGCACAGTGAGTGAGACTGATCACGAATTTTGAAATAAAAACTACATACCTAAGGTGTGACTAACAAGGGAACCTCCCCATCGCACCCCCCTCAGATTTAGTTATAAGTTGGCACAGTGCATAGGCCTTGAAAAACTGAACACAGATCAATCGAGAAAACAGGAAGAAATTGTGTGGAACTATGAAAAAAATAAGCAAAATATACAAACTAAGTGGTCCATGCGGATAATACACTCCTGGAAATGGAAAAAAGAACACATTGACACCGGTGTGTCAGACCCACCATACTTGCTCCGGACACTGCGAGAGGGCTGTACAAGCAATGATCACACGCACGGCACAGCGGACACACCAGGAACCGCGGTGTTGGCCGTCGAATGGCGCTAGCTGCGCAGCATTTGTGCACCGCCGCCGTCAGTGTCAGCCAGTTTGCCGTGGCATACGGAGCTCCATCGCAGTCTTTAACACTGGTAGCATGTCGCGACAGCGTGGACGTGAACCGTATGTGCAGTTGACGGACTTTGAGCGAGGGCGTATAGTGGGTATGCGGGAGGCCGGGTGGACGTACCGCCGAATTGCTCAACACGTGGGGCGTGAGGTCTCCACAGTACATCGATGTTGTCGCCAGTGGTCGGCGGAAGGTGCACGTGCCCGTCGACCTGGGACCGGACCGCAGCGACGCACGGATGCACGCCAAGACCGTAGGATCCTACGCAGTGCCGTAGGGGACCGCACCGCCACTTCCCAGCAAATTAGGGACACTGTTGCTCCTGGGGTATCGGCGAGGACCATTCGCAACCGTCTCCATGAAGCTGGGCTACGGTCCCGCACACCGTTAGGCCGTCTTCCGCTCACGCCCCAACATCGTGCAGCCCGCCTCCAGTGGTGTCGCGACAGGCGTGAATGGAGGGACGAATGGAGACGTGTCGTCTTCAGCGATGAGAGTCGCCTCTGCCTTGGTGCCAATGATGGTCGTATGCGTGTTTGGCGCCGTGCAGGTGAGCGCCACAATCAGGACTGCATACGACCGAGGCACACAGGGCCAACACCCGGCATCATGGTGTGGGGAGCGATCTCCTACACTGGTGATCGTCGAGGGGACACTGAATAGTGCACGGTACATCCAAACCGTCATCGAACCCATCGTTCTACCATTCCTAGACCGGCAAGGGAACTTGCTGTTCCAACAGGACAATGCACGTCCGCATGTATCCCGTGCCACCCAACGTGCTCTAGAAGGTGTAAGTCAACTACCCTGGCCAGCAAGATCTTCGAATCTGTCCCCCATTGAGCATGTTTGGGACTGGATGAAGCATCGTCTCACGCGGTCTGCACGTCCAGCACGAACGCTGGTCCAACTGAGGCGCCAGGTGGAAATGGCATGGCAAGCCGTTCCACAGGACTACATCCAGCATCTCTACGATCGTCTCCATGGGAGAATAGCAGCCTGCATTGCTGCGAAAGGTGGATATACACTGTACTAGTGCCGACATTGTGCATGCTCTGTTGCCTGTGTCTATGTGCCTGTGGTTCTGTCAGTGTGATCATGTGATGTAGCTGACCCCAGGAATGTGTCAATAAAGTTTCCCCTTCCTGGGACAATGAAATCACGGTGTTCTTATTTCAATTTCCAGGAGTGTATGTCACATCAAGGATAATCTGAGCTCAGGAGCGCCGTGGTCCCGTGGTTAGTGTGAGCAGCTGCGGAACGAGAGGTCCTTGGTTCAAGTTTTCCCTCGAGCGAAAAGTTTACTTTCTTATTTTCGCAAAGTTATGTTCTGTCCGTTCGTTCATTGACGGCTCTGTTCACTGTAATAAGTTTAGTGTCTGTGTTTTCCGACCGCACCGCAAAACTGTGAGATTAGTAGACGAAAGGACGTGCCTCTCCAATGGGAACCGAAAACATTTGATCGCAAGGTCATAGGTCAACCGATTCCTCCACAGGAAAACACGTCTGTTATATTCTATACGACACTGGTGACGGCATGTGCGTCACATTTCAGGAATATGTTGTCGACCCACCTAACTTGTACACTTGGCGAATGGGTAAAAAGATTCTTCTACCTTGCCTGACTTAGGTTTCCTTGTGGATGTGATACTCACTCACAAAAAAGTGATGAAAACATAAGAGTTTGTCACATAAACTACAACAAATGAATGCAAGTTTCACAGTAGCATAGTTTTCCCTGTGCTCTGTCAAAACATATGTTTTTAACGTTTTCAAATTTTTCCGTGTGTAGACCGTCAAATCCTGCATATGTCCAAGCAAATCTGAACACGTGCTGAAAATAAAAAATTAAATTTTTCACTCGAGGGCAGACTTGAACAAAGGACCTCTTGTTCAACAGCAGCTCACGCTAACCACAGGACCACGGCGCTCCTGAGTTCTCGCTCTCATTTATGTTGCTTATCTTCAACACGGACTACTCAGTTTGTATATTTTGCTTATTTTTTCATAGTTCCACACAATTTCTACCTGTTTTCTTGATTGATCTGTGGTCAGTTTTTCAAGGCCTATCCACTGTGCCAACTTACAACTAAATCTGAGGGCGGTGCGATGGCTGTTAATAGTCAGAATATCTTAAAGTTTCATTTATTGTAACAGAGTTGTAAGACATCGAACATATAGGTAGGACCTACTTGCAAGAGCGTAACAACACCAGTGTACGTATACTAAGGCTGCAGACCAATCATCGCGTCTATATTTGTTTAAATCATGTTTATTCTTATAATGAAGAAAGTATGGTTGAATTTGGATTACAAGGGCGTCATACAGGAATTCGGTGATGCCAAAGCAAGAAAAATAAATGTAACGTAAGGTAAGTGTGTACAGGCATATTTAAACCGTTGTAATGTTCGCTTTGAAAAGCGCGCCGCAGCGCGTAACATGAAGCAGTCGCCCTCCGTTTTCTGGCGGTGGCGCCGTTGTCGCAATTGAAGGCTTTTGTGTCTCCCTCTAGCGGGAAAGGGAAAAAGTGGGCGGTTCGCGTGGGTTTAAGAGGTGGCTGTATGGGCTCTCGTGGAGAGTTGGCAGTCGGGACATCAAGAAGCAACTTCTCTGCCGGTGCTAGAGGGACAGCACGCAGACCTCGGCATCAGCTAAGTGACGCGAGCAGCGGCGACGTGGTATGGGGCGTTAACTGCTCTTCGCGAAAGGAATCTTCCTGAGCGTGGGTTCGCAAGGGGCCTAATTTGCAGTTCGGCCGTATGCTGTCGACCGGCGAGGAGGTTCTGAAAATCGGCGCGCCTTCCTGCGTCCGTTGAAACGCCTGGCAGCGGGCGGCTCGGCAGAGCATTTGGAGGTGCTGCATTGGTTCAGTCCTGGGAGTCGCACCAGAAGTTGAGTATTGATTGTTTACAGATTTTATGAAGTTTAATTGAATTCAATTTACTTATTCTTGCTAATTATACCAGCCGTATATTTTGGGGGTTTCCCGCCATCCATTCTCGTCTGCCCACCCGCGAGAAGGTGGTAATATTAGAAAGGGTGGTCCGTTTGTCCCCTTTTGAGGACGAAACGGCGGGGAGGGTGGGGAGTCAGAGTAAGATCTGTGGTTTGGATTGCTTCTTTCCCCTCCCAGTTTACCTACGAGTTATTAGATTGTTAGCCTCTGCGATGTATGTGAAAGTCTAAGGCACCAACGGCAGTACTGTTTAAAACGCAAGGCACTAAGACCTGATCCATTCTCTCGCCTGCCATAACTAATATTACTAGACTCACGTGTAAAAGGTACTCTAAGAAAGAAGAAAAATTCCTTTTGCCTCGTTGTAAAAACTAGTCAGTTGCATAACGAATTCCTGCTCATCTGGAAGCTGTAACTTACGTAAATTCGTCTTTATGTGTATTTGGCTACAGTCAAGCAAGGCTGTGAATGCACGTAGTGGATTTTTTTAAATATTGTTTCTAGTCAGCAAATACTGTGGTGTGCTTTTTTTCATTGCAATAACTTTTAAGGCTTTTACTCAACGTGCTTATGTGTTTTATACAGGTAGTTGGTTATTTGTGTGTTTTCTTGCCATGCAAAAGTTTGCCATTTCATGACAGGTAGAAATGGTTGCCTTGAAAGGAAAATGTTGTAAAAGTTCGCAAGTCCTACCTTGCGAGCGTGTGTGTTTGCCGCAAGTTAAATGTCATAAATTTGTAAAATTTGTTCTTTATATATTTTGGAAATGTTAATGTTATTAACTGTGAGTATCCCCCCCACCCCGTGTGCATGACTCATGCGTTTTGGTTTTTCTATTTTGAGAACTTTTGTAAACAGGATTGTCTTTATATGATGCAGAAAAGTTAGATTCTGCGCGATTTAATGAGCCTGAGTGAGGCTGTTGTGGGCGGCCGCCGTTGTAACCAAATGGGAAGTTCGTCCGCCCAAAAGTGAAGTCATATATTCAAATTGTATTCATTTATTAATGGAGTAAAATTCACCTGTAATTTAGCTGAGTTTGAAATATTATGCAGCGTCGCATTGTATACGTTAAATTGCTTGCCTGTACTTGCCTTTTACTGGCGTGAAATTTTTTATACTAATTTAATAATTTAAAAGTCCTCTCCTATCGTAAATTGTGACTTACTCGTTAAATGATTGTTGTTTTTTTTTTAAATATCGTCAAGTCTTGCACCACATTTGAATAAAGAGTGTTAATGAAAATTGTGTGTAATATCACCAGTTATTCCTTGGCATCTACTTCCACTTTACATATTGTGTATTAATTGTGATTAATAACCTCTCGTGAACCAGTAGTAGTTTTACGGTTCAATATTTAACATTAATTTTAGTTTCTTTTTATTTATGTACGCCATTATTCTTCATTCATTTATTCAAATTAGATTTGTTTAGGGTACGACTCCTTTTTTTTTGTCGACGTCCAGAGAGATTGCAAAACGTCACCCGCCTGTGCAAACCCTTGTTGGAGGTGATGTTTCACTTGCCATAGCCTGCTTACTTTGTCTTGTTCTCTGAGACGCGTAGTTAACAAATTTGAAATGCCTGGGCTAGCAGGCCAGAACGGATTAGGTTGTGTAAAGGGGCCAAAATGAGTTGCTGTCAGTTGGACTCATCATATAAGCTTCATTTATCAATACACAATGTTACAACAACGATGCAAAACACTCAAAATTTTAATCGACCTCCTTTGATTAACTTTAGATCGGCTGAAGGCCACATTCAAAATCCCAGACACAAGACATAAGCAAAACTGAAATACAAGGTTCTTCTGGAGGTTTCAGCCAAGAATATTTTCTAAATCTTCAATCTAATCGGCTGAAGGCCTTAGCAATTTAATTTTAATGGAACTGGGCTGAAGGTCGCGTAACAAGCAAAAAAAAAAAAAATTTCAATCAAAAGGCAGAAGGTCTTATCTTTAAAACATTTCAAGCAAACAAAAGTATCACAATCTTATGCCTTAAGGGAAAGACAAGAACATTAATTTAAGAGATATCAACACTCGGCTGAAGGCCGCACATCAGCAAATAAATTAACGGCTGAAGCCCTAAAAGAAAGGTTTCAATTTTGAAAGGCAGATGGTCGTACCATAAAACATTTCATATATAATTAAGAATAACTATCTCTTGCCTTAAGTGCAAGACAAGAACATTAATTCAGGAGATATTAAAACTCGGCAGAAGGCCACACATTAACCAAAATACTAAAACTCATACAGGGAAGTTACTATGTAACAAACACGGAACGGTGCTCAGAAGTTTCGAAGGGTCGACCTGGAATTGTAAAACTAACGCCCGTTTAGGCGAGACAGCCAGCCTGAGTAACAATCTCTAAATCGAGAGGTGACCCAACCGACAGACAGCAGACGAACCAACCAACTACCTACCTGATTTCGGCCATCAGGCCGAAAGCACTACAACTACACCCCCGGAAATTGAAATAAGAACACCGTGAATTCATTGTCCCAGGAAAGGGAAACTTTATTGACACATTCCTGGCGTCAGATACATCACATGATTACACTGACAGAACCACAGGCACATAGACACAGGCAACAGAGCATGCACAATGTCGGCACTAGTACAGTGTATATCCACCTTTCGCAGCAATGCAGGCTGCTATTCTCCCATGGAGACGATCGTAGAGATGCTGAATGTAGTCCTGTGGAACGGCTTGCCATGCCATTTCCACCTGGCGCCTCAGTTGGACCAGCGTTCGTGCTGGACGTGCAGACCGCGTGAGACGACGCTTCATCCAGTCCCAAACATGCTCAATGGGGGACAGATCCGGAGATCTTGCTGGCCAGGGTAGTTGACTTACACCTTCTAGAGCACGTTGGGTGGCACGGGATACATGCGGACGTGCATTGTCCTGTTGGAACAGCAAGTTCCCTTGCCGGTCTAGGAATGGTAGAACGATGGGTTCGATGACGGTTTGGATGTACCGTGCACTATTCACTGTCCCCTCGACGATCACCAGTGGTGTACGGCCAGTGTAGGAGATCGCTCCCCACACCATGATGCCGGGTGTTGGCCCTGTGTGCCTCGGTCGTATGCAGTCCTGATTGTGGCGCTCACCTGCACGGCGCCAAACACGCATACGACCATCATTGGCACCAAGGCAGAAGCGACTCTCATCGCTGAAGACGACACGTCTCCATTCGTCCCTCCATTCACGCCTGTCGCGACACCACTGGAGGCGGGCTGCACGATGTTGGGGCGTGAGCGGAAGACGGCCTAACGGTGTGCGGGACCGTAGCCCAGCTTCATGGAGACGGTTGCGAATGGTCCTCGCCGATACCCCAGGAGCAACAGTGTCCCTAATTTGCTGGGAAGTGGCGGTGCGGTCCCCTACGGCACTGCGTAGGATCCTACGGTCTTGGCGTGCATCCGTGCGTCGCTGCGGTCCGGTCCCAGGTCGACGGGCACGTGCACCTTCCGCCGACCACTGGCGACAACATCGATGTACTGTGGAGACCTCACGCCCCACGTGTTGAGCAATTCGGCGGTACGTCCACCCGGCCTCCCGCATGCCCACTATACGCCCTCGCTCAAAGTCCGTCAACTGCACATACGGTTCACGTCCACGCTGTCGCGGCATGCTACCAGTGTTAAAGACTGCGATGGAGCTCCGTATGCCACGGCAAACTGGCTGACACTGACGGCGGCGGTGCACAAATGCTGCGCAGCTAGCGCCATTCGACGGCCAACACCGCGGTTCCTGGTGTGTCCGCTGTGCTGTGCGTGTGATCATTGCTTGTACAGCCCTCTCGCAGTGTCCGGAGCAAGTATGGTGGGTCTGACACACCGGTGTCAATGTGTTCTTTTTTCTATTTCCAGGAGTGTAAAATGCCAGGGAGGCGAGAGACCAGTAACACTCACCTTCAAATATTGGCATGTTAACAAGCCAGGGCACAATGACGAATGACATACATGAACATCGCAACGGCTGTTAAACTACACGCCGTGCCGGACGGCACAAACACGGTAAGAAAACACTCACTCGCTGCTCTCCCGCAACCGACCAACTGGCTACTGCAGTACGCAGACAGTATTACAGCATTTAAAGCATTGTTCAGTCGAACTGACACAGTGTACACAGTGTTCCAGGAAACACTGCCACAAGAAACTCAAACACCCGTAAAACGAATCACTGATGAACAACTCGAACAAATCACAGGTGGACACACACACCAAGCCGAAAGACAGTCGGTGACGAAACACAAGTCGTCTGACCAGACGACCGACCAACATCCAACCAAGGTCGTTGACACTCAGACCATGTGTGTCAGCTACGGTCGGGCGAGTCTAGACTATCCGGAGCTCATTGCAGCTCCAACCCGACACTTCTGCCGCGTTCGAACTCGAGGACTGCCAGGTCCGAACTCGCCTCTACGACACACGACGACCGGGAAGTAATAGCCCTCCAGCAAAGATAATACGGTAGAGCAAATATCGATACGCGCTGCTGCTGCCACTCACGGGAAGGCAAGACAGGAATTCAGTGACACCAGTAATTGCAATTTAAAATGACGAGGCGGCCGTACGGTAGAAGAAGATGTTACATAATAGATGGCCTGAACATGAGCCACGCACGGCTCAAAACTATTTGTCAGTTACAACGATAACCTATTTCTATGTTTATTTTCAAAAAGGTTAAAAACCGAGAAGACACGTTCCACTGTGGAATGTGATTAGGAACTGGTAACATTCCTAAGGCAAAGTTTGCAATATCACCAAACGGGCCATTCCCAGCCGTATTTTTATCGTTCAGAACGTGAGATCAGAATGATATGGTTTTCAATGTCTTTTTCCACAGCTAATTTTGCAGGTTTTTCCATTCTGACACAGCATCGCCAACTGACCCATTTAACTTTTATCTGCTGAAATCTGAGGCGACCGGAAGGACGTCTGGTTTCTGTTGTGATGCTGCAGAAGAAGGATGAAAAACGATTATCATGTTCGTAACATAAGTATTTTCTGGTGTGCGGTTTTGCAACTTACTGCACAGTACAACAAAAATTACTTGCATTGTTCATGTACATGAGCAGATTCTTCCGGTTTTAAAAACTCTTTGGTCTAAATTCGAAGCCATAACCCAAGTAAATGGCGGAACTATGTATTATATAGTTCTGAAAGTTAAAAAGAGAGGGTTCGAAATCTTTTTGCTGATCCGCTGTTCTGCGCTCATAGGCAGCACACCGCGCCTGGTACACGCGGCGCTCGGAGACCACAGCAAAGATGCGACACCTGAGGATGGTCTTATAACAGTCCGAAACCGGTCGTCTCAAAATAAAGTAATTTACATCTAGCGGTATTTTCAACCTCTGCTAATTCAAAAGGGACAACAATGTTTTAAGTACAGATTTGAGGAACATAAACATATCTTTCAATGCTTTAAGTGGCTCAGTTCCGTCATTTCGGAAAACAAAATTCACTCTGCAGAAAGCGCTTTAGTTCATTTCGTAGAAAAATTAAGAGGCCTTTGTAAGCTGGGCACTCCATTGTGTTATACAGCTACGCAGCTGTATAAAATGTATCTTCATTTTCTGCAAGGGTAAAGAGAAGTTTCAGTTCATCCCACTGTTCCAGATTTGTCTCATTAGCTGTAAATCCTGCATGGCCAACGAGTGCCACAATGACGCTGATTTTACTTTGGTTTGTGATTTTCATTAATAGTTTTGTACAATTACCTGCGCTGAGCTAAATTTTTGGGTTTGTACGAAAACCGAGTGCTTACCTGTCTTGTAACAAACTCCAGTTGGGGTGGTAGAACATTGTGTGTTAACGTCCGTAGAACGTCTGGTGCAAAAGCCGGTATCTCATGACGGCATGAACGATAAAGACGGTCGCCGCCAGCTGTATCACGAATTGGAGACGTCGATGTAGACACGCTCCCATGTATTTATTTATGCCGCGGCAAATGGCGAGTTATTTATGTCCGAGTCTAGTGCCACTCAGGCTCAGTTTCTACGTGATCATCAACAACAGCTTTTTCTATTGTGGAGTCTCAAAGCATTGCGGAAACATCTGAAGTTGGTTTTGAGTCTCCATTTATTTCTCTTGGTCATAGTACACCAGGTACTCAATGTAAATTGAATGTAAGAATGAATAAAAACAAAGATCAAATCAATGGCAAAAGAAGAAGTAGGTCTTTTCAGTCTAGTAGTGCTCACGGTGTACTTCCGAACAATGTGAGAAAATCTTGTCCTCAGTGTTTTTTCTAGACGTGATAGACAATCATTTACTGTTCGTACCGCAAAGTTTCCACTGTGGTAAGCAAGGTCGTATCCAGATGGTATTTTTACAGCACTACGATTCACATTGTCAATCAATCACAAGGCGACCGTGTAGCTCGCAGAGAGTACATGTTATCGCGTCCAGGCAAATACTTACTACAAGCACATACTCCGGCAGACGTTTCCGCTTCGCAGAGGACTTCTGCTGTAGTCCACAGGAAGAAAAACGAAATTCTTGCGCTGTTACGAGTTGCTCAAAAGAGAATAAAGTTATTAAGTTTATATTACTAACAGCTGCATCTGCTTCTCGAATCAATAAAGACAACTATGAAATCATTGGTGGCTCACTTCTACGGAAGCCTACTTCTATTCTATGTAGTTTACCAGTAACTTTTCGTGACATTACAAACCGTGTATCATTTCATGTGCTATGTTCTAAAAGCAGTGCAGACATTTTTTATTTAGACTTGTTTGATTTATTCCAATGTCTCATAAATTCATGTCTCAGTGCCTCATATAAATGTTTCTGACTTGTGCAACAAGCTGTCAGCTGCGTACTGATTTCAAAACCACAGTAAATCCACAGACTACCGTGGATTTATTTCCTCTCCCATGATAGGAGGAATTAATGGACAGACTCGGACAGCGCCTAGACTGATTTACCTGGGGCGCACTGGATGATCAGTCCAAGAGATATTTTGTGATCAACATGCACCTATGTTGGCTCCAGTTTCATTGACTACCATTTGTAAATGCTTCAGCTTGTAACACACCAATTATGGAACCCATAATAAACACCCTTTTGTTGCAAAAAGAAATAGAAAAATCTGTCATCCTGACTGACAGTGATGACAGCTACTGACAAAATTTGCACTCTTGACAGTTTGAGTAACAAGAATGTTACGTAAATACTAATGCTTATCATAAATAAAGGACTGAATGAAAGAATACCATATGATACGAAACAAACTTTAAAGAAATAATTCAAAAAATTATTATTTACAAAGGTTAAAGCCCAGACTATAAACTGACAGAGTTGTAGCCGCATTTAGCTGTAAGTTCGCTGTGACTACACTGTAACAATGTAATTCGGCAGTGGAGACGTTAACTTCGCTTCTCTCTTGTACTCCTGCAATAGTAGTACCCATGTTAAGCTCTACTAGATTGTTTTAAAACCGATCTGAAGTTTAAAAGTTTTGCGGTTGGAAGTATTAGTCAGAACTCGGACTAAAGTAAAATCATCTTTACCGTTTAGACAGATAACGGGATAGTTAATATATGTGACAGAAAAATAACTCGTGTGATTGCTAATTTATGATGGGACTTAGTCTTCGTAATACTTAATTGTCACGAACATCAAAGGACACAGAAAGAGACTGATCACCGACATAAGCTCAATTATTAGACTAGAGTGAGCAACAGTAAACTCAATCACGAAGAACTTACAGCTGCGTCGTGTTGTCAGAAGCTATCGTGAAAGTCAGAATTGCTGATGCTAACAGTCGCAATTCACTGAATGAAAAATCGGCGTGTGCGCTCAGTGTAGGAAAAAATAATTGCGAAGAACAATAAACTTTAATTCAACTTCAATTCTGCGTGACGCATACATCATTTAATGGGCATTTAAAATGTATTTGTGGAATTAACTAATTATTCGGATAACATAAAAGTGAAAAGTGATTTAGTGACAATTTAACTATAAACAGCAATATGTTTACACCGAAATACGACGCATTCTGAACATTGCCAAAGGGTATGTTATCTTTGGAATTACGTCGTGTAGTTGTTGAATACGCGATGTAGCGACACCTTGACGACGGAATAATAATTAACAACTCAACATCCTCACAAAAATCATGATGTGACATCGGCTTGGGTGATGGATTGATGATTCAAGACATATATTCAGCGTTTGAATACCCATTCTCAAATCGGGCATAAGAACTACTGTCAGCAAGTTCACGTAAACTGAAAAGTCTGTCGCGAACACCCAAAGGAATTTTGGTTATCACTTCAGATCAAGGGAGTCATCGCGTTGTCGAGTGGTGCAGTCGCTATATTAATAAGTGGAGAATATCGATAGACATCGAACACCATTGCTTTAGTTACAAGCTAGAGCGGCGCACACACTCCGGCGCGCTGCTCCATCGAGACGTTGATATCCGTTTTGAGAGACAGTATCTGAAAAATAACCAAACCGTGCGAGGAGTTTGTTTTTATAATAATTACAGATTGGGGTTGTCGTGATGGACGACCGCCGTTCCACGTCATCTCGACTGGGACATCCATCACCATCGAACCTAGACAAAACGAGACGTCACAAGCTCCTGCTATTTTTCAACTTTTCCTGGAAAAATTAGCAGCCAAAGTCCTTTCGTGTATAAGCTACCTGTACGATACTGTCGTCACAGATGATACGCCTGCTGATCATTTGGCAGGTTTAGACCATTGGTTTCATGTTCTTCCTGTGGCTGACTTAAAGGGAAACAAGGGAAAGTGTTTCTTATTCCACGAATAACTTTAATATTTAGAACATGTTATAACAACACGGAGTATTCATTCTGCTAGTTCGCACTTGCCTGCGATTAAAAACTTTTCAGGCCGTCATGGAAAAACTCTCGTATTATGTTGAGTTTATTGCAAACGCTGTGCAAATTTCTGATCCGCTGAACAACTTGTGACAGAAGGATGAACCGTTTGTGTCGTCCCAAGAACGCCAGGAGTCATTTCAGCGGCTAAAGGAAGCATTGTTAAGTCGTGGTCTGACTCATTTTGATCCAGCTAAGACTGTTGTGTTAGCTGCAGATGCATCTTCTTACGGGATGACAACTGTGCTCTCCCATAGCATGGGTTAATGCAATAGATCCATTGATTTTGCCTCGAAAACTCCGAACAGATCACAGTGCAATTACAGTCAGCGTGAAAAAGAGGCAGTCGCCATTATCTATGGCGTTACGAAGTTCTATTTGATTGTAGATCATCAACCTTTACCGCCTTTGTTCTGTAGTGCCTTGCCTGTCCCGCCACGGACAGCACAAAAATTGCAACGTTTGGATCTGGTTATTGTCTATTCACCACTAAAAGTTATTGTACAGGCGCGGAATGTTTTTTTGTCCCGTTCACCAGTAAGTACCGACGCATTGTTTATTTAATCCAAAGATTCACATTGATGCCCAGGATTCTGAAATGTTTCAAAATTTTCCTCTTCATCTACATCTACATGAATACTCTACAAATCACGTTTAAGTGCCTGGCGAAGGGTTCATCGAATCACCCTCACAATAATTCTCTATTATTCCACTCTATAACAGCCAGTGAAGGAAAACGAACACCTATATCTTTCCGTGCGAGCTCTGATTTCCCTTATTTTATTTTGACGATCGTTTCTCTCTATGAAGCTTAGCGTCAACAAAAAAGCATTTTCGCTATCGGAGGAGAGAGTTGGTGATTGAATTTTCGTGAAAAGATGCTGACTCAACGAGAAATGCCTTTGTTTTAATTATGTCTATCCCAAATCCTGTACCATGTCCGTAACACTCCCTCCACTATTTCACGATAATAGACAACGTGCTGCATTTCTATGAACTATTTCGATGTACTGCGTTCATCCTATGTGGTAAGGATCTGACACTGCGCTGCGGAACTCCGAAAGAGGACGGACAAGCGTGGTGCAGGCAATCTCTATATTAGATCTGTTGCGTCTAAGTGTTCTGCCAATAAAACTTAGTCTACGATTTTCCTTACCCACTACATTTTTATGTGTTCTTTCTGATTCATTTGTCGTGAACCGATATTTAACGGATTGTTTTTAACGCTCGCGTGGACGACCTCACACTTTTCATTACTTAGAGTGAATTGCCAATTTTCGTATCATACAGATATCCTTTCTAAATAGTTTTGCAATTTGTTTTGAACTTGTGGTGACTTAACTACACCCTAAACGACAGCATCATCTGCAAATAACCTCCTAACACCGCTGCTCAGATTGTACTGTAAATCGTTTATATAGGTGAGGAACAGCAGAGGACCTATGACACCACCATGGGGAATTCCAGAAATCATTTCTCTTTTACTTGGTGACTTTCCGTCAATTACTACGAACTGTGACCTCTCTAACAGGAAATCACGAATCCAGTCACTTAACTAAGTGGAAATTTGATTACAATCCTCATGTGAGGTACGGTGTCAAAATCCTTCTGGAAATCTATAAATACGGAATTAATTTGAAATCCCATGCTGACAGCACCCAACACTTAGTGTGAGCAAAGAGCTAGTTGTGTTTCACAAGAACTTTGTTTACTAAATCCTGGTTGACGTCGGCCGTGGTGGTCGAGCGGTTCTAGGCGCTACAGTCTGGAACCACGCGACCGCTGCGGTCGCAGGTTCGAATCCTGCCTCGGGCATGGGTGTGTGTGATGTCCTTAGGTTCGTTATGTTTAAGTAGTTCTAAGTTCTAGGCGACTGATGACCTCAGAAGTTAAGTCCCATAGTGCTCAAAGCCATTTGAATAATTTGAACCTGGTTGACTGTGTATCAATAGACCGTTCTCTTCCAGGTAATTCATGATGCTCGAACATATATATGTTCCAAAATCCTGCTGCATATTGACGTTAATGATATGGGCTATAATTTAGTGGATTCTTCCTATTGTCTCTCTTGATTATTGCCGTGACCTGCTCAGCTTTCCAGTCTTCGGTTACGGATCTTTCGCCGAACGAGTAGTTGTATAGCATTGTAAGTACGGAGCTATTGCATCAACATACTCTGAAAGGACTCTTACTGGTATACACTCTCGATCGGAAGAATTGCTTTTATTGAGTGATTTAAGTTGCTTCACTACTCTACTTCTGTGTTATTCAGGTTGCTCAGGTTGGCAGCTGCTCTTGATTCGGGTTATGGAATACTTTACGTACGACCAGATTCTCTTTGGATTTTCTGCCAAGTTTCCAGATAAAGTTGCGTTGCGGTAACTATTATAAGCATCTCACATTGAAGTCCGCGCTAAATTACGAGCTTCTGTAAAAGATCGCCAATATTGGGGATTTTGCTTCCCATTAAATTTGGAATGCTTTCTTCGTTGTTTCTGCAACAGTGTTCTGACCTGTTTTGTGTACCATGGTGGATACCTGCGTCGTTTGATAATTTATTTGTTATAAATCGCTCATTTTCTGTCGATACTATTTCTTTGATTGCAAGCCACAACTGGTCTACACTTACAGTGTTAATTTGGAAGCAGTGGAGGACCTATCTGCGAAAGGAGTCAAGTGAATTTTTATCTGCTTTTTTGAATAGATTTATTTTTCATAAATTTTTAGTGGGTTCGGGAGTTACGGTATATAGTCTCGCTACTACAACCATGTGCGTACTAATCCCTGCATCCGTTTTGATGCTCGTTATTAACTCAGGAATATTTGTTGCTAGCAATAAGAGGTCAAGTATGTTTTCGCAACCGTTTAATATTCGAGTATGCTCATGAACTAGTTACATATAATTTTCTATATATTGGTGGAGCAACTGCTTCCGACCCAGCTCTTCAGATAGTTTTGCAACATGTGCACCAAGGGTGGCTGGGAAGTTTGAAAGAAATCCCCCCCCCCCCCACCAGAGGCGTCACACTACTTTACGCATGGTGACGCGCTGTCCACGTGGTCTGGAATTCTGCTGCTGTATACAGAGAATGACGATGTGCCGGTAAGGATTCTTCACCCCCTCCTGCGAGAAGTCTTGTCTTTATCGCAACAGGGTCGTTGCAGTATAGTTCGCACAACGCAACTCACCTAACGTCATTGCACTTGTAAGCGATTGGACGCCCAGTTTGAGCAAATGACTTCACTTTGTAACATGTGTGTAGAACATCATTCTGCTCCACCACAACGCCTTTTTGGGTGGCAATGGCAATATAAACACACAGATTTCGTGGGCCCGCTCTGGAACACATGATGGTTATTGGTGATTGATGTATACAGTAAAACTTCTTCAGTATTCCCCATGACACCCAACAAAAAAAAATGGTTCAAAAGGTCACATCAGTGTACAATTGTCTATAACTTGATACATAGTTCTGAATAACTGTCCATTAGCATGCAAGCGGATCTGCGCTAAGGCGACACTGTTCAAAATGGCTCTGAGCACTATGCGACTTAACTTCTGAGGTCATTAGTCGCCTAGAACTTAGAACTAAGTAAACCTAACTAACCTAAGGACATCACACACATCCATGCCCGAGGCAGGATTCGAACCTGCAACCGTAGCGGTCGCTCGGTTCCAGACTGTAGCGCCGAAAACCGCACGGCCACTCCGGCCGGCTGACACCCAACATTGCTGCTAGTACTGTATCGGGTTTGTCTTCATTTTTTGTCTCGAAGATCTTCCTGAGATTCTTGTCTCGGACATAGGACCACAGTCTTAAAGATTTATCTTTGCTCCTACCGCTCCTTGCCATGTGACGGGAAGTCATCGTCAGAATCTTTACATGATCATCGTCGCTCTACTCTGTTTCACCTTCTGTTATGACAGAAATAATTCGTTCCACCGGATGAGATAAAATTTCAGCCACATGACGAAGACTTTTTTTTCGGGTTTCTGCAAGAAACAGCGTTAGGAGCACGGTGTCGTCATGAAAATGTTGGGTCGTTCCTCTTACATCGTTCAAGGCTCCTCTGGGCTGCACCAGCGTCACCAGAATCCATTTCGGGGCTCCTACATCAATGATTCTCCAAAGAATTTTTTCCCACAGATCCAGCTCGCTGCTGGGGTCTGCAACAGCAGTTATCTACGACTCGCTGCCTGCACCGGGTGACGCAGTCCATTGTGGTGCCGATGGAGAGCGACTTCGTGCCACAACCGTCCCCGCTGCCACCACTGCATCTGGACCACCTCCAGCTTCTGAAGCCGGTGTCCACGGGCGCACTTCTCCTGGACGGCTGGGATGATCCTCTGGAGTTCCTCTCGCAATCAACCCGACCACACCGTCTTTGTCTCTGGATACAGGCGTGCACCCTGTGACCTCATCTTGGAGGTTTGGGGGAAGGGGCGGGGGTACGATTGTTGTGTCGTCCTCAGAACGAAATATCCTGCAAACAAATGATGTATGCTCAAGAAATGAATTAAAATTTGTGCTAGTACAGAGTTTCGAACCCGGATATTTGGCTTAAGAGGCGTGTGGGCTATCCGCTGCACCACAGTGGCACTGCACTTACAACAGCTGCACGGAATTCCCTAGCACACCTCCCTCAGTCAAACTAATTCCTATTAATACCTTAGGCCATTGCTACTCTCCTAAATACTCATTAGTAATCATAGAGGCTCTGTGATATTGGAATAGCGCATTAGCCCTGATTGAAATTGGAGTAATCCTGCCTGTACCTCTGGCATAGATGATATATTAATCATATACAATTGATATTCCTGACACATACTGAGTCTCACCCTGCTCTACAATAAAAATGTAGGCTTAAGCAATGAACATTTGTAGCAGCACTGGATATTGCATACAGCTGTGGTAGCTTCAGTGCAGTGTAGCACTGCGTATACTGCATCAGCTCAATAAGCAGGAGACCTGGACTCGAGTCCTGGTGCTGGTACGGATTTTAACTTACTGCTTCATCCTACATCATCATTGTATATAAAGGTGAGACTCAGTACACCTCAAGAACATTAGATGCAAATGATTAATGTATCTCATGCAGAAGTTAGAACCTCATGACATCGCCGCAAATAAAAACATTAGCTGCTAGACACATCAAAGAATGGGAGACATCAGCGTAGAGACCACCCCTTGTGTTTCCTTACGCCACCGAAGCAGGGAAGTTATTTATGGCTGGGCACAATGCTACTTGGGTTCATTCTCTGTCTAATCAGTGACCACTTGTAAGCTTTGCTTACGACGTCAGTATCGCCGTCGGCCGGAGTGACCGAGCGGTTCTATGCGCTTCTGTATGGAACCGCGCGACCGCTACGGGCGCAGATTCGAATCCTGCCTCGGGCATGGATGTGTGTGACGCCCTTAGGTTAGTTAGGTTTAAGTAGTTCTAAGATCTAGGGGACTGATGACCTCAGCTGTTAAGTCCAATAGTGCTCAGAGCCATTTGAACCATTTTTGAAGTTCCGCGGAGCGCCCCAATCTGTTCTCTCGTGATGTCTAATGACTACTGAGGTCGCTGATATGGAGTACCTGGCAGTAGGTGTCAGTACAATGTACCTAACATGAAAAACGTACGTTTTGTGGGTGTCCGGATACTTTTGATCACGTAGTGTACATTTCATCTGTAAGTGTTTCCAGAGTGAAGTATTTATTATGCTCATGTTTCAATAAGTTACTAAGAGTTTGTTTTTGTGTTATAGTATCTGTTCGATTTCCTCCTGAAGTATTCTAGAATTGCTGCAATACATCACACTTCAGAGTTCTTTTCAGCACCGAGATGGACGGAATGACAAATATGTTTCACCTCAGTTATATTTGGAACGACACGTTTCAACAGATCTGATAAAAAATTAGCCACGCCAACCATCATACTTCCACCATACACTCCAGTTCCTATCAGATGTTCAAGTACGAGAACGTCAGTTTCTAGTTTATTTTTTATTCTATCGTGTATTGTCTGGGGTTCAGAGCAGGTCGCTTGCGACAGGTAACAAAATAT
The DNA here is from genome assembly GCF_023864275.1 of Schistocerca cancellata. Taxonomy (NCBI): domain Eukaryota; kingdom Metazoa; phylum Arthropoda; class Insecta; order Orthoptera; family Acrididae; genus Schistocerca; species Schistocerca cancellata. Next base: position 172,613,411 of record NC_064631.1, read on the forward strand.
TGTCACAAAATCATTATTGCCTATGGAAACACGACCGGTCATAGTACACAGTTGTTTTGTAGTAGTAAGGTCAGTACTTTCACTAATAATTATGGAATAAAAATAATTTCTTGTTTCTAAAATCAAATCCTCATTCAAACTGGAACGGACGACATGTTTTATTAACATTGTGCAATTAGTGCGGTGGACTTCTAGATTTTTAGAACGAAAGTGTAGAATCAAACTTAGTCTAAACGTCCCCAAGTGACAACAGTTTTAATGGAATAATGCTGAGTAACAAAACTGCAATTTTGGGTACAGAGTTTTCACATTATTAGTTTTGAGAAGATTTTTCAATTCATTCCATTTTCATTTTCTCACCAGGCTTATTTGTTTTTGCATAATCAATTAAATCTTTCTTACAGGCACTGACAGAAGTATGACAGCATCTACAGAATTTCTTACTGTTCTGGCCAGATGGATCAGGTGCTAACCAATCTGAGAATCAATGAAAAAGTAAACTAGCTTTTACAAATGTTTCTCTAATTACAAGTACCGACAAATTTTGTAAATTTTACTTTTCATATAAGAATATTCACAGTACTTTCTTTAAATCATGTCGGATGAATTGTAAAATGTGTTTATGCTTGGCTCTATACAATTAATAGGCTACTTCACAACACGAACCACAATTCCATTGTGTCATTAAAAGCTATGGTTTTGGAAAAATAACGCTAAGCTGAAATGTAGCATTCACATGCTAAAATCTAGAAGGCGATCTAAATTCTAGCCTGCCTCTGAGCCTTGTAAAATCTAACAATGTCTCTGCACACGAAATTAGCGCTGCTGTATCGAAAAGTAAGCCATAATATGTAATATGTGCAAAACACATGCATTTCAACAGAGGTTCCACTTCCTATTCTGCGAATATATTTTTCCCAATTTCCTGGTGTCTTTAGTAGCCGTTGCGTTCAGTGAAACGGTACGTTTCCAACACACAACATTCGTGTGCAACTTGAACTCGTCACTACGGTAAAACGTTCATTACGTCAGATCATACTATAACACGATGATAGCTAATTGACCAAAATGCTGATAGCAATAGGTGACGTAATTAAGTGTAGTTAGAATGGCAAGTTACTAGGTGATGTCATATAGAATCGAGTGTCGTTTTCCCCTATATTTGTATTGCTATTCTATTCTTACCGTCGATTCACTTTCCGTAAAACTATCACGTGTCTTACGTAATTTAAAATAGTGACTACGGGAAGTAACCGCTCGACTGTGAGTGTTTCATTCCCATTTCTTCATCAAAGGAACTACAAACATTTAAGAAGAACCCACCTTAAAAATTGAAATAATAAGAAGCAATGTTTATTATTTTCCCTAAATATCCCACTGATCCTCTTTCCTCTTTTACAGTCGTCCCTGAATGACATTTCTTCCCTAAACATGGAGGAAAAACTCCCAAGTTGGCATCCCTGACTTCAGTGAAAAAAGTTCAGTCTGCGGTGGGTAGGCGTGAGTTTGCTTATTTATCTTTGTAGAGTGCTACGAGTAAGTACCACGTGTGGAAATAGACGTTAATGTAAATATGCGCTTTCACGAAACCGGTCTCTCCCGCACGTGATTTACGACAGAGCAAGCAGTCGGTACGAAGAGCAAATCCTGAGCGTTGAAAGTAATGCGAGAACATAATTCGCCTCTACTCTACGCTTGTTTCTTACCTGCAGTGGTTATAGTGCTCCTGCCTCTGTCACGCACGATGTTCTCTGTTCGAAGAACGACAGAAGTTGACCAGATCTGATATATTCTGCAAGCTGCATAACTTAATTTTGGTTGACATAATTTTGGAGTTATAACTCAAAATGTACAGTAAGTGCACAGATGTCATGAGATAGCGATATGTACATACGACTATACATATGGCGATAGATAACACAAGGTACACTACTGGCCATTAAAATTGCTACAAAGCGAAGATGACTTGCTACAGACCCGAAATTTAACCGACAGGAATAAGATGCTGTGATATGCAAATGATTAGCTTTTCAGAGCATTCACACAAGGTTGGCGGCGGTGGCGACACCTACGACGTGCTGACATGAGGAAAGTTCCCAACCGACTTCTCGTACACAAACAGCAGTCGACCGGCGTAGCCGGGTGAAACGTTGTTGTGATGCTTCGTGTAAGGAGGAGAAATGCGTACCATCACGTTTCCGATTTTGATAAAGTTCGGATTGTAGCCTGTCGCAATTGCGGTTTATCGTATCGCGACATTGCTGCTCGCGTTGGTCGAGATCCAATGACTGTTAGCAGAATATGGAATCGGTGGGTTCAGGAGGGTAATACGGAACGCCGTGCTGGATCCTAACGGCCTCGTATCACTAGCAGTCGAGATGACAGGCATCTTATCCGCATGAGTGTAACGGATCGTGCAGCCACGTCTCGATCCCTGAGTCAACAGATGGGGACGTTTGCAAGACAACAACCACCTGCACGAACAGTTCGACGACGTTTGGAGGAGCATGGACTATCAGCTCGGAGACCATGGCTGCGGTTACCCTTGACGCTGCATCCAGACAGGAGCGCCTGCGATGGTGTACTCAACGTCGAACCTAGGTGCACGAATGGCAAAACGTCATTTTTGCGGATAATCTAGGTTCTGTTTACAGCATCATGATGGTCACATCCGTGTTTGGTGACATCGCGGTGAGCGTACGTTGAAAGCATTTATTCGTCATCGCCATACTGGCGTATCACCAGGCATGATGGTAAGGGGTGTCATTGGTTACACGTCTCGGTCACCTCTTGTTTGCATTGACGGCACTTTGAAGAGTGGACGTTACATTTCAGATGTGTTACGACCCGTGGCTCTACCCTTCATTCGATGCCTGCGAAACATTACATTTCAGCAGGATAATGCACGACCGCATGTTGCAGATCATGTACGGGCCTTTCTGGATACAGAAAATGTTCGACTGCTGTCCTGGCCAGCACATTCTCCAGATCTCTCACCAACTGAAAACGGCTGGTCAATGGTGCCGAGCAGCTGGCTCGTCACAATACGCCAGTCACTATTCTTGATGAACTGTGGTGTCGTGTTGAAGCTGCATGGGCAGCCGTACCTGTACACGTCATCCAAGCTCTGTTGGACTCAATGCCCAGGCGTATCAAGGGCATTATTATGGCCTGAGGTGGTTGTTCTGGGTACTGATTTCTCAGGGTCTATGCACCCAAATTGCGTGAAAATATAATCACATGTCAGTTCTAGCATAATGTATTTGTCCAATGAATACACGTTTATCATCAGCATTTCTCCTTGATGTAACAATTTTAATGGCCAGTAGCGCACTGCATTGACGGAGCTGTCATTTGTATTCAGCTTATTCATGTGAAGAAGTTTCCCACATGATTGTGGCCGTACGACGGGAATTTTTTTTTTTTTGTCATCAGTCTATTGACTGGTTGGATGCGGCCCGCCACGTATTCCTTTCCTGTGCTAACCTCTTCATCTCAGAGTAGAACTTGCAACCTACGTCCTCAATTATTTGCTTGACGTATTCCAGTCTCTGTCTTCCTCTACAGTTTTTTCCCTCTACAGCTCCCTCTAGTACCATGGAAGTCATTCCCTCATGTCTTAGCAGATGTCCTATCATCCTGTCCCTTCTCCTTATCAGTGTTTTCCACATATTCGTTTTCTGTCCGATTCTGCGTAGAACCTCCTCATTCCTTACCTTATCAGTCCACCTAATTTTGAACATTCGTCTATAGCACCACATCTCAAATGCTTCGATTCTCTTCTGTTCCGGTTTTCCCACAGTCCATGTTTCACTACCATACAATGCTGTACTCCAGACGTACATCCTCAGAAATTTCTTCCTCAAATTAAGGCCGGTATTTGATATTAGTAGACTTCTCTTGGCCAGATTTGCCTTTTTTGCCATAGCGAGTCTGCTTCTGATGTCCTCCTTGCTCCGTCCGTCATTGGTTATTTTACTGCCTAGGTAGCAGAATTCCTTAACTTCATTGACTTCGTGACCATCAATCCTGATGTTAAGTTTCTTGCTGTTCTCATTTCTACTACTTCTCATTACCTTAGTCTTTCTCCGACTTACTCTCATAACATACTGTGTACTCATTAGACTGTTCATTCCGTTCAGCAGATCATTTAATTCTTCTTCACTTTCACTCAGGATAGCAATGTCATCAGCGAATCGTATCATTGATAACCTTTCACCTTGTATTTTAATTCCACTCCTGAACCTTTCTTTTATTTCCATCATTGCTTCCTCGATGTACAGATTGAAGAGTAGGGGCGAAAGGCTACAGCCTTGTCTTACACCCTTCTTAATACGAGCACTTCGTTCTTGAGCGTCCACTGTTATTATTCCCTCTTGGTTGTTGTACATATTGTATATGACCCGTCTCTCCCTATAGCTTACCCCTACTTTTTTCAGAATCTCGAACAGCTTGCACCATTTTATATTGTCGAACGCTTTTTCCAGGTCGACAAATCCTATGGAAGTGTCTTGATTTTTCTTTAGCCTTGCTTCCATTATTAGCCGTAACGTCAGAATTGCCTCTCTCGTCCTTTTACTTTATCTAAAGCCAAACTGATCGTCACCTAGCGCATTCTCAATTTTCTTTTCCATTCTTCTGTATATTATTCTTGTTTGCAGCTTCGATGCATGAGCTGTTAAGCTGATTGTGCGATAATTCTCGCACTTGTCAGCTCTTGCCGTCTTCGGAATTGTGTGGATGATGCTTTTCCGAAAGTCAGATGGTATATCGCCAGACTCATATATTCTACACACCAACGTGAATAGTCGTTTTGTTGCCACTTCCCCCAATGATTTTAGAAATTATGATGTTATCTATCCCTTCTGCCTTATTTGACCGCAAGTCCTCCAAAGCTCTTTTAAATTCCGATTCTATTACTGGATCCCCTATCTCTTCTAAATCGACTCCTGTTTCTTCTTCTATCACATCAGACAAATCTTCACCCTCATAGAGGCTTTCAATGTATTCTTTCCACCTATCTGCTCTCTCCTCTGCATTTAACAGCGGAATTCCCGTTGCACTCTTAATGTTACCACCGTTGCCTTTAATGTCACCAAAGGTTGTTTTGACTTTCCTGTATGCTGAGTCTGTCCTTCCGACACTCATATCTTTTTCGATGTCTTCACATTTTTCCTGCAGCCATTTCGTCTTAGCTTCCCTGCACTTCCTATTTATTTCATTCCTCAGCGACTTGTATTTTTGTGTATTCCTGATTTTCCCGGAACATGTTTGTACTTCCTCCTTTCATCAATCAACTGAAGTATTTCATCTGTTACCCATGGTTTCTTCGCAGCTACCTTCTTTGTACCTATGTTTTCCTTCCCAACTTCTGTGATGGCCCTTTTTAGAGATGTCCATTCCTCTTCAACTGTACTGCCTACTGCGCTATTCCTTATTGCTGTATCTATAGCGTTAGATAACTTCAAACGTATCTCGTCATTCCTTAGTACTTCCGTATCCCACTTCTTTGCGTATTGATTCTTCCTGACTAATGTCTTGAACTTCAGCCTACTCTTCATCACTACTATATTGTGATCTGAGTCTATATCTGCTCCTGGGTACGCCTTACAATCCAGTATCTGATTTCGGAATCTCTGTCTGACCATGATGTAATCTAATTGAAATCTTCCCGTATCTCCCCGCCTTTTCCAAGTATACCTCCTCCTCTTGTGATTCCGTTCTCGCTTCCCGGGCACGGGGTCCCGGGTTCGATTCCCGGCGGGGTCAGGGATTTTCACCTGCCTCGAGATGACTGGGTGTTTGTGTTGTCCTCATCATTTCATCATCATCCAGGAAAGTGGCGAAATTGGACTGAGCAAAGATTGGGTAATTGTACGGGCGCTGATAACCACGCAGTTGAGCGCCCCACAAACCAAACATCATCAAACATCATCTCTTGTGATTCTTGAACACGGTATTCGCTATTACTAGCTGAAACTTGTTACAGAACTCAATTAGTCTTTCTCCTCTTTCATTCCTTGTCCTAAGCCCATATTCTCCTGTAACTTTTCTTCTACTCCCTCCCCTACAACTGCATTCCAGTCGCCCATGACTGTTAGATTTTCGTCCCCCTTTACATACTGCATTACCCTTTCAATATCCTCATACACTTTCTCTATCTGTTCATCTTCAGCTTGCGACGTCGGCATGTATACCTGAACTATCGTTGTCGGTGTTGGTCTGCTGTCGATTCTGATTAGAACAACTCGGTCACTGAACTGTTCACAGTAACACACCCTCTGCCCTACCTTCCTATTCATAACGAATCCTACACCTGTTATACCATATTCTGCTGCTGTTGATATTACTCGATACTCATCTGACCAGAAATCCTTGTCTTCCTTCCACTTCACTTCAGTGACGCCTACTATATCTAGATTGAGCCTTTGCATTTCTCTTTTCAGATTTTCTAGTTTCCCTACCACGTTCAAGCTTCTGACATTCCACGCCACGACTCGTAGAACGTTATCCTTTCGTTGATTATTCAATCTTTTTCTCATGGTAACCTCCCCCTTGGCAGTCCCCTCCCGGAGATCCGAATGGGTGACTATTCCGGAATCTTTTGCCAATGGAGAGATCATCATGACACTTCTTCAATTACAGGCCACATGTCCTGTGGATACACGTTACGTGTCTTTAATGCAGTGGTTTCCATTGCCTTCTGCATCCTCATGTCGTTGATCATTCCTGATTCTTGCGCGTTTAGGGGCAATTTCCCACCCCTAGAACAAGAGAGTACCCTGAACCTCTATCCGCTCCTCCGCCCTCTTTGACAAGGCTGTTGGCAGAATGAGGCTGACTTCTTATTCCGGAAGTCTTCGGCCGCCAATGCTGATTATTTATCAAAATTTACGCAGTGGCGGGGATCGAACCCGGGACCGAAGACGTTTTGATTATGAATCAAAGACGCTACCCCTTTTTTTTTATTTTTTTTTATTTTGTTCGTTATTGATCGTTGTGTTTGGTCGTTGCGGACGTCGCAAGACATCCTGTTCAAGTTCGGTGGTTGATCCTTTCACTCAGTTTTTTTTATTACAGAGAACAATCCGTTCTCTGACCGAACACGCTGAGCTACCGTGCCGGCTGCCCCTAGACCACGGGTACAAATTACACGGGAATTAACGGACTTTTAACGGGGAGTGGTAGTTAGACTAGATGCATAGACCCTTCTACTCTGAAATCGTTAGAGAATTCAGTATTCCGAAATCCATAGGGTCGGGAGTGTTCTGAGAGTACCATATTTCAGGTATTACTTCTCATCCCGGACAACGCAGTGACCAACAGCCTTTATGTAACGAGAAAAGCGGCGTTTGCGTAGATCTGCCAGTGCTAACAGGCAAGCAACGTTGCGTGAAATAACGACAGAAATGAATGTGGGACGTACGACGAACATATCCGTTAAGAGAGTGAGATGACATGTGGCGTTATTGAATTATGGCAGCACGATTACCTTTGCTAACAGCACAACACCGCCTGCAGCAACTCTCCTGCGTTCGTGCCAATATCGGTTGGGCCCTAGACAATTTGAACACCATGGCCTGGTCAGATGAATCCCGGTTTCAGTTGGTTAGAGCTGATAGTAGGGTTCGAGTGCGGCGCAGACTCCAGGAAGCATGCGCACAGGTTGTCAACATTGCAGTGTGCAAGATAGTGGTGGTTCCATAATTGTGTGGGGTGTGTTTACAAGGAATGGACCGGGTCCTCTGGTCCAACTGAACCGAATAGAAATGGTTATGTTCGGCTACTTGGAGGCCATTCGCCGCCGTTCCTGGACTTCATGTTCCCAAACAAATATGGAATTTTTATGGGCGACAATGCATCATGTCACGAGGCCACAGTTGCTCGCGATTGGTCTGAAGAACATTCTGGACAATTCGAGCGAATTATTTGGCCACCCGGATCGCCCGACATGAATCCCGTCGAACATTTAGGGGACACGAAACTTCTTGTCAGACTAAAAGTGTGTGCTGGATCGTGTCTCGAACTCGGGACCTTTGCCTTTCGCGGGCAAGTGCTCTACCATCTGAGGTACCGAAGCACGACTCACGCCCCGTCCTCACAGCTTTACTTCTGCCAGTACCTGGATAGCTCAGATGGTAGAGCATTCCCGCGAAAGGCAAAGGTCCCGAATTCGTGTCTCGGTCGGCCCACAGTTTTAATCTGCCAGACAGTTTCATATCAGCGCACACTCCGCTGCAGAGTGAAAATCTCATTCTGGATACATCCCATAAGGCTGTGGCTAAGCCATGTCTCCGCAATATCCTGTCTTTCAGGACTGCTAGTTCTGCAAGGTTCGCAGGAGAGCTTCTGTAAAGTTTGGAAGGTAGGAGACGAGGTACTGGCAGAAGTAAAGCTGTGAGGACGGGGAATGAGTCGTGCTTGGGTAGGTCAGTTGGTAGAGCACTTGCCTGCGAAAGGCAAAGGTCCAGAGCTCGAGTCTCGGTCCGGCATACAGTTTTAATCTGCCAAGAAGTTTCATATCAGCGCACACTTAGCTGCAGAGTGAAAATCTCATTCTGGATTTATAGGACTTAATGGAGAGGTCAGATCGTGCACAAAATGCAGCACCGGCCACGTTTTCGCAGTTATCGATGCCTGTAAAGGCAGCATGGCTCAATATTTCTGCAGGGGTCTTCCAACGACTTGTTGAGTGCATGCCTTGTCGAGTTAACGCACAACGCCGGGTAAAAGGAGGTCCGATACGATATTAGGAGGTACTCCGTGACTTTTGCCATCTCAATGTATTTCACTATGAAGGTTTCACTTCTGTTCCACTGGCTGGTGCCTCATATCTTGTTTTAAAGACTTATTCATGTCAAAAAACGCATGGGTAAGTGTGATACGCCGTGTGTGAATGACATTGTGGGAAAGGTTGACTACGTCTCAGAATGTAAGGAGAGGATTGCAGACAGGGGTGCAGGTGGGGTGGTAGGGGTTGGGGAGGGGGGAGACTGGTATCTTCGCACCGCGCTGCCAAATCCTTTGAATCGGCCTTGGCAGAGGTGCAGAGTACCGTGGAAATTTGTATCAAACCAGTCTTGCAAATACAAATTATAGCAATATGCACAACAGCGTCTTAAAACAGTTTTATTCTCCTAAAGTTTTTAATAACTTGGCTGTAAATGTGTTGCTTGCCCTGTATATTTGGATAAGAATTTCTTACAACATTGACTGTAATGTACATAAACACGGCTACATGTACATCTATACCTACGTGATTACTCTGCTATTCACAATAAAGTGCCGGCATAGGGTTCAATGAACCACCGTTCCACTCTCGAACGGCTCGCGGGAAAAACGAGCTCTTAAATTTTTCACTCCGGGCCCTGGTTTCTCTTATTTTATCGTCATGATCATTTCTCCCTATGTAGGTGGGCGCCAACAGAATGTTTTCGCAATCAGAGGAGAGAAAGGGTGATTGAAGTTTCATGATAAGATCCCGTCGCAACGAAAAACGCCTCTGCTTTAATGATTGCCAATCCAATTCACGTATGACGTCTGTGGCACTATCTCCCCTATTTCGCGACAATACAAAACGAGCTATCCTCCTTTGTACTTTTTCGATGCCATCCGTCAGTCCCACCTGATGCGGATCCCACACCGCACAGCAATATTCCAGAATAGGGCGGACAAGCGTGGTGTAAGCAGTCTCTTTAGAAGCCCTGTTGCACCTTCTAAGTGTTCTGCCTATGAATCGCAGTCTTTGGTTTGCTCTACTCACAACATAATCTATGTGTTCGTTCCAAATTAGGTTATTTGTAATTGTAATCCCCAAGTATTTAGTTGAATTTACAGCCTTCAGATTTGTGTGAGTTATCACGTAATCGAAATTTAGCGGATTTCTTTTAGTACTCCTGTGAATAACTTCACACTTTTCCTTATTCAGCGTCAATTGCCACTTTTAGCACCATTCAGATATCTTATCTAAATCATTTTGCAATCTGTTCTGACCATCTGATGACTTTACATCACGGTAAATGACAGTATCATCTGCAGACAATCTAAGACGGCTACTCAGATTGTCTCCTGCGTCGTTAATATACACTCCTGGAAATGGAAAAAGAACACATTGACACCGGTGTGTCAGATCCACCATACTTGCTCCGGACACTGCGAGGGGGCTGTACAAGCAATGATCACACGCACGGGACAGCGGACACACCAGGAACCGCGGTGTTGGCCGTCGAATGGCGCTAGCTGCGCAGCATTTGTGCACCGCCGCCGTCAGTGTCAGTCAGTTTGCCGTGGCATACGGAGCTCCATCGCAGTCTTTAACACTGGTAGCATGCCGCGACAGCGTGGACGTGAACCGTATGTGCAGTTGACGGACTTTGAGCGAGGGCGTATAGTGGGCATGCGGGAGGCCGGGTGGACGTACCGCCGAATTGCTCAACACGTGGGGCGTGAGGTCTCCACAGTACATCGATGTTGTCGCCAGTGGTCAGCGGAAGGTGCACGTGCCCGGCGACCTGGGACCGGACCGCAGCGACGCACGGATGCACGCCAAGACCGTAGGATCCTACGCAGTGCCGTAGGGGACCGCACCGCCACTTCCCAGCAAATTAGGGACACTGTTGCTCCTGGGGTATCGGCGAGGACCATTCGCAACCGTCTCCATGAAGCTGGGCTACAGTCCCGCACACCGTTAGGCCGTCTTCCGCTCACGCCCCAACATCGTGCAGCCCGCCTCCAGTGGTGTCGCGACAGGCGTGAATGGAGGGATGAATGGAGACGTGTCGTCTTCAGCGATGAGAGTCGCTTCTGCCTTGGTGCCAATGATGGTCGTATGCGTGTTGGGCGCCGTGCAGGTGAGCGCCACAATCAGGACTGCATACGACCGAGGCACACAGGGCCAACACCCGGCATCATGGTGTGGGGAGCGATCTCCTACACTGGCTGTACACCACTGGTGATCGTCGAGGGGACACTGAATAGTGCACGGTACATCCAAACCGTCATCGAACCCATCGTTCTACCATTCCTAGACCGGCAAGGGAACTTGCTGTTCCAACAGGACAATGCACGTCCGCATGTATCCCGTGCCACCCAACGTGCTCTAGAAGGTGTAAGTCAACTACCCTGGCCAGCAAGATCTCCGGATCTGTCCCCCATTGAGCATGTTTGGGACTGGATAAAGCGTCGTCTCACGCGGTCTGCACGTCCAGCACGAACGCTGGTCCAACTGAGGCGCCAGGTGGAAATGGCATGGCAAGCCGTTCCACAGGACTACATCCAGCATCTCTACGATCGTCTCCATGGGAGAATAGCAGCCTGCATTGCTGCGAAAGGTGGATATACACTGTACTAGTGCCGACATTGTGCATGCTCTGTTGCCTGTGTCTATGTGCCTGTGGTTCTGTCAGTGTGATCATGTGATGTATCTGACCCCAGGAATGTGTCAATAAAGTTTCCCCTTCCTGGGACAATGAATTCACGGTGTTCTTATTTCAATTTCCAGGAGTGTATGTTCTAAGTATGTAAGCCTTATAGTCGTTACGTAATCGTGCAACTAACAAGCAAGAATGTACACACACAATAAGACCGTAACGTCTGTTCACTATAACAATGCAGTGGTAATTTCTGTTTAAATAAGTTCTCTTGGTTCATGACTGGATATTTAACTTCAAACACTGTTGCATGTTAACAGATTCTAAGTTTGACAAAGCATACTAGCAATGTAAAGTGAAAAGTTATATGGCAAAGACAAAGTAAAAAAGCAGATTATCTCTCAATAAACGGTTTTACATGTGAAATGTGGTGTAACCCTTTGCTCTTCCTAGTACGCAGAGTTTCAACTTTAACGCAATTATCATGTGGTATATGTCGGTAAAGGATACTGCAATTTTTCTCAAGGTTAGCGTCTATGTTATTTTTCCCTGAGCCAGCGGGCGCACGTGGCTGCCTGCGGTGCGAGTCTTTGTTTGTTTCTTTGTTAGCGCACGTCGTTATTGGGATTTGGAGACCTAACTTCTACAAATTCACCGTGACGAGAGGGCTCAGCCTTATTTAAATCCCGCCAGTTCTGATGAAATTCAGGTCTGTCGTTTTGTCGGTAGTTTACATAGTTTCTTGTTTGTCGGTCATGTGGTGGAGAATTTCTCCCAGAATCGCAACTGCACGCTGAACTGTTGCGTCTGATGTTATTCTGTCTCCCTTGATAATAATTGTTTTTGTTCCCATATTGTCTATTTCTATGGTAATCCCTGTCATATTCATTACTACGGAAATGAGATCTTTCTCTGTAACGAGTATTACTCTGCCAGTGGTTGTCATATGGGTGGTGTCTGTTTTGGTCACGATTTACGTTGTGAGAATAGGCTTGTCATGGCCAGTTATTGTTTCTGTCATCACGGAATTGTGACGGATGTGATCTGTAATTGTTGTGCTCCTGTTCTCGCGTTCCGCGATTGTCAGTGTCAATTTGCAGTTCTTGTAACAGTCCCTGAAAAGCTTCAATGTCGTCTTTGCAACGCCGTGCCAAAATAATATTTCTTAAATGTTCAGGAAATTTCATTAAGCAAATGCGGATGAGTTCTGAAGGGCTGTATGGGTTTGAAAGATACTGATTCTTATGCAACATGTCTTCAAAATATTTCGTAAGACTGGAAAATTCAGATTGTTCGAAACGTTTCATCATTATGATGCTATGTTTTACTTGGTCTTGTGTAGCTTGAGACCAATATGCTGAGAGGAAGGCATGATAAAATTCTCCTTCACTGTGACAATCATGAATGACCGATCGCATTCTTACAGCTGGTTCATTCTCCAAGTAGCCACACATAAATTCTAACCTGTGCTCCAATGACCAGTTGGGAGGAAAACAATGAGAGAATTGATGGAGCCATGCTTGTGGATGAATGTCGTTGCCAGAATTCTTAAATGTTTTGAATTTACGTGTAGTAATGAACAGCTTATAGTCAAAATCATCATGTCGGCGAGTCACATGTCGGTCATTGTTACGTCGTTTCGGCGGTTCCATCTCAAAATCCAATGCGCCTTGCCAATTTCTTTCATAATTTCCGAAGTGTCCTGTGTTCTTATTTTGTGGTTGTTCCGTATTTCTATGTCCCTCTTCCCGTACTGGAGTGCGAGTGTCCTCTGAAATATGTAATTCTTGTATTACCTGTGTCAACTGATCTTGTACTTCCCGGATTTCTCTTTTGTACTGTGTATTGATTTGATTTTGATTTTATTTGAATTTTCTAATTTGTTCATACTCTTCTGTGTCAGTGAAGGCTATGGGTCTTGTGTCATTCAGATCATCATCTACCTTTGTAGATAAGTTAGTGACCCGATCCGAAAGTTCAGCTACTTTCTCCGATAGTGAACACATTTCCTCAGTGTGTTTTTCTGAACCAAGTTTCAGAGTGTCCATTTGTGTTGAAATCGAATCTACTGAGTCCTTTAAGTTTTCCTGAGTTTTTGCAAGTTGCGTAACCGAATCGGTAGATGCAACTGAGTCAATTTTAGCCCACAAGGTCTCATGATTTTCATGAACAATGGTTTGCAGTTCTTTTATGGCTGCTTCGTGATTCTGTAATGCATTTTCATGCCGCGAAAAAATAGGTTGAAAATGCTCACGAATTTGTGTTTTTACATCATTACAGACTTTTTGACATTTCGATTCAATGTTATATAACTCAGTAGTTAAATCTTCACGTGTCTGTTCAAGTGTGGTGTCTAACTTCCGAAGATTTTGTTCCATTGTGTCTAACTTTTGAAGCTTTCGCTGTGTTTGTCTCTGATGTTGTTCCATTGTGTCTAACTTTTGAAGATTCTGTTCCAGTGTGTCTAACTTTTGAAGATTTTGTCCCATTTGTTGCATTAATTGTAATAACAATGCATTAGTGTCTGGAATCTGTTCCTCTATGCTTTTCGGCAGTGCATTTGCACCAGCAACATTCACATTTTGACAAGCAGAAAATGTGTCTTGACTTATTTGAGAAAACGGTGAGGACACAAAACCTGAATCTACAGTATTTGAAAAATTGTGTCCTATCATTTCGGATTCCTGAGGCGAGCTGTTGCCGAGCGATCGATCGATAATGCTTCCCTGTTCACTAATTGTTTCACTGCCTACGCCATTGTTTGCCGCCCGCTCCATTTCCCTATGCAGAATTGCCAAATTACTATGTTGAACATTAGTTAATTCATTACATGGTGGCGCTAACACACTACTTTCGTCTTCACTGTCATTTCTCAGTTTACTTTGGAGCCTAGTATTACGTTTTTCACACGCCATTATTATCACAATATTTCACACGACAACACAGAAAAACACAATTTGAAGAGGAAAAATAGGGGAACACATTAATATAGCACTGAAAATAATATCTAGTTAATTGCAAGCGCAGCTGCGAAATACTTGGTGCAAATCTACATGCATGCCACAACTGTTTTACTGTACAAGAATGAAAAACTACAACTACAAAGGAGATTCTCTCTACAATTACGCGCTAGCAATAAACAAAATCTACACTAATTACACAAACTACAAGAAAAAAATCAGAAGATTCCAATGAGGTATCCTCGGCTAAGGGTCGACATATGAAACGTCCCCTTTGAAAAATTTATACATGACTGTGCTTAAACTGACACACAATATTTTTTAGCGCAACGCAATCTGACTTTGAGAAATCCCTACAAAGGAATGGCCCTGACTAACATTAACCTATACCTTTCACAAATCACTTACCTCACCAAAAATCTTCGTTACTCGAACTACTGCAATACAGCGAGCGCCACTACTGCCAGCTAAATAACAGATTCAAACTACAGAAGGCACTAACTACTAGTAGGCATAGTTAGCAAATGAAAGATTTTAATAGAGAACAAACAATGTATTTACCTTAATAATCATAATGTATACAGCAGTTCATGACATCCATTTTTACAAATATCAAACCTCCGCCATTTCTCTCCCCACATCCACCACTGCTGTCGGCTCACCTCCAACTGCGCAACGCTACGCGCTGTTCACATCCAGCTGCCCAACACTACAATGGCTGACAACAATGCAAACTACCCACAGACTGCGCACAGCACAGCCAGTGATTTTTCATACAGAGCGCTACGTAACGTTGCCAATAAGAAAACATAAACAGCCTACTTACATAGCCCCCCGCTACGTAACGTTGCCAATAAGAAAACATAAACAGCCTACTTACATAGCCCCCCGCTACGTAACGTTGCCAATAAGAAAACATAAACAGCCTCCTTACGACACACAAGGAATTGCAAACGCCGGCGTGGCAAACCGGGAAGTACTAAATCAACTGCCTTAGCTGATGATGTGGCTGGTGGATGACTAATACCACCGCATTACGTAGATCACGTGACAATCACGTGGAATGCAGTACTGCGATAAATGTCTTTTCCGTATCCATGTGGCAACACACAGTCCAACAAGGCCTCTCGTTCGGTGCGTCATCAGACATCACGGTAAAAGTCCGTGGCGCGGGGAGGGGGTAATTAACAAGATGACGAGCTAATGTCAGATACGAGGCGATAGCGACCAGTCCCACTTCGAACAAGGCTCTGAGTGGCATTCCTGAAGTGTTTGAGAACAGTGGGACGCCACTCAACGTTATCGTTTGGACACAGTGGCCTCGACGAAAATTCTGCAGGTAAGAAAGAACTTCATTAGCCATCACTTCGACTCCAAAGGTTGTAATGCTTTATGATAGGTGTTTATGGGACCTGCTGAAACACTAAGGTAGGATCTTCTTAACCGTAGTCAAATGTATATAAGCGTCGTAAGAATTAGTAGTTACTGTGTAGCAATAATTCGTTATGGATGGTAACGACTACGGAAGAGGCACTGAAAACATAATGGAAGCAGCGCAGTTCTCTTATATAGTACCAATGAGCTGCTGAATGTGCATTCTTGTAAATAGTGACTGGTTTTTCCACAGTGATTAGAGACTACATGTTCAGCCCTTTGTTGCTCGTATACTGCTGCCGGATATTTTTTACACAGGTAGGGTTGGAACAGACTACCGTAGTGTCAAGTATCGGCCGGCCGTTGTGACCGAGCTGTTCTAGGCGCTTCAGTCCGGAACCGCGCTGCTGCTACGGTCGCATGTTCGAATCCCGCCTCGGGCATGGATGTGTGTGATGTCCTTAGGTTTAAGTAGTACTAAGACTAGGGGACTGATGACCTCAGATGTTGAGTCCCATAATGCACAGAGATATTTGAACCATTTTATAAATTTTTTGTTGTTGACTCTCACAACACCGAAAAACTTCAGTGACTTTGGCTTGGGGCCAGATTAAGATATTTTTTTCAGAGGCTACTAAAATGTTGTAGGACAGTGTGTGAGAAATCATTTACCACCATAGTATTTAAGAAAGATATATCTCAACTTCTGTGTCGTCTTGTTCATCGTCAAGTCTTTGAAAAGATAACTGAAGACGAGAAAGTTCTTTAGAATATTCATAAACCATTCAACATTCCCTTTCATCACCGGCTTGTAGCTAACGACCGAACGAGAAACAAATTAAGTAAAATGTGTTGGTATTATATTACTTTTTTACAGAAAATGTAAACGAGGGCAGTAGAAGAAAGACAAACTAAGACGTTAGCGACCAAAGTGCTCGCTGAAAAATAATATATACGAAATCAAGCAATACATATTTTATCATATCAGTTGGCGTACGTTAATCGTCATATATATTTAGTGGCGTGTCTGTTAATTTTAGATAATATTTACGTCACCAGTATCCACGCTGTTTCCAAACATCGCGTACACGCTATGTGTATAGATGAAATACGAACTGGATATATGCTATTCGTATTTGTGCCTCTCTTGCGATTAATTCCCTCACTAAAGGCCTGGCCAGACAGAATCCGGCCTGCCACTGCGACGGACGGCGCAGCTGGTGGCAGGACCCGTCAGCGGCCAGGGACGCCACACAGGCAACGGCCGGCCGCAGCGACTCTTGATGCGTCAGCTGTTACACTGTGGAAGGGGCCGAAGCCCATTATTAAGCTTGCATTCGTAGCGCGATTGCGTTAGAAGATTTGGAATCTTCAAGCGTTATCTTTGTGCAAGTTCTTTTTTTTTTTTTTTTTATTTGCAGAAATGAGTAGCTTGCACTAGCGATACGAAATGGCACCAAGAAGAGGAGATGTTGGGTGCACGATATTGATAGCAAGAGAAAAAGCTTAGGAGAATACCATCGTCTGTGTATTGACCTAGAGTCTGACGAAGATAGGTTCTTCAAATATTTTCGTATGTCGCGAGAATGTTTCAAGGAAATGCATCGCCTGATAAAAAGGTAGCACCGAGAAGTGCACAACGAACTGAAGAAAGCCAATTGATACAAGGCACAGACAAGCCGTTTGTTTGAGGTAAGTTTTACCGTTTGTTGCCTCTTTGTGCTTGAAATAGAAGTTATATAAATTATTCCATTTCAGTTTTGCTGTATCATATGAAAGGTTCGGCGGAAGAAAGTGCTATCCCACAACGTAGTTACGAGTGGAGTGATAAATTTATCTGCAGTGTTTACGAATACAGCAAACGATAGTAACATCTAGTTCCATATGTCCCGCTAGAGAGAACTTTCTACTTAATAGATTGTTTTGTTTCACTGTATTCATAACATTGTCATTGAATTTAAACAAACATATCTTTGGTCGTTAACTTATCTATTCGTTCTATCGGCATAATTGATTTTAATCTTTTCCAGATACTTGACTACTGGCGACAGTCACCAGAGCATAGCTTTTTCTTTTCAGTTAGGACGTTCAACAGTCTCAGATATTGTGAAACAAGTGTGCCAGGCAATATGGACTGTTCTACAGCCCAAGTATTTTACTACTCCTACAACAGAGATGTGGAAGAAATCTGAAGGAGGATTTATAGAACTGGGGGTTTCCGAACTGCCTTGGAAGCATAGACGGAAAGGCTATCAGGTTAAAATGCCCGAAGGATAGTGGATCCCAGTTCTTCTGTTAGTAACAGTTCTTTTCGCTAGTTCTCCTGGCGATCGTTGATCCATACTACCGAGTTTACAGTAGTTGATATTGGAAGTTACGGACGTCACAGTGACAACACTATTTAGCTTTCTATCAAGAGTATATCGAGGACAAATGTATTCTACCTCCAAATCAGGATCGCGTGTATCATACAAAAAGTTGTATTCTCTCACCTCCTCTACAAGTCTTTCTCTGTGCATGCACTACGAGCTGCAAGACAAAAACCGCCCCACGCCGCTGCTTCTAGTGTGACAGAAGAGCAGTTGAATGCTCCAACAGAGGCAAGCAGCCGCTCCGGCTTGCGGCGAATCTGTAATCTGTGACAACCCGGCGGCGGCCGGTGCGGCAGGCCGGCTGCCGGTGCGTCAAAGCCGCCCTCAGTGTGACCGCCGCCATACAGCAACGAGCGATTCAACAGTGCGGCCTGCCGGCTGCGGTTCAAGGGCACAGGCCGGACGGCCAGGCCGCATTCTGTCTGGCCAGGCCGTAAGTGTTGTTGTGAATAAACTTCCTATCACCGTTTCAGATAACGAAACTGAAAGATTAGTTTCACTTCTAGACTTTTCTACAGAAGGATGTAAAGTCTATGTAACCGACAAGGATCTTTGTGACACTAGTACTAATTAGTTCCGTCTGTATCGCAAATAATTTGTTCCACAAATTTTTACTGTCGACGTTTGCCATCTTCAGATCCTCAGATGTGACGTAGCAATGATGTGACGACGGAAAACGACAACGACTAGCAATATGTGAAACAAGCAAAATAAGTTATTAGGAATCCAGAATGCAATCATTTTAAAACACGTTATTTAAGTTGAGCATGAGTGTCAAATGCTCAATCAGTATGCACCCATACCTATTTCAAGAAGAACTGCTTTAAATGTTACTGTGTAGAAGACAGGCGCGAGCGTCTGGTTCATTGCAAGAAAATATTGAAATGTGGTTCACCCTTCGAACGAAGATATTTATTTTTTACAGAGCCCTCATGAGCGATCCTTTCACAGTCGAAGGGAAGAAGAGAGAGAAACAGAGAAACTTGTATTTCAAAGAATGATTTCTCCATTTGACACGAATTTGTTCACTGAAAAATCAGCATTTTATAGTGTGAGACGCTGCAAATAAGACGCTGTACCTCACCGTGAAGTTTATTCTTAAAATGCTGGAAAAAGGCGTTTAAAGATACCTATTCGCCTCATAAGCATCTCGCGTAATTACCATGAGAGAAATTCGAGGTTACTAGTTTGTGAATGCGTATTCCATAGGCAGGGGTACGGGGGGAATAGTGAGGTGCACAGTGATTGGGGGGGGGGGGAGGGGAAGTTCGGGTTTATCCTCCACCATCGCAGTACGCTTATCTGTAGAACGCAAATGTTCTCCTCTTTACTCACTCTTTCTGAATAAGAGCAACATATTTCATACATTTCTATATTTATAATATTTTTCCGGCAGACTAGTTACCAGTGTACACATACAAATAGTATGACACTGGGAGAAGTGACATTCCCCAAGATAGAAGCTACGTATAACAGAAGGTATTAACCAGGCATTGCCACCAAATGTGCCATACAGAAAAACAAAAGGATAAGAAAAGTCGAGCAACATTGTTATTATCAGAGAATATAGAATATACGGCCTCCCCACCTTAACAATAATTCACGTTTACTTGCTTTCAGTCTTTATGAGTACTGGTGTACCTATCGGGAAATAATAAATGAGAACAGCAGTTCTTCCGCCGTGTATTACGGAGAATTACTCTTGTCAGTGAGTGATGAGTCTGCATTATCGGGAGCGATCTGCGTTGTTTGTCAGAGACTGCTGGCTATAATCTGCTCTTCACGTCCTCAATTATAGCCGTACACGCCGCTTCTCGTCACCAGACAGCGAGGCATGCACGTGATAACTTAGCGCCAGGGACGCTCCGCCACGAAATGTGACGAAACGCGGACTCCGTCGCTCAGTATTCTCACACTGTTCGGACAAACTACCTACCGTTACTTATTTCCTAATGACGTCGATATGCCACACCGGTTGTTGTTAGTCGAACGGATGTATTTCATTTTGGATTCGCCACTACAGCACAGATTCAGCTGTATAGCCGTTAAAAAGTGAGTTTATTACGAACCCCAATCTTAAAATGAGAACAATTTTAAAATTAAATAAAAAACAGCCTTACAACAATATTACAACAACTTAACGTTTACCTGCAGACATGGTATTTAAGCTTTATTTCAGTAGAATATTCAGCTATATTAAGGCACTTACTCTATCGTATGACCAGCTTCCGCAATCCAGCATAGGTATAAGCAGCCTTATTTCTTTTAACCAGATCTGTACTGACATTTTGACATCGTTTTCGTCTTACTGGTAGAGCTGACCGACAAGATGGAAGAATAAATGATAGTGATTAGGTTTTAGGTCAGAGTTATACGGTTATACGGAGAGTGATCAAATTGTTCTCAAACACAATGGTCTCGGGAGCGACGAGAAAAACGGGGACGGGCATTGTCGTGTAGAGAGGATTCGACGTCACAAAAATTGCCTGCATTGGCTGTGCCGTCCCAAGGCACAAAATCGAGAAGAAAAACACCATCCCTATCCCATAACATAGTGCACCTAATTTTTCAGGCTGAAAACGTGTGCTGGAACTTCAGTTTTGGAGTGGGGGGGGGGGGGGTGGTATTTAATTCCTCCATTCCAAGGAATGGTCATCAGTAATGACAGCCGGTCACCGAATTTGTTTCTCATAGCACATATTTATGCGGTCATCTTTAAATGCTCTACACCGTTTTCTAACCATCGAGATGCTCATAGATTTTTCTCAACACAATTCACTAATCTTCTGAAGAATTTCAGCAACTATCGCTTCGGCTGCATTTAAGAAACGATTAACAGTGCGTATTTCCCAGTAGGCGGAATTTTTAGACGGCTGAGCCATTTGAATCACGTATAGAAAAATATTCATGCAAGCAAAAGCTACTGCAGGGCTGTTTCTTGATAGCTAATTGTTGACGGTACATTCCGAGCATCTGCTGTGTTACGTCAGTAGAACTCCAACGGTCATATTTCTAAACGGTACTTAGTTTAAAAACGCGTCTCATACAACCCGTCCGCAAGGGGACGCAGCTTGGGGCAAACTGTTGTCTGTATTACTAAAACGCTATCCCTCAACCGGTAACACGCGACACGGTACCAGGTTCAGCGTAGAAACAACAAATATTCAGTTGTTGATATTTCGCTCAGTTAATGGCCGAATTTCAAAATCTGAAATGCGGTCACAATCTATTCATTACGAGGTATAATCTTATGTTTAAATTTTAACACAATAATACAAGTAATACAATTAGAAATTGTGTGTATGTCTTGAGACAGCGAATAGAGCACGTAAATACACGGACTTCATTCATCCAGCATTTGAGAATTACTGCACTTAGCTACTTCCAACTAAGATGACTCGCTAATTTCAAACGTTTGGGAAACTTCTCCTCCCTGACATGATGAAAGAAAAATGGTTTACCACTCACTACATTTTCGCTGTTCAAGCAGATTAACTTCAGCATCAGGCATGAAGTACGTATTAATTTATTATTTCTTTACTACTAACTCTATTCGCAGTTTGCAGACCGTATCCACATATACCACTCAATGTACTTGAAAAATTATGTCACTGTACGACACATTGCTCAGGAAATATGACGTCATTCAGATGCGGGACAGACTTGCTTTTGATTTAAATAGCGTGCCAATTACCCCGTTTACATTCAGCTGGTGTTTCAAAATGAGAGTACTTAGCGACATTCGACGAACGTTATGCATAATTTCAAACCTTTGCTAAACTCTTTCTCGTTTAAGCGCTTAAAAGCTAATATTTAGCACGTTAACCTATTTGTAGTCAGATGTTTGAAGCTTAGAGTTCTAGTCTTTAAAGACATCGGTATAAGGTAGTTGGATCGCCTCTTCACCTTTCAGTGCAGGTTACGTTTACAACTAGTTAAAAATTGTAATAACAGGTATAATATTACATGCTCCAGTACGTAGGCAGTAGATCAAAGACAATGACAGCTGTGAAATAAATAATAGCATAACTTATCAACCAAGGAATTTGGGTTGCAGTCAAAACGGTCTTCTCATAAATTGTAGCGGAATGCTCGAACATTAACAAGATGACAGAAAGTGTTTCCTGAACAGTAGTGACTTAACACACAGTTTATGAGCACAAGAACATACAGGACTATGTCAGCTGAAATATCCTCACGTTCACCGTAATGTGACATTCGGAACGTTTTAAGTAATTACCAAATCCATATTAATTTTTTCTAGATTCTTCTTCCAACACTAATGACAGATTTTCCATGAACTTGTTCTTCATCATCATTCTTTCCATTAGCTGCCGGGTCTCTACGTGGGTAAGTTACAAGGAAACTCTTTTATTTCTGCACAGTAATTGCCCTTTGTTTTATTTTGTTTAAGATGTCAATCAAGGTCTTTCTCGGTCGTGTTTTTCCTTGAAACTCCCTTTCTAGAATACTGCGGCGTGTCACTTGATATACGAACTCATCTTTTTATTCCTGAATGTTCTTTCTTCGTCACTTTCTTGAAAATATTTCTGCCTGATGATTTCCTGTGTCCATTTTATCTTTGAGGAGCATCTTCGGAAATATGCCTCCGCTAATGTTTTATTACACGTGGTTATTATGCTCTTTATTTGATCGCACGTTTAATTGCAATTTTCCAGAATTTATCGTTTGTCTCCTGTTGTAATTACTTATTAACAATTAATTTACTATTTCACTTCAAGGCCAGAAGTAACTGACGATTTGTTTCTCAAAACAGCATCGCCTCCCCCCTCCCCTCTCCGGGAATGCGTGTAGATACTACTTGTTTCATTTCCTTTTCGACCACTATGTTTTCCTCATCTGATTATCCTAATCCAGAGACATAATTTGTAAAACTCTAACCGACTACTATATTTTAAAAATAAATCTGTGAAGAAAGTGAAGCATTCATGGTTCATCATTTCCAAAACTGAGAAAAGAAAAATATCAAGAAAGGTGCAATTAAAATTATTTTCATACATCACACCTTCAATAATTTAATCATCCTTATAAACTGGGAGAGAGATTGGAAAAAGTTATACCAGCTAGTCAACAAAAATGTGGTCAAGAAACGAAATGTAATTCGTTGATGTATGGGTGAAACTCTAATGAAAAAGTACAGCCTGAATGTTGCCGTGAAAGTAACACAATGCTGGTCAAAGCAACTAATCGGAGGTAAACAAATTTTGTTTCACTCATTTGTGTCATTATTGCAATAAACTATTAAAAATTTTATCCAAAGAACTAATTCTGACTTTCCACGGGTACACTGGACATTTGAGAGCACTGGATGAGGGATATGGCCTACCAGACACCTCATATTTGGAACTAATGGTTCGCCAAACTGAGCTGGCCCGGAAAATATGTACCAGATTGTAATAAATCCTGCATAAAATACGAAAGATACGTGCTTCTCATGTTTATCGTGTTGTTCTACCAGGAGGCAACAGAGGAATCACTTAACAAGACTGTAAGTAAACAAGTTACAATTGTTAAAGAATGAGTATATTCGCATTGTCTGTCGCCTTCTGTCAGTTGATCCCTAAAATGATGAAGTAGATTCGGTGATAAAATCTTATCGTGATTCGGAAACCGAAAGTTGCGTGCCATGTACCAAGCTCAACATTATGCAGCTACTGTCCAGCAAAATAATAACGATTTTATGGTGTACAGTGTCGAAAGTTCTTGAGTTAACATACTCGTGCAGTCTTAACCAGGCCGAAAACACTTGTACCGTCCGATGGTTCTGATTTCTGCAAGACACTAGTGGTTCTGGTTCCGAGTATAGTCATCCCATCTTGTGTTATTGAATTATGGAGACAATAGTGAATATAAGGCTGGATGTAACTTTCAGGTGGAGCAGTTACGAGGACTCTAGATTCTTAGTTTGCAAGCGTGATCAAAAAATCTTCTACTAATTGTAATTTACGTCTTTCATGCTTACATAAATCAGCTGAGGTGAATGCCTCGATTGGTGATTCAATAAGTCTGCATGTTCCATCTGAACAAGTTCTCCGTTTTTAATGACCACGATGTCACCGGTATTGTGTTCCATGATACATAACTTTCATTAAAGCACTACAGAAGAAAAGAGAATGATTTTAAATGATGACTTCTGCTGACACTTGCAAAATATGTTTCCAATTCGTACAATGATCTTCTGGAAAAATGAACAAGAGAGTGGTCAGCTGCACTGAAGTCTATATGTCCGCAGCTACGATACGAACTAGCTGACGGCGCCCTCTGTCGCCACATGATTCCTCTAAGTGTTTATGGAGGTAGACGTTTCTCCTCAAAAGAATTGTCAGCATAGCTTAGATGATGATCGAGAGGCTGCCAGAATGTACCACATCCTATACTTTATCTTGTAAACCATATTATAGACTATTCTATATCTAATTTGTCTTTGTCGTCGAATTTCTAACCTTCTGCTACACTTTTTGGGAACATCAGCATGGTCCATCACCTTGTTCCAGCAGTATACTGTTTGGGAAAATGGGTTTAACGAGCATGTTAAACATTGGACTTTGATGTAATCATGACCTCTAAAGCTGAAACGTGTAAGTCATATGTACAGTGATGAAAGTACGAAAAATAGTTTTGTGTATCTTATTTTGGGCGCTGTAAGCTATCTGTGTGGCGGCTTCCACTGGCTTATCACAGGTACTATATTGATGTGAATCTTCATGCCCAATGGGGACGTCAAAATGTCGACCAATGCAAGGACATTAATATTCATGAAACTGGTTCAGCACTTGAAATGAAGAAAGATCTTTGCACAAAGTTTGACATGATAGTGCAGAAAAGGAAGGAAGTTCGTGTCTTATCGTCCCATGAATTCGAGGGCATAGAGCTGGAACACCATTTCATGCTGAACAAAAGTATACGAGTAAATCAGCCTCATTCTATTCAAAGGAAGCAACCTGGTATTCGCTACAATCGATATAGGGGTAGGATGGGCTGGTCCAGCATCCGCCAATTACAAATTCTGTACTCTTCGTAGCTGATGCCGTGATTTGTGGGAGATGGGGACTAACTTATCATGACTGAAAAACTGCTGATGGAATCGCATCACGCAGATCACTATTCAGTAAAATATTCAAAACTGTGGCACCAATATGGGAAGGTATATCGAGTGTCTTTTGGAATCCTATGGACGTTTTGACTGTGCAATGTATCAGTATCGTGAAGAAATCACGTCTTTGACGAGTTCATCCATGCGCTTGCATGACAATAAAAGACTATGTACCGAAACCTTAACAGCTATGTCAATGCGAAACTTAAATAGGAAGTTTTACCGAGTTTATCTTATAGCAAGTCCATTACTGCCACTTTAGGAAACTCCACATGGTGGTCGCATTGAAGTTGTGGACTCCTCCAATTTTAACGCATTGTTTACTAAGATGAATTACAAATTAAAATCGGTAGAGATAATATTGAAAAGTGAACAAATAATTGCAACGATTGTGACTGATCGGTGCACTTATTTTCGTCTTTAGGGATCGGTACCTCACTATGTGAAAACGGAACCTTTGCAGTCCGTCTGTCTGTCGGTCTGTTAAGAGCCATTATTCTCAGAAACGGGTAGACGTATCAGGCTGGAATATCTCAAATACGAGTGTACGGTCCCTTGGGGAATAACAAATTTGACCTTGTGAGTCAATGAAATGAAAAGATACGGCATTTATGTCACATATTTTGATACCCGCAAACTCACTATTGGTGCTTCCCGTGACTGAGAATCATGAGATTTGACAAGAAGCAAAGTATCACAGTACAAGAAAATAAAAAATCCTAAAATAGTTTCTGTAATTATATCACATAAAAAATATTTTTTGCTATTTATTTACTGTCCATCTTTCTGTTTGGTTGTCTGTTAAGACCCCTTTTCCTCATGAACGGAGGGGGTGTAAAGTTGAAATTTGTGTCAAATACGAAGATATACGGTTCTTCACGACGTAAAAACCTTAAGCCTGTAAGTCATTGCAGTCAAAAGATATGGCTATGTTCGTCACACATTTTGATGCTTGCAAACTGACTCATCCAAATCTATACATGAACTGTCTATATACATAATCAAGTGCCTGTGGAACCCTCAAAGGCGAGTCCAACTCTTAAGTGTCCCGCTTTTTCTTTCCTCATTTTCCTATAAGAAATGCCAACGGGCTTGCCGCAGTGGTAATACCGGTTCCTGTCATATCACAAGTTAAGCACAATCGGGCTTGTCTAGTACTTGTTGTACGTTGTATGTATGTTAACAGGGGACCTAGAAACGACGGAGGGGCTCCGTCCCCACCGCAGCCGCAGTGGTCCACAACCCCACGACCACTACCACAGTTCGCCACTCCGCCGCCCCACACCTAACCCAGGGTTATTGTGCGGTTTGGCCCCTAGTGGACGTCCCCCCAACCCAGGGAACGTCTCAAACAAGACGAGTGTAACCCCTATGTTTGCGTGGTAGAGTAATGGTGGTGTACGCACACGTGGAGAACTTGTTTGCGCAGCTGAGGCTGAATAAGGGGAACCAGCCCGCATTCGCCGAGGCAGATGGAAAACCACCTAAAAACCATCCACAGACTGGCCGGCTCACTGGATCTCGACAAAAGTTCGCCGGGCGGATTCGTGCCGGGGGCCAGGCGCTCCTTCCCACTCCTGAAAGCCGTGCGTTAGATCGCACGGCTAACCGGGCGGGCTGGCTACTACTTAGATGGGTCTGCCGAGTACTGTTGGAAGCAGCGTGCACCCAGCTCTTGTGAGCCCAATTGAGGAGATACTTGGTAGAGGAGTACTGGCAGCGGCCACGAAAAGTGACAACGGCAGGGAGTACAATGTACCTCTGTATCCGCATCCGGCGAAGCCCAAGGGCTGAGGATGATACGGCAGCCGGTTAGTACCGTTGGGCCTTCAAGGGCTGTTCGGAAGGTGTTTCTCGGTTTCTTTTTCTATGGGAAATAAATCTGGACTGATCTTCTGTTTGACCCATGCGAGCGCTCTTTACGATTTGGCCGTAGTCAAATTATTTTTAACCCTATTTCTAACCCATTTCGTGCCAGTACAAGGTCTGGCAATTAAATGAGCACATTGTGCCTGCAAGTGCAGTGCTATTCATTAGTACCTCCAAGTTCTCAGATGACGATTGCACGGAACCTACAAGACATACAGAAATATGGCACCTGTCACTGGAGAGATTCGTAATGCGCGTCGTGTCGTGGGGTAATTCCAGAGTACGTTATTAGGGGAAAGCGCGTTTGAATGTATAGACGAATCATTCGCTCCATATTGTCAGATTTAATTAGTTCGCGTCTGCTGCCTCACGAACGGTGGCCATATTGAGTATCTGTAATGTGCGTTAAAAATTATAGAGATGTTCTAGCCACTGACATGTGTCTAATTTCATGTAGTCGTCCCTGAAATCCAGGAGGTATTTAAGAGCAGCCACGTGTTTCCATTGTTTGGTGTTAAATGAATGCTGTCTCTCCAACGTGACAATTGCCTGAACCTCATTTACAAGTGTTCAGTGCACTGTATATTTTAGATCAGAGATTTAAATTTGTGTAACACTTACTAACAGTAGTTTAATATTCAATATTTAGTTTTAAGTATTATGTAACATAGCATGTGGAACTGAAAATACCATGTAATAATTTTATGAGTAGCTGCAGACATCCTTATTGATCGCACTAAGGAAGTTATCTGGAAACTATTAATCATTCAACAGTAACGATTGTTGATGTATTTTCTTTCAGATGCGAAGATGACTGCAATGAAAGCGGCTGAGTACGAAATCGTTCCACCCGATGGAGGGTGGGGCTGGATGATTGTCTTGGGGGTCGCCCTAAATTACGTAAGTACTGCCTTACACCTGAACAGTTTAGCTAATTATTATCCACTTCTGAAATCAGGACAATTATGGTTCGTTCTGGGATAGGTGGAGAACATTTAGTGGCTAATGAAGTGGAAAGCAGACATAACTTTACGATAGCCAAACAGTGAATTAAAAACTTTGCCCATACCAGTTCTAAAATGAGCATCTATTTATTAATTATCTTAGCTCACTATAGACGAGAGGTAGTCACAAAAGTTTATTTGTCGTCTCGAACAAAGAGAAGTAATTAATATTATGTTGGTACAAGTGTGCAGTCCTGGCACACATCTGAATTCTCGCGCCACAGTGCCGTAGCACGTTGCTAAATGAAAAGAAAAAGGAGTCAAAGCTCATTGATAAAGTCTAGTAATTCGTTTTCTTCGTTTGAAGGGGAAAACGCTGCAGCATTCCACGTTGGCAACAGACCCGCGCCTACTCGTCATTACAGATTTACAAAATTGTGGCTTTGGCGGAAAATAGTGACAGAAGTGGGAGATGCAGATGGTCGCAAGCGTTAAGAAACAAGTAGAATTTCTGGATCGGGTCTTACGAGGCATGAGCCATTTATGTCACCATGGTTTCCAGGTAGCGGTTGGCACAGGAGGAGAGAGTTCAGAACGGTAATCCGATAGTCGTAGTGTCGAGTTTCTATGCGGATACATTTTGTTTGTAAGGTGTCAGGCAAATCCAACACCTTCCATGAAAACCCTGACATGATAGCAGATCAGGCAGTATGTCACGTAGCTCCGAATATATCCTGACATTAAATTAACCAAAGTAATATGATCAAAGAGTGAGCAAATGGAATACCACAGACTAACACAAGAACGCCTAAATGCATGTCATACCTTCCCACCGTGTAACAGACGCAGTTCCGAGGGGAGAAACGAGAACAGAAGTCGAGAGCAGAGTCGTGTAGGCTAGGAGGCCCTACGATAAGGGACAGACACCAACATCGCCGGTCAACCGCCAAGAGC
Source organism: Schistocerca cancellata (assembly GCF_023864275.1). Lineage (NCBI taxonomy): Eukaryota > Metazoa > Arthropoda > Insecta > Orthoptera > Acrididae > Schistocerca > Schistocerca cancellata. The sequence goes on from NC_064631.1 coordinate 172,642,367, forward strand.
AGCTCCCAGCCAATGTTAAAAGATAGAACCCTCCAGAAGAACAGTATAGATCTTACGATAACACTAAAAGGGCCACACCAGCTGCAAGTTTTAGCGTGAGACTATACGCGTCTCTGTTACGTAGCAAACATTAAAAACATTGCCCCATCACGAAAAGTATAACGTTTCCCATTGGATAGACAGAATTCTTGTAGGCGGAGCTTAAGGTTAACGTTGAGACCCTGATTGGTCAGTTGAAAACCCAGCCAGATACCTTTTTCTTAAACCTACTTCAGTAAATTGTAGTGAAGAGAAGTTAGAGAGTGGTTACCGAGACGGTGAGGTGTGTGGAGCTGCGCCGCCCGCCGACCCTGACGCTGCCTAACCACCGACAAGGTAATGAACGCACGCGATGCCGCATAATAGCGCATAAGGCTTCACACAGAACTGCAGAAGTCTCATCTGTTACATTCCCTTTTTGCGTAATACTAGTGTCGATCATCAATTAAACTTCGTGGTATTCACATTTGTTACTAGAAGTTAAAATACGATGATTGTTCTGTTATAAAATTATTGAGAAGCCACATCAGCCACTGTAATTTACGACAAGTTAAGTAATTAAAGATAATTTGGGGCACTGCAGACCATTCTGATAGTTTTCTCTTTTATGAAACTTAAACCTAGATTATAGATGTGATATGGCATAGGTCATCCTTCGATCAATTGTAGAACTTGGAAACCCATAGACGGAATATTCGTTCACATTTTTGTTGAACGCAGTTGGTTTTTATCATCCTGTGTTAAAATATTTCCTTTTATCAATAGTGCAATTTTATAAACAATGTTTTGTGAGTAGAATAAAAATTCCAGTGGTAAAGTTAACTGCTTTTTCGACGTTATTTTACCAGCTAACTATAAATAGGAAAGCCTTGAATCCCTTCCACTAAATTTCGTTGGTATTAAGATTCTTTCACAGGGAGTGTAGTGGAGCTGACGCTGAAATCATTAAGTATTTGATTATATCATCGCTAGTCTCACTGAACTCTTCTGAACTCTACACGTCATGTGTGGTCTGGCGTCTCTTACCAGCAACAGCTCCCAGGTTCAAACAAGTCAATTCCCTAAAACACACGCTCAGAGCGTCGTTGCGCGAAAGTGGTACAGAGACACGACATAGAACAAACAGAAACCACGCAGAATGTTAGATGTTCCTTTGTTTATTTTCAATTTTTATGTTATACACACTGCAAATCAACCGAAATAATGCTGAATACCTTTCACTTATTAATGTATTGTGTGTGTATGGAACTGGGCACCCAGTAACGACGGAGACGCTGCGGCCCACCGTAGGCCTCACTCGTTCACAACCCTACAACGGGGGCTGCAGTAGTCCACCCAACACGCCGCAGCCCCTCACCGAACCCAAGGTTACTGTGTGGTTCGGCCCGCAACGGACCCTCATAGGACGTCTCATACCAGACGAGTGGAACTCCAAATGTGCGCGTGGTAGAGTAATGGCGGTGTACGCGTACGTGGAGACAGTGTCTGCGCAGCACTCACCGACATACTCGTAGTGTAACTGAGGCGGAATAAGGGAAACCAGCCCGCATTCACAGAGGAAGATGGAAAACCGCCTAAAAACCATCCACAGGCTGGCTGGCGCACCACACCTCGGCACTAATCCGCCGGGCGGATTCGTGCCGGGGACCGCCACGCCTTCCCGCTCGGCATTACTTATTAGTACTGTCATGGAAGACATGCAACTAAATATAGATTCCTGCGAAAATGAAGACATGAAAAAAATAAATAAGAAATTACAATTTCATACGGGTTAACGAAAATAGCTGTAGACAAGTGAGACAACATTGTATTATTTTTAATCTCTGTAGACCTATGTAGCCATCGTTTCACTGACAATATATGTCTATTGATTCTAGGGCAAATGCGTTTATTCTTTAAGGATGTTTCGTCTAACCTCTAAAGGCAACTTTTCGAAAGCTTTATATGGTTTTTATGAACTGAGAGAGGAGCATTGAAATCATTGTCAAGTACAGGTTAGATACAACGAGAAATCGTTTTGCAGATGAGGCTTCCTGTTTGACACACCATGCGACTATAAAAGCTCAGCATTACACCGTCCACTGAAAATCCTTCATATCATATTGATGGCCACGACTGTTGTAACAATAAGTGTAAGGGACGTAGGCCGTTAAGTCCAGAATCGGAATGCTCCTTAGGAAAAATCACTGAGGGCACTGAGACAATCGCCCCACTGACGCACCTGGTTGAAGATACCCGTTTGGTAAAACACCATGTCCTACTGTGTGAACAAATTCATAACTGCCTGCTGATCATCCTCTTCCGACAGGAATCGTCGATCCTTCAAGAACTCTTTTAAAGGACGGGAGGTGTAATAATCGCATGAGGAGAGATGAGGACTATTGGGCGGATGCTAGAGTGTCTCCCATTTGGATAAGGCTGGCCTCTTGGATCGACCGGTTCTTGTGTCGATTCGCGACCACCACGGAACTTGGAGAAACACTCCACAGCGGTGTTTTTCGGACCCGTACGCTTTCTCCCTTCTCCAATGGATGTCTACCGGTGTTCGTCTTTCAGCAGCTAAGAAAAAGTAATAGCACATTGATCCTCTTTGGACGTATTTGGTAACAATGTTCTCATAGTTCACGTTTCTGCATTTACCGCACGCACTAATAGGAAGGGGGGGGGGGGGAGTCGGAATCGGTAAAGGTAGATGGAATTACTTTTAAAAACTTTTAGAGCGGGATAACTTGGATACAGTGATCCTTCAGTGGAAATCCAATGGAAGATACATTTATTAACATAAATTAAGGAACATACAATGGCGCTTAGAGCATTCATCAGGATTACTTATATAGCGGTTCCAAATCCTGAAATGTTTCACTCAAATAAAAAGAGAGTTAACGTTACTGATTGACGGCACTAAGCCAATTAGAAGATTCTTAATGAAACCGGCAAAATTTCTTTAACTACACTGAGGCACTAGCCACGCATGTTTTAAAAGAATAGGTAATAACAACGCACAGTGACATCTTTCCCTAAAGACAATGGGTTCAGCTTCAGGTTTGCGAAGTGTCCACCCGCTGTATTATCTTCAACCTAATGCAAAACCAACAGTCATTAGTGCACCCGACTAGATAATAAGTATGCACTATAATGTTGCACAGCTCCTAGTAGTAGCCCCTTTCAAATTATGTAACTGAGTAAAATCTGTGGACTACAAACATGGGCACTAGCCCCTTCAGTAAACCATAAGAAGTTAAAAGACAATTTTCTTACGCCAAATAAAATTTCTTACACCAAAATTGCATGAACGCGGACACTAGTCCATTGGAATTAACGACTGAAAATTAAAATCTCAAGTTCAGTAAGTTTTCTAAAATGACCTGGGATACAACCCTTTAAAAATTACAAGACACATGACCAATTCTGAACCAAGACACATGACCAAGGCTGAACCAAGACACATGACAACACACATTTTTAGATAAGGACTCTAAATTACTTAAACTCCTGGAAATTTTCCTCAAAGCAGCCCAAATATATGGCACAATGTGGTTATTCAAACTACGGCACCAGCCAATTTGAATTGCAAGTTAATAGGCCAGTTTTCCTTAAGTGCTATTACGTAAGTAACACCAGTAAAGATAATTTCAACACGAAATTAACAACCACATTGAGCAACACGATAACTGTCGGTTCCTCTTAAAAACTAAACCACTTAAGATTGAGCTCTACGTACTTGTCATCCAAGAGAACAACGCACGACTTTACTCTTGGAAATGATGAAACAAGAATACGTGATCACTTCACAGTACCTTGAAACGACAGCCACTTTCACAGCACTCTGGAATCAAAATCGTGTTTCCCATTCCGCTGCAGAAAGTTTAACAGAGTGTTTTGCTGTCAGCATAGAAACCGGCCGTCAGGAAGCACAAGCAACCAAATTATAACGTTAAGCAAGCACCATACTCAGGACGTTTCGTTGCTTACACATAAGATCTCCTGCTTCTACAAGAAATAACAGAAAGAAACATTAATGCACACTGGAGTCTGAAAGACAGCACCCGCCTCACTTCTTAAAGCACGAGCAAATATTCAACATGCAGTTAATGTGGTGCATCGAATTAGAACACAGCAACAGCTCAAACACTCGTGACACACTTCCAGTCGAGCACAGTCACGTCACTGGCCAGCTTTCGCTGCTCTCCGGTACATCAAAACAACTGCCGAATACCATCTACCAGGGCGCGGCCGCGTCCACCGCACGTGATTCCGTCAAACCTCCTTACAGGGAACCCCTCCGGTTGCCGACCCACAGATCACTGTTGAAGCGCACAGGCAGAAGGCTTTTTCTATGCTCCGAACGAGTACGACGACTGACTTTAGCCTCATCGATACAACTACACGGACACTAATCTTTTGCCTATATGTCAGTGCTTATATACCCACATAGCAGTTGCGCTATATTGCACACACGCTGCAGAAAAACCCTCAAAAGGAAACTTTTTTGATTACCCCTTATAGAAAGAGGCATAATATGTGGCACTTGCCTTCCCAGCGTCTGTCACAGTGTTTCCTTGCGTGATCAAATTTGAACAACAGATAGTATTTAGATATATTTATATGAGATCTCTTTAAAGGGGTTTATTATTTAACAAAATTTTGCAGACATTTGAATAAACTACAAACGCACTGAGGGCAACAAATAATGCAAACGGATTTAAATGAAAGGTGCCTTGCCAGAGGCGGAATTTCCGCATAAATTTCTCCAGTGTTTATAAATGTTTCAAAATAATCCTATTTCAAGAAAAAAATGGCAGTTTTCCAGAATTCTTTACACGGTTGTCATCAACTGAGGCAGCGGCATTGAAATCATTCTCACGTCTTGGCTGAGATATTCCCACAACACCACTTTGCAGATGACTTCCGACATATCTTTTCCTCTTCGGCACGCCGACAATACAATTTCAGCACTACACCACCCACTGAAAACCCCTTTTTGTGGGTTTCCAGCCCTGACTGCCGTAGCAAAAAGTAGAAACATACACTAAATATGGCACTTGTCTTCTCTACGTGTGTCACAGAGTTTATTCGTACGATGAAATACTTAACTTACTTACACGATGTCGTAAAAATAGTTTTATTATTTTACAAAATTTTGCAGATATGTAAATAAAATACAAACCCACTGAAAATAACACATAACGTAAGAGAATTTAAATCCAAGGTGTCTTGCAAGAGGTGGAATTTCCACGTAACTCTATCCAATGTTTAAGAATGTTGTCAAAAAATCTTACCTAAAGATACAAATTTATTTTCTAAGCGTTTCTTTGTGACATAGGACCATTTAGTTTATTCTGCGGTATGTGAATCTCAGTACAATCTAGATGACTCGATGTCATTGGCATTGACACTTGATCAATGTAACTGCCACGAAAGTTTAGGAATTTTTTTAAAAAAGAATCAGCGTCTCTGTTATATCGAATGATTTTCCAGCGGGCTCCTCTCTTAATTACACAGGATCAATAACAATTAATTATGAAACTAAACGATACAACGATCAGAGCGTGGTAGTTAATGCCACTCCCAGCTGCCTGTTACGAAAACAATTATTCTTTAATAACCAAGACATTCAGTATTTCCGATAAATGTTGCGTTATTTCTACATTAAACAGAGTGCGGCGAATCTTGCATTCACAAAATAATCGCCCTCCGCAAATTATTGTGAAATTGTTCCTGAAATAAATTCATCCCGCTTTTCCATATGCAAGTTAACTGACAACACGTGATTAATGGGAAACGAGCTTCGCATTTGTGACACCCTGTACCAATAGAACAGCGATTTATCATATGTTCGACGCTTGAGAGAAAATCACCGTTTGCTCGTTGCTTACGTCTCCCAATCTATAGCTGTTAAATTTAAATACAGATCCGTCACTATACATAGTCTCTTGAAAGGCGGCAGCTATCACCGAGCTCCAAAAATGCATGCAACCATCTACTGCCTCTATTCTTTTCTGTTTTTCCTTTTGAAAGAGTTGTAAGAAAAGCTATAATAGCCAAAATACTGTATCGATACATGGTAAATAAAGGCTGGCGTTACTGTAACGCGCAACAATCACTGCATTAGTCGACCACAGTATTATTGCATTTGGGAGTTAAGGCGGTTCGATCGGAGCATCACTAGTTTTTATCGTAGTTTTTGACGAGAATAACAGTGCGACGCGTTTTGTTTTGACACCACCGTACTTGTTTGCGGTAGCGTCCCCGCCTGTTTCTGGTAACGGCCACGGGAGGTCAAGAGCAGTAATATCGTGGTCGGGAAATGGACAATTTTGTGATACCACTATTTATGTTTTATTGTTTCTCTGCAGATGACTAGCCAAGCCCTCATCTCAGTGTTCAGCGTGTTGTTTGGAGACAAGCTGATCTCGATGGGGCACAAGACTACAAGTGCAGCCGTCATAATGAACGTCATGATGGCAGTCATGAACTTCTCTGGTGAGTGCGACAGATGTTCGCGTTACTCTTTTGTTGTCTATGAGTTGCTTTCTTTTGTTGCTGTGTATGCTGTACGCAGGTGTAGGTTCAGTTATTCTCGGATCTCAGCTATATCACACTGAACTGAGAAAGGGGTGAATCGAAGTTTCTTAACAGAATATGACAGTTCCGTCTTAAAACAAAGGGAAACTTCATCTATACCTTAGATCAAAACTGAGAGCTTGATGTAATTGAATTTGATGTTGGGTTAATGGTGTCTCAGTCAAAGCTATGTGACCATAGTTGATCTACTACTGACTACTTGAGTAAGTAAAAACTTGGAATTTCTCCAAGTGAAATTCCGTGTAAACCACTGCAGCAGCTTAGACAATCCAAAATTTGGGTTTAAGTATGTCAAATCGTTCCATTTCTACCTGTTTCATTATATTGAGCAAATAATCGTAAACTTGTGTTGCTACATACTGAATTCCTACCTGAAACGTTGACAGATCTAATAACGGATAATAAAGTCCATATTCTCCAGTAGTGTTGTAGATATGGATATTACTGTTCTTCTCAAATTATGACAGATTATTTACGACGAATTTGGGGCAACAGCCTTACCGCAGTGGATTCACCGGTTCCCGTGAGATCAACGAAGTTAAGCGCTGTCGGGCGTGTCCAGCACTTGGATGGGTGACCATCCAGCCGCCATGCGCTGTTGCCATTTTTCGGGGTGCATTCAGCCTCGTGATGCCAATTGAGGAGCTACTCGACCGAATAGTAGCGTCTCCAGTCAAAGAAAACCATCATAACGACCGGGAGAGTGGTGTGCTGACCACACGCCCCTCCTATCCACATCCTCACCTGAGGATGACACGGCGGTCGGATGGTCCCGATGGACCACTTGTGGCCTCCAGACGGAGTGCATTTATGAAGAATTTGAGTAGCAAACGTACGTATTGTGATGGTGCAGTTAAAATGCCTAACTCTTTGGAGGGGTAGCGACATGATAATTGCAGGTGAACGCCAAATGCTAATTTTACTGCTGGCTTTTGTGAAATCTGTGCTATCTTTCTAAGTGGTGTGTTAATCCAGACAATTATCTCAAAAGCCATCACTGAGTGGAAATGTGCAAAAGAGGAGGATGATTCGTTTGTTTCCAAGGCTACACATTATATGAAGAGCAAAAGTAGCTGAACTTAACTGTGTAAATATGCTTCCTGCAGTTCACGTTTTCATATATATATATATATATATATATATATACACTAAAAAAATTGGCGTATTTTACCCTATTTAATAATTCGTGTTAATGAGGTGCATCAAATGTTCTTATGACTTTACCTGTTGTACAGAATTCCATAAGAGTGTTTTTTCAAAATTTAGGGAGAGTTCATTTTCAAATAATCATTTCATAATTGTTTGAAAAACATGATTAACGATAACGATCTCTTCTGTTGCTTTCTCTATAATGGGATTTATTGTAATAGTAGTATAGTCTACAAAAAGTACCGCTTCAGCTAGTTGAATGTTAAGTGGAAAGTCTTTCACATACACCGGGTGTCTCTCCAAAGAGTTGGCACGGGCATTTTCTCTGGCGTTTCGGCGGCTCTTTTCAATTTTGTTTTTGCGTTGTGTAGCTGCAGTCAGCTCAAACAGTTACTGCTCATCACGTCTTCCACGTGATGCACATTGTCAAGAAAAAGCGTCGATTTGTTTCCCGTTAAAAAACAAACTTCTGTCGGAATTTTACGTGCCCGTTGATAGAGCGCTCCAAAATTAATCTAATCCGATATTTGTTTCATCAATGTGATTAACAGGAACAGTAAAATACGAAGAACATACAACAAACCTGCAGCGACTCAGCAGCTCTGCATACATAGCTGCAGCATGCAGTGCGGGCCGGCTTTTGCTGCTTGAGTACCGGTTATTCTTCGAGTTTCGCCCCTGTTAATACACTCCGAAAAAATAGAAATAAAAAAATAAAAAATAGAAATTAAAAAAATAAAAATAAAAAATATTTATCGCTCTGCACTAACCTGGGTCCCCTCTGCCGAATGCGCAAGTACAGTTCCACTTTAAAAATAATTTTGTTTGTAACGGAAAACAAACAGACACTTTGCATTTGACACTGGGCTTCGAACGAAAGACGTGATGAGCAGAATTTGTTTAGACTGACTCCACCTACACAATGCAAAAAAAATAAAAATTACAGCTACCTGCCTAATCGCTGAGGAAAATTCGAGTGACGATTACTGAGAGAAATAACCCTGTATAAGGAATAGGGGTGGACCCAAAATTGAAGCTCGTGGGACTCCCTTTGCGATTTCTCCCCAGCCACTAAAATTTTCTACCTTTCCAGCATTGTATGAATTATTATCACAACCTTATGCATTCGGTTTGCTAAGTAAGATTCAAAGAAATTATCTGTAAGAACAATCCATTCCACAACACTTGATTTTTTCTAAGAGTGTAACATAATCTACTTGCCTTGGAAAGATCAAAGTAAATGCTAACTGGTGATATTTTATTATTTAACGCACGTAATATTTTCTGAGTAAATGTATAAATAGCAAACTCAGTCGAGTAACCTTTCTGAAATCCAAATTGGCATATGCTAGGTAAATTGTTTCTACTAACACGTGAGACTGCTCTTGAGTACATTACTGTTCCGAACATTCTGGAAAAAGATCTGAGTAAGGAACTCGAACTTTTTTATAAGGAGGTTTAACATTTGCATATATGAATCTGTCTCGGAAAATTCGCCGGTCCCGTGATTATTACATATGTCCACAAAGACGGTACTTGTTTGAATAACTTTTTATAATTCTGTTATAAGTCTCATCAACACCATGTTATCATTTTTTACAGTTTTTATAATTCTACTAATTCCAGTGAAGGATGCTGGTGGTACTTCTAGTTGCTTCAAGTTTTGTGGAATGATATTTTAAATATATCCTGCTGCTTCTTCTACTGAACCATTATGGTGCTATGTTTAGAAAGCTGTTGTTAAAACTACTCGCAGCTTGTGAATTATCAGTCACCACATTGTTGTTTAGTTTAATTGTTAGGATATATCTTGTGTATTGACTGGTTGTCCTGTCTTCGATTTGGCAATATCAAAGATAATTTTTATTTCATTATCTGGGTTATTAATATCTGTTACGGCATAAAGAATTCTTGACATGTTAATAACTTTCCGTAAAATACCACAGTATGTTTTGTAGTAGGGAAGTAATGTTTGACCTTGACTTATTCTGGCCTATATATAAATTTTTCTCTTCCTCTTACATGACGTTTTAGTTACCTTATCTACCTATGACTTACTGGTTTCTCTAATGGAATTTTATGGATAAGTGGTTTGGAAAGTTACTTTCAAATATTGATACAAATTGAGACAGTAAAGTGAATTTGACATTAGCAACTCTTTCTGTGTACACCATATCCAATACCACATCTTTAACTGATTCTTTAAGGACTGTATTCCATTCTTAGTAACAAGCCTCACTGATTTGTATGAACCTACCTCAGGGCTTTGAGATTTTTTGTTGTTTATTTTTATTACCTGTGAATCATCATTACAAATATTACAAGAAAGGAAATTAACAGCAGCAGTAAACTGCAAGACGGCTTATAGTATAAGAATCCTAAATCTATACGACACTGTAATACGATACAGAGTGACAGTGACCACTGCTGATATATATGGATAAATAGCCAAATTTTTATTCCTGAAATAACCAAAATTATAAAAAACAAAAAATATTATGCAACTTTCCGGATGGTATGATGATGCAAACTAACCGAAATGGATCCATCACAATAAAAACTTTAAACTAGTATAATCTGGAATTTTTACACAATATCTATAAGAGATATCTTCAAGACTGTGGTGGGCCCATTGTACAATAAAATTGAGTTAGTTCAGAGTTCGATATTAAAAGTAGATTTTGGCACAATTCTATTGCCTTCGTCATTATAAGTCGCGTGATTATCCTGAGAATCGTATAAGAGAGAGTATCGCACCTCCACACCCATACAAATAACAATTTTTCGTCCCTCCATGTGCTAAAGTAACAGGGTGCGGAATGGATGTAGACAAGTTATCCTCGCCGCATGTTTTCGATGGAGTGTTCTAGTATGACATTACCTCAGCGATGGAAATAAAGACAAGCATATACTACCGAAAGCTAGTACACCTTAGTGTCTGATCTACCATAATCTATATTTTCTGTAAATTTCAGATTTCTAATGTTTAAGAGCTACGTACCATACAATTTCATGTCGGAACACAATTCCTCTGTAACTATAATTGTTTGATTTGACTGGAAAATACGTGCCTTTCCAGGTCTGTTCACCGGACCGCTGCTGAAGAAGTTCTCGATGCGACAGGTGGCTGTCACCGGAGGGTGCTTTGTGGTGACCGGCCTGGTGCTCACCAGCTTCGCCAATTCCATCATCCACATCATCATCACCTACAGTATCTTTGTAGGTAAGCGAAATTCATCGTGTTCAATACACTCACGTATCAATGACACAATCGACTTAACAGTATTCAGAATTGAAACCATTCTGCAATTTCAGAAAACCTAGATCCAGATGTTAATTCAAGACCTGTTGCTGCAACTGCACTTACGTTCTCATTTTTCCAATGCTTTAATCGAGTTCGTCCATTGTCAAGTTCCTCTCTGTGTCTGCATATCGTTGTGACGTCCCGTCTTTCGTTTCTTTTTGTTCAAGGTTTGTCTTTTTTATTCACACGTGTATAAATAATGTACTATTTACAATATAATGTTTCACTGTGTTACTTCGCAATTAGAGAGTGCCCGAAAATAGTTGTTACATCTGCATACACTCTACACTTTAGGTATTATGTCACGGTGAGGTTTATTTAAGTCTGTTTTATTTTCCTTTCCAGTGCAAAGTTACTTAACATTATATTGTAATAACACCTAAATTAGCAAAAAGCTTAAATTTGTAGCAAAATTATCGTTGCGAAAATATGTCTTATAACTGCGCCCAACAATATTCCTGAGTTGAGATCTTTGAGGAAAACGTATTACATGCACCAGAGAGTGCATAACTTCAACTAAGTGGATTCACAGAAAGTTGCACTATTAAGTATGTCATTTTTATACTTAAGCGCTTCGGAAGCAACGAGCACTGTATATAACAACATATAACGTACGAAATGGTAAAGATAAAATATGTAGAACTGGAAACTGCGTATAGGGAAAGGTATAAGATGTAATATAACGGCGCTCTGAAACATTTGACCGAAAGCCGACCGCATCTAAACGCATCTGGTTACAAACATTTGATATAATGGGGCTAAGAGACATTGGACCAATAGCCGGTCACGTCTAACGTATCTAGTGTAGCCTTCATGATCTCCTGAACAGTGGAGGTGCTTGGGCAGAGTTCACACTTCATGAGGTGGGTATTAGTCTGCTCTTGTCGACGATTGCACAGCAGCAGTTCGTCTTACAATCCGCATATATTCATGTTGCTTCTGGTTCTTGCAATAACGAAATGTAATCTGTTCAGAGATATCCACATGTTCCACTCCTCTTGACTTGGGAGAAGTTCTTCAGGAGGTTTGTATCGGTCTCCGACATTTTTTTTATTACCACATTTCTACTCTGTTTTTCTGCAGTGAATTAATGAGATTTTCTATTGAAAGCAGGAAACTACTGATAGATTCAAGTTGGCAGCCGGCCGATTGGTATACAAAGAGGGGCTGGGCCGTAGATATAAGTGCTTCAGTTTTTTATTTCTTGACCGCATCAACGCGTCTGATGCTGGGATAAGCGATACCGGCTACGCCGTATAGCTTGTCAGTCTGCGTTGATCTAAAACAGTCTGTGATGATGCGGTATGGTACGTTGAGTGTTACGTTCACTTGTTTGGCACTGAGTTATAGTATACGCGATCTGCATATTTCGCAGCTGACTAACATGACCATGATGGTGTAGTCCTTTCTGTCCCGAGTTATGCAACTCATGTAATGCCGGCTACTCGGGGCACTATGTTGTTTCTAGCAGCTACTTAATCATTTGTGTTCATGTAGCGTTTACTTAAGTGTGTGCTCAATCTGAGGTGCCACCGAAGTATTTTGTGGTTGCGCGATGCTCTGGCCCGTAATATCTCCCGTGATACTTGTTGTGTCTTTGAATACCGTGAAAAACATATGTTTGAGTTGGGTTTCCTTGTAGTAGGCAGGCAGTTGCTCAAGAGTTTCTGATAATTTCTTCTCCATGGTCTCAAAGTGAATTGCATGAGCGTAACGCAACAGCCGTCTAGCAGTAATTTATCGTAGATCGCTTGACCAACGAAAGGTACCTAACGACTCGAAAAAAACGCAGGTCATTCCCGTTTTTAAGAAAGGCCGTAAGACAGTTCCACACAATTATAGACCTATATCGTTGACATCAATCTGTTGTAAAATTATGGAACATGTTTTATGCTCAAGAATTAGTGATTCGGCAGGCATCAAGCCGATAATCAAGTTCCTCCCACACTCGGCGCAGCATGTCCCCATCAATGAGTTCGAAAGCATCGTTGATGTGAGCTCGCAGTTCTGGCACGTTTCTTGGTAGAGGGAGTTTAAACACTGAATCTTTCACATAACATCACTGAAAACAAGTCTCGCACTGAACGCATTCTCTTCCATGAGCTGTTGCAACCGCTCCGAAAATTCAAAGCGTATGACTTTGTCATCGGGTGTCAGGGCTTGTAGCAATTGTAAACGGTAAGGCTTCTGCTTTAGCCTTTTCCGTAAGATTTTCCAAACCGTCGGCTGTGGTACGTTTAGCTCCCTGCTTGCTTTATTCGTCGACTTCCGCGGGCTACGCGTGAAACTTGCCCTCACGCGTTCAACCGTTTCTTCGCTCACTGCAGGCCGACCCGTTGATTTCCCCTTACAGAGGCATCCAGAAGCTTTAAACTGCGCATACCATCGCCGAATGGAGTTAGCAGTTGGTGGATCTTTGTTGAACTTCGTCCTGAAGTGTCGTTGCACTGTTATGACTGACTGATGTGAGTGCATTTCAAGCACGACATACGCTTTCTCGGCTCCTGTCGCCATTTTGTCTCACTGCGCTCTCGAGCGCTCTGGCGGCAGAAACCTGAAGTGCGGCTTCAGCCGAACAAAACTTTATGAGTTTTTCTACGTATCTTTAGTGTGTCGTGACCATATGTCAATGAATGGAGCTACAGTGAATTTATGAAATCGCTTCAATCATTTGTAATAGCCCTGTATATATGGTCTAGTTGAAAGCGTCGGATGCTCTTTAAGGCTGTTCGCAGATGATGCTGTTGTTTGTACCAAAGTAGCAACCCCACAAGATAGTAAGAATTTGCTGAACTACCTGTAGAGGATTGATGAATGGTGCAGACTCTGGCAGTTGACCCTTAACGTAAATAATGTAACGTATTGCGCATGCATAGGAAAAGAAGTCCACTACTCTACAGCTACACTTATTGATGAAAAACAGGCGGAGACAGCGTCTGCCGTAAAGTATCTAGGCGTAACTATCCAGAGCGACCTTAAGTGGAATGACCTTGTAAAACAGATTGTGGGAAAAGCAGACACCAGATCCATCGGAAGAATGTTAAGGAAATGTAACTCATCCACGAAAGAAGTGGCTTACAGGGCGCTTGTTCGTTCGATTCTTGAGTATTGTTCATCTGTCTGAGATCCCTATCAGGTAGGACTGAGAGAGGAGCCAACGAAGGGCGGCACGTTTCGTCACAGGATCGTTTAGCTTGTGAGACAGCGTTACGGAGATGCTAAACAAACTCCACTGGCGTTGTGCTTCACGGAGGTATTGAGTATTGAAATTTTAGGACAGCGCTTTTCAGGAGTCGGGCAACATATTAATCCCACCCCCCCACCTCCCCCCTACATTCGTGTCGCGCATTGATCACGAGGAGAAAATTCGAGAAATTGGATCCAATACAGAGGCATACCGACAATCATTCTTCACACGCACTATTCGCGAGTGAACAGAGTTGGAGGGATCAGATAGTGGTATTGAAATTACCCTCCGCCACAAACCATTAGGTGGCTTGCGGAGAATGATGTAGATGTATATAAAACTTTGAGAGTCTTCTGGCAGTTGCCGCTCAGTGGTGTTGATATTGAACAGCAATGGCGAAAGACATTAAGATCCGGGAAGGCACTCTCCTGAGTTCTCCATCGGTTTCTTTGCCGTTAAAATCGATAAAGAATCATCTGTTGTGGATGAGATTTCTAAGCATTTGTGACGTGCCATAATATTTACTTAGTGACTACACTTTCCGTAATAGCAGGCGGTGACTGACTGTGTTGTAGGCTGCGCTGCAGATATTTCCATATAACACAGCCCCGCTGATTATTCTTTCCTCGAATCCATGCTCCATGAGTTATGTCACCTTCAGTATCTCTGTTGTGTAGCAAACGCCCGATGGCGGCTCGTTCAAAATCTTTCCAGTACGCTACAATATTACAAAAATAACAAGACATCAGATCACAAAAAATGTATTAAAATAAAAAGTAGTTGTTACTCAGTGACGAACAATTAAGTCCATACATCGCTGCTTTATACTGCTGAATTTATGTATAACTTTGGATATGAAACCCTCAGCGTCGTTTACCATGTTCTTGTCGATTGTTCTGCCTAACCCCACCCTCGGAATTCACGGCATGTGCAGATAAAAACTGAAAATTTTTTGGCAAGGAAGAATACAATGTTTCAAAGTATCTCGGGCATGATGCCGGATTGATTGTTGTGGAAAGAATTTTCGACAGCGTAAAGTGCCATCATCACGTTACTCCTGCTGATTGATGTCCTGGACCATTGAAAGTGATATATATACCAGTCATCTCCCACCTCCACTGACTTTGTGTGTGGAACTGGACCGCTTCAGTGAAGTGTTCTAGAGAAATAGCTATAGCGACTGTCAAATCCGACCAGCCTTCAAGGAAAGGGTCATACCACAGCCAATACCCGATGAAGTCAGACTGAGAAAGGTAGTTTAAATTCCATATGCGAGCAATGTATATGGAAAAATCGGTTACTACGAGAAAACATCAAATATTTGTACCACACAACGGAAAAGACCAAATCCCTTTTAGGGACAGTAAAAGACGATCCTGGACTCCGGAAATCTGGACTGCATTACATATCATGCATTTGTCGGAGAAACTATTCACACAACCTGAAAAAAATTGCACGAAAAACCGAAGAGACCACAAAATCAGCAGCTGCTGAACACTGCCTTGAGACCAACCACAAAATGAAATACGAAGATACAAAAATTCTGCACAAGATTTCCCACAATCGGGGCTATGAGGAGGCTATCGAAATCCAGCAACATGAAAAACTCATCAACAAGTACAATAGATTTCAACTTACTGAAGCTTAGGCTCCGGCACTGAAAGTTTTCCATACGTAGTGGAAAGGGAACATCGACCTTCTTGAAGGCGGGACACAGTCTGAGGACGGACTACCACTACCATCATAAACGGCACATTGCGCAGTCCATACACTGGGTCATAGATGCGGGCAGACGACCGTTATACATCTCTCACTCACTGGTCCAGGGCGTCAGCCAGCAGGAATAACTTAATGATAATGGCACGTTATGCTGTCGAAAATTCGTTCTACAGCGATCAGTCAGTCCAGATGCACGCTCAAGCGACAGTCAGGCAGAGTATTCGCCAGGAAAACCTATGAACACACAAGAATACAGATATCGTTGCTGATCCCAGAATCTGTTACAAACATAAATAAGGAAAAACATGTTAACATACAACACAATGTGAATTTAAACTCATTCTCTAACCACATGACCACATTGAACAGCCGCCTGGGATTAACCGGGCGGTCTAGGGCGCTGCAGTCATGGACTCGGATAATTTAGATTAAGTAGTGTGTAAGCTTAGGGACTGATGACCTCAGCAGTTAAGTCCCAAAAGATTTCACACACATTTGAACATTTTTGACACAGTGAACAAGCACAACAAACATGTTAGAATCACCAGAAGGCCTTTAACGCCACTGTGTCATTAACTGATATTTATTTATAATAAATCGTACCAAGGGTGATAAGTTTGTGATACATCTTCCACCTGCTAAATACAGCATTAGTACGTGGGTGGAACAATGCTTTTCGACTGGCCTTCTAGTTCTGACTTTTGATCTGTCACTTGGTTAAGGTTCAGGCGGTGTGGTAGGGATATTACTAGACCATGTGTTATTCCCGTTCTTGGCTCTATTGGCGTGCTGATGTGAGGATTTTAGCACTTTTAGCATTGGCAGGGATGACGTCACACCAGAGCATGCGCAGTCGCACACAGCTGCGTCTCCTCTCTGAGTGTTTCTATGCTTTCTTCTTATCGCGTTAACAGCACTACAAAACATATTTTTGTCAGTCTCTTTTACATGCCAGCACCAATTAGAGAAAAATCGCATGATTTTAATGCTATATCTGGCTCGCGTTCGAAGAGAAATGGCATAACTTTAGCGTAATACGGTGTGATGTACCACATTAGCACATGATCACTGGCCGCCACTGCATTTGCCTGTACTGAGGTCGGCTTTTTGTAAGATCAGAAGAGGCTCAAGTACTTCTGCCGGTCTGTTGGTATCACCCTTTCGAGAGTGTTACGAAAATGGCATAGTAATGAAAGTGGTTTGTAGCTCTTAAGGTATTTGGGCCTTTGCCAGGTTTTAGAATGACTATGATCCAGTAGCTCCTCCAGATCTTTGGTATTTTGCAGACTGAGTAACGATTTTTTTGGTTGCGACACTGAAATTTTATATGTTCCAAGCATATGCCGTGAGCACCAACTGCCTTGAATGTTTTGCACATATGGATTCGAGTTCTGTCATACTAAATATTTCTAATATCATTTTGTATGGTTTCATTCTATTATGTTATTTTGTATGTTCGTATCGCCTTTGTATTGGAGCCTTCCCTTTTTGGTCAGCTGTGGTCCAATTTGATCTGATTTTTCATTTGCATGTATTTTTCACAATAAAGGATGACAGCCAAAAACAGTTGCAGGACAAAATTTATTAAAATTCTTGACCAAGGTTTCGGTACATATAAATATACCTTCATCAGAAGTAAAACTACCTGAACAGAGAGACACATTCATTAGAAAAGCCATATCAACGAAAGTGAGAAACAGAAGCTTAAGTAACAGAGAAATTACTACAGTAATGTAGGCACAAAATCATTAGTACTTACTAAAATTACATCATGTAATGGAGAATAATAAAAACAATTATGCCAAAGGCGCCGTCAGTAATTAAAACATCATCTCCATTTGTACAACATGTGTAATGAGCACAGGGTCAAAGCGAACAGTATTAGCAGCATTACTTCACTTATGAACTATTGAGACATGAGTGTGACAGCACTAGGGCAGATGGTTTCGCCGAGAGATGGCACTTGCATGTGCCAGACTCGCGCATATTAAAATTAATAAATACATACATAAGCGTATCAAAAAATTATTAAAGGTTGTGTTAATTCAAACTCTGTCTTAATAAGTAAAACATATCAGGCCAATTAAAGACATTTATGTAAAATAGAAATATAGAACCAATTTATCTGTATCCTAGTGTCAAACGGATAAAACTTGCGCTTGGAACATCTGTGTAATGCGCGAGAGTCTCACGTAACGTAGGCAGCGAAATACATACTAGCGAAACAACCAAAAAAATGTTATAATAAAACGAAAACATCTGTCATTATGAATAAAACATAGTAGTCATTTAAACCATACATACACATTGAAATTCATAACAAACAAACATCACAATACGTAGAATCCCAACAAGACAGGAAAAGTGCATTTCACCGGCATTAACAAGCAAGAAAATAACTACTAGTCAGCCAGACTATGTTACATTAAGGCAATGAGGGGTTTGAAACTGTCTAAAAAATTTTTGTTTCGAAGCTGCACCTGTTCATTAAGAACAAAACCGTCTTTTAGAGACAGATGCTTGAAAATCTCTAATTCTTCGAGCAAGTCTAGTTTGTAACCTTTATTAGCTTCATGAAGCAGCTCTACGTCGTCCAGTTCACTTGGCGTGTGCCGTAAGAGCCATAGATGTTCAGCAAAGGTGGAATTATATACGTTTTCCCCGTTTTTACCTAACAAGTGTTCTTTATACCTAACTTTAATGGGTCTACCTGTCTGCCCTATGTAATAGTTTGGGCAGTCGTTACACGTAATTTTGTATACCCCGGACTTAGTGCTGAGTTCTTCTCGTGTTCCAATATTATGAATTACTCTACGTTTCAGGCTGTTATTTACGGAAAAGGCAACTCTATAACCGTACTGTTTCTGTAAAAGTCTTCTTATCTTATATGAAACGTTCCCTAAAAATGGAATAGAAATAAAGTTATTACTCTCATACTTTTTTTCCCTGTTATCTCCTAAAGTAGAAAATTTTACAGCTGTTTTTTTCTTAGCAATTTGGTCAATTAATTTAGGGTCGTATCCATTGTTAGTAGCTATTGATTTTAATAAAGATATTTCATTTTCAAAACAATTCTGTGCTAAAGGTGTGTTCACAGCGCGATGAACTGCGGAATGAAAAAAGGCGATCTTGTGAGTTTGAGGATGACAGGAATCTGCTGGAATAATATTATCAGAAAAACTTTCTTTACGAAAAATGTCAAAGCTAATAGTGTTACCCGATAACTTGAGTTTCAAATCAAGAAAATGGAGTTCTCTCTCGTTATTTTGAATCTCTTTTGTGAATTTCATTTTCTCATGGAAACTGTTGAAAACATGAAACAGTTGTTGTAGATCTTGTGAAGAATTTTAACAGTTGCTGCCACAGCCATGTTTAAAATCATGAGATTTGCATGTATGTTGGTTTTCGTGGAGTCACTGGCTAGGCTGTGAAAAAGTCTCTACACCTTGTGACAGCTTCGACCCATAACAATTTCCTCCATTAGCTTGCCCCATTCTTTTGTTTTTCTCGAGATGATGATGTTCTCGTAGAATGGTTTCTTCTGTAAAGGGCTCTATTTCGAATAGAGCATTAATACTGGTCCAGGAGTGTGGCTGTCTCAGGGACAAGTCCTTTCGTGTAATTAAATCTGCATCTTCTTGGAACTGACGCTTTAGAGCAAGTTCTAACAGTTTCTACGAAGTGATCGTGTTCTGATGGGTCTGGACTGATCGTCTGAACGTCCTTAGCTAACAGCTCGCCGAACTTGTCTCCATTACCTTTCTTAAAATTGTATCTACTCTTAAACTGTACCTTTGTGGTTGGACAGCTGGTAGTGTTTTGCACATTATTAGTCGGTACTGCGAGTTCAAAACAGGAAGACAGACTGATTTCAAGCACTATTGGGATGCCTTACCGCTCACATAATTGGTCCTGTATACATCCAGGCAAGCTTCCTTATAAAAGACACAGTACAATAAAAGTAAGCGCATGTGAGGATCCTATATTTTCACACGTCATATTGTCTACTATTTAGTGCCATTCTCTAAGTTTATTCTTAAGTTTGGCTGCATATTGAGCATCGATAGTCATGCAGCAACAGTTACTTAAGTAGTATCGAGCAGTAAAAACAATCTTCAAATATTCAAATGTGTGTGAATTCTGAAGGAATCAAACTGCTTAGGTCATCGGTTCCTAGACTTACACACTGCTTAAACTAACTTATGCTAAGAACAAAGCCAAATCATTTCCATCTTTTGTCATGTCTTCCAATATATCATTTCCAGTTCGGCTCGTAATTCAGAATCTTCTGGGGAATTCTACGATCTGTCTTTCGCTTGACATTCCCCTATTTTCACAACGTTTTTCAATTTTTTCATTCATGCTGAAAATAGTTAATTCTGCCCTAAGACTTTCATTTCTAATCGCGTGTCTTATTGTGTGGGCCATCCTCCTCCTGAGGAACCTTTCTTCTTCAGGAAACCACGTTTTCGCTTCCGTATGATCACAGAAGTTGTCATCACTTTATTGAATTTTGTGTTGCTCTTTTTAGCACTTAAGGTCTAATCTTCTGTTAACAGTACCACAACATCTTGAAATTGCAGTGTTTTTCCGTCAGTATCAAAACTTATATCGCAGCTGACTTAAGAGATTTATTCTAAAACTGAATTATTTAAAACAGTGTTTTGTCTCACTGAATGCAGTTCTCAAAATGCCATTATTTTCTTTTTATTATTAGAAATTTTGAAATTGTATTCCTAGCAAATTTGTTTCGGTTGGTATACTGATCTTCAGACGCGATTTTCATTCTTCTGAATAGTAACGGTATAATCTGCAAGCAAAAGCACATTCACCTACTTATCAGTTTCTATCACAATTGTTTACTTTACATTGCTATGAATAATGAAGTCAGTTTCAATATTAATTACACTAGGCAATATTGCACATACTTAACTTACATCTTGGTTAATAAAGGTTCTTTCTAATGGATTGCTGCTTATGTTTATTGCAATCTGTGTATTTCCGTAGACACTTTTCACTATCTGTATTAGGTGACTAGGATCGCTGCATTCAGACAATATCTTCCGTAGCCCACCACAGCATATACGGTCGAAATATTCCTGAGGGTCGATAAGGCCATACGGGTCTCTCGATTAAATTCTCTGTATTTTTCTATTATGCTCTTAATTACAAACACATAGTCCATGCACGAATTTCCTGATCAAAAATTCATTCCATTCCTCAAAAATAACAGTTTCTGTGATATTTTCGCCGGGCTGAGTGGCCGTGCGGTTCTAGACGCTGCAGTCTGGAGCCGAGCGACCGCTACGGTCGCAGGTTCGAATCCTGCTTCGGGCATGGATGTGTGTCAAGTCCTTAGGTTAGTTAGGTTTAATTAGTTCTAACTTCTAGGCGACTGATGACCTCAGAAGTTAAGTCGCATAGTGCTCAGAGCCATTTGTGATACTTTCCATCTAGATATTAACCGTCTTTGTGTCCAGTTTGTAGCCACTGTTTAGAAGACTGATACCACGATAGTTTATATTTAGTTTAATTATTCGTGCCACGTTTACATTTTACTCGAAATTTCAGTGAGAAGAAACTCGTGTGTTGTGGCATGCATTGATTTCATTGTAGGTACGAATGGAAGCGTAACTTTGATTGGCTTTTGCGGAAGAAACAATCCCAACTATAAATAATACATTTTTGATTTGTCATTAACTGTCATCGGTTAAATCCTTTGTAGTCCGCTTCAGAAGTAAGGTACTGAACGAATGCATATTGTTGTCCAACTGCAGAAGCGGTTGTTGAGAGTAGTTATGTAGCACTTTCAATGAAATCTTTGTGGGACTATTACAAGCGGAGTGTCACTCCATCCAGGGACTTTACAGTACCTACATTCCATACTTTGATGTAACTGACACACCTCGTGTCACATGACCACAGGCGATCTATAGCTACACGTTACAGACTATGATCGCAGCTTTTAAGAAGAAAGATCACATAGTAGATTGCAAAGTATAGAATAGTTAATATGTTCAAAGTCTGTTACAAAGTACTTAAAATTGGAATTTCTATGTAATCATGAAGTTGAAGTTATGCAATGTCAGACTACACAGAGGTTTTTCTCTTATTGAAGTACGTGATTTATTATTTATTTTTTATTTATTTAATGTTAAATATTTGTACATAGTTACGATTTTATGTAACATGTTTCACTTCTGTACAGAATATTGTACTGTATGAACTTCAGCAGATATTTTAAAGGTGTTGATTAATGAACTAATATCTACATCATTTCGACAAATATTACATAAGTTATCAGTGGAACGTTTAACAATGGGTAACTAACTAACTGAATTCAAATTACATGTGACTTATGTACCCATTCAAATTTGGATATTCGACTCATGAAATAGCCCTGAAATATATATTTTCACATATTAGCTAAGTTACAAAATGGCAGTCAGTAAGTACCAATGGCCCCATCCAATGCAGCACAATTCTTAATTGGTCTATGAACCTGTTATTTTAAAGATCAATATATTGCTTCATTAATAATAATTAATATAAATATAATAAGAAGCTATAATCAAAAACAAAACAACAGTAGTGTGATTGTGAAACAACAATAGTTATGACATTAATGACACAGCTCCTATGTTTACTATTATTATATCAGGAAGGAAAACTACATTCAGTGCTCGATTATTGTTTTTTCTTGGTAGTTTAGTGATTTACTATTATTTAATATTTATTTATCTATTTATTTAACCTGATCAGATTAGCGCCTTCTTACATTGGACAAGGATTTCACATATACAGACTACTTTTATAACATAGTAGCCTGAGAAATGACTATAATTTTAATGTAGCAAATAATAATAAAATGATTTTAGTGTCACTAGACACAGTGATAGTAAATAGCACTGTCAAGAGCTAACAAATTTAAAACTGGCCATTATTATAATTAGTATCACTATGATTATTATAGTGGCAGATTCGGAAAGAGTTTATAGGTGTACAAAACAGATCTTTTCTGATACAGCAGCTTCTAGAGAAGGGAAATTTAAGGCGACAGCACGAGCGGAGAACGCTGGGAGATAAAGAATATCAGGTTGGAAAGAAGGAAGGGGTAACAAGTGCGTACAAGGATAACGATAGTCATTGTTCTTGCTTCAGTAGATATGTCATTAATTGTCTTTTGCAACTGGAGATGTTTTACAGTTCTCGAATACTGTAAAGGAAGCTATTCCAGAGCTGAGTTCCTGCTACTGAAAAGAAATCCGAGAAAGTGGCTGATCAATGAAGTGGGACACAAAGGATTTTGTTCTGATGGAAACAGGTGTTTTTGTCTGACACAACGCACTGCTGGCGTGACGTCAGGTATCAGCGAAACTACTGCACTGCACTTGGCAAGAAATTTAGGCTGCTGCGTCTGACAAGAAAATATCGATGTCGACAGTGTAAAAGGCTTTGCTGAAGTCTAAGAAGCACGCAATAGTCGCCTCTTCTCGAAGCATGGAAAGCTCGGTGTCATCTGTTATCTTTATTAAGGCAGATGTTGTGCTACGATGTTTAGAGAAACCTGATTGGTATTCTTCTAGCAGGTAGTTTCTAGTTATGTATATATATTCTAAGGTTCTGGACAGTGAAGGAAGAACGCCAATAGGTCGGTAAGGAGACGGCGCTGTCACAACGACCTTTTAGTAGTTACATTCGTGAATCCACATGAAGTAATCAATCACTGTTTCTGAATTTTTAACATTGTATTGTAAATTAGAAATATTCTATTGTCTATAATGATTACAGTAAATGCAGTAGTAGTCTATACTATTAAACTCAAGATCATGGAGATATATTTTGATTGAAATATTTCATTTGATATAATTTTTGTGATATAACTGGAAAAACTAATGTACTAGAAATTGCATCCAAAAGGACATTCAGAATATAACTTGTTAGCAAATTACAGAGCAATTCAAAATGAATGTAGCAATTAAAAATGGCTGCAGATACTTACTGCATAGCATTGAAAGGAATTAGAGAGAATGTTGTGGAAAATTCAAGCTTTACTATACATACTTAACAGGTATCCTATTACGACTCCCCTTGTACACACTGACAGCAACTAAGTAATAATCCGTTTCAAAGCCTTCTTTCGGATGTATATGTGGAGGCACTAGCGCAGACGTATTAGAAGTGCACATTTTGAGTTTTGAAATAGTTTTCTGCTGAACACAAATCTTTCAGAAAACACACATATGTAAAACATTTCATTTATTTATTAGGTTGCATTTATTGTTGTTTGTTACCTTTTTTAGTATGAATAATGTAATGGACTTATTGTCTTGGCACATTTCGTAAAATTAATTTGTGTAGATGAAACAAATGTGTAGTAAATTTGATTCTATAGTGTTATGTATTATAGTCTGGCTTCAGCTGTCGCAGCGGTCGCACGCTCCTCAAGTTTGCTCCGTGAACGTTCAGTGTTTACGCCAGTGTTTTCGTGTTTCGTGATCGTTTATTGGCGTTTTACACGTGAATTAAGCGTTATCAATTGAGCATTTGGTCTTCGTTCGTGTCGTCTTTCTATGTAGTGCCGTTGGGATTTCGGCGTTGTCCGATATTTCTTCGCTGCAGAACACCATGGCAAACACCGTGATTTTCACCTTCGACAAGTACACCAGTCGAGTACAGCCCTCTGCACTCTAAATACACGAGTGGATTACCGAGGTAATTGGCCTTCATTCTGAATCTGTTCATACCATGCAGCTGGACTCTGATAAATACTGCATTTTTTAAAGTTTAACGATTCCGTGAGTGTAGACCGCTTTCTAACAAAATTTGGTTATGAAACGGAATTTATACACCGTGATGGTACTAAAAGTACTGTCAAACTCCGGAATTCCGAGTCTGTAATTAGGAATGTTAGGGTTTTGAATATTCCCATAGAAGTAGACAACTCGAAAATTAAAGATGTCCTTTCAAAGTATGGGGTTGTCAGGCAAATAGTCAACGAAAGGTGGGCTTCGCATTTCAAGCTGCAGTGCTTTAACGGCATTCGCTCCGTGGAGATGGAAGTGAAGGCAAACATTCCCTCCCACATGTTTGTTGACGGGCAGAAGGCGCATGTTACGTACTCAGGTCAAACCCCTACATGTCATGTATGTAACGAGTCTGGTCACCTCCGTCAGGACTGCCCTCTCCGTGTTTTTTGTGCTAGCAAATAACTTTACGCAACGCCGGAAATTAACACTCAACGATTGGTTGCCAGCCAGTAATACAACAGAGCCGGCGGCTGTCGTGGATCCTGTTACTACCTCTGAAAATGTTGCACTTAATGTTAATGACTTTCCGTCTTTAAAACCTGCATTAACTGCTGAAATTCCGTTCCGTGACAGCGAGATTCCCACTAAAAAGCGTCCTCTAGAGGACACTGAAAAAAAATCTTAATGAGGACTCTTCCTGTGAAACACCCGTTGCCAGGAAGCCGAAGCCCAGTCCTGTAGATCTGTTGGAAGTGGAAAAAGGAGATGAAATGCAGGTCGATGTGGCTCCCACTTCCGCGCAAGGACTTATACCGCCACGAACAGATAGTGACGCAGCTGGTAGTGACCTTTCACGGAAATGTGACCCTGAGCCTGAGGTCACAGCTGCAATAACCGCATCAATTGCACAGCCCATGCCGGTCGGAGTGGCCGAGCGGTTTTAGGCGCTACAGTCAGGAACCGCGCGACCGCTACTGTCGCTGGTTCGAGTCCTGCCTCGGGCATTGATGTGTGTGATGTCCTTAGGTTAGTTAGGTTTAAGTAGTTCTAAGTTCTAAGGGACTTATGACCACAGCAGTTGAGTCCATAGTGCTCAGAGCCATTTGAACCATTTTTGCACAGCCCATACAGTGCGAACAGTACGAGGAAGTACCAAAGTAAACAACCTGCTGACTCCAAAGTGCAACACCGCGCCGAAGGAGGAATTAAACAAGCATCACCGCCTCGCCAGCAAGACAACACAACAGACATCACGCCGGAACCAAATATTGACGACTCGCAAGCCACCGCCGTTGCGCCAGACGGCCACCGCCGGCAGCTGCGACCGAAACCGGGTCTTGCTGTCACGCGTCATCAAGCGAAAGCCACACCAGAGAAGAAAGACATCAAATGGCTCTGAGCACTACGGGACTTAACATCTATGGTCATCAGTCCCCTAGAACTTAGAACTACTTAAACCTAACTAACCTAAGGACAGCACACAACACCCAGCCATCACGAGGCAGAGAAAATCCCTGACCCCGCCGGGAATCGAACCCGGGAACCCGGGCGTGGGAAGCGAGAACGCTACCGCACGACCACGAGATGCGGGCAAGAAAGACATCAAGAAAAAGAATATGAAATATGAAGTCATCAGGGCCAACACTGAAGAGGAGAAAGAGAAGGGCCACAGTGACTTATAGCAATGCATTGTCAGGATGTCAGGATATTTTTCTGCTGAAGCTCTTTGTTGAAAAGCAGTGAAAATTTTTCTAGGACGTTAGTACATGTAATGGCACACAGCTTGCAAAGTTCGTGACTTGCAGAGAAGCACGTTGCTGCTATAATCATACCGATCCTCATCCCAAATAGCTTCTTCTGGTATGTCTGTGATGCAAGCTTATAGCATTACTACTATTAACATTAATAAAACACAGTCACCCTTGAAATTGGCAGCAGTAAAAGAATTCTTGTGCCAGTCTGAGACAGATATCGCGTTGCTACAAGAAGTTGCGATAACGGAATTTCGGATCCCAGGCTTTTTTGAAATTGTTAATGTTTCTACGGATGCCAATATCGGTACAGCCATTTCTTTTTTACCACATTTCGGCCCACGTCTAAAGTCACGAGAAAAAAAAAAGTGCGTGTGATGCTATACTGTTGCATGAAGGGGCGTGAGTTCAAAACTCACTTAGACCGTATTATTTTAATTCCTATATTCGGGTCGAGTACATTCTAGAAGTATCCACAAATGTGAAGAAATGGAAAGTTTTGTACCTTTATATATACTGTATGTGTTCTGGCATGTGCAATTGCTGAATAAACCTTCGTTAAGTGAAGTTAGTGTTCGTCATTCATCTAATTACACCTTCTTCTACGAGACATTATACAGGTGGAGACACTAGGTACTGGAACTTGTGATAGCTCACGTACAGACGACACAGTGGCTCCCATCAGGCCGCGACAGAGCCGCCGTTTACGTGGCGAGAAACCCGAGTTCAAGCCATCACATGACGACTGCCTACCATCCGCAAACTAACGGGTTACTGAACGCCTTAATAAGACCTTGGCCGACATAGTATCAATGTTCGTCAATGTTGAGCAGAGCAACTGGGATGGGGTGCTAGCTTTCGTAATGTTTGCCTACAACACCGCCAAACAAGACACCACAGGATTTACGCCATTTTTCGTGGCGCATGGGCGTGAGGCGACTACGACGATGGACACTGATTCCGTTGCATCCTGATGACGTGGGCGACGTCTACATCAGCCAGGTGTTAACCAGAGCTGAGGAAGCTCGGCACTTAGCTGGACTCTGCACGCTGCAGGCTCAAGAAAATGGTCGCCCAAGGTATGACGCGAGCCACCGCCCTGTTGTCTACCAGCCTGGTGACCTCGTCTGGTTCTTCAGTCCTGTTCGGAAGGTTAGTCTCTCTGAAGAGCTCCGCCGCGCGGGCGCTGCAGTCATGGACTGTGAGGCTGGTCCCGGCGGAGGTTCGAGTCCTCCCTCGGGCATGTGTGTTTGTGTTTGTCCTTAG
Source organism: Schistocerca cancellata (assembly GCF_023864275.1). NCBI lineage: Eukaryota > Metazoa > Arthropoda > Insecta > Orthoptera > Acrididae > Schistocerca > Schistocerca cancellata. The sequence goes on from NC_064631.1 coordinate 172,670,117, forward strand.
GATAATTTAGGTCAAATAGTGTGTAAGCTTAGGGACTGATGACCTTAGCAGTTAAGTCCCATAAGATTTCACACAAATTTGAACATTTTCTGAGAAGCTCCTCAGGCGCTTCTCTAGACCTTATAAGGTTGTAAGACAGTTGTCTGATGATACTTATGAGGTTGAAGATTTCGAGCCCGACACAAGACGACCAAACATCAGAGATACGGTCCACGTCCTTCGAATGAAGCCTTATAAGGGTCATGCAACCCAGGGTAAATTCGAAACTCCAGCGACAGGCAACAAGCGGAAAGGTGACGAAGAGCGTAGCGCCAAAGTAAGTTCTAAGATGATCACTGCCAGGACGAGAATCAGTCATCGGGAGTCGGAGTATTCAGGACTGATGACTCATTCCCGGACTAGGACGACGTATCACTGGACGCTGTACTCTTAAGGAGAGAGCAGTGTCGCAGGAGAAGCCGAGTAACACCGTGATGTAGTGGGTATGATACTAAACTGTTGCATGAAGAGTCGTGAGTTCGGAACGCATCTGGACTGTACAGTTTTAATTTCTATATTCGGTTCGAGTATGCAGAAGAGACTAACGATCAAAGTACGAAAACAATTTATTGGACTGTTCTATTAACCAAAACAATTCTCCAAGTATAACACCAACACAAAACAGCGATCCGTCTTCGAATCACAACGACATAAAAGAATAAGATAGAAAACAACTGAAATAATTTCTTACTAGACTCCGCCAGAGACCTCTCCGATATACCAAGCCTAATCCAGAGATCAGCGAGAAGATCCAAGGCGGGCTACCGGGGCGGCAGCTATCCACGTCTGCTGGCGCCCGATGAACTGCCGATGTGCGGCCGAGCACCGGCCTTTATAGCGCTTCGGCGGATGAGTACCTCAGAACTATTTTCTATCACGTGGTTTGAAGTGTGAAAAATAGTTCCGTGTTCGGCAGCGACCTCTTCCTTATGTTTACGTGGGCCGGTAGTGGCCCCAGGTGGCCGCTGGTGTCTTTGCTGTGTTGTTGTTGTTGTTGTTGTTGTTGTTGCTGTGGCCGTTCATCAATATTGCCTGTCGGTTGTGTAATGCTTCAGTGTGCCTGCGAGGTGGGCAGCCGGCGGCTGCAGGCTGTCAGTTTGGTTGCTGACACTCTAGGCGCCATGATGTCTGGTGGAGAAGGCCACAGCAGAGTACATTCTAGAACTATCCTCAACTGTCAAGAATCATTGTACTGGAATGTTCTGTAGCTGTATATATATACTGTATGTGTTCTGGCCAGAGGCAGTTCGATCTGCGCTCTGGTATGTGCAAGTGCTGAATAAACCTTCATTAAGTGAAAGTGTTTGTCATTCATCTAATTACATCTTCTGCTATATGACGATATTATACCAACAATAATAAGAAGTAATAATGATAACAGTAATAACTCTATTATTTGAGGGATTTGGATGTAAACAGTGTGATGAACTGGTGGTTCTAGGTCTGGGAATGGGCCTATCGACGCCATCGGGCTTCCTGGCAGTCAAGACCTACTTCGTGGAGTCTCGCGGCCGCGCCGTAGGCCTGTCGACTTCGGGCTCCAACTGTGGCCAGATGGCGATGCCTCACGTGGTGAGGCTGCTGCTGGAGACGTACGGCTTCAGCGGCGCGCTGCTGGTGCTGGGCGGGGTGGCCATGCACGGGCCGCTCGGCTCACTCTTCTTCCACCCCGTGGAGTGGCACGCCGAGCGCCGCCCTGTGGCCAACGAGCTGACGCTGCTCAAGGGCGAGTCCGAGCCTGGCGACGAGGTGCGGCCGCGCCGGCCCAGGAGGAACGCCTCCATGGCGTCGCTGGCCAGCTCTGAGGTGGGCGACATGGCCGACGTCGTGCCTGAGGACCGCCGCAAGCGCCTGAGACCCACCAAAGAAGAGGACGAGGAAGAGCATGGGGACGCCACCGATCAGAGTGAGTAGCCACAGCAACACATAGCTAGCTGACCGAAACCTTTCCAGAATCCAAAAATTTACCCTTAGCACCTCGTCTGAGCACTTGTAGGTATACGAGAAATATTCTTTTTTTGTTCTCATATGACCTGATGGCATTGCAAATAAAAGTTCTAGTATTTTTACAAGAGAAGCTATTACTACATTCCAAAGAAAAGTTTATTAGATTTTTCCCAAGAAGCGTTTTAATCTCATCATCATCATCATCATCATCATTTAAGGCTGATTATGCCTTTCAGCGTTCAGTCTGGAGCATAGTCCCCCTTATAAAGTTCCTCCATGATCCCCTATTCAGTCCTAACATTGGTGCCTCTTCTGATGTTAAGCCTATTACTTCAAAATCATTCTTAACCGAATCCAGGTACCTTTTCCTTGGTCTACCCCGACTGCTCCTACCCTTTATTGCTAAACCCATGAGTCTCTTGGGTAACCTTGCTTCTCCCATGCGTGTAACGTGACCCCACCATCTAAGCCTGTTCGCCCTACATCTATAGAGTTCATTCCCAGTTTTTCTTTGATTTCCTCATTGTGGACATCCTCCTGCCATTGTTCCCATCTACTAGTACCTGCAATCATCCTAGGTACTTTCATATCTGTAACCTCAACCTTATTCATAAGGTAATCTGAATCCACCCAGCTTTCGCTCCCATTGAACAAAGTTGCTCGAAAGATTGAAAGATTGAAAGATTTTCATGGACCGCAGTAGAGACTTCGACACATACTTTAAATGTCTTAGGAAAGTACCTGCGTTAAATCTTCATTTCCAAACATTCAGTTATATTCTTTCTTTTACTGTTAATTTTAAAAACTGTACTGTGACGGGCTCATTTGAAAAACAGTTAATGGTGGATCACAGACTTTATGAGTTACTGCGTAAGTTATTACTCTTTTCAAACCAGATTAACCACACGCAAAGAAACTATGGTGCAGTGGTTGCTAACGAAAGACACTACTGCAGTCTTTCTTAAGACAAAGCTGCTCTTACATTCTTCATAAAACTTCTGTGTACTTTGCAGATGAAGCTGCAAAAGAACAGTGTTATATGGTAATTACGCTACCACCTAATCACTGCAATTTCAACCCAGTTGAGTTGGTTTGGAGTGACGTCAAGACTTATACACCAAATAACAACAAATCTTTTGCTGCAACTATTTTCGGTAGAGTGTTCTTTGTTTTGCTTAGCTTTATATTACTATACCACATTTAATATGCAACTATTACGCTAACAGTCCGGAACGACTTATAAACATTGTCATTAACTTCGGTTGTTGTCTATTATTAAACGCTTTTTCCTCGTAGTTGTATTTTCCATTGTCAGAAATACGTTGTTTATTATACTTACGTATTCATTATTACCCAATGGCTCATTCACACGATGATTCTTACCTACATTTACAAATCATACTTCGGAATTCTCAGATGTGGGCATGTGGGCATGTGGGCATGTGGGCATGACTGCAACCTCGCAGTCACAATATAGCCAGATACACGCGAGCTGTTAATGACGTGTTTCAGTGGACCAAGCGTAGTTCGAAATAGTACAAAGACGCACTAGAAGAGTTCTAAATCGATCAATCACAAATTATCATCAGAGTTTTGAAAGTCATCACGAATTGTTATCATTTGACGGTAAGTATGAAGATTCCTCCTCTTCCCTTTCCTGTCACTTTTTCTGCTCTTATTTCCGAAATTAGCAAACAATCTTCTTCGTCTCGTGCGATCTACTGTTCCACCTTAACATTTTTTGCAAAACTGTTGTCTATTTCCAATCGCGATTCTTATTCAGCTGGATGTGTTGTGTCTAACTCTGCAGATGTAAACTTTTCTGCACTGCACTTTCCCCATATGCAGTCGCCAACATAAAAGTGTTGTGCACAATTATCAATATTTTTTGTCTCATTAGGAATCTCTATAAACATTAAATTTTAATTTATCTGTTGGTAGCAGAATTGCTGTTCATTACGTTCAAGTGGGAGATATAATTATAGCTTTTTTGCGGTAGCGAATCAATATTCTCTTGAATGAGATACTGGCAGAAGTAAAGCTGTGAGGACGGGGCGTGAGTCGTGCTTGGGTAGCTCAGTTGGTAGAGCACTTGCCAGCGGAAGGCAAAGGTCCCGAGTTCGTGTCTCGGTCCGGCACACAGTTTTAATCTGCCAGGAAGTTTCAATATTCTCTTATTTTAAACTTCGATCAACGTCAGCACTGCAGTTATGTTTGGCCTTGTCAAATTGATCCAGTTCATTAACATTAATTTTAAGATCAGAAGAACGTCATTGCATATCAGGAATCAATTTGACATCAGAATTGCTTCCATCACATGACCTTTGCATGTCAACAACGGAATCATGAATACTGTGCTCGGTTCTATAGTGTGATTTCACGATGCTGTGAGGCTAATAGAGACTGAACTTCTGCCACCTCAACATATTTCCCTTAATAATGTTCTTTATCGCTCTGAGTATGAAAACATGATTGTTATTTGTATAAGATCGTTTATCAGATCCATTCTCAGATCTTGATGGTGGTAATCTCTATTTTGTTCAGTTATTGATAGTGATCATCTATTTTTGTATAGTTCTTGATAATGACCATTTATTTAATTAATAGTTTCTCCTAAAAGTTTCATTATCTCTTGGTCTCAGTAACCGAGTTGTAGTTCCGCTTTGCGCGCATAGCGTAGGTTTTTTTTTTTTCGCCTCACCGCAGCGTTGCGAGCATCTGGACAGCTGTTCCTCAGTGTTGTTTGTGTCTTTGTGTTTATCACATCATCGTTTGGTCCACATTGTCAATTGTAGTGTGTGTGCACTAGATGTCGACTAGTTCGCTCCATAATGTCGAATATGGTTTCCAGGTGTGTTCAGAGTAATTGAAACGTCCCCTTAGAAAAATTTTACATGACTGTGCTTAAACTGACACACAATATTTTTTAGCGCAACGCAATCTGACTTTCAGAAATCCCTACAAAGGAATGGCCTTGACTAACGTTAACCTGTACCTTTCACAAATCACTTACCTCACAAAAATCTTCGTTACTCGAACTACTGCAATACAGCGAGCGCCACTACTGCCAGCTAAATAAAAGATTCAATCTACGGAAGTCACTAACTACTGATAGGGATAGTTAGCAAATGAAAGATTTTATTAGAGAACAAACAATGTATTTACCTTAATAGTCATAATATATATAGCAGTTCATAATATCCAGTATAACAAATTTCAAAACTCCGCCATCTCTCTCCCCACATCCACCACTGCTGGCGGCTCACCTCCAACTGCGCAACGCTACGCGCTGTTCATGTCCAGCTGCCCAACACTATAATGGCAGACAACAATGCAAACTAGCCACAGACTGCACACAGCACAGCCAGTGATTTTCAGCGCTACGTAACGTTGCCAATAAGAAAACATAAACAGCCTGTGATTTTCATACAGAGCGCTACGTAACGTTGCCAATAAGAAAACATAAACAGCCTACTAACATAAAGAAAACATAAACAGCCTACTTACATAGCCCCCATGCGCCCCACAAAAAATTTTACAAATTGTTTTGGGCAGTGGCCAATAATGATTTGATAAAATTTTTCAGAATTACAATAACAAAGATATCAAATGCACACACTTATTGATACAATGTTGGTCAAAAGCTAAAATTTTCTCACAGTCCCATAAAGACAGTCCTGATTGTTCATCACAGTAAAATTTCAGTGTTTTTTTTTTTTTTTCAAAGTCTGAGCAGTAAAAGACAATGCACACGGAAGTAGTGGATTTCCATGCAGTCTTGAAGAAGTAGTGTTGTCCTTCCAACTGAAAGACAGTGCTGACTCTTGACATGCTGACAGGTAATGGGCCACAACAGAGCAAACCCACAGCAGAGTCATTCGACGTTTTGAAGAAGATTGGTAGGTAGGTCATCACAGAGCAGGCCCACTGTAGTCCTGGTAGAGTATGGTATTGGTGGGCCACCAGAGGTGCAGTCCCACTCCAGTCCTTGTAGAAATTGTGGACAGGCCCACTGTAGTCCTGGTAGAGATTGTGGTATTGGTGGGCCACCAGAGGTGCAGACCCACTGTAGTCCTTGTAGAAATAATGGTATTGGTGGGTCATCAGAGATGCAGACCCACTGTAGTCCTTGTAGAGATGGCCAGCAGCCATCTGTGGCGACTGTGCGGGTGCACAATCAACATCGAAGAGTCTTGCGGAGAATATAGCAAGTCCGTAAACCACCACTTGTGCATTCACAAAGTTTTTGGAATTGTCCTTAGAACCAGCAATGCTGTTATCCAGTCCCTTGCTAAATTATTAACACACGTGCAAACACTAACAGTCCCTACTTCTCACATACTGTCCATATACTACGACCAACCGAAACGTGTGCAGTGAAATGTAACTTAGAAGTTACTTAATTTGATGAACTGTTATCAATTACAATATTATAACATAAGAATACAATAACTAAGGTACAAAATACATAATTAAAAACATAATAATACAGATAACATTTGTAGTAATACAGGCTTTACAAAATAATAGAAATAAACATATACATCAGTGTTACAGGAATTATGAGATAAGTAGATACATAAAAGATCAGAATAACTTTCGAAACATCAACTTCACACATGAGCATTTAAACAAAACAGAATAAATAATGCCCAAGCATATTTACAAGGTAAATAACATATTATTAATGCCAATTATATTTGAGGATAACAGTATTCCTCATCATAGTGAATGTAGCTTAGTATTAGAAGAAGAAAAATTTCTATGAAAATACACAGAGACAGGAAGAAAACAAATACACAGGGATACACAAACACATAGTGGGATAACACAAAAGGAAAGGGCAGGGTTTGTTTTCAGCGTAATATTTGGTACTGCAGTCCAACCCAAAACTTCATTCCATAGATCTTTCGTCTTATTTCGATATTTGCTCCAGCCAAAAAATTCTATCCAAGCATTCTTTCTGGATTCTGTTCACACATTTCTTACCTCAATATTTATTTACCATTATCTTACCTCAACATTTATTTCCAAGAAAATCCTACCTAAGCCTGTTGTCCCTAAACCCTACTTTTTTGTTCATATCCTCTTTCAAAATTCTTTTTTTTTTTTTGGCCACACCATTTTCTTACAGCTTCTCAATGCATTTCTTCCAATTCATCATAGTTAGTTTTTTATATAGTCTACCCCCTCTTAAGCTAACTTAAATCTACTGAGCTCAAATGCATAAACTAAGGGACGAGGCAATGCAGCAGCATAAAACAATTAACACAAACATCAAGGACAAAAATTTTAAATAGGCAAAGCAATTGCAGTACTACAACTAATATAAGGCACTGTGCAGCAAACAAGAAAAATAAATCAGTAGTAAAACTAGCTTAACAGAGTAACACAAAGTCAAATTCAGTAACACTATGCCTGGCAAACAGCAGTAACTTATACCTAAACATGACATAGCTCAAGCAGAAAAAATATTACACTAAAGACAATAATGCAGACAAGGGAAATGTATATTCACATCTTAATGTCTATGTAATTAAAGTGGTGCACCACAACTTATTCTACGAAAAATATTACCAAGTAGTAGAAAAGACAATTCCGTATGCAATTCCTGTGAAGGGAAACGTCTTTTTTTGCTCCTTCATTTTTCTGAATAGATCATAAAATTATTTACTGGATCTGTAGGCATAAAATATTTATATTAGTACATCTATTAAATTTTATTTTAACCAATGCTGCTGCAGCTAGAAATATGATATTAAACAAAACGAGTAAATAAATACATAAAGCAAGCCATATGGCATTTTTCTCAACTAGCAAGACAATAGCCGTGAAATGTTTCTCATCGTTTCATTAGGAATTTTAGTAAATATCATAAATTAAGAGCTCCACAGTATGCTTTCAACAAGGAAATGTCAATAGCGAGGGTAATGGCCTCCCCTTTATTTTTCTACCTGTGCCTCTGAAATGCACATCCTAATGGCTTTTTCTCAAGACGGCTGGCACAGCTGGGTGCCCACGACACATTACGTGCAGGTGGTCACTTAACTTTCTTACGGAAATATTTACGACAGCAGTTTCCGTTACAGTGACAGTCTCATATAAAAATATTTCACAGGTCAAGAATTTGCGTTGCAAATGTGTAGAAACAAAATCTTATGAATATAACAGTGTCCAAAAAAATTTTCGCTGGCATTGTGATACATTCACACATTTACACACATTTCATAACTCTTAAAGTATGATTCTTGGTTTCCAACCACCTTTTTCACAAACCAGAGTCCCTAACCACTACTCATTATTCCTTACCTTATTCGTCGACACTTCTTCAATATTTCATCTTAATAAATATATAGCATAATCAAATTCCTCATATAACATCGGCTTATTGATCATAAACATACCTCAACAGCATAATACACACCGTCATCGTAATAATAACATCATAACATCTCAGTCAATTCTCAAAATCGTTGTAGCTTTCTTCAATAATTTCAAAACCTAAAAAAATTCTCTGCTCATTTCAGTAGTCTCATTTACCTCAAACGTACTTTAAAATCATTCTCCCTTACCAAATACATCATTCAAAGCTCTCATAGTATCACAATGGTTCTGAAAAAATATGAACAATTCACAAAGTACAGACAAAATACAATTTCATAAATGTGAAGTTATCCAATGGTGTAATTACGTAAACATCTGTCACCGCCGTAGTAAAAAAGTTTGTCTCTCTCAGTTAAATGATCAGATAGCTGTGTAATTATGTGTTAAAGAAATATGGTACCGATGTGTAAAGTTGTATAAGCAAATACCATATTAGCTAGGGCTCCTTGTGCTTGCCAAACACATGGTACACAAAGTAGGCGTGTACCCCCCAGAGGATTAATGTAATTATACCCCCAGGTGTTACAGATTACAGCAATGGAATGAAATGTATCACGGAAAACTTTCTTTGTAATTCAAAAATCTTTAAAAATAAATGTTTTAAGTACAAAATTAATCACTCAAATACGTGTCCTGTAGCGCTAAATGTGTGTCTTGCTGTAAGATAATCTCTGTGGGAGTGTCGTAGTTATCGTCCTCCGAAAGCTAAGTTCTGCAGAAGCCAATGTACTTACTTCATGATAAAGAAAAGTGAAATGCTGTGCGTATAGATATCTTAGTTATTACACTTATTGTTGTGATGATGAAAGTACTGTGCTGTAACGTATTGTTGTGCTATGGAAAAGGCTGTCTCATTGTAGCTATACCACAAAAGTTACTATTAAACATGTTTTACTTTCCAGAAGAATTCAGAAAAACTGTTCAGATATAAAACAGATACACCGAAAAAGCAACATTGTAAATTGTCACTCATTAGTAACGTCGTGATATAATCTTGTAGCTGTCACATAAACTAACCACTGTGTCATCTGGTATCTCTCAGAAAGTACTTTAATTCAGAATGTATTTTGAAGTACACCAAAATGTTGCGTTAAAATCTCATTAGCAGTACTGGTAAATGTTCTAAGTATGTGAGCCTTATAGTCGTTACGTAATCGTGCAACTAACAAGCAAGAATGTACACACAGAATAACACTGTGTCGTCTGTTCGCAATAACAATGCATTCCTAATTTCTATTTAAATAAGTTCTCTTGGTTCTTGAGTGGGTATTGAACTTCAAAACATTGTTCCATCTTAACAGTTTCTCAGTGTGACAAATTGTACAAGTAGCGTGAAGTGAAAATTGCAAAGACTAAGTTAAAAAGCAGATTATCTGTCAATAAATGGTTTTACATGTGAAATGTGGTGTAAACCTTTACTCTTCCTAGTACGCAGAGTTTCAACTTTAACGCAATCATCATGTAGTCTACGTCGGTAAAGAATACTGGAATTTTTCTCAAGGTTAGTGTCTATGTTATATTTCTCTGAGCCAGCCAGCGCACGCGGCAGCCTGTGGTGCGAGTCATTGTCTGTTCCTTTGTTGGCGCGCGTCGTTATTGGGATTTGTAGACCTAATTTCTACAAATTCACCGTGACGAGAATACCCTGCTCTGTTTGAATCTCACCAGTTCTGATGCACTTCAGGTCTGTCGTTACGATCATATCGTCTGTCGTAATGTCAGTAGATTCCATAGTTTCTTTCTTGTCGGTCACGTGGTGGCGAATTTCTCCCTGAATCGTAACTGCGCGCTGGACCGTTGCATCTAAAGTTATTCTGTCTCCCTTGATAATAATTATTTTGGTTCCCATATTGTCTGTTTCTCTGATTGTATCTGTGATAGTCATTACCGCAGAGAGGTGATCTTTCCCTGCAATTATTACTACTCTGACAATGGTTGTCATACGGGTGGTGTCTGTTTCGGTCACGATTTACATTGAAAGAATAGCCTTGTCGTATATTATTTCTGTCATTGCGGAATTGTGATGGATGTAATCTGTAATTGTTGTGCTCCTGTTTTCGCGTTCCGCGATTGTCAGTGTCAATTTCCATTTCTTCTAACAGTCCCTGAAAAGCTTCAATGTCGTTTTTGCAACGTCCTGCTAAAATAATATCTCGTAAATGTTCAGGCAGTTTGATTAAGCAAATGCGGATGAGTTCTGAGGGGTTGTATGGGTTTGACAGGTACTGATTCTTGTGCAACATGTCTTGAAAATACTTCACAAGACTGGAAAATTCAGATTGTTCGAAACGTTTCATCATTATGATGCTATGTTTTACTCGGTCTTGTGTAGCTTGAGACCAATATGCTGAGAGGAACACATGATAAAATTCTCCTTCACTGTGACAATCGTGAATGACCGATCGCATTCTTACAGCTGGTTCATTCTCTAAATAGCCACACATAAATTCTAACCTGTGCTCCAATGACCAGTTGGGAGGAAAACAATGAGAGAATTGATGGAGCCACGCTTGTGGATGAATGACGTTGGCAGAATTCTTAAACGTTTTGAATTTACGTGTAGTAATGAACAGCTCATAGTCAAAATCATCGTGTCGGCGAGTAGCATATCGGTCATTGTTACGTCGTGTCGGCGGTTCCATCTCAAAATTCGGTGTACCTTGCCAATTTCTTTCATAATTTCCGAAATGCCCTGTGTTATTATTTTGTGGCTTTTCCGTATTTCTAAGTTCCTCTTCCCTTGTTGGAGCGCGAGTGTCCTCTAAAATATGAAATTTTTGTATTACTTGTGCCAACTGATCTTGTACTTCCCGGATTTCTCTTTTGTATTGCGTATTAATTTGATTCTGATTTTGTTTGAATTTCTTAATTTGTTCATACTCTTCTGTGTCAGTGATGGCTACAGGTCTTGTGTCATTCAGATCATCATCTACCTTTGCAGATAAGTTAGTGAACTGATCCGAAAGTTCGGCTACTTTCTCCGATAGTGTACTTATTTCCTCAGTGTGTTTTTCTGAACCAAGTTTCAGAGTGTCCATTTGTGTTGAAATCGTATCTACTGTGTCCTTTAAGTTTTCTTGAGTTTTTGCAAGTTACGTAACCGAATCGGTAGATGCAACTGAGTCAATTTTAGCTTGCAAGGCGTCGTGATTTTCATGAACAATAGTTTGCAGTTCTTTTATGGCTGCTTCATGATTCTGTAAGGCATTTTCATGACGCGCAAAAATAGGTTGGAAATGCTCACAAATTTGTGTTTTTACGTCATTGCAGACTTTCTGACATTTCGATTCAATGTTATGTAACTCAGCAGTTAAATCTTCGCGTGTTTGTTTGAGAGTTTGTTCCAATGAGTCTAACTTTTGAAGCTTTTGCTGTGTTTGTCTCTGATTTTGTTCCATTGTGTGTAACTGTTGCTGTGTTTGTCTCTGGCGTTGTTCCATTGTGTCTAACTGTTGCTGTGTTTGTCTCTGATTTTGTTCCATTGTGTCTAGCTTTTGAATATTCTGTTCCATTGTGTCTAACTTTTGAAGATTTTGTTCCATTGTGTCTAACTTTTGAAGATTTTGTTCCATTGTGTCTAACTTTTGAAGATTTTGTCCCATTTGTTGCATTAATTGTAATAACAATGCATTAGTGTCTGGAATCTGTTCCTCTACGCTTTTCGGCAGTGCATTTGCACCAGCAACATTCACATTTTGACAAGCAGAAAATGTGTCTTGACTCATTTGAGAAAACGGTGAGACCTGAGTCTACAGTATTTGCAATATTGTGTTCCGCAGAGCCAGTGATTTTCATACAGAGCGCTACGTAACGTTGCCAATAAGAAAACATAAACAGCCTGTGATTTTCATACAGAGCGCTACGTAACGTTGCCAATAAGAAAACATAAACAGCCTGTGATTTTCATACAGAGCGCTACGTAACGTTGCCAATAAGAAAACATAAACAGCCTACTAACATAAAGAAAACATAAACAGCCTACTTACATAATCTTAGCTCTGAAAAATCCAGGCGTTCCGTGTAGCCCGGATCTTCAGAGATTCATAATTGGCTCGTCGATACCACTAATGTAACATTTGATCAGATTCACACTGTCTATTTTGACTCTGATAGCTGGTCTTTTTCGTTAAGTTTTTGGATCTCGTACAAGTAGACAAGTAGCTTTTGCGTCATGGTTGTTAATTCTCTTTTAGCGTAACGGTGGTTCCAAATTATGGTACAGTACTTCTTGCTAACACGGATCTGGATTACATAAATGACAGAGTATTCAGTCTCCCGATGAAGGTTAGTAACAGTTTACTTAAAGAGGTACTGCTCTCTTATGGTGATGTGGGACTTATACGACGCAAACGCTGGTCCACTCAACACCGATCGGGATTTTTTTACGGTATCCATTCAGTGGAGATGGAAATCAAACTGAACATTCCTTCCCAATACAAGTCTGTTTTTGCCCATTCATGCAAGAACTGAACATGTGCTTTCTTTGCTATGAAAATGGTCACTTTGGACCTAATTGCCCGCCACGGGTATTTGTATTGAAATCTTCATTTCAACAGCGACGAAAATTGACCTTCTGTCATTTCTCCTACTAACGAGATTTGTGCCACTTCTTTTCCGCATGAAATTTAGCAACAGAGAGATACGCAGATTTCTGTTCATGATTTTCCGTCATGACCTGGCAGTACATTCCTGAAATTGTTATTTAATTGCCAAGCCAGCAGTGTCAACGGTACAACATAATACGTGGATTGCAGGATGGTGAAGAGTCAGGTGTGTCTTTTCCCTTACCCACCCCTCCCTGATGTAAGTTTGTCGGTTGATGTATTTCGTAGTGTTGAGTCCTGCAATCCACATTGGGTCTGTGGTGCGAAAATAGCTGCCGATGTCTCTGTTGTTCTTCCTGGTGTTCCTCCTGCAGTTGAGGTTAATCCTCCGAAACCAAGCAGGGGTGGGGTGTCAATAAATCAATACCTGAGACGCCCCTAAATCCACCTATTCCATTGATGTCACTCAGTCAGGCGTGATCACAACTGCCTACTGTTGTTACTCCCGTCGAGGCGGTTGGTGGTCTATCGACCCAGACGATGTGTTGCCTGACATCTATCTTGTGCGTCAATCTGAACTGCAAGAATCCCATCCTGCAGAGTTGGTCTCTGAGGCTCGTTGTTTGTCATCTGCTTCGGATAACGTTCAAGAACCGCCTACGCCCCTACTGTATATACTACATTGTCTCGTAGTCACTGTACACAACACATCCAACCTGAGGGCGCGGTGGTGACTCGTAAAAGAATAGTAAATAAAAAATAAAACAAATTGCTTGAAGATTCCAAAAGCGGGGCGTGCAAGCTGCCCCACTTTCGAATTTTTCAGTGGACATGGATCTTGACAGAGACTGATGATGTCATTAAATTGGTCAGTAGATCGAATTTTGATTCTTGTTGTTAAAGTGTGCAAGCTTCTACATGTCTTGCTTTGAATATTGATCGGGTGGAATCGGAACTGCGGCTCGCTTCGCTTCATCAATTTGTCTGTGTCTCCTGTGCAGTGCGGATGTCGTATTCTTACAAGTTCATTTCACTCGTATTCCGCTCCCTGGTTTTTGCATTGTGTTTAATGTGGCCCCGGATGTACCGCAGAGTCTGCCTTGTTTCTCATGGAGGGCATTCCCATTGGAGGGCTATAAGTTCTTGATAAGGGCAGAGGAATAGGATGGACAGGGTGGCACAGAATAACGGGAATGTTTCAAATGAGTAGTGGTAGCCATGGGCGGGTGGCAGCACTGCGGTTTCGTGACAGTTAGCGAGTAAACAGTCCGCCATTTCAGTAATCATGCATCAGTGGAATGGACAACAGCGTGCGTTAGCCATAAAAATGTTTTATAAAAACAATGACAGTTTGGTAGGGGCGCAGAGGGAATTTTGACGTTTTTTGTAATTTAGGACGTTATGATGCCGTTCCGTAGAAACACGCGATAAAATGTTGTATTAATAACTTTGAAGAGACTGGATCTGCCCTCAAGAAGAAACCAACAGAACGACCAAGAAATGTGCGTTCTCCAGCGAACATTGATGTTGTACGCGAGTCTGTCTTATAGAACCCACGGTGTTCAATTCGTAACCAAGAAGCAGTGGCTGGAACGTCCCGGGAGAGTGTTCGCAGACTTCTTCATCTTGGTTTTAAATTTCATCCGTACAAACTATAGATGGTGTAACAACTGAAGAACAACGATTACCGGTTACGATTATGATTCTGTAAACAAATGAGTACAAAAATAAACAGTGAAGATGGATTTCCAAACAAGTTGTGGATGTCAGATGAGGCACACTTTCATCTCACAGGTTACGTGAATAAACAGAACTATCGTTACTGGGCAAACACAAATCCTAATGACGTTCATTAGCGCCCTTTACAGGCTAGTAAAGTGACAGTATGGTGTGGTGTTTCATAACATGGGATTATCGGACTGTATTTTTTCGCAAATGAAAGGGGAAACACAATAACCGTCAGTGCCGATCGTTACGTGGAGATGTTACGAACTTTCATTACACCTGCAGTGAACAACTTTGCAAACGTGCAAGAAGGCTGGTTTCAACACCGACGGAGATACATCACACACTGCACGGCAATCAATGGCATATGTGCGAGAATTGTTTGGCAACCGTGTGATCTCACGATTGGGTAACATTGCCGGGCCACCTAGATCGCTAGATTAATCCGTTTGTGATTTTTTCTTGTGTTGCTACCTCATGAGCAAAGTCTATACGACTCGACCAAGAACCCTGGATGAGTTAAAACAGGGAATTCGGGACGCAGTTCACAGTATCCCAGCTGAGATGTTGCAGCGGTCAATGAGGAATCTCAACAGCAGATATCACAAATGTATTCGTACAGGAGGACACTATCTGAAGGACGTAATTTAAAAAAAATGATAAATGCCATCAGTGTTTCGCAAATGGAAAAGTTGTAAGCTTTCAATTACTATGAATGCAATTTCTTTCCTTCATCACTTCTAATTTTATTGGATTATGGAAATGTTCCGGTTTTTCTGTGTCACCCTGTATTTCTCTTCACCTGGCCTTAATTCTCCTTTATGCATCGTCCGGTTACAGAACCACTTTGGACCGTTACCGATTTTGTAAGAAAGAAGCGGTTTATTTATTACGGAAAAGTCCTCAGAGTATTCAGATAAGTGATGATTTTAAGCCCTTTGGATCAGTTGCCCAGTTCCAATTTCTGTCGAGATTTACAAGATCTAGGTCGTTCCGTGATTTTTACGTGTATAAATATCCGACTATTGTGAAATTTTTCTGTTTTATTGCTACTTCTAGCAGTAGACTTGACAGATTTTATTTATCTGACTGGTTGTGAGATAGGATTTTTATTTTTGATGTATCCCCGACAGCTTCACTGACCACTACGCCGTGACTGTTATTTTAAACCGCACTCGACCACTGAATTCGTTTCGATCGCCTTGGATGCTGTTTGTAGTGCACTTATTGGACCCCTCACTAGATGAGTTGATCCGGAAAGCGTGGTACCCTGGTTTCCGTTCAACAGAGTGAGGCGCCCCCATTGTGAAATGGTGAAGCCAACTGGCAAAACCGAGGCTCTGTAAAGCTTTGATACAATTTTGTGATGATGCGTTAGTTTCAGAGGAAGCAAGAATTTTACTACTGTCTCTTACGTGACCTTTATGATAGTGCTCTTTGGACTCCCCTACGGATTTCAGATGTCAGACGCGTAAAGGTGCAATTGTTACAGTAGTGAATGAACTGAATTCTCTAAATCATCAGATTCGACGTAGACTTACTTATATTACGTCTCTCAAGATGGAGGACGGCAATTTTGTGACAGCACAGAAAGACATATTGGATCCTCACCATCAGTTTTAAGTTGGGCTGTATAAGGTACCCTGTAGATACGCCATCAGATTTGCTTGTTCAATCTCTGGATCGTAGATTTACAACTGAACGTAATGCTGCGTTTTTAAATGTTTTTCAGTGCGAAGATGTTTACGATCTGATTATCAGATCGCCATCTCGAAAATAGCCGGGGTTGGATGATCTGCCAAAAAGAGTTTTATGTGCTACTACTTTTACATTGTTTTTGAACGAATTGTTAAGAAGTGGTTGGTTGGTGCCCGACACTTTTACAGTTGCAACTGATAAATTTCACCGGATTACCCAATTAAATTAAGATTTTAAGACTGTGGCGAGGGCTGTGAATAGCCTGCTGTCTGTGTTGCTGGAGAATTGTTGCTGGCCATCAAACTTGTATACCTGGTCATTCTATTATGACTCCAGTAGCTGATCGCCGGGATGTCGTATCGGTTGCCACCGTTACTTCTATTCATTGATCTCTGACTTTTGCGGAAATTTGATAAGGCGTTTGACTGTTTCAGCCACGGAATTCTGTTGCAAATACTGGAAGCCGTTGTGTTTATTATTGACATGTGAAGGATCTTGTCTACACTTTTAAGCATATCCAAGTTTCGGTGGGTGTCAATGGCCAGCTGACACCCACATCAATGTCATTGTTTCTTCTATCACTTGAGCTCCTTCTTCGGAGGATCGCTGCTGTTTTACAAGGAGGGACACTCTGGGCGAGACGGTGTAAGTACGCGTATATGTGGACGATGTGATGGTATGACTCCATTCTCCTGCCGAGATTCTATTGGTCAAAGCTATCATGGTTGCCTTGTATCTGGTACCTGCATCAATGAAGGCAGACGTCGGTTGATGAATTTACAGGGTTTTCATAATGCCATGTTTTCGTAGGCACCAGTGGTCAACCAACCTCTTTGGGAGCTATAATTTATTATTTCCCAGCTAAAATGGCTAAACTTAATTGGAAACTGGTTACGGGGAAGATAAAAGGTGTAACCCTGGAACATGAATGACGTTCTCGTAATCTGTTTCAGAACATTCGGATCTCAGATATCTACATTTTGTGTGAAGAATATTACTCGCTCATTGCTCACATCTTTCTCCTTTCCATAATGGTGGTTAGGAAACTGTAACAGCTGTCTAGTTTTCTTATATGGAAATGTCACATTTTTGGGTTACAATACGAGATGTTAGTGAAGAGGGTCCTTTCAGGGGCTTGACACTTTCCGATAGTCAAAGTAAATCATCTGTGTTAGGTGTTCAGCGCCCCGTTTTACCTCTCTCCCATTCCACACACTTCTCAGTTATTTTACTGTCTGTGACCGGGTAGTTTTGACCTGTTTGTCGACGACGGTTGTTTGAATTTTCAGTTTTCGGCCATTTTCCTTCATTTTTACTGTCATTCTGTGAGATTAGTCTGCAACCTGGCTTGCTCACGGTGATGTTTTTAAACTATGTACTCTCATTGTCTTCGTATTTACGAGTGTATGTCATTGTGTAACTACAGTTCGTGTTGGTTTTCAATGCATATTCACCGCTGCTTTGCAATGTAAGGTCTGAAGATGCTTGCAGATAGCTACCAAAGCTAATTATCGTACTTTAACTGTAGTAGGAATGTTTTAGTGTAGGCACTAAATTAAAAAACGGGTTTTGTTCGATAAGTACATTAAGTGTGCCTGTCCTCGCTGACAATATCAGGCTTCACTAACGTCTACAGGAGCTGTAAAGAGCTGAAGGCTTGCAGAATCTGACAGTGTAGTACGGTATGGGAAATATACAGAATGTCAGACTGTTGATTGTTGCAGAATTATAATCGTTTTGGTATTCCGGGACCTACTGTGGGTTGTCCAAAGGCGCTGTAACGACTAGCAGAGTCTGAAACTACCTTTTGCGTTGTTGCAGAATCACAGTCATTACGGAAGGGGGCTGGTGGACTTGATGGACTATGCCCCACAGCAAGACATGTATGGTACAGTAAAGCATCGAAGACTCGCTGAATCTGACAGTATCTTTTGTGTTGCTGTAACCGGCCTGTGTGGCCATGCGGTTCTAGGCGCTTCAGTCTATAACCGCGTGACCGCTGCGGTCGCAGGTTCGAATCCTGCCTCGGGCATGGATGCGTGTGATGTCCTTAGGTTAGTTAGGTTTAAGTAGTTCTAAGTTCTAGGGGACTGATGACCACAGATATTAAGTCCCATAGTGCTCAGAGCCATTTGAACCATTGTGTTGCTGTAGAGCCGCAGCCAATCTGGCGGCGCGTGGTGGCCTTCATGGACCTGGACCTGCTGCGGAACCGGGTGTACCTGAACGTCTTACTGGGCACGGCGAGCATGATGACGTCGACGGTGAACTACTCGCTGCTGCTGCCGTTCTACCTGCAGCGCCACGTGGGTCTGTCGATGACCGACACGGCGCTCTGCCTCACCATGATGGCCGCCGGCGACTTCGTGTCGCGCCTCACCGTGCCTCCCATCACGGACCGCATCAAGGCCAGGGCGAGGTACACCTTCTTCCTCGGAGCCTGCTTCATGGCCCTCACGCGATCAGGTGAGCGTGGCACCAATCAGCTAACCCTAACTCAGGTCGTCCCCTTAATGAAGTGCGAAGAGCGTTGACAGAGGAAATAGGGTTACAATGGCGGAGGAGTCCGTGTCCTTCCTTTCATTCATCAGCCATGATGTGCGAAATGAAGCTTGATGAATTTCCGCCTCTCTAAGCTTGTGGCATGGATGTGTGTGATGTCCTTAGGTTAGTTAGGTTTAAGTAGTTCTAAATCTAGGCGACTGATGACCTCAGATGTTAAGTCCCATAGTGCTCAGAGCCACCTGAACCATTTTTAAGCTTCTGGCAGCTAGATTGCTGATACACTGAGAAGTAAGTTCTAATACAAGAGGGTCCTTCATGTTTGTGATCTTTGGCTCTTATGATAGCCATCAATGATTTGGGCAGTGTTGTGTGTGAACTCTGCACGGTAGATTTCAAGAGTTCATTGGGATCAGGCACAGTTGATAAATTTTGTTCATGTTGTTGCTTTCAGATGCTCATACTGCAATCTAATCTTTATTTAGTCAACTCTTCTAAAATCTGTTAACAACAGATTGTTAGCTATGTACTCAGAAATGCTGAGACCACAGAGAGTTGCGTGGGAGGTACCTCACGCCACAGAGAGTTAGACAAGGAAATTGCTCAATCCCTTCTGGTGATACATTTTTGTTCTTGATACTTAATTATTCTGGTCGGTAGAACAAGTGATCTCGACTCCAGAATTCGGGTTGAGATCTATTCCGTACGACGCGTTTTCCACTGGCGCAGTTTCAGTACTCTTACACAGATCTGTGCTAAATGCGATTCGCTTGACTTTGTTTCTCGTTCTGCCCACGTGGTTCACATGTTTAACGTTTGGCAGTACAAGAAATAAACAACTAGAATATTTTGTAGTCTGATTTTCAGTGCTTCTCATAGTCTCCACGTAACTCCTGTCTATGTATTTATATTCTTACTTAAGATCGTCTGCGTGCGTTAGGACTAGAATAACAAAGCCAAGTACTTGCTTCAGAGCACAAGAATCCATGAGCCCACTGTATTACTGTATGTAGTGCCTACAATGACTGCAGATATTATGAACGTAATAATTTCAATTTCCTTTCCTCTATGTGAAAAAAAAGGGCAACTTCCATTCCCATTATCCCCCTTATTCAGCGATGTCAGAGTGAGGAGATTATGATACGCAAAATAATAAATCCACAGACAGAATGAGTGTATTCTGTTTGATCAAAAGCAACCAGACGCGGACTGGGGTCTTTAGTATGGGGTGAGTCCACCATTCACCTTACGACCCACTCTACTGGCGACACATTCAGTGTGGTGTCTGAATGTCTGTGGAGGAATGGCAGCTCATTCTTCCTCAAGAGCCGAAGCCGGAGTACGTAGTGACGTTTGACACTAGGGTCTTGAGTGAAGTCGACATTGTACCTCATTCCAGAGGTTTGCCATTGAGTTCACTTTGGGACTCTATGCGGTCCACTGCAGAATTTTATTGCTCACAAACCACGGCGTCACAAGTGCTGCTTTATGATGGGGAGGGGGGTGAATTTTTATGTCAATACAAACAATGATCGCCTTCGAGCTCTCTCATAAGTGCGCCATACGCCGTGCTGTAAAATGTGTTAATTTCCTTTCCCATTTAGCGTTTCCTTAGTCCCAATGAAGGGACTACGCCACAATCACGAAAAGCATAATCATACTGTAACACCATCTTCTCTCTACTTCTCTGTTGACATTATACGTGATGGAAGGTAACGTTCTGCACTCTTTCTCAAATCCAAACTCTTCCATCGGAATGCCACAGGGTATAACGTGGTTCGTCACTCCAAATCAATTGTTTCCTGTTATCCATTGGCCAATGGTGAAGCTCTTTGCACCATCTCAATCATTGCTTACCATCGTCTACAGAACCACGTGTATTGTGAGTAGCTGTTTGACCTCTCCACCCCATGCATTTAATATCTGACACATAGTTATCGTACTATCTAGGCTTGAGGTGGCGCTTTGAAACTCACGATAGATTCCTTCCACTGTGGTTGTTCGTTTCCTTTCCAATTGACGACCACATCAGTCGACATGGGCAGCTGTAGAATGGCTGAAATGTTATTGATGGCTTTGCTACTCATGTGACATCCAATGACCAGTCCACATTCAAAGTCACCGACCTCTCCTGGCCGAACCATTCTGCTGCTTTTCTAGCAACAACACTCAACATGCACTCTCGGTTTATACCAACAGATCTGCCTCCCATAGCATCAGTAGGTCAATGTAGAGGTGTCCAGTTACTTTTGGTCACACACACACACACACACACACACACACATATATATATATATATATATATATATATATATATATATATATATGCAAGTAAAAATGAAGCTGGCCTTACAAAATTTGCGAGGGATTTACATTTGCTAATGAGCATCACAGAATATTCTGGAAGTGGCCACCGTTAACTTCGAAGCTGCACTGCACTCGATTTCTCAAGCTTTGAGATATGTGTAGCAGCTCTGCGTAAGGGATAGCAGCAGTACCGTTTTCGGTGTTCTGCTCTAGATCCTCCAGAGTGCGAGTAAGATTTGGGTAAACCTGACCAACTTGCTCCTAAGGTAAACACCACAAAGCGATAGATCAGCCGGTCTAGATGGTCAAGCGACTGCACTGCCTTTGCTGATTTTCCACGCTTCACTAAACAACTCATTCACTTGTGACAAGGTTGTTAGCGCGGCATGTGTTGTTGCATCAACTTCCTTAAAATATCCACACAGTCGTCTATCTACTGTGGGTTGACAAACGTATGGATTAAACAGATTTTAGACTTACTGGATGGTATTTACATTTTGCGGAAAGAATTTTGATATCATGTGAGCAACAGACTCTTAGAAGTACTGATGGGACTTTGCTGATGCAAATGGCACATTTTCTGTAAGTTCACATATCCTGACAGGCTGGACCACGAATCATCTGAGATTCCAGAAGTCCTACATCCACTGTACTCAAAAACCATTGGTAGAACTCAACAAGCGAAAATTCGTTTGGATGCTTCAACTGACGCAAACTAATACATATTTGTAAGGATGCAGATGCACTTGATAATGTTTCGACGCGACCACCTGTTGACTCCCACTTGCAAAGATAAATTACATCGGAATTACGTTGCTCTTTATTCCGGGATTTCCTCCATTCGTGCATTGTTTACTGTTGTCCAACTCTTTTCAGATACTTACGGTTTTTTGGTTCAAATGGCTCTGAGCACTATGCGACTTAGCTTCTGAGGTCATCAGTCACCTAGAACTTAGAACTAATTAAACCTAACTAACCTAAGGACATCACACACATCCATGCCCGAGGCAGGATTAGAACCTGCGACCGTAGCGGTCGCTCGGTTCCAGACTGAAGCGCCTAGATCCGCACGGCCATTCCGACCGGACACTTACAGTTTTTATTCCCCACATAGTCCACTTAGCGGAATTTTGCCTCTACGTTCTCCATTAGACTGTGCTGGAGGGTTTGCCAAAGCACTTCACGTCTTAAACTCTTGCGTAAATACATCCTAAATGTGATTCTTGAGTTTCTCCTGGCGTATTTGATAATCAAAATATCCACGGGTGTACTGCCGGTCCACAGTGTCCAACGGGCACTGTAGACCGGCAGTACACCCGTGAATATTTTGACTTCCTAAATGTTTTCCACGAATTGTGCTTCGTGTAATAGACGACAATGAATGTACGCCTGGTCTTCTCACTTATCCAGACGGAATGACATAGTAAAGTCCTCGAGACAGAGCATGTGGAGTGGGGCTTCGAAACCATGGTTACCAGTATTTTTTTGTAACGGGCATTCTTATCATAAACGGTGGTCATATGAGTGTCAGTCTTATAAATATTTTCTGGGCCTGTTTTATTTTACCAACCCTGCCTGAAAAAAAGGTGAAGTATCCAGAAGGGTAGTAGGAAGCGAAATGAAATTCAGGTGGAGAAGGTCAGTGATGTTATGTCAGTGACTGCAAAACCTAGTCAAATTCACGAAGAACTTTGCAGTTTGAGCCAATTTATTATTGTCACGGTGGATGCTCTCTGGCCTAGATGCAAGCACCTATTCGGTCGAGAAGAGTGTATAAAGCTGTTGCATTCTCTCCTGAGGCAAGCTCGCCCACAACTATTAGAACTGGTCCTGGATATTCTGGACACTGACACTGGGACGAATTTGACCCCCAGTCTGGTCCCAACCATGTTCTGTCGGGGCAGACCTGGGGATCTCGCTAGCAACAGAAATGACTAAATAACACGTACACAGCTCATAGAGACACGTGCCATGTGTAGAGCAGTATTGAACTGTTGGAAACTCGCACCACGATGTGTTTCATGAGGGTGCAAGGTGTCCATGACGTACTGTTGAACTGTTAGATTATCTCAGATGACTACGCGCCATGGTCCGAAGTCACACCTGATGGCTCCCCACAAAAGGACTTCGCGTGTAACATTGCTGTACCTCCCCAAACCATTGGAAGTATTGAACTTCTCCGCGAACCATCTGGTGTGGTAATGAAACGCGATTCTTCGCTAAACGTAGTGCGACACCGTTCATCAGAAGCACGGAAGCACTACAGACGCAGACGTTTCTGTTCTGATGTTAATAGCAGGATGGTATTTCCATAGTCCAGCTGCTGCTAGTGTCTGGCCAAAGGTGCTGCATGACACAGAATACCGTTAAGTGCTCTGTTACTTGTTATCGGGTAGAAGGCATAGATTTGAAAGAGTTATGACGTGCTTGGTGCAGCTAGTGGTGGCCGAACGTGATCCACTGGAACCTTGATGACGAATTTGCCTGCCATCCTGTTTCCTCACAGTTCAACATTTAGCCACCTCTGAATGAACCACAAATCCGGAATATGCACGGGCTACATCTGAATGCCCCACACATCTGTGTATTGCACGATTCGGCCAGCTGATCAAATAGTGGTCACCAATGAGGCCGCTTTCAAACTCTGTCAGGTGCTAATAACTGTAACTCACATGAGTATGTGGCATTTCCATGTCCTCCATATCACTCAATATCTGATGCCGTTCGTGCTCCTTGTATACCCAACCAGGCCTGGTAATAACACTGAACACAAACAACAATAACACAATCTGGTGTCCTTTATACCTGTCACAAGCACCTACATTCAATTAAGCGCCTTTTGGTGGAGTGTGTGCACGAAATTACGTTTAAATCTGACCATGTCCTCTCAGTGCTCCACATTTTTGGTCAGGTGGTTTATACACAGGGTGATTCAGCTCCCCGTACGAATGGATTTTATGCAGCCTGCAGTGCCTTCGAATATCACATGCAAATTATCATAGTCTCTTCTTCGCTACGCACTAACTGTTAATCCTACACAAAAAATGTGCAGGGCATTTTTGTAGGAAATTTAATCTATACTGCTGGCCATTAACATTGCTACACCAAGAAGAAATGTAGATGAAAAACGGGTCTTCTTTGAACAAATATATTATACTAGAACTGACATATGATTGCATTTTCACGCAATTTGGGTGCATGTTGTTGTTGTTGTTGTTGTTGTGGTCTTCAGTCGTGAGACTGGTTTGATGCAGCTCTCTATGCTACTCTATCCTGTGCAAGCGTCTTCATCTCCCAGAAACTACTGCAACCTACATCCTTCTGAATCTGCTTAGTGTATTCATCTCTTGGTCTCCCTCTACGAGTTTTACCCTCCACGCTGCCCTCCAATGCTAAATTTGTGATCCCTTGATGCCTCAAAACATATCCTACCAACCGGTCTCTTCTTTTTGTCAAGTTGTGCCACAAACTCCTGTTCTCCCCAATTCTATTCAATACCTCCTCGTTAGTTGTGTGATCTACCCATCTAATCTTCAGCATTCTTCTGTAGCACCACATTTCGAAAGCTTCTATTCTCTTCTTGTCCAAACTATTTATCGTCCATGTTTCACTTCCATACATAGCTACACTCCATACAAATACTTTCAGAAACGACTTCCTGACACTTAAATCTATATGCGATATTAACAAATTTCTCTTCTTCAGAAACGCTTTCCTTGCCATTGCCAGTCTACATTTTATATCCTCTCTACTTCGACCATCATCAGTTATTTTGCTCCCCAAATAGCAAAACTCCTTTACTACTTTAAGTGTCTCATTTCCTAATCTAATTCCCTCAGCATCACCCGATTTAATTTGACTACATTCCTTTATCCTCGTTTTGCTTTTGTTGATGTTTATCTTATACCCTCCTTTCAAGACACTGCCCATTCCGTTCAACTGCTCTTCCAATCCCTTTGCTGTCTCTGACAGAATTACAATATCATCGGCGAACCTCCAAGTTTTTATTTCTTCTCCATGAATTTTAACACCCACTCCAAATTTTTCTTTTGTTTCTGTTATGTGTCGACAGAAGTGCCGACACAGTGTTATTTAGACGGGCCGAATAGGCACGCTATAATCTCACCCAGAATATCGTGAAGTCTGAAACAGGATGCTCAATGAATGCTAATAAGAAAAGAACGGAGCGTCTCATATACTTAACTTTATTCTCTTGTGTGGTACATCTCTATGGTGAATACAAGTAAGACTCTCTCCAGATATGGTTAACTGCGCCTTGCTAGGTCGTAGCTATGGACTTAGCTGAAGGCTATTCTAACTGTCTCTCGGCAAATGAGAGGAAGGCTTCGTACGTCTAGTCGCTAGCAATGTCGTCCGTACAACTGGGGCGAATGCTAGTCCGTCTTTCTAGACCTGCCATGTGGTGGCGCTAGGTCTGCAAGTACTGATGGCGGCGACACGCGGGTCCGACATGTACTAATGGACCGCGGCCGATTTAAGCTACCACCTAGCAAGTGTGGTGTCTGGCGGTGACACCACAGTTTCCTTTACTGCTTGCTCAATATACAGATTGAATAACATCGAGGAGAGGCTACAACACTGTCTCACACCCTTCCCAACCACTGCTTCCCTTTCATGCCCCTCGACTCTCATAACTGCCATCTGGTTTCTGTACAAATTGTAAATAGCCTTTCGCTTCCTGTATTTTACACCTGCCACCTTCAGAATTTGAAAGAGAGTATTCCAGTTAACATTGTGAAAAGCTTTCTCTAAATCTACAAATGCTAGAAACGTAGGTTTGCCTTTTCTTAATCTTTCTTCTAAGATAAGTCGTAAGGTTAGTATTGCCTCACGTGTTCCAACATTTCTACGGAATCCAAACTGATCTTCCCCGAGGTCCGCTTCTACCAGTTTTTCCATTCATCTGTAAAGAATTCGTGTTAGTATTTTGCAGCTGTGATTTATTAAACTGATAGTTCGGTAATTTTCACATCTGTCAACACCTGCTTTCTTTGGGAATGGAATTATTATATTCTTCTTGAAGTCTGAGGGTATTTTGCCTGTCTCATACATCATGCTCACCAGATGGTAGAGTTTTGTCATGACTGGCTCTCCCAAGGCCGTCACTAGTTCTAGTGGAATGTTGTCTACTCCCGGGGCCTTGTTTCGACTCAGGTCTTTCAGCGCTCTGTCAAACTCTTCACGCAGTATCTTATCTCCCATTTCGTCTTCATCTACATCCTCTTCCATTTCCATAATATTGTCCTCAACTTCATCGCTCTTGTATAAACCCTCTATATACTCTCCTTCCACCTTTCTGCCTTCCCTTCTTTGCTTAGAACTGGGTTTCCATATGAGCTCTTGATGTTCATACAAGTAGTTCTCTTCTCTCCGAAGGTCTCTAATTTTCCTGTAGGCAGTATCTATCTTACCCCTAGTGAGATAAGCCTCTACATCCTTACATTTGTCCTCTAGCCATCTCTGCTTAGTCATTTTGCACTTCCTGTCGATCTCATTTTTGAGACGTTTGTATTCCTTTCTGCCTGCTTCATTTACTGCATTTTTATATTTTCTCCTTTCATCAATTAAATTCAATATTTCTTCTGTTACCCAAGGATTTCTATTAGCCCTCGTCTTTTTACCTACTTGATCCTCTGCTGCCTTCACTACTTCATCCCTCAAAGCTACCCATTCTTCTTCTACTGTATTTCTTTCCCCCACTCCTATCAATTGTTCCCTTATGCTCTCCCTGAAACTCTGTAAAACCTCTGGTTCTTTCAGTTTATCCAGGTCCCATCTCCATAAATTCCCACCATTTTTCAGTTTCTTCAGTTTTAATCTACAGGTCATAACCAATAGATTGTGGTCAGAGTCCACATCTACCCCTGGAAATGTCCTACAATTTAAAACCTGGTTCCTAAATCTGTGTCTTACCATTATATAATCTATCTGATACCTTGTAGTGTCTCCAGGATTCTTTCATGTATACTACCTTCTTTTATGATTCTTGAACCAAGTGTTAGATATGATTAAGTTATGCAGCATAGATCCTGGGGTGCATAGATCCTGAGAAATCAGTACCCAGAACAACCACCTCTGGCCGTACTAACGGCCTTGATATGCCTGGGCATTGAGTCAAACAGAGCTTGGATGGCGTGTACAGGTACAGCTGGCCATGCAGCTTCAACACGATACCACAATTCATCAAGAGTAGAGACTGGCGTATTGTGAAGAGAGCCAGTGGCTCGGCCACCATTGACCAGACGTTTTCAATTGGTGAGAGATCTGGAGAATATGCTGCCCAGGGCAGCAATCGAACATTTTCAGTATCCAGAAAGGCCCGTACAGGACCTGCAACATGCGGTCGTGCATTATCTTTCTGAAATGTAGGGTTCCTTAGGGATCGAATGAAGGGTAGAGCCACGGGTCGTAACACATCTGAAATGTAACGTCCACTGTTCAAAGTGCCGTCAATGCGAACAACAGGTGACCGAGACGTGTAACCAATGGCACCCCATACCATCACGCCAGGTGATACGCCAGGTGATACGCCAGTATGGCGATGACGAATACACGCTTCCAATGTGCGTTCACCGCGATGTCGCCACACACGGATGCGACCATCATGATGCTGAAACAGAACCTGGATTCATCAGAAAAATGACGTTTTGCCATTCGTGCACCCAGGTTCGTCGTTGAGTACACCATCGCAGGCGCTCCTGTCTGTGATGCAGCGTCAATGGTAACCGCAGCCATGGTCTCCGAGATGATAGTCCATGCTGCTGCAAACGTCGTCGAACTGTTCGTGCAGATCGTTGTCGTGCAAACGTCCCCATCTGTTGACTCAGGGATCGAGACGCGGCTCCACGATCCGTTACAGGCATGCGGACAAGATGCCTGTCATCTCGACTGCTAGTGATACGAGGCCGTTGGGATCCAGCACGGCGTTCCGTATTACCCTCCTGAACCCATCGATGCCATATTCTGCCACCAGTCATTGGATCTCGACCAACGCGAGCAGAAATGTCGCGATACGATAAACCGCAATCGCGATAGGCTACAATCCCACCTTTATCAAAGTCGGAAACATGATGGTACGCATTTCTCCTCCTTACACGAAGCATCACAACAACTTTTCACCAGGCAACGTCGGTCAACTGCTGTTTGTGTATGAGAAATCGGTTAGAAACTTTCCTCATGTCAGCACCTTGTAGGTGTCGCCACCGGCGCCAACCTTGTGTGAATGCTCTGAAAAGCTAATCATTTGCTTATCATAGCGTCTTCTTCCTGTCGGTTAAATTTCGCGCCTGCAGCACGTCATCTTCGTGGTGTAGCAATTTTAATGGCCAATAGTGCTGTTAAATTTTATATTGGGATACCTTTTCGCTAAAGGCGCTAGTTTTCAAGTTATTCAAGAAAAACGAACCAAAGTTATATTCAAACACTTTTTTCTTGAATAACTCGAAAAGTGGCCTTCAGTGAAAACGTATCCTAGGACAAAATTGATTTCCCACAAAAATGTCCCGTTAATTTTTTTCTGTAGCAGTTATAGTTTGCACGTAGTGAGTGAAAGCATATGAAAATCTCGCATGTGGTTTTTGAAGGGGTCGCAGGTTGTATAAAACCCAGCGGTAGAAGCAGCTGAAACATCTTGTATATTGTCACTGTCTGATCAACGTTAGTCTACAGGAACATCTACATACATAATGCTGTAAGCCACTGTAAATTCGCTGCTGGAGGACATTTCGTAAACCTAAATCATTTGCGGATAGATTAAGCAAACAAAGACCGTCCACAATCTTCGGCGTGCGAAGATGTAATGAAGGAACTTCGGTACCTCGCAAGCAAAATAATGCGTGACAGGCGAAGCGGAGGGAACTTAGAATGCTGACTGTACAGGGTAAAGAGAGCATTCCTTGCCAACACAAGTCTACTATCAGACATAGACGTCATGAAGATAATAAATAGCTAAAGAACTGAGAAGAAGGCTAAAAACTAAGTGGAATGATAACTAACGAGGACGTTCTTGGCAAAATGGACAAGGAAAGAACGTGTGGAAGACATTTACTAGAAGAAGGGACAGGATGATAGAATGTGGAGTAATACATGAGGGAATAGCTTCCATGGTATTAGAGGAAGCTTTTTCCGAGAGGCTTATTGCTGTTGTTTTCATCTTAACATCCAGAAATTTTGCCACTAACGTTACCCGGTTCAAATGGTTGAAATGGCTCTGAGCACTATGGGACTCAACATCTTAGGTCATAAGTCCCCTAGAACTTAGAACTACTTAAACCTAACTAACCTAAGGACATCACACACACCCATGCCCGAGGCAGGATTCGAACCTGCGACCGTAGCAGTCCCGCGGTTCCGGACTGCAGCGCCAGAACCGCTAGACCACCGCGGCCGGCTTACCCGGTTCACATTACGATTGACTACATCTGTGAAACCCATTGTCGCTGAAAGGCGCGAGGCTCGTCTCCGATTACTGTCGGTTTGGACCTTTCTAAGACAACTATTGTTATGATGTGTTAGATTTGTGCGAGCGGCACATCATTCCTTGTAGACACGTCGGAGAGTCGCCACTGATAACCCAACAAATTGGGCAACTTAACTATAGCTCTGGTCATGGGTACGAGCAGACACGAATGCTCCTTTCTGCCAATCTGTTTCTTTGTCGCTCCATCTTAATGCGTTATTTCCATAAAAGCAAATAGTATAAACACACCACTACATAGACATGACTTAAATCAGTGACGGTTGATCGCATGTCCTTCTGGTACCATTTCTACATAAACTATAGCGATCGAAAGCAACCAATGTCTCCTTATAAGAGTGTCTCAAATATTTTTCGGGTGAAATTATACTTATGACAAGGGAGATGTTGGGTGTTGGGTTAACTTTATGACTTACAGAAGCATAGTTGTCAATCCTGTTTCTGGAATTGTAGTAAATAGTATCAAAAAACGGCCAACAGCTTTGCCGCGGTGGATACACAGGTTCCCGTCAAATCATTGAAGATAAGCATTGTCGTGCGTGGTTAGCCTTTGGATAGCTTACTATCCAGGTCTGCCGTCAGCTATTGGCAAACGTGGTGCACTCAGTTCTTGTGAGGGCAACCGAGGAACTGCTTGATTCAAAAGTGGCGGCTCCAGGCCACGGAAACTGGTAACTGCCGGGAGAGCGGTATGCTAAACCCCCACTCCTCCACGCCCGCATCTCATGACGGATTTGGGCTGAGGATGAGACGGCAGCCGGTCGGTACCGTTCGGCTTTCCGTGGCTTTTCGAGTAGAGTTTAGTTTTTGATATGACGACACGCCGTGCGAACAATGGTTACGCTAAACTGTCCTAAGTAGCCTTGGAAATTTGAGTGCACTCGACGCTGCCGACAGAAAGAAGGCGCGGCCTGACCTGAAGACAGCTATGTTGGTGCTTACATTTTCTGACGACGTATCAGAAAAATATCTTTTCAAAAATCATAGATAGTTTTAACTGAAGAAAATAGGCTGTACTGCTTAAATGTTAAGAAATATACGGCAAAATAAACTCATGTATAGAGAAGTAAGAGCTAAAAGGAGAACTTTCTATTGCTGGCAGCAGGGAGTAAGACTGCAACTATAAAGGACGCTTGAAGTAGTCCAAATTCCACTCTCTATCAACAGGTTAAGCACGTAGTAATAGCTGCAGTATCTGTTAGAAAGGCTACAGTAAACAGGTGAGACGTTTACCGATAATTTACTTCAGCAGATAAGCCACATTACACAATTCTGCATAACACCCAGGGAAACACCTTGTAACAGAAACGTACGACGTAACCTTATCAGACAAAAGTGATGCGCTGCTCTCAGATTAGAAGTTAGTGCGATCACTCTCGAAAACACTACCCAGCTTGTGACTTGTCCGCCTTCCACGCAACTCAAATGTAATGACAGTTGATATTATGAAAATGTAATTTGGGGTCATAGCTTTGGAAAAAATCTTTACTTTATCTGTAACGTACACATGATATCATACTGTTTTAATATCATTAGTTCATGAGTGCAACTCCAAGCCTAGGGGTACGTTGGGCACAAACAAAGCGACCACGGGAGCAAAGAGTGAAATGTACATATCTGGAATCCGTAAATATGGATCACTTGTGGCGGGTGATTCGAGTTTTCCTACCACAAACTATGAGCAAAAACTTTTCAAAGATATTACAACAAACTCAGCGATCTGCCTCTTACTGTGCTGGATACGACCGCCCATGAGGAAGACGGACCTTGGGCACAGAACATCCACCTGAAATCTTAACATAAGAAAAACAAAAACTGGCGAACCCTGAACTGCAGGCAGCAGTTAACGATTAGTGGCGTTTCATGCTAATGATTTAGTGTGAAATCGTATCAGATGCAATGTGGGAAGTAAGCATTTCCCAGAGAATACGCTGTTAGAGTTATATAAGTGGCTGCTGCTACATGGAACGGTCCAAATCAGTCCGTAATTTGGCGAGTACCAAGAAGGTTTCTTTCTCTCGTCAATTAATTTGTTATTCATCTAGATCCGATGCAATGGTGGTGATTATAGTGGCTCCTGGTAACCAAGGAACTAGAATGAGGATAGACATAGGGAGGATGTTGTGTGAAAATGTATGAAATATGTATGCGAGGAAGTAACTCATAAAAGATAACGTATGCTACATGTCTGTTACGCGGAAAGATGTTGGACTGGATCGTTGACGGTGGGTATACCAGGAGTAGTAAGATAGATAGCTATCTATCAGGAGTTCACACATGTTCTGGGAGGGGGAGGAGGTTAAAAAGGGACTTAAAAGATGAAAAATGGTGGTATGTGCTGGTTTTAACGCAGCAGACGGTGAAGGGGTTTTAAGGATTGAGGAGTGGGTGGGAGGAAGTACAATGTGGTGCTGAGACTGGAGAGTACTGGAGGCGTTGAACACACACAAAGTGTTCTACCTCTTCGGGTAGGTGAGGGTACAGCAAGTATTTTGTGTGTATTTAAAATATGTTATTGTATACTATGTTTATAACCTCTTCAGGATTAGCTGTATAAATGAACGTATTATATTTTGATGTCACTCGTGACAGAGCCACATACTCGTCCAACTGGTCATGTGAAAAACATCTGCGCACGTAGTCCAATTCCAGCAAAGTTGGGACCTAAATCCTGGACAAAATCGTTTACTTTAGTGACTTGTAGGTGAAAACATAGCTCTTTCCTGGAACCAATCAAGTCTCTTGACATGTCATAAATAGATCGGTATACTGTTTTCACTTAATTTAGAGAAATTTGATATAGATATAGAAAAAAGTCCTTATTAAGATTTATCTTACCATTCGTTGCTTGAAATTTGTAATCTCCTATTTTCAGCAAGTTACTAGCAAAATGTGTTTTACTTCGTATGGGAGATAGAGCTCTCGCGATAGTTTTACGTCCTTATTTTATTTTCTGTGGTATTATAATCGTCTTGACGATGCATTGACTTGCTGTTTCAGGCAGGGTTTGACGGACGTCTCCAGAGAACGAAACGGTGCAACCGCCCATAGGACTATTCTTGCTGCGAAGAACTCGCAGTGTCCTCCCGAACGCTTCAAGGATGTTTAATGGGAGATCTAAACGTCATCCTTAACTATCAAAGGGCAATCCTGCATCAATTTACCAGCATTGCTTCGCTCTGAAACATTCCAAACGCTGGAAGTTTCGTCACCATACAATTTTAGGGCAGACTGCCTGTAGGATGAGCTATTCGCCTGCGGTACCAGACGATGTCACAACGAGGGCAATTTTCTCACCAAACCCCACTTTTGCGAGTAGTAGGCTAGACTAACTGAAAATGTCTTGCGCATATCTCCCGGTGGAGTTGAAAAAAGTAAGTAAAGGATTTTTCTCTGTATTCGCACTACTCACTTTGAAGAGTCTGTAAAAGTTGGTAACGATCGTAGATTCCTTCTCGGGAAACTCTGTATTGGCTGATGTATTTATATTTGAATTGATCAGTAAGGAGAGACCAAGTGTGTTATAGATCTGTGTGATGGAGATTCATCCTCTTTATTCAATTTATTTAAAGCTTCAGCAAACATATTATGGTTGTAAACTGTATCATCAGATGAGAGTTCATTTCATTCGTGACGCAGTACGTCTTCAGCGATGCTTTCACGATGATTTAGACAAAAGAGCATCCGCACAAAAACAATATCATGACAGAAAATAAATGTTTAAGTGATTTTGCTATATGGCATATCACTGTCGTAGCTCAAACCAGCCTGGCGCTGCTGTCGGGCGGAATTATTCCTGTCTCCTGACTCGAAGGAGTTCTGCTATTGGCCACTAGATGGCACTGGAACCGTTTCCACAGTGCCATCATACTTCGGCCAAATTGCATGAAATTATATACACAAATCTTCCTTGTGATTCAGTCTTCCATTAGTCAAAATCATGTCACAGTCGCTAGAGTAGTCTCTGAAATTTGCCTGAACACAAGGACAGAAATCGTGGTTGGGGACTGAATTTATGTATATCAAGAAGAAAAAAGTAGAGGATGGACAGTGAAATGATAATTATCATAATTTTTGTAGGCTTCGTTTTGGATTATCAACTACCGATTCCGGATTCGTTATTGAATGTTAGTCCAAGATTCTGCAGTATAAATATCTATTGCCTATCGTAGTAGCCCTTTGGCAATGATAATGGTGTGTAGCGTACCTGCAGAAATCCGTAACGCAATGTTTTTTGTATATAGACTGAAGCGGTGAGTGAAAATCTGCACCAATGCTGGGCATCAAACCTGGGTCTGCTGCTTACTAGGCAGGTGCTTTAGCCACTAAGCCAACCTGGCACGGTAGTTCACACAGCTGCATGGATTATCCTGGCACGCCTCCCCCTCGATGCAAACTTCCACTCGTCGCGTCAGTCTACGTACATAAAATCATATCTGTATGAGAGCAGTAAAGTCTTTGTGGCGTTTCATTTGTATAAGTACCTGCCCCTGGATTCAGACTGGATTCCCCATTTACGTTCGATGCTGAGCTGCTATTCCAGAACATGGACAGCCTCGGCAATTCTGTTCGTGTCTAAGCGCAATTTAAACAAGGCTAGGACGGCAGCGAGAATTTAGATCGAGGAGGAAGGCATGCCAGGGTACTCCGTGCTGCTGTGCCAAGGTGGCTTAGTGGCTAACGCATCTACCTAGTAAGCAGGAGAACAGGGTTCGACCAATTTCCACTCGCTGCTTGAGTGTATGTGTATAAAATCGTGTCTATATAAGACCAGTAAAGTGCAGAAAAGAAACCCAAATTCAAAATATATATGTGGCTGAAAAGATATACAACGAGGTACTCTATTTTCGGATCCAGAAAACAAATCTCAAACGAAAACTTGCTTGTAATTACCGAAACATTGATGATAGAGCACCAGTGTACTATAACCAATTCAGAAGCTGTATGTTGGTATATGTAGACATAATGTAATATATCCTTTTAATAAAAGTTTAAGTGTAAACTAAGGCACCATGGAAAATTCCGAATCCAATATCTGACAAGTTTCGTTGTGACTGTAGAGGGCACGTCCACTAGTAATGGCGCCTCCAAACATAAACGCACTGGAGACTCGATGGACTCGATGCGTTCCATTATTTCAAAAGAGGCAAAATGGAGACTCGTCGGGCAGCAGTCCAAGTATCAAGTGAGGCACTGCCTAGTTTCTGTGTTACTTGGTCCATCGAAGGCGTGCAGCCATACGTGCAACCGTGCGTAGTGGAGTTTTGCGACATTGCAGACGCAAAATGGCTATTGCCAGTAGTTCCTATCGCGATGTTCGCTCTAGAACTATTTGATATGGAGCTGCGTCCAATGACAGCAGGAATTCCTGCCGGCGCTGGAACCGATTGTGACTCACAAGACGTGACACTCGCCTGTGGCCAGTATCAGTTAGCATATCCTTACGACCACTGTAGTTAATTTTGTTATACGCTATCAAGTGGTAAGGAATTCCTTGTAGACACTTTGAACGGAACTGGAACACAACAAAGCAGGTAACTTTACTGACCGTGCGGTAATGTGCACATGGCATACGATGCTCCTTTCTGGAATTCTGTCGGGTCTCCACAAAAAAAAAAGATATATATATATAATAAAAATAAAAATAAAAATAAAAAAATAAATAAAAATGGTTCAAATGGCTCTGAGCACTATGGGACTAAAAATATGAGATCATCAGTCCCCTAGAACTTAGAACTACTTAAACCTAACTAACGTAAGGTCATCACACACGTCCATGCCCGAGGCACGATTCGAACCTGCGACTGTAGCAGTGGCGCGGTTCCAGACTGAAGCGCCTAGGACCTGCTCAGCCATATCGGCCGTCTGTCGCTTCTCCACGCTGACCAATTTTACTGCCCTGCAGCAATACAACCTACGCGAGTGCTGCAGGTTGACTTAGTGCAGAAATTACAGCGCTCCAGAGGGACCGTTAACGCTCTTTTATGGGGGTGACTGATATTTTGTGTGGCAAACTTCGTTCCTTAGCAGTGCGAGCTAATCCTACGTTTCAACGCCTGTTATACAGTCTTTCTCAGAGAAAAATTCTTTTCTTATGTGCCATGGAGTACAAGTAGGTTTCTCTTGCGTCTTCTCCCGTGAAATCATGTACCGGGCCCCTATCCGATGCTGAACGCTAATGTCTGTTTAAACTTACAAATATTGGAATTGTAAGCA
This sequence comes from Schistocerca cancellata, assembly GCF_023864275.1. Taxonomy (NCBI): domain Eukaryota; kingdom Metazoa; phylum Arthropoda; class Insecta; order Orthoptera; family Acrididae; genus Schistocerca; species Schistocerca cancellata. The sequence goes on from NC_064631.1 coordinate 172,705,976, forward strand.
AAACTGTGACGTGTTTAAGATGTTTTCACCAGTAAGTTATCGTTTAAAGAAGGAAGGAATAGCAGGTTTAACGAACCGTCGACATCGAGGTCATAAGAGATGTAGCAGAAGTTCGGGTGGTTTGAAGGATGGGGAAGGAAATCGGCGGTGACCTTTCAAAGGAACCATTCCCACATTTGCCTGGAAGGATTTAGGCAAACCACGGAAAACCTAAATCAGAATGGCCGAATGCGGGTTTGAACCGTCGTCTTCCCGAATGTTAGTCCATTACGTTAACCACTGCGTCGCCTCGCTCTGTAGTACTCGTTTACTCTTAGAGCTCATGCACTCTACTGAACAAAATGACATTGACAACGTATAGCTTTGTCGTTATTAAGGTACGACGGACGCTCAATAAGCAATGCAACATATTTTTTTCCGAAAGCGGGTGGGCTTTATTCAGTACTTCAATTCCCCGCTCTTTTGGCTATAAAACTGATTTTAAACGTAATTTCCGTGCAATGCAACGGCCTTGCGCCACCTTACTGCGAGGGCCCGTATGCCCGCATGCTATCACTCAACCGGTCACGTCACAGCTAATATCTTGCTGCATCAACCCGCTCCCCATAATACACATGCTGCTTCCCACGGAATGCAGCCTTCCTTGGGCCAAGTGTATGAAACTCGAAATGTCCGAGATCCTTGGTGTAGGGCAGGGGCGGGCAGGAATCCTGCACATGTGCGGTGCACTTGCACGCGTGCATTTAACAGGTACACTCCTGGAAATGGAAAAAAGAACACATTGACACCGGTGTGTCAGACCCACCATACTTGCTCCGGACACTGCGAGAGGGCTGTACAAGCAATGATCACACGCACGGCACAGCGGACACACCAGGAACCGCGGTGTTGGCCGTCGAATGGCGCTAGCTGCGCAGCATTTGTGCACCGCCGCCGTCAGTGTCAGCCAGTTTGCCGTGGCATACGGAGCTCCATCGCAGTCTTTAACACTGGTAGCATGCCGCGACAGCGTGGACGTGAACCGTATGTGCAAATGACGGACTTTGAGCGAGGGCGTATAGTGTGCATGCGGGAGGCCGGGTGGACGTACCGCCGAATTGTTCAACACATGGGGCGTGAGGTCTCCACAGTACATCGATGTTGTCGCCAGTGGTCGGCGGAAGGTGCACGTGCCCATCGACCTGGGACCGGACCGCAGCGACGCACGGATGCACGCCAAGACCGTAGGATCCTACGCAGTGCCGTAGGGGACCGCACCGCCACTTCCCAGCAAATTTGGGACACTGTTGCTCCTGGGGTATCGGCGAGGACCATTCGCAACCGTCTCCATGAAGCTGGGCTACGGTCCCGCACACCGTTAGGCCGTCTTCCGCCCACGCCCCAACATCGTGCAGCCCGCCTCCAGTGGTGTCGCGACAGGCGTGAATGGAGGGACGAATGGAGACGTGTCGTCTTCAGTGATGAGAGTCGCTTCTGCCTTGGTGCCAATGATGGTCGTATGCGTGTTTGGCGCCGTGCAGGTGAGCGCCACAATCAGGACTGCATACGACCGAGGCACACAGGGCCAACACCCAGCATCATGGTGTGGGGAGCGATCTCCTACACTGGCCGTACACCACTGGTGATCGTCGAGGGGACACTGAATAGTGCACGGTACATCCAAACCGTCATCGAACCCATCCTACCATTCCTAGACCGGCAAGGGAACTTGCTGTTCCAACAGGACAATGCACGTCCGCATGTATCCCGTGCCACCCAACGTGCTCTAGAAGGTATAAGTCAACTACCCTGGCCAGCAAGATCCCCGGATCTGTCCCCCATTGAGCATGTTTGGGACTGGATGAAGCGTCGTCTCGCGCGGTCTGCACGTCCAGCACGAACGCTGGTCCAACTGAGGCGCCAGGTGGAAATGGCATGGCAAGCCGTTCCACAGGACTACATCCAGCATCTCTACGATCGTCTCCATTGGAGAATAGCAGCCTGCATTGCTGCGAAAGGTGGATATACACTGTACTAGTGCCGACATTGTGGATGCTCTGTTGCCTGTGTCTATGTGCCTGTGGTTCTGTCAGTGTGATCATGTGATGTATCTGACCCCAGGAATGTGTTAATAAAGTTTCCCCTTCCTGGGACAATGAATTCACGGTGTTCTTATTTCAATTTCCAGGAGAGTATTTCGCGTGCACACAAGGGCAAGCTGGCTACCCGCTTATCTCCCATCCCCACCATACCTTCTGTCCGCTCCTTCCTCTGTAAAGCGTTTTGTTTCCTAGCTTGCTTTATTGAGTGAATGAATAAGGTTAGTAAGATTGCTTAAAAGAAATCATGGTTTGAAAGAGTACCTATTACCTACGATACGTTTTATTTAATTATCACAGGTGGAGTTTACAATACGTTTAATATCTGGAACAAAATTTCTACATACAGACAAACACAAACAGTTTCGTAAATTTTTATCACTGACGTTTGCTCTTAACCGTGACTTATTAATTCAGCAAATGGTTTTCCAGCTCTCGCTATATTAAGCGCAGTCTTTTAACTTGCACATACAGCTGGGCTATTATTGTTGTCGTCCTGAAAACTTGAAAACTGTGCTCCATAAAATGTTAAATCAGTTAGATGAGAGACATGACGAGAGAAAGTCGCAGATCTCTCGTGACAACAGCAACTACGACAAATTCAAATGGCTCTGAGCACTATGGGACTTAACTGCTGTGGTTATCAGTCCCCTAGAACTTAGAACTACTTAAACCTAACTAACCTAAGGACATCACACACATCCATGCCCGAGGCAGGATTCGAACCTGCGACCACAGCGGTCGCGCGGTTCCAGACTGTAGTGCCTAGAACCGCTCGGCCACTCCGGCCGGCCAACTACGACAGATTCATCTGGTATCGTCAGATCGCTCTTCTTAAGCTCAGTCAATTCCCCATCCGCTCAGAATCCGACAATAAATTGTACTCGTCCTTGTGAAATTTATTATAATTGCCTTCAATACTAAACTTCCGTTGACCAGCGAGAATACTGTCACATATTAAACATTTCGAATTTTCACGTTTTTGCACAAAGAAAAAATGATTCTCCCATTACTTTTTAAAAGATAGCAAATCTCCACTTCTCCGTTTCTTGAAATACAACGTTCACTACATAGTGCTCGCTTCGCATCAACGTCCGCAGCTTAGCCTGGCACTACACTGCCGCAACCTGTCGGCTGTCGCCACAGCCCCGGTCGACGCCTGCATGCGAGCAGCACACGTGCGGCGCTGTGCGCTTATGAGCCGCGTGCAACGTTTGCCCGCCCCTGGTGTAGGGTAATGAGAGAAATGGTCCAATTAAGTTTAGTGAGCTCCTCTCGGGAGCGCATACTTGTTTGAGGTCTTGGGGTGTCATTGACAAGGAGAAATTCGTTTGAATTTTTGTGGCGCGTTTGAGCATTGCAGGAGTCACAGCTGCGTGCGACCGTCCGGCACGCTGGAGAGGGGACAGGTTTTCGCGACCTTGCTGCGACGACGACAGGCGCCATGCCCATTGACTTAGCGTGCTTTTGTGCACTGCCAGGTCTCCGCAGACGTCCTTCAAGCGCGTATATCTGCAACGCTCTGGTTTTGTGCGTAAAAAAGCTCAATGGCAGCTCTCTGCTTGAAACGTCCCTCCGTTACTGACGCCATTTTGCAGTCCACGTATAGCGCCGCCCCGTCTCGGTAATTCATGAAGCTATAGGGGCACACTCAGTCCTTGTGAGGTCAATTGGGAAGTTATTTAATTGAGAAGTAGCGACTGCTGTCAAGACAAGAAAATTGACAACGGCCGGGAGACTGGTGTGCTGACCACACGGTTCTCCGTATCCGCAACCGGTGATGCCTTAGAGCTCTGGACGATACGGCGCCCGGTCGGTACCGTTGGGGCTTCTAAGTCCATTCGGACGGTGTTCGCTTGTTTTATAATGACTGGATCGGGAATATTTCACGATGTTCACAACAAATTCCGCATTTGTTCAACCGAAATTGGCCGGAAAAAAAGGGTTGCAATACTTTTGGACGTCGCTAAACATACACCTTAACACCTGACTTTTAAAAGGAGCACTTGATTGTAAGTAGCATAGCAGTTGCTCAGTGCACCATGTAAAAAGTCATGACGTCTTGTTCTCAGCAATAGCGATGAGCACCGGGATGGTGCCGCTGTGCGTGTGGAACGCGCTGTGCGGCTTCTCACGCGGCGCCGCCGTCGTCAACAACAACCTGTGCGTCGCCGACGTTTGTCCCGAGGAGAAGCTGCCGGCCGCCGTGGGGCTCAACATGGTCTGCACCGGATTCATGCTGCTCGCCGTGGGGCCCATCATAGGTAAGGGTCGGGTCTGGCGTCATACACCCGGTACCTAACACTTCCCAGCACTCATTCTTATAATAAGGGTGTCTTCCGACTGCAGAGTGACGCACATTCAACTATTTGTCTTTAAGTGAAGTATTCAGCAACTCTTGTTTAGGAGACAACCCCATTTTTGTTTCAATTTTGGTCGAAAGATTCATTTAACTCAATGATCCTGCAGCGTACAATATAGTGCAGGGTCGGCCACGGCACAGTGTGCTGCCGACGTCCTCTCTCGGCACTATACGGTAGATCTCAGATTTGCTCGGTCCTCCTCGGTATAGCGCGACATTTCATTTAGCAGTGCGATGAGACGCTTTCTTTCAGCATCTGGTGCGGCTTATTTTGGATGGCACAACTTTCTTCAGTTCGGTAGATTCGTGTTGTAAGCGCTATCCTTCACTATTCGTGGTCTAAAGGAAGTCCGCAGGTCCAGTGACTGTTTCCACAAACAGAAGTAGTCTGGCAGTTCATCACTGCAATCCTCTAAAAACAAAAGGTAATCACGAACGAAAAGGATGAGAACGCTCAATATCTATTATGCTGTCGCATCATAGAAGGGTGTCGCAAATTTGCTATGAAACGACATTAAAAGACCAGGCGGAAAGAATTTACATTTTAAACTGACGACGTAAAAGCTAAAAATTACAACAATCGACAGACGATTTGTACGGGATTATTTCTTTTGTACATAAAAGAGGCATGAGGCATGGGACATACGATGGGATTGGTGGTGGGCGTAGTGAATTTTCTGAAGTCGCACGCGTTATTATATTACCTGTTGCTACAGTTTTCGATGGAATTGAACGAAGTGTATGGAGACGTTGTACAGGAACGGATTTGTGGCTGGAAATGGAGGAAAGAAGGTCCTATGAACAGGTGCCCGGAAATGGACGGTCTACTAAAACAGGACAGAGCTGCATCGCATCCGCGTCACACCAGATGTTGAAAGTAGTCCCCAAGGGATTCAATGCACGCGATCGCATATCGCAAGAATGCACTGTTTCGTAGGTTCCTTCGGTTCTCCGAATAGCGTCACAGATGTCGTGAACGCGCTGTTGGAGGGCTTACTCATCAGGAACCAGTTCAGCATACACAACGCTCTTCAGATGCCCCCAGAAATAAAAACCCAACGGTTTTAAATCCGGTGGTCTAGCAGGCCATGCTACAGGGCCCCCCGTCCTATACAACGTCTGCGGAAGATGTTGTTGAGGTGTTGGCGAACTTAATGCGGAAGTGCGGTGGTGCCGTACATATTGCGATGAGAAGGACACTGATTATATACCCTTCGAATAAATAAATCCATATGATTTCAGACCGCACTTCTTCGACATTTCTTCAGCACGTCTGCAATCCGTACCACTTGAAAACTGATTTGTTTCGAAATGAGCAATTTGCACTGTATGTAAAAGTCTTGCGGCAGTCACAAAGCATTTTTTCACAAAATCTCCGCTATTGAAACGATGGCTGATTCGCTATTTTATGAGTTATGTGACATTTCTTTCCGGCATCATTGTGCATCACATGACTTCCTTCCTGTAACTACAATTGCTTCTGGAACGAGGTGAAATCGAAGGAAATCCATATAATGCTTTCGTAGGAAAGACAATATATTATAAATGTTCATATTCTGACCCAGATCGAAAAGTTCAGCTGAACTTCCTCAGTATTCAAACTGATGACTAGTTTATTAGAAACCAGGTGAAAATGTCACCTCATATTATGTTTTTTATTTTCAGTTGACTTCGATTTTTACAGTCATACAGCCATGTGCGGTGCATCAAAATTGTTCTTGTTTACTCACGAATTCATGGTATTGCCGATTCAAGTCATGTGCATCATTCCTTTCACAGTTTTGCTTGGCGAGTTTTCCGGGAGTAACTGAGCAACACTGGCTTGGTTGTGACATCTTATACAAACAAGACAAAACATACAAATTATTAAAAAACACACAATAACACACATGTGAGGAATTAGTTAACAAAGTTCCTTTAAGGTCTTACCCCTCTTCTATTGAAGATCTAGGCACAATGTTCAACTTCCACCGGAAAGTTTTGGTGCCTGTTATTGCCAGGAGTGTCTCACGCTAAATGGTCCACACGTCCCATGTTCCACATCAGTAGAGGTAGGACATCCAACGTATCCCTTCGTTATTTGTACCAATACGTCACGTGGCTAAGATTTTCTTCCTCTCCAAATTCACAGTAGGGAGAATCAGTTTCTTCCGAGTCGGTGAAGATGTTTTTCGTAGCGTCCGTGGCTAAATTTCAGACGTATTACCGTTCCATAAATCCGGCGTGAGATGTTTTGTTTGGAATATCACCCTGTAGCTAGGACGCGGGATACAGATCGTTATATTACCACACCAAACAGATGGCAGAGGGTCTCCATTGGTTGTCCCACTGGTTCCTTATCGATACCTTCAAATTGGCAACAAAATTCGGGACTTGTACTCATGGCTCTCCGTAACGACTGCGTCCTTTGCCAACTTGTCCGCCAGTTCGTTGCCCAAAAGACTGTTTCTCATTATCGTTATTCGACGCCAGTAATTTTCTATTAAAAACTGACCAGGTCCCAGTAGGACTGGTGCTCTGACCTATATAGACAGTTCATCCATTCCGACAATCGAGGATATTGACGACCTTTGCTTGTTACCAACATTGACGCTGGCAAGATATCGGTTCCTGCGATTCCAAGACATTTTAGAACGCTTTAATTTCAAATCTGAAGTCGGATAACAAATGACAACAGAAATATTTTCTCGTGTGATGTAATTACAAATTAACAATTTCGGTTTTTTCCCCTTTACTTTTGCTTCGAAGCCTTGATTCTTGATAAATTTGATGATTTTAGGCCAACGGGAAGTACGCTATATGTTATGATGAGCGAATTTTCGAGTATAAAAATATGTGACATAAATGGCCGTATCTTTTGACTGAATTGACTTAGAGGCTTAATATGTTTACATCGCCAAGGGACCGTAGAGTGTAATACGTGATATAAATTTTGGCTTGGTACGTCTATTTGTCCCTGAGAAAATAGTTATTAAAAGACCGACCGATGGAGAGACAGACGGACAACAAAGCTATGCTACAAGTTTACTTTGTTAGAGTTGGGTCACGGAATCCTAAAAAGGAAAAAAAAGGTGGAATGGACCAATGAAAGAACCGCATCGTGTTGCTGGAGTCTCAGTCTGAAAATATTCAGTTTATCAGAAATTTACGTAAACGCAATTTTATGGAATTTGTTTTACCGATTCTGTGATAGATGCTCACGTGTTAGGCCGCATTGATACTTGCTTTAGGCCGCATCCAGACCGCGGGCCGCGTATTGGACACCCCTGCTTTAATATCTACAATCATCATTGAACATCAACTGAAAATGCTGTATTTTCTTTTCTCTGTGAGGTACTGGATGGGTTAAACAAAAGGTTTCAGACGTTAGGCACATTTTTTGATTTAACTAAGGCGTTTGATTGTGTTGATGACAAAATACTGCTCCAGAGGTTGGACCATTAGGGAATACGGGGAGTACCTCTCAATTGGTTTACCTCTTACTTTAACAACAAACAGCAGAAGGTCATTATTCACAGTGCTGAGAATGGCAACGTAGTGCGGTCTGAGTGGGGTATGTTCTAATGTGGGAGGGGGTGGGGGTGGGGGGGGGGGTAGGGTTGCCCAAGGGATCAGTGTTGGGACCACTCTTGTTCCTTATTTATGTATACGATATGCTCTCTAGTATTACGGGTAATTCTAAAATATTTCTGTTTGCTGACGAAACTAGCTTGGTAGTAAAGGATGTTGTGTGCATCATTGGCTCTGTTTCAGACAGTGCATTTCGCGACATAGTTGATGGCTTGTAGAAAATAAACTAATTCTAAATCACAGTAAGACTAAGTTTTTATCGTTTCTAACACACAATTCAACAAAACCCTACGTTTTAATTTTCACAGAATGGGCATGGCTCTGAGCACTATGGGACTCAACTGCTGTGGTTATAAGTCCCCTAGAACTTAGAACTACTTAAACCTAACTAACCTAAGGACATCACACACATCCATGCCCGAGGCAGGATTCGAACCTGCGACCGTAGCGGTCATGCGGTTCCAGACTGTAGCGCCTTTAACCGCTGGGCCACTCCGGCCGGCTGAATGGGCATATTAGTGAAACTTAACAGTTCAGATTTCTATGTGTTCATATACGAGTAGATAGTAAACTGTCGGGGAAAGCCCACGTTCAGGATGTCGTTCAAAGACTTAATGCTGCAATTTTTAATATGCGAACGGTATCTGAAATAAGTGCTCGTTCACACGAAAATTAGTCTACTTTGCTTATTTTCATTGGCTTCTGTCGTATGGTATTATATTTTGGAGTAACTCTTCCCATTCTACAAGGATATTTTTGGTTCAGAAACGGGCAGTTCGGGCAATATGTCGTCGAAGTTCGCGAACCTCATGTTGACAACCTCTTGATTAGTCTAGATATTTTGACATTGCCCTCTCAATATGTATATTCTTTACTGTTGTTTCTTGTTATCAATATCAGCTTATTCCCAAGAATTAGCAGCTTTCGCTCGGTTAATACTTGGCAGATATCCAATTTGCATTTGGATCACACTTCCTTGACACTTGTGCAGAGAGGTAAGCAGTACACTGCTTCATCCATTTTTAATAATCTAGCAAAGAATTCAAAAATCTTAGTAGTAAACCACGAGCTTTCAACTCGAAGTTGAAGAGTTTTCTCATGGGTCACTCCTTCTATTATGTTGAGGAGTTCTTTGAAAAATTAAGCTGATTGCGTTTCAGGTTCATAAACATTTTATTTTATCTATTATTACTTTTTATGACATCTCTCTTTCTTTCAGGCTACGTCCGTGACGAGACGGAGGACTACCCGTTGTGTATGCACCTGCTGTCGCTCCTGCTGGCTATAGCGATGCTGTCCTGGCTCATCGAAGGCGTACTGCACTGGTGTCGCCGCAAGAGATGAATCTGATCTGTCAGAATCTAGTTGACGTTTGATCAGACTTCGATTAATAATCACCATGACTTTCAATACATGACAACGTTCCTGTTGCGGGCGATATGCAATCCTGTGCAACATGTAACTAACTAACTATCTGCAGTGTCCTCGGAGAACACTGGAATCACGAAAAGCATGTGACAACATTATGCCTTTCCTAGTACTGTGAACGTTATGGATCATGATTGACAGGAGATCCATTATATAGACACGTTACAAGCTGTGCGTGAAAAATTTGTGTTCTCAGGCGACAGTCGGTAATGAATCTTAGCGATATTTCCGTGTGCTGTGTGTTATAGAGCTTAAGAACAGCGTTGTGCGAACTACAGGGAAACAAACGTGTTCTGTTTTGCCAAGATCTCAGGAACTGTTCCTTTAATTTCTCTGCGTAGGAGGCCTGTCATGGTGAGAGTGTGCCAGTGTTCTGAAGCCTGTTCTTTTAACATAATATGGAGAGCCAAAAACATTGTATAGAACACAGCTGCAAGAACACTTTCCCTGCACTTATTTGTGATAAAACCCTGTGTATAATTATCACTCTCATATTCATTTTCAGACGAAAAATATTTTTCATTTCATAACTATACAAAGAGCAAATGCAGCAAGATACGCTTATTGCAACAAAAGTATTGTCTCAGGTAATAAGGCGGAAATAATTACATTCTTTGGAAGAAACTCGTATTACTGGAGCATTAAGTACTGTGTTAAAATCAACACCATACAACTTATTTTCAAAGGTAAAACCCTACATCGCAGGAATCATATATCATTTTTATATTGAAAATAAAAATTGTGTTTGAATGTTTCCCCTGTACCTATAACCCACAGAATCTTAACCCAAACGCTACTCAAGCTAGATTTGGTTTTCTGTAACTAGCATGAACCTATTGAAGTAATTGTTAAGATTGTTTCTTAAAGTATTACCTGATGTAATTTACCACTGCATTTAAATAAATTTTGACAGCTCATTCATTTATCGTACCGTGAGCGTCATCGGGACGTTTTACATAAGGAAAAAAAAAATTTCATGCAGACATCGGCTGTGCGTGACTAGTGAACTTTTGTCACAATTGCCTTTCGTGCGGTAATATTAATCATAGTTTGTACATGTAACGTTATTAAAATACTCTCTTCCTATAGAGCAATGCTGCTAAACTTGTGTGCCCCATACACGTGATATAAAGAATCTAGAAATCACTTTCTGAAGCATTCCAAGCTGTCACATTCATCCTTAAGAGGAAGAGCTGAAAGAATGTACGGAGGAAAGGGATGAAGACGCGAGTAAATACATGGCAGATGGGCAGCTGTATCCCCAAAAAGAGAGAAACTCAGATCACATGCTCACTATTCATTTCTGATTATAATAATCATTTTGGGACAATGCTTACTTGATGGTTGTTTACTTTTATGTGATTTTTTATGACGTATCTAACATGTAACTATAGTGTTGGCATAGATGCTCTCTGCAATAACGAAAAGACAACATATGTCAAATCACAAGAGAGGAAGACAGAGCACCTGTTAATTTTGGTTACAACATTCCTTTTCGGGTTTGGCTTTCACGATGGAAGTTTATTTTTGTGTGATTTTATTTGATGAGTCGACTACGTAACTGCATTTTTAAAATAGATGGTCTCTGTAATAACGAATAAATAAAAAAGACAGCATACATTAAAACATAAAGTGGAAGAAATACGATAGTTACTGGGAAACCAAAGTTACAAACTACAACAAATGCTGCTATTTATGGAGTGCTCTATCATCACACGAACGCTACCTCAAGTGTAACACCGCTTAACTATGAATAAAATACTGCAATAGGAGAAAAACACGTACGCACAGCACGACACAGCAATGTGATGAATTTTTGTTTATTTAACGGCTATTTATATTCACCCTACAGACTGTTGGTGGGTAAGTTGCGGCTCCTCAACTACCGAACTGAACAAAAGTTTTAAATTAATATAATATATTCAATCCATTAAAATAGTTACAGAAGTATATCAAGGTAATATGTGCCCTAGTTTACGGTACTTACGTATGTACTTTCCCGTACCCAGTACCTTGCACATAACATTACACAAATCGGTTACCTACCTGCAGGCGCAGGAAATCTGCCGGATGCTTTGTCAACATCAACGTGACACAGTTTCGTCAGCAAAAATCTGCCTCGCAAATAAATATCTCCTTCTCTCCCTCCCTCCTTCTCTCTCTCTCTCTCTCTCTCTCTCTCTCTCTCTCTCTCTCTCACACACACACACACACACACACACACAGAAAAACATACACGTTTAGATCCCCCAATTACTGTCCAGTATTTCAGTTGCGAGTAAGGCAAAGCCGGTCTTTGTAACCGAGCGGTTCTAGGCGCTTCCGTCCGAGACCGCGCTGCTGCTACGGTCGCAGGTTCGAATCCTGCCTCTGTCATGGATGTGTGTGATGTCCTTAGGTTAGTTGGGATTAAGTAGTTCTAAGTCTAGTGGACTTATGACCTCAGATGTTGAGCCCCGTAGTGCTCAGAGCCATTTGAACTAAGGCGAAACAGCCATACAGCATGTAGCTCCAGAGCCGCCATCTTGCGCATGTACAAAAGTATCTGAAAGACCTGAATTACGTAAATTGGTGTCATTTTCAGAAGTACCAGAACGACCTGAACCACAAAAAACGGGATATTCCATATTATCCATATGAGCTGAATTACTTATCGAAAATACGTAAAGATATTGACAATACTGATGTAATATACAGTATTTTCACATCTAGGCTATCTTTATTATTTACTAAAATCCATTGACACCACTTACATACATCGTGCCTAATACCTGACTATTGGCTCGCAAATTAATTGCCATAATCCTATTTCCAAGTCTAACTTGTCTTTGTTATTCTTCTATACCAGTGCAAATTACGTGTGGCTAAAATAAGATGCTAAGCGGGCAATTCAGTAACCGATGACAGTTCCTGTTAGGTATAAGTGAGGCTAGGTCCCTGATGGTTCAAAAACGAAATATTCATCACCTTACCAAGTATCATTTTAAGGGCAGAGGATAATGCTAATGTTGAATACTAGAAAAATATAATTGATGACACTGACTAGCTAATAGTGCTTTTCTTATTTCTTGTGACCTTGGAAGTACTATTGGTTAAGTTCCACGGGTGTTAAAAAACGAACTTCGAGGAAGGCTGCGACATTTATAGATCGGAACTATGGAGGCAAGGCTGTCTAAAAAGTTTACGGACTCATGTTGATGATCAGTTAGTAAATAGTACTAATATCTGTTCCATGTTAATCCACCACACGTTAGTGCAACAGATCGCAGATAAAATGATGTGCTTTGCTAAGATATTTAATGCAGCGTATCATTTAAACTGCAGCACGAGGTCTATCTTCTGAAAACACCAAATATGGTTTGTTAGCGTCGTCAACACTTCGATAAACGTGGTAGCTCCTAGGTTCGTCGATGTAAATGGCATTGATGGCCAACATTCCACAGCGTGGAAAGTTTGAGGTAAGAAAAATCAATCTTTACACCAAAACATAATTGTCTGTATTATTAATGAAGATACTTATTCTTCTGTAACAGTACAAAACACACTCGGCACTAGTCGTGTACCTTGCAGATGAACGTGCAATTCAACAATACTTCGATCGTTCCACCACACATCAAGGAAATTAATACACTCCTGGAAATTGAAATAAGAACACCGTGAATTCATTGTCCCAGGAAGGGGAAACTTTATTGACACATTCCTGGGGTCAGATACATCACATGATCACACTGACAGAACCACAGGCACATAGACACAGGCAACAGAGCATGCACAATGTCGGCACTAGTACAGTGTATATCCACCTTTCGCAGCAATGCAGGCTGCTATTCTCCCATGGAGACGATCGTAGAGATGCTGGATGTAGTCCTGTGGAACGGCTTGCCATGCCATTTCCACCTGGCGCCTCAGTTGGACCAGCGTTCGTGCTGGACGTGCAGACCGCGTGAGACGACGCTTCATCCAGTCCCAAACATGCTCAATGGGGGACAGATCCGGAGATCTTACTGGCCAGGGTAGTTGACTTACACCTTCTAGAGCACGTTGGGTGGCACGGGATACATGTAGACGTGCATTGTCCTGTTGGAACAGCAAGTTCCCTTGCCGGTCTAGGAATGGTAGAACGATGGGTTCGATGACGGTTTGGATGTACGGTGCACTATTCAGTGTCCCCTCGACGATCACCAGTGGTGTACGGCCAGTGTAGGAGATCGCTCCCCACACCATGATGCCGGGTGTTGGCCCTGTGTGCCTCGGTCGTATGCAGTCCTGATTGTGGCGCTCACCTGCACGGCGCCAAACACGCATACGACCATCATTGGCACCAAGGCAGAAGCAACTCTCATCGCTGAAGACGACAAGTCTCCATTCGTCCCTCCATTCACGCCTGTCGCGACACCACTGGAGGCGGGCTGCACGATGTTGGGGCGTGAGCGGAAGACGGCCTAACGGTGTGCGGGACCGTAGCCCAGCTTCATGGAGACGGTTGCGAATGGTCCTCACCGATACCCCAGGAGCAACAGTGTCCCTAATTTGCTGGGAAGTGGCGGTGCGGTCCCCTACGGCACTGCGTAGGATCCTACGGTCTTGGCGTGCATCCGTACGTCGCTGCGGTCCGGTCCCAGGTCGACGGGCACGTGCACCTTCCGCCGACCACTGGCGACAACATCGATGTACTGTGGAGACCTCACGCCCCACGTGTTGAGCAATTCGGCGGTACGTCCACCCGGCCTCCCGCATGCCCACTATACGCCCTCGCTCAAAGTCCGTCAACTGCACATACGGTTCACGTCCACGCTGTCGCGGCATGCTACCAGTGTTAAAGACTGCGATGGAGCTCCGTATGCCACGGCAAACTGGCTGACACTGACGGCGACGGTGCACAAATGCTGCGCAGCTAGCGCCATTCGACGGCCAACACCGCGGTTCCTGGTGTGTCCGCTGTGCCGTGCGTGTGATCATTGCTTGTACAGCCCTCTCGCAGTGTCCGGAGCAAGTATGGTGGGTCTGACACACCGGTGTCAATGTGTTCTTTTTTCCATTTCCAGGAGTGTAAATGGTAGCATTATTTCTCGACTCACATGTTCCTGGATCTTTCAAGTACCCTTACATGGGGAGATGTGGGAACACCTAATGCACACTGGAACATTGATGAACATCTTTTTGGTGGTCCATGTGTTACGGTGTGAGGAGGCATATTGTCGCATGGGCACACTTATCTCCAAGTCTTTGAACACTATACGCTCACCGTTCAACGTTATTTTATACTGACACTGTACTTCTGCATCACATGCGTCTTTTCAGGGATGCATTCTGCCCTAATCTCATTTTTATGGATGTCAATGTGCAACCGCATCGAATTGCGCAGTTGGGGGAGCGCATGGAACGACATGATGTTAAACGAATGAACTGGCCTGCCTCTTCCCCCGGCTTCAGTCCTATGGAGCACGAATGCGTTGCGTCGGGGAGACGTCCAGCATCACGCCCACTTGCAGTTGTCAACCGTACTGGTGGAATAATCGAGCGCTCTACAACAAGGAATCCTTCCCAGCCTTGTGGCCTGCATGGGAGCACGTTGTAGGGCACGCACTGCCGTCAGTGGTGATCAGACACACTATAAGGAATCATGTCACGACTCTGGCAGAGTCGAGGTGCCCATCACGCATTGCGGTGTCTTCAGTTTAATCATTGTCTTCGAATAAAAATGTCATTTCTGTTCATCTCTTTATATATTTCTTTCCGCACTGTAAGGGGTGACCAAAAAGTTCCAATTGGAAACACGTACCGCCCAGAGTCGACATGGCAGTCAGGCCGAATCGCAGTGGGAATTAAGATAATCATTCCAGCGATGAGCCAGGTTGAAGCTACGCATTTGATAAAACACCGTCTTCTGCTCCATGAAGAGGTCCGTAACTGTCTGCTGCAAATCCTCGTCTGACAGCAATAATCAACTCTTGAAGGTAGTTTTTAGGGAACCGAAGACATAGTAAACGCATGGAGCTTAAGTCAGGGTGCTCGAGTGTCTCCCAATTGAGTTGTGAATTCCGCGTTGTGACATTTGTGATGTGGGGCGTGCGTTATCACGAAGCCGCAACACGCCTTGTCGCGGTCTTCCCAGATGTTTCGCCCTAACACACAACAGTGGATGCCTACTGGTCTTTGTCCTTGGACAGCCAGCTAGCTGGTCCTGTTCTGGCGCATTAGTTACAGTACTGGCCAGTAAAATTGCTACACCACGAAGACGACGTGCTACAAACGCGAAATTTAACCGATAGGAAAAAGATGCTGTGATATGCAAATGATTAGCTTTTCAGAGCATTTGCACAAGGTTGGCGCCGGTGGCGACACCTACAATGTGCTGATATGAGGAAAGTTTCCAACCGATTTCTCATACACAAACAGCACTTGGCCGGCGTTGCGTGGTGAAACGTTGTTGTGATGCCTCTGGTAAGGAGGGAAAATGCCTACCATCATGTTTCCGACTTCGATACAAGTCGGATTGTAGCCTATCGCGATTGCGGTTTATCGGATCGCGACATTGCTGCTCGCGTTGGTCGAGATCCAGTGACTGTTAGCAGAATATGGAATCGGTGGGTTCAGGAGGGTAGTACGGAACCCCGTGCTGGATCCCAACGGCCTCGTATCACTAGCAGTCGAGATGACAGCCATCTTATCCGCATGGCTGTAACGGATCGTGCAGTCACGTCTCGATCCCTGAGTCAACAGATGGGGACCTTTGCAAAACAACAACGATCTGCACGAACAGTTCTACGAAGTTTGCAGCAGCATGGGCTATCAGCTCGGAGACCATGGCTGCGGTTACCCTTGACGCTGCATCACAGACAGGAGCGCCTGCGATGGTGTACTCAACGACGAACCAGGGTGTCCGAATGGCAAAACGTCATTTTTTCGGATGAATCCAGGTTCTGTTTGCAGCATCATGATGGTCGCATCCGTGTTTGGCGACATCGCGGTGACGCACATTGGAATCCCGTATTAGTCATTGCCATACTGTCGTATCGCCTGGCATGATGGTATGAGGTGCCATTGGTTACACATCTCGGTCACCTCTTGTTCGCATTGACGGCACTTTGAACAGTGGACGTTACATTTCAGATGTGTTACGACCCGTGGCTCTACCCTTGATTCGATCCCTGCCAAACCCTACGTTTCAGCAGGATAATGCACGACCGCATGTTGCAGGTCCTGTCCGAGCCTTTCTGGATACAGAAAATGTTGGACTGCTGCCCTGGCCAGCACATTCTCCAGATCTCTTACCAACTGAAAACGTCTGGTCAATGGTGGCTGAGCAACTGGCTCGTCACAATGCGCCAGTCACTATTCTTGATGAACTGTGGTATCGTGTTGAAGCTGCATGAGCAGCTGTATCTGTACACGCCATCCAAGCTCTGTTTGACTCAATGCCCACGCTTATCAAGACCGTTGTTACGGCCAGAGGTATTAGTTCTGGGTACTGATTTCTCAGGATCTATGGACCCAAATTGCGTGAAATTGTAATAACATGTCAGTTCTAGTATAATATATTTGTCCCATTAATACCAGTTTATCATCTGGATTTCTTCTTGGTGTAGCAATTTTAATGGCCAGCAGTGTAGTATCATCACCATAGTTAATGTTTCCGCATTTACCACATGTGTGTCGGAAAGACACGAATGCCACACTAATCCATTGCCTACATATCCATACATAAGTACTCACATCGGAGTCACACTGCGTTGCACGTGCGCTGTAGCAACTTTGTCATATGGAAACGTTTTGATGGCCCCTATAAATTTTAGCAATTCTTCTCACGTATTGTCCAAGTTTCTTCGAGCTATGTTACTTAGCAGTCACATATCATGCGAAAGTTACTTCCTCCTTATGTGTTGCACATAATTGTACATGCAGATAACATTTCTAAATACGTAGGGCAACAGCATATATGTTACCCGTAATATTGTTATTTTAGTGAGGAGTCAACTCGTCTGACATTGACTGATGTACCCCGGACCACTTAAAAATACCTCGCTATTCGGATGCAAATCTCCAGTTCAGTGATATAGCCCGACGGTTGATAAGCACACGAAATTATTTCTTTCTTCTCTCTATTCTGATAGGAAATGTTATTAACCTTCTATCTTATTTGTAATTATCATTCAGATCCAGAATTTTGATAACCTCGCAAAAGGCACCATGATAGTGAGGCTGCGTTCAAAGTGCACCCCCGGGCGTGCCGGGATGGAATGTCCTGGTCCGACCCGCGCCTGGCTGGTACAAACTGCTGTGCAACAGTGCTCACGTAGCGCGCCGGTCGGGTACGGGGAAAAGGGGGAGCTCCACTTTTCCGATTTTCACACTATAAAACATTTGACGAAGTATGAGACTGCGCCACATCGTTTTTTGAAGTTATTTATTCCGTAAAGCCCGTGTTACCCCCGTGAAAAAAGAAAACCTGTCCTTTTTATTTCACGTGCTTTCTTTTTTTCTGATTTTTGCACACATGATAGTGTAACACCTAAGCTTCTTGATAAAGCATTTCTCTTCTCATAATTCGTAGCACTCATTGCGAAATAACTCTATTTCTTCAAAGACGTGCACTTGATTTATAAATATTTTGCTGGAAAAGTGTGATAGCGTGTGCCTTTCCATTCGATAAGTTTCAGACCATACATTAACCAATTTTGGACTGCGGTAAGATACTTCAGGAGTGGAATACAGCCAATTTTTTTTTTAAAGTATCCAAGGAAGGCAATAGGAGCGACTCAGACAACTACAACAGAATTAGCATCGTTAACGCCGCCTTAAAAATCTATAGCACTATCACAAATAATAGACTATCTGCTATCTCTGATCCAATTTTATTAGAAGAGCGAATGGTTTTCAAAAAAGGACAATTCTACACTAAGTGTATTTTTAGCATAATAAAACTTGAAGAAAAAAGCAAAGGCTTCAACTTAGAGACGCACCTTTTGAAAAAGTCCATAGACAGCTATTGTGGCAGGTTATGGAAGAATGAGGTTTCCCAAAGCATCTCATTAACTTTGTTAAAACTCTTTAGAAAGAGACTAAAATTATAATCGAAGTTGAAATAACTTGTTTAAATAGTTAAACAACAACACAGGTAATTAGATGAATCTGTGACATACCTACAATTATTTTCAACATCAACATAGGTGACCCAGTCAGAGCCTGGAAACAGAACATCACCTATGGCATGAAGACCAACACGGAGAAATGTTTTAATACACTAGTATATGCAGATGATCAAATAATAATTCAAGAAAATGAAGATAATAATCAGAGCGTCACCTGCCTTCTGTATTTGTTGACTTCTAAATGTATGATGCAAATCTCCACTAATAAAACCAAAGTTATGACGTTCAAAGCCAAATCATGTCTCAGATCTAAAATTCTAGTAAATAATGTAATAACGGAACAGATAATTCATTTTCAGTATCTCGGCTGAGACGTAAGACGAACTTTCGACAGTAAAACGAATAACAAAGTCTTAAAATAAGATCCAATCTGTGCAATAATTAGAAAAGACTACAAAAAAGCCGTGAGAGAGACACAGTTGAAGTTTTACAAAGTAATGACAGTACCTAATATGCTCTATAAATAAGAAACCTTGTTTCCCATATAAAAACATACGTGCGGGATCCAGGCTATAGAACTGAAATTTCACCATAATGTTAAAGAGTGTACCAGGGAAGATCTTTTCAGAAATTATGAGGTTCCTCCTGTTTTGGAATGTATTTTATTTTCTAGATTTTACGTTTACTTGAGCTCGACATTAAATTGCCGAAGGTATACAAAAAGCTACAAAGTTTCACAATCTAAGAGAGAGATATCAGCCACGCGCTACTCTCTCAAGTTGATGATTTTATTATAGTTTTGAGAGGAATCGTTTCAAAATTTTAAATGTTTACTGATGTACGGTGTTTGGTAGTAACTGACTGTCAGTAGTGAGCCAGGGTGTTTATGGACATTCAATAAGGCTACAATACCCCTTGAAATGTCCTCTGCAGATGGGGACGTAACGTAGGGTTTTGAAGTGTAATCTCTTAGACCACGGCATAGTAGCCCGGAATATTTTATCATTGGTGAATTCTGACACTACGACGTATCTTAGAACATAGATTAAGGAGAGGCAAACATACGTTTATAGGGTTTCAAGATTCAGAGAAAGTTTTTGACAATGTTGATTGGCATACTCTCCTTGAAATTCCGAAGATAACAAGGCTACAATACAAGGCGCAGAAGAATATTTACAACCCGTGCAGGTACCTGACGGCAGTTAAAAGAATCAAGGGACATGAAAAGGAAGTAATGATTGAGCAGGGAGTGAAACATGGTTGTAACTTATCGTCGATGTTATTCAATCTGTACATTTATCAGTCATTGAAGGAAACTAAAGAAAAATTTGGAGAAGGAATTAGAGTTCAGGGAGAAACAATAAAAGCTTTGAAGATTGCTGAAGACATCGTAATTCTGTCAGCAATAGCAAAGGATTTGGAAGAACAGTTGAACGGAATGGACAGTGCCTTAGAAGGTTGATATAAGATGAATATCAACAAAAGCAAAACGAGGATAATGGAATGTAGTCTAAGTAGATCAGGTGATGCTGAGGGAATTAAATTAATAAATGAGACATTTAAAGTAGTAGATGAGATTTGCTATTTGGGGAGAAATATAATAACTAATGATGGTCGAAGTATATTAGAAGAAATTAGATTAGGAAATGAGATACTTAAAATAGTAGATGACTTTTGCTATTCGGGCAGCAAAATAGCGGACGATGGCCGAAGTAGAGAGGAATAATATGTAGACTGGCAATGGAGAGAAAAGCGGTTCGGAAGAAGAAAAATTTGTTAACATCGAATATAGATTTAATTGTTAAAGTCTTTTCTGAAACTATTTGTATGTAGAGTAGCCATGTATCGAAGTGAAACATGGACGATAAACAGCTTAGACAAGAAGAGAATAGAAGCTTTTGAAATGTGGCACTACAGAAAAATGCTGAAGATTAGATTGGTAGATTGTGTAACTAATGAGGAGGTACTGAATAGAATTGGGGAGAAAAGTAATTTGTGGCACAGCCTGCCTAGAAGAAGGGATGGGTTGAAAGGACACATACTGAGACATCAAGGGATCACAAACGTAAGATTGGAGGGAAGAGGGGAAGTGTGTGTGTGTGTGTGTGTGTGTGTGTGTGTGTGTGTGCGTGTGTGGGAGGGGAGGGAGGGGGGAGGATCGTAGAGGGAGACCAAGAGACGAATACAGTAAGCAGATTCAGAAGAACGCAAGTAGCTGTAATTATTTAGAGTTGAAGAGGCTTGCACGGCATAGAATAGCGTGGAGAGCTGCGTCAAACCAGTCTTCGGTCTGAAGGTCACAACAACAACAACGTATTAAATATGGTAATGGGGGTGTGGAAAATGGAATGAGAATATTGTGTGGGTAGTAAGAAATTGAAACTCAGTGTTCTTTGAATATTTATTAACCTCAACTTTTGACATACCAAATACCAGGAGGAGCCCACGGATCATCACGACTTTAATACCATAGTATCCCTATGCAGGAAACCAGTTAATTCAATAGACAATTGGATGTTGTTTAATTACTTAAGGCGTGCTGGTAAGTTTAACGATGAAGGCAAGTTATTTGCGCCGCGTGCCAATCTCGCCATGCTTTCAGATTTTACTAACTTTTTGAGAAGACAACATTCAATTTGGATTCTAGAATGTGAGTACGTGATATGGAAGACGAAAATAATACTTTAAGATCAGGAGTATTTTTGCCTTATGTGAATGCTCTTTCCCCGAAGATAAGCTGTATTCTCGTCGAGAAACATCGTGTTAAGGTGATCTTCCGGTCTCTTACGAAGATTACAGCATTACTTCGTTCAGAGGAAGATGATTTATTGCTTGTGTATCAGCGTTCTTTCGGAAATTGTGATAAGTCATATATATATGTCAGACAACACGCACCGTTCATGAGAGATTCACCGAACACCGAAGATATACACGCTTACTACGACCAGGAAAGTCAGCTGTGGCAGCATATTGTATAGATAGGGGTCATTCGATGAACTGCAGTGACGTAAAGGTTTTAATATCCGCGTCTTCTTTTTGGGATTTTCAAGAAAGCCATAGAAATTAGATTAATCGATAGCTTAATAAATATAGCAGTGGTTTTAATTTAGGTAAGGCACGGAATCCGGCTCTTGGTGTTATCAAATTGCTGCCGAATGTGCATAAGCGAATCGAATGTCTCAACGCTTTCACCACAGGTGACGAGTGTGAAGGTGCACCCGTTTGCCGTCGACCAGCATCTGTAATCCGCGTGCGTAGTACAGCTGCATTACAGCACGTAAGGCTGCGATTGGCAGGCACCTCGTCGTAACAGCTGAATGCTCAGTGCTGCAGAGAAAGAGCAGTGGCGGGCCCGCGGCCGAGGCAGCTGCCCCGGTGACGAAGGAGTCAGTCGACGGAGCCTGCCCCTAGCCGCCGGCCTCGTCGCCGGCACACTTACGACGACCGGGGCAATGGCAGGAGGACCCTGGAGAGTGACAAACCCAGCAACGACTGGTTTTTGAGTGGCACACGGCACAGCTTCCTAGGGCTGACGGCAGTACCCGCAACGTCACTTCTCACCAATAACACAACAACACCAACGGAGCTACACGAAACCGATGCGGGAGGGTAGACAGAAGGGGCCACTAGCCGCCGTGTCGTCGAACTAAACCTCCACGTGGAGGAGGACGACACAACGCTACTCTACAACGACAGCAGAATGGACCTGACAAAGAAGGATAGGAGTGGCACTGATGCCATCCACCGAAGGGAACTGCACAGTTCCGCCTCGAAACGATGTTCTGTGCCTACCACTAGCTCCTTACAATACCAGCTGCAGGAGGAACCGTTCCCTGACGAAGATCACCGGTCACTCACGAAACAAGAAGCAATGTGTACCAACAGTTCTCTGAGGACGATATTACAAGCTTCCGGGAAGAAGAGGACGACTATACCACTGTCCCGTGGAAGAGGCACCATAAGAATAGAGCAGAAGAACTACGCAACCCACACAAACGGAGAGTTGACGAGATAGAGATGACGAACAGCTACCAAGCTATTGTGCCACCATAGGCGCCGCCCAGGGATACTCAAGTACCAGAAGAAGCAGCAGCGACTGAAATACAAGAAACTAACCACCTGAAACCACCTATGGTACCACCGGTCACCATTTACCACACACAGTATTACCTTCAACTCACCAAGACGCTCAGCTCGCTCCTCGACTGCGGGACAGAATAAAATACCAGTGCGACACTTTCGCAGACCAACAACAAGCCATGTCCTTTACCACCGATCACGAAGTCCATTTTTTCACTCATCGATCTCCGGAAGACAAAGAGTTCAAAGTTGTCTTCAAATGACTGCCAGAACAGATTCCTGAGAAAGAAGCTCTCCAAGCTCTTCCAGAAAAAGCTACGTCATCCATATACACTCCTCGAAATGGAAAAAAGAATACATTGACACCGGTGTGTCAGACCCACCATACTTGCTCCGGACACTGCGAGAGGGCTGTACAAGCAATGATCACACGCACGGCACAGCGGACACACCAGGAACCGCGGTGTTGGCCGTCGAATGGCGCTAGCTGCGCAGCATTTGTGCACCGCCGCCGTCAGTGTCAGCCAGTTTGCCGTGGCATACGGAGCTCCATCGCAGTCTTTAACACTGGTAGCATGCCGCGACAGCGTGGACGTGAACCGTATGTGCAGTTGACGGACTTTGAGCGAGGGCGTATAGTGGGCATGCGGGAGGCCGGGTGGACGTACCGCCGAATTGCTCAACACGTGGGGCGTGAGGTCTCCACAGTACATCGATGTTGTCGCCAGTGGTCGGCGGAAGGTGCACGTGCCCGTCGACCTGGAACCGGACCGCAGCGACGCACGGATGCACGCCAAGACCGTAGGATTCTACGCAGTGCCGTAGGGGACCGCACCGCCACTTCCCAGCAAATTAGGGACACTGTTGCTCCTGGGGTATCGGCGAGGACCATTCGCAACCGTCTCCATGAAGCTGGGCTACGGTCCCGCACACCGTTAGGCCGTCATCCGCTCACGCCCGAACATCGTGCAGCCCGCCTCCATTGGTGTCGCGACAGGAGTGAATGGAGGGACGAATGCAGACGTGTCGTCTTCAGCGATGAGAGTCGCTTCTGCCTTGGTGCCAATGATGGTCGTATGCGTGTTTGGCGCCGTGCAGGTGAGCGCCACAATCAGGACTGCATACGACCGAGGCACACAGGGCCAACACCCGGCATCATGGTGTGGGGAGCGATCTCCTACACTGGCCGTACACCACTGGTGATCGTCGAGGGGACACTGAATAGTGCACGGTACATCCAAACCGTCATCGAACCCATCGTTCTACCATTCCTAGACCGGCAAGGGAACTTGCTGTTCCAACAGGACAATGCACGTCTACATGTATCCCGTGCCACCCAACGTGCTCTAGAAGGTGTAAGTCAACTACCCTGGCCAGCAAGATCTCCGGATCTGTCCCCCATTGAGCATGTTTGGGACTGGATGAAGCGTCGTCTCACGCGGTCTGCACGTCCAGCATGAACGCTGGTCCAACTGAGGCGCCAGGTGGAAATGGCATGGCAAGCCGTTCCACAGGACTACATCCAGCATCTCTACGATCGTCTCCATGGGAGAATAGCAGCCTGCATTGCTGCGAAAGGTGGATATACACTGTACTAGTGCCGACATTGTGCATGCTCTGTTGCCTGTGTCTATGTGCCTGTGGTTCTGTCAGTGTGATCATGTGATGTATCTGACCCCAGGAATGTGTCAATAAAGTTTCCCCTTCCTGGGACAATGAATTCACGGTGTTCTTATTTCAATTTCCAAGAGTGTACATTAGTACCGCAACAGAGTGGAGAACAAAGAAACTCGTCTCGCAGTCGGCGTACTGCGTACGGCTACAGAAGTCAAAGAATAACCATAGGCTCTACCAACTGAACTCTCTCTTCTGCACGGAAGTGCTTTAGGAAGTTACAACTCCAAGAAGGGCCAGTCTGTTGCAAACTACGCCAACGTCGGGTACATGCTGCAAATTAAAGCTGCCTCCCACCAATATGTGTCCGATGGGGCGACTATCATAAATCTCCCAGGTACCAAACACGGAGAAACCTAAATTCGCAATTGCATAACGGATCATCCCGCGACCTACCGCGTGTGCGACACATTCCAAGTGCTTCTGAGGAAGTACAAAATGAAACCCGCACATCAGCCACCACGTCACCAAAATACGACTCAGGAAGAACAACACGACACTGGATAGCGACAAGCCTCGACAGTGACTAAATCGGTGACGCCGCTACTGGATACACAAGTGGCAACAACAGTTCGGCCAAGTTTGCGACTCCTATGACGTTCACGGAATTACGCTGACGCGGCATTCGCCCCACATTCCAAAGAACCAACGTCGTCCTCCAATGACCCCTTCACAACAGTCATCAGGCATATAACCTCACTACAGGCCTCACTGCGTCAAAAACTGAGCACCATTCTCTCACTGGTAGAGAGTATTATAAAACTATTCGTTTCGCCCTAGTATGGACCACGGATGCCTCAAGGAACTTCGTGGCACGCCACAGGACTGATGTCGCGCTCATTTCGGAGACGCATTTAACGGGGTGGACACAGTTCCGCATTCGGAACACGCACGCATACCGTGTACCGTACAGATCGGGTCGGTCAAACAGGAGTTGGGGCTGCCATCCTAGTCAAAAAAGAAATTCGACATCACGAAGAACAACTTCCAAGCTACAGCAATTGATAGCTACGGTGGTGATCTTCAAGACTGCCACATGAGACACCACGTATGTTGCTGCATACTTCAGTCCAAACATGCACTTATTACCTCAAGACCCAGTGAACTCTTCGACCGAGGGAAATTCTTGGAGGCAATCTCCGACTGCAAGCACACTACCTGGAACGCGATAAAAACGAATCCACAGTGTCAAGTACCTAAACGTAACTGTGATAGTCCGACGGACTCTTACAAGGGGACCCTCCATACTGTAAATCGCGGATTTTGATGTGCCTCAAATATGTTGTAGAGGCACTTACCCTGAGTACCTGGTTATCCGGTTTTTTAGCGACGGACCTTGGTTTTTGAGAAAATCGATTTTGAACTTCATAGCTCGCTTTGTATACACGTAACATTAAAAACGTTTCGACCAAGTCATTGCAGCGCAGCGGTAAAGTTTCACAGCTACCGCGTTGGAGGTATCCTATTCGAATCCTGTTCGTGTATTTTTTTTTTCAAAATCGACGGAATTTTCCAATTATATTTCAAACAATATAAACAAACAGTTTATGGTGTGCGAAATTATAAAGATATATTCAGTTATTAATTTTTTCAAATATTCCTTCCGTTTGTGGTTCGCAGTATATTCTCCCAATTCATCTTCTTCGTTGAAATCTATCAATTCATCATCAACAATGATCTGTCTTTCGACCAAGAGATCCTGTATTGGGATACATATCTCATCGCCAATTGCAACGGAATTGGCAGAGATCACGCTAGGCAGTGTATTCGTTACGAGATTCAAATCGCGGAGAAGATTTTCGGCGTATTTAATGCCATTTGTGATTTCACCTTCTGATTCTTCGTTCAGCTCCTCTACTTGCGGATCTTCTTCTGGCTGCACTACTGCAGAAACACTTGGTTGGCCATTTCACAGAATTTTTCTAACACACGGCACTAGAGGCCATTTGAGAGCAACTGGCGGTGTAGTTAGATGCAGACGCAAAGGAATGGAAAGCCGACCGATGCAGCCGAGCGGTTCTAGGCGCTTCAGTCTGGAACTGGGCGACAGCTACGGTCGCAGGTTCGAAATCTGCCTCGGGCATGGATGTGTGTGATGTCCTTTGGTTAGTTAGGTTTAAGTAGTTCTAAGTTCTAGGGGACTGATAACCTCACATGTTAAGTCCCATAGTGCTCAGAGCCATTTGAACCAAAAGAATGAAACTCACATCCTCATTGGCGTAGGAGCTGGGGTTTCCGTTACAGCTCACGGTACTCATGAGAGAGGGGACGATAATGGGCGGAGATCGATTTCAGGTAATACAAGAAGCGACCGTTGTACAAACATTTGGAACTCCAACTGCGAACCACAAACGGAATGAATAATTGAAAGAATTAATAACGGTATATATCTTTATAATATCGCACACCATACACTGTTTGTTGATATTCTTTGAAATAAAATTTAAAAATTCGGTCAATTTGGAAAAAAAAATACACGAACAGGATTCGAACACGATACCTCCAACGCGGTAGCTGTGAAGCTTTACCGCTGCGCTGCGATGACCTGGTCGAAACGTATGTAATGTTACATGTATACAAAGCGAGCTATGTAGTTCAAAATCGATTTTCTCAAACACTAAGGTCCGTCGCTAAAAACCCGGATAACCAGGCACTCAGGGTAAGTGCCTCTACAACATATTTGAAGCTCAACAAAATCCGCGATTTACAGTATGGAGGGTCCTCTTGTTAGAGACTGTCACCTTTTGTATACCAGCAAGCAGAAGTCTCTGGTACATCGGTTCTCAAGAAAGTCAACGTCATCCTCCAACTCCGGGTAATCAGTGACATATCGTCAGATTATCTGCTGGTAATAGGAATACTGGAGAGAGCACACATCCCACTGCCGCCACATAGCTCAAGTTAGTCCCACTGGCACAGTTTCAGGGTTTTGTGGGCAACAACGTTTCTGCAGCACGAGACTGTTCGTCGAGGGCCTCCATCGACTTAGCGGTACAGACGTTAATGCCCTAAATCCAAATCGCGAAACGCCGGCCGGCAACACATTTTTTTAACAACGTTGAAGCCTCTTCCCAAAATACTCAAGCTATTAAAACATAACGTAATTATTTTCGGTGGCGGTGGATTCGCTTAAGAAATCCTGAGTGTAGATGACAGCTATACCAACAGGAAACTCCCCAGATGTGTCAGAGAATGATGATAGGAAGTCTGGGAAACCAAGATGTTCGACGTCTTGCTACGCTTGCGTGACGAGTGGCAAGTGGTGAAGAACCTGCGTCACCAAAAACTACAAAAATGATCACTACGTGGCGCAGGTAGTCTGATATAAGACCCACTGACAAAAGTGGAACTGTATGTCGACGCAAATGAGCTCCATATGACAACGCAACCTCCAAGGGGGCAAGATGATGAAATCCTACGCTACGAGGAGCAGCTCCACACAGCACTTATGATCTTCCAGAACGCCCCTGCGCAATTCCAGCCACATTTTGCCATTCCAGGTAATTAAACAATTTCGTAAAACGCCCAACAACTCGCCTGGACACGACTTCATCACCAATGAAGAGTCAAAACATTTTCCAGGAGGCCGCTGCTCCTAATCACAAGAACTGTCAATAGTTATGTTCACCATAGATACTTCCCAGAGGCGTGGAAGACAGCAGGGGTGGTACCGCTGCCGAAACCCGGGAAGAATATCTTACTATCGAACAATTACCACCCAGTCAGTCTTCTACCAATGCTGGGGAAGCTCCTCGAACGGTTATTAGTCAAGAGATTACAGGACACTACGGTATGGGACAACGTGATCCGACTGGGACAGTTAGATTTCCCAAGTAAACTCTCCGCTGAACTTCAACTCCTCCGAATTACCGACACCATACAAGACTACTCTGATAAACGATATTCGACAACTGGAGTGTTCTTGGAGCACGAGAAAGCATGTGATAAAGTATGGCGTGAGAGCTTAATAGTCAAGCTGCACCAACACACCACCATAAACAACTGCTGTGTAAAACTACTTGATAACTTCCTTCAAGATAGGAAATTATATGAACACATCTACGACAAGAACTGTGCCAAGAAACCAGTCCATATAGGTATCCATCAGGGATCCATATCCTCGCCGGCACTTTTCAACGTCTATATTAACGACATACCCACAGTTCAGCATGCGTCAGTTAGCCTTAATGCTGGCGAAACAGCGTGTTTAACAAGAAAAAGAAAATTAGATCAAGGGATTGCGAGGATGCAGCGACAGCTGGATCTAATGGAGCGATGGCGCAACCAAACAATATTCCTATCGACCCAGACAAAATAGTGACCATTATTTTCACAAGACCACGACTGGTCTTCCGCACGTTGCTCTACATCGAAAACCAATCTATTCGTTGGTCGACAATCTATTCGTTGGTCCCCTGTGGTAAAACACAAAAAACACACGGAACTACACTCATGTCTTCATACAAAAGAAGAAAAGAGGGCTAAAACTTTTGAGACCCCTCATTTCATTCTTCAAGGCTAAGGATATGAATGTGTGGAGCCACACTGCACTATGGAGCGACCTCCTTAGACATAACACGCGACACCAGTTTCAAGAAGCTCAATAAAAAAAACTGCGCCCAAAAGTGCAGGAAAAGGCCTAAAAGCCGACAAGATCGACGTAATAGCACTTATCAGTTAGCGATAGTAGGCACAATTCTTCCCCGACAACGGTAGAAATATAAAACTGCCACAACACATCCTCGCATACTATGGTGTGGCTCCTGCAAATCACTAAATAACCTCACGTATGTGTCACAGTAGAATAAAACCGAAGAAACTGCAAAAAGGTGGGAATTTAAGGAGATGGGACCTGGATAAACTGAAAGAACCAGAGGTTGTACAGAGTTTCAGGGAGAGCATAAGAGAACAATTAACAGGAATGGGGGAAAGAAATACAGTAGAAAAAGAATGGGTAGCTTACAAGAATGACATAGTGATGGCAGCAGAGGATCAAATAGGTAAAAAGACGAGGGCTAGTAGAAATCCTTGGGTAACAGAAGAGATACTGATTTTAATTGATGAAAGGAGAAAATATAAAAATGCAGTAAATGAAACAGGCAAAATGGAGTACCAACGTCTCAAAAATGAGATCGACAAGAAGTGCAAAATGGCTAAGCAGGGATGGCTAGAGGACAAATGTAAGGATGTAGAGGATTATCTCACTAGGGGTAAGATAGATACTCCGTACAGGAAAATTAAAGAGGCCTTCGGAGAGAAGAGAACCACTTGCATGAACATAAAGAGCTCAGATGGAAACCCAGTTCTAAGCAAAGAAGGGAAAGCAGAAAGGTGGAAGGAGTATATAGAGGGTCTATACAGGGGCGATGTTCTTGAGGACAATATAATGGAAATGGAAGAGGATGTAGATGAAGATGAAATGGGAGATATGATACTGCGTGAAGAGTTTGACAGAGCACTGAAAGACCTAAGTCAAAACAAGGCCCCGGGAGTAGACAACATTCCATTAAAACTACTGACAGCCTTGGGAGAGCCAGTCCTGACAAAACTCTACCATCTGGTGAGCAAGATGTATGAGACAGGCGAAATTCCCTCAGACATCAAGAAGAATATAATAATTCCAATCCCAAAGAAAGCAGGTGTTGGCAGATGTGAAAATTACCGAACTATCAGTTTAATAAGCCACAGCTGCAAAATACTAACGCGAATTCTTTACAGACGAATGGAAAAACTGGTGGAAGCCGACCTCGGGGAAGATCAGTTTGGATTCCGTAGAAATGTTGGAACACGTGAGGCAATACTGATCCTACGACTTATCTTAGAAGAAAGATAAAAGAAAGGCAAACCTACGATTCTAGCATTTGTAGACTTAGAGAAAGTTTCGACAATGTTGATTGGAATACTCTCTTTCAAATTCTGAAGGTGGCAGGGGTAAAATACAGGGAGCGAATGGCTATTTACAATTTGTACAGAAACCAGATGGCAGTTATAAGAGTCGAGGGACATGAAAGGGAAGCAGTGCTTGGGAAGGGAGTGAGACAGGGTTGTAGCCTCTCCCCGATGCTATTCAACCTATATATTGAGCAAGCAGTAAAGGAAACAAAAGAAAAGTTAGAAGTAGGTATTAAAATCAATGGAGAAGAAATAAAAACTTTGAGGGACGCCGATGACATTGTAATTCTGTCAGAAACAGCAAAGAACTTGGAAGAGCAGTTGAACGGAATGGGCAGTGTCTTGAAAGGAGGGTTTAAGATGAACATCAACGAAAGCAAAACAAGGATAATGGAATGGAGTCGAATTAAGTCGGGTGTTGCTGAGGGAATGAGATTAGGAAGTGAGACACTTAAAGTAGTAAAGGAGTTATGCTATTTGGGGAGCAAAAAAACTGATGATGGCCGAAGTAGAGGATATAAAATGGAGACTGGCAACGGCAAGGATAGTGTTTCTGAATATGAGAAATTTGTTAACATCGAGTATTGATTTAAGTGTTAGGAAGTCGTTTCTGAAAGTATTTGTATGGAGTGTAGCCATGTATGGAAGTGAAACGTAGACGATAAATAGTTTAGACAAGAAGTGAATAGCCCGGCTGCTACGGTCGCAGGTTCGAATCCTGCCTCGGGCCTGGATGTGTGTGATGTCCTTAGGTTAGTTAGGTTTAAGTAGTTCTAAGTTCTAGGGGACAGATGACCACAGATGTTAAGTCCCATAGTGCTCAGAGCCATTTGAACCAAGAAGTGAATAGAAGCTTTCGAAATATGGTGCTACAGAAGAATGCTGAAGATTAGATGGGTAGATCACATAACTAATGGGGAGGTATTGAATAGAATTGGGGAGAAGTTAGTGGCACAACTTGACTAGAAGAAGGGATCGGTTGGTAGGACATGTTCTGAGGCATTAAGGGATCACCAAATTAGTACTGGAGGGCAGCGTGGAGGGTAGAAATCGTAGAGGGAGACCAAGAGATGAGTACACTAATCAGATTCTGAAGGATGTAGGCTGCAGTAGATACTGGGAGATGAAGCTTGCACAGGATAGAGTAGCATGGAGAGCTGCATCAAACCAGTCTCATTACTCAATACCACAACAAAATGACTCACAGTAAAAGAAAAATACACCCATTATTCCTTTGCGCGAAAGGACTTGTTCTTGTGCCCAACATCTGTCAATGAATAACTATAAACGTAGTATATAACCTCCCCCTTACCTAACACACAGGCAGCAAAATCGCCAAAGGTGATAAGGCTCCACCGCCACCAGACACAAGCGCACGCGCGCGCGCGCGCGCGCACACACACACACACACACACACACACACACACACACACACACACTGTGGTGTCACCGCCAGACACCACACTTGCTAGGTGGTAGCCTTTAAATCGGCCGCGGTCCGTTAGTATACGTCGGACCCGCGTGTCGCTACTATCAGTGATTGCAGATCGAGCGCCGCCACACGGCAGGTCTAGAGAGACTTCCTAGCACTCGCCCCAGTGGTACAACCGCCTTTGCTAGCGATGGTTCACTGACAAAATACGCTCTCATTAGCCGAGACGATAGTTAGCATAGCCTTCAGCTATATCATTTGCTAAGACCTAGCAAGGCGCCATTACCAGTTACTATTGATGCTGTAAAACATGTACCGTCAAGAGCGACGTTCACCATTTATGGATTAAAGTTAAGTATTCCACCAGCTACGTCAGTTTTTTCGACAGTCTAATTTCCTTGTCCCGTTCCAGACCTCACGCCAGCCTGTGTGAGCTAAAACGCGTGCCTTTCGGCTTCCTCTCATACCGGTGTTGGCTCTCCTGCCAACCCACAACATTTGGCGACGAGGCAACACCGCGTTCGTAACAATACTGCCCTCATTTACTTGTGTAATGGCTTCGCCACAATCTCCAGATGTACTGTCCGAATTTTATCGCTTACAGAATCAGCAGACGGAGACCTTACTGGATGCCCTTGGACCGCTCGTCCAGGGTCAACGTGCAATGCAAAACGATGCGGCAGGCGCCGCTCCACCGCTAACGCAGCCACAACGCGCAGTTGCACCAACTTTTCGTCCTTTTGATGCTGCACTGGAAAGCTGGACGGAGTGGTCACGCCAATTTGGATTCCATCTCGCCGCCTACAGAATTCAAGGTAACGAGCGGCAGCCTTTTTTATTATCTTCTGTCGAGGTCGCCTCGTACCATGTGATAGTCAAATTATTTCCCCGACGCGACGTAGCAACTCTGTCCTACGAAGAAATTTTATCTGCATTAGATGCCTATTTCAAAAAATCAGTCAATGTAGTTGCAAAAAGGTATACCTTCTTTCGTACAAAACGTATGGCAGGTCAGGCTAATCGGGAGTGGGTTGCAACCTTGCAAGGCCTTACTAGGGATTGTGCTTTTGAGTGTGAATGTGGTCTCCCTTATTCAGATACTATGGTGCGTGATGCAATTGCACAGCACGTTTCTGATGTTCGTATACGGGAATAGATTTTGAAACTAGTCAAGCCCTGCCTTCAACAAGTGATGGACATATTGGATCGGCAGGACACACTTGACTTTGCTCAGGAATCACTTGACACTTCGCCACCCATGTGTCAGGTTAACCAGCCCGCCCGGCGAGCTGCACAGAACAGTAAACAGTCCTCGCGCCTGGCCGTGACGAACCTGCCAGGCTCTCAGCCACGTGTACTGCGCCGGCAAGCAAATGCAGTGCTAAAATCATGCCCGTGGTGTGCTACTAGACATTCACGTGAGAATTGCCCGTCACGCCAAGCTATTTGCTTTTACTGTAATGAAAAAGGACATGTTCAAAGTGTTTGCCAGAAAAAGCTCAAATCGGAAGCTCCAAACCATTCCAGGCCCTTTGCTTCGCGTCGGAATCGGTATCGAACCAAGGATACTCAGGCTCGCGACACTTCGCCCATGGAAGTTCATATAATTCATGCCACTCTCTCTAACGGTGACTGTGTTCGTCCCACAAATAGTGTGCGTCGACATCGCAGGAACTCTAGTCAAGTCGCAAGTGATTTTGTACCAGTGTCAGTTCACGTTGCACGAGACAGTCGCTCTTGTCGTCAGCAGGACAATAAACTTTTTGTGGACTTGGACATTAACGGCAAAGTGATACCATTCCAGCTCGATACCGGGGCTGCAGTTTCACTGATCAATCAAGGCACTTACAAACTGCTGGGCACACCTCCGTTGCATGCCACAACCGTTAAGTTAACTACCTATTCAGGTCATGAGCTCCCTGTGTTAGGACAGTCCAGCCTTCTTGCAACATACAAGGGACACGCAAAACTTGTGTCATTTTACGTCCTTCTTCTTCTGCAGTGAACTTGTTTGGTTTCGATTTATTTCAGTTGTTTAACTTGTCTATAGTAAATCAGGTCCTATCAGTGAACCACACTGTGCCTTCAGCCAGTGTTTCTCGTCTATGTGAAGAATTTTCAGACACTTTTGCACCATGCCTCGGTTGCGCTAAGAACTATAAAGCACATTTGGAACTGAAAGTAAACGCGCAACCGAAATTTTTCAGAGTGCGCAATGTTCCCCATGCATTGCGTGATGAGGTCGCAAAAAAACATTACACGATTTGGAATCACAAGGTGTAATTGAACGTGTGCAGGCTTCTCTCTGGGCATCACCCTTTGTAATTTTGCCAAAACCTTCCAGAAAATTGAGACTTTGTGTGGACTTCAAGGCAACAGTGAATCCACAACTAGTGACTGCAACTTTTCCTTTACCCTGCCCGGAAGATCTTTTTGGCAAACTGTGCCCAGGTAAATATTTTTCGAAGTTGGACCTAGCAGATGCGTACTTGCAAATACCAGTGGACGAAGAATCCCAGCGCTTTTTGGTGGTTAACACGCATATTGGTTTGTATCGATTCAAACGACTGCCATTCGGGTGTGCATCCGCCCCTGCATCGTTTCAGCACTATCTACAAACTGTTTGTGCGTCGGTCCCTACTGCAGCAAACTATCTGGATGATATTTTGATCTCTGGAAAGACAGAAGAAGAACATTTAGCCAATCTCAGAACATTATTTCAGGTCTTGCGACAAAATGGTCTTCGCTTGCGGAAGGACAAATGTGTGTTTCTTGCTCGTGACTTATCCTATCTGGGACATGTACTCAATGCCCAAGGCATACATCCCAGTCCAGAGCACCTCCGTGCCATACAAGACTTGCCTTCGCCGCAGAATTTGAAGCAGCTACAGAGTGTGCTGCGAAAAATCAACTATTATCATAAATATATCCCACACGCCTCTTCCATTTCAGCTCTGCTTCATCGCTTACGCCATAAATGTGTTCAGTTCGTCTGGACTACGGAATGCGAACGTGCCTTTCGCCAGTTGAAATCGGCGTTGATTTCCAATACTTGCCTTACGCCATTCGATCCCCGGAAGCCCCTTTTGTTGATGGTAGATGCATCGGATTTCGGGATTGGTGCTGTGCTAGCGCACAAAGATGGTTCGCACGATCGCCCTATTGCCTTTGCGTCCAAATTGCTGTCGTCTGCGCAACGACATTATTCACAGATCGAAAAAGAAGCATTGGCTCTCGTATTTGGTGTTACAAAGTTTCATGATTTCTTGTATGGTCGTCACTTTACCATCATCACAGACCACAAACCTTTGACATCGCTTTTTCTTCCGACCAAGCCTGTACCTCCACGTACAGCGCTGAAATTCATTCGCTGGTCAGTTTTCCTTTCGCAGTACCGCTACGATATCTTGTATCGGTCTACTGCTAAGCACGGAAACGCCGATGCGTTGTCCCGTTTGCCTGTTACTGAGGATAGAGCATTCGATTCCTCCGAACTTGCTTGCATGTTCATTGATTCGGAAACCGATGACGTGGTCGAATCGTTTCCGATTGATTTTCGTCGTGTAGCTACAGCCACAGCTGCCGACCCTGTCCTTGCACCCGTTCTGCGATTTGTTGCTACGCAATGGCCCTTCTCAAAGTCACGGATCGGGGATCCGTTGGTTCGGCGATTTTTTGCTCACAAGGAGAGACTTTTTGTACGACGTGGTGTTTTGCTGTTGCGTTCAGATAATGATCAGTCCAGGGTCGTGGTACCACGTTCGTTACAGTCCTCTGTCTTACAGCTTCTCCACCAAGGACATTGGGGTATAGTGAGAACGAAACAACTTGCTCTCAGCACTGTACTTGGTTCGGAATCGATGCCGCGATTACGAATATGTGCTCTTCTTGCACGGTGTGTGCCGAACAACAATCACCACCACCGCGGAAATTCTTTGCATGGCAAAAAGCCACTTCCCCTTGGCAACGCTTACACATCGATTTTGCTGGTCCATTCTGGAATGCTCGATGGTTGGTTGTGGTAGATTCATCAAGTAATTTTCCTTTTGTTGTCAGGATGTCTTCCACGACGTCATCTGCCACCAT
Organism: Schistocerca cancellata; assembly: GCF_023864275.1. Classification (NCBI taxonomy): domain Eukaryota; kingdom Metazoa; phylum Arthropoda; class Insecta; order Orthoptera; family Acrididae; genus Schistocerca; species Schistocerca cancellata. Next base: position 172,741,670 of record NC_064631.1, read on the forward strand.
CCAAGCGTTATCCGCTATCTTTTGCATTGAAGGTCTTCCACAGACTATTGTTCCCGACAATGGCCCACAATTCATGTCCGCGGAATTTCAGTCATTCTGCAAGGCCAATGGTATTCAACATCTGACGTCCGCGCCGTTTTCGCCACAGTCAAACGGTGCCGCTGAACGAATGGTCAGGACTTTCAAGTCACAGATGTTGAAGTTGAAAGAGTCGCACTCTCGGGAGGACGCGTTATTGCTCTTTTTGTCCTCGTATCGCTCTCAGCCCCGAGATGGTCGCTCGCCGGCTGAGTTGCTCCACGGTCGCCCTCATCGCACCTTGATGTCTTTGCTACATCCGCCGCCTCAGGTTCCTGTGCAGCGGCAGGCACCTGCTTTTGCCCCAGGCGACGTTGTCTACTACCGCAACTATCGAGGTTCACGGCGTTGGCTCGAAGGGCGCATTCTTCGCTGCCTCGGCCGCGCTATGTATCTGGTTTGGGGGGCCTCTGGTGAGGTGCGTCGGCATCTCAATCAGCTGCGCCTCTGTCGTCGCACGGGATCTGCCGCTCCCCGTCTGCTTTCAGCGACGGTGCCGTCCGGTCAGCGCCCTGGGGACCCATCTACTGGCTCGCCTCAGCCCCAGATGTTACCGACGCTGCCTTCCATTTTGCCCCATGGCGACGCACCGCCGCCGCCGCCGCCGCCGCCGCCGCCTGTTCTCCCGCCGGCGACGACCGCAGTGGACGCGTCGCTGCAACCGCCGGGCGCCTCCCTGGGTCACGCGCCGCCGATCGCTTCCCGTGACCAGTTGTCCTCCGACATGGAACTCTTGCCCGCTCCGGACCATATGTCGTCCTCGCCCGTCGGGTGCCCCGGCCCGATGAAGGTCGACCCTTCGGCCCCTCCTGTCTCTCTATGGGCGCATACACCGCATGTTGGCGTGCATCCTGGAGCAGGTTATGAGGCGTTTCCTAGCTCCCCTCGGTCCGAATGTCAGGGTGCGGGTGGCACAGCCTCGCCTGTTGTTAGGCTCCCCACCTCGTCGTATACGTCAACATGGGGTCCTCCCCACGGCGGGCGGGCCTTACGCCACAACCGCGCGCCGATTTGCGGGGGCGGAATGTGGTGTCACCACCAGACACTACACTTGCTAAGTGGTAGCCTTTAAATGGGCCGCGGTCCGTTAGTATACGTCGAACCCGCGTGTCGCCACTATCAGTGATTGCAGACCAAGCGCCGCCACACGGCAGGTCTAGAGAGACTTCCTAGCACTCGCCGCAGTGGTACAACCGACTTAGCTAGCGATGGTTCACTGACAAAATACGCTCTCATTTGCCGAGACGATAGTTAGCATAACTTTCAGCTACGTCATTTGCTACGACCTAGCAAGGCGCCATTACCAGTTACTATTGATGCTGTAAAACATGTACCGTCAAGAGCGATGTTCACCATTTATGGATTAAAGTTAAGTATTCCACAGCTACGTCCTTTTTTGCTAGTCTAATTTCCTTGACCTGTTCCAGACCTCACGCCAGCCTGCGTGAGCTAAAACGCGTGCCTTTCGGCTTCCTCTCATACCGGTGTTGGCTCTCCTGCCAACCCACAACACACACGACTTGTGACTCTTTGAAGATGGGCAGAAAATACGCGACCGAAATCATTTGAAGAAGTAGTATTTACGCATCTGCATGCCCGAGTATATGCTTCTACATTTTTCTGCGACTAAAGTAATTAATACACAAAATTGTCCTCCTTGAAATTTTCGCTGTCGTATTTGTGGGGGACTATAGTATCACAATTTTAAACGATAAAGCGTTTGCAGGCATCACCTGCAAGAGAACAGCGACCGTTAGAAATTAAATTTGAAGGGCAGCCATAAGTCGCATGTTTTTTCCTTTATTGACATGTTTCACACGACCAAAGCGAACATCGTCAGAACTCCGCTGCCAGCTTGATGAGGTTTGCGGGGCGAGGTGTATTCCAATTTGTATTCTTGCATACTCTCGGATGACAACAAAATTGTAGCAATCTCGGTTAATCTTGATCTCAATGGAGGTCCGCTTGAGTTCCAACTTCAAATATTTGTGTACAGCCCCCCGGCTTGTGGTTGTTCTAAAATTTTAATTTTTACCGGCCGTTGTTCCCTGCATACTACGCCTACACTTCTCATTTGTGCGTAACCATTTGTACAGAATTTTAATACTGAAGTTGAAGCTGATGCGGACCACCATGAAGATCAGACTTAACGGAGATTGTAACTTGGTGTCATCTCAGAATATGTCAGAATACAGATCCAGAATACATCTCGCATTGTGCAATGCATTGTATGCACAGCGGAGTTCCGAAGATGCTCGCGTTGATCGAGTTTCGCGTGGACGCTATAGCGTGCTAAGAGACAGCGACGAGATCTGTTTATGGAGCCGACGTTTTCTACGAACCATTAAATTTTTGGGAGATGAAGGGAGACTCTTTTAATACTCAGACCAGACATACCCGCAGTAAAGTCTGGTCGATAACGCCATTAAATTCTCTAAACGAGGTTTCTGTAAAGCTTTTTTTTTTCTTTTTATGAGTGATCAATCTTCTAATTGGTTTAATGCCAGGGGTCACGAATTCCTGTCCTGCGCCAACCTCTTCATACCACAGTAGCACTTGCAACCTACTTCCTCAGTTATTTGTTGGATATATTCAAAGCACTGAATTCCTCCGTAATTTTTACCCTTTACAGCTCCCTACTTGGAAGTTATTCCCTAAAGTTTTAACAAACTTCCTAGCATCCTGCACCTTCTTCTTGTCAGTATTTTCTGCATATACATCTACATGGATACTCTGCAAATCACATTTAAGCGCCTGGCAAAGGGTTCATCGAACCACCTTCACAATTCTCTATTATTCCAATCTCGTATAGCGCGCGAAAAGAATGAACACCTATATCTTTCCGTACGAACTCTGATTTCCCTTATTTTATCGTGGCGATCGATCCGCCCTATGTAGGTCGGTGTCAACAAAATATTTTTGCATTCGGAGGAGAAAGTTGGTGATTGGAATTTCGTGAGAAGATTCCGTCGTAACGAAAAACGCCTTTCTTTTAATGATGTCCAGCCCAAATCCTGTATCATTTCGGTGACAGTCTCTCCCATATTTCGCGATAATACAAAACGTGCTGCCCTTCTTTGAACTTTTTCGATGTACTCCGTCAGTCCTACCTGGTAAGGTTCCACACTGCGTAACAGTATTCTAAAAGAGGGCGGAGAAGACCTTAGTAGGTCTGTTACCTTTTCTAAGTGTCCTGCCTTTGGTTAGCCTTCCCCACAACATTTGCTATGCGTTCTTTCCAATTTAAGTTGTTCGTAATTGTTATACCTAGGTATTTAGTTGAATTTACGGCTTTTAGATTAGACTGATTTATCGTGTAACCGAAGGTTAACGAGTTCCTTTTCGCACCTATGTGGATGACCTCACACCTTTCGTTATTCAGGGTCAAATGCCACTTTTTGCACCATTCAGATATTTTTTTCTAAATCGTTTTGCAGTTTGTTATTAGTCCATAAACGACAGCGTCATCTGTAAACAACGGATGACGGCAGCTCAGATTGTCTCCCAAATCGTTTATATAGATAAGGAACAGCAAAGGGACTATAACACTACCTTGGGGAACGCCTGAAATCACTTCTGTTTTACTCGATGACTTCCCGTCAGTTGCTATGAACTGTGACCTCTCTGATAAGAAATCGCAAATCCATTCACATAACTGAGACGATATTCCATAAGCACGCAATTTTACTACGAGCCGCTTGTGTGGTACAGTGTCAAAAGCCTTCCGGAAATCCAGGAATACAAATCGATCTCAAATCTCTTGTCAATAACACTCAGCATTTCATGTGAATAAAGAGCTAGTTTCACAGGAACGATGTTTCTAAATCCATGCTGACTGTGTGTCAATAGACCGTTTCCTTCTAGGTGATTCATAATGTTTGAATACAATATATATTCTAAAATCCTGTTACATATCGACATTAACGATATGGGCCAGTAATTTAGTGGATTACTCCTACTACCTTTCTTGAATGTTGGTGTGACCTGTGCAACTTTCCAGTCTTTGGGTACGGATCTTTCGTCGAGCGAACGGTTGTATATGATTGTTAAGTATGGAGCTAATGCATCAGCATACTCCGAAAGGAACCTAATTGGTATACAGTCTGGACCAGAAGACTAGCTTTTATTAAGTGGTTTGAGTTGCTTCACTACTCCGAGGATATTTACTTCTACGTTACTCATGTTGGCAGCTGTTCTCGATAGGAATTCTGGAATATTTACTTCGTCTTCTTTTGTGAAGGCATTTCGGAAGGCTGTGTTTAGTAAATCTGCTTTGGCAGCACTGTCTTCGATAGTATCTCCATTGTTATCGCGCAGAGAAGGCATTGATTGTTTCTTGCCGCTAACATACTTCACATACGACCAGAATCTCTTCGGATTTTCTGCCAGGTTTCGAGACATGGTTTTGTTGTGGAAACTGTTATAGGCGTCTCGCATTAAATTCCGCGCTATGTTTCGAGCTTCTGTAAAGGATCGCCAATCTTGGGGATTTTGCCTCTGTGTAAATTTGGCATGTTTGTTTCGTTGTTTCTGCAACAGTGTTCTAACCCGTTTTGTGTACCAAGGATTAGTTCCGTCGTTTGTTAGTTTATTAGGTATAAACCTCTCAATTGCTGCCGATACTATTTCTATGAATTTGAGCCACATCTGGTCTACATTTATATTATTAATGTGGAATGAGTGGAGATTGTCTCTCAGGAAGGCGTCAAGTGAATTTTTATCTGCTTTTTTGAATAGGTATGTTTTTCGCTTATTTTTTGAGGATTTGGGGATTACAATATTGAATCTCGCTACGACAACCCTGTGTTCACTAATCCCTATATCGGTTTAGATGCTGGTTATTAACTCAGGACTGTTTGTTGCTAAGAGGTCAAGTGTGTTTTCACAAACGTTTACTATTCGTGTGGGCTCATGAACTAACAGCTACAAATAATTTTCAGAGAATGCGTTTAACACAATTTCGGATGATATTTTATGCGCACCTCCGCAATTAAACATGTATTTTCGCCAACATGTCGATGGTGAATTAAAGTCACCACCAACTATTATCGTATGAGTCAGGTACGTGTTTGAAATCACACTCAAGTTTCCTTTGAACCTTTCAGCAACTGTATCATCTGAACTGGGAGGTCGGTAAAAGGATCCCATTATTATTTTATTCCCTCTGCCAACAATGACCTCTGCCCATACTAATTCACAGTAAGTATCTACTTCAATTTCGCGACAAGTTAAACTACTTCTAACAGCAACAAACACGCCACCGCCAACCGTGTCTAGCCTATCTTTTCGGAACGCCGTTAGGTTCTTCGCAAAAATTTCGGCTGAGCTTATATGCGGCTTCAGCCAGCTTTCAGTGCCCGTAACGATTTGAGAATCAGTGCTTTCTATTAGCGCTTGGAGCTCTGGTGCTTTCCCAACACATCTATGACGATTTACAACTGTTATACCAATGGTTTCTGTATCTATGTGTGTATTCCACGTATTCCTTTCCTCTAACTTTCAACATTCGTCTGTTGCACCACATCTCAAATACTTCGGTTCTCTTCTGTGCCGGTTTTCCTGCGGTCCACGTTTCCCTACCGTACGATACTGTGGTCCAAATGTACGTCCTCAGAAAGTTCTTCCCCAAATTAAGGCCTGTGTTTGGTACCAGTAGTCTTTCCTTGGCTAGGAATGTTTTTGATTATTTTGCTGACTAGGTTGTTGAATTCCTTAACTTCATCTACTTCGTGACCATCAATCCTGATGTTAAATTTATCGTTATTCTCATTTCTGCTATTTCTCATTACTTTCACCTTTCTTCGATTTACCCTCAATCCATATTCTCTACTCATTAGACTGTTCATTGCATTCAGCAGAACACGAGTTCTCTTACACCTTCACTGAGTACAGCAATGTCATCAGCGAATCCTATGATTGATATCCTTTCATCCAAAATTTTAATTCCACTCGAGAACCTTTCTTTTATTTCCATCATTGCTTCTTCGCTGTATAGATTGAACAGTAGGGGCGAATGACTACTTCCCTGTCTTACACCTTTCTTAATCTGGACACTTCGTTGTTGTCGTCCATTCTTATTATTCCCTCTTGACTCTTGTACGTGTTGTGTATTACCTGTCTCTCCCTATAGATTACCAGATTTTCTAGTATCTTGCACCATTTTACACTGTCGAACGCTTTTTCCAGGTTAGTAAATCGTATGAATATCTTTTGATTTTACTTTGGTCTTGCTCCCATTATCAACTACAATGTCAGTATTGCCTCTCTGGTGCCTTTACCTTTCCTAAAACCAAACTGATCGTCACCTAACACATCCTCAGTTTTCTTTTCCATTCTTCTGTATATTATTCTTGTCAGCAACTTGGATGCATGGGCTGTTAAGCTGATTCTGCTGGAATTCTAGCACTTGTTAGCTCTTTCAGTTTTCGGAATTGTTTAGATGCTACTCGTATACTGCCAGTAAAAAGCCGTTTTGTTGGCACTTCCCCAAATGATTTTATAAATTCTGATGGATTGTTATCTATGCTCCTGCCTTATTTGATCTTAAGTCCTGTAAAGCTCTTTTAAATTCTAATACTCGATCAGGATTTTCCACCGGGAACAAGGGCCCAGAGAGTAAAGGAAAACGCCTTATTACCGCACGCAGTAGGAGCAAAGCAGGTTACGACGAAGGCTGTTGTGGACTTTCCATTCCAAGAAGAGTGGAGATTATCACAAGGAGATGTGTACCGATACTTTCTTCAAGTGATTTCAAGATGAGCGCACCATTCATTCCCGTAGAAAAAGTTCCTAATACGAACTACGATAACCAAGATGTATCAAAATCGCTAAAAATCTAGAAATATCGCTCTTGAAGACGATATATTGAAAAAGAGGAGGAGGAGATTAGTGTTTAACGATACCGTTATAGACGAAGCACAAGCTCAGATTAGGGATGGACGGAGAAGGAAAATTACCGTGCCCTTTTGAAGAAATCATCCCGGATTTGCCTTAACCGATTTGGGGAAATCACGGAAAACTTAAATCAGGATGTGCGGACGTGGGACTGGGTATACTGAAAAAATAAAATTGAGAAATCGCTAAAACTTCCAGAACAGCGCACAACGAATAAGCAGTAGATGAAATGGCTAAGAATGCAGGGAAAATTGTTCTTCGATTTCCACCGTACCACTGCGAATTAAACGCTGTCGTGTTAATTTGGGCGAGAGTCAAAGGCTAAGCTGCACCAAAAAGAAAAAAAAAGGAGCACACAAAATTTCGGAAGCTAAAGAACTCATAGAACCATCAGTAAGAACAATGACTGCAGAAGAGTGGAACAAGTGTCTGCTACATGTTGGGGGAAAAGTTGATACTAAAACATCGAAATCAGACTGCATTATAGAGGTGATAAGGTGAGAGAATAGCGCTTTGTTACCAACCAGAATGAAACTAGACAGAATGAACTTAGTTATACTGTTTCTTTAACATTAATACAACTGGTATTGTTACCAAAATCGTTTGTGTTTCAATATGCCTTAGCTCATAATACAGGGTTTTTGACGAGTGACGCACGCTTCACTGTGACGTCAGTGCGGCGGCCAGCGGAGTCAGGCCTGCCAACTACACAGCGTGCACCAAGGATTTTCGACACCCTTGCTTTCACTGGAACAGTTGGCGGACGGTCACGTGGAAATGTATCTGTTTCGTCGCAGGTCACAGTGATGAGAAATGAGCGTTTGGCATCACTGGCCGGGAGGCCCCTCGCGGGGCAGGTCCGGCCGCCTTCGCGCAGGGCTTATTACATTCGGCGCCACATTGGGCGACCTGCACGCCGGATGGGGATGAAATGATGATGAACACAACACAACACCCAGTCCCTGAGCGGAGAAAATCTCCGACCCAGCCGGGAATCGAACCCGGGCCCGGAGGACGGCAATCCGTCACGCTGACCACTCAGCTACTGGGGCGGACGCAGGTCACAGTGAACGGACTATACTGTGAAGTGCATAGCAGAGGGTAGTTCACACTGTAACATATACTTAGGTATGGAGTGCGGGGAAAATGATAGCTTAAACACCAATGTGCAAGCTGTAATTAGATGCATCTTTGCGATCACTGCAAGATCAGTATATCGGGAATTGTAGTATATTCCTAGATTCGTCACTTAATACTGATACGTGAAACGTCAAAAGTGCTCATTTGATAGATCTTTCTGTTTAACTTCAGGCGTCCTCCAGCTCAGGTTTTTCTGCATTTTTGTAATGCTTTCTCTTCGTCAAACAAACACGTGACCATGTTGCTACTATTCGTTGTATACTTTCAGTGTCTTGTTTGGTGTGGATCCCACACACTTGAGCTATGTTCTGGGAACAGGTTGTTTGAATGTTTTGTGAGAAATCTGCTTTGTAGAGTGATTGCATTTCCCCAGTACCCTACCAATGAAACTACTGTATGATGTTAGTAATGTTGTGAGAACAAGTGACGATTTTAAACAGACGCTTATTTCAACCATTTTTGAACACAAAGATATCTCGGACCAAAAGCATACAGATAATCATAACTGTCTCACGATGTATATCATTAGGTGTAGCAATTTTTGAATATTATTTTCTGTTTCTCCAGATTTATCGTTTTTTTTCCTTTTTATTTTTTTCGTTCTAATATCAGCATGAAAATTTGTAAACAACAGATGTAATATATCAAGTAGACGTGGATAAGAACTGATGAAATATTACCTCAGTATGACTAGGCCTATGAATTCCTGTTCATCAAAAACTCGGACAACGATTTTAGATAGAATATTCATATATGAACCTATTCTGGATCAATAATATTTAAAATAAACTGGAAATTTTGTTATGAGATTAATAACTGTACGAAAAAGTGCACTGTATAACTTTTGTGCTGCAGTGTGGACGATCTACACGTACAGGGTCCTACCATATCTTGAGAGGTTCGCCTTATTTTGAACAATACTTTATTTTCTAAATTTGACACATTATTGGAACGCTGCACCTATAAGAAGTAATTGCTCTCTTAAGTGGCACTACAGAATACAGCAGCAGTGTGGGGGAAGCTGTTTCTCACACAGGCATCGTATGCTGTAGCGAGTTATTTGAGTAGGGAGCGTATGTGGGTCATGAGAAACAATCTTGCTTATCGATATGTACGAGAGCGAACCACCGCGGTGCAAACCTCAGAATTTTCTTAGTTAAATGTTAGTTACCAAACTCCACTTTTGGCAAGCAAATACTGGAATGAGCTTACATGTCATCCGAGCATGAAGTATATTGCTATGCAGCAAATCAGTTAAAACAGTATACAAATGAATATACACTCCTGGAAATGGAAAAAAGAACACATTGACACCGGTGTGTCAGATCCACCATACTTGCTCCGGACACTGCGAGAGGGCTGTACAAGCAATGATCACACGCACGGCACAGCGGACACACCAGGAACCGCGGTGTTGGCCGTCGAATGGCGCTAGCTGCGCAGCATTTGTGCACCGCCGCCGTCAGTGTCAGCCAGTTTGCCGTGGCATACGGAGCTCCATCGCAGTCTTTAACACTGGTAGCATGCCGCGACAGCGTGGACAGGAACCGTAAGTGCAGTTGACGGACTTTGAGCGAGGGCGTATAGTGGGCATGCGGGAGGCCGGGTGGACGTACCGCCGAATTGCTCAACACGTGGGGCGTGAGGTCTCCACAGTACATCGATGTTGTCGCCAGTGGTCGGCGGAAGGTGCACGTGCCCGTCGACCTGGGACCGGACCGCAGCGACGCACGGATGCACGCCAAGACCGTAGGATCCTACGCAGTGCCGTAGGGGACCGCACCGCCACTTCCCAGCAAATTAGGGACACTGTTGCTCCTGGGGTATCGGCGAGGACCATTCGCAACCGTCTCCATGAAGCTGGGCTACGATCCTGCACACCGTTAGGCCGTCTTCCGCTCACGCCCCAACATCGTGCAGCCCGCCTCCAGTGGTGTCGCGACAGGCGTGAATGGAGGGACGAATGGAGACGTGTCGTCTTCAGCGATGAGAGTCGCTTCTGCCTTGGTGCCAATGATGGTCGTATGCGTGTTTGGCGCCGTGCAGGTGAGCGCCACAATCAGGACTGCATACGACCGAGGCACACAGGGCCAACACCCGGCATCATAGTGTGGGGAGCGATCTCCTACACTGGCCGTACACCACTGGTGATCGTCGAGGGGACACTGAATAGTGCACGGTACATCCAAACCGTCATCGAACCCATCGTTCTACCATTCCTAGACCAGCAAGGGAACTTGCTGTTCCAACAGGACAATGCACGTCCGCATGTATCCCGTGCCACCCAACGTGCTCTAGAAGGTGTAAGTCAACTACCCTGGCCAGCAAGATCTCCGGATCTGTCCCCCATTGAGCATGTTTGGGACTGGATGAAGCGTCGTCTCACGCGGTCTGCACGTCCAGCACGAACGCTGGTCCAACTGAGGCGCCAGGTGGAAATGGCATGGCAAGCCGTTCCACAGGACTACATCCAGCATCTCTACGATCGTCTCCATGGGAGAATAGCAGCCTGCATTGCTGCGAAAGGTGGATATACACTGTACTAGTGCCGACATTGTGCATGCTCTGTTGCCTGTGTCTATGTGCCTGTGGTTCTGTCAGTGTGATCATGTGATGTATCTGACCCCAGGGATGTGTCAATAAAGTTTCCCCTTCCTGGGACAATGAATTCACGGTGTTCTTATTTCAATTTCCAGGAGTGTATTTAGAGGGATTGTATCCACGGTAGCTTCGTATTTTGAGATGTTTGTTTGAAGTCTGAATAATTACCAGGAGCAGGGTGAGAGTCTTTAATGCGAAGCGCAAAGTTAGCAGTCTCTCTTGATATGGGAAACAATCATAGATCGGGACGAATCAGGAGACGAGGCGGTTGTTTTTTCCCGAGGAACAATCCAATGCAGAATGAAGTAATAGGCACGGTTCACCATTTTTAAGTGGCTCTGAAGCTGACAGTGAAGTAAGTGTATCCTTTTATGTCCATTGTGCATTCCGACAAGCTTGAGCAATTCCAGGAGGACGATGAGTCACCCCACACGTCCAGAATTGCTACAGAGTGGCTTCAGGAACACTCTTATGAGTTTAAACACTTCCGCTGGTCACCAAACTCCCAGGCAGGAACTTTATAGAGCATATCTGGGAGGCCTTGCAACGTGCTGTTCAGAAGAGATATCCACCTTCTCGTACTCTTAAGGGTTATGGACAGCCCTGCAGGACTCACCGTGTCAGTTCTCTCCAGCACTACTTCAGACATCAGTCGAGTCCATGCCACGTCGTTTCGCGCACTTCTGCGTGCTCGTGGGGGGTCCTACACGATATTAAGTATGTGTACCAGTTTGTTTGGCTCTTCATTGTATATTAGTAAATATCGCACTAGGAACGTAAGAGTATCACGAATCTGAGTTGTTCACAATCTCTTTCTGACATGAAATATTAAAAAGCAAACGCCACCTTTTCGACTGCATATCATTATAGTTTACCGGTAAGATCTAGGGAGGCGTCGACAATTTGTAAGTTTTCCTACCCTTATCACATACCATCAGCTCAAAAGATTTATTACAATGCAAATCATCAGGATGAATAGGTTACAGAAATGAAATATTGCTCTTTTCACACGTAGTTTATTACAAAGCCAACACGTGAATTCCCAGAATTAGTATACAGATCAGATTACACAAAAAAAATGCACTGTGACAAATGTTGTTGACAGCTGGCAAACTTATTCAAGTTGAAGGGAGTTAAGCTAAAACGATGCCTCCCTCAAGGCAGTAGCAATAACGTTTTCTGACTCTATGAGACGTACTGACCGGGATTGTGTTAACCGCTAGCTGAAATTCAGTACGACATAGGTTGATCGAAATACAGGGCTGCAGCTCAGAGGAACTCGCTGCAGTGAAGAATATTGGAAATTTGGTGACAACTGTCTTAAGAACTGAATTTAAAATAATGGAATTTCTTTATTACTTCGTATTAATCATTTAATACATTAAAATGGTAGTGAGTATTAAGATTTCACGATTATGGAAGATGGGATTTAAACTGTGTGGTAACCTGGAAGAACAGGAAATTAATATACCGTTGATACATTGTTACATTTCCGTTTGTTTATTTATGGCAAATCTCCAATGAGACCGGTTAGTGGAAAATCTGTGCTTTGAGCATTTCATATTGAAATTCCATGTACGTTTCTCATCCTTAACAAAGGCATAAATTTACTGCACAGGGGAAGATGAAAATGATGAAATGTGAAGGCTAGTTCTATAAACATTAATGCCGTTACTCTACTATTCTCAAAATTTGAATATGGTTTTAAAAATCCCAGTTTTTGAAAAGAAATCAGCGAAAGGCGAAAGGGGGAGACCTTATGCAAAGCATTTAATTTTCTAAAGTTTACATTTTATTGCGTCGCTGGATCTAACAAAAGCAGTAAGCTCTCTTAAGCGCCACTGCAGAGCAAGTGAGAAGCTGCTACCCACGCTCGAATCGATAAAGAAGGGGCCGTATGTAGTCACTGGAGCGAAGAGACGTGTGCGGGCCATGAGAAAGATACTAACATGGCGCTCTGTGCGTAGAGGAACTACATGCATTTGGAGTCAAAACTCAGAATTTTCTTTATTACAGATTAGTTACCAAAGTAGACTTTTATCATATCAAATACTGGGATGAGTTTACATGTCGTCGGAGCATTAATAGGACGATATCACTATCCAGAAAACCAGTTACAACAGTAAAAGAAATCAATATTGTTAATTTACCGTCGATGTACGGATATCTACGAAGTTTTACGAAGTATGCAATAGTTTTTGACTGTACGCCAGTCTCGTCCGTCGGCGATAGCAAGTACTCGGAGCCTATTCCCCTGTGTCAGTTGGCGATGGGATGTAAATACAAATCTATTCTCTGTACTAGTGGTCTTAACCACTATTTTAGTAACTTTTTGAGGTATGCTGTTTCAAGTACTTCATTGTAAACCCTTTCACGGTGTTCGCTAATAAATGCACCGTAATGGCATCCTGGGAGTAATTTCAAGTAGATTAGCTACCTGCACTTCCACGAATCACAGGTCGCCTGATTCTGTCCTCTAAATAATCCAGTGTGCTACAAGAACACCTTCGAAAGACAGATCTACGGAGAACTGGTAGGCGGAAACCCTGTGTGGCGATGAAGGTAAAGCAAGGGAGGGTTAAATTGAGCGGTTCAAAAAAATGTTCACATGTGTGTGAATTCCTAAGGGACCAAACTGCTGAGGAGATCAGTACTTAGACTTACACATTACGTAAACTAAACACACACACACATCCATACCCGAGGGAGAACTCGGACCTCCGGCGGGAGTGGCCGGACAATCCGTGACATGGCACCTCTAACCGTGCGGCCACTCAGCTCGGCCAACTTCCGCAGTCTCAAGCCGGAAGATGTGACCACTTCTACGGTACGTCACCTACAAACCGTTTTCTACAGACTTGTGTCTAAACTTACAAACTTTTATGGACATTTGGTGACACGAGTGTATCTCGCAACCTCTTCTTCTTTCTCTCTGTCAATAACTACATTTTTGGCGTGACAGAGCCACTATTACTGTCGTCAGACGATGAGTAGAATATTGTTTTGGCCCCGCAAGCTTCAAGTAACCCATTAAACTAGCTATGTGAACAGCTACAAGCCAAAAATTTCTAGCGAGACTAGAGATACCTGTGCGACCTGCGACCGCTGATGTGCCAGCAGAAAGACTGCAGCTTCAAAGTGACAAGGCTCCCGGTGAGTTGTGAGATGTGATGTGCCAGCAACGAGCAGCGATGCTGCAACATAAGGAGACCCTTTCGGTGGTAATCCCCATACCGATCAAAATGCATTTATTAATTCAGGGACCCCTCGAACTTTCGATACAGTTCCCGATTTATCTCGCCCGCCGCTCGTGGTCTCGCGGTAGCGTTCTCGCTTCCCGAGCACGGGGTCCCGGGTTAGATTCCCGGCGGGGTCAGGGATTTTCACCTGCCTCGAGATGACTGGGTGTTTGTGTTGTCCTCATCATTTCATCATCATCCAGGAATGTGGCGAAATTGGACTGAGCAAAGATTGGGTAATTGTACGGGCGCTGATAACCACGCAGTTGAGCGCCCCACAAACCAAAACACAAAACATCATCATCATCATCACCGATTTATCTCTGAAGATGTCACCCGCAGGCGAAGACCATACACGAGGGCATACTTTTAAAAAATGTTTTTATCTGCATCTACACACCTTACATCCTCAGCAAGCAACCGTAACGTGCGTGGTGGAGGGCACCCTGTCCTACTAGTCATTTCCTTTCCTGTTCCACTCGAAACCGAGGGAAAACGACTATCTGTATACCTCTTTATGAGTCCTAATTTCCCGTATCTTATCTTCTTAGTCTTTAATGAGAAATGTATGCTGGCAGCAGAACAGTCGTTCTGCAATTAGCTTCAAACGCTGGTTCTCCAAATGTTCTCAGTTGTATTACTCCAATAGAATATCACCTTCCCTCCAGGGATTCCCATTTGAGTTCCCGAAGCATTTCCGTAACAGTTGCGTGTTTTTCGAACCTACCGGTAATAATATTAGCAGTCCGCCTCTGAATTTCTTCGACATCTTCCCTTAATCCGACTTGAAGCAGATCCCAAACACTCGTGCAGTACTCAAGAGTAGGTTTCTCAGCGTCCTATATGCGGTCTCCTTACACTCTCTTAAAATCCTCACAATAAACCGGGGTCGATAATTCGACTTGCACGTTCCCTTTCATATCGCCTTGAAACGTTATGCCCAGGTATTTAAACTAAGTGACTGTATCAGGCAGGTCACTATTAATGCTGTATCCGCATATCACTAGTTTTATTCCCTACTCGTCCACATTAGCTTAGACTTTTCCACTTTTACAGATCGCTGCCATTCATCACACCAACAAGGCATTTCGTCTAAGTTATCTTGTACTATCCTACAGTCACTCAACTTCCTCACCTTCCAGTACACCGCAGCACCATCAGCAAATAACCTCAGATCGCTGCCAACATTGCCCGCCAGATCATTTATGTATATAGAAAATAATAGCAGTCCTATCACACTTACTTAGGCCACTCCTGAGGATACTTTGTCTCTGATAAACACTCGCCGTTGTGGAAAAAATAGTGGGTTCTATCACTTAGGAAGCCTTGGAGCTACTCACATAACAGTTTGCAGTGGGGTACCGTGTCAAGTACTTTTCGGATATCTAGAAATATGGAATCAGCCTGTAGCACTTCATCCATACTTCGCAGTGTATCATGTGAGAAAAGGACAAGCTGAGTGTCATATGACCGATGCTTTCTAAATCTGCTCTGATTTGTGCGCATAAGCTTTTTGCTCTCTTGGAATTTTGTTACATTCGAATTGACAATATGGTATAGAATTCAGCAGTAAACGGATGTTAAGGATATTGATCAGTGATTTTATCTGTCCGTTCTTTTACCCTTCTAATATACAGGAGTCACAGAGCTTTTGCCAATACCTTGAATTTTGCTCTGGGCGAGAGATTCGCGATAAATGCAAGTTAATCAACGGGCCAATGCTGTAGAGCACTGTTTGCAAAACCAAAATAGAGTTCTGTCCGCACATGGCGACATACTTGCTGTCAACTGCTTCAATTCTTTCTCTACGCCAGCTTAGCCAGCCGCTGTAGCCGAGCGGTTCTAGGCGCTTCAGTCCGGAACCGCACTGCTGCTGCGGTCGCAGGTTCGAATCTTGCCTCGGGCAGGGATGTCTGTGATGTCCTTAGGTTAGTTAGGCTTAAGTATTTGTAAGTCTAGGGGACTGATGACCTCAGGTGTCGTCCCATAGTGCTCAGAGCCATTTGAACCTCTACGCCAGGGGTGCCTATTACGCTGTCGTCCATACGGGACTCTGTGTGATGGCCAGACGACGGTAAGTTTGTGCGATTCTCCTGCGTGAACGATTTCTTGAACGCGGAACTTAAAACTTCGGCATTCGTTTTGCTGTCTTCAACTGCTACACCAGACTGGTCAAGGAGTGAATGGAAGGAAGCGTTAGACCTGCTCAGCGATTTCACATACGACCAGAATTTTCTTGTGATCTCGGCCAGATATTTTGCTGAGGTGTAACGGTGGTAGCCGTCGAATGGTACGCGCATAGATCTTTTCACAGGCGCACGAATATCTGCTAACCTCATTTTCGCGTTCTTTTCATACAGACGACGGCTTTCTACACTCCTGGAAATTGAAATAAGAACACCGTGAATTCATTGTCCCAGGAAGGGGAAACTTTATTGACACATTCCTGGGGTCAGATACATCACATGATCACACTGACAGAACCACAGGCACATAGACACAGGCAACAGAGCATGCACAATGTCGGCACTAGTACAGTGTATATCCACCTTTCGCAGCAATGCAGGCTGCTATTCTCCCATGGAGACGATCGTAGAGATGCTGGATGTAGTCCTGTGGAACGGCTTGCCATGCCATTTCCACCTGGCGCCTCAGTTGGACCAGCGTTCGTGCTGGACGTGCAGACCGCGTGAGACGACGCTTCATCCAGTCCCAAACATGCTCAATGGGGGACAGATCGGGAGATCTTGCTGGCCACCTTCTAGAGCACATTGGGTGGCACGGGATACATGCGGACGTGCACTGTCCTGTTGGAACAGCAAGTTCCCTTGCCGGTCTAGGAATGGTAGAACGATGGGTTCGATGACGGTTTGGATGTACCGTGCACTATTCAGTGTCCCCTCGACGAACACCAGTGGTGTACGGCCAGTGTAGGAGATCGCTCCCCACACCATGATGCCGGGTGTTGGCCCTGTGTGCCTCGGTCGTATGCAGTCCTGATTGTGGCGCTCACCTGCACGGCGCCAAACACGCATACGACCATCATTGGCACCAAGGCAGAAGCGACTCTCATCGCTGAAGACGACACGTCTCCATTCGTCCCTCCATTCACGCCTGTCGCGACACCACTGGAGGCGGGCTGCACGATGTTGGGGCGTGAGCGGAAGACGGCCTAACGGTGTGCGGGACCGTAGCCCAGCTTCATGGAGACGGTTGCGAATGGTCCTCGCCGATACCCCAGGAGCAACAGTGTCCCTAATTTGCTGGGAAGTGGCGGTGCGGTCCCCTACGGCACTGCGTAGGATCCTACGGTCTTGGCGTGCATCCGTGCGTCGCTGCGGTCCGGTCCCAGGTCGACGGGCACGTGCACCTTCCGCCGACCACTGGCGACAACATCGACGTACTGTGGAGACCTCACGCCCCACGTGTTGAGCAATTCGGCAGTACGTCCACCCGGCCTCCAGCATGCCCACTATACGCCCTCGCTCAAAGTCCGTCAACTTCACATACGGTTCACGTCCACGCTGTCGCGGTATGCTACCAGTGTTAAAGACTGCGATGGAGCTCCGTATGCCACGGCAAACTGGCTGACACTGACGGCGGCGGTGCACAAATGCTGCGCAGCTAGCGCCATTCGACGGCCAACACCGCGGTTCCTGGTGTGTCCGCTGTGCCGTGCGTGTGATCATTGCTTGTACAGCCCTCTCGCAGTGTCCGGAGCAAGTATGGTGGGTCTGACACACCGGTGTCAATGTGTTCTTTTTTCCATTTCCAGGAGTGTAGCTTGCAAGTATTAACTCGAGCAAACGCCGTCCGTAGAAGCCTTCGTTGCGCGGTTCGAGGTCTGCTAACTGTGAGTGTGGGTTCTTTGTGAAACGGAGGGCGACGGAGCAGTGACTGCCGTAGGATCTGCACCGACGGCGGGACAGAGCAGGCGCCGCGTGCCCCGTGCCTGACGTCGTAATTAACAGCTGGCTGACGTTCCCTGCGACACGTTGCCAGCCGGCGGCAACTGCATTCTCGCCCGTCTATTAGTCCAATAGACCAATTAAAACTGCGTCGCGCTAAGCAGGATTCTCAGCCGGGGTTGGATGCAGGGGGTGAGTGAAGCCAGCGGGGGTTGCTGAGGGCAATGAAGCGTTGCGGAATGCGAATTACCCCACCCCACCCCCACCCGCCCCTCAGTTCTACTACCCGTCTCCTCCAGCACCTCGTCTTAGCAGCGTTACACTAGTGCGTCAGCAGTCGGTTCGATGAGGGTCGTCACTGTTGTTAAATACCGAGTCTTCCTATTCACGCATTTTTCTTTTTTAAAAAATTCCTCTTTTGCACCACTTGTTTCATCCGTCACCTCTTCTAACTCTGCTGAGCTCTGCCAGTTACATTATACATGATTATTTACCTGAAATACACCACAGTTGTGCGTCTGTTGTGCTGTTTACATACAGTAGTACTGCATGCAGGTACTTACAGTGACTACTACATTGGTGAAACACGTACTTAATGGAATCACCGTGTGATGTTTTTAAATGAAACAACCCACATAGTTTTCTGTGATTATGAAAGTAGCGGTATTTTTACCTGTATTCAATTTGTTCCGTAGTCTGAGATATAACAATGATCAGTACTGGTGTATTTTTTATGTCAGTAGCTTAAAGTGAACATAATAATCGCAGTAATGGTAGAGATATCCATTGGTGGTTCTTGTACGCTTTTTCTGCGTTATGCAATGAGTCACAAAATATTGACACGAATATTTTATGAGAAGGCAGGAAGAAGTAGACCTCTGGGAAGATTTGTTTGCGTTGTGGGTAACCGGAACGATTATTACGTATTCTGAAATGAACGAAAAGCAGAAAAACAGAAAACGTTTCGTTATTTGTAGATGGCAGGCTGTACTGTGGTATCGATAGTAACGATGCCACATACTTTCAAAGGTTGGCACTACCACGAGACACCGGCGGCAGCGCCCTCTAGCTGGTGCTATGCAGCTCTACGAGCTCAACTACAGATTCTCCCCATTTCATCAGGTGCAGTCAGCCAGGACACTTTGCTTCAGGTTCTCACCTATGTACAAAGTTATGTAATATGTTTGCATATGTTTATCCACTAGTAAAGGCGATTAAACCGTATTTGCAGTACCGAGAGATTAGTACCTTTTCCTGTTCCTGTTCCTTACCCACGCGCCGCCTCCCAGGCTGGATACATAATGTACAATGTATGTTAGCTATGCATATACTAGCATACAAAACTAACAGCATCATGTAAGGTGCGCGACAAAATGTAATCACATTATTTCAAAATTTAGCATCCTAGAATTACATGTTTAAGCACAGTGTAAGTGAACAATATATAATGGCTCAACGAGTGACATATGTCCTAACTGCATATTGCCGGCAAACTAATGTAAAATATTTCGCACATAATAATCTCTCCTTTGTATACGTAAACGCTTTTATGCCAAAAATTCGAATAACCTACTCAATAAGTGAAGACACAATAGTAATTTTTCGGAAGTAAAATGAACACGTACTCCCTCTAAAGATAACGTATAACGAGCTGTAACATGTTTCGGTAATAATAAAACTGTAAAAACGGCGTCTTGAGTAAGGCAGTATTTTCTCTCTAGTATACTGATAACACCACGCTGAGGTGCCAAATCAAGGGATAACGATACCCACATTCACAAATGATAGTAGTGTTGCGTACACAACGCATAAAAGGGCAGTGCATTGGCGGAGCTCTCATTTGCACTCAGGTGATTCATGTGAAAAGTTTCCCACGTGATTATGGCGGGACGACGGGAATTAACAGACTCCGAACGCGGAACGGTAGTTGGAGCTACACGCAATGAACATTTCATTTCGGAAATTCTTAAGGGACTCAATATTCCGAGATCGACAGTGTCAAGACTGTGCTGAGAATACCAAGTTTCAGGCATTACCTCTTATCACGGACAAAGAAATGCCCGACGGCCTTCACTCAAAGACCGAGAGCAGTGGCCCTTGCGTAGAAATTAACATACAAGCAACACTGCATGAACTAATTGCAGAAGTCAATGTGGGATGTACGATGAACATGTTGGTTACGGCACTGCGGCGAAATCAGGCGTTATTGGGCTACGGCAGCACACAACCAACGCGAGTGCCTTTGCTAACAGCACGACATCGCCTGGAATTTTTCTAGATGACAACACGCCATGTCACCGAGCTACAGTTTCGCGATTCGTTTGAAGAACATTCTCAACCAGGGGTCAACACATCAGTTGCGATCGACTGGTCGATCGCTATGGCTTTATCAATCGATCTTTCACACCCCCTGTGCGGAATATTTTTAAGTGAGCTCGTTTTGGAAATACCAGTCAGTTCACAATGAGTGTTTCACACGGTAATTGTAGGCGGTAAATGTGACATCACTGTCTCCACCTCTGTCGTCTCCACTCCATCTACATCTCACCGTGAACTGCAGTTCGTCACTTTGTGAGCGGGAGTTACGCTGAGTGGGGATAGAGAGGGCTCAGGGTTTGATGCGGGACTAGACCTTTGGATAGCTCAGTTACAGAAATTAAATGTGGAACATTTTCCTCAAATACTGTCAGAACTGCTAGATCGAAAACATCACTGGATCAGGATGCTGAAAGTAAGTATATGGCCTACCTTACAGCATTGAAGAGAGGGAAAAAAATGGCTCTGAGCACTATGGGACTTAACTTCTGAGGTCATCAGTCCCCTAGAACTCAAAACTACTTAAACCTAACTAACCTAAGGACATCACACACATCCATGTCCGAGCCAGGATTCGAACCTGCGACCGTAGCGGTCGCGCGGTTCCAGACTGTAGGGCCTAGAAACGCTCGGCCACTCCGGCCGGCTTGAAGAGAGAGTTTGAAGGCAAATTTTCTGGTTTCAAGGCATTGTAAACTGTTCTAGCTTTCGTAGCTCAACTTTTTCCAAATGTGGATGTGGAAGATATTTATTCTAAAATGAGAGTTCTTTTCTCTTTTACTTAGGCTGATATTGAAAAAAAAAAATCAGTTTCCATAAAGTCAGAATACAATGAACAAAACTTTCGTAAATTAGTGAATATTAAAAAATACATTAACATTGTAAAAGTGGCGTCGTACGTTTTATCGTTTTTTGGATGAACTTATCTACGTGAGGCAGCGTTTTCAACAGCGAACATGGTGCAGTCTAGAAATACACTACTGGCCATTAAAATTGCTACATCAAGAAGAAATGCACATGATAACCGGGTATTCATTGGACATATATATTATACGAGAACTGACATGTGATTACATTTTCAAGCAATTTCGGTGCATAGATCCTGAGAAATCAGTACCAAGGACAACCACCTCTGGCCATAATAAAGGCCTTGATACGCCTGGGCATTGAGAAACAGAACTTGGATGGCGTGTACAGGTGCAGTTGCCCATGCAGATTCAACACGATACCACAGTTCATCAAGAGTAGTGACTGGCGTATTGTCACGAGCCAGTTGCTCGGCCACCATTGACCAGAAGTTTCAATTGGTGAGAGATCTGGAGAATGTGCTGGCCAGTGCAACAGTCGAACATTTCCTGTATCCAGAAAGGCCCGTACTAGACCTGCAACATTTTGTCTTGCACTATGCTGCTGAATTGTAGGGTTTGTCAGGGATGGAATGAAGGGTAGAGCCACGGGTGTAACACATCTGAAATGTAACGTCCACAGTTCAAAGTGCCGTCAATGCGAACAAGAGGTGACCGAGACGTGTAACCAATGGCACCCCGTACCATAACGCCGGTTGATACGTCAGTATGGCGATGACGAATACACGCTTCCAATGTGCGTTCACCGCGATGTCGCCAAATACGGATGTGACTATCATGATGCTGTAAACAAAACCTGGATTCATCCGAAAAACTGACGTTTTGCCATTCGCGCACCCAGGTTCGTCGTTGAGTACACAATCGCAGGCGCTCCTGTCTGTGATGCAGCGTCAAGGGTAAGCGCAGCAATTGTCTCCGAGCTGATAGTCCATGCTGCTGCAAACGTCGTCGAACTGTTCGTACAGATGGTTGTTGTAGTGCAAACGTCCCCATCTATTGTCTCAGTGATCGAGGCTTAGCTGCACTATCCGTTACAGCCATACGGATAAGATGCCTGTCATCTCGACTGCTAGTGATCCTAGGCCGTTGGAATCCAGCACGGCGTTCCGTATTACCCTCCTGAACCCACCGATTCCATATTCTGCTAACAGTCATTGGATCTCGACCAACGCGAGCAGCAATGTCGCGATACGATAAACCGAAATCGCGATAGGCTACAATTCGACCTTTATCAAAGTCGGAAACGTGAGGGTACGCATTTCTCCTCCTTACACGAAGCATCACAACTTCACCAGGCAACGCTGGTAAACTGCTATTTGTGTATGAGAAATCGGTTCGAAACTTTCCTCATGTCAGCACGTTTTAGGTGCCGCCGCCGGCGTCAACCTTGTGTGACTGCTCTGAAAAGCTTATCATCTTCATATCACAGCATCATCTTCCTGTCGGTTAAATTTCGTCTGTAGCACGTCATCTTCGTGGCGTAGCAATTTTAATGGCCAGTATTGTAAATTGACTGCTCTTTATTTTTCAGACTGTGTAAGGTTGACTCTCATAAATTATTCACCATTTTATAATAAACTTCGCAATGATATGAAAATCATTGTACGTCACTAAACTTTTTCAGCGTTTATGTTGGTGTACATTTTAAGTTTTTTCACATGCATAATATGTTGAAAATTAAGTGGTACGTCTACTTATGTTTCATGTTTTTTTGTGTTACTGAAATGCTTAATTTTAGGTATGGTGATGTTTTGTGCTTAAACCTGTGGGAATTTTTAACTCAATAGATCTCGAAACGGACTAAGTTGCATGTATTATAGTTCAAGCCTAAAAAGGCTGAGCATTCTTGTTCCGCACAATTCCAGAGAAGTGTTTTTCCACCGAGATAGACGGAAATGACTCCCATCTACCATTTACGGAACGTCATCGAGAGATCAGTTCGTGCACAAAATCCTGCACCAGCAACAGATTCGCAGTTATGAACAGTTATAGAGCAGCATGCCTCAAGATCTCTGCAGGGAACTTCCAACAACTTGTCGGGACCACTCCAATAGGCGATTCTGCACTGCGCCTGGTAACAGGAGGCTCCACATGATATTAGGAGGTATCCCATAACTACTGTCACCTCAATGTGATATCTCAGAAGACAGACTTAAGGAAAATAGACATCAGTTCACAGAATTTGTAAATTAAAAGAATCCTTCTGACAGTGTCGACTGGAATACAGTCTTTCAAATTCTGAATGTAGCAGGCATAAAATTTTCGGACCTAAAAGTCATCGACAACTTGTACAGATACCAAACTGGAGTTATAACCATGGGACATGAAGGTGGGCAACTGTTGAAAAGGGAGTGAGACAGTGTAATCTACTCCATCATCCTATTTCCATCTATTGTCCACATTAAAAATGTCCAGTCCAAGTAATTAATGAGCAAAGTCTTTTATGAAGATGTGAGATGAACGAAGATTACAATAGACTTCTAGTTTACTTACCTTGTCATGTTCAGATGACTCCAATTCTTCTTGTCTAGGGGTCTGATTCTTGAAGCTAAAAATCTCACATCATGTTCTCACGGCTGGTTTGAACTAAATAAATCTGAAGATTGTTGTTGCAGCATTTTTTACTTAAATATTCTTTCTCACATTTTAGTATATCATACAGTATTTTGATTTTTCACATTAACAAAGCCGAAATTACATTGTTCGCAAAAAAATACAAAAATACGTCCGATCACATCAGAGGCTAGCTTACGACTCCCACACTCTGCGGAAATAACAATATCCCAAAGGGTTTACCATTTTTCTTAACAAATGAATTTCTACTAGTTTCCGTTACATTATTAATTTCGATTATCAGTTCATAAATGAATCCAGAAATAAACATAGTTTACAGTACAGGATTGCATAATTAATACTAGAAATTTTAAGAGTGCCAATATTTCGTAATTTCAATGTTTTTTAAAAAAATAATTTTAACTGTACTTTCTGAACTAGCAGGCCTACTTACCGATTATAACATCGAAACTAAAATATTTTATGAAGTAATTCCTATTCATAAATTTTAGCTTGAAATATAACGTATTGAGTATAAAATTTTCGGAAAGGCAACTGAGATAATACTAACCGGTCCAAAATTCGAATAATAGTACTGGTATCAACAACTATTGTTGAGGTAAAGTAATGCTAGAGGAGGATGTCCCGTTACAAGAGGACTGTAACTTATCCATCATGATATTCAGTCTGTACATTAAGTAAGCTGTGAGTAAACACAGGAGAAATTCAGAAATGCATTTGAAGTTCAAGGAGAAGAAATTAAAACTTTGAGGTTTTCCGATGGCATTGTAATTCTGTCAGAGGCGCCAAAGTACCTGGAAGAGCTGTTAAACGGACTGGATTGGCCCTCAAAGAGGTTAGAAGATGAACACCAACAACAGCAAAAACAAAGGAAGTCGAATTAAATCAGATGATGCTGAGGCAGGTAGATCCGAGATGGATGTAGATGAGTTTTGCTGTTAGGCAGTAAAATAACTGACGATGGCAGAACTAGAGAGGAAATAAAGTGCAGTCTGGCAATACCGAGAAAAGAATTTTCGAAAGCGAGAAATTCGTTAACATGTAATATAAATTTAAGGAACTATTAATGAAGAAATCTGTATGAAGTTTAACGTTGTGCGGAAACTAAATGTGGAATATACGCAGCTCGGACCGGAAGAGAATAGCTTCTGAAATGTGTTGCTACACAAGAATTCGAAAGATTAAATACATAAATTGGATAGCTAATGAAGCAGCACTGAATTGGAATTGGAGAGTTAGGGAATATGCGGCACAGCTTGCCTAAAAAGATGGGATCGGTTGACAGGACACACCCTAAAGTTATCAATAAATCGTCAGTTTGGTAACGAGGGAAGTAGAGTAGATCAAATTTGTTTCGGGAGACCGAGACTCGACTACAGCAGGAATAGTTAAACAGATGTTTATTTAATTACTAGCTGACAAACCCGGCATTGTCCGAGTATTCATTGTGCCAATTTCATATTAGAAACGAAAACAAAAACTGAACTGTGCTTATAGTGAATTATGGAGGAAAAAATTCATTTCCTTGTATTCGTGCAAAACAGCTTTGAAATTACGGAACAGTTGTTCAAACAAATGCGGATCATGTACAAATGTAAATGTGCCGTATCCAAGTTCAGAAAAATGATGCTGGGCAGTTTCTGTACCCTGGGAGCAACTGGTTCCCGTATCTACAACGTAATTTTGTAAATATTTTTAACTCAACGCCTCTTCATAACTCTATAGCGGCTATTGTTTTCACCTACAGCCATTTGCGCTTCGCAGTTGAAACCAGTCAGAAGTGCTGCCAGGTGTCACAGATTTCCTTGAATTGGCTCTACTGTAGGGTTGCCTCAATAGTAAAGAATAATATTGTTGGTCTGAGGCATAAGTACGTAGTGTTTATGTTTTGCATGTTTGTATTCCGGCTGCTATGGGTTTATTTATCGAATATCATTTTCCATTTCTAATTCACCGCTGTTATCTGAATTTATACATTGTCCTTTAGTCATTTTGAGATAGTGGGTGAAACAGTGTGCCCTAGAAAATGGAGTGCCAAGTAGAGAAATCCGAACGTTTCCGATATATTCTTCTGTTTGGGTTAAGAAGAGGGATGACAGCAACGGAGGCAGCCATAAACATATAATCGTGTATGGGGATAATTTGGCTGTAGCTAAAATCACAAAAGTCATCGGGTCGATGGATTGTGAAGAGACTGGGTCGCCACCACTCACCATACACTCGATAGAGGTAGACATATAGTTGAAGCAACATCGAGTGACGTACCCGCATGTATCATCCAAGCTCAGTTCGACTCCATGCACGGTTGGCTTATAACCAGTTTTGCTAACAAAGGTTGCAGCACGGCATACTAAACTTCACATCCACGATACCCCGAAATAACCTACAAAATTTAATCAAGTATTCTTCCTGCTATACTGTATGCACTCAATAAGGAAAATTTCGTTAATAGCTATACTTCCTTGTGTTGCACTTCTGATGGCCACACTCCGGTGCCTTTACCTTTCCTAAAGCAAAACAGATCGTCATGTGACAGATTCTCAATTTTCGTTCACATTCTTGCATATGTTATTGTACCGAGCAGTATCACTGCACGAGTTGTTGCTCTCATTATGCAGTAGTTTCGGAATTTATCTGCCGACGCTGTCTTTGTGATTTTGTGAATGACATTATTCACAAAGGCCGACGGTATGTCTCCGTTCTCATTGGTTCTGCTTATTAACTTAGGTAATAATAGTTCGGTTAATAACACCTTCATTGCTTCACTGCAGGACCCATAAAGCAAGGTCAGACTGAGAATCTAATACTGGATCACCAGTGTCTTCCAAATCATCAACCGCCTCTTCTTCTGTTACGTCAGCAGACAGTTCTTTTCCATCGCAAAGACCACCAGTGTAATCGTTCTGTCTGTCCGTCCTCTCCATTAATAGTGGAATTTCTTTTGCACTCCTAACGCTGACACCTTTGCTTTTAAGTGCTCTGAAAATTATTTTGACTTTCCTTACGCTGAATCTGTTCCTGAGATGATTATATACTTCTCGGTTTTCTCATATTTTTCCTGCAGCCGTTTAAGTTTAGCTTCCTTTCAGTCCCTATCTATTTCAGACTAACTAATAATAGTGTATTACTTTGGTTTCCTGGATATTTTTATACTTCCTTCTTTCGTTCATGAACTGAATTCTGTATTTCCAAAGTATTGATTTAAGAAACATAATGTATCCTCCCTATAGAATTACAGGCGTTACGTGTGTTATTACTATACTTCCTATTAGTTTTCAAAAATATCCGTGATATTGCAATATCGCTATCAACACGTCAGCGCAGAATAAATATAATACAACGACTGTGTATATTGCAAGTCTTATTAGTCTTGATTTCCGAGAAAACAACGGCTGGTTGACGATCTGGTGCCATTCTTTTTTTAAAGCATTGTTCTCCAATCTCCCAGCTACTCTATTCATCAAAGCACGAACAAGATGGCGGTTCTGATGTTCTTTGAAATACACATGCAACAGATTTTCACACAGTTATTAATAAAAATATTTTTTTCACTTATCGCACTACTCCTGCCACTCAACAACTGTCTAAGGTCCGCTGTCGCATATTAATTCAATATTTAACGATGGAATAAAAAAACTTATCTAGATGGACTACTACAATGAACACAAATAACAACTGGGCATTGTCCGTGCCACTAGCAGCGTATGAATGTATGAATGAGGATGTACGCTGCCTCATAAAGTTGTGAATCACCCAGAAGGCATGGGCGGATGTCTATGTAACTTCGTGCACTTACTCACCGTCGATGGGTATACAGGTGGTAACAGTTGTACTTCTCTGTGACAAGTACATTACTGGCCATTATAATTGCTACACCAAGAAGATGACGTGCTACAGACGCGAAAATTAACCGACAGGAAGAAGATGCTGTGATACGAAAATGATAAGCTTTTCTGAGCATTCACACAAGGTTGACGCCGGTGGCGGCACCTATAACGTGTCGACATGAGGGAAGTTTCCAACCGATTTCTCATACACAAACAGCAGTTTACCAGCGTTGCCTGGTGAAGTTGTGATGCCTCGCGTAAGGAGGAGAAATGCGTACCATCACGTTTCCGACTTTGATAAAGGTCGGATTGTAGCCTATTGCGATTGCGATTTATCGTATCGCGACATTGCTGAGTGCGTTGGTCGAGATCCAATGACTGTTGGCTGAATATGGAATCGGTGGGTTAAGGAGGGTAATACGGAACGCTGTGCTGGATCCCAACGGTCTCGTATCAGTAGCAGTCAAGATGACAGGCATCTTATCCGCATGGCTGTAACGGATCGTGAAGTCACGTGTCGATCCCTGAGTCAACAGATGGGGACGTTTGCAAGACAACAACCATCTCCCGGCCACCAATGACATGCGATCGTTTCACCTCATTTTGTTATGATCACACTTGTTTCCTCTTACTTTATAGAAGTCAGTAAATGTTCATTTTTACTCGTAACTGTGTTCAAGCTTTCCGTAACTGGAATTCATCCCACGTCCCATCCACTTCTGATCCATAGCGCAATAATTGAATACAGGCCATTGTTCTTCACGAATTGTTGTTGTTATTGTTGTCTTCAGTCCAGAGACTCTCCATGCTACTCTATCCTGTGGAAGCTTCTTCATCTCGCAGTACCTAGTACAACCTACATCCTTCTGAATCTGTTTAGTGTATTCATTTTTGGCCTCCCTCTTCGATTTTTACCCTCCACGCTGCCTCTAATTCCTAATTGGTGATCCCTTGATGCTTTAGAATAAGTCCTACTAACCGATCCCTTCTTCTAGTCAAGTTGTGCCACAAACTTCTCTTCTCCCCAATCCTATTCAATACTTCCTCATTAGTTATGTGATCTGCCCATCTAATCTTTAGTATTCTTCTGTAGCACCACATTTCGAAATCTTCTACTCTCTTCTTGTCTAAACTATTTATAGTCCATGTTTCACTTCCATACATGGCTACACTCCTTATAAATACTTTCAGGAACGACTTCATAACACTTAAATCTATACTCGATGTTAACAAATTTCTCTTCTTCAGAAACGCTTTCCTTGCCATTGCCAGTCTACATTTTATATCCTCTCTACTTCGACCATCATCAGTTATTTTTCTTCCCACATAGCAAAACTCATTTACTACTTTAAGCTTCTCATTCCCCAATCTAATTCCCTCAGCAACACCCGACTTAATTCGACTACATTCCATTACCCTTGTTTTGCTTCTGTTGATGTTCATCTAATATCCTCCTTTCAAGTCACTGTCCATTCCGTTCAACTGATCTTCCAAGTCCTCTGCTGTCTCTGACAGAATTGCAATGTCATTGGTGAACCTCAAAGTTTTTATTTCTTCTCCACGGATTTTATTTCATACTCTGAATTTTTCTTTTGTTTCCTTTACTGCTTGCTCAATATACAGACTGAATAAAATCGGGGATGGGCTGTAACACTTTACGAATTATTTAAATTACCGCAAGGTTAGAACGTTGGATCTTAAATTGTTAAATGTACGGCCTTAACTATTGCGAGGTGCCGGGGCTATCAGTGTATTTAACACTAAATTCTACTCGAATCTTCATATGGAAATGATACTCTAAGCCCCCCCTTTTCTAACTCCTACTTTTGCTGTTGCACATGGATTAAGAAGACACCGGAACTGACTGTAATCGACCCTGCAAGTGGAGTAGAAAAGAGTTTGGCACCTGCAATAATTTAATTTGATAGACATGAATTAAATAGAGGAAAGTTTCAGTAACATAGTGAGAAATGAAAGGGTTGCTCTACCGATTAACAGAATGAAAGGTCTGCCAAAAATAACAATTTGATGTATTATGACTAAACTCAAAATCATAAACAAAACACATGAAACATTTACAATACATCAAATTGGATCAAATTGGGTACTCAAATAAATGCTGTGAAGGTGAAGTTGTCCATAAATTAGATTGTGACATTTATGACCAAGTGGTATGTGGAGCCAATTCCTTGCAACTCAAATCTTAAGAGAAACACCCAGCCAAATCAACATTAATTGCTGCTACCATAGTGATAACTCAGACAATGAACACCCAAGACAGAACAAAGTTAGAAAAGACGAACAGGCGCGCTCTGCTGAGCTCTGATTATCACAGTGCAAATTCCCTAGTCTGCCGGTGCTGCGGACATACATTACCAAGCTGTCTTCTTAACTGCAAGGACATGATCTGGCGTACCGGAAGCGATGGCTGGTTGCTTCGATGTCCCGTTGTGGTGATGATAATGTCGCGAGTATAGCCTGAAACAAATTGTCCTGGTCTGGTTGTTCCAGACTAAAGACTTCCTATCAATACAAAAGGGCCTCTGAGGGAGACAAAGAAGGCTCGCCACACAATCACTGACGGTACAGTGATTGATTTTAACAAGCGAAGTCACACAGTAACTCCGATACAGTCAACTTTACTCAAAACTGCCCAAGACAGACAACATAGGCTGCTTGTACGCAGAACACTCAATTGCCAACTGTACTTGGAAAGTTACGTCGAAGTCGAAACTTCAGCAACTTCGTTAAACAGTTACAATCAAATAAAAGTATATTAGACAGCCAACGGAAGGCAGGCTGTCCAGGGCAGCGAGAGCTCAGTCTTGTAACCTACTCCGACCGAAAGGCGAGAACCGACACCCACCAGAGCACCCGTACAAACCGAACATAGAACATTCCCGCCCCCACGACAGTGGCCGTGGTTAAATGTTCCAATCAGCAACTCGAAAACCGGCGGAAAATTCCACTCTATTGCCGAAGCACTACCATTCCACCAATGGAGATTCTTGGCGCCAATTTCTGCACCGAATTTGCTACGTCATGGAGCTATGCCCTGAGCAAGCGAATCACAGTTACGATTTTGCAGAAAACTTGGGAATTTGCCCGCCAAGACTGCCTGGGGACACAAGTCATTCCCAAACCTCGCTGGTAGCCCGCCAGAAAGTGTTTTCGCTAAGTTTCTGTGAAGTAATGGAATCTCTAGGCCAGCCGCTCCTTAAGGCCCCTGCGGGCGTGTGTCCGCCGCTATTACGACAATGTCGGCGTCTGGAAAGCATTCACTCGACTCTCTCACACCCGTCAGATTAACCCTTTCAAAATCAGCAGAGCCCGCCTGTCACCGGACCACCCGGGTGACGAGAGACGCTGCGTGGATAGTCCGCGTGTGAAGGTATAGCAACTTTCACTGCATGCAATTAGAGAGGAAAATCGAATTACTCAGAGTAAGATAGAAAAACGAGAGGGGGCTTCTGCCACCTCTCACTATCAAACCAGAGCCAAGACTGTTCAGGCTACGGCCGCAGCCATTAAGTGAGCAACTTCGCGCGAAGTAGTAGCGGCAGTCCCTGTGTTTCTGTATTTAATATTGCAACTCCTGTACCACACAGTGTACCAGTCTTTTAGTGTTTCCCGAATTTTTCAACCTATTTTATGAGCAACGGGTGTACTGCCACACATGTTGGTGCAGCCGCAGGTGGCTCGACGCTGTTTGCAAGTGAACCCCGATCACTGGCTGCCATGCTCGACGACGTGGGTGGGGTAGCGTGCTGCCGGCTGCTGGCTCGACAGACCGCGCCGGTAGACCAGTTCCCGCGTGCCGCACCCGCCCGCCTGGCATCCAACACACACACACACACACACACACACACACACACACACACACGGTGCTGCCGCTCGCCACTCGGCCCTCCCACACACGGCCGGCGCGGCGCGGGCCCACACTGCTGCTGTTGGAGACGCTCACTTTTTGATGAACACCGCGGCCCTCACCGGTCGGCCGCGCTCCCGTATGGATGAGACGCAACTTTTCCATTAACTGTTTTCGCGGCGGTTCTCAGGCTGCCGGGAAACATGCGATGAA
The DNA here is from genome assembly GCF_023864275.1 of Schistocerca cancellata. Classification (NCBI taxonomy): domain Eukaryota; kingdom Metazoa; phylum Arthropoda; class Insecta; order Orthoptera; family Acrididae; genus Schistocerca; species Schistocerca cancellata. The sequence goes on from NC_064631.1 coordinate 172,773,194, forward strand.
TTCTTGAACGCGCGCCCACCTGCTCACCGGCCTACACCTTCGCCGCGTGTCTCTGGGTGCACCGCCGCGCCGCACATGTCTCACACCTTCCGCTGAGGCCCCGCTCGTATCGAAACGAACGTACAGCAGCGAACGAGGGTCCGCTCCTGTGTCAACGCTAGGTTCAAATGGCTCTGAGCACTATGGGGACTTAACTTCTCAGGTCATAAGTCCCCCAGAACTTAGAACTACTTAAACCTAACTAACCCAAGGACATCGCACACACCCATGCCTGAGGCAGGATTCGAATCTACGACCGTAGCGGTCGAGGGGTTCCAGACTGTAGCGCCTAGAACTGCTCGGCCACCCCGGCCGGCTAAATCCTAGGTGCGCGTGAGCAAACGGTATTCGGCATTGTTCGGTTCACATTCCCTTGTGTTCATTCGTGCTCCACTGTCTGTCGACGTTTTAGCAGATCATCAAATGAAGTTCTCATCCTCTCCATTTCGCCGCTAGTAGAGCAAAACGCTTTCGTCTGCTGTCTTCTCTAATTTTATTTTTATTGTAATGAGTTAAGTGAGCGATGGAGTGGTCGGAATAGAATGTACTCTACTGGCCATTAAAATTACTACACCACGAAGATGACGTGCTACAGACGCGAGATTTAACCGACAGGAAGAAGATGCTGTGATATGCAAATGATTAGCTTTTCAGATCATTCACACAAGGTTGGCGCCGATGGTGATACCTACAACGTGCTGACATGAGGAAAGTTTCCAACCGATTTCTCATACACAAACAGCAGTTGACTAGCGTTTCCTGGTGAAACGTTGTTGTGATGCCTCGTGTAAGGAGGAGAAATGCGTACCATCACGTTTCCGACTTTGATAAAGGTAGGATTGTAGCCTATCACGATTGCGGTTTATCGTATCGCGACATTGCTTCTCGCGTTGGTCGAGATCTAATGACTGTTAGCAGAATATGGAATCGGTGGGTTCAGGAGGGTAATACGGAACGCCATGGAGGATCCCAACGGCCTCGTATCAATAGTAGTCGAGATGACAGGCATCTTATCCACATGGCTGTAACGGATCGTGCAGCCACGTCTCGATCCCTGAATCAACAGATGGAGACGTTTGCAAGACAACAACCATCTGCTCGAACAGTTCAACGACATTTCAGCAGGATGGACTATCAGCTCGGAGACCATGGCTGCGGTTACCCTTGACGCTGCATCACAGACAGGAGCGCCTGCGGTGGTGCGCTCAACGACGAACCTGGGTGCACGAATGGCAAAACGTCATTTTTTCGGATGAATCCAGGTTCTGCTTACAGCATCATGATGGTCGCATCCGTGTTTGGCGACATCGCGGTGAACGAACATTGGAAGCGTGTATTCGTCATCGCCATACCGGCGTATCACCCGGCATGATGGTATGGGTGCCTTCGGTTACACTTCTCGGTCACCTTTTGTTCGCATTGTCCGCATTTTGAACAGTGGACGTTACATTTCAGATGTGTTACGACCCGTGGCTCTACCCTTCATTCGATCCCTGCCAAACCCTACATTTCAGCAGGATAATGCAGGAGCGCGTGTTGCAGGTCCTGCACGGGCCTTTCTGGATACAGAAAATGTTCGACTGCTGCCCTGGCCAGCACATTCTCCAGATCTCTCACCAATTGAAAACATCTGGTCAATGGTGGCCGAGCAGCTGGCTCGTCACAATACGCCAGTCACTACTCTTGATGAACTGTGGTATCGTGTTGAAGCTGGACGGGCAGCTGTACCTGTACACGCCATCCTAGCTCTGTTTGACTCAATGCCCGGGCGTATCAAGGCCATTATTTCGGTTAGAGATGGTTGTTCTGGGTACTGATTTTTCAGGATCTTTGCACCCAAAATGCGTGAAAATGTAATCACATGTCAGTTCTAGTGTAATATATTTGTCCAATGAATATCCGTTTATCATCTGCATTTCTTCTTGGTGTAGCAATTGTAATGTCCAGTGCTGTTATATGACAGAAAAGAAAGAAATGATGCACTATGAAGTAACTGTTGAAATGGGACAGAAATCAGTAATCGTGATGTACATTTATGGACAACCAAATGACTACATTTGAATAGGAGCTATGGAACTACTCGATGATTTTGGCGGGAATGGATGAACCGTGGCTGGACACCGCGTCAAGCATCCTACCTGGAGAGACGACAGAATGCGAGGTTTGACCAATCTTGACAGAGGCACTCAGAGCCCCTGATTCATCATTATCATTGACGCGACGTGCTACTGGTGTTCCAACGAGTCTCAAGAACCATTAATAGGCGGCTTACAGAAAAGGGGCTGAGGTCACCACGCTCCTTGCGCCGAATACTTTTTCCCTCTGTAGTCCAACAAGCACGTTTGTAAATGTGTCGGCAATATTCAGCCTGGAATCTCACTGACTGGAGTAGAAGTGTCTTCATTGATGGGTCCTGCTTCAAACTGAGCCCCGATGGCCAGAAAACACTTGTCTGGAGACGATCCATAGGGCTATGGGATGCAAACCTGGCAGTCGCTCGCCATATGACCGGACAGCCAGCGGTGACAGTCTGGGATGCCGGTTCTTTTCATAGCAGTACCCCTTTGGTTGTCATCCGCAGCAACCTTAAAGCGCAGAGCTACGTCGGCGATATTTTACGCCTCGTTTTGTTGCCCTTCATGCCAAGCCATCCTGGGCTTACATTTCAGCAAGGTAACTCCCATTCACACACGGCGAGAAGTTCTACTGCTTGTATTCTTCCTTACCGAACTCCAACTTTGGCAGTAAGGTCGCCGGATCCGTCACCAGTTGAGAATGTTTGGAGCATTATGGGCATGGCCATCCAACGATCTGGGGATTTTGACGGTCTAATGAGCCAATTGGACAGAATTTTAAAAGCATGCTGTCCCTCAGAAGGCCGTCTCACAACTCTATAAATCAGTGCCAAGCCGAACAACTGCTTGTATAAGGATCATGGGCAGACCAAAGCCTTTTTTAATTGCTGAATTTATGAGGCTCTTTCTTTTGAATAAATGATTAAGTTTTCCTGAAATTGTAATAATTTGTTTGTCTGTATATGTGCATCACATCTACCGATTAATGTCGCATTTGGATTGTTCTTACATGCTACGTCGTTTTTATACTTCTTGTCTTAGTGCGTAAAGCTTTTGCACACTTGAGATCCTATAGATGTCGAATTGATAGACTCAGTGAGCAAACGACGAATTCACTATACGCTTCCGTCAAGGGGAGTAAAAGTGAATTAGCTCAAGCCTTGTAATTCTAAGCGAAACTATCAGACTAGTCTGCAAATGTTTGTTTCACATAAGCTTGTAATGCCATGTCTACGTACAGTAATCGCTCCGACATATCTGATGATGGATAAATTCCGAAACGAGTCATGTGAGCAATAAAATCATTCCTTGCCTGACATTTGACTTCTACCACTGCAAAGCTCTTTGTTTCCCATATTTTGAAAGGTGTTATTATGGACCAAAACAATTAAAAGTGTCCAGTGAATATGGGCTATAAAAATGAGCGATCCTTAAGAGTTACGGGCACTTATTCACTTTTTCTACTCTGAAGTACATCTCTTTTACTCAATGAAAGCTTTGCTGCTACGGTTTATGGATTTATTTCATACAAAGTATCCTTTACCGGCAACATCGCTTACACGGCACTGTATGTCAACAGGTTATGATGCACCAGTTTACAGAAAGCTGTTCCATGACAATTTTTACACCCCTTGGGCTACAACTATATTATAGCATCCGATAACCGCTGATCTGTAATCTCCTCCATGATTTCCAAATAGCAAATCATCTTCAAATCATAATGGAGGGGATTACAAATCATAGGGTATTGGATGGTATAATATAGTAATAGCCCAAGGGATGCAAAAATTGTCATCATACCATAAAAGTCATCAGATGGCGCTAAGAAGTATAGATTCTTGATGAAAGAAATATTCAACGTAGCAGTTGGGTGGGCATTGAGCGAATCAATGGTAACACATGAAAATTTGCGCTAGACTGGGAGTTGAAGCCAGATTTTCAGCTTTTCATGAGCAGTCGCCTTAACTGTCTTGGCTATCCGAGCATGCTCCATGTCTACCCAAAATCTTAATATGCTGCATGTTACTGAGTGCTGCTACTCTGTATTGTGTGCCATAAGGAGATTTGCGTCAGACGGGTGACGCGCTCAGATAGCCAAGGCAGTGAAGGCGACCACTTACATAAAATCGGAAATACAGATTCGACTCCTAGTCTGGCATAAATGTTCATCTGTCACCGTTGCGTTCTCTGAATGCTCCATCGCAGCTAAATGTCAGATGTTTCTTTTATCATGCATTGAGTACAGGTGCTGATCGAATCAATGGTATCTCTTCTTTCAGATGTGCACGTCCGAAAGAACAGACACTATCCATTATAAAGTATGTATGTCACTACGATTACCTCTACCTGAATGTGAGGACTGTGATGGATGGATCTTCTTCTTCTAGTTCCTATCCTTTTCGGATGTTGGCAATCTGCATATCCCACCCCAATTATTACAAAAATGTTTAGTAGTCTAGGACAATGTCAGTACTTTATAGCAGTGGATCTAAGAAACGGATATCACCAGCTGGAGGGAGTCCCAGAGAAAGACGACTTTCATGTTCCCATGGGGACATTGCCAGTATTGGAGGATGTCATTTCGGCTGAAAAACGCGCTAGCCACGTTCCAGAGGTTATTAGATGGAGTCTTGCATAGTTTAAGGCCAAAGAACATCATGCCATATTTGGGCGATATCATCGTATTATCGAATGATATGCCAAAGCATATGAAGCACTTGGAGCATACATTTAGGAAGCTATGATCTACACATCTGACGCTTAACATATGCAAGTGCCATTTTGTGCAACTGCACCTAAAGCATCTACGGCATGTGACTAGCAGGAAAGATGCTTAAACTGATCATCAACTAACAGAGGTAATCCGGAACTTCACAGCACCACAAACCACTAAACAATTATAGTCATTCCTGGGTTTATGTTATTATTATTGTAAATTCGTAAACAACTTATCACAGAGCCTTTGAATCAATTGTTGAAGAAGAGTGCGAAATTCTAGTGAACGTCAGCACCGAAGGCAGCTGTTGGGTCTGATCGAGCAATAGTCTTTCCTGATTTTGAGCAAGAATTTATACTGTCCTGCGACACCTGCTGTGGGCCAGTTGGTTGTATTTTGAGCCAGAAAATAAGTGAGCAGCAACATCCAACGGCGTATGATTTGACGAAATCAAAAAAAGCTGAGGCTAGCTACTCCACTATTGAAAAAGGAATGTTGGCAGCATACTATCATTGTATACTATCATTGTTATTTATGTGGATGTATGTTTCAAACTGTCACAGCCCTTGCATAATTATAGTGGTGAAAACTCAGAGAGTATGAGTGCTCATCTCACTCATCTATCTCTCTGAATGCTCCCCGGCAACTAAATGTCATATGTTCCTTCCTTCATGTACTGAGTACAGCTACTGATCGAATCAACGGTGTCTCTTCTTTCAGACATGCGTGTCCAAAAGAACAGACACCATACACGTATAAAATTCAGATCCTGTTGCGATTACCGCTTCCTGAATGCGAAAATTGCAATGGATGCACGTCGCATCCCCTTTATTACAGAAACGTTAAACAGTATATGAAAATGCCACTACGTTCAACAGTGGATCTAAGAAGCGGATGTCACCAGCTAGAGGTAGTCCCAGATGGATGAGTAGTTGAAATTTTGTCATAGAGAAGAGGAAAACATGACGTTGAGGAATATGTGAAAAACTGTGTACCTTGTGCACAAAGAGCTGAGCTTGTTCGTCATAAAATTCCATTATAATGACTGCCAGAGGCATTTAAATACTTTCAGATGATTGGGTTTCACATTTTAGCTCCATTCAATAGGACACCCACTGGAAACAAATATTTACTGAAAATTACAGATCATTTTTCAAGATTCTGGCAATGGTGGCAACTCTTGATCAGCAGGCTAGTTCAGTTGTCCAGGCTTTAGTTAACAGCTGCCTGATGCCTTAGCTATGGATCAGGCTAAAAATTTAATATCAGACTTAATGAAGCAGTTGCGTCATGCACTTAGTATCCAGAAGTTACACACAAGCCCATTCCATCCACAAACTAATGGCAAAAGGAAACAGATTCGTAAGACCACCTCTACAATGTTGAGATATTATGCTCATAGCCATCATACAGACTGGGAAACATAACTACAATACAAAACTTGCACGTATAACTCGTAAGTACTGTAAGATTCTCATTTGTTTTCTGCTATTGTAAATACATAGTTCAGCTTCACTGTAGTGGGACTGAGCGCACTGCGTGAGCAGTGAGTAAGATCCTTGACTCTGTGTTTGGTTGTACCTATGGTTAACTTGCTAGTCAGGCAGTTGTGCAGCGCTGAGGCATTCTTATTTGAGGCATAGAAGCGAGCAGTTGAGTTTTTCAGAAAAAGAGATATGTTATTTGTTAATCGGGGAGAAACTATCAAGAATACTTTTTTGTTCTTTATAGTGGTGGGCAAGATTTTGGAGGAATTTTAAAGGTACATTTTTAAATTTTGTAATGAGAAAATTCTGTAATTATTGGAGCCTTCTCATGTTTTCCTGTCTTTTTCTCAATGATCAGAATCTGACTTCCCTTTGGAGTAAAATCCACCTCATTGCTTTACAGTAAACTTGTGACGATTTTGTCGTATGTGCATTGCACCTTACACCCCACGAAGTCACAGACTGTTTCTGACAAACAGACTCAGAGTAGATCACTTACCTTTAGCTGATGCATGCGATGATTTGTATTTGCTTTTAAATGACATTAGTACACCAGACACAAAAATAACATGCTGAGCAAGAGATAAGTCATTTTGATTTCAGGGCAGATCTCACCTTGCATTCTTGATCGAATAGTGTGTAGTTGGGATTGTCGGGTGTCGCGCTGCCAAACAGATTGATTTTCAGTGAACAGGACTGGGAATTTCATTTATATTCTTCTGAATAGAGCAGTAATTTATTTTGTGCATGTCCCACGTCAAATATTGCACATCACACCATGCAGCGGTCATCAAGTACGTCGATACTGAATTTTACTTATATGGCATTCATTGAGCACACAAATAATTTCTTTTGGCATTTAATTAGATTCGTTTACCTTATTTAAAATTTAGCATTCCATGACGTTTAAAGTTTTATTTCACGACACTATTCACATGCACAACGCAGGACCAAATCAACAATCAATTTTGCTCAGGAATTCAATACGATATTTAATTTTCTCTTTGCATAAGGTGGAAGTTTGTGAAATCTATATATTCAGCTATCTCACATTCAGACAATTTTTATTGAAAGTCTACAGTACATACCGGTACAGCTCTCTCACCTTTTGACGTGGTGTACCGTAGAAAAATGCCATCCCCATTTGATGTCATGATTCTTAAATTACGAACCAATTAAAAAATTAGCTAAAAAGAATATGGGAGGCAAGTGAGCCAATACTAAAGCTTCTGAATGAGGAACTGTCCACACGACCTATGGGAGAATTTTATTAATATCGAGTGGGTCAATGGGAATGAGTCACTAACACTTACACGCCTAAGGGAATATAAAAAACTTTTGGTAAGTATCAGGGTCCTTACCAAGCAACTGAAGTGACTTCACCAGTAAATTTAAAGTGCAGTCCTGACTAAAACGTGTTTTGTCCTTGTACGTAGCGTTAAACCGTTTAGAGGAATTGTGAATGACTAAAAAATTCAAAATGCGTATGCTACTAGATAAACATGATGCTCATAGTGTACCCAACGCAATGAGGTCACATGACAAATAACATTAATTTAATTGTGTTATGTCTAAAAGCTGTCTAATGCATGTTTTATTCTCGTTCAAGTGTATTATGAATCCGTACTGGTTACCAGAGGTTGTTACACCTGTATATAGGTTACATATTATTTCTTAGCTGTTTTGTTGTATAAATACGTTTCCGAAAGAGGAAGGAAAGATGAAAGTTCCCTTCCTTCCCTAGCAGAAAAAGTATCTCCTGCAGAGCTACGGAACATGACGGAAGTGTCGGGAAAGAACTTAGCCGTTTCTTACCTCATAAGAGCCGTAGAAGTGGAAATGGACAGAGCAACGTTGCACGCATTGGTCTGACTACCAGTGCTATGGGTGAATGAACATTATCGATATTACAAGGTTCAGAGTTATCCAGAAAGATTGAGAACAATGGGTAAATGAGTACAACTGAAGACACTACAGGCGTTAATAATTTCTGAGTATGGGGTGGCTCGAGCTCTTATTTCACCAAAGGATCTGCAGTAATGTCTGAAAGAAAACATCATCATTTTTCCAGCGAGAGAAGTGAAGATTGACTTACAGACATTCGAAGTGCAAATATTTCTTCGCAATACAGGGGCAACGGAATATGAGAGAGAAATATGGGCGTAGGCAGGAGCACTGTGTATACACTCAGTTTTTGCACCGGTAACTGCAATAATGAAATGCTATGAGAATGGCAAGCCTCAAGAATGGTAAAGTTCAGATTATATAATAGTGGCATTATGGTGACTATCAGCTTGTGAAATAGTTGGGACGTACTTCCGCTTCCAAGCTACCCTTACGGGGACGACTGCACTCCAACTAATCCACTCTGCTTTGCATTAAGGTGAGATACCCTCAGAAGTACTGCTAACGCAAGATGTAAGGTTCACCATGAATCCTGATCTCTTATAATCTTTGCATACACTGATAACATTTCGGCCAACGCAACATTCGCATCGGGCAAAAGTTGCGAAATACTCGTATTCAGCAATATTGAGAGAACCGTCCCCAAAATGTGGTAACCGTAAGCTTTACGGCGACTGGTCTTGCTGTGTTTCTGATAGGAGTTTGAGTAATTCACTTTCGCATCAAACGAAGAAGCATTCATAGCGAAGACCTAACGACACATGAAATAACTGTCAAGTGCTTAACTGGCGTAAGCCAAAAAGCATAGACTAAGAAATCTTTAACGCTCGTATAATTTGTAAAAACGAAGCTGAAGATAATGCGGCGAAACTGTAAAAAGGGATCAGCAAACTAAAACTTAAGAATAATTATGAATAGTTACGAAAGGAAGAGAAAATACAAATAAATCAGTTATCGTGAGGACTAAGAGACTGTTGCAGAGTAGGCGAAACTGTAAAAAGGGATCAGCAAACTAAAACTTAAGAATAATTATGAATAGTTACGAAAGGAAGAGAAAATACAAATAAATCAGTTATCGTGAGGACTAAGAGACTGTTGCAGAGTACAATTCTAGCAAAATTCGGTACGAATTGTTTGAAACAGGGAGGAGTGTGCCAGTCGAAATGTCGACGAAGTGTGCCGCCGACGGAACACATATCACGCCGTCTTTAGAGTAGTATGCATGGGCCGTATTTGCATCCAACGAGGCAAGGCGAAGGTGAAGACTTTTAGTTTTCATCTGCGTTTCGTTTTACTGATCTGATTTTCTCGCCCAGCTAGAGGTGCCCACCATGCGCTTAAGAGAGAGTTCGGTGTTCGTTTATGCTTTTCCGGGACCTTTCTGTAGCTCATTACCTATTTTTGGAATCATTGGACTTTTTCGCGACACGTTACTTTCATCTATCAACCAACAAGTGCCAAGAGTCAGTGAGTGATGAGGAAGCAGACGAACTTAAACAAGTTTGCTAGCTTGGAAGCGAAATAAAGCAACACGGAAAATGCAAGAAGAAAATAAAAAGTAGACTAGAACAGGCAACAAGTGCGTTCCTAGACTATAGAAGTCGACTAGTATTAGCCTTTATTTGGGGAACAAATTTCTGAAAATGTGTGTTTGGAGCACAGCATTGTACGGTAGATAATCTGAACTGTGAGACAACCGGAAAAGAAGAGCATCGAAGCGCTTGACATGTGGTGCTACAGAAGGACGTTGAAAGTTAGGAGGACCAATGATATAAGAAATGAGGAGGTTCTCCGTGAAATCGGTGAGAAACTAAGATATGGATTACACTGAGAAAAAGAAGGGACAGGATGATAGGAAATGTCGTAAAACGCCAAGGAATAACTTCCAAAGTACTAGGGGGATCTATAGTAGGTAGGAACTATAGGGGGAGGGGAAGTTTGGAATACATCCTAAAAGTAATCGAGGACATACTGTGTAAGAACTACTCTCACATGAAGAGGTTGGCTCAGGAGAGAAAATTGTGGTGGTCAGCATCAAACCAGTCAGAAGACTGACGGAAAAAGAAGACTCGTAGTCGTTAATATCTAATTTTCATCCTGCATTCAGTATTATTTGATCAGGTGCCTGATAAATGGTCCTCACGAGGCTAAGTGTATACTATTCCAGATTCCTCTCAGAGAAAATCCTTTGGCGATATCGGGAATCGAAGCAAGCTGGTCCGCATTGCAACCAAAAAGTTGTAAACTATGGAGGCAGACTAAGGAAAAGCCTACTACGCATCTTGAAAAAGGAAGGTCTCAGGCACAGGCAACCGATTCGGCTCATATCTGACAGGTCGCTTGTACACTGTAACTAAAGGACTCTGAGAAACATTGGCTCAACACCCTTGTTTTGAGAAAGCCACCCGTAAAGGTAATATCGTGCAATCGACTCATACTTGACAGGATCGATAGATAATTAAAAACTGAGAAATTTTCGTCGCTATATATGGTCTGGAAACGCATAATTTCCTATAAATTACTGCCGCTTATGCATACGTAAAGTTCGAATCCTGCCTCGGGCATGGATGTGTGTGATGTCCTTATGTTAGTCAGGTTTAAGTAGTTCTAAGTTCTAGGGGACTGATGACCTCAGAAGTTCCATACTGCTCAGAGCCATTTGAACCATTTATTCAACAAAAGTGCTGCTGCCCTAGCGACCAATGCATTATAGCTGTAGAGGGGAGACACCTAAATACATTTTGCATTTCTCATTCGTAATTTTTTTCCTATCTAAATAGGCAGGAATAGGATTGTTAATAAGGTAAACAATAAGGAATAATAGCAAGGTAAGCAAATAAATGTCAGAGATGACTTGGTACAATAAGGAATTAAAATTTTAATCCTGATTGCCCTTACAGTGAATCTTTCACTTACTTCGTTACATTTCCTCAGTTAACCTTCAAGCATAGTTGGTGCTTGTTATATAAACATTTGAAGTAGATATCATCGCGGCAGAAAAATTGGTTCAAGTGGCTCTGAGCACTATGGGACTTAACATCTGAGTTTATCAGTCCCCTAGAACTTAGAACTACTTAAACCTAACTAACCTAAGGACATCACACACATCCATGACCGAGGCAGGATTCGAACCTGCGACCGTAGCGGTCGCGGAGCTCCAGACTGAAGCACCAAGAACCGATCTGCCACTCAGGCCGACTCGCGGCAGCAACAAAATCTAATGAATACAATTTTTGAGAATCGAATACAGGCTGTCTGCTCCACGACTAGATACCTTGGTCCCTAAACCTGCAGCACATTCATTGAACAGAGTATAACTTGTGCATGCATTAGCGGCAGTCGTAAAACTTTCTTTCCTCGATTTCTAGAAAAATATCTTTTCGCGGACCTCACATATAATGACGAAAAATGCTGAATTTTCAGCTGTCGATCGAACCTGTCAATTATTAATTGATTGCATGTCATGAACTTTAGGGATGGTTTTTCTCAAAGCAGGTGGAGTGTTGAGCTAAAGGTCACCGATGAGGCAAAACACTATGACCATCTATTTGACAGAGTGTTGCTCCATTTTTCAAACACATTACAACAGAGATTGTTCTTGGCACGGATTTTTCAAGTCCTTAAAGGGATTCCAGAAGTACGTGGGACCAAATGACTATGCACATGTCAAGCAGTTCACGCAAGTTACAGGATGGTGGTTTACGGGCACGCAGCTGGTGCCCCATATGTTTTCCAGTGGGTACATATCTGACACATTTACTGGCTAGGACATCAATGTTTTTATTATTTTGAGCTTTTCCTCATTACAGAGGCTTATCTCCAACATAATAATTTACTTGGAAATTACACTACAAACAATAAACGTTCTTAAACTATATTCTCAAAATATTTCTCCAGGTGTTTCGATCTTGTGTGTCTTCTTCCTCTGCGCCCATTCTCATCATTGTGTGCTGTACATTTTGGAGCCAGGTGGTCATAGGTCGTCCTCTTCTTCTTCTCCCCTCCGGTTCCCACTCCAGTATCAATTTTGGTATTCTGGTTTTCTCCATTCGTCGTACATGCCCGTACCACTGTAATTTCTTCCTATCCATTACGTCATATATTCTTTCTTTTATTTCCATTCTCCTTATTACTTCGATGTTCCTTATCTTTTCTTTTCTGGACATTCTTACCGATCTTCTCCAAAAGTCCATCTCTAGAGCTTTTAATTTTTTAATGTGCTTCATGACATCAATGTGAGTTCACTATAATGCCCCTCAAACCACTGCAGCACGATTCTGACCTTGCAACACGGACAGATATCCTGCTGTAAGATGTCATCACCGTAGGGGGAGACTTCAAGCATGAAGCGATTCCGGTGGTCCGCATTAACGTTTACTTAGTTCACTGTTGTCATAACGTCTTCGTTTACCACCACAGATCCCATGGAAGCCCAGCTCAATCTACCCTATAGCATAATTCTGTAGGAAGTAGGTCGTGCCCTTTCAAGGGAACCATCCGGCATTTACCTGAAACATTTTAGGAAAATCATGGAAAACCTGAAACAGGAAGGTCGGACGCGGGGTTGAACCGTTGTCTTCCTGAATGCGAGTCCAGTGTGCTAACCACTGCGCCACCTCGCTCAGGCCCTCTATGTTTTGTGATGAGACGTGGTTGTCCAATACGATACGGCCTACTCGTTGTTTCACCATCTTTGAAGCAATTCCCAAAGGTGCTCATGACAGTAGCACGCCAACAGACCACCAACTTCGCCGTTACAGAGATTTTCGTTTCCAGTCACAGCGCCAAAACAATGTGCCCCTTGTCAAAAACGCTTATATCAGTGGATTTCAGCATTTGGGGTCAGTATATTTGCTGTAATGAGTGCCCATTCTTCTCTCTTCTTCTAACAGTCTTACCGAGCGAGGTGCGCAGTGGTTAGCACACTGGACTCGCATTCGGGGTGACGATGGTTCAATCCCGCGTCCGGCCATCCTGATTTAGGTTTTCCGTGATTTCCCTAAATCGCTTCAGGCAAATGCCGGGATGGTTCCTTTGAAAGGGCACGGCCGATTTCCTTCCCGATCCTTCCCTCACCCGAGCTTGCGCTCCGTCTCAAATAACCTCGTTGTCGACGGGACGTTAAACACTAATCTCCTCCTCCTCCTCCTCTAACAGTCTTTACTTGCTGCGTCATCTGCACGCAACACCACCAGGATTCATTCAAGCCTGCGATGGAAAGCGGTCATAATGTTTTGTCTCATCATTGTATCTTAGTCATTCATATTAGTTTGTAGACTAGCGACATGTCAAATATGTGCCGAATTGGTTGGCCGTTTCTGAGGCCTTCCCCATGCCAGTGACAAATTAGAATCGCAAAATGTGTGTTCGTTGTACAAACTTCTAGGATCTAATACAGGAATGTCACTTCCTGATGGAAAGAATATTTAGATGTCGTTGTCAAGACTACAAATTTTACAAGGGAAATATACTTTAGATCTTAGATATGAGCGAAAATGAAAAGACGTTCGTCTATCATAACAGGTGAATGTACATATTATCCATCTACATCAAAATGTTTACATGTCATCCACCTACTTCATCATGTATATCATACTCCCCAAGTCCTCAAGACGCCTAACAATGTATGGCGACGGGGGGGTTCAAATGGTTCAAATGGTTCAAATGGTTCTAAGCACTATGGGACTTAACTTCTGAGGTCATCAGTCCCCTAGAACTTAGAACTACTTAAACCTAACTAACCTAAGGACATCACACACATCCATGCCCGAGGCAGGACTCGAACCTGCGACCGTAGCGGTCGCACGGTTCCAGACTGAAGCGCCTAGAACTGCTCGGCCACTACGGCGGGGGTGGGGGGGGGGGGTTCTTCTGGTACTGACCCCCTATCCTGTTCCACTCGCGAATGGCGCGTGGGAAGAATGATTGTTGGTAAGCCACTGCATTAATTCCAATTTTCTTGTCATGTCATCTCGCAGTATGTATGCAAGATGAGTAATATGCTGTTGTACTCTTCCCGAAAGTGTTATCTCGAAATTTCAATAGTAGACTTCTCCGTAATGCACGATGCCTTTCCTGTAACATCTGCCACTCGCGTTTCTTAAACGTTTCGCGGCAACTAAGCGATCCAGTGACGAAGCATACACTACGTGCTGACACTGGTTGATGGCCCAGTATTGAAATCTGCAGCAATTTGCGGAAGAGTTACGCTACTGTCCCGTTGAACGATTCTCTTTAGTAGTCGTTGGTCCCGTTCTTGCAAGATCTTTTTTCCGGCAACAGCGATGTCAGAGATTTGATGTTTCACCGGATTCCTGATAGTCACGGTACACCCGTGAAATGGTCGTACGAGAAAATCCCTACTTCGTCGCTGCCTCGAAGATGCTGTGTCCCATCACTCTTGCGCCGACTGTAACACCACGTTCAAACTCACTTAAACCATTCAACGACACATCATCGATATGGGCTTTTGGAGCTGAAGGTCCACTCGTGTACCCTTGATAACAGTACGACACAAAGCTTTAGACCTCGACTGGGCCCATCAACACCGACATTGAACTGTTGATGACTGGAAAGATATTGCCTAGTCGGACGAGTCTCGTTTCAAATTGTATCGAGCGGATTGACATGTACGGGCATAGAGACAACCTCATGAATTCATGGGCTCTACATGTCAGCAGGGGACTGTTCAAGCTGGTGGAGGCTCTGCAATGGTGTAGGGCGTGTGCTGTTGGAGTGATATGGGTCTCCTCATACGTCAGGATACGACTCTGACAAGTGACACGTACTACGTAAGCATCCTGTCTGGTCACCTGCATCCATTCATGGCCATTGTGCATTCCGGCGGACATAGCCAATTCCAGCAGGACAATGTGACACCCCACTGGTCCAAAATTGCTATACAGTGACTCCAGGACCACTCCCCAGACATAGAAATCATTGAGCACATATGGGATGCATTGCAACGTGCTGATGAGAAAAGATCTCCACCCCCTCGTACTCTTGCTGATTTATGGACAGTCCTGAAGGATTCATGGTGTCAATTCCCTACAGCACAACTTCAAACATTAGTTGAGTCCATGCCTCGTCATGTTGTGTCAATTCTAAATGCTGGCGGGGGCCATACATGATGTTAGACAGGTATACCAGTTTCTTTGGCTCTTCAGTGTATTAAGTCTTCGAGCACAATCGCGGAGTCCACAGGAAATACGAGCTTAGCAACGAACTTGTGACATCACACTAATAGGCTTGTCCCCTCACTTTGCGAATGCTCGGCGACGTGCAGGACCCACCAGAAATCAATATGTAATGAAAACGGAATCCACTGACTGTCTTAACTCTGTC
Source organism: Schistocerca cancellata (assembly GCF_023864275.1). NCBI lineage: Eukaryota > Metazoa > Arthropoda > Insecta > Orthoptera > Acrididae > Schistocerca > Schistocerca cancellata. The sequence continues at coordinate 172,788,760 of NC_064631.1, forward strand.
GTGTGATATCGAGGGCTTGAGTGCATTTAAACGTGCAGTCAAAAACTTTTAAACTCGTCTCAAATATTTACTCGCTTCGACACTTACAAAAAATGGTTCAAATGGCTCTGCGCACTATGGGACTCAACTGCTATGGTCATAAGTCCCCTAGAACTTAGAACTACTTAAACCTAACTAACCGAAGGACAGCACACAACACCCAGCCATCACGAGGCAGAGAAAATCCCTGACCCCTACGGAAATCGAACCCGAGCGTGGGAAGCGAGAACGCTACCGCACGACCACGAGATGCGGGCGACACTTACAAAGAGTCATCAGCTAGTGACTGTCGGACATTAAATGTCGAGTTTCAAAATTGTTCAAACTCGAGCCCGAACTAAATAACTGTTGGTTATAGGAATCAGGAGCGAAATTCTATATCTCAGATATTTCTATTTCAGTGCTTTATGTTACAGTAGCGTTTAGGATGTTAACTACATAGCCACTCACCATACACCACTCAAAAGTGATAATTCAGTGTAAATTGTTTTAGCAAAATTTTATTGCTTGTTTTATTTGTGTTGCTCATTTTAGTTATGTTGTAGGTGTAAACGTACTGTGAGCAAACAAGTTAACTCTGTACAGAAACGACTTTTGTGTGGTTGTAGTTTCGTTTCCTGCCACCTTGTCTGTTGGACATTACGGTTGTGGTGTATACCACAGCTACAAATATTGGCGACTATTTTACTTGAAAAATTCTAAGTAACTATTAGCTACCAATAGAACAAAAATAGCAGTTCTTTTATTATAACTGAGGTAGCAGGAGCGTTTACACACCAGTAGAGTTGTTTCTACTTTTCTAGATTACATGTAAGTAGCGTAAGCACAAATCGTGTTTATCAATAAAGCGATAGTTCAGTGTTAAGGGAGGGGAAATTCGTGACGACAAGTTGCTGCATCAACCAAATTTCTTAGAAGGAAGTTTATTGTTCAGAAATACTAACAGGAGAACCAATATACATAAGAAGTACAAGCACTATACTGAACTTTCAGTAGACGAAAATATTGGGTCAGCCTAAAATTGCCACTATTTAACGCTACATGCATAAATCCAAACAACCCCGAATAAAATTATTATTACCATAATCATTTGCTTTGAATGTCGTCAAGATGCGTGAAATAATTAGGTACAATAATACATTAATTTCGTGTAGTTCGGTGGCCTGATGCAAGTATTTCAATTGGAGCCATTTCTGCGACTTGTGTGTCGCTAAACTACCTCAGTGATCTAACAGCGGAAAGAGGATATATTTAACGTGGAATCGGAATCCCTTGTCGTGTCTAGCGAATTTCCACATCATTCAGACGTGAACAGTAGGTTTAAATACAGTCCGAATAGTACATGGTCCGACCAGGATTTCATCCACCGACATTTCTCTTTGCAGGCGTGGTCTTTACAGCAAAACCACCAGGCCCTACGAACAGTTGCATGAGGCATGTGCATCGTCATGTTCTTCGCAGCAATAGAAGATGCATTAAATTTCGGACGTGCAGCGGCATAATAAATAGGACCTGTAGAAGAAGAAATGTAGTTGCGAGTCAGCATTTTCGAAATTTTTTGGATTAGCTGAGACATTCTTATCAAAAAATTAGTCACAAGAGAAGGGCGGCAACAATTGTAACTTAAACGATAGGAAGCATTAAACCAGTATTTGTGAAAGAAAGGCTCTGAATATTGACAATATAAAATATTTGTGGTTCATATGTCCAACTGTTTGTAAGCGCATTGTATTATGACGTGTTAGATAATTCTCACGTTACATGTCCGTTCCACAATCCAGATAACATGCTTCAAACGCCTACGGAGCGAATACTTTGTTAATAACCACGAAACGATTAAGCTCCAACTTTACGTTCTGTCAAGCTGTTGTTGTTCATTTAAATCTACTAATTAAGCGCCGATCGTTGCAAGTCACTTAATAAAGGCAGAAAAATAAAACTGAACTGCGAGAATTCACTCGTCTTAGTGAAGTCAATTTCCAGAGGGCGACCAAATATTGTCATCTGATTTGAAACAAACACGGTTAGCTCACAAAAAATTCTTACAGAAACTTACGTTACACATTTATCACGAGTCACAAGCACCAGAAGTACATACATTGCATGCGACTTAACGTGTGAAGCAGAGCAGTCTGGGAACATTTTTCCGCAGAAACGACACATATTTTGGCGCGCTCCCCCTTTCCATTATTTCACACAAGCGAGGTATCATTTTTCGTCTCTCCCCCCCCCTCATCCTCCACCCTTTCATTCTTCCCTAATACAGTTCTTTTAAAAATAAATCGAAATCAAATGAGCGAGAAAATTCTTTACTTCCGGTTTTAATTATGGTACACCCTATGTCCACATTTCGTACCATGGACGCCTCCGACGCTCCTCAGTTCGGCGTCCCAAGCGGACACTTGTGCTGCTCAGGTCTCAAATCGGCCCTAGTGCGAAGTTCCTAGGCTTCCGGATGAACTGAGGGAGTACCAACTAGTTGGAAAAGTTAACCAAACAATTCTGTTCTGCGTGATTTGCATTTAGAAATCGCTCTCGCTGAGATACGCATAGGCGTAATAGAGTACTATGCATACTTTCACTGAGGACTGTCACATGGCGATATTTTCTGGAAAAATATAGCTAAGGTCTGAAAAGCATTTATTGTATAGAAGCATGCTATAGGAATATTGTATAAAAACGATAGCTGCACGTCTTGCAGAAGTCTCTTGAGGAACTTATAGGTTACGGGGTTATACATATACTTGGCTATTGGGATTTGCGGCTAATAAGAAGAACAAATTCATGATGAACTCTGTAACTCGCACTGCAAGTACTAGAAGTACAAATAAATAGTTTCCATTTACACTACGTATCAAGGACACGGTTCAGAGTGGCTTTTTATACTCAGGTGCTAAGATCTATAACAGGTCACCGGTAGTCTTGAGACAGTTAGTTTAAAATCCCCAAATACTTAAGAAAAAACCTAGAATAATAGCATTGCAGCCCAGACGCTCCTACGATTTAGCAGAATAGTTGGTCTCACGGATGTTAGTTACACACAGGGCTAACATTTATATGAAAAAAGTTTTGACATTGCCAGGTATAACAGGCAGCTGGGACTGGTCTGCACTAAGTAAATGCCGGGTTGGGAATATTAGATAAAAAACAGTACTTGAGCAGTATAAGAGTAGAGCAGTACTTTCTTGGTCAAAGTAGCTGTTTTGTTCCCCACAAACGTACAGGTGGTGGTGGACAAAACCATGGAAACACAAGAAATACAGAACATTACCATGTCTAACACGAAGCACAACAGCATTGAAAACTTTTCCAGAGGGTCGCGGAATGCATAAATACAGGATCAGTTTGGTCTTCAAGGTAACCTTATACCATTCGTCCTGCAAAATAATGGCAACTACAGGTAACGATGATGGAGACGGATACCGATCATGCACTCCTCTCTCCAAATTAGACCAAAAATGTCGGATGACTGTGTTGGTCAGGGAAGATGGGACAATTTACCCTCGCGTGGGCGATGTGATCATGAGAACAGGAGCCATGTCATCTTGGAGCACAGCATCACTATTGGGGAACAAACATTGTACCAGGGATGAACATGATCAGCCAAAATGGTCACATAATCGTTGGCAATGATGCGATCTTCCATAGTAACCATAGGGTACGTGCAATACAACGCTATTGCTGTCCGAATCATCACTGAAATCCAGAGATGTTTCCCTCTTGGTACGTAAATTTGGCCAGAAGTTGGAAACACTGTGAAACAAGACACATACGACCAAATGACTTTCTTCCATTTCTCCATACTTCAGGTTTTATGCCTTTGGTACGACGTTTTCCTGTTTACAGGCATTTGCATCACTGATCAATAGCTTTGGAAATCCAGTTCGCCCTGAAATTCGCTGCTTTTGAAGCTCCCTTTGCAGTTTTTTTCTTTTTAGTGCTGAAAGGGTATGCGAGTGCGGCATTCAGTTGTGCAATGACTTTTGTACATGTCGTCTGTTTATTTTTCGCCATAGTCCTCTTCAATGAACGTCCGCCACTGTCAATCAATACGCACTTTCGTCCGTGTTGTGACTTAGCGGGTGTATTTTGTGCTTTCGTGTACGCGGCGTAAATCTTCAACACGGTGTCTTTTGAAACACCAAACACTTCAGCTACCTCGGTTAGAGAACCACTCCCCATGCGATCACTAACAATCTGCCCACGTTCGAATTCACTTGGCTCCGACGTAATGCACTATCAGCCACACAGAACACTGCTCTGACCATGACTGACAGCTGCAACATATTGTGGACCTTGCACGGGCACGGTTCGTAGTGAAATACAACAGCGCAACCAGCAGGGTCAGCTAGCATCTGCATCATTGCCAAGCATGTATTTCTCGCAGTGTTTCCGTATATTTCTTCAACCCCTGTACATAAAGTAATCTAGAAGTAATTCCTAGAATTGTCGAGGTGATTTTTTAACATATTGCGGGCCTATCATGTGGTTGCTGCTTCTGCCTGTTAACATATCACTTGACTCGTTGCAAGTCCTGGGAGATTCTTTCTCATGTGGGACTGCAGAACACCTTGAGAGAGCAAATGAATGAATGACCGAACGTACTAAAACTGTCTTTTACTCCAGCGAATCGGAGTACTTTTCAGTAGGAAATACATGTTGGACGTGCGAGATTTCGCCGTAATCGGGTTTCCTTCACACCCATGATTATTCCTTTTTCAGTTGCCTTTTGTTTTAATTGTCTCTGAAGACAATAACATTTTCCCTAAAACCGCTCAATATAATCCCTGCTGAAGAGACATGATGACACTCGCGGACCATGAACGTGATTAGACTGACTGGCACACAATATATCTACATCTACATCTGCATCTACATACACAATCCGCAAGTCACCGCATGGTGCATACCGGAGGCTACCTAGTCATTTCCTTTTCTGTTACATTCGCTAGTGGATCGAGGAAGAAATGACTGCTTACATGTCTCTGTACGATCCCTTATTTTCCTTATCTAATCCTCACGTTGATTACGTGAAATCTACGTTTCCGGCTGTTTAATTGTGCTGCAGTCAGGTGCGAGGACCGGTTCTCTGTTTCGCGGAAACAATGTCATCTCACTTTCAGGGATTCCCGATTCAGTTCACGAAGCATCTCTGTAATACTTGCGTGTTGCTCGGACATACTGCTAACAAGTCTAGCAGAAACTTTCATCTACATCTACGTCTACATCTACATGGTTACTCTGCAATTCGCCCTTAAGTGTCTGGCAGGGGGTTCATAGAACCATTTTCATACTACTACTATACCATTCCACTCTCGAATGGCGCGTGGGAAAAAGGAACATCTACATCTTTCCGTTCGAGTTCTGATTTCTCTTATTTTATTATGACGATCATTTCTCCCTACGTAGGTGGGTGTCAACAAAATATTTTCACATTCGGAAGAGAAAGTTGGTGACTGAAATTTCGTAAATAGATCTCGCCGCAAAGAAAACTGCCTTTGTTTAAGTGACTGCCACCCCAGCTCGCGTATCATATCAGTGACACTCTCACCCCTATTGCGCGATAACACGAAACGAGCTGCCCTTCTTTGCACTTTTTCGATTTCCTCCGTCAATCCTACCTCGTAAGGATCCCACAACCCGCAGCAACATTCCAGCAGAGGACGGACAAGTGTAATGTAGGCTGTCTCTTTAGTGGGTTTGACGCACCTTCTAAGTTTTCTGCCAACAAAGAGCAGTCTTTGTTTCGCCTTCCCCACAATATTATCTATGTGGCGTTTCCAATTTAAGTTGCTCGTAATTGCAATTCCTAGGTATTTAGTCTAACTGAGAGGCATTAGATTTCTGCGGTTTATCGTATACTCAAAACTTATCGGATTTCTTTTAGTACCCATATGGAGAACCTTGTACTTTTCTTTGTTTAGTGCCAATTTCCACTTTTCGCACCATACAGAAATTCTCTCTAGATTTTTTCGTAATTGGAATTGATCGTCTGATGATTTTACTATACGGGAAATTACAGCATCATCTGCAAACCGTCTAAGGGGGCTGCTCAGATTATCACCTAGATCAGTTATGTATATCAGGAACAGCAGAGGACCTATGACACTATCTTGCGGAACTCCAGATATGACTTCTGTTCTGCTCGATGATTTACCGTCTATCACTACGAACTGTGAATTCTCTGAGAGGAAATTACGAATCCAGTCACATAAAGAAACGATACTCCATATGCACGCAATTTCATTAATAGTCGCTTGTGAGGAACAGTATCAAAAGCCTTCTGGGAAGCTAGGAATATGAAATCGATCTGAGATCCCTTTTCACTTACTAGACTTGACTGTACAAGCACCACATCATTAGTACCGTTGTGGAACATTGCAAGTTCGTTTTTTCCCACCCATTTGCATTTACATTTTTCTACCTTTGCATCTATCTGCCATCATCACATTTTGTCCAGATCATCTTGTATCCTCCTACAGTCACTCAATGACAAAACCCTCTCGTACACTACAGCATCATTGACAACAAGCTGCACATTGCTCTTCACCCTGTCTGTCAAATAATTTTGTATGTAGAGAATAGAAGCGGTCCTATCACGCTTCCCTGGGGCACTGCTGAGGATACCCTTGTCTATGACGAACGTCTGCCATCAAGGTCAACGTACTTGGTTGTACTGGTTAAGGAGTCACTCACATGTTTGTGATAATGGAACAAAGCTGGTGTGGCCCCACTCCACTTTGTAGCCAAATTTATTCTAGATGGCGGATCCAAGATGGCGGCCATAGGGGTGGCCACATTGCTCTGATATCATGAGAGGAAGTTCAGAATTTGGTGGGAAAATAGGTCCATTGGGCTATCCTAACTGCACCCTCCTTCCCTCCTCCCTTCCCCATCCCTCACCTCCTCTCCACCATCTGAGAATTTGGCATGAAAAGTACTGTCTGTGCTGGGTTGCTGTATAGGACAAAGTCTTTATTTAGTATGTATTGTGGTATATTATTAATTTAAAAAATTTGAGTTGTCATAGACAGTAGCTCCATCTAGTGTGTTCACCTTGAGATCCAGAGTCCAATTGACCTAGTTCACAACACCACCACCACCGTTGGTCCTCCCCCCCCTCCCCCCCCCCCTCCCATGACATAATCAAAGATGGTGGTCCGGATAGAAACGATGGAAAGTCTCTCAGTCTGTTCTGAGCTTCCCAAGAGGACTTATGTAATCGTTTACTGAGAAGTATGTGTTCAACGGAGGGGATGTGTACACTGGAGAAGGAGGAGTTTAACGAATATACCGGGTGTTACAACAAGGTACGGCCAAACTTTCAGGAAACATTTCTCACACACAAATAAAGAAAAGATGTTATGTGGACATGTGTCCGGAAACAATTAATTTCCATGTTAGAGGTCATTTTAGTTTCGTCAGTATATACTGTACTTCCTCGATTCACCGCCAGTTGGCCCAATTGAAGGAAAGTAATGTTGACTTCGGTCCTTGTGTTGACATTCGACTCATCGCTCTACAGTACTAGCATCAAGCACATCAGTACGTACCATCAACAGGTTAGTGTCCATCACGAACGTGGTTTTTCAGTCAGTGCAATGTTTACAAATGCGGAGTTGGCAGATGCCCATTTGATGTATGGATTAGCACCGGGCAATAGCCGTGGCGCGGTACGCTTGTATCGAGACAGATTTCCAGAACGAAGGTGTCCCGACAGGAAGACGTTCGAAGCAATTGATCGGCGTCTTAGGGAGCACGGAACATTCCAGCCTATGACTCGCGACTGGGGAAGACCTAGAACGACGAGGACACCTGTAATGGACGAGGCAATTCTTCGTGCAGTTGACGATAACCCTAATGTCAGCGTCAGAGAAGTTGCTGCTGTACAAGGTAACGTTGACCACGTCACTGTATGGAGAGTGCTACGGGAGAACCAGTTGTTTCCGTACCATGTACAGCGTGTGCAGGCACTATCAGCAGCTGATTGGCCTCCACGGGTACACGTCTGCGAATGGTTCATCCAACAATGTGTCAATCCTTATTTCAGTGCAAATGTTCTCTTTACGGATGAGGCTTTATTCCAACGTGATCAAATTGTAAATTTTCACAATCAACATGTGTGGGCTGTCGAGAATCTGCGCGCAATTGTGCAATCACGTCATCAAGATAGATTTTCTGCGGACGTTTTGGCAGGTGTTGATGGCGATGCCTTGATTGGGCCCCATGTTCTGCCACGTTATCATGATTTCATACGGGATACTCTACCTGTGTTGCTAGAACATGTGCCTTTACAAGTACGACACAACATGTGGTTCATGCACGATGGAGCTCCTGCACATTTCAGTCGAAGTGTTCGTACGCTTCTCAACAACAGATTCGGTGACCGATGGATTGGTAGAAGCGGACCAATTCCATGGCCTCCACGCTCTCCTGACCTCAACCCTCTTGACTTTCATTTGCGGAGGCATTTGAAAGCTCTTGTCTACGCAACCCCGGTACCAAATGTAGAGACTCTTCGTACTCGTATTGTGGACGGCTGTGATACAATACGCCATTCTCCAGGGCTGCATCAGCGCATCAGGGATTCCATGCGACGGAGGGTGGATGCATGTATCCTCGCTAACGGAGGACATTTTGAACATTTCCTGTAACAAAGTGTTTGAAGTCACGCTGGTACGTTCTGTTGCTGTGTGTTTCCATTCCATGATTAATGTGATTTGAAGAGAAGTAATAAAATGAGCTCTAACATGGAATGTAAGCGTTTCCGGACGCATGTCCACATATCATATTTTCTTTCTTTGTGTGTGAGGAATGTTTCCTGAAAATTTCGCCGTACCTTTTTGTAACACCCTGTATTAGCTACAATCAAGCAGCTGAAGACTATTCCCATAGCCACGTGCATGATGATTGGAAAGCAATGACATTTGGTGAATCTATGAAGAAGACGAGCCGGCTGCTGTGACGGAGCGGTTCTAGGCGCTTCAGTCCGGAACCGCGCTGCTGCTACGTGAGCCGTGGCGCGGCTCTTGGGCGGCTGTCGGCATTCTGTGGTCGAGGAGTAGGCACGGTTGCTGCTTTGCGCGTGGCGTCTTGTCGCTCGCTATCATTTCCCGCGTCAGTACGGGCGGCGTGAGATTTGTTTGCTCGCGGTTATATGGCCGCTAGTCAGCTGTGCCTGCTCCCGCTTCAGGGTGTGCCGTGTTTCGTAAGGCGTACGCCGACTTTGTCACTGTTACTCCTGTGTCGCTGTAGGTCACTTACCGAAACGTTAGTCTGTTTTAGCACGGTGGCCACTGGGCCGTGACGATGTCGGTTGATGACCAGCGTTGGGGCGGTCGTCCGCTCTGAGTGGCTTCGGTCGCTTGGACTTGGCAGTTACCTCCCCGTTAAACAGACCAAACTTGTTTATTTGTTGTAAATTCCTAAGTACTTTGCGAGAAAAGTTGTAACTCAGCTTTTCATGATTTTACACAAGTCAATAATTTTTCGTAAGGCATTTTCCTATCTATGTTTTATTTAAATGAGAATTGTTTATTGGGGTTATTCACCTGTTGAAGCTTAACATAAAATTTGCAACTTAGCTTTCATGATTTTACTTAATTTAAGCATTCTTGTAAAGCAGTCCTTAATCTACGTTTTATTGATTGGTAATTCCTTATTGGGGTTATTCACTGGTTGAAGGTTAACACATGTTTGTAACCAAGTTTATGTCCTTGCTTAATTGAGATTTGTTAAGAGCCTTTTATTGCTGGAAGATCATTAAAGCTTGGGTGCTTGTAATTGTGAATGCTGTTTATGTTGTGGGCTACCCTTCCACTTCCACAGCCAAGCTGTCCTATCTACCAGTACACTACGGTCGCAGGTGCGAATCGTGCCTCGGGCATGGATGTGTGTGATGTCCTTAGGTTAGTTAGGTTTAAGTAGTTCTAGATATAGTGGACTGATGACCTCAATTGTTAAGTCCCATAGTCCTTAGAGCCAATTGAAACTTTTGAAGAAGAGTAATATACTTCATCCAGTAATGAAGATGCAGCAGGACGGGGCTAAGTTACACCCCACAACACTTGCCGGTAAATGTGTGTGCAATAACTGGAGATCATTCGATAAAAGACCAGTCTTCTGAAGTGCAAGAGACAAGACATTTACCCACAGTGTGCAAGCTCTCATGGGGTCGGCATGCAGCAGCCGCATGGCGGTCGTGTGCTAAGCACTTCCTGTTGCACTGGAAATACCTCAGCCATCTTTGTGGCATACCGATATCCATTGTCACTGAACACGAACTGCTTCAGCAGTTATTAAATCTGGTGTCCAAGCAATGTATGGAATATTGTCACATACACATCTTGAAGATGCCACAGGAACTAAATGGAAAACTGCTCAAAGAGAGAGAGAGAGAGAGAGAGAGAGCTTTGCAGATGACAGAAGAATATTGAAAATATTTGCCATTTAATTTCGCGTTTTATTCTCAGGAATACCACCACCACATTTGGACATGGACTATAGAGAAGATCTTGGCACACTTGTGAAGCCATCCCTGGGACACTTCGCGCACTTTTGCACTTTTGTGAGGAATACCACATCTTTCCCTAGTCCTTCAGCACGAGCTGCTTCAGAGGTTATTAAATCCAACTGAATATGTGTCTAAATTCATTTTCAAAAAAAAAAATCGCTGCTCGCTAGTTTACTTACGTTTTGCCATGTATACCGCAGCACTTCAACACAGACTGTAAAAAGGTCGCAGCACACTTGTGAAATCTCTTTGCCTTTCTCCCTGAGACACAATGCGCGATTTTGAGTGAAATAGTTCCCGAAAACGATATAAACTGTAATATCCGATTTTACACGCCAAAACGACGATCTCTGGAAGTCGGAAAGAAATCTCTGTAACTCTAAACAGGACGTTTACCACTTTGGGAATTTCAGCTGCTTAAGGCGCTCCTCGAGAGAGAAATATTTCTGAGTCCTATAGCTGCTGTGGTATTCACTACTTTTCTGAAACGCTGAGTGGGCTTAGTTTATACTTACTGCTAGAGACAGGGATATTAAGGCTCTTATTATTTTTATTTTCCTCAGTTTCTGAAGCAAACTGGTGTCACAGATGGGGAAATCAGAACAATTGCATATCTAAAATTCATGAAATATTTCGAATCCCACAACACTTACTTAGTATTAGTCCACTATTCACCCACATAGAGGGTGACGAGGTTAGGTCAGTTACATTCCTGTTCTCCGGCCTTTCCAGTACAAGTAGCTCATTCCATAATCCGGAAAGGTCAAACGTTCCAGCCACAGGTTACCTCTGCCACAAGCCCCTGGAAGGCAGGCAGAATCGTCCTAGAAAACCTGCCACATATTTATCACTGTACTACTATTAAATTTGACGATTGCAACCTCAATGTGTTGACATTTGACAATGAACGAAATATCAGAAATACTCCCTTCTGACGACTGTGGCTCTGGAAATACCAAAATCTGTACCATTCTTATGACTAGACATATTTTTCCACGTAAAAAACCTTATGGCTATCGACGCACTGAAATCACAATTTTTCACATCAGATCCATAACTTTCTTATGACAGGACAAAGCCATTTTCTTTCTACACGTTGGAATAATGACCACAGTACCTTTATCCACAACACATACTTTACAAACCTGCTGCTCATAGCGAATCTATTACACATACATTAATAAGTATAATACTTCGGCCACAATTGAATGCTGGTGATACCAAACAATATTAAGAGAAAATCGCCAATGGATGCACATGTCTCATTTGTTTTTCTTTCGTTTGCTACAGCACTGCAATGTGTCTACAAACTACGTACCGGCACTACAGCCCGAAGGAGGTCTGTGTCCCTCAGGGTGCATTCACACCTGTCACCCAAACATTCTCTCTATCATCGTTATTTTGTGCCATCCAACAGAAAAAAACTAAAAAGTATAAAAATTCTGCTAACGTCATCCGATACCGAAGTCTATAACATTTTACCGCGTCTCTCTCTTCCAATGTACTGGGAAACAAATGCCATCTGTGTTCAGGCATCAAGCATATGTGGTGTTCCCATTAAACAAGCATGTGTTAGTTCACGCACAGACCAGTGTGAAGTTTCATCTCCTGTACCTTAGGAGGGTCATATCACACAGACTATGAGTTGCAAGAGACTGTCCCTGTGTTGTTATCTGATACATTGTTTTTTTCTGCAGTAACACATCTAAGCAGTGTATGACTACAGCTTCGTATACCGCCATACATTTTGTTTTTTACACAACTCAAGATCAGTGTCAGATTCTATTTTTCGGTCCATTGGCTCTTACAGAGAAAGGGACATAACATGGTGTAAATTACACTGCTGCTCCCGCAACACACACAGGATGATTGAATTAAAAGACAAAGACGGTGTTTCTCATTCACAAAAATGCCAAAGACATCACAACATATGGAAGAGTTTTGTGGCATTGTGGAGATGGAAGATGATAGATGACCTCTACATTCACATTCGTCTTTCACAGTGACGGGGTAACAGAGGTATACATAATGAAGGACCACACAGTCGGATTTTGAAGCATTTTCTACGGAAATCAACTGCATTGTCGATTCTAAGGTAGGGGTCAGTACCAAAATGGTACTGGTAAGAGATAAGTGATTGTAGAACATAAACACATGGCTTCTCATGCAGGACATAAATATCCAACATCTGACATACATCCACAATGCAAGTTTTCTATCCCACTCATTAGGATGGCAAACTTTAGAAGATGAAACCACTTCTGTCTACACCATAGAAAAAAATGGAACATGCACAATATAGCCTTTCAGAGGTGTATAGCGCTCTCGGTTAACATCTGATCACGGCTCAGAGATTATACTACGCTCACATCTACATCTACATCTACATCTACATCTACATGATTACTCAGCAATTCACATTTAAGTGCTTGGCAGAGGGTTCATCGAACCACAATCATACTACCTCCCTACCATTCCACTCCCGAACAGCGCGCGGGAAAAGCGAACACCTAAACCTTTCTGTTCGAGCTCTGATTTCTCTTATTTTATTTTGATTATCATTCCTACCTACGTAGGTTGGGCTCAACAAAATATTTTCGCATTCGGAAGAGAAAGTTGGTGACTGAAATTTCGTAAATAGATCTCGCTGCGACGAAAAACGTCTTTGCTTTAATGACTTCCATCCCAACTCGCGTATCATATCTGCCACACTCTCTCCCCTATTACGTGATAATACAAATCGAGCTGCCCTTTTTTGCACCCTTTCGATGTCCTCCGTCAATCCCACCTGGTAAGGATCCCACACCGCGCAGCAATATTCTAACAGAGGACGAACGAGTGTAGTGTAAGCTGTCTCTTCAGTGGACTTGTTGCATCTTCTAAGTGTCCTGCCAATGAAACGCAACCTTTGGCTCTCCTACCCCACAATATTATCTATGTGGTCTTTCCAACTGAAGTTGTTGGTAATTTTAACACCCAGGTACTTAGTTGAATTGACAGCCTTGAGAATTGTACTATTTATCGAGTAATCGAATTCCAACGGATTTCTTTTGGAACTCATGTGAATCACCTCACACTTTTCGTTATTTAGCGTCAACTGCCACCTGCCACACCATACAGGAATCTTTTCTAAATCGCTTTGCAACTGATACTGGTCTTCGGATGACCTTACTAGACGGTAAATTACAGCATCATCTGCGAACAACCTAAGAGAACTGCTCAGATTGTCACCCAGGTCATTTATATAGATCAGGAACAGCAGAGGCCCAGGACGCTTCCCTGGGGAACACCTGATATCACTTCAGTTTTACTCGATGATTTTCAGTCTATTACTACGAACTGCGACCTTCCTGACAGGAAATCACGAATCCAGTCGCACAACTGAGACGATACCCCATAGGCCCGCAGCTTGATTAGAAGTCGCTTGTGAGGAACGGTGTCAAAAGCTTTCCGGAAATCTAGAAATACGGAATCAACTTGAGATCCCCTGTCGATAGCGGCCATTACTTCGTGCGAATAAAGAGCTAGCTGCGTTGCACAAGAACGATGTTTTCTGAAACTATGCTGATTACGTATCAATAGATCGTTCCCTTCGAGGTGATTCATAATGTTTGAATACAACAAATGCTCCAAAACCCTACTGCAAACCGACGTCAATGATATAGATCTGTAGTTCGATGGATTACTCCTACTATCCTTCTTAAACACTGGTGCGACGTGCGCAATTTTCCAATCTGTAGGTTCAGATCTATCGGTGAGCGAGCGGTTGTATATGATTGCTAAGTAGGGAGCTGTTGTATCAGCGTAATCTGAAAGGAACCTAACCGGTATACAATCTGGACATGAAGACTTGCCCGTATCAAGCGATCTGAGTTGCTTCGCTACCCCTAAGGTATCTGCTTCTAAGAAACTCATGCTAGCAGCTGTTCGTGTTTCAAATTCTGGAATATTCCATTCGTCTTCCCTGGTGAAGGAATTTCGGAAAACTGCGTTTAATAACTCCGCTTTAGTGGCACAGTCGACAGTAACAGTACCTTTGGCACTGCGCAGCGAAGGTATTGACTGCGTCTTGCCGCTTGTGTACTTTACATACGACCAGAATTTCTTCGGATTTTCTACCAAATTTCGAGACAGTGTTTCGTTGTGGAACCTATTAAAGGCATCTCGCATTGAAGGTCGTGCCAAATTTCGCGCGTCTGTTAATTTTAGCCAATCTTCGGGATAACGCGTTCTTCTGAACTTAGCATGCTTTTTCCGTTGCCAATGCAACAGTGTTCGGACCTATTTTGTGTACCATGGGGGATCAGTTCCATCTCTTACCAATTTATGAGGTATGAATCTCTCAATTGCTGTTGCTACTATATCTTTGAATTTGAGCCACATCTCGTCTACATTTGCATAGTCAGTTCGGAAGCAATGGAGATTGTCTCTTAGGAAGGCTTCTAGTGACACTTCATCCGCTTTTTTAAATAAAATTATTTTGCGTTTGTTTCTGGTGGATTTGGAAGAAACCGTATCGAGCCTAGATACAACGACCTTGTGAACACAAATCCCTGAATCAGTCATGATGCTCTCTATTAGCTCTGGATTGTTTGTGGCTAAGAGGTCAAGTATGTTTTCGCAACCATTTACAATTCGCGTGGGTTCGTGGACTAACTGCTCGAAATAATTTTCGGAGAAAGCATTTAGGACAAATCTCGGAAGATGTTTTCTGCCTACCACCGGTTTTGAACAATTATTTTTGCCAACATATCGAGGGCAGGTTAAAGTTCCCACCAACTATAACGTATGAGTGGGGTACTTATTTGTTACGAGACTCAAATTTTCTCTGAACTGTTCAGCAACAAAATCATCGGAGTCTGGGGGTCGGTAGAAGGAGCCAATTATTAACTTAGTTCAGCTGTTAAGTATAACCTCCACCCATACCAATTCGCACGGAGTATCTACTTCTACTTCACTACAAGATAAACCACAACTGACAGACACAAACACTCCACCACCAATTCTGCCTGATCTATCTTTCCTGAACACCGCCTGAGACTTCGTAAAAATTTCTGCAGAACTTTCTGTACTTATAACGATTTCAGATTCTGTGCTTTCTATTAGCGCTTGAAGCTCAGGGACTTTCCCAGCACAACCACAACAATTTACAACTACAATTCCGACTGTTCCTTGATCCAAGCACGTCCTGTATTTGCCATGCACCCTTTGAGATTGCAGCCCACCCTGTACTTTCCCGAGGCCTTCCAACCTAAAACACCGCCCAGTCCACGCCACACAGCCTCCGCTACCAGTGTAGCCGCCAGCTGAGTGTAGTGAACTCCTGACCTATTCAGCGGAACCCGAAACCCCACCACCCTATGGCGCAAGTCAAGGTCCTATAAAACGACAGAGAACAGAGAATGCCTCTTACAAGGAAACAGACAATCACGTAGCAGTGGTGTCTGACATTAAAATTACACACCACTCTGCGATCCATGAACAGTAGATCTGTCACGCAGATGTTCGCACAGGGAATTCAGTAGCTCACAAACATCTGACCCTGTTTTAGAACCACCGTAGTTATGGAACTGAAGACTCGATCTTATGACCAAGATGCGACAGAGGTATGTAGTACATCCCATAAATCTTAATTCGTCTACAGGAGGGTGCCGAAACAGGTTTTCCATCAATGGACATGTTTCATCATCACACATGACTTGGAAGTCCTCTGATGACTGTGATATGGAGAATTTCGCTGTTAACGATCGCAGGCAGATAGTGCTGTAAGTCAAACACAGAACACGCTGTTGTATACGAGTCATATGCAGGTTATCCAACATCTCTAGAGAACAACGAAAAAAATGGTTAAATGCGTGATAAATGACCTGCAGCAACATCGCCGTCTCTCTGTAGAATGCATCATCTGTCTACCATTAAAACCTACCTCGTTACAACTCCATCTCAAATGATCACTCCATCCACTTTCTGTCATCCTTCAAGGCAGACGCAAGTCAGTTTAAAGGCAGATGGTTCTGATTTCCAGGAAAGCATCAAAGACATCAGTCAGCTTGCATGTAGCACTATTAACTCAATAGACATATAGTAGAATGTTGTTAAAAAATCTGTACAGAAACTGTTTGTAATGTATTTGTCAGCTAACACCGCAAGGTTGTGATTGACAGAGTGTACGGAAAAGCAATTTGTAAATGATGTTTTTTAAGGTTTCAAACTGAATAGGTTTGCTCCTGCATTGGATCGAACTTGCAATCCATTCTGTAGTTGTATACTGCATTCCCTTAGCTGGTAATACAACGCTCTTTCCCGAAGGACAGTTTATAAAGGTGCTAGCCCGTATCTTTGGGGCCACACCTTTGCTTGTTATCCGACATATATAAATTTATTACGTACATTTGTTGATCATCGACGTTAATCGTTATTTTCCAGCCGTCTTTTCACTGTCGACGAAAAAATGACTGTTTCCCCGGTTCCCGGTGCTTCCATGTCAGCTTTTCCTCATATTCTTCTTCTTGCCACCACATATAAGAACTATTATGCACCAAGCAGAAGAAATGAAAGTACTCCATCAATGGCCCAGCATTTCGGTGTATTTTCCCTCAATTTACAGGTATTTTCCGCAAATTTTAGTATTTTTATCGATTTGATGTCACTTCCGCCCACGCGATCATGACAACGCTTCTCGCCATGTATTCCAATGTTGCTTTTAAATTTAGTACAGTTGTCAACAACTAGAGCAAATGCAGTATTTTTCTGGTCAGACAATACAGTACAGCACTATACTCAAAAGCATCCGATCAAATATCCTATAGTTGCAGTGGGTTTCCTCTGTCTTCTCTGTGACTCTGTGCATGTGGCGCAGATGGTTCAGGGAGGAAGGCAGCGTGGCTTCACGTATGCTGCTGGCTTCGCGTGGGGTGTTCGGTGTGCCACAAAGAAAGAAGGCTGAGGTATTTCCTGCACGACAGGATGTGTGCTTTTATCTGGGGAGGGATTACCTCAAGCCCGTGCGCACTTGTCAGACACTGGCAAATGTGCCGCAGCCTGGAAACCGACGCGTGTTGCAGGCCAATTGGCAGTAGGACGCTATGTGTCCTTAGGTAAAGAGCATTGGTGGAATGCAGTATACAACGACAGAATGGAGCCTGTGTTTGACCCTGTTAAGGACTGATTAGGTGTTTTAAACCCTAGAAAACAGTATTTACAATGTGCTTCTCTGTACTATCCGCCAATCACAATATTGCGGTGTAGGCTAACAAATACATTACAAGGACTTGCTCTATGGTTTGGTTTTAACAACATTCTACTGTGCGTCTGTTGCGGTAACAGTGATACTTGCATGTTGACTGCTGTCTTTGATGCTTTCCTGGAAATGAGAGTCATGTGCGTCTAAATTTGAGCTGCATCTGCGTTAAAGGATGACAGAAAGTAGATGAAGTGATCGGTCGAGATGAAGTTGTACAGAGGTATGATTTAATTGCAGACTGATGATGCGTTCTACAGAGAGGGCGATGTTGCTGCAGGCCATTTATCGCGCATTTAAACATTTTTTTCTGTTATTCACTTGGGGAGTAACAGTTGTGTGGTATAAACTGCGTATGACTCGTATACAATTGTGTGTCTTGTGTGTGACTTGGAGCACTATCTGCCTGTGATCGTTAACAGCAAACCTTTCCATACCACAGTCATCGGAGGACTTCCAACTCATATGCGATCATGAAATGCGTCCATTGATAGAAAAACTGTTTCAGCATCCTCCTCTAGATGAACAAAGATTTATGCGACGTACTGCATTCCCCTGTCACATATTGGGGAAAAAATCGAATCTTCAGTTTCATAGTGATTATAAGTTAGTGGCAGGTGGGAGTGAACTATTGCAATCCCAGTGTATACATCTGTTTTAACAGATGTCCTGTTTACGGAGTTAGTGGCAGCATGGCATGTAATTTTACGTGTCAGACACCACTGCTGTGCGTTTGTCTGTTTCCTGGTGAGAGACATTCTCTGACGCTCATTTTATAGGACTGATTTGAGCTTAGTATAATTTCTGAACCATGATCAGATGTGAACAGAGGGCACCTCTGGAAGATCTGCTGTGTATATATCACAGAGACTCTATGTTTTTTTTTCCTTTGGTGTAGACGAAAGTAGATTTATCTTCTTAAAGTTTGTCATCACAGTGAGTGGAATAGGGAACTTGCAGATTGGGTGTATGTCAGATGTTGGACATTTATGTCCTGCATTAGAGCGCATATGTTTATGTTCTACGATCATTTCTCTCTTCCCAATACCTTTATTGTACCGACCCCATTCACCAGAACAATACTTTTGAATTGGCAGCGCAGTTGACAAACGTGAAAATGCTTCAAATTCCGTCTGTCTAGACCTCCATCATGCATAAAACCACTCGTTTTCCTGTTAATTGCTTGTTATATCATTACAACTCTCTCACATCTACTATACACCAATAATGGGTTCCAATCGCCTCGACATGTTCACGTCTGGAGAGATCTTGTGCACTTGCACTGTACGAAATCTCCTCGTGTGACAGCACGAGCCTGATGCCTGTGACCTCTGATTGCTGGTTCGAAGAAAGAAGAGAGGAACATGAATAAAACTTTATATGCAGCAATGGCCATCCACTTGTGCATTATATGTTAGAGACATTCGTAACTTACACTAACTCTGTAGTAGTACAATGGGGCATGTTCGTTCTTTGTACATCTAACATTTCATTCCACCTACCTCAATAAGGTGCTTGATGTCTGTCCTCTTCACTCTGCATTGCTAGATATACTGTATGTAAATTTGTGCAAGCAATCTCGACCACTGGCCACCTGTTACAAAGGAGCGATACATGTGTATGTAATATGCCCAATGTCAAAATGCAGACGGTATTTGTTTTTCGATGTATTGGAAGATAGTTACACAGTTAAATTTTATGGGAAGTTCTATAACAAGGAGTGGTATGACCGGTTAAAGTTTGCATGCAGATAGTTTGTAGTTTCTTACCTATATGGATGTTACAAAATAAAGATGAGGATTACCCTCAGTGAACTAAATAGCTTTACAGATGCTGATCTGTATCGATATTTCAAATGTCTGAATTAAATGTAATGCTCTCGTGGGTGGAAATATGTAATGTGAACATGTGGATTGCTCTAAGTCTACACCTATTTTGCTGAAAAAACTAATGCAAACCGACTGTATCTCTTCTCAGGGAATCATGACTGTTTCTATTATTAGTGTCATGACTGCATGTTTAAAAATAGGTGTTGCTCCAAGTACTGCATTATTTCGTACTCCATAACCTCTAATTGTAAAGTGGACCCCACTTAAATTATAGCTCGTTGTGGAACCTAGAAATGATTGCGTTTTTAGTCACATGTGAGTAGATAGTGTGAAATAGCCTGTTCTGTGGTGATCAAATTGCTTAAGAAACTAGAACGCAAGAATCTGCTGCTCTTGCAACTGATTGTCTGCTGGATGACAGGAACTTTACAGACGGGTCGGTGGAGGGGAGTTATGGAGCAAAAATGTCAAATGTAAGATGCATGTCGTATTTATTTTCGTTGTATTGGGGGAATCTTATAGGATTCTTCACTAGGTAATGTTAGGATGCTCTGACACAAGACATGCTCTCATGATTTGTTTTGTAAACGCCAGTGCGATACAGTACCAAACTGGTAAAACGGGACCTGCCATAGTGTGCAAAACAGCAACATCATCTTGAATTATAGCTTGTTGTTGAAGACAGAATGATTGTGTCTTTTCCAAATGTGAGGAAATGGCATGAAAGGCTATATTCTGTATTGAAATGTTTGTAATATACAGGCACTTTATTTACAGACACAGATTTTAATGTAGGGATGCTATCAAGCCATGTAATTTCTTCCAGCAAACTGAAAGAAATCATACCGACCTCTGCAGTTGTAGCTTTTTCTTTTTCGCTTCGTTGGATGTCGCAAAGTAACGGGAAATGGGAGGCGGTGGGTGGGGAGAGGGGGGGGGGAGATGAGAATAGTATACAGCAGTAGATCGTAAAAACTATACCGCTTTTGCTCATAAAACTAAAAGAAAGTGGACTGCGCCTATTTTCATGGAGAACATTTATTACCATCGCGGTTGTGTTTTCTTTCTTTTTTAAACAGATGCTCATATATGTTAGGTGTGTCGACCATAGTGTCACGGAACGACATGCAGCAGCAGGTGAGGGTAGGGGTCCGGCCCGGCATGTGTGTGGTCGCCTGACGCATCTGTGCTCCGGCCAGGGCGCCGTTACATTTTAGACGAGCAAGAAAGTTGCACTTGTGGTGCCCGTCATTTATCTCTCTTTGGTCAGGGGGCCTTATGGCCTTTTGTGTTAGCGTACAGCTGCTGCCTGGGCCGTCCAACCGCCACCGCCCTAAGCCGGGCTGTCGGGAGCAGCCAGCCAGGTGCGGACTGCAAGTGCCCACTCGTCCGTCGCCGGGAGGCTGCGGTCAACGTAGGCACGGCGTGGAAGTGGCCATTAATTGATCAGTTCAATTAACTTGCATGTCAGTTTGATATCACAATTGAGCCGGTGCTGCCCTTATCCCACTACTTATGTGTATTCTTGTTTGAATTCCACACAGTGGTGACAGCAGCAGAAACTGACAGAAACATTTGCACTGTGTATGAGGATAATGCAATTGGACAGAGCATGGTAAGAAAACGGATTTCTCTTCTAAGGAGCATCGTTTTGACATTAGTGACCCTCCAGTTCAGAGAGACCTTCGGGCTTTGATGAAGATTGTTCAAGCACATTAATTTACAGTGAGGTGGCTCATTTGATGAACTGTTATCATTTCACCACCATAGCAAGCAATGAAGATGATTCAAAAATCGGGTGTATGGGTATTGCAGGCTCTAAGCCAAAATCACAAAAATCAACGGTGTACTCATCACTGCTGACGTTCATTGTCAACAACTGAGATGTAAGGACAACGTTAAAGAAGACTGCGTGAAGTGATACTACTGCACGAAAACGCTCGCCCGCATTTTGTTAAGAAAATAAAAACACATTACAGGAGTTGGGTTCGGAGGTCATTCCGCATCCACCTTATTCATCTAATGTTGCACCCTCAGATTTTCACCTTTTCCGCTGTCTGTCGAATAACCTTCAAGGAACTTCCTTTCCGGACGAAAATTAGCATATTGCAATTGCCTTTTGTCTTCAATGCTGCGTTGTTACCTGATATATCTAGTAAATAACTAATTACTTAAGAAACAACTGTATTTAAAGATATGAATATTTATCAGTACATGGAAAGAAATTGACAATCCGTAGATGTACTACATCACTCAGTCAGCTATCAATTTTTCTCACTGCAAATTGTCTCATTCTGTTGTTTTCCTTCCCGTATTGAAATCAAAAATCAATACTTTGCTATGTACTTATTTCGCTTATTTCTCTTTCAAGTAACCGTTGAATATTATTAACTTTTTATTTACTTACTATCCTTAAGTTAGGAGGAATAATTAGAATATTTCCTATTTTTTCCCACAAGAACTGCCTGTTAAAATTATTTCAGGTTTGCTGGTTAATTATAATTCCTCTGACGTTTAGTATCCTCGCACAGCTAAATGTTAATGTCAAAGAATGTCTCTGACTGATCATTTACTAATATTCACTTTATTTTTTTGTAATTTTCATTCAAATGACTCTTTTGCTTTCTTTAAGGGAAAATGTCTTTCATTCCCTTTCTTTCCTATTATAGGGTAAGTTAAGAGTGGGAGATTTCCGTTTATCGCACCATAGCTTAATTTGTTGCTATATGTAGAAGCAGCCGAAGACAATGAACGAGTGACTACAAAATTCTAAACCCCAATCAATTGGTCTGATACAGAAATAAACAAAACTCCTACATGCTGCTACCACCTTTTTTATCACA
The DNA here is from genome assembly GCF_023864275.1 of Schistocerca cancellata. Taxonomy (NCBI): domain Eukaryota; kingdom Metazoa; phylum Arthropoda; class Insecta; order Orthoptera; family Acrididae; genus Schistocerca; species Schistocerca cancellata. The sequence continues at coordinate 172,811,224 of NC_064631.1, forward strand.
ACATTAAACAGATCAAAGTTAATCTTCTAATCGTCTTCAGGGTTTGGCTGATTGCGATACACTACCTGCTCGTTAATAGTAAAACCTTGACTGGTCTATGTAAACGACTTACAATTAATTATTACTCAACTTCCGAAGCAAGACCCTTGCAATGAAAGGGCAAAGCTTCGCACTGTAAGATTAACCAATTACACCTTCCCAAATTTGTTAGTGCCAGCAAAATACCACTCGTCGCTTCAGAGTCACCATTACCCAAATAAATTTTCACAGTTACAGCGCAGCATATTGTTACCTCAGTATGTGAGTAATCACACAAATTCCTACGTCAAACACTCAGTTCACTTAGTGTGTACCAAATATCTACACCAAACAACAGTTACGACACTCATCCATAAATGACCCTGAAAAACTGGAGCACAAAAAAACTAATGTAGGTAACTATTCCGATGAGCACATGGCCGATCACAACTCAATAACCAGAGTCTGCGTGGTCTACGCTACAGAATTCTAGCTTTCAACGCAATATTCTCATGTTTTATCTTCTACCAACCCGCACTATCAAGAGCCACATCTCCTTTGTTATCTCTACTATATACGACGTTAACCATTTATTATGAATTCGCAGATGGAGCTTGCAGTATCCATCTTTTCATTATGCCGAGTAAGTCAGTACTCAACTCACTCCACACTGCGAGTGCTACTGCTCCGCTGTGGCTGATACCAATACGGCTAACAACAAATATCGACACTTCCTCTGCGCTGAAAATACCAAGTTCAGCCAGGCACTTCTACGTTGAATCTCCCCAATAATAGCTCATCCACGACTGACTTAAGCCTACATGACATCAATTAGGAACCATTTATCAAACAAATGTACAGCGGTAACATTACTTTTAATTCAATTTTTAGATGGCCATCAGCTATTCTTCTCGCAGCAGGCTGCTATCAGCTTAGTCTTTGCCGCTCGATTCGCTCAAGCTGTTTTAACACGGAAAGGAACATCTTTGTCATGAATATTTGTTTCTCGGGGAGTCATCAGCAAGGGTGCACTTTGACATGTTGTTCGAAGTACGTATAATAATAACATCAGAACCACATTCGACACATCTCATTCACAATCTAGCCACTGCAACAATATGTTAAGACGAAACAGCTTACCGTGACTAGTTTTCAAATGACTATTTCCTTTCCACTCGTAACATGTTGCACCTTAGCTGCATTTTAGTTTGAGCCTATTTCCGAGCATGATAGGCCAAAGGATCCTATATACAGGGTGTCCCAAAAAGAATGACACGATTTTAACTTGTAATAATATTGAGACAAATGTCACTAGATAACTGGAACAGCGCTAGCTGTAATGGGCATGGTCTAGAGTTTCAGAAAAAATCCGCCAGATGTTGCTACGAGAGCTGGCCTGGAGCGTGCAGCCAGTCTCGCGCAATATGGCTTTCGTGTAACAGAAGGCGTATTGTGTTACCGAATTTAGTCATACGCAATCAGTGATCGCAGATCAGCAGGCATTTCATATTCGATTTCGGGCTGAACCACCATCACCAAAGAACATTCGACGGTGGTATAAGCAGTTTGAAGAAACAGGGTGCTTCTGTAAAGGCAAAAGTCCTGGCTGGCCATGCGTTCCTGAACAAACAGTGGAACAAATCCGACGAGCATTTGAGTGGAGCCCCCACAAGTTTACGCATTGTGCAAGCTGAGAACTTACGTTACTGAGTATGACAGTGTGGCGTCTGTTACGGCATCGCTTAGCCGTCAACCATACTGATTACAACTGCTACAAGCTCTTCGAGATACTGAAAAAGTGGAGTGAGTGGACTTTAGCAATGCTGTTCCAGAGCACATGGAAGGTGACACTTTTATGTCATGGCTGATATTCAGCAACGAGGCAACTGTCTATATCAGCAGTAAGGTTCACCTCTTAATGTGCATATATGGGGGCTCAAAAATACTCATGAAACAACTGAACACTAACATGATTCACCAAAAGTGAATGATTTTTGTGCTGTTTTGCAAAGCAAGGTTTATGGACCCTACTTTTTGAGGAAGAAGCCGTAACTGGACAATCATATCTTGCAATGCTACGGACCTGCTTATTCCCACAACTTGACTCCGGCAATTTCATCTACCAGCAAGATGGAGCACCACCGCACTGGCACAACAACGTGCACAGTTTTCTCAGTGCCAACGTGCCTCAACGTTGGATAGGGCGTACAGGACCGCGAGACGAAGCTTTACACTCTTGGCCTCCTAGGTCCCCTGACTCAACACCATGTGTTTTCTTCCTGTGGGGATGTGTTAAACTATGTGTTTACGTTCCTCCCTTACCTCGTTGCATTGATGAACTAAAATCCGGAATATCAGCTGCTGTAGCTTCAGTGAGAGAAGACACCTTAAGCTCAGTCTGGGATGAATTCGACTATCAGCTAGATGTCGTCCGTGCAGCCAATGGAGGACATATTGAACATTTATGATGGATTTTTATAAACTTCTGTCATTTCTGAGTAATTTAGTATGCTATTTACCGTTGTCAAGCCCTTCTTCCTAATAAATAATTCTATTTAAAATTGGATCATTCTTTTTGGGATATCCTGTAAATTTGTTCGTTTTGACTTCATCTACACCACTGTGGCGCATTGTATACAGGAATTGTTTACACCTCGTATAATTGATGAGAATTTGTTATTTTTGAACTTACATGGAATAGAGGACAAGAACCTTGCTAAAGATGATTGTTAGGCTGATGAAATGATATGGGAGGCCTCACTGGTGTGTTTGGTGGGACTCAGGAATAAGAGGTTGTTCAAGGTTATCCATGGGTCAACAGAGACATAGGCACAGAATATGTTGTTGATCAACATGGTGAGAAATTTGAAAATTGGAAGATTTGAAATTTGTGGTAAGGTCTTGTGGGACCAAACTGCTGAGGTCATCGGTCCCTAAGCCTACACACTACTTAATATAACTTAAACTAACTAGCGCTATGGACAACACACACACCCATGCCTGAGGGAGGACTCGAACCTCTGACAGGGGGAGCCACACGGACCGCGAAAAGAAGCCACAGCCGCGCGGCGAGAGCTTGGAAGGCCAGTTGATTTTACGTCATGTGTCTCATTAGTCACCACTGTTTTTTATTTAGTAACTCATCAGGTTGAGGACACCTGTTTAGTTTTAAAGATTTTTTTGAGACTGAAAATGTTAAAAAACTTATTGTTGTCTTTCAAAGCACAAATGTTTATTGCAGTCTTCACAACAATACAAGTCACCTCACTAATCTAACTGTCTTTGTCTGCACTAGGAGAGGATTACCTAGCAATAAGAGTGTTAAATTACGCTGTGGCAAAAATGTATAATACCGGGCAGTAGGTGGTTTGAGATATGGGATTTCTGGTAAGGCTGCTTATGATGGGGGCCAGACTATGATATATGGAGAGAAAAGGAAACATCAGGATGCAGAATGTGGAAATTTTGATGTTAGAAAAAAAAACAGGGAGAAACCGTTGAGATATTATAGTAAAGGTAAATGTCAGGACGGATTTCATTATGTGAGAGGGAAGACTGCAGGGTTATATTGGGTGAGGCTAAGAGTAATGTGTCGGTGTAGGATCGATGGGTGTATTTATATTGACTCGGTTGTCTGCCATTGATTTAAGTAGGGGCGAAAAGGTAATGTTTGTAGGAGAGATTTGCGTGATGTGCAGGACATACAGAAATGATCATTGTGGATGAGAAGGGAGGTAGTCTGAGAGGTTGGTAAGAAATTTGATTAGCGGAAGGTAATCGGATGCATCAAGATACGAAAAGTGTAGGACGTTCAAGGATTTGGGGAACTGATATACATTACACTGCCGTAAAAAACAATTAGTATGTTAGGAAAGACGACATCAGTTTTGATCCTATGACAGCATATGCTACCGGGGGGGATAGTAGATTTACTGATAATGGTTCCACCATCGTCCGCCAACAGATAGCTTAGTAGCATATCTACCAGAGCGCCATCTGTGTCTAGCCTTTATTAGGAAATGCCCACAGCCAGAAGGCTCATTGTGCTGCAAGCGCATGAAAGAAGTAGGCAACCAGGCCATGGAGAGGGACTCGTGCTTCCTGCGTTTTTTAAAGGGGTCAAATTGTGTCCTTCCGAATGGTGGGACGGTCCTTCCGATGAATTGCCGCACAAGCAGAACGTGCTACGTCAGTTCTGCAATGATGCTGGTATCAGTGGTAACATGATCATTCACACCCGTAGACGTTCTGGGCGTAGAGGTTCCGGACGTTCACACAGCACAGACGCACGCAAGGACTTTAGTAATGTAAGTGTTGCAATGACAGATTGTACAGTTACCATAGCACAGATAAGAGAGCCTGTGAGCCCACACTTGTCAACAAGAAACTGCTGGGAACTGGCTATTAGCAATGGGACTACGGGCTAAATAAATAAATAAACCTCTAGCCTGTCTTCTATTCATGCCACAACATCGACGTGCTCGCCTCCACTGGTGCTTCAGCAGATCACTTGGAAGATACCATGGCGCCCCATGGCCTTCAGTGATGAAAACAGATTATACCAGTTCACAAGTGATGGTCGTCTGCACATATGGCGTAAACCTGGTGAGCGCTGTCTCGTAGAGTACATTCGTCTAAGACATACTGGTCTCCCCAAGAGGCCTCATCGTCTGGGGTATGATAAGCTACAACTCTCTTTCATCTTTGGTGTTTCTGTAGGGGACGCTAACCGGCGGTCAGTACGTGCAGAATGTTGTTATACCCGTTCGTCTGACATTCTTGCAACTAGATGATGTGTTGCTCAAACGGGATAATGCCCTCCCAGCCACTGAGCGTGAAACTCAACGTGCACTGCAAGATGTGCAGCAGCTTCCCTGGCCAGCACGACCTGCATACTTGTCTCCAGCCGAAGACGTGTGGGACAAGTTTGGACGAGAAATGACCCGTGCGACTCATCAGGCAACAGCTCTTACAGAACTGCGAGAACAGGTCGAGCAGAGGTATCCCAGGTAAGTATTCGCCATCTGTACGACTGACTGCATGCCAGAGTCAAAGGGCGCGCTGCCTCCCATGGAGGCTACACCATGTAATATATTACAAGGGACTTTGCATGGGCCCACTTCCCACTCCCCGCCAACCTGCGACGCATGGTCTTTCAGCATGAGTCGATACCTGGTAACTCAGTTCAAAATGGCTCTGAGCACTATGGAACTTAACTGCTGTGGTCATAAGTCCCCTAGAACTTAGAACTACTTAAACCTCACTAACCTAAGGACATCACACACCCATGCTCGAGGCAGGAGTCGAACCTGCGACCGTAGAGGTCACGCGGTTCCAGACTGTAGCGCCTAGAACCGCATGGCCACTCCGGCCGGCGGTAACTCAGTACCGCTTGTGCTAGTGATACATAAAAATAATCATTTCGTGTATTCCATATGCATAGTGCAATTCTTGAGTGAATTGGAAGCCTCAATGATGGTGTACTAATTTTGTTTCCGGCACTGAAGATGGAATGGAAGTTTCTGAAAAATCAACATGTGATGGATTAATGTGTCATTTTAAAGTAGCATTAGTATGTAATCGGGGTTGTAAGGCAAACGAGCATGAATCTCCAGCTACGTTGTAGCCCACAGCCGAAAACTTGTTTGCACAAGCAACAACACTCGCCGTGGTGGTTGTCTCGGGGCGCGTCGCACCTGCCCGTGCCTTCCGCCAGAGACAAGGAGGCCCCTCGACGCACAAGTTGGGAAGAGCGCGGGAGTCGTTAAAGTCTGCGACGTACAGCGGCGCCGCCGCCCGACAGCGGCCGCACCTGCCGCTGCGCAGCGCCGCGCCGCTCTGCACTGCAATTAACTGCGCCGCGGGCTGGCGGGGACCAGGGAAAGGGGAGCGGGGAGCGGGCCGCGCAAAGTGCCGGCGGCTGACGTGGCGAAATACGGAGCGGACGTGTCCCCTCATAAAGCACAGCAGCAAAACAAGTACCTTACAACCGGAAAATGGGACATTATAAGTAATCATTGACAGTGCGTGCGTGAACTGCACTCTGATTATGACTACTCTTCCACAGCGCCACAGGATTGCTTCGTTATTATCATATGAGCATCGCTTAACCCTCGATCAACATGTCTACTGTATCTCTTGTAACTAACATGTTGCAGTCTGACAGACCTTTCAGCGCTTCCCCAGCAGTCGCGCCATACTTCGTACCGTTAGGAGTCACTGCGGACCCTGTGCTGCGTCGTCCGAACGAGGCACAGACAGAGCAAAAGCACTGCAGGTGCAGAGATGCGAGCTGGTGCCGTTGCCATAAAGACTCGCCACTTTTGCGAGCTCCACCAGCGTCACGGGCGGCGTTGAGGATGAACATATCGACTTCGCGTGGGTTAACTGCCGGCTTCATACAATCCGCCAATGATAGGACGACAATGGACAGAAGCCTACTCAGAAGAGCAGCTCTCGCTCACATGGTTACTGATCCACTAGGTTATAGATTAGGGCTGACTTAGACAAGGAAAGCCAGTAAGCGAACTCTTAGAAGTGTCGGACAATTTTGTAAATTGCAATTGCTATGTACTGTGAAGTTTACGATTATTTGCATTTTGATATTGAGGGCCTTTTTTGAGTCGTATTACATGCAGTGTATTTGACCAATCACAATGATAAGCAAACCTTTTTAACTAATTTATGTGATTTATTACTAAATTGTTGGAATGTTGTAGAACCTTCGTCCACCTATCCTATTACCTGACCCTGGGGAATAGCTGTAATAGGGGCAGAGAGAAATTGTGTTAGCAGTGTACTGCACTAGAAGCTGTTTCACGAACTCAGAAACTCGGCCTCCCGCAACAACAGTGGCAGCTCGACCTTCAGAGGGGTAGCGACGAGGCCTTTACAAAACTGGCGATGAGGGTTTGCAAAACTCTCAGTCCACAAGGAGGTAAGTATGGATTTATAATTAAATATCAACAGAGTCCCCCCCCCCCCCCCCCCCATGAACCATGGACCTTGCCGTTAGTGGGGAGGCTTGCGTGCCTCAGCGATACAGGTGGCCGTACTGTAGGTGCAACCACAATGGAGGGGTATCTGTTGAGAGGCCAGACAAACGTGTGGTTCCTGAAGAGGGGCAGCAGCTTTTTCAGTAGTTGCAGGGGCAACAGTCTGGATGACTGACTGATCGGGCCTTGTAACACTAACCACAACCACCTAGCTGTGCTGGTACTGCGAACGGCTGAAAGCAAGGGGAAACTACAGCCGTAATATTTCCCGAGGGCATGCACCTTTACTGTATGGTTAAATGATGATTCGTCCTCTTGGGTAAAATATTCCCGAGGTAAAATAGTCCCCCATTCGGATCTCCGGGCGGGGACTACTCAGGAGGACGTCGTAATCAGGAGAAAGAAAACTGGCGTTCTACGGATCGGAGCGTGAAATTTGAGATCCCTTAATCGGGCAGGTAGGTTACAAAATTTTAAAAGGGAAATGGATAGGTTAAAGTTATAGTGGGAATTACTGAAGTTCGGTGGCAGGAGGAACAAGACTTTTGGTCATGTGAATACAGGGTTATAAATACAGAATCAAATAGGGGTAATGCGAGAGTAGGTTTAATAATGAATAAAAAAATAGGAGTGCGAGAAAGCTACTACAAACAGCGTAGTGAACGCATTATTGTGGCCAAGATAGAAACGAAGCCCACGCCTACTACAATAGTACAAGTTTATATGCCAACTAGCTCTGCAGATGATGAAGGAATTGATTAAATGTATGATGAGATAAAAGAAATTATTCAGGTAGTGAAGTGAGACAAAATTTAATAGTCATGGGTGACTGGAATTCGAGAGTAGGAAAAAGTAGAGATGGAAACATAGTAGGTGAATATGGATTGGGGGTAAGAAATGAAAGAGGAAGCCATCTGGTAGAATTTTGCACAGAGCATAACTTGGTTCAAGAATCATTGAAGAAGGTTGTATACATAGAAGAATCCTGGAGATACCCGAAGGTATCAGGTAGATTATATAATGGTAAGACAGAGATTTAGGAACCAGGTTTTAAATTGTAAGACATTTCTAGGGGCAGATATGGACTCTGACCACAATCTACTGGTAATGAACTGTAGATTAAAACTGAAGAAACTGCAAAAAGGTGGGAAAATAAGGAGATGGGACCTGGATAAACTGGCTAAACCAGATGTTGTACCGAGTTTCAGGGAGAGCATAAGTAAACAATTGACAGGAATGGGGGAAAGAAATACAGTAGAAGACGAATGGGTAGCTCTGAGGGATGAAGTAGTGAAGACAGCAGACGATCAAGTAGGTAAAAAGACGAGGGCTAGTAGAAATCCTTCGGTAACAGAAGATATATTGAATTTAATTGATGAAAGGAGAAAATATAAAAATGAAGTAAATGAACCAGGAAAAAAGGAATGATGTCCTCCTCGCCGTGTTCGGCGACAGCGACTCCGTCAGTCTTCTCTGTCCTTATTGTGGTAGGCTCGAATGTGGCTCGCGAATCCGAATTTCGCTTTGAATATCCTGTTGCATGGAACACAGTGAAGCTGACCAGCAGAGTTGTAAGTATACGTGTAGACAGGCTTGAGCTGAAATTTTCGGAGCTCTCTTTTAGCATCCAGGTTCATTAGACGCTTTTGCTCGAACTTTTCGATGCTCTTATGTACAGTTGATCGCCACTCCGATCGGCGCAACGCTAGCTCCTCCCAACGGTTGCTTGGGATGCCACAGGCTGCAAGGTGGCGTTTAATGGTGTCTTTATATCGCAGGTGTTGACCACCTTTCCTCCTCTTCCCGCACGAGAGCTGCGAGTAGAACACCGCTTTAGGTAGCCTACTGTCATCCATGCGTACTATGTGACCACTCCATCTCAGTTGATGTTCCATTATTAAAGCTTCAATACCAGCCAGTTTCACGCGGCACAAAATCTCCGTGTTTGGGACACGGTCTTCCCATTTGATGCGCAGAATTGATCTCAGACATCGAAGATGAAATTTTCTAGCTTCTTAATGTCAGCTTTGTAACAGCACCAGGTTTCCGAGGCATAGAGTAAGGTGGATAATACTACTGCTTTGTAGACTGCAATTTTCGTTTGTAGTTTGAGATCATGTGATTTCCATACTCGGTCATTAAGCTTACCGAAGGCTGGGGCTGCGCTGGCTATACGCGCTGCGATTTCCGTTGTCAGGCTGTTGTCACTTCTAATTTGGCTTCCCAGGTATTTGAACTTTGACACATTTTGCAAGGGTTTGTTATTTATCTCAATACTGGAGTCAACTGCATTAAGACCTCTAAGTGGCTGTTTGAGAACTTGCGTCTTAGTGATGCTAATGGCTAAGCAAAATCTTCTGCAGGAGGCATTTAGCAGATTTATGTAAGTCTGAAGAGTTTCGCAAGAATTAGCCATCATGCATACTTCATCCGCGTAGAGAATCTCTAAGATGGATAGTTTGGTTACGCGACTTTTTGTTCTGAGGCGAGAGATGCTGAAGACACTTTTGTCTGTCCTTGTGTCGAGACTAATTTGATTACTACAGGCTTTGGTCGCGTCTCTCGTAACAACTGCGAAGTAAAGTGAGAAGAGTGTGGGAGCCAGAACACAGCCTTGTTTTACACCACATGTCACGGGAAACTGTTCTGAGAGCTTGTCCTCATGGCGGATTTTTCCCATCATGTTTTCATGAAACTGCCGAATCAAACTGACAATTTTGTCAGGGCACCCAGTTTTCTTTAGTATGATCCAGAGAGTTTCCCGTGGGACACGATCAAAAGCTTTTTCCAGGTCTACAAAGCACATGAACAAAGGCCGATGTTGCTCTAAGCTTTTCTCTTGCATTTGTTTGACAACAAATATGGCATCCACTGTGCCTCTGTTTGGGCGAAAGCCACACTGGGTCTCTGGTAGCAGTTTTTCTGCAAAGTGTGTTAACCGGGTGTTAATTATGTGGGCAAGGACTTTTCCCGCTGCTGAGAGAAGAGAAATGCCCCTGTGGGAGCTGCAGTCTGATATGTCACCCTTGCCTTTATAGATCTTGGAAATACAAGCATCTTTCCAGTCTTGTGGAATCATTTCATACTCCCAAATCCGTAAGATCAGAGCAAACAATGGTTTCTTGATGTTTGGCCCCCCATATTTATATAGCTCTGATGGCAAGTTATCTAATCCTGCTGTTTTGTCATTTTTCAGCTTAGCCAGTGCTGAAATGAATTCATCGTAGGAAGGGGCATCCGCAAGTTGTTCCTCAACTGGCAGGTCTTCAAGTGCTTCTATGTATGGAATATCGGTTGTCTGATGGTCGGGATTAAGAACGTCTTTAAAATGTTCCGCCCACCGAGGCAGGATGTCACTCTGTTGCGTCAGCCGACAACTTTTATCTTTGTTATAGACTGGTGCTATCTTCCCAACTCTTGGACCAAAGATAGTTTTCAGGGACTCAAAGAATCTGCCCGTTTGGTGTGTGTCGGCATATAACAGTATTTCATTTGCATTATTTGCCCACCAACTGTCTTTGAGAGCACGTACCTTCACTTTCAGATTGTAATGCGCTGCTCTACGCTTATTATCATCAGGGGTGCGAAGAGAGGTTCTGAAATCATTAATTAGCTTTCTGATCTCTGGATCTGAGTCGTCAAACCAGTCCTGGTGCTTCTGAGACTTTCCTAAGACTTCCGAAGCACAGCCACGCAGTCTGCTAGCGTATGCACTCCACTGTTCATCTACAGGGGCAGATTCAGATATCAAAAGGCCATCGACACCAAATTTTTCATCCAGTTTTGCTCTCATAGTCTGATCATTGGCCAAGATTTTGCAGGACAATTTTGTTGGTATTTTGTGTGAAGCTCGGCGTGGTGCCCTCAAAGTTATCTTTAATTTGGACCTCACGAGTCGATGGTCTGTCCATACCTGAGCGCCGCTCATTGCACGTGTGACCAGTACGTCACCAAGATCTTTTATCCGTACTATCACATAATCCAGAAGGTGCCAGTGTTTAGATCGCGGATGCATCCATGTCGTTTTATATTTTTCAGGCAGACGAAAATATGTATTTGTCAGACAGAGTTCAAACTCGGCACATAGAGTTAGAAGATCCAAACCATTCGAGTTGCATTTTCCAATCCCATGGCGACCGAGGACTCCATTCCAAGCACTGAAATCATTCCCAACACGAGCATTAAAATCACCAAGTAACAGAAGTTTATCTGCAGAAGGAATATCCCTAAGGACATGTCGGAGGTCTTGGTAGAACTTGTTCTTCTCTTCATCCGGAGATGGCAATGTAGGTGCGTATACATTGATCAAGTGAAGATATTTCTTGGATGCCAGGTGAAGTCTGAGTGTTATTATTCTGTCACTGATACCTTTAGGGAGTTCTGTTAGTGAACATGCCAATTTATTGCGTATGGCAAAGCCTACCCCACTTTCCGCCCTTTCAGTGGATGATTTTCCACTCCAGTAGTAGGTATAACCTCCGAGCGGTTCACATAACTGTCCAGAGTCACTAAGATGTGTTTCACTTATGGCGGTAATGTCGATGTTACATCTAGCCAATTCCCTTGCGATAAGTCCTGTCTTTCTCTCTGGGCACTGATTATGGTCGTTATCCTGTAAAGTACGGACGTTCCAGACTCCAATCATTAGATATTTAAGGTAACTGTTTATTTTATTATTTTTTGACCGCATATGTTAGTGAACAAGTGACCGCAGTTTGCCACTTGTGCTGGGTTGAGACGGGCTATGTTTAGGCCACCTTTTCTAGGCCCCTCCCTGGATTAGGGAAAGCAGAGCGATCCTAAATAGAGCTGCTTTGTCGTCTGACGAGCTGCCGAACCAGTCCTCCCGTCTCTCACGAGTACCAGAACGACCATCACCGTCTGACCGCCTAACGTGCAGAGCACCAACGAAGGTTCAGGTACACCATACCCTTGCCTCACCATCAGTACTCCATCGCCGCAGGACTTTCAATGCTCATAGTCCATTGAAACTTTGCCGGAGTCATCTGCGCGTGAAGGTATGTAAAGTGGACAAGCAGTTGCGCAGATGCAGATCCACTCTCTCGTCCTCTGCCTCTGGTTGGCAGTGGATCGTAGGGCCGGGGATGCAGTGAATGGCCATATGCCACTGGAAGTATCCTGACATACGCCCTTAAGGCACATCACAGGTGCCTTGCTTCGTCGGTACAGAAGCCGTGAGTGTTTACCTATCGATATTACCCGCCTCCAACACCGATGAAGAGACTGACAGAAGGAAGGAGGAAAGGGAAGAGACTGGAAGGGAAAGGGAGGAAAGGACGGTAGGTCGTTGTGGGGCACACTACGTCTGCCTCCTCTGCTGAGACCTGACCGGCTAGGTTGAACCTGCCAGTAGCTACGCTACCACCGGTAGAGCTCTCAGCATCACAGCAACACGCAAACTCTCCCACCCGCACGGACAGTGCTACGATAAGCCTCAAAAATGAGATCGACAGGAAGTGCAAAATGGCTAAGCAGGGATGGCTAGAGGACAAATGTAAGGATGTAGAGGCTTATCTCACTAGGGGTAAGGTAGATACTGCTTACAGAAAAATTAAAGAGACCTTTTGGAGAAAAGAGAACCACTTGTATGAATATCAAGAGCTCAGATGGAAACCCAATTCTAAGCAAAGAAGGGAAAGCAGAAAGATGGAAGGAGTATATAGAGGGTCTATACAAAGGCGAAGTACTTGAGGACAATATTATGGAAATGGAAGAGGATGTAGATGAAGATGAAATGGGAGACACGATACTGAGTTTTTAGTTTGACAGAGCACTGAAAGACCTGAGCCGAAACAAGGCCCCGGGAATAGACAACATTCCGTTAGAACTACTGACGGCCTTGGGAGAGCCAGTCCTGACAAAACTCTACCATCTGGTGAGTAAGATCTATGGGAGAGCGAAATACTCTAAGACTTTACGAAGAATATAAATAATTCCAACCCCAAAGAAAGCAAGTGTGAAAATTACCGAACTATCAGTTTAATAACTCACGGCTGTAAAATCCTGACACGAATTCTTTACGGACAAATGGAAAAACTGGTAGAAGCTGACCGCGGGGAAGATCAGTTTGGATTCCGTACAAATATTGGAACACGTGAGGCAATACTGACCCTACGGCTTATATTAGAAGGTAGATTAAGGAAAGGCAAACCTACGTTTCTAGCATTTGTAAGAGAAAGCTTTTGACAATGTTGACTGGAATACTCTCTCTCAAATTCTGAAGCTGGCAGGGGTAAAATACAGGGAGCGAAAGGCTGTTTACAATTTTTACAGAAAACAGATGGCAGTTATAAGAGTCGAGGGGCACGAAAGGGATGCATTGGTTGGGAAGGGTGTGAGACAGGGTTGTAGCCTATCCCCGATGGTATTCAATCTGTAAATTGAGCAAGCATTAAAGGAAACAAAATAAAAATTCGGAGTAAGTATTAAAATCCATGGAGAAGCAATAAAAACTTTGAGGATCGCCGATGACATTGTAATTCTGTCAAAGACAGCAAAGCACTTGGAAGAGCAGTTGAACGGAATGGACAGTGTCTTGAAAGGAAGATGTAAGATGAACATCAACAAAAGCAAAACGAGGATAATGGAATGTAGTCGAATTAAGTCGGGTGATGCTGAGGGAATTAGATTAGGAAATGAGATACTTAAAGTAATAAAGGAGTTTTGCTATTTAGGGAGCAAAATAACTCATGATGGTCGAAGTAGAGAGGCAATGGCAATGGCAAGGAAAGCGTCTTTGAAGAAGATAAATTTGTTAACGTCGAGTATAGATTTAACTGTCATGAATTCGTTTCTGATAGTATTTGTGTGGTGTGTAGCCATGTATGGAAGTGAAACATGGACCATAGGTAGTTTGGACAAGAAGAAAATAGAAGCTTTCGAAATGTGGTGCTACAGAAGAATGCTGAAGATTAGATGGGTAGATCACATAACTAATGAGGAAGTATTAAATAGAATTGGGGAGAAGAGGAATTTATGGCACAACCTGACTAGAAGAAGGGATCGGTTGGTAGGACATGTACTGAGGCATCAAGGGATCACCAATTTAGTATTGGAGGGCAGCGTGGAGGCTATAAATCGTAGAGGGAGACCAAGAGATGAATACACTAAGCAGAGTCAGAAGGATGTAGGTTGCAGTAACTACTGGGAGATGAAGAAGGTTGCACAGGATAGAGTAGCATGGAGAGCTGCATCAAACCAGTTTCAGAACTGAGGGCCACAACAACAATAAAAACAACAAAGTAACTATGAATAAATAACTAATTATGTTTGGAGCTTAGTGGCAATTCGTACTCGTACTTCTTGTGAAACAAGCTGATAACTCAACAGGTGTAGAAAACCGATTTGTCAAATGCAGGTGCCTTTTTTGATAGGAATAGCGTGTCGCGGATGTTGTCAAACTCCAACGCCACACGGCAACACACTGCCGTCAGGTTGGTTGCCTGCTCCGCGCCTGCGACTACACGGCGTTCCTCCTCCATTTGCTGCGCGACCTGCGGGTCTTCGCGTATACTGGACCACAATACAGAGGGCATGTAAATCAGTAAGAGAGGTCGCTCATACAACGAACCTTTCCCTGCACCCACCATGTCACAGGCAGACAATCAGAAAGAAGTGTACATCCGTCATGCGGCTATTTAGGAAGGCGTCCGCGACGACCATGGCAGTTACTACGTAGCCAGCCAAAATAGGAAGTCTTCTCCAGATCCAGCACCGCCGACTGCACGACGCTGTCGGCGTCAAAGGAGCTCAGACAGGGTCGCGGACCTGTTGGCATTCTGTCAGACTCGCGTGGCAAGGCTGTATACACTGTGAACTCATACAGTCCGTAGCTTGAGTGTTAATCTGTTCCAGTGTGCTCCGCTCAAGGAGAGCGAGGAATGAAACATTTGATAGCCAACTAACAGACAACGAACTATGACTGTGAGAACTTTCCTTTTGTTGTTCCAAGTACTTGCGTTCAGTTGTGAACTTATTTCCCTATTAGGAAAGAGTTACAATGTTGGTTACTTCTTTCTTTTGACGGTCAACGAAGATCATCTTCGCTGAATCAATTGTGATCTTAAATATAGAGGATGAACTACAAGCTCGTGTGTTTCTTATACAAGTGTTCAGGATACTTCAAGAAGCATGATTTACTGAAGTACTGTTACCTCGAACATTCAGTAAGAAATAAAATGTGAGCAAAGGCCAACGGTGAGTGTGTCTTGCCTAATTGTAGACGGAACACAACTTGTTACACATGTCAACACTTCTTTTCTTCTTTTGCATAACTTTCATTTCTGATCTAGGAGTCTCTTATTCAACACTGCCATCAAGATGGAGATTGGATACAACATTTTCGCCTTCGAAATATAAGACACAAAAGTACAAGATTTTCTGAAGGCAAATATATTTGAACTCCCTGGATGCTCTATTAGCTTCATGGATTCAGGTGAGAATTCCATTCCGCAGAAACATAAAAGAGAACATGAATGTGAGCAGCGGTTGCCGAAAACTATTTTAAAGCCAAAACTAGTTCAAAATAGAAAAAAATACATATGGAGAAAAATGTGGGCACTTTAAACTGTAGTTTAAAGTCTGTGACTGTTTAAAGAAAAGTCAAATTTTTTCGTTTCAGAGCCTATTTTACAGATTTTTTTGAGCACATCCAAGATATATAGCACATTCACACTGTTGTCAATGATGTTTAGTCTTCTTCCCCAGTTTTGGTGGGCAAAAGTTACAGGTTTCTCTTTTATCAAACGTCTTCTCAAGAGCCTGATGTGGAAGGTACTCATCCTGGTCTCGGAAGCGTGTGTGTGGTTGAAGAAGTAAGGTACCCGGGAAGACTTTTTGTTTACAGTTGGCGTGTCGTTAGGGGATATGTGTACCTCTGCCAACGATTTCGTAAACTCAAGAGCTGTTTTGTGTGGAGTCTTTTTGAAAGATTGCTATAGACGATATCAATTTACTCCCCAGTCCGTATTAACCAGTGTGAAAAATATCGTTACAGGATATCTTCTTGTCCTTTGTTTGCGGTATAAGTTGCACAGCTTTGAACCAGAGAATCCACACCGCCTCTGGTTTACCATTCTTTGGATCGAGGCTGTCAGAATGATGCATACTGGGGATCAGGATTACAGCTTCCCCTTCTTCAGAGCCGGCCGGTGTGACCATGCGGTTCTAGGCGCTTCAGTCCGGAACCGTGCGACTGCTACGGTCGCAGGTTCGAATCCTGCCTCAGGGCATGGTAGTGTGTGATAGGTTAGTTAGGTTTAAGTAGTTCTAAGTTCTAGGGGACTGATGACCTCAGATGTTGAGTCCCATAGTGCTCAGAGCCATTTGAACCATTTGAACCTTCTTCAGAGCAGTGACATCTCTTTCGCAAAGCAGTATACTGTAGTCTTCCCCAGTCTTCCCCTATGAGGAAGAAAGTTGTTGGGGTATGGGGGTTTACTCTTCTTTAGAGTGCCCACGAATGTCAGTTCCTTATTAAGAAGTTGTTAACCAGTTCTATGGATCCAAGCAAGTCTCATTCCACGACATTTCTTTGCCTTTGTGCTATCGTTTTCACCAGTCTCACCACTGCTTAAAATTGCATCTTCGTCCTTTTATTTTCATTTCACAAACTGAAACTCTCACTACCTCTTCCACAGTTAATATGTGCATTATAAAGATGAGTTCCTTCTTAATCAGACAAATCACTTTTATGTCATATTTTTCCGGTTTCCTTGGCGTGTACACAATGGAGCTGTAACGCCCTATTCATTGAAGAACCCAAAGTAATATACTACTACTTTTCAACAGAAAGGCAAAAAATCAGTGAAATTGCTGCATCAAGACCTTCCTTCTTTCTCTCCTCCCTGAGTTCAGGGTTATCAAACCTAGGAGTAGCCAAAGTGAATAACATCCTATTTGGTGTTATGGTACATCGAGAAATATCACCTCCTGTGTCATCAGATGTAAAAAGACAGTGCAGGGACTCGTTTCCTAATTTGAAAATCGCTGTGTATACAAGAAGACCAATGAATGCCTTTAGTAAGGTCTTGTCAGGTTCTTGAAGATGAGTCTTTGTTTCTGACAGAATATTTTTTTAAACCAAGTCTGCATACGGTTTCTGTTTCTGGATTTTCTCCCCAACCTCTAGCCAGGGACTTAAGCAATAATGTTAAGGCGTGTTATCCTTACAATGGAAGTTGTTCCTTCGTCCAGTTGAAACACTAATTTTTTCTGCAAAAATGTGTGTAAGAATCGTTGCTACCATCACTGCTAGCATCAGTGGGCCTGTACTTTACCCCTGTAACACCACCTGACCAGGAGCCGCTACTTCCCAGTCAAGTAGCCCGTAGTCTCATAAAAGCTGAGTGCACCCCGCCTGCCGACAGCGATCGGATGACCAGGACGGTAACCCATCCAAGTGCTAGCCAAGCGCGTCAGCGCCTAACTACGGTGATCCGTCGGGAACCAGTGTTACTACTGTGGTAAGGCCGTTGGCATACAGTAAAATGACGTCCTCGAAGCCGTTTTTTAAGTTCTGTAAACAGATGAAAATTGGACGGGGCCATGACGGGACTGTAGGGAGGGTGTTCAGTGACAGTGAACCCAAGCCGTCGGATTGTTGCAAATGTCGCAATGCTGGTGTGTGGTCTGGAGTGGTCACGTTGAAGAAGAGGGTGCTCCAAATATGAACGAACTTTTCTGCTGTTAGGAACTCGTTTACAGCACACTGTTTCTCACGCACCGACATAGTTACATTGCACAGAGCCGTGTTACACGCTACAGTTCGGAGCCCTCTAGTGTCTGAGGATTGCCACTTACGTCAGCAAAGAGGGACAATCGACCGGGTAATGTCACGGCATGTCTCAACTGAAATTGAGAACAGAAAAAAATTCGGAGACACACTTGTCAACACAATTTCATAACTCTCTCTCAGAATCTGACCTATTAACTGACGTCAGTGCTGTATTGCTAGGACGACTGTTTTAGCGTAAAATTATTCTCCTTACCTCTCTTCATGGGACATCACAGAGCTCTTCTACCACTGGGTCTGCAGTTCAGGACACATTTTGGATTCTTGTGTTGTAATTTTTTTGATATGTGGTAGCCATTTTCTTGAAACTAACGCAAGTACTATGGACATCTCCTATCTGACACACACATTTCAGTGTAAACATCACCAACTGGGATCCTCAAGCCAAACATCCTTACCTGAAACAAACCTACAAACTTTTTCTAAATAATTTCCTGGGGCTGTTCACAGAAATAAACAAAAATCGCACCCCTAACAGTCACACCACTACAGTTTAAGATATCAATATATAATTGTACAAATGTAAACTACCATGATGAACAACTGTTTGCTCTCGTCCCACCCTCCAACTTTTTAAATTTATATTTCCTACAGTTATCTTATGATCTGTAGAGATAATCAGAAATCTGAATATATAAATGTATGTCCATATATGTCTATTTTATAATATGCATTTGGTTGGTTTTCAACTACTTCCTCCATAATTTCCACTGACAATGAAAAATAAAATTCCTACTAAAAAAACTTACCCTAATGTCGTTTAGTAATACATTTATGCTTAAGGTGCAGACATTTTTCTGTTATTAACATGTTACATCTTGCACAACGTATATATATCATCTTTGTTCTGTTTGCTCTGTTTACATCCTTGGTCAATATGTAATGAATGATACCTTTCTGAACATAAACGTCAAGTATATAAGTCATGTGCGAACCTCAACACGCAATTTAAGTCTCAGTGGAAATTATGGAAGAAATAGTGGCCCCAGTAACGGCAAGCAGACTAATGGTCAAGTTATTAACTGATCTCTTGACACATTCAACTGGCGGACTCATGGACTCTAGTGGCTGATGCTAAAATATCAGAAAAAGATCCTGCATTTAACGTAACTTCCATCCCGGAACTGCCAGACGATATGGCATGGCTTAGTCCCAAGGTAGCGACCGAAGACAGGACCGCAATAACCTCTACTGCGGGCACATCTCGTCCGCATCGGAGTCAAATTCCCTTCGGTCGGCCACGACAGGCCAAACAGAAAAGGACGTGAGTAGCGAAAGTTGGTCACGTGATGCACAACCACCAGTCTGGGCTAGGACTAATGTAAACCACAGACCAATATATTGAAATAACAAGATTAAAGATAGCACACAAAGTTCACATATAACAAACAAAAACCTAATAGACAATTTATCATAGGATTCAGCATTTTCTGCTACCCTGATCCACTGATTTATAACTGATCACAAATTCAAACCGAAACCTGAGAAGCAATATGTACTTACATATGAACACACAAGAACCATAATATAATTAAGAACCAGGCGAAGGAATAAAACATTAAATATATCTCAGGGGGAGACTACCTAACCTAGTATAGTAGTCATTTAAAAATACAAATCTCAATCTAAAACCGAACTATAAAATACTTAAATGACCAGATTTGATTGTTATCCTGACTAATTGCAGGGCCACACAAATGCCAAAATTTATGAATTATATGTAACTGAATGCAAACAGCGTTTAATCTGTTACATAAAATGTTATGTACGATAATTGTCCACAAGGGGAGGGACCACAGTCAAGTATTTTAAGCTTCCGAGCAGAAGAAGCAGATTAACATATAAACAGTTTCCCGCATAGCCTTCAACAGACTAAATCAATACTTTAGAAAAAAAGAACCAATTTTACAGACAAATTAGTAATATGAAACATGTAAATGGCAGCGAACGACAAGCAAAAATTTAATAGTGTAATCACTTGACGTTCGTTACTGCTTGGGAACAGACTAACGGATCAATCACTTCCTTTATCCGTTGCAACATAAAACCAACGGTGTGTTCCGAATGCTGCGATTATGTTAGAGATAATGGCGGTCATAAGCACAGGGGCGAGAACTTATGTAATAGAAAAGTGTGACTTCGGATCCACATGCGGAAGTCTTATTGAAATCAACAGCAGTCCTTCACTGAAGTGCCAACTGCACAACCCACACTGCTGGACTCACGGGAGACAAGCAGCTACCCTTTCTCTCTCTCTTCTCTCAGCTAGGCGATACGCTTCCCTCGTGGACAAACCACGTACGTCGGTGAGGAAACGATAACCAGAGAGCCGCAGTGCCTCAGAGAGATGGAGAAAGATGGAGAACCAGTACTAAGCAAAGAAGGAAAAGCTGTAACGTGGAAGGAGGATATAGAAGGGCTGTACAAAATAAATGAACTTGAAGGTAATACTATAGAAAGGGAAGACGATGCAGATGTAGATGAGGTGGGAGATATGATACGCCGAAAAGAACTTGACAGAATACTGAAAGACCCCAGTCGGAACAAGGCCGCAGCATTAGATGACTTTCCGACAGAGCCTCTGATATCTTTCGAGAGACGACCGTGAAAAAAATATTCCACTTGGAGTGAAAAATGTACGAGACAGGCGAAATATCATCAGACTTCAGGAAGAATGTAATAATTTCACTTACAAAGACAGTAAATGCTGATAGGTGTGAACATTACTGAGCTATCAGTTTAATAAGTCATGGTTGCAAAATACTAACGCGAGTTACCTACAGAAGAATGGAAAAACTGGTAGAAACTGACATCGCGTGATATCAGTTTGGCTTCTGTAGAAATTTAGGAACGTGTGAGACGATACTGATCCTCGACTTCTCTTAGGACGTGGTTTAAGGAGAGGCAAATCTATGTTCATAGCATCTGTAGACTTGGAGAAAGCTTGTTGCAATACTGACTGGAATACACTCTTTGAAATTCTTAAGGTAGCAAGGGTAAAGTAGGAGAACGAAAGATTACATACAATTTTCACAAAAAACAGATGGAAATTTTAAGAGTCGAAGGGCATGAGACGAAAAGACTGGTTCAGAAAAGAGTGAGACAGGGTTGTAGTCTATCCCCGATGTTATTCAGTCTGTACATTGAGCAAGCAGTAAAGGAAATGAAAAGAAAGGAATTAAATGTCAGGCAGGAGAAATTAAACTTTCACGTTTTCCGATGACATTATAATTCTGTCAGAGGCAGCAAAGGACCTGGGTGAGCAGTCGAACGCAATGGACAGGACCATGTAAGATGAACACCAACAAAAGCAAAACAAGGGTAAAGGCATGTAGTCGAATTAAGTCAGGCGGTGGTGGGAGAACTAGATTAGAAAACGAGTCACCATAAGTAGTAGATGCATTTTGCTATTTTGGCAGTGAAATAACTGATGATGGCCGGAATAGAGAGGATATAACATGCTGAATGACAATGTCAAGAACATAGTTTGTGAAGTAGAAAAAATTCTTAATATCGAATATAGATTCAAGTGTTAGGAAATATTTACTGAAAATATTTGTCTCGTTTGTAGCCTTGTACGGAAGTGAACTGTGGATGATAAACAGCTCAGTCATGAAAGGAACAGAAACTATCACAATGTGGTGCTACCGAAGAATGGTGTAGATTAGATGAGTGGCTCATGTAACCATTGAGGAGGTTCTGAATACATTTGGTGAGAAACTAAATTTGTGCCACAGCTTGACTAAAAGACGGGATCAGTTGATAGGACACATTCCGAGACATCAAGTGATTATCAACTTAGTACTGGAGAGAAAGTGTATGAGGATATTGAAAGGGTAATACAGTATGTAAAGGGGGACGAAAATCTAATAGTCATGGGCGACTGGAATGCAGTTGTAGGGGAAGGAGTAGAAAAAGGTTACAGGAGAATATGGGCTTGGGACAAGGAATGAAAGAGGAGAAAGACTAATTGAGTTCTGTAACAAGTTTCAGCTAGTAATAGCGAATACCCTGTTCAAGAATCACAAGAGGAGGAGGTATACTTGGAAAAGGCCGGGAGATACGGGAAGATTTCAATTAGATTACATAATGGTCAGACAGAGATTCCGAAATCAGATACTGGATTGTAAGGCGTACCCAGGAGCAGATATAGACTCAGATCACAATACAGTAGTGATGAAGAGTAGGCTGAAGTTCAAGACATTAGTCAGGAACAATCAATACGCAAAGAAGTGGGATACGGAAGTACTAAGGAATGACGAGATGGGTTTGAAGTTCTCTATCGCTATAGATACAGTTGAAGTTCTCTATCGCTATAGATACAGCAATAAGGAATAGCGCAGTAGGCAGTACAGTTGAAGAGGAATGGACATCTCTAAAAAGGGCCATCACAGAAGTTGGGAAGGAAAACATAGGTACAAAGAAGGTAGCTGCGAAGAAACCATGGGTAACAGAAGAAATACTTCAGATTATTGATGAAAGGAGGAAGTGCAAACATGTTCCGGGAAATTCAGGAATACAGAAATACAAGTCGCTGAGGAATGAAATAAATAGGAAGTGCAGGCTAGCTAAGACGAAATGGCTGCAGGAAAAATGTGAAGACATCGAAAAAGATATGATTGTCGGAAGGACAGACTCAGCATACAGGAAAGTCAAAACAACCTTTGGTGACATTAAAAGCAACGGTGGTAACATTAAGAGCGCAACGGGAGAGAGAGCAGATAGGTGGAAAGAATACATTGAATGCCTCTATGAGGGTGAAGATTTGTCTGATGTGATACAAGAAGAAACAGGAGTCGATTTAGAAGAGATAGGGGATCCGGTATTAGAATCGGAATTTAAAAGAGCTTTCGAGGACTTACGGTCATATAAGGCAGAAGGGATAGATAACATTCCATCACAATTTCTAAAATCATTGGGGGAAGGAGCAACAAAACGACTATTCACGTTGGTGTGTAGAATATATGAGTCTGGCGATATACCATCTGACTTTCGGAAAAGCATCATCCACACAATTCCGAAGACGGCAAGAGCTGACAAGTGCGAGAATTATCGCACAATCAGCTTAACAGCTCATGCATCGAAGCTGCTTACTAGAATAATATACAGAAGAATGGAAAAGAAAGTTGAGAATGCGCTAGGTGACGATCAGTTTGGCTTTAGGAAAAGTAAAGGGACGAGAGAGGCAATTCTGACGTTACGGCTAATAATGGAAGCAAGGCTGAAGAAAAATCATGACACTTGCATAGGATTTGTCGACCTGGAAAAAGCGTTCGACAATATAAAATGGTGCAAGCTGTTAGAGATTCTGAAAAAAGTAGGGGTAAGCTATAGGGAGAGACGGGTCATATACAATATGTACAACAACCAAGAGGGAATAATAAGAGTGGACGATCAAGAACGAAGTGCTCGTATTAAGAACGGTGTAAGACAAGGCTGTAGCCTTTCGCCCCTACTCTTTAATCTGTACTTCGAGGAAGCAATGATGGAAATAAAAGAAAGGTTCAGGAGTGGAATTACAATACAAGGTGAAAGGATATCAATGATACGATTCGCTGATGACATTGCTATCCTGAGTGAAAGTGAAGAAGAATTAAATGATCTGCTGAATGGAATGAACAGTCTAATGAGTACACAGTATGGTTTGAGAGTAAATCGGAGGAAGACGAAGATAATGAGAAGTAGTAGAAATGAGAACAGTGAGAAACCTAACATCAGTACTGATGGTCACGAAGTCAATGAAGTTAAGGAATTCTGCTAACTAGGCAGTAAAATGACCAATAACGGACGGAGGAAGGAGGACATCAAAAGCTGACTCGCTATGGCATAAAAGGCATTTCTGGCCAAGAGAAGTCTACTAATATCAAATACCGGCCATAATTTGAGGAAGAAATTTCTGAGGATGTACGTCTGGAGTACAGCATTGTATGGTAGTGAAACATGGACTGTGGGATAACCGGAACAGAAGAGAATCGAAGCATTTGAGATGTGGTGCTATAGACGAATGTTGAAAATTAGGTGGACTGATAAGGTAAGGAATGAGGAGGTTCTACGCAGAATCGGAGAGGAAAGGAATATGTGAAAAACACTGATAAGGGCCGGCCGGAATGGCCGAGCGGTTAAAGGCGCTACAGTCTGGAACCGCACGACCGCTACGGTCGCAGGTTCGAATCCTGCCTCGGGCATGGATGTGTGTGATGTCCTTAGGTTAGTTAGGTTT
Organism: Schistocerca cancellata; assembly: GCF_023864275.1. Taxonomy (NCBI): domain Eukaryota; kingdom Metazoa; phylum Arthropoda; class Insecta; order Orthoptera; family Acrididae; genus Schistocerca; species Schistocerca cancellata. The sequence continues at coordinate 172,835,270 of NC_064631.1, forward strand.
AAGTAGTTCTAAGTTTTGGGGACTTATGACCACAGCAGTTGAGTCCCATAGTGCTCAGAGCCATTTGAACCATTTTGAACCACTGATAAGGAGACGGGACAGGATGATAGGACATCTGCTAAGACATGAGGGAATGACTTCCATGGTACCAGAGGGAGCTGTAGAGGGCAAAAACTGTAGAGGAAGACAGAGATTGGAATATGTCAAGCAAATAATTGAGGACTTAGGTTGCAGGTGCTACTCTGAGATGAAGAGGTTAGCACAGGAAAGGAATTCGTGGCGGGCCGCATCAAACCAGTCAGTAGACTGATGACAAAAAAAAAAAAAAGAAAAAAACTGGAGGGAAGTGTGTGTTATAAAAATTGTAAAGGGAGACAAAGAGATAAATACAGAATAGAGATCGCTCACTGTTGGGCTGGAAAACCCTACTATTTTGTAAAGACACAGACAGAGGACCAGTATGGTGCAGTTAGCCACAGTAAAACAGTGTTGAAGGCTATTCCTTTTATTACTCAGAATACAAGTCGTTGCCCTGTCGTCAGTATCGACTGATGTCTAGGTAATCCAGAGAGGAATGTGCTGAATCCAACAGTGGAATCGCGGCTGCCCAGGTCGTTGCGTCAGCTCGGATGACACCCAGGCGCGGCGGTTGCCGCCCGTTGGTGAGGTAAACACGCCCTTTCGGTAGCACTTCTTGGAGAAGGTGGTGACGACGACGTATGTGTTTGATTCATACGCCGTTTTGAGGACTACTCAATCCGTCCCACATCACTGACCGTGTTGTCCCTTTAGGTCTCCCATTGTGTCGGATGCTGCGGTCTCGCGCAGGATGCTGAACCTGCCCAGCCAGTACGGTAGGCCGTCAGACTCGTGAGACACAGGAGTTTTAGGGCAGCCTCTGTCCTAGATGGCAGCCACGTTGGTAGACTCCTGCTGGACTTCATTATCCACGACTATGGGTACCTGATCTTCTGGCGAGGCAGCACGTCTAAGACAAGCCCTAGAACAGTTTCTGTATGTCCATCGTTGGGATAGGGCCGCTCACCCATGTAATAAAATGTAACACCTACAGCCGTCCTCATGATGTCATTTGTAATGTTGGCCAGAGACGCATCGTGTATACGGATAGAGTTAACGCCATCAGCGTCAGCTGAGGCCTGAAGATAGTGAACTGAAGCACCGAAACTGGTAGCCATAAAATAAGTGACATCATGAGGACGGCTGTAGGTGCTACATTACAACACTATAAAAATCTCACACACAAGATGTTACCATACCATTACCAGCGAATCGAGTGCAAATGACATGAAAGTCATCGAACCTACTGATCGAGAGCTCTGACCCAGTGGGAGTGGAGTATTTATGTTTCCACTCTACGTCATTCAAAAGACCGACCAGATTCTGCTCTTCTCTAGCTGTGAGCAGCCGCCAGTTCCGCTACATTTGCTTTGCCAAATTGTTGCTGTGTCTGTACTGATTAGTCAAACTCCTGCTAGGCGATGCTGCGTCCTGCCTAGTGTCTCTTACATCTACAAAACATTACAAGAGCAACGAAGGCAGTTTGGTCAGTGCTCTTCCTACCATTTTCTACCGAGCTCTTTCGCAGTCGCACATATGAGTCCCCAGGTTGCTGTCATTCTGACCGCCTAACGGTGTTGAAATGTTTGCGCTTCCCGGCTGTTGGCGCTTTCGCATAACTGAGAAACGATGGCTGTTCGAAATTAGAAAATTTTTCACTCCAGATTGCTTACTAATTTGCCGCGTAATAACAGTAAGCAGGTCCCAATGGATGTAGGTTGCGGTTATTATCAAGAAATGAAGAGGCTTGAACAGGATAGAGTAGCATGAAGAGCTCCGTGTATTCTGCAATGTTTCTGAGGAATTTCATTTATTTGGCCTGTGATCGCATTATCTTTTTTTTTTTAATTACCCAAGATTCACACCCATGAAGCAGTGTTGGTACAGATATAACTTTATAAAATTTAAGAAAATTTTCTGTTATTACTTTATTTTGGAGAGAACTTCTTATGCTCCCTTTTAGATAGTTAAACTTCTCAGTTTTTTTTGTCTAGTTCCCCTTTTGACATCGGTATTGCACCTAAAAATTTGAACCTATCTGCTAGATCTATGATTTTGGTTTGTATTACTGTTTTTGCCCTTACTGGTTTTTTCCCACATAATGACAGGGCTCCTGTCCGACATTTTTGTATTTTGTGTAGTTGCTCGGCAGCTCACTGTAGCTCATATTGGTTGTTGAAGCCTTATCATCCATAAAATAGAATAGTCTTTATACAGTATTGTTGGTCAAAATCGTGTCACACATCCACGCACAGGGATGCAAGTGGGACACTATCATGAGGGTTTAATGCTTCCTATTAAAATTAAAAGATGTTAAAAAGCGTTTTCCCCACACAAGGAATGTGAAATGTAACACTATCACACTACACAGGAGAGTGAATATTCGAAATATCGTCTACTGCAGTATGTACATCGGAACGTACAAATGTGTTACGTCTGATTTACATAATCCTCAGTTCTCGTAATTAAATTGCAGCCAAATTTATCTAGCTTCTTGTAGATGTTTCCCGAATTGGTTTCTTTTCCGTCGGTCCCAAACTCTAACGCTTGAGCAATAAAAAGCATATACTACTGTGGCAAGTGGGTAGCAGTAAATGTTTAAGCATAATAAGAATCGTGAAATGTCAGGATGCCAACTAATTTATTTATCCAGTTGCAAAACTAGTAAAGCCGTTTCCAGAGCCGGCCTATTATTGATGTTCATAACAAGATTCCCTGTCATTAATCGTTAGTTACCGAGCACAGGAAAGTTACAAATTATTTCACACGATCTTAGAATCGACGTGATGTGGCACAAATTTATTTTACGAACTAACTTTAACAATTAATTCTGTCTACACACTGAGCTACACTTCACACACAAGATCTCCTGTTGTCACCCCGCAAACCGACCGCAGACTGCATTGAATCAACACAACGTCGAACAAGTACGTCACTCGAGGCAATTTTTCAACAAACTATTCCGCCTTTACATGAAGTCAGACTTTGTACACAGTTTCATGTATTACTTCCTCTGAAATTGTTCTTAGGCTAGCAGCGAGCTACCTAAACTGTTTGGCGCCTGACGTCTCAGAGCACGATTGTAACTGGTCCATTCTTTCCATCAATAAGCACAGACAGTAACTAAAATCTGTAATTAGCATGTACTGATGAATTGAGCGACTTTCAAATTATTATAAATCAGTTCTCAGTGCTAGTAACGCAATCAGCATGGCCGTAGCTGTATATTAATTTTTACACAGTAAATATAATTAACAAATGAGTCGCTTCTTGGCGGTCAGCGTTGTAAGTGAGTAACCTCCGTCTATCTCGGTTCCAGTACGATACGACTCTTGCCCGCCCGGCCATTCTCACGCACTATGACCATCTGGCGCGACGTCTTGTGAGTCTGCCTTGTGATCCTACCCACTTTCTAGCCTCCCGGAACGAAATCTTCCCATACTGTGCGTAAAAACAAAGCAACAGAAATGTAATAAAAGGGCAGGAATGTGGCATAAGCACCACACTGTGGTGAAAGGCTGCGACATTTCTAAGTTAACATTCGTTGTACTTGTCTCATTACCCCAAGTAAACCAAATAAAACCGTGAAGTGAATCTCAGATGTAGCAGCTGGTAACAACAAAGCGCTGCGACCATGGACTCTGTAATTAATTTCCTCGTGGTTTTGTAGCAAAACCGAGCCGAGTGCAGCCTCCTTGAGACCGCACTATATGTGTCTGCGGAGCCGCTTCTCCTTCCAACAGAGGAATCACTGGCAGGCGAGAGCAGACACTCTCGATAGCCGCGATCGGCCTGAGAGCGGGGAAGCTGCTGCCGCGCAAAGCGGGTGAATATTTGACGAGGGCGTCGCCATTCGTAGGCGTGGCCGGCCTTGAAGGCTATAAAACGGGCGCGGCAGTCGCTGCCATGAATAAGTGAGGCGGTGTAATGGCGAGCTGCTCCAGCGGCGGCGGCAGTAGCTCCAGCTCCAGCTCCAGCTGCACTCCACGGGCGGCCCGCCGCCTACCCGGCGTGGGACGGCCCGTGAGTTGCTGCATCAGCACCCACGCGCTGCTCCGTCGCCCTCGCAATGGCCTGCGGCTTACTTTGTGGTCATACTGGCTGAGTGCCATTCACTCGCATCAAGGCTGTTCTCCGTCACAGTGCAAATGGAGCTGCGTGCTCGGACTTCGGTGTCTTTTTACGAGGGGGCAGTCATAAAGTTTTATCACCTCGAAAAAATCAAACTGTGATTAAGAGACATAGTAATGGTGACATTCCATTTTTTAGAAAGATGGACGTCTTGGTGAATACGTTGGTTGTACATTGTGCGTTTTCGGTGTTCAGCAATTGATCCATCTTGAGGGTCACCTTGGGAAGAAGAAAACAAACCACGGCGTAACGATCCGAATGGAGCACAAATCGCTCGATGTGACCTACATGTACAGACGAACAAACGAATAAAATTTCAGAAAAATTGGGTGATATATTGAAGAGAAAGAGCTTCAGAGACTGAGCAAGTCAGTACCGAGTTGGTCCAGTGCTAGCCCTTACGCAAGCAATTATTTGGCTTGGCATTGATTGACAGAGTTGTTAGATGCCCTCCTGAACAATATCGTGCCAAATTTTGTCCAATTGGCACTTTAGACAACCAAACTCCCGGGTAGGTTGGAGGGCCCTGCCCGCAGTGCTGCAAAGACTCCCAGCTGGGGAGAGATCTGACTATCATGTTGGCCAAAGTATGGGTTGTAAAATATCGTCGACGTATCACTATGCTGCAAGGGCGCCACGGATGACAACTGGGTTCTACTATGAAAAAAATGGCACTTCTGATTAAGGGCCAGAGACTGACCTACGCGTTTAGGCTTGCTGAATTTGTGAAGTCGTTTCTCTTGAATAAATCATCCATTTTTTCCAAACTTGTATTCATTTGGTTGTCTGTACACGTATAGCACATCTACCGATTTCCGTCCCATTCGGATAATTCCTTCGTCGTGCATTTGTCTTTCTTTTTTCTTAGAGTGTACTCTCTTCATTCGAGGAGAAAGGACAAAGACACTGGTTACAAAAGTCAGGAGAACGCTAGAGAGAGAAGCAGAATTTAACACCCCTAATAAACAACAATTGCGACTATGTCATATGCACAAAGAGCTGGGGTGTCCTCGCGCACGAGAAACATCCGTTCGAACTGCTTTGCGTGACAGAACTGCTTTGCGTGACATTTCGTGTTGACAGCCTCGAGTAATCTCGTCACGAGATTTGGGTAGTACACTCCTGCGATGGCTTAACCCTTAACAGCAATAACCTGTTAAATTAAAACCATGAGAGTCCCAAAAAATACTCAGCACCATCTTGTTCGATGACGGTTTAGCATTTTTCAACAGTAGTGAATCGGCGTGTTTCCACTGCTTTCCTCCTTTGTTTAGGTCACTTAGTGATGTATGCGTCACCCGACCATGGAGATGATTTGGCTGAAGAAGTCAGCTGGACTGATCTGACGCCGCTGCAACATTTCTTCCGCTACTTTGCTTCGGCAGGCTTCTTGAAAGGATGTGTGAGATCGCGGTTCATAGTGGCATCAACCTTTCTCACTTTAAAAATGTTAAAAAGTAGTCCATGACTGATTTTCACGTTTTTCTCTATCACCCTCACTGTGATGCGCTGGTATTCCAGTACAGCGGCCTCCACATCTCTCGTAATTCCTGGTTTTTGACTGACAGGTAGCCGGTCACTTCGTTCTACCTCATTCAGAATTATCTGAGCACACTGGAAGCGGCTGCCACATGTAACCACTGTGTCCTGTATCTTGTTGTTGTTGTTGTTGTTCCTCATTAGTTATGTGATCTACCCATCTTATCTTCAGCATCCTTCTGTAGCACTACATTTCAAAAGCTTCTATTCTCTTCTTGTCCAAACTATTTACCGTCCATGTTTCACTTCCATACATGGCTACACTCCATACCAATACTTTCAGAAATGACTTCTTCACACTTAAATCTATACTTGATGTTAACAAATTTCTCTTCTTCAGAAACGCTTTCCTTGCCATTGCCGGTCTACATTTTATATCCTCTCTACTTCGACCACCATCAGTTATTTTGCTCCCCAGATAGCAAAACTCCTTTACTACTTTAAGTGTCTCATTTCCTAATCTAATACCCTCAACATCACCCGACTTAATTCGACTACATTCCATTATCCTCGTTTTGTTTTTGTTGATGTTCATCTTATATCCTCCCTTCAAGACACCATCCATCCTGTATCTTACGATGGCGTATTCTTATCGTACACTTACAGGAACTCAGCATGGACCGTTGAAAGGTTGTTCCCCTTTCAAATACAGAAAACGAAATCCCACATCGTATGGTATTTTATTAATGGCCTCATCTAGCGGAGCTCTATGGTACAATAGCGCCGCGATCTCTATGCGTACCAGGACTACAGACATCAACCTGCAGACAAACGGAAAATAAATTATATAAGCATATGTTTTCTAGGTTAGAATTAAAATTTTATTAGTACTGTTTGTACATTTAAATCCATAAAGTCTGTTAAATGCATGGCAAGGGACACTTCTAATTGTGCTAGGTATTGAGTGTCAAATGGCTCTGAGCACTATGGGATTCAACATCTTAGGTCATAAGTCCCCTAGAACTTAGAACTGCTTAAACCTAACTAACCTAAGGACATCACACACACCCATGCCCGAAGCAGGATTCGAACCTGCGACCGTAGCAGTCCCGCGGTTCCGGACTGCAGCGCCAGAACCGCTAGACCACCGCGGCCGGCAGTATTGAGTGTCCCTACGTTTCATTCAACTATGGAGCTTTGGAAGAATGACTGCTTAAATGATTCTGTGTGCTCTTGATCTTATCTGCCACAGTCGCTATGGGAGCGATACCCGTGAAGCAGTACTACGTTCTTAAAAAAATGTTCAAACGTGTGTGAATTCCTAAGGACCCAAACTGCTGAGGTCATCAGTCGCTAAACTTACACACTACTTTAACTTATGCTAAGAACAACACACAGATCCATGCCCAAGGGAGCACTCGAGGCTCCGGCGGGAGGGGCGCACAATCCGTGACATGACGCCTAAACCGCGCGGCCACTCCCCGCGGCACTACATTCTTACATTCTTCACTTAATACAATTTTTGAAACTTTCTTTTGCGGGACAATTCACATCTCTCTTCCCCATGTCAATTCCTGATTTTATGAATGTTCCAGACACTCTCCAATTTTTCGAACAAACCCTGCGCATTACGGATGTCCCCCTTTGCGTAGGGAGAACTGGAACTCAACGCTCAAAGTTTTGGAGGTTGTACCGGTTTATTTTCTGAGTATTTTGGTATAAGGCAGCCGTGGTCTTCGATGGCTTGATTTGCTTAACACTGAAAATATGTGTCGTACGGTGCAAATGGCAAAGGTATGTATTGCGTGTCTTCTTTGGAAACTTGTTTCATTCACTAGCAGTACTCTATGTTGATAAAGGTAATGCCGGCTGTGGTGGCCGAGCGGTTCTAGGAGCTTCAGTCCGGGACCGCGCGACTGCTATGGTCGCAGGTTCGAATCCTGCCCCGGGCATCGATGTGTGTGATGTCCTTAGGTTAGTTAGGTTTAAGTAGTCCTAAGTTCTAGGGTACTGATGACCTCAGATGTTAACTCCCATAGTGCTCAGAGCCATTTGGACCATTTTGATAAAGGTAATACCTTGTTTACTGTTCGCTGTCTTGCTTCCAGTACTGCTCGATTCTGTCCCTGGGTCGTTTTTCCGGATGTGATAGTTGCTCGTTAACAATGATACACATCATTTGGGTAGGCTTACTGGTCCATATGCATCTCAAGCATCTCATGTATGGCTTCGCTGAATGCAATCGAAGAGCCGCACAACTGCGATATGGTGAGCTGGTCTCGCAGCGACTGCACCTAGTCGTGTGTAGTAGCATAGTACTTGTAAGTCTGCTACGAGAGGAGCGGTAACTGTGCCCTGTATCCGAGTGCTGTGTTCAGTACAACGATAACACCCGTGTTATTTCGCACAATTCACGTTGGATATACTTTTTAATTACATCTCGCTAGCAAAATTTTAATTTTTTCTGTAACTAGCATGAAAACAGTTGATCTTTAATGTGTGCTGATAATGGAAATGTTAATAAAAATGCAATATTAGCTCTCGTTTCCAAGTTGTGACTACATTATTGCCTATATAAGCTTATGCATCTATTAACTTGGTGATATCCATCGGAAACAGATCACTAAAGGCATAACGCCTTTGTCTGGCGTTTGTAGTATTCTGCTGGTGATTCTCTGATTCATGGCCGGCGATAATCGGCTAACACTGATGCACTCCCCTTGCCTGGTATCGTTTCCGATATTTCCTGGTGGAAGTGTTCTCTATGTTCGTCGATTGTAGTCCCACAGTTGTCAGGAAACAAATCCAAGTTGGAACCTGGGAAATGCGACTTTAAGCACACGTTGCACCCCAGTCTGCTTCAGCACTGCAGAAGATTTGCGACAAGATTCTTATATTTTTATGCACTTTTATTTCCTACATAGTTTGTTGACACAGGAAGAAAAGCATCCCGACCTAACTTCTCGTCGCCTGTGAGGATAGTGTTGACATACTCATATTAATACAGTTTTCGTACGTGTGAACCCACGAAGATCCCCTCTTCCACGTCTCCTTAACACGTGGAAATATCTCGCGCAAATAGGGAAATGCTTCCCCAGTTTTGTCCATGGCCGTAGCGAAGTTTTTCATTAGGCCAAATTTTGTATGAAGAGCAGGGAGAATTATGTCCTTGGATTCAACAAGTCCTAAGTTCATAATATTGTGAGATCCTCGTTCATTTGATTCACGCTTAGGCCATTTTTTTTCTTTTTGTAGTAAATTACTATCTTAGAGATATAGGAAGCAACAGAATTTGGTGTAGCCGTGTTGTAGCCCAAGTAATATATCTATTACTTTCAGTTCCCCCTAACATTTGCCTTTTACACGTGCATCCACTGATCACTTTTACAGCCAATACCTATGGCTGCCGCTAGTCCCTGTACATCAGTACAAAATATCAAATTCGTTTCGTTTTCGTAAAATGGAAGAAATGACATATAGCGATCTTATCAAGACAATTCCACTGTTGTAGTCTTGACCCCAACAGTTCAGCATTTCCAGCAATTCCAGATCTCTCTCCGGACCATAAAGTTCACTCTGTTTTATTTTGTGAATCTATGTACACTCTTCTTTACTCATAAAATCAGGACGTTTCGAAAAATTTAGTTTTAAAGTGGTAGTTTTACCACCGCTTTCGTCACTATCTCAGTCAGGTGGGATAGGAACAGGCAGTCCGCCTCCGTGAGGTATTCGTCGCATGCCAAACGGTATGTTATGATAAATCAGGGAAGACTTTTTCTCGTTGGAAATACCGTGTGTTAATGGAGCTGTCATACAAATTTAACAATAATTCACACTGATTGATTGTTCTCGCCAGATCACGGGCACAGCAAAGCCCACGGAAGATCTTTTACGAGTCAACCATGGATGAAACTCAAAACACAAGTTACGCAACATACATGAGGAGCCCAGGGGCTTGTCCTTCACAGCCGACGTACAGTCTGTATGCCTTTCTAATATACAGTATGGCGTTATTAGCCTCCTTTGCGTTTCTAGTGTAGCCTGTCCGCAAATGTAGTAAAAATGGTCAGCACTCCAGAATGAGATTTTCACTCCGCAGCGGAGTGTGCGCTGATATGAAACTTCCTGGCCAATTAAAACTGTGTGCCGGACCGAGACTCGAACTCGGGACCTCAGCCTTTCGCGGGCAAGTGCTCTACCACCTCAGCTAGCCAAGCACGACTCACGCCCCGTCCTCACAGCTTTGGAAGGTAGGAGACGAGGTACTGGCAGAAGTAAAGCTGTGAGGACGGGGCGTGAGTCATGCTTGGCTAGCTCAGGTGGTAGAGCACTTCCCCGCTAAAGCTAAAGGTCCCGAGTTCGAGTCTCTGTCCGGCACAGTTTTAATCGGCGAGTAAGTTTAATGGTCAGCACTGTTTACACATCATTTGCGAGGTATATTGAATCGCAGGGATTATAATGCCCACAAATACTAACTACACTTGGTAACATGTTCGCCACAAAAAACCGCAGGTAACAGACTGAATGTAAGCTTAAATGGAACATGCTCCGCCCCTCCCTTTCTCTTCGCCTTCCCCCCTGTTTCTACGAGCCCGGTCTAAAAATAGCGACAAAATACACACAGCTATTGTCGCCTGCAGTTTCGTCACTCTACCAACAGCGGGATTTCGAAGCCTATGTGGGAAGGGACTGTCAATGAACGCCAATAAAATACAATTAAATTTTCGTCATCAGCGTAGTCGACACAGGTGCCAAACATTTATTTCATCCCAGTTACATTTTCACTGTTGCCTAGTGTTATTGTAGACTTGAATCTGAATTAAGTGCATGTTTGAATTTGACATATACAGCACGTTCAACGATTAACCAAATAAAACTTAGTCTGAATAGCTACTCTAAAATTCTAGCCTTCCAGATAAGATCACGAAAATTTAACATATATTTAGAATCAATCACGGTTGAGTTAATATTCGTATTTGTACTTCAGACATACAGTTAACAATATGTTCATATTACGCATTCTCTAATTGATTTCACACTTACATTACCTTAGAACGCATAACTAAGCTCACAATGAGAAGTTGAACTTTTACCATGAAATAATTCTCAAGATTTATTGTAATCAATCGACTCAATGAGAATTAATGCTGAAATGAAGCCTAAGCAAGATCAACCGCAGAAGTGCTCTATCGCAGGAAAGGTGTTCATTAAATGGTCATTGTGTTTTTATAATTTCTAGTAGTGACCACGTAAAACGAAAATGACTGCAGCGATGTCTTATCTACGCCACAATCATCTATGGAATCTGTCTCGATCGACAATCGAAGATATGGAAATAGCAGTACAATGACTCAAAATAATATGATATGTTATGCGGCCCCTAATGGCAACAGACTTCATTTACTGCGTAAACAGGTATGCTGCCATTTTAATTCTACTCGCCTTTCATTTTATTTTATGGGGTTTTTATTAATTTTATTATCCACATGGGCATGATATTGCTTTGGGACTTTTAATTTTCATAAAATTAAAGCAATAACAGACGTCGGTCGCAAAAATTAAGTCTTTTGACCTGGTTTCGGCACTATTATGAGTATCTTTATTAGAAAGTCTTTTGGCCTCATTTCGGCACTATTATGAGTATCTTCATCAGAAGTAAAACACTCAAACCGGCCTATAATATAAGTACGAACATTACGGGAATTTTTTTTATGTAAGTGTAAGTACTAAGAGTACAAGAAAGAAACAGTACTTCCGTGTTACGTATTAAATAAATATCAAGCGATAAAGCTTTAGTCACAAAATTTTTGAAGTACAATACGTGGAAGGCAAGCCGCTATGGCCTGCTCACACATGTCGAGCTACAGGTAGCATCAGACTGAGGGACCGGAGTTAGCAATCGCGGGCAGGTGAACATTAGACCAAAAGTGCCATCTGGTAGCGGGAAATACAAAATGGCTACTTAAGTTTTGCGACCGCTGGCTGTTATTGCTTCAATTTTACTTTGTAAAGAGTCGCTGACCACGCTGCCATGTTTAAAATTTAATTTCAGTCATCGGTTGGGATGCTATCTTCGTTTTTCTGTATTTTGATATGGGTGTTATTTTTCGTTTCCATTTTTTTACGTGATTTGTCCTGCATATGGTTTGCAAGAAAGTTACCACGGCGTTGCGTGCCATTATCCTGCTGCTTAACGTCGAATAACAAGATTTACATGTTAATTTTTTAGAATGTTTACATTACACCAGTTAATTTTGACAATACATACATCGGCGTATCATTTTTCTGTTATACTGAGGTTGGCATTTGGTTGCACCTGAGGTCAAATTTATTACTTCGACCACTTACCAGGCATGTTCCACTCAAGACCAAAGAGGATCAGGACAGGGCTTTCAACCTCGAGAAATATTTTTTAATCGTACAAGTTTATGTTTCACCGAAGTTAAAAGTTCTTGTAAAGTAAAGGTTTTATAATGCAAGAGGCGAGGACAGTTTCCGTTCGAAGCTCGCACGGTCCAGACCGGAATGACCACCAGGAAAAGTCCACACGGACCTTGGGCAATCACCTCACTGAGGCCCCTTGCCGGCCGAGGTGGCCAAGCAGTTCTAGGCGCTACAGTCAGGAACGGCGCGACCGCTACGGTCGCAGGTTCGAATCCTGCCTCGGGCATGGATCTGTGTGATGTCCTTAGGTTAGTTAGGTTTAAGTAGTTCTAGGTTCTAGGGCACTGATGACCTCAGAAATTAAGTCCCATAGCGCTCAGAGCCACTTGACGCCCCAAGTTGCAGATGCCCGATCGCTAGAACACTGTGTCCTCCTGCGTGAAGGTGTCTGTTACTGCCTACTGCAGGTCGTCGTCCGTCGGGAATCGCCACCCTTGAAGGCCGTTTTTAAGAAATCGAAGGTGTGGTAATCTCATGGGGATAGAGCAGGCATGTAGGGCGGGTGCTCGAGTGTCTCACACTTGAGTTGGCGTAACTTCTGCGTTACGACATTTGCGATATGGGGACGTGCGTCGTCATGAAGCATCAGCATGGAACTCGGCGCATCATTCCACTACCGAGGCTTTCGGTATACATGGTGCCCCATACTTATTTTTCATTTTCTGATGGATGTTTATCGGTGTTTGTCCTTCAGCGTCAAGAAAATGGTAACGACACATTGCTCCTGTTTCGACACATTTGGTGGTAATGTCGCTTTAGTTCACACGTCTGCGTTTACACGTCGGAAGGCACTAATGCAACACTAATCCGTTGTCTACATACCGCTGCTTACATACCTGCATCGGGGGCACGCTACGTTGCCTACATACATTGCAGAAACGCCCACAAAGTGAAACTGCTTGATCGTCCCTTATACAGTTCATTCTTCTTACAGTTTGTTAAACATCAGTTCTCTTGTGAAAGAGACAATGCTGTTGTCCTTTACAATGATTTTGCTTGTAGTTGTTATAGAAGATCACTGATACAAAGGTTGTTGTTGTTGTGGTCTTCAGTCCAGAGACTGGTATGATGCAGCTCTCCATGCTACTCTATCTGGTGCAAGGTTCTTCATCTCCCAGTACCTACTACAACCTATACCCTTCTGAATCTCTTTAGTGTATTCATCTCTTGGTCTATCTCTACGATTTTTACCCTCCGCGATGCCCTCCAATACTAAATTTGTGATCCCTCGATGCCTCAGAACATGTCCTACCAACCGACCCCTTCTTCTAGTCATGTTGTGCCACAAATTTCTCTTCTCTCCAATTTTATTCAATACCTCCTGATTAGGTATGTGATCTACCCATCTAATCTTGAGCATTCTTCTGTAGCACCACATTTCGAAAGCTTCTATTCTCTTCTTGTCTAAACTATTTATCGTCCGCGTTTCACTTCCATACATGGCTACACTCCATACAAATACTTTCAGAAAGGACTTTCTGACACTTAAATCTATACTTGATGTTAACAAATTTTTCTTCTTCAGAAACGCTTTCGTTTCCATTGCCAGTCTACATTTTATATCCTCTCTACTTCGACCATCATCAATTATTTTGCTCCCCAAATAGCAAAACTCATTCACTATTTTAAGCGTCTCATTTCCTAATCTAATTCCCGCAGCATCATCCGATTTAATTCGACTACATTCCATTATCCTCGTTTCATTTTGTTAATGTTCATCTTATATCCTCCTTTCAAGACCTTTCCATTCCGTTCAACTGCTCTTCCAGGTCCTTTGCTGTCTCTGACATAATTACAATGTAATCGGCGAACCTAAATGTTTTTATTTCTTCTCCATGGATTTTAATTTCTACTCCGAATTCTTCTTTTGTTTCCTTTACTGCTTGCTCAATTTACAGATTGAATAACATCAGGTATAGGCTACAACCCTGCCTCACACCCTTCCCAACCACTGCATCCCTTTCGTGCCCCTCGACTCTTATAACTGCCATCTGTTTTCTGTACAAATTGTAAACAGCCTTTCGCTCCCTGTATTTTACCCCTACCAGCTTCAGAATTTGAAAGAGAGTATTCCAGGCAACATTATCAAAAGCTTTGTCTAAGTCTAAAAATGCTAGAAACGTAGGTTTGTCTTTCCTTAATCTATTTTCTAAGATTAGTCGTAGGGTCAGTATTGCCTCACGTGTTCCTACATTTCTACGGAATCCAAACTGATCTTCCCCGAGGTCGGCTTCTACCAGTTTTTCCATTCATTGCGCCGGCCAGGGTGGCCGAGCGGTTCTAGGCGCTACAGTCTGGAACGGTGCGACCGCTACTGTCGCAGTGCCGAATCCTGCCTCGGGCATGGATGTGTGTGATGTCCTTAGGTTAGGTTAGGTTTAGGTAGTTCTAAGTTCTAGGGGACTGATGACCTCAGAAGTTAAGTCCCATAGTGCTCAGAGCCATTTGAACCATTTGTTTCTGTTACCACTAAGAGACAGTCTCTTTAGTGGATTTGTTGTATCTTCTACGTGTCCGGCAAACAAACGGTCTTTGGCTCGTCTTCCCTAGAATATTTTCAATTTGATGGTTCCTATTTAAGTTGACCCTAATCGTCATTTAGCTGAATTAGCACCCTTTGGATTTGTGTGGCTCATCGAATTTTATGATTTTAACGGATTCCTACTAGTTCTTATGTCGATGACATAACACTTTTCATATTTAGAATGAACTGCCACTTTTCGCACCAAAATCGATACCTTCTCTAAATGGCCCAGCATTGAAATCTGCAGCAATTTGTGCAACTGATTAGTGTGGCATCCAGAATCAGGTGACATGCATATGTGAAATAATCATACAAAGGTCTTAGAAGTACGTAAAATGCTTCCCAAAGAAAAATCAGATAAATGATCAAATAGTTGGGGACAGAAGGATGTCTCACAATGAACATAGCATCCTAACACCGCTACAGTTGTGTGGGCTAGGGAGAACCTGTCAAGGTTAAAGTTTATTTAGTAGTACCAACTATAACTTTCCTTGTTGGTGAAGTTCTCGTCTTTTAGTGGTTCAAAGATATATTCAGCGTAGCAGTTTTTCATTGTCCACATTCCCCTACACTTTTATCTCTTCTCGACAAACTCAGTAAATCGTAAATTATTATCTAAGATGCTCATTTCATACAGTTGGTTACTGGCAACACAGGCATGAGAGTTTTACTGTTGCTTACACAGCGGTTAGCCGGACTTAACAGACTCACGCTTGACTTTGCGTGTGGAATACAGAGCGTTCGTTCACGACACGTCAGGATACGTGTTCGTGAATAGCAACGCCCCCACCACACACAGACGGATATAGAAGTTCAGATTCTCAACATCTGGATTCCCGTGTGAAGGTAAGCGTTTTACACAGTTTGTCATTACCTACACCTGAGCTTCTAACTTTCCTTTGACCCCATTGCAATGTCAGTTTACGCTCTCGCACACTCGTGTTTCGCTTACTTAATGTTTTAAGTGTTCGTATCGTCAATATGCGAATATAAATGTATCCGACTTACATCACATTCTCACAATACATTATGTTGGACCGATATCCCAGACCACTCATGGTAAGAATGCCAATGAAGATTAAAACTGAATCGGTAGTTTGGAGAAGAGAACGAATCCAAAACCTCATTTTATGAGGAAACGTAAGCTACTTTCTCCTGTTCCTTTTTAAAAATTTTGTCTGGAACAGTTATAACAGATTCTTTACATTGACCGCTTATCTCAGTACCTCCTGAAGGAGGCGTTAACTTCTTGTTACGTCAGAAATAGTTATATTGTCATAACACATTTATAATACGACTTATATATGAAATGTGTATACTTCTCACACGTCTTAAAAGCAACATATGTGAAATTTAATCTGAAAATCATTACTGTTCTTCATTTTCTCCGTCTTCGGCAGTAGCTATTGTTGGTCATGTCAGAACTTTTTCATAAATGGTGTGTATTCATATAGAATGTAAGTAACTATCTTCTTGTCTCGTACTGGAGTTTCTCCTTTGTACCCCATTTCTGTTGGAATGTAGGGCAATCCTGCGTTGTTCTTTTGCACCTACAAACTTTTTTTCACCACATCATCAATAAATTGAGATACGGTTGACAAAACCTTTAGGTAAGATGTATTCTAACGTCCTGTACTTTCAGCAGACGTATGAGTAACATTGAATCCTGTCTTGCATGAGGAATGAATCTAATATCAGTAAATGAATTGTTGTGGTGTTTAAATTCTGCCCCGATGACTAATTTTTCTTTTCTTAGTCCAAAAATTGCGATCTCGTTGAAGAATTGAGTGTCCTCTTAACACAAAGTACTAATGTATCTTTTAAATGACCCAGTAGCAATCAGTGCAAAGTGCAAACGCACTAAAGTGTTGTTGCGGTTTTGACCATCGCAGGCGTCACTGAAAATGTGAAGTTCTTTAATCTCAGGATCCTTGCTGTTCATTTTTAACGACAGCGTGCTACAAGCTTAGACGTCCGACATAAAACACAAAACCGTACTCTGAACACTGCAAACACGAGATTTTAAGCAACTGAACAGTAGATAACGACCACCAGCGTTGAGGATGAACGAACTCGAAATTGGTATATATTCCCTTCTTCGAAGTGAAGAGTGTTTCCAAGTCAGATTATGTGGGCATATGAATGGGTTGTTCTCAAAATATGCATATGCTAACATCCATTGGACGAAAACAAACAAAAATCGTGTGTGAATGCATGGTTTCAGGCGATACGAATTAATAAAATTTTCTCGGGCTTCTAGCCACGTCAGGTGGTTAAAATCCCACGAGCTTTCGACCGAGCTCTCCTCAGTCATTGTCAAGTGGTAAGACTGACTGTTGTGTCGCCGTGGCAGCGTCGTTACATAGCCGCGCTGCTGGCTGTGACGTCACTAGTGCTCTCTTCCTCGCCATATATGGTAATGTTTTCATCCCGCGTCCGTTGCGCCCGTTTTAACCTCGCGATGGCCGGGTCCCAGGCTGTGCTGTGCAGCAAACCGCCGTCCTTGTTGATCGCGTTTTCAGAGATTTTTATTTCAATAGCTTCTTTTATGACGCTATCTCGAAATCCCTTTGTCCTCATAACGACAGATGTTTCGTCGAATAGAATTCGGTGTCCATTTTCTAAGGCGTGTTCTGCCACGGCTGATTTTTCTGGATAGCGTAGGCGTAAGCACCTCTCGTGTTCCGTCCGGCGTTGCTCCACAGGGCGTACTGTTTGGCCGAAGCAGTAAGAGCCACACTGACATTTTACCATGTACACTCCAGGCGTTCTGAGCCCTAGATCGTCCTTCACAGGCCTCATGAACTGTCGAATCTTTGCTGGAGGCCTGAACACCGATGAAATGTTATATCTATTCAGGAGCCGGCTAATTTTTCCCGACACTGTACCACAGAAAGGCAAAAACACGAGTTTCTTGCTTTCTTCTTCGGTGGTGTTCTGTACTCTGTTGGTGTGTTCCTTGCGTGTCACACCAGATGTAGCCAGTGACACCTGTCCGTGGCTGTACCCGTTTTCCCGGAAGACTTTTCGGAGGTGGCTCAGTTCCAGTGGCAGACTTTCAGCGTCTGAGACGACTTTCGCACGATGAACGAGGGTGTTCAGAACGCCACGTTTTTGTGCCGGGTGGTGGTGGCTGAGAGCGTGCAGATACCGATTTGTGTTTGTCGGTTTCCTGTAGACATGTATTCATATAAAGGAATCCAATGGTTATAAATATTCTAGTTGTATTATTACGTTGTTACAAAGTATCTTCGCTTGTATATATAAAAGTTTGTTCTGTTCATCTTTAACTGACTGACAAGCCATTTTCAGACTTTCTTGCACTGAGTGCATATGTTACTGTGTTACGACCCCTTCGGTATTATTCTGCAAATTAATTCGATATGTTTTTTCCGCAGTCTTATTTCATATTGATAGTGTCTCGTATCTGAATTAGTGTCCCTATTTAATCAAATATGCACAGGCTTTAGCATTCAAAGATTTGTCAAACATTAAAATTATCTAATAGATTTTAGCGATGATCGGATGGAAAAAAGCAAACGGGTACTGCTAATATTTCCCCAAAGTCAACATTTCACAGGTCAAAAATAAAAAAAAAAAAAGCGTCCCGAACGTGGTTATTTACTGACGGTACTCGAAAGTGGCCGCAATATAAATTTATTTGATGTGACAATGAACGTGTTGACTGGTGTTGTACAAACAAATGTTTCCAATTTTGTAAATATCAAGCACGAGAAGAAGTGAGTGGTGGATGTTTGTCAAACACAAACACTTCCCCTGCCGGGGAGGGTGGAATAAAAAAAATGGATGGAAAAGGCAGAAGCAAACACGCACAGTTCATCAGGGGGGAATTCATAAATTTCACGAGCCGTCCTGCCGCCGATGGGGAGCGAGCGAACGCGCGCAAACAGCTCACGGCTGACAGCGGCCTGACGCGGACTCGCCGGCGAGCCGCTCGGCATCGGCGGGCCTAATGACGCCTGTCACACGATCCGGCGCAGTTCGAGTCGGGCCTAAGCCAGCGCTGGCGGCGGCGCTAAGCCCGGCCAATCACAGCCGGCCCGTCCGCTAGCGCCAGCTTAGCGCCTCTACGGGATAAACTAGCAGCGGCTGTTTCTCGTCCGTGTGACGACTCTGCAGTTCCCGTATAAATAACGGCTTACGATCTACACCCGTTACCCGTGTGCATAGAAGGCAAGTGCTATTTGATGTACAGCCAACTCCTTAAATTTCCAGTCTATAATCTCCCCTCTGTGTGCGTGGTCTTTCACAGTACTACTGTAACCATCAACATATCTCTGTGTGAACAATACCTTACAGAGAGCAATATACAATATACACTGAAGAGCGAAAGAAATTGGTTCACATGCCTAATATAGTGCAGGGCTCCCGCGAGCACGCAGAGTGCCACAACATGACATGCCATGGACTCCACTAATGTCTGAACTATTGCTGATGCCATGAATCCTGCAGGGCTGTCCACAAATCCGTAAGAGTACGAGGGGGGTGGAGATCTTTTCTGAGCAGCACGTTGCAATGTGTCCCAGATGTGCTCAATAATGTTCATGTCTGGGGAGTTTGGTGGCCAGCGGAAGTGTTTAAACGCAGAAAAGTGTTCCTGGAGACACTCCATAGCAATTCTGGACGTGCGGATTGTCGCATTGTCCTGTTGGAATTGCCCAAGTCCGTCGAAAGGCGCAATGCACTTGAATGGATGCAGTTGATCAGACAGGATGCTTACGTACATGTCACCCGTCAGAGTCATATTTGGATGTATCAGGGGTCCCGTTTCACTCTAACTGCACATGCCCCATTACAGAGCCTCCACCAGCTTGAACAGTCCTCTGCTGACATTCTGGATCCGTAGACTCATGAGGCAGTCTCCATACCCGTACACGTGCATCCGCTCTGTAGTGGAAGGGTGCCAGGAGTTGCCGTATTAAAACTCGGCGAGAGCTTTCAAAATGATTTATTCGTTTCCACTACAGTGCTTCGTTGACTTCAGTCCGCGTCACAAGCCCTGCATTGCTGAGGAAGTACCCCCAGCGGCCTGTGCAACGCAACGCAACGCAACAGCCGTAGAGTTCCGATTACGCCAGGATGGCTGGGCAAGCAGCCGACTCAGCGGCCACCGTCCCTGTTGACTCCGCGCTGCTCCGCCGGGAGCCGTAGGCACGCCGCGCTGATGCTTCTTCCTCGGCTGGCGTAGCTGGGAATGCGGCTGCAAAGACCGCCCCCGATCCGGCATGAGAATCTGAGGCCCGCGGCAGTGGAAGTCTCCGGCGTGTGTCGGTAGACGAGACGACTGTCCGCGGTAGTGACCCGAAGAGTGGTCCGCCCTGGCTGGCTGCAGACCCCGCGTCGGCCTCAGAGGGTCGAACCAACGACCCGCTGTGGACTGGGACGCTGTCGCCCCATCTGTTGCCGAGTGTCGCCGGTAGTGTGACACGCCCCGGCGTGCAGGAGAGCTGCCACACTTGAATGAATCTCGTTAGAAAACCACACCTATTTATACTCGGCTTTGTGGCTCCGTTTCGCTAACGCATTTCTCCGAGTCACGTACGCCCCACACCACGGTTGCGCCAGTGGGCCCCTTCTTCCTATAACTTGCGACATGCGAACCGCTGCGTTTACGTTTTTCAGTGGTTCGATGGCGCCTGTGGCCTCCATTCCACTTCGCAACCGCTGGTCAGCGTAACTTACTGCAATCCAGACCGCACCTGGCTGTAACTTGTGCGCTCCGAAATATTGCACCAAATCTAAATTCCCTATCTTAAACTGTGGTGCCGCTACAATTCGAAACGAGGCTTGTCAAACCAGGCAACATGGTTCCAGTCACCAACAGTCATTTGTCGGTGTAGACGGGCCCAGTATAGGCGTAAAATTAGACATCAACGTTACTCGAGTCGGCCTTCGGCTCCGAAAGCCCATATTGATGATGTTTCGTTTAGTGGGTCGCACGCTGACATTTGTTCATGCACCAGCCCTGAAATCTGCAGCAATTTGCAGAAGAGTTGCACGTCTGTCACGTTCAACGATTCTCTTCTGTCGTCGTTGGTCCCGTTCTTGCAGTATCTTTTCCCGGCCGCAGCGATGTCGGAGATTTGATGTTTTATTGGATTCGTGATATTCGCCGTATACTCGTGAAACGGGCGTAAGGGAAAATCCTAACTTCATCGCTCTCTCGGAGATGATGTATGCCATCGCTCGTGCGTTGACTATAAGACCACGTTCAAACTCACTTAAATCTTGATAATCTGCCAATGTAGCTGCCCAGACACTTGCTGTATTATATGGCCGTTGCCGACCGCAGCACCGTATTCTGCCTGTTTACTAATCTCTGTATTTGAATGGTTTGAGTAGGGATGCCTCTACCAGTTTCTTTGGCGTTCCAGTGTACAAAATCTTTGATTTATACACTACCTTATCAAAAGTAACTAGACACCCCTATGTAATGCGGAATAAACCATTACATGTCACGAGACATTATCTGCAGCTATAAAAGGAGGGGGGATGGAGTACTATGTAGTGCTTAGAAACGCAGTAACAATAAAATGCGGGGGGCCAGGAAAGCTCAGTTACTACAAACGTCAACTTATCACTGGATGTCACCTGACTAACAAAGCCATCAGAGAAATTTCAACCTTTCTAAGCCTATTAAAGTCGACTATTGGCGATGTTATTGTGGTCGTAAAAGTGAAGGAACAACCATTGCAAAACGAGGCAGACCTCATATAGTGACGGACGGACCTTCGAGCATTGTGGAGTATCGCTGTAAAAAGTTAAGTGATTTCGACTGATGAATCACAACATACCGGTGGCAATCCGATGGAACGATTGTGGTTTGGCGAATGCCTTAAACACGGTATCTACCATCATGTTAACGAAAACGGTGATGTTCAGAGGACGTGCTGTAATAGTATGGAGGTGTTTTTCGTGGTTACGGTGTGGTCCCTTTATAGCGATTAAGAGAACCAAAAATGCGGAAGGATATGACCATGTTTTACAGCACTTCATACTGCGGACAGAAGAGGAATGGTCCGGAGACGATGATTGCTTGCATCAGCATTACAGTACGCCCTGTCATAGAGCAGCATGTGTAATTCAATGATTTGAGTACAATAGTGCGCTGATCTGCCGAAATGAGTTAGAAAGTCGATACCGCTCCGGACCCTAGCGTCCAACATCACTACCAAGCCAACCTCATTACTCAGAATAGTACAACTGGGAGTGTTACTACTATTAACGGGTGTCTGCCCGCCCGGTTAGCCGTGCGGTCTAACGCGGAGCGCCTGGTCCCCGGCACGAATCCGCCCGGCGGACGTGTGTCGAGGTCCGGTGAGCCGGCCAGTCTGTGGATGGTTTTTAGGCGGTAATCCATCTGCCTTGGCGAATGCGGGATGGTTCCCCTTATTCCGCCTCAGCTACATTATGTCGGCGATTGCTGCACAAACAAGTTCTCCACGTACGCGTACACCACCATTACTCTACCACGAAAACATAGGGGCTATTCTCGTCTGGTGTGAGCCGTTCCCTGGGGGCGGGAGGTCCACCAGGGGCCGTACCGCAGAATAACCCTGAAAGAATGACTCGGTGTGGGGCGGCAGAGGGGTGTAGTGGACTGTGGTAGTCGTCGTGGGGTTGTGGACCACTGCGGCTGCGGCGGGGACGGAGCCTCTCCGTCGTTTCTAGGCCCCGGGTTAACATACAATACAAAACAACGGGTGTCTGCTGCGAAACCCCGAATGATACACTGTTAGTATATCTAGGAATGTGCCCTTTGGACTTGGACGTCGGAAAAATGAGAACCCTTTATTCTTCGAAGAAAAGCAATCAAGTGGAAGTACGAAAGATACTAGGAACTGAGGCCAACACGAAAAAGCTAATACAAGATCGAATACATCGGCTTTGACAAAATGAATGGGTCACTTCAGGCGCAGGCAGGACATACGGCTTTCTCCTTACTATCAGCAAGGCACTGAAAATGAGTTCAGGTCACCTTCCATTAGAAACGTAGGTGCACTCAATGTCTGTGATAGAATTTTCAAATGATACAGTACAGCAACCAGTTGTCCTTCTCTTGCAGGTTATATTCGCTAAATCTAGATTTCGGCTAGTGCCTAGCTATTATCAATGTACCATTTCATAGTATCAAAGCATGTTCTAGGAGGTCAGTCCCCTGTTGTTCGGGCTTCTGTCACAGTTAGTTCAAGACTACTGTAAACCGCCCGACGACCAGGAGTAATGATCTGGGACGCCATTTTTTTTCACATCGGGACCCCTCAACCTGTCATCGGCTGCAGTGCGTAGAAGATATTCTACGCCCCGTTTCGCTGCCAGTTTTTGCAAGCCATCTTGGGCTTACATTTCAGGAAGGTAGTGCCCACCCACACACAGCGAGTGTTTCTGTTGCTTGTTTCGTGCTTGCCAAAGCCAACCATGCCCAGCAAGGTCACCCGATCTCTCCACGAATGAGAATGTTTGCAGCATTATATGTAGGATCGTCAACCCATCTCGCGATTTTTGCGATCTAACGCGCCAATTGGACAGAATTTGGGACGATATATCTCAGGAGGACGTCCGACAACTCTATCAATCAATACCTAACAGAAATACTGCTTACGTATGTGTCAGAGGGGGACCAACGCGTTATTGACTTCCTCAATGCGTGAAGCTCTTTCTCTCGAATTAATTATGCAAGTATGTACATCGCATCCGCCGTCTCATTCCGATAATTCCATCGTGGCGCGTCGTCTTAAGTGTTTGTCCATTGCAAAGTGTCATCTCGAAACAGTTACTCGAGGCAGCATGATAGACTTCCTTCGAATGACTGTAAAACTGCCAGAGCGTAATCGGGCGACCGGTAGAAACAACCAACAATTAACTTGATCTCACCTAGACCTGTTATATGTCAGGAGATAACTTCACTGTCACAGTCAATTTAGACCTCAATAGAGACAATATTTTTGTTAATTACATTAAACCCCTCCATGAACGATGGACCTTGCCGTGTCTCAGCGATACAGGTAGTTGTACCGTAGGTGCAACCACAATGAAGGGGTATCTGTTGAGAGGCCAGATAAATGTGTGGTTCCTGAAGAGGGGTAGCAGCCTTTCCAGTAGTTGCAGAGGCAACAGTCTGGTTGATTGACTGATCTGGCCTCGTAACGTTAACCTAAACGGCCTCGCTGTGCTGGTACTGCGAACGGCTGAAAGCAAGAGGAAACTACTGCCGTAATTTTTCCCGAGAGCATGTAGATTTACTGTACGGTTAAATGATGCTGGACTCCTCTTGGGTAAAACATTCTTGAGGTACAATAGTCCTCATTCGGATCTCCGCGAGGGGACTACTCAGGAGGACATCGTCATCAGGAGAAAGAAAACTGGAGTTCTGCGGATCGGAGCTTGGAATGTCAGCTCCCTTAATCGGGCAGGTAGGTTAGAAAATTTAAAAAGGGAAATGGATAGGTTAAAGTTAGATATAGACGTAATTAGTGAACTTCGGTGCCAGGAGGATCATGACTTTTGGTCAGGTGAATACAGGGTTATAAATAAAAACAAAATAGGGGTAGTGCAGGAATAGGTTTATTAATGAATAAGAAAATAGGAATGCCGATAAGCTGCTACGAACAGCACAATAAACACACTATCGCCGGCCCGTGTGGCCGAGCGGTTCTAGGCACTACAGTCTGGTACTGCACGACCGCTACGGTCGCAGGTTGAAGTAGTTCTACGTTCTAGGGGACTGATAACTTCAGAAGTTAAGTCCCATAGTGTTCAGAGCCATTTTTCAACACACTATCGTAGCCAAGTTAGACACGAATCCCACACCTACCACACTAATACAAGTTTAAATGTCAACTAGCTCTTCACATGTGAAGAGATTGAAGAAATGCATGATGCGATAAAAGAAATTATTCGGATTGTAAAGGGAGACGAAAATATAATAGTCATCGGGCACTGGAAATCGATAGTAGGAAAAGCAAGAGAAGGAAAAGTAGTAGATGAATGTGAACTTGGGTTAAGGAATGAAAGAGGAAGCCACCTAGTAGAATTTTTCACGGAGCATAACTTAATCATAGCTAACACTTGGTTTAAAAATCATGAAAGAGGGCTGTTTACATGGAAGTGGCCTGGAGACTCCGGAATGTTACAGATGGTTCCAGTGGCTCTAAGTACTACAGGAAAATTAAACAGACCTTTGGAGAAAAGAGAACCACCTGTATAAATATTTAAACCTCAGATGGAGAACCAATCCTAAGCAAAGAAGGGAAAACATAAAGGTGGAAGGAGTATATAGACAGTCTATACAAGGGCGATGTACTTGAGGGCATGTTCTGAGACAGCAAGGGACCACCAATTTAGCATTGGAGGGCAGCGTGGAGGGTAAAGCCCGTAGAGGGAGACCACGAGATGAATACACTAAGCAGATTCAGAAGGATGTAGGTTGCGGTAGGTACTTGGACATGAAGCAGATTGCGTAGCATAGAGTAGCATTGAGGTCTGCATCAAACCAGTCTCTGGACTGAAGACCACAACAACAAACACTACGTTAAACACGCCACCACCTGTGGTGTCTAATCTGTGCATCCAATACATGTTCCTAGACTCGTTAAATATCTCAGACCTTTTTACTTCAGGTTTCAGCCAGCTCTCGATCCCAAGAACAATTTGAGAGCAATAACTTTGTTGTAGAGCAGTGAATTCGCTAATGTTGTTTTGAATAGTTCCACAATTTACTGACAAAATTTTAGTAGTCGAAGTGTCGTCACTCTGAACGCTGTCGTATTTTGTTATCTGCGTATCATCCGTTGAGTGTTCATCAGAGTACCTCAAACCATCGGCTAGTTTAAAAAAAAAAAAAAAAAAAACATGTCGGCCGCGGTTGGAGGGAGGCGCCCGCTCGGTAAGCTGCGTCGGAGGCTGACTTGCGGAGGACCGATGTGGTTGCGTCGCGGCAGCCGGAGCTCGTGCAGTGGAGAAATATGAAACCGTTTGATCTACCGCAGGATCAATGAATTCAAGGAACTGTAGCTGATTTTGGTGGCGCTGATGCGTACATGCGCTGCCGCGAATAGTATACTGCGCCCTGCCAACTGATGAGAGAACAACGCCGGATTCCCTGAAATGTGGCTCGGTGTAAACTCGATACTGAACTATGACATTCGGTTGAACCTTCGTGATGAAGTCTAAGGCTGGAGCAGGGAGGTAAGAAAGAAGCAAATGCAGAAAGGTCCGATGGTTTCTCCAATGCAAGCGTTCTGTCAGGAGAAGGTAAAGTACGATACTAACTCGGAAACCTAAATGATGTAACTTCACGTGAATATAAGCTGGAAGTTTTGAAATTTGCGTCTTGACCGTTCGAACGAAACGTTCGGTCTCGCCGTTAAACTGTGCCAAGCACGGTGCTCTCCTGGTAAACTGGATTTGCGAATCAGATGAATCAATATGTAAACACAAAGCCTCCGATGGATCGAATGCTGCGTCTGTGCCGACAGGTAAACGAGAGAATGCGTCGGCGTTTGCAGGTTGTGCCGTTGGGCGATACAGAATTTCGTACTGGTAATTTGACAATAGTGGGGAGCAGCATTAAAGCTCTTGCGCCGTACGGTCGATAACTTATTTCGACGGATTAAGCAGTGCAGTGAAAGGCTTATGGTCCGTGACCAGCACCGGCCGGAGCGGTTCTAGGCGCTTCAGTCTGGAACCGCTTTGTTGCTACGGTCGCAGGTTCGAATCCCGCCTCGGGCATGGATGTGTGTAATGTCCTTCGGTTAGTTAGGTTTAAGTAGTTATAAATCTAGAGGACTAATGACCTCATATGTTTAGTCCGATAGTGCTTAGAGCCCTTTGAACCATTTGAACTATGACCAGCGGAATTTTCTGCCGTACAGTTAATAGCGAAATTTGGTGACACATTATATTATAGTTAGAGCATCCTTCTCCAGCTGATATAATTAACCTGAGAACTTTTCAAAGTTTTGGAAGCAAATGCGATGGGGCGTTCTGTTTTGCCAGTTTTGTGGGATAAAACCGTTCCTCTACCATGGGATGAGGCATCGACTGCAAGCACAAGCGAATTGAGCGGATTGTGGTGCATCAGGCAAGTTTGACCGCCCACTTCAGTTTTCAGTCTTTGAAAAGCTTGGTCACAATCTTTTGTCCAATGGAACGGTACGTGTCTACGTCTCAGGTGGTTTAGAGATGCGGCAGTTTTCCAAGAACAGCTTGCAGTTCACGGAAATTGTTATGAGGTAGCAGCTGGTTAATTGCTTGCAAATATTACGTCAGTGGCATCGATGATATGTAGTAAGTATTCAGTCTTTCTATGGAACAAAGAACATTTCTGCAAGTTACATTTGAGGATCACCTCAGTTAAAACTTGAGAAAGGCAGTCTAGGTTTTTAAGGTGGTGTTCCAGTGTTTGTCCGTAGACGAGTATGTCATCAAGATAATCATATCAAGACGACACCTTAGACATTAATTGTTCGAGAAATTTTTGAAACAACGCGGACGCGGATGCACTTTCTAAAGGTAGGCGTTGATATTCAAACAAGCCGACATGAGTATTCACAACAAAAATTTTCTTCGCTATTTGTCGAAAAATAACTGAAGATAGGCCTCTATTAGATCATTTCTTGAGAAGGACTGTCATTCCGCTAGGTTCCAAATTTTCCTCTAGATGAGGGTGTGGGAAGGCATCAGTGACTGTCTATGAATTTACCATGAATTTTAAATTCGAGCGAAGATGAATCTTCCCGTGTGGCTTACGAATGACGACTAATGGTGAAGCCCACTGACATTAAGAGTCCAATGAATTCCAGCCTCTGAATTTCCGTAGCCACGACGTCGTGTAATGCATGTGGCACAAGGGGTTCCTGTGCTGCAAAATTTAGGTTACGCATTAGCTTTCTATGTAATGTGAGCGCGAAAGTCTTTTGCACATCCTAGAGTACCGTCGAACGAATGTTGATACTTGTCACAGAGTAACTGGGACACGGGTTCATTGTCTCAGGTGAAGCGGTAACTAGTAGATAGTAGTCCTGCTAGGCTAAGTCTTGAACTTCGTGTGTATCGGTTACTTTGAACACCTCGATGGGGCTAGGGTTGCAATCCTTTATAACTTCGGCCCTCAATCTCTGATCTGATAGATTTTTTGAATATTAGCATTGCGAACATTTCATCCTTACAAGCTGTGCCACAGACAAAATCTGTATTTACTGTGTCTAGTCATAACCTACAATTCCGCAAACCATTCGTTATAGGATAGATCAATGAGACGTTGATTGCGGAAAAATTTATTAGCTCTCAAAAAATTCGTCTAATCTAGCAATCATGACCTCCTAGGGCTGGGTTTGTGGCTCGCTGAGGGGAACCAATTCCACTGGGATGCGGTAAGTGTACATTCCTGCATATGAAAAGAAAAATACACGACCTGATACACCTGGGATTTTGTAGGCGATGAAATGTTAGGGTAATAGTGTTATGTATTCTTTCCATGTTTCCTTCATCCCATCGAACCGGTCCGCAGCTCGTGGTCGTTCGGTAGCATTCTCGCTTCCCGTGCCCGGGTTCCCGGGTTCGATTCCCGACGGGGTCAGGGATTTTCTCGGCCTCGTGATGACTGGGTTTTATGTGACGTCCTTAGGTTAGTTAGGTTTAAGGAGTTCTAAGTTATAGGGGAATGATGAGCATAAATGTTAAGTCCCATAGTGCTCAGAGGCATTTTCATCCCATCGACCTGTCAGAAGGGCGGAGATGTCAGCTGGATTTCTTATCTGTCTTCTGACCCCTTTTGTTGCTGGGCTGATTGCACTTGTACGAGGCAAGAAACCACTGCCAACAGTTCTGTTATTAATTGACTCTGAACGGAAGAAGAGATGTTAGATGCTGATCAGCACTTAGATGTTGCTCTCCCGAGTTTGCCATCATTCCTTGAATATTTCAGTTTCAGTATTTTAACTTGTATATTTCAACTTGTAAGGTGGTGATCTCATTTTGGTTTTTGTGTGTGATCGAAGTGCACGCCAGGGAGAGAGCGAGTTACGTTAGTGTTAAAGAATCTTTAGTCTTGTCGTACACACTCTTTGCCTCTGCGCGGTCAGATATTTTCTTAGTTGAAGTGTGGAAGGTGATGTACGTATTTAGTAGCGTTGCGTGAACTTATGATTGTATCTTTAAAATGATGATAGATGGATTTTAAATGACAGCAAGAATGAATATGATGTATATATTGAAATGTGTAAAGGATATAAATTTTGAATAATGTTATTATTTGAGGTTAGACTGCGGCGCTGCACAGCTAGGAATGATTATTGTCAGCTAGTTAACTTGCTCAGAGCTGAGAGAATGACCATCCCACTCCCGTGAATCATGCATTAACATATTAACTGATTAAGCTGTTTCATTTTTATAGAAATTCTCTGTTAATATTGTACCCTCTTTAAATCATTGTTCACTTTGTTAACCGTAGTATTGTTGAGACGTATGTTATTTACTAAGGTCACATGAAGTTTTACTCTTTCTTTTTAAATATATACTTAATTGCAAAATCGTTGTCTTGGAATGTCATTTCATAGGAATTGTTACTCTACCTATCCCACTGTTTATCATTACGCATTATCACATCTCACAGTTGGAATACAGCCTGGAAATTTTACTTAGAAACACAAATCTAGCTTAGCCGCTGCCTGCTTGCTGTTTGCTGTTGTGCTTTCGAGAAATCTGCAAAATTGTTGTTAAAATGAGAGATAAGTGTAAATTTTGCTTAGGGCCAGATAATTGTTTTACTTCAGTTGCGCATTTAATATGCAGACAAGTTGCATTCAGATCTGTTACAATCCAGGTAAAATTAGATTCTGTTTAGTCAAAGGTTAGCGTACGAACTTAAGTTGAATAACAGTTTTGGTAATACGTAGACTTTTATAGAGTCGGAGGTAAATTTGCGCTAAATTTCAAAATGGCAAATGGTTCTAAGCACTATGGGACTTAACATCAAAGGTCATCAGTCCCTTAGACTGAGAACTACTTAAAACTAAGTAATCGAAGGACATCACACACATCTATGCCCGAGGCAGGTTTCGAACCTGCGACCGTAGCAGCAGCTCGGTTCCGGACTGAAGCGGCTAGAACCGCTCGGCCACAGTGACCAGCGCTAAAGTTGAGACAGAAACAACTATAACGGCGAAGTTACATATGTCGACTTTTCTGCCAGGATAGTTCGTTTTTTCTTTTCGTAATACGTAGTCAGATAGTGTAGGATTTCTCGAAAGCAAAAATACCGCTGCGCTAACGTTACCAATGTTGTCCTTCTTTTTCAGGCAATTCATTTAAAATTCCGTGTTCAGTTTGTGAAAGTTTGGTTCTTGTGAGTATTATCGATTACTTTGTTGTGTGAGCAATTGGCATAATAGTAAATGTCCTGTGGGGATTTCTTTCATTTTTGAGTATTGGCGATAGTACGATTTTGATTTTCCAAGAAACAGCGTTTCATCACGTTTGGGACAACAGGAAACAATGTCAACATCCATCGTAGCACAAGACTACATAAGGTACTGCAAAATAATGCTTCGGTAAAGGGTGAGATAAACCACCTTGAGCAATTGGCAAATACCAATAGTTTACACAAGACTGAAAGAAATTGCGAGGATCTACAATTATTAATCAATTTAGCGAACAATAATGAAACAGAATAGTCGATAGGTAATGAAGAAGTTCTGAAGTTGATTCGGTCGGCGGTAAGTCCCCACTATCTAGCGAAAGCGCACTACGTCGCCACAGTTGTGCGAAACTCCACAACAACAATTAAGACATGTCAGAGTCAAGTATTGCGTCAGTGTCATTTGAAAGGACACGGCACACAACACCTCCAGTGAACGATTATATAGAACCAAATTGTGCGAAACCGTCAAATTTTCTAGAATCAATTTGCAAGATGCTTAAAGGAACACGAGATTACTTGAGTAAGGAAATCGACGAAACGCAGGACCAGAACAGAAGAAAACACAAGAATAAAACAGGAAATCACTGGAAGAAATAAAAAATCAGTGAAAGAAAACAGTAAATCACTTAGGGAAAGAATTAAAAATGATTTTCAACCAATAATCAACTAGATTACGTGATCTTGAAACAACACGGAAATTCGAAAACAAATCAGAATAATGAGAAGGACGAATTGTTAGCTAAAATCAACAATGTAGTTCCAAGTGCGGTAGCTACAAAGATAAAAGAACGGAACGAATAGCTTAACACAACAGTAAAGGAATTTAGTGAACGAGTAGAAAATTTGACACTAAATTCTGAAGAACAAAGAACAGTTAATCACAGTTAAAGAAAAAGTTGATGACCTCAAAAAGCAAAAGGCAAATTTCTCGACCATTGTATAATCCGTTCATCATAAGAATTAACCTGATGTAAACAAACACAAACGCGATGATTGATCAGAAGCCGTAGCACACGTACACTGGTGTTGTTACGCTCTTGGAAGCAGTTCCTACTTATGTGTTAGATCTCTTATCACTAAGTTACATTAAATGAAACTTTAAGATATTTAAATCTATGAACAGCCATCAACGTTTGTCTCAATCACGTTTTTGCTGCGTAGTTTTTATTCCAAAAATCGTGTACAGTCACAGCCTCTGCAGCGTTGTGCTCAGATTGCCGCACTGTCAGTGCGCAGTATGAAAATGGCTGAGGCTGCTTTGTGTTCCGTAGTGAAACACGTGTGTAGAATATGGTTAAAAAGCGCCGAGAAATAGGCTGTTCTTAATATTTCTCATAAATTTACGGAGATAATCGGCTCTGAAGTTTTCCATTTTATGTATGTAATCAGCTGTTACGTAAATCAACATCGTACGTGTAGAGCTGTCGGTAGCGTAATGGAATATTAACCGAGTGCTGTTAGCGGTTCGTTTGTTACTATCTCCCCAGTATAATTTCTTCTCGTTCTATTTGAAATACCTATATCTCCTAATTATAAAATTCATCTTAATTTTTTATAAATCATGCACGTCTTCTTGTTTGTAATTACATATTCGACGGGAAATTCCTGTTTTAATTTCAAATACAAATTCTTAATTATCTTTGTTTTATAAAAGACTGTTGATAAAAGTTGCTTAAATTTAAAAAAATATACGAATGTAATTTTTAAGGCAAAATTGAACAACCAAATCCTCTTCATTTGGACTATGTCCATCGTTTTATACCACACGTTATGTATGTTGTTGTTGTTGTCTTCAGTCCTGAGACTGGTTTGATGCAGCTCTCCATCCTACTCTATCCTGTGCAAGCTTCTTCATCTCCCAGTACTTACTGAAACCTACATCCCTCTGAATCTGCTTAGTGAATTCATCTCTTTGTCTCCCTCTACGATTTTTACCCTCCACGCTGCCCTCCAATACTAAATTTGTGATCCCTTGATGCCTCAGAACATGTCCTACCAACCGGTCCCGTCTTCTTGTCAAGTTGTGCCACAAACTCCTCTTCTCCCCAATTCTATTCAATACCTCCTCATTAGTTATGTGATCTACCCATCTAATCTTCAGCATTCTTCTGTAGCACCACATTTCGAAAGCTTCTATTCTCTTCTTGTCCAAACTATTTATCGACCATGTTTCACTTCCATACATGGCTACACTCCATACAAATACTTTTGAAACGACTTCCTGACACTTAAATCTATACTCGATGTTAATAAATTTCTCTTCTTCAGAAACGTTTTCCTTCCCATTCCCAGTCTACATTTTATACCGTCTCTACTTCGACCATCATCAGTTATTTTGCTCCCAAAATAGCAAAACTCACTTACTACTTTAAGTGTCTCATTTCCTAACTTAATTCCCTCAGCATCACATTATTTAATTACTGTACATTCCATTATCCTCGTTTTGCTTTTGTTGATGTTCATCTTATATCCTTCTTTCAAGACACTGTCCATTCCGTTCAACTGCTCTTCCAAGTCCTTTGCCGTCTCTGACAGAATTACAATGTCATCGGCGAACCTCAACGTTATTATTTCTTCTCCATGGATTTTAATACCTACTCCGAAATTTTCTTTTGTTTCCTTTACTGCTTGCTCAATACACAGATTGAATAACATCGGGGACAGGCTACAACCCCGTCTCACTCCCTTCCCAGCCGCTGCTTCCCTTTCATGCGCCTCGACTCTTATAACTGCCATCTGGTTTCTGTACAAATTGTAAATTGCCTTTCGCTCCCTGTATTTTACCCCTGCCACCTTCAGAATTTGAAAGAGAGTATTCCACTCAACATTGTCAAAAGATTTCTCTAAGTCTACAAATGCTAGGAATGTAGTTTTGCTTTTCTTTAATCTATTTTCTAAGATAAGTCTTAGGGTCAGTATTGCCTCATGTGTTCGAACATTTCTGCGGAATCCAAACTGATCTTCGCCGAGGTCGGCTTCTACCAGTTTTTCTATTAGTCTGTAAAGAATACGCGTTAGTATTTTGCAGCTGTGACTTATTAAACTGATAATTCGGTAATTTTCACATCTGTCAACACCTGCTTTCTTTGGGATTGGAATTATTGTATTCTTCTTGAAGTTTGAGGGTATTTCGCCTGTTTCATACATCTTGCTCACCAGATGGTATTGTCAGGACTGGCTCTCCCAAGGCTGTTAGTAGTTCCAATGGAATGTTGTCTACTCCCAGGGCCTTGTTTCGACTCAGGTCTTTCAGTGCTCTATCAAACTCTCACGCAGTATCGTGTCTCCCATTTCATCCTCATCTACATCCTCTTCTATTTACATAATATTGTCCTCAAGTACATCGCCCTTGTATAGACCCTCTATATACTCCTTCCACCTTTCTGCTTTCCCTTCTTTGCTTAGAACTGGGTTTCCATCTGAGCTCTTGATATTCATACAAGTGGCTCTCTTTTCTCTAAAGGTCTCTGTAATATTCCTGTAGGCAGAATCTATCTTACCCCTAGTGAGATAAGCCTCTACATCCTTACATTTGTCCTCTAGCCATCCCTGCTTAGCCATTTAGCACTTCCTGTCGATCTCATTTTTGAGACGTTTGTATTCCCTTTTGCCTGCTTCATTTACTGGGTTTTTATATTTTCTCCTTCCATCAATATTTCTTCTGTTACCCAAGGATTTCTACTAGCCCTCGTCTTTTTACCTACTTGATCGTCTGCTGTCATCCCTTAGAGCTACCCATTCTTCTTCTACTGTATTTCTTTCCCCCATTCCTGTCAATTGTTCCCTTATGCTCTCCCTGAAAGTCTGTACAGCCTCTGGTTTAGTCAGTTTATCCAGGTCCCATCTCCTTAAGTTCCCACCTTTTTGCAGTTTCTTCAGTTTTAATCTACAGTTCATAACCAATAGATTGTGGTCAGAGTCCACATCTGCCCTTGGAAATGTCTTACAATTTAAAACCTGGTTCCTAAATCTCTGTCTTACCATTATATAATCTATCTGATACCTTCTAGTATCTCCAGGATTCTTCCTGGTATATAACCTTCTTTCATGATTCTTGTACCATGTGTTAGCTATGATTAAGTTGTGCTCTGTGCAAAACTCTACCAGACGGCTTCCTCTTTCATTTCTCTTCCCCAATCCATATTCCCTGACTATGTTTCCTTCTCTCCCTTTTCCTACTCTCGAATTCCAGTCCACGTAATGTAATAAAAGAAAAATAAATTATTTGTTTTGTGACTATTAGTGTAATGTAATGAAACAAAATATGAGCCGTGACGTATACAACATAGAAACACACATTAATGCAATGGCTCAGCATAGAAAAGAAATAACTAATGTAGGAATATTATTAACAGTGTAATTCGTTGCTTAATTTAGCCCGACGTGTATAAGCACTCAGTAAACTAGCTCAGTTCTCATGGTGGTTACGTAATCGTCGATACATCGTGGATTAGTCTCGATTCCCAAATATAAGATAACAAGAGTAGCATCTACAACAGAAATCCTATAATGGAATTGGAATCCTGTGACCAGACCTTTTCTGCCTGGGATGTTATATAAAGATGTTATATAAAGAAAATCTGTAAATAAAATTGTTAAATTATTAGTAGCTGCCTCCGGTCTCGTTGGATCTGAAATAAAGTTAATTGTCCTAACCGACGGCACGGCTTGTAGTTGAGCTCAAAAGAAATGTTAAAGATTTTTCTAAGATGACGCCTAACAATGAAAATTCTTTGTTAAGGCTCATATCTAGTGAAGACAGTCTAGGTATCAGACGATCAATTAATTGACCATATACTCAAATTCTTTTGAAAAAATAACCATTAGATTTTTCGGGTTTTAGGTACAACTTACATTATCAGCTGGTACAGCAAGATGAACTTTACACAAGTGTAGGTTAGAGTCATAAATTACATGCTCCAAAATAATGAAAACTGAGATGCCGACATATTCTCATATAGCTTTATACATAGAACATAATTCACAAAACAGTTATTCACATTTGGCACAAGATGCTTGAGAAAACCGGTGTTAAACTTCATGGTTAGTTTCAAAAGTCTCATGATCCGCGGGATCTTGTGGGTTTTGTCCCATACCTCATCTTGACCTATCAGCTATTAGCTCACTCGGAGCCACTTTCTTGTGTAGCAGTAAATATTGATGCTAGTGGAGTGTGTTTTCTGTTCTGTTCAGTTATTTTGGGGAATATAATTCAATATAGTGGTTGGAATAAAACTGATTTGCGACAAGTCATGGAAGAAAACGTTTTACCCGTTGGAGAAAGAGGAAGGCCAAGGAAACATTCACAGCATCCATAAATGTGGAAAAGTCAGGAAACCAAACGAATGAGGTTAGAATGTCCTGTTTTCTTCATTGTTTTCAAATTAAACTGATTCTTGTTATTGGCTTGATTTGTTCCTTCACGTAAGAATGTATAGGACTCTTTCTGAGGAACTTTACAGTGAGGAATCGCAAATTCAATATTTTAAGTCCGTTTTTGGAAAATAAACAGGACCTCACAGTGTAGTTCGTTCTATCATTATAGATGCAAACCTTCAGTGCTGCCCCAGTATCCGACATGTCAACACCATGGAGGAGCATTTAATTGCTGTTCACTTTCTATGAACGATATCAAAAACTTTCATGATTTGTTTTATAAAACACCGGAAAGAGATTATCAGAATCAGTTCATACTGAAGTATGTGGAAATTCGCAACGTTATCAGACGTCGACCTAGAAAAGACCAATCAAGTCAAAACCAAAAGTCGTAGCTGCTTAGAACGACGAAATATTTTATACGATGCACACAGACAAATAAAGTTCCAGTTTGCATGTCAACCTTTATAAACGTATTGGGAGTGTCACGATTCAGAACAAATAATATCACTAAACAGTTTCATCAGCAAGGTTTTGTACAAGACCGGAGAGGCGGCTTCAGGAGCGCGGCAGAATATGAACCCAAGAAAGACTGTGTCATGAAGTTTATTAGTAGTCTAAAGTGTGTAGAGACACATTACTATAGAGGACGAACAGAAAGACGGTATCTGCCTGCGAATATGAACTGTAAAATGTTATGGAAAATTTATTCTTCCAAGCCCAAAAACATCCCTGTGAAGCTATCTTACTTCAGGTACATCTTGAACAGAAAATACAACGTAGGCTTTGGTACACCGAGAACTGATGTGTGCTCTACATGCTTAAGCCTAGCTGAGAATTAAAAACATGAGAGAGACCCTAACAAGAAAACTCAATTAATTACTGACAAAAGGGTTCACAAGTTAAGGTATAAAGCATTTTTTAACACCCTGAAGGACAAAGACGTTGAAACGTTAATTCTTTCATTTGCTTGTGAGAAGAATATTTCATTGCCCAAAGTTCCAGATCAGTCGTGCTGTTATAGCAGACAAATTTATGTCCAGAATTTTACCATTGTTAAGGGTCACAGTAAATCTGAGTTAAAGCGTTGCACTGTCACTTCTTATTATCGGACAGAAAATTAATTCAGTCGAGATTCAAACACTATAGCCTCATGTATGTTTGATACATTAACCTCCCTAGACATGTCCCATTACAAACAAATTCGATTGGTATGTGATGGGTGTGCTGCACAAAATAAGAATTCTACTTTGGTTGCGATGTGTATGTTTTGACTTTCCGTAAGGTCTCCCCCCATATCGATGGAACTGAAATGATTTTTCCAGTCACCGGTCATAGTTACATTCCTCCAGACCATGTGTTTGGAAATATAGAAAGGAAAATGAAAACAATGGAAGTAATAGTACAGCCTGAACAAGTGTATGAGATAATTTTGAGTCAGTCAACATTGAAATTGGTACGAAGAAACTCCAGTGTTGCCGACTTCAAGAACTGTGTGTAAATTGCATTACGGAATCCAAGATCATGGCATTTTTTAATTTCAAAATGTAAGCGCATTTACATAAGGGCGGAGTGGGAAATAAAATTCTTGTGCGTGGTGAACAAACGTACAGAAATGACCTTGGAGTGTTTAGATCTGTGTTTAAATCTGGAGTGAATGCTCTTACGCATCCCGAACTCATCCAACTAAAGAATGCAATCTATTTATAGAAAAGGAGGGATGTTGAAAAACGTCTGACTGCCCATTATGGGGAAAACTAGAGAGAAACTGAGGAGCTCAAGTTCTATAAGCATGTCATTGATGAGAATACGTCGGATCAAACTGATCATGAGTGTATGTGTGACATGATTCAAGAGGAACTTAATGTTGTGATAGAGACATGGAAGAGTAAAATTATTTTCAATTTTAAAAGTGAATCTCCTTCGGATCATCAGTTTTATTTTAGTACCTTATTTTCTTTTGGTATTTGATAGTTTCTTTCTTCTCAAAGAATGCTTAATAATTTTGAATTATTTTACTGATTATAGTATTCTACTTTTCTTTGTGATCAATAATTAGTTCTCATGAATGGAAAAATTGTAAATTTCTTTTATCATTAAACTAGAGAAATGTGCACGGTAGATATTTCTTTTATGAAATTGCAAACGGTATTCCAAACTAGAGAATATCTTTTGTAAACTGACACAAGCAAAGTCCATACAAGATGATTAATTGGTATTTATCACGATTAACATCGGAATGTAATAATTTACGGGGTGTTACAAAAAGGTACGGCCAAACTTACAGGAAATATTCTTCACACACAAATAAAGAAAATATGTTATGTGGACATGTGTCCGGAAACGCTTAGTTTCCATGTTAGAGCTCATTTTAGTTTCGTCAGTATGTACTGTACTTCCTCGATTCACCGCCAGTGGGCCCAATTGAAGAAAGGTAATGACTTCGGTGCTTGTGTTGACATGCGACTCATTGCTCTACAGTACTAGCATCAAGCACATCAGTACGTACCATCAACAGGTTACTGTTCATCACGAACGTGGTTTTGCAGTCAGTGTAATGTTTACAAATGCGGAGTTGGCAGATGCCCATTTGATGTATGGATTAGCACGGGACAATAGCCGTGGCGCGGTACGTTTGTATCGAGACAGATTTCCAGAACGAAGGTGTCCCGACAGGAAGACGTTCGAAGCAATTGATCGCCGTCTTAGGGAGCATGGAACATTCCAGCCTATGACTCACGACTGGGGAAGACCTAGAACGACGAGGACATCTGCAATGGACGAGGCAATTCTTCGTGCAGTTGACGATAACCCTAATGTCAGCGCCAGAGAAGTTGCTGCTGTACAAGGTAACGTTGACCACATCGCTGTATGGAGAGTGCTACGGGAGAACCAGTTGTTTCCGTACCATGTACAGCCTATGCAGGTACTATCAGCAGTTGATTGGCCTCCACGGGTACACTTCTGCGAATGGTTCATCCAACAATGTGTCAATCCTCATTTCAGTGCAAATGTTCTCTTTCGGATGAAGCTTCATTCAAACGTGATCAAATTGTAAATTTTCACAGTCAACATGTGTGGGCTGACGAGAATCCGCACGCAATTGTGCAATCACGTCATCAACACAGATTTTCTGTGAACGTTTGGGCAGGCATTTTTGGTGATGTCTTGATTGGGCCCCATGTTCTTCCACCTACGATCAATGGAGCACGTTATCATGATTTCATACGGGATACTCTACCTGTGCTGCTAGAACATGTGCCTTTACAAGTACGACACAACATGTGGTTCATGCACGATGGAACTCCTGCACATTTCAGTCGATGTGTTCGTACGCTTCTCAACAACAGATTCGGTGACCGATGGATTGGTAGAGGCGGACCAATTCCATGGCCTCCACGCTCTCCTGACCTCAACCCTCTTGACTTTCATTTATGGGGGCATTTGAAAGCTCTTGTCTACGCAGCGCAGGTACCAAATGTAGAGACTCTTCGTGCTCGTATTCTGGACGGCTGTGATACAATACGCCATTCTCCAGGGCTGCATCAGCGCATCAGGGATTCCATGCGACGGAGGGTGGATGCATGTATCCTCGCTAACGGAGGACATTTTGAACATTTCCTGTAAAAAAGTGTTTGAAGTCACGCTGGTACGTTCTGTTGCTGTGTGTTTCCATTCCATGATTAATGTGATTTGAAGAGAAGTAATAAAATGAGCTCTAACATGGAAAGTAAGCGTTTCCGGACACATGTCCACATAACATATTTTCTTTTTTTGTGTGTGAGGAATGTTTCCTGAAAGTTTGGCCGTACCTTTTTGTAACACCCTGTATATACACTGTAGAAGAGAAAGTGGCTTACAGTCGGAACCAAAAATTGTTGCATATCGTGTCGCAACACGATAGGTCCCGCGAAACCAACATCGTCCAAACAGCTCAGTACCAAAACTCACAAGATCCAAAATGGAGATTTTCAAAACTTACATGTTCCATAGCTCATTAACAAAACTCAGATGATCCGTAATATAACCTTAAATAATTGTAATTTCTCAATAAGCAAACATAATCTGAAATATACCTAATGATTTATAGCCATTGTTCTTGCACATACTGATGTCAATATATGGGACATGCGCACGACGCATGTAAAACACGTTTTTAGTCATTTGTGAAAATTATGTTTTTGGAGCATGTGAGTAATGCTTCTAACCTACTCACAGAACGTCCTCTTAGGTTCGAATCCAAGCAGATAAGATAAGTGAATGACAAAGGAAAGATAGTTCATGCATAGAAGCGCGACAGTCCATGGAATAACATGTCCATTGCAGTTATATGTCGTCTTCTTGTCGATCATATATTAAATCTATCGTAATATTTAGTTTACATTTTTTTTAAACCCAAGTCCACACAGGAGAAACAGTAACACAGTAGTAGATAAGTAGAAACATGAAAAACAACCACTGTCACAGCATCTAGCACACCATACAAATGCTGCATTTTTACGTTAGCTACTGTACCATTGGAATATGAACCCAACAGAATTGATCTGGAGCCAAGATGCGGGATTTGGGCCGAGAAGTAACACGACTGTCAAGCTGCCAGACGTACTGGAACTAACGCAAGCAGCTTTTCACATGACATTGCCGTAGGCTGTCAGGATATAGAACGGCTCCTCATAAGAGAAGAAGAGAAAATGCGGCGCCTGGTTGGCCTCGTGGATTCTGTTGTTGATAGGCTCGTTATCAACGTAGTAGGTCACACTTCCAGAACTGAAACGAATTTCTCGGATTCGGATAAGGAAGGAGCTAAGTGATAATCAGGTGGCTGACTATAATTAATACCTTCAGTGGCTTCAGTATTCAACAGTACGGTGAAATCCCTGAAGTATATTTTTGCATTACACACAGCTCACTCAGAAAAATTACCCTGTGGTTAAGTTAGAAATTTTCATCACTCTTGTTTGTAATTAGAATACTGCGTCAGGTGAAAACGATTACATTTTATGCTTTCCGTCTGGTCACCTAAGAAGCGCGCGGTTGTGCTGGAGTTTCTCCGAATATTATTTCATTCTCTTTACAAATTAAATGAGATTCGAAGCCTTATTGTTTCTTTGCTCGTCTCTTTTCACGCCTGAACTGCAACTGGTCACATCACTACAGGTTATTTGGACTGCTGGCTGGCCAGGGCTGTCCAAATTTAATGGGTAGGTAAAGTTGTTATCCCACATTATCGCTCAGTCTATGTGCGTGAAACAAAGCATAAAACGTATCCTTATCATCGTACTTGACTGTAGTTATTACAGCTTGGCTTCCGTTACACGTGAAACGAAATCCAATGACATTCAAGCAAACGTGGAAGAATACATGGCGTAATGTTTACAGCAAGTTTTTTCTAATGATGAACCTACTGAAGACAAAGATTCAAACGACTCGGTGGCATTAAAAATTTCAGACACAGCATAATACCAGTCTCATAAATCTTAAAGACAGCCAAGAGAAAATTAATCGGTAAGATAGGCGTTGTAGGAACACCAAGAATGAAAAAGTTGCTCGTATAAAAGAAATCTTAACAGTGAGGCCGAAAAAGACGCAACTGAGCGTTTACATCTATATTCAGAAAACTTTGGTGGCCATACAAACTTACGTGATTTTCCACGTGAACAGTACCATACATCCTGATACGACAACGAATCACTGTCGTGGTGCAATACAGAACAATCTCGTTCACACAGAAATGGTAACTTTGATTACAAACACTTTCTGACAGCACGTAAATTCGATGTTTTCAGGACTTGCAGTAACGAAATGGACGCCCAAACTTGCACTGATCAGTTCCTATATTCTTTAGTACCAAATTGGCCACTTGAACACAAATTAGAATTTCCATGATGTTATCTGGAAAATGAGCCGGCGAAAAAGCGCGCTCAGTAGAGAGAGATTGCCAAAGCGTAAATGTTTTCCACTATTTTTGTCAGGCTACTGGCCGCAGGCTACACAAGATCGAGCAAAACATAGCACTATAATGTGACAGAACTTTGAATAGTCTGACCTCTCGAGTCCAGCAAAATACTTTAAAGACAAGGTACTTACCAAACGCATACAGTTTGTCAGAGTTAATTCGCATTTGTTCAACAAAGTTACCTACACATTTGAGAAATGTAATTTTGGCCAGCAGATGTAAAGATAATGTAGAAGTCTTTCAAACAATACTTCAGGAACTGGAATTGATCAGTGACAACGGTTTAACGACAACATATAACGACAGTCACAACTGAAACTATGACATCTAAGACACGTTTGTACCATGTGAAAACAAACGCTATAGGAAATCGAATAACACACACAATGATAGAAACAATTACAGACGGCATAACTGACATCGTCCACATGACGCACGTTTCTTACAGCTGTATAGTGATTACTGTGATAGAAGTAACTTCCCGACACGACACAATAACAGACATCATACGGACTACGGTAATAGGAACAGGCGTAACCATATATAACAATCAAAATAATCACAGACATTTCCCTCATTCAGCTGGTATTCATACAGTTTCTCACGGGTACACTTCAGATAGATCGAATCCGCAAAATACATGGCACAACAACAACTATGCGAACAGAAACCACCACAGTCACAGTAATCAACATATTAATTCACACTGGCAAAATTCTGGAAGTGCAAGGCCAGCGCGACAGATAGAAATAATTGAAATAATTGAAATTAAATCACCAAATCTACAAGATAACCAACGACGAGGAAGCACAACGAGGACGAAATTGAAACGATTTGGTCTGCATCACGTTTCACATAGCATTAAACCATATGTGGAATAATTCTATTTACGGAAGTGGTACCCTGACGACAGAACTACACGTCACCTGTTTCTAAACTGTTTCTTGCGTTACAACGTAGAGTAACAGCTATCAATAAAAAATGCTATTGTACTGCATGCCAGAGCGACTCCCGTCACGCGATAGGCAACTTTTGACAAGAATCGGACGATTATTGCGAGCAACAAACTGCATTTGTCGCCCAACAACTCGAGCGATGTACATCCACGACGTGTACACTAAAGAAACTGTTACGAACTTTGAAATTTCATCTAGAAACCATATAAGAATAAATAACTTCTAATAAAATGAACACTGACAGCATTTTTTTAAAACCACTTCTAATGGAAGGCACACGTTTTCAGCAGTGTGTTGTTCACTTGACAAATATTTTTAGCTGTACACAGAGATGATAATACAGAGACATTTAACACTATACAGACTGTTAGGATGGTAATTATGTTGTCTGGATAGAAGAGTGATAGGTATTTTGATGTAAGACGTTTTTCAGGATCTATTGTGATGTAGTTCAAATGGCTCTGAGCACTATGGGACTTAACTTCTGAGGTCATCAGTCCCTAGAACTTAGAACTACTTAAACCTAACCTAAGGACATCACACACACCCATGCCCGAGGCAGGATTCGAACCTGCGACCGTAGCGGTCGCGCGGTTCCAGACTGTAGCGCCTAGAACCGCTCTGCCACCCCGGCCGGCTGTGATATAGTGATGCTGTGATTATTGGTCTGTAATATTTACGATTATAGCTATGAAGTGTTGTTTACGTGGAAATAAGTGGACGAAAACAGAACAAGGTATTGTTATTTGAAGTGTATATTGAGGAAAAGACAGTGAATATGATTCATGTTGTAACAGGCTAATGAGATTCATGTTGGTTAGGTACATGAGATGACGATTATGATACTTATGATGATTAATGAAGAGAGAGTTTGAATGAGTAATGAGAAGGCATAGGAACTTTTTTCTGGTTATAGTCAGTTTTTATGCCATGTAGATGCATTTCGTGCTTATAAGTGTAAAAGTCAAGTTTCGGAAAAGACGTGTCTGGATGACAATAGTGAATGAAGGTAAAGTCACCTACGACAACACAGCTATTTCCTTGATGTGGAATTTATAATTATCTGATGCGAATTATTTAACCTTTTCGCTAAACGTATAATGTGAGGTTTTATCGGAGCAACACTACATGTATCAGTTATACTGTACAATATTCGAGAGGTGTACATTTTTGTTTCCATTTGTGCACAGAAAATATTTTACAATGATGTGGCTTAGCACTGATTACTACTCTGTGCCGTGACACACTGTTTTAACACATGGTAAATCATTGAAGTTTTTATGATTCATCTTTGTTCATCTTTGTGATAGTATCTATTTTCTCCTTTATACTGATGAATGATATTTTTTTCTAATTTATGTATAGTTATACAAACGCAAAATTTAACTTCTATCGAATTCTGCACAACTAATCTGCCTTTCTTTGCTTAACAGATAAACTTTACATACGTATGAGTGGATGTCATAACAGTCTAGGTTTTGGGAAACTTTAAATTTTTGGGAAGTGAAGATGAGATTAGCCCCTTGCTAGGTGTGACTTGCACAGACAATATGCAGGAAGGAATATTAATGATGTTTTCATGGAACAGAATAAGATTCTTTTATACCTACCAGACTTTCTTCTTGTATTTACAGATTATGTAACATAATAACACGTATTGCTTTAGCTTAAGGAATTTTCAGGTTGAATGTGGCTCTTACACTTAGCTCATTTATTGAGTTTCTTTATCATGCATATGTTCTGAGTAAACTGT
Organism: Schistocerca cancellata; assembly: GCF_023864275.1. Classification (NCBI taxonomy): domain Eukaryota; kingdom Metazoa; phylum Arthropoda; class Insecta; order Orthoptera; family Acrididae; genus Schistocerca; species Schistocerca cancellata. Next base: position 172,879,409 of record NC_064631.1, read on the forward strand.
TACTGTAGGATGCGACTCTATTAGTATAAAACTTACGTCAAGTGTAGTACAGTACGGAGCTCTCATATGTCATGAAAGATGTGTAAGAAGGAATCAAAGAGAAAAAAGTAAGAAAGAGTAAAGCAAATGGGTACAAAGATGAACGTGATATGAAATAATTAAATAGGATAATGAAATATGAGAAATGGTGAGGTAGGTCAAAGACGACAAATGGTTAGGTAGGGCATGGAGCTAAGTAATGTGAACTTATGACAATGTTTGAAACAAGTGACAGAAAGAAGCGAAGAGATAAACAGAGGTATCTGTTGAAGTTTTATGAAATTATGGACAAAAGGATTAAAAGATACACAAACTAAGGGATGAAATATAACTAGATTGCATACTAATTACTGACCATAAGAGGTATAATGACAGACTGACGTTTGACTGATTGCATAAAGTATTCTTTACCTTGGTGATTCCCTAATCCATGTTTTTACTAATTATTTATTTATGTTCTCCTTACCTATGTGTGTGACCACTAACGTTATGTATTTATTTCTTGTGAGTGATCACTAAGCTTACTCTCTATGCTTTTGTGTATTTCATTGGCGTCCACAGAAACATATTTATTTGAATAGATTCAGAATCTTCTGTATGGTCATCCTGTATAAACATTATAATTGTTTATTATCATGCCTATAACTGTACACTTTTTCACATGTTTACTCGTCCGTTGTTTCTGTAATTCATTACTGTAAAACCATGATGCTGTTTTATTTTTTTGCTTTTTATAGACCTGTTGTTCCCATTACACTACATGTGCATTTCATATATAAACTTAACTCCGCCCGAACAGGCCTTGGAAGGTCGCCGTGTGCCGTGTGCTGCTCAGCCCACAGGCGTCACTGGGTGTGGATATGGAGGGGCATGTGGTCAGCCACTCATATATACAACGATGTAAAATCTTATTACTTCTTTTTTAATATAGGTAATTGTATATTGCAAACGTAACAAATCGTAACTGATTGACCATTCACCACGAACAATTGAGAGTGTTCAGGGCATATGTCTACCGATTATATACTGAAACATTCTAGGCCAGATACACAGATACAAGTTGCAACTGACTTTCATAAGCAACTCTACGATACTACAAGATGGCTTTGGAGTTATCAATGGATCTACAGTCTACTTAAAGCAGATACTGCGGCATTTTACTGTTTGTGCATGTGTGGGCTTGTCAGCTGAGAACTGTGCTTAGTCTCACTGAGCCTGTTTCCACGTAACTTCCCACAACAGTGAGATTATTGCAGCGAGCTAAATAAAGTTTGGTCGTTTGCGACAAGGACATTCTTCTACATACTTTCATTGCGCAAATTACTTCTGCCATATGCGAATGTGCTTCAGAAACGTGTGCCTTGTGTGACACAGCCACTGTATTCTACTTCCTGTGTGCTACAAGAAAAAAAAGTACTACGTCAATACAAAATGTGAGATATAGACTTTCAAAATAGCTCTGCGCAGCACGTTTCCATAGACATAAAAAAACTGATAATCTACCAGTGGTGAATTCTATTATTAATCATTCACATGCTCTTGAATTGTGTAGATATTTTTACTTAAAGTTATTTAACTCATATTCTTGTAAAGCTATTTTGCTCTATGTATTTGTAATATGTTTTGTATGTTCCTATCCATAATATTTACTTTCGTCCTCGTCCCATTCACATCAGAAATGACCCTCGTACAAAGCTCTACTTGGGGAAGGTGGAGGACCGTCAAGTCATTTTTGTTTTTGTATGTGATCGATGTGCACGTTTAAGAGAGAGCAAGTTACGTTACTGCTTAAAATCTTTGGTCTTCTCGTGGCACAGTCTTTGCCTCTGCACAGTCTAATACATTCTTAGCTGAAGGGTGGTAGGTGAGGACATATTTAATAGTGCTCTATGGACTTTTGATTGTATCATTTAGATGAAGAAAGACGGATAGTAAAAGATAGCAAGGATTAATGTGATGTATATATTGTAATGTGAAAAGGATATAAATTTTGAATAATGTTATTATTTTTGATGAGAAGACGTTTGAGGTTAGACTGCGGTGCTGCATAGCTAGAAATGGTTATTATCAGCTAGTTAACTTGCTCAGAGCTGAGAGAATGACCACCCCACTCCCCTGAGTCATGCATTAACATATTAAGTGATTAAGATATTTGATTTTTATAGAAATTCTCTGTTAATATTGTACCCTCTTTAAATCATTGTTCACTTTGTTAAGCGTAGTATTGTTGACACGTATGTTACGTGCGAAGATCACGCGAAATCTTACTCTTTCTTTTTAAATATATACTTAATTGTAAAATCGTGGTCTTGGAATGTCATTTCATACGAATAGTTACTCTCCCCGTCCTGCTGTTTATCATTACGCATTATCACATCTCACACTTTGAATATAGTTTGTAAATTTCATTTAGAAACAGGAATCTAGCTTAATCGCTGCCTGCTTGCTGTTTGGTGTTGTGCTTTCAGTTCGGTCCTAATTAGCTTCTGTTTAGTCAAAGGTTACCATGCGAACTTAAGTTGGATAACAGTTTATGGACACATAGTTATGGTAATACGTAGACTTTTATAGTGTGGGACGTAAGTTTGGGCTAAATTTCTGACACAATCAAATGTAATGAGGAGGTTACAAACTTAATATACGCACACGATAAAGAAGTAAATAGAAAGAAAAAACTGTCCTTATCTAGATCAAAAGCTCCTTTTTCCACTCCCTTTGTTCTTGGTCAGTCTGTTATATCTTCTGCTGCGCGCGTATTTGAGTGTACGGCCGCACTCCCAAGGGGAGTCCTACAGTTCCCCTTGCACGGTACACTTTTACCACTATTGCAGGCGAACGCTTTACAAATCCTTCCATTATTGCCTCTGAAAACCAATGATTAATGCCTTTTGGAAGAAAGATAAATCCCTCTGCTTCCGCATTATGATGACGACTGTACTGTTTCTGCGTCCCCTCAACCCCCAAAGCATTAGATTCCCTCCAGTACCCGTGCTGCCACCTGCCATGTGTAACACGCTATTGAGCGTTGATGTCGAACGTAGACGGTGGTGACATTTGTGTAACTGGACCGTTTAATTAATATATACATGTATTATTAACTACGAAAATGTGAACTGTAGGGCTTATTTTAGCTTCTCAAATAATAGGCTGCTGTTGTGAAGAATAAATAAATAAAATTAAATAATATTACTACTTTCTGTGGTTTCGGCTGTTGAGACAGATTGGGCTCTCAGTCCTCCACATACATTCTGACACCTTACTGGAAGTGTCCTCAGCAAAATTCAGTCCATTATTAAGATGAAGGGTGGACAGAGCCCATATTAATGTTCTCTAATAGGTTTTCGGATAGCGTATGTTTGACATGGACGGACGAAGATGTATCAGTGGCAGGGAACACGGACGCGATAGTGCTAGCGGCTCCACTACACCAACAGCAACTACGCCAAACCACCGCCAGCCACCTAAGAAGGCGACGTAATCGCCTCAGGCAGGTCATCACCAACTACGCTCAGTCACCGTCTTCCCACCTCCACTGCTACTAGACTGTGGGTATGACGTCCCTTCCCCCCTCCCCCCACCACTCTCCTAGACTTAGTCAAATTCTACGTCCCATCCAGCAGTACTATCGCAGGAAATGATTCCGTTGGCACCGCTCAACAGCACGTGACAGACTCGGAAACCTTTCATCAGGAAATCTGTACTACTGTGCCTCTATGTTGTGTTTCCAAATGTGAAGAACTATTCTAAGGTGCAACACGAACATGCAGCTAGGAACTGCCACTCTGTTCAAACTAAAAACTGTTGCAATCGAGAACACCTTGTCAAAACTGTATATCCAACAGATGAAATCGAATTAAGAAGGAAAGAAACCAGATATAAGTTAAGAAACCAGATATAAGTACATTTAGAAATGGGATCTATTGTTTTTGTTAACTAGGACCGCTAGCCCTATAGTGACCATTTAGGCTGCCATTGATACATCTTCGTCCGTCGATGTCAAACGTACGCTATCGGAACAAAAGTATACGAACCCCTATTAGAGAACATTAATATGGACTGCGTCCATCCTTCACCTTAATAACGGATTGAACTAACACATATCCAGTTTCAATAAAGGTAAAGTTGTTACCACGTTAAAGAAACTCAGCTCACCTCGAAATGCCATTTGTCCAGTGGTAGAAGACCTTCTTCCGTTTCAAGGTACAAGATGATGCACGACCGACAAAGTAACGCTTAACCATCCAGCGTCTCTGTACTAGCCATATACTGCCGGTTTTTCCGACGCTTCAGGGTAGCATAATTGAATGCTCACAAAAATATCTTCTCCCTCGTGAGTGATGTGGCTCACAGAATGTTTCAAGAGAGGTCCTCTTCGTCAGTTTTTCCGCTGTGTCTCAGTTAAAGGAGCTGTGACAACTTCCGTTGCAGCACCTCTCTGTGCTTGGTCCGTACCGCCTGGAACGCTGGAAGATGTGCGACAGGAGCAGTGCCATGCGATCCATCTCAGTGAGGTCATCGACATGCGTCAAGTCGACCATTGCACCTGCTTTGGTTTCCGGTTCGCTGACCACATCTGGAGTAGGGGTATCACTTGCGAGAGCTTCTGGAATGGCTTTGTTGTTTTTCAGACGGAGTTCCACGGTGAGGCGACTTTAGTGACGAAGTCGTGAGTCCTTGTGATCTTCCATTGTTGCCTGAATTTTCAGTCGCTGCCTATTTAGCAGGCGTTGGATGGCAGGATTACTGATCGGATAGTATACGAGGAATATGTGATTTTTTCAAGCTGTGGAGAGGAGATGGTGTCTTCGAGCAGTTGTGAGCAGTCTGTGTTGTTATCCAGCTGTGAGCAACAGATTTCCTTGTTGGAGAGCATTGTCCCGTGCGTTGCACGGCTGCTTCTGCTTCATATTACCGTTACACACATTTAGCTTCGTGCTACACTGAACGAGGCTAATACTATGTGTACATTTAATGGAATTGCCGTTACGGAGTAGGCCAGTCCATCAAAACAAGGACTACCTGCAATTGGATTCTCGCTTATTCTCGTATCTGTAGTTGGAGGTTGGTGCCTTCTATTAAATACATTTCATCTTGATTTGAGCAGACATCGACATGTATACTATATCCTATGTATACTGCAAAAATTCATACAAAGCAATATAGGAGAATATATGTATTTCTTATCACTCTAAAGCCTAGGCCCAGAATGTACGTCAACGTGGCGTGGTAAAACTGGTGGTGTACAATATAATCTGTAATATTTTGCTAGTGTACTGTTCTTATGTCTGTTGATATGCAGCTGGTATTTATTATTACTTTATGACCATTTGTGCTTCGAACGGAATAAACGATAATATTCTTCCAGTTATACGTTTTCGTGCTTTACATCAGATTTCCTTTGTAGTTATGCTTTTTGTATCACGTCCATAAAATGATCTTTATGATCTGAAAAGTGATACTGACAAGAAGTTCAGGAATGGATGGAGGACAAGTACAAGGCTTTACAAGCATCCATAGCTCGGGGAAACATAGATGCTGCCTATAGGAATGTTAAAGAGAAAAGACAAGCAACGGTGTTGATATCAAACCCTCAGTCGCCAAGCAAGTTCTAAGGAAAGGAAGAAGGGAAAGTTGATTGGTAGAAGAACAACGAAGAGGGTCTATAAAACGAAAAAAAACTTGAGAGCAATACTGTAAAAAGAGAAGATGAAGTAGTTGAAGATGAAATGGTAGATAAGATAACGCCAGAAGAATTTGACAGAGCACTGAAAAACCGAATCGGAAACAAGGCCTCCGGAGTAAACAATATTCCTCCAAAATTACTGAGATCCTAGTGAGAGCCAACCATGACAAAAATTTTCCACTTGGTGTGCAAGAAGTATGAGACACTCAAAATACCTTAAGACTTCAGGAGGAAAGTAGCAATTCCAATTCCAAAGAAATCAGGCGCTGATATGTGTGAATACTAATACGTCTTTGTAGCAAAATGTTGACACAAGTTATGTACAGAAGAATGGAAAACTAGTCGATACCGATCGTAGGGAAAATCAATTTGAGTTCCGGAGAATTGCAGGAACACGTGAGGCAATACTTATCCTTCGACTTATCTGAGAAGATAGATCGAAGAAAGGCAAATCTACGTTTGTAGCATAGATACATTAAGATAAAGCTTTTGACAATGTGAAATGGACTACACTCTCTGAAATTTTGACAGTTTCACCGATAAAATACAGGGAGCGAACGGTTATTTACAACTTTTACAAAAACCTGACTGCACTATTAAGAACCGAATCACGTACATGAGAAGGGAGTGATGGAGAGATGTAGCCTACCTCCGATGTTATTCAGTTGGACTCTGAGAAATCTGTGAATTTGACTAAGGAAAAGTTTGCAACTGGAATTTTAAAGTTCAGATAGTAGAATTAAAAAAAAAAAAACTTTGCGAATCGCCGAAGACATTGTATTTCTGTTAGAGACGGATAAGGACTGGAAGAGCAGCTGAACGGAAAGGAGAGCGTTTTGAAATCAGATTGTAAGATGAACATACGTAAAAGTAAAACAAGGATAATGATTTTAGTCGAAGTACATCAGGCAATGCTGACGGAATCAGGCTGGGAAAAGACACGCAAAAGTAGTAGATAATTTTTGTTATTTGGACATAAAAATGACTGATGATGGCTGAAGTATGAAAGATATAAAATGCCGACTAACAACAGCAAGAAAATTGTTTCTGAAGAAAGAGGAATTTTTGGACTTCTGATTTAAATTCGAGTGTTAGGAAGGCTTTACTGAAGGCATTTATCTGCAGTGTAGCCCTATTTGGTAGAGAAACTTGGGCGACAAACAGTTAAACAAGAATGGAATGGAATTTTATGAAATTAGTTGCTGTAGAAAACTTAGACTAGATTTAAAGATCGAATAACATATGTGGACACAATGAATGAAACAAGTGAAGGAATAACTTCATGGTATAGCTTGACTAAAGGAACACATCGGTTGACAGGACACACCCTGATGCATCACGGAATTGTCAGTTTGGTAATTGAAGGTAGTGTGTGGTGGTAAAAGTGTTGAAGAGGCCGAGGCTTGAGCGAAGTAGGTGGGTGCAACAGTAACGTAGAGATGAAGAGGCTTGCACAGTATGGCTTAGCATGCCCGCCCGGTCAGCCGTGCGATCTAACAAACGGCTTTCCGCATTGGGAAGGAGCACCTGGTCCCCAGCACGAATCCGCCCAGCGGACTTGCGTCGAGGTCTGGTGAGCCGGCCGGTCTGTGGATGGTTTTCAGGCGGTTCTCCATCTGCCTCGGCGAATGCGGGCTGGTTCCCCTTATTCCGCCTCAGCTACACTATACCGGCGATTGCTACACAGTTACATTTTCCACGTACGCGTACACCACCATTATCTACCACGCAAACATAGGGGTTTCACTCGTCTGGTGTGAGACGTTCCCTCGGGGGTCCACCGGGGGCCGAATCGCACAGTAACCCTGAAAGAGTGGTTCAGCGGAGGGGTGGACTGCGGTAGTCGTCGTAGGGTTGTGGACCACTGCGGCTGCGGCGGGGATGGAGCCTCTCCTTCGTTTCTAGGCCTCCGGTTAAGATACAATACAATACAATACAATGGCTTAGCATGGAGAGCTGCATCACACCAGTCTTCCGACTGAGCGTACGATGGGCGTTCTGTACGTAACAAATTTTCTTCTCGGCAAATTTTGGTTAAAAAAAGGAGGAATTTCTTGTGGAACGTCGTGAAATATTGCTGCTTCAGCCCGTATAGCTTCGTGAAGTTCCAATAGGTAGCGGCGCTGTACGTAGGCTTCAAACTGGCGTCTGTAACGGTGGTGCGTTCCCGCTACGGTCGCAGTTTCGAATCCTGCCTGGGGCATGGATGTGTGTGATGTCCTTACGTTAGTTAGGTTTAAGTAGTTCTAAGTTCTAGGGACTGATGACCTCAGAAGTTAAGTCCCATAGTGCTCAGAGACATTTGAACCATTTTTTTGGAGGTGCGTTCCAGGAAGAGAACTGCCATTAAGTTTCTTTTCGCGGAAAACAAGAGCATTGCAGTTATTCATAGGCACTTGCAGAATGTCTTCGGAGACCTGGAAGTAAACAAATGCACGGTGAGTCGTTGGGCGAGGCGTCTGTCATGTTCGCAACAAGTTAGCGCTAACCTGCCCCATCTCCCGCTTTCCGGCCGGTCGCGCACAGCTGTGGCTCCTGCAGTGTTGGAACGTGCGGAACGAGGTGATCGACAGAACATTAATCAGACACCTCGCTGCACAACTGCACATCTCCGTTGGTAGCGTTGACACACTCGTCCACCAGTTGGGATATTCAAAGGTACAGCCCAATGGGTTTCTCGACGCCAGCGGAAGACCTTAAAGAGCCACGAAATCGATCTGTGCGGAACTGCTTCCGCGTTACGAGGCTGACCGTGACAAATTTTTGTCGAATTGCATTACAGGCGATGAAACAGGTTCCTCGTTTCCAACCGTAAACAAACCGGTTATACATGGAGTGGCGCCGCATCATCTCCCTTCCGACGGTAAAGTTCTCGGGTGTTGTTTTCTGGGACCCTGAAGGTGTTATTCTGTTTGATGTCCTCCCTGATAGTGCAACGACCATTCCTTACCTATATTGTGCTAAAAATGGTTCAAATGGTTCTGAGCACTATGGGACTTAAGATAAGAGGTCATCAGTCCCCTACAACTTAGAAATACTTAAACCTAACTAACGTAAGGACATCACACACATCCATGCCCGAGGCAGGATTCGAACCTGCGACCGTAGCGGTCGCGCGGTTCCAGACTGAAGCGCCTAGAACCGCTCGGCCACACCGGCCGGCTATTGCGCTAATTCCGGAAACTGAAGAAACGACTTGAGCGTGGTCGTCACCACAAAAAATGCAAACGAACTTCTCCTTCTCCATGACAACGCAAGATCTCACACGAGTCTACCACCCAAGATGAGCTCACAAAACATCATTGGACTGTTCTTCCTCATTCACCTTACAGACCGAGTATCGCACCTTTCGACTTGGCTCGATGAAGGATACACTGCACGCGAAGCAGTACGTGGCTGATGGAGAGTTAGTGAGGGAGCAAGGCCTTGGCTCCGACGTATACCAGTAGAATGGTACAATGCGGGAATAAAAATTCACCCTCCGAGTAGTGTGGCAAATTTTGTAAATTTGGGGTAAATTCCTACGGGACCAAAATGCTGAGGTCGTCGGTCTCTAGGCTTACACACTATTTAATCTAACTTAGACTAACTTACGCTAAGGACAACACACACACCGATGTCCGAGGGAGTATTCGAACGACCGACGGGGGCAGCCGAGCGAACCGTGTCAAGGCGCCCCAGACCGCGCGGCTACCCCGCGCGGCTCAGTAGTGTGGAGTAAGGCCATCGCACAGTACGTAGATTATACTGAAAAACAGGGTTTTGTATCCAAAATAGTGGAGAATAATATGACGCATTGCAATCCTGAATAACAAAACCTGATTTCAGAAAAAAATATATTGTCTTATTTACTGAAAGCTCATAGTATATTTATTTTGGCATCGGTCTATGCGCTAATGGAATATAAAAGAAAATCTCTAATATTTTCGAGAAATACAGTCCACGATGTGCTGTAGAGTGGGTAGGTGAACATTACGTTGATGTAGATGTAGAGAAGGGCAAAGTCGTTCAAGCGTGTCCTCGTATGTAAGTGTGTTGAAACCTTTGGTCACTTGGCAGTAAATATTAAAAGTAACTTCGAACGTCTTGCGAGTTATCGATTATTTTATAGTTATCACGCAATGTTACACGGAAAACTGCGCAAAGATCCAGTCAGATCTTAATACGATTTCAAAGTGGTACCAATCATTTCATACGAATACTTGGGTGTAATAGTCTGTATGGATATGAATAGAATCGTCATATAGTCTTATGTAAAGCATGTGGCAAAATTCGGGGCACTGCCAGAACACCGTGAATTTGCAATCAGTCTACACAGGAGACTGCTTACAAACCTACTGTGTGTCCCAATCTTAGCATACTGTTCATCTGTGTGGGACCTATACCGATCAGGACAAACAAAGGATATTGAAAGTTCTCGAAGATCCGCAGCGCAAGTGGTTACAGGTATGTTTGACCCACGGAGGAGCGCCGCAGAAATATTGAAAAAAACTGATTTCTCAGACAGTTGAAGAGAAACGCCAATTACACCGCCAAAGATCAACTATAAAATGTCGAGCATCCAGTACTAAGTGAAGACTCTAAAAATATACTAATTTCTAAATTCTTCACTTAATACTGGATGCTCGACATTTTATAGTTGATCTTTGGCGCTGTAATTGGCGTTTGTCTTCAACTGTGCGAGAAATCAGCTTTTTCAACATTTCTGCGACGCTTCTCCGTGAGTCAAACATACCTGTAACCACTTGTGCTTCACGAAGTATCGTTTCCCTACAGACTGCGAAGACGTGATCATATACATTATTTCTCAAGTCAGATGGTTCAAATGGCTCTGAGTACTATGGGACTTAGCTTCTAAGGTCATCAGTGCCCTATAACTTAGAACTACTTAAACCTAACTGACCTAAGGACATCACACACATCCATGCCCGAGGCTGGATTCGAACCTGCAACCTTAGCGGTCGCGCGTTTCCAGACTATAGAGCCTAGAACCGCTGGGCTTCTCAAGTCAATACTACTTTCTCCACTTTTTCTCAACACATTGCAACCGTAAAGAGATGAATAACGTACTGTTAGAAAGATTATTTTTAGCCGGTTTCTGACACCTCATACCGATTTTTGCACTAAAACTTACAATTTGTGGAAATTTTACCGTGAAAGAGACTTTTAACTGTTATAGTTAAAAGGGTATCATGGATGCCCAGCTTCATAGCTATATTTTACGAAGCTAACGCACTAATCACATTATCTTACTGCAGCTACTATTTAATTTTTTAAAATATTTACTAACTGGATAATTCGTATACAGTATCGTCATAGATAATAACCTTGTCCACTGCGGTATTCCAGGTATCTTACGGGAATGCAGCCGCGCGACGTCGCCGGTGACCGCGGATACTGCGACAGGGGCACACCGTGCCATTTGCAGGGCATAACTGCAGCAAGTAAACGCTGTGTAAGGGAATTAAAACCCAGTTTTTCGTATAAAAAGATAGCACTGATACGCACTGTAAACCCTAGAGCTATCACAAACCAGAGGCTACCGACATCAGAAGTTATCGATAGTGAAATCAGCGAGTGAGGTAGCATGAACTCCGTCCCTCTGATTTTGAACAAAGGAGAGAGCAGGATCCTACTCCGATCTCTATTTATAAGGTTACTTGCTAATTTAAATAGCTTTCTTAATAGCACTATCCCAACAGCTGCCAGAACGTCCGTGTTGTTATATTCCTTAGGATGACAACGCAATGTCGGATTCTCTCGGCTGTTGGAAGCTGAATGCACCGGTCCTCCACAGTCCTGATAGTCTGATGAACATATGTAATGCCACAACTGCAGGGAATATGATAGACACGCACCTTATGCAGACAAAGATCACTCTTTACGGAACCTAAAAGGACCCTGATCTTAGACGATGGTCGAAAAACATACTTCACGTCATGTAACGGCAAAATAAGACCAACCCAGTTCGAAAGGCTCCCTGCGCAAGACAAAAAGTTTGCAGTCTTTGGTGCCACCTCGGTATTATCGCCACTCACCCGGTGAGCAGTGGGTTGATAGCGCAACGCACGTCTTATTTGTCTTTCATCATTACCATTCTGACGAAACGCAACTTCGAGGTGCGCTAACTCAGCTGACAAAATCCCGTGATCCGAGATGAAACGGGCCCTGCGAACCAAGGTACGAAGTACTCCTTCACGTTGAACTGGATCACCGCAACTATCAACCTGCTGATACAAGTCAGCGTGAGAAGGCTTCCTATAAATGGCATATGCCAGCGCACCATTAACTTTCCTCCTGACCAACAGATCAAGAAATGGTAGCAGCCATTCTTTTTCCATTTGCACCGTGAAACAATTATACGCTGTGTTGAATTTAAGTGTCCTAAAAAGTTGTTCAGAGTTTCACTGTTGTGAAGCTAAACAACAAAATGATTGTCATAAAGAAAAGCATGCTGGTTTCAAAGCACCGACTCCAAGGCATGTTCCGCGAAGTCTTTCATAAACAAATCCCATCGCAACTCTATCGGCCTACTTGTACTACTGGTCACTCAATAAAAAATAAGTGGAAGTCAAGACATGTCGAAATAGATTGGTTAATTCAACCTAATCTCAATCAACCGTAACGAATCAGACAGAGGACACGAGTGAAGAGAGAGACCGCATCAAAACTTATTAGAACATCAGTTATTCAAACACATTCTGTCTAATCGACGTAAGAAGTACGCAGAGTCCTTGATGTGGTGCTCACACCGACCAACTGTAGGGCAAAACAGAGTAGAAAGATGTTTTCCTATGCAATATGTCTGAGCACCAATGGTACTCACAATCAGAAGAATAGGAACCGCCTCATTGTGCACCTTAGGCAGGCCGTATCACCTAGAGGGAACAGAGCAATACGAATTAACTACCTTGATAGTCTCCTGCGATAAGGAACTTATCTTCGGGAGGCTGTTAGTCTTTCTCTCAGCACTTTTCGTGCGGTCAGCACCGAGCATGCGGTACGCTGATTCAGACAGTAAAAATCGCATCTTTTGCTCGTGCTGGTCCAAAACGACGGTAGCATTGCTCATGTCCGCAGGTAAAATAGGAATATCCTGAACAATTCGGAATGAACGTAAAACAGCCGCCTCAGCCCTTGTGACTTTACGCCTGGGTGGGCGTGCCCAAGTCAACACACGACACACCCCCTCCTAGCCTCCTCTGCAACCCAGCAGGTAGTTTAGGAACAGCCTGTTCAACAGAACTAATGAAGTCAACCACCGAAAAACGATTGGGAGTCGGTACAACATTTAAACCATTGCCTAGCACGGATAAATCTGCGTCGTCAAAAGCTTTCACCGGAAGGCTTCGAGATATGGTATTAGGCTCCCAGCCATAGACACGTTCAAACTTCGCCAAATGCCGGGAAGTTACAGAATGAAATTCCGAGTCAGACTGCGAACACGTAGCACTTCCAGCCAACCCCACCAGAAAACCGAAATTTTTGAAGCAAACATTAAATGAAGCCGAAACAGTTCCTTGCAAACAAAATCCAACTGTCGATGAGTGTAACTGATCCTTTCACGAACAGGACCTAGGCCGGTGCGTTGCTTGATGTGAATGCCGGCAGTTAAATCAATATGATGCAAAACTATTGTTGGAACAATATTTTGACAACGACACTTCAGTAACAACGACAACGCACATTGCAGTCTTACTCTACTGCTGTGAAATTTATGCAACTCCGCAAACAACGATACGCTTTCTCTCTGTAGAGGTAAACATGTGAGACCTGTGTCCCCCCAGGCGTATGTAGTGCTCAAATAACTCACGGGTATGCAGCCGGGTGATTTCATAGACAAACGGAGATATTTCGACGGGACACACTCTGCCATTTTGAAGGCGTAACTGCAGCAGGTAAGCGCTGTGCAAGGCTTTCAGAGAAACTTCGGAAAGACAACACACACTCTAAACACTGCAAACATGCCACTGTAGAACATCATCTTGGCAGCCGTCATCCTATGGAATATATCGACACGAAAAGTCTGGGATAGTGTTACTAAGGAAGCTCTTGACATTAAATTAGTAACTAATCTCGTAAATAGAGATGGTAAGTATTGTTGAAATTCTGCATGGAATCCTGCTCTCTCCCATGCCAAAAAAGAGTTAATGCTACCTCATATCCGTTCATTATTAATTTTACTGTCGGTATCTTCTGACGTCGATCATCTGTAGTTTGTGATGGCTCTAGCGTTTACAATGTGGGTGACTCTTATCTGTCCGGGGTTTCTCTGAAAACTGAGGTTTTAAATTCCTTTGTAGAGCCCTTACTTGCTGCAGTTATGTCTTAAAAACGTCAGGTGGAGCTCTTGTCGAAATATCGATGCTTGTCGACGATGTCACCCGGCTGCATACTCGTATGTTATTTGAACTCTGCATACACCGCGAGAGACTCAGATCACACTGCGGTAGTTCGTTATCTCTGCCCGTCGTACAAGGTGACTTCTCTACACGGATATACATTCCGAAACGATAAGCATATTTGTCATTGTCCCTTTATGTGATTTACCTATTGTTACTACGGCCTAACATGCTCACCAAGTACAAGATGTAATTAAAATCTCAAAATACAGTTAGAGGTTATTGTAGCCTTACTGATATACCAAGTAAGAGGAGAACACTACTTTCGCATATCCTACAGTTGTGATTGCATACAGTACGATGAGGGGACTGACAACCATTTCTATACCGTACATTTCTTACGTTCATTAGATCCGTCAGGATTACCGCCACATAAAGTTATACTAAAGTAAAAGTCTTCTGTCATATTGATAAGAAACCTGACAGCTAAACAGGGCTTAGTGGCTGGAGCAACAAACTCAATGAATTTACAATTAATGTTCAGCTGACACACTGTGAAAACTTTGTAATGTTATGAATAACCTTAACACAATCAGATCCAAGCATGGCTTTTCAATTGACGAGAAGACAGTTGCTTATTAACATTGCATTTGCGATCGCTATAAACCGTGCGGTTCTAGGCGCTACAGTCTGGAGCCGAGCGACCGCTACGGTCGCAGGTTCGAATCTTGCCTCGGGCATGGATGTGTGTGAGGTCCCTAGGTTAGTTAGGTTTAATTAGTTGTAAGTTCTAGGCGACTGATGATCTCAGAAGTTAAGTCGCATAGTTATCAGAGCCATTTGAACCATTTGATCACTATAAACAGGTCGCAGGGACAAACGCTACAAAGAGCAGGATTGTATTTACCAAGTCCCGTCTTTGCTCATAGTAGGACTGTATTTGCCGAATCCCGTCTTTACTCAGTGGCAACTGTGTGTAGCGTTTTCAGGGGTAACTAAGTCAAAAGTTTTTGAAATTTGTGGTAAGGACTATGGGATCAAACTGCTGAGGTCATCAGTCCGTAGGCTTACGCACTACTTAATTTAACTTACACTAACTGGCTCTAAGGACAACACACCCGTCCATGCCCGAGGAAGAACTCGAACCTCCAACGGGGTAAGCCGCGCGAACCGTAACAAGACGCCTTGGACAGCACGGCTACCCCGCGCGGCAACTAAGTCAACTAACATTTCTGTGTCCCTTACAGAAGATGTTGCCTTCCGAAACTGGGTTAAAACCGCCAGGAGGCCTTCTGGTTCCCGTAAATCTTCATAATGTCTGAAGTGCTCTGTGTCTCAGAGGAACCTGAGTGGGGCGGGGACCGTAATGTCCTATCCCGTGGCCTTGACGTGGCCCCGGCGCTCAGTAACCCCCGCAGATGGGGTGAAGCTAACACGGGAAGGGCCCTCCATGCATGACGTTAAAAGGTTAGCCCTTAACTGGGTGCAATCCTCACTGATCCGCACTGGCCCACCGTGAATGATCAAAAGCGGTGGGTGAGACATGGTCGGCCATGATCCCCCAGTACGTGTGGAGGCCCTCTGGGGAACGTAACTCGGGTTTGAGTGCCGCACCGTCTCGATGATGTCAAACTCCACAACATAAGACCCGGGCCATACCATCATTTTTCATCCCATCATCACTCTCATAACACCTCCGGGCTGTGGAACGGTGAGGGTTGTCGTTGTGTCAAGGAAGGACGTTAAACTCCCGTCAAGGTAGGACGTTAAACGCCCCCAATCCAAGGCGAAAGCGAAGGGTGCGTGGCACAGGGGGAGCTGTGTCTGAGGGACTAACCATCTGTCCCTCCCTCAATTCGCAGGGCACAAGACCAGCTGGTGCTCTGCATGCCGGCGACCTCGTTTGTCGGCGTGGTACCTCGGGGCGAGTCGGCAAGTGCGCTTCGCCGCGCCTGCGGGTAACCAGGGCGTGTTCTGCCAAACCCAGGGGGTGGTGACATCGCCTGGGCCAGGTTATCTGGGTCCAGACCGTCGAACGACTGGGTGACCGGCTCGCCACCTGAGTAGGAGCGGGTCCTTGGCCTGTAGGTGGGAGCTCGGGCAAGTAGGCGGCGAAGGACGAGAAGTGCATCTGCTTCTCCGGAGTGCGGGGTGCACTTGCCGATGAACACTGGGAGAAATCGTTGGTGATGAGGCCACTGAAGGGGACCAGTACACTGGAAACTGTGTGCTGAGCTCGGCGGCTCAGGGATGCCCTTGACCTAGGGACGAGGTTGGTGGGCGAGCTGCATCTTAGTCCCCCCCCCCCCCCCCCCATGCCAGAGGAGCCGATCCGGGGTTAGAGACGGGCTCCCAACCCCCCTTTTTTCGCTTGTCAAATCATGGCTGAACCAGAGACAAGCGATTCGTGTGCTTCTGTGAGAGCTTCGATGCTTTCTGCTCCAGACCCATCGGGGAAAATGGAGGACATAGATGAGAGTGTAACTGAGAGACACAACAGGATCACGCAACTGTTGGAGTCCAACGTTAAAAACGGGAAGATTAGCCAAACTGCAATTCTAGCAATATAAAATGAACTTGCCTCCCGGGCGATTGCTCATGCTAGGATTGAGGGGCGAGTTGTAGAACTACAACGACAGAACTTCACCCTTAGGAAACAACCGGCCAAGACATGGGCAGGTGTAGTGGCTCAGGCTGCCCCCAAAACCCAGACAACCAGAGACACAATAGCGAAGGTTACACAAAAGCCGGACACGGCGGTCTTCTTAAGACCCCTACCCGGCCAAGACACCAAGAAGGTCCAAGAAATTTTTACCACCATGGTAAATCCAGTTAAGGACAAAATTAAGGTAAACAAAGTTAAAGCAACTAAAAATGTCGTAATTGTAGATGTAGCAACTGAGGAGGACAAAAACAAAATCCTAAATAATCAAAATCTGTGCAAGGCGGTCAGGTGTGAACCCCCAAAGAAGAGGAATCCACTCGTAATCATGTACGATGTACTGGTTACGATGGACAACAATGAATTATGCGACACGATAAAGAATCAAAACTTTGACAATATGACTGATGAACAATTTAGAAATGACTCTAAACTGAAATTTAAGACAGGATCAAGAGACAGACAAACAGTACACCACATAGCAGAAGTAACGGGATCTATGTGGAAAAAGCTCACATCTATGGGCAGAATATACGTTGGATTTCATGTCATCAACGTGCGGGACTACTTGGTGGTGCCTCGATGCCACAACTGTGGCGATTTGGATCATATCCACAAGTACTGTGACAGGAAGCCGGCTTGCTCCAGATGCGGAGCGGAAGATCACATAAGAAAGAATTGCACCAAATCTGGAATCTGCGTTCCATGTGTAAAGAGAGGAAAAAAGACCTGTAACGCCTCAGGAAGGAATTGCCCAACCTATAGGATGTTGGAGCAAAGATTGATATCAAGAATTGATTATGGCTGAAGCCGCAGCTGTGCGCAGGATGCCAAAAAGGAAGTCTCCGGGGAAGAGATGCAGGGACGCGGCTAGGGCTGCTAAATTCAAACAATTTCTAACCTTCGTTGAAGGTAGTAAAACTGAAAGAACAGGACTTGTGTGAACAGGAAGATGCCACTTTCCCCTCCCCCCGGAACTCGACACCGCCAGAAGATCGGGCACCCAAAAGTCAGGCGTCCTGCAATAGCAGACCAAATAAAAGCCATAAGAAAAAGCTCCACATCCGAAGAACCACTTCAAGTAAACACAATTAGTAGCACAATAACCACACTTACCTCTGACCCATCGTTAGTAAAACATCTAGAGGTGGATCCCATCAGGATCTACCCAAATGTGGAACATGCCTTGCAACTTTCCCGTCTGTCCTGACCACAGCATTAAGGCGCATAGTGTGGGTGGGACACCAGTATGGACGTAAAGTCACCTTCACGGCCATGGAGGCTGTCGATAGAATACAGTTAAAGACCATGAATCTCCCCACTAACTTTGGCGCCCTACGTGACCTTGTCAAAAATGTTTTTCAAAGAAGAAACGAGAAATTTGATCTAGATGAGATTTACAATCAGGCTGTCTTAGCCAATGGTAGGATAGGATAGACCTTTCCAGAACAATATTTACACACGTATTTTCCATGACCACTAAAATACAGCTACGACAACTTAATGCACATAACAGCTGATTAGTCATGCAGGAGCTCCGAAGGGTGGTGGAGGAGATGAGTCTCGACGTACTCTGTCTACAAGAGCAATACTCTCTTGCGGGTAACATATCTTTCGCTAACGTTAATTGGTAAATAGTATACTTTGGAGATGACCCTAAAGCCACCACTATAGTCATAAATAAAGTCATAAGAGTCACAGTGCTCGCCTATCTCTCAAATGAACATTGTATTTTAACCGAACTCCAGACTCCAGTTGGAGTAATTCATTTAGTTAATATGTACTTCCAATATGGTGACGACATTGAGACATATTTAGATCAAAAAGCACGAGTCACAATAGCACTAAGACGCCGAAAGATAGTGGTGGTGGCAGATGTCAATGCGAAGTCCCCCCTGTGGCACATTGGCACCCGGGATGGCAGAAGGGGGAGATGATGGAGGAAACAGTAATGGCACTGCGGTACTTGGTTGCCAACAGTGCCGGCAACCCCCCCACCTACACGGGTGGAGGAGGAGAAGGAACTAATATTGATGTAACATTAATTTCACCGAATTTTGCTAGTCACTTGAACAACTGGATAGTAAGAGACCAAGTAACAACAAGTAACCATAACTTAATCACATTTGAGCTCACCGACAGGGAATGCCACTGAGACATAGGGTGGGAATTTCAATTAAATTACAACAAAACTGATTGGGAGTGCAAGAGTGTGTTCCTCCGACATGGCCGGAAGGTGATGAAGACGTCGACAGGCATGCTGAAGAGCTGGTTAGTGCCATCACAAAAGCGGTAAAGGCTGCAGTACCAACTAGGAGAAGGGCTGTCGTGGACTCCCCGTCACCATGGTCTGTTGAACTAGGGTAGATGGGTCAGTCGGTCAGGAGGGCGAGGAGGTACTACCAGTGAAGCATCGTCTGGGAAGCAAAACAGAGATGGCTTGAAATCTATAGGAATGCTAAGGAAGAGTTCCAGAGGGAGCTCAAAAGGGTTAGACTGGTAAGCTGGGAGAATTATGTCCAGAGCCAATTGGCTACAGATCCCTGGGGCATCCCATATAAAATAGTTAGGGTAAAGATCAGGTCTCCTATGGTACTATCAACTGTCCGGGATGGGAATCGGATGACAGGGACATGGCAGCAAACTGCTGAAGTCCTTCTCTGGTCCCTGCTTCCAGATGACACGGAAAATGAGGATACAGAAGAACAAGGCCTAACTAGGCAATCTCAGCAAGAAGAGTACCAAAACAACACTGTGGTGTACCCTTTCTCGGAGAACGAGGTGGCGGTGCACATTAAGGCACTTAAAAGAGTAAAAGCCCCAGGATCAGACGGCATCATAGCGGAGGTGGTGCAATACCTCGTTCCTCAACTAGTAGCACCCCTAGCTAGAAGGCCCTAAGCCTTAGAAAGTTTCCCACCATCTGGAAACAAGCAAATGTAGTAATAATAAAAAAGGGATTGGATAAGGATCCAAAAGAGGTAAAGTCCTACAGACCCATATGTCTGTTGGATTTGCTAGGAACATTGCTGGAGAGGCTGCTGGCTGACAGGCTGATGGCACACCGAGTGCTTTATGGAATGAGCAGCAGGCAGTTTGGCTTTAGGCCAGGGCGTTCTGCATCTGACGCAATCGCCATGGCGGCTTAGGTCTGCGGGTCATCCACACATAAGTACATTGTTGGCATCATGGTGGACATCAGTGGCGCCTTTGACAACCTGTGGTGGCCTTTGCTCTTCTCTCGCTTGCAAGAGAAGGAGATTCCAGCGCCGCCATATGGGTTAGGAGCTATTGCATGGATAGGGAGGTTTGGCTATCATCCCCTAGCGGAAGAGTGCGCAAAAAGGTAACAAAGGGGTGACCACAGGGCTCTGTCCTGGGGCCACTCTTTTGGGATGTCAATATGGAGCCTCTCCTTGAGACCTTGGAGAATTGTGCAGATGTGCTACAGGTGATAGCTTACGCTGATGACCTCCTCCTGTTGGTTGACGGTCGGAGCCGAGAGGAATTGGAATCAAAAATTGAGAGGACCATGACATTACTTTCACAGTGGTGCCATAGAACCAAGCAAAAAGTAGCACCAAACAAATCCACCTACGTACTACTAAAGGGCGAATTGGTCAGAAACCCTACAGTTAGGATGGATGGCACACCAGTTATACGTCGTCGAGAAGCTAGATACCTATGGGTATTGCTAGATGAAAAATGGAGTTTTGCCAGTCACATTGAGGTAACAACACATAGGTCGATAGAAGTGTTAAACAACCTCATCACCATAGGACACAGACGATTTCATCTCCCACCGAACCTCATGAAGCTCTATCATAACACAATTCTTGTCTCCATCGTGGGCTATGGGTCCAGGGTCTGGGCCCACAGGCTCACAAGGGTCGTTCCTGCTATGGCCGTGAGGAGAGTGCAGCGGAACATGATACTACGATCAGTGGGATCATTTCGAACATCACCAGGGGGAGCATTACTGATACTCATGGGCCTGTGCCCCCTTGATGTAAAAATCAGGGAGCAGGCTGCATGGTATTGGATCAAAAAGGGGAAAATTGAAAAAACTAGGGATATCATGGGGGTCAGAGTGGGAGACAAAATATCAATTAAAAGAAGGGGAATGGAACTTTGGCAGGATATCTGGGATGGGGATGAGACAGGAAGAAGAACTCACCAATTATTACCAAACGTTCAGGAAATATTAAGGATGAAACATTTCCAGCCAAGTAAGGGACTGCTGCACTTCCTCACTGGGCATGGCCCGTACCCGGCATATCTTTGCCGGTTCGGGAAAAGAGCGACACCATCGTGTGACTGTGGTGCCGAAATGGGCACACCGGATCATGTAGTCTACGAGTGTCCGCTTTTCGCCGACGTTGCAGCTAACTTACGGAACTCATTGCCTAACACAGATACCTTTCACCTTATTAGAGACTCTACCACCTTCACCATCATCGATAAACTGGCTAACGAGGTATCCGCCAAGGTCCTAAGGGAATACAGAAGGGAGATCGAGTAGATAGGAAACCAATATGTGACATCACGCACCATCCCATTCCGCCAGGCCGACCATCAATGACGATCGGTATCCGACGCATCCAGGACCAGGGGGAGGGTGCGACCACACCGACCAGAGACTACAGCACACCAACTATGACTGATAAAAAATTATTATTATTATTTGTAGAAATAGACTGTAGGAAATTTTCTTTAGACCTGCAGCGATTGCGGTAAGGCCAGCCAGTGCCAGGGGCACGCCCACTGGGTTAAGCTCGGTGGGCGTGGCCATGAAATAGTAGGTTTATATTATATACTAGCACATCTGTAACGCTGCAGGATGTAGTTGTTAGTAGTAAAGTAGTTTAGAGTTGATAGCATGATAGACTAACAGTAGATCATATAGATACCCATAGACCATATAGATACCCATAGATAGAACTAACTTCCTGTAGCTGATATTAATAGTACAATATAGAAGATTTGGTAAATGCTGCTAAAATGTAATATTGTATTTAATTTCGACCCACTAATGATTTTAGGTGGTGGGTTAGAGTGTATAACATTGGGTTTTGATGAATAAAGATTTTTTTTAATAAATAAGTAAATGAAGCTTACACCGAGATCCTGTTTTCAAGTTTATGGGCATGAAATGTATAAACAAGGATGTATCAAAAAGTCATGATTATAATTTCATATTGTTCGGTTCATTTTTAAAAGTGTTTTCATTCCCACATCTAGCCTAATTCTATCGGCTACAGTTATTTCAAATACTGTCATTATTTAAAACCATAAAAGTGCGAAAGTTTCGTATAGGTCCCCTTGTTAGGCTAATCACAGCACGCACGGAGGCACTCCTCCACCGCTACATACGCAGATGGATAATTGACATGTAGCACAATGCGAAAGTACCCTCTGCCATGCACTTCAAAGTGGTTTTCGTAGAATGTATGTAAATGCAGACCAACTTCAACCATGTGTAGGAGCATCATTGCTTTTGTTGATGTCCGTTCGAAATACCAAGGCAGACATAACAAGGTTTAAATATCACTCTATACCACTACTACCATCATTCCATAATGTGTGGGAATGGAAGTCGGCGTTCTATGGTAACGCGTCCCCATGCGTCTCCAAAAATTTTCTCCCTCGCGCCTCTTACCTCGACCTCGTTCGTTTAACGAACTTAACTTCTCCTGAATTCACCAGCGGCTCAGTCCGCGCATCTCGACTGCGATGTGAATAAAGCAGCTTTGGAGTATCAAGAATCGTGTCTCTTTTCCAGAGGTCCGTCCTATTTTCCGCGCAGCGACTCGGCGACTGGAAGCAGTGACACACGAAACTCGGACAGAAAGAAGACGCGACTTCGTGAATATTCAAAACGCTCTCTCATGAAACATTAATGCAATCGAGTTCCCCTTGTCGTAAGCGGATAAACAGAGGATTTAAAGAGCGTCCACTGCGCAGGTACGGCTCCGCTTTCTCATAATATAGCTGCGCTTCCCCTCCCGCTACGCTCGCAGCCCTAACACAGAGCGCTGTCAAGCGTGAAGGGCGGAAAGTGCTTTTAGTACCCTAAGAGCACTTCGTGTTTGTTGGTTACTATTTCAAATTTAAAATAAAAAACAGGTAAATACCGGAAGGATGGAATGAAGCCATTACACGCCCAGTTATTAAGAAGTTAAGAGAGGAGAATATCCCAATATAAGAGAATAAAATTATTCATTGTTTTTAGTATCTACAAGTCAGAGAAGAACAACAAATAGAAAGACAAGTATATCTTATGCTGCATGAAAGGATTTTTTCCAGTCGCTTAGAACTGTTCGCCACGCGTGGTTTTTGTAATAAACCAGCATTTAAGAAAGAGGGCAATGCCTCAGATTATGTTAAATTACATCTACATCTACGTCCATACTCCGCAAGCCACCTAACGGTTTGTGGCGGAGGGTACTTTCATTACCTCTATCGGTTATCCCTTCTATTCCAGTCTCGTATTGTTCGTGGAAAGAAAGATTGTCGGTATACCTCTGTGTGGGCTATAATCTCTCTGATTTTATCCTCATGGTGTCTTCGCGAGATATACGTAGGAGGGAGCAATATACTGCTTGACTCCTCGGTGAAGGTATATTCTCGAAACTTCAACAAAAGCCGTACCGAGCTACTGAGCGTCTCTCCTGCAGGGTCTTCTCCGTAACGCTTTCGCGATTACTTAATGATCCTGTAATGAAGCGAACTGCTCTCAGTTGGATCTTCTCTATCTCTTCTATCAACCCTATCTGGTACGGATCCCACACTGGTGAGCAATATTCAAGCAGTGGGCGAACAATTGTACTGTAACCTACTTCCTTTGTTTTCGGATTGCATTTCCTTAGGATCCTTCCAATGAATCTCAGTCTGGCATCTGCTTCACCGACGATCAACGTTATATGATCATTCCATTTTAAATCACTCCTAATGCGTACTCCCAGATAATTTATGGAATTAACTGCTTCCAGTTGTTGACCTGCTATATTGTAGTTAAATGATAAAGGATCTTTCTTTCTATGTATTCGCAGCACATTACACTTGTCTACATTGAGATTCAATTGCCATTCCCTGGACCATGCGTCAATTCGTTGCAGATCCTCCCGCAATTCAGTACAATTATCCATTGTTACGACTTCTCGATATACTACACCTTCATCCGCAAAACGCTTCAGTGAACTTCCGATGTTATCCACAAGGTCATTTATGTATATTGTGAATAGCAACGGTCCTACGACACTCCCCTGCGGCACACCTGATATCCCTCTTACTTCGGGAGACTTCTCTCCATTGAGAATGACATGCTGCGTTCTGTTATCTAGGAACTCTTCAATCCAATCACACAATTGGTCTGATAGTCTATATGCTCTTACTTTGTTCACTAAACGACTGTGGGGAACTGTACCGAACGCCTTGCGGAAGTCAAGAAACACAGCATCTACCTGTGAACCCGTGTCTATGGCCCTCTGAGTCTCGTGGACGAATAGCGCGTGCTGGGTTTCACATGACCGTCTTTTTCGAAACCCATGCTGACTCCTACAGAGTAGATTTCTAGTCTCCAGAAAAGTCATTGTACTCGAACATAATACGTGTTCCAAAATTCTACAACTGATCGACGTTAGAGATATGGGTCTACAGTTCTGCACATCTGTTCGACATCCCTTCTTGAAAACGGGGATGACCTGTGCCCTTTCCCAATCCTTTGGAACGCTACGGCCTTCTAGAGACCTACGGTACACCGCTGCAAGAAGGGGGGCAAGTTCCTTCGCGTACTTAGCTGGAAATACTTCATGACATGGTTCCTTAATTGTTTCAGCTGCTTCAGTTGCTTTCCTAACCAAGAAATGCTACCGTTATGATGATCCACTATAGGTAACATGATATTGTACCCATGGACCACAGACCTTTCCGCGACAGTGTGACTTCAGTGTCAGTGATATGGATAGCCGTACGGTATGACAACAAGAGCAAAGGGGTATCTGTGGGGATGGCCAGATCATCATTGCCTATGCTTCCCTAAGAGGGGCATCAGCGTTTTCAGTAGTTGCAGGGACAACAGCCTGGATGACTGAGTGATTTGATCTTGTAACAACAGTCAATACGGCCTTGCTGTATCTGTATTGCAAACGGCTGAATGGAAGGGGAAACTGCAGCCGCTGTATTTACCGAGGACCTGCCGCTCTACTGCACGGCTCAACGATTATGGTGTCCTCTTCGGTAAATACTCTGCAGGTAAAACAGTCCCCCATTCGGATTTCCAATAGAGAGCGACTATTCATGAGATTTATGTTACAGGGAAAACAGATTTGGTGTTCTAGTAGTAGGAATGAAGAACATTACTCATACATCCGTTAATAGATTTAAGAATTTAAAACGAGAAATGGACCGGTAAAAATTAGATATAGTGGCCATTATGAAATGCAGTGACAGGGAGAATATTTCTGCTGATAAGCTTAGGTGAGTACAAGGTTATCCACTGAAAATTAAATAGAGGTAATGCAGCAGTATGCCCAGTAACAAAGAAGAAGTTAGGGAAGCACATGAGCAACTACAAACTGCATAGTGAGCATATTATAATAGTGAAGATAAATAAAAATTAAAGGGAAACAAAAAAGAGAGGGCAGAATTGTAGGATAACATGAAAGAACAGAAAATAAATGAGATGTCGCATGGTAGAACTTTGCAGTGAGCGTGGTTGAGAAATTGGTAACGCTCGATGTAAAAACCATGAAATGCGGCTGTGTACTTGAAAGCTGGAGACACCGAAGGTTTCAGATTGTATAACGTCAGAATGACTGACTGATCTGTCCTGGTAACATGAGCTAAAACTACAGTCATTAACTACAGCTGTAAGGCTGAAGATTTGAAAAGTTCTACTTCACTTCAGGGATAAGCTGAGTTAAAGACTAGTTCTGTTAGTTTTCCTTCTGGCGTCCTATCGATATGTTCCAGTTACTTTACTCCCTTAGTTTTATTAATCAGTTAACTGATTAAATTTCCAACTCAGTTCTTCTCTCTCCATTACATATCTGATTTCTCAGACTGCAACTTTCGTACGCCTCATAAATTTAATTTCACTGACCGGTATACGTGCTACGGGTCGTTTTCGTATGGCCTACAACTTACAGCCATTTGTTAAAATAGGAATAGCAATTAATTCATAAAAACTACTTTTGTTGCTTTACGAACATTGCAACCTATTGTTCTTTATATTGTACTAGCTGGGGTACCTGACTTCGCTCAGGGAGCTTATTTGAGATTGTGTGGTAGCTGGAATAGACGGTTAAACTTTAAGGTAAGAAAGGTAAATTTTTTTAGAATGAGATTTTCACTCTGCAGCGGAGTGTGCGCTGATATGAAACTTCCTGGCAGATTAAAACTGTGTGCCCGACCGAGACTCGAACTCGGGACCTTTGCCTTTCGCGGGCAAGTGCTCTACCAACTGAGCTACCGAAGCACGACTCACGCCCGGTACTCAGGAGAGCTTCTGTAAAGTTTGGAAGGTAGGAGACGAGGTACTGGCAGAAGTAAAGCTGTGAGTACCGGGCGTGAGTCGTGCTTCGGTAGCTCAGTTGGTAGAGCACTTGCCCGCGAAAGGCAAAGGTCCCGAGTTCGAGTCTCGGTCGGGCACACAGTTTTAATCTGCCAGGAAGTTTCGTAAATTTTTTTATTGAAAACATGTTACAACTATTTACAATACTTGTTAAAGTATAAGAAATAAAAAAAAATATTGAAAGCATATTCTCACAAGATACTATACTTGTTTATAAACAACGTTTTTGATTTTGTTATCAGGGGTATATACGTACAATTTTTCCGAATTTCGTACTCGAGAGCAAGCTACGCATAGCTGACCTTGAGAAAAGCAGGAGTCGTTGAGGTTGACGCCGCAATACTTTTATGTTTGTGCTTGCGCTTCGCTAATTCTAAAACAGTAGGCTAATTTGATTGGAAATTGCAGTCTTTTAAATTGGAATGGCGGTTCTGCCGAGATCAGTGGTATTCTGGGGATAAGTAGTGTGTGTCCTTTGTAATGCTCTTCAGTCCCCAGTTCGGCTTCGATGATGTTATTCGGTAGCTGTTTGACGATCATCCTTGTTCCATTGCTTAGTTTTGGTGTGTTGAGATTTCTGAGTAGTATGACGGCAGATCCAATGTGAAGTCAAAGACATTCCTGGTACTTGAAAATAGTTTAGAAATTCTATTGCGAAGTTCATACTTTCTTCAGGATTTTTCTTTTGAATATTAAAGTTGGTATCGTTGACGATATTATTTTTGGTTGCCAAAATATACCGTTCAAATAGCCGCTCCCGGGCATAGTTGTGAGCTATGTTTGAATAAATTTGGTCCATAGGTTTGTTTTCAGCAGTTGGTTTGCTGCAGGAATCACTGTTGAGTTTAATGAGGGCGGTCGCCTGGACAGTAGGATAAGGACCTTCACCTGTTTGTGAAAGTTGTTGAGCAAAATGTGCTGTTGTTTCGTCTTTATATAGTTCAAGTCTCATATTTTCTTTTAGTCCCCGCATTTTATTATGTGGTCACACATGTGATCTTTTTAAGCACGAATTAATCTCGTCTGCTGGTATTGATTTGGCGATAACTGGAAGCGTTCGCCGAAAATCTCCTGAGAGTATGAGTAGAGCTCCACCCATCACTTCAGAGTTCTCTCGCTGTTCTTTTTGTTTTCGCCGTTTTGCTTCAGAACTGGCTAGGTCTCCTCCTCTTTTATGTCTGGGTATTATCTACCATATAAATCAAATCAACTTTTTACTAACAAATACACTAAGTGCACTTTACACGCTTTTCACACTTTATTTTCGATTTATATTAAGTCACTGTATCACTTTGATTACTCACACTTCACTATTTGTTATTATTCACTCACTGCATTACCTGCATTACTTGTTTCGTTCCTCCCTTCATCACTGATAAGAAGCTGAGGTTCGAACCCACGACGGGTCTTGCTTTTTATATGTTGTGGGTTGGCAGGAGAACCAACACCGTGTTATTAGAGGAAGCCGAAAGGCACGCGTTTTAGCTCACGCAGGTTGGCGTGAGGTCTGGAACAGGACAAGGAAATTACACTTTAGAAAAAACGGACGTAGCTGGTGGAATACTTAACTTTAATCCATTAATGATGAACGTCGCTCTTGACTGTACATGATTCAGTATCAATAGTAACTGGTAATGAAGCTTTGCTAGGTCGTAGCAAATGACGTAGCTGAAGGCTATGCTAATTATCGTCTCGGCAAATGAGAGCGTAATTTGTCAGTGAACCATCGCTAGCAAAGTCGGTTGTACAACTGGGGCTAGTGCTAGGAAGTCTCTCTAGACCTGCCGTGTGGCGGCGCTCGGTCTGCAATCACTGATAGTGGCGACGCGCGTGTCCGACGTATACTAACGGACCACGGCCGATTTAAAGGCTACCACCTAGCAAGTGTGGTGTTTGGCGGTGACACCACAATATACCCCTATCAATGGGTGGGTAACTCCACAAGTGGCGAATTCCAAAACATACCAAAAAGGCTTCTAATTGTCCGCAATGTTCCAGAACATTCCACGACATTCCGGAATGTTCCACAATGTTCTGGGATGTTCAGGGATGTTTCCGAACATTCTGGAATCTTCCCAAATATTTCAGACTATTTCCGAACATTCCAGAACATCCTGGATCATTGTGGAACATTCCGGAACATTCTGGAATGCTGTGGAATGCCTTCCAATATTCTCGAATGTTCGGGAACGTTCTCGAATACTGTCAGATGTTCTGGAATGTTCTAGAAATTACTGGAGGGTGAAACATCCTAGCCTTTATTTCTTCAGAAGCACGCCTTTCAGGTAAAAATAAAAGGCTACCACGCCATCGTACTGCGACTTGTTTCTGAGTTTTAGAACAAGCACATTTTACACTTACTTTTATAGTAGGTATTGATGATACATTACCTGATATTTATTTTGCTATATATGTCATCTTCAAGCTGGCAGCTTACATTAAATCCTAAAACATTAAAATGTGATATCGTTTCTAAAATATGAAGCTTAGCACTGTTATGGAGTGTATAGGAACTATTCCTTGAAGATACATGTTCTTAGTCTTTCTGTAATAAATGTAAACGCTTTAGTACTTTCCTATCTGGGTAGGGTATAAATTGGAAGTTGGAGATCGTTATCTCTCTTTCGCAAAATTAATTTGTTGTCAGCGAACATAAACGTGTTCATCCCCTTATCTGGTTCTGTTGTAATGTCTCGGTTTACGTTGGTTTCACATTGTCTAACAATGTTGTCAATTTAGATTTTAGGAAATGCGAGCAATGAGCTACACCCTCGTCTCACACTCCTATTAACTGATACGGATCACGTCTTTGCTCTACTGCGTGTATTATGATTTTTGTTTCTTGATGTACGAGGGTCGGTCAAAAAGTAATGCCTCCCATTTTTTTTCTACTTAAAGAAATTAAGTTAAGTGAAAAATTTGAATTTGGCGCCATTCCGCAAACCTTCTTCTGCAATCCACTGCAGTAGTAACTTTCTGTGTCAACAGGTGGCAGCACAGCAGAAGTTTGTAAGATGGCCGACATCGATGTTCGTTTGAGACAGCGTTGTGTGATTGAATTCTTGAATGCAGAAGGTGAAACGCCCATACGCATTCATGAAAGACTGAAGAAGGTGTATGGTGTTGTGACAGTGGATGTCAGCACTGTTAGACGATGGGTTCGTCGTTGTAAGGAAGCTGAAGGGCAAACACCGTTGACTGACGAAAAGCGGAGCGGCAGGCCGGTGAGTGCAGTGACTCCACACAACATTCAGCAAGTTGATGACATCATTCGTGGTGACCGTCGGGTGACTGCAGATGAAGTGTGTCGCATTATTTCTCTTAGTAAAGGCAGTGTGATCACGATTATTAAACAATTGGGGTACTCAAAAGTTTGTGCACGGTGGGTTCCAAGAATGTTAACCGATCAGAATAAAGAGGCAAGGAAAACAATAGCCTCCCAACACTTGCAGCGCTTCCGTTTGGAGGGAGATGAGTTTCTGAAAAAAATTGTGACCGGGGACGAAACATGGGTGCATTTTTTTGAACCCGAATCAAAGAGGCAGTCAATGGAGTGGCGTCACACAAGCTCGCCGAGGAATAAAAAATTCAAAACTGTGCGATCGGCAGGGAAAGTTATGGCAACAGTTTTCTGGGATACAGAGGGTGTGATTCTGGTTGATTTTTTGGAGCAGGGATGCACAATAAATTCTGTTCAATACGTCACAACCCTCAACAAACTTAAAGCACGTCTTCAGCGAGTTCGCCCAACAAAATCAATGGCAGATGTTCTTCTTTTGCATGACAATGCAAGACCACACACCAGTCGTCACACCTCTGACGAGATTGTCTAAATTGGATGGGAAGTTTTGCGTCATCCCCCATACAGCCCTGACCTGGCACCATCAGACTTCCATCTGTTCGGGCCACTAAAAGAAGCTCATCGTGGGATTCATTTTGAAGATGAGGAGGCCGTCAAAACATCCGTGCGTCAATGGCTTAGGAAGCAGAGCTGTGATTTTTACCATGCTGGGATACATGCCCTTGTTCAAAGATGGACCAAAACTGTAGAGATTGGCGGAGATTACATTGAAAAATGACAAAATGATCCTCAATGTTGTGGTTTTCAACCTATGTAATTGCATTTAAATTTCCTGACAATTAAACGTAGAAAAAAAAATAGGAGGCATTACTTTTTGACTGACCCTCGTAAGTATTTAATGAGTGTTGATTGGAGTACTCTCATCTGTCTAAAATGTTCCATAGTGTATGTCGACTGATCTGGTCGAAACCTTTCTCGTAGTCTCTAAACCAAAATGTGTATCCATGCTAAACTCCATTCTCTTTTCCATAATTTGTCTTATTACAGTACTATAGTCAAGCCAACATTCCTTTGCATATCCATTTCTCTTTTCTGTTAGCAGCGAGTCGGTTACGTTTTATTGCAGAATATTCAAGGGTGGAAATAAAAAAAAACTGGGAATGAACTCTATAGATGTAGCAGTCAGGGCGAACAGGCTTAGATGGTGGGGTCATGTTACACGGGTGGGAGAAGCAAGGTTACCCAAGAGAATCATGGGTTCAGCAGTAGAGGGTAGGATCAGTCGGGGTAGACCAAGGAGAAGGTACCTGGATTCGGTTAAGAGTGATTTTGAAGTAATAGGCTTAACATCAGTAGAGGCACCAATGTTAGCTCTGCATAGCGGATCATGGAGGAATTTTGTAAGGGGGACTGTGCTCCAGAATGAACGCTGAAAGGCATAGTCTTAAATGATGATGATGATGATGATTATACTCAAGGGTATAGCTTACAGCAGTTGCAAGAAAAATGGTAATTTTTGCAATTATTATTGTCTCGGGTCTTATAACACGGCGTTATTTCAGATATTATTCAGCAATGTTGTATCACACCTGCTACTACATATAAAAAGTAATAAGCCAAAACATCATGACCACTGCTCTCCACGACTTTGGATGCCGCCTAGTGGCGTAGCGGGCACGTGATGCGGTAGTGAAAGTTTGTAAGCGGAGGAGACACGGGCACGGGATCACCCATCGAAGATATGGACTGCAAATGGAGAAATCCGTCGATATAAGCGACTTCGACAAAGGGCACATTACTATTAGGCAGTGACCGTGAACGAGTATTTCGGAAACGGCGAATCTGGTCGAATGTTCACGTGCTACTGTCGTGAGCTTTTACGAAACAAGATAGGAGGACAGCGAACCTGCTACTAGGAGCTAAATGGTTGGACATTCACGACTCTGCACAGAAAGTGGGGTTCTGATGTTTCCGTGTTCTGTAAAGTAGGATAACTGGTGACCTGTTGCATGTCTTCCGAAAGGGCATAATGCTGTTACACGCACAGGAGTCTCGGAGGACACCGTTCACAGTACATTGTTGAACGTGGAACTCAGCAGAAGACCACCCCTACGTGTTCACGTCCTGACCCAACGCCGGTCCCAGTGGCCACGGGACCATCAGGATTCGACCGTCGATCAGTGGGAACGTGTCAGCTCTTCAGATGAATTACATTTTTTGCTGCACTCGGTCGATGGTCGTCTCCACAATTGCCCTTACCGAGGTGAACGATGGCTCGAAACGTGCAGCGCGCCACCAACGCAGGTTGGTGGGAAGCGTGTCATGCTATGAGAGAACTTCCTCTGCGCGTGCATGGAACCTATGGTAGTAACCGAAGACACGCTCAGAACTGCGGACCACATCCATCTCCTCATGCTTGATGTCATCCCCGACGGCGATGTCACCTTTCAGCAGTATAATTGTCCGTGCCTCGGAGCCAGAACCGTGCTACAGTTGTTTGAGGAGTATTATAGTGAACTCACGTTGATGTCTCGGTGACCAAATTCGACTGATATAAATCCTATGGAACCCTTCTGGGTCACTATCTGGCGCCATCGCCGCGTACGCAAATCAGTGCCCGTTTGTTTACGCGAATTATGTGACCTGTCTGTAGACATCTAATGCCACATACCACTACAAACCTACCAACGATCTAACGGATACCTGATACGCAGTATCAGTGATGTGACTGCATTCTAAGGAGGGACAAACAAGCTGTTAAGTAGGTGGTCATAATGTTTTGGCTCATAAGTGCACACCGCAAGGCACCTTATAGTGTGGGTGACAGACATTAATTTCTGTAGCACAGTCACTTCCCCTCTTTCCTGTTCCCGTCGCGAAAGCAGATAAGCCTCCTTCTGAACTTTGATCTACACATATTATACAAATGTATCTATGTATACAGAGTGGTCCATTGATCGTGATGGGGCCAAATGTCTCACGAAATAAGCGTCAAATGAAAAAGAACTACAAAGAACGAAACTTGTCTAGCTTAAAGGGGAAAACCAGATGGCGCTATGGTTCCCCCGCTAGATGGCGCTGCCATAGGTCAAACGGATATCAACTGCGAATTTTTAAATAGGAACCCCCATTTTTATCACATATTCGTGTAGTAAGTAAAGAAATATGAATGTTTTAGTTGGACCACTTTTTTCGCTTTGTGGTAGATGTCGCAGTAATAGTGACAAACATATGGCTCACTATGAATATTTTATTTCGGTTCTTCCAATGTGATACATGTACCTTTGTGAACTTATCATTTCTGAGAACGCATGGTGTTACAGCGTGATTACCTGTAAATACAACATTAATGCAATAAATTCTCAAAATGATGTCCGTCAACCTCAATGCATTTGGAAATATGTGTAACGACATTCCTCTCAACAGCGAGTAGTTGGCCTTCCGTAATGTTTGCACATGCATTGACAATGCGCTGACGCATGTTGTCAGGCGTTGTCGGTGGATCACGATGGCAAATATCCTTCAACCTTCCCCACAGAAAGGAATCCGGGAACTTCAGATCCGATGAACGTGCGGGCCATGGTATGGTGCTTCGACGACCAATCCACCTGTCATGAAATATGCTATTCAATATCGCTTCAACCGCACGCGAGCTATGTGCCGGAAATCCATCATGTTGGAAGTACATCGCCATTCTGTCATGCAGTGAAACATCTTGTAGTAACATCGGTAGAACATTACGTAGGAAATCAGCATACATTGCACCATTTAGATTGCCATCGATAAAATGGGGGCCAATTATCCTTCCTCCCATAAAGCCGCACCATACATTAACCCGCCAACGCTGCTGATGTTCCACTTGACACAGCCATCGTGGATTTTCCGTTGCCCAGTAGTGTATCTTATGTCGGTTTACGTTACCGCTGTTGGTGAATGACGCTTCGTCGATAAATAGAACGCGTGCAAAAATTCCGTCATCGTCCTGAAGTTTCTCTTGTGCCCAGTGACAGAACTGTACACAACGTTCAAAGTCGTCGTCATGCAATTCCTGGTGCATAGAAATATGGTACGGGCGCAATCGATGTTAATGTAACGCTCTCAACACCGACGTTTCTGAGATTCCCGATTCTCGCGCAATTTGTCTGCTTTTGATGCGCGGATTAGCCGCGGCTAAAACACCTACTTGGGCATCATCATTTGTTGCAGGTCGTGGTTGACGTTTCACATGTGGCTGAACACTTCCTGTTTCCTTAAATAACATAACTATCCGGCGAACGGTCCGGACACTTGGATGATGTCGTCCAGGATACCGAGCAGTATACATAGCACACGCCCGTTGGGCATTTTGATCACAATATCCATACATGAACACGATATCGACCTTTTCCGCAACTGGTAAACGGTCCATTTTAACTCGGTAATGTATCACGAAGAAAATACCGTCCGTACTGGAGGAATGTCACGTGATACCACATACTTATACGATTGTGACTATTACAGGGCTACTACCGCAAAGCGAAAGAAGTGGTCCAACTAAAACATTCATATTTCTTTACATACTACACGAATATGTAATAAAAAATGGCGGTTCCTGTTTAAAAAAAAACGCATTTGATATACGTTTGACCTATGACAGCGCCATCTAGGGGGCCTATCATAGTGTCATCTGGTTTCCCCCTTCAAGCTAGATGAGTTTCGTTGTTTGTATTTTTGTTTTTGTTTGATGCCTACTTATTTCGTGAAATATGTGGCGCCGGCCGAAGTGGCCAAGCGGTTCTAGGCGCTACACTCTGGAACCGCGCGACCCCCTACGGCCGCAGGTTCGAATCCTGCCTTGGGCATGGATGTGTGTGATGTCCTTAGTTTAGTTAGGTTTACGTAGTTGTAAGTTCTAGGGGACTGATGACTTCAGCAGTTAAGTCCCATAGTGCTCAGAGCCATTTGAACGTGAGATATTTGGCCTAGTCACTATCAATGTACCACCCTGTATATGTAGTTCCACCGTTATTCCTAAACCACTGGATCGATTTCAACCGGAAATGATATGCATATCACTTACTATCTGGAAACAACCTACTTCTCAAAGGGGTGGGATGGAGAGGAAACAGAAGCGTAGCAATCCTGACATTCTAAATTATTATTCCTTACTAAAAACCCAAATTGCAACACGTTTTGCTTACAGTACCCACATATACCTCTGAATGTACTTGCAAAAGTATATCATTGTACGGCACGTAGGTCAGGAGATATGAAGTCACAATCACTGCGATGCATGAAAAACTACCGCGTCATGATTGACGCTTTAATTTATTATAAGTTTACTGCTAACTCCATTCGCAAGAATTTTCTTCTGACAGACTCCACATATACCACTGGATATAAATACAAATCTATGTGGTTGTAAAACACATAATTCAGGAGATATGACGTCATATAAATATTTTGCTGCGTGAAAACGAAACAGCAGGGCGAAATTCGTTGGAGATGCAGCGAAATATGTGTACAAATATGTGTGAAATATGTTACCCATGAGTGATTTATGCGTATGTGGGCAGAGCCACGGTAAAAATGCTCCTACTAAATCCCGCTTTGAAACGAAAGAGCTGGGCGAAATTCGTTGGAGATGCAGTGAAATATGTGTACCAATATGTACGAAATACGTTAAGCACCTGTGATATGTGCTTATGTGGGCAAAGCCATGGGTAAAATGTTCCTCATAAACCCCTGGATCTATATCAGCCAAACTTGGTACACACATTATTTGCTATCTGGAAAGAAATGCTGTGGAGGTACAAACCAGTAAGTTCCGATTCAAGTGAGGGCAGGTAGACAGACGAGGAGGTCAAGCAGAGGGTCAGAAGAGATGGTTAAGGAGGAGATAGGCACAAATACAGGGTAGGAGGAGATGGATAGAGAAAAGGCAAGGAAGGAAATGGACAAAGACAAGGGGGAAAAATAGTTGGATTGTGTGATGGGATAGAAGGAGATGTATGGAGAGAGGGGTAGGAGGAAATGGATGGACACACAGAAGTGAAGAAGTGGAAAGAGGAGATGAACAGATATAGGAAAGAGGAGGAGACAGAGAGAAGAGGGGATAAGGCAGCGAGAAAGGGGAAGAGAAGACAGTCAGGAAGAGGAGTAGAAGGGCAGGTAAAGGGAAGAGGAGCAGCTGGACAGGGAGAGGGAGTAGGTGGTGATAGGCTGAGAGGGGGAGCAGCAGTTGGACAGAATGGGGAGATGTAGGTGGAAAGAGAAAGGTAAAAGGAGGAGATGTAGAGAGACAGGGAGAAGAAGAGACTGACAGAGGGAGGAGATAGGAAGAGATGGACAAAGGGAAGGAGTAAATTGAGAGAGGTAGAGAAGTGGAAAGAAAGAAGGAAATGGATGGATTAAAGAAAGAGGAGTCAATAGAGAGACGAAGGAGGAGAAGATGCACAGCGAGAAATAGGAGGAGAAGATTGCAGAGAAAAGAGAGAGGAGAAGGTGAACAGAGAAAGGAAATAGGAGGACCTGGCCAGAGAGAGGGGAACGAGAAGATGGATGGAGAAGGGGAGGGACAGATGGAAAGCGGGGAGGAGCAGATGCACTCAGAGATGGGCCAATGGAGACAGAGGGAGGATGGGGATGGAGGAGTGGACAGACAGAGAGGGAGGAGGATACTGGAAGAGAGAGGGGAAGAGATGATGGACAGAGAGGGAAAGAGGTCATGAACTAATAGAAGACTGGAATAAAAATATTTCCCAACAGTGGCAGGTACTCAGCAAGCCTCTTCAATATACCCTCATGATTCTTTCAAGAGATGTACGTAGAGAGAAGCAATATATTGGTTGACCCTTCTACAAAAGTACTCTCATGAAATTTTAACGTAAATCACACTGTGATACCACAACGCATCTTTTGTAACGTGTGGCAGTGCAATTGGATGAACATCTGCATTACGCATTAGTGATCATTAACTTAACCTGTAAATAGCCGGGCTTCTCTTTTTTGGGTCTCCTGCATCCCCTCTATCAATCCTTTTTGGCTCGGGTCCGAGAGTCTGTCGAGCAAGGGTTTTGTAACCTACCTCTTTCAGGAGCGGAATGCACTTTGTAAGGATTCTCTACATCTACATCTACATCTACATCTACATCGTCATAGATATTCCATAGCCATCGTAGCGTGCGTGGCGAATGGTTCCCTATACCACCATTAGTCATTTCCTTCCCTGCTCGACTCGCAAATACAGCGAGGGAAAAGCGACTTCCTATACGCCTCCGTATGAGCCGTAATTTCTCGTATCTTATTTTCGTGGTCCTCACGCGCATTCTATGTTGGCGGCAGTAGAATCATTCTGCATTTACCTTCAAATGCCGATTCTCTAAGTGTTATCAATAGTATTCTTTGAAAACAACGTTACGTTCCCACCAGGGATTCACATTTCTGTTCCTTAAGCATCTCAGTAAGACTTAAGTGTTGTTCGAACTTACCGGTAACAAGTCTAGCAGCCCGCCTCTGAATGAAATCTATGTCCTCCTCCAATCCGACCATGTACAGATGCCAAAAGCTCGAGCAGTATGCGAGAATATGTCGCACCTGCGTCCTATTGCGGTCTCCTTTACAGAGGAACCACACTTCCCTAAAATTCTCCCAATAAACCGAAGTCGAGCATTTGGCTTCTCTACCACAGTCCTCACAAGCTCTATCCGTTTCGTATTGGTTTTCAATGTTGCGCCCAGATGTTTAAACGACGTGACTGTGTAAAGCAGTACATTACTAATACCGTACCCGAACATTGTTGGTTTGTTTTTCCTACTCAAAAGCATTAAATTACCTTTTCCCTCATTTAGAGCTAGCTGTCATTCACGACACCAACTAGAAATGTTGTGTAAGTCGCCTTGTATCTTTCTACAGTCACTCAACTTCGGCATCTTACCGTACACCACAACATCATCATCAAACAACTCCAGTGAGTCTCAATCTGGCATTTGCCATTCACATGCTCTGCTGCAGGTTGGGTTGGGTTGCGTTGTTTGGGGAAAGAGACCATACTGCGAGGTAATCGGTCTCAACATATTAGCGAAGGTCGGGGAAGGAAGTCAACCGTGGCCTTTCAAAGGAACCCTCCCGGCATTTGCCTGGAGCGATTTAGGGAAATCACGGGAAACCTAAATCAGGATGGCCAGACGCGGGATTGAACCGTCTTCCTCCCGAATGCGAGTCCAGTGTGCTAACCACTGCGCCAACTCGCTTGGTGTGCTGCAGGATTATGTTGTTGTTGTTGTTGTTGTGGTCTTCAGTCCTGAGACTGGTCTGATGCAGCTCTCCATGCTACTCTATCCTGTGCTAGCTTCTACATCTCCCAGTACCTATTGCAGTCTACATCCTTCTGAATCTGCTTAGTGTATTCATCTCTTGGTCTCCCTCTACGATTTTTACCTTCCACGCTGCCCTCCAGTACTAAATTGATGATCCCTTCATGCCTCAGAACATGTCCTACCAACGGATCCCTTCTTCTAGTCAAGTTGTACCACAAAATCCTCTTCTCTCCAATTGTATTCAATACCCCCTATTTAGTTATGTGACCTACCCATCTAATCTTCAGCATTCTTCTGTAGCACCACATTTCGAAAGCTTCTGTTCTCTTCTTGTCTAAACTATTTATCGTCCACGTTTCAGTTCCATACATGATTACACTCCATACAAATACTTTCGGAAACGACTTCCTGACACTTAAACCTATACTCGATGTTAACAAATTTTCCTTCTTCAGAAACGCTTTCGTTGCCATTGCCAGTCTACATTTCATATCCTCCATACTTCGACCATCATGAGTTATTTTGCTCCCCAAATAGCAAAACTCTCATTTTCTAATCTAATTCCCTCAGCATCACCCGACTTAATTCGACTACATTCCATTATCATCGTTTTGCTTTTGTTGATGTTCATTTTATATCCTCCTTTCAAGACACTGTCCATTCCGTTCAACTGCTCTTCCAGGTCCTTTGCTGTCTCTGATAGAATTACAATGTCATCGGCGAACCTCAAAGTTTTTATTTCTTTTCCATGGATTTTAATGCCTACTCCGAATTTTTCTTTTGTTTCCTTCACTGCTTGCTCAATATACAGATTGAATAACATCGGGGAGAGGCTACAACCCTGTCTCACTCCCTTCCCAACCACTGCTTCCCTTTCATGCCCCTCGACTCTTATAACTGCCATCTGGTTTCTGTACAAATTGTAAATAGCCTTTCGCTCCCTGTATTTTACCCCTGCCACCTTTAGAATTTGAAAGAGAGTATTCCAGTCAACATTGTCAAAAGCTTTCTCTAAGTCTACAAATGCTAGAAACGTAGGTTTGCCTTTCCTTAATCTTTCTTCTAACATAAGTCCTAAGGTCAGTATTGCCTCACGTGTTCCAATATTTCTACGGAATCCAAACTGATCTTCCCCGAGGTCGGCTTCTATCAGTTTTTCCGTTCGTCTGTAAAGAATTCGCGTTAATATTTTGCAGCTGTTACTTATTAAACTGATAGTTCGGTAATTTTCACATCTGTCGACACCTGCTTTCTTTGGGATTGGAATTATTATGTTCTTCTTGAAGTCTGAGGGAATTTCGCCTGTCTCATACATCTTGCTCACCAGATGGTAGAGTTTTGTCAGGACTGGCTCTCCCAAGGCTGTCAGTAGTTCTAATGGAATTTTGTCTACTCCGGGGGCCTTGTTTCGACTCAGGTCTTTCAGTGCTCTGTCAAACTCTTCACGCAGAGTCATATCTCCCATTTCATCTTCATCTTCATCCTCTTCCATTTCCATAATATTGTCCTCAAGTACATCGCCGTTGTATAGATCCTCTATATACTCCTTCCACCTTTCTGCTTTCCCTTCTTTGCTTAGAACTGGGTTTCCATTTGAGCTCTTGATATTCATGCAACTGGTTCTCCTTTCTCCAAAAGTCTGTTTAATTTTCCTGTAGGCAGTATCTATCTTACCCCTAGTGAGATAAGCCTCTACATCCTTGCATTTGTCCTCTAGCCATCCCTGCTTAGCCATTTGGCACTTTGTGTCAATATCATTTTTGAGACGTTTGTATTCCTTTTTGCATGCTTCATTTACTGCATTTTTATATTTTCTCCTTTCATCAATTAAATTCAATATTTCTTCTGTTACCCACGGATTTCTACTATCCCTCGTCTTTTTACCTATTTGATGCTGTGCTGCCTTCACTATTTTATCCCTCAAAGCTACCCATTCTTCTTCTACTGTATTTCTTTCCTCTGTTCCTGTCAATTGTTCCCTTATGCTCTCCCTGAAACACACTTAATAAAAACAAATTGATTAACAAGTTGATCAGAATAACGTTAGAGGCGTATAAGCAACTCTCTAGCTTACTTCGAGAGGTTTATTGGAGGGTAAATTAGTCCGCAGGGTGGCCTGGGCCTCTCCTGAGGGTCCTCGACACATACACACCGGCGACTAGCCCCGCCCTGAAGAGCTGTCGGGGCGCCGCCGGAGGCTTCCGTCTTTACGGCGCCGAGAGGGTGCAGGGCGCGAGGGCTCAGGTTTAACGAGGGGAATTAATTTCCCGGCCAGATAAGAAGTTGGGCGGCGCGGGGGCTGATGCGGGGCGACAGATGGTCGCCCTATCTGCGTGCGCCCCCTGCAGGCGAGCCCCGGCCCGGCCAGGAGCGCAGTTATTGTTTAATATCGCGAGCCACGGCGGCCTCATTACCGCAGCCGCCAGTTATTGGCGTATCCGCTGTTGCCGGGGTAACGGCGCAGCTTACTTTCTTCATAAGCGGCCAGGTACAGGCTCCCAGGCGCCCGGATTGCCTTTGTTCGATAAACTACTGCCAAACAACAGCGTGGCTCTTGTCGGAGGCTAGTTATTCCCGCTAGTCAGCCCGAGCACCTCTAAGATTTATTCATTTCCGGCTTCTCACTCCATCTCTGTTTCCTTTGGGTGGCTGCGTTTCATTTCTGACTGTTTCATAAGCATATCACTGTGGTTCCCTGTTGGAGAAAAGGCAGACACGAAATTTTCCGAGCGATGGAAACAAAAAGTTTTCGAATACGGGGAGAAATCGGTTCGAAAAGCTGAATCTACAGCTACGAGGGCTGTCCAGAAAGTAAGTTACGATCGGTCGCGAAATGGAAACGACTATGAAAATCCGATAAAGCTTTGCAAAGATGTGTTGGGCAGTGTCTCTAGTGTGACTCTAGGTAGAATTATGTCGCTCTTTTCATTCCTGAGCTCTTAGTGAGCGCGTAAAGATGTTATAGAAAATAGTGTCTCCCGCCAAGTACGAGGGCCTCTTAGGAATTTTCCCCTGAAGCTATGCAACCAACATTACATAACTGTCGTGCGGTTTCTTCTTCAAGACAATTCTCAGCCTCATTCTGCAGGGGCAATGAAGATGTTCCTGCGTCGTTTCAATTGGAAATGTTTGGTTACCCACAATACAGCCCGTAATTGTCTCCCACTGAGTTTCATCTCTGCTGAAACGAACCGCTGGCTATGAAGACAACATTTTGGCACGGACAACGAGCTTTAGGCCAGCGTAGAGAATTGGCGGAAAGCACTGGCGGCTGCCTTCTATAATGAGTGTATTGGAAAGTTGGTACAACGCTACGACGAATGTCTGACTCAAACGGCGACTACGTAGAGAGGTAGCTGAAAGGTGTGGCTAACTGTTACAAATGAAACATTTCTGATTTTCAAAGTGATTTTCATTTCACGATCAATCGTAACTTACTTTCTGGACAGCCCTCGTATGCTACTTGATGATGTTGTCAGTTTGAAACCTCCCGTTCGAAAAATTTATGAATTACAGTGCTGGTAAACCCCCTACGTTTTTTGATTTTCGAACAGCTGAACAGAACTGAACGTACTCAGACACACCTCTCTTTACTTACTCTGATCAATACTAAAGTAACATGCAATATTTTTTAGCGTAACGCAATCTGACTTTCAGTAATCCCTACAACAGAATGGCCCTTACTAACAATAACTTTATACCTTTCATGAATCACTTACCTCATAAAAATCTTCGTTATTCGAACTACTGCAATACAGCGAGCGCCAATACTGCTAGCTAAATAATAGATTCTAACTACTGAAGGCACTAACTACTGACAGGCATAGTTAGCAAATGAAAGATTTTGGTAGAGAAGAAACAATGTATTTACCTTAATAATGTTCAAAAGTCATCAATATCGGTTCATGATATACAGTATTTCAA
Source organism: Schistocerca cancellata (assembly GCF_023864275.1). NCBI lineage: Eukaryota > Metazoa > Arthropoda > Insecta > Orthoptera > Acrididae > Schistocerca > Schistocerca cancellata. The sequence goes on from NC_064631.1 coordinate 172,921,231, forward strand.
ATTTACTCTTTCTGTTGGACACACGTCTAGATCACCCGCTCTCAAAACTCCGCCACCTCTCTCCCCACTCGCAGGTTCGAATCCTGCCTTGGGCATGGATGTGTGTGCTGTCCTTAGGTTAGTTAGGTTTATTTAGTTCTAAGTTCTAGGCGACTGATGACCTGAGAAGTTCAGTCGCATAGTGCTCAGAGCCATTTTCTCTCCCCACATCCACCACTGCTGGCGGCTCACCACCAACTGCGCAACGCTACGCGCTGTTCACATCCAACTGCCCAACAATACAATAGCAAATACTCCAACAATGCAAACCAGCCACAGACTGCACACAGCACTGTCAGTGATTTTCATACAGAGCGCTACGTGGCGTTACCAACATAAAAACTAAAACAGCCTACTTACAAGTTCTTCCCTACCCCACCCTTCAATGCACCACATGTTTTTTCTTTCCAATTATTTGAGACTTGGTGAAGATCTTGGTTGTACGAGTCTGCCGTTTGACGGTTCAGGAAGCGAACCATCTCGAAAGTCACCTTTTTTTCGTTCTGCAAATGGCTTCAAGCAATTCCTTCATTCAAGATGTGAGAAAAACGTCACTGGGTGCCAGTTTTAGCGGAATGTGGGGAATGAGGCAAAATCTTGATAGAAAATAAACACACTTCTTACGCTGCGACCACAGTGCGAACCCTTTTATTGTTCCAAGATGACCGGTTTCAACAGTCTTATGCTGCCATCATCTCATCTGAGGGGAAAACATGAAGATAACAAGGGGGAGTGGAGAAATACTACAATTCATATACGGATTATGTGAAGTATGCAAAGTACCACGTAGCTTATGGACCTTGCTATAAAATTGTGCTTTTAATCATTGTGTATATGTTACCAACTGTGTGTATTTTACCAACTGGATTTTTATCAAGACATGTATTAGTTGGGAGTGCGTTTTATGGTTTGACGTCATGCAAATCAGCATGGTAATTTCATAGCAAGTTCCATAAGGTACGTGGAATTTGGTATATTTTTTGTAATCCCTGTATGAACTTAAATGAATTGTAGTATCCCTCCACCCCCGCTCCCCTATTATCCGTTGCCATCCCCTCACATCACATGACGGCAGCATAAGACTGTTGAAACCGTTCATCTGGCAACGACAAAAGTGTCTACACTGCGACTGAGGCATGCGTAGTGAGTTCATTTTCGACCATACAGGCTGCTCTACATCACAGCATGTGTACCTTAAAAATTTTTATAGCTCAAAAGAGAAGCATCTAGGGCAGTGCGAGCATGAGGGAATCAAGTCCATTTTTGATCATTTTGGACATCTCCCACTTTAAAGAATTATCTGTGAAGCTGCTTTCAGAGCATTAGGAGTCATGCCCAGATGCTTTAAATAACGGCACTTAGATTGGCAACAACGTTGAGCAATAAGGGAAGCAGTCTTTTGTTCAGAGCACGATGGGGACGTGTTCATTGTTACCGTCTGCCTAGTTTGTTTTGTCGATGAGTGAACTTTAATTGAAGCCAGTATGTAATAGCACTTAAATTTACCCAATTTTAATAGGAGAACCATGATAGAAAATATCTTCTATTATTCAGACGTTTTGAAATGGTCTAAACTTTTTCCTGTAAATAATTATTTAGTAATAATTGATGCCCTCGTGTATTGTACGCACCATATAATACTGTATCCTTTGAAGAATGAACTGGAACACTGTCGTAAAGCAAAACACACTCCTTTGGACAGCTCATTCGACATTTCTTCTCGACAGCCTCCCAGAACCTCGTTAAGGTATTTTAGTAGTTTCCTTCTGTGTTAGTTTGCCCGTTATCAGCTTCATTCGTTACCATCATACCTAAAGAACGCTCATCACCTAGCAAGGGTGAGGGACGTCTTAGGCACTTGGTGAAAATTGAAAGCGTCGTCCAGCCTGAGAGATTGGACAAATGCGGGTATTTTAAGTAATATGTTGTTTCTTATAATGTTACCCGCGTACAGTAAACGTGGCAGTGTGAACTATGGGACTATATTACCAAACGTGTCCACACAGGACCAACGTGTTGTCTTTTTCTTGGCCGGTGAAAAACAAATACCACCAGACATATATCGGAGAATGAAGAATAAGTGTGGGACGGCATGTGGAATGGTGCGCCAAGTTCCGCGCTAGTCTCAATTGGACACAAGACGCCAATCACTTGGGAGGTCAGCCTCACTCAAGTCCCTGCAGTCACCACAGTCCTGATCTCTCCCCATGCAATTATGAGTCCTTTGGTCGCTTAAAGGTGGCCATGAAAGGTGCAGGTAGTTAGGATGTGCTGCAGGTAGTTACGAACTTCATGTCATGAAGCATGCATGGTGTTTTACCAAACGGGCATTTTCAACGTAGTGCGTCGTTGGAATGATTTTCTCACTGCTTATGGCCTGATTGGCATACCACTTCTGGACTGTACGGCCTCCGAACGGAAACTTCTTGATCGACTGTTACAGTGAGCTTTACATATGTTGCGTGGACTTGGGACAACGCCAACGGAAACGACTCACTCAAGTTCTGGGAAATCAACAAGCTAAGTTTCAGAAATACCCGTGTTAAGTAAATGCCTTGTGACTGGAAGTACTGGGACAACAAGATATTGGGCATCATTCGTCACTCAAACAATTTAAATTGCGTTTATTAAACACTGTATTCGGGACAGTTAATACAGAACATTGATCTTTCCTTTGAAACTGTCATAAATCTCGTGAACACTATTTGGGACCAAATATCAAATGTTCACTCAAGTGCCTGCTTTCCAGTAAACACCCTATAAAATAAATAAAATAAAAAATATTATTTAAATATTAATTATTCTATCTGTATGATAGTGATTGTGATTGTAATTGTAATTAATATTTGCTTATCTGGAACGTGGACGTTTAATTATTCGGTATCAGACGCTTGACAATGGCTTTCTCGTAAAGGCAATGTTACTCGTAGTTGACCGTGAAATAAAACTGAAATAATCGGACTTCGTAAATAAATCGTTTCCAAAGACTGCTGCGGTAGGTGCGGACTCATAATCTAAATCTCAATATTTCAATAATTTGCCAGCCATGCCAATACGTCGTACAGAGGTGATTGTCTACTAAACATAAAAAAGTTACACAGTTAGTTAAATCAGATATATTCAATGAATAAGCCTACAGTTCATAATCCTACTTACTTTTATAAATATAAATTCTTTACAGAATCGAGTGCCTAGTCTGGTTGCAACTCGCAGTATTCTTCTATAACATGAAATATGGCGGTGTGCCAGACAATAGAATAAAATATGTGCTTCTCGCACCACCTCTACCAGAGCTCTCTCCTTTCTTAATCAAACATAAGAGTAACGTAATTGTGCTTTTGTTTTATCAGCGACACAGCGCTGCAGTTGTGTGCCATAGGCTTTATTTATTTGTCACTGATTATTTATTTAATTAATATTTCGCGTTTCCGAGGAAACTCACGCTCGGCATGCAAATGTGCCTTTATATTGCCCCCTGAATTGCGAGGCGAAAGGACACACCTGCAGGCGAGCAATTCACCTAAAGGCACAAGAAAATCTAAGTTATCTACAACTATTTACATGACTTACATTATACACATTATACACAAAATTTGAATGACGCGGGTGCGCCGTAAAAGTTCTTATGTTGGCAGATAGAGTGCGCGCATGCGCAGAAGCGTCTGTGTGACTCCGGCACTGCCGTTATATCGTACAGTTAGATCACGCGGCACAGTATTGCAGTTCATATTGTTCGTATGCGTGCGTTTCTCAGTCGTTGCACAAAGAAAATATTCAACCAAGATTACATATGAAGACTACATTCTATGACAGGTAACTTAGTTTTAAATTTACAATATTTGTTATAACACAATACAACTTAGATTGTTGAATGTTCTTAGTTACATAGTATTGTTTTGAAATACTTCAAAGAAAAATGTCCGTATGTTTCAGGTGCGTTGACCTATACACATCGTGTCGTTATTACAGTTCATATTCATCTGCTGCACAATAATTTTTTTTTATAGGTTAGTATCATCGTGGTAAAGTTTTTTTTTTTTCTTTTGATCACAGTAACATCGTTGTATAACAACGTGATTAATACATAAGCGTGTCCATTTCCCATTTCCATTATAGTCGTTGTGATGCAGTTCGTTGTGACTAAAGGCATTGCTCATTACAGATCAGACGTGACCCGTCGAGTAATTGGTCCACGTGCAGTTCGTTTTTTTTTTTTTTTTTTTACATTCCGTGGAAGCTTGGTTGCAGAACCTCGGATGGCACATAGCTGGCGTCGATCCTTGGACAGTCCAGGTAAGAGTGTCCATCACATTTCGAGAAAATTTCATTCCCTGAAGTTCCAACCAAAATTCTTCCACCCGTCGTGTTGTTTTCTGGACAGGCACTTTGTGTCCATTTAATCCAGTTAACATCTTGAAGTTAGGTACTGTAGTAATGTCACTAGACGATGCACGAATTATGCACTTCACATTTTCAGTTTTTTGCTGAATATAGCTCACCTAAATGTTCGTAGTTATTAATCAAAGAAATCATTCATCGCGTTTACATACATACGCTGCATAATGAATGGCATTAACCGTTTCTTTCACATAGGTTTCTGCGTAGTTGCAGAGTTAGTAATGTTCGTTAATGTCCGTGAACAGAGGCTCACTATGCAATGTCTTTTTTGGCACTCGTTTTGTTCAAATTTTTTACATAGTAACAGTTACATGATACATCAGTTAAAAAAATAAGTAATTATACATACACACGTCACATATTTTCTTAGCATAAACATAATACAGTTGCACATAAACATGTTTGCATCATCATTACATAGCTTTAGGTTATTACATTGTGTCACGTGATGTCATCTGAAATTAAGATAGGTTAGACACAACATTCATTACATCAGTAGGCAAGACCAGGCGTTTTCACTACTCAATAAATATTCAAAATAGTAAGAGAGAAAAAATGTTCGATTCCTCGCGTTTTGTGCGTGTGTGTAGAGTGCCTGTGTGGCCTTGACTACTGATAGATGCTTTTCGTGTTGAGAGATGTGCGTCTAATCTATTTCTCAAAGTAAAAGATCGCTTCACAGATGACGTCTGTCGGTTCGTCAGGTGTCATACCAAGTCAGTGGTACCTACAATAACAAATGTTCCGTGAAAAATTAATATATCATTCACTGCTACGTAATCATAAATTTTATTTTAATATTCCGTCTTCCAGGTGGAGGCGCGCGCTGAAAGAAGAGTTCTGTCTTCAACTGCGACTCTGGAACGCTGAAATGAAAATTTCTACACCACTTATTATCTGTGTTGTAACAACAGAGTTTTTCGAGTTGCTTAGCAATATTTCGATGGGTATGACTTTGACATTATTCAGCATGAAATGCTCTAAGATCTCGGTGTGCGTATAGCCCAATAATTTTGTTAGTTCTACGATGTTGTAACAGATACGCACCAGGATGCGGTATGTTAACAATTATATAAGGTCCTTCATATAGCAGACGCCACTTAGCGTTGCGTCGTTTGAGTGCTACAGATTTATGATGAGTACGAAGTAGTACAATCATTCCTACCTCGAATTTTTGTTTTCTTTTTATTATGTTTCTGTGATGTTTGTTTCGTATCTGTGCGTAATGTGTCAGCGTAGTCAATACTTCTTTTATTTTTTGTTCAGGTGTGATTTCCTTGTCTGACAACTTAGGTAATGGTTCTATCCACTGATCGTTCTGTTTGCAATTGAACATGATCTCGTTAGGTGTGTAATTTGTATCATAAATATTTAAGTTATTGTGTATGTCTTCGAAAAGACTTAGGTAGGACACCCAATTAGTATGTTTTTGATGAAATATAGGTCCTCATGAATCGATTTAATTCTCGGAAAAGTCTCTCAGTCGCGTTACATTGTGGACTAAACCTCGAAATAAATATACTTTTAATGTTATTGTCCTTCAAGAAATTTCTCCATTTGTACCCAGAGTAGTATGCTGCATTATCTGACAGAATTGCTTTAGGTTTTCCCACGTGCGTCAGGTAATCACTTGAGAATCTTCGTATTATAGCACTTGCAGTGGCGGATTTTAAAGCATAAAGTTTGACATGTTTAGAAAATATATCGTAAAAAGCTAAGATATATTTGACGCCTCCAGAGCTTGCTGGATGCGGTCCACTGATGTCAGTACACAGAATTTCCAGGGGTTTACTAGGTAAAATAGAATGTAAATCTGTTTTTGTGGATAAATTCTGAGGTTTTAATTTTTGACATATGACACATGTTTTCAGTTCCCTGTAAATTTTTCTTCTCATATTGCTAAAATAACAGTATGTGCTGAGCTTTGCCAAACACTTTTTCGTCCCATAATGACCCCAAACTAAGTGTGTGTGCCAAATTAGATTACGTTCAGACTCTTTGGGAATGCATACACACCAGTTAGTAGCATTTGGATGTCGGCGGTAAAATAACACATCATTGTGTAACTTGTAATACTTAGTCGAAGGATGATTGTGTTTTTCTACCAGTAATGTTATTATCTTATACCAGTGAGGGTCAGATATTTGTAATTTAGCCATGTTTCTGCACATATCAATATAATATTGGTGATACTGCTTGTCTTGCATTAAGAGAATCCTGTAGCCATTTATATTTTCTAAGTCACTGTTGGTATCATTCATACCTTGTGGAAGTCTAGACAAAGCGTCTGCAATGGTGTTGTCCTTACCTTTTATGTACTTAATTTCAAAAGAGTAGTTCTGAAGTGTTACTGCCCATCGTGATAGTCTAGGATGTACAAGTTTACAAGTTAACAAAAATGTCAGGGCCTGGTGATCGGTGTAAATTACTATATGTTTTCCAAATAAATAATAATTGAATTTCTTGAATGCCCATACTATGGAAAGTGTTTCTAACTCAGTAGTGGAGTATGTACGCTCACATTCAGTTAGAGTACGACTTGCAAACCCAATAATTCTTATCTGTTCCTTTTCTTTATTCTTTACAACTTGAAATAAGCAACATCCCAAGCCAGTTCGTGAAGCGTCACAAGTCATACAAAAGTCTAAATTGAAATCTGGATGGCTCAATAAGTTTGCACCCACTAAAGCATGTTTAATTGTATTAAAGTCATTCTGGCACTGTTCCGACCAGATCCAAACTTGATTCTTTCTGAGTAGATTTAGCAGATGTTTACTGTTCAAAAGTGGTTGTGGCAAAAAACGTCTGAAAAATGAACATAGCCCAAGGAATGATTTTAACTGCTTTTTAGTACGAGGGCTAGGAAAGTTTCTGATAGCATCTAATTTACTGGGATCCGGACGTATGCCCTGCGAATTAATGATATGTCCTAAATACTTTATCTCACTGCAACCAAACTTTGATTTTCTAAGATTGGCTGTGACTCCAGCTTGTGCAAATTTTTCTAAAATTCTTTGAAGTGTGTCAACGTGTTCCTTCCAAGACTGTGTAGCTATCAGTATATCATCTACATAGTGTGTGACTGTCTCAACTAAATCGTCGCCAAGCACGGTATCCAGGGCTGTAATGAATACCCCAGAGCTGACATTCAGTCCGAAGGGTAGAACACAAAACTGATAGGTTCGCCCCCCGAACATAAATGCAGTATATTTCCGTGAATCAGGAGTGATACCCACCTGCCAAAACGAATTAGCGAGATCTATTGTGGAAAAATATTTTGCATCTAGAAATTTCTGTAATTGCTCTTCTAAATTTTCGGGTTTTGTGTGAACCGGTAAAATTATTTCATTAATAGCTCGTGCGTCTAACACTAACCTAATGCTTCCATTTGATTTTTTGACAACAAGTAGAGGACTACAATAAGGTGAGGTGGATGGTTCAATGACCTTCCAGTCTAACATTTGTTTTAATTCTTGCCACACAGCAGGTCGTTGAGATAACGGTACGTTATATGTCTTGTGGTAGAAGATTTTGTGAGGCTTAACTTCAATCTTGTACACATACGTGTTGATAACACCTAATCGTTTGGTAAAAACTTGTAAATATTTGGATAACACTTCCTGTAGTTTTATACGTTCATGTACACTGAGAGCTGTAGCTTCACTTATCTTATGATCAAGCAATGTTTTCAAGTCCATTAGCTCTGTGTCAGATGAGTGTGTTTGCATATCTTGAATGTCATTGTCAAGTACTAACTGAACCTTGTACCCTGTACAGTGTTTGTCATGCTTTAGAGTTCTCCTGTCCAAATCAATAATAATTACACTGTCTTTATCATTTAAAATACATTTACCTTTGGAGAAGTCTCTAATAGAGTCCTTCACGCTCATAATATCTATTCCTAATATGCAATTTGTCACAAGGTTTTGTACAACCAGGAATGGCCATTGTACGGTTCTATTACCTATTTTAACGTTTACAAAAACTTGCTTCGTAACCCTACATGACTTATTACCTAGTGCAGTAGTTATTTTACAGTTTTGGGCAGGAAACTCAGGCACAGGTTCCAATTCACACATCTTTTTATAGAAATTAAAAGACAAAACGCTCACAGCTGCACCTGTATCTAGGATAATAGTAGTTGGAATCCCACCTACTACACCAGTAGTAGATGCTAAAACAATTTCATTTGTGTTTGAACGACATTGTGTACTGTCTTGTAAAAGTTCATCTGATATATTGTTATTGTAGTTGTATCTTATAAATAAAACAGGTAATTTTTGTTTAGAATTATTCGGCATATCATTATTCTGTTGTTCAAGTGTGGTGTCAAATAACTGATTAACATTGCAGTCGCCCCGCAAGAATTCTTCAGCCACGACCTGGGGCATAGAAGTGACTGTTTCTAGTTTGTCGGATTAGCATTTGTACTAGGTACTGACACAGATTGAGGTTGTGCATCAGGTGTCATTTCTATTATATTCACATTCGGATATTGCCTATTATGATCTCCAAACTTTTGCGTTTGTTGTTGCTGTTGCGCATTATAACTTACCTGTCGGTCGTAAGGTATGCTCCAATTTTGTCCTGGTGGCTGCTGTGGTAAAGCAGAGTTTGAATGGAAGTACTGATCGTTACGAGTCCAACCTTGATGCTGTCTTGGCTTGTAGTTATTATTATTTCTATTTCTGTTTGTGTTTTTGTTGTTGCCTTTGTATCCGTTGTTACCGTTGTAGTTATTACCACGGTGCCTTTTGTATGGATTGCCGCATGAAGTGTTATTACTGTTGTAACTATTGTTTGTATTGGAATACGCGTGTTGATTTTGATTTTCGTATTGAAACGGCATGTGAGTTTGCTGTTTTTGCTGTACCGCGTATCCAACTGTGGGCGCGCCAGAATTGAGTTGGCAAGCCTGCATGTTTTGCATACCACAAGTGTAAACATTGTGGCTGCTGTTTTGCCGCGCGAAGCGCTGATCTTCAAGTAACATGTCAACCGAATCTAAGGCTGTTAAAAAATAATCTGAATCGTCATCCGGGATATGTAGGAGTTTTTCTTTAATGTTGAAAGGCAATTTGGCCTTCAACGCACGGAGTATATCACGCGTTGCGACTGATTCGTCTAAAAAGTGTCCCATGTTCAAGTATTTTTCAAAATATCTGCGTAAGTTGCCATTTTTACTGTTAAAAAGTTCAGGTTCTAAAATTTGTCTTCTGAGTCGCTCCTGGACGGATTGCGACCAGAATTTGTTCAGAAAAGCACGCTCAAACTCACTGTACGTGGTACATACGTCAGCTTGACTGTATGCCCAGACAGCTGCATCGCCTTGGATGTAACCGACAATATATGAAATCTTTTTCCGGTCACTCCAAGTGCGTGGAAATGCGTTACTAAAAGATTTAAGAAAAATCACCGGATGAATGGTTCGTTTTTCTGGGATAAAAATCTGAAATTGCCTGTGTTTCATTAAGCTTTCTTCTTCCTTCGCATTGTGATATGGATTTATTCCACTGTAATTACTGGTATGTTCAGCTGGCGAGTAATTACGATAATGTTGCTGTGGTTTACCATGATAATAGCTTGTGTTTGTGTTTGCACATCGTGGTATGTGTTGTAGTCGTGGTGTGTTTTGTCCTTGTGTGTTTGTCGTGTGCGGTATGTGTGTGTCATACTCGAATGTATATTGGTTCCTGAACTGTGCATTTTGACTGATATTTTCGTTACATTCAGACTGTGGTCGATCGGTGAATTGTCTCATGGGTGCAGTGACGGATTGTACTGCGTCACTGATCAGCTGTTTGTTATTAGTAATGTATTGCGCTACGGAGTCGTGCACAATTGTTGGTAAATTTTCACGTAAGCATCTATCAAAATGTTTGTCTTTGTTCACTACCCAATCATGAAATTCTTTATTAATATTTTGAAAATGAGCTGTGGCATCAGATTGTAAGATGTCAGTCAGGTGTTGTTCAACATTGTCAAATTTATTCTGTACGTCAGTAATTCGTTTTTCAAGGTTGTCATGTACTGAAGGATATGTTTGAATTTGTTCAGTAAGAACTTCACACGTGACATTAAGGTTTTTTACTTGTGTCTGTAAAAGTGCTACGTCAGTTGTAGTCTTTTCTTGTCTCGTATTAAGCTGGGAAAATTTAGTACTGAGTTCAGTCATCTGTTTGGTCAGTGTGGCCTCTATAAGTTCCACACGTTTACATAAAGTGTCATTACCTGTCTTGAGTGCTATGAGGTCAGATTTAATTGCGTCATTTTGTGTCTGTAAGGTTGCCATGTTTTCGGCGTTTTGTTTCATTAGCATTTGTAACATGTCGGCAATGTTTACTGTTTGCAAGGTCTGTGCCCCCGTCGCGTCATTAGACGTGACGTCATGCATCAACATGGGCTCTGACTGAGACTTTGAAATTTTTGTAGTGGACGGCCTATTGCCAAAATTTCCGTCAACACTTGCGTCAATGTTTGCTAAATCGTCACTACCGGTTGCTGTCGTAAAGTCATTTTCTAACATTTGTCTCTCGTCCGAGTCGGATTGCGTCTGAATAGTACGTCTTTGCTGTTCCATTTTTGCGTATTGATTTCTAGTTATTACCATGCCACACGTGATATATGTTTCAAGAAAATATTTGACACTGATTTTAAAATAAAATACAGTTGAGCATGATTCGCTCGTAGCAACAATGGCTGTCTGTTAATTTAAAAATATAAACTGAATTTGAGATTATTGGTAATGGCTGCTGTCCATGTTACTACGTATCGTACAGAAGTCGGCCATATTGTACACTCGTGTATTGGTATTGTTGCATACGTTATTGTTTAAGGAAAAGTACTGAGAATGAAATTTATCACTGAAAACTGTTATGCACGAAAGAAACACTACAGAATCTACTGAAAAGCTAATACACTGAATTATACGTCTGGTCAAGCCTGCTAATGCAAAGATGCTGCGTCTTACCTTATTTTGCTGGAAGTTTCATTGCGTCTTCCCGCAAAATTTTAGAATTGGAAAATATCTTCAGATTTTTTTGTTATCTCTCATACATTCACGTCCAGGTCCAGAAAGTTGATTTTTCACATGAAACAAAGAGAACAATGTAACAAATGACAAAATAACAAGTCCGACACGCAGTCGCCAATATAAAATAAATAAAATAAAAAATATTATTTAAATATTAATTATTCTATCTGTATGATGGTGATTGTGATTGTAATTGTAATTAATATTTGCTTATCTGGAACGTGGACGTTTAATTATTCGGTATCAGACGCTTGACAATGGCTTTCTCGTAAAGGCAATGTTACTCGTAGTTGACTGTGAAATAAAACTGAAATAATCGGACTTCGTAAATAAATCGTTTCCAAAGACTGCTGCGGTAGGTGCGGACTCATAATCTGAATCTCAATATTTCAATAATTTGCCAGCCATGCCAATACGTCGTACAGAGGTGATTGTCTACTAAACATAAAAAAGTTACACAGTTAGTTAAATCAGATATATTCAATGAATAAGCCTACAGTTCATAATCCTACTTACTTTTATAAATATAAATTCTTTACAGAATCGAGTGCCTAGTCTGGTTGCAACTCGCAGTATTCTTCTATAACATGAAATATGGCGGTGTGCCAGACAATAGAATAAAATATGTGCTTCTCGCACCACCTCTACCAGAGCTCTCTCCTTTCTTAATCAAACATAAGAGTAACGTAATTGTGCTTTTGTTTTATCAGCGACACAGCGCTGCAGTTGTGTGCCATAGGCTTTATTTATTTGTCACTGATTATTTATTTAATTAATATTTCGCGTTTCCGAGGAAACTCACGCTCGGCATGCAAATGTGCCTTTATAACCCGCACTATTAATCCTTCATTTAAAACATATTGCTTGAAGGTGTCAATACTTGTCTGAACAAATAATCAGATTTCAGTGCTTGATTTTAGGAAAGTCACTAGAAGACACTCCTCCTTCTCCGTCCGAACATGCCTTGGAGGCCCAACAGTACCAATCAGCCGCTTTGTTATACTCAGCCCACAGGCGTCAATAGATGCAAATATGGGGGGGGCATGTGATCAATACACCGCTCTCCCGGCCGAGCGAGAGCGGAATCACTACTTCTCAATCAAGCAGCTACTCAGTCTGCCCCAAAAGGGCTGAATGCAACCCGCTTGACAACAGCGCACGGCAGACCAGATGGTCACCCATCCAAGTACTATCCCAGCCCGACAACACTTTACTTCGGAGATCTGGCGGAAACCTGTGTTACCACTGCGACAAGGTGATTGGCAGAAGACACTAAATCTGATTTTATAGCAAATCGATGAGACATCAATATGAGCTGTGCGTGGCTCGTGTTCGTGCTATCTCTTATTTAACATCCTGTTTGTGCCGTGCTGCCACCTCATAATGTTAGTTCCAATTACTTGTGTCACTGAGTTGCTGCTTTACCTGCCCGTGAGCAGCAGTAGCAACGCTTATCGATATAAAACCTACCGTATTATCTTTGCTGGACTTCTTTACTTCCCGGTCGTCGTGTGTTGACCAGTCTGTTGGAATGTGCCAGCAGTTAATTCGGACCTGGCAATGTTTGAGTTGGCACGCGGCACAAGTTAAGTCGAAGCGCGGCAACAGTGAGGTCCGGACCGCCATGACTCACCTGATGGTTGCCGACACACATGATTGGAGTGGGGACCACTTTGGTTGGTCGTCAGTCAGTCATCTTCCCAGACGACGTGTATTTGGCCTGTGATCGCTTATGGGTTGGCTGTGTGTGCCGACTCGTGACTCATCCCTGTTATTGTACGGTCACTGCCGTTAGCATTGTCTAGTTCTTTGTGCGAGTATCCATGAAACTGTGTGTAGCTTGTGTGATTTTGATTGACAAGTTATTTTAAATGTTGTCGGCGTACTGGCTCTGAGGAGTCCGCCGGTTGGTGCGGATCAGCCAGATAACCTCCGCATGGCACAGTGGGCCGGGCCCGCTGGCATTCTCTCCGCAATGTCGGAGTGTGTGGGAGCTGCTCCGATTGCTACCTGGTTCATGGATCACCGACCCAGGACATCAAAGTTGAGTGGTAAGTGAGTGAGTAATTACCTAAGCCAGTCTGTTCAGATTGTGCCGTTGGTATTGAAGGTTGCCTGGTGGGGGTATTCCGGTGAGCAACAGCGAGTGTTCGAGTTGGCGGAAGCTTGGCCACGACCCGTAGGAGTTTATCTGTATTTTGGTTATTTGAAGTCCAAGTGCAGCAACGGAATTTTATGCCTTGTGGCCGTTAGAGTAAAATTCAGGCAGTGTCCTTTCTTCACCGTGTTGTTGCTGTCCAACCCGTGGCTGTAGTTTTGACAGCTTATGCATACTTGGTTGTGGGCGGCTACGCCCTTTTATGTTTTGGCTTTGGAGTTCCTTGTGAATTGGTCGGGTGGTTAGCAAGTCGTCTTATCGGAGCGTCTCTTGGTTGGGTGGTCGGAAGATCGGATAAAGTTGGGCCGACTACCTGTCTCCCCCAAGCGAACATTAACATTTCAAGTGCAGACCGATCCCAGGAAACTTCTGAGCGCCGCTGGCTGTACTGCCTTTTTTTCATTGGTGTTTGATTGTGTATTTTAATGGCTCATAGCCGATGGTTTGAATGTGTATGCTTTTAGTTGGGTTAAATAATGGACCTTCAGCCGTTTTAAAATTGAAAGTTCCTTACTTGTCAAGTCTTGCATTGTTTGGGCCTGTAGCCTCATTTAAAATATTTTTTTTCTGGATAAAGCTTTGGGCCTTCTGCCTTTTGAAAAGTTATTGCAGTTATGTTTTTCTATCGTGGGCTTCAGCCATCTTAAATTTATAAACTCCTTACTTGTTAAATCTTAGATTGTTTGGGCCTTCAGTCATGTTAAATTTTTAAATTCCTTACTTATTAAATTTTAGATTGTTTCGGCCTTCAGCCGTTTTAATCTTAAAATTACTTATTGTCAAGTCTTTGATTGTTTGGGCCTTCAGGTTCAAAAGTCTCTGAGCACTATGGGACTTAACTTCTGAGGTCATCAGTCCCCTAGAACTTAGAACTACTTAAACCTACCTAACCGAAGGACATCACACACATCCATGCCCGAGGCAGGATTCGAACCTGCGACTGTAGCGGTCGCGCGCCTCCAGACTGTAGCGCCTAGAACCTCTCGGCCACTCCGGCCGGCTTGGGCCTTCAGCTTCCCTTTTTTAAAATTATTTAAGGATAAAGCTTTGGGCCTCCTGCCTTTGAAAATTTATTGTAGTTGTGTTTTTAAATCATGGGCCTTCAATAGTTTTAAAATTAAAATTCCTTACTTGTCAAGTCTTAGTTTGTGTGGGTCTTCAGCCTCATTTGAAATATTACTTAAGGTTAAAACCTTGCGCTTTCTGCCTTTTGAAAATTCATGCAGTTGTGTTTTAAATCATGGGCCTTCAGCCGTTTTAAAAATTAAAGAGGTTGTGTCCTTAAGCCATGATAATGTGTGACATATTCAGTCGATAGTTGAGCTCAGAAATTTGCGCTGTAATGTTTGGCCAACTAAATAAAGTTACATATGTTCGAGTGAAACTGACAGCCGCTTATTATTGACCCCTTTGCATAATTCCAGCTACCTCTTCTGTCCTGCGGATTTAATCAGACGTTGCACAATACTTATCGAAACGAATTGTTAAACACCAATGTTTGGGGTAGAGGAAATTGCTAGTGAAGGGTTGACAAGAGGGAAAGCGCTCACACATACAACAAACTATACTTACGAACAAGTCACCCGGTGGCTGATAAGATGCCACGACATCTCCAGAAAAATTCAACCGTAGTGCGAATGATCTCAGGAAAAAATAGGCGCACACCCACACAGTGATACTTCACAGTATTTTAGCCGGTAGGCACGAAGCATTAACAGCAAGGAAAGTTCTCAGAGTTGCTTATCCGGCACAGTGCAGAAAGGTCACGGCGTGGATGAAGAAACCTGCAGCTCCCGGCATCCTCCTGCGTGCGTAAACTTGAACTACTCCCTAAGGCGCTTCCAGACCGAGGAATCCCACGGCGACTAACGACCAGTGTCTTCCTGCTAGCCAGGCGGTTCCACTTTGTTCCGTTTACGTTGCTCTCACTAACAGGGATACACATCAGACCACTAACCCCTGGATCCACAGAACGAGCTCACGCGATCGTAATACACACCGACCCGACCTTTGCTCTGATCATCATTGGGCAGGTACTACAATATCATATTTCTTAGTAAAACTGATGTGTCAAATATTTATGTCAAAGAAATTCGTAGTGTAATAATCTTGCTTCGAGTGAGTGCGGTGGGGGGGGGGGGGGGGGGAGGGGTGAGCAAGAGGCTCAATGCATGCTATTAATCGTATTCTGATGGGCAAGTGGAATATGCTGCGGACGATTTAATATCCACAATTACAGCTACAGCCACCCACGCTGTTTATGGAATCATGCAGGTAGCTTTTCAGCAAGGCGGATTAGAGGAGGTAGTCACACTGTAAAATAAAATTTTTGTTCTTAGCTTTCGATTCTACCTTGTCTCTGGATGCCACATGTTAAAAAGTGCTTCACTGTTTCGTAGTTTTATTAGTTTCGTAGTTATTGAAATACTAATTCTATTAATAAAGTTATCAAAAATAAAAATAATTCTTATTGCACACGTAGTGCACTAAACATTTATTTACCTACAGATATTCCTCCTTCAGTGCTTTATAAATCGCTTCACACGTTTCTGGAATTATTTTGGTCGATGTACACTTTGCTATTAGAGTGCTGTATAGTAAACTAGAGTAGCTCTCAAATCACAGTGTTGTGTGGTCAGCCTGTTTTCAGCACATATAGTATTTCTCAAGTGCGTATTCTCTTTTGTAATATGAGAAGTGACTCTACTGAGCAAATAGTGAAATGCACTCCCATCCCTTCGTAAGTAATTTATATAAGACTTGACGCCCTCCACATGCAGCCGTCGTAACAAATTTTGCTGTATGCTTTTATTATCTCGACATAAAACCCATGGCTTCACCCAAGTATGTTTCTTTATTTTCCGCTGTTTCTCTTCCAAAGGCACACACAATGCAATTGTGATACAAGCAACTGCAGCGCTTAATAGCGAGTTGTTGTCCGCCATGTCGTACTTAGACGAAAAATATTATGACAATGTAATACGCTTTTTTAGTGTCACGTCACAGATCTTTGTCAAAGAACATTTCATCATATTTTCTAGTCAACGAAATATTGTAGTGTAATACCGGCCTTAAGCTGTCCTCCTTTCCCCTTTCTCACTCCAAGCCTCTCCACATCCAAGTCCTTTCCCGCCATACTTCCGCAATGTGGCGCGAGGTACCGAAACGCGGCACGCCTCAGTAAGAATCTATCAGTGCTCTAATATTGTAATCCAGACCACCGGATAAAAAGAAGCCAGAGTACAGTCATCTTGTCGGTCAGATACCATAATAACGGATAACACATTAAATTCTATAAACGCAAAATAGGTGAAAATACATACACTCCTGGAAATTGAAATAAGAACACCGTGAATTCATTGTCCCAGGAAGGGGAAACTTTATTGACACATTACTGGGGTCAGATACATCACATGATCACACTGACAGAACCACAGGCACATAGACACAGGCAACAGAGCATGCACAATGTCGGCACTAGTACAGTGTATATCCACCTTTCGCAGCAATGCACGCTGCTATTCTCCCATGGAGACGATCGTAGAGATGCTGGATGTAGTCCTGTGGAACGGCTTGCCATGCCATTTCCACCTGGCGCCTCAGTTGGACCAGCGTTCGTGCTGGACGTGCAGACCGCGTGAGACGACGCTTCATCCAGTCCCAAACATGCTCAATGGGGGACAGATCCGGAGATCTTGCTGGCCAGGGTAGTTGACTTACACCTTCTAGAGCACGTTGGGTGGCACGGGATACATGCGGACGTGCATTGTCCTGTTGGAACAGCAAGTTCCCTTGCCGGTCTAGGAATGGTAGAACGATGGGTTCGATGACGGTTTGGATGTACCGTGCACTATTCAGTGTCCCCTCGACGATCACCAGTGGTGTACGGCCAGTGTAGGAGATCGCTCCCCACACCATGATGCCGGGTGTTGGCCCTGTGTGCCTCGGTCGTATGCAGTCCTGATTGTGGCGCTCACCTGCACGGCGCCAAACACGCATACGACCATCATTGGCACCAAGGCAGAAGCGACTCTCATCGCTGAAGACGACACGTCTCCATTCGTCCCTCCATTCACGCCTGTCGCGACACTACTGGAGGCGGGCTGCACGATGTTGGGGCGTGAGCGGAAGACGGCCTAACGGTGTGCGGGACCGTAGCCCAGCTTCATGGAGACGGTTGCGAATGGTCCTCGCCGATACCCCAGGAGCAACAGTGTCCCTAATTTGCTGGGAAGTGGCGGTGCGGTCCCCTACGGCACTGCGTAGGATCCTACGGTCTTGGCGTGCATCTGTGCGTCGCTGCGGTCCGGTCCCAGGTCGACGGGCACGTGCACCTTCCGCCGACCACTGGCGACAACATCGATGTACTGTGGAGATCTCACGCCCCACGTGTTGAGCAATTCGGCGGTACGTCCACACGGCCTCCCGCATGCCCACTATACGCCCTCGCTCAAAGTCCGTCAACTGCACATACGGTTCACGGCCGCGCTGTCGCGGCATGCTACCAGTGTTAAAGACTGCGATGGAGCTCCGTATGCCACGGCAAACTGGCTGACACTGACGGCGGCGGTGCACAAATGCTGCGCAGCTAGCGCCATTCGACGGCCAACACCGCGGTTCCTGGTGTGTCCGCTGTGCCGTGCGTGTGATCATTGCTTGTACAGCCCTCTCGCAGTGTCCGGAGCAAGTATGGTGGGTCTGACACACCGGTGTCAATGTGTTCTTTTTTCCATTTCCAGGAGTGTATATTGGTACCCGTTCTACTCATAATGTAGCGTTTGCGTCTGACACCACAGAACACAGTATTGCTCATTGGACGCAAGATAAAGGACGTATGGCAGGTTCTCGTCAGTATGACTATGTGCAACATAATTCGGATAAATACTCTCAAAAGACGCGTGAGAAGTAAATGAATCTTATCGCTGAAGGTGATGCTTTCTCACAAAATCAATCCAAGAATGAGTTTCTACTTATTAAGTTACTACGGACGTGGGTGCTGCCAAGGACCGAGATCAAAGTACGATTTGAACACGTTAAAATCATACGAATTCCGAAAGAAACGTTTCTGAAAGTTTCATGAATAAGCACTTTTTTAATTTAGGAATGAAGAAAATGTGCAAAATGCTGAACTCAATGAACTGCATTCACGCATGAGTACCGCTATTCATAAAGAAAGCCAACTCGCGAAACTGCATTTTACACGTAAAATCGAGTGTATAAAACCTAAAATATGATTGCAAAGTTAAATCGAATTGTAACTTCAAGTGAAACAGATGAAACACTTCTACATGATGAAAACTCAGCTCAGTATCTAACAGTAAGGTCAAGAAAGATATCGCGCTCTCTGTTCAGGCTCCGACAAAGAGCGCGTGACCAGATAACCAGAACCATTACTAGTTTGTTGGTCCTATAACATAAAGTACATTGGTTTCTTTTAATATTTGCAACCATACTTCCTGTGTTTCTGCTTCAATTATGTTCATCTTATAGAAAAGCATAAATATTATCTGTCTTTTGCAACTGAATGTTTATTTTGTTTTCAGTCGAACATGTTTCACCTATTCGTATGGGGCAGCATGGGTGGTCAGTACAGTAAAAGACAGTTCTTTAATCTTAATAATAATTTACTTACGGCCCACGTAACTTGCCAGATACTTATTTTTTTGTGAGGAAAATTGAGTTTCTTAGCAATACATTTAGATTATCTTACTATTTTCGATTGTAGGATTGCTTTCCTGTTGGTAACCATGGTTACTTATTTCACGCTCTATGTTAACTGAATCGAAACGTTCGAACATCCTGTGACGAACCACCCATTTATTCACACACCTAAATAAAGACACAGGCTTTCATCTGCCTCCAACACCACTCACCAACACCGCTGAGAGAAATTAATTGGGTCACCAGCCTCACTATAAAACGATCACCTGGGAGACGAGGGTAATTATCTGAATACGAACTGTTAGGCCCCTCGGTTGTCTCGAAGACCCATCATCCGTTCATAGAATCAACGAACTACAGAGACACCAACACCGGAAAACTGTCAATAATAAATAAAATTAAACGATCACCTTCTCGGTTCATTTATATCTACCTCATACAAAGGTTACTGCATTCACTGGAAATATAGTGACGACGCAAAGTACCTGCACAAACTTAATGAAGAAAAGATTAGCTACCAAGAACATTCTAGTATAAATTTAAAGTGATGTTTCTTTAAGACATTTCTCATTTATTGTTCTTTTAGTCGGCCATCTCAGCACCACACTCATGTGATCAAGTGCCTCACTTACCGAAGACAAAGACCAGCAGTGCATCGGCTCACACGCCGTATCAGCAGCAACCCGGAGTGCAGATTGACTTCCACACATACTCCAAAACTACACGCCGTACAATGCCACGAAGCAGAAGCAAATGCAGTTAACCATAATCGTCACGTCTCGTTCCCTGTAACTTTAGTTGCTCCACGTAGTTTCACTTTCATAATATATTGTTTCATATTTTTGCGGTTTTATACTTCCAATCACTTTAAAAATTAGTGCTTTTTAACAACACTTTGTTGTGCTCTGCCCACTCTCCTAATATATGGTGCCTATAAAGCCTGCTTTCTCGGATCGCTAGACAATAATTCAAGCAAAACGTATTAACAGAATTTATTACAGTAAGATAAATGACAATACTTAAGGGGCTCCGAAAGGCTCAAAATCATGAAAAGTTCAATTTTTACTTTTTGCGTTTTCTGAATCTGCAGACTATTACCTTTTAATAGATATATAATTTATTCAATTCCGAAGACTACAACTATCTTTAATTTTTTTTTGAAATGTGTTCTACATGGGCGTGACACACTGTGGCGCTGTTAAACTGCTGTCAAATGGTGTTATTATTAACGTCCGTGTTCATCAGGTACATTTTAGTGATGTGAGATAAAGTATGTGTTGTGGCTAACCTGTGATGGTTCAATATATATCGCTGGTGTGATTGTCGATTGTTTCATGTTTATTTACTCTGTCGTTGTCTCGAAAATATTCGTAATTAATTCTGTTTCTTGAGTCTCTGTTTTGTTGAAGTATAATAATGAGTAATAGTAAAGTTGCTGTTGCGACTTTCAATGATGGCAACATTGTAAGGTGCAAGGTATTTAGAAATATGGGAATGAAGATAGGTTCTAACATGGTACGAGCGATGCTTCCTTTAGACAAGGAACACCTTCGGGCTGCAGACAGGGCTGTAAAGAGTCTAGAAATACAAGCAAGAGTAAACAGAAGGAGGAACAAGAGGAAGCTGGAGGAGCAGTTTGCAGAGGATGAAGATAATCCATCCTATGGACCTGGAATGCACTAAAAAGTTAATCCAATCTTTGTCGCTCGATTCCCAAAACTATTATTTTCTCATACTAATTACATGTTTTCTAAGGATCTTCCAAACATATTTGTTTAAAACTTTCAGTAAATGTTACACAGTACCTTCTGCATAATTTAACACAGCCTTTTTCCAAAAAACTGTATATTTTTGAATATATAAATAAAAACTTGCAAAAAAATGTGAATTTTCATTACAATTGAAAAAAAATCATCTTTAATAACTGAACTAAAATTTCGTAAAATCCCTGTGTTAAGTTGTAGGCCATATTCCAATAAATAATCTGTAAAAAGTTCAACTTCCTACCTCAAATACTTTGTGAGGAAAGATGTAATTTATAAGCGTTATTTTAACATTGCAAGTATAGGGCGTTCCGGAGCCCCTTAAGTCTGCGTATTCACAAAGGTGTGACGCAAGCAAATGCCGACATGCAAATAATCAATGTCCTTCGTTATATACAATTCCAATACAAGCAAAACAATAAAGTTCGCAAGTCAGTGCTAAAACGTTAGGAGGACGGTTCGTCTTGAACTCGGGCCGTGGCCAGGCTGGGCGGCGCGTATCTTGTCTTCGTGTGGTAGCTGCTCCTACCTCGGTGTCGTCCAGGAGGGGGGGGGGGGGGGGTCCGCCAGCGTGCGATTGGCTGACGTCGCCTCACAGCCCTCTCTGCTGTATCGTTCCTGGCTGACCTACCGGCGCTTGGCGTTACGCCGGAACACTCTTCTGGCTGTTACGTTCCTCTACATAATGTCACTTCTGCAATTTTACGATTTTTATGTCTTTCACTATTTACACATTCATTGTTCTGAGCCTATACTTATACTTATACCCTGCGTCCCTCCACTTTCCTCTGCTCCACGCCTTCCTTCTTGTTGATTACTCTCTGAGGTCTCTCGCCCTACATGTTATGGCCGCCCACAGCAGACTAACACCAACTGCTAGCGCTACAACCGTGACACATTTTTGCCTTCTTGTTCTTTTTACTGTTTGTCTCACCAGAATCCAGGATCCCACGCCGCCTCCGACTGCTTTGCTAGATAATCTGAGGTGAGTTTTCAATATAGGAATCGTCCAGACATCACAGGTGTCACCTGAAAATGAAAGCAGCACTTTCCAGCTAGGAGTGCACATCCATATAGTTTTAACAAATGGCCTCGGAGTTGCAGAAGCCGCCATGGTTCCATAACTAGTAAAGGTATCAAATAGGCTTCGAAGTGTTCATTACCGTGGACGGATGTACGACGGGCGTTCAATAAGTAATGCAACACATTATTTTCTGAAGGCAGGTTGATTTTATTCAGGATTTTAATACCATATCATTCCCCACTCTTCTGGCTACAAAATCCTATTTTTTAATGTAATCTCCTTTCAATGTGATGGCCTCATGCCACATTACTGGGAGGCCTGTATGCCCGCATGATACCACTCTACTGGTCGACATCGGAACCAATGTCTTACTGCATCATCCGTGCACTGCTTCCCGCGGTGTTCATCCTTCATTGGGCCCAACAGATGGAAATCGGAAGGTGCAAGATCCGGGCTTCAGAATGAATGAGGAAGAACAGACCAATCAAGTTCTGAGTGCTCCTCTCCACTGCGCCAACTTGTGGGAGGCCTTCAGTTGTCTTGCGGAAGGAGATGTTCTTTAGAATTATTGTGAAGTTCTTTCCTCAGTATCCTGAGGGTTGCACAATACACTTCACAGTTGATCGTTGCACTATGAGGGGGGACATCATGCAGGATAACCCCTTCAGAGTCCCAGAAGTCTGTCGTCATGACTTTACCAGCTGAGTGGGAGACAAGAGAGATGCAGAGGAGAGATGGTGAGACGCCACTTCATCGCTGACTGTTTTGTTTCCGGTTAGAGGTGATGAACCCACGTTTCATCACTTGTGACGGTTGTCACGACCAGCCTCGTATCGCGCAAGCAACTCCGTGCGCAGATGGTCCTTACTTGCTGTTAGGCGGAGTCGAACCCGGGGAGCAAGCACCTAAGTGTACTCCAACTTGAGGACAAGTGCGTCAACACTACCAACAGAGACGTGCAGTTGAACAGCGTGGAGTTTGATTATCATCCATCGATCATCTCGATTGAGAGTGTCCGCACGTTCCACCACTGCAGAAGTCTCAGATGAGTGTGGCCGACCACAAAAGAGATGGGACAAGTTTGAGCGACCTTCTTGCATTGCTGACAGACTCCTCGCCCAACTTCTCGCCGTGGTTTTGTTCACTGATAGGTCTCGTACACATTCTGAATATCTGTCATGCTCTGGTTTTCCGCCACAAAAAACTGACTGACAGTTGTCTGCTTGGAACGCACCACCGTTACATATACCATTTGAAGGCTACGTATAGCGCCGCTACCTATCAGAACTTTATGAACTTTGTGGACTGAAGCGGGAATATTCCATGATGTCCCACAGCAAATTCCGCATTTTTCCAACCGCAACTGGCCGAGAAAAAATGTATTGCATTACGTACTGACGGCCCCTTGTACTTTACTGTGTCGGGCGATCCCGAAGCTGTTATGCCCTGGCCGGCCGGGGTGGCCGAGCGGTTGTAGGCGCTACAGTCTGGAACCGCGCGACAGCTACGGTCGCAGGTTCGAATCCTGCCTCGGGCATGGGTGTGTGTGATGTTTTTTGATTAGTTAGGTTTAAGTAGTTCTAAGTTCTAGGGGACTGATGGCCTCAGAAATTAAGTCCCATAGTGCTCAGAGACATTTAACCATTTTTTTTTTATTCTCTAGTGCGTTAGTGAGCCTGCCGTCCGGCTTCACCACGTCGCTGTACAATATACGCCACAGGGTGCATCACCCATGGAGATATAATTGTCTCTGACGTCTAGGCGCGGCTTCTGAGCATAGCAGGTTTCCCACGGTGGCCTTTAATGCAAGATAGATACTGAAATATTCAGATTAAAGTCCCCCTAAATAAACCGTCACATTGTAAACAGGATATCTAAAATACTAACCTCACGGATCGACAGGGCAATGAAATGGAAACAGTAAATTCAAGTCTACACCTGGCCTCCATTTAGCTGATGATGAGGTGACAGTGGTGGGAATTTTTTAATTTTATGAACTGTCCAGATATCTACCAAACTATTAGGTCGGAAGTTTCAGATTATCAGGCGCATCAAATTTTTGGTTAGCGATCAGCCAGCTCATACTCAGAGTAAACAGAACACCATGGACGACACGACTAGAGATGGGAGGTTCATATTTACAGGGTATGTACATTAGCATGTTTCGCAGTAAAGATTGGCCTTTCAGTCACTTCGATTCAGCTTGTGTCCTTTGACTACTAGGCACTGGGTTCACCAAAGGGCTTGATAACTTATTGCATCGTCAAGGGATCGACGCATATAAGGTGCGAATGGAGTCCTTTGGTATAGCCATCCACGCCGCATTCACCTGGTTCCAAAGTTCATCAGTCGTGGTTGCCATTGGATCACAGCACTGCATCCATCGTTTCACCATATCCCACACATTTTCGAGTGGTGACAAGTCTGGTCATCTGGCGGGCCAGGTGGAAAGGCTGACATCCTGTGACACCTAGTAGGCACGTGTTCATGCAGCAGCAGGTGGTCGTGCATTGTCTTGCTGAAAGATGGCGTTTGGGGTGTTGTGCAGAAAGGGTATCACGCAGGTCACGAATGTCATTCACACTGGTCACAGTGCCCTGAGAATACACCAACTGTGATTTTAGTTGCACCCAATAGCATCCAACACCATAAGGCCTTGAGGTGGTGCTGTATGTCTTGTGCTAATGCAGTCACTGTGGAGCAGCTTCAACTGTCTGTAGCGAACCAAAATACGGCCATCATTTTGAAACAAACTGAAACTGGATTCGTCAGAAAACGCTATCTGATGCCAGTCCTGCCCTCACTGACGTCGTTCCCTGCACCATTGCCGTCTAGCACGTTTCTGCACATTCGTCAAAGGCAGGCGGAGAAGTCGACGACGCGGACGTAACGCACGCCGGACTGTCATCCCTGGCAGTGTACGATGTGTTACACAGTCCACCGTTCCGCCAGAGCCGAGAAGAACGCAGATCTGTCCTGCAAGGCCATTTGGATGATGTCTTCTCTGGGGTTGGTCTGGGTGGCTCAAAATGTGGGACTTAACATCTGTGGTCATCAGTCCCCTAGAACGTAGAACTACTTAAACCTAAGTAACCTAAGGACATCACACACACATCCATGCCCGAGGCAGGATTCGAACCTGCGACCGTAGCAGTCGCGCGGTTCCGGAGTGAAGCGTCTAGAACCGCTCGGTCTGGAGGGTGCAACCTGATCCATCTCGTATTCTACGGCCTTCCGTGAACCATTTGGCACACACCCGTTGCACAGCCAGAACATTGCATCCGACACAAGCACTAATTTTCAGGATGGTTGCATCACATTATCTCATGCCAATTTTTCTCCCTCTTACAAACTCACTAATTTGACGGTACGGACCACGCATACGTCTGCGAAGAATCCTGCACGTCTACTGAAGTCACACTGATCCATTACCTTTTGTTTCTAACGACTACGAGGACCGCAGCTCATTTTATCGCTAGGTGGTGTTGCGCCGCGATATCGGTGTTGATCCTGAACTGGCTGGCCGTCATGGTTCAAATACTAATTTCCGCAAAACATACATGTCCTGTGAATATGAATCTCCTATCTCTAGACGTTCAAGGTGTTCCTTTTTTTTCTGGAATGTACTTTTCCTTTTACGGCATTTATTAAGAACTGATGGTCCAGTCTTTTAGTTATGTATGTCAGTGTATGAGTGTGTGTGTGCGTGCGTGTGCGTGTTTATGTGTGTGCGTGTGTGTGTGTGCGTAATTTTATGTGTGTGTTTAGTCTCACCCGATATCAGTACGGACGCTAAGTACCTCTACACTTCTCTAAATACTTTTGTTTCACCTACTAATCAACTTCCAAAGGGTTGGAGAACGTGTGTTTGCTTTCTTGCACATTCCTTCTCTACAGAAAATTTTATCATTGGTCACCATTTCATTTAGATCATTTGAGAAAAATGAATCTGTAATGTATTCGTTAGGGAATTTACCTGATAATATTAACAAAAACGAAAGCTGGCGACACCTATACATTGCAAAGTGGAATCCAGCAGTTTAAGTCTTTACGGACCAGTTTTACAAAAATAAATTTAGAAATTTTGAGGCTGACCTTTTAATTCCACGCAAGACATCGTGAATAGTATTTAGAAAACTTTTTTCTTAATTTCTAGGGATATGAAAGGGCGATTTTTCGTTTTATGTTCGTGCTCACAACCTTAGTTGTCTCATGCTCTATTATTTGAGCTATTTTCTCATATATCTCTTTTACAATATTCCATAGTTTATGTAAGTTCTTGAAGCGCGAAAGGAACACAGCGGTCTTCACAATAATATCACGTTTCTTCCCGTGGCCTTCTCATGCCAGAGCGTCTTGGTGCGAGACGGCGCTGTATTGTCTGGTCGGGCTGGATTGCTTCTCTCCTGGGGGAATGGATTCCAGGAACCACCGCTGGTAACAGAACGCGCTGCATCGGCAGGCCGGTGACAGATGCCCTGTTATGAGAAAAGGGGATACTTCCACTGAATTCCGCTTCACATACACGATGTAATCAAGAACTACGCGCGAAGTTCCTTTCCTCCTATTTATTTCCGCGTAACACTGTAGGTACACAGTAGCACCATTACTAATTGTGCAGATTATAATACATTACGTCATTCAGATTATTGGTAAGTTCGAGAGGAATACAGAAAGTCTCAAGATTAATTCACGACGCCCACGAAGTGGTTCACAATTTGACGAGTTTGCATAGATTATTAGCAGTAAAGTCATCAACGTAATTATATGTATTTCTTGTCATTTTCACTTAAATTGCAGTGTACAAATATCACAAGCTGCTTCTTTCTTTACTGACAACAATTTAACTTAATTACTTATCTTTTCCTTCATCATATTTTCAGATGGATAGAAATTAGCACAAAAACTATGACAAATGTAGGTTATGCACACGAATATAGTCACCGATATTAGTCAGCTACGTGTTCCATTGATTAGCCTCATGGAATGTGGAACATGTCAAGCGTATAAGAAATGCACCCCATGAAACAATTATTTTTTTTTTAAAAGCGAAAATTTTTTATTACCTACAAAATGCGTATGTTATACCTATGGGTATATTTTTTACTATTTAAGAATTCATCTGTGGTGTAGATGAAGTTGTCAAGGAGATGCGATTTCAATTTATTTTTGAAACTATTACTGCTGTCTGTCGGCCTTTTTATCTCACCTCGTAATGTATCGAAAGGTTTTACAGCAGCATATTGCACCACTAGAAAGTATCAGATAGATTATATAATGGTAAGACAGAGATTTAGGAACCAGGTTTTAAATTGTAAGACATTTCCAGGGGCAGATATGGACGCTGACCACAATCTACTGGTTATTAACTGTAGATTAAAACTGAAGAAACTGCAAAGAGGTGGGAATTTAAGGAGATGGGACCTGGATAAAATGACTAAACCAGATGCTGTACAGAGTTTCAGGGAGAGCATAAGTAAACAATTGACAGGAATGGGGGAAACAAATACAGTTGAAGACGAATGGGTAGCTCTGAGGGATGAAGTAGTAAAGGCAGCAGACGATCACGTAGGTAAAAAGACGAGGGCTAGTAGAAATTCTTGGGTAACAGAAGAAATATTGAATTTAATTAATGAAAGGAGAAAATATTAAAATGCAGTAAATGAAGAAGGCAAAAAAAATACAAACGTCTCAAAAATGAGATCGACAGGAAGTGCCAAATGGCTAAGCAGGGATGGCTAGAGGACAAATGTAAGGATGTAGAGGCTTATCTCACTAGGGGTAAGATATATACTGCCTACAGAAAAATTAAAGAGACCTTTGGAGAAAAGAGAACCACTTATATGAAGCAAAGACGGGAAATTAGAAAGGTGGAAGGAGTATATAGAGAGTCTATACAAGGGCGATGTTCTAGAGGACAATATTATGGAAATGGAAGAGGATGTAGATGAAGATGAAATGGGAGATATGACTCTGCGTGAAGAGTTTGACAGAGTACTGAAATACCTAAGTCGAAACAAGGCACCTGGAGTAGACAACATTCCATTAGAACTATTGACAGCCTTGGTAGAAGCTGACAAAACTCTACCATCTGGTGAGTACGATGTATGAGACAGGCGAAATACCCTCAGACTTCAAGAAGAATATAATAATTGCAATCCCAAGGAAAGCAATTGTTGACAGATGTGAAAATTACCGAACTATAAGTTTAATAAGTCACGGCTGCAAAATACTAACACGAATTCTTTACAGACGAATGGAAAAACAGGTAGAAGGCGACCTCGGGAAAGATCAGTTTGGATTCCGTAGAAATACTGGAACTCATGAGGCAATAGTGACCCTACGACTTATCTTACAAGATAGGTTAAGGAAAGGCAAACCTACGTTTCTAGCATTTGTAGACTTAGAGAAAGCTTTTGACAATGTTGACTGGAATACTCTCTTTCAAATTCTGAAGGTGGCCAGGGTAAAATACAGGGAGCGAAAGGCTCTTTGCAATTTGTACAGAAACAAGATGACAGTTATAAGAGTCGAGGGACATGAAAGGGAAGCAGTGGTTGGGAAGGGAGTGAGACAGGGTTGTAGCCTCTCCCCGATGTTATTCAATCCGTATATTGAGCACGCAGTAAAGGACACAAAAGAAAAATTCGGAGTAGATATTAAAATCAGTGGAAAAGAAATAAAAACTTTGAGGTTTGCCGATGACATTGTAATTCTGTCAGAGACAGCAAAGGACTTGGAAGAGCAGATGAACGGAGTGGACAGTATCTTGATAGGAAGACATAAGATGAACATCAACAAAAGGAAAACGAGGATAATGGAATGTAATCGAATTAAGTCGGGTGATGTTGAGGGAATTAGATTAGGAAATGAGACACTTAAAGTAGTAAAGGAATTTTGCTATTTGGGGAGCAAAATAACTGATGATGGTCGAAGTAGAGGGGATATAAAATGTAGACTGGCAATGGCAAGGAAAGCGTTTCTGAAAAAGAGATATTTGATAGTATCGAGTTTAGATTTAAGTGTCAGGAAGTCATTTCTGAAAGTGTCTGTTTGAGGTGTAGCCATGTATGGAAGTGAAACATGGACGATAAATAGTTTGGACAAGAAGAGAATAGAAGCTTTCGAAATGTAGTGCTACAGAGGAATGCTGTAGATTAGATGGGTAGATCACATAACTAATGAGAAGGTATTGAAAAGAATTGGGGAGAAGAGGAGTTTGTGGCACAACTTGACTAGAAGAAGGGATCGGTTGACAGGGCATGTTATGAGGCATCAAGGGATCACCAATTTAGTATTGGAGGGTAGCGTGGAGGGTAAAAATCGTAGAGGGAGACCAAGTGATGAATATACTAAGCCGATGCAGAAGGTTGTAGGTTGCAGTAGGTACTGGGAGATGAATAAGCATGCATAGGACAGAGCAGCATGTGGAGCTGCATCAAACCAGTCACAGGTCTGAAGGCAACAACAACAACATTGTACGACTTTCGGTGCCAAAGATTGATTAAACATAGTATAGTGTAGGTCTTTTTTTCTTGTGGTATTATAATCATGAGTGTTACTGTTGTTTTTAAACTGGTCCATGTTGTTGAGAACAAATTTGATTACTGAGTAAATATATTGTGAAGCTGTTGTAAGAATTCCTAAGCTCTTAAACGGATGCCTACAAGAAGTGCAGCTATCAGCCCCACTCATTATTCTAACCACTGTCTCATGAGCAGTGAATATTTTCTGCCTAAATGTTGAGTTACCACAAAATATTATTCTGAATTACAACAGAGAGTGAAAGTATGCAAAGTATGTTGGCTCACCAATTTCTATATCCTCAAAACTGGCAGTTATTCTGATTGCAAAAGTTGATGAACCTAGTCACTTTAGGATATCCAAAACATGAATTTTTCAACTAAGGTTCTCATATATATGTATACCCAAAAACTCAGTATACTCTACCCTGCCTACTGACTGCTGTTGATGTGTTATATTTATTAAAGGATCTGTACTTCTTGTAGCAGAAAATTGGATCTATTGTGTTTTTTCAAAGTTCAGAGGAAGCCCATTCGCAGATAACCTATTAACAATTTACCAGAGTCATAATTTGTATCATTTTCTAATGGAGTTTCTTTTACTACATTACTAATGCTGCTTCTGTCATCAGCAAACGCTGTCAGCTTAGCTTCTTGGTTCAGATAAGAAGGGAGACCACGACATATAGCAAGAACAGAAGGGGGTACCCATGAACAAACCCCATGGAACACATACTGTAATTTTACCCCAGCGAAATAAAGTGGCAAACTTTCTTAAATCACTTAAACCATATAAAGAAACTTTTTGCTTCCTGTTCTGTAGAAATTACTGAAACACTCACATGCTATTCCATTTACACTATAGAATTGTAATTTCTGTAACATAATGTGATGGTTCACACAATCAAATGCTTTGGATAAGTCTCAGAAAATTCCTGTTGGTGACATTTTCCTATTTAAAGACTGTATTATATGGACAGTGAAACTGCATATTGCTGTATCAGTGGAACAGCATTTTTGAAATCTGAACTGTGATTTACTAAGTATCCCATTACTGCTGAGTTGGCTAAACACTCCTGAGTACATAACTTTATCAACGATTTTTGGAAATGCTGTAAGCAAGGATAGTGGCTGGTAATTATGACATATGTGGTGTCCCACTTTTTGGAAAGAGGCTTGACAATGATATATTTTAACCTGTCTGGTATATACTTTCTGTTGGTGATGCATTACATGTGTAACTCAGAACATATGCTGCAACGGCTGCACATTGCTGTAATATCTTGTTAAAGATACCATCTACTCAAACATAAAATTTATTTTTCAGAGATTTAATGATTTCCCCTATTTCACTACAGGTTGTTAGGTGAAAATCAGTTTTCTCAAAACTGACTCTTCCATGTACAGCATGACTGTCTCTCTTCAATTATTTTCACCAGTTTTTCACCTACACTTAAGAAATGGTTGTTAAACATAGTAGTTACCTGTTTACTGTTGGTTAAGATGGTCTCATTCTGTTTAATAGTAATACTACCTCCCTCAGTGGTTACTTTTTCTCTCTTTATTCTAACAACATTCCCTACTGATTTGATTTTACAGACCCAGGTGTTAATTTCATTTGAAGCAAACATATATCTTGGTTTTCTGACAACTTTTCTCAGTATGTTACATATTTTTATAGTGTAAAATTACTTCTAGATCTTTACTAATTCTTGCTGTCTCATACTGCTTTCTTTTTCTTTCTGAAGACACTTTAATATTTGTAGTAATCCAAGATATCTTTGAAAAGTGTTTGGCGTTACATTTAGTAATTTTTTTGTCCAGCAGTGTTCAAAATGGGATATAAATTTATCAAGAAATATGTTGCATTTATCATTAGCATTTGGCCCATTATATGCTTCTCCCCAGTTTATGAACTGTACATCCTGCTAGGTTTTGTAAGTTAAACAATTGTTCATAATGGTCTGATAATCCATTTATCACAGGGAAACCATGTATTACTTTTATGTCCTCTTGCTGTACGAATACATTACCTATTAAAGTGCTATTGTCTTGAGCTATGTATGTAGGGTTATTGATCACTGATTTTAAGTTATATGTCATTAACAACAGTTCTAGTTCACTTTTCCTATCAGAATTGCTTTTAAAGTTTGCATTAAAATCACCACAGATTAATAACTACATTTTCTCTGACAGATAGCATAGCAGGGGCTCAAACTTTTTTTTATGAATAGCTGTCACTTGCCTTATGGGCACCTGTACACTGTTGCTAATATCAACACTACGTTATCTAACTGTAGCTCACATGCACATACTTCAAAGTGCTGATCGACACAAAATTTGCTTGCTTCTGCAGTTCTATGTTTATACCCTAGTTTTGTGTAAATGACAACTCCTCCTTTATCCATGCTAGATCTGCAAGTGTTAGATGCTAAATTATACCCATTTATGTGGACTCTTTCCATCCCCACAGTTACATGGTGTTCAGACATGTGAAGTATATCAATCTGATTCTTATTTTTGAAATCATCTAAACACACTAACATCTCATCTACTTTCTTTTTATTCCCCTGATATTTTGATGAATGAAGTTGTACTACCCTTAGTTTTATCCAAATTTACTCTACATGAAATTCTTTTATTCTATTTTCTTGATTGTTGTCTGTCTGGACTACCCTTAGTTTTATCCATGTTTACTCTACGTGAGATTCTTTTATTCTATTTTTTTTTTATTGTTGTCTGTCTGGTCTTTAACGTAAGAAATCTGTCTACCTGGTCCCATTAACCACAGGGATCATCCCTTGTATGACGTGGCCCCCTTACAGTATCAGCTAATAGAGAGCTATCTTATCTTTCCCCTTCCTATTTAGGGGAGGCTACCAATAGCACCAACTGGAGCAACACATATCTGAGATTTTGCCGGTGTATGGACCATTCTTTTCAGCTCAGTGTTAACATGCCTCACCGCAGAGTTTACCCATGTTCGATGATGACTGCTGAAAGACTTCTACAAACAACACATTTGTGTGCCCAGTTTCTTCTCGTACTTGGTCCAGGTTACTCCTAATACTGTATCTTGGATTCATAGCCAGGCTGTTTCCTGCTCCTCCAACCATAATTGCCTGATCTTCCTTCTCAAAGTCCCAGCTCAGCTGACCTAAGTTTTCTGTCAACTGGCTAAAGCTAGCACTTGATTTCACAAACTTGTGACCTGGTACGCTGCACCTAATTTCTCCTGAAGCTGCTGGCCTACACCCCTTTCCTGACTGCTACCTAGAAGCAGAATTCTTCTTTTCCTATTCTGATTTGGTCACGACCTGTCTTTTTTCTTTACGCTAATATACTACCTCAACCTACATTCAACTACATCTGGCTGAGGCCCTTTCTCAACTACTTCAGATAGCAAGCCAAATTGATTTACTAATTGAATTTTGAAAGTTTTTTCAACAGTTTCTCTTTATCGCACTATGTTTGCTACATTTTCCCAGCATCCCGTCTTTTTCTCCACCGTTAGTCTAAAATATTCGAAATTCGCGTTTTCTAATTCAGGCTGTAGTGGACAAATTTTTGCCTCCTGTTCAGCGATTTTTGTGTCCTTTCCACATAGCCTACATTGTCTGCCCCCATTTCCTTGCCGCTACATTAACCCCAACGAAACTATAATCTGCAGTTTTCACAAAACACCCCCTCCTTCAGGTTTCTACGGCAACCACCACATGTGTCACAGATGGCTTGATAGAAAATTTCACACAAAAATGTAAAGAGTAAAATTTAAAGAGTAAAACACGTTGAAAACGTTACTAAATTAGCGAAAGATATAAAGATAACAACTGAAAAGTGTATGTTAGGTTGACTAATTTCCAGAGAAATTGAAAAGGTTTTCTTTCCTGGATTCATCGTACTTATTAAAGTTTGTTTCCGTGTGAGACAATATTGGACTGTCGTCATCGGTTATTACAGATGTTTAAAAGATACATAGCTTTATACTCGCAGTCTTGTGCTAGAAACTGAATTGTCAAAAGAAAAATCATTGAATATTAGCGTTTATAAGCAATAAGGAACAGAATAACAACTAACAATAGTACAATGCGGAGCAGAATGGTATGATGTGCTGCAGAGTAATGTTTCTAATGATTGAATTTGCTGTGCTGGAACATGATGTTTGTGACCGCCTCAAAAATAGGAGAACAACCGAAATGCAGTTTGGAAACAGTGGTGATATTACCAATGTTCGATGATGTTTTCCTGCATCAGAGTTGGGTCAGTATTTGGAATAAATGCTATAATGAAACGAGAACTGTGTGTATACGAATGAGATTTTTACTCTGCAGCGGAGGGTGCGCTGGTATGAAACTTCCTGGCAGATTAAAACTATGTGCCGGACCGAGACTCGAACTCGGGAACTAGTACTCCTGAAAGAAAGGATGTTCGAGTCTCCATCCGCCGCACAGTTTTAATGTGTGCGTATACGCATTTTGCCAGATGTTAAGGTATCGTGTGCCCTTAGTGACATGCTGCATGCGTGGAAATTTCTCCGTGACCCAGAATGCACTGCTAAGTTTGTAAGGATGTTCATCAAGTAGTATATGATAATACATAATTTTTTACTGGCTTTCACAAAGCCTACATTTCTAATCCATTAAAAATCTGTGGACTAAAACCTAGAAAAGTTATTATCATTTCTAAGAAATAACTTCTGTGCCAGTGGGTGGTTTTTATTTTAATTTTTATGGATGTGCGATGAGACTGTGTAGTACTGGCTTTTTACCACACTCTGCACTAATGGACAGCTACGAGTGTTACTGTCACATCACAGTTTCGTTAGTTAGGGGTTAACTCGTCTTTGAGTTTGGCGGCAATATTAGATAATTTCACTGCAGCTTCATACATCCTTGAGGTTAGCAGTTAATCTTACTATAATTTCATATGTGATTTTATGTTCGCAGTGGAGGCAAACAAGGACACATGAGTAAAACAGACAGTAATGATGTCCCATTATATGTGCACTAGATTTTACCTACATCTATACGGTGTGTGAAGTGAGTAGGTTAACTATTGTATATACAATAACATCAGTTGCCCTCACATGTCTGCCTGTTCGGGTAAGCGTAGCCGTGATTTGCATCCAACTCCCCGACAGCCACAACGCAAGACAATGCGCCATGCGCAGCTTAGCTGCTAAGCGGTGCTTCCAGAGGAGCAAGGGCAGAGGGCACATCTATGCATTGTGCTGGGAAAGTAGCTATACATTCCCCACTTCACCCTCTTCGAGGCCGAGGGTTCCCTTTCTTCTCTTTTTTTTCTAACTTTCTAAAATATCCTATTTACTTCCTCAGGGTTCAATCTGTCTGTGTCATTGAAAACGGTTCAACGGTTTAGTCATGAAAACATAACAGACAGAGATAGCTTTTCATTTATGACATTAGTCTGGAGCTATAAATTAATTACATTGAGTACTGTACACAATTATATTCATTACGTTGAGTCGTCTTATGCAGAACTAATCAACCAAAGTCAGTGTAAAAAACTTTTTGAAGGAGAAAATGTATTTCCCCAATTAACGTAATATCTACATCTACATCTACATCTACATCCATACTCCGCAAGCCACCTGACGGTGTGTGGCGGATGGTACCTTGAGTACCTCTATCGGTTCTCCCTTCTATTCCAGTCTCGTATTGTTCGTGCAAAGAAGGATTGTCGGTATGCCTCTGTGTGGGCTCTAATCTCTCTGGTTTTATCCTCATCGTCTCTTCGCGAGATATACGTAGGAGGGAGCAATATACTGATTGACTCTTCGGTGAAGGTATGTTCTCGTAACTTTGACAAAAGCCCGTACCGAGCTACTGAGCGTCTCTCCTGCAGAGTCTTCCACTGGAGTTTATCTATCATCTCCGTAACGCTTTCGCGATTACTAAATGATCCTGTAACGAAGCGCTCTGCTCTCCGTTGGATCTTCTCTATATCTTCTATCAACCCTATCTGGTACGGATCCCACACCGTTGAGCAGTATTCAAGCAGTGGGCGAACAAGCGTACTGTAACCTACTTCCTTTGTTTTCGGATTGCATTTCCTTAGGATTCTTCCAATGAATCTCAGTCTGGCATCTGCTTTGCCGACGATCAACATTATATGATCATTTCATTTTAAATCACTCCTAATGCGTACTCCCAGATAATTTATGGTATTAACTGCTTCCAGTTGCTGACCTGCTATTTTGTAGCTAAATGATAAAGGATCTATCTTTCTGTGTATTCGCAGCACATTACACTTGTCTACATTGAGATTCAATTGCCATTCCCTGCGCCATGCGTCAATTCGCTGCAGATCCTCCTGCATTTCAGTACAATTTTCCATTGTTACAACCTCTCGATACACCACAGCATCATCTGCAAAAAGCCTCAGTGAACTTCCGATGTCATCCACCAGGTCATTTATGTATATTGTGAATAGCAACGGTCCTATGACACTCCCCTGCGGCACACCTGAAATCACTCTTACTTCGGAAGACTTCTCTCCATTGAGAATGACATGCTGCGTCCTGTTATCTAGGAACTCCTCAATCCAATCACACAATTGGTCTGATAGTCCATATGCTCTTACTTTGTTCATTAAACGACTGTGGGGAACTGTATCGAACGCCTTGCGGAAGTCAAGAAACACAGCATCTACCTGTGAACCCGTGTCTATGGCCCTCTGAGTCTCGTGGACGAATAGCGCGAGCTGGGTTTCACATGAGCGTCTTTTTCGAAACCCATGCTGATTCCTACAGAGTAGATTTCTAGTCTCCAGAAAAGTCATTATACTCGAACACAATACGTGTTCCAAAATTCTACAACTGATCGACGTTAGAGATATAGGTCTATAGTTCTGCACATCTGTTCGATGTCCCTTCTTGAAAACGGGGATGAGCTGTGCCCTTTTCCAATCCTTTGGAACGCTACGCTTTTCTACAGACCTACGGTACACCGCTGCAAGAAGGGGGGCAAGTTCCTTCGCGTACTCTGTGTAAAATTGAACTGGTATCCCATCAGGTCCAGAGGCCTTTCCTCTTTTGAGCGATTTTGATCATAATATTATTCAAATCAGTAAATAACTTGTACTACACACTTTCTAGCCTATGTTCTTCTCAGGGTCCAATCTAGCTCCATCCCAAATTTCATCAAAATTGGTGAAGCGATTTAGTTGTGAAAACGTAACATACAGAGTTACTTTCACATTGACAGTACTGCTATGGAAGTATGGATTAAACACATTAAGGAATTTTTAAAGACTGTTTTCATTACGCTGAATCATAATATGTAGAACATATGAATCAGTAAACGGATTTTCGCAATTTTTCGACTGGGATCTCGATATGGACAGAACGGAAAATATGGGCAAAATAGAACATTATGCAAACTATCGAAACGTCTTCTTTTGCGCAAAGTAAGGGCCACAAACCTTTATTGTCCTCATCTTGGTGCTGATTTACAGTTGCCAGTAACTGTCAGACGTGTACGACAAATTTCTTCACACGATAGACATCTTGTGTTCAGGAAACGACTGCAAAGACGCTCAAACATAAAAAGGCTAGATTGAAGTTAGCTGAAAAACATATGTCATGAATTTCATAATGGGATAATGTGATCTACAGTGATTAGAAGAAGCTTAATTTAGATGCCCTGGATGGATTTCAGTGTTATTGGCATTGTCTGAGAACAGAGCAACAGGTAAGAATGAACAGAAATTTAGGTAGTGAAATTGTTGGATTTGGGCAGTCTTCCCGCGAAGGGATATCACGCATCCCTTGGGTGAACGCTAGAATGAACTCAATCATCTACTCTTCTATGTTACAGACAGAACTGATTACAATGTATAAGGAGTTGGGGGACTAGAGTTTAATGTTGCAAAGAAATAATTCATTTACACATGCTTCTAATACACTCAGAAAGTGGTTTAAAGATAAATATATCTATACCTTACCCTGACATGTACGTGGTCCGGATTTGAACCCGTGGAAAACCTTTGGGAAGTACTTGGAAGGCGTGTTTATTTCAATGGAAGGCAATTTGAAGCTGTATGTGAGCTGAAAATAGCGATACGAGAAAAGTGGGCGACAATTTTATTGCAAGAACCACAAACCTTAACCAAATCTTCAACGAAGAAAATTTTTGAGGCAATTAGGAAGAATGGAGAATGGTCAAAGCACTAACATAGTAATAACACAAGCGGACAGGGAATGCCCTTATACCAGTTTCCACCAGGAAATGCAAACGCCTTTTTTCGTTTACTTACATTATGTAAGAAACTATGTATTCTTTTATGCCTTGTATGTATCTACTACTTTCATAATAAATTCTAGGCATATATGCTTTAGGCATTGTGCTATTACTTCCGTAAGAACCCCGTCTTTATGCTGATTTCCTCTACTGTAGATTCTACAGACTACGTGGTCCTACTGCTTAGGTGCCGTTTTGAGGCGGTGGAAGTGAGTGCTACAGGCACCAAGAAGCTCGATAAAAGAAGTCGTTAATAAACTTGTCGTTCGTTAAGTGCAGCAATCAGACAATTTGAAATTATGATGGCAACTCCAAATTACAATCGCATCCCCACCATCGGACGCCTCAGTGCCGCCGCTTTCGTAATCTGTTATGTGCCGGCATTGGAGAGTATCTCTCTTGCTCTGTCTCATGTACATGTATTTTATCTTCGTTTTTGTGTCCTGTGATTTCGTATGTGTGTGACGTTTCTCGAATGGCCGAGCCTTGTCTACTGGAGCACGAAAAGCTTCCTGGTATCCAGGCGCTTCTGACACCTATTTTCACTGCCTTTTTACCCTGTTAAATCCGCTAACTTTTTAAAATATGTTTGTGGGTCTTTGCGAAGATGTACATATTTAATTCAGCCTGTGGTCGAGTCTTATTAAAGCAGAGTTTCGCTATGTCTTTCCGTCGCTATCCCTTTCTAGGGATTGTCAGAGCTGGAACTGGAGTAGGGGTTGCTCGTTTCCAAGCCATACAGCTGGGCATGCAATTTTATCTTTTCATATAGCCCGACAAGGGAAACGTGAACTTACCTTTACTACAAATTGTACCTCTAATACGATCAGCCGACAATACACGCTTTCATTTCTTGGTATTAAATTCTAACTTATGCAGACCACATACATTCTTTTCATACTATACGAAAATGGCGATGGTCCACCAGATTGAGTACGTGTGGAAAACCTGGGTACCACGTTGCACACAGGTGTATATTAAAATTCTTTGTTAATACAACAAAATTCAGTCAGATTACAGATCGTATTCACATAGTGTTAACATTCCAGCTTCTACCCTCAGATGCACGTATCTAATTAAGTACTAATTAATGAGCACCTAATTTAAATGTCCATGATTACCCAGTATGGAGCTAGATTGCTTTAACAAATAAATTATTACATAATTAGCGATCCAACGTTGTCCTATCAAATAAGCCTTGAGCAGTTAGTATCCAGCGTTGGATACGTGTGTTAGTAACTTTTCATGCACTGATAACTTAAGGTTTGATATCAACAACTGCCTTGATTTTGTAAATATTAGTTTCTTAAAACCAGCTCATACTTAGTTTCTAGAAGTAAATATTGTTCGTGACTGCCGAAGTTTTGTCCGCAAAATGAGTTCATCTCAGTAAACGTGAAAGTCAATTGTTCAAATGTGTGTGAAATCTTTTGGGACTTAACTGTTATGGTCATCAGTCCGTAATCTCACACACTACTTAACCTAAATTATTCTAAGGACAAACACTCATACCCATGCCCGAGGGCCGACCGGGGTGGCCCAGAGATTCTAGGCGCTACAGTCAGGAACCGGGAGACCACTACGGTCGCAGGTTCGAATCCTGCCTCGTGCATGGATGTGTGTGATGTCTTTAGGTCAGTTTGGTTATGTAGTTCTCAGTTCTAGGGAACTGATGACCACAGAAGTTAAGTCCCATAGTGCTCAGAGTCATTTGAGCCATGCCCTAGGGAGGACTCGAACCTCCGTCGGGACCAGCCACACAGTCCATGACTGCAGCGTCTTAGACCGCTCGGCTAATCCCGCGCGGCGAAAGTCAA
Source organism: Schistocerca cancellata (assembly GCF_023864275.1). Taxonomy (NCBI): domain Eukaryota; kingdom Metazoa; phylum Arthropoda; class Insecta; order Orthoptera; family Acrididae; genus Schistocerca; species Schistocerca cancellata. Next base: position 172,960,908 of record NC_064631.1, read on the forward strand.
TTAATGGAACAGCAAATGAGCATAGACAGAGACTTTGTAATTCTGACCGAAATTCACGATAGCAGAATGACCTCATGTTTTGTGTTATAAAGCTGCGTATGCTATGCAATGTTTAATAGCCAAATTAATTATGACGTAATGTGACAGACAAACCTGTGTATGGTCAAGCTATTACCATTTGATTTCAGCGCCTATAGCACTTCATAAAATAAAAATTCTTCTTACGTAAATAATGTCAATCTCTGTAGAAGGCATTTACGTTAAGAAGTAGGCTGTATTGAAAATTCCTGGAAGATTAAAACTGTGTGCTGGACCGAGACTCGAATTCGGGACCTTTGCCTTTCGCGGGCAAGTGCTCCCCCATCTGAGCTACCCAAGCACGAGTCACGCCCCGTCCTCACAGCTGTACTTCTGCCAGTACCTCGTCTCCTACCTTCCAAACTTCACAGAAGCTCTCCTGCGAACCTTGCACAACTAGGACTCCTGGAAGAAAGGATATTGAAACATGGCTTAGCCACAGCCTGGGTGATGTTTCCAGAAGGAGAGAAGTATGCTGGATTATCAGTCTTTTAGTACGACTGTGACAGTGAACTACCACGGCGTACTCGAAAGATCTTTCGAGGAACCAAGCTGGTCTTCGCAGCTGAGCGCAAGACAGTCATCAAAACAAGCACGTCGCTATCAACAGTGCTCTGGTTATAATCAGTACCACTGCGGCACCTCACACTGGAGCCCGTGAAGGTATCATAATATTGAGACATTTATTCAGCTACTTTGACATGATTCATAGCAGATAGCACAGACCTTTTTCGAATGTGTGTAATAGATGAAGACACTTCAGAGAGTAAGTTACACTTTATTACTGAATGCTGCATTACACTTTGGAAATTTGTGGTAATTTCCTGTGGGACCAAATTGCTTAGGCCATCGGTCCCTAGGCTTACAACCTACTTAATCTAACTTAAACTAACTTACGCTAAGGACAACGCACACATCCATGCCCGAGGAAGGACTCGAACCTCCGACGAGGGGAGTCCACCTTAATGGGATATCCGACGAGGGGACTACATTTTAATGTGATACCTACACATGACACTATTTTTCAACATGGTCACCAGGTCTCTGTGAACAATGATCGGAACGTTCTACCAACCGTTCAGTTCCTCTATAGCAAAAATCCGCTCCTTAGTCACGGAGCCATTCGACAAACTCTGGTTGCACGTCCTCACCGTCCGAGAATCTGCGATTTCTGCGAATCAGTTTCGCGACTGCATGGACTGTCATTTGCTGTGGATATTAACGACATTTCTTCCCAATCATTGGTCCACGTATGTGTGAATTCGGTAAATTTTTGGCACCATTTCACTACGGCTGGACAGAACATTGCGTTTGGTGCATATATCGCTAGAATTTCATGGTGCCCAATTATGACGTTTAGCCACTTTGAGCCCGTCCAGCGTACTTCAGCTTCGGAGCACGTTTCCAATTACCACGCCATCCCACTTCCACACTGTGATGCACCTGCAATTTCTGCTGTGAGGAAACTGCGCCTGTAAAAAGAGAAAAAAAAAACAATAATAGAATAGCACTACCAGTTCAAGCCAAGATAACGATCATGTCACATCGACTGACAGATTACTCACAGATGACCGACTTATATTCAACTACATACCAATCCCTCCCCCTCCACCCCACCCACTCCACCCCGCTCCCTGAGGACAAATAAACAAAGATTTTTCGTGTATAAAGCTATCGATAATATAGCTATTACTACGAAGAACGGAGTAGGTGCCCAAGTTACTGTTCATGGTCTTTCAGTGTTTTGTGGATACGTACTGAATTTGACACTTACTAATGCTGATACTAGTACACATGGTAATGGTTGGGTAACTGTGGCTCTAGTTCGTGGTGGTAAAGTGGAGACTGTATCAGGGCTGGAGACTTTTAACAGCCGAGAAGTTATTGCTTATCGTACATGTCAGATATGTGAACTGTATAACAGAGATCGTGGTTCATCTTACTATATGTCTACAATACCGCTGGTTCTACCAGTTCCAGTTTTATATATATATATATATATATATATATATATATATATATATATATATATATATATATATTGTGGTGCTGCAATTAAAATGCCTAATTGTCCATAAAATGATGACTGCAGTGGACACCACATATTTCTCTTATTGCTCGATTTCGTGCTATCAGCACTGTCCAAGTGATGAGTTACCTCGGACAATAATGTCCTTAAGACATTATTGGGTGAAAATATGCACAATATATTAGGAGTTTGCTTCGTTTTCCTCGGGGATAGGAATTATACGAAGAGCAAAAGTAGATGAATGTGATTGTTTCAATGGCTTAGTGATACGTTGCTTCCAGCTCAAGTTTTCATAAATGTGTAAATACCAGTGGAGCAACCTTTCAGGAAGAAAAAGTGTGATGTGCTAAGCAAATATTTTCTATTTAAATGTAAGACTGCAGTTGAGTATCTTACTTTTCCGAATACTTTGGAAAAATACGTCAGTAAGGAAACTGGTTGATAGTTATTTAGGTCTTTCTTGTTACCTTCCTTACGAAGAGGCATGCAATGGAATACTATAATCTTTCTGCAAAAATACCTTTATACCAATGATACAGTATATATACCAAAAAACCATTATTTACGAAATTGGAAGACTTTTTAAAAATTCTGTTTGAAATTCCTTCAACCCAATAGGAGCTACCGTTCTTGTAAACTTTTATAATTCTCTAATATCAGTGAAGGGTGTTGGTAGTACTTCTAACTGCTTAAAAATTTGTGGAAAGACATTTTACATACATTGTTCCCTTCTTCAGCTGGGCCGTTTAATCCTCTGTCTGATGCTATATTTAGAATGTGATTTTTAAAAACACTTGGAACTTGAGAATCAACAGCGTTATTCAGTTTAATTGTAGTAGTACCTTACACACTGACTCGTTGTCTACATCTACATCTACACCTACGTATGTACTTCGCTTACCCCTTCTCGGTGAATAACGGAGGAGACTTTGTACGACTACCAGTCATTCTCTTTCCTGTTCAACTAACTAATAGTATGACGGAAAAACCACTGTCTGTATGCTTCCACAAAAGTCCTAATTCCTCTTATGGTTTATTAATATTCCTAGCAAAATGTACGTTGGCATCAGAAGAACCTTTAAACAGTCAGCCGCAAATATTAGCTCTATAAATTTTCTCAGTAGTGTTTCACGAGAAGAACGCCGTCCACCTCTCGGGGACTCCCATTTTTGTTCAAGGAGCATTTCCATTATATTCGCATTTCGATCGAACCTACCGGTAAGAGATCTGCCGCCATACCTCTGAATTATATCGATATATTACATTAATCCGACCCAGGTTGGATTCCGAACACTCTAGCAGTACCGAAGAATCATTAAGAGTAGTGTTCTGTACGATGCGTCCTTTATGCAGCAGATGAGCTACACTTTCCTAGAATTCTCCCAATAAACCGAAGTCGACCATTCGCCTTCTCTATTATTGTCCTTAGGTGCTCGTTCCACTTCATATAGCTTTTCAACATTACGACTACATATTTCATGGACATTACTATATCATGTTGCACACTACCAATAATGTAGTCGAATGTTAGATACTTGTTTTTCCTACTCATCTGCATTAACTTACATTTTTCTAAATTTAGAGCAAACTGCCATTCATCACACCAAACAGATATTCGTGTCTCCAGTTTATCAATAGCTCTTATCTTTTTAATCTTATAAGCTGAATTTTTACCATTTTATGCATATTTCCGGATATTTTAATGGCATTCTTTAAAACATTACAATATTTTTTGCATAGAACGAAAGTAACGTCCTATCTTGACTTTTCTGATCATTATATAAATTTTCCTTTTCCTCTTACATGAGAGTTTAATCCTTTTAATTAGCAATGCCCTACTTCTTATTTAATGGACTTTTTGGAAATTTGTGGTAGGGTCTTATGGGACAAAATGGTCAAACGTCCCCTTAGAAAAATTTATGAATGACTGTGCTGATAAACCTCTTACATTATTTGCTTTTGTAACAGCTGCTTTGCCAAAAGTGGAGTTTGGTAAGTAACATTTAATTAAGAAAATTCTGAGGTTGGTACCGCGGTGGTTCCCTCTGGTGCAGATCGCTAAGCAATATTGTTTCACATGACCCACATACACCCCCTACTCCAATTGAAACGTCCCCTTAGACAATTAAGAATGACTGTGCGGGAAAAACACTTACGTTATTTGATACAGAAACAGCTGAGTAAAACTCAACGTACTCATACATTACTTTCTTTACTTATTCTCATCAACACTAAATTGATACACAATATTTTTAGCGCAACGCAATCTGACCTTCAACAATCTCTACAAAAGAATGACCCTGACTAACAATAACTTATACCTTTCATGAATCACTTACCTCACAAAATCTTCGTTACTCGAACTACTGCAATACAGCGAGTGCCAATACTCCCAGTTAAATAAAAGATTCTAACTACTGAAAGCACAAACTACATAGTTAGCAAATGAAAGATTTTGATAAAAAACAACCAATTTATTTACCTTAATAGTGTTCAAAAGTTAACAGCGCGTAGCGTTGCGCAGTTGGAGGTGAGCCGCCAGCAGTGGTGGATGTGGGGAGAGAGATGGCGGAGTTTCGAGAGCGGATGATCTGGACGTGTGTCCATCAGAGACAGTAAATTTGTAAGACTGGATGTCATGAACTGATATACACTCCTGGAAATGGAAAAAAGAACACATTGACACCAGTGTGTCAGACCCACCATACTTGCTCCGGACACTGCGAGAGGGCTGTACAAGCAATGATCACACGCACGGCACAGCGGACACACCAGGAACCGCGGTGTTGGCCGTCGAGTGGCGCTAGCTGCGCAGCATTTGTGCACCGCCGCCGTCAGTGTCAGCCAGTTTGCCGTGGCATACGGAGCTCCATCGCAGTCTTTAACACTGGTAGCATGCCGCGACAGCGTGGACGTGAACCGTATGTGCAATTGACGGACTTTGACCGAGGGCGTATAGTGGGCATGCGGGAGGCCGGGTGGACGTACCGCCGAATTGCTCAACACGTGGGGCGTGAGGTCTCCACAGTACATCGATGTTGTCGCCAGTGGTCGGCGGAAGGTGCACGTGCCCGTCGACCTGGGACCGGACCGCAGCGACGCACGGATGCACGCCAAGACCGTAGGATCCTACGCAGTGCTGTAGGGGACCGCACCGCCACTTCCCAGCAAATTAGGGACACTGTTGCTCCTGGGGTATCGCAACCGTCTCCATGAAGCTGGGCTACGGTCCCGCACACCGTTAGGCCGTCTTCCGCTCACGCCCCAACATCGTGCAGCCCGCCTCCAGTGGTGTCGCGACAGGCGTGAATGGAGGGACCAATGGAGCCGTGTCGTCTTCAGCGATGAGAGTCGCTTCTGCCTTGGTGCCAATGATGGTCGTATGCGTGTTTGGCGCCGTGCAGGTGAGCGCCACAATCAGGACTGCATACGACCGAGGCACACAGGGCCAACACCCGGCATCATGGTATGGGGAGCGATCTCCTACACTGGCCGTACACCACTGGTGATCGTCGAGGGGACACTGAATAGTGCGCGGTACATCCAAACCGTCATCGAACCCATCGTTCTACCATTCCTAGACCGGCAAGGGAACTTGCTGTTCCAACAGGACAATACACGTCCGCATGTATCCCGTGCCACCCAACGTGCTCTAGAAGGTGTAAGTCAACTACCCTGGCCAGCAAGATCTCCGGATCTGTCCCCCATTGAGCATGTTTGGGACTGGATGAAGCGTCGTCTCACGCGGTCTGCATGTCCAGCACGAACGCTGGTCCAACTGAGGCGCCAGGTGGAAATGGCATGGCAAGCCGTTCCACAGGACTACATCCAGCATCTCTACGATCGTCTCCATGGGAGAATAGCAGCGTGCATTGCTGCGAAAGGTGGATATACACTGTACTAGTGCCGACATTGTGCATGCTCTGTTGCCTGTGTCTATGTGCCTGTGGTTCTGTCAGTGTGATCATGTGATGTATCTGACCCCAGGAATGTGTCAATAAAGTTTCCCCTTCCTGGGACAATGAATTCACGGTGTTCTTATTTCAATTTCCAGGAGTATATATATATATATATATATATATATATATATATATATATATCAGTTCATGACATCCAGTCTTACAAATTTACTGTCTCTGATGGACACACGTCCAGATCATCCGCTCTCGAAACTCCGCCATCTCTCTCCCCACATCCACCACTGCTGGCGGCTCACCTCCAACTGCGCAACGCTACGCGCTGTTAACAGCCAACTGCCCAATGCTACAATAGCGAACAGCCTCAGACTGCACACAGCACAGCCAGTGATTTTCATACAGAGCGCTACGTGGCATTACCAATAAAAAAAAACTTAAACAGCCTACGTACAACTGCTAAAGTCTTCGGTCCCTAAACCTGCACACTAATTAATCCAACTTAAACTATCTTACGCTGTGGACAACACACACACCCATGCCCGAGGGAGGACTCTAACTACCGACGGGGAAAGCAGCACGGACCGTGACAAGGCACCCCAGACCGAGCGACTACCCCGCGCGGCTAATGGACTTTCTGGGTAACGTTTTAGGGAAGCTACTTTCAAATAATGACACACACATCTATGGAAACCTCTTCCATAGACTTCCTTCCTCATCTACACTTCAATCAGTCGTGAACGCGGTAACACATAGTGCGATTGTCCAAAGTAATGCGAGGCGCTAGGCGAAAACTACACCGAAAGTCTTCTATAATACGTTTGATTTGTTATTCTTGGCAAAAGTGCCTTGGTTTCTCTGTATATCAGTAGTTGTTTTAAAGCGATTCCACTGTCATGAAGTTACTATATGCAACACCCCAAAGCTTCGTTTACTATCCCAAACTGCTGGTGACCATTCCCTATGCAGCTACTAGTTCGATTTGTCACGTTTCTTTATATCTCGTTGCTGCTACATTTGCTCCTGTTGTTCTAATATTGTATTTCAGCGACATCTAGAGTCCCATTACTTGAACCATGCTCCTTGCTTATCAGGCACGCATTGAACTAAGCTGTGGATGTAAGCGGAGTGACGCTATTGAGCTTCTGGTAGTAATTGAATATTCTAAACACGAAAATGTCCAAGGAACAAAATAATTTTTTATGTGATGTGTCAATATCTCCTTGCTGATCCATTAATAATTCTGACAGGCGAACACACTGTCCACTGTGGGAAAAAGAGATGCTGTAATAAATCCAATTACCTCTTGTATTTCATATACCGAATTTTGCATCTCTCGGCTGCTCAGACGTCTACGCAATACACATTTTCCATAATCTACACTGCTGGTCATTGAAATTAAAACATCTGGAAGGACAGCAAATAACGTTTATATATTGTTGGTTAATGAGTGCTATGCGTACCAGAGATACTGTTTTTCATGCAAGTGTTCTGGCGTGAAATATGTTTTCAGCAAATGTAGTAGATCATCGAAGGTTGGTACTGATATTCTGAAGTAGTTGAAGAACTTGCCACTGTCTTCACGTAACTCACTATATAAAGTATAGAAGTGTCCATATACTGTACGAGTGGTGCACATTGGGTGTTGGCAGTATTTACTTTTACGATGTTGGTGCCTGAAATTTCTTTTGATCAACAAAGCCAGAGACAATACTTGGCCTGAGTCCATATTATTGACTGAGGGGATGTACACGGCATGAACAGAGCCGATTACGCGCAGCAGCAGCGTTGCTAAGCAGATGGCGGTGGTCTCTTTGTCTGATGAGCAGTGTTTCGTTGACACCTGAACATCGGTGACACCGTATGTGATGGTGCCAGGAGCGTAGGAATTGTACCAATGAGGAGTTGGGTCATGTGCACTACTCGCATGAGAGCAGATTCAGTCTGAGTACAGATTGATGAAGTACCCTCATATGGCGAGAGGTAGGAAGATGTAATGCACCCAGGAGCTTTGGCGAACGTGATTTTTTTGGGTAATTAGGTGTTACAGTGTAGTATGAAAAATGTTGAATGAATGTAGTGGTCTCCAAAAAGGAAACACACACTGGTCAACGTTACTGTGCCACTCCTGTCTTTCCCAATATGCGTCGTTTGGCGGATCTGCCATACCACAACTTCATTTTTATGAACGACAATGCCTGACCGCTTCGATTAGCGCAGGTGAAGGATATTCGGCGAATGAACTGGCCTGCCCATTCCCTCTACTTGAATCCCATCAAGTAGATGTTGGATGAGTTGGGAGACGTCAACATGCACTAGCGACAATCTAGCAGTGTCAGCCGTGCTGGTGGAGCAATGGAACGCTTACCACACTACTGTGTGGTCAAACTTAGAGCACGGTGCAGAGCATGCATTGCTGTCCGTGGTGATCACATAAATATTGGGACAAGGGAGGTTCTACACCAAAGTACCATTATCCAAGATGGCAGTGATGACGTCATCAACTGATGTCAGTTGATAATGTCATCCAAAATGGCGTTTGTGACGTCCGTTGATGACGTCATTCTAGATAGCGGCCATGACGTCAGCTGATGATGCAAGGACCATTATGCTAGATGACGGGAAAGTGCCACAGCCCCCCGCCATGCCCCCCCCCAGTGGGAAGTTCAAATTCCATCAGGACAATGCAACCTCTACTACCCTGAGAAAGTGGCGGGAAAGAAAGGTCACTTGGGTTACCTCCAGTAACCTAAGTCATCCGACCGCCACCTCCTCCTAGGAATTGGTGCAAAGCTTGAATTTTAGTGGTATAGAAAGGTCACTTGGGCTATCTCTACTAACTTAAGAAAATGGTGAGAAAGAAAGCTCACCTGCACTAACCTAAGTCATCCAACCACCAGCACCTCCTCCTAGGGATTCGCAGGAAAAGGACTCGACCAGTGCAGGACATAAGTCTTAATTAGTCTAGTACACAGAGCCACCACAAGAGAGCATTGTCATCCATTCTGTGACATAGTCCAAGATGATGGTCCAGGATGTGGGAAATGGCAGGAAAAGGACTCTGCCTGTGCCGGACATAAGTCTTTATTTTGCAGACAGTGTCTCCACCACAAGATCTAGAATGCAACTGGCCTAGTACACAGTACTGCCACCATAGGGTGCTGTCGTTCCTCCTGTGACATAATTCAAGATAGTAGTCTGGAGGGGGAAAAAGACTCAGCCTGCACTGGGCTGCTGGAGAGAGTGAGAAAGGAGTGTACTTTATTTATTTTGGAACAATTTATTTAGGTATGGATGATATCATCAACTGACATCACGGACGCCATCTTGGATGATGTCGTCAACTGACGTCAGTTGATGACATCATCACTGCCATCTTGGATAACAGTACTTTTGCGTAGAACCACCCTTGTCCCAATATTCACATACCGTATTGAAAACCATGTCTCACCTTTTGTGATGTCTAGGGGACCATCATAAATGCCGATGGCCTGAGTGTAGTTATTGTTTTTTTAATAAAAGTGTCATTATTTCGTCTCATTGCATATTTCCTTGAGTTACGTTCTGTACAATGGTGCAGAAATTGTTGCTACGTTTACTCCAAGTTGCATGGAGCTTTGTTGCATGGCAAAGACACAAAATGCGAAATTTCCTTTCGTCTGTAACTGTTGCACCTGTTGGTTATTATAAGCTGACAGAACTACAGTCATCCGGTATAGCTGATGGTTCTTTGATGGCTCTGGGAGATGCTGGAGTGAAATTACAACATATTAAATATAATTCCACTTTATCACAAGATACATACAGGGTGTTTCAAAAATGACTGGTATATTTGAAATGGCAATAAAAACTAAACGAGCAGCGATAGAAATACACCGTTTGTTGCAATATGCTTGGGACAACAGTACATTTTCAGGCGGACAAACTTTCGAAATTACAGTAGTTACAATTTTCAACAACAGATGGCGCTGCAAGTGATGTGAAAGATATAGAAGACAACGCAGTCAGTGGGTGCGCCATTCTGTACGTCGTCTTTCTGCTGTAAGCGTGTGCTGTTCACAACGTGCAAGTGTGCTGTAGACAACATGGTTTATTCCTTAGAACAGAGGATTTTTCTGGTGTTGGAATTCCACCGCCTAGAACACAGTGCTGTTGCAACAAGACGAAATTTTTAACGGAGGTTTAATGTAACCAAAGGACCGAAAAGCGATACAATAAAGGATCTGTTTGAAAAATTTCAACGGACTGGGAATGTGACGGATGAACGTGCTGGAAAGGTAGGGCGACCGCGTACGGCAACCACAGAGGGCAACGCGCAGCTAGTGCAGCAGGTGATCTAACAGCGGCCTCGGGTTTCCGTTCGCTGTGTTGCAGCTGCGGTCCAAATGACGCCAACGTCCATGTATCGTCTCATGCGCCAGAGTTTACACCTCTATCCACACAAAATTCAAACGTGGCAACCCCTCAGCGCCGCTACCATTGCTGCACGAGAGACATTCGCTAATAATATAGTGCACAGGATTGATGACGGCGATATGCATGTGGGCAGCATTTAGTTTACTGACGAAGCTTATTTTTACCTGGACGGCTTCGTTAATAAACAGAACTGGCGCATATGGGGAACCGAAAAGCCCCATGTTGCAGTCCCATCGTCCCTGCATCCTCAAAAAGTACTGGTCTGGGCCGCCATTTCTTCCAAAGGAATCATTGGCCCATTTTTCAGATCCGAAACGATTACTGCATCACGCTATCTGGACATTCTTCGTGAATTTGTGGCGGTACAAACTGCCTTAGACGACACTGCGAACACCTCGTGGTTTATGCAAGATGGTGCCCGGCCACATCGCACGGCCGACGTCTTTAATTTCCTGAATGAATATTTCGATGATCGTGTGATTGCTTTGGGCTATCCGAAACATACAGGAGGCGGCGTGGATTGGCCTCCCTATTCGCCAGACATGAACCCCTGTGACTTCTTTCTGTGGGGACACTTGAAAGACCAGGTGTACCGCCAGAATCCAGAAACAATTGAACAGCTGAAGCAGTACATCTCATCTGCATGTGAAGTCATTCCGCCAGACACGTTGTCAAAGGTTTCGGGTAATTTCATTCAGAGACTACGCCATATTATTGCTACGCATGGTGGATATGTGGAAAATATCGTACTATAGAGTTTCCCAGACCGCAGCGCCATCTGTTGTTGAAAATTGTAACTACTGTAATTTCGAAAGTTTGTCTGCCTGAAAATGTACTGTTGTCCCAAGCATATTGCAACAAACGGTGTATTTCTATCGCTGCTCGTTTAGTTTTTATTGCCGTTTCAAATATACCGGTCATTTTTGAAACACCCTGTATGAAGATTTGCTTAATTTAGTATAATCCAACTTCACAGGAATGCTCTGAGTATTTACAACTGTCTCTGAACACTAAAGTATCACTGTATACAGACATTTTTACAACATCCTTCACTTGCATTACATAGACATAATGTTCAAAGTTAACGTTCACCGTAAGACATGATAATACATGGTGGCCTATGTAAAACGATGCTATCGGCTTAATCGTTGATCCCATACTTAAGCTGAGCCTTCCTTTGCACGACTGTATATCGGTGTCTCGGTGAGATGGCGCTGCGAAGCTGAAAGAGTGTGTGTGCCTTGGCTAGCGCCTCCCATTGGTCGTTACACTATGCAGCGGAACAGCGTTCGCTTCTCTGGTACCGATGCGATGTGTCGAATCCGTTACGGCACTATAATCTTTGGACGATGTCACACTCGGATGGTATGATGGAGATGAATGCACACTCATAATCCGTCGTGATGCTGTACGGGAAGCCCTAGAACCTCCACTGTTACCGCTTGGAGAGCTTCTGTCGATGCACCTTTCTCAACTGCTGCCTCAGTGGAAGCAACAGGAGTGGCCTCCTTGCTGACGATCAATGGTATAACGGCCTGCGTGTTGGCAACCTATGGTACTCCCGGTGTCACACACTGCCTACGTCGATGCTTGTTTCGCTCCAAACACACTGATATCCTGAGTCACTGTGCGTGACGTAGCTTTACGAGCCTCTACGGACTAACGAGCAATGCTGATGAGCAAACCGACTCTGATCATCGCTTCCATATTCCCATGACAGCTGTTCGGTTCCGTCCAACGCGTAGCAGTACTTCATGATATCGCCTGAACTGTAAATCGCTGTCTCGATGTCTCACGTTTAGAGTTGCTCACTACCAAAAATACAGCTTGGTAGTTTCCAGTACACTAATTAAATGACGCAGTATATGCTAGGATTACCAACAGCAATGTTATCAAAGGTAGGGAAAGAAACATAAATGAATGTTTGAATGAGAAACTGAAAGTGAACGACTTCGCTTTTTTTGTTTTGTTTTTGTTTTTTGTTTATTTCTTTTTCACATTAGGAGGACCACACGTTGTTCAGTGATAGTCCATTGTCTATTCTATATCCTTAAAAAGTATAAACTGTATTTCAAAAGTAATAAAAGTTTTTGATCTCGTAACTTCTACTACTTTATGTAACCAAATCGTCACTTTTGATGCAATTGACAATTTCGATGTTGCTAGAAATACTGTTTAATACTTTTACGTAATAGGTAGGAGCATAACTATGTAGAACACAAATGTTCCGTAGATTACAAGGCCCTTTAGATATCCTCACTCTGTTTTTAGGCAGTTCACCGCTTCCGGTTTCCAAAGAAATCTCTTAAGTCACTGATCATACACACAAAAAAAGCGATCAAAATGAAATAACGCCCGATAGCTCTGCAAAGCCCCTAACGTACATGTAACGTGTCTACGACCTTTAGGCTACTAGGGAAACTACCGTAGTGTACGCTTACTTAGTCTACATCAGCCTATGGAAGCATTACAACTTAAGTCACGGTCCTGCCATTTTACAATTCCGACACGTGTTCTTAGACAAACGGTCGTCAAACATTTTTGCTTAAGAGCCAATATTTACATTGTAGGGCAATACTTCGGCTGCATAGGAAGGGGGAGGCAGGGGGGATCTAAAGTCGTCAATCAAAGAGACGCTGAATTTTCACCAAAACATCGTTATTTGTCGATGTTTGCCACCTACACATTGTCCGCCCTAGTAGCTGAGTGGTCAGCGTGACGGATTGCCGTCCTCCGGGCCCGGGTTCGATTCCCGGCTGGGTCGGAGATTTTCTCCGCTCAGGGACAGGGTGTTGTGTTGTGTTCATCATCATTTCATCCCCATCCGGCGTGCAGGTCGCCCAATGTGGCGCCGAATGTAATAAGACCTGCGCCAAGGCGGCCGGACCTGCCCCGCGAGGGGCCTCCCGGCCAATGACGCCAAACGCTCATCATCATCATCACCTACACATTTTGAATCTAGTCGTTATAAGACATGAAATCAAATATTTTTAGGTAAAAAAGAAAATAATCTATTCTACATACAAGTATTTTTCTGAGGGCTTCCATAGTGACCAGACCTTTTTTTTCCCCTAAGCGGGTATTGTGGCCATAGCCATCGCAACAGGTACTGACTTCTGAGATTTTCGAGCACATTTTTTAGGCATCTTCACTCCCTAGTATCTTAAACAATTCGAAGCGTCTGCAGCTGACTGTTTTCAGTCTAGACTTTTGTAATAGACCACATGTAAGTGAGCAGAGGCAGTTTTAAACTATATAACTTCATTAACTCAAAGTTGTCACAGGATAGAAAGACGAATATGAAATTCGCTCTTGCTGGGGTGACCATCTTGGCCACTTTTTCCGACAACTAGTGTGGCCACCTTTCCCGATCGGACGCCGAGTCAGCATTAGAAGAAATTGTTAAATTGAAATAAGTAACAAGGAGCTATATTTGTAGGCCAAAAGACGTTGTTTAAAAATTGATACTGTAAATAATTATTTTTCTCCATACAAATACAGCAAGAAGAATAATATGACTAACTTATCCTTCTTCAGACGACTCAAAAACAAAGACGTTTTTACTAAAAACTGATGTTCAGGACAAAAATATGCGAAGGCCACTTTTCCCGTCCTGGTCGTTTTACTACACCTCCCTCTATCGATCTTGATATTAATTGTTTACCTCTACAATGTCATATTAATTAGTTAATAATAATAATGGCGACAAATGTTTACTATACCTTTTGAATTAATTTTTCTTTTAGTCATTGCATTCTGTTGCAACAGCCAACGGCATTGCCGCAGTTCCCGCCAGATCACCGAAGTTAAGCGCTGTCGGGCTGCGCTAGCACTCGGATGGATGACCATCAGGTCTGCCGAGCGCTGTTCGCAAGTGGGGTGCACTCAGCCTTTGTGAGGCAACTGAGGAGCTACTTGATTGAGAAGTCTCGGAAACTGACATACGGCCTGGAGAGCGGTGTGCTGACCACGTGCCCCTCCATATCCGCATCCAGTGACGCATAATAGCTGAGGATGACACGGCGGCCTGTCAGTACCGTGGGGCCTTCATAGTCTGTTGGAGAGGAGTTCAGTTTTTATTCTGTTACAACAGCCTTAATTTATTCCCATACTACTTGGTACAAACATGTGCCACATTTGAAGATGTTGGTCTGAATATTTGCATTCACGAAGCCTTATTACATCCATTTTATACTTACAGGAGGTGACAACAGTCGTGGGATAGCGATATGCACATATACAGATGGCGGTAGCATCGCGAACACGAGGTATAAAAGAGCGTTGTACTGGCAGAGCTGTCATTTGTACTCAATGATTCATATGAAAATGTTTCAAACGTATTTATGACCGCGCGACGGGAATTGACAGATTCCGAAGGCGGAATGGTAGTTGGAGCTAGACGTATGGGACATTCCATTTCGGAAATCGTTAGAGAATTCAGTATTCTGCGATCCACGGCGTCAAGAGTGTACCGAGAATATCGAATTTCAGGCATTACTGCCCACCACGGACAGTGCAGTGGCCGACAGCTTTCACTTAAATAACGAGAGCAGTGGCGTTTCGTGGAGTTGTCAGAGCTTGCAGACATGCAACACTGCGTGAAGTAACCGCATAAACTATGTAGGGCCAACGACGAACCTATCCGTTGGTACGTCCAGGCAAAATTTGGCGTCAGTGGGCTTTGGCAGCAGACGACCGATGGGCGACCTAAGCTAACAGCAGGACGCCTCTTGTAGCGCATCTCCTGGGCTCGTAAACATATGGTTGGACCAGAGACGACAGAAAAACCGTGCCTTGAACAGATGACTCCCGAGTTTAGTTGGTAAGAACCGATGGTAGGGTTTGAATGTGGCTCAGACCCCTCGAAATCATGACCGATGTTGTCAAGAAGGCTCTGTCCAAGCTGGTAGTGGTTCCATAATGCTGTGGGCTCTGTTTATATGGATTGGCTTGGGCTCTTTGGTCAAACTGAACAGATCATTGACTGGAAACGGCTATGTTCGACTACTTGGAGACCGCTGTCAGCAATTCATGGACTTCATGTTCCGAAACATGTCACTGGGCCACAACTGTTCGCGATTGGTTTGAAGAATGTTTTGGACAATGTGACTGAGTGAGTTGGCCACCTACATCACCCGACATGAATCCCATAGAACATTTATGGAACATAGTCGAGAGGTCACTTGATGCACAAAACCTCGCACAGGCAACACTTTCGCAATTATGGACGGGCATAGAGCCAGCATGGCTCATTGTATCTGCAGGTGACTTGAGTCTATGCTACGCCGAGTCGCTGCAGTACGCCAGGAAAAATGAGGTCGGACAAGATATTAGGAGATATCTCATGATTTTTGTCACCTCAGTGTACACCATAGCAGCTGATCGGTGGTAGTTGCGCACCCTCGTGGACTGTCAGCATTTGAAGACAAACAATAAAATATCGTCCCTATCGCTTCTATCAACTCCGCAGCGACTGCAGTACATACCACACTGCCCATGACGTAATACTACTGTCTCTGTATTTTTTTTTGTTACTATCAACTCCGCAGCGACTGCAGTACATACCACTCTTCCCATGACTGTCTCTACTACTGTCTCTGTATTTTTGTTTGTTACAGGGGCAAGAAAATTGAAAGAAGTCAGTTGCCTTTTTTTGGATACTGTTGTTAGTTGCTAGAAGGATATTTCGAGGGGCGGTGAATAAGTAATAGAACTCATTTTCTTTGTTGAAAGCTGGTAGGTTTAATTCAGGATTCCAACGTACCATATTAATCCCCACTCTTTTGGCTACCAAACCCTATTTTTCAACGTAATCTCCGTTCAATGCGACGGCCTTACGCCACCTTAGTGATAGTACCTTTATGTCAGCATGGTACAACTCTACCGGTTGGCGTCGGAGCCGTCTTTCTGCATCATCGACGTATTGCTTCCCGCGGAGTGCATTCTTAAGTGGGCCAAACAGATGTAAGTCGTAAGGTGTGAGATCTGGAATGTAGGGGGGATGAGGAAGATTAGTCCAATGAAATTTTGTGAGCTCCTCTGAGGTGCGCAGACCTGGGTGTGGCCTAGCGTTGTCATGGAGAAGGAGAATGTTTGCATTTTTGTGGCGACGAAAACGGTGAAGTCATTTCTACAAATTGCAACATTTCTCAAGTCAGAGCTGCGTGCGGCCGGTCGTCATACAGGAGATTGGACTGGTTTGCGCGACCTTGCGATGACGACAGATGTCTCACCCAACGACTCACCGTTCATTGCCAGGTCTCCCTTAACATTTTGCAAGGTCTTATGAACATTGGCGATGCTCTGGTTTTCCACCAAAAGAAACTCAATGACAGCTCTCGCCTGGAACGCATCTCCGTTACAGACGCCATTTTGAATGTTAGTATAGCGACGCCTCTAGTACCTCCGCCGCGGAAGTCGAACACACGCCAGAGCAAATGGACGTGGTCAGCCCATAGAGGGCTCCGCGTCCGCGGCGGCTATTCCGCGTAGCGGCTCTCGCACAGCGAGGGCGCCACCGCTACGCCACGTGCAGACAGTGGCCAATAGCAGCTCTCCCCGATTTTGTATATAGGGACCCGCTCTGCCCTAGTCCAGTCCCCCACCTTCTCCTTTTCCTTGAACGCATCCACACACTATATATTGTCGGCCACCTTGATCCCCCTCAACGCCTGGTGTCTCCCTTCCTCTCCACCCCCAACCAGTTGCCACGCCTTTACCGTTGTGTCCCTCCCTCTCTCCATCTCCACACCCTCCATCTCCTTTCCCAACTCAACTTCCACCATCTACCCCTCCCGGATGATGAGCTTCGCCCTGACATCTACCCTTCGTACGAACTCTAACACCCTCTTCCTGCCTCCTCCTCAGGGCTCCCTCTCCTCCCCCTCCCTCCTTCTGAGTGGCTTTCCCCTCCTACTCCCCCTCCATCTCTTGTGCCTCCTTTCAGTGTCTCTGCACTCCCTCCTGCCCTGTCTTCCCTTTTCCTCTCCCGCCCCACGTGTCTCCTGCCTCTTCGTGATCCCAAGGTTGCCCCTCCTCTCTTCATCCCGCTGCTTTCTCAGCTGCCTCATGCTCTCCCCTCCTTTTCCATCCTCTCTGAACTTTCCCTCGGCAGGTCCCACCTGGTAGTTTTACTCTTCTTCGTGTGTGCTCCAAGTGGGTTTTAAATGTGTTGTTTTGGAGTGTTTTTAATACTGTGGCCAACTTTTAACCTGTGCATGCGCATTCAGTGTCTTCTCTGTGTTTAAAGAATCGCCAACTGTGTTTTTTAACTTCCTGGTGACTTTTTAACTGTCCCCCATGAACGTCTACATGTCCATGTCTTTTTACCTCCATTTTCTTCCCTTACTCTATTTTATGTTCCCCTTTTTTATCTCCTTATGTATGTATCATTTTATTCTTGTTTTAGTTGTCGTGTCTCTCGGCTGAAGAGCGGCGGATTGTGCTGCTGACAGCCCTCCCCTGCCCATATGGGGCGGGGGAATGAAATCACAATTTAAAGAAAAACCTAGTCCAGCCCTCCCCAGGGCCCCCTTTTTCTCTTCCCTCCTTCTCCCCAAGCGGATTTTTCTCCTTCCCCCCCCCCTCTCCCCTGAGACCCTGCACCCCATACTTGCCTCTTTCCTTCCCACATCCCTCCCTACCTGGCCCTCTTCAGCGCGCCCCCCACTCATCTCCCCCATCTCTTCCCCTCCCTCCCTTCTTCCAGTCTCCCTCATCTCCTTGCGCCTCGCAGATCCTCCGTTTTGATCATCGTCAGTGTGCCACATCAGTGTTGTGTTTAGTGCTGTTTCTCCTGTGCGTCAAGAGGTGTAATTTTAATTGTGTGCTGCCTTGAGGTTCGCCGTCAGTGTTTGTTATGTGCTACGCCATCCGTCGATACCTTTTATGCTCCAGTCATACTGTGCCTTGTGTTCTTTTAACTGTCACAGTGTGTGGCTTTTTGTGTGTTCTACTTTTAAACAGTTTTTTATCCCCATTTTACAGTCACCCCGTTTTTTTGTCTATTGCCTTCCATGATGTTCCCCTTTTTTATATCTATGTTCACCATATTCTCTCCCTTGTTATTTTTAAATGTCTTCTATTGTTTGTTCTATGTCTTTCGGCTGAAGAGCAGCGCATATGCTGCTGCCAGCCCGCCCCGATGGGGAATTGAAATACAATAAAGAAAAAAAAAAACCTAGTCCTGTCAGTCTGGTACTCGCTCTGGATTGTGTGTCTATCTCGGTGGTACTGCGTTATGGTCGTTGCTCGTTGTTGACATTTACCTGGCTCTGGTTCCGAGTGGATTTACTGTTGGTGTTTGGTGTTGTGTGGTTTCTACAAGCCTCCGTTGTTCTCTCTTCCTTGTTGTGTCGGTCACTGTTGATTGCCGTTGCTCTGTCGTCCGTCTGTCGTCCGACTCGTCCTTGTGTTTACCCGGTGGTGCGTGCTCCGCCGGTGGTTTCCCCGCCTGGCGGCTCCGATCCGCAGCCCAAGGCGTTCCCGCGGTTGGTTTTGGTTACTACAACGCCACCTATTGGAACTTCGTGAAACTATCGGGGCTGAAGCGGGATTATTCCACAATGTCCAAAAAATAAATAAATGAATAAAAATATAAAATTACTGCATTTTTTCAACAGAAATTAGCTGAGAGGCAAAAAGGTGTTGCATTACCTTTTGAACTCCACTGGTATTATAAAATAGGGCTAAATGCTGTGGGAGCACGAACGCTTGATTTGGACCGCATGAGGGCTGTGGGCCGGAATTTGACGACCACTGTATCTAGGCGATGCTGCTTCATACACGAATCAAAACACCATTTCTTGAGAAGCAAGTTCACACTCAGTAGCGATATCTGAACGAGACTCCTACCTACTCTTTATATGGTATGTACATGGTTTTACACTGTTACTCTTACCTCCTTTACGCGGCAGCACTGATATGCTAAGTGTCTGGAAATAAAAGCATCTAGTACAAACCCACAGCACTTCCAAGTTTGCCATATAATATCTTCATGGTGATGGCATTTTAAACGCGAGCAGTCTATTTTTGCCGAGTCCTAAATTATTCCCTATGCTTTGATCCTTCCAGTGTTGGAGGAATTATTCATGGGTGCCTTGCCAAATGGTTCATTAACCGCTTGGTGAGATTTTTCCTCCTGTTTGTCTGAATAAATTATTTAACCTCTTAAATGAAGGAAACTTTATCAAGGTCACGTTTGTGAGTGTGTGGTCTTACATAAACGCTGTTACGCGCAATTCTTTGATAAGGTTAACTTCGGGTCTTAACCGTTCCAGCTTTAATGCCCCTCCAGATAGGCATCAGGGAATCCCGGGGCGAGGACAGGAGGCGGCGGCGCGGCGCGGTTATCCTAATTTGCCGGTTTTTATTAAGACGTTTGGGGTGGCTCGCGCCTCCGCCATTAATTACGGCGGCTATCGGCGCCGGCATCGCATTAGCCAGCGACGCCCTCAGGTCGCCACCCGCCCCCTGCCCGAGGCACCTCGCAGTGAGTTAGCGTCGCCGCCCGCGTATCGCAGCGTCGCCGGCACGAACCCCGTCGCACGCACTGAGTCTCCACGCAGTTGTCGACGCTGCACGCACGGATCGCGAGGGTGCCTAGAGGGATCTTCTAACTGCTAGAGATCTGCGGAGATTCAGGTTTCTCCCGATATCCTCACAAATAAGTACTTTATGGGTAAAAGTTTGCAGTAATTTCCTCTTAGACTTAAGAATGCTGCATCTATCATGGGCTGGGCAAAATGTGGGATACGGAGAAATGGAAAATAGCGGAGGTCATTTCAACATAGAAGAAAGGCGAAAGAAGCAACACGTATGATTGTAGCGGTATAAATACGCTTGCCTACAGAATCTACGGCGAAATGCTAAACCACAGCAACTAAATATCTCACATGCAATTTTCATGAAGGAACGAACAGGTTTTCGAATGGGAATATAATGCATAAACGATGTTTTCGCATTTAAACAGTAATACAAAAGAGACGAGAATTTGATCAGGAAACTCACCTAGAATTCGTGGATTATCAAAGTGCATTTGACAGAATTCATAGAGATAGGCAGTAGGCAAATACGTAAGAAAAGAAGATTCCCTAAACAGCTGATACAAGCCGCAAAAAGGCTATGTAAGGAACCCCGAATTAGAATTCACACTAGTGATGACATAACATTTGAAATACGAACAAATCAAGCAGCAAAAGAAACGTGTAGCCTTTCGCTAACATTATTCATTATCTATGCAAATGACATGGTCAGGGAATGGAAAAGACATACAACAGCATCAAGCATAAATATTGGTAGGAATAAACGTATTAACACGATGTTGTTCACGTATGGTCAAATTATAATACAAGACAGCGAAAATAAATTACAAAATTAATGAAACTGCATGAACTAAATGGTTCCGGAGAAACATTAAGCGCCGGCACGTCGGTATGGAGCGTAACCGCAGAGAAGGCTGTGAGACGACGGCAGCCAGTAGCACGCAGACTAGGACCACGCCACGACACGAGCGGCTTCTGTTCCAAGAGAATACAAGCACCGCTCCAGCCAAGCCTCGGCCGCCCTAGAAGACGCTCTAGAAAGCGGGCCGCACTAGAAGACGAGCCGTCATTTTTACTGTTTAGGGGAGACTTGCGGTCTACATCAATTGCGTGCATCGAAATTGTATCAATCGAAGGACATTGATTATCCTCGTGTCTCCAATTGGTTGCGACCCGCCTTGTACATACGCAAGTAAAGTACAGGGTGCCCCAAAAAGAATGACCCGATTTTAACTTGTAATAATATTGAGACAAATGCCACTAGATAGCTGAAACAGCACTAGATGTAATCGGCATGGTCTAGAGTTTCAGAAACAATCCGTTAGATGTCGCTACGAGTGCTGACCTCCAGCGTGCAGCCAGTCTCGTACGCGATATGGCGTCCTCGCAACAGAAGGTGTATTGTGTTATTGAATTTAGTTGTACTCAATCAGTGATCGCAGTTCAGCGGGCGATTCATATTCGATTTCGTGCTAAACCACCATCACCAAAGAACATTCGACGGTGGTATAAACAGTTTGAAGAAACGTGGTGGCTCTGTAAAGGCAAATGTCCTGACCGGCGAAGTGTTCCTGAACGAACAGTGGAACAAATCCGACGAGCATTTGGGCGGAGCCCCCGCAAGTCTATGCGTCGTGCTAGCCGAGAACTTTCGTTACCACGCATGACGGTGTGGCGTGTTTAGCCCTCAAACCATACCGATTGCAACTGGTACAAGCTCTTCGAGATACTGTCAAAGTGAAGCCAGTGGACTTTAGCTATGCTACTTTAGAGGTCATGGAAGATGACACTTTTGTGTCACGGTTGATATTCAGTGATGAGGCAACTTTCCATATTAGCGATAAGGTTCACCGTCATAATGTGCATATATGGGGGCTCGAAAATCCTCATGAAACAATTGAACACGAACGTGATTCACCAAAAGTGAATGTTTTTTGTGCTTTTTCGCAAGGCAAGGTTTATGGGTCCTACTTTTTTGAGGAAGAAACCGTAACAGGACAATCATATCTCGCGGTGCTATGGAACTGGTTATTCCCACAACTTGACTCTGACAATTTCATCTATCAGCAAGATGGAGCACCACTGCACTGACACAACAACGTGTGCAGTTTCCTCAATGCCAACGTGCCTCAACGTTCGATAGGGCGTACAGGACTATGAGACCAGGCTTTACACTCTTGGCCTCCTAGGTCCCCTGACTTAACATCGTGTGATTTCTTCCTGCGGGGATATATTAAACAATGTGTTTTCATTCCTCCCTTACCTCGTGACACTGATGAACTAAAAACCAGAATATCAGCTGCTGTAACTTCAGTGACAGAAGACACCTTACGCTCAGTTTGGGATGAATTCGGCTATCGGCTAGATGTCGCCCATGCAGCCAATGGAGAACATATTAAACATTTATGATGGATTTTTATAAACTTCAGTGTTTTCTGAGTAATCTGGTATGCAGTTTGTTGGTGTCAATCCCTTCTTCCTAATTAATAATTCTATTTAGAATTGGGTTATTCTTTTTGGAACATCCTGTATTGCCAATGTAATTACTGTAATAAACTCCATTAATAAGATTTGCTTGTATGTTGTCTAGCTATCCAAGAAAACAGCTTCCTAGGCACACTATATTATGTGAGTGGGCAGGATCCCACAAACTGAAATGAGAGCCAGCTATAATTTGACTATACCTATAAGTGAAATTAAAATCCTTACCTTTTTAGGCATTGACCGAGTACAAATAAAAATTGTCCTCGATCATAAACCGATAAGACAGGTAGCCTGTTTCAAGTATTTAGGGTGTGACGTACCTTATGATCAAGATTGATATACACCAAAAAGAAAAACGGTGCCAGCGTATGTGTAGCACAACCTGGGAACACTTAAGGTAAATGGTTCAAATGGCTCTGAGCACTATGGGACTCAACTGCTGAGGTCATAAGTCCCCTAGAACTTAGAACTACTTAAACCTAACTAACCTAAGGACATCACACACATCCATGCCCGAGGCAGGATTCGAACCTGCGACCGTAGCGGTCGCGCGGTTCCAGACTGTAGCGCCTAGAACCGCTCGGCCACTTCGGCCGGCACACTTAAGGTAAAAAGCAGAGAAGAGACACAATTGAGATTTTGTGAGGTCATGCCAGTTCCCACTTTATTATATGCAGCGGAAAGTTGGATGCGAGAAATAACGATTTACTGCATCTACAAGCAACAGAGGGGTATTCTGCATCCCGGTGTGGTTACTGTTAAGGTTCCGATAGCACACGGTTCTACAAATACGGAAAAATATATTGCTTCTTCGTACGTGCATCTCGCGATAAGATCACGAAGACAAAATCATAGAGATTCGAGCCCACACAGAGGCTTACCGGCAATCGTTCTTTCCGCGAAATATTCGCGGCGGCTCAAACGATTCAGATATCTCCAAGCGCTATGGGGCTTAACATCTGAGGTCATCAGTCCCCTAGACTAAGAACTACTGAAACCTAACTAACCTAAGGACATCACACACATACATGCCCGAGGCAGGATTCGAGCCTGCGACCGTAGCAGTCGCGTGGGTTTGTGGTGGTAACAGGAGAGGGAGCAAATGGCTCTGCTACTCAAAATACTCTAGGCCGCATACCGGAATGTCGCTTGCGGAGCGTAGGTGTAGATGTGGGTGTAGAACTAGAAACGAAATTTCTGAACTCAGTGAAAGGCTGCACTAGGGATGACAAAATTAGAACCGAAGAAATAAGGGAAGAATTAGGGAAGCAACCAATAACCCAGAAGACAAGAAAAATAGAGAGAACATCACATACCGCCACAAAGACTTCCTAATCTAGCAGAGGATCACAAATCATGGGGAGAGAGATGTGTGGGAAGACCGAGGAAGACATGGTGAGAACCCAAGAAGCCCCAGGCCTAACCCTGGAGGGAAAAAAGAAGATATGTAAGGATATCCCCAATAATAATTACTTTCCGTCTGTCTGCATTACATGCGGTCGATATAAATAGTAATTACTGTTGTTCTGAGTCTCTATTGTTACTGAAACTGGCTTCCGTGCGCAGTCTCCTGGAGAGGGTAGATGTACTATCTATACGGTCTAAAGGTAGTCACACGCCTTTGTTCCAAGTTTTCCGCACAGTTACACGTATATTCTGTTTCCGTTGTAACAGCAGCTGCCTCGCGCCTCAAACTTTCCTATTTCCTTTGCAGCAGTAAACGCCACTTACGTCACAAAGCCAACAGAAGGTTTTCCTAGGACGATCGATTTAAATTTACAATTGAGGCTTGGAATCGTAATCTTGAGAAGAGTTTTTGTGTCAATAAAGCACAATATCAGTTCAGGTACTATCGCAACAGACAAAAATACTTCAGTGAACACATGTTCCGGAACAGACATCGATCAGCAATATATATTTAGTAACATGCCAATTAACAACTGTGAGCACAGCATATCAGAATAGGCAATGCTCAACTATAAAGCAATACGAAAATTAATTTTTATTTTGACGGGTTAAATATAATTTGAACTCTGATAAACAGGTAGCCGTTGTCTCATTAAAAAAGACAAACATGAAATTTAGTAGAAGGCAAATCACAGCCACGGGGGAATGCAGCGTACGAAGCTTGGTTTTCAAGCTGCGATATCTCAGGATAATGCTATAACACAATGTATGGCTGAAGCTTAAACAACAAGGCCTACACAGCCTCGACTGAAGCTGGTAGTAAAACTGGCAGTAAAACTGAACTAAAGTTAACACTGAGTACAAAATAAGTTACACCAAATCAACGAAAATGACACTGGTATTCAAAATCATCAAAGGGGCCCAAGTCCGATAGACAGGAACAACTATGAGATAAAACAGTTTCAGCAGTGTAAGTCAGTCAAGATGGGACCATTAACTCTCTAAATAAAATACAGGTTAACTTAAATCTAGCCAACAGCGTTGCCGTAGTAGTAACACCGGTTCCCGTTAGATTTCCGAAGTTAAGCGCTGTTGGGCTAGGCTAGCGCTTAGATGGGTGACCATCCGGTCTTCCGAGCGCTGTTGGAAAGCGGGATGCATTCAACCCTTGTGAGCCAAACTGATGAGCTACTTGACTGAGAAGTAGCGCCTCCGGTCTCGGAAACTGACATACGGCCGGAACAGTGATGTGCTGACCACATGCCTCTCAAATCCGCATCCAGCGACACCTATGGTCTGAGGATGACACCTCGGCCGGTTGGTACCGTTGGGCCTTCATGGCCTGTTCGGACGGTTTTTTTTAGTTTTTTAATTCAAACCTAAAACAATATGAGACACACAGAGTAACGAATCCTACAGCCCGGTAGATATCTCCGAATAACTGTTTGTGTAGCCTAGACACTACGCTGCTCATCAAACAAGTCGAACAAGAGCCCGTGAATTCTATGGGCACCAACAGCAGGCAAAGGTCCAAGCCCATCTTCCACCAAATCTGACCGAAGTGATTCACCGGCATAGAAGTTAGTAGAACAGAGAATCTCCTGAGCTGCTCGTAAGTAATATTCGAATTCTTCAAATGTACATAGCGACCATGCTTCACACGACTGACAGCACTTGTCCTTGTATGGTTATCCTGCAGTTAGCTAAACCTCGTCTACACAGTCGCCGCTCAGACGTCAGACATTTGTCGTAGCAGTACCCTCGTCATAGAAGGCAGCCGCCTCTGCTTTCCGCCGATTCTCTACGCTATTCCACAGCTCGTTGTCTGTGCCAAAATGCTGTCTCCATAGCCAGCGGTTCATGTGAACAGAGATGAAACTCAGGGGAATACAATTACAATCTCTATTGTGGGATCAAATCGCCACAGGAGCGTCTTCATTGCCCTTGCAGAATGCGGCAGAGAACTGTCATAAAGAAGGAAACGCATAACAGTTATGTTATGTGGGGTGCATAACATCAGGCGAAATCTCTCACCAGGTCCCCATACTTGGAGGGAGACACTATTTTCTATTCATCTTTACGTGCTCACTGTGCGCTCAGAACTGAGTAGAGCGACGTGACACGATCGACGAGCATATTAGAGACATTGCTCAACAAATCTGTGCAAAGCATCATTGGCTTTTCCCTATGGTTTCCATTCCGCATCCAATCGAACCTTACTTTCCGAATAGCCTCCTGTATGTCCGGAAACCAAACTTGTTGGTCGTTTTCCTAACTGCGAGTAGTGCCTAGTACAGGGTAGTGTTTGCAGTCACAAGAGACATCATAGTAAATTATCGTAATATGCATGTGTGGACAGATGAAAATTCTCGATAACTCATGGAAGTGACGTACTAGGACTGCTTCAGTATGAATGTATGGACAGGAACTGTCGGTGACTCACTGAGCTATACTCTTTACGAAACAGATTAACAAGTGCTGTCAATCATCGATTTCTGCACAATGAATTACCAGAGGTAATGGATACCGTTGCCCTTGCAGAAAGATGACTGTGGTTTATGCACGAGGGGCCACCAGACCATTTTCTGCAGACCGTGCAGCAGTAACTCACCGCAACAGTTCATGGGAGAAGGGCTAGTCGAAGAGGTCTAGTGGCATGGCCTACCTATTCAAAGGACCTGAATCCATTGCATTTCCTGCTACAGTGGCATTTAAAAGCACCAGTTTTAACATGACTCTTATTTGCAGGTAAGGGCGCATTTTACTTTATTTGTAGTTTTGCTATTTCGCACATGTGAAGTGAATGTATCAGTGCTACGGTAGCTATGGAGAGAGGAGCGAGAGAGTAGATTCCCACGCTGGCTAGCAGAGGTGGTTGGAAATCTGGCGTTTTCAGAGCCAGTGGAATGAGATGCAGTCTCAGAAATCGCTCGCGACGTCAGCAAAGCAATACATAGGGAAAGCACACTTGTTCTGGCGTGAATCAAGTAATTGTTATTAATAAATGTTTGCTAACAAAAGTTGCCTTGTGCCACTCAGACATTTGGAGAAGTTTGCGGGTTATAGACACCGTATTTCAGGAATTTCACAAGGACAGGAAACGTTGATATTAGTAAAGAAATGAATGACTTTGGCATAATCGAAGATGTACGATCTTATACGAAGTATACCGATTGTACGCTAAGATGCAAACTGTGCACCATAATAGGCAGTCGTCAATAGGATACCTTTATATCTAGTGATTCAGTATACCTTGCTCTCATATTGTTAAAAGTTAGCGTATAATCATTGTGAACAAGTTCATTTTACGGTGTTTCCTCAATAAACGAACCATAAGGGCAATCTGTCTAAAAATAACTTGCACAAAAATCTTCTTCCAACTTCATTACGTAAAACGTAGGCAGTAGTACTGCACTTTCAGAATCAGAGGGTGCTGTTACGGCTCTGGAAGGGCACTAAAACTACGAGACCATTTCCCCATAACAGCTAGGAAGAATTCCTACGCGGCGGCACACTAAGTCAGTTCAAGGACGAACTGTCGTAATTATTGCAAAACTCGGGTGGGAAAGCGTTTAGTACGAATGGTATATGCATGGTTTATGCCCAACCCATCAACAATGTCCAGACGTTACAGGGACGTGTGGCCAATATATGTGACGCATTACGAGTGGAGGCAGGTGTATTCAAAAGAGTGCGTCATTCACTGCCGTGAAGAACCGAAGGATGTGTCAAAATGGTTACTCACTACATATATATCTGCCGAAAGTGTTTACTTCTACGGAAAGGACAGATATAAATGAGAGGACAGCTTGACTCATACCTTAGCAAGCATTGCTTTCTGTAAGTATCTTTATAGGAGCCTTCCATCTACTTTTGGCCAGTACTCTCTCCTATAGAAATACATGACAAATTTTAAAAAAAGTTTGTATATTTACTAGTACACAATGCAACGCTTATTACACAGAGAGACGCAGCATGTTAACACGATACGGCATTGATGTGAACTGGTGTACATTTGAGAAGTGAAGTATGTGAGTAACATTTAAGTGTGTGCTATACTTGACACATTATAATATGACTTTTTTTAATTTGCCAGCAACAAATTATGTTCTGCAGAAAACTTCACGAAATCTGTGTCATTAATTACAACATAGATTGGTAATTTTTACAACATATCACGCATGTGAGTGGCTAAGTTGTACTAAATTGTGATCATCATCTGCCTCTATGATGACAAATTCCTAACACGGGTTCAGAAAATGCAATTCTTGTGAAACACAACAACCTCTACATTCTGATGAAGTAATGAGTGATATCAACAAGGAAGATGAAACTGATTCCATATTTTTGGGTTTTCAGAAGACTTTTGACACCGTTCCTTACAAGTGATTTCCAATCAAATTGCGTGCCGATGGAGTATCGCCTCAGTTGTGTGACTGGATTTGTGATTTCTTGTCAGAAAGGTCACAATTCAAAATAAGTGACAGAAAGTCTTTGAGTTAAGCGGAAGTAATATCTGGCGTTCCGAGGAAGTGTTATAGCCCTTCTGCTGTTCCTGATCTACGTAATCCATTTAGGAGATCATGTAAGCAGCCCCTTAGATTTTTTCAGCTGATGCTGTCATTTATAGTCTTTTAAAGTCGTTAGATCATCAGAACGAAATACGAAATGATTTAGACAATATGTTTGTATGGTCTGAAACGTGGCAATTGACTCTAAATAATAAAAAGTGTAAAGTCATTATTACTTCACAAGTAGTAAAAGGAATCCGCTAAATTTCGTTTGCACGACAAATCATACAAATCTAAAGTCTGTAAACTCATCTAAATACCTAAGGATTACATTTACAAATAAATGAAATTTAAGCGATTACATAGATAATATTGTGGGAAAAGCAAACCAAAGGCTGTTAGTTATTATACAACACTTTCAAAATGCAATAGGTCAACTAAAGAGACTGCTTACACTACGCTTGTCCACCCTCCTCAGCAGTATTGTTGTGTGGAACCTGCATCATGGAAGACTGACGGAGGCTATCGAAAAAGTTCAAAGAATGGCAGTTCGCTTAGTATTATTGCGAAGGGGGTAGAGAATGCCACGAATATGATACACGAATTGGGGTGACAGTCACTGAAACAAACGCGTTTTTCACTGCGGTAGGACCTCAGCATGAAATCTCAGTCACCACTCTTGTCCTGAGTGTGTGAAAATATTTTGTCCGCGCCCACTTCCATAAGGAGAAATGATAATCATGATAAAGCAGGAGAAATCAGAACTCGCACAGTATGATTTAAGCGCTCGTTTTTCCCGCGCACTGTT
This sequence comes from Schistocerca cancellata, assembly GCF_023864275.1. Classification (NCBI taxonomy): domain Eukaryota; kingdom Metazoa; phylum Arthropoda; class Insecta; order Orthoptera; family Acrididae; genus Schistocerca; species Schistocerca cancellata. Next base: position 172,990,097 of record NC_064631.1, read on the forward strand.
CGGGAGTGGAACGGTAGAGAAGCAGTTGGATGCTGGTTCGGTGAACCCTCTGTCAGGCACTTGGTTGTGAAATCCAGAATAATCACGCAGATGTAGATATACGTTCTTCATCAGTGGGATGTAATTTATGTCGTCTGACTTCAAGGAGACGAAACAGGTCAAGAGAATTCTTCCGGCGTACGGAACGAGTTAAAATCGTTTAAAAATTTAAATATTCTGAATGGACTTGTGGATACGCTTAGGATGTGGTTCTCTTTCTCTATCTAAGCACACCTCTATCCATAATCTTGCGAGGCACTGAGCAACAACTACACGAAACGACACGCGGAATATATTTTGACGTCAACTAGTGTTGTTTACGCAACCAGGACACGGTTCTGTAAAGTCACTAGTTCAAGCAACAAATCAAAGTTTTTCTGTCTTTGGTGGTCTTGTTGCCTGGTGAAATCTCATTCCAATTTAGACCTGTGCGTTAGTTGTACGAAATTTCTACAAATACGAATAAGATTTAGGTTATTACGAAGTCTTTCGCGGCGGAGTCCTTGCATAAAAGTTCTCGGTTTACTTGCCCCGTCAAATATGGATAAAATCCTGAGCTTTCGACGACTACCTCCGTCATCTTCGTTAGGGGTAAAAGTTACTGTCGTGAACCGATAAAAGATAATCTCGGCCTGAGAGTACCGGTAATTTACAGCATTCTTCGCGAGTGTAGCAAAAATTATGTGGGCCAGTCTATAAGAACTGTTGCCGATCGCTGTGTCGAGCATCAGCTTCACCTGAAAAACAGGTATCTAGAATAATCAGCGGTGGCTGAGCACAGTTTGTTAAATAAAGATAACATTTTATTCGATGAAACAAGAATACTTGCTCACGCTTCAAACTATTGAGACTCTGTCATCAGGGAAGCAGTTGAAATTAGACTATGTGAAAATAAATTCAACAGAGACTCCGGATATGCACTCAGCAATGCAGAGAAGTGCGCAGTTGATAAAGAAAGAGCGCAAAGAGAGACTCCTTACATTCCTCGCAGTTCTTCGCCTGCTGCGATGGATGGTGATGCAAGCAACGCTGGATAAAGCTTATACTGCCTAAGGATGGCACGTCAGTGACGAAGATGACGGAGGAAGTCATCGAAAGCTCGGGATTCTATCCAAATTCGACGTGACAAGTAAACCGAGAACTTTTTAATGCAAGATTTAGGTGGTTTGCTGAATGCACTGACAAGCTTTCCTGCTGTTGGTACAGCGTCAGTAATACACCACTATCGTTTCTGTCAACATACATTGACGGAGAAAGAAAAAGTTAAAACTTAAAGTGCTGTCTAGGAGATATCAAACATTTTGGCTATGTTCACCTTGTAACACGTGTCAAACCGTACACCTTTCATTCCATTCTAAGCAGATATCCACGAATAACATTAGTGTCAGGTGTGACCACCACGGGCACGAATACTTGCTTGTATTCTTTATAGTATGAACACAATGAAATGAATGTGTGGCATTGATGGCCATGAGTCCCCATCTGGAAATCTCGGCCGTTGAGTTGTGAGTCTTTGCAGTTGATGCTACATTTGAAGACTTGCGTGTCGAGGATCATCTACATCTATCTACATCTATACTCCGCGAGCCACCTGACGGTGTGTGGCGGAGGGTACTTATTGTACCACTATCTGATCCCCCCTTCCCTGTTCCATTCACGAATTGTGCGTGGGAAGAACGACTGCTTGTAAGTCTCCGTATTTGCTCTAATTTCTCGGATCTTTTCGTTGTGATCATTACGCGAGATATATGTGGGCGGTAGTAATATGTTGCCCATCTCTTCCCGGAATGTGCTCTCTCGTAATTTCGATAATAAACCTCTCCGTATTGCGTAACGCCTTTCTTGAAGTGTCCGCCACTGGAGCTTGTTCAGCATCTCCGTAACGCTCTCGCGCTGACTAAATGTCCCCATGACGAATCGCGCTGCTTTTCGCTGGATCATGTCTATCTCTTCATGATGAAATAATGGTGAGGACAACACACCACCCAGTCTCCGAGCAGAGAAAATCTCCCACCCGGCTGTGAATAGAACCCGGGACTGCTGCATGGCCGTCTGACGCGCTGACCACTCAGCTAAGGGGACGGATTGTATGGAAACAAATAGTCTCTAAAATTCACGTTGACGAATTTCTTGCCCTTTATAGAGGACATGCTTCAATGTCAGTTCTTGGAGATTTGTGGTATAAACAATACGTATTGCCATCACACCCCAGACATGCTTCACGAGTGAGGAATTAGGACCGTCAGTCTTGGGTACATTCCTCAAGGCGTTTGTGGTGTGAACTGCAGAGTGAGAGGTTACATTTTTCTGCCTTTTGTGCCCTGGCCACGAATTTCTTACCATTCTGGCCACGTAATGGCGGGCGTTTAGTTACAGTCACCAAATCAACCCATTTGTCATACAGAACAGCTCTCGTTACCATGATCAGATAAATGCGGGAGATATGTCTCGAGAAGCGCTGCTGCCTTTGACATAGTGACGTCGAGCTGATCGCCACGAATATAAGCGATACACATCGCTGAATACCACGTAATGCCAATCTATGTCTCGGTTTACACTAGCACCACACAATGCAAATCGCTTGTCTCTGGTCTGCCGACAGTGGTAAACGACTCATGGCAACTCTAAATCTCATGCCACCTTCAAGTAATCTGTTCCCGGCGATTCGTGACTAGACTCTGCCTGTAATCTATGTCCGGATCTCAGTTGATATCATCCATTTATTAGGCAGAGCCAGTCGGCTGATCCTACAATCTCGTGGCGCAGTGCGGAAACTAACTCTCGGTGCGATCTGTTGGTAAGATGCTACCATGCTCCTTATGCCACCTACTGAACCTTCCCCCAAGTCCGAAAGACGGTTATATGATGCACCTACACCGTTCTTTAATTGTGCGAATACGTTTTTTTTTTGTTCATAAAATATTGAAAATAGCTCCTGTCAGATTCAAATTTTAATCAACATGTCCACAGGCATGGAAATATCTTAGTATCAGTTAGATGGCGTTCGACCAAGATGTTCATGGTTACATGTGTTTATTTGGGGCTCGATTCTCATCTGCTACAACACTTAGTTTCTCCGTTCGTTAACCAACAAATTGGAAAGGTGGTTTCTCCGTTCGTTAACCAACAAATTTGAAAGGTGAGACTTTTTTGAATGTATGAGGAATCCCTGGAGGGAAGGTGACGTTCTTTTGGGGGAATAGTCTTCAGAAAATTTAGAGCACCGGCGTTTGAAGGTGACTGCAGAACGATTCTACTGTCGCCGACGAACATTTGGCGTAAGAACCAACGGAGGCAGGTAAGCACTAGTTTTCTCTCGCTCTGCTAGTGTTACAAGGTACCAATGCGGCACTCATCATACGGTGGTTTCTGGAATACATGTTTAGAAGTTATGCATGTATTATTTTCCATGAAAATGTGGATTATATTATGTGTTTTGGCTTCTAAGATAACGGGCTGTAATTGTGAAGAATACATCACTACCTTCTCTGGCTTCAGCCCTTGAGGGAAGTTGGACTGTAACTCCTCTATAAACACTCATAATTCCTAATGATTTTCCTTTGGTCTGGAACCATAATCATATAAACGTTTCTAAAACATATAACCGCCATTTTAAAATGCAACAGGTTTTATTCCACAATCCAGATTTTTGGCTTAGGCCATTTTCAAGCGTTAGAACTATCAAAAACCATTAGACTTCAGTAGATCTTATGTCACCGAAAAAAATTTTTTTTCTTTCTTTATTGAATTTCAATTCCCCATCTAGGGCGGGCTGGCAGCAACATAGGCGCCACTCTCATCGTCAAAAGATGTATGTTCGGTTACATACACCAATATTGTCAATGCGAAAACATATATGTAATGAGCTCATTTACTGGTAACTGGCATGACTTATTCACTTGATGCGGTTATGGAACAAACAGATAACCAAATCACAGGTTGATACTACACTACATTGTATAGTGGAGTCTCAACCTGTGATTTGGTCATCTATTTTATTCCACAACAATATCAAGTGAAGAAGCATTGCTAATTCCAAGTAAATTAGCCTATTACACAAATGTTCTCGCATTTACTTCTGACAAAATTGGTTCATACAAGCGAAGTTATATCTTTTAACGATGACTTGTGATCCAATCGAGTCTAACTATTTTTGATATTTGTAACGCTTGGAAACGGCCGAAATCTAGATTGTTGAATAAAACCTGTTTTACAGTGAAATGGCGGTTATATGTTTCAAGAACTCACAATTCTCATTGAAAGTATCCCGATCAGAGTTCAAGTCGTCATAACGGTGAAGGATGGGCAGATCTCACATTAATCTCCACTAATATGTGTCCGTATGCTTTTGATTAGATAGAGTGTTTCTAGGTACCCCGACAACATTACTAACGGTAACTTCACCTCTAAATATGTAGGTCAATCTCTAGCATCTGCTGGACGATTTCTCCGTTATCCTGCAGCAAACGAAACGTAATTTGATGACGCCGTTTAAAAATAAATGTACTGAAGGTATTGACATCCGATAGGTAAAGGTAGATAAATAACTAGAGCTATATTTTATAAACTTTTGTACCTGCAGTAAATAGATCATCTTTTAAAGTTACTGAAACAAGCGATTTTTTTAAAATTATGGCAATATTCGTGTATTACTGGCTCGCTATGCTTCTTTTAATGTTTTACGTTAACGCACACATTGATGTTGTTGTCTAGATACTCTACTAAATAACTGATATTATTTTGCTAATCCAAGTGTGAAAAACAACTTTTATTTCGTTTTTTGTCTATTACATTTTCCATGTATGATGATGCTGTGATCAAGTATTTTACATCGTTGTAAATCATTATATAGATATCTAAATTATTTGATCTCTGTGCGTTCCTATTTGCTTCATATTAGGTTAGGCATACAAGGTTTTCGGATAACTAGTTTTTCATTGTCATTTACAAAATAATGAATAAAAGGAATATTTATTCACCTAAGTAAACATAAGAAATGTTCCGCTTTCTGTGGACTTCCTAACATTTTTCAGAGAGTTACGGTAAGAAGTTATAATGTTTAAAATATAACTTTTTTTTCCTTTTATGTAGCCAAATGCGAATTTAAGACAAACTGCTGTTAGTTCCAATTAGGGAGCTAGAAATATCCATCTAAACAAATCCAATTACGTACAACACGTTGCACCAAACTTTAATGCTTTGAACGGTTTTAGGTCTCCAATTACACAGAAATTTACTTTAAACTGATTGGCGCACAGTTGTTTTAGGTACAGACAGAAAAAAAGCGTTATGTCTAAAGAATTATAGGTCGTTGTTCTCTTTCTGGAAAGCATGTAGATAAACTACAGAACCGCGCACAAGGTAACTAACTAAAGAAAAGCCATATAAAAAACCTTCACTTATTATTTTGTAAGTAATGGAGAAAAAAGTGTCATCTGAAACACACATATGTATTTTTCGTCTTGCAGAGCCGATGTTGATTACTGTATTTAATTTCAGAGCTCTTAACAGAACCAAGCCTGCCGTTTGTGTCATTTATTTGACCACGAACAGCACCTGTCTAATGTTTTGAACACGTTGGAGGAGACAGTCGTAGTCAGAGCACTATTCTGTGTAGTCGCGAGTGAATTGTGTCAGAGCTAAGTGAATGTGAACGCGAGCAAGTTGTTGCTGCTCCTATAGTTGTTACTTACGTAACCAATGTTGACGGAGTGTTTGATGTTTCTACAGGCAACGTACTGAAGGACTAAACCACATGCAGGGAAAGCGCAGAATCATCATCCACTAAGTGACAACGTGGACGAATGTGCCAGTTGAATCCTGTCAGCACAACGCGAAGGGTGCTCCATAAGCAAGGAATTGCAGCGCAAGATGGAATTCCAAAACCATTCATCAATGATGCAAATGCCAGTAATATGGAAACGTGGTGCCGAAGGCATAGAACCTGCACTATGGAGCAATGGTAGAAAGTCGTTTGGTCGGAAGTTTCTCGTTTCACATTCTTTCCAGCTTCTCACTGAGTTTACGTCCAAAGAATGAAACATGGCGGAGGTTACTCTACAAGGTCACAAAAAAAACTCCCGAGGATTTTGTGACCGTTTTGGCTGATCGGGTCCATGCCATGGTAGTGCTGCATTCTAAGACGACAGGTTGGTTCTGTGAGCACGTAGATGAATTGATTCAGCTCCCTTGGGCACCACAGTCAATAGGTCTCAATGTTATTCATGTTATTGAATCTTTGTGGTCCGCCTCGATCAACGTTACCTGAACTTGCGACTACTTTACAGATGGAATGGTATAAGACTGCCTTGAAAACGATGCAGGATCTGTATTTATCTATTTAGAGACTAATGGATGATGTTTTGAATGCCACTAGTCTCCTTCACCAAATTTGCATAATAATGTGTTTTGTTATTTTTTCTTTGTTATCATATTATTTCTGCCTCCTATAATGATCCTTACTACTGTACGGACTACTGTACTAACAATGAAGGTTCTCGATGATAACAGGCAATGACGGGTCACACCATGTAAAGTGTATTGTTGCAACAGGTTTTCATGTCATACTTTGACTAAAAAAGTTAAAAAGTATCTTTGTGAATACTCTTTAAGCACAGATTCATAATACTGATTTTCAGTTTCAGTTTATTCCTTAGACCACTTCGTAAAAGAATTTTTTCCTTATCATTTATATAGATCATCTGAGGATGAGTCTTCAATTGACGCGAAACCGGTCGTGACTTTTAGTAAAAAGTGTCTACAGCCAGTGCGGCTCATTTAATTCAAAATGTGGAAATTTGACTTCGGTTTCTCTCAATTTAAAATGATATAAAAGAGTCCTGTTTGGCGCAGCACATAATCAATTGCATCACACTGAAAGTTTACAGCAAACGCGATGCGAATAATTAGGCTGCATATAATCTCAAGAGGGCTACTGTTTTGTTCCTGTTATTTCGAAAAACACTATTCTACGCGTCTATATCTCACGAGAACGGCGGCCCAGCTGTGCATGAATGAAATATTTGGACCAGAGCGCTCACAGTACGACAAACAGTGACGATTCATGGAACATTATCTGCAGAAAAAGCTTATTTTCGGTTGTGGATGCAGTTTTTCTGCTGTTGCTGTATATTTCCGTTCTTCAACGCGCGATAACAACTACACGAAAGAATAAACTTCAGTAAAAGTCAAAGAATATAGTAAATAAGAGTGCGTCAGATAATATTAGATGACGTGATTTCCATTTAACAAAGAGCAACGTCAGACTCAGGGTTTTCCACATTAATTTAAAGTGTCTTTATTTCGGATATCTAATGTTACTTCACAGGAGAAGCATTTCATTGCGTGCGTAAAAAAAGACGTCATTTCTTTCAAAGTATAACTACACACACATAGTAACGTTTATAACTGCAATAAAACAATAAATTACAAGTTTTGCTCCTGAAAACTATACTGCTATTTTGGACGACCAAATGTGATAAAATTCCCGTATAATACTCGTATGTTGTATTTACCCTACTTAGTAATTGTTCAGAGCATCTGGAGGAGGTGAGAGTAAATTTTGGACGAGCTGCCAACGCATTCCACGCATCTGACTCTGACGTCAGAGTGAGTGTGCGTCCGCGACCGCTGGAGCTACATCTGACCCCTGCCGCTCGCGCATAACGCCCCCCTCTGAGGTGTCACGTCGCCACAACATCGGCGCCCGGCCTACGGAGCCTGCTCCCCAAGTCACCCGCCGACCACACGGTCTCCGCGTAGGTGCCACGTGCTGCCTCATACATTGTCTGTCAGACCAGGAGAAACCACTTACATCTAGACGCCTCGGAACCTTCTTCCAGTAGGTGGCTGCTGCGAAACTATTTTTTTCTCCTCATAAGTTTCCAGTAATATGTTAATGATATTTAACACTAAGAGAGAAGTGCTCTGATTAAAAAGGGCTTAAGGTAATGATGTAGCCTTTTTTTCTCTTCTGCTAAACCAGGAGACAGAGAAAGATATGACCTACATCTACACCTATACTCCGCAAGCCACGTTGCGTACTACTGAGAATTCTCCCTTTTCCTCTTCTACCCGCGTAAGGTTTGAGGGAAGAACGATTATTGCTGACATTCCGAACGAGTAGGAATCTCTCATGGTCTTTTCGCGACATATACGTAATTAATTTGACTAACTACTTAGCTGAAACAAGCATATACGATATCTTCATTCTCTCTCTCTCTCTCTCTCTTTCTCTTTCTCATTCTCTTATACATACTTTCACGTACACCCCAGTTGACACTTGTCGAATATATTTTGTTTCCCTGTTTGTGGCAAAGTATGCAGTAGGCACTTTCAGTAACCTCAAAATTCTGGTGACGTCCCTAAATTACAGGATTTATTACTGATTTCACAGTATCTCCCACAATCAGCCGTAACGCTAATGTCTGAAAACAATAAGTTCCGTCAAATCTCTACATGTACATCTACAGCTACATGGCTACTCTGCAATTCACACTTAAGTGCCTGGCAGAGGGTTCATCGAACCATTTTCATACTACTTCTCTACCATTCCACTCTCGAATGGCGCATGGGGAAAAGGAATACCTAAATATTTCCGTTCGAGCTCTCTCTTATTTTATTACGATGATCATTTCTCCCTACGTAGGTGGGTGTCAAAAAAATATTTTCACATTCGGAAGAGAAAGTTGGTGATTGACATTTCGTAAATAGATCTCGCCGCAAAGAAAACCGCCTTTGTTTCAGTGACTGCCACCGCAACTCGCGAATCGTTATCAGTGACACTCTCACCCCTATTGCGCGATGACACGAAACGAGCTACCCTTCTTTGCACTTTTTCGATGTCCTCTGTCAATCCTACCTGGTAAGGATCCAACACCGCGCAGCAATATTCCAGCAGAGGACGGACAAGTGTAATGTAGGCTGTCTCTGTAGTGGATTTGTCGCATCTTCTAAGTGTTCGGCCAACAAAGCGCAGTCTTTGTTTCGCCTTCCCCACAATATTATCTATGTGGTCTTTCCAATTTAAGTTGCTCGTAATTGTAATTCCTAGGTATTCAGTCGATTTGACAGCCCTTAGATTTGTGGGATTTATCGTATAACCAAAATTTATCGGATTTCTTTTAGTACCCATGTGGATGACCTCGCACTTTTCTTTGTTTAGTGCCAATTGCCACTCTTCGCACCATAGAGAAACTCTCTCTAGATCATTTTTTAATTAGAATTGATCGTCTGATGATTTTACTAGACGGTAAATTACAGCGTCATCTGCAAACAATTTAAGGGGGCTGCTCAGATTATCACCTAGATCATTTAAGTCAATCAGGAACAGCAGAGGGCCTATGATACTACCTTACGGAACGCCAGATATATCACTTCTGTTCTTCTCGATGATTTACCATCCATCATTACGAACTGTGACCTCTCTGAGAGGAAATCATGAATCCAGTCACACAACAGAGACGATATTCCATATGCATGCAATTTGATTAACAGTCGCTTGTGGGGAACGCTAACAAAAGCCTTCTGCAAATCCAAGAATATGGAATCGATCTCAGATCCCTTGTCGACAGCACTCATTACCTCATGGGAATAAAGAGCTAGCTGTGTTGCACAAGGCCGATATTTCTGAATCCGTGTTGGTTATGTATCAATAAGTCATTTTCTTCAAGGTGATTCACAATGTTCGAGAACAGTACATGCTCCAAAATCCTACTGCAAATTGAAGTCAGTGATATGGAACTGTAATTCAATGGGTAACTCTCTGTTGGTGACTTCTAAACTATCACTTGCTCAGTCTTTTATATTTTTTCGGTATTAAAACAAACGAATTCAGATGTAATTTACCCTTAGGAATAACGTACTCTATGCTGATGAGTGCTTCATTCCTATCCACAACGTCAAATGACACCTCATCGTGAATGTTACTTTCTTATCAAATCGGTTCGCAAACCTCTGACCCATACATTAATCCTTGATCAAATCTAAAGTAAACAAATTGCTATCGATAATGGTACAACTGTGATCTAATGCTATGAAACGACTTATTGAAAGAAACATCATTTAATATGATAACTCTTCATCGCTATCGAAAATGTAATTGTACTACACCTGTAAAATCGGGCGTAACAAAGAAATTGACCAACTACAGATGTTGAACTATATATTATAAAGGAACAAGAGTGTGTCATATTTGGAGATAGCACTTTCTGTTGCACAGGTACAATTGAAAGAATATCGAAACCTCGTTCGAAGCATTTACTTCAGTCCTTCAAGTAAAACCAGACAGCCTAGGAGTTATTATCGATGTATTTCTCTCATTCGGAGGACAAAAGTTACGAAAGTTCCATGTTTCTTCGAAAACACGGAAACAGCGGGATATGATCTTTCCGCCACTGAATGAAGAAGGAGGAAGCTGCAGCTCTGATTTCAGCAGTAAGGAGCTGGTACTCATAGCTTTTAATTCGTGTTAAACATATAGTGTACGTGACGTCACAAAAGTTTCCTAAAATGGCGCTGTAATTTGAACATATTTGTAGCTTCACCTTGCACTAAACTGCGTAGTTTGATGAAGAAGACAATGAGAAACCATTTTCACAAGAACTAACTAATCCCGAAACTGACTGAAAGCACAAAAATGGTGCAAATGGCTCTGAGCACTATGGGACTCAACTGCTGTGGTCATAAGTCCCCTAGAACTTAGAACTACTTAAACCTAACTAACCTAAGGACAGCACACAACACCCAGCCATCACGAGGCAGAGAAAATCCCTGACCCCGCCGGGAATCGAATCCGGGAACCCGGGCGTGGGAAGCGAGAACGCTACCGCACGACCACGAGATGCGGGCAAACTGAAAGCACACAGTAAGATACACGTACCTCGCGATACGACTATGCACAGAACTGATATTCCACGTGATATTCCAGTTTTCGCCTATCACACACATGTACGGGGGTTGGGACTTTAATAGTGGCAACTATTTATTTATAGGTCTTACAAAGTTGATACATGTTTCAAAATTTTACTGCCCTTCAAAGTAGTCACCAGCATCGTGTATATAACCCGTTGCCAGCGATGTGGAAGTCGTAGGATACTCTTAGCAGTGCCAGTTGTGTTGACAATTCGAGCGGCGCGGTCCGTTGCCCGACAAATTTGTAGCAGTTCTGAAGCGAATGCCGTGAAGTGTTTCCTTCAGTTCATAAATCGAGTTGAACTCACGAGGGCTTAAGTCAGGGAAGTGCAGTAGGTGGTATAGCACCTAGCAGCCCCATCGTCAAACAAATCAGTAACAGCATCCACTGTACATGCTTGAGCATTGTCCTACAAAATGATGGTCAGGTCCTGCAGGAAGTGTCATCACTTCTGTCTCTAAGCTGGTAGTATGTTGTGTCCAAAAATGAACAGTGTTTGTACAGCAATCACCTACACAGTGTAACTGAGGTGAAATAAGGGGAACTAACCCGCAGTCGCCGGGCAGATGGAAAACCGCTTTAAAAACCATCCACAGGCTGGCCGGCACACCGGACCTCGACACTAATCCGCCGGGTGCATTTCTGCTGGGTACCAGCACGCCTTCCCGCTCGGGAAGCAGCGCGTGAGACCGCGCAGCCTGCCGGTAGGGCTTCTGTTGTGTATACTTTTTGTGTCACTTTGCTACAAAATTTAAGGACAATACTATGGAAATATAACCTGAGTTTCCTTAATCTCTGCGTACAGTTTATCCGTAGCAGACAAATCTGTAGCAGCTATTTGTGTTCGGTGCTGTCTAACACCCCTCGATATGCCTTTAAATGGACGAGTGGTAACTCGCGTTTTTAAACGTCTGCGTCAATCAGTTACCGATCTAAGAAAAGACATTTTTTGTATTCATGTACTGTCTTCCATGATATGATAACTTGGAGTGTTACTGTGAATCACAACATATTATTAGCTACTTCAAGGTTATCGTTCTCTGCTAGTTGCGTCTTACACTTCATAATCGGGCCCTTAGATGTTTTCTAACCACAGCGGAGTCCTGTTGATATCGTTATCACTCTCTTATTTTTTTAAATGTGGACCCACTTGTCGTTATGCTAGACAATGTTCACTAAACTCGATTAAAGCCTCTCGTAAATTCCGACATGTTCTATTCCTTCGCTTCGTTCTCTGGCCGATATTACGAAGTAATTCAGCCTTCGCAATCTGCTACTACACGATATTAATTTGCAAATGCTAGCAAATATACATTTATATTGTTACGTTTTGTCATTTTATTGATTTCTTCATACATTCTCTTCTTTTAATCATCATCTTGTGACCAGAGTAAAACAGTTGTTGGTAAAATGGAAATGAAATGAGGGAATGGCATCGTTGGCCGGGAGGCCCCTATTCGGGGAAGTTCGGCTGCCAAGTGCAAGACTTATTTCATTCGACGCCACACTGGGCTACTTGCGCGCCGATCATAAGCATGAAAGGATGACGAGGGCAACACAACACCTAGTCCCCGAGCGGAGAAAAATCTCTCCGGCTGGGAATCGAACCCGGGCCCGCTTGCATGAGAGGCGAGTGCGTTACCAACCACCTAAGGAGGCGGACGGTTGTTGGTAATTTAATTTAAATCAGGAGCTCTGGAGTGGAATTGAATCATCCCTTTAAGGCACCAACTGCATTCAGCAAACTATTTTAAAATAGTAAACTTTGTATGCTAACGGCCTGAATTACTAGTTTCCTGGGCGTTAGCATATACAAATGCAAAGCATATAAAAATGAGCATTAGACTGGCGATAAGCCAACGGCCTTGCCGCAGTGATAACACCGGTTCCCGTCAGATCACCGAAGTTAAGCGCTATCTGGCTTGGCTAACACTTGGATGGGTGACTATCCGGTCTGCCGAGCTCTGTTGGCAAGCGGGGTGCACTCAGCCCTTGTGAGGCAAACTGAGGAGCTACTTGATTGAGATGTAGCGGCTCCGGTCTCGGAAACTGACATACAGCAGGGAGAGCGGCGTGCTGACCACATGCCCCTCCATATCCGCATCTAGTGACGCCTGTGGGCTGAAGATGACACGGCGGCCGGTCGGTACCGTTGAGCCTTCCAAGGCCTGTTACGACGGAATTTTTAGAGACTGGACATGCTGTTTGTTGCTGTTGTGGTCTTCAGTCCTGAGACTGGTTTGATGCAGCTCTCCATGCTACTCTATCCTGTGCAAGCTTCTTCATCTCCCAGTACCTACTGCTACCTACATCCTTCTGAATCTGTTTAGTGTATTCATCTCTTGGTCTCCCTCTACGATTTTTACCCTCTACACTGCCCTCCAATACTAAATTGGTGATCCCTCGATGGCGCAGGACATGTCCTACCAACCGATCCCTTCTTCTAGTCAAGTTGTGCCACAAGCTCCTCTTCTCCACAATTCTATTCATTACCTCCTCATTAGTTATGTGATCTGCCCATCTAATCTTCAGCATTCTTCTGTAGCACCATATTTCGAAAGCCTCTATTCTCTTCTTGTCTAAGCTATTTATCGTCCACGTTTCACTTCCATACATGGCTAAACTCCATACAAATACTTTCAGAAACGACTTCCTGATACTTAAATCAATACTCGATGTTAACGAATTTCTCTTCTTAAGAAACGCTTTCCTTGCCATTTCCAGTCTACATTTTATATCCTCTCTACTTCGACCGTCATCAGTTATTTTGCACCCCAAATAGCAAAACTCCTTTACTACTTTAAATGTGTCATTTCCTAATCTAATTCCCTCAGCATCACCCGACTTAATTCGACTACTTTCCACTATCCTCGTTTTGCTTTTGTTGATGTTCATCTTATCTGGACATAATATCTAAAATTATCTGTAGAAAGGGGCTCTTAGCACTGCTCTGTTGGCCTATAGGCCGTGGTTACTGACAGCATTTGTAACTGCCCTCTAAATCCCTGTGCGCCAAATCTCTGATTTACTAGAGTGATACATACAAAAGCACGCCATGTTCTTTTCTTTTTAAGCTTAGTACAGCGAATAGAACACATAGGTACATGTACAGGGTGTTTCACTAGATGTGTTTGCCTCTGTAAGTTACGAAGTAATAGGCGACGGAAATATATATTGCGATAGGTAACCATAAGGAACGTTACACTATCTGCGGAGCTATGAACATATTTTATTGTGTTGTTATCCCAAGAGTTACAGCAAAAAGATACAATTTTTTAAATTGAAAAATAGTAGTTTCTATCGTGCACTGGATTCAGTAACACCAGCTGTGTATACATCAATTTAAATTACATTCCTATCAGTTTCAGTTTGGGAGCTACAAACCTTCAAAGTTGCAGGGGCAGTTGCCACACGCTATACATAGTACATGGCTGTGTGGTGGGTGATGGATGTTCTGGTTGTGAGATGTTGGTTTAAATGAGATGTTCAAATCTGTGTCCATGTTCCTGAATGCACAATGCGATGCACCTTCTAAATGATCTGCGCATGAGATGTAACATCGCCGACATCGCCGGTGTCACGGAGTAACATGCGTCCTCGATGTGCCGTTTTAGACCATCGGGGAATGTAGGCTAAGTGACATAGATACGATCCTTTAGATATCCCTACAAAAAGAAATCTAATGGTGTTAAATTGGGCGACCTCACGAGCCATGAATAACCGTGGCGCCCCAACCATCTTCCTGAAAACCTATTGTTTAGGGCCCGCATCTCGTGGTCGTGCGGTAGCGTTCTCGCTTCCCACGCCCGGGTTCCCGGGTTCGATTCCCGGCGGGGTCAGGGATTTTCTCTGCCTCGTGATGGCTGGGTGTTGTGTGCTGTCCTTAGGTTAGTTAGGTTTAAGTAGTTCTAAGTTCTAGGGGATTTATGACCACAGCAGTTGAGTCCCATAGTGCTCGGAGCCATTTTTGAACCTATTGTTTTTTCCACAGCAGCACGCGCAGAATGGGCTGGGTGACCATCGTGCTGCATCCACATATGGACTCCCATGTGTAGACATATGTTCAAGGAGACCACCCAAACTGTCGAATATTAACGCGCGATATAACTCACCTGTCAGTGTACCTGGGAAGTAGTGTGGACCGATGATTTCATCCCCAAGGATTCCATACCATACATTAATGGACCATCTACGTTGACGGTCGACAGGTCGTACCCAACGAGGATTGTCTGCGGCCCACTAGTGCACGTTATGGCGATTCACTGCACCATAATTTGTGAACGTGGACTCATCAGAGAACATAACACCTTGTAAAGATTCAATTGTAAAATTACACATGTCCCATACTCATAATGTAACTCTCGGACGGAAATCGTTCCCATGCTGCTCCTGGGTCAGTGACAGGCGGTACGGGTGAAACCTGTGGCCGTGTACTATACGCCACACAGATGTAAGACTTGACACCAGCGACTGCAGGAACGGCTCATAAGCTGACATGAGGATCGTGCTGTACTGCAGCTGAAACAAACACCTCTGTCCCCTTACTTCTTGTAGTTCTTCGTCTGTTACTGCGGCGCATTACCAAGCTGCCTGTTTGCCTAAGTCGTTGTTCGGCACGCAAGAACGTAATGGCTGCCGGAGCTCTTCACCTAGGATATCTCACGGTGTACGCCATGGCTGCTTCAGTGGCATTGTGTCGGCACCGTCCGAGCATCAGCAACATTCAACGTAATACTTGTTCGTGTATGTCATCTTCATCCGATGTCAGTAACTGTGGTATATTGAGCCCCGTTTGTTTGTGTGGCTCGAATTGTCGGGTATACGGCCGTGTGCGACGACAGTCGGCAGTCTAACAGCGCGCCGAGGTAGCTTCTCGCTCCGTCTACGTGATTACTCTGCTATTCACAATAAAGTGCTTGGCAGAGGGTTCAATGAACCACCTTCAGGCTGTCTCTCTACCGTTCAGCTCTCGAACGGCTCGCGGGAAAAACGAGCTCTTAAATTTTTCTGTGCGAGCCCTGATTTGATGATCATTTCTTCCTATGTAGGTGGGTGCCAACAGAATGTTTTCGCAAGCGGAGGAGAAAATTGCCGATTGAAATTTCATGAGGAGATCCTGTCGCTACGAAAAATGCCTTTGTTTTAATGATTGCACTCCAATCACGTATCATGTCTGTGACACTATCTCCCTTATTTCACGATAATACAAAACGGCCTGCCCTTCTTTGTACTTTTTCGCTGTCATCCGTCAGTCCCACCTGATGCGGATTCCACACAGTCTTTGGTTTGCTCTACCACCAATGTTATCCATGTGATCGTTCCAATTTAGGTTATTTGTAATTGTAATCCGTAAGTATTTAGCTGAATTTACAGCCTTCAGATTTGTGTGACTTACCGCGTAATCGAAATTTAGCTGATTTTTTTTTAGTACTCATGTGAATAACTTCACACTTTTCTTTATTCAGTGTCAATTGCCACTTTTCGAACCATACAGATATCTTACCTAAATCATTTTGCAAGTTGTTTTGATCATATAATGACTTCACAAACGGTAAATGACAGCATCATCTGCAAATAATCTTAGGCGGCTACTCAGATTGCCTCCTATGTCGTTAATATAGATCAGGAACAGTAGAGTGCCTATAACACTTCCTTGGGGAACACCGAATATTACTTCTGCTTTACTCTATGACTTTCCGTTGATTACTACGAACTGTGACCTTTCTGTCAGGAAATCAGAATTCAGTCGCAGAACTGAAGCGTACTCGGTAGTCACGCAGTTGGGTTAGAAGACGCTTGTGAGGTACGGTGTCGAAAGTCTTCTGGAAATCTAAAAATTTTAAATCAATTTGACATCCCCTGTCGATAGCACTTATTACTTCATGGGTATAAAGAGCTAGTTGTGTTTCACAAGAACGATATTTTCTGAATTCGTGTTGACTATGTGTCAATAAATCGTTTCCTTCGAGCTACTTCATAATGTTCGAATACAGTATATGTTCCAAAACCCCGCTGCAGATCGACGTTAGAAACATAGGCCTGTAATTCAGCGGATTACTCCTACTTCACTTTTTGGGTATTTGTGTGACTTGAGTAATTTTCCAGTCCTTAGGTACGGATCATTCTGTGAGCGAGTGGTTGTATGTAACTGCTAAATATGGAGCTATTTTATCAGCATACTCTGAGAGGAACCTGACTGGTATACAATCCGGACCAGAGGCCTTGCCTTTATTTAGCCGGCCGCGGTGGGTTCTAGGCGCTGCAGTCCTGAGCCGCGGGACTGCTACGGTCGCAGGTTCGAATCCTGCCTCGGGCATGGATGTGTGTGATGTCCTTAGGTTAGTTAGGTTTAAGTAGTTCTAAGTTCTAGGGGACTGACGACCTAAGATGTTAAGCCCATAGTTCTCAAAGCCATTTGAACCATTTTTTTATTAAGCTATTTAAGCTGCTTTGTTACACCGAGGATATCTATTTCTATGTTTCTCATCTTGGCAGTTGTTCTTGATTGGAATTCAGGAATATTTACTTCGTCTTCTTTGTTATCGCGCAGTGAAGGTATTGACTGCGTCTTGCCACTGGTGTGCTTTATGTATGACCAGAATCTCTTTGGGTTTTGTGACAGATTTCGAGACAGAATTTCGTTGTGGAAATTATTTAAATCATCTCCCATTGAAATAAGCGCTATATTTCGAACTTCTTTAATACTTATCCAATCTTGCGGATTTTGCGCTGTTTTAAATTTGGCATACTTTTTTCGCTGCTTCTGCAACAACGATCTGACCCGTTTTGTGCACCATGGGGAATCAGTACCATCATTTATTAATTTATGTGCTGCATATCTCTCAATTGCTGTCGATACTATACTTATTTTTTGCCGCTATAATTCACATCACCAAGAGCAGATGTAAGTGATGGGAAAGCATGCTTTTGTAATCCATTTAATTCCACATTTACTTTACTTGCATCGCTTGTATGTATTGTAAGTTAACCGGGGACCTATAAACGACGGAGAGGCTCCGTCCCTGACGCAGCCGCCGTGGTCCACTTCACCCCTCCGCCGCCCCACACCGAACCCAGGGTTATTGTGCGGTTCGGCCCCCGGTGGACCCCCCCCCCCCCCCCAGGCAACGTCTAACACCAGACGAGTGTAACCCCTATTGTAGAGTAACGGTGGTGTACGCGTACGTGGAGAGCTTGTTTGCGCAGCAATGTCCGACATAGTGTAATTGAGGCGGAATAAGGGGAACCAGTCTGCATTCGCCTAGGCAGATGGAAAACCGCCTAAAAACCATCCACAGACTGGCCGGTTCACCGGACCTCGACACAAATACGCCGGGCGGATTCGTGCCGGGAACCATGCGCTCCTTCCCGCCCGGAAAGCCGTGCGTTAGACCGCACGGCCAACCGGGCGGGCTTACCTGCAAAAAAGGTGCAAAAAGGGGCAGCTCGTTTTGTATTATCACGTAGTAGGGGAGAGAGTGTGACAGATATGATACGCGAATTGGGATGGAAGTCATTACAGCAAAGACGTTTTTCGTCGCGGCGAGATCTATTTACGAAATTTCGGTCACCAACTTTCTTTTCCGAATGCGCAAATATTTTGTTGAGCCCAACCTACATAGGTAGGAATGATCATCAAAATAAAATAAGAGGAATCAGAGCTCGAACTGAAAGGTTTAGGTGTTCGTTTTTCCCGCGCGCTGTTCGGGAGTGGAATGGTAGAGAGATAGTATGATTGTGGGTCGACGAACCCTCTGCCAAGCACTTAAATGTGAATTGCAGAGTAGTCATGTAGATGTAGATGTAGATGTAGATAGTAGATTAAACTGGAACTCCGAAACCAATGCTTGTTTGCTTACTGGTACAAGTACTACTTCCTGTTCGTCACATTTCAGCTTGCAACTCGTATGCACAACATTTTTAAAGCTCACGTTTGCAAAAAACATACGTGTGCTATGATGAGACGAGCAAGACATACTGACGTATCTTGTGCTTATGAACAAAGTAAATGAGTATTGAAATGTCAAAGCAGGCAGGATAGAGTTCTTGTTTTTTTAGATTGTCGGTGAATTATTCTCACTGTAGTTTGTCATCTTCTCACTTTGAAATCTTACGTATGGTGTGTAATTCAGAGTGTGGCCAATAATAGCAACATACAGGGTAAAAAAGATATAGTCTTTTAAACATCTTCCAGCATTGTGGAATGATGTAGATGTGATGAAGGGAACGGCCTAAACTGCTTAAGACCCCATAAAATGGATATTTTGCTGAAACATTTATGTTTTAACATATGTGTAAGACGTAGGCCTACCTCTCCTACAGTAACCTATTTGCTTTTGACCCGAAATATTTCTGGCCACTACGTCTGTCAGTTTTTCAGGAATAATCAAACGTAGCACAATTGGAATGTACGTCAACTTCCATCATCTGCCCGATTTACTTTTGAATTTTTTTGAGATTTTCAAAGTATGTAAGTCTATACTATGCTTTGTGATATATCAATAGTTAGTTACTTAGTTTCATGTTCCATATACCGTTTGCACGATAAATCGTAATGATATGGAACTAGTGTTTGTATACTGACCTCATTTTTTGTAAATATGCGTCTATGCTGATCATTTATTAGTTTTTACGTTTTTTGTTTCAAGACAGACAGATGTCCGTCAGTAATTCCTACCCATCACCATTTACACGTTACAGTAACAGATAATCTTCTGCAGAATAGGAGGAGTCATCAGAGAGAAATGTTTTTGATGTGTTGGCAGATGTGCCAACACCTTGTAGTTAGAGGAGGCCGAAATGCACGCTATAATCTAACGCAGACTGGCGTGAGGTCTGGAACAGGATACGTAATGAATGCTATAAAGAAAAGTACGTAGCTGCTGGAATACTTAACTTTAATCCATCATTTGTATACAGCATTCTTGATGATACAAGTGAGACTCTCTCTAAAAATGGTTAATGGCGCCTTGCTAGGTCGTAGCCATGGACTTAGCTGAAGGCTAGTCTAACAGTCTCTCGGCAAATGAGAGAAAGGCTTCGTCAGTGTAGTCGCTAGCAAAGTCGTCGTACAACTGGGGCGAGTCCTAGTACGTCTCTCAAGACCTGCCGTGTGGTGGCGCTCGGTCTGCAATTACTGACACGCGGGTCCGACATGTACTAATGGACCGCGGCCGATTTAAAGCTACCACATAGCAAGTGTGGTGTCTGGCGGTGACACCACAGTTTTCAGTTTAATTTCAAATTTTACTTTTCTGTTTGTCAGACAGTTTGTATCAACGGGTAAGTGATGGAAACTTTTGGTTGCAGCGCTGTGAGCCCTGTTTGAGCTACAGACAACCTTAATGTGGCATGTTGAATGTAACTTTTTCCTTATAATATTGTAATTACGTATATCATTATTCCTACTGAATTGCAGTGTGTTGTTTACAAGAAATTTCATGTGGGAATAACTATACTGTGAAACGGGTAGATTGCTATTCAAACACCAAGCATGTATCTGCCACAGGGCAGGCTGACAAAAAGAGTGTTCACATACATTTTCAACCAAAGCCTTCTTCAGAAAGGAAGCACAGCACACGTACACACTCATACAATCATACACAAAAAGAAACTCTCGCACAGGAGCGCTGTCTCCGGCTATTGTAGCCAGAATCCTTTCGAAATTGGCGGGAAATGTGAACAATGAATGATAATGGCTCTAAGCACTATGGGACTTAACAGCTGAGGTCATCAGTCCCCTAGACCTTAGAACTACTTAAACCCAACTAACCTAAGGACATCACACACATCCATGCCCCAGGCATGACTCGAACCTGCGACCGTAGCGAATGATAATAATCGGCGGGAGAAATTTAGGCATCAGATGCTGCACCAACAATCATCGCGGTTACGTAGCCTTGTGTTTTGTAGGAACGAGACCTTTGATACAGTGTGGCTCGGATGTGACAGCGTTAGCGACTTAGAAGGCAGTAAACAACACAGGAAAGAAGAGAACGAGCGGACACTGAGTAAAGTAAGGCAAATCTAAAGTCAAATGACAGAAATAAAACCATTGCAATAAAAGTAAATACTGCTACAGCAATTAATGTACACAACAGCAAATATTGCTTGAACTCCTCGACTTGCAAATAAAGTGTGATTCCTTTAAACTTTAGATTACGATCGGATCGATTAGTACTCCCTAAAACACGCAAGTTGACATTTTTGATGAATCAACTACGTCTTTACACGATTAAAGAACCCAATACGGTCGAAATTGGGCACGGGCACGTCAGAGTGACGTCACGGGAAGGATCAAAGCGGTGAACCATGGAGGTATGAATGCGGTGCACCTAATGTTTTGGTCCATCGAATATGGCGGACATCGGCGTGAAATTTGTGACGTAATGACACCTCCCTTTTTTCGACCTTCATGAATTCCAGTTACGTAAAATATCCAGGGGCTACAGACTCTGGCTTATCATTTGTTTTTTCTGAGACGTTCATGCAATTAGCCGTGTATAATTATCGCCGACGCCTCTCTCTCGTAAATATTGCAATTAAACTGTTATTATTTATAAGTATCATCATGTTATTCTGATCTGACTGCTTCTTAAGCAGCAGTACTACATCAATAATTTCCTGCTTCTGTATGGAGTGAAATGTACATTTTCTCATTTTCTTGTAATAAGATTCTTCAGTAATGTTGTTTAGAGTATTTCTTACTTAAAAATATTACTTCGTAATATGCTATCTGCAGATTTTTTCTTATATTCAGTAGTTCCTATTATTTAAACTACATTCCGAATGGGACACAAAAAAATTAGACTTGACTTCATTTTTGGGACTGTAACGAAAATATTATTTACTCTTGTTTCTTTGTCCGACGACTGGACATATGAAACATTCATTAATTTCGCCTTCCTATGCACAAATTACTCTGTTCTACCGGCTCTTTATTACCAAAAAAGATATACTACACCACTTAAAACGTTAGCTACTTTACTAAGTTCCCAATATGTACTTACTTTGATGCCGGCAACTGCGGACTGCCAGACCGCTGCTCAACTCCAGTACTTCCCGAGCTAGTACTCTAAAACTGTCTTCAGTCATATGTATCACTCACTTCCCTTTTACATTTACGAACACGGAACCAGTCGATCATTAATGGTTTACCTACTACTCAGTAACATCTAATCAGTAACATCACAAATTTTGGAATGTGACTGATTTTGATCAGGTCAATCAGAATTTCTACAGCTACAAATTTCATAGAAACTGCGCATATTTGTTGTACAATAGCTGTCGGATACTTATCAATTCAGCAGGGGAAACAGTCTTCGCTGCCGTATCGGTTATTTCATCATCATTTAGCCTCAGAAAGATTTAGATGAGCTCTTAACAGTCACGACGAAACCATTTTCAATCTTGACGCAACAGTGAGCAGCAATCTCACTGTGGTGTAACGTTATGTCATTTCAACATGAAAATTATGACTCCTGGTGACCAGGCTCCATCTTGTTTATTGGGAGTCTGGCGCGATCGCGGTTTCTCTGTGGATCTGAGAGCGGCATATAGACCCGAAATTTTACCACGAACTGTTAAACCTGAGATACAAAGTTACGCCATTGTACAATTTGTCTTTTATGTACGCAAGGTAGTGTGATTCACACGCAGTGGTGCTCTATAAAACATTTTGGGACCGCCACAAATTGTTAATACTGTTGCCTATAATGGGAATGAGAGAGCTCCAAGCCATTGTGAAACCTTACACAGAATCATTCAGTTGTTTTCTCATGTGCCATGCTGTGACGTAATATTTTGTGAAAAAGTCAGATTATAGTAACATGTTAACGAAAAGGGGCGGTAAGAGTAGTTCGTGGAGACATAACACGCTATGTTTCTTCAAGAAAGATGTTCATCACAACTCATTTGTGATTTGTGTCATTTTTATTACTTTATGTATCACATTAATTTTGGTATTACCGATAATGTAGAGTGTCGAACTACATCGGTACATACAAAAAATTAAAGAAAAAGAAATTTTAATCGCTGGTTAATTAAGTAACAGAGCTTCGTTAATACATAATTTACTTCTCAAAATTCATCACAAAAACCATTTTTAGAAATGAGACGCTAACGAGTAACATGCATGTGATAACTGACTGTTTACAATTTTGCGAGTTAAATTGTTATTTATGTTTTTATAGGTCAGTCACAGTGTCTTTATTTTGCAAATATTTTTCAGTCAAATTCGTATACATGGTGGTTCCATACAAAATGTACTGGCGTCTTTGAAGAACACCATTACATTTGTACTCATATTTAACCCGTTCCTCGTCCAATAAAAGCGCTCTTTAAAACATTTTACGACCCACAACTGGCTACGTAGTTTGTGCTTTCCGTAAACAGAAACCCTTCAGGCAAGGTCAGCTGATGGTCAACTCTCTTACAGGTCACACGCGTGTCTATTATCGCCGATTTTTACACTTTTCGGAATATTCGCCCTACTGCATTGCATGGATGAAAGATCTTACTTGTTCCGTTTATAAAATAAGCAAATAATAACTTACATATGTTCGTTGAAATTAACGAAATGTCATCAAAATTAAACCAGTAACTTTCAAACAGTGAAACAGTCGACTTACGATCGTGATCAACAGAATCAGCCACAAAGAGAAGTATTTAAAATTACTGTGCACGCTTACACTCCTGTGCTTGTGATGTTACCAACATGTAACCCATGAAAATGTATAGTACAAATGATAACTCCGAGCGAAAGCCACTAGTGGGTTACAAGCTGTGAACTCCAGAATAAAAAGGCACGTGTATGCTACAAGAGAAATGACAAACCATAAACGTCTGTGTCTGTTAAGGATAGTGACTATGGGTGAGGTAGCTCTCAGGCATATCGCGTGCGTAGCCTTTCTCTGAAAGCACTCGGCGAGAAGTACACCTGGCACAGCTTCTAGTTGCTGCAGCTCCGCTGTATTCTTTAACGGCTAATTTAACAGCCGCGTAAGTCACTGCAGCTCGCCATCAATTTTCCAATAAATAACGCCCGAGTGCTGGCGCGATTTTAAACCATTATGGTAAATGTTGACATTAAACTGAAATGAAGTCGCGTATTTTATTCTTTAAGTGGCTTAATATTTCCGGCAGTAATGGTGGCGGCCTCATTAAAAGGGAATTTATTTGCCGCCGGAACACGAACTGGGCGCCATAAGTAATTCTGAATGGGCGGCGGCGGAGCGCCTGCGCGAGGGGTGGAGTCGCGGCCGCGCCGTCAGCCTGCCCGTGACATCTGGCTGGCGGCTCCCTCTGGCCCTAGCCCAGCTGTACGGTGCAAGGCCGAGGCCAGGAGCGCACGTGCGCCGGGCGCGGTCACGAGATGGGGGATCCGCTCTTGAACTGATTCATAGAGTTGAATCTTTCAAAGGAGTGAACAATCAGTGATTCAGAAAAAAAGAACGGTAGCTCCAAACGTTTCCCACGGCAGAGAGAGAGAGAGAGAGAGAGAGAAAGAGAGAGAGGGACGGAGCATATCAGCAGCGCCTCTGCTGGTCACAGCACAGTGCACGCCACACAACACAGCCAGCGCCGGCCTCTGCCCTGCTTCTACCTTGGCTGCCTGCATTGTGCAGTGCCCCATTGGATTTTGTGTTTCACATATGCCGTGCTGTCTCTGTGCGTCGTCTGCCACGTGCAGTGTCTGGCGCAGCTTAACTTCGCATCTTACTCTGTCGGCGATCGTTTCAGTCGCACGTCCTGCCCTCTGGGCAGTTGATGCGAGCAACAGGACAGAGAGCCACCTAGCGGATAACATAGGAACTACTTGCAACAACCTGCTCGCAAGGGAACGGACGATTTGTCTCGGAGCGGGTGAGTTCACCGCTCCCCCCACCCTCGGAACTCGCCCGCCCAATGCTCACCCCACCGTTCTCGACTCTAGCCAGAGCGTTGAGCAAAGCAACTCAGGTGTCACTCTGGTCTCTGCGGTCTTAGCTGACGCAGTAACACAGTTCGTGGCTCGACCTGCTTGACTCAGTGCTTCTGCATCGGAGTTCGTCTCTACTGGATATTGTTCTTCGTAGTAATACCGCTATGTATATTACATTATTATGTTATGTATACACCATTTGTTTTTATTTTATTTTTATTTGTTTAAACTGATCAGATTAGGTTCTTGACGACTCCTCTTACTATAGGATTTTTATTATGGGCACTCGAATTTACGCTTTAATTACGAGCAAACCGATAAACGTATCGCAAAATGTGATACACCAATATTTTCCTTGTTTTATTTTTCGTAAGGCTATATGCAGCACTTTCGTTTTACAGTCAAATTTATATATTTTTTTCTTATTCTGGTACGGATTTTGCGATTTTAGGTGTCTTTGGAAGGAAACATTCACTTTAAAAATATATGGCTTGCGATGTATATGTATGAGGTTAATGAAATTTTAATACATTATAGCCAAATATATTGTTAATGTAAATCTCAAGTTACAACATTTTCCGATCACCCAAAAAACCACGATAGTGCAAAATAAATCAATAATCAAAAACTTTGTCATATCGTGGAAATTTCAATAAACAATACAAAATTCTTACTCATTATCTGTGTTACTTCAAAATAGGATCAAATAAGATCAAAATACAGGTATAGTACTGAAATAAACCAAGTTTAAAGGACAATGTGCCTTCCATATATTTTCTATTGTAAATGAGTGGTGAGTCATGAAAAAGAGCTAATTCATTTCAGGGAGTGAACAGTTCTGATCCGATCTCTGAAAAGAACAGTTTTGCCCATCTCTAGTCACAAGGCGATGGACCACACCCTCACCAGGGCAGAGCTCGCAGCGATACGAGAATAAACTGGAAATACAGACATGTCCGGTCACACAAAAGAGGGCGCTGTTGGCCATCCTTGCAGCCTTTCTCTGACATTTAAGTCAGTTACTATCGTTCCGCAGTTCTCCGCATCCTCTTATCGTGGCGTCTTGCAAACCATTGCACCTGAGTGTTTCGGGTTTTGTAGACAGTAGTGTGTAATCAGGATGTGTGAATATCGTCAGTATTTCTACAAATACACATATCAAAAAAGGTTTTGCTTCCCCCGGGTCCCTGAACTCCTGGAGATCAACGCTGACTGTGGATATTGCACGAGTATCACAGACACAGTCTGTTTGACTGTTGAGAGATGTCACTAAACCCACCCATAAATGTAAACAACCATGCATGAACAGCGTCTGTTAACCGGAAGGGGTCCGAAAGCCGATCATTCCACTAGGAGGGAGGTACACAGCTCGTGTTGCCTGTATTTCAACCATGTCTAGACGGTCAACACCGCGGTTCGATCGCGTCCGCATTGTTACTTTGTGCCGCGAAGGGCTCTCCACAACAGAAGTATCAAGGGGTCTTGGAATGAACAAAAGCGATGTTGTTCTGACATGGACGAGATACGGAGGGACAGGAAATGTCGATGAAACGCCTCGCTCAGGCCGCCCAAGGGCTACTACCGCAGTGGATAACCGCTATCTTTTACATCACCTCGGTTCCGAGAGTTCCGGAACCTGAGCAGAAAATTGGAATAGAGGTCAACATAAACATCATTTCTGCCCTTTTTATTGCTCATGAAAACCATACATTGCACGTTGCACCACCATACAGCTAGACCTTCAAAGGTGGTGATCTAGATTGCTGTACACACCGGTACCTCTAATACCCAGTAGCACGTCCTTCTACATTGATACATGCCTGTATTCGTCGTGGCATACTATCCACAATTTCATCAAGGCGCTGTTGGTCCTGATTGTCCCACTCCTCAACGGCGATTCGGCGTAGATCCCTCAGAGTGGTTGGTGGGTCACGTTGTCCATAAACAACTCTTTTTCAATCTATTCCAGGCATGTTCGATAGGGTTCATGGCTGGAGAACATGCTGGCCACTAGTCGAGCGATTTCGTTATCCTGAAGAAAGTCATTCACAAGATGTGCACCATGAGAGCGCGAATTGTCGTCCATGAAGACGAATACCTCACCAATATGCTGCCGATATGGTTGCACTATCGGTCGTATCGTACAGCCGTTGCGGCGCCTTCTATGTAACCAGCGGCGTACGTCGGCCCCACATAATGCCACCCCAAAACAGCAGGGAAGTTCCACCTTGCTGCACTCGCTGGACAGTGTGTCGATTCTGTCTCCGCATCTTGTCATAAACCGGCCGTAAGTGGACAAACAATGTCGGGCTTCCCCTTTGAACAAAGGAGTGAACTCACCCACTGCATCGGACGAAAACTGATCTCTGCGTATTGACCAACGTATCCTGAGCGGACTCTACGAGTTTTCTTCGAAGAAAGCTTGCACATTCCTCACCACATGCGGCTGGCCATTGTCCAGCAGAAATACGACCCGGGGAATTGCCAGCAGAAGGGACAGTGTGCCTCAGGCAGTGAAACTTCCATGACCTAGCGCTAGCTGCTCAGATTTCCCTCGAGGCATAGGAGGAGAGACCGCGTGTTGTAGGTAATGACACCGCAAACCATCACACTTGTTGCTTGTCCGCTATGCTGCACAATGATACAGTCTACCCGTTTGCGTTCACCATGGCGACGTTCATCACATACGCGTCTGTCACTATGGGTAAGCTGAACTGGGACACGTCCGAAAATATAGCATTCGTCGTGCCCATTGTAGGGGGCGTTGTTCGTGGGTTCTGGTCAGTGGAAGTCGACGCAATGGCGTGCATGCCACCTGTCCAGCTCGCAGAAGACGATGTCGAACAGTCGACGAAGACATACCCACACCCGTTGCAGCGTCCAACGTTGCTCCAACACTATGGACGAAGCTGCTTTGTCCATTATGGACAAGCGCACAAGACAGCGGTCATCTCGTGCTGTGCTCACGTCGTGTCGTCCAGTAGCCTGGCCGGCCGTTGTGGCCGAGTGGTTCTAGGCGCTACAGTCTGGAACCGCGCGACCGCTACGGTCGCAGGTTCGAATCCTGCCTTGGGCATGGATGTGTGTGATGTCCTTAGGTTAGTTAGGTTTAATTAATTCTAAGTTCTAGGGAACTGATGACCTCAGCAGTTAAGTCCCATAGTGCTCAGACCCATTTGAACCATTTGAACCAGTAGCCTCTACCGCCCTCTTCTCTCCGTTTTATATGCACCTCACTGTTGAAGCAGCATGCCCTGTACAAGCTGTAGCGTCATGGAAAGACAGAGTTCCCTCCCACAGGCCAATCATTCTGTCACGTTCGGAAGCACTCACATGCCAACTTTCCCGATATTCCATCCTGTGACTTCGACGAGGCACAGTGCCACCTGTTTAGCACTTACACTTCGTATGACGCCCCCGCACCGGTTGAGCGTTGTATGACTCTAAGCTGTTCGGTCACACAAAAGAGGGCGCTGTTGGCCATACGTGCAGCCCAGTTACGTCAGTTACTATCGTTCCGCTATTCTACACGTCCTCTTATCGTGGCGTCTTGCAGACCATTGCACATGAATGTTTCACGTTTTACAGACAGTAGTGTGTAAGCAGGACGTGTGAATATCGTCAGTGTTTCTACAAATATAAATATCAGATAAGTTTTGCATCACACCGGTTCCCAGAACTCCTGAAGATAGACGTTGACTGTGGATATTGTATCACAGACACAGTCCCTTTGACTCTTCAGAGATGTCACTAAACCCACCCAAAGATGTAAACAACAATGCATGAGCTGTGCCTATTAGACGGAGGGGGTCCGACAGCAGATCAGTTGCAGTCATTCCACCAGGAAGGAGGTACACGGCTCGTGTTGTCTGTAGTTCAACCTTGATAGTTAACACCGCGGTTCGCTGGCGTCCGCATTGTTACCTTGTTACCTTGTTCCAGGCGTCTCGGTGTGCCCGAAGGTGATGTTGTTCAGACATGGAGGCGTTACAGAGAGACAGGAACTGTCGATCACAGGCCTCGCTCAGGCCGCCCAAGTTCTACTACTGCAGTGGATGACCGCTAGGTACGGATTATGGCTCGGAAGAACCCTAACAGCAACGCCACCATGTTGAATCATACTTTTCTTGCAGCCACAGACACACAGACAATGTGTCTGCAGCTGCTTTGCTCGCCTGCGCATGCGCCTGTCATGTCACCCATTAAACATGTGTGGAATATGGTCGGTTGCAGCTTGTTCGTTCAGGTCCTTCTACAGCCATAGCCGATGCTTTGTAGACAAACCTACAAACCACATGGCAGAGTATTCCCCAGCATTATTTTCAGGCGCTCCTTGGTTCCATGCCACGATGTCTAGAGGCTCTGATTGTATCGTATGGTGGCGCTATTCTGTACTGAATTTCCACTGTTACAGTGTATGTACAGCTCTGTAACGCTAATTATTTGTGTACTCTCATGTTCCTATTTGGTGGAATTTATTATCACATGTCACGATCTTGGTGTATCACTTTGTTCAGACTGTAGTGTACTATAGATATATAGACGATATGGATAATCCAAATATTATGGAATAATAGACAGAGCAGTTTCATGGTCATCATCTTCTCCGAATGATCGAAAATAAAATGTGTTTTGTCCAATATCAATCAAGTAAGAATAGGCACTCAGAATTAGTTGCAAACCAAAATGATATGCCACAACCTTCTGTTTTGGGTCCTCTGTTATTTCCGATAAACCAACAGCAGATTAAGAAGATGCAAATCTTGACATTCGTGCAGATCATACAAGAATGGGAATAATGAATAGTATTATTAACCCCATCTGAATCAGAAAGGAATAAAGAGGACACTGAGAAATTCCAAAGAAGGGCAGCCCGTTTTGTATTATGGTGAAATAAGGGGGAGAGTGGCATCGATATGATGCACCCCAATTGGGTGGCAGTCATTAAAACAAAGGCGTTTTTCGCTGCGGTAGGACCTTCTCACGAAATGTCAGTCACTATTCTTCTCCTCAGGGAGTTCAAATATTTTGTTGGCGTCCACCTACATTGGGAGAATGATCACCATAACAAAGTAAGAGAAATCAACGCTCACATGGGGAGATTTAAGTATTCGTTTTTCCCGTGCACTGTTCAAGACTGGAACAGAAGAGAAGTAGTTTGTAGGTGGCTCGGTGAAGCCATTGCCAGGCACTTAATTGTGAATTGCAGAGCAATCCTGTAGATGTAGATGTAGACAACGAATCATACATCAAAATTAAGGCAAAGTAAACCACTTTTCCTAAAAAATGTTCAATAAGTGTGCCTTTAGTTACACAACACACATCCACGCTAAAACTCAGTTCATTTCACACTTCGGTTAACAGGTCTGCAGTCATGGAAGCAATAGCCTCTTCCGATCTGTGTCTCAAATCTAGCAAATCACTAGGTAAAGGCCGAATTTAGACACACTCTCTTATAAAGCTCCAAAGCAACAAATCTCATGACGTGAGGTCAAGTGAACGTGAAGACGGGTGAGAAAGAGCTCTGTCACATTGTCCTTTACGACCAGTCCAACGGTCAGGAACTTCTACGCTCAGACACTCTCGTACAAAGAAATGCCATTAGCTACTGGCTCACCTTGATGCTAAACAAAGTTTTCAGGTTCACTTTCTAACTGGGAAAAGAGCCACTCTTGCAACATATCCAGATAAACCACCCGTCTCACAGCGGCTTCAGCGAAAAAAAAGAAAAAAATTTTTGATTTCGGGACACTTGGAAGTACTGTTCAGATTCTTGAGGATGTTCTGACTCGGTATTTCCCTTCCCACCTATAAGATAATCTGAATCATTGCCGGCCGGTGTGGCCGTGCGGTTCTAGGCGCTTCAGTCTGGAACCGCGTGACCGCTACGGTCGCAGGTTCGAATCCTGCTTCGTGCATGGATGTGTGTGATGTCCTTAGGTTAGTTAGGTTTAAGCAGTTCTAAGTTCTAGGGGACTGATGACCACAGATGTTAAGTCCCATAGTGCTCAGAGCCATTTTTTCTGAATCATTGCTGATCACCACACGATCAAGGAAGTTATCTTCTTAATGCAACAGTTTACTTGCGAAGCTATAACATACACCACAGTCATTTGGCTTTAAAGCATGTGCAGATATAGACGGATGTGTAAACATTTTGCTTCAAGCTTTCCACTGTGTCGTCTTTGGCAACTGAACTTCAAGGCTTGTATTCGAAACGGACTTCTTACGATTATGAATGTAAGATGTTCTGACATACTCTACATCCTCAAGCACTTTTGATCGTTCCACGCTTTTCCTTTTACACACGTGTCCATCTGCCTCATTGGCTGAGGTCTCTAACGCACGCTCTTACAGTGGCGTTCGATGTGGAATAAGTCGGTTCGAATCCTGATGTTGAAAAAAGTTTACACACTCAATATTTGGCCATCAGGGGGACGAGAGGTGGTAGCGTAAAGTTCCTGTTCATCAGATTTTCTGCCAATGTCCTGGTTTAAATACCAAACCTCTCTGCAGTGTCATGTGAAGTGAGGGCACGTGACACTGTTGATGGTGATTCCTCCACGGGGTGGGGACATTAAGCTTGGCAGCCCCATTGCTGCGATTCGCAATAAGTCCACTATTGCCACCACCAGGTTTCTCTCTCTCCCTTCTCTCACCACCACCACCACCATCATCATCATCATCATCATACAACACAAGCATTACATTCTATTCCGCAGACACACACACAATATATACATGTGGTAATACAAATACTGTAATGGAACATGTTGCAAATAAATAATAAAAAACCATAACACACATATCTGGTAGTTTCAAACTGACTGTATCACTGGAGCATGTTATCGCCACATGGGTGACCAAAATTGAACTTGAAACGAAACTTACAATGAAATGAAGTTACAGATTCACTATTAGCTAACTTCAGGACACAAAACGCTCTGTGTTCAGGAGTAGCCATTCTGGGTATGTGGCTTATGAGGCGCTACAAGTGAGAAAACAACAAAGCAATACTCGTGCATGTGTTTTATCTAAAAGCGTTTGAGTTACACTTTGTTACCTTCAACCAACTCTCCTGGGAGTTCTTTTATGGACATCCTGTACATAGTTTCTGGAATATAATTTATCCCCGAATATGATATAATTTCAGAATTTCTATACTGGCCTCAGTTTTCATGTAATAATGTCTTTTGTAAATACTTATGATTGGCTGTTGGGTAACAATTTATGTAGATATGAAATGGAACAATCGCTTATTATCAATTATAGACAAAGCAATTTGCAGACTCTGGTTCATTGGTAGACTACCAGGGGAGATATTTCTGACAAAACAATCGTGTGACGCATCCTAGATTACTGCTCAAATGTATGGGATCCATAATAAATAGGACTAACACGGGAAATTGAACGTATACAAAGTACAACAGCTCATATAGTCACAGGTTTGTTTGGCTTATGCGAGGGCATTACCTAGATGATAGAAACAACTTAACTGGTAGAAGCTTGAAGACAGACAAAGTCTATCGTGTGAAACCCTATTTACAGAGTTTCTAGAATCAACTATTAGCGATGTATTTTTAACATACTACAACTGCATAAAAAACTCATGAATTGTCTCAACATTTTGAAAAGAATGCCGAAGCTTTCAGCAAGAAGCGACTGAAAATTGATCCTTCCATTGTCTTAATAAATGACTCCAGACAGACAAAAAATAAAAAAACCTCATACAGATAGTCTTTCTTTTATAAAGTAGTGCAGCCACCTAAAGAGAATACTTCATAATAGTATGTTGATTGATGAAATTATATTGCCTGATTCTGCCACTGAAAGGTTGCTGACTCAATGGAATGGTTGCCAAGACTGGATCTGTAATAAGATCTAAGATATAAGCACATGGACAGTTAAAGAGAATTTCCAAGTAAACTACACTCCTGGAAATGGAAAAAAGAACACATTGACACCGGTGTGTCAGACCCACCATACTTGCTCCGGACACTGCGAGAGGGCTGTACAAGCAATGATCACACGCACGGCACAGCGGACACACCAGGAACCGCGGTGTTGGCCGTCGAATGGCGCTAGCTGCGCAGCATTTGTGCACCGCCGCCGTCAGTGTCAGCCAGTTTGCCGTGGCATACGGAGCTCCATCGCAGTCTTTAACACTGGTAGCATGCCGCGACAGCGTGGACGTGAACCGTATGTGCAGTTGACGGACTTTGAGCGAGGGCGTATAGTGGGCATGCGGGAGGCCGGGTGGACGTACCGCCGAATTGCTCAACACGTGGGGTGTGAGGTCTCCACAGTACATCGATGTTGTCGCCAGTGGTCGGCGGAAGGTGCACGTGCCCGTCGACCTGGGACCGGACCGCAGCGACGCACGGATGCACGCCAAGACCGTAGGATCCTACGCAGTGCCGTAGGGGACCGCACCGCCACTTCCCAGCAAATTAGGGACACTGTTGCTCCTGGGGTATCGGCGAGGACCATTCGCAACCGTCTCCATGAAGCTGGGCTACGGTCCCGCACACCGTTAGGCCGTCTTCCGCTCACGCCCCAACATCGTGCAGCCCGCCTCCAGTGGTGTCACGACAGGCGTGAATGGGGGGACGAATGGAGACGTGTCGTCTTCAGCGATGAGAGTCGCTTCTGCCTTGGTGCCAATGATGGTCGTATGCGTGTTTGGCGCCGTGCAGGTGAGCGCCACAATCAAGACTGCATACGACCGAGGCACACAGGGCCAACACCCGGCATCATGGTGTGGGGAGCGATCTCCTACACTGGCCGTACACCACTGGTGATCGTCGAGGGGACACTGAATAGTGCACGGTACATCCAAACCGTCATCGAACCCATCGTTCTACCATTCCTAGACCGGCAAGGGAACTTGCTGTTCCAACAGGACAATGCACGTCCGCATGTATCCCATGCCACCCAACGTGCTCTGGAAGGTGTAAGTCAACTACCCTGGCCAGCAAGATCTCCGGATCTGTCCCCCACTGAGCATGTTTGGGACTGGATGAAGCGTCGTCTCACGCGGTCTGCACGTCCAGCACGAACGCTGGTCCAACTGAGGCGCCAGGTGGAAATGGCATGGCAAGTCGTTCCACAGGACTACATCCAGCATCTCTACGATCGTCTCCATGGGAGAATAGCAGCCTGCATTGCTGCGAAAGGTGGATATACACTGT
Organism: Schistocerca cancellata; assembly: GCF_023864275.1. Lineage (NCBI taxonomy): Eukaryota > Metazoa > Arthropoda > Insecta > Orthoptera > Acrididae > Schistocerca > Schistocerca cancellata. Next base: position 173,024,160 of record NC_064631.1, read on the forward strand.
ACTAGTGCCGACATTGTGCATGCTCTGTTGCCTGTGTCTATGTGCCTGTGGTTCTGTCAGTGTGATCATGTGATGTATCTGACCCCAGGAATGTGTCAATAAAGTTTCCCCTTCCTGGGACAGTGAATTCACGGTGTTCTTATTTCAATTTCCAGGAGTGTATATCAAACAAGCAGGTTTCAGTTTTCTAGAGGTAATCTGATCTTCTTTGTGACTTAACAAACTGACTTGCTCCGTGGAAAGAAAAGAAGCGAAGGGATCAGAAACATTTACCATTGATTATTTTTAAACACCAGCATGTCTCTCATGCCTGCAATCCTTGTGTGTTAATGACCACTGGCTCACAAAGAATTACTAAGGGTTTCATTAGCTATCTTTTTATTAACTAATTTATTCCACTAATACATCACAGTAAACACCAAGAAAAACGATAAAAAATACCTCTGTAAATACAGAACGCAACTGTAACTTTGCCCCTCCCTCCACTCTCTCTCTCTCTCTCTCCATGGAAATGCACAGAATCTGCTTATTCAGATTCTAGGAACTATTAATAATAAATTTACCTATATCGTCTGCATAGTATATCAGTCCTTAGCAACGTTAGTTGGCCATAGCACCACACTCATGTATTCCAGTGACGACATATTGTCTACATGTAGTTTTATGAAGTTATATTTTATTCATCTTATAACATGCACAACCAATGGATGAACAATCAATAATCGACTAAAATCAGAATTTGAATTTACTGAATCATCAATATTTTCCCATACAAATGATAATAATAATAGTTACTATTATTATTATTATTATTATTATTATTATTTGGCTGTTATATGCTTATGACAGTACTTATCTTTAGGAATAGCTACAGTTGTCTAGGAGTGGACTCAGTTTCTTCAAGATCTGGAATTCGTTGGTTCTGGTCTTCATCTCGAAGTGACTGCTAACACTAACGCCATTTTAACATCACCTATTTATTATGAATTCTCTGTTTCAACACCAGTAGTATCTTGCATTAGTTTCAAATACTATTCTATGAAAACTGGCTCTTCATCTCATAGCCTTTTCACAATTTGTAACATATGTCCCACTTCCTTTGATTTTCAAAACCAGTTTCCAGCTAACTAAGGGATGATAACTCCAAAGAGTCTTCAAGTTGCAGATATGTGTCTGAGTATTTTTTGTAAGATAAATATTCTTTGTGTTTCTTGACAATATAGATAAAGCTATGATTTCATGTAATATTTTTTCGTGTCATTCTGTTTATTTTTCTTCAAGCTGGTGCTATAAATGTGATGGACATCTTTTGGAGTCAATAAATTTTTTATATACCTCATACGAAAATGATTTCATCTCTTATCTGTTGTGGAAATAAAGCAAAGTGTATGTGTATAAATGTATGTCTTGGATCTCCCAAGTCCATGGATCGATTTCAGTAAAATTTGGCACAGAAACATCAAGCCTAACGAGTATCAGCACTGAGGTCTTTATAAACTCCTAGGTCCAATAGGAGTGGAGATGTAAGCAAAAACGTGTTTTCCTAGTCACTGGTGTACAGGCTGCCCTGCTTGACAGACATGTTGGACGAGAACAGCGTCGACTTACAAAATCAACCTGCTTTGTAGAGACGCCGGTGCATCAGGTGCAAATAAATGATTTTCAAGACCCTGGTGTGTAGGCTGCATGGCAGTTATATTGTGCAAGCAGTAATTCCCTGCTTTATTTAAATCTCTTGCAGGGCTACTTATGCTGATGAGCATGACTGCAGATATGTTGAGATGGTTAGAGGAGGCAATGGACAGAGTAAAGTGGAGGAAGGAACGGTTAAATAGATGAGAGGAGGGGAAGATGCATTAGGCAGATTGAAGGTGAAGCTGGGTAGTGGACAGGTGGAAAAGGTGGAGGTGGAGGTGGGAAGAATGGGCCCAAGAGGATATCATCAGAGGAAGGGGGAGGAAGATATTGTAAGAGGGAGGGGGTAAAGGAAATGGACAAAGGAAAAGGGAGGAGGGGATGAAGAGATAGAGAGAATGGGTAGGAAGGGATACATAGTTTAATGTAGGACAATGAGGTGGATAGACAGAGGAAGGAAGAGGTTGATGTAGAGAAGGGGAAGAGGAGGTGTGCTTAATATACCTGTGAAACACATACACATGGAAAGCTGTGGGGAAACAGCTAGTAGTTTATAAAACATGTAGTAAAATAATAAAGCTGATGAAAATAATTAAAAACTAAGCTTCTGAAGAAAAATTGAAAATCGTGAGAATCTAATGAAAAGTAGTATTAGACAATTTATTTAGCGAGAGTCCAGTATCAGTAGATTCAGCACAGCATGGAGGGAGTCTAACTAGGGTTGCTGTAACAATCCATCCCCACCCCTTTCATGCAATGTCATGTATAGCATATATATGACATTTTGTGACCTTAAGGGAGTTATTAATCCCAAAAATGTTGACACCCAGTATTGCAGAAATGTTCAACTTTCGTAATTTTGAATGCAAACATTTTTTCATTTAAGTGATATATTATACATATAACACATATTAATTAACTGTGTTATGGCAACAGTGAATCATAACTTTTTTTATAAAGCTGTTGCTTCATTGGCTGTGTAAAATGATCTGTTAACAAGAGTCTAGAATTTTTCACAGTATGAAATGTATGATATCTCCTATGCTTGGTAAATGACAAGTAATTTAAAATATACAAACAATGCCAGATATTGTAATCTAATGAGTGTACAAAACATTAGTAACGAAAAATGAATATACAAATTGCAAACAATAATTATTATCTTTCCTTACCTCAGCGAATTTTGAACCTATGATTCATTCTTTTATTAACTTGAATGAAAAATGGGTAGGAAACTACTATGAAATTACTGAAAACTTTCTTATCAAGACATATGAACTTTTTAAATTAACATTTAAGTAATGCAGTAGTATACATGTGTATTGCTTAATTGTCAATGTAACCAAACAAGATTAATACATATGTGATGAAAGAAGAATATATCATTTATTGTTTTACTCACTAATTGTATTTTTTGTGTGCAGTTTAATGGCTGCTGACTGAAAACTTTGAACACATTTTGGTATAGATACAAAATTAACTTATATTCTATAAAAATAGTAATCCATATGACAAATTGCATGTATGTACACTTTTGTGCGTTAATTCAGATGACAAAGATTGAAAGAAAACATATTTTGTTTGTAGTTGACTGGTCACTTTTACATATACTTCATCCTTGTTTTTACAATATAAGTTTTTTGTACTAACTTTTAAACTCCATATTCTTTCCTCACAGTGTCAATCCATTTATCAGTCAATCTGTTGACTTAAAGCTTCATCTTATTTTCATGACTTTGGGTCATGTTTATAATAAATTATTCTCCTCCAAGTTACATCTTCATACATTTCAAGCATTATTATTCATATAGTGCTTGCTCAGTAGTGGTTTACATAATAATGCATGGGTTCCAATTGCGTAAGACATACACACAGAGAAATTAAACATAGCTTGTAAGGTTAAAAATATGTGAACATGATGTATAAAACTGATCTATTTAAAAATGTACACTCAAAAACACAAGCACAGAATTTACATTTTTATAGACCCTAGTATTATACTGGGTATCAGCTTCCTTTTCCCCATTTGAGACAGAAGCACTCTGTAATCAAAAGCATGTATTTAATAAATTTCTTTTTGGTCTACAAACTCTAGATACAAGAATTATTACATATTCAGCTAATCTCTAGTACAACCTACTGTAGTTCTTATTCAGAAGTATTCTTCTGGTTGCAGAGGCATTTCATTCTGACTTGCCACAAGAGCCATTTGCTTAAATTATAATAAACTAGTAATGGAAAGAAGAAACTAGTCAAGGCATTTCACTTTACTAGTGGGACAAATAAAAGATACTACACTGGGTTTACTATGGACAATTTCCTGAGTAATTAAACTCATGGAAGGTAAGAAAATTTTGATCAACATATGTTCTATAAACAGTTTTCAAAGACAGTTCATTTTCAGAACATGAAAGAATGACTACAAGTTCTAGCTATTACATTCCACCTTTATATAACTTCCTTCCAAACAATGGTGGTGTACTTAATCAAATAAATAATAATAATTAAAAGTCAGGACTGACAATTCTATTGTTTCTTACATTTCAGAAAACAATAAAACGTGTTTAGGAAATTCTTTTCGTCACAAGACATGGCACAGCAAAACGAATTAGCAAATCGATGCACAACACTAGAATAACCTTTTCTACTTCCTCCTTTTTTTACTCAGGTCATATAACTTCAATCTTTACAGAAACTTTAAATAATCATTACACCATGTATTTAAGTTGTAATTTATAGAATAACAACTGACACAAATTATGCTTTACATAGACAATCTACTTAAGTCATAAAAATGAATACTGACAAAACAACTGTATGTAATAAAAAGACAGGCTACATAATAATCACGTTTTCTTACCAGTGTGAATGAGTCATTTTCAGACTACAAAACCTGTATGAGAATTAATATTGCCATTTTTCTCTGCAAGTACGCATGAGAAAACATTTGTGTAATATGTATGCTGTGTACACCTACTAGAGGAGTCTATGAGAGAAAGTAAGATAAACTGAAAGGTATACATAGTATTTTCTCACAGAATGATGACAGCAAAGGAGGGGTTATCGTATGCAACTTTAAAAACTGCATTTACCAGCGCTCAGATATAATGAATATACATTTTTTATGTTTCAGTTTCAACTATTGGCTTTCCTTAAACTTTTCATGATTATGACAATCCCACAAATCACTACATGTGAAGTTTTAGTTAATTTTACACATTTTTAATGTTTGCTTGAAATGAATATTATGGTGTAGTCATCTATAGTTTCATCATTATTAATTACTTTAATATCCCTCATAATTAATCATCCTAGCTTCCTTATGGAAGCAACATGTCATCATTACATAGGTGTTGACTGTCATCCATGTAATTCACAACTGAATGACAACAGCCAGCATGACATCAAAGCATTGACAGACAGAAGTATCAAATAGGATAGTATCAAATCATCATACTCTCTGATCAAAATGCATATCAAGCTGCCACAAGAAATTTGATATGCTGTTACTCAGAACATTGGAAATCCCTAACCTATCATTAGCCTAACAAGTCTATCATCATCATCAAAATCATTGATACAACCCATTGCTACAGATTTCAGTATACATATCAATATAAACCATATAAAAGATTCATCAGACTTCATGAGACCCTATTAAGATTCAACCTAATATCTGTGTTACAGAATTGTTCTGATCATTGTTTCCATAATACATTCACTACTCTACAGTACATATACCAAAAAGAAATTGCATACATAGTACAAAAATAAAACTACTTTCTCAATTTCTCAGATGAATAATACTATAACATCTAGTTTACACTGTCTTTTTCACCATTGATAATTTCTTTGCATTAGTAAACCCTCATCTTAGAACTGACACAGGGGTAGTATACTGAGTTTACAAAACCAAATCTCAAAATCTGATACTAATGCTTCAGTTGTTTCCATGATACTGATATTTTCAGTTGACTGTACTCACTGTAGCAGTAGAACAACAATAAATGTGACATACCGTCTCTTAGCAAATAAATAGCCAACTAATTTTCATGACAAATCAGCATTAGCTCTGTAACCAAGACAAAAGTTTATACATTTCCATTTGTGTACTCAGCCTATTTCGAAAAGACAAATTGCTCCCCTTCACAGAAGTTTCTTCAGAACTTCGTAAAATCCCTTTCAAAAATATAACATTTCCTGAAAGCAAATGACATTTCATTAAAATAGCATATATACTCGCTAACATACATAATACTTCAACTTCACAGAAAAATAATTTTCAAGCATGGTCAGAATTCATTCACACAGCACAGAAATCGATGAATCCATTGTATATTCCACCACAAACTTTCTTTTCTTTGAAAACAGCAAAATACTGAAATAGAAAAGTCTTATTTCATATGATTACATTTTTATTTTAATTACAAAATATACAATAAGTTTCTCATAAAACGTAATTTTATTGACTGAGACGTACTTTGAGACTGTCATATCTATAGTACAAATAAATCTTATCTAATGGATAGAATGGAGACTGATAGTAGAAGAAAACATGTTGAGATGGATATATAAGTAGATCAAAACAAGCAGAATGGAAGAATTGAAAAATTCTGAAGCAGTGTTGCAAGCACTGGGCCCTGGACGTGCCACACTCGTGCTATGACAGTATTTTAAGACCCCCCTCAGAACACGCTTATCAATGTTCGTCCACAGCATCACTTGCCACTCCTATGTTTAAATCACTGTCATGATTCTAATTGCAAATGACATTTTTACCACTTCCCTGCACTTTACCTTCATAAAAAACTGAAGGAAAGTAAACTTTAAGTTCCTTTTGACTCTACGCTTTGTAAATTTACACAGAACCACGTTTTAGCAGCCCTGGCTTTACGCAAACTTCTCCATGGTAAAGTCACGAAGTTCTTCAGGATTCTGATAAAAGAAGAATTCTCAAATACAGTTAAATTATTTGTTGCATTGTTACAGCAACTGATCTAAATACTGAAAATTCTTCATCTTAACTACAAATGCTTTCAATATGTAGTTCTGCTAATTCCTCATACTTGTTTCGAAAAATCTCCCTAGTCACATATCTGCTAATCTGATGTAATATTTTGCGAGTTTGGGGAAAAGGTAAGTCAACAGCTGGTGAAACTCTGTCGAAACATTCATTATTTGTTTCTAGCACTATGTTACAGTTCAAATATTCATCTTGTACGAAGAACCTTGCTAGCTTTTGGGATTGTGTTTTCTCCTTCGAGAAGAACAATGTTTGCACTGTTATTACTATCACAGTTTGAAACTGTCGCATTACCAGTACTAAATATTGGTTCTATGCAAAATTTCAAGTCAGAGATTTTGTCACTATACACTTAAAGCAGGATTTCAGTTTCGCTAAACCTGTCGTTGTTCTTCTACCTAAATGCACTAAACTGTTTATTGATGTTAGCATTGTTCTATGAGTTGATAATACGAAATGTTCACCTATTACAGCTTTGTTTCCTGATTTGGAAGTACAAAATTGTAGACGTATTTCAGCATTGTTCTCTGTTTCGAAAATACGAAATTGTTCGCTAAGAGTAGAAACTGGTTTCAACACTTTCGCGTAATCTGGATTTCTCACTTCTTCTGAACCACCAACTGACCGATCTAATACTCGTACATCCCCAGCGACCCCACTGCCATCCAAACTGTTTTATTCTTTCCAATTTCATCATAATAATTCCCTTTTTATCTTCCCCACAGAAGATTTTAAAAAAGTAATTGCAAAAACGCTGTGTTTCCTTGCTCCAGACCAAAGCAATAAGTGTTCCAACTATATACTCAGCTCAACACAATTAAAGGATCACTTTCTCGAAATCCAGTAATTAATTCCTGTTGCGCCGTTGGAGTCTGAAATCGTCTCAAAGATGCTTACAACTTTCTTCTGTAATGGTGCAAAAGCCTGATGCCATTCTATGTCACCATTGGGCTCGGCGACGTTGCAAACAGGAAGGTGTCGACACATGCGAAAAAATGGCAGAGCTCAGAAGTTCATGACAGGTGCAATGCGCGTTAATGATGCCACATTGGCACTTAATTTCACCACAACCTTCCCAATGACGCCGCGGTTGTGTAACATGATAGGAAGTTCATCGAACTCTACCTTACCCAGGTTTTATCCTTCCCTTTGACGTCTACATGCTAGCGGTTAGAGCCCCAACGCTCAGCGATTAAATCACGCATTTTTCTTACGTGTGGCCGAGGAACACGTTTCATACACACCGCCACTCAGAATCGATACAAAAGGTATCGGGAGTGGCACAAAGGGCGTCAGTGAAACCGCCCCTTCCCTTGAGACGTTGATTCCCGCAATTTTTCCGATCGACAACGACAATTCGCAATGCGATGAGCAATGGACGAGGTTCCTGACTATCTGTGACGTTGCTGACATCCTACAGGCGCTGTTAACCTTCTCTAAGGAGAACGTGAGCTAGTAACCCCACTGAACATGACTGCACCTCTTTGATGCACAGTGCAACCGCAGTTTTTGGTCCAGTGCACAGTGTGTATCCACAAGGGACCGTCGAAAAAACATTCGATGAAATCTGAACGCGATCCGAAGCAGCAAAGAGTAGTTACGGTTTTTCAGACCTCCTGTTTTGCGCCCTCCTGTGGCGTGTTGACGAAAGGGTGCGACATTGACCCTTGCATGAATAAGACTACAAAGGTATCGTCTGAGATCCCCATCAGTTCGGCAATACTGTCAGTCCCACCCACTCACGTATGTCAAGCACTTTAAAAATACATCTGCTCAGAGAAAACCCGTAAAGAGTGCTGGCCGCCTGCTAGTAAATATATTGGAATGAAGAGGTGCCATGTGGTTGCCTACCTTGTCATAAGGTTGTCCACTTGGAAGCACCTAGGATACTCGACATGTTTTTTTTTTTCTGAAGAGCTACTTTTTTAAAGTGATTAACAAATGTGGGCGAGTAGTGTTGAAGGTATTGTCGAACTGGGGGCTTTAAAGGCCGTTTTACTCACGCAAATGTCAATATCGCAATCCTGCACAGTCACGTCACACGAAAGCGCAAAATAGAAAGGTTTAAAAAGTGTAGGCACCGTTTGCTACTTCAGATCATTTTCAAATTTCTTCGAATGGTTTTTAACCTCCTTTGTGGTTCCACACTGTTTACCTGAGCAAAACCTGCGGTCGCACTGCGCTCCAAAGGGGTGCTACCACGTTCATTGTGGTTGCTGGCCCACCATGCCTTAAGAGAAGTTTCTTTTCCTTTCGGAACTGTACAATTACTGTGATCGCCGCTATGGTTGATCTGACTACATGAAACGATTATATATTTCAGGACACTAAGCAGGTCGGCCGCGGTGGCCGAGCAGTTCTAGGCGCTTCAGTCGGAACCGCGCGACTGTTACGGTCGCAGGTTCGAACCCTGCCTCGGGCATGGATATGTGTGATGTCCTTAGGTTTAGGTAGTTCTAAGTTCTAGGGGACTGATGACCTCAGTTGTTGAGTCTCATAGTTCTCAGAGCCATTTGAACCATTTGAGCCAACACAAAACAAAATTCTGCCATACCCTACAGAACTGGTTGGTTACGGCTGTGAAGGACGTTATGTGAAATAGTGGAGATTGAATACTTTGTGTAAATTTACTTGAACATTCAGTTCAGAAAATACTGAGTTTCTGTAGAGTGCAACTGCAGCTGGTCGAAGACTTAAAGAAAATAGATACCAATAGCCGTAACTTTATTTAACAGTATTTTACTACCAATTTCTGTGAACTGGCATCATCTTCAGGCACCTGAAACTAGGTAGGTCATCTAGTTGTCTGTGCTATTATAGGGACCACTATGACCAACTGGTTTCCGTAGAGTTCTAAAAACTTCTCTGTCGATGCTGACCATTCACTTATCAAACGACAACTCAGAGATATGAAGGGTCAACGTCGACCGAGGAGTTTTTAGAAGTCTACGGAAACCGAGTGGATATGATGGTCCCTATAATAGCATAAACGACCTGATGACTTACCTAGTTTCTTGTATATGGGTTGTGAAGATGATGCCAATGAAGCACCGAAACTGAGAATTAAGCAAAATTATTAAATAAAATTTCAGCTTTTGATATCTATTTTCTCCAAGTCACAAAATATTGTTTGTATACAATCTGTTAATCATTCTCAGAAACTCATGGAAGACTCATGCCTGTCAACAAAAAATTACAAATTAAAGTGAATGCTCCACGACAAAAAATAATTCAAGTATATTCTCCATGTTCTGCAGAGTTTGTTGGAGTGGTCCAGAAACATCCCTACCAGCTGGATGGACAAAAACATGGGTATTGGCCACACACCAAAATTTTTATTCGTCCGTAATATTGTTACGACGCCTTGCATCATCTACGGAATATTTTGAGTGCTACGCTTTCTTTCTCTTATATTATTTAACCTCACCCCAGAGAAGATCGATAGAGAAGTTACAAAAACCAACCACAAGGGATCCACCTACAGCATGTTAAATGTTGCTGATCTCGACTATGGAGAAGATGTAACATCAATAAACAATATTAATCACACATAACTGGTGAGAATACAGGTATATGTGTCTGTGAAGAGAAGACGTAACACGTGGTGATAAGTAAGAAAATACGAAGCGATACACTTTTGACTGTAGATAGATTCACTTTCACGAGTACTGATCGCTTTAAGTTCTTAGGCAGTCGCTTTAGCAAAGACAACACAACGGATATAGAAATAGATGACCGTCTAGCACCAGCTAACACAACTCTTTATATTTGTATCAACGTATGAAAGCAAGGATAATTTATCGCTAACTTCAAAATTCACGTCCATCAGTCAATATTCTTACCAAAAATATTATAAATATGTGATACTTTTATATACACGGTGTTCTTGGAGGAATGGTCAATGTTCAGGAATATCACAGGAACGAGCATTCGATGAGGAAAGGCTAATGCACACACCTTAAGAGCTATGAGCACTTGCTCATCTTCGCTACTGTGAAACACATTTCTTCATTGTCAAAGCTCTAAGGGGAGCATTTTAGAGCCCATTTTTGTAATTTCTGGACCCTTATCCCAAAACATGGAAGGCAAAGAGATTGCAGTAGAAAACATTTGTTTCATAGTGTCGAATATAAAGAAGTGATCAGAGCTCTTAAGGTGTGGATTTTAGCCCCCACGTTCACTGGAGTGCTTTGCTTTGAACAGTCATTCCTCTTTATCCTTGAATAGTAGGAGACCTGCTGTATTGATTTAGAAACATGAAGGAAAGCTATGTAGAATGTAGATATTAGGAAGGACCTTAAAGAAGAAAGTATAAAGGAAGAAACCGAAAAAAAGAGATTAAGATGGTACGGGTATGTTAAGAGGATGCGTGGACAGAGACTCTCCATAATTATGGAAGAACTGAAGATGGATGGCAATAGACCTAGAAGGCGCCCAAGAACATGGTGGAAAACGGGAGTCGGAATATCTGTGGAAAGTAGAGGTGTGGCCTGACAGCAAGTGGAGGAAGTAAAGTGGTGGGGGGGGGGGGGGGCGAACCAAATGGAGAGGACTCGTCAGCACCCAGACACGGCAGTAGCTGGAGCGGGATCCGGAAATAGATTAGAAGGAAAGCTACTAGTATTTGAAAGACAAATATTAAGATAATACTTTGGAACTTCAGTCACTGAAAATAACGTTGCTGTGTAGATTAAGAGAAACTGAAGAACAAAGGGAGTTGTACGAACATCGTAACATCGTTGAAGAAGAGAAGGTTGTTTTGGGATAGCCACATAGCAAGAATCTTGGAAAACAGATTACCTACAATAGCAACCTCCATGACAAATCTGGGAACGATAGGAAGACCCAGTATTAGGTGTCTGACTACCTGCGGGATGAACAGTTCAGAATGGACAAGTTGTTTATGTGACAGACGGAAATGGAGGGGGCTCGACATGATGCCCAACAAGCCTAAGTCACATATGTTAAAAGTGAAGATACAAATCTCCAACTTGGGCAAAGAAACCTTCTGTACGTTGTTGACTGGGAACATCATACCCAAATACAATTTTATAGCTAGCGAATGTAATAAATAGAATTCAGTTCCTCAAGCGGCGTAGTATAATCAGTACATCAGAACGAAAATTAACTTCGAGAACGGGTGCTAGGAAATTTCTGTCTTCAGGTTAGAGAGGTGTCTAAATATCTGACAGGCTCCCTGTTAGCTAGAATATAACAGGCACTATTTATGAACATTATACCTATTAGGGGTAAGCAGAGATATTTAGAAATAAATAACATACAGTAAGCTACTTCTTAAATCATAAAAAAATTAGTAGCTTTGGGAATTCATGAAAGCATTTCAAACGTTGGGATAGAAATGGTTCAAATGGCTCTGAGCACTATGGGACTCAACATCTGAGGTCATCAATCCCCTAGACTTAGAACTACTTAAACCTAAGGACATCACACATATCCATGCCTGAGGCAGGATTCGAACCTGCGACCGTAGCAGCAGCGCGGTTCCGGACTGGAGCGCCTAGAACCGCTCGGCCACCGCGGCCGGCTCGTTGGGATAGAAAATCTGGGTCAGCGTGCCTGGTATTTTAAGGCATTTAAAAACGAGATAAGCTTACGATGCTCAGAGTATTATAAAACATCTCACAGTAAGGAAGAATTATTGACGGTGCATGTTCAACATTGAATCACAGCCAAAGACAACACGTAGTCCTGTTGTCCTGTTGTAGGTGTAGATTTCATCCAGAGACTGGCGACTGGTAGAGGTCGGTTTCATGCCAATGTTCAGCTCTCAGTAATCTGCGTGTTCCACACTACCGGTTGCATGTGTAGACACGCCGCAGAATCCTACTGTGACATGTGAAACCTTGCTCGTGGTGAAATAGAAAGGAATGAACAATATTCATCATTTTGTTTTGCAGCTCCTTGTACTGCCCGTGTTTGCAGTTACAATTGTTGGATGTGAGGTACGCCAGTCATGCAAGACACCGTTCTTTCTCAGTACCCAAACATGTTTCGGCACCACTGTGCCATCATCAGTGGGTTCTCGTTTTTATTTATTCTGCAATGTGAATATTTTTGTTAAATGATTATAAAATAATGTGCATCTTCAGTTCAAACAACAGATCGTTTCTTTTTGTAAATACCTTTACATTTGATGTGCATGAATTTTCTGGATCACTTGTTTGTTAATTACTACAGGTAGCTTGTCATCTGCAACCAAACGATGTTGATGGAAAAGTTTTATGCTGGGAGTTAACCTATCTTCTAGAACATAATTTAGTTTATCACGATATTTTCGCGCCAATATACGTTTTTACTTACGTTTTCGCATGGCAAGCAGTTCCATACTGAAGTGTTGTCATGCACATGCACATGTTGTGTGTGCCAGGAACGAACAAGTAGGGTAGAAAGAAAGCGAGAGAAAGTAATCGTAGTATGCCCTGGTTTATTTATTGTGTGGAGCAGCGCTTAACTGCAATACCCTAAATGCGTGTCATTGACAAGGAGAGAAAGAGAGAGAGGAGAGAGAGAGAGAGACGTTACGTGAGACAAGAAGCCACGGACATATCATACGGAAAGCGGGCGTGTGTTAACGGAGCAAGGCGAGCCAAGCCTGGCGTGACGTCATGCGGTGCCCGTGCCAGTAGGAGCGCCACACGGATTATGAGGCGCGCATGCGCGGTGGGGGCGGAGCGTGCTGGCGGCAGAGGCAGACTCTTAAGCAGCTTAACGCCGTCGCCTGAGCTAATTCTGTGAGGCGCTGGCGATCCGCTTTGGTTCCTTCCCTTCAGTGATGCGCCTGTAAAGGGAGCAGCAGGCACTACGCGGTGCTTGATATAGAGTTCTGTAGCACCGGCTGCAGCGTCCAATCCCATGTTTCCATAACGAAAGGACTTCTTTAATTACTCTGGTGGCAGACAAACGACACACAATTTTAACGCATTCCATAAATGGGAGGGTGATGGGGTTCGACCTCGCCCTTCCACCTACTAACAGTTGAAAGCGTGAAGCACACTGGAACAAACAGCACTGTGTTTCATCCATCATGATACGAGGGTCACTCCAAAAGAAATGCACACTTTTTTTAAAAAAATTCATATTTTATTCTACATGTTTGAAAGTTTTGCAGTGTGTAGATACATCCTTTAGGAACAACATTTTCATTTGTCCACATGATTTCCATCCAACTGCCTTACGTCATATTGTATACTCGTACGGTAAAATTCTGGACCAACCTGTTGGAGCCACTGTTTGGCAGCGTGCGCAGGGGAGTCATCATCTTCAAACCTTGTTCCACGAAGAGAGTCTTTCATTTTCCCAAAGAGATAATAGTCACACGGAGCCAGGGCAGGACTGAAAGGTGGGTGTTTCAGAGTTGTCCATCCGAGTTTTGCGATCGCTCCCATGGTTTTCCGACTGACATGTGGCTGTGCATTGACGTGCAACAGCAAAACATCCTGCTCTTGCCCGATGTGGTCGAACGCGACTCAGACGAGCTTGAAGTTTCTTCAGTGTCTTCTCATATGCATCAGATTATGGTGGCTCCACTTGGCATTATGTCCACAAGCAAGAGTCCTTCGGAATCAAAAATTACTGTAGCCATAACTTTTCCAGCAGAAGGTGAGGTTCTGAATTTTTTTTCTTAGTTGAATTTGCACGATGCCACTCCACTGATTGCCTCTCGTCTTGGTGAAAAATGATGGAGCCATGTTTCATCACCTGTCACAATTCTTCCAAGAAATTCATCTCCACCATTCTCGTACTGTTCCAAAAGTTCGCCGCATACTGTTTTTCTTATTTCTTTATGAGCCACTGTCAACATCCTGGGAAACCCCTGGAACACACCTTTTTTAACACTTTCAGTATTCTGTAAACACTTCTTTCCCCTATCCAAACGTAGCGTGAGAATTCATTCACTGTGATGCGTCTGTCAGCAGTCACCAATTGCACATTGTCTGGAGTGTGTGCAGTACGAGGCCTGCCGCTGCGAGGACAATCCTCAACATTGCCGTGCCCGCCTTCATCTCGTAACCTGCTTGCCCACCGACTAACTGTACTGCGATCGACAGCAGCATCTCCATACACCGTTTTCAACCTCTTGTAAATGTTTCCCACTGCCTCGTTTTCACAGCACAGGAATCCTATGACAGCACGTTGCTTCTGACGAACGTCAAGTGTAGCATGCTGTGACCGCGCCACTCACGGGAACAGGTTGAACTAAGTTTGAAAACAAGCGGGAAGTATGTATCTACACATTGTAAAACTTTCACACATGCAGAATGAAAACTGTATTTTTACAAAAATAGTGTGCATTTATTTTGGAGTGACCCTCGTACGTTTTGGATAGTTATTCCTTTCTACAGTAACGTTACCTTGCGTCCCGCATTGGACACCAATTATTATTTACTGACAGTTTCGTTATCACTGCAATGGAAAAATTAGTTACGTAATAGGCACTTTTGGCCCAGGAGCTGGTTTTTTCAATAACTGTACGTCATACTGATCAACGCAAATTATCAACAGATTCAGAAAGGTAGGTGCAGGTAGCACGAAGAAAAAGTGAGTAATAGGAAACAGTTAATCCGCATTTCTAATCAGACCGAGGATTTAATCATTACTTAACTCACCTCAGAGTGGTTGTCGTAGGTGTTACGTCAGTTACATTGGATTGGTGCATCAGATCGTAGCGTTTTTTCCAGAAGTTTCGTAAACACAACTGATATGCATAACAGATACGTTAGACGTCAATAATATATTTTTCTTCACTGCTAACGACAGTCTGCCGACGCTGTGTTAAATTTTCGATTCAGCGACTGTAGAAATCACGTGGTACTGACCAGGAAAGTACTAGGGCTCGAACAAACTGATCTGTATGAACGTTTGGTTACAGGGCCATTATGTACCTCTAAATGTGCTGGTGGGTGTCGCTTTTCTGCAAAACTCTGCAGTCATGCTCTAGATATAACTGTAGATGTAATTGTAGACGCCATACGCAATGCAGCAATCTTAACTATAAATGTAAATGCGGAATGTCAATAAAATGCTCCGATCAATACGAATGACTGCAAAACGCACAGTGAAGAAATGCAAGTTGACTGCATGGCGTATTTGCACATTCTATAATATCAGTGTTGAACGCCACGTCAGTGACACTTTTGAAGCTGTTCACTGGTTCACCAATATCGTAGCCAGCGTTCTGCCACGCGTAACGAAGCATTGGTTTGTATACTCCTGCAGATAACTGATTTTAAATGACAGAATCCATATTCATGATAAAGAATTTGTCGTGCAATTTCGGCTGCATATTAATGGAACGTAGTTTAATGAAGTCTGTTACTCTCTTGGCATATATTTTATATTGCCTGAAGAAATACATATCCAGAGGTTGTGTATATTTTGTAGTTTTAGGCGGAATGATTTTTAAATCTACATGTTTTCCGCCAGATGCTTCCAGTAGTACTCGTTCATCCTTATGTCCAGACCAGGAGTCATGAAGTATTAATTGTGGTGTCACCGCCAGACACCACACTTGCTAGGTGGTAGCCTTTAAATCGGCCGCGGTCTGTTAGTATACGTCGGACCCGCGTGTCGCCACTATCAATGAATGCAGACCGAGCGCCGCCACACGGCAGGTCTAGAGAGACTCCCAGCACTCGCCCCAGTTGTACAGCCGACTTTGCTAGCGATGATTCACTGACTACTTACGCGCTTATTTGCCGGGACGATAGTTTAGCATAGCCTTCATTTGCTACTACCTAGCAAAGCGCCATATTCAGTTACTATTGATATTGATATTGTGAATCATGTACCGTCAAGAGCGATGTTTATCATTAATGGATTAAAATTAAGTATCAAACTACTTAGTTCGCTTTCTCAATTCTAATTCCTTGTCATGTTCCTCCTCTCCACAAGCCAGCCTGCGTGAGCTAAAACGCGTGGATTTCGGCCTCCTCTAGTAACACGGTGTTGGCTCTTCAGCCAACTACAACACTAATGACTTTCTCGACAAATGTGGATTCAAAACTCACAGAAAAAACGTCTTCAGATGTTGTTTCGTCATCTTCCCACTCACACTTGCATCGACGACGACATTTGGAGGGCACCGCGTTTCTATTTCCCTTGACACGCGGGGTCCAAACTTTCCTCTGGATTCTTGGAAGCAAATATAGATTTTGTCTGCCAATCGTCCGTCCATTGATATAGCAACATCGATCGTGTAACTATGTGTTACACAGTTAACTGATTGCAACACCGCGACAGTGTTTCTCTCCCCTTTCATGGATAGTGTTCTGTCACAAGAAAGTTCATAGTTGAACTGACTCTGATCACAGTTCCATACAGAACTAATATCGATGTTTCCTCTCGTGATATGCTCATTGACCTCAGCAACAAACATTTGAGCTCTTTCAATCAGCTCTTCTACGTCATCCTTATCTTTTCGTGCTTGGAGCATAGAGATACGGCGTGATGTTATCCTAAACTTCAAATTAGTATTCAATCCTAGTGAAGCTGTAAAGTTTGTACACCCGAGATTTCTGGCTACGTCCAATGCCCAATGTTGTAAATGCCAATAATGAGCGGTGGAACCGCATTCTCGCGCTTCATCGAATTTCGCCACTACACGCTCCTTGATGGTCTTGAACAGCAGTGTACGATTTCCTTTGAAAACTGTATTTCCTTCTCTTTTCTTTGCCACGTAATCCAGTATGTTTTTAATATTGCTTTTAGACTTCAGTTTAGGGTATCTTTTCAGAAGCTTGTCGTATGTGTCGAAACCTCTTACGTAATAATCATCGTACATGTTCTCCAGTGTGTTGTCATCAAACGCCATGATGGTACGTGCAACTTTAACCTTCTTCTTGGGAGACGGTTGGTATTCACTGTCACTGCTTCCATCGCCTCTTCCCGCACTTGCCGTACCACTACCGTTTGCAATGGGTTGTTCGTTATTCCCTATCGTCATCATTATGTGTTAGTGTTACAACAGTATCTGTTTCTGACTTACGCTCATATTTCTGCACTATAATAGATACCAGAAAACATGCGAATGATTCGTCTTCTACATCAATACCATCTTCACGAAGAAGGGTTCTTCGTAACTTCATCTCAACCAATCGCAATACATTAGCAGGATTGATTACCAATGGCCGAGCCATCTGACGCTTCAATACACAAATAATGTCACAAAACGCAACTTCAGAGGCACAGTGCACCGTCCCTACTGGTCCCGACTGGCGTACCGGCAGGTCAGTGTGCAATGCGGCATGGCATACGCAGAGGCCTCTAACGGACGACTGCAGAGTTTTGCAGATGTGGGAGTATCACTAGTGCAATAAGAGACGTTTACATTATTTCTCACACGATTTTGATGTATTTGTGTTTGTTCGAGCCCAAGTACTTTCTTGGTGAGTCGAAGAAATCGTCAAGCACGTTCGGAGAGCGTTTTCATTCGGAAAGGAAGTTCCTTGAAGGTTGTTCGATAGAGAGCGGAGAAGGTGTAAAGCAGGGGTGCAAGATCAGGTGAATAAGGTGTGTGAGGAATGATTTCCTGACCCAACCCCTGTATACTGCTTTTTGTCAGTCTAGCTGAATGCGGACTGGCGTTATCGTGGAGTAGCATCACCTCACGTGGTCTCGCTGGTCGTTGGAATGCGTCTGGAAGACATCTCAGCTGTGACAATAAATGTCAGCGGTGATGGCTACACCTCAGGGAAGCAATGAATAGTACACCAGACCGTCAATGTTACACCAGATGCATTACGTTATTTTTTGCATATGCATGCAGGTCTTTGTACGCGGAGTTGCTACTTTGTCTGGTGTCAACCATTCCTTTCTTTTCCTTATGTTAGAGTAAAGATACCATTTCCCGTGAGCAGTAACGATACAGGATAAGAATCCACCTGTTGATTTTTGTGATTTTGGCTTAGAGCGTGCGATACCCACACGTCCGATATTTGAACCTTCCCCACTGCATACAAATGTCTCACAATTGTGGAGTCATCGTAGTTCATCACATTTACCAGTTATCGAACAGAGTGACATTGCGTCATTGTGAATTATTGTGATGAAACGATCTTCATCAAACCCCGAAGATATTCCTGGAGGTGGAATGTCACTAACGTCAAAATGGCCCTTCTTAAAATGAGAAAACAATTTTCTTGCTGTGCTCTGTCCGATGGCATTAGCGTCATCCACGACGCAAATGTTTGTGGATGCCTCCGTTTCTTTCAGCACTCTACTGAAAAACAGAAGAGAAAGTCGGAAGTGTCCCGATTCCTCGACCTGTCACTCCATTTTCTAGAGTCCACACAGCTCCCCTTACTATCTCCAAATGACAAAATGATAACATATAAATTCAAATGGAAACAGTGAACTAAAGGTGCGAGGTGTAGCCGTGCGGTCTAGGGTGCCTTGACACAGTTCGCGCGGTTTCCCCCGGCGGAGGTTCGAGTCCTCCCTCGGGCATGGGTTGGTGCCTGAGGAACTTACCACTACCGCCAGTGAACTACAAATAAAGAAGACTTTCGATAAGAAAACCTATACCAGCCAGAATACCACCATGCAAAACAAACACGCTACGACCTTATGCACCGACATAGTACGCCAGACCTTCCATTTTACTGCTGAAGGGAACTGTATGGCTAACATGCTTAGAGGGAGTATTTGTGTATTCTCTCGCCCATGAAAAGGTATTGGCACTCTTACCTGACAAAGTCACTTAACGTGGACAGCATCACTGTAGTCGACGTAGGCAGAGGGGATGAGCCTCAGCCTAGTAAATATGTCGGGCTGGTGCTGCCGTTGAATGATTGGTATGCAACAATATGGACTAAAGAAGCCAGCCACTCAACTGGCGAAAGACTGAAATTATTTAATTGCCAAAGACCATCGGAGGTATTGTCAGCACGGTAGCTCAGCGTGTTCGGTCAGAGAGACGGTGGCCCACTACAATAAAAAAAAAACTGAGTAAAGGAATCAACGATCAACTTGAACGGATGTCATGTGACGCCCGCCCAGAACAAACACAACAAAAAAAGAAAGCGGTTATTGGCGCTTCAGTCCGGAACCGTGCTGCTGCTACGGTCGCAGTTTCGAAGCCTGCCTCGGGCATGGATGTGTGTGATGTGCTTAGGGTAGTTAGGTTTAAGTATTTCTAAGTCCAGCGGGCTGATGACCTCAGATGTTAAGTCCAATAGTGCTTTGAGCCATTTGAACAATTTTTTTAGTAATGTCGTCATATAAGTGTACAAGGAAGAGAAAATAAGCAATTTAACATTTCTACTGCTGTCCATAACACTCTAGGGCAGTACAGTATAACCTTTTATGGGTGTCGTGAACATCAGTTTTTATCAGTTTTGTGCCACTGGTCAGAAGTAATCTTCTTTCTTTCATTATGCTCTATAATGCAGCTTGTCATTGCAACTTATTAATTCCTCCCAGTTTATCATTACTTGCTTTCCGTTCTCGTTATTCGCCAGAATAATAGGACTGAGAAAAAAAGGCTGAGGTGCAAGAGAACTACCTTAGGCAATTCGCATTAGTTCACGGGAATATGCTATCTACACAAAGAAGAAAGACAAAGGTGAGAAACGTGCACTACATAGTCAACAAAAAGCTGCCAGAGGCACAGAGCAGATAAAACAGTGGAGTGGGAAGGTTAGCTCCGCAACAGCAACACCATTCACATTTTGCACGATGACAATTTGTCATCCAGTGAGCGCACAGACAAAACCAAGCAAATTTCTTCCTGTACGAAGTACTCGAATGAAATGCTGATTACACAGTAAACAGTTCTTAGCTAACGAAAGATCATCGTAACACCCAATAAAGTAAGAACTTCAATAAATTTTAGATTTAAGGAAATATGCCTCTAGTATTTACTTTCCATCAATAACAATTTATCTTTTCAAAACAATTTAAACGAAATTTGCAATTTTAGAAAAATGTGCACCTGGGCTTACCAAATCATCTGTCAATAACAACTTAACTTTTCAAAATAATTTGAATAATACTTTCAAATTTATTTAGAAAAATGCGCTTCTGGAACTTACCGAACTCTGTTAACAATCTTCCAATTAACAGATGTAATGAAGAAACATGCGCTACTGCGCTCACTTAATCTTTAACTGATAGAATTTCAGGTTACAAGATATTTAAGTTCAAAACGTGCTGGCGCTCAACAAATGATCAAATGGTTCAAATGGCTCAGCACTATGGGACTTAACTGCTGTGGTCATCAGTCCCCTAGAACCTAGAACTACTTAAACCTAACTAACCTAAGGACATCACACACATCCATGCCCGAGGCAGGATTCGAACCTGCGACCGTAGCGGTCTCGCGGTTCCAGACTGAAGCGCCTAGAACCACCAGGCCACACTGGCAAGCAACAAATGATCAATTAAATATAAACTGGTCAGTGCACAGTATCTACGTCCAAGTCGCCGAAGTGGTGTCACCTCAAAAGACTTGCACCAGGCGGTCAGGTCTGCCCCCGCTGTGAGGCGCTCGCCACACGACCTTTTTTTTTTTTTTTTTTTTTTTCCTTGGTGCAAAGTAAGCTCCGAACATAAATGTTAACAGCCATCAGAATAAAGCCAGATGTGTTTAAGAAAGTAAGATACATAAGATACATCGAATAAAGTTATTATTGGCTTACAGCTCTGGTATCGAACTGTAAGAAGGCCGTCATGAGATGTCTTCCTTTTCTAATACTGACATGTCGGTCGGTCGGTCGCTAAGAGACCGGCGCCAGACCCGTGGTCGACCAGGGCAGCAGAAACCCGCCCTAAGCTCTCGCCCGATAACTGAGGAGATGACGCAGACTACAACAAATTAAAATTCTAAATCAACAAACTGTTAAACACAAGGTAGAACAATTAGAAATGGGAAACAAACCAGTTTGATTTAAGGGAACTGATGTTCTTACATTAGTAAACAGGAACATTGTGCATACATACGGCAATGACTTTGAATTCAAACTACAAGAGAAACTGGGAACTCAACCACAAGTTAGGCTGTACGCAATTCACTTGCAGGCCTCTGGTGCTGCCTTCGTATATTTAAGTTTTCAGCATGTAGTGCTAGACGACTCACTGTCCTCCCCTTGTTTCCATTCACAATAATTAGGACAACCCTTTTGATATACACACACTTTATTCCGTATTACTTTACAGGTGCTATTCAACAATATCAAACAAGTGCACATGGTTCCAGGGAGCTGCGGCCCTTGGCTACTCGCTGGTCGCTTACAACAGTCGACCAGCTTACCTGCGAGCACGAAGGACCTGGGAAGTCCACTTCCACACACACAACTACAATGTTCCCCGAAAGGGAGCAGATTATACCGGACGGTCTGGCCTGCCCTGTTTTAAACTGCCGCTCGATGGCTCTTACACTGGCAAGTAAATTATGGAACTCAACACAGCCAATTAATATTATTCCCAGAACATCAATAACAGCCACCAAACTCAAGCTGGCCGCTGTGGCCGAGCGGTTCTAGGCGCTTCAGTCGGGACTGCGCTGCTGCTACGGTCACAGGGTCGAACCCTGTCTCGTACAGGGATGTGTGTGATGTCCTTAGGTTAGTTCAAGTAGTTCTAAGTCTAGAGGACTGATGACCTCAGATGTTAAGTCCCATAGTGCCTAGAGACATTTGAACAAAACGCAAGGTACAAAATTAGGATTATAACGGGAAAGGGATCTGTCTAAGAGTCACGACTGTATAACATTTTTACTACGCCGCTTTCGAACATTGGCTGTCTTAAATGTCAGCTTATTACCCCTCAACATAGGGTACAATACTTGTCGGTAAGTTCCACTAGAACTTCAAAGCAGCGCAGGACGTTGTCCTTCACCTGTAAACATGAACTTATCAGGCGAAATGTCTCACTAGATTCAGAAACTCGAATTAGAAACATCGGTTGCTGATAAGTCCTGGACGGATATACGTGCCAACAGGAGGTCAGCAACCCCACCGACCAGGGCTCGGCCCCTCCCCTCTGCTTCGCACACGCCATTCGCTACATCCATTTAAAGTTCCTAACTGCCTCCCTTTCTACAGCGCGGCGCCTCCTCTGTATCGCGAGGCCTCACTTGTTGCCTTCGTACTCGTCATTCCACTATCCAGCTAATTCTGAATGCAAGGATTGCAAAGCAACCCGCTAGCGACGTACACTGAAGCGTCAAAGAATCTGGTATAGGCATGCCTATTCAAATACAGATACATGGTAAACAGGCAGGCAGAATAGGCGCTGCAGTCGGCAACAACTATATAAGACAACAAGTGTCTGGCGCGGTTGTTAGATCGGTTACTGCTGCTACAGTGAGGTTATCAGGATTTAAATGAGTTTTAACGTGGTGTTACAGTCAGCGCACGAGCATCTCCGAGGTAGCGATGAAGTGGGGACTTTCTCGTACGACTATTTCAACAGTGTACCGTGAATATCAGGATTACGGTGAAACATCAAATCTGCGACATCGCTGCGGCCAGAAAAAGATCCTGCAAGAACGGGACCAACGACCACTGAAGATAATTGTTCAACGTGACAGAAGTGCAACACTTCCGAAAATTGCTGAAGATTTCAATGCTGGGTCATCAGCAAGAGTCAGCGTGCTAACCATTCAACGAAACATCCCCGATATGGGCTTTTGGAGCCGAAGGCCCACTCGTGTACCCTCGATGACTGCACGAGACAAAACTTTACGCCTCTTCTGGGCCCGTCAACACCGACAGCGACGAATATTGATGTCTGGAAACATGTTGCCTGGACGGACGAGTCTCGTTTCATATTGTATCGACCGGATGGATGTGTATGGATACGAAGACAAACTCATGAATCCATGGACACTGCAGAGGATTTTTCAACCTGGTGGAGGCTCCATATTGATGTGGGGTGTGTGCAGTTGGAGTGATATGGGACCCTGATATGTCTAGATACGACTCTGAAAGGTGACAAGTACGTAAGAATCCTTTCTGATCACCTTCATCCATTCGCGTCCATTGTGCACTCTGACGGACTTGGGCAATTCCAGCAGGACAATGCGACACCCCACGCGTCCAGAATTGTTACAGAGGAGATCCAAGAACAAGATTCAATGCTTCCGCTGGCGACGAAACTCCCCAGACATGAACATTAATGAGTATATCTGGGATGTCTTCCAACGTGCTGTTTAGAAGAGATCTCCATGCCCTCGTGCTCTTACGGATTTATGGACAGCTCGGCAGCCGGCCGCTGTGGCCGAGTGGTTCTAGGCACTTCAGTCTGGAACGGTGCGACTGCTGTGGTCGCTGTTTCGAATCCTGCCTAGGGCATGGGTGTGTGTGATGTCCTTAGGTTAGTTAGGTTTAAGTAGTTCTAAGTTCTAGGGGACTGATGACCTCAGATGTTAAGTCCCATAGTGCTCAGAGCCCGTTTGAACCATTTTTGACAGCTCTGCAGGATTCATTGCGTCACTCCCATCCAGCACTAATTCAGATATTAGTCGTGTTACGGCACTTCTGCGTGCTCGCGGGGGCTCTGCTCGATATTAGGCAGATGTACCAGTTTCTTTGGCTGTTCAGTTTATTTGAGTTTAGTAGATGTGTGATGGCAGTGAAGCTAGCCAAAATATATGCACCGCGTATGGGGTAATACGACTGGACAGAATATGGTCAGGAAATGATATTCTCATTTTAAGAAGTACCCTTTTGACATTAGCTCTCCATGTTCAGGAAGACCTGCAGTTTTGGTGAAAACCGTTTAAACACATTAATCCACAATTATCCACGACACTACACTCGAGATCTGACAAATGTGATGCACTGTGATCATTCCACTATCGTGCGACATCTGAATGCAGTGGGGAAGGTTCAAAAATTGGGTGTATGGTTACCGCATGGCCTAAGCCAAAACAGCAAAACTCAGCTGGTGGCCATATGCGCATCTTTGCTTGATCGTTACCATTTGGTTCGCGAACAAATCCGACCATTCCTATGCTGTATCGCTACAAGTGACGAAAGGAATCTTGGAGTTCAGACAAAGTAACATCTTCCGTGCGCGTATGCATAAAAGAAACTGTTAGGCGTCTGGTGGAACAGTGACCGTGTGAAGTACTATGAATTGCTTCCCCGAGGTGTAATCATCACTGCCAACATTTATCGTCAATATTTGATACGTCCTGCAGAAACAAACCAGGAACAACCACCAGAAAGACTGCGTGACGGGATGCTACCCGACGATAGCGCACGGCCGCATTCTGCTGAACTGACAAGAAGCACTATACAGGAGCTGGGTTAGGAAATCATCCCACACCCAGCTCATTCACCTGATTTTGCGCCCTTGGATTATCACCTATTTCGCTCTCTGTGGAACAGCCTTCAAGAAACTTCCTTCTGACATAAAAACGCGCCCCGAATATGCCTCGACGATTTCTTCGCCTCAAAGTCAAGTGATTTCTACAGTTGCGGAATCGAAAAGTTACGCGAGCGTTGGCAGATTGTTGTAAACAGTGAAGGGGAGTATGTTATTAGCGACTAAAGTCTCTGTTATGTGTACCTGTTGTGTTGATTAAATTTATGGAAAGACACTACGAACTTATGAACCAGCCTAACATATAAGTCTTAGGCTTTCGTAGCTACTGTCATAGACGCAAATATTGCGGGTTGCCTGGGCGTGTCTTACTCCTTTTCCGTCTCGAAGGTAAATGTGACGAGGCGTAACGACTCGGAATATGTTACCACTTATTACTATTTTTTGTAAGAAAATGGCGTGATAGTAACAACAATCTTTCACCGTTATATCACAATTCACAATGTGTTTGAATTCCTAAGGCACCAAACTGCTAAGGTCATCGGTCCCAAGACTTACAAACTACTTAAACTAACTTATGCTAAGAACAACATACACACACCCATGCCCGAGGGAGGACTCGAACCACCGGCGGGAGGGGTCGCGCAATCCGTGACATGGTGCCTCAAACCACGCTGCCCCTCCGCACGGCACCAAATTGTCAAGTTGACAAATTTAGCATGACAGTATGTGGGTCAAACAAATCGAAAGAACAACCCACTTAGCACACATTTCCGTGCAAGAATTTGATCACACTGCAGCGCACAATATTGAAAATTGCTGAGTTTGCAATTTAGTTAGACTGCGTTTGCAATTTAGTTAGACTCTGATTCGTGGCTTGATTTGTCTGGGTGCTGCCACAGTATAAAGCTCGTGCAAGAGTGGCTAGTTTAAATAGTGCATAAGAGAATCCAGCTTGAGGCGGTTTTTATGAGACAGAAAAGTGACACGCGTGTAGGTTTTAGCTTTTGTATTATTAAAGTGGAATGCGAGCGAGTGCGTCAATTGGTTTCAATCGGAAAACGGTACATGAATAATCCACTTTGTGCTTAATGAAACTGGAGAGCTAACACCAATTTGTATGTATTGACAGGAGGGACGAAATCGGCAGCCAGCGCTCTGTGGTATCTATTACGTCCGACATAATTGATACACGGAACCTAAACTGATAAAATATTTATTGACACAATTATGTTGAATGCGCACAGTTGTGAGCGTTTAGCTAAATATTAACAACAACTCAAAAAATTATTCTTGATGTGTCTTCCAAACTAATGAATGAACACCGTATAAATTGAATACCTCTTCAGAAAATTTACTTTGGCAATAAGAGTCACTCTTGAACATTGCAGTAAACAACACAGTCTTGCAAAACGTCAATAATTGGAAAACAAGTTGTAAAATAAGTCACCCACTGTTTTCAGTGTCTCATTTTCTAATCTTCTCTTAGCATCGCCTCATTTAATTTGACTATATTCTGTAACCATTATTTTAGTTTTGTGTATGTACGTCTTATTATTTCTTCCAAGACACTGTCCATTCCGTTCAACTGCTGCTCCAACTCTTTTATCGTCTCTGTTAGAACTACCACACCATCAGCAAACCCAAATGTTTTCATCTCTGGTTTCCATTCAGTCTAATGTCGCATTACAGGTTTCGTTCAAATTTCTAAAGTCTTCAGATCTGTTAAAACAAATAAAAAACACGCTAAGCTTGAGATTACAAAACTAATCTGTTGTACGTGCATGATAAATGTGAAAAAAGTGACTCCCTCTATATGTGGTACATCAAGACGATAAAGGCATTGTGTGTTGGAACAAAAGTAACGAAGACAAAATAAAATTAGGGGTGGTGTATAAAATGGAACGGGAATTTAAGAGAATCTTGTAGTTCACATCACGAACACGTTTTCTTCAGTCTTGCGTATTAGCGTGCTTCTTTTGTGAGCATTCCAGAAGACGACGTTATGTTTCTTGGAGCATGAGAACGTAGAGAGTTTAACAGATGTTCGAAATTTGATCAAAACCGAAGCATTATAAAGAAAAATGGGACTTTAGAATACAATAAATGATGTTATAATAATAATCGATTATCGCAGATGTAACCCCACTTAACATCATGTCAAAAGTTCATCAATTTTTGTATTTCTGCTCATTAAACTTTAGTTTCTTCCAAAATCCCTCCTTGGTTTCCTTTGCTGGCTGCTTGAATAACTTCGAATATAGGCTACAAACCTATTACTTCCTTAACAACCATTGCTTGCATGTCACGTCCTTCGAATATTATGATCGTAATTACTTTCTGCGCTCGTTTTGCTCACTCTCTTTTGCCCCTGCTATCTTCAGAACTAACGAAGAGATTATTCCTGTCAACATCGACAAAACTTTTTCAAAATCTTCAAATATTGAACGTTGGACCGAATTTCTTCAAGAAATCCTAGACGTCGTAGGGCTTGTTTTGCCTTGTGTGTTCCTATATTTCCCCGGAACCCAAACTGGTCTTCGCCGAGATGAATTTCACATGTTTTCCATCCTTTTGCAAGCAATTCATGTCAATACGTTGCAATCATGACTTACAAAAACTAATAGTATGGTAATATTCACACTTACGAGCACCTACCTTGTTTGGAATTGGATTTTTAAATTCTTGAGCTCCGAGGCTACTTCGCCTGTTTCATATATCTTGCACACTAAATGGAATAGTTTTGTCGTGTCTGCCTCTTCCAGTGGTTTCAATCGTTTTGAGAGAATGTCTCCTATTCCAAAGGCCTTCTGTCCACTTTGTTTTTTCAGTGCTATGTCAAATTCTTCTCGCAGTTATGTCTCCCACCTCATATTCATCTAGTTCGTGTTGGCGACCGCTGTGACAGAGCGGTTCTAGGCGCTTCAATCTGGTACCGCGCTGCTGCTACTGCTTCAGGTTCGAATCCTGCCTCGGGCATGGATGTGTGTGATGTCCTTAAGTTAGTTAGGTTTAAGTAGCTCTAAGTCTAGGGGACTGATGACCTCAGATGTTAAGTGCCGTAGTGGTTAGAGCCATTTGAACCAAGTTCGTGTTGTTTTTATATCGTATTGTCTGCAAGTTCATTTACTATGTACAGACCTCCCATCTATTCCTTGCCTTTTTCAGCAGTCCGTTCTGTACTGAGCTCTTGATATTCATATGCCTGCTTCACTTTTTCACCCTAAGGTCTACTTAATTTTCCACAAGGGGAATCTATCTTTTCGCTAGCCATGCTTGCTTTAGAGCTTTTTTTTTTTTCTCTGGCCATTCCTTCCTAGCCATTTCGAACTTTCTGTCAATCTCATATTTTTGGCGTCTATAATCTCATTTGTCCGCTTCATCTGCAACATTTTTATATTGTCATCTTTTGCAAATTAAATATGTCGCGTGTGGTTCAAGACGTTTTACTGGACCTTGTGTTTTGCGTCCGTGACCCTCTGCTGCCTGCACCATTTTATCTCTCAAAGGTACTCATTACTCTTCTATTGTATTATTTCCCCCTCTTTCTGTCAACCGTTGTATAATGCTTCCTTTGAAACTCTCAATAATCTCCAGGAAGTGAGGCAGAAGTATCTGAGGCTTTGATAAAAGAATAAGAACTGCTCGACCTGTCCGCCAGTTCCGACATTTATTGTCGGTAAAGGACTTACGGTCATTCCCAACTGACGTTTTTCCACGACCCGTGAGCTGCAGCTGCTGAAAGCCGGAACAATAAATCGTACAAATTCTATCATATAATACTGCCCTAATCGACCTACAAGTTGCAGGAATGGCAGAAAATTAGGTCGACAATTAAGGGGATTGAGGCAAGTAGTACCGCAACAAAATGACAGACGAGTATAGACTACCGACCTGGAAGAAGTAGTGTTTCGAATACCGTTTTAATTTCGTTTTCAGTTGTATGAAATTCTACCACCCGAAACCATTTAAATTGCCAGTTGCTCGCCCTTACACTCAACAGCGCAGTCTGTAGAACTGTTTGGCCACTACAGCATGTGTAGTACCTACGCGGCCGTCAGTATGGGACAGAATGAAGTGGTAATTCGCTATCACTACCTGCCCCACACGACAGTAACCGTGTTTGCGAAGCCATTGCGGTCTCCGGCGATCTTGTTTTCTGAAAGAGGAAGGCGATGCAATAAAGTGTGTCCATCAGGCCATGCCACCTTTGATGCAGATAAACTCACGACAATTACAGTGGTCCAGCATAGGGTCGATTACGTGGACGAAACCACATAGGACGTAAAAAGGCTGTACCGACGAACCTCGAGCGGTTTCAGGCAGACTGAGGATATGAATCCCACAACTTTAACCAGCTCCGGAGTCGTAGGCGTCAATATCTGCTGCTGGGCCAGCCACTCGGCAGCACTCGTGTGCTGGCCGGGGTGGCCGAGCGGTTCTAGGCGCAACAGTGTGGAACCGCTCGACCGCTATGGTCGCTGGTTCGAATCCTGCCTCGGGCATGGATGTGTGTGATGTCCTTAGGTTAGTTAGGTTTAAGTAGTTCTAAGTTCTAGGGGACTGATGACCTTAGAAGTTAAGTCCCATAGTGCTCAGAGGCATTTTTGAGCAGTCGTGAGGTTTCACGCTGGCGGACAGCGAGCAGGCTTATTCTGACTCACGTGGACGCGTTCGGTCTCACCTAAAGTCCTGTCAGACCTATTGAGAGAATATCCTCTTACTGCCCAGCAGCAGGTGTGAACCCTATTAACTTCGATGCTCTCTAACGCCACCAGATCGATGCTGCTTTCTGTATTTTTACCTCAAGACAGCCCCTACATTACCTCGAAGAGGGTCAGTATCGATTGTTGTGAAACTGATCGTCCATTATGACAAAGCAGACAACCTGGCGATCGCCATGTCGTATGGCTACACTATTTGGTTGAGAAAGTGATCGACGCTGTGTATGACATCGTTCTATCCTGTATTTCCGTACACTACCTGATAAAAAAGTACCCAGACACTCCTATATAATACGGAACTGACCACTAGACCACAAGAGGCAGACCCGCCAGTACAAAAGAAGGCAGAAAAATAGACATGCAAGGACAGAACAGGCCAACAAACGACGTTACCCCCTATGACGTGGTGGATGACGTCAAAGGTTTTCCGCATACACAGACCCGTCCACCCGCTGACAAATGCCAATTGTTCTACCTATAAAATAGTGAAATCAAATTTTGAAGGGAAATCCAAGATGACTCATTGTCATGCTGGCTGACTTGGAATACCGGTCCTGGCTCTATGATAACACAATCAGAGACCTACACTACTGGCCATTAAAATCACTACACTACGAAGATGACGTGCTACAGACGCGAAATTTAACCGACCGGAAGAAGATGCTGTGATACGCAAATGATTAGCTTTTCAGAGCATTCACACAAGGTTGGTGCTGGTGGCGACACCTACAACGTGCTGATATGAGGAAAGTTTCCAACCGATTTCTCACACACAAACAGCAGTTGACCGGCGTTGCCTGGTGAAACGTTGTTGTGATGCCTCGTGTAAGGAGAAGAAATGCGTACCATCACGTTTCCGACTTTGATAAAGGTCGGATTGTAGCCTATCGCGATTGCGGTTTATCGTATCAGTAGCAGTCGAGATGACAGGCATCTTATGCGCATGGCTGTAATGGATCGTGCAGCCATGTCTCGATCTCTGAGTCAACGGATGGGGACGTTTGCAAGACAACAACCATCTGCACGAACAGTTCGACGACGTTTGTAGCAGCATGGACTATCAGCTCGGAGACCATGGCTGCGGTTACCCTTGACGCTGCATCACAGACAGGAGCGCCTGCGATGGTGTACTCAACGACGAACCTGGGTGTACGAATGGCAAAACGTTATTTTTTCGGATGAATCCAGGTTATGCTTACAGCATCATGATGGTGGCATCCGTGTTTGGCGACATCGCGCTGAACGCACATAGGAAGCGTGTATTCGTCATCGCCATACTGGCGTATCACCCGGCGTGATGGTATGGGGTGCCATTGGTTACACGTCTCGGTCACCTCTTGTTCGCGTTGACGGCTCTTTGAACAGTGGACGTTACATTTCAGATGTGTTACGAAACGTGGCTCTACCCTTAATTCGATCCCTGCATAACGCTATATTTCAGCAGGATAATGCACGACCGCATGTTGTAGGTCCTGTACTGGCCTTACTGGATACACAAAATGTTCGACTGCTGCCCGGGCCAGCACATTCTCCAGATCTCTCACCAATTGAAAACATCTGGTCAATGGTGTCCGAGCAACTGGCTCGTCACAATACGCCAGTCAATACTCTTGATGAACTGTGGTATCATGTTGAAGCTGCATGGGCAGCTGTACCTGTACATGCCATCCAAGCTCTGTTTGACTCATTGCCCAGGCGTATCAAGGCCGTTATTACGGCCAGAGGTGGTTGTTCTGGGTACTGTTTTCTGAGGATCTGTTTACCCAAAGTACGTGAAAATGTAATCACATGTCAGTTGTAGTATAATATATTTGTCCAATGAATATCCGTTTATCATCTGCGTTTCTTGTTGGTGTAGCAATTTTAATGACCAGTAGTGTAGATTATTAGAACCAATACAACTATGACGTTAGAATCCAAAATGGCTGACCTGGAATACAAGGTGGCGATTGAACGTGCTGACTGGAGAATACTAGTACAGCTCTATGACGTCACTAGCTTAGATCTCTAAGGCTATTTATAAAAGTATGGCATTCAAGCATACTGTCCAAGACTTGAGGTATTGTGGCATCGTGCCTCACAGCTGGAATACTGGCCCTGCCTTTGTAAAGTCACAATGTAGCTGATATCTGTCGGGCTATTCATAACAGTGTGAAATTCCGACATACTGAACCAGACCTGAGAAAATGGGACAGGCTCTGTGACATTATAATACACTCCTGGAAATGGAAAAAAGAACACATTGACACCGGTGTGCCAGGCCCACCATACTTGCTCCGGACACTGCGAGAGGGCTGTACAAGCAATGATCACACGCACGGCACAGCGGACACACCAGGAACCGCGGTGTTGGCCGTCGAATGGCGCTAGCTGCGCAGCATTTGTGCACCGCCGCCGTCAGTGTCAGCCAGTTTGCCGTGGCATACGGAGCTCCATCGCAGTCTTTAACACTGGTAGCATGCCGCGACAGCGTGGACGTGAACCGTATGTGCAGTTGACGGACTTTGACCGAGGGCGTATAGTGGGCATGCGGGAGGCCGGGTGGACGTACCGCCGAATTGCTCAACACGTGGGGCGTGAGGTCTCCACAGTACATCGATGTTGTCGCCAGTGGTCGGCGGAAGGTGCACGTGCCCGTCGACCTGGGAGAGGACCGCAGCGACGCACGGATGCACGCCAAGACCGTAGGATCCTACGCAGTGCCGTAGGGGACCGCACCTCCACTTCCCAGCAAATTAGGGACACTGTTGCTCCTGGGGTATCGGCGAGGACCATTCGCAACCGTCTCCATGAAGCTGGGCTACGGTCCCGCACACCGTTAGGCCGTCTTCCGCTCACGCCCCAACATCGTGCAGCCCGCCTCCAGTGGTGTCGCGACAGGCGTGAATGGAGGGACGAATGGAGACGTGTCGTCTTCAGCGATGAGAGTCGCTTCTGCCTTGGTGCCAATGATGGTCGTATGCGTGTTTGGCGCCGTGCAGGTGAGCGCCACAATCAGGACTGCATACGACCGAGGCACACAGGGGCAACACCCGGCATCATGGTGTGGGGAGCGATCTCCTACACTGGCCGTACACCACTGGTGATCGTCGAGGGGACACTGAATAGTGCACGGTACATCCAAACCGTCATCGAACCCATCGTTCTACCATTCCTAGACCGGCAAGGGAACTTGCTGTTCCAACAGGACAATGCACGTCCGCATGTATCCCGTGCCACCCAACGTGCTCTAGAAGGTGAAAGTCAACTACCCTGGCCAGCAAGATCTCCGGATCTGTCCCCCATTGAGCATGTTTGGGACTGGATGAAGCGTCATCTCACGCGGTCTGCACGTCCAGCACGAACGCTGGTCCAACTGAGGCGCCAGGTGGAAATGGCATGGCAAGCCGTTCCACAGGACTACATCCAGCATCTCTACGATCGTCTCCATGGGAGAATAGCAGCCTGCATTGCTGCGAAAGGTGGATATACACTGTACTAGTGCCGACATTGTGCATGCTCTGTTGCCTGTGTCTATGTGCCTGTGGTTCTGTCAGTGTGATCATGTGATGTATCTGACCCCAGGAATGTGTCAATAAAGTTTCCCCTTCCTGGGACCATGAATTCACGGTGTTCTTATTTCAATTTCCAGGAGTGTAGTAATCTCGGAATACTGACACTAAGGTTGACGTCAGAATCCAACTCGGACTTGTCGGGCTATTTATAACAGTGTAGAATTCCGACGTACTGGCCCAGACATGAGGTACTGGGAAGATTCTATGCCGTCAGAATCCAAATTCTGGAATACTGGTACTACAAAGTCTGAGAAAAAGGATGTTTGAGCAGGTTCAGGCCTGTCTGCTGACCTGCTTTACATGTTTTCCCCCTAATGTTACTGTTCACTCAGAGGTGTATGGCCACTGCTTCTACTAACTCTGGGTCTGTCCACTTGCTCCTTTATTTAAACAAACACCAGGAGGGACAGACCATCCAGGCATGCCATCCCGACTTCTTCCCTAAGCTAAAGTCCAAACTGTACGCTGTGAAGAAAGAACACTTGCATCTTTATTTAAATTAATATCTTTTGATGAAGAGCTCCCTTTCTGGTGTATGAAATACACCGACGCCAACCAGAAGGTTGGGCAGAGCTGTCAACCGCCAAGGTCAGGCATAACAGTCCCTCACAAACAGCTCCGGGCAGAGAGAGACTCTACACACATACCACCAATTCGATAACCTAACGCTACAGTGGACACTTTTGCGCTCACTCTGCAACCAGAAAAAGTAATATCTAAAGATCATATGCTTGTAAAATTTACCGGAAAATTAAATTGCATGTGGCTAGTACGGTGTCTATTTACCGATTATAACGTAACCAGCATTACAGAGCCATCGATCACACAAAGTAGTATGTAGCAGCCGTGTAGCAGGACGTTTGATAATGAAACACACTTATACTTATTGAC
Source organism: Schistocerca cancellata (assembly GCF_023864275.1). NCBI lineage: Eukaryota > Metazoa > Arthropoda > Insecta > Orthoptera > Acrididae > Schistocerca > Schistocerca cancellata. The sequence goes on from NC_064631.1 coordinate 173,058,275, forward strand.
AAATCAAATCCTACCCATAAAAAGATGACAAATACTGTATTTATGATGGGAAAGCATGATCTTTTCTTCGACAATATTGGTCAATACCTTATTTACACACAAGATATCAGTACGAAAACTGAACTACCTTCACATCAGAGTGCGGCAGCAACAGATGGCAGACGACTGTAGCACTGTTCTGTAACACAGCGGAGAACGCTTAATCCATCTGGTGGAAGAAAGACAAATGCTGTGCCTCATGCATGCGGCCGGAGGCTAACTGGAATGACGTGTGAAAGGTCTTGCCTCCGCATTGCGTCGCGTATGATTCACGCACGCCAGCACCGCAGGCTGCACTCCAGTTCATCGGGTGGAGAGCTGCTGCTGCTGGCGCACAGTGTTCGACTCCCGTCATGCGTCGTCGCTGCATAATGGTTTGTCAAGTATGCATAGTTACTTATATAAGACTTCCATTAGATGTTGACTGTTGAAATATCGCTATCAAAGCGGTATGGTCTCTACAAAACTCGGATAACATTCGATATTTACTGTCAGTTCTTGGAAAATGGGATTTGGTTTTGAATAGCATATCGGTATACTCGTACATTACACGCTCGATTACTGATGGAATTGACAGAAAGCATAGAATCCATCCTTTATTGCGTATTATTTTTCAATAAGGTCAGTACTTTTCAAAGCAAAGAACTATGCCACTATAACTGTGAAACGTTTTCTGTGATCATAATCATTTGGCTGGAGTTGGGACTTTCGTTTGATGACAAAGTAAGTGCTGATATGTCGTGTAGAAGTAAGGTATTGACCAATATTCTCGTTTGAAAAGACCCTGCTTTTCCGTCATAGCTATTCGTCACATTTAGATGGCTACGATTCGACTTGTCAATAAGTATAATGTTGCTGTTACACAACAAGTACACATAAAGTTGGCGTGGTTCATGTCTCTGTGATGTTGCTTATGTTACAGAGAGTAAACAGCCATCGTTCATTCTGCACACAATTTATTTTTGTGGTGAACGTTTCAAGCGTGTCCTCTTAACAAACATTGACAGAAAAAAGTTACAACACCAACAAATAATTAATGTAGCGTACTGAAATTTCTGGAATATATCTGTCTAGGTAACATATTCAAGTGATAACATTCCAAGCTCACAGGTTAATGTAAGTGCGAGGTATGCCATTCTCAATGTGAAAAGCTAGTTCATTAATAACTGGTACAACTATGAGAATGTCGAATGCAAGCAAGCAAAACTGCATGAATTATGTTGTACTAGTGCCGGATGTCACTTTTTGGGATGATGTTCCATGACTGTTGCACTTGCTCGGTCGATATAGCGACGGTTAATGCTGTTCGTGGATGACAGTGGACTTGTCGACAATGTTGTCCCATATTTGCTCGATTGGAGACAGATCTGGTGATCGAGCAGGCCATACTGTAGAATATGTTGGATTACAACAGCGGTACGTGGGCCATTGTTATATTGGAATGCTGTTCATGAATGGCTGCACAACAGGTCGAATTACCAGACTGATGTACAAATTTGCAGTCAAGGTGCGTCATATAACCATGAGAGAGCTCCTGCTGTCATATGAAATCGCACCCCACCCTGTAAAACCAGGTGTTTGTCCTGTGTGCCTAGCATGCAGATTGGTTGGTAGCAAGCCCTCAGCAGCTCGGGATTAGCCGAACGGTCTAGTGCGCTGCAGTCATGGATTGTGCGGCTGGTCCCGGCGGAGGTTCGAGTCCTCCCTCGGGCATGGGTGTGTGTGTGTTTGTCCTTAGGATAATTTATGTTAAGTAGTGTGTAAGCTTATGGACTGATGACCTTAGCAGTTAAGTCCCATACGATTTCACAGACATTTGAACATTTGAGCAAGCCGTAAAGTAACTTCGTTCTAACAAGCAGACGGCCTTCACTTGCACAGAGGCAGAACAAGGTTTCATTAGAAAACACAATAGACCTCCATCCTGCACTCCAACGAGCTCGCGCTTGACATCACTGAAGTTGCAAATACGGCGGTTTGGGCTCCTTGAAATGCATGGAATAGGACGTCTGGCTCAGAGCTTTTCTTGAAGCAACTAATTTGAAACAACACGTTGCGTCACCGTGGTGCCAACTGCTACTTAAACTGCTGCTGCTGATTCAGTAAGACGCCCCACAGCCGTGAGACAAACATGATGGTCTTCCCTCTCGGTAGTGCAATGTGATCATTTATAGATCATTCTTATTGTGGCCGTACATTCTCGTGACCGGCGCTGCCAGCACTCATCTTCGGTCTTTACATTTTTGTCAAATCCTTCTGCAATAGCGCATGAAAAACATTCAGATTCTGCCGGCCGTTGTGACCGAGAGGTTCTAGGCGCTTCAGTCCGGAACTGCGCTGCTGCTACTGTCGCAGGTTCGAATCCTGCCTCGGGCATGGATCCGTGTGATGTCTTTAGGTTAGTTAGGTTTAAGTAGTTCTAAGTCTAAGGGACTGATGACCTCAGATGTTAATATGTTAATTCCCATAGTGCTTACAGTAATTTGAACCATTCAGCTTCTCGTAGCCCTTTGGTACGAGCATTTTCAAATCCAGTGAGGTGTTTCTGGTGGTGTCTTTGTAGCCTTAAAATCATTCTGGCCACGTCTAACCCAAAGGGACTAACGCTCAAGACCGTTACATCATGTATTCCTTATTTCTATATCAATAACCTTAGAGAACATCAAACGTATCTCGTCATTGCTTAGTACTTCCGAATCCCACTTCTTTGTATATTGATCCTTCCTGACTAATCTCTTAAACTTCAGCCTACTCTTCATCACTTGTAAATTGTGGTCTGAGTCTGTATCTACTCCTCAGTACGCCTTGCAGTCCAGTGTCTGATTTCTGAATTTCCGTCTGACCATGATGTACTATAACTGATACCTATCTGTATCACCCGGTCTTTTCCAAGTATACCGCCTCCTCTTGTGATTCTTGAATAGAGTATTCTCTATTACTAGCTGAAATTTGTTACAGAAGTCAATTAGTCTTTCTCTCTCATTCCCTGTCCCAAGCCCATATTCTCCTGTACCCTCTTCTTCTGCACGTTCACCTACAACCACATTCCAATCTCCCATGACTACTAGGTTTTCTTCTCCCTTTATGTACGGTATTACCCTTTGAGTCCGTTTTGGCCGAGCAGTTCTAGGCGCTTCAGTCCGGAACCGCGCGACCGCTACGGTCGTAGGTTCGAATCCTGCCTCGGGCATGGACGTGTGTGATGTCCTTAGGTTAGTTAGGTTTAAGTAGTTCTAAGTTCTAGGGGACTGCTGACCTCAGATGTTAAGTCGAATACTGCTCAGGGCCATTTGAACATTGTCTGTGGATGAGATCTGCCATGGATGCCAGGCAGAATAGGAAGACAAGTAACCCTAGCAATATTAGTACGCGATGTCACTACAAGTCTCATAAATAATATGAAGTAACTACGTATTCGCTACAAACAAATGAACCCCAGCAATGGCCACAGTGCAACTATTTCTACACACATGGACATACAGTCTTAGAGGTCACACCCTGTCTCTCACTGTATGATAATAAAGTGTTATCTTAGAGTATGGCACAAATTAAGGAAAGACCAAGTAACGTACCGCTAAAGTGATTCAAATTGCGAACAACGCACGCACAATGACTGCTGAAAAACAAAGGGCTACACGTACCTGATAACACTGTAGTCGTCACCATATTAACCACGACATGCCCATTACCTCTAGCGTTAGTCTTGGGAGGAAGTACTGTCATTCACCCCAAGTAACTATCCGAAATATCATCCTTCTGAAACCTGATAAATGAGGAGGATTCACCAACCTACGTGTCCGACCAGTTATGTGCCAGAAAATTCCTCTCCCCCCGCCTGTCATCGCTACCTCGAGAAGTCTGTGCCTGCAATGTAGCCAGCCGTAAAAAAAATCATATATGAACAGCGTCCCATACACTAGCAGTGGTGTCTCCATCCGCGTGAGGATAAGACCATCAGCTTCCACCTGTCGAAATGCGAAGGAGCTGGAGGAAGCTACATGAACATAAACGCACAAAAAAGATTTTTATTTCAGGTCTGTGAGTTGCTGGATTTACTCACACAATCTTATTAACAAAAAGACATTATTTAGTAGCAAAAACACCCCTGCTTATACTCAATACAGAAATATCATAGGGTGAAAAAAGACTTGGAAGTTAAGATTTTGCCATGAGTCCAGCACTCTCTCAGTTCCCACTTATCGTTGGAGCTCCATCAACATCCTGTCTACGACACTAACTGTGGTGTCACCGCCAGACACCACACTTGCTAGGTGGTAGCATTTAAATCGGCTGCCGTCCGCTAGTATACGACGGACCCGCGTGTCGCCACTGTCAGTAATTGCAGACCGAGCGCAACCACACGGCAGGTCTAGTGAGACGTACTAGCACTCGCCCCAGTTGTACAGCCGACGTTGCTAGCCATGGTTCACTGAGAATTACGCTCAAATTTGCCGAGACGATAGTTAGCATAGCCTTCAGCTACATTTGCTACGACCTAGCAAGGCGCCGTATTCAATTGATATTGAGATTCTATTTATGTATCATCAAGAGTGATATTCTACAAATGTGGATTAAAGTTAAGTATTCCAGAAGCTACGTACTTTTCTTTATAGCATTCATTACGTATCCTGTTTCAGACCTCACGTCAGCCTGCGTGAGTTTAAGCGCGTGCCTTTCGGCTTCCTCTCATTGTGTCTAGGCTGTCTTGTCTAGACACAACATATTTGGCGACGAGGATCAAAAAGGATCTTGTTCTTTGTCCTTGCTTTGCTCTACTTTACTTCTGTCATGGCTTCGCCACATTCTCCAGATGTACTGTCCGAATTTTATTGCTTGCAGAATCAGCAGACGCATGCCTTATTGGATGCCCTTGGACAGCTCGTCCAGGGTCAACGTGCGCTGCAAAACGATGTGGCCGCCGCCGCTTCATCGCTACCGCAGCCACAACACGCAGTTGCACCACCTTTTCGTCCCTTTAAGGCGGACGTGGAAAGCTGGACGGAGTGGTCACGCCAATTTGGATTTCATCTCGCCGCCTACAGAATTCAAGGTAACGAGCGGCAGCCTCATCTCCTTTCTTGTGTAGGTGTGTCCACCTACCGTGTGATAGTGAAATTGTTTCCCCGACGCGACGTAGCAACTCTGTCCTACGAAGAAATTTTGTCTGCTTTAGATGCCTATTTCAAGGAATCAGTCAATGTAGTTGCAAAAATGTATACGTTCTTTCATACAAAACGTACGGCCGGTCAAACTAATAGGGAGTGGGTCGCAACTTTGCAAGGCCTTACAAGGGATTGTGCTTTTGAGTGTGAATGTGGACTCCCTTATTCGGATACTATGGTGCGTGATGCAATTGCACAGAACGTTTCTGATGTTCGCATAAGGGAACAGATTTTGAAACTAGTCAATCCCTCCCTTCAACAAGTGATAGACATACTGGATTGGCAAGACACACTTTGCTCAGGAATCGTTTGAAACTTCGCCAGCTGTGTGTCACATTAACCGGCCCGCCGGGCGAGCTGCATCGAACTGTAAACAGCCCTCGCGCAGATCCGCGCAGCCACGTGTGCCGCGCACGCACGCAGAGGCAGTGATAAAATCATGCCCACGGTGTGCTACTAGACATTCGCGTGAGAAATGCCCGTCACGCCAGGCTATTTGCTTTTTCTGTAATAAAAAAGGACATGTTCAAAGTGTTTGCCAGAAAAAGCTCAAAACGGACACTAACAACCTTTCCAGGCCCTTTGCTTCGCGCCAGAATCGAACCAAGGATATTCAGGCTCGCGAACCTTCGCCCATGGAAATTCATGTAGTTAATTCCACTCCGTCCAGTGCTTCTCTCTCTGACAGTGACTGTGTTCGTCCCACAAAAAGTGTGCATCGACATCGACGGAAATCCCGTCAAGTCGCAAGTGCTTCTGTCCCAGAAACGGTTCACGTTGCACGAAACGGTCGCTCTTGTCGTCAGCAGGACAATAAACTTTTTGTAGACTTGGAAATTAATGGCAACGTGATACCGTTCCAGCTCGATACCGGAGCTGCAGTTTCATTGATCAATCACGACACGTACCAATGGCTGGGCAAACCTCCGTTGTGTGCCGCAAATGTTAAGTTACATAGTTATTCCGGACAGCATATCCCTGTGTTAGGACAGTGCAGCCTTCTTGATACATACAAGGGACAAACAAAACTTGTGTCTTTTTAAGTCCTTCGTTCTTCTTCTGCAGTTAACTTGTTTGGATTAGATTTATTTCAGTTTTTTATCTTGTCTATAGTCAATCAGGTCCTCTCGCAGTACCGCTACGATATCTTGTATCGGTCCACTGCTAAGCACGGAAACGCTTATGCGTTGTCCCGTTTGCCTGTTGCCGAGGATAGAGCATTCGATTCCTCCGAACTTGCTTGCATGTTCATTGATGCGGAAACCGATGACGTGGTAGAATCGTTTCCGATTGATTTTCGTCGTGTAGCTGCAGCTACAGCTGCTGACCCTGTCCTTGCTACCGTTTTGCGTTTTGTTGCTCCGCGATGGCCGTTGTCAAAGTCACGGATCGAGGATCCGTTGGTTCGCCGATTTTTTGCTCACAAGGAGAGACTTTTTGTTCGACGTGGTGTTTTGCTGTTGCGTTCTGATAATGATCAGTCCAGGGTCGTGGTCCCACATTCGTTACAGTCTTCTGTCTTACAGCTTCTCCACCAAGGACATTGGGGTATAGTGCGCACGAAACAACTTGCTCGTCGGCACTGTACTTGGTTCGGAATCGATGCTGCGATTACGGATATGTGCTTTTCTTGCATGGCGTGTACCGAACAACAATCCGCACCAACGCGGAAATTCTTTCCATGGCCAAAAGCCACTTCCCCTTGGCAACGCTTACACATCGATTTTGCTGGTCCATTCTGGAATGCTCGATGGTTGGTTGTTGTCGATTCATTCAGTAATTTTCCTTTTGTTGTCCGGATGAGCCCGCATCTCGTGGTCGTGCGGTAGCGTTCTCGCTTCCCACGCCCGGGTTCCCGGGTTCGATTCCCGGCGGGGTCAGGGATTTTCTCTGCCTCGTGATGGCTGGGTGTTGTGTGCTGTCCTTAGGTTAGTTAGGTTTAAGTAGTTCTAAGTTCTAGGGGACTTATGACCACAGCAGTTGAGTCCCATAGTGCTCAGAGCCATTTGAACCATTTTGTCCGGATGTCTTCCACGACGTCTTCTGCCACCATCCAAGCGTTGTCCGCTATCTTTTGCATTGAAGGTCTTCCGCAGACTATTTTTCCGACAATGGCTCACAATTCATGTCCGCAGAATTTCAGTCATTCTGCAAGGCCAATGGTATTCAACATCTGACGTCCGCGCCGTTTTCGCCACAGTCATACTGTGCCGCTGAACGTTTGGTCCGAACTTTCAAGTCACAGATGTTGAAGTTGAAAGAGTCGCATTCTCGGGAGGACGTGTTGTTGCTCTTTTTGTCCTCGTATCGCTCTCAGCCCCGCGATGGTCGCTCGCCGGCTGAGTTGCTTCCTGGTCGCCCTCATCGAACCTTGATGTCTTTGCCACATCCGCCGCATCAGGTTCCTGTACAGCGGCAGACGCCTGCTTTTGCCCCAGGCGACGTTGTATACTTTCGCAACTATCGCGGTTCACGGCGTTGGCTCGCAGGGGGCATTCTTCGCTGCCTCGGCCGCGCGATGTATTTGGTTTTGGGGGCCTCTGGTGAGGTGCGTCGGCATCAGATGCGCCTCTGTCGTCGCACGGGTTCTGCCGCTCCCCGTCTGCTTTCAGCGACGGTGCCGTCCGGTCAGCGCCCTGGGGACCCATCTACCGGCTCGCCTCATCCCCAGGTGTTACCGACGCTGCCTTCCATTTTGCCCCATGGCGACGCGCCGCCACCGCCGCCGCCGCCGCCTGTTCTCCCGCCGGCGACGCCCGCAGTGGACGCGTCGCTGCCACCGCCGGGCGCCTCCCTGGGTCACGCGCCGCCGGCCACTTCCCGTGACCAGCTGTTCTCTGGCATGGAACTCTTGCCCGCTCCGGACCAGATGTCGTCTTCGCCAGTCGGGTGCTCCGACTCGATGGAGGTCGACCCTTCGGCCCCTCCTGACTCTCTACGGGCGTGCACCCTGTACTAGGTTTTCAGGCGTTTCCTAGCTCCCCTCGGACCGAATGGCCGGGTGCGGGTGGCACAGCCTCGCCTGTTGTTAGGCTCTCCACCTCATCGCATACGTCAACATGGGGTCCTCCCCACGGCGGCCGGAAGCCTTATAACACAACCGTCCGCCGATTTGCGGGGGAGGAATGTGGTGTCACCGCCAGACACCACACTTGCTAGGTGGTAGCATTTAAATCGGCCGCGGTCCGCTAGTATACGACGGACCCGCGTGTCGCCACTGTCAGTAATTGCAGACCGAGCGCCACCACACGGCAGGTCTAGTGAGACGTACTAGCACTCGCCCCAGTTGTACAGCCGACGTTGCTAGCCATGGTTCACTGAGAATTACGCTCAAATTTGCCGAGACGATAGTTAGCATAGCCTTCAGCTACATTTGCTACGACCTAGCAAGGCGCCGTATTCAATTGATATTGAGATTCTATTTATGTATCATCAAGAGCGATGTTCTACAAATGTGGATTAAAGTTAAGTATTCCAGAAGCTACGTACTTTTCTTTATAGCATTCATTACGTTCCCTGTTTCAGACCTCACGCCAGCCTGCGTGAGTTTAAGCGCGTGCCTTTCGGCTTCCTCTCATTGTGTCTAGGCTGTCTTGTCTAGACACAACACTAACATTGATAAATAATCGCAAATCAGCTAATGTCGGAGTAATATTCAGTGTCTGATGCTTCTGAAGGAGGAAAAGGCTGTAGAAAGTATATTACTAAAGCTTTTTATCGTTCTCTTCTAAGACGGTAATACTACTCAGCTGTACGGTTTGTTAAGAGGTCATTCATTTAAATATGTTTCATACCTATTAACCCAATCTGATGTGGTTTTGTGACTGATCAGCAAATTCCGTAATGTGGTATTATAAGCTTTCCGACCACACTTTGGCGAATCTTTTGTAGCAATAACACATAAGTTGATAACTAGTAACTTTTCACAAAAACCACTAACGTAAATGGACTTGATAGCAGTAGCTTCAAACAACACGCCAGCAGCACATGAACTCAAATTGGACTATGCTCACTGACGATATAGTGCAAGTTGAGTCACATTTAGAAGTTCATGTGACTTGAAACGTTGCCATGATGGTCTTTAAAGGATAGTTTCTATGATTCTGTAGTGAATAATCATCATTAGTATAAAGAATTTGCTGTTGGTGGTCATGTTACCATGTTAAGACACATTCCAGTATTAGTATAACGAATACTAATGCAGACTGGCATGGCGTATAGTTCGGAATCACCTGGAGAATTAAATATTGTTGACTTGTGTGGCTGATCAGCCGTCAGCTGCACAATTTTTTTTAAATTAACTTCTTGACTAGTTTCGGCAAATTAATTTTCCATCCTCAGAAACTCGCACAATTAAGCCTACATTGGAAAGCAATCGTCAAGCAAACTCTGGAGGACAGAGTCTTACAAAAATGGGTATAGAATGACAATTTAGTGATCACCAGGGCTGCATCACAATTTACATCAGTTGAATAACAATAAGTGTACAGTAATGAACGAATTATAAACGTACCTTTAGTAAAATTTTTACGTAGTACTGTCAACCAGTTAAAAAGTAATTACGCCTTCTAATACATGAACGAGGAATTGTGTTTCAAGCAGACTTATATCATTAACTATTAAAGTTTTCGTGTAGTATGTAGCCGCAACGTTTTTCTCTAAGATACCTACTGGTGAAATAATATTAGATTAGATCGTGTTTCTATGATGTCCTTTTACTGCTATGACTCCTAAAAAGAGAATTCGTAAGTGACATATTTTTAACTGGATGGAATATTGGTAACGGCAGGATGTAATACCTCAATACTCTACTCAAACCTATAACGATTTATAATACTGTACCCTGTATTCCTATAGCTTTAAGATGGAAATCGATTACACGAACCAACTGTGACATTGGCAACAATTTGTAGTCGACGTAATGGTAAAATTCGAAGTTATTCCACAGAATCATTGAACTCATTTCATCCACCTTGTTACTTCCTATAGAAGCAAGAGTGGTAAACATGCTTTGCAGATGTTTTAGGATTCCATCACGTAATGCTAATGTCAGTATTGTGTTGTAAATAAATATCTACGATTGGCCTTCGAATCTATAACTATCACATACATAACATTTTTATTACTTTTGTGTTGTGTTACATCCAAATTAAAGATTCTATCCATACCATGTGTGGATGTGGGCTGTAACTATATGACAGTTACTTCCATAGAAGTCTATTTTATTGACAGCCCAGTGCTTAGATGATTCTGAACAACTATTACACATAGATTTATTGTGTTTATTAAATGCTTAACCGAATAACAGGATCACGTGAACATGTCGCCTGTCTTCCCAAGACACACACTAAGTACAAAATCTTGTGCCACGCGTAAACACAGTGCTACAGAGGAGCACATCTATTGATACCTAATTTCTCGTGTCTTACCCAAAGCACAGACCGGTTACAAATTTCGTTTCTCATTAGTGTTATCCGTAAAAAGAGCATAGTCCGACTTGAATCCACGTAATAAATACGCGTTGCTTGAAGGTTATGTTACAAAGTCCATCATTACGTTATTGGATTTTTAGGAAAAGTCTTTAGGTATTAAAATGTGTGTCACTGACACAAAAGATTCCCTGTTGCGAACTGTGGTCCGCATGCTTACGAAACCACATTGTGTGATTTGCACATCAAGCTCATACCCCTACCAGACTGGCTTAATAGGTGTGGAATATCATTATCGAGCACCCTATCTTAACGGAATAACCCCAAAAAAATTGTATCACCAATTGCTATTACCGTCTTAGAAGAGAACAATAAAAGACTTTAGTAATATCCTTCTACCGCCTTATCCTCTCTCAGAAGCATCGGGCCCTGAAGGTGACTCCGATATTAGCTGAACTGTGATTCGTCATCGATCATAGTTCATATACAGGATGTTTTCTGATCTCTAACGATATATAGGAACTGGAAGAGGTAGATTCGTAGTAAAATTTTCACATCCGACACTTTACACTTTATGATATTAATGTATCTAGTACAAGTAGGTGTGTTTTTGCTACTAGGTAATGCTTTTTTGTTAATAGGGCTGTATCGGTAAATCCAGCAATTCAAAGATTAAAAGTAAAGGTAAATTTACTGCGTTTATGTTCATATAGCATCCTCTAGGTGCTTTGCCTTTCGACAAGTGCGTCCTGGTAGTCTCACCAACAGCCCCCTGCGACTGGAGGTGCCACTGCTAGTGTGTGGGACACTGTTCATACATCATTTCATTATGGCTGCGTAGCAGACACAGTTTTCTGGTTGTAGCAGTCATGGGCAGAGTGGGAAGGAATTTGCTGGCCATTTGCTGGACGGACGCTCAGGTCGGTTTATCAGCTTTGTGAAGAATGATTTTTCGTGTGGTTACTTGGATTCAATGAGACGGTTCTTCCCAAGAGAGTAGAGGGAGAGAGGATGAGTCTCGTTGTGTTATAGGTCTGGCTTCTGCAGGAGTCGTGGCCCTGAGGTGGAAGATATGGACATCATCTCGTCACAAATATGATGACGATTGTACTGTTATCAGCTATGTGCGGAAATTTTGTTACAGCAGTACATTTGTTCTTCACAATTTTTATCAGGTTGGTGGTGGGTTACATAATCGGTTTATTGGAAGATCATATTTTTTTAATGTATAACGAGAGAGTGTCATGACCTCTGAAAATCTTTGCATGTAGAAACAGTTTATTTTTGCTACACTGTGGTCATTGCTGAAGCTCATTAGTGCGTGGCACAATGTTTCCACATCTGTTTATGAGTCTAACGGTGACGCCACACAGTAATATTATGCCTGGGAACAAGGGCAGATCTCCTCCACAGTCAGTATTCTTTCAGGCTTGTATTTACGAGTGTTATATCATTACCGCAAACTAATGATATTGATGGATTTACTTGCATAAATATTGTGTTATGGCAGGCTGGTAGTAATGGCTTTCCGTTCCACTATTAAAGCCACACATACTGTGTATGCTATGTCAGTTATTATTAATGCACAGATAAATTTTCATAGCAAATACCGCAGTGTGCTAACTGATAAGCGTGTGTATTTAGAACGGCACGAATCAGTCAGAACTGCATTAATAGCGACGGCCGTACTTGAATTTTCCTGTAGTTAATACACAAGACTTATCGTAATGTCGCCTACACTACTAAATTCGCAGAGTTTATTTGGTTTGGGTATCGTGATTATAATATCGTGTCGTCATTCAATCTTGGAGCGTAGTCTGGCTGAAAATGGGGTCGCCCATGCTAATTTTAGAAGTATGGCCTTTGGAGGAGGAAGGGGAGCATGTTCCTGATTGGTCCAGAGCAACTGGGTTTGGGATTGCTTGGAATTTCAGCTGTTAGCAATATTTATCCGCAATGGCGTCACTGAGCTATAAATGGCTTGCTGCTGCAGGGGGCTCCCTCCTTGAATGACGGAACGCCGTTTGTACCAGCCATGAGTCTCATCATGTCGGATCCGATTACAGATACGTATTGTTTAAATAGCGCAAATTTCTCTACGATGCCTGTGGAGATGGGCTAGCGTAGTTTTGGGCAGACATGTGGAGCTCTTTTGTTCCTGACCTGATGTTCTCTGAGAGCAGCGACTGCTCGAAAAAAATTTTCATACCTTACTGACATAATCTAGCAAATGAGGGGGGGGTGGGGGGTAGAATTCCTAATAATCTAGATGTGTATATGAAGCAGTCTTTGGTATTTCCTCCAATCTATTTGGATCTATTTGCCATCATCACCCTGGATGGGAGATCCTGTAGCCGGAATTTATATATTGCAGCAGTCTCAGCCAACAATCTCGAGATGATTCCATCTTTTGCAGTGTAATTTTGTGGCAATTGCTGTGTTGGGGGGTAGTGTATCTGCGATCGTGCTCCAAGTATTAGTGTTTACAGCTATAACCACAAACGTCGGAAACTCGCAGTTGCTCTACTCTGCAGGCGTCATGATTCTCGTTGGGGTAATTTTAATTACTGTTTAATGTAATTTTGTAATGCTGTGCTACCCAAAAACAATAGCTTTCGTTGGAGGTATTAGAATGTCACATTCTAGTAATATGGTAGTGGCTTAGAAGGAGTTAACCCATCACTACGTGTTATTTCGTACACATTCTATTTGTTTGGAAATCGATAGTTTTCATAGGATTTGCTATGATGTCATAATTCTTACCAATGTGTTCATTTTTAACACACACACTAGTACGTCATAAGCACTACTGATGGAATGGCTGCTTAACAATGATGAATAAACTGAGTCCATACTGCTTTGTAGTTGGCTGAGAGCTTCATGACATCGACATGATGTGATGCTGTGTTGATGTGACGTCACTACAAGGCATGATATGACGCCATGAGATCGGGAGACGGCATGATACGGTGTTGATGTGACGTCGGGGTCAGTGGAACTGGCGTAAATGGGTACAATGTGTAAACACTGTGGAAAATAAGTAACACAGCGGAAAATGCATAACTTTCGGGAAAAAAACGATAAAATACGATAATAGGTGAAGAGTACATGCAGTTCGGGAAAATATGTGAAACATGTGAAAAATTTGTATAAATACATGTAATTGTGGAATAAAGGGAGTACTTACATATCTATTGAGGTGTAAACTCTGCTGCTACCACGTAATATTATTGTGAACAAATACATCTGGAGTGACGTGACTTAACGTAATTTATTATTCCCCTCTATACAGCCCAGCTCCAGAGTGTCCCACTTATCAAAGATGGGGAGGGGTACTGGAATAGCGACGATTAATTCAGGCAGATACTACACTGTGATTCCCTGAGAGCATCATGACGTGTCTTTGGGATCAGCGTATTTGATGTGTGTAGTTGGATAAAATATCAGGAAGTGGAAAAATTTGTTAAATAGTGGAAAATACGGAAAAATACGAAAATGGGTGAAAAATAAATAAATTTGGAGAAAATGTGAAAGACATGCAAATATACATAAATCTGCGGAAAAATGTGAGTAGTTACATGTCTTCCTTGATGTGGTCTCTGCCGATGCCCTGAAGGATGTAATACTAAATTTATGTCAACAAACAGAACTCAAGTGATATGACTCAATGTAATTTTTTATTAACAAGTAGACACTGCCTACAACCTCTCCCTATGCTGCCCAGCTCTTGCGTGAACTACACCTATCCAAGTGGCCCAGTTATAAAAGATGAATGGGAGGGAAAAGTGTTTGATAGATGTTGGCCAAGAGGGATGGGGAGGATAGTGGGAGAAGGGGCGGAGGGAAGGGGCAGGGGATTCCATTGCATAACACTGATTAACACCTGGGGATTCCTTGGGAGAGAGGGAGTTGGGACACCAAGGAGCGGAAGTGTGTAACCAGCTGTGTAATATGAGGCCTGATGTGAAGAGGTAGTTATTTTGGTAAGAGCTGTCGCCAGTATATACTACTTATCATCTGATACATATCATATCAGACGCTCGCATTGATAACACGACTGCAGGCTTTCCTAATATGGCAATGCTGCATCGGCACATGCTTCACACACTCCCATGTGCCACTTCAGTCTTGATCCACATACGATTTTCGTGTTTTCAATACATAGTGTTAGGGCACCTGAACCAGCATCCCGTATTTTCTTACAGTACACTGCCGGCCGGTGTGGCCGTGCGGTTCTCGGCGCTTCAGTCTGGAATCGAGTGACCGCTACGGTCACAGGTTCGAATCCTGCCTCGGTCATGGATGTGTGTGATGTCCTTAGGTTAGTTAGGTTTAAGTAGTTCTAAGTTCTAGGGGACTGATGATCACAGATGTTAAGTCCCATAGTGCAATACACACTGTAAGTGATTCAAACAAAGCCTTCGCCGCTCACTGCACAACTTCAACTGACCTTCCGCTATCAGCTATAACAGCACACATGGCATTTGATCCACGTCCCTTAGGCTATGATAGTGCTGCCAAATTTTCATCGTATACGCAAACCTTGGTTTAAGGACATAGTTACTCACTGTCCGACCTGAGGAGATAGGTAACACTAGGTACCTTGACTCATTCAGTAAGGCAGAAATACACTGGCTGTTAGATTGGCCGTATTTACATTCTGGAGGCAGAAGGCGGCCTGTAGCCTGCACCAGGGGGCGGACTTAATCAGGGAGGCGGCGGCTGTCAGGCGGCGACAGTCCGCCCCCGTCTCCACCCACGCTCCTCCTGGGAAAGAGGCGTCGGCGCCGGGACAATGGCGGCGCTGCTGATGCCTCGGCCGTGACGCGCGCAGCCACAATTGCCCGCGTAATGAAGTTGTCACCAGCACCGCAGCCGTCCGCACTTGTTCCGCTTTGTCAGACTGCGTGACACTGCCACACGGCCGCTGCCGCTGCCTGCTGCACACGCACACGCACACTCGGTTAGACGAGGTACCACCGACGACTTGCCTGCAACTGGTTCCTGTTATGCGTGTCTATGACGACGGCTGTTCTTAAGTAATCACGCTGTTCTCTATGGCGTCCAAATGCTGTAGTATATCTTACTTTTCATGCCACAGTTCCTACATCTATGTCTACTACTCTGCATTTCACGCTTAAGTGCCTACGAGAGAGCTATCTTCAGAGTATTTCTCTACCCTACTACTCTCGAACAGCGTGCGGGAGAAACGAACACTGAAATCTTTCCGCACGAACATTGATTCCTCTTATTTTATTAAGGCTATCATTTCTCCATATTTCAAGGATACTTTTGCATTCGGAGGAGAAGTTGGTGATTACAATTTCGAGAAAATATCCCACCGCAACGAAAATCGCCTTTGTTTCAATGATTGTCACCCTTATCCGTGACACTCTCTCCTCTATTTCGCGATAACTCTAAACGAGCTGCCCTCTGTTGATCTTTCTCCATGTTCTTCGGCAACTCTATCTGGTAAGGATTCCATGATGCACATCAGTAGTCGTGGAGACTTACATGACATGCTGATGGAACGAACAATTCAGTGAGGACGGAATACGGATTGAGAGCAAACCGAAGAAAGACGTAAGTAATGATAAGTACCAGAAATGAGGACAGCGAGAAACTTAACATCAGGATTATGGTCACAAAGTAGATGAAGTTAAGGAATTCTGCTGTCTAGGCAGCCAAATAACTAAAGACGGACGAAGCAAGGAGGACATCAAAAGCAGACGAACACTGGTAAAAAGGGCATTCCCGGCCAATTGGAGTCTACTACTATCAAACATAGGCCATAATTTGAAGAAGAAATTTCTGAGATGTACGTCTGGAGAACAGCATTGTATGGTAGTGAAACATTGACTGTTGGAAAATCGGATCAGAAGAGAATCGAAGCATTCGAGATGTGGTGCTACATCCGAATGTAGAAAATTAGGTGCACTGATAAGGTAAGGAATGAGCAGGTTCTCCGTAGAATCGGAGAGCAAAGGAATATATGGTAAACACTGACAAGGAGAAGGGACAGGATAGAACATCTGTTAATACGTCAGGGAATGACTTCCATGATACTAGAGACAGCTGTAGAGGTCAAAAACTGTAGAGGAAGACAGGAACTGGGATGTCGTGTGACTAAGGCCTCCAGTCGATTAGACCGTTCGCCGGGTGCAAGTCTTTCGATTTGACGCCACTTCGGCGACTTACACGTCGAAGGGACTGGGATACTTTCAGAAAATAATTGAGGACGTAGGTTGCAAGTGCTACTCTGAGATGAAGAGGTTTACACGAGGGAGGAATTCCGGCGGGCAGCATCAAACAGGCCAGAAGAAAAAAAAAAGACAGACAGAGAGAGAGAGAAGTCCAGAAGAGGACGGACAAACGTGGTGTACACGAGGGAGGAATTCCGGCGGGCAGCATCAAACCGGCCAGAAGAAAAAACAAAAGACAGACAGAGAGAGAGAGAAGTCCAGAAGAGGACGGACAAACGTGGTGTAGTCAGTCTCTTTAGCAGGCTGATTGCATCTACTAAGTATTCTGCCTTCCACACAACGTCATCTACGTGATCGTTTCAATTTAACTTGTTCATAGTTGTAATCCTTATGAACTTGTTTTAATTGACAGCCTATAGGTTTGTTTGATTTATCGTGTAACCTACGAACTTAAGTAATCGCTTACGGTCCTAATTGCGTGAACACAACATGTTTGCCGTTTAAGTGTTACAGGTCTGAGTGATAACATTTTACTACACGTGGTGCCACTGGATGAGGTGAGACATATAACGTGGCAGTAGGGATTTTATAATCTAGTAGTATCGATCTAAGCAAAAATGTGACCGTGGGCATCAGACTACCAGACGCCGCGCTATAACTAAATTTCAAGTATGCGAAAAAATATTGTTTCTTGCGCATGTACTAAATCAATAACAAATAAAACTTCGACAGCACTGGAGTGTTGGCTAAAAATTCCAAACTATGTTGCTTATGTCGCACTGGACTACACAGTAGCTTGTAGTCATAGTACACACAATAATCGCTCATACTGCCACACATGCAACTAAACTACTAAGTCTGAATTAGGCAGGATGATTATTTGTACAAACCATACTGTGCAATGTTTGATGTCACCAGTTTAATGCAATGGCAAAATGGTGCATTATATCTGATGCAGTGCCAAGTGTTTTATGAAAGCGAGTCATAAAAATAGTCAATTACGCACAGATCCATTTTACTGGTTTTAATGAACGGTGTGGCTATATTGATAATAAAAAGATTGTTATTTGTTGAGAAACTGAACTTCAGAGGGAAAGGGTCACTTAATTGGACTTCTGTCATTGTGGTCGTGTTTATTGGCAGATAACCTTCCTATTCTTCGACATTCATCTCTTCACAATGTCACATCAGTGATTCCTCAGTTTCTTTTCTCTACTTCTAATATTATAATATTATCGTGTGTTTACATGTTCAGGTAAATTTCCCTTGTACATTCCTTTTTCATCAGAAAACATCCTGCTGCGTGTGTGTGTGTGTGTGTGTGTGCTGTATTTGCGTTCACTATCTTTTTAAAAGTTTCTACGTTATCTAACTTTTGAAAATAATGATTTCGGTACTTACGAGTTTCTTCGTACAGAAAAATGACATCGTTTGTGCAAATAATTTTTTACGCTTCTAACAGACGGCATTACTTATAATATCCACAAAATACTGGCGCCTAATTTCAAATGGCTCAAACTCCGCTATGAACTGAAATTTACATACATAAAAATAAAGTTTATGCTTTGTCTACGTGTTGTAAAACTGAGTTGATTTAAATGTGCATTACTGTTTTTATTTAATTTTGTCATTACATATGTCCCTCCAGTTCATCATGGCAGTGGAAAACACTGACTAAACTGCCTCAGACAGTGCATAAGTGTTATAACGCTGTTACAGAACAACCTAGAAATATGTACCTGTTAGTGTTGTAAGGCAAACTATAATTTAGTTACTATGTAATGAAACAGTTACAGAAAAATATTGAACATATAATACATTCATCATCAACATAGTAAAGTAAATAACTCTCATATCAAATGGAAACTGTACCACTACATACATGATCAAGATTTCTTAGTGTGAATATTAGCAAAGTTTTCAGCACCAGAAATCTATTTATTGCTATGAAACGTTATTGTATAGTTTTACAAATAATTACCTTAATCATTTTAAACAATAGAATTGTTACTTACTCCTACCTCAGATTATTTGAACACTGAGAGTTACTTCATATATAACAATTCTTACATAAATCTTGTCGAAATCTCTTAATACAACCACATATTAAATTTTTATATCAATGTAATTATGTATTAGACGAAACAAATGAGTCATTTAATTACAAAATATTAATATTCTTCCTAGATCTTATTTGTAAAAAGTACATTTAGAAGAATATTAGCCAAAAGCAAAGTTTTGTGTTAATATTTATATGCTGATAAAGGAATGATATTTTTTTCATATGTCCTACACAATTAACAGTGTTCTTGACATAAAAACACAAAATTATATTTTTATGCTCATAAAAAACGGAAAATGTTTATTAGTTAGTTTTGCTTGTTAGTACTCGCTCTAAGAACCTTGGTCTATTCCTCTATGTCACATTTTGTAACAACTCTTCCTGTCACTGAAATTATCCTCCACATTGCCACTTAATTTAGTTTTTGGTCATTAGTTTATCAGTCAGCATGCAGGACAAGTTTGCATGCCAATGGATTCTCTGAGCCCGTCATTTCCAGTCTCATGTCCCACTGCTTCCTTTATGGTAAAATGTTCTCTGTACATTTCTCATTTTAATTAATATGTCATTTCATCTCAAGCAAACTGATATCTGTTCTTGCTTGCATAGAATGTACAATTACAATTCTCCACAACTCTTATGTTAATATGTTTTGTTTTGGCACTTATTTTTCGTCATTTTACTTTGAATAAGCACTGCAGTTAGCAGGATCCTTTTCATTAATCTCATAATCAGTCTACAGATTTACAGTATTACAGATGATATAGTTAATATTACTCATACTAACCTTCAGACTTCTCATTAGTATGTACAGTACATTTAAAAATTTAATCTCTTGTCAAACAGCCAGTAATTTTAAGAATTAATTTTCCTTGGCATAATCATATTCAGAAGGTACAGAATAGTAATCCCAACACAGTTTTATCAAACCCTATACAATATGCAGTTACTTATAGATATACTACACAGCAAGTAATACCACTTCTTGTAAGAGTCCTCCTAAATTTTTCATTTCTAGCTTCGTTTTTACAGTCAGTTTTAATCGTCCTTCTATAATTCAGTGATACAGACATTCAAATACAACACACAACCAATCTCTGTGTATTTTATATATTAATTTTCCCCTATACTCTTAACCTCTTGTCTACTTCTTGTATTGTTTTCATTTACATTTCCTTTACAAGTAAGTAAACATTTCCACTCACAATCAAAATACATACTAACATGTACAATTATAAAACAATACTTGTCTTCTTAAGCTATAAGTAAGAACAAATTCAAAATTATTACTACTTTGTACAGGCAGATTTGCATCACAATGAAAGAACATATGGATATGAAAGACATCCTTTACATATTGGTAACACATTGAAAATATACCATCTGCTTCATTAATCAGCATCACTTCATCATCAAACCTATTTACAAGAGAGACAGCAATGACATTGAAGAGTAAGTTTCACAGACTGATAAGATGACAGAAAAAAAATTCAGCACAGGATAAACAAAATTGTACTGAATGTCTCACAGCCCTTTTCTCGCCAAGCACATGATCCATAAAGAGTGTGAATCCGCCTGAGGTCTTTTGCCATAATCAATTCTCTGTTCATACAATTTTATATCCACAATACTTTTTTACACCACACTTCTACCTCGATTTAGGAAAACGAGGGTGGAGACATTTGTATGTGGTACATCTACTACCTCAAATTGTCCATGACATATAAGAAAGAATTTAGAATTTTGCAAGTTATTTGTTTATATTTCTCATTGGTCTTAACCGATAATAAATCTTCCATCTAAATAGCATATTTGACTTTTATCTTAAGTTTCTTTTTTCTAGCTATAATCTGCTTTTCCATATGTTGATTTACAAGTTTTCTCTGTTCCTCAGTGATTATATTCTGTTTAGGTGGAAACTTAATGACTTCTTTAATGAAATTCTTTGTTCTTAACTCTGTCATGATTTCCTCCAAATAGAACCCCATACTCTTATGGTTTAATTAATTCATTATACTTTCAAAACCTTTAACATAAATTCCGCACACACTATGATGCTGGTTAAAAAACGTTCTACAGTACCTCCACAATTCCCTCATATGACATGCTACTGGATTACTGGCTGGATGATCAGACCATCACTGCAGTCTTTAAACTTCAGACATAATTTAAGATCCATTCTGTAACAGGATTGTTTAGGTTTCCCTAGCTCCACTAAATAATCTTTAACTATTTTATCTCTTGTTGTTTTGTCAGCAGCTTTTCTTAAAAGATACAGTTTACTATATTTCGAAAAAATTATCTAGTGCAACCAAAATATGAGATTTCCAGTAACAAGACAAACAAATCATAATACATTAGGTAAAATTGATCACACTGGGCCTTTATTTTTCAAATTTGAAACTTTTAATTTTCGACACTTGTCACGTATCTTTATGCACTCCCGCATATTTCTATACATGTTATTCAAAATAACCATCTCGATGAATTTTCCCATACACTTCTTAGCTCCACAATGCCTGTATTTTAAATGTATGCAGAAACTAGTTCCTGTACATGTTTTTTTGGTCAGCACATCTTGTAATCCTCTGAATCATCCTCCCTTTGCCTAAACAATATACCATTTAATATGCAGTATTTTTAGGTAATTTATTGTTTCTTGGAGTCCTCAATTCTCTTTTCATCAATTTCAAACATTCATCACCATTTCATTCCCTACACAAGTTCTTACACATTCTCTTTTCTTCTCTCTGTCCAAACACACATTTCTTATAAAACATCTTCATGTTTTCCTGCATAATTGCATCCCCAACTTTTCCCTTTATTCCTACAGGTAGGTTAGCCAAAGCAAATGGTGCTATATTTTGTTGTCCTTACACCAACCTAATTTCAAAATTCAATTGTTGTAAATAAATTGTCCAATGTTTCAAACCCTGTGCAACAGTCTACAATTGTAAATAAAAGTGTAAGTCTTGTGGTCTGTGAAACCAAGAAAAATTGTAAAATGTTTAAAACCTCAGACAACAGTAAGTGCCTCCTTTTCTGATACACTATAATTTCTCTCACATTTACCGAGATATCTACTGGCAAACGCTATGGTTCTGTGTTCTTTGCCTTTGTCAGTTTCTATCAGCTGGAAAATTTGACAGCCGATGCCATTCTCACTGTTGTCTATGCTCATACTAAACAGTTGGCTCTAATCAGACTGACTTAGAATTTTATCCTCATTCAAACCAGTTTTCAACTTTTCAAAACTCTATTGGTCTTTTATTATTAAATAATTTGTCTGAGGCGTACTGCATAAAACACCATATAGTCTGAGAACAGCTTTAACTGTTTTTACTCTTTGGAACTGGAAATTCCTAGCCTTTATCTTATCAGGGTCCTTTTCGTTTCCTTCAGTTCTCACAACATATCATAGAAATATTAACTCTGCTCTAAAAAATTCTGATTCTTCAGTGTCAAGGTCATCCCATCTTTTTCAATGCCTGAAATTCTTGGTACAAAATTCTACAACTCCCCCAATATTTAGTCGGTACTAAATCATATACACACTAATTTTTGAATTTAGATGATTCCCAAGATTAAATCCAGTACTCCAATGAAAAGTTAAATGGATGTACTTGACCCAAAAGGGTGAACATAGGGTTGGTAACTTTTTCCTGTGAATGGGAAGGTGGTATATCGAGGTCACTCTTAAGCTAATGATATCGCTCAGTAGTATGCTGTTAGATCAAGGCTTGTCATAGATTTAATACCATTGAACCCTTGTATTATATCTTCTATACTTTTTGGTTTATCACATTCTCCCTGCACTGTAGTGTTCACCTTCCTAGCATATAGTACTACTCGGACTCTTCCATCTTTCTCATTCACACTCACTAAAGGATTCGTATATTCACTACTGCTCCTTTCTATAGCAATCCACTTTCCAACTTTCCTGGCACAGCCTCTCTTGTAGTCGAAGGTATTAGATAAGGGTTTGCAAAAAATGGAGTATACGATTCTATCTTCAGATATCATTCGAAATATTTCACGCTTCCTGGTTCATCAGAAAATATCTATTCATTGTTAGCAAGCATATTATTACTATTAGTAGCGAATGTTCCCACTGGAGAACGGTAAGCATGAGATTTTCAATCTCTCTTAAGGGTCTTCTTATTTCCGCAATATTTCTTCATTTTCTCCCCAAAAGGCCTTTTTTATTTCTTCAATCCTCTTTGGTCGGTATGCTTTTGGTTAATGGTCTGGAGTAAACTTCCACTTGTCAATTTTGTTTCTGAATGTATCCCTATCTGACGTGTTTATTATTTCAGTTGTTGCCTTTGTCTAATTCTTCTTAACTTCAGTTACCCAGGTCATTGAGGCTTTAAGTGATCTCTCATACTCCAATAGACGTTTAGCTAGCCTGTTTGCAGGTCATCTGTTGAGGTGTCCATAGAACTTCATTCGTCTCTTTCTGATGACGGTGTGGATGTTTGATACTTTCTCAGTTGTCTCGATGGTTTGCAGTCTCTATTCCTCTTGTGTTTATCGTGGTCCTAGAATTTTTGTGATAATCTTTCTGTCAACTTTCTTATTTTCTTCTAAATGTAGTTTTTATTCAATGAGAATGGTTCACTTGCATATCTGTCTGTCGCTTTGATTACTGTGTTGCAACGCCTGATATTAGTGCCTTTTGGCAGGCATTGTTTGTTATATAAATTTTGAACAAGCAGGGACGGTTTTTTTGTTTTTCTGCATTCTGTTCTTTTTGTGCAGTTTTTTAAACCCTGTTGGTTCAATAATTTCACCGAGATACTTAAAGTGTTTGACTCTGCTGATTTAAGGATAATTTGTTTTGAGTTCCAGAGTGTCTAACACATGAACGCAGTCTTCCAAAAGGAGATTTGCAGTCCTACGTTCTCGGGCACATTCTTTGATGGTATCAGTTTGTTTTACTGCTGTGTCTTCACTGTCTATTAGAATGGCTTAATCATCTGCAAGCGCTAATTATGGAATGTTCAATTTTGCTTGATTTTTCCAAGTTCGAATGACTTCTAAAAGTTTGTTTTCGTAGTTCCATTTTCCATTCTTCAATTAATTTATCTAAAACTAGGTTCAATAATAGTGTCGAGATCTCATCGTCCTGTTTGACGCCTGTTTCAACTAAGAATGGTTTCGAAATTTCATCTATGAATTTAATTTTTGGTTTCGTTTCTATCAGTGTTTGTTCCATCAGTTTTCGGGTGTTGATGTCTAGTCCATGTTCTTCCAGAATAATGCATAGAGTGTGTCCATTTATGGAGTCGTTAACTTTTTTTAAATCAACAAATGTGCAGACCATTGGTTCGACCCGATTGCTTCAATTTTTTAAAATACCTTAAGATTAAAGATCTGCTCCGGACATGGTCTTATGTCGAAAGCCTGCTTGGTAATCTGAAATTGTATATCCTAGTTGTTTGTGTGCCCTCTTTAGGAGAGACGGAGATAAAATTTTGGAAGTGACGTATAAAATTGAAATGCCTCCGTAATTGTTTACATCTGATCTCCATCCCCTTTTGTGAAAACGACGAATTATTGCGCATTTCCGGTCCTCTGGAATATTTTCTGTCTGTCATTCCTTGGATGATTTGAGTGATGTCTGTTAAGGAATTTGGACCAAGTTTCTTCAGTAGCCCAGCTACAATTCCATCTTCTCCCGATGTCTTATTATTTTCCAGCCTTTTAATGTGACTATAAATATCTTCTTGAGACGGCGGTAGTGAAGTTTCATTTATGTATTCTGGTTGTAATCTGGGGAATCTCGTACTTAGTTGTGAGCAATTTAGGAGTTGTGGGAAATATTTGGCTAACCTTGACAATTTTCTTTGTTCGTTAGTGTAAATTTTCCATTTTGTTTCCTGAAACAGTGGTT
The DNA here is from genome assembly GCF_023864275.1 of Schistocerca cancellata. Classification (NCBI taxonomy): domain Eukaryota; kingdom Metazoa; phylum Arthropoda; class Insecta; order Orthoptera; family Acrididae; genus Schistocerca; species Schistocerca cancellata. The sequence continues at coordinate 173,083,066 of NC_064631.1, forward strand.
TCGCATAATGTATCCTTTAATTTGATTTGCAAACGTATTGTAAAACTGGGTGTGTTTGTGGTTCCTAATATCTTCTTCAGTTAAGTTCAGCTGTTCATTAAATAGTTTCTTTTGGTTTGGCTTTTTATTTTAGCTGCTTGTTCCTGGACTTAGAAAAATTTCTTTTATGTGGTTTCTGATCTGTTTTCACCTGCCTCGAGATGACTGGGTGTTTGTGTTGTCCTCATCATTTCATATCATCCAGGAAAGTGGCGAAATTGTACTGAGCAAAGGTTGGGAAATTGTATGGGCGCTGATAACCACGCAGTTGAGCGCCCCACAAACCAAACATCATCATCATCATCATCGTTTCTGATCTGTCACAATTGTAATTTAAGAAGACTCGTTCTCTCTCTTCTGCTGCGTTAACACAACTTGAATTCCACCATCGGTGTTTAGATTTTTTCTTTAATAAGTCCTGTTCTCTTGCTTTTGTATAGTTTTCGTTTGGAAATGTCTCCAGTTGTTTGTAGGTTGTTTTTCCTATATTTCTGTAAGTTTTGATCCTTCGATTTTGCAAATGAAATTTGGGATTTAGTGATGTTTTCTTTTAGTATTTCCTTTTTGGTGCGAATTTAATTTTGACTCTGGCGAGATAGTGGTCGAAATAAATATTTACGCCTCTGTGGACATGAACGTCGTGTATTACTTTTAAAAATCATAAGAGGTCGCAGCGTGATCTATTTGAAATTTATCTAGCTGAAGAATTGGGGATCACCACCTTTTTCTGTTTTTAAGCGTTCTTTCAAAGTGATGTTTACAAAATTTTTCGATTGTTTTGTTGACACAATTCGATGAGCAGGACATCATTCTTGATCGTGAATTTGTGTACAGGCTAATTGCCGACTTTTTATTGTATTTCCCCCATTTTCCAACTATTGCTTTGCAATCACCTAGAAGAATTTTTACGTCCTCCTTCGGATTTCTGGACATCTCAATTTCAAATTTTTCGCAAAATTTTCCTGTCGCTTTCAGGTTCTTTCTTGTTGTCTATGTTAGCACGCGCGTGAACATTAATAATTGTGGATTTTTGTTCATGTGCTAAATTTGCATTGTCATTAGTCTGTTTCTGATTTTAATTACATCTGTAACAAAGTCAAGACTGTATCTACGTCTACGTCTACATGGATACTCCGCAAAATCACACTTAAGTGCTTGGCAGAGGGTTCATCGTACCACCTTCACAATAATTCTCAACGATTCCAATCTCACACAGAGCGTGAAAAAAACGAACAGCTATATTTTTCCGCTCGAGCTCTGATTTCCCTTATTTTATTATGTGGATCGTTTCTTCCTATGTAGGTCAGTGTCAACAAAACATTTTCGCATTCGGAGGAGAAAGTTGGCGATTGAAATTTCGGGAGAAGGTTCCACCTCAACGTTGTTTTACTTATGTCCACCACAAATCCTGTATCATGTCAATGACACTCCCTGCCATATTTCGCAGTAGAACAAAACGTGCTGCTCTTCTTTGAATTTTGTCGATGTAGTCCGTTAATCCTATCTGGTAAGGATACCCGACCGCGCAGCAGTACTTCAAAAGAGGACGGGCAAGCGTAGCGTAGGCAGTCCCTTTAGTAGATCTGTTGTATTTTCTAAGTGTTCTGCCAATAAAACGCAGTCTTTGGTTTGCCTTCCCCACAACATTATCTACGTGTTTTTTTCCCTTTTAAGTTGTTCGTCCCCCCATGAACCATGGACCTTGCCGTTGGTGGGGAGGCTTGCGTGCCTCAGCGATACAGATGGCCGTACCGTAGGTGCAACCACAACGGAGGGGTATCTGTTGAGAGGCCAGACAAACATGTGGTTCCTGAAGAGGGGCAGCAGCCTTTTCAGTAGTTGCAGGGGCAACAGTCTGGATGATTGACTGATCTGGCCTTGTAACATTAACCAAAACGGCCTTGCTGTGCTGGTACTGCGAACGGCTGAAAGCAAGGGGAAACTACAGCCGTAATTTTTCCCGAGGACATGCAGCTCTACATAGCTAACACTTGGTTCAAGAATCATGAAAGGAGGCTGTATACATGGAAGAAGCCTGGACATACTGACAGGTTTCAGATAGATTATATAATGGTAAGACAGAGATTTAGGAACCAGGTTTTAAATTGTAAGACATTTCCTGGGGCAGATGTAGATTCTGACCACAATCTATTGGTTATGAACTGCAGATTGAAACTGAAGAAACTGCAAAAAGGTGGGAATTTAAGGAGATGGGACTTGGATAAACTGAAAGAACCAGAGGTTGTAGAGAGTTTCAGGGAGAGCATTAGGGAACAATTGACAGGAATGGGGGAAAGAAATACAGTAGAAGAAGAATGGGTAGCTCTGAGGGATGGAGTGGTGAAGGCAGCAGACGATCAAGTAGGTAAAAAGACGCGGGCTAATAGAAATCCTTGGATAACAGAAGAAATATTGAATTTAATTGATGAAAGGAGAAAATATAAAAATGCAGTAAATGAAGCAGGCAAAAAGGAATACAAACGTCTCAAAAATGAAATCGACAGGAAATGCAAAATGGCTAAGCAGGGATGGCTAGAGGACAAATGTAAGGATGTAGAGGCTTGTCTCACTAGGGGTAAGATAGATACTGCCTACAGGAAAATTAAAGAGACCTTTGGAGAGAAGAGAACCACTTGTATGAATATCAAACGCTCAGATGGCAACCCAGTTCTAAGCAAAGAAGGGAAAGCAGAAAGGTGGAAGGAGTATATAGAGGGTTTATACAAGGGCGATGTACTTGAGGACAATATTATGGAAATGGAAGAGGATGTAGATGAAGATGAAATGGGAGATAAGATACTGCGTGAAGAGTTTGAAAGAGCACTGAAAGACCTGAGTCAAAACAAGGCCCCAGGAGTAGACAACATTCCATTAGAACTACTGATGGCCTCAGGAGAGCCAGTCATGACAAAACTCTACCATCTGGTGAGCACGATGTATGAGACAGGCGAAATACCCTCAGACTTTAAGAAGAATATAATAATTCCAATCCCAAAGAAAGCAGGTGTTGACAGATGTGAAAGTTACCGAACTATCAGTTTAATAAGTCACAGCTGCAAAATACTAACGCGAATTCTTTACAGACGAATGGAAAAACTGGTAGAAGCCGACCTCAGGGAAGATCAGTTTGGATTCCGTAGAAATGTTGGAACACGTCAGGCCATACTGACCTTACGACTTATCTTGGAAGAAAGATTAAGAAAAGGCAAACCTACGTTTCTAGCATTTGTAGACTTAGAGAAAGCTTCTGACAATGTTGTCTGGAATACTCTCTTTCAAATTCTGAAGGTGGCAGGGGTAAAATACAGGGAGCGAAAGGCTATTTACAATTTGTACAGAAACCAGATGGCAGTTATAAGAGTCAAGGGGCATGAAAGGGAAGCAGTGGTTGGAAAAGGAGTGAGACAGGGTTGTAGCCTCTCCCCGATGTTATTCAATCTGTATATTGAGCAAGCAGTAAAGTAAACAAAAGAAAAATTCGGAGTAGGTATTAAAATTCATGGAGAAGAAGTAAAAACTTTGAGGTTCGCCGATGACATTGTAATTCTGTTAGAGACAGCAAAGGACTTGGAAGAGCAGTTGAACGGAATGGACAGTGTCTTGAAAGGAGGATATAAGATGAACATCAACGAAAGCAAAACGAGGGTAATGGAATGTAGTCAAATTAAGTCGGGTGATGCTGAGGGAATTAGATTAGGAAATGAGACACTTAAAGTAGTAAAGGAGTTTTGCTATTTAGGGAGTAAAATAACCGATGATGGTCGAAGTAGAGAGGATATAAAATGTAGACTGGCAATGGCAAGGAAAGCGTTTCTCAAGAAGAGAGATTCGTTAACATCGAATATAGATTTAGGTGTCAGGAAGTCGTTTCTGAAAGTATTTGTATGGAGTGTAGCCATGTATGGAAGTGAGACATGGACGATAACTAGTTTGGACAAGAAGAGAATAGAAGCTTTCGAAATGTGGTGCTACAGAAGAATGCTGAAGATAAGGTGGGTAGATCACGTAACTAATGAGGAGGTATTGAATAGGATTGGGGAGAAGAGAAGTTTGTGGCACAACTTGACTAGAAGAAGGGATCGGTTGGTAGGACATGTTCTGAGGCATCGAGGGATCACAAATTTAGCATTGGAGGGCAGCGTGGAGGGTAAAAATCGTAGAGGGAGACCAAGAGATCAATACACTAAGCAGATTCAGAAGGATGTAGGTTGCAGTAGGTACTGGGAGATGAAGAAGCTCGCACAGGATAGAGTAGCATGGAGAGCTGCATCAAACCAGTCTCAGGACTGAAGACCACAACAACAACAACAAGTTGTTCGTAATTATAATTCTTAGGTACTTAGTTCAATTTACGGCCTTTGGCTTTGATTGATCTATTGTGTAACCGAAATTCAATGGATTCCTTTTGGCACTCATGTGGATGACATCACACGTTTCTTTATTTAGGGTCAATTTCCAATTTTCAAAACATACAGATGTCTTTTCTAAATCGTTTTGCAATTTGTTTTGACTTTTGATGACCTTACTAGACGATAAACGACAGCATCCTGTGCAAACAACCTAAGACACGTGCTCATATGGTCTCCTAAATCATTTACGAATATATAGATGAGGAACAGTAGGGGACCTATAACTTTACCTTGGTGGACGCCAGAAATCACTCCTGTTTTACTTGATGACTTTCTCTCAATTACTACCAGCTGTGACTTCTCTGACTGGAAATCACGAATCCATTCACATAACTGAGACGACATTCCATAAGCATGCAATTTCACTACAAGACGCTCGTGTGGTACAACGTCTAAAGCCTTCTGTAAATCTAGAAATACGGAATCAATTTGAAATCCCTTGTCAATAACATTCAACACGTCGTCTAAAAAGGGCTAGTTGTGTTTCGCAAGAACGATGTTTTCTAAATCCATGTTGACTGTGTGTCAACAGACCGCTCTCTGAGAGATAATTCATAAAGTTCGAACGCAACATATGTTCCAAAATCCCACTGCACGTCGATGTTAATGGTATGTCCCGGTAATTTTGTGGATTACTCTTACTACCTTTGTTGAAATTGATATGACTTGTGCAACTTTCCAGTTTTCGGGTACGGAACTTTCATCGAGCGAACGGTCACATATGATTTTTAAGTATGACGCTATTTCATCAGCATAGTCTCAAAGGAACTAAATTGGTACACAGTCTGGACCTGAAGACTTGCTTTTATTGAGTAATTTAAGTTGCTTCATTATTCCGAGGATATCTACTTGTAAGTTACTCATAGTAGCAGCTGTTCTTGATTCGGAATCTGGAATATTTATTTCGTTTTCTTTGGCAAAGAATTTCGGAAGGCTGTGTAATGCAATTCTGCTTTGGTAGCTCTGTTGTCAATAGTGTTTCCATTACTACTGCGGAGAGAAGGCATTGATTGTATCTTTCCGCTAGCATACTTTACATATGACCTGAATCTCTTTGTATTTCCTGTCAGGTTTTGTGGAAACCGTTACAAGCATATCACTTTGCAGTCCGCGCTAAATTTCGATCTTGTATAAAATACCGCCAATCTTGTAGATTTTGCGTTCGTTTAAATTTGGCATGTACGTATTCATAATAAAGGCCATGTCAAATAATGCAGCTATGTTCCTTATATTCTTGTCTGTTTTGCGTTTAAAGGTACGGTATTGTTGTAGTCTGTTGTTTCCGAATCAGTGATTCTATTCTCTTGAAGTGCAAGGATTTGAATTTTCTGTCTGTTGATTCTGTAATTTGCCAGTTTGAATAAGTATTTGGATGTTTAAAGTGCCTATATATGTATGAAATTTTTGTGGAAATTTACCAGAGAACGCTGATTTTTCTCTATTGTACGAGCCCAAGCTCCCCATAATCCGTTGGCGTGGTTATCGCCACAGGGCGAGTGGATTGACCACCTGCAGTAATTTTAATATTACATGTACGAATCATTCTGCTTGTAATAAAGGTACAGTTAAATCTGGTTGGGTAATGTTCAGCCGCATCGCACATGGTTTATCTACTTTATAGAGCTTGCCTCTTCCGCCAGTTCCACCGCTCCGATGATCTGCATTTCTGCTTTCACTGTCATTGAGATATTCATCATTTTCCTGGCAGGGATCCCTTATAAGGTACTATCACCCAGGCCAAGTGAACCAAGTTTTTTAATGAGGTGTTACTCCTCCCCGTCCTCCTTTTCAGCTGGGTTTGGAACTGGTTTAGGCGGAGTATAACCAGTATACAAACTATTAGATAACTCTTGCCTTTGATTTTCACTAGTGCCTTGGATTTCATCTTTCTCCATTTTGAAAAATCGTTTCTTGTTACTGATTGTCTCGGCACAGTCTTTACAATTTTGTAATATATATTCATCATAACAGGTAACCATTGGCATCACAGTCATCCTCATACACCCTTTCTGATCACTCTTCTCCATTACTATTTCACTGAAACAGATTGACATTTCAACAGAATCGTGGAAAAACGTAATCATCCGCTCTTCACAATCAAATTTGACACTATACCTAAAGTCCATTCCAAAAATTATATTTAAATGCAAATCAGATATAATTAAGAAGTCATGCTATACTTCACATCTCTCAGTCTCAAACAACAAATAAACTTGTTTCTTTATTGCTTTACTTAACTTACCTGTGGCACCAGCCACCCTTACTCCAGGTGCAGACATCTCTACATCTCTACAATTATTGTTTTTCTTTAAGTATTCCCATATTACTCTGAGAAAACTGGGATTTCACCCCCCCCCTCCCTATATCCAGCAAACAATTTCCTTTAAACCTTAAAAATTGCCCTTTATTAAGGTTGCCCCCATCTGTGCAATTCAGTGTCATTTTAGTCTCTCGGTCAAATCCTGTTCAACAGTCTCTGATGCCCAATCAGATTTGATTAAATTGTTCATTCCCCCATTAGCATTTACACTCTCCTGTAAAGAATCTTCATCTTCCCCTAGCGTTGGATCATCTCTGACTACCTCTAGTCTCACAGATTTTACAGACTGACAATTTTTTTGCCCACTGATATTCTCACTTCCTAATCAGAATAGATTGATCTCACTTTTCGGCTCATCATTTTCCATTTGAACTACCTCTGTAGTGACTACTGTCTCTCCTTCTCTACCTTCACCAGTCCCACCATAACCTCCTAATTGATAATCTTCCCTACTCTCTGCTTACATATTGTCTTCTGATTCTTCCCCACTTACACCCAGTTCACTCTCATCACTTCTATATTATACTTTACCCTCCTCAATTCCTGCACTATTGTCCAATACATATCTTTCAAATATCCCTTTCACGAATTCTCCCTTTTGTTCTGAATATTCTTTAAGAACCTTACTTAACTTATTCATTTCTTCCACATGCTCGTTGTACAGTCCTTTATAAAAGGTAATTTTTTTCACTGGTACAAACATTTATATTAGAATCACCATTCATCTCACTCAAACTGCAAGTCATTTTGCCCTTATCTTCACTTTTTCTCTTGCTGTTGACCAACCTATTCTCCTCGTTTACATCTTCCTGCATCCCAGTTCCCTCATTACTTTGGCAGCCTCTGTCCACATCACGGAATCTGACTGTACTACTACCTTCATCTTCCTTCATTAGAGACTGAACCTTCTTTAAACTACAGCTCATTTGTTGCTTACTCCACTCACTTCCATTGTTATTCTACAAGAACTGACAATACCTGTCTTTATTCCCGTTATCTCCCCCTCTGTTCGTGCCCCTCAAGGGCCTTGAACCGCATCCTCCTCTTCTCCCTCTATCTCCTCCTGTTGTTCGTACATAATAATCTTGGTTTTGGTTTCCCTGACTGTGCTACCCAGGATTGTCACGAAAATTTCTATCACCACCTCGGTTCCAGCTATCTGCTTCACACAATTTTCTCAAAAAGGTTCATAAATTGCAATCTCCCACACTAACATACCTTCTCACACTCTTTTTAAACTTTCTATGCATAGTCATAGTTCCATTTGCCTACTTTTTGACACATTTTTGTCCAAAAACTTTTCCAAAATTTGTTCCGAAGGGTTATATCCTACACCAGCTTTGATTGTCCAACTTCAGCGTCTCCTTCGAGCCTTTTAATTTTCTCAATATCGGGATATACTTGTGGAATCGTCCTCCTACATGAATCTACAAAAATCACCGAGTGCATGCCTCCCTTGGAGTAAAATTTTTCATTATCGATCCCTATATTCCTACATCATGCCCCTCTAACCGGAAAAACATTGTTCATCTGATGTCAACTCTCTAACGTTTCTACTTTCTCTGAAATGTTTGAAGTAATGGTTTTTACAGAGTGGCAATTATTAAACTATACGAAATAAAGTCGTCATAACTTCTGAACGCTTTGCGCTTGGGCGTTCAAACTGCATGGTTGGCCGCAGGGCATGATGGGAATTAGTACGTGGTTTTTTTTTTTTTTTTAGCGATGAAGCCCATTTTGATTTGAATGTGTTCGTAAGTAAGAGAAACTGACGCATTTGAGGGACTAAGGATCCACATTTCGTGATCGGGAAGGCTCTTCACCCTCAACGGGTGACTGTGTGGTGTACGATGTCCAGTCACGGAATAATTGGTGCGACATGCCTTGATGGCTAGGGGACTACCGAACGGTACGTGAAGGTACTGGAAGATGATTTCATACCCATTATCCAAAGTGACACTGATTTCGACAGGATGTGGTTCATGCAGGACGGAGCTCGATCCCATCGAAGCAGGAGAGTGATGTCTTGGAGGAGCACTTTGAGGACCGCATTGCAATTCTGGGGTACCCAGAGGGCACTGACATGGGCCTCGATTGACCGCTATATTCTCCGGATCTGAACACATGCGACTCCTTTTTGGGCGGTTATACTAAAGACAAGGTGTACAGAAATAACCCCAAAATGATTGCTGGGCAGAAAAAAGCCATTCAGGGAGTCATCGACAGCATCGCTGTTGCGACACTTCAACGGGTCATGCAGAATTTCACTATTCGTTTGCGCCACTTCATTGCCATTTGGGTTATGACATGTTCATATCGAACATGTCATAACCCAAATCCGAACATCAGTAGTGACGTTTACATGTTGAATAAAGTGTGTGGAAGCGGAAGTTTGTAACTAATTTTTCCACGTAGTTCAATAATTGTCACCCTGTATCTTTAGTTCTTAAAGTTGCTTGTCAATGGAAGCCTCCAATGATTTATTTCTTCCATCAATATCTGTTTTAACTTCAGATACTGTACTGTTCATGTTTTCATCAAGTCACGTTTCTAAACTCTGCATCTTTTGGTTACTATTACTCGCTGTCAGCTCAATCATTTTCCGGATGTTGTTTATTGAGTGAACAAGCACTGCACTAATTAGATTTTCTCTGTCTTCAGTCGTTCATCTATAGCTTTCATTTCGCGATCAACCTTTTTCTCTAAAACGTCCACCCTTTCGTAAATAATATTCATATTTTAATTTACCTATCTGCTGACGTAAAACTTCAATATTTTATTCAAGAAAATTATTAAATTAAAGTTTGATGACTGGACTTCTGATCTGTGGTCATCTGTTTATTTCAGATCTCTGTCGTCGTAGTCATTTTAGTGACGGATAACCTTCATATCCTCCACCCTTCATTTCATGGCATGTCACATCAATGATTTCTTAGTTTTTTTCCTCATCTTCTAATATTAACTTATGTTGCCATGTTCCAGGTAAATTTCCCTTACGAATCCCTTTATCATCAGAAACACACGCTACTGCTGCATTCTGAGCACATCACACAACAACCAACTGCCTCAGACTGTCACTGTACTCAAACCTATAACAAAAATAAAATCTCTGCCTGGATGTAGAGCTACATTTTCTTTATATGTGCTGTATTTGCTTTCGCTACATATTTGATGGCTTCTACGTTATTAAACTATTCAAAGAATGAATCAAGAAAATAATAACATCAGTATTCTGAGTTTCTTCGTATAGGAAAATATTTCTCTACGCTTCTAGTAGATGGCGTTGCTTATAACATACCCAGAATACTGGCGCCTAGTTTCAAAAATTTCAAACTCGGCTGTGAACTAAAATTTACAGCGATACTGTGTCTTCGTGTTGTAAGGGTGATTGCGTTTAGATGTGTGTTACTGTCTTTGTTTAATTGTATCATTATAGGCATAAACCACTGATTCTTCCAATGATAGGCAAAGATGCCACATGTCATATCGAAATATTTTGTGGTGGTTGTGAATCCTGAGTATATCGTATATGTAGTAAAATGCCATGGATGTAAGTATATGATAATAATAAACATGTGCTCCACACTAAGGATTTAAGAAAAAATTCCGAATGTGTGGTTACAAGCTGCAAATGACTTCAGTATGAAATATTACCCTATTCACTAAAAATTTATCTGTAATGTTATGTTATTGATTAAGTTTCTATCTGAAACTTGCGTTTCTGCAGACACATGAAAAGTTAAGACAATTAACGTTATTAAAGTTAATGTAGGCGGTTTGTCTTTGACCAGCGCCGATACTTCGACAGGTGGACGATTTGTCACAGTCAAGGCACAAATGCAACGACAGAGGGCTGCACCACGACATTTAAAACCTCAATAGTCGGGGCAAGGTCGGCCAAGAACTATAATATGGCGTAAGCGAAAGACAAATCTCCCCCCCCCCCCCCCACACACACATAGATGCACACACTTAGTAAACCGCTAATACCACTAAGCAACCAAAGGTGACCGACGTCAGAAGCTATGGTAAATTTTAATTACCAGCAGGTAAGCAGGTACATTCACTCCTTTCTTCTGTTGTCGGACGAAGCACAGAACAGAATTCCAAGCATAATTTATGCAAAAAACATCTTCTCTATTGATAAAATCGTTCGCTATTTTTGTTGCTTGGTCTCACGACAGTGAGATTTTAAATATCTTTTTAGAACATCTGAATTCAGTCCACCGGAATACATGTTAGTGAGTGGTACACCATTCCATGTAGACCCGTTGGATAGTCAGCACTGAAACACCAACAAATCGGTCATCGTCATTCACGGTGTTGTAATGGCAAATTTCGGCCGATAGCTCCTCTCTGCCAATCTTGCAAGTCTCTACGTCTGCGAATTTGAATTCGGCCATTTCATACAACCGACTGATTCATACACGCCACTCTACTGTTATGACGTGTCAGCAGTGGAAGGTCACGTGACAGCCGGTAGGTACCATATTTAGCCATCTATAGCCTAAAAAGCGACCAGTATGCTCTTTAAGGTGTTCACTAAGATTTTGAGCGGTGAGCGTATTTGCTAACTTTTTTTCTACGTTTGAATATACAGATGTTTTGTGACCACTTGTGATGTTGAATCTGGTGCGTCAGCTTCGTTTTTGGGCCTCTGATAGCTCTATTTTCGCTGTGTTCTCAACAAGCAAACAAAAAAACAAAAAAACAAAACAAAAAAACAAAAGAAACAAAAAAAGTGATTTTGATAATAATACGGAAGTTTATCTGACACATGTACATTATAGCAGTCCAAAGATAGTTTTAGGCATCAAGGATTGCTGGTCGGATGATTTCGGTAAACAACGATTCGTAAGCGATGAAGAAGTCCTCCAAGCAGGAGAAAGCGCAAGGGCACACGTGGTACGTTGAATCTTTGCCCATCATTATGGTCCTAAAGGGAGATTTCGCCTGAGTATTATAAAACAGAAACATGTTCCATTTAGTCTTTACACATCTAAAGCGTTCATCATGAAGACGCTCCTTCCGTTGGAGTGCGAGAGTTCACGAAAACACTGATAATGATTTATTGAAATACAACTAGCTCCACAATCGAAATTTTATTTCTTTAACCGGATGAGGAATCTAGTGACCTTATTCAGAAGGTTACAACTATCGCACTATTTCAGAGCGTCAATAATAAGATGCTTGCAGCATGCATGTTGCTGCATGCATCTTATTTCTGACACTCGGAAATAGTGCGATAGTAATAACATTATGAAGAAGGTCACTAGGTGTATGACACCGCTTAAGTAGCTAGTTTCTGATTATTTCAATAAATACAGATACAGTTTCTGAAGAGCGATAAAACACTGAAATTAATAATGATGCCCCATGACTGGACAAGGTAAATAGGCACTGAATTTGGTGGCAAAAATTCTTGGATGTAAGGAACTTGTTACTGTACAGGGAAGCAATGCTTGATCAACCAATAAAAACCATACAAAGCAGAAATAAGAGTACACGTACAAAATGAAGTAAGATAACATGTGTTCCAGGTCGAGCGAGAGAGGTACTCTCTAATGGTGGCACGTGGCGGTAGAGCACAGGAACTACGTTTTCGGTGGGATGGAAAGGTCTGTATTCCGGATGCAATCATAATTAAGTTTGTGTGTAGTAACTCCACATGACCTTATTGGTGCAAACGCGACCATCGAGATTCACTGTTTCTTCGTGTAACTGCGTCCGTTTTATTGGCCTTCTGACGCCTAAAGCACTCGGTTCAGTTGTTTTAACATGGTTCAAAAACGGTAGCATCATATGGTCTGGAGACATACTGCACCAGACACAAAAATTCATCTTAATAGCAGACATATCAGTGTCCCAGTAAGGCATAGCTTTTGTCCTGGGGGAGGGAGGGCCAGGGTGGTAGATGGAATAACACTTTGGTTTTCGAAGAAAACAACAGTGTGTGTAGCGGGCTCTACTTTTCATACCGAAATTGTGCAAATATGCTCAGTTTTTGGTAGGCTGCTTAACGGCATTAGGTTGTCAGATACTGACGTCTTCTAGCGGCCAGAAACACTCCTCTGGCAACGCTTTTCTGTGTTCATGTGCCGACTGTTCAAACTTACCACGAAATGGCTACCGTACAACTGAAAAGTCATCTAGGCGAAAATTACTAGCTTCTGAATTCATTGTATTTTCGCCTTTTTTTCTTTTCCATTTGTCCTGTGCCTACATGGGTCCGGCATGTTTAATATCGAATTTTAGCACTGTCATTGTTACTATATAAATGATTTAGGAGACATGTTGAGCAGATGTCTTACTTTGTTTTCAGATGATGCTGTAGTTTATCCTCTAGTAGAGTCATCCGAAAGTCAAAACAAATTTCAAAATCATTTAGAAAAGATATTTGTATGGCACGAAAATTGGCAATTGGCCCTAAAGAATGAAAACTGTGACGTCATCCATACGAGTGCTAAAAGGAATCAGTTGAACCTCGGATTCATGATAAATCAGTTAAATTTAAGCGCCGTAAATTCAAATAAATACCTAGGAATTACAATTACCAACAACTTAAATTGGACAGAAAACATAGAAAATTTTGTGGGGAAGGTGAACCAAAGATTATGTTTTACTGGCAGAACTCTTAGAAGATGCAACATATGTACTAAAGAGACTGCCTTCACTACGCTTGTCCGTCCCCTATTGGAGTACTGCTGTGACGTGTGGGATCCTCACCAGATAAGATTAGTGGAGTACATCGAGAAAGTTCAGTGGAGAGCAGCACGTTTTGTATTATCTATAAACAGCGGAGAGGGTATCACTGACTTGATACCGGCTTTCGGACGGACCTTTAAAACAAAGGCGTTTTTCATTGAGGCGGAATCTTCTCATGAAATTTCAATAACAAACTTTCTCCTCCGAATGCGAAAATATTTTGTTGACGCCGATCTACATAGGAAGGAACGAACATCATAATAAAATAAGAGAAATAAGAGATCTTACGCAAATATATAGGCTTTTACTTTTTCCGCGCACTGTTGAGATTGGAATAATAGAGGATTATTGTGGAGGTGGTTTGATGAACACCTTGTCAGGCGATTAAGTGTGATTTGCAGAGTATCCAAGTAAATGTAAATGAAACAGGGCTGAGGAGCAGACATAGGTTCAGGACACTCTCTGGCCCTTGGGGTGGGGAAGTATCCATAAAGGCGGAAGAATCAGCGATTATCAGTTGTATGAAGACGCAGAAGGCGATGGAAACCATTGCGTTACACACAACGTGTATCCACGGGACATATGGTCTCTCATGAAAAAGCGGCATTATGATATCTCCAAGGGCACAAGATTCTGGACTAGTTCCCCATTCGGATATCCATGAGAGACTACCAATTTGAGGTGACCGTGAAAGAAAGATTGATCAACTAACGAAAGAATAACATTCTACAAGTCGGGGCTTGGAATGTCAGAAGTTCGAACGTGGAAGGGAAGCTAGAAAATCTGAAAATGAAAATGCTAAAGCATGGTACTAGGAATGAGAGAGAAGTAACACTAATTGAGTTTTCAGACAGTAATAGCTAATTGTCTGTTCAAGAATCACAAGAGGAGGAGAAATTCTTCGAAAAGGAAGGTAGATACAGGAAGATACACTGGGCATCAGTGAAGTGAAATGCAAAGAAGACAAGGGTATCTGGTCAGTTGAGTATGGGATGACATCAACAGCAGCAGAAAATGGTATAAAGGAAGTAGGATTCGTTATGAATGGGAAGGCAGAGAGTGTCTTACTGTGAACAGCTCAGTGATGGGGTTGTTCTTATCAGAATCGACATCGACAACAATAGTTCATATACACATGCTGACGTCAAAAGTCGTAGATGAAGAGACAGAGAAAGTAAATGAATATATTGAAAGGATAATTTAGTTTTTAAAGCGAGATGAAAAATGGGGTTGTAGGGGAGGGGGTACAAGAAGGGTTACGGCAGAATATGGACATGGTACTAGGAATGAGAGAAAAGTAAGACTAATTGAGTTTTCAGATAGTAACAGCGAATTGTCTGTTCAAGAATCACAAGAGGAGGAGGTAATCTTCGAAAAGGAAGGTAGATACAGGAAGATTTCAGTTAGATTATATCATGGTCAGGCAGAGATTCCGAAATCAGATACTGGATTGTAAGGTTTACCATGGAGTATGTATAGACTCAGATCACAATGTAGGAATGATGAAGTTCAAGAGTCAAGTCAGGTAGAATCAGTGTGCAAAGAAGTGGAATGCGGAAATACTAAGGAATGATGATACTGCTATTAGGAATAGCGCAACGGGCAGTTCGGTTGAAGAGGAATGAACATATTTAAAAAGGGCAATCACAGAAGTTAGAAAGAAAAGGTGCAAGGAAGGTAACTGCGGAGAAACCATGGGTCACAGAAGAAATACCTTAGTTGATCGGTGAAGGAAAGAAGTACAAATATGTTCAGGGGAATTACGAATACAGGAATACAAGTCAACTATGAAATTAACAGGAAGTGTAGGGAAGCTAAAGCGAAATCACTGCATGAAAAATGTGAAGAAATCGAAACAGATATTATTGTCGGAAGGACTGACTCAACATTAAAAAAAGTCAAAGCAACCCTGGATGAAATTAAAAACAAGTATGTTAAGATTAAGAGTACAATGGAAGTTCCACTGGTAAATGCACAGAAGAGAGAGAGTAGGTGGGAAGAGTACACAGAAGGCCTCTGTGACATGATGGTACAAGGACGAGAACTCGACATAGAAGGGACTTGGAATACAGTATTAGCATCAGAATTTAAAAGAGCTTTTGAAGGCTTAAGATCAAGTTAGGCAGTAGGAATAGATAAAATTCCATCAGAATTTTTGAAGACATAGGAGGAAGAGGCAACAAATCGACCATTCACGTTGGTACATAGAATGTATGAGTCTGGCTATCTACCATCTGATTTTCGGAAAAACATCACCCATACGATTCCGAAGATTGCAAGAGCCGACAAGAGTGATAATTATTACACAATCAGCTTAACAGCTCATGCGTCCAAGTTACTGAAAAGAATGGAAAAGGAAATTGTGGATGTGTCAGATGACAATTTGTTTGGCTTCAGGAAAGGTAAAGGCACCAGAGGCAGTTCTGACATTACGATTGATAATGGAAGAAAGACTAGAGAAAAATTAAGACACGGTCATAGGATTTTTTGACCCAGAAAAAGCGTTCGACATTGCCAAATGCTGCACGATGTTCAAAATTCTTAGAAAAATAAGGCTAAACCCCAGAGAAACATGCGTAATATACTATAAATACAACAAACAAGAGGAAATAATAAGACTGGAAGACCAAGAGCGAGATGCTCGGATTAAAAAGTTTGTAGGGCCCTTACTGTTAAGTCTCTATACCGAAGAAACAATGACGTAAATAAAAGGAAGATTCAAGGGTAGAATTAATATTCATATTAATGATAAGATTCGCGGATGACACTGCAATCCTCAATTAAAGTGAAGAAGAACTACAGGATTTACTGAATGGAATGAATAGTCTAATGAGTACATAATACGAATTGAGAGTAAGGGGAAAAAAGACGAAAGTAATTACAAGTAATAGAAATGAGAAGAGCGAGAAACTTAATGTCAGGTTTGGTGATTACAAAGTAGGTGAAGTTAAAGAATTCTGTTACCTGGACAGCAAAAGAACCCATGACGAACGTAGGAGGGAGGATATAAAGTGCAGACTAGCACTGGCAGTAGGGAATTCCTGGCCAAGAGAAGTCTACTAGGATCAAACGTAGGCCTTAATTGGAGGACGAAATTTCTGAGAATGTAGTTTGAATCATAGCACTGTATGGTAATTTAACGTGGACTTTGGGAGAACCAAAAAAAGAAAAGACTTGAAGCATTTGAGATGAGGTGCTACAGAAGTATGTTGAAAATTAGGTCGACTGATAAGGTAAGGAATGAGGCGGTTCTCTCGAGAATCGACGAGGAAAGGAACATGTGGAAAACACAAGAAAATGAGGCAAGGTGGTAGACATCTGTTACGACATCAGGAAGTGACTTCCAAGGGTGCCGTAGAGGGTAAAACGGATAGAAGGAAACAGAGACCGAAAGAGGTTGCCACGTGTAATTTGCACACAGAATTATAGCAAAGATGACAGCTTTCGGCTGACGTGGCGCGAGCAGATAAGCTACGCCACGCTTGACTCAGGGGTACGGTTTATGTTTCAAAATTAATTACGTCAGTACTATTTATTAATTAAAAAAGATGTCAAATATGAATTTCAGAAAGGTAAAGAGTCTCTCTTTGATAAATTAATTAGGATACTTTTAATAAATGTGAGGATAAATTTTGTAAAATAAGAAAATACATTAACAGCCGAATCACGAAAAAAGCCCCAAAATGTGGGAGGCACTGCAGTCACAGTCGGAGTGCGGGCCTTGCCGGGATCAGTGTGACTACGTGTTAGCGAGTCTTCCAGCAATTGTGATTAATTACTTCCTAGGAAGGTCATTTATTAATCACTGTATATGGTCAGCATTCTTGTAACATAAGTAGATTATTGTGTGTTTGAACTGCAGATAGCCGATCGTTTTGAGAAGACGACTTTGCGAGTTAGGTATTGTTGTTTTGGCCAACATCAATAGCCTTAATGAAGTAAGCAGCATTACTTGTAAAATTTCGAGAACGTCACTTACTAGTCCAAGCCTGAATATCCGAGTACTTGATCAACTCGCCTAGTACTGCCCTGGGACAAATTACACTACCTTATCAGAAGTATCCCGACTCGCCAATTTAATTTGGATCTGACCATTAGATGTAACGAGAAGAGGATCCGCAAGCATGAAAGGAGGACCTGCTCATAGGGAAGCAGTGACAGCAGAAGAGGTTGGTCAGGATACCTGAGTGACTTCGAAAACGGATGAGGCATCGGATGTCACCCGAGTAACAAAATCCATCACGAACATTTAAAACCCCTCTAAAACTGCCCAAGTCTACTATCGGTGCCTGATAGTGAAGTCGAAACATGAAGGAACAACCATAGCTAAACCGAGAGCAAGCGGACCTCAAGCATACTAGAGGCAATGGGTTGTGGAGAACAACATTCCTGAAACTAGCGTGTCCAGAGTACCGACATGACTCCAATTCGAGAATTCTGCAGGGTGTTTGTAAAAAAATCGCATGAAATCAGCGGAAGGAATCTCTCGTGATTTCCAAAGTGCTACCAACACTTCACCTAGCACATCGATTGGGCGTAGGGAGTTACAAATAATGGACGTTTTATCGAACAGGTTTTCAGAAGCTACACATTTCTATTGTTAACGCTAAGCGATGAGAGGTGCAAAAAAAGCCGCCTCTGTACAGTGCATGAATGAAAACGAATGATTTGGAGTGATGGATCATGCTACACCGTTGGGCAATCGATGGAAGGGTTTCGGCTTGGCGAATGCCCGGAGGACGTTACCTGCAATCACATATGGAGAATGTGGTGTGTTTTTCGTGGTTAGGGGGTGTGGTCCCTTTACTGCTCTTAAGAAAACGCTAAGTCTTGAAAGACAGGAACACATTTTACATCGCTGGGTATTGCTTACAGTAGAGAAACCACTCGGAAACATACCTTGTGATAAAACAGCATACTAGAGGCAATGGGTTGTGGAGAACAACATTCCTGACACTAGCGTGTCCAGAGTACCGACATGACTCCAATAGAAAACCTTTGAGACACGTTAGAACGTCGACTTCGCCCCTGATCTCATCGTCCAATGTAAATACCTACTCTATTTTAAGCTCTTGAGGAAGAATGGACTACCATTCTCCCACAGAGAAACACCTCATGAGAAAGAAAACTGGTGTTCTACGGATCGGAGCGTAGAATGTCAGATCCCTTAATCGGGCAGGTAGTTTAGAAAATCTAAAAAGGGAAATGGATAGGTTAAAGTTATATATAATGGGAATTAGTGAAGTTTTGTGGCAGGAGGAACAAGACTTTTCGTCAGGTGAATACAGGGTTATAAATACAAAATCAAATAAGGGTAATGCAGGAGTAGGTTTAATAATGAATAAAAATATAGGAGTACGGGTAAGCTACTACAAACAGCATAGTGAACGCATTATTGTGGCCAAGATAGACACGAAGCCCACGTCTACTGCAGTAGTACAAGTTTATATGCCAACTAGCTCTGCAGATGATGAAGAAATTGATGAAATGTATGATGAGATAAAAGAAATTATTCAGGTAGTGAAGGGAAACGAAAATTTAATAGTCATGGGTGACTGGAATTCGAGAGTAGGAAAAGGGAGAGAAGGATACATAGTAGGTGAATATGCATTGGGGCTAAGAAATGAAAGAGGAAGCTGCTTGGTAGAATTTTCTGCAGAGCATAACTTAATCATAGCTAACACTTGGTTCAAGAATAATGAAAGAAGGTTGTATACATGGAAGAACCCTGGAGATACTAAAAGGTATCAGATAGATTATATAATGGTAAGACAGAGATTTAGGTACCAGGTATTAAATTGTAAGACATTTCCAGGGGCAGATGTGGACTCTGACAACAATCTATTCCAGAATCTGCCAGGAAGTTTCACAATCTATTGGTTATGAGCTGTAGATTAAAACTGAAGAAACTGCAAAAAGGTGCTAAATTAAAGAGATGGGACCTGGATACACTGACTAAACCAGAGGTTGTACAGTGTTTCAGGGAGAGCATAAGGGAACAATTGACAGGAATGATGGAAAGAAATACAGTAGAAGAATAATGGGTAGCTCTGAGGGATGAAGTAGTGAAGGCAGCAGACGATCAAGTAGGTAAAAAGACGAGGGCTAATAGAAATCCTTGGGTAACAGAAGAAATATTGAATTTAATTGATGAAAGGAGAAAATATAAAAATGCAGTAAATGAAGCAGGCAAAAAGGAATACAAAAGTCTCAAAAATGATATCGACAGGAAGTGCAAAATGGCTAAGCAGGTATGGCTAGAGGACAAATGTAAGGATGTAGAGGCTTATCTCACTAGGGGTAAGATAGATACTGCCTACAGGAAAATTAAAGAGACCTTTGGAGAAAGGAGAACCACTTGCATGAATATCAAGAGCTTTGATGGAAACCCAGTTCTAAGCAAAGAAGGGAAAGCAGAAATGTGGAAGGAGTATATAGAGGGTCTATACAAGGGCGATGTACTTGAGGACAATATTATGGAAATGGAAGGGGATTTATATGAAGATGAAATGGGAGATATGATACTGAGTGAAGAGTTTGACAGAGCACTGAAAGACCTGAGTCGAAACAAGGCCGCCGGAGTAGACAACATTCCATTAGAACTACTGATAGCCTTGGGAGAGCCAGTCCTGGCAAAACTCTACCATCTGGTGAGCAAGATGTATGAGACAGGCGAAATACCCTCAGACTTCAAGAAGAATATAATAATTCCAATGTCAAAGAAAGCAGGTGTTGACAGATGTGAAAATTACCGAACTATCAGTTTAATAAGTCACAGCTGCAAAATACTAACGCGAATTCTTTACAGACGAATGGAAAAACTGATAATAGCCAACCTCGGGAAAGATCAATTTGGATTCCGTAGAAATGTTGGAACACGTGAGGGAATACTGACCCTACGACTTATCTCAGAAGAAAGATTAAGGAAAGACAAACCTACGTTTCTAGCATTTGTAGACTTAGAGAAAGCTTTTGACAATGTTGACTGGAATACTCTCTTTCAAATTCTGAAGGTGGCAGGGGTAAAATACAGGGAGCGAAAGGCTATTTACAATTTGTACAGAAACCAGATGGCAGTTATAAGAGTCGAGGGGTATGAAAGGGAAGCAGTGGTTGGGAAGGGAGTGAGACAGGGTTGTAGCCTATCCCCGATGTTATTCAATCTGTACATTGAGTAAGCAATAAAGGAAACAAAAGAAAAGTTCGGAGTAGGTATTAAAATCCATGGAGAAGAAATAAAAACTTTGAGGTTCGCCGATGACATTGTAATTCTGTCAGAGACAGCAAAAGACTTGGAAGAGCAGTTGAACGGAATGGACAGTGTCTTGAAAAGAGGGTATAAGATGAACATCAACAAAAGCAAAACGAGGATAATGGAATGTAGTCGAATTAAGTCGGGTGATGCTGAGGGAATTAGACTGGGAAATGAGACACTTAAAGTAGTAAAGGAGTTTTACTATTTGGGGAGCAAAATAACTCATGATGGTCGAAGTAGAGAGGATATAAAATGTAGACTGGCAATGGGAAGGAAAGCGTTTCCGAAGAAGAAAAATTTGTTAACATCGAGTATAGATTTAAATGTCAGGAAGTCGTTTCTGAGAGTATTTGTATGGAGCGTAGCCATGTATGGAAGTGAAGGTGGACGATAAATAGTTTAGACAAGAAGAGAATAGAAGCTTTCGAAATGTGGTGCTACAGAAGAATGCTGAAGATTGGATGCGTAGATCACATAACTAATGAGGGGGTATTGAATAGAATTGGGGAGAAGAGGAGCTTGTGGCACAATTTGACTAGAAGAAGGGATCGGTTGGTAGGACATGTTCTGAGGCATCGAGGGATCACCAATTTAGTATTTGAGGGCAGCGTGGAGGGTAAAAATCGTAGAGGGAGACCAAGAGATGAATACACTAAGCAGATTCAGAAGGATGCAGGCTGCAGTAGGTACTGGGAGATGAAGAAGCTTGCACAGGATAGAGTAGCATGGAGAGCTGCATCAAACCAGTCTCAGGACTGAAGACCACAACAACAACATTATTGGGTACTGTGTTTGGAGTGATACAGAAGGTTAGTACCAATTTCAAAAGAATGTGACATTTCTGATCGGTTAAGATACAACTGCGACCGCCCACACAGATTGCAGACTTGCTGTAAATGAGGTCAGCAGCGAGGACACAGTGGTAACATTTGTCTTAAGGAGGGAATCTTCCTAAGCACGACAACAGTGAGTGAACAGAACAACTTTGTTTCCAAAAAAGATACACCGTGCATACCGTGGATAATTATAGTGTTGCGCAGATGTTTCCAGTGCAATACTGATACTAATTTAAACAGGGTCGCTAAATCAAATGAAATGCAATTACACTGAATCCACACAATGAAGACCTTATATCAAAATCTGGTATCACATATCGATACAACACCATAGGTATGAAGGTTGGCAATGGAATTTCAAATTTGCATTAGCTTCCGAAAGCGGACGTGTGGGACCTGGTGGATCCAATGGAGCACGTCCGCTGAGCCACGCCTCCGATGGCCCTGTACCATGAGCGCCCTCAGCTGAGATGATATGGGACGGCTGGCAGTAGCCACCAAGGCCATCCCCCCTTGGAGCCTCTTTGCTACGTGACGCTACGCAGACCCTGCCTAGTCGTTGCCCTGACTCCATCGTTCATGCTTCTGTTAAGAGAGCTTCAGCTTTGTTGCTGTTATAATAGCTGGAGTCTATTTCTTGCTGCTTTATTTATAATGAGTTGGTTTGGTTTGGTTGTTTGGGGGGAAGAGACCAAACTGCGATGTCTTCGGTCTCATCGGATTACGGAAGGACGGGGAAGGAAGCCGGCCGTGCCCTTTCAAAGGAACCATCCCGGCATTTGTCTGGAGCGATTTAGGGTTAATCACGGAAAACCTAAATCAGGATGACCGGACGCGGGATTGAACCGTCGTCCTCCTGAATGCGAGTCCAGTGTGCTAACCACTGCACCACCTCGCTCGGTATATATAATGAGTCTTCGTATGCTTAGAGAAATACATGTTACATACACTCATGCTCATAAATTAAGGGTAACTGCAGAATGTGGTGCCACACAACGTGGCACTACACAAAACTGGCGCTAACAACACTGGCACACAGGGAACACACACGACACAGATCTCCAAGTCCACGGTATTGGTGATAAGTTGGGACAACCGTCCCGAAACACATGTGCTGCAAAACGCCACTGTTTCCTGCGCATGTACCCTGACATCAAAATGGGATATGATCACCATGCACACGTATACAGGCCGCACAACGGGTTGGTATACTCTGGATCAGGGGTTCGAGCTGTTGCTGGGGTATAGCCTCCCATTCTTGTACCAGCGCCTGTCGGATCTCCTGAAGTATCCTAGGGATTTGAAGACCTAAGAGCAGTACGTCGACCGAGAGCACCCCAGACGTGCTCGATGGGATTTAGGTCTGGAGAACAGGCAGGCTACTCCATTCGCCTGATGTCTTCTGTTTCAAGGTACTCCTCCACGATAGCATCTCGGTGGGGCCGTGCGTTATCATCCATGAGGAAGGTGGGACCCACTGCACCCCTGAAAAGGCGGACATACTGGTGCAAAATAACGTCCCAATACACGTGACCTGTTACAGTTCCTCTGTCAAAGACAAGCAGGGTGTACGTGCACCAAAAATAATCCCACCCCACACCACGAAACTACGATCTACATACAGGTCCCTTTCAAGGACATTAAGGGGTTAGTATCCGGTTCCCGGTTCACGCCAGATGAAAACCCAGCGAGAATCACTGTTCAGACTATACCTGGACCCGTCCGTGAACATAACCTCGGACCACTGTTCCAATGACCATGTACCGTGTTTTTGACACCAGACTTTACGGGTTCTCCTCTGACCAGGGGTCAGTGGAATGCACCATGAAGGTCTCCGGGGGAATAAACCATGTCTGTTGAGTCGGCTGTAGACTGTGTGTGGAGACAACTGTTCCAGTGGCTACGGTAAGGTCTCAAGCAAAGCTACGTGCAGTACTCCGTGGCCGTCTGCGAGCAGTGATGGTGAGATATCGGTCTTCTTGTGGTGTTGTACACTTTGGACGTCTCGTATTGTAGCGCCTGGCACGTTTCCTGTCTGCTGGAATCGTTGCCATAATCTTGAGATCACACTTTGTGGCACACGGAGGGCCCGTGCTACGACCTGCTGTGTTTGGCCAGCCTCCAGTCGCCCTAATATTCTACCCCTCATAACGTCATCAATATGTGTTCTTCGAGCCATTCTCAACACACAGTCACCATTAGCACGTCTGAAAAAGTGAAAACACTTACTCGCTGCAACGTACTCTGACACCTCTGCGTATGTGGACTGCTGTCAGCACCACCGTGCGACGACAGCAGGTCAAATGCAACGCATGGTCATACCTGGAGATGATATTAACCCGTAAACCGCCCACCAGAGCGTTGTTTCGCCTTGTATTAGCATTATCCTTAATTTATGAGCATGAGTGAATATCATCTGTTTACTGTGTTAACTTGTTCGCTGATAATTTCTGCTCGTTCCCAGCTCCAGCTTTCCGACAATGGTACATACCAACCACTCTGTAGTCCACCTCTCCTTAACGTTATGTACAAGGTCATACACAAACAAAGTACACACAAAATATACCAAAACAGCCTCCGAAATTTTGTCGGTGGAGTTTGAGTTCCTACAGTGTTCTACAAAATAAAGCATAGTGGACAAAAGAGGAATCGTCAGGAAATTGCTTCAATGTAGGTAAATGTAGACCTTGATGAAAGTTGGGCAAGGCAGTTTACTTATTAAACCCTCTCATTTTTGTGTCAAATTTTAGAAACAACAAACATAACGTCTCCGCGTCTGATACTTCCCCTCTCATCCCTAGACTAACGTCCACCCCTACGTTGGAGAGTAACGGATACGCGTGTTAAGCACCCGGCTGCAGCGACACAGTGGCGGGAAATGAAGTGCCCCCAGCCCTGCTGTCGGCAAGTGTTTTGCGTAGGCGCGCGACGCGCTTTAACTGCCGGCTTTGTCGCCACCCGCTGCAAATTAACCGTGCGCTCCGCCACGCCGGGTGCATGCAAGGCAAATGCCTGCGGCCGCGTCACAGACTTAATCTGGCGCCCTACTTAATTGGCCTACCCCCACCCCCACCCCCATCCCAGACCGCGACCAGCGGGCGGCGCCGAACAGCGGCGATCCGCCCCGAACACGTCCCGCGGTAATCCGGCGCCCTGTTTACTGTGTCGCCGCTGCGGGCCCTTCCCGCTGTTGACGCATTTCGCAAAGTGCACGGCTAAACATTCAATTACATAATGGCCGGCGCCGTTGTGCGGCTTTCGCCGCCTCCACTAAGGCAGCCCGCGCTGCGTTTCGCAGGCTGACGGGTGCCGGAGCGCAGGAAATGCTCCCAAAATAACGCAACAGCGCAAGCAGCACGCATCACAACGCACTCGGCAAAACAAAAAGAGTTCTGTCAGACAATACTCTTCCGCTCCGAGACGAATAATGCGTTATTTCAAAAAGAAAATTTCGTAGCCGTTATCCGTTGTTGCAACCGAAAAGTCCCATAGACACTTGAATTATTTTAGGCGATTTCTTCACAAAAGGCAGCTAACTTCTGAGATTTATAGGTGAAGAGGGACTTCTGTCATAGGAAAAGTACATCTCACAAAGTGAACTTCGTGACGCTATGGCACATGCTTTTTAAGGGGCTCACATACAAGGACTATGAGGCGTAGTTATGGACCATGTGAAGGGAAAATCTTTTACTTTGAATACGCTCGGATTAGCTCCTTTTTCCTCGTATTTGGCATGTTCTCCTTAGTTCTAATAGCTCTGAGCACTATGCGACAACTTCTGAGGTCATCTGTCGCCTAGAACTTAGAACTAATTAAACCTAAATAACCTAAGGATATCACACACATCCATGCCCGAGGCAGGATTCGAACCTGCGACCGTAGCGGTTGCTCGGCTCCAGACTGTAGCGCCTAGAACCGCACGGCCAGATCTCCTTAGTGTCATGAAAAGAGTACCGATCTCTAAAAGGGTGAAATTATTGGTGCACATAGTTATACAAGCAAATCAGCTTCTGCAGAACTATTCTAAAGCATATGCTAAACTCGAACGTCACGAAATTCTGTGAAATATTTAGTATGTTCTTCTCCATTAAAACAATTACATTTGAGACAAATGAGAATCAGAAAATCGGAAGAGAAGACAGAGCCTATAGGAAAACCTCTTTAATAGCAACTAAGTACCAAATATACGACAATCAGGAGAGTAGATGTGATATTATTAATCAGTTGATGAAAATGACGTAGAAATAGTACATGGGAGGTCTCAATAGTGGCCGGGTATTAGAGGGCGAGAAATGTATGGGTTATAAAAAAAAAAAAAGTGTTAACATGAAGACATCACTCCTATAATGAAACATGTATCACAATATGTATTGCAAACATTTTTAAGACGGTGTTGACGACATCTCCATTAAAATGTTGGTAAAAATATTTTCTGAATACTTAACTTTTAATAAACGGCTGTCTTACCAAGCTATTAACCATTACATTTATTATTATTATACACGTAGTAGATCCTTCGTAGGTCACGTAAAGCTCCTACAGCTCTTCCTGAAGTATTTCCATGAGACCTCCATTTTCTCGCTCACGGCTTTCTTTCTTTCATCTGTCGACTTTTTACCGGTCTTTTTGGCTCTTGTCTCTGGCTGGACTTCCAGCTTGTCTACCTTGCTTCTGTAGATGTTAGGGCCTGCAATGTTCTGAATGGTGAGTTGAGGTTCAGTAAGGTCTCTTCGTACTTGTTCGGCCATGTCATACCTTTAAGGTTTTCAGTGGCTGTGAGTATATGGCGTGTGAATCTATACTCAGGGAGTCTGTGTATGTGCCCATACAATTTAAGGCGTCTTCTTCTAATGTCAGTAGCAATATTTGAAATTTCCTCTGTAGTTTTGTTGGTTGGCAGTCTATATCCAGCTTCAGTTTTTCATGGGATTTTCCTAATGATGTTTCGTTTTTCATTTTGTAGATTTTGTAGTAGCATCTTGTTATGAAGTGACAAGGTTTATGCTGCGTATAACACTTCGGGTTTAATGACAGTGCAGTAGTGCCTGATTTTTGCATGCGTGGACATGCGCTTTTTGTTGTAAAGTTGGTGTGATTGACCGTAGGCACTTATGAAACGGATCAATTTGGGGTACGAACATGTGCATAAACGAAGGAAATGCACCATTGCATGTGTTTGTTTAAAGAGCATTATAGAAATCAAGTGACGAATGTACCTCAGTTTCATTGACTTGGAAAAGACATTTTTAATGACAACTAAATAAGTGTACAAAATGGGTTGACGAGAAGTCTAGGTGAATGCATGGGTCAATATTTTCCCTGAGGCTTGGCTACGTATTCGTCAAGTTGTGGAGTAAATTAATCACGTCTAGGTAATAGGAGACGCAGGAGGTGTACTGTAATGAACTGTCTGACATACGGGTGAGGTGCGTTTTCTTTTTACAAAAAATGTTTACTGAAACAAATCAGAAGTGTGATGGCTGGCATCTCAGGATATAAAAAGTTCGGCAGATATGTTTAGGTTCCTCTGAAGCTCAAATACGACTTCATATACCTCGACGTATTTTAACTAACTTACAGGTCTCATCTTTTCAGAGTTGTAGTCTGTAAAAGGCACTGTGAAAGTGCAATGCTTGACAAAAAATGTGAAGCACCCAGAAGGAGAGGAGTAAACGAATCTTCACGGTTTGAGAGAGTATGTTACACTATGTGAACAAAAGTATCCGGACACCTGGAGGGATATGACTTACAAGTTCGTGGCGTTCTACATTGGTAATGCTGGAATTCAGTATGGTGTTAGTCCACCCTTAACCTTGATTACAGCTTCCGCTCTCGCAGGCATACATTCAATCAGGTGCTGGAAGGTTTCTTGGGGAATGGCAGCCCTTTCTTCAGGGAGTGCTGCACTTGAGGAGAGGTGGTGATGTCGGTCGGTGAGGCCTGGCTCGAAGTAGGCGATCTAAAACATCCCATGTAGGATTCAGGTCAGGGCTCTGTGCAGGCCAGTCCAGTACAGGGATGTTATTGTCGTGTAATCACTCCGCTACAGGCCGTGCACTGTGAACAGGTGCTCGATCGTGTTGAAAGATACAGCCGCCATCCCCGAATTCATCTTCAACAGTGGGAAGCAAGAGGGTGCTTAAAACATGAATGTAGGCCTGTGCTGTGAAAGTACCACTTCATGAAAAACCCGACTACACCATAACACCCTCCGAATTTTACAGTTTGCACTACACACGCTGGCAGATGACGTTCACCAGGCATTCACCATACCCACATCATAGGATCGCCACATCGTGTACCCCGATTCGTAACTCCACACAACGGCTTCCCACTGTTCAATCCTCCAATGTTTACGCTCCTTACACCAAGCGAGGAGTTGTTTGCCATTTATGGGCGTGATGTGTGGTTCATGAGCAGCCGCTCGACCATAAAATCCAAGTTTACTCAGCTCCCACCTGCCATGGTAATTGCAGTAGATCCTGATGCAGTTTGTAATTACTGTGTAATGGTCTGGATAGGTGTTTGCCTATTACACATTACGACCTCTTCAACTGTCGGCGATCGGTGTCAGTCAACAGACGAGGTCTGCCTGTACGGTTTTGTGCTGTACGTGTCCTTTTACGTTTCCACTTCACTATCACATCGGTAACAGTGGACCTAGGGATGTTTGGGAGTGTGGAAATCTCGCGCACAGGCGTATGACGCAAGTGACACCCAATGACCAGACCACGGTCGACGTCCGTGAGTTCCGCTGAGCACCCGACTCTGCTCTCTGACGATTTATAATGATTACTGAGATCGGTGATATGGAGTGCCTGGCAGTAGGTGGCATCACAATGCACCGAATATGAGAAACGTATGTTTTTGGAGGTATCCGGATCCTTTCGATCACATAGTGTATGTTGGCCGGCCGCGGTGGTCTAGCGGTTCTGGCGCTGCAGTCCGGAACCGCGGGACTGCTACGGTCGCAGGTTCGAATCCTGCCTCGGGCATGAGTGTGTGTGGTGTCCTTAGGTTAGTTAGGTTTAAGTAGTTCTAAGTTCTAGGGGACTTATGACCTAAGATGTTGAGTCCCATAGTGCTCAGAGCCATTTTTGAACATAGTGTATGTTGTCTCGTTCATTACAAAATTGGCAGTACGAGCCCACTCATTAGTACAATGTAGCTTCCTCTCTGGCCTGGACGCCGTTGGGAATGGTACCATAACTCCGTTCCTTCCTCTCCTGAAGCAAGGTGGATCACAACTGTTCTATGTGGTTCATGATGTCCCAGATAGTGGCAGTGAGATGGAGTTGACCTCCAAGCTGGTCCCATAAATGTTCTATCGCGTACCGATCTAGGGATCTTGTTGGCCACGGCAGTACCTCAACATCTGACACACAGCTCATAGTGGCACATCTGACACACAGCTCATAGTGGCACGTGCCATGTGTTGACAAGCATTGCACTGGTGAAAAATGGTATCACGATACTGTCGCATGAGAGCTGACGCATGAGGACTCAGTGCGCCCACAGCATGGCACTGTACCACCGGAGTTCACTCAGTCACTATCAGGTCATTTCATTCACTGAGATTCTTGTACAATATCAGTTGCCAGTGACTAATAATGTGGTCTGGCATGGACCATCCGACTTTCTGTGGCAGTGAGCGTTTGATGACAGCTGTAGCCACTTCACACAGGAAAGCACAGTGGTGCAGAGACCTTGTGTGGTTGCCATTCCCTAGTGGTGCTCCGTCAGATGCTGTCACTGTACAGCTGGCCGGGTACTCGGCATGCAGATCGATGGTGTCAGTTGCTGATGGGCCAGGCTGCCACACCCGACAGCAACCTAGAGACGAGGTAGCTTGGCGCTTTGAAGCAGCGACCTCGTCGTACAATGTAGTGTAAACAGCATGTGGGCATGAGTCTGCATTGGCAGATCACATTTACACCAGACAGGCAGCAGCTTGACAGCAGGCCAGGAATAAGGCATGCTGGTGCACAGGTCTTGGAAATTTTTGAAATTTGTGGTAAGATCTTATGGGGCCAAACTGCTGAGGTCATCAGTCCCTAAGCTTACACCCTATTTAATCTAACTTAAACTAACTTACGCTAAGGACAACAAACACACTGATGCCCAAGGGAGGACTCGAGCCTCCGACGGGGGGAGCCTCACGAACCGTGACAGAACGGCACAGGCCTTGAACCAGAGACTCGAAAAACGCCCAGAGGGCTGTCAGTATAACCCTGGCAGTGGACCCAGTTGGATGGAGTTAGCAGAAGTCCCAGCAGCATTAGCTGTAGGAAGAGTCCATAGGCAGCAGCTAACAGTGGTGGCGGCTGGTTGTACTCAAGCCTGGATGACCCTCATCGGGCCGCGGTCTGACGTTGAGTGAGTCTCGGCATCGGTAGCGGTCGAAGACAACGTCCAGCGGCTTCGAGTATTTATGGTTGATTTCCCCAGCTTTTGTTGTGTCCAGGACCGACCTCTGGATACATATGGACCAAGTGTTGAAGTCTCAGGCCATGGCATGACGTAACACAGCTTCCTGAAGTGGCACACTGGGTCTAGCACCATGCTGCGTCAGCAGTATTCTTGTATTCTTTGCAGACTTTCACAGACAGCTAGATGATCTGCCTGGCCACGGTTGTGAAGTCAGTTCAGAGGAGTGCTGGCGCAATACAGAACACCGCAGAACTGCAATTCATCAGTAAACCACATGCAGTTCATCAGCAACCCATGGTTCTCAGTCACGATATCACTCAAAAGCCTTTTGTGTAGTGATGTTAATTGTGTCCTATGTATGGGAAAATTACTCTCGAGTCCAGCTGCTGATAGTCTGTGACCATTGTTGTGGGGTGACAGAAATTGTAATATGGAGTCCATTACATGTGCTCGGATGGCAGGCACAGACGTGTAGGAGTTACGAAGTGCTTTTAAATTTGTCACATAGACGAAAAATATGAGTCCAGATTTTAGCCTACCTCTAATTCCCTGCATATGGCATGACAACTAGGCCATATATTCAAATCTGTTCGTATACGAGTTCTTAGCATTTTTCCATACGTTTAATAAACGCAGCAGATACACATGGCAGTGACTTTATTCATAAATAATAAGGTCTCCTTCACAATTTACAGAAGTCTGCCAACGCTGGGGTAATTTTTCGATTTCGCGACTATAGAAATGAAGTGGTTTTGAGGCAAAGATCTCGTCGACCCATTTTCAGAGCGCATTTTTATCCGCAAAGAAAGTTCCTTTAAGGCTGTTCGATAGACAGCGGAAAAGGTGAAAATCTGAGGGCGCAAAATCTGCTGAATAACGTACGAGCAGGATGATTTCCCAACACAATTCCAGTATAATATTTTTTGACAGTCTAGTAGAATGTAGGTGGGAGTTATCGTGGAGTAGCATCACTTCAAGCAATCTTCCTGGTCTTTGTTCTTGGACTGCGTCTGCAAGACGTCTCAGTTGCTGACAATAAATGTCAACAGTGATGGTTACACCTCGAGAAAGCAATTCGTAGAACACCAGACCAGTGATGTTCCACTAGGTGCATAATATTATCTTTTGTGGATGCGTGCAGGTGTTTGCACCGCGCGACCGCTACGGTCGCAGGTTCGAATCCTGCCTCCGGCATGGATGTGTGTGATGTTCTTAGGTTAGTTAGGTTTAAGTAGTTCTAAGTTGTAGGGGACTGATGACCTCAGATGTTAAGTCGCATAGTGCTCAGAGCCATTTGAACCATTTTGAACCAGACGAGTGTAAGCCCTATGTTTTCGTGGTAGAGTAATTGTAGTGTACGCGTACGCGGAGAACTTGTTTGTGCAGCAATCGCCGACATAGTGTAACTGAGGCGGAATAAGGGGGACCAGCCCGCATTGCCGAGGCAGATGGAAAACCGCCTAAAAACCGTCCACAGACTGGCCCGTTCACCGGACCTCGACACAAATCCGCCGGGCGGGTTTGTGCCGGGGACCAGGCGCTGCTTCCCGCCCGGAAATCCGTGCATTAGACCGCACGGCCAACCGGGCGGGCGCGGTACCCGTACATTCGATTTCTTTATCTTTCTCCATCGCATGATGGAGGAATTATCACAGCTAATCACATCTCTCCCAGTTCTCGAGAACACTAACATGGGTCATTGTGGATTAATGCGTTAAATGATCTTCATCATACCACGAAGGTCTTCCTGAACGTGGAGCGTCACTAAAGGCGACACGATCCTCTTTAAAACAAGGAAAGCATTTTTTTGACGAGCTCTTTCCCATCCCCACACACGGCGCAAATGTTTCTGGCTGCTTCCGCTGCTGCCACCACTCTAGTGAAATCAAACACGAGAACATGTCGGCAGTCTTCCGATATCTGCATTTGGCTCTCCACATTCTGGCGTCCGCAGCTGAACACGCTGTCCTCAAATGACAAAATGGCAATATGTAAACTCAAGTGCCAAAAGTGAACTACAAGTAAAAATTGACAATCGATAAACTCACAGCAACCGAAATACCAAAATGCAAAACAAAGCTCTGTGTAATTATGCACCAACCTAGTATCACAAAAGCGCTTTTTTCCTACCTTACTGACCGCTTACATCAAACTGATTTCGATACAATAAGCCAGCTCGTATTTGTAGACTGTGCTCTACCACTTTGTCGTCACGCTGAAGACGACTGCGTCGGGGATTTTCTCAACCCGGGAACCCGGTGTTTCCATTGTCCTCATCATCTCATCATCATTGGGGTAGCGGCGAGACTGGAAATGGAAATATTGGGCGCTGATGATCATGATGTTGAGCGCCCCGCAAACCAACAGCATCATCATCATCACGTCAGGCTGAAGTCAGTTCGTTCTACAGCGTAGGACACAGTTTGTTAGCTCTAACATTATGTTAATTTTAACTGCACTTAGAGGCGCAATGTCACGAATCGGATGGCTACTCCCGCCCGAGGTTCGAGTCCTCCCTTGGGCATGGGTGTGTGTCTTGTGTTTAGCGTATGTTAAAGTAGTGTTTAAGTCTAGGGACCGATGACCTCAGCAGTTTGGTTCCATAGGAATTCACACACATTTTTAACTGCACCAACAGGTACATGATCAAAAGTCAGGCTACTTGACACTGAACAAGTTAATCTTTCGTTTATGAATACCGACGAGAAAGTAACTGCAAATTTTTTCCAGCTCATGTGTGGACTTTTCTACGAGAAAACGTGTCGCACATTTTCGGAAGCGAAAATTGTTACGCTACGAATATGTTGATCAAACGCTACGAAACTGGCTCTTCAATATTTCCATGGTTTTGGAATACGTTGATTAAAATTTCACTCCACTGTATTACGCAGCTTCATTACCTAGTGACCGATGCACTGGACTGAGTGACAGATAGTCCAGCGGACGCCGACAGGTCAGCTACGCTCGGGACGTCCGGCAGGTCAGACCGGGCCGCCGATGTGGCGCCGTCGCCATTAGTTGCTGCTGCTGCTGCTGCCGTCCTGCGGCGGCTCGCTAATTAGCGACTCTGTATTAGGAGGCGCGCGCCGCTACCCTCTCCCCCAGGCTCGGCTCTGTCCGCCTGCCTGCAATTAGAGCGCCGCAGCCCAAAAACCCGGCCTCGGCGGCAACCTTAATGGCTGTTTGCTCAAAGCTGGCGCACTTGTTGCGGCCGCGCCGATCCCCTGCCCGCTGCACTTGTTCAGGAAACCTCTCTGGCCGTAACAGCTTTGACTCACCTAACTTCACAAACAATATACAGTGACGGAAAAAGAAATCGCAACACTAACAGATTATTAACATACAATACTGAAATTTCGGGAATACATTTGCATAGGTAACATATTTAACTGATTAACACTGTGTAATGTCCCCACAGAAAATACCCTCTACCACGCACCAATTAATCATTGTCAATCAAACCATCCACATTCATTCACTTTGGAAAAGTATATGATCTGATTTTCTCGTAACATATGCGGCGACAGCTCGACGACGCCAAAGTATTTTCTAGTGCGTTTATTCTTTGAAATAACAGAGATGCATATATGTATTCTCCATGGTTGTTAGAGTGGTAACTAGGATAGCTTCTGTAGTATCTGTTGAGGGATTGACGTGTTTCTGAGAGATACATATTTTGCTTTTCTTCTCGCTAAAGCGAGCCATTAACATTTGTGCCGCTAGCGGTTTGTTTGAAGAGAAAGAGACTGTAAACGGAAAATAATTAAGACTTGGAATCACCGGAGATCTGGACATGTAATGGAGATGGATTGAATACACAATTTCCTTCATAAATAAGGTTTGTGATTTTTTTGTTCTGGAGGGAATGAACGAATGAGTTTTTTTCTGAATCATTTGATGATCACGTTGGCCCTGTAATTAGTGGGGAAGTTTCAGCTGTGTCGAAGAGAGCCTGCAATCACTGAGTGTTAAATCGTCCAAAAAGGCTTCGTACACATCTGGAATTCGTAATCTTTCGTAAAAGGAACAAATTGTCCACACGATTGATTCTCCCGACTGAATGCAGTGCTTAACAGTAATAATAAATGTAAAGATCTCTTACAGCAATAGAGCCGCTGAATATCAAGACGAAGGACACCACCAAAGATTCTATTTGGCTGATTTCACGTAATGAAATATTATATTAAAAACTGTACATAGATAAAGGAGAGAGAGAGCGAATGAAAATAGAGAAAATACTAATAATCCTCCATTAGTCTAACTTTTCGCCTGTCTTATCACGGATCAGCCGACAAAAGGGGAGGCCCTTACTTTACTGTATAGATTTACGTGTGGAGGTCAAGGGATCTTAAAGGCAACAGATACACGTCTATACAGACAAGACATTACACAAAGTTAGCGGCTTGCTGCATTCATCATCTATTCTTACATGAAGAGACGTCGACTTATTATCCTTAACATTTTTAAAAAAATGTTAAAACTGCAAGATCACAAGCATGTTATAAGCCATTGCAAATGTTAAATTCAGGGACATTAATAGCCGGTGTAACCACCAGAATGTTGAATGCAAGCAGGCAAAGACGTATGCATTGTGTTCTACAGCTGCCGGATGTCAATTTCGGGGATGGAGTCCATACCTGTTGCTCTTGGTCGGTCAATACATGGACAGTGAATGCTGGTTGTGGATGATGCTGGAGTTGTCACTCGATGATGTCCCATATGTTCTCCATTGGAGACAGATCTGGTGATCTGAACCGTCTTATACCGGTGCCGGATGTCAATTTGGGGGATGGAGTTCCATACCTGTTGCTCTTGGTCGGTGAATACACGGACAGTGAATGCTGCATGTGGACGACGCTGGAGTTGTTAGGCGATGATGTCCCTTATGTGCTTCATTGGAGACAGATCTGGTGATCTGAACCGTCTTATACAGGTGCCGGATGTCAGTTCGGGGGATGGAGTTCCATACCTGTTGGCCGGCCGTTGTGACCGAGCGGTTCTAGGTGCTTTAGTCCGGAATCGCGCGGCTGCTACGGTCGCAGGTTCGAGTTCTGCCTCGGCCATGGATGTGTGTGATGTCCTTAGATTAGGTTAGTTAGGTGTAAGTAGTTCTAAGTTCCTAGGGGACTGATGGCCTCAGATGTTAAGTCACATAGTGCTCAGAGCAATTTGAACCATCCATACCTGTTGCACTTGGTTGGACAATACACGGACGGTTAATGCTGTCTATAGATGACGCTGGAGTTGATGCCAGATCATGTACCATACGTGCTCGACAAGATACAGATCTGGTGATCGAGCAGGCCAAGGCAGCATGTCGACACTCTGTAGAGCACCATGCCAGTGTTAACAGCCACAAAACACTCTCTGGCATGCTGTTCATGAATGGAAGCACAACAGGTCGAATCGCGAGACTCACTTGCAAATTTACTATGAGGGTGCGCTGGATAACTAAGACACTGTTCTGCTGTCATACGAAATCGCACACCAGGCCACAACTCCATGTTTAGCACACAGACAGATTGGTTGCAGGCCATCAACTGGGCTACTTGTAACCAACACAGCGTCACCACTGGCACTGCTCAAGAAACAGCTTTCGTCAGAAAACAGACCTCCTCCTTGCCGTCCAATGAGCTCTCACTTGGCCCATTGATGTGGCAAACTCTAGTGGTATGGTGTCGGTAGAATCCACGCTACAGGGCGTCTGGCTCGGGGCTTTCCTTGAAGTAGCCGATTTGTAGCAACTCGCTGTGTCACTTTGATGCCAATTGCTACTCAGATTGCTGCTGCGGAAGCAGTACGAATGCGTCACAGTCGTACGCCGAGCACTGTGGTCTTGCCTCTCGGTAGTGCCACCTGGCCGCCCGGAGCCCGCTCTCCTTGCCACCTTAATCTCCCGTGACCGCTGCTGCCAGCATCCACGTACAGTGGTTACATTACTGCCAAGACAATATGGCAGAAGGAGCATCCAAATTTTCGTAGCCCTATTACACGACCTCGTTCCAACTCAGTGAGGTCTCGATGAGGGCGCCTTGACTAACATCAGCACACAACGTCCAATCTCAAAGGTAAATAACGTTCACGAAAGTGGCAGTGCGTATTTAAAGCAAACCTGATTTGTAGCCTGGCAGTGGTGCTACTAGCTCCACTCTGAAGCGAATGACACGAAATCTTTATAAACTCCGTCTTTCAGGTGTAGAAACACGCTTACCAACTTTAGTTTATGATGCACGACTCCTTGTTGCAGCGTCTTCTATTGTCGTCGTGTCTAAGCAAAGGACACTATTGGTACGATCACCTCAGGAGTGTAATTCCCACGGCACACAGACATGCTTTAATGGAACACTCAGTTATCACGTGTACTCAATTTGCCACTTGTAGTCGAACCTATTATTTTCGTAGCAGTGTTTGTTGTTCTATTACGTAATGACGCATGTGGGTTTTCCTTCCTTTCACTTAATAACTTCATTAACTGCCACACTTTACTAAACTCTCAACATACATAATAGACAGTACTACTTTGCTAGCCATTTAGATACTAAAACTGCCGCTTGTTCGGCCTTTCAAGAGACCTCATGGCGTTTCCTTGGTGCCACAACTTAACGTAAAATTCTGCTGTCGTCACAGGCCGTTTGCGAACCTGTACAGCCCTATTCACCCAACTGTGTATAGGCATTTATCTCACTGTGTACAAGCTTGTTATTAATCACAATATTATGTAATTCAAACTGAAATTCAGTTATTTTAAGGCGATCGATTATTTCTTTCCCAAGTGTAAGGAGTGTAGCGTGTGTGGTGGCATGGTTCTGTCATCTTTTCTCTTAAGAGTCTGAATTAATTGTACCGTCTATCATTGCTCCCTTGCAGAACACTCTCCTGCTGACCTTCTGTCCCAGATGTCGGACTTCGTCATAACTGTTACGTCGTCTAGTAAAGAACTGACTAACGGGACTGTAGAGAAGTTGCAGGGCGATGGAAGTCAGTACAGTGTGGCAATGCATCTATTTAGAAATGGACATATAAATCAGGGGTAGTCGTGTCACAAGTTTCCTATTGTATCACTGACAATGAAGCAGCTGTGGACGAGCTATTGCTGTAGCACATGGGAAAAGAACAAAAGTTCACTGAAATTTGGTTTCGCCGGGTAGAGCGGATCAGGTTATGGTTGTGGAAAGGGGCCGTAATGAGATACTGTTAGTTGCACAAACATACTAATTTTTATTTTCCTAAGAACGACTTAATTACACATTGCCTTGAAAGGATCAAATTAAAACAACATGGCTGAAGGCCAAGTTAAGAAAACTTGCGGTACCTTCTGGGCTGAAGGCCCAAAACCACACCAAAAACAAGAACGGCTGAAGGCCTGAACACAAGTTATTATAAATTGCTTTAAAGAATACAGGCGCCTGAAGGCCTTTAGAAAAATAAATACTTGGCTGAAGGCCACACACAACACATTGAACAACTCAGGACTTAGGGCCTGGATAACAAGAATTTCAGATAAAATTTAAAAAAAAAATTGTTTTAAGCAAATCAATTTTCAAATTTTAATTTACGACGGCTGAAGGTCTTATTTTAAAATTAAAACAAGGTAAATTAGGTTAAAACTGTGTACCGGACCGAGAGTCGAATTCGGGACCTTTGTCTTCCGCGGGTAAGTGTTCTACAAACTGAGTTACCCAAGTACGACTCACGACCCGTCCTCACAGCTTTAATTCCTCCAGTACCTCGTCTCCTACCTTCCAAACTTCACAGAAGCTCTTCTGCGAAGCTGTGAGGACGGGTCGTGAGCCGTGCTTGGGTAGCTCAGTTGGTAGAGCACTTGCCCGTGGAAGGCAAAGGTCCCGAGTTTGAGTCTCGGTCCGACACACAGTTATAATCTGACAGGAAGTTTCATAACAGCGCACACTCCGCTGCAGAGTGAATACCTCATTCTGGAAGGTAAATTAGTAGACCGCTGACGGCGTAACACAGTACTCAGGCTAAAGTAAAAATCACAATCTAAAACCAACAGAACAGTGGTGCTCAGAAGTGTTCCAAGGGTCGGCCTGAGGAGGTAGCTCAGACAGGCAGCCAAAGGTAAGGTTAAATAATCGGATGGCAACCCGACCCAGGGACGGCTGAAGGACCGACCAACAACCTAATTAATTCCCTTCCGCCCGACCAACAGCACGGCAACAGAAAGTATCAGCCAAGGACGAAGATACCAGCAGCACTACGTCTTCAAAATAGGCGTCTGGAAACAGCCAAGGCACAATAATCACTCTAACAAAAAAATATAAACAAACAACTAAAAGGCTGTCGAACTACACGCCATGCCACACGGCATCAACACAGTGAGGAAAAACACACTGCCAGAAAACTACGCTAACGACCAGGACAGGTAACTGGGGAGCTAACGGCCACAAGGCATAAAACAGGGCTGGTGCACTTCACTGATAAGTGACAACCAATTTAATTGTTAAAGACCATACAGGAAGACGGGTGCAAAATTTCGCTGACTCCAACACACTATATGTCGCTGTTAGCCAGAACGGCCGAGGAAGCAACAACCGGCAATGAGTGAAGAGATGTCACAGCAGTCGAGGTTTCATAACAGGTTAACTGATCACTCAACTTCAGTGTCCAGGTTCGGCGGGTAGCTAGCGCATCACAATCTGACCACGCGTGCAGGCCGCAAGCGTTCCCGGCCTCACCTTGCGCTGTGGAGCCTTCCTCACTGCTCTGTCCCAACAGACCGACTGCACCCAACACAGAGAGAGCGTTACAATAACTGGTCAGTCAAAACCACAAGGTACGCACGGTTCTGCGGGAACATTGCCACAAACAGCTCGAATGATACTAAAACCAGTCACTAAGGAACAACAAGGACGAATCACAAGTCGACACACACAGAGAACCCAGAAGCGGTCGGCGACCAAATACACGTCGTCCGATGAGACGTCCGACCGAACGACCAGCCAAGGTCGTCCCCACTCAAGTCATGTGTGTCGGCAACGGTCGGGCGAGTCATGACTGTCTGGATCTCACTGCTGCTCCGTCCCGACTCAACTCCCCACACACGACGACGGAAGTAAAAGCGGTCGCTCCAAAGACAATACGACATTGATCGTATCGATAAGTGCTGCACCGAGCGAGGTGGCGCAGTGGTTCGACACTGGACTCGCATTCGGGAGGACGACGGTTCAATCCCGCGTCCGGCCATCCTGATTTAGGTTTTCCGTGATTTCCCTAAATCACTCCAGGCAAATGCCGGGATGGTTCCTCTGAAAGGGCACGGCCGTCTCCCTTCCCCATCCTTCCCTAATCCGACGAGACCGATGACCTCGCTGTCTGGTCTCCTTCCCCAAAACAACACAACCCAACCCAACCCATAAGTGCTGCTGCTGCCACTCACGGGCAGGCAAACCAGTAAGTTAGTGACGCCAGAAAATCGAATAAGAAACGTGGCGGTAGTACGTAAACACATGATGGCAAGCAATAAACGGCATGAACACGAGCCGCGCACGGCTCATTCAAACAAACAATAATGTCTTCAATATAAAGACCAGTCCATAGAGAGAGCGCAAAATCAATTAATATGAATCATTATAGCAAAGGGGGTCGGAAAATAGAGCTTACCACGAGACATGACGCTCTTCAGCGCCGGTATCTCGCTGTGGAAATGCAGCGACAGCGTAGAAGCTACCACTCTAATTGCAGCGTGCTTTGTGATTGTGAGCATCACGAGCAACTCGCACAAGGTTGCTCCCAAGGTACTGGAAGACAACACTTGCCACAAAATGGCGGCAACTGCTGCACAATGAACGTAACTGCAAAAGGATGGAGTGGAGAATTGCTCTCCGGACTGTTAAAAGACTCAGTCGACGAACTACAGTGCACCTCCGCGATAAACACAAAAGCCCTTGTAGCCAACCTAACAGGAATTGGAGGAGTAACAGTTGCTGCTGTTCTGGCCAGCTGGAGCGGCGGAGTGCCTGCCTTCGAGTTGTCTGGCCCGAACTGACGCGGACTCCCAGAACGCAGAAGACTTCGTACGCCTCCGCCACAGCGAGGCTCCAAAGACCTTTCGAAACACCGACCAGTGAATTGAGCAATACCAAAATTATCCTACCCCCTCCAACCGATGATGCTCTATGTAGATAACACCTCGGTGGTGTCAGGGGACCTGGGAAAATTAATTTAGTAGTATTAATGGGCTAATGTCCGCACCCGGGTAGTCGAGTGGTCAGCGCGACAGAATGTGTATCCTAAAGGCCCGGGTTCGATTCCCGGCTGGGTCGGCGATTTTCTCCTCTTAGGGACTGGGTGTTTTGTTGTCCTGATCGTCATCCAAGTCACCGAAGTGGCGTCAAATCGAAAGACTTTCACCCGGCAAACGGTCTACCCGACGGGAGGCCCTAGTCGCGGGACATTTATTTTTAATTGGGTAATCAAGATTGACGCCGGTCTCTGTGTGGTATCATTTTCCTCGGAATTTTGCTGATAGTTCGAATCTGAGATAAAAATTCAAGGGATAATTTTATTACTTTCTCTTAGTTTTAGATATGGACTTATTTTAACAGATTCTGTGGGCTCGCTACGTGCCTTACGTACTTGTCAAAGGCACTGCTTTATGGGCGGATATGGGATTCACCGTAACCTACAACATACACAGATAGTTCACTTAACTGCCTACCTCGGTTCTCCTTCAGGTAACTTGGTTCTACCCATCAATCCAACACTGGCTTCGTTAAAAGACTTGTTGAGAAAAGGTAGTAACTTACTATATGCAAGGAGCAGAACTGATATTATTTTTTCCGCTTATTGCTTTAAGATTATGGAGCTAAATATCTTTTATCGCACTTAAATTACTTGAAAACAAGATGGATCAAGCTGTATAGTATTTACGTAGCACTGGAGTCATCATGTTTTAAACAACTCTGCGGCTTAATATTGAAAGTAATTTCTTCAGCTTCTTAAGTTTCTTAACCGTAGCAGTCTTCCAAGCAAATTTACATTCATAATCAAAAGGTATCCACAACTATTGCTAGTTGTGAAATAATGCCTTCTAGAGCTAGTGATCACTCTTACGGCTGTCAAACGATGACGTAACATTCTGATACGATACATCAAATCGTATATCTGACTCAAAAAATTAAATGCACTCTAAGACAAAAAGAAAAAAATGCACCATGAAGAGATTATTGGAAAGGGATGGAAACCGGCGGATGTGGTGTAGGTGATGTACATGTATAGACAGACAAATCATTACAATTTCAGCAAATTGGATCACTTATTTTAAGGATGGAGCAGGTAAGTGCGTGCGTAGGTCTTCCTCTGGCCCTTATGCAGGCAGTTATTCGGCTTAGCACTGACTGCTTTGCTGGATGGCCTCCTGAGGGATATCGTGCCAAATTCTGTCCAGTTGGCGCGTTATACCCTCAAAACCCCAAGCTGGTTGGAGGGTCTTGTCCAAAATGCTCCAAACATTCTCAGTTTCGGAGACATGCGAAGACGTTGCTGGCCAAGGTAAGTTTGGCAAGCACGAAAACAAGCAGGAAAACCTTCGCCGTGTGACTGGTGGGCGTTATCTTGCTAAAGGATAGCCCAGAATGGCTTGCCGTGAAGAGCAACAAAATGCGACGTAGAATATCGTCAACGTTTCGTGGTGCTGAAAGGGTGCCACGAACGACAACCATAGGGGTTCTGTTATGAAAAGAAGTGGCACATCAAACCATCACTCCTGTTTCTGAGACTTTATGGCGGGCTAAAGTCTGGCTGGTATTCCACCGCTGTTCGGAGCGTCTCCAGACGCATCCTGGGTCTGGAATCTCACTGACGGGAGTATAGTTGTCTTGAGTGATGAGTCTCGCTTCGAACTGTGCTCCGATTACCAGCCAACAAGCGGGAAAGCAAAACTCATATTGTATCCGCCCTTTAAGTGAATAAATCTTCAAAAATTGAAGTTAAAAAAATACGTTCCCTAAGAATGTTTGTCATTCTCAATAATATTTCCATTCTTTGTTATCTAATTGCAACGGCCTTGTCGCAGTGGTTACACCGGTTCCCGTGAGACCACCGAAGTTAAGCGCTGTCGGGCGTGGTCGGCTCTTGGTTGGGTGACCGTCCGGGCCGCCATGCGCTGTTGCCATTTTTCGGGGTGCACTCAGCCTCGTGATGCCAGTTGAGGAGCTACTCGACCGAATAGTAGCGGCTTCGGTCAAGAATACCGGCAGAGCGGTGTGCTGACCCCACACCCTCCTATCCGCATCCTCCATGAGGATGACACGGCGGTCGGATGGTCCCGGTAGGCCCCTCGTGGCCTGACGACGAAGTGCTTTTTTTGTTATCTAGTTACACCTATTAATACAGCTTCACTTAAGTGGCAAAAAGAATCATAGTATTGGGAGTAAGTTAATATCAGTTACAATACTTCTGTAAAAAATTATATGACTTCATGGTGTTTATATGTTAAAGGAAGCTGTTACGCGACAATGTGATAATTCTTTCTTCTTCTGCACATCACGGATTAGATAAAGTTCCTCTTCCAGCTTCAAAGCATTCCTGACCATCGTTTCCTTGGTGTCTTCGAACATCTTACGTTAGCCCTACAGCACAGTACCTTTTTTGGAATCCTCTCCTTCGGCATTCTATCTACATGGGATCTCCAATCATTTCAATAGTTTACAGTTTTCAATCCACAGCATTTATTGCTTGTTCTTCCTTACTTTTTCATTTGCAATTTTATCTGAAAGGATGTATCCATTTACTGTTACTAAGAATCTCATTTCGGCAGCCTGTATCTTTTTTATCTGCTTTCTTCACCTCTCATGTTTCATGTCCGTAGACAGAAGTAGGCACAGCCGTTACTTTATACAACCACATTTTCTGGATTTCGTTTTTAGGCTTCTATTTATTGCACCACACGTATGTTATAACACCCTTTTCATATTTGTAATTATATTTATATTTGGTTCTAACAGTATACTTACCTTTGAAGACCAATCCATTAGCCGGCCGAAGTGGCCGTGCGGTTAAAGGCGCTGCAGTCTGGAACCGCAAGACCGCTACGGTCGCAGGTTCGAATCCTGCCTCGGGCATGGATGTTTGTGATGTCCTTAGGTTAGTTAGGTTTAACTAGTTCTAAGTTCTAGGGGACTAATGACCTCAGCAGTTGAGTCCCATAGTGCTCAGAGCCATTTGAACCATTTTTTGAACCAATCCATTTGTTTTATTTATGGAAATTTCAAAATTACAATTCCCACACAATTTCTGTTACATTTGTACTGCTCTACATCTACATCTACATCTACATGACTACTCTGCAATTCACATTTAAGTGCTTGGCAGAGGGTTCATCGAACCACAATCATACTATCTCTCTACCATTTCA
The DNA here is from genome assembly GCF_023864275.1 of Schistocerca cancellata. Lineage (NCBI taxonomy): Eukaryota > Metazoa > Arthropoda > Insecta > Orthoptera > Acrididae > Schistocerca > Schistocerca cancellata. The sequence continues at coordinate 173,126,435 of NC_064631.1, forward strand.
CTCCCGAACACCGTGCGGGAAAAACTAACACCTAAACCTTTCTGTTCGAGCTCTGATTTCTCTTATTTTATTTTTATGATCATTCCTACCTATTTAGGTTGGGCTCAAAAAAATATTTACGCATTCGGAAGAGAAAGTTGGTGACTGAAATTTCGTAAATAGATCTCGCCGCGACAAAAAACGTCTTTGCTTTAATGACTTCCATCCCAACTCGTGTATCATATCTGCCACACCCTCTCCCCTATTACGTGATAATAGAAAACGAGCTGCCCTTTTTTGAACCCTTTCGATGTCCTCCGTCAATCCCACCTGGTAAGGATCCCACACCGCGCAGCAATGTTCTAACAGAGGACGAACGAGTGTAGTGTAAGCTGTCTCTTTAGTGGACTTGTTGCATCTTCTAAGTGTCCTGCCAATGAAACGCAACCTTTGGCTCGCCTTCCCCACAATATTATCTATGTGGTCTTTCCAACTGAAGTTGTTCGTGATTTTAACACCCAGACACTTAGTTGAATTGACAGCCTGGAGAATTGTACTATTTATCGAGTAATCGAATTCCAACGGATTTCTTTTGGAACTCATGTGGATCACCTCACACTTTTCGTTATTTAGCGTCAACTGCCACCTGCCACAGCATATAGCAATGTTTCCTAAATCGGTTTGCAACTGATACTGGTCTTCGGATGACCTTACTAGACGGTAAATTACAGCATCATCTGCGAACAACCTAAGAGAACTGCTCAGATTGTCACCCAGGTCATTTACATAGATCAGGAACAGCAGAGGTCCCAGGACGCTTCCCTGGGGAACACCTGATATCACTTCAGTTTTACTCGATGATTTGCCGTCTATTACTACGAACTGCGACCTTCCTGATAGGAAATCACGAATCCAGTCGCACAGCTGAGACGACACCCCATAGGCCCGCAGCTTGATTAGAAGTCGCTTGTGAGGAACGGTGTCAAATGCTTTCCGGAAATCTAGAAATACGAAATCAACCTGAGATCCCCTGTCGATAGCGGCCTTTACTTAGTGCGAATAAAGAGCTAGCTGCGTTGCACAAGAACGATGTTTTCTGAAACCATGCTGATTACGTATCAATATATCATTCCCTTCGAGGTGATTCATAATGTTTGAATACAGTATATGCTCCAAAACCCTCTCTGCATCTCGTCTTCAGTTTTACTAATAATAACATCAGCATCAGCAAATGGCATCGTTTTAAGCGGAAAACTGAGGCAATACAAATGCCTCTGTTAATTATGTGCATCCATTCTTTAATCAAATCATCCAACAAAACAAGAGACAAGCTGCCTTACACCTTAGGTTATATGTACCTTTTTACTATACTGTCTGTGGGATGCTGCCCACTTGTCTAATATAGGGTGCCTAGGAAGCTGCTTTCTGGGATAGCTAGAAAAGATACACGAAAATGATATTAATGGAGTTTATCACAGTAATTGAATTGACAATACTTAACTTGCAAATGTACAAGGTGGTGCCGCAAGCAGTTGGCGAGATGCAAATAATCAGTGTCGTTCGAAATATACAACTTCCATGCAAGTAATTGATACGGATCACAAGTGAAGGGTCTTCTTGTGCGGCCGAGCCTAGGCGGCGCGTCGTTTTTATTCTCTTCGTGTAGAGGCCACTCCTGCTGTGGTGACGTCCAAGGCAGCGTGCTATTGGCTGACGTCGTCGTCTCGCAGCCCTCTCTGCTGTATCGTTCTCTATCTCCGTGCCGGCGGTTGTCGTTACGCCGGAACACTTTTCCTTTCCAACATATCGTTTTGTTGTATACAAAGAAGTGACAAAAGCCATGGGATACCTTCTACTCTACTGGCCATTAAAATTGCTACACCACGAAGATGACGTGCTACAGACGCGAAATTTAACCGACAGGAAGAAGCTGTTATGATATGCAAATGATTAGCTTTTGAAAGCATACACACAAGGCTGGCGCCGGTGGCGACACCTACAACGTGCTGACGTGAGGAAAGTTTCCAACCGATTTCTCATACACAAACAGCAGTTGACCGGCTTTGCCTGGTGAAACGTTGTTGTGATGCCTCGTGTAAGGAGGAGAAATGCGTACCATCACGTTTCCGATTTTGATAAAGGTCTGATTGTAGCTTATCGCAATTGCGGTTTATCGTATCGCGACATTGCTGCTCGCGTTGGTCGAGATCCAATGACTGATATCAGGATATGGAATCGGTGGGTTCAGGAGGGTAATACGGAACGCCGTGCTGGATCCCAACGGCCTCGTATCACTATCAGTCGAGATGACAGGCATCTTTTCTGCATGGCTGTAACCGATCGTGCAGCCACATCTCGATACCTGAGTCAACAGATGGGGACGTTTGCAAGACAACAGCCATCTGCAACAACAGTTCACGACGTTTGCAGCATCATGGACTATCAGCTCGGAGACCAGTTACCCTAGACGCTGCATCACAGAGAGGAGCGCCTGCGATGGTGTACTCATCGACGAACCTGGCTGCACGAATGGCAAAACGTCATTTTTTCGGATGAATGCAGGTTCTGTTTACAGCATCATGATGGTCGCATCCGTGTTTGGCGACATCTCGGTGAACGCACGTCGGAAGCGTGTATTCGTCATCGCCATAGTGGCGTATCACGCGGCGTCATGGTATGGGGTGCCATTGGTTACACGTCTCGGTCACTTCTTGTTCACACTGACGGCACTTTGAACAGTGGACGTTACATTTCAGATGTGTTACGAAACGTGGCTCTACCGTTCATTCGATCCCTGTGCACCCCTACATTTCAGCAGGATAATGCACGACCGCTTGTTGAAGGTTCTGTATGGGCCTTTCTGCATACAGAAAATGTTCGACTGCTGCCTTGGCCAGCACATTCTCCAGCTCTCTCACCAATTGAAAACGTCTGGTCAATGGTGGCCGAGCAACTGGCTCGTCACACTACGCCAGTCACTACTCTTGATGGACTGTGGTACTGTACTGAAGCTGCATGGGCAGCTGTACCTGTACACGCCATCCGAGCTCTGTTTGACTCAATGCCCAGGCGTATCAAGGCCGTTATTACAATCAGAGATGGTTGTTCTGGGTACTGATTTCTCCAGATCTATGCACTCAAACTACCTGAAAATGTAATCACACGTAAGTTCTAGTATAATATATTTGTCCAATGAATACCCGTTTATCATCTGCATTTCTTGTTGGTGTAGCAATTTTAATGGCCAGTAGTGTAGTATCCTGTGGGATCTACTTTGGCCCGTCGTAGAGCAGCAACTTGCCGTGGCATGGACTCAAGTCGTTGGAAGTCCCCTAAAGAAATACTGAGCCATGGTGCATGTTAGCCCTAACAGCGAAACTGTCGTCGGTGCAGGATTTGGTGCACGAACTGACCTCTCGACTATGTCCTATGAATTTCTGACGGGATTCAGGTGCCCAAACATTCGCTCGAATAGTCCAGAACGTTTTTCAAACAATTGGGAACAACTGTGACCTGGTGAAATGGCATAACGTCATCAACAAAATTTCCACCATTGTTTAGAAATATGAAGACCATGAATGGCTTAAAATGGTCTCCGAGTACCCGAATATAACCTTTGGCAGCATATGAACCGTTGAGATGGACTATAGGCCACAGTCCTTTCCATATAAACATAGCCCCCACCATTATGGAGTGATCAACAGCTTGCACAGTGCCTTGCTAACAACTTGGTTCCAATGGCTTCATGGAGTCTCTGCCACATTCGAACACGACCTTCAGCTCTTACCAACTAGTCATCCAACTAAGTCACGGTTACCCAACAGTCTAGGGTACAACCAATGTGGTCACGAGCTCAGGAGAGACGCTGCAGCCGACGTCGTGCTGTTACCAAAGGCATTCGCGAATTTCCTCTGCTACCACAGCCAGTTTTCCCCAAATTTTGCCGCACGTGCTGTAAGTAGGCTGTTTATGTTTTCTTTATGTAAGTAGGCTGTTTATGTTTTCTTATTGGCAACGTTACGTTGCGCTCTATATGAAAATCACTCGCTGTGCTGTGTGCAGTCTGTGGCTAGTTTGCATTGTTGTCTGCCATTGTAGTGTTGGGCAGCGGCAGCTGGATGTGAACAGCGCGTAGCGTTGCGCAGTTAGAGGTGAGCCGCCAGCAGTGGTGGAGGTGAGGAGAGAGATGGCGGAATTTTGAAATTACATATACACTCCTGGAAATTGAAATAAGAACACCGTGAATTCATTGTCCCAGGAAGGGGAAACTTTATTGACACATTCCTCGGGTCAGATACATCACATGATCACACTGACAGAACCACAGGCACATAGACACAGGCAACAGAGCATGCACAATGTCGGCACTAGTACAGTGTATATCCACCTTTCGCAGCAATGCAGGCTGCTATTCTGCCATGGAGACGATCGTAGAGATGCTGGATGTAGTCCTGTGGAACGGTTTGCCATGCCATTTCCACCTGGCGTCTCAGTTGGACCAGCATTCGAGCTGGACGTGCAGACCGCGTGAGACGACGCTTCATCCAGTCCAAACATGCTCAATGGGGGACAGATCCGGAGATCTTGCTGGCCAGGGTAGTTGACTTACACCTTCTAGAGCACGTTGGGTGGCACGGGATACATGCGGACGTGCATTGTCCTGTTGGAACAGCAAGTTCCCTTGCCGGTCTAGGAATGGTAGAACGATGGGTTCGATGACGGTTTGGATGTACCGTGCACTATTCAGTGTCCCCTCGACGATCACCAGTGGTGTACGGCCAGTGTAGGAGATCGCTCCCCACACCATGATGCCGGGTGTTGGCCCTGTGTGCCTCGGTCGTATGCAGTCCTGATTGTGGCGCTCACCTGCGCGGCGCCAAACCCGCATACGACCATCATTGGCACCAAGGCAGAAGCGACTCTCATCGCTGAAGACGACACGTCTCCATTCGTCCCTCCATTCACGCCTGTCGCGACACCACTGGAGGCGGGCTGCACGATGTTGGGGCGTGAGCGGAAGACGGCCTAACGGTGTGCGGGACCGTAGCCCAGCTTCGTGGAGACGGTTGTGAATGGTCCTCGCCGATACCCCAGGAGCAACAGTGTCCCTAATTTGCTGGGAAGTGGCGGTGCGGTCCCCTACGGCACTGCGTAGGATCCTACGGTCTTGGCGTGCATCCGTGCGTCGCTGCGGTCCGGTCCCAGGTCGACGGGCACGTGCACCTTCCACCGACCACTGGCGACCACATCGATGTACTGTTGAGACCTCACGCCCCACGTGTTGAGCAATTCGGCGGTACGTCCACCCGGCCTCCCGCATGCCCACTATACGCCCTCGCTCAAAGTCCGTCAACTGCACATACGGTTCACGTCCACGCTGTCGCGGCATGCTACCAGTGTTAAAGACTGCGATGGAGCTCCGTATGCCACGGCAAACTGGCTGACACTGACGGCGGCGGTGCACAAATGCTGCGCAGCTAGCGCCATTCGACGGCCAACACCGCGGTTCCTGGTGTGTCCGCTGTGCCGTGCGTGTGATCATTGCTTGTACAGCCCTCTCGCAGTGTCCGGAGCAAGTATGGTGGGTCTGACACACCGGTGTCAATGTGTTCTTTTTTCCATTTCTAGGAGTGTATTATGACTTGTGATGATATTAAGGTAAATACATTGTTTGTTCTCCATTAAAATCTTTCATTTGCTAACTATCCCTATCAGTAGTTAGTGCCTCCCGTAGTTTGAATCTTTTATTTAGCTGGCAGTAGTGGCGCTCGCTGTATTGCAGTAGTTCGAGTAACGAAGATTTTTGGTGAGGTAAGTGATTTGTGAAACGTATAGGTTAATGTTAGTCAGGGCCATTCTTTTGTAGGGATTTTTGAAAGTCAGATTGCGTTGCGCTAAAAATATTGTGTGTCAGTTTAAGCACAGTTCCGTATACAATTCTTCTAAGGGGACGTTACAGTGCTAACGGACAAGTTCTTCCTACGCCCTAAAAATATTTCTGCGGATATTTCAGGCAGAGTTGCTTTTCTGTTAGCACCGACCACTACGCAAAAGCCGCTGCTCTCGATCGTTAATTGAAGGCCGCCGGCCACTGCACTGTCCGTAGTAAGAGGTTATGCCTTAAGTCTGGTGTTCTCAGTACTTTTGACACTGAGGATCTCTGAATATGAAATCTCCTTACGAATTCCTAACATTTCCCATGAGCCTAGCGTCGACTACCATACCGTGATCCAAGTCTGTTATCTATTGTGCGGCCATAATCACAACGGAAATCTTTTCACATGAATCACCTGAGTACAAATGACTGCTCGGCCAATGCATTGTCCTTTTGTACCTTGCGTAAGCAACACTAACGCCATTTGGATATCGCTACCCTGTGCCTTTGCCCCGTCAGCGCACATTTTGGTACTTTCATTAGGTGATTCGGGTAGCGTCTTTGAGTCACGATGTTCCACAGTTTTTCCCTCATTACTAGGCCGATACTTTTCCGTACTCAATTAGAGCAACATGAGTTTTAAGGATATATTTCTTTGTGTTTTCGATTATCCGATTAACTGTGAAGGTGGGATCTATAGAGGATCGGCCCTTTCTAAAGTCGTTTTTCTTATTGTAGTAGTAAAACGACTGTGATGGCTTGTACTCTTTCAATTAGCGTTATAACGGTGTTCAAAAAATAATGTCGAATACTTTGAGAAACGACAACACTCATCAAAACAAGAAAAGTAAGTCTAATAAACATGAGTTCGGAAATGCATACTTTCCTACATAACCACGATTAGATTGCCGTTATTAGCACAGTCGTTGCATTGGCGCTCCGTCAAATATGTTGGCAGGTGCCAGCCGTTGCGGCCGAGTGGTTCTAGACGCTTCAGTGAAGAACCGCGCTGCTGCTACGGTAACAGGTTCGAATCCTCCCTCGGGCATGGCTGTGCGTGATGTCCTTAGGTTAATTAGGTTTAAGGAGTTCTAAGTATAGGGGACTGATGACCTCAGATGTTAAGTCCCATAGTGTTTAGAGCCACGTGAACCGTTTTTTTGTTCGCAGGTGTTATTATGTCTAACCTGCCAATAGGTTGTCCACAGTCAGTTGCATCGATCGAGTCGTGTTGTAGGCTACATCAATTTTCGTCGTATTTGACTTATTGTGCAGTACTGGCAAAGTGGGTATTATGTTGTTTTATCTGCTTCCAAACGTAGATTCACTTATGTTAAGCGATTAAGTATCTTGCATGAAACAACAGATGTCGTAATACGTTGGTTCGCCTTCCATGTGTCCTTCCTTAAACTTATCCTAATTCTTGTTGTGAGGTACCGCCCTTGTGCAAGCAGTTATTTAGCTTAGCACTAATTGATAGCGCTGCTGGATGTCCTCTTGAGGGATATCGTGGCAGATTCAGTCCCATCGGCTCTTTAGATCATTAAAAACCCTAGCTGTTTGGAGGGCCCTGTCCATAATGCTGCAAACGTCGTCATCTGGGAAAAATATGGCGACAGACAGAGCTGACGACCTTTCTGGCCAAGGTAGGTTTTGTCAAGCACGAAGAAAAGCAGGAGAAAGTCTGATCGTGTGCGGACAGGCATTATCTTGCTGAAATGTAACCCTAGGATGGCTTGCCATGAAGAGCCACAAAACGAGGCGTAGGATATCGTCGACGTACCCCTGTACTCTAAGGGTGCGACATATAACAGAACGAAAGGGCTCTGCTATGAAATGAAGTGGCACCCCAGACGATCACACGTGTTGCCAGGCCATGTAGCGGGTGACTGTCAGGTTGCTACTCAACCGCTGTCCAGCGCGTCTTCAGACACGTCTTTGGCCTGGAATTTCATTAAATCGAGCTGAGTTGTGGTCATTGATGAGTCCCGCTTCGAATTGAGCCCCAGTGACCAGAGAAGATGTGAATGGCGGTGGGAGACTGTCGGCCATTACTTTTCATAGCAGGATCCGTTTGGCTGTATCCGCGGTACACTTAGAGCGCAGCGGTAAGTGGGCGATACTCTACACTGTGTTGTGCTGCCCTTCTTGCAAGCCATCCTAGGCTTACATTACAGCAAGATAATGCCAGCCCGCAGACGACGAGAGTTTCTACTGTAAGTAGGCTGTTTATATTTTCTTATTGGCAACGTTACGTAGCGCTCTGTATGAAAATCACTGGCTGTGCTGTGTGCAGCCTGTGGCTAGTTTGCATTGTTGTCTGCCATTGTAGTGTTGGGCAGCGGCAGCTGGATGTGAACAGCGCGTAGCGTTGCGCAATTGGAGGTGAGCCGCCAGCAGTGGTGGATGTGGGGAGAGAGATGGCGGAGTTTTGTAATTTGTCATGAACTGCTATATATATTATGACTATTAAGGTAAATACATTGTTTGTTCTCTATTAATATCTTTCATTTGCTAACTATCCCTATCAGTAGTTAGTACCTTCTGTAGTTTGAATCTTTTATTTAGCTGGCAATAGTGGCGCTCGCTGTATTGCAGTAGTTCGAGTAATGAAGATTTTTGTGAGGTAAGTTATTTGTGAAAGGTATAGTTTAATGTTAATCAGGGCCATTCCTTTGTACGGATTTTTGAAAGTCAGATTGCGTTGCGCTAAAAATATTGTGTGTCAGTTTAAGCACAGTCTTGTATAAATTGTTCTAAGGGGACGTTTCACTACTGCTTTTCTTCATGCTTGACAAACCATACTTTGGCTAGCAAGGTAGCCGGCTCTCACCCCAGTCGAGTTCGTTTGGAACATTATGGGCAAGGCCTCTAACCATCTCGGGCTTTTGACGATCTAACGCACCAGTTGGACAGCATTTTGCAGAATGTCTCTCAGGAGGACATCCAACAACTCCGTCAGTCAATGCTAAGCCGAGCAGTTGCTTGCATAAAGGCCAGACGTGAACTAATGTGTTACTGACTTGCTCTAAAGTTGTAACCATTTGTTTGTCTGTTCATGTACATCATGTCTAATGATTTATGTCCCAATCTGATAATTCCTTCATGGTGCGTCGTTCTTTCCCCTTTTTTTTTTTTATCTTGGATTGTATTATCAATTGGAAGTCCCTACGACTCAATACGAGGTCGCCTAATATTACTTTATAAAATAACTTTTTTTTTTATTTGGCCTTTGAGTGTGTACTCAATTTAGCCATCGGCAACACAATGACAATGTACACATAATTGAATAAACAAATACAGAAATGCATATTTACAAGAATAAAAAGCTTAACTGTTACAGTTTTGTACTTAATGTTTTAAAAATTGAATTGAATTGAAAAATAATTAAAAGTGTCTTGGCATACAATTCACACCAATTCTGAAATATCTTCATCAGCAAGACATATTTATAATTGACGTACACCATTAAAACCTACAGATTGTGACCAGTACTCGTGATGAAGTTAACGATCACTTTATATAGACGAACGTCTTTAGTACTCAAAAGAGAAGAAGCTGATTGAGGAAGATGGTAGCCCATACTCAGCAATATCTTCAAAAAGACCAACCGTTCACGGTCAAATTTGGGGCACATAAATAAGATGTGGTTGACATCAGCTTCCGACTCAGGATCACACTCACATGCTGGTGAACTGTAAACGTTGATCCGATGTAGATGCTGTGGGAAAGAGGCATGATTGAAGCGGAGTCTTATGATGGTAGAAATCGTGGATCGGCCCAGATGTGTCCTCATGAACCACGGCTGTGAAGGAATCCGAGGTTGTAGCACTGCGTAATAACCGCCTTTTGTCTGTTGAGAAACGTTCCACATTTCCTGCCATTGTTGTCTTGCGTGATCCTTGACTGCACGTAAGTAGTCTGTATAAGGAAGCTGCAGATCCAGGACGGTGCCTGACGTTGCCGCTTGTTTGGCTAATGTATCGACTTCATCATTATAGACGATACCAGAGTGGGAAGGTACCCACAACAAATGGATCGTCCGGCCCGTGCGTGTGCTGCGAATATATTCAGATATCACATCCAAGATATAACTGTTGGTCGTTTTGTTCCATCGACTGTACTGAATGTTTTTAAGAACGCTTTGCGAGTCAGATACTATCAATATCTTGGGGAAGGAACTGCTAGAGACAAACTTAAGTGCTTCCAAAACTGCCACTGTCTCCGCCGTAAAAATAGAAGTGCTCGTAGGCAGGTTGAAGGTTTTGCGGATCTGGATCTGAGGGCAGAAAAAAGCGCATCCTGTACACTCTTCTTGCGGAATTTTGGAGCTATCAGTATATACACAGAGAAAACCCGGCCATTGTGCTTGAACGAGACGATTGAAGCCAACGTTGACATTAGTACTGTCCAGCCAGGTCCTACTTAAATAATGGACTGGGATCTGAGAGCAGAGCGTTTGAAGATCATATTCAAAAACAGGTAGATGCGCTGAACGCCGTATAGAATGTATGACAGGTGACCAAGTGTCAAAGCTGGCACAAACGGCTGGCACTTTATTCCTTCTGTGGAATGCAATCCACAGTCGATAAATGCAGTCTCTACTTTGATAGACGGAACTGTCCATAATGGCCATGCCTTGAATGTAGAATTTGTCCGATAACATTTGGCGCCTAATGCTCAAGGGCATCTCCCCTGCTTCTATTAAAAGGGCGTTGGTGGGCGCCGATCGCATGGCTCCAAGACAGTATAAAATAACTTCACCTTTACTATTTTTTATTTCTTTTACTGTCCATATTTCGTTGTCCTCTGGACAACTGACATAACAACAATAACTCGTCAACTGCGACTTCAACTATGTTGTTAACATATCCTAGATAATGAGAAGTAATAAAATAGAATGAAAATATTCACGTAGTTGTTCGGTCGTGAGGATTTTGACTGTATGTGCCACATTCACTTCAACATTACACGCTGTTCCACGTTGTGTGGATGAATTTAATACTATTTGCATTAATCAAAATAACGTCTAGCCAATTGGATCGAAAGTTAGTGACCTAAACCTTCAACTGGACATTTCTCGAAAGTTGTGACCAATTTATTTGAGGATATTTGATGGCTGTAGGATGTTTAAGATCGCACTGGGTTAAGTGTTGTTAGAGTCTTGTGGGGGATCGCCGTAATGTGTTGTCTTCTACGTAAGTTGTTTGTATGTTGTAGATACGGAAATACGGTGCAACACAGTTTCAGTATCAATGTGGTTCCCTAGAAATTAATATTTTTTTCTTTAATTTTACATTTCTAGTTAAGATTTTAGCTTCTTTACCAAGTTTTTCTAAGCAGATACTCGGGCGGCTACACGACTGGTTAATTGGTGGATCGGAGTCCACACACAGTGCAGCCCAGCATTCGCTGAATAACCAGTCAGGAGTCTATTCGACTGCTTCCCGCAGCTGCCTGCACGGGGACGCTTGCGAGTCTTCCCTCTTGACCTTTAGCTCTGCTACACGGCAGATGTCCTTATTATGATTCTGCAGTATCTTACAGAGGAGACAGGCTGCCTCCTCTATTCTATATTAGCCTGCATTTCCTCTGGAATTATCACTCTACCGTTCCCATGCCTGTAACTTTTGACTTACTCTTGCTATGGGACCGGAAATTGATATAATCCTGTTTCTCCTGGAGGGTCATGGTGTAACTGTATCACTCCACACAGACTTATTTTCCTTTTACACGACTGCACATTAAAATTAGAAGACTAAGAAGGGTAGAAAATAACGAACCGTGAACCGCTCTTGTGGAGGAATGGAACACCCTACTACAAGAACTCATTACCAAACTTGTGACCAGCATGGGAGCTCATTGCGGAATATGCACTACCGTCCATAGTGAGGACGCACCCTATTAAGAATCATGTCACACCTTCTGTAATGTCCTGGGGTGTATAATAAATTTGCTGTGGCTTGAGTGTAATTATTGTCTTTGAACAAATGTTTCATTTCTGTTCGTCTCATTGTGTATTTCTTTCACTTACCTTCAGTGTGGGGCCGTCCAAAGAAAAAGGTTGAGAAAGGAGGTTGGTGTTTCGCAATGGAATCACGACTAAGTACAGTCGCCGCCAAAGGCAACGACGGAAGGACGAATGGGAGACTTCGGCGTAGACACGCCCTCAAGATTTTACACCCCCCGCCGCTAGAGAAGGTTTACTTACATCAGAGAAGAGTGCTGCTCAGCCCCAGGGTGTAATCGGAGCCGAAGACGACAGGATCGTCTCCCTAGAGCCAGCAGTGCGAGATTTGTATTGGACTTTGCAGCAAAGCTTGTACACACTTTAACTTTGAAAGAAGGGAATATTATCTTTTAGTGTATGAGGTGATACATCAGAGTCCAGAGACAGTAAAAAATGTACCTCACATTCCCGTAGTATGGATTGTTTGAAAATTAAAGGTTACATATTGCTCGAGTTATAAATGGGCGATCCAATATTTTGTATGTGTTACAGTATCAGCTTGGCCTCCTCCAGAAGAAAATCTAAGAACACCACAGTGCTGATGACCGTTATTTCGTCCGGCACCATGTTCTATATCATACTGTAGTAGCTCTTTCCTTCTATGGTCCAAATTTCATGGAGTGATATTACTTGGCAGTGACACCTCATGCGAAGTTTACTTTTGTTCTTAAGTTTTGCACACGACTGTAGAATGTAGCTAGCATCTCCTGTACCTAGTTGTACTGCTGCAATGATATGCATATCCAACTGTTGTGTACGACTTCGCACACAACAGGAAGGAGAGATGGGGTACAGAGTGGTGCGGCAACTGTCGTCATAGGAAAGTTGGACATGAGCACAAATAATTAGCGAACAACTTAAAAGAACAAACAGAAGACTTACTTAGTTTCTGTTTTTCCAAGCTTACTGAGACCCGGTAGTCAGGGAACGCAGGATTCGGTTACGATTGTGGATGGGGCCGTAATCAGTTACTATTGGCTCCATTTTGCAATTACACATATTTATTTTAAATCGGTAATTCCAGACTCAGAAATAAATATGGATATCACACGTTATTAATGAAAGAATAAACAACTATGTAATTAATAGTGCTTTCAGCGCGTTACAATTTACCAAATGGGCATAAAATACAGACACAACAAAAAATGTTTTAAAAACAAGTCAGTGTGATCCCAATTAGAATTTTAAGGCAAGTAACCACAGTCACAGCTGAAGGCCTTTAACGCCAAGAACGGCAATTATAAAAAAAATTAACAAACATACTGTAAAACAGAAATGAATTAGTAAAGGTTAATTTAAAAAAGACAGGCAACTGATCACTAAACGGGTGAGACAAAATTGTGGTAAACTTGGTAACATAACCATTTAAACCTGCTGCAACGCCAAGAATAGCAATTATATAAACAATTAAGAAAACATACAGTAAAACAGCAAATACAACAGCAAAGGTTAAATTAAAAGGACAAGCAACTGATCACAACAGGTGAGACAAAATGATGGCAAACTAGGTAGCACAATCATTTAAACCTGCTGTAACTGCAAGAATGGCAATTATATATAAAATGTTTAGAAACACACAATAAAACAGCAAATACAATAATAAAACACAAGGGCCAGTCACAGACGGTGCACCAGGAATCGACCTCTGAGTAGGTCCGGCAAAATCACTTTCGAGATCGATGAGACAGGCAGCCAAGAATTGCATTCACTTCACAAGATGCTAACTCAGACTAGTGACAGTCTAAAGAATGACTAATGATAATCTTGCTGAGGCTACCTGACGTCCTGTAAACCAAATGCAAATATGTAAAATACGCCAAAGCCGGAACTAGCTGTCTGGACTCCATCCGCAGAATACTGTGCTTAGAGCGCCCGGAACGAGAAAGGAATCACTACCACTAGATTAGAAGAATCGCCAACCAACCTACAATCAAGAAGGCTGTCAAAACTACACGCCTCAACGGACAGCAACGGCAAGACAAGGAAACGTACACTGCCGTTACATACACTAACCCCCAGGGCAGGTAATTGGCGCGTTAGCGGCCACGAGGCATGAAAAATATCCCTGGTAGAACTTAACAAATAGTAACAAACTGAACGCAATAAATAGTAATTTGATGTCGAGGAAAGCTAATCAGATCGGCCTTCCCCAAGCACTCCACTCGCTGCTCTTCGCCTCGGCAATACTACGAGCAGCAACACGAACCCAAGTCACTGGAGAATCGCAAGATCTCACAATGGGGGAGGTTTCTCGAATCCAAATGCACTCAGCGCTCGCAGGATCCGGTTTATGACGAGATCGTGCACCCTCGTGACCACAGGACTTTGATCCGGCAGTCCATGCGCGCCACCAGCAGTCCTGGCGTGTTCTCGCACTACGAGGACCTGGCTCGTCCTAAGACACCAACCAAAGTGCACACTGGCTCGAACCGGAAGAACCACGACGTCGCCCCAAAGATAGGGCCACAGTTACTACATATCGATAACCGCCACTGCTGCCACTAGCGGACTGGCAACGCCTCCGAAAGCAAGTGGCGCCTGTCAGCACGAGAAGAAGACCAACCACCGGAACCAAGTCAACCAAACGATACAGTCTGGCCTCCAACAGAGGACGGAAACCTACAAACAGCACCAACGCGAGTAGTAGCACAGCTCACGTACAAAAACTCATTACAATTAATGCAGCGAGAAACAGAGTTAAGCTATAACAGCGTCAACAAGGATATGGCTGTCTGTTCAAAAATGTTGAAATGTGTGTGAAATCTTACGGGACTTAACTGCTAAGGTAATCAGTCCCTAAGCTTACATACTACTTAACCTAAATTATCCTAAGGGCAAACACACACACCCAAGCTCGAGGGAGGACTCGAACCTCCGCCGGGACCAGCCGCACAGTCCATGACTGCAGCGCCTTAGACCGCTCGGCAGTCGTGGACTGTGTGGCTGGTCCCGGCGGAGGCTCGAGTCCTCCCTCGGGCTTGGGTGTGTGTGTTTGTCCTTAGGATAATTTAGGTTAAGTAGTATGTAAGCTTAGGGAATGATTACCTTAGCAGTTAAGTCCCATAAGATTTCACACACATTTGAAAATTTTTAGACCGCTCGGCTAATCCCGCGCGGCTAGGGCTGTCTGTACTAAGGGTGAACGGTGGTATCGTCGCAAAGAGGCTTCAAGTGCAGATGTGTTGTGGCGTAGCAAGACAGCCACGCCACTCGGAGGTAGCCGAAAGGCACGCGTACACACACGCCGGCTGGCGTGAGTTCTGGAACAGGATACTTAATTAATGCTATAAGAAAAGTATGCAGCTCCTTGAATACTTAACTTTAATGCATCCTTGTGGTACATCGTTATTGACGATACAAATGAGACTATCTCCAGATACGGTTAATTACAATCACTGTAAGGCTAATGGCGCCTTGCTAGGTCGTAGCCATGGACTTAGCTGAAGGCTATTCTAACGGTCTCTCGGCAAATGAGAGCAAGGCTTCGTCAGTGTAGTCGCTAACAAAGTCGTCGTACAACTGGGGCGAGTGCTAGTCCGCCTTTCTAGACCTGCCATGTGGTGGCGCTAGGTCTGCAAGTACTGACAGTGGCGACACGCGGGTCCGACATGTACTAATGGACCGCGGCCGATTTAAGCTACCACCTAGCAAGTGTGGTGTCTGGCGGTGACACCACAGATGTAACTGAATGACTGCTGGCAGCCATCCCATATGGCGGGGGCAGAGGGCGCTCGTGGTACTGACCCTGGAGGCGTGGCTCAGCAGCTGCACACCATTGGGCCTGCTAGATCCTACGTGACCGCTATTCGCATTTGACAGAAACTTGCAATTCTATTTCCAACTTCGCGACACGCGTGGGGGAGGGGGTACCGATACATGACAATACACCAAGCATGTAGTATATTTCATGCACGTTCGACGTTTGTTGCAGACAGCATTAAGTTGTTGATATTTTAATGTAATTACGTCTCTCAATCCATTTCCCGGCAGATCACCGAAGTGAAGCGCTGTCGTGCTGGGTTAGCACTTGGATGGGTGACCATCCGGTATGCCTAGCGCTGTTGGCTAGCGGAGTGCACTCAGCCCTTGTGTGGCATACTGAGGAGCTGCTTGATTGAGAAGTAGCGGCTCCGGTCTCGGAGACTGGCGTACGGCCGGGAGAGCGGTGTGCTGACAACATGCCGCTGCATATTAGCATCCAGTCAACCCTGTGGTCTGAGGATGACATGGCGGCCGGTCAGTACCATTCGTCTTTCTAAGGCCTGTTCGGAAGATTTTAGTTTAGTATGTCTCTCAGTAGCCCCTGACACAGTTCTGCCCACAAAGAACTTGACCTACTGCACAGCGTAACAAAATTGTGCGTCATGACTCAACGTAAATCAACAGTCTTACGTCCGAGGTATGCACCCTCTGAGTCATCGAGCGACATAAGAAACAGAGCGGAACTCTTCGCAACGCCTTTATAAAGCGGAGGCACACGGCCTTGTGGATGACATCGAAGTAGACTGAGGCTTTTTGCGGATGATGCTGTGGTACATCGAGAGGTTGGAACAATGGAAAATTGTAAATTGACGTATGGTGCAGGGAATGGCAATTGAATCTCAATGTAGAGAAGTGTAACGTGCTGCGAATACATAGAAAGAAAGATCCCTTATCATTTAGCTACAATATAGCAGGTTAGCAACTGGAAGCAGTTAATTCCATAAATTATCTGGGAGTACGCATTAGGAGTGATTTAAAATGGAATGATCATTTAAAGTTGATCGTTGGTAAAGCAGATGCCAGACAGATTCATTGGAAGAATCCTAAGGAAATGCAATCCGAAAACAAAGGAAGCAGGTTACAGTACGCTTGTTCGCCCACTGCTTGAATACTGCTCAGCAGTGTGGGATCCGTACCAGATAGGGTTGATAGAAGAGAGAGAGAAGATCCAACGGAGAGCAGCGCGCTTCGTTAGAGGACCATTTAGTAATCGCGAAAGCGTTACGGAGATGATAGATAAACTCCTGTGGAAGACACTGCAGGAGAGACGCTCAGTAGCTCGATACGGGCTTTTGTTGAAGTTTAGAGAACATACCTTCACCAAGGACTCAAGCAGTATATTGCTCCCTCCTACGTATATCTCGCGAAGAGACCATAAGGATAAAATCAGAGAGATTAGAGCCCACACAGAGGCGTACAGACAATCCTTCTTTGCACGAACAATACGAGACTGGAGTAGAAGGGAGAACCGACAGAGGTACTCAAGGTACCCTCCGCCACACACCGTCGGGTGGCTTGCGGAGTATGGATGTAGATGTAGATGTAGAAACTAAGAATAAGATACATGAGTCTGCTCCAGTGGTGGTGGCGGTCATCCATTTGCAGTCGCATACTGTGCAGCTGCGACAGGTGGTCCAGCGTGTCGGGCGCCGACCACAGAGTGACGCTCCCGGTCTCGATTAGCGCGGGCCATAATTATGTGTGTAGCGGCGCGTAAATCAGGCGGTGGCCGTGGCCTGTTGTCCGGCGCCTGGCCCGGGGCTGCCCTGCCTGCGCCTGCGCTACCGTGGCGCCGCCCGTCGGCCGCGACCGCCAAAAACCATTACGTCGGCCGACAGTAGCAGCGGCGGCGGCGGCGGCGGCGGCAGCGTCAGGGGCTCATATTTCAGTCGCCGTGCTGCGCGCCGGCCAGGTGCGGTTTTGCGGCGGCGCCCGACCGCAGTCGGCACCGGTCGGCCACTCTGTGGCAGGGCGCCGGCAGCCGGCAGTTACACACCGCCTCTGCGCTCGCGCCTCTGCTAACCTGCCTCGCTCTCGCTGAAAAAAAAAAAAAAAAAAAAGATTGTTCTTCGAGTAGAGCGATCCCTAAAACACAAGGTGTTATATGAATGTGTGGTGAATAGGCAGGGATTGAAAGGCTACGAGGGGCGTTTGAACAGTCCGTGCGAAGTCCGAGAGATGCCACTGAACCGGTGGATTTACTTTCATAATCTCTTCTTAAATAATTTAATCTATTTACTAGCGATTCATCAAGACCATTAACACATTTAATCACACTATTTGAACGTGGAGGTAGTTGCCAATGGGTAACTGATGAAAACTAATTTCTTTCAACAAATGGAAAGTTTATCCCTAAAAACACTTTAAAAAAGAAAAAAAGAGATTTAAAAATTATAATCAAAAAGCACCCTCTACATATCAAGGTACATTTTCTTTTTTTTTTTTTTCAGTACGAGCTTTCGGGCTGAGAACCTTGCCACTCACATTTAACACCGCAGTAGTCACGACCGCTCACAACAACCGCTGAAAGACTACACTGCTGCAAATCTGCAACACACCAGACTACTTTAAACTAAAAACTTCAACAACTCGCACAAACACATATACTATGCACCCCGTACGAGAGATGGAAATGGTACCAAACACTCACATTAAAAAAAATTACTTGCCACCGAAAGTGCAACTTGTTTTTAAAAGAAAACTCTTACGGTGGAAGGGTGGCAACTTTATATACTAAAATAAAAACCCATTAAATGCAGTCTTACATGAAATATACAAACATGCTCCATATTACGCATATACCGCCTATCAAGATCATAGGCAAGATAAAAGATATTTCAGGAATTAGGCCTTTACACCTTAATCAATAAATTCGTCAGCACCGAATACGACAAACATGACAGAGACAGCTATTAACGTACGGCAGACCGACAGACAGACAGACAGACACTAACTGCCTAACAAATGCGGACGGGAGACAGACGAGCAAGCTGGGGACGAGAGACTGACCAAGAAAACAAGTAGAATTTAACAAGTAAACGAAACAACATATCACGAAACACTTAATTTCTAAAAAAACCGCGATGTCTGGCGAAGACCTGGCGCAGCACCCCCAAAACGCTCTCTCGAACCGTCCGCTGCCAGCCGCTTCAACGGACGCATGAAGGCGCGCCGATCTCCCGTCTCACGGCGGCGCAGCTCACGCCGGCGAGACTGATGTCGTGGGTTGACTCTTCTTGCCCTCGTGTCGGCCGCGAAGCCACTACCCCTCGCTATACGGCGCGGCCCACTGGACTCACGTGGCGACCTCACATGCGCCGACGCTCAAGACGGACAAGTCATCTTGTGTCTCAGTGCGCGACCCACCAACCGATCGATCCAACCGCCAATGACCGTTGCCTGAACAAACTCGAGCAGACTGGCTGCCTAACACATACTAGCACTGCCCCATACTGACGCGGCTGACCAACTGACCCTTCGGCGAGCTTATCGCGCCCCTTAAATGCACGTGAACAGGCAACCTTTCCCCTTTCAACCAGAGAGAGACACCAAAGCTGCGATTGCCACAGCGGCGCCACCGCCAGAAACGGAGGGCGACTACTTCACACTACGCGCTGCGGCGAGCTCTTCAAAATAGCAAATTTTACCATGGCTCACTCACCACCGGCGCGTATCGAGGTCATGTTTAGTTAGTAGCATCTTTGGAAAGAATGCAAATTGTGTTTGGCATTCGTCTGAATCAAGGAAGTCGACTGATTGTCAAAAAAATGGACGAAAAAGTATTTCGTGAGGACGAAAAAGGATTTCGTGTGTGGTTAAACATCACTTTATGAAAGGCAAAACGCTTCAGGAGACTAAAGAGAAGCTTGAGAAACATTACAGTGACTCTGCACCTTCGATTAGAACAGTTTATAAGTGGTTTAAAAATTTTCGGAGTGGTCATATGGGCACAAGTGACGCTGAACGTTCTGGACGCCCTGTGGAGGTTACGACTCCAGAAATCATTGATACAATTCATGATATGGTGATGTATGACAGAAGAGTTAACGTGCTTGAGATTGCTGGTGCTGTGGGAATCTCGAATGAATGGGTACATAATATTTTGAAATAAACACTTGGACATGAGAAAGCTATTCGCAAGATGGGTTCCGCGATTGTTCACGCTTGACCAAAAACGGAATCGTGTGAAGTCTTGCAAGGACGGTTTGCAGCTGTTCAGGAAGAATCCGCAGGACTTAAAGCGTCGTTTCGTCACTGTGGATGAAACATGGATACATTACTATACTCCTGAGACCAAACAACAATCTAAATAATGGGTTACCAAGGGGGAATCTGCACCAAAAGAGGCGAAGACCGTTCCTTCAGCCGGAAAGGTTATGGCGACTGTCTTTTAGGATTCGCAAGGGATAATCCTCATCGATTATCTGGAAAATGGTAAAACTATTACAGGTGCATATTATTTACCGTCATTGGATCGTTCGAAAATAGAGCTGCAAGAAAAACGCGGGCAATTGGACCGCAAAGAGGTCCTTTTCCTTCATGACAATGCACCAGCACACACCTCACTCAGCAATTGAGGTCGCAAAATTATTGGAAACAGGATTCCAAATCGTTTGACATCCTCCATATTCTCCAGGCGTGGCTCCCTCAGACTACTATTTGTTCCCCAATTTAAAGAAATGGCTGACAGGACAAAGATTTTATTCAATCGAGGAGGTGATTTCGGAGACTAATAGCTATTTTTCAGACTTGGACAATTCCTGTTATTCGGAAGCACTCCGTCTTCAGGCCACAAGTGGCCCGTCGGGACCATCCGACAGCCGTGTCATCCTCAGTTACGGATGCGGATAGGAGAGGCGTGTGGTCAGCACACCGCTCTCCCGGTCGTTATGACGGTATTCTGTGACCCGAGCCGCTACTATTCGGCATCACGAGGCTGAGTGCACCCCGAAAAATGGCAACAGCGCATGGCGGCCTGGATGGTCACCCATCCAAGTGACGGCGATGCCCGACAGCGCTTTACTTCGGTGATCTCACGG
This sequence comes from Schistocerca cancellata, assembly GCF_023864275.1. Classification (NCBI taxonomy): domain Eukaryota; kingdom Metazoa; phylum Arthropoda; class Insecta; order Orthoptera; family Acrididae; genus Schistocerca; species Schistocerca cancellata. Next base: position 173,147,100 of record NC_064631.1, read on the forward strand.
GAAGCGGTGTATCCACTGCGGCAAGTCGGTTGCCATTATTCGGAAGGGATCAACAAATTAAAACAGGGTTGAACGAAGTGTTTAAGTCTAAAAGGAGGCTATGACGAAAAATAAAAAAGGTTTACGCCAAACACGTAAGTAGTTTTTATTTTTGCACGGACTTTTCAAACGCCTCTCGTATTTAGAACTTGTACAGAAGCCGGACGGCAGCTGTAAGAGTTGAGAGGCATGAAAGGAAAGCACTGGTTGAAAAGGGATTGAGGCAGCGTCGTAGCCTATCCTCGATGTTATTGTATCTGTACATTGAATAAGGAACAAGGAAAATAAAGAAAAAATTTGGAGGATGAATTAAAATTCAAACTTTGCCGACAACACAGTAATTCTGTCATTGACAACAAAGGACTAGGATGAGCAGCTCAAAGGAACGGACAATGTCTTGCATGGAGGATATAAGATGAACACCGAAAAAAAGCAAAACAAGAAGAATGGAATGTAGTCGATTAAATCAGATGATGGTAAGGAGATTAGGAGACGAGATACACAAAGCAGTAGATGAGTTTTGTTATTTTGGCAGCAAAAAACTCATGATGGACGAAGCGGGGAGGATTAAGTTGTTGACTGGCAATGAGAAGAAAACCGTTCCTGAAGAAGAGAAATGTGTTAACATCGCCGACCGGTGTGGCCGAGCGGTTCTAGGCGTTTCAGTCTCGAACCGAAAGAGCGATGCGGTCGCAGGTTCGAATCCTGCCTCGGGCATGGATGTGTGTGATGTCCTTAGGTTAGGTTTAAGTAGTTCTAAGTTCTAGGGGACTTATGACCTCAGATGTTAAGTCCCATTGGGCTCAGAGCTATTTGAACCATTTTGTTACACATTGATCGAAAAAATATCGCAAGACCAAGAAGAAGTTGTGCGGTATGAACAAAAGTTCGTAGGCCTATTTCTACACCTGAAAGATGATGTCCATTCAAATTTCCCGCCATCGTATAACAGTGGCGCTAGTACCAGCACTATGAGGATGCAAATCAGGTTTGCTATAAATACACGCTGTAGTGGTCGTGAGCGTTAGTTACCTCTGAGATTGGAGATGATTTTAGTCAAGAATTCCTTTAAGGCGATGAGACGCCATTGTCAACACCTCACTGAGTTTGAATAAGGTCGTGTAATGGGGCTCTGAGAAGCCGGATGTTCCTTCTGTGATACAGCAGAAAGAAAATGGTTCAAATGGCTCTGAGCACTATGCGACTTAACTTCTGAGGTCATCAGTCGCCTCGAACTTAGAACTAATTAAACCTAACTAACCTAAGGACATCACACACATCCATGCCCGAGGCAGGATTCGAACCTGCGACCGTAGCGGTCACGCGGTTCCAGACTGAAGCGCCTTTAACCGCACGGCCACACCGGCCGGCTACAGCAGAAAGACTTGGCAAGAATGTGTAAGTAGGCTGTTTATGTTTTCTTATTGGCAACGTTACGTAGCGCTCTGTATGAAAATCACTGGCTGTGCTGTATGCAGTCTGTGGCTAGTTTGCATTGTTGTCTGCCATTGTAGTATTGGGCAACGGCAGCTCGATGTGAACAGCGCGTAGCGTTGCGCAGTTGGAGGTGAGTCGCCAGCAGTGGTGGATGTGGGGAGAGAAATGGCGGAGACTTGAAATTTGTAAGACTGGATGGCATATATATTATGATTATTAAGGTAAATACATTGTTTGTTCTCTATTAAAATCTTTCATTTGCTAACTATGCCTATCAGTAGTTAGTGATTTGTGAAACGTACAGGTTAATGTTAGTCAGGGCCATTCCTTTGTAGGGATTTCTGAAAGTCAGATTGCATTGCGCTAAAAAATATTGTGTGTCAGTTTAAGCACAGTCGTGTATAAATGTTCAAAAGGGGACGTTTCAAATGTAGCCACTGAATGTGATTACCGGCAGCTGTGGTCACAAGAATACGGTCGCAAGAGGACCGGGCTCCGTACGGCCTCGTGGCTCTTACGAGAGTGAAGTCATCGTGTTCGACGAATGGCTCTGGTGCATCGTACTACAACTGCAGCATCAATTTGAGCAGGTGTTGGCGCACTGTGACACAACGAACTGTTAAAAATCATTTGCCTCAAGGAAGCTCTGAGGCAGAATCCCTGTAGCGAACATTCCACCGACCCAAAGTCACCGCCATTTGCGACTTCAGTGGTGTCAAGCGAGAGCTTATTGGAGGGCTGGGAGGGAAGCCTGTTCGACTACAAGAAGGGATCGGTTGGTAAGACAGATTCTGAGACATCAAGGGAGCACCAATTTGCTGTAGGAGGGTAAAAATCGTAAAGGGAGACCAAGAGATAAACACAGTAAGCACATTCAGAAGGACACCGGTCGCTCCTGTTATTCGGGGACAAAGAGCCTTTCACAGTATAGGGCAGTGGGGTGAGCTACATCAAACCAGTCTTCGAGTTGACGACCGCAACAACAACACCAAGCCCGTTCACGCCGGCACTCTGTCGAGCAGTGAGACGTTCCCCTTGGTCCTTGGAGTAAGTGTACCTTTAGTAATGTAATATTGGATACATCCCTTCCTGAATCTGGAAATTTAAACACCCGTGGCTCCTTCTGCACAAGTCATGCAACTCGAAGTGTGGGAGTAAATAAACTGTAGTTTCGAAGAAAGGAATAAGAGTATTTATTCTTTTATTGACTGTTGAAGTGACACATTTTAGCCAACTTTTAAAGTTACTACATCTTACTCCTGCAAGGAAATCGTTGAGAGGGATGAGTTTGCTTCTACGTTGTCACTTCTTCCAATCTCGGTGCAGTACTGGAAACTGCGACTCGCATCGCTTTCTGCACGCGCATTCGTGGTCTATATTTCAGGTTAACCACTGTCAATCCTGAAAAACCTACCTCACATTAGCAGGATGTGGCGGAAGGTGTCAAAACTCGTATGGCCTTGTTGATGAGAAGCAGAAGTTGCTTTGTTTTTTTTAATTTATTGGCTTTCGGGTCCTGGTACCTGCCCATACACGCATCTCAAAAAGTGTGATGTCAATTATGCCGATACGAATGTGAGGACAAAACAATACCCGGTTCCGGAGGGGAGAAAGTCTCCGACCCAGAAATCGAACTAGGGCCTCTTCGATTAGAATTCCTTCGCGCTAATCGCGCAGCTTCCTCGGCAGACTGGGAAACAGAGTTCGATTTCAGTGTGAAGCCTGAAGAAATATCAAAGAATTTCTCTTGTTGTTCTGTGGTAGGTATAAGTGTTGATGGAGATTCTGTACTATAAGGATCTTTCATCGAAATGTGTTGATCAACTTCTTATGGAATGTACGTCAGAAAGTAGATACTTATAAAACTTAAACGACCTGCAAACACTCACCTCAATTATTCACTCAACTGAAAATGATTTTCTTCTAAGACAGTGTGAAGCGCAGGGAAAACGTAATGTACATCTTTATCATTCAACTTATTCTTCCACAATAGCGGTTCCTTTCTGAAAGATGATATTTTGACTGTCAGTTGCAGATTGTTGGTTTGATTACTTTGAAGGAATACTTTCTATTAATTGAAAATAACTTCAAAATCAGCACTGTCTACGAACTTCCAAGAACTCAAACGTTTCTCTTGAAGAAGACATTCCCGAATTCGTACACCCTTTTCAAGTTAATGAAAATATCTCGAGTTAAGTGGGAGACATTTAAGGAAGTTTACAACTTCGATCACTGATTCAAGAACAGCATGGATGACAAACAAGGATCATGCGTTTTGATGCCAGTGCTTTTCGTTTGCTAAAATAGTATTTCCAAGTAGCACAGCGTGCATTTAATCCACAGTATTATGCAAAATGATTTAAAAATCTTGCAATCGACTCACCATGAGAATGGGAACAAATGAAAAATATCCCGGATGCACGCCAGAAAGATGATGGAATGCGCCGGGAAAACTACAGAAAACATGTTCTCGTGGTTTGGTTACCAGTCTACCGTAACTTGGATCCAGATGTTCCATTTTACTACGAAATATGCTTTCAGTGGCTAGGATAGCTAGGACTTTGAAACAAATGACACTCTCTGGCCTTTCTTCAACAGTAATACATGTAAAACTGAAATTCGGGAAACTGTTGTTATACTTTCTGCATTTTCGTCTATTCATGTCTTTAGATATGCATGGTACATTTGAAATATCATGATTTGTACCTATATTACAAGAACTTGTCCATGCTGACAGAGAAACGCAAACCACAAGAGACAAATAATAATTAAAAATGCTCTGCATTCGACCAAATTAACCTTAAAACTAATGTGTCACGTAATACGATTTACTGACGTCCACCTCGCTTCGTCATTTGATTTTGGATAGTATGATGCTGTATGACATTGCGTTCACAGAATGTTCCAAATTCATTTGACGTGAACTAAGGGCCGTTGTCTAACACTATCACTTCAGGTAAACCTCAGAGGCAAATATAGAGGACAACGCCTGAATTGTGCTACGTGAGGTTGTCGAGGGCATTGACACAGCAAAAGGAAACGTGCTCTACGAGTCAACCACAATCAACCAGGGAGTGTTCCATAAAGGTCCCGCAAGTCTATGTGCACACGTTGCAATAGTGGTTGCCACTTCGGCCAAGCAGAATTTTTTTGAGGCGAAGCTGACTGATTATCCGCACCTGCATGACACTGTGACGTCATCTGTTCTATTTGGGTGTCCATACCCTACCAAGTACAGTGTTTACGCGCTAATTGTGTCGTACGACAGCGTCCCTGGTGAAGTAACTGCAACACTTCTTTTTGAAAATCTTTGGGGATCAACAAACATGACTGTACACTGTCATTTTGAGCAAGAATCACACGTTTTTGTACAGGGACGCTGTGTCGAAGTGCAAAGTATCGATTCACTGCAGAGTTCTTTATGCTAGGCAATGAGCGAGGCCAAGATGTGCGAATGCGTGTTAGCAAAATGTTCAAATCAAAATCAGCTTCCGTGGCCCGTACAATTTTCCTATAGTTCAGCGGAAAAGATTGAAGCAATTCAGAATCCTCAGCATCGATGTACCAACTAGATGCAGCAGAAGCGTCAAAGTCTGTATCAGGGCCAACCGGAAAACGTGAAACTGCATGTGCATTATCATGTTGAGCTGCTGGACGAAAGCCGGCCGTGGTGACCAAGCGGTTAAAGGCGCTACAGTCTGGAACCGCGTGGCGGCTACGGTCGCAGGTTCGAATCCTGCCTCGGGCATGGATGTGTGTGATACCCTTAGGTTAGTTAGGTTTAAGTAGTTCTAAGTTCTAGGGGACTGATGACCTTAGAAGTTAAGTCCCATAGTGCTCAGAGCCATTTGAACCATTTTTGTTGGACGATACACAATCTCGTACTGGTACTGAGACAACAACAAAGCCCATCTTTGCAATTTTTGGGAAGTTCTTACAAGAACCGGTTTCATCGGATGAAATAAGGACCGCAGAGACTTGTGGTCCGGTACTAAGTAGAATTTTCTGCCATACAATTAGTGATGGAATTTGGTGACACCGTACACAGTAGCCACAGCGTCTTTATCAATACTTACATTGAGCTTTGGACAACACATTTAATGAAAAAGCAATAGGCCTGTCTTTATCACCAATCATGTGCGAAACAACTGCACCATTTCTGTGAGAGGAAGCGTCAACTTGCAACACAACTGGTTTTTCAGGATCAAAGTGAACTAAGCATCGATCACTGGGCAATGCATCTTTAAATTTTTGAAAAGCAATTTGGCACTCATCTATCCAAACAAAGAGGACATTCTTGTGACTCAATGGAGCTGCGACTTGCGCAGCATTCGATATGAACCGAAGATAATAGTTCATTTTCCCTAATACTGACTGTAATTCTGTGACATTGCGAGGAACTGGCAAGTCTCGTATGGCTAGCAAATGCGACTGAAGAGGATGCACTCCTTGACTGTTTATGACATGATCAACATACTGCAACTCAGGGCTGAAAAAATCACACTTGGAGAGTCTACACTTTAGTCCGCATCGGATAACACATGAAACAAAGCACGCATATTTTCAATATGTTCTTCAAGTGTACAATCTACTACAACAGTATCGTCCAGATATTTTGAACAGTTTGACACTTTAGCAGTCAACTATTCCAAATCCCGTTGGAAAATGGCGGGTACGGAAGCACTGCCAAAAGACAAATGCAAAAATTTAAACAAATCCAAATGAGTATTCACTACACACACTTTTTGAGATTCTGCATCGAGTGTTACTTGGAGAAATGTGTCGCGCAAATCAATTTTTGAAAAGCAGCGACCAGCGCCTGATTGTCCATGAGATCATCTGGGCGTGGCAATGGTTAAGTATCAATCACAGTTTGGGGGTTGACTGTAGACCTAAATTCAACACAGAGGCTGTAAGACGTCGTGGTCTCCTGAACCTTCATTGCTTACATATTCCACCCTCACAATCATATTCCGCACATCAAGATGCTTCATTCGAACCCAAACTCGATAAGATAAAGTCAATGTTGTATGAATTTATTTAAACGATATGCAATTAACAAGTAAATCGCAAGTGCACACCGAGATTGAAATACTCGAGGATGGCGTACACACACATACTTTCAAGACACGATGGTCACAAAAGCTTTCAGTTTGGGAGAGGCAAACCGCATGCCAGGAGGCCAGTCCCTTCTGAGGACGAGACAACCTATCTACGTCGGCCAGCGACCGCCTGTAGAGCAGGCAGAGTTTGCTCGAGTGAAAGGGAGAATGATCCCGTGTTCAGCTTAAAAGCAAATTCCGTTACATTGTATGGAAGTGCCCAGCCTACGCATTCTTTACAAACATAGCACGTAGTTTCAGAGGTTTTCACAGGGAGACAGCAAACGTCAAACACCGATGCTACAGATTTCCGGTTTGGTCGCCTTAAACGAAACGTCATTCTCCCGTTTTAGAAGAGCAATGCTGATTTGCAGACGATATTCCTAACGCCTTGAGCTGAAGGAGTAATAGAAGAGACCGAAAGATATACCCCATCACGTCTGGTGTGGAGAGGGGCCATTCCGTTGTCACTCTTGGAGCGAGAACACGTAACGAGAGTGTGTGCACTTGTACTTGTACTCAAAGAGCGAGGAACAAGTCTCTCCTCAGTACTTCACTGGGAGAGCACCTCTGTCGAGAGTGAATCGGAGTGAGACTCTATATTGAATCCTTGTGATTAAGCGTTGTTCATTGTGTTGTCTGCCACACTTATTGTGCAGTGTGAAGGGACAGAGTTATAGTTAAACGCCTGCGAGCGAATTTTAGAGTGGCATCGTGGTGGACTAGTTATCTTGCCAGTGTACCATGCCAATAGTTAGACTAGGGGCGAATAGGAGTCCTCGACTTCATCAAGGCGTTGGAAGAGTTATATTGGCGAAGGTCAATCCAGATAGAACGAGAGTTATCTTATTTGTCAGATGCGGACAGCAGTCATTGAAGCTTACGGTATTGTGCGCTACAGCTCTTGCGAACCCCATATTTCCTCCACGACAGTACACTTCACTGCATTTCACATGTGACAGCCACGACTGTACTTAACAACATTGTAACGGATAATTATTCAAGTTGAGTAGGCGCGGCTATCAGCCATGCTGTCAAGTCAATAAGAATCTTAAACTTTGTATAGAAATGTCATCAGCGAATCCTATCCTTAAGAGGTAACTTCACATTCCGAAAAGAACTCGGAAATAACTTGTTCAGTTCATAACTAAAAGTGCCATTGTGATTTCTCAGAATTTTTTGCAAAAAAATATTAATTTTCGTTAGTTTCATGTTTTTCTTATACTAACTAGTTCTACTCCAGTACCCAAGTATCACGCTAGTTACGTAAGAAATTTTGTGAATTTTTTTGTCATTTCCTTACAACGGACGACTCCAGAAGATATTTATTGCTGAAAGTTTTTCAGGCATTTCTCTTCAGAACGTTTGGAGCGTCTGTCTGACTTCTGTAGTAGTGTGGGGGAGGAAATTGCATCTTACAGGAGCCACAGGGTAAAGGGTACATCTCAGATTAATCCGTTGCGCAGAATGACAAAATAGCACCCACAAGGCGAATGCGACCTGAAGGTTTGGGGAGCAAAACCAATGGACTTGCCCATTGACTAGCTAGTATCGGCACAATACCTCCACTATCTTGCAATTCTTTACGTTCAGCAGAAACTTTGTCCCATAATACCATGGGAATGTATGGGCACGCCAAAATTTTCGTTGACCATTGTCTTTCAGTATAATGCGTGTAACAAAACTGGTAGCCTTGCCTAAACCTTCAGAAGAGAGTTCTGGGAATTCTTTTAGCAAGCTAGCTACAATGTCTTTTGCATGGAACGCAGACACTTAGAACGCATTCTCTTGAATGTCAAAGCCAAACAAATCAAATGAATCGATCCAAATATGTTCTCACAATCACGCGATTGTAGCACTGTATAAGCTACTCTTCGCGTATGCGAGCGATACATGGCAGGAAAAGTACATTTTCCGAGAAAGGGAATGTCCTGTCCATTATAATTCGCCAGTTGTGTGCTAGTTTTAGACAGGTGTGGGGAGCCTAGCAGTTCATGTGTGTGACGATTCAGCAATGTGACATATGCACCCACGTCCAACTAAAATTTTACACGTTTCCCACAAAGACGTAAATGAACAAAAAGTTTGTTGGGCTGGCGTTCCATTGAAAAACTGTACACTTGCTAGTATTGGTAACACCTGTTGCAGACTTTGAATCTACTTCATTAATGACATGGGCCTTGTGACTAGATTTTTGTGAGTGGGCACAATTCTTATGTTTGTTCATCTGCATCTACATCTACATGGATACTCTGAAAATCACATTTAAGTGCCTGGCAGAGGGTTCATCGAACCACCTTCACAATTCTCTATTATTCCAATCTCGTATAGCGTGCGGGAAGAATGAACACCTATATCTTTCCGTACGAGCTCTGATTTCCCTTATTTTATCTTTGTGATCGTTCCTCCCTATGTAAGTCGGTGTCAACAAAATATTTTCGCGTTCGGAGGTGAAAGTTGGTGATTGTAATTTCGTGAGAAGATTCCGTCGCAACGAATAACGCCTTTCTTTTAATGACGTCCATCCCAAATCCTGCATCATTTCTGTGACACTCTCCCCTATTTCGCGATAATACAATACCTGCTGTCTTTATTTGCACTTTTTCGATGCACTCAGTAAGTCCTATCTGGTAAGGATCCCACACCGCGCAACAGTATTCTAAATGACGGACAAGCGTAGAGTAGGCAGTCTCCTTAGTAGGTCTGTTACAATTTGTAAGTGTCATTCCAATGAAACGCAGTCTTTGGTTAGCCTCCCCCACAACATTTTCTGTGTGTTCCTTCCAATTTAAATTATTCGTAATTGTAATTCCTAGGTATTTAGTTGAATTTACGGTTTTTAGATTAGAATGATTTATCGTGTAACCGAAGTGTAACGCGTTCTTTTTAGAACTCATGTGGATGACCTCACGCTTTTCGTTATTTAAGGTCAACTGCCACTTTTCGCAAAATTTCAATATTTCTTCTAAATCGTTTTGCAGTTTGTTTTGATATTCTGATGACTTTATTAGTCGATAAACGACAGTGTCATCTGCAAACAACCGAAGACGGATGCTGAGATTGCCTCCCAAATCGTTTATATAGACAAGGAACAGCAAAGGGCCTATAATACTACCTTGGGGAACGCTAGCAATCACTTCTGTTTTACTCGATGACTTTCCGTCAATTACTACGAACTGTGACCTCTCTGACAGGAAATCACGAATCCAATCACATAACTGAGACAATATGCCATAAGCACGCAATTTCATTACAAGTCGCTTGTATCGTACAGTGTCAAAAGCCTTCCGGAAATCCAGAAGTACAGAATTGATCTGAAATCTCTTGTCAATAGCACTGAACACTTCATGTGAATAAAGAGCCAGCTGTGTTTCACAGGAACGATGTTTCCTAAACCCATGTTGACTGTGTGTCAATAGGCGGTTTTCTTCGAGGTAATTCATTACGTTCGAACACAATATATGTTCTAAAATCCTGCTGCATATCGACGTTAACGATATGGGCCTGTAATTTACTGGATTACTCCTATTACCTTTCTTGAATATTGGTGTGACCTGTGCAACTTTCCAATTTTTGGGTACGGATCTTCCGTTGAGCGAACGGTTGTATATGATTGTTAAGTATGGAGGTAATGCATCAGCATACTCCGAAAGGAACCTAATTGGTATACAGTCTGGACCAGAAGACTTGCATTTCTTAAGCGATTGAAGTTGCGTCACTACTCCGGGGATATTTACAGGGTTATTACAAATGATTGAAGCGATTTCACAGCTCTATAATAACTTTATTATTTGAGATATTTTCACAATGCTTTGCACTCACATACAAAAACTCAAAAAGTTTTTTTAGGAAACTCACAAATGTTCGATATGTGCCCCTTTAGTGATTCGGCAGACATCAAGCCGATAATCAAGTTCCTCCCACACTCGGCGCAGCATGTCCCCATCAATGAGTTCGAAAGCATCGTTGATGCGAGCTCGCAGTTCTGGCACGTTTCTTGGTAGAGGAGGTTTAAACACTGAATCTTTCACATAACCCCACAGAAAAAAAATCGCATGGGGTTAAGTCGGGAGAGCGTGGAGGCCATGACATGAATTGCTGATCATGATCTCCACCACGACCGATCCATCGGTTTTCCAATCTCATGTTTAAGAAATGCCGAACATCATGATGGAAGTGCTGTGGAGCACCATCCTGTTGAAAGATGAAGTCGGCGCTGTCGGTCTCCAGTTGTGGCATGAGCCAATTTTCCGCGGGCTACGCGTGAAACTTGCCCGCACGCGTTCAACCGTTTCTTCGCTCACTGCAGGCCGAACCTTTGATTTCCCCGTACAGAGGCATCAAGAAGCTTTAAACTGCGCGTACCATCGCCGAATGGAGTTAGCAGTTGGTAGATCTTTGTTGAACTTCGTCCTGAAGTGTCGTTGCACTGTTATGACTGACTGATGTGAGTGCATTTCAAGCACGACATACGCTTTCTCGGCTCCTGTTGCCATTTTGTCTCACTGCGCTCTCGAGCGCTCTGACGGCAGAAACCTGAAGTGCGGCTTCAGCCGAACAAAACTTTATGAGTTTTTCTACGTATCTGTAGTGTGTCGTGACCATATGTCAATGAATGGAGCTACAGTGAATTTATGAAATCGCTTCAATCATTTGTAATATCCCTGTACTTCTAGGTTACTCATGCTGGCAGCTGTTTTCGATTCGAATTCTCGAATATTTACTTCGTCTTCTTTAGTGAAGGCATTTCGGAAGGCTGTGTTTAGTAACTCTGCTTTGGCAGCACTGTCTTCGATGGCATCTCCATTGCTATCGTGCAGAGAAGGCATTGATTGTTTCTTGCCGCTAACATACTTCACATACGACCCGAATCTCTTTGGATTTTCTGACAGGTTTTATAGACAAAGTTTCGTTGTGGAAAGTGTCATAGGCATCTCGCATTGAAGTCCGCCTATCTTGGGGATTTCCATTGCAAACACACGAATTGTACATATCCTTTCCTGTCACAAGCGTAGCACTGAGCTTGTTGGGATGGGCAGACTTGGTGTTTGTGCCATGAATAACACAGAGGGCAAGACTTAATTCTGTTCGCCTGTGTAGCCAGTAGTTTAATGACCTGCTTACGTGGCGTGGAGTGCTGTTTACTTGGAGTGGCGAGTGCAAGCTGCTGCTGCTCAATGGGCCGGTTGCAAACAAGAGACTCAACCTGACAAAATACCTGGCTATTCAAATTTAAGGGCGGACAGGGCACGTGAATCCTACTGATCTAATATTTGCGTTACCTGCTGAAGCGATGGATTGGACTGTTTCAAAATCTGGTCTCTGAGTTTGACATCAGGGACATTCACACGACTGCATCAAGCAACATAACATCTGAGTATAAAGCACCAGAAGTACATTTGAATTTGCATTTCATCGTAATATCCTGCAAATATATTACCCACTTATGATAAGTTTGTTCTGACTGTGTTTTGCAACTAAAGAATTTATACCTAGCTGCTACCACATTTATTCGTTGGTCATAATAGTTAACGAATCTACAACCTTTTTAAATGAAAGTTTACTTGGAGTGGTGTTAGGAAATAGTTTGTTTAGGAGCCTAAACACTGCACTTCCTACCGCTGAGAGAAAGTAATAGCTTTTCACAGTACCTGATACATTGTGAACAATTACATGTTCACGAAACTGGCGAAAGAGGGGTATAGCAGCTGTAGTAGGTGGTGCTTGTTCCATAAGGCATGCGGCATTGGCCAGTAGCTGCTGCACCATGTTGTGCAGTGTAGATATTTACTGGGTCTGGAACTGAAACATCTGCATTAACTGTGTCGCAACTAACACTCGCGGCTGTGGCGCCTGAGCAGGTGGTGGGATAGGTGGCATTTTGGAAGAGACAAATGCAAGAAATAGGCAAGACAAGCAAGAAAAACAAGTACAAAAGCAAAGGGAATTGCTCCAACGTCCACCTGAAACCACTGCTTTGCAAAGGAGACTGTTAAAGCAAGTAAACGCCCTGCAAAGTAAAGACAAGAGAGATTTAAGGCCCCAACAAATCACTCTGTGGCCGCCAGGCACTTAGTTCTTCTTATGACTCGCCGCCAAAGTGGGACCTTGCCCACTCGTCCAATATAGAGTGCCTAGGAAGCTGTTTTCTTGGACAGCTAGGCAACAATTCGAGCAAATCGTATTAATGGACTTTATTAGAATGAGTTAAATTGATAATCCTTAACTATGTTTTTTTTCACAATGAAGTGTCGCCGTCAATTGGCGACATGCAAGTAATCAATGTCCTTTGGTATACAGGTATACAATTTCCATGCAAGTAATTAATACAGATCACAAGTGACGGCTTGCCTCCTAGTGCGGCTCCCCTAGGGCGGCCGTGGCTAGGCGGCGCATCGATTTTGTTCTCTTCGTGCAGACGCCGCTCCTGTCGTAGTGTGCGCCTTGTCAGCGTGCTATTGGCTCACATCATCTCACAGCCCTCTCTGCTCTTGCGTTCTTGATCTTCGATTAAATTTTACGACTTTATGACCCTTCAAGAGAATAAACTCATCGCAAAAGGTAGTTAATAAGCAACTGATACTTCCAGACCCTTGATTCCCAAATCGTTCAATATGACTGGCTAAAAAAGGACCGAATTTAGCTAACAGTTCCAAAATCATACAATAATTGCCGTTACGCACATCACCGAACTTTCAGTTTCTCCTCTGAAAGCGAGGCCTCTTGAATGCAGTCGCTTCACTAGGCAACAATCCTCCTCAGAGCGGTCCCTCAATAAATAGTTTCTTCATCAATAGGAGTCCGCCCCTGGCAGCTGAGTGGTCAGTGCGGCGAAATGTCATACCTAACGGCCCGGGTTCGATTTCCGGCTGGGTCGGAGATTTTCTCCGCTCAGGGACTGGGTGTTTTGTTGTCCTTATCATCATCATTTCATCCCCATGGACACGCAAGTCGCCTAAATGGCGTCGACTCGAAAGACTTGGACCAGGCGAACGGTCTACCCGACGGGAGGCCCTAGCCACATGGCATTTCCATTTTATCAACCTGGACAGACGGTAAATTGTCCAGTCGGCCATCAGCCTCACTTCTGTCAAATTAAAGGTACCAGGTTTTTCTAAATTCAAAAGTTTATCGCCGCTTCGTTTTCATGCAGAGCTACTCTTTGTTCTGTATTTTTTCCTATCATTAAATCCTTCGTTCTCAGTCTGAGCCTTATTCTCCAATCGACTGAATGCCAAACAGGGCCCACAATATACAGATCTTTTACTTTTAGAATACCTTCAGCAAATTTCGGTCATTTACTTCACTATTATTTCATTTTTTGTTGGAAGATATTCACTGCCGAGAAACGAAGCCGATCAGCAATTTTTAAAAAAAAAAAAAAAATCCCTGAGAGAAGTTACAAGACTTGTTTTCATCGAAGCCGTATCTTGCGATAATCTCCTTTTAGTTTAGATATACTGTTTGAGATTGGGCCGCAGAACTCAAATCCGTTTCATCTTTCCCAGATTTTATTGTGTCGCTGTATGTTGTTGAGGTTCCTGGCCCTTCAACAAAACTTCTACTTTTACTTTTAAAAAAAAAACTATACATTTTTATGGTTTTGCGGATAATCTGTTTTTGTTCTTTTTTCATTTTGACAATCTTTTACACTCAGTTCCACTAAGTCGCTTTGTCCCATCACTTATTTTAACAATTTTTTATCCAGGAACTGAAATAAAGAAAAGATTACATTGGGAGTTTTATTTCTCTCACGTAATTAGCAGTGTTCTTTGTTCAGACTTCAGACATTGAATAATTACATAAAAACGAGAAATTTCTTTAAGGATGGTATCATCATCATCATCATCAACATTTATTGTGTTAACCGTCCTTTGAGGCCTACAGTAGAAGAACAATATGAGAAGTATGATATAACTATATTATTTATGATGAAACAAAAAAATCTAAATTTCTTTGCATGTGTTCCGAAACAGCTAAATTACCTCCTACTGATTCTTTAAGCATGATTTATTGTAATATATTGTGATTACCTACCTTATATAACTTCGTACGCACTGGCGATGTGATGTTATGAAATTATTCATACAATTCACAAAACATTTTGAAAAATTACAGCACGCATCTAGAAAACTGCGTCAGAGAAATATTCATACATATTACTTGGCCACGATAACTTCACGATTGCGCTTACACTGGCACAAACAGAAAAAAACTGCACTACTTGAAAGATATTCATTCGTCTCCGAGCGCTTGAAAGGTCTCTGTTGGATTCCTTTCATATTTGATTTCTTAAATCTGTTGTCATTTACGGCATAAATTCCTCTTCTAAATTTACTGTGGCGTTTCTGACTATCTGGGAGGAGACTGAGTGGTGGAACGTGTTACTTTTACACATAAACAAGAACGATCTGTCACACTACTACACTTTAAAACACAGTTTATATGTAATTCATGTCACACAGTCTCATACGGAACCTACATCCGCTTTCTTTTATATACTGTATATGGTAAGATACTGTCATCCCCCTTCCCTTCTGTGTGAAAGGATGAGTGAGCAAATGTATTTCTAGTTGCATGCTTGAGGGTAGCAGACAAGCCTGTCTGCTAGAGAACAGTAGGACCAACGTCGGAACAGGTAGCTACGCTTTCTAAAAGCAAAGAGGTTTCTATCCTTAGTATGGTCCTGTCCGTCCCTTGTCATGTTGGTATAGGAAGCTGCCCCTCTGGCCACTTCCGTTTGTATTTGTGAGCCACCCTCAGGAAGGGACCAGGTCAGTCTGTCCGTGGCGAGCGTCTGAAGTGGTAAGATCTCTGGCTAAGCGCATGTCTGCTAAGTCCGTAGGACAATGGATTTCTTAAGTTCACCCTAACTGAAAATTTAATCACCTTTATTTCAGGTTTAGCTCTAAAATATCTAATGTTATCTTAAATTGCAACGCAGTGTAATTTGAGTGTGAAGTTCAGAATATATTCCGGTAGTTTCTTTGTCACTACTTTATGAGTAAAGTGGAACCACGTGTTGATCAGTAACTCTAACTAGCATCATCAATCTTCAATGCGAATGTGCGTGAGATTATAACGTCTCGTCTTGACAATATTTTTCAATATAGCAACTTTTCTTTATGTTCAACCCACGTGGGGTGTACTTTGTGAGACCAGTTCCACGTGCTTATATAATTGTTTGACCCATCAGGTTAATAGTAAATTTTAGTAACCAGTTCGAGGTTTTTCTTTTGTAAATTGCTTTTCGATCTAATTTATTTTGATTATCAAAATTATTGTGGAGTTACACTCTTCGTGTAAACCAAGTTGACCACGTGAAGCATGTGGTGTAATCATCAAAGTAGCTCTCAGCTAATCTTTTCGGGAAGATTTCACAGGGAGTTAGTATGAATTTAGTATACCAGTGTGTGGTAATTACATGACGGACAGGATTGTGCTACGAACGTAATTTCTTTGGGTGAAAATTGAATCGGTTGGTTGTGGTTAATTTCCTCTTGCATATGTTTCAACGTTCTTCGTGTGTTACTTTATGAATGCAGTGTTGTATGCAGTCTCCCAATCTTGGCTCCATATTTGATGTGTTCCGTAAGATTACAAACTCATATTTTCACAGTCCTAAATAAAGCACCAGCTTAGTTATGACTCACGTTTAATATGCTGAAATTTCAATGATCCATGTTAAAATAAATTTCCAAATATAAACTGATTTATTTCTTTTTATTTTAATTCTGTTTTTTATATATATATCACCAGTTGTTGTATGACTATTAAAAGATTATAATAAATGTTAGTCTGGTTGGGAATTTGGTAAGCTAGACTGGATACCTGGTGAAACAGTTGCGCAGTAATGCAAGGTTACCTTCCCCAGACAGCTCACAGTTTTTAACCCGCTTTTATTGTCTATCAGCACCACTTTCATAGCAAATTAAAGCAACAACGTTACACACTGTCAACGTAATTTTGCCGTAGACGCGATGTGTTACTGCTGTACATATTGTGAAGGCTAATGGTGTCGCGCAGGATTAGCCGAGCGGTCTAGGGCGCTGCAGTCATGGACTGTGCGGCTGGTCCCGGCGGAGGTTCGAGTCCTCCCTCGAGCGTGGGTGTGTGTGTGTTTGTCCTTAGCATAATTTAGGTTAAGTAGTGTGTAAACTTAGGGACTGATGACCTTAGCAGTTAAGTCCCATAAGATTTCACACACATTTGAACATTTTTTGGCTAATGGTGGCAGCACTGCTGCAAGCAGCAGACGCTGCGCTCCCCTTACCACGCCTCTCCCTTCGGCAGCCTTAATGTGGGGGCGAGGTCGTTCCCAGCAGCCGCAGCGCGACTCGTCTAGTTATCGTGGCCAGTTTCAATTAGAAATTTCAGGACGCGACCAACAGAGGCGGCTTTTCTTTTGCTTTTGAAGTAAATTCGGGACGGGGCTTCCCCGTCTGCATCGGCGCTCTGTATCTGTCTCTCACGAACTCAGTGCCACCACGCGGCGTATGCCGGCAACAGCACGCGACTCCGCCCCCTTCGGCTCCCGTGGCGGCCAGGCCAAACTCGTGCATTCAGTTCGGCCAGATACACTTAGCGAACAGTCATGTCACTAGTTCCAGCGTTGCAACTAAACGCGACTACGCTAATTGTAGAAAAATTTGTCCAAGTTGTGAAACATATTACATGCTGAATTGTTTGTGTGGACTTAATAACATTTAAGTACCGGGAGGTTATAATTAAACTTTCCCCATTTAACACGTTATAACACGGAAACTAATTACCATAAGGGTAGCAAAGTTGGTAGCATTAATGTGCAGGGTATGAGGTGCATGATTTTCATGCGTCACAGCGCCATCGTCCAGTTCCAGCTATGGCCACCAGGTACCGTGATCATTCATCGTGATTCATAGTCTCACATACGTCACCAGTCGCAGTGCACTTGTTGACGTGTCAACATGAGCTTGGACAAAAGAAGCAGGGCATTACTGGTGAAGCTATTATCAAAACAACAGTAATGGTGCCCTTCGAGAATGTCGCAGGCTGAAAGGTTTACGGAAATGTCCTCTTTATCCACCTGCCGTATGCATCGTGATGAAGTTCTAATGAACTGGAGAACTGGGCGTCGCTCCGAGAAGAGGCCGACGACCGGTTACACCACAGGTGGTTGACGAAATCGCTGTTGCTATGGCAGACAGCGCTGCGCATGCTGTGTCACGACAATTGAACATCCCGTGGTCCACTGTACGGAAGGTGCTTAGAACCATGGTCGAATGGTACCCGTACAAGATCCATAACATACAGTAGCTTGCGTCACAGGATGCACAACGACGTGTTGCCTTAGCTCTCCATTTTCTCACAAGAATTGAAGTTGACGAGGGCTGGCTCTGGACCATCCTATGGACAGACGAAGCTCATTTTTCTCTGACATGTGAGGCGAACACACAGAATTGCCGAGTGTGGGGCGCTTCACCTCCAGTCACTGTGCATGAAGTTCCTCTTTAGGGTGAATGTGTCACCTTATGGTGTAGCTTCACGGCTACATTCATCATTGGCCCATTCGTTTTTGAACAGGTTGGCGCTCAGGAACCAAAGACGTGCAGTGTGACTGGCCAGCGTTACTGCGATATGCTTCGCCAGCATGTCATACCCGCCCTGCAGGAGACAGACGCATTGCACTCAACAGTTTTCATGCAAGCTGGAGCCTCACGGCACATCGTTCGTGAAGTTCACCTGCTTCTCCGAAACACAACTGGAAACGAACGAATTATCATCCGATCTTTCCAAATGCTTGGCCGGCACGATCATCTAATCTCACTCCCTGTGATTTCTGGCTGAGGGGCTTCCTGAAGTGTATGGTTTACTGGGGGAACATTCACATATGTGCTGATCTGAAGCGCAGTATATCAAGAGAGGTAGCCAGGATACCTAAGCACATGCTTCGGTCTGCTGTGCAGAATGCAATCCTGCGCTTTCAGACTCTTCTAGACACTGATGGGCGCCATATTGACCTCCATTTGTAGCAGTAATGGTAACGGTATGTAATGGTATGATGTATCGTAACAACACATGAAAAGTGTTTCAACTGAACTGATTATTTCTCTTCCCCATATCCTTGACATTAATGCTACCAAATTTGGTCATCTTGCGGTAATTAGATTCCATGTTATAACGTGTTAAATAGGGAAAGGCTAATTATAACCACCCGGTATATAAATATGAATCTTTTAATTTCGGTAAAGCATTAAAAAAATTGGCCCAAAAATTGCCGCCCCTAAAATCTGCCAGCCTAGGCTCCAGCGTACTGAGCCTTCTGGTAAATCCGCAACGGGTATGTTACCATAACGTAATTTCATTGTAGCTGCAAAAAAATAACAATAACTGCTTAATAAATACGAACGTAGAAACCTCAGAGATTTCAACTTGAGTAAATAGCAGCTGTCCATAGATATCTGCTTTTACAACATAAACAAACCTGCAGTTCCGAATGTGTACCCTTGGGGCGCTGCTGCGGACGTGCAAGTGTAACAGACTAACGAAAAAGTTGTCAGCTTCACACTTGTACGCTTGGGGCTCTATTGCAGATTTTTTACGATAGATGTATCGAGTAATAAAGGCTTTATAGCCCGTGTTGTTAATTCTCCGTGCTGTCGCGCGCTTTTAGTTTCGTGTTTCTCCTTGGCCGCGCTTTCGGGCTCTCTGTTTGCCTGTAAGGTTGACATTCGGTAGTTGTTCACGGATGCCAAGCGTCGTGGTACTCTACGTTCGTTCCGAACATTTACGTTAACGCTATCATATAGCTTCGCGAGATATAATCACCAGATTTATTGAATGATATCGCAGACAAAGCTACAATAGGAATTCCGGTAAATGTGACAGAAACTACCGGGATTATCGAATTACGAGACCCTTGATGACAGGAAAAGAAACGCATCATCCTAACGTATGTTTTCAGTAGCGGCCATTACAGCATGAAGCGAAACTACCGACACAGAATTATTATGGCGACTGTGAATGTCACAAACCACCGCACTTTCACGTACTCGCGAATCAACGGCAAACTGCAGAGTGAATGTAAAATTAAATTGGACGATAATGAAGCGTGCGTGGATCTCGGCTCTGTCAGGGTAATTACCATATGTCATCAAGTGCAAATATGAAGATTCAATGAAGTGATTAAAACAGTACGTACACTTGACAAGGGCAATACGTGGAAATAGTTCATAGCTTTTGATGCATCCCCACTACCCTAGACTTATATCAGACGACACAATGATGGCAATATTCATTTCCACCAGTTGTTCTATTGCGCTGGGCTTTAGCCACTTCATTGACGTCCTACATTTGTACTTCTGTGGTGAATAAGGGAAGATCGCACGACAGCTTATATTTTGGAAACACGATTCCGTAAGAACTGAGGATGGTAACGTATATTGTTTCAATCACGATTAGCTTTTTGCCAAATAGTAGCTCATTTAAGGTTTTTGAGAATATATTGCTTATAACTGTTCGTTGCAATGTATTGTTTCTTTAACGACTTCTTCTTCTAAAGTCATTTGATTCGTGAAGCCTCTTATAGCGATGATACAGAAATGCGAAGTTTTACGGTAAAATGGCCGTGAAGAATGGTAGAATAGAAATATCTGTGTATTTTAAAATGATTTTTGCTCGCTTTTAGCTGTTCAAACAGAGACACTTCCGTTGTTAATAAAGCAGTCCAAAAACCGAAGTTTAGCTTGAACAACAGTCTTTATCCTTCACCGACCTTCGAACTGGGTTACCCAGTAAGTTGTAGACGGACCTACGATTTAAGATGGGGTCTGCACCAGGCTGCAACTTGCTACTATTTTCACGTTAAGAAATCGTCTCAATAGGAGAAATAAGTGATCAGTGAGAAAAAACACATGGCACTGAAGTGAACCCGTGGCCTTTAGTATAACAGTCATGCACTTGCCTACTTTTTTCCTATTATACCTTACAGTTTTATTTTGTAACATTCCTTCCACCCTATATTCTTATTCCAGTTCCACTGATACTGCAGGAGAGAAACGCTTCAATAACTCCTTTCCTAACACAACTCACTTTGGACTTCTTTGTCACATGTACTTTCTTCACTTCGTTTTTCCTTCCCTTACGCTGCTTCCTTGTTGCCGTGTGTTTCTCACACAAACCATGCCTTTGGAACATGGAATATCTCGTGTGTTCTAAAACAAAGAGAACCCAGTCGGCCTTCTACCTCAGAACCTTGTGCTCAATCGAAATATAAACAGAGTGGCTGGTGCAACTTAAAAACATTTTATCCAGTACGTCTTTTGTTTTCTTCAAAGGCGGTTCTCTGGTATGCAAACGTCAGACAATCATCTGATTTCGACCTACGTGATTTCCGCACCGCGAACAATTTCTCTTCTTTCACTCACTGCAGTACTGGCGTCGGGTATTGTTTAGGCTCGGAACTCGGATCTGTCCGTACGCTACTAACCACAGAGATCGTGTCTGGAGACAACCTGGTAATATCGAATGCTTCCAACGCTGTGTTCCACATGCGCAACAAGATGGTGGTGGAGTGATGTTCTGGAGTGGCATTATATGGCATCACCATACGCTTCTCGTGGTTGTTACACCTCTCGTGGTTGTTGCGGGAAATCTCACTGCCGTGAGGTACAGGGACGCGATTCTGAACGAATAGTACGACATATCACCAACATTTTAGTGACACTTTCATCTTGTTGGGTGATAACTTTCGTGCTCATCGTACTGTTCTCACGAACTCTTCCCTTCAGGATGACACGATCACCAGAATGGAATAGTTTGCCAGTTTCTCGGGCATGAACCCCGTCGAATACGTATGAGATCGACTGAAACAAGCTGTTTTTGGACGTTAGCAATGACTACGTAGAAACGTCATTGAATAGGGATACAATTTGTTGAAAGGCTGGTCTGACGATCTCCTCAGTGATTCAAGCCTGCATCTCAGGAGGTGGTTATTCCACTAGGTATAGACGCTGCTCAGGAGTGGTGCGAAATATCTCAAATGGAAAACAGACGACTTTTTTTCAAATCTGGTTTTACTGCAAATTAATATATCCGTATTCCTCACTGCCAATTCTTTTTTGTTCTTTGTGCCTTGAATTTCAACATAAAGAGCTGATGCAAAACATTTTTTATGTGGGTATAAGAGCGCGAAAGCGCAAACAATTTTCAAAACGAATCAAGCGAAAGTGTATCTATTACGAAACAGTCCGCGCCAACGTCAAGCAGGATTTGGAGATCACACCAGGAAATCTATCAATCAAAAGGCACGCCGCTTACTGTGGAGTCGCACATCACCCCGGCCTCTTGATCACAAACAACTCCTCGTCCGACACTGGAGTCTTGTGTGGATAGCAAACACAGTGTAACAGTAAGAAATTTCCACTCTGCAGCGGAGTGTGTGCTGTTATGAAACTTCCGAGTCTCGGTCCGGCACGCAGTTTTAATCTGCCAGGAAGTTTCAGAGTGTAATAGTATCGGTAGCGGTGACCCCACTGAAGCTTGGGGGATCATGAGTAGACTTGTCAGGGTGGCCGATTTGACCCCCTCAGCCCAGGTGTGTAGGAGAGAAGAGCAAAAGAAGCCACACCCAGATTCGATCCAGTTTATATCTCTTGTAGAGAATACTTTGGAGATTTAACGTCCATGTCTAGCAGGCGGGGTGTGGATGTCGATCGCAGAGTCGTTGGCGATAGTGCTGTCAGACATCCGCCCACGGCCGCAGGCAGTGCAGCATGACTCGGAGCCAAGCGAGTTTGCAAGGCAGACATCAGGTGCAATTGACACACAGAGCTGGACACGCGGTCCTGGTTTGCAGCCTGACGGCGCAAGAGTGAGGTTGCTTGAAGGCCGGAGGATTTCTGGTGATGGCAGTATTATCCAGGCGGCGAACTCTGGCCCCCGACATCTGGATATTAACCCTAAATTACGTTAAGGGGGCAGACGCAAAGGGTGTTGGTGGCTAGAAGGGTCCTCGTTCGACCTTCGGCCCATCGGAGCTGACGTTTGATCGTATGGCGGGCGGCCCCGTAAAGTGACAGACAATGGCAACACAGCAATGCAGCAACCGATGCCTCTCCAAGACACACGGTGGTAGCACGCCCACCAGAGGTCGCCGACTTAATGTCTTTACCTACATGGTGGGTATTACTCGCGGCAGGGCCAGGTGTGATCACATATAGATGGCCCAGTTGTCACGCTGTTCCACTGCCGCAATGCCACAGGTGCGTTTGGATTTCGGTAACACCGATGGTTGTGGACTGTGTGGTTCCACTTATGTACTGAGGCCAGCCGTGAATGGCAAATGCTGTGCTATGTGCTTCGTGCAGTCAGCGTAGTTACATCAGCTGTCACTGCAGCTACAATTGGATAGTTAGATTATTCAGGAACCGTAGTGCACTTTACTATCGATGTTATTAATTCATTTTATTGTTGATGACAGCCTTAGTGATACTAAATGTTTTATTGATTTATTTATTTTTCTGACGCCGTAGTAAGAACGATAGTATACAATTTGATGTAAATAACTGTCGTGTACACTCCAAGAAAACAAAAAAAAAAAAAAACGAGCGAGGTGGCATAGTGGTTAGCACACTGAACTTGCATTCGGGAGAACGACTGTTCAATCCCGCGTCCGACCTTCTTGATTTGGGTTTTCCGTAATTTCCCTAAATCGCTCCAGGCAAATGCCGGGATGGTTCATTTGAAAGGGCACGGCCGACTTCCTTCCCCATCCTTCCCTGATCCGATGAGAGCGGTGACCTCACAGTTTCATTTCTTTCCCCAAATAATTCGTACTAATTCAATCCAACAAAAAAAGAAAAAAAAGAGACCCACACCTCACGGAGGAATTGTCCGAATGGGGCGGAAATCAGCACATCTCATGTACATGTACAGACAAACAAATGATTACAATTTCCGAATATTTGGATCTTCACAAACTGAACAAGTCAATAATGCGTTGGCCACCTTTCTTCATTATGCAAGCTGTTATTGGCCATGGCATTGATTGGTAGAGTTGCTGGATGTCCTCTTGAAGGATACTTGCCTAATTCCATCCAACTGACGCATTGGATCGCCAAAGTCCTGGCCTAGTTGGAGGACCCCGCTCATAATGCTACACACTTTCTGGACTGACGAGACGTCTGCCAAGCTTCCTGGCCACGATTAAACTTGGCAAATACGAGCATAAAGAGAAGAAATTGTCGCCATGTGCGAGCAGGAATTGTCTTGCTGAAATGTAAGCCCAAATGGCTTAACATGAAGGGCAACTAAAAGGGGCGTACAGTGTCACGACGTGCCGCTGTGCTGTAACGGTGCCGATGAAAGCCAAAGATGTCTTGCTACGAACAGAAATGTCAGACCAGACCACCCTGTTACTTATCAGGCCGTATGGCGGGCGACAGTGAGGTTGGTATGTCACTACTCTCTGGGGCCTCTGGACATGTCTTTGGCGGTCATCGGGGTCAGTTAGTAGGACTCATCACTTAAGACAATTCTATTCCAGTGAAAGACATTCCAGGCCGAAGCAGTAAGATAATGTCCGCCCGGACATGGTGATAGTTTCTACTGTTTGTCTTCAAACGCTACTTTGGCCAGCAAGGTCGCCGGATCTCTCCCCAATTGAGGACATATGATTACGGGCTCAGCCACCTAACCAGGTCGGGATTTTGACTATCTGACACGAGAATTGAAGAGAATTTGACAGCATATCCCTCTCTTGCACAAAGGCCAGTGGTTGACCAACGTGTTACTGAGTTCCTCGGTCTGCGTAGCTCTTTCTCTTAACTTTCTGAAATTAGCTGCTGTTCTGCACATGTACGAGGGTCACTCCGAAAGAAATGCACACTAATTTTTTTAAAAAATTAAATCTTTTATTCTACATGTTTGAAAGTTTTACAGTGTGTAGATACATCCTTTAGGAACACTATTTTAATTTCTCCACATATTTTCCATCCCTCTCAACTGCCTTATGCCATCTTGGAGCCAGCGCCTGTATAGCCGCACGGTAAAATTATGGATCAACCTGTTGGAGCCACTGTTTGGCAGCGTGCACAAGGGAGTCATCATCTTCAAACCTTGTTCCACGAAGAGAGTCTTTCAGTTTCCCAAAGTGATGACAGTCACATGGAGCCAGGTCAGGACTGTAAGGCGGATGTTTCAGTGTTGTCCATCCGAGTTTTGTGATTCCGTCCATGGTTTTTTGACTGACGTGTGGCCGTGCATTCTCGTGCAAAAGCAAAACCTTCTGCTTTGGCCCGATGTGGTCGAACACGACTCAGACGAGCTTGAAGTTTCTTCAGTGTCGTCACATATGCATCAGAGTTTATGGGGGTTTCACTTGGCGTGATGTCCACAAGCAAGAGTCCTTCGGAATCGAAAAACACCGTAGCCATAACATTTCCAGCAGAAGGTGTGGCTTTGATTTTTTTTTCTTGGGTGAATTTGCATGATGCCACTCCATTGATTGCCTCTTCGTCTCTGGTGAAAAATGATGGAGCTATGTTTCATCACCTGTCACAATTCTTCCAAGAAATTCGTCTCCACCATTCTCGTACTGTTCCAAAAGTTCGCTGCGTACCGTTTTTCTTGTTTGTTTGTGAGCCACTGTCAACGTCCTGGGAACCCACCTGGCACAAACCTTTTTTAACGCCAACACTTCCAGTATTCTGCAAACACTTCCTTCCCCTATCTCAACGTAGCGTGACAATTCGTTCACTGTGATGCGTTTGTCAGCAGTCACCAATTCGTTAACTCTCTGCACATTGTCTGGAGTGTGTACAGTACGAGGCCTGCCGCTGCGAGGACAATCCTCAATACTGCTGTCCCGCTTTCATCACGTAACCTACTTGCCCACCGACTAACTGTACTGCGATCGACAGCAGCATCTCCATACACCTTTTTCAACCTCTTGAGGATGCTTCCCACTGTCTTGTTTTCACAGCACAAGAATTCTATGCAGGGCGTCAAGTGTAGCAGTCACCTTGAAGACATGCTGTGACGGCGCCACTCACGGGAACAGGTTGAACTATAAAAACAAGCGTGGAGGATGTATCTACACACTCAAAAACTTTCACACATATAGAATGAAAACTGTATTTTTACAAAATTAGTGTGCTTTTCTCTTAGAGTGACCCTGGTACATCATGTCTAGTGATTTCCGTTCCATTCGGATAGTTCGTTCATGGTGCGTTTTCCTTTTCGTTACTGTTTATTACCTGTTCATGACTGATCGAACGAGAATGGTAGGGAATAAAAGTTTGTTTCATCAACAGTACTTGGTGGTTCATAAAAATTTCTCCAGAAGAAAACTGGCTTCGCTCCATGAAGTACGTCCACGAGCTTCGCTGGCTTCCCACAGTCGAAGACAGTGTCAGAGCTTATCGTGCGAAAAGGGCATGCTCAGTTTCAAAGAGGCGGCCGTCAGACCAGTGACGCCTCAGCCGGAATGCAGTCTCTCTCGACGGCCGCCCTCGCTTTCTTTTCTACTCGAGACGCCTGGGCGCCAGTAAAGCGACGCCGCCACTGAGCGCGGCGCCGACTTGGGCCGCTGCGTCAGCGCGTAAACACCGCCGCACGGGCAGCCCCGCCCCCAACCGGCGGCGGCAAGGGGCAGGCGCGACGCAAATGGGGCGGACGAGACGGCGCGACGCCAAGGCCAGGGTGGGGCGGGGGGTGGCTCTGGAGAGCCGAGGAACGTTCCACTCCACTCAGCCGCCGGTTCTCGGACCGCAAACGCCTGCACCACTACATGCAAAACTCAGCGCACGTGCCAAGCACACCGTAGTCTAAACGTTTAGGGCTTTCACAACACCGTTTCAACACTGTTTCATTTTACCTCATAAATGTAGTATTAGCGCACCATCAGCTTAATAAGTGATGTTTGTAAAATATTGGCACGCATTATTTACAGAAGAATACACTACTGGCCATTAAAATTGCTACACCGCGAAGATGACGTGCTACAGACGCGAAATTTAACCGAAAGGAAGTAGATGCTGTGATGTGCAAATAATGAGTTTTTCAGAGCATTCACACAAGGTTGGCGCCGGTAGCGACACCTACAACGTGCTGACATCAGGAAAGTTTCCAATCGATTTCTTATACAAAAACAGCAGTTGACCGGCGTTACTTGGTGATGCCTCGTGTAAGGAGGAGAAATGCGTACCATCACGTTTCCGACTTTGATAAAGGTCGGATTGTAGCCTATCGCGACTGCGGTTTATCGTATCGCGACATTGCTGCTCGCGTTGGTCGAGATCCAATGACTGTTAGCAGAATATGGAATTGGTGGGTTCAGGAGGGTAATACGGAAAGCCGTGCTGTATCCCAACGGCCTTGTATCACTAGCAGTCGAGATGACAGGCATCTTATCCGCATGGCTGTAACGGATCGTGCAGCCACGTCTCGATCCCTGAGTCAACAGATGAGCACGTTTGCAAGACAACAACCGCCTGCACGAACAGCTCGACGACGTTTGCAGCAGCATGGACTATCAGCTCGGAGACCATGGCTGCGGTTACCCTTGACCCTGCATCACAGACAGGAGCGCCTGCGATGGTGTACTCAACGACGAATCTGGGTGCACGATTGGCAAAAAGTAATTTTTTCGGAAGAATCCAGGTTCTGTTTACAGCATCATGATGGTCGCATCCGTGTTTGGCGACATCGCGGTGAAAGCACATTGGAAGCGTGTATTCGTCATCGCCATACTGGCGTATCACCCGGCGTGATGGTATGAGGTGCCGTTGGTTACACGTCTCTGTCACCTCTTGTTCGCACTGACGGCACTTTGAACAGTGGACGTTACATTTCAGATGTGTTGCGAAACGTGGCTCTACCGTTCATTCGATCCCTGTGCACCCCTACATTTCAGCAGGATAATGCACGACCGCTTGTTGCAGGTCCAGTATGGGCCTTTCTGCATACAGAAAATGTTCGACTGCTGCCTTGGCCAGCACATTCTCCAGATCTCTCAGCAATTGAAAACGTCTGGTCAATGGTGGCCGAGCAACTGGCTCGTCACACTACGCCAATCACTACTCTTGATGGACTGTGGTACTGTATTGAAGCTGCATGGGCAGCTGTACCTGTACACGCCATCCGAGCTCTGTTTGACTCAATGCCCAGGCGTATCAAGGCCGTTGTTACAGTCAGAGGTGGTTGTTCTGGGTACTGATTTCTCTGTATCTATGCACCCAAATTGCCTGAAAATGTAATCACATGTCAGTTCTAGTATAATATATTTGTCCAATGAATACCCGTTTATCATCTGCATTTCTTCTTGGTGTAGCAATTTTAATGACCAGTGTTCAAGCAAACTTTATATCCACCCTGGGAATCAGGTGTATTTGATACAGATACCGGCAAGACTGTATCAAAAGATTTACAGTAATTCCTCAGACTAGTCCGAACATACAAAAAGAAGTGAGCAGGGGACTTCAGTTTATATGTATACGTATAGCAGATTTAATAAAATATTTGTATTTACCTCCGAAAACACGACTACAACTTACATTTTATGTTTGCATGCAGTGATGTTCGTCTGTTATGCTTCTAATGGATGATGAATGTGATGTACGTTCTAATGGCAAAAAGATATTTTTCGTTTGATATAATTACAATTTAATGATCTTCAGAGCTTTCTCTTTACTTGTACAGTGAAATCTTGCTTTCCGCCGAATTTCATGATTCTATGTCAACGGCAAGTGCCCTATAGCTTCTGATGAGTGAATTTGCGAGTGTCAAAATATGTGACGTAAATGGCCAAATCTTAGTGTGTGACATAAATTCAAATTTGATACGGCAAACTGTTAAAAGAAAAATGGTTATGAACAGACGGAAAGACAAACAGACAGATGTGATAAAAAATTAAAAAATATATTTGTTCCTGTTATATAATTACAAATTGTCAACCTCTGCTTTTCTTCCTTTGACAATACCGTGAAACCTTATTTCTCGCCCAAATTCGATTCCAGGTCATGAGAAGTACCCTACAGTTTTTGATGAGTAGGTCCCTGTGCTTCAAAATATGTCACACAAATGGCCGAATCTTTCGACTGAATTGACTATGAAGCTTCAATGTCTTGACACCGCCAAGGAGTCATAGACTCTAGTGTGTGATATAAATGTGAACTTGAAACGGCAATCTGTTCAAGAGGAAAAGGGATCGTAAGAGACGGACAGACAAACAGATGGAAGAAAAATAACAAAAAGATATTTTTATGTGATATAATTACAAATTGTGCCAACGGTCTTGCCGCAGCGGTAACACCGGTTCCCGTCAGATCAGCGAAGTTAAGCGCTGTCGGGCTTGGCTAGCACTTGGGCGGGTCAGTGCCCAGGTCTGCCAAGTGCTGTTGGCAAGTGGGGTGTTGACTGAGACGTAGTGCCGCCGGTCACGAAAACTGACAACGGCCAGAAGAGCGGTGCGCTGACCACATGCCCCTCCATATCCACATCCAGTCACTCTTAAGGCCTAAGGACGATATGGCGGCCGGTCGGTGCCGTTGGGCCTTCAAGGCCTCTTGGGACGGTTTGTTTTATAATGACAAATTAATAATTTAGTATTCTTACTTCACTTGTACTGTGAAATCTTGCTTCTTGCCAGATTTCATAATTCTAACTCAATGGTAAGTACCGTATGGGTTTTGGTGAGAGAGTTTTCGATTATCAAAATATGTGAAATAAATGATGACATATTTTTATTTAACTGACTTAGAAGCTTAAAATTTTCACATTGCGAAGGGATCATAGACCTTAATATGTGACATGAATTTGAACTTGATACGTCATCCCGTTCCTGAGAAAAAGGGTTCTGAATAGTTGGACAGACAGACAGACAAAGTGTTCCTATAAGGGTTCCGTTTTTACAGACTGAGGCACAGAACTCTAAAAACTGGCAGAAGCGGCCTTGGGGAAGATGTGTTGGGATTCCAGATAAATGTAAGAACATTTCAGTCAGTGCTGCCCCTACTGCTTATCTTAGCAGACTCAACAAAGGCTAACTTAAATTTACAATATTTAGTCGGTGAAGAAACAACACCGCGTAAGTAGCAAAACACGAATTTTAAAAGAGAGACAAAAAAACCGCCTAAAATCCCTTGATTCGTTTGATAAGGACACGCAGTTTTCGTTGTTGCACTACAATGATATTCCGGAGCGTAACAAAAAGTGAAACAAAGAAAATATTCTTTAGAAAGTTTAATTATATATATATAAAAATATGCGGTACTGTCTCGGCATTTGTGGAAGAGGAGTGCTATTTACGTGGTATTGGTTTGTCAGTCTCCTGTACAACTTACACCTTTTACGTTGTTTTTCGGTGCTGAGAAAACCTTAACAACATCGTTTTGGAAAGACTTTATTGAAAGACTACATGGAAAAACTTCAAACATGCACACGATCTACTTAGGTCCTATAATGTCTGTAGATTTCTTCAAGAAAAAACTGCCGAACAAAGAGCTACAACGCACTGTCACTCCTGAAACAGTAACGTCCAAGATGATGATCATTCGTAAGGAATGTTGTTGTAATAGCAATGACAATCCTTAGGAACAACGGCTTTAAGTTGTTGTGAATGATCTCATTTGGCTTTCTTGATTTTCGGTCTTTCTTTGTATAGTTTCGGGTAGTAACCTTTTCCAGAAATTTTTGTCGGACGTTCTGGTATTCCTTGCCTCATTTCGTTGAAAGTGCAATTGTAGTAAATAATACCGTTTGGACGGTATTGTATCGCCTTCAGGTCCGTAACTGTTGGCTCATTCTTTGCAGCTCTTCCATGTATAATTGAGTCACACAGCCACAAACGTTTCTCTGCATAGTTAGTGAAAAAGGAGTAATCTACGTAATGAATTTCTTAAGGTCGTGGCTTTCTTCTCAGCTCTTGAGATATCAAGGCATACTACCTAGGAAGTGTAACTTCACATTCTTTGAGCTTGCAGTCGATGGAACTGTGAACTGAGTCACATTCCACTTTTGTGTACTCCTGAGTCAACTGCTGATCTTTAAATATCGTTTGATGGTTGGTTGGTTGGTTGGGGAAGGAGACCAGACAGCGTGGTCATCGGTCTCATCGGATTAGGGAAGGATGGGGAAGGAAGTCAGCCGTGCCCTTTCAGAGGAACCATCCCGGCATTTGCCTGGAGTGATTTAGGGAAATCACGGAAAACCTAAATCAGGATGGCCGGACGCGGGATTGAACCGTCGTCCTCCCGAATGCGAGTCCAGTGTCCAACCACTGCGCCACCTCGCTCGGTAAATATCGTTTGATACCATCACATTTCTGTGATGATACGTGCAGCCTTCAGAATACAAAACGACTGGGACATAAATTGTTTTGGATAGGCAAAGCCTGATGCATCCAGTTCATCTTGCGTTTCATCGAACTAGTTGTAAGATGACAGAATAAATGAAGTTCAGTTTCACAACTTACATAAGAGTTTTATACATCGTAATGGGAAGGTGAATATGACACCTAACTTACTTTGGCAGTAATGACCAGATTTGCATATAAGTATGTAATGCAAAAGGGATGACAATCGACAGTATTAACACACTGCTTCTATATAATGCATTTCAAGGAGCAGAAGGTGAAGCAAGCTGCGAGAGGAAACGTTTTGTGTGGAAGCAGGCGTGGGCAGAAACAGAAGCCACACCATGGAAGGCACCACGAAAAGCTCTTAGGGGGCGTCCCGCAGCCGAAGTCAGCGACCAGACAGATGATGCATACTGGAGATCAAGTAACAGGCCACCAGAAGTATGACAGAAAGAAGCTTGAGAAAACTGCAAATGGATACGAACAAAACCAGTGACACAGCTGATCACGTGAACAGTGAATGGTTTACATGTGATGTATGCATGACACGTTTAGGCGTCTGGAGCTGGCACAAAACGTCCGATTGGCGGAAACGAACTATGAAGGAGTAAAGTACCGAGATTTCGACGCAGTCAATGGTAGCGCCCTTGCGATTGGCAGAGAGAGTTCCCACAAAATAAGAGGAACGCTCCTATTGGTCGAAAAAAGCCGTGACTTGGAGGACAAAAGAACCCAGGTGAGGAGACAGTTTGGCTACCAGAAAGACGAGAGCGAAATTTTCGAGGACTCTTCCCTGAATTAGCGTCAAGTGCAGAACAGTGCGCATAAAGCTCTGTATGACGCAGAGGAGAAATTTGTGTGAATACTGCACTCACTGCGGCTGACATTCAATTAGATATTAGCTGAAGTGTCGTTGAGCTCCAACTGTGGAGAAACGAATGAGCCAGTTAGTTAATTGTTCTTGCGAGGACTGAGATGGTATTTTAATATGAACACTACTCCAGCCATGCACATGCATATCGCCATGTTCCAAGACTAGGGACGAGTACATGTTTCCTCGCATTACGATAAACATAGGGAGAGTTTCTGCTGGAAAAAAATCAGCAAAGGCTTAATTAGTTTTTATAGGAATTTCAGAGGACGAGAGCAGCCATGCAGATGACAGTTCATCGCAGCTAAGGTAAATATCGCGCGCAGAGGCGCAAACTCGTTGGTTCACCAGCTTGCATCCACTGTAAACTCAAGCGACCTTGGGTAATCGTTTGTTCAACTTGTCACAAAATTAACTATCCTCCATAGACTTGATTGTCATCCTAAATAGTATTGAACTTAGAACCGGAATCGGATGATTTATCATAGTACTGGCCAATATCATGACGTAGTCGTAAGAACAGTTTTGTATAGTAACTTCTAGTCATAATATATCATTGTTGTGTTTAGGATTATTTCACTTTCTGAAGACGAGATGCGTTCGTTTGACAACTGTCGTAAGATTGTCACATTGTAAACTGTGTAAATTCGTGTATTTCTGCTATAAGATTGCAACATTAAACCAAAAATATTTACAGATTACACAGTTGTTGTCATGACCACAAAACTTTACATATTAACATTCTGCTTCCTGACTTTCTAAATTACAGAAAGTTATGGACAGCCAATTTTGTTTTATAATAAACTGCGTTTGCCTGTAAAAGTGGTGCTACTTTCATGGCCTTTAAGTCCAGGGCGTAGGCTGCGCAGAGGTTCCTCTGCGGGCCTTTCTTAACTATTATACCGACTTAATGTATAATTTCGCCAATTTTGGGGTTTTGCGTTCTTTTAAATTTGGCATGCTTGTTTCGTCGCTTTTGCAACAGTATTCTGACTTGTTTTGTGTACCATGTTTCGTCCGTAAATGGTTTATTTGGTATAAGGAGTAGATACTGTCTCTTAGCAAGGCGCCAAGAGAAGTTTTATCTAGTTTCTTTAAATAAACGTCTTTGACGTTAATTTTTGGTGGGTTTGGAAGTTACGGTATTCAGTCTCGCTACAACGACCTTGTGGTCACTAACCCCTCTCTCCATCAAAATGCTGCCTATTTGCTACGGATTATTTGTTGCTATGAGGTCGAGTATATCATCGCAACCATTTAAAATCCGTGTGCACTCCTGAACTAGTCTTTAAAAATAATTTTCGGAGAAACCTTATAGTAGAATTATGGGCGATGACATTTGCCTACCACCGACTTTAAACGTGTATTTTCGCCAACATATCGACAATCGGCAGAATCACCACCACGTGTAATAGTATACATGGGGTACCTGCTTCCTTGAACTGTTCAGCAGCTGTATCATCTGAGACTGTCGGTCGGTAAAAGGAAACAATTTCTAATTTACTGCAGTTGTCAATTATAAACTTAATCCATACTAACTCGCAGGAACAGCCTAATTCAATTTTGCTACTATGTTACCTACAGTTCTCAGGTCAACCCCTGTCTTGTGACCTGCGACCTTTGAGATTGACGGCTGTCTTTTTCTTGTTCTGGCCTTCCAACGTAAAAAACTGGCCAGTCCACTCCAAATTGACCCTCTACCAGTGTAGCCGTGTCCTGTGTGTAGTGGAGTCCTGACTAATTAAGCGGGATCCTGTACTCCACAATCCTATGGCGCAGGTCGAAGAAGCGGTAGCATACACGATCACAGAACTCTCTCAAACTTTTGACTCAGCTCTATACTAAAGGCCCACAGTCGGTCTTGTCGAAGATACTACAGATAGGGAGCTCTGCCTTCGTCTCATAAGCAAGATTGGCAGTCTTCACCAGTTCAGATAGATGTCGGAAGCCAGAGATAAACTCTTCTGATCCAAAGCAACACACATCATTAGTATCGACATGCGCACCACCAGCAATTTGGTACACCCTGTGTTCTTCATGGCCTTGACCCCACGTCCCTAAGGGGCCCCATCACCTGCCTAACAGTGGAGCTCCCAACTATCAATAAACCCATCCTCTCTGACTGTCCAGAAGGCTTCCTCTTAAGCAGAACAAGCGACTGCATTTGCATCAGGATCATCATCAGCCACAGATATCGCCTTAAAACTGTTGGATGAATTGGGAAGGCCTTTAGAGCGGCCCCACAGAAAGTCTTCTGCTGCCCACTCCACATTGGGAGGATTTCCACTCGATCACAGATGAGGCGTCAACCTCAGTGCGGGCAATAGCCAGGGAAGCTATAGTAGTCTATAGTAGTGTACCGACTGGGGGACACGTGGAACGTGTTAGACATCCCTCGGATCCCCACGTCCGGCCCCCCACAGTGATGCCTATAGGCAACATCCTCGAGATGCAGGACTGAAGCCAGCACTGCCTGAAGCTGTGAGCGAAGAGTCATCATCTCAGCAATTACGGTCCCAATCCATAGTAAACACGACAGAACTCTACACTACATCGTTATTAAAACGCTAGACTGTGTCTAATAAGCACACAAACACGGAAGAAATTTGAAACTGTTGAGCACACAGGTAACTGAAAAATAAGTCGCTCCTGTTTGGAGCTCGTAAAAATCACTCACAAACGGACGCTGCACTTGCCTGTGCAGTTGTAAGAACGGAAGTAGCCACCTCACTGACTGTCTAAATGACACTGGATTGTTCTAACCGAAACAAAAAAACGTATGTTGCGGTACAGGTGGAGGTTCTCTACATTACACACCTACTGAAACCATAAACTGGGAGTAGTAAGCACATTAACCACGCAAGAAATTGAAGAATGAAACTACTAAACAGACCAGTAATTAAAAAATAACGCTACAGTAACCATGAAATTAAACATATAATTAAATTTTAAACACGAGTAAAAGTTAAAAATAAAGAATAACAGAGTACTTGGTATGATAAATGGCAAAACATTGAAGAGAAAATCCCGCACTGCGTATTTTATTGCACTGAGTATGTTCAAAAAAATGGCTCTGAGCACTATGGGACTCAACTGCTGTGTTCATAAGTCCCCTAGAACTTAGAACTACTTAAACCTAACTAACCTAAGGACATCACACACATCAATGCCCGAGGCAGGATTCGAACCTGCGACCGTAGCGGTCGTGCGGTTCCAGACTGTAGCGCCTTTAACCGCTCGGCCACTACGGCCGGCCACTGAGTATGTGCTGATTTCATACACTTCATTCCAACACATCTTCTTTTAAATTTCAGTTTTTTTACTGTCGTACGGTTCATTCCATAAATCTAGAGCTCATCTGCTACGTTCTTAGCGAGCAGTGTTCGTCCACGTTTTTTCGCTTGTCTCTCATACATCCTCTAGTACACCTGCACTACATCTCATCGAAAACTTACATGAGTGTATTTTCATTTTAGCAATGGAATATTAAGGAACTGTGTAGAGTGACATCCAATACCGTTCCGGAAATGGACGTTTATCCAGTAATTGTACTGATACTCATTTTGATCCGTTCGTCCAGTTCCAGACATGTGCTCGTTGTATTCTATCACTGTAGAGGGTTGAGGAGCTTAAATCTGTTTCCTTGATTGAGAATATCTTTTTCCATTGGTTACTGAGTTCACGACAATTGTACGGTATTTGATGCTCCAGAAACAACAGAGTTGTCATGCCAGTTACAGACAAACCGACCATTTTTCAGAATGGAATTTTCGTTCTGCATCAGAGTGAAAATTTCATTCTGGGAAAGCCTCCCAGGTTGTTGTTAAGCCATCTCTCCGACATATTCTTTCTTCCAATAATGCTAGCCTGCCCGATAGGGGTAGCGCAGTGGTTAGCGAACTGGACTCGCATCCGGGGGGGAAGACGGTTCAAACCTGCGTCCGCCCACTGTGATTTAGGTTTCCCGCGATTTCCCTAAATCGCTTAAGGCAAATTCCGGGTTGACAGCAATATGGTCAGTACATGGTATTTGCCTCTACCATGTATAATATTATCATTTAGTTACTCACTTTTTCTTGTGTCCCATTCATACAGTGTCATATCATTAATTCGGTTGAACTTTACCTACAGTAGTTAACGGTACTGAATGTGCTGCTTTCATAAACCTTTCGCATTTGGCAGGTATTGACCATACTGCTGTTACGAGTTATTACATAATATTTCCCCCACTCCTTTAAGCACTAATTGTAATTAGTATTTACATATAGAGCTAATAACTAATAAAAGGAGAATATAAAAATACATCAGTGCAGTTTATTGATCACAAATTCATAAGTTGCTACTTATTTAATAAAACATTTCTAGTGAAGCAAATTA
The DNA here is from genome assembly GCF_023864275.1 of Schistocerca cancellata. Taxonomy (NCBI): domain Eukaryota; kingdom Metazoa; phylum Arthropoda; class Insecta; order Orthoptera; family Acrididae; genus Schistocerca; species Schistocerca cancellata. The sequence goes on from NC_064631.1 coordinate 173,183,260, forward strand.
CGAATCTAATATACATAACGAATTCCCAGTAAGCAGTAAGTATTGAAATATATGGAAATGAGAACCGTTACTAAAAATAGGTTATGTAACTTGATGTGGTTTTGGTTTTATTGGTCTTGTAAATTGTAGAATTGTATGGTTTTATCGTCTATTGGCATAGTACTGCACTTGTAACAGAGAGGCCTATGTTCCCACACAATACTCAGATCGTTAGGCATGCTACTTTTTGAGGATTTTCAACAGATTATATCAGTTTCATGACGTTATTTGACATGATGTAATGGACTCACTCTTACTGACTCCATAATCTCCATTAGTTGATTACATGGTTCCTCTCTTTCAGTTCTCAACTGTGACCTCAAAGACAACGTCATCTTTCATGTCGTGTGCTCCGCCCCCGCCCCCCGGTTTTTTTTTCCAGAGTCTAGTCATCACCTGGGTTTCCACAGGTTTTATTGAATCGGCAATTGTCGTCTGGAAAACATTACGATGTCTTTAGCACGTTATGTCCTGACGACATTGGTCTTTCATTTTTTGGTTTCACATTGCAACGGATTATTATTAATGATTTCTAACACAGGAATCCCGGTAACACATAATGTTCTCAATCTGATATGGATGTAGTTTATCTCTCTGTTTTTCCCCTTTCTTTAGTCCATGCCAGGGAGTTAGCATTCTTTCACATAAGTTCTTTTTATACCGTAACCACCACGGTCGATGGCTTGTGCAAATCGTTCTTTCTTTTTCCTTTTAAGATTGATCTATTTGAAATACAGAGGCTTGGTTTCCCATGTATGGTTGTCTACTAATGTACGACAGACTGGAAGTTTTAAACTTCTGGTCATTTTGGTAATTGTTAATTAAGACGGAGTTCTACTTTACATTTTTGTTTGCCTGTATATTAAAATGAATCAACAGAGTTTCCCTATTATGACTCAGTACTGAGTGCAACGCTTTCATGTGTACCGCACATACGGAACACCACTCTATGAGGAATACATAATTGTAGTTTGTGCCCGTCGTACTTCTCGCTGACAATTTTGTACAATATCCGTGTACCGACACTAGATATTGTTTTTACTGATGTTCAGCATGTAATGGAATTTTTCTTTACACATTTTCATTACTTGGTTTGCAATGTCACTTTTCTAGGCTGCACTACAAGCGTTCAGTTACTATTCTTCAAATAATACAGATGTTAGTTTTTTGCAGCTTCCTAGTTTTTTTCGTAAGTCCTGGGTGACATAGGTTAACGTTTCCTCCACCTACTTACTTGGTTACCTTCGTTCTTGAACATGTAACCATGACGGTTGCTATACTACATTGGCTGGCATTTTGGTGTTAGTATTGTGAGTGAGTTCGTTACCTCTTTACATTGTTTTCATGTTACATGACGGGCGTTAGTCTCCACGTGATTACTGACTTTTAATAGTTAATATGAGTGTTTATTCAGACTGCATACAAGAACCTCTATTGCCTTGATAATACCCGACACAGTATTCTGGTATATTCCTTGATATCCACATTCTCAATTGACCATCTAATCACAAAGGTACTAACTGACAACGTATATCCCGACACATGTGATCTGGTGGTTTTTCTGTCGAGGTCATACTATCCTTTCTCTTCCTTTGCTTAAGGCCTACGTGACATATAGAGGTACGCGCCTTTGGTTGTTGTGATTGTAATGAGTGTCTTTCTAATATACTGTATATGTATCGCAGTTCTTTTCTTTTAGGCTTATTTCATAGCTTATGGTTTGGTATATTAAGTAGCCACACGCCTGTTTGTCAACAGACTTATCAGTTTCGTGATGTAGTTGGTTTTACCTTTTCCATATATGTCAATACTTACTGCTTAGTGGGAATTCGTTACAGTATATTACATTAGATTCGCAGTTTGATTCACTAGAAACGTTTTATTAAATAAGTTGCAGCTTATGAGTGATCGATAAACTGCACTGATGTATTTTATATTCTTCTTTTATTAGTTATTAATTGTATATGTTGTATGATGATACAGATAGTTGTGGGGCTGACATCCAGTAAGTGGTACGTGTTTTACTAGTATCTGACTGCATGTAATCAAATGTTTTATGTTGGGTCTGTAATCGTCAGTTTTTGACTGCATTGTTTTGCTACACTTGTTTCACGAGCATTGCATCAGCATTATCTATGCGTAACATGAAATATTGACCTCAGTTTAGTAGGTTCCTTTTTTACGATTATATGACACATATACGTTGCTCGCTAGCTTAAGTTAATACAGTGTGCAACAGTTTTCTTATTTTATTCTCTAATTTAGCTGTAAATTTATGTAACTTCCTGTACTGTCTGGTATTGTTACGTTATTTCATATTACCACCGTATATAAGACACCACGCCTCTTTTTTGGTTATCTGTTTCATGCTGGTATCATTGTTGAATGTACACAGGGCCTGAAGACGGCGTAGTAAATCTCCGAAACTGGTAGCCACATGAAATAAGTTTGGAAACTAGACGGCTGAAAGGTATTTGATTTGACAACCTACATTCACGTTAGGTACCTAGAACGTGGTACTGTATTGCGGCTCGGAAGTTCTTTGCAGCAGACTTGCAACAAATTTTTACAAAACTTTAAAAGAAGGATTGTTCCCTTCTACAATCATTTTGCAAAGTTTTAAGTTAACTTGCTTTCGAATGCCTGGGAAAATACAAACAACTTTGATAAAGTTTACACGGTTAAAACTAAAACTCATAGTAGGATGAAAACTGTAGGTCAATAGGAATAACTTCGGCTGAACATATGTGATATACAATTAATCCACACAATGACTTTATCAGAATTTTTATATTGCTGCACTAGTGTCAGTCCTAGTCGAGGGAAAGGGAAATTCTTTCAAAATTCAATGAAGGCGCGATTGGGCGATGAAATCTGGGGCCGCTGGCAGGGTGTGGTAACAGACGACAGCCAGCAAGCCACGCAAGGTAAACATGGCACTCGCGGGCACGCAGCTGCAACGGTGGTACTGCTCGCACGATTTGTTTAGAGTGGAGCAAAAACGAGGCAGGAAACTGCAGTGTTGCTTGACGTTATTACGATGTATGAGGCGGGTTACTAGGCCAGAGTGACTGACGGGTGGGAATTTCACTGACATAATTTCTGTCTCTCTCTGACACTACGTCAGAAGCGAGGGGAAAACCAGTATAAATAGATGGGCAATTTTAGCTAGAGAAAGTGTGTGCCAGGTCAGTCGAGCGTCAGGATGGATCTGTGCTGGTCTACGCTCATAGGGGCCAGTCTGGCAGCAATGTCATATTAGGCATAAACTTGTACTTTGTTTTTATGTACTTGCTTGGGCTATATTCCGCATAAGGGGACACAACACCGGGGTGGGACTAACCGGCAGCCTGGAACTTGGAGATCGCACGGTCTGCCTGAAAGAGGGCAGTGACAGCGGTCTGCAGTGGGTCCAGGAGGGGCTCGGTTCCACTGCCGTCTACGGGCCACGTTCGCTTCCCACCCGGCATACCGGGGTCCGGGCGAGGCATACGCTGTGGGAGGCGCAGCAGCGCTGCAAGAGCGCCAGAGACGGCGGTGGGTGTTGCCATCCAGCAAGCACCACTAGCGGCAAGTTGTGGCACAACATCCAGGAGGGCGCCGGTTCGAGTCCGGGCCTGTCCTGGTAACAGTGGTGGCCCGAAGGCCATGGGTGACCAGTACATCCACCTTTTCCCATGGTCGGACAGAGCAGGCCAAACAGGGAAGAGGGCAGCGAGGACCAGGGACTGTAGCAGTCTCCGGAATTGCGGTCAGCTAAGCGGCGCAAGACACGACATATCGGAGGGCGGCGACCGGGCAGAGTGCGGCCGACTTCCAGCTGAGCAGCCTTGATGACAATAGCAAAACAGTGGTTCAAATGGCTCTGAGCACTATGGGACTTAACTTCTGAGGTCATCAGTCCCCTAGAACTTAGAACTAGTTAAACCTAACCAACCCAAGGACATCACACACATCCATGCCGGAGGCAGGATTCGAACCTGCGACCGTAGCGGTCGCGCGGTTCCAGACTGTAGCGCCTAGAACCGCTTGGCCGGCCGGCCGCAGCTTTGGTGTCTCCCTCTGGTTCGAAAGGGAAAAGGTTGCCTGTTCACGTGCATTTAAGGGCTGCTATGAGTTCGCCAGTGGGTCAGTCTGGGTGACTTTGGGTCAGTCTCTTCCCCAGCTTGCTAGTCTGTCGCTCATCCGCATTTGTTAGGCAGGTAGTGTCTGTCTGTCATTCGGAGTGCTAGTATGTCTGTCGTTCGGATCAACCTTTAAAGACGGCAAAATGAGAGTCTTTCCACTCCGCCAGTAAGAGAACTCAGCGAGTTGTCGCCCGGTCGGGGCTTAGTTCCTGCATCTGAGTCTGCGCGTTAGGGCGCCAGTTTGCTCGAGTTTCCTCAGGCAATGGTCATTGACGGTTGGATCGATCGGTTGGTCGGTCGCGCACTGAGACACAAGATGACTTGTCCGTCTTGAGCGTCGGCGCATGTCGCCACGCGAGTCCAGTGGGCCGCGGCGTATAGCGAGGGGTAGGGACTTCGCGGTCGACACGAGAACAACAGGAGTCAACCCACGACATCAGTCTGGCCAGTGCGAGCTGCGACGCCGTGAGACGGAAGATCGGCGCGCCTTCCTGCGTCCGTTGAAGCGGCTTGCAGCGGACGGTTCGGGAGAGCGATTTGGGGGTGCTGTGCCAAGTCTTCTCGAGAAATCGCAGTTTATTAGAATTTAAGTGATTGGTGATATATTGTTTGATTTACTCCTTTTTTTTAAAAAAAAATCTTCATTTCCACAACAAAACTAATTATACATATTAACCCACCTCCTAACATGATTAGTGGGCCATTAATTGTTACATAGAATTGGGTTATAATGCAGCTTGATATTACAGTTATGTTAGTGAACTACAGTTTAAACTACTACAGTATGTTAGTTTTCTACAACAATGGGCAGTTTAGTTTAACCTACTTTATTTATCTAACCTAGAAATAGCTACTAGCTGCAGCGTCACAGGTGTGCCAGTGAAGTACAAACCTACTTAGAATAGCCAGGCTCCACGAGCTAACCCCAAGGAGCATGCACTGGGCTGGCCAAGGTTTGTAGTCGCTGCAGTTTCCTAAATTAATGTCCTAATCTAAGTCCTACTAAATACTAACTTAACATACGTCATAATCGGTGCTTTAGTCACAATCGGTGGTAATTGACCCCCCCCCCCTCCTAATCCCGTACGTGGCGGTTTCCAACTGATGGAAGTCGGCCATTCGACGTACAGGCGATATGGGAATGGGATCAGGTCTGAATCGGTTGGTCTATGAATTGGTACCTATTCTTGGTCCCTCAGGTATTCTGTTAACACTTTCCGTGATACCTCATCTGCCAGAGCATTCAAAGTATCAAAAGTGTCTTCTTGTCTAAGTAGATGGTATGTGTCATTGTTCGGAAGTCTGTCTCGGAGTGTTGTCGCGACATCATTGATTGAAAGGAGGGCACTCTAAAACCACATTGTTGGGAGTTCCTTCTGCCGCGCCACAGTCACACTCGGGGGTTGCCCTTTTCCCAAACCGACATAGATGTGTCGGGTAGGGTCCATGACCAGTGAGAAAATGAATGAGTCCTCGTGTAGGTTCAAAGTATTTCATGCCCCCACGCTTTTTACGTCAGATAAGAACTGAAAGGTTCTTCTCCCCGTTTCGTCTTCCTCCCAAGCCCTCTGCCAAAGTTCCTTCCCTCTGTTTCGTATTTCTCTCTTATCCTCTACCCTCACACCCATGATCTCTATTATTTTCTCCCTGTTCCCCTTTTCGGCCCAGTACCATGCCGCTTGCTCGCGTATCTTGATATCTAACGGGCAGAGCCCCGTTATGACTAACAGAGCTCCCCCCGGTGATGTCCTGTAGGCCCCCACAGATCTCAAAATCATGCTTCTTTGGACTCTTCTCACTGTCATGGCGGGCACGACCCGCGTGAGCCTGTGCGCCCAGACTCCCGAGCCGTAACCCACTACTGAAGTTAGAATACTATTATTATAAAGTTTTATGAGATGAGGAGGGAGATGAAATCTTGTATGTCCAATGGAGATGAGATTGTTTAGTAGTTGGATAGCTCTCTGGGTTACGGTGTCCACGTGTTTCCCGAAGTTCCATCTCTCGTCAGTTATGACTCCCAAGTATGCGTCTCCCGTCGCCGAAGAACTGGGGAGTCATCGATTCTAACAGTGGGGCTCCTGATTAGCTGACCTTTTAGCAGTAAGTATGTAGATTTACTCGGAGATATTTTCATCTTTGTATTTAGGCACCATTGGTGCAGTTTCTCTATGGCCCTTTCGATCTTTGGATCGATGTCCTCTCGGCTGCGACTGCCGACCAGCAGGAGGAGGTCATCTGCGTAGGCTATCACCTCTAGCACTTCTCCACTTTGCTGTAGTCTGTCTAGCAATGGTTCCATATGGATGTCCCAGAAAAGGGGTCCCAGAACAGAGCCTTGGGGACACCCTATGGTAATTACTTTCCCAATTCTCCCGCTAGGGGATGATAGCCATACCTCCCGGTCCTTACAATAGCTCCTCAGACACCCATATAGCGGCCCTGGACACTCTTTCTCCCGCAGATAGGAGAAGAGCGAAGGCCACCACAGGTTGTCGAAGGCGCCACTGATATCCACCATGATGCCGACGACGTACTTACGCGGAGTTGAGCCACAGACCTCAGCCGCCAGAGCGATAGCATCAGATGCCGATCGCCCCGGCCTGAAGCCGAACTGCCTGTCTCTCATCTCGCACAGCACCCGGTGAGCCGTCAATCTGTCAGCCAGCAGTTTTTCCAGAAGCTTCCCGAACAGGTCCAATAGGCAGATTGGCCTGTATGATTTGACTTCGGCTGGGTTAAAGAGGTGAGTCAGCGGCGCGATTAACTGGTAACTGGGGTGCCAGAAATTGCACCACCTCAGCCACAATGCCGTCTGGTCCTGGAGCTTTCCCTCTTTTTTTTTTTTTTTTATCAGTCTACTGACTGGTTTGATGCGGACCGCCACGAATTCCTTTCCTGTGCTAATCTTTTCATCTCAGTGTAGCACTTGCAACCTACGTCCTCAATTATTTGCTTGACGTATTCCAATCTCTGTCTTCCTCTACAGTTTTTGCCCTCGACAGCTCCCTCTAGTACCATGGAAGTCATTCCCTCATGTCTTAGCAGATGTCCTATCATCCTGTCCCTTCTCCTTATCAGTGTTTTCTACATATTCCTTTCCTCTCAGATTCTGCGTAGAACCTCTTCATTCCTTACCTTATCAGTCCACCTAATTTTCAACATTCGTCTATAGCACCACATCTCAAATACTTCGATTCTCTTCTGTTCAGGTTTTCCCACAGTCCATGTTTCACTACCATACAATGCCGTACACCAGACGTACATCCTCAGAAATTTCTTCCTCAAATTAAGGCCGGTATTTGATATTAGTAGACTTCTCTTGGCTAGAAATGCCTTTTTTTGCCATAGCGAGTCTGCTTTTGATGTCCTCCTTGCTCCGTCCGTCATTGGTTATTTTACTGCCTATGTAGCAGAATTCCTTAACTTCATTGACTTCGTGACCATCAATCCTGATAAGTTTCACGCTGTTCTCATTTCTGCTACTTCTCATTACCTTCGTCTTTCTCCGATTTACTCTCAAACCATACTGTGTACTCATTAGACTGTTCATTCCGTTCAGCAGATCATTTAATTCTTCTTCACTTTCACTCAGGATAGCAATGTCATCAGCGAATCGTATCATTGATATCCTTTCACCTTGTATTTTAATTCCACTCCTGAACCTTTCTTTTATTTCCATCATTGCCTCCTCGATGAAGAGATTGAAGAGTAGGGGCGAAAGACTACAGCCTTGTCTTACACCCTTCTTAATACGAGCACTTCGTTCTTGATCGTCCACTCTTACTATTCCCTCTTGGTTGTTGTACATATTGTATATGACCCGTCTCTCCCTATAGCTTATCCCTACTTTTTTCAGAATCTCGAACAGCTTGCACCATTTTATATTGTCGAACGCTTTTTCCAGGTCGACAAATCCTATGAAAGTGTCTTGATTTTTCTTTAGCCTTGCTTCCATTATTAGCCGTAACGTCAGAATTGCCTCTCTCGTCCCTTTCCTTTTCCTAAAGCCAAACTGATCGTCACCTAGCGCATTCTCAATTTTCTTTTCCATTCTTCTGTATATTATTCTTGTAAGGAGCTTCGATGCATGAGCTGTTAAGCTAATTGTGCGATAATTCTCGCACTTGTCAGCTCTTGCCGTATTCGGAATTGTGTGCATGATGCTTCTCCGAAAGTCAGATGGTATATCGCCAGACTCATATAGTCTACACACCAACGTGAATAGTCGTTTTGTTGCCACTTCCCCCAATGATTTTAGAAATTCTGATGGAATGTTATCTACCCCTTCTGCCTTATTTGACCGTAAGTCCTCCAAAGCTCTTTTAAATTCCGATTCTAATACTGGATCCCCTATCTCTTCTAAATCGACTCCTGTTTCTTCTTCTATCACATCAGACAAATCTTCACCCTCATAGGGGCTTTAGATGTATTCTTTCCACCTATCTGCTCTATCCTCTGCAGTTAACACTGGAATTCCCGTTGCACTCTTAATGTTACCACCGTTGCTTTTAATGTCACCGAAGGTTGTTTTGACTTTCCTGTATGCTGAGTCTGTCCTTCCGACAATCATATCTTTTTCGATGTCTTCACATTTTTCCTGCAGCCATTTCGTCTTAGCTTCCTTGCGCTTCCTAATTATTTCTGTATTCCTGATTTTCCCGGAACATGGTTGTACTTACTCCTTTCATCAATCAACTGAAGCATTTCTTCTGTTACCCATAGTTTCTTCGCATCTACCTTCTTTGTACCTATGTTTTCCTCCCCAACTTCTGTGATGGCCCTTTTTAGAGATGTCCATTCCTCTTCAACTGTACTGCCTACAGCGCTAATCCTTATTGCTGTATCTATAGCGTTAGAGAACTTCAAACGTATCTCGTCATTCCTTAGTACTTCCGTATCCCACTTCTGTGCGTATTGATTCTTCCTGACTAATGTCTTGAACTTCAGCCTACTCTTTATCACTACTATATTGTGATCTGAGTCTATATCTGCTCCTGGGTACGCCTTACAATCCAGTATCTGATTTAGGAATCTCTGTCTGGCCATGATGTAATCTAATTGAAATCTTCCCGTATCTCCCGGCCTTTTCCAAGTATACCTCCTCCTCTTGTGATTCTTGAACAGGGTATTCGCTATTACTAGCTGAAACTTGTTACAGAACTCAATTAGTCTTTCTCCTCTTTCATTCCTTGTCCCAAGTCCATATTCTCCTGTAACCTTTTCTTCTACTCCTTCCCCTACAACTGCATTCAAGTCGCCCATGAATATCAGATTTTCGCCCCCCTTTACATACTGCATTACCCTTTCAATATCCTCACACTTTCTCTATCTGTTCCTCTTCAGCTTGCGACGTCGGCATGTATACCTGAACTATCGTTGTCGGTGTTGGTCTGCTGTCGATTCTGATTAGAACAACCCGGCCACTGAACTGTTCACAGTAACACACCCTCTGCCCTACCTTCCTATTCATAACGAATCCTACACCTGTTATACCATTTTCTGCTGCTGTTGATATTACCCGATACTCATCTGACCAGAAATCACTCTTTTTAGGTATCTTATTTGAGCAGCCACCTCCTCTTCCGAGAAGGTGTAGACTGCCGTGTCGTTGTTGTAATCTGCTAGGTCTGTATCTCGCAGTTGCTGCCGGCTTACGGTTTCTCCATACGCATTGTCGTCAGGCAGCAGGGACTGGAGAAGGACCTCTGCAGTCTCCTGCCAAGATTCCGTCATCCTGTCCCCCTGCCTGACTGTTGATAGCTCCAGGGGAGAGCGGATTTTTTCCCTCACTAATTTATGGGGGAGACCTCCCCCCCCGGGTGTAAGGCCAACTGGTTCAACACGTAGCTCTCCCAGCTACGCATTCTCACTTCGCGTAGTTCCTTCTGAAATCTCTGCTTGGCCTCCCTATATTGCAACTGCCATCTTTGCCTTTCCAGCCAGACGACACTGCGCTGGTAGTGCCTCCTCAGTCTCCTGACAGATTGACGTAGTTCCTCTAATTCGGCCGACCATGGTGAGGGTGAGGCCGCCATGGCCTTCCTCCTGGTTGGTACAGCGGCCCTCATCGCTCTGTGTACTGCGCCCACCAGTTCGTCAGCTCTTTCGTCCACGTCTATGTCTTGATGTACGTCACCTTCCGGTAAGGCAGGAGTGTCGCACTCCCTTGCTGGGCGTTCCCAATCCGCTTTGTTGTAACTGAATTTTACTTCCCACCCCATGGTCCAGTAGCACTCCTTTTCACCTAAAGTGAAGGTTATTAAGTTATGGTCACTCGTGGTGGCATTGCTCACGACTTTCCAGCTCTGTATGAGTTTTGCTGCGTTATGAGATGTTAGGATTACGTCTATGTTCGTGCCTTGTCCTCCTCCTGCTGCGTAGGTAGGTGGATTGCCCGGCTTGTTGGCCACCACGAGCTGCGAAACCATGATAAACTCTTCCACTTTATCTCCGTTTGTATCTCTGGTGCCGCTGTACCACAGGGGGGATTTTGCATTAATGTCAGCTGTTATGATTATCTTCCGTCCCCACAACCCCGTGGTAACTCTTGCCAGGTGTTCTAAATGCTGCTCAATCTCGTCTCCGTATTGAAAGTACGTGTGTATGAGAATAATTACTCCTACTGGGGACTGAAGCTCCACGACGTTGCAGTGACTGATTGTAAATTGTGAGAGAGAAGTTTATTTGTAACTGCTATCGCCTCTCTAGGGTGATCCCCTCTGCTGACAATTTGCCATGTTGCGGCAGCAAAAGCTATTTTTCCAGCTTGGGAGTACGGCTCCTGTAGGCAGAGCACATCCAGTCTCCCCTCCTCCACCTCTTTACGGAGCTCCTGCATCACAAGTCGGCTACTGTGCGTGTTTAATTGTCCAATTGTTATTTCAGTCGTCGTGGGAAGTATGTATGCATGTGGTCATCTGGCCAGGTCTTACTCCAGTCGAAAGCAATTCGTCCATTTTCTAGTACAGCCTGTTCTTACATGTCTTGGAGGTTAAACTTCTCACCACGTCTCTCAAAGACTTTTTTCAGCAGGTCCCGCAGGGCTCCGAAATCAGTGGGGAGATACACTGACTTTAGCTGAATTCTGTCCACAGCCTCCATTACCGAGGTTACCTTCCTACCCTCTTCATGTCCTACACGGACCACATGCCCTAAGGCAGTGGCCAGGGTAATCGGCTCTTCCAGCCTGGCCAGTTGCATCGTGGACTCGATATTGGGGTACACCTTTACCAGGTCCACAGGTGGCAATCTGACCACTGGAGTGCTCTGTGTGGTGGAATTTAGACTTGTACTCGTGACTGTGTTGTCTTGAATTGGTTGGGTTACTTTATTTTGATTTTCTGTTGAGATTGTCACAGCCATAGGATGCCCTTGCCGCTTCTGATGGACTATCGACTTCGTTCCCCGGCGTTGAGGGGCGGGATCTATGCTCATTGCGGGGAGATCTGTCTGTATGCTGATGTCAATCATGTAAGGCTCCGTTTGGATGGCCTTGTCTATTACTTCTGTCTTAGTGGTGCCCGAGAGCGCCATCAAGAAGTTTTTAAATCTTGTTGCCCTCATAGCGTCCCGCCTCCTCTTGCTCGGGGATTTGCGCATTGGCATCCTGTTTTGTGGGCTGTGATCAGCCATAATCGATTCTAGAGATCAAACGTTGCTCTAGCATTCGATATGTAGGACAATTACGTCCCGTGGCTCCACATGACTTTTTTCCGCGGCTTTTGCAGGGAATGCAGACCGCTGCTGCCTTACAATCTTTGCGATTGTGACCGTTTGTGCCACACTTCGTGCAAGCCGACTCCCTGGTACAAAGCCTTAGAATGTGGTCCAGGTCACCACAGTTGTGGCAGCGAGGTACCACGATGTAATCTCTGACGTTGACCGAATGGAAGCCAACGTATAATCTGCCCATTGCCGTGATCTTTCTCCACACTGGCGCCGTGACCTCTGCAACGTGATGAACAACATCACGCCCGCGAGGCCCCGTCTTGAATCTTAATTTAAAACTGTTTCTAAATTCCTCCTCATTTACGTCATCAAAGTTTTGCTCACTTATTGTGTCTGTCAGTTCCTCATCAGTCATTATGGTGGGTACATCGTAAAGGATTACTAGGGGATTTCTCTTCTTTGGAGGTTCACACTTGACTACTGAATTTAGTTTTTGAACTGACTTACTCTTAAATTCTACTTGTTTTCTTGGTGAGGTCACCAGCCGTTTTGCTCTGGGGTCGTCCCACCATTATTCTCCGTTTGGCCACCCGCGGGAAGATGGTTATTTATAAATTGGTTGGTCCGTTTTTCCTTTGTGGAGTAGGGGCGTGTTGGGGAAACCTGCGGTTTGGGTTGTTCGGTAATCTCCCTACCAATCTACCGTACGTTAATAGCTGCCGCTGTCATGTTTGTCGGATTTGGTGTGTTAACGAAGTTATTGCTTGGAGTGTAACGGCCTAGTACCTGAAATACGTTTTGATCTTTGGAAACTTTGATATTATTGCCTATGATTTTGAGAGGCAGTATCTGTGTACTGTAGAGCATCTTAACTATTGTTTAGCCAAAGTTGTAGAATTTTATATAAGATTGCATTTCATGGGCTTTTATTTAAATGATCATTTTAGTATATAAAGTTGTCAACTTTTCACCATAAGACTTTTCTTAGAAGTTAAAATCAAGTGGCACCTTCGGTGGCAAGGTTAATATTTTAATTGTTACTGTTTGCACCATTTCCATCCCTCCTACAGTGGGTGCATAGTTTGTGTGCTTGTGTAAATTGTTATAACTCTTAGTTTAAAGTTATCTGGTGTGTTGCAGATTTGCACCACTGTAGTTTTTCAGAGGCTGTTGTGAGCGGTCTTAAGTACGGCCGTGTCAAAAGAGAGCGGCAAGGTTCTCTGCCCGAAAGCTCGTACAGTCAAAACTAGTTTCTTTCTGCCTCTGAATAAATTGTAACTTTGATATTTAGAGGGTGCTTTCTGATTATAATTTTAAATCTGTTTCTTTTAAAAATGCTTTAGGCACTATTAAAGTGAATAAAATTCCCATTTTTTAAAAGGGATTTTTGGTTATGATCTCATTAGTTACTCCCTGGCAACTACTTTCATGCTTACATAGTGTGATTAAATGTGTTAATGTTCTTGATGAACCGCTAGTAAATAAAATAAATTCTTAACAATATTCTTTGAAAATAAATCACAATTCACACACGTCCATGCCCGAGGCAGGATTCTAACCTGCGACCGTAGCGGTCGCGCGGTTCCAGACTGTAGCGCCTAGAACCGCTCGACCACCCTGGCCAGCGATGACAACAGCAGCAGTGTCGACATACCAGGAGTTGCTGAGTCGGCTGGACTAGTGGAACAGCAATGCAGACGGCACGCCGACACTACGCTGCACCCATCGAATACTGTAAATTAGCTGAATAAAGCAATGCTACCGAATACTGCTGTATCACTCTGCACTGCCCCTCAACGCTCTTTTACTTGCTCGGCCTCCTGACGAAATACAGCGTGGTGGGTCCCGGCTTTAGCTCGGCCATCTGGAGTCCTAGGTTCGACCCCTGAAACCGCAACACTATGAAGAGCTGTAAATTACACTATTATATGTTTTTCCATGCTTAGAATCTAAGCACTGGCTAGTTATCTAACTTAGATACTTGAAACTTCAATTACCCAATAACAACATGACTATCTAAAAAGTACACTTCAGTCATGTGAATTCAGCCACATGTTTTTATTCTAGAAATATTTACACATGTGATAATGTAAGTTAAGATTACTTTTTTAATAACTGATGAATATGTATTTTTCTTCCTGCTGATAGTACATTAGTGTCTGTAGTCTACTTCCCTCCAGATAGTAGCCTGAAATATCGTAAAAAATGTCAGACCTCCTGCTCATACAGATTTTTTATGCAGAAAGTAAAAGTGTCAGAAAATGTAATTCTAGTCAACTAATGTCCAGTTTCTGTTATTCTTCGCCCGTTCCAGAAGTGCAGCCATTATGTGCAGCTGTAAGCAAAGGCCTTCTGCGAGGTATCCGACTTTAGATGTCCACTGCGTAAGGCTGCTGTAGAAACATTTTATGTTGGTATTCCGGTTGCTATGGGTCAATTTATCAATTATCGTTTTTCATTTGTAGTTCACTGTTGACATCTGAGTTTACGTATAGTAATTTTGTCATCTGGAGATAGCAAGTACAGCTGTGGGCTCTGAAAAATGGACCACCAAGTGGATAAATCGGAATATTTCCGACACATTCTTCCAGCTGAGTTCAGTAAAGAGGTGATAGTAGCGGAGGCAGTCAGAAACATCTTCGCTGTGAATAAGGATTATGCCAACTGACAGAGCTCGGCAAGGAAAGGGTTTTCTCGTTTTAAGGATTGTCTTGATATTAGTGACTCTCCACGGCCTTCAGGGATTCACGAAGATTTTTTAAACGCAGTAATCCACAGCGATCCACGCCAGTGTACTCGAGACTAGGCAGATGTGATGAACTGCGATCATTCCACCATCACGCGACATTTGCATACAGTTGTGAAGGTTCAAAAATTTGGTTTATGGGTACCGCATGAGCTAAGCCAAAATCACAAAAATCTGAGAGTGGCGAGCACCTCTGCTTGCTCGTCATCAGCTGGCTCACGGACAACACCGACCGTTCCCATTCTGCACCGTTACCGGTGACGAGAAATGGTGTCCCATGAGGAAAAGGAAGGAATGGTGCAGCCAAAACATAGCAGCAACGATCCGTACAAAGACCTGCGCACATCCGCAAAAGATAATGTTATTCATCTGGTAAAAGAGCGGCGGTGTGGTGTTCTACGAATTGCTTCCCCCAGGTGTAGCCTTCACTGCTGACGTTTATTGTCAACAACTGAGAAGTCTTGCAGACGCAATCCTATAACAACGACCAGGAAGACTGCGTGAAGTGATGCTACTGCACGAAAACGGCCGCTCGCATTCTGCTAGATGCTAGTCATTCCGTATCCACCTTATTCACCCGATATTTGGCCCTCGGATTTTCACGTTTTCCCTATCTACCGTACAATCTTCAAGCAACTTCCTTTCTGGATGAAACTGCGCTCCGAACATGGCTCGACGAGATCTTCGCCTGAAAACCACGTGATTTCTACAGTCGCGGAACCGAAAACTTGGCAGAAGATTGTAAATAGTGAAGGAGAATATATTATTGATGACTAAGGATATGTCTATATGCTGTGTTTATTAAAGTATAGAAAAACGCTACGAACTTACGACCAACCCAATAGTTTGCTCAGAAACTGGATGATCTGGAACTGCTTTCCCTGACAGCAATTCCTGTAGTGTTTCAAACCGATTGTTGCTGTCAGAAAGGGAGACAATAAACTCCACTTTCTGGCCATTCCTGCCACTTCCTACCATTCTGTCATCTGTCTACCGGTATCCTTCTTTCTGCGCTGATGGCATACAATTGACTCTGCCACATACACATTTCTTCACTGGCTCGAGTTCCGTCTGCAGTGCAGGGCCATGTGACGGCCTTGTAGCAATTCTACCCCTCCATAGCGCTCGAAAGCGACGTGTGCGTACTTTTCAGTGGTGACTAACGTTTTGTCTTGTGAACTTAGCTGAGTAATAATTTTATCTGTTTTAATGTTTAATTCGTTTTCAGAAACAAATGTAGTAATATTCCTACATTTATACTACGTTGGACGTAGAATAACGTAGGCTAAGGTGACAAAAGACATGGGACAGCAATATGCATGTATACAAACGGCGGTAGTATCACGTACACCAGGAATAGAAGGCAGTGCGTTGGTGGGGCTGCCATTTGTACACAGGTGATCCGTTTGGAAAGGTTTCGACGTGATTATGGCCGCGCGACGGGGATTAACAGATTTTGAACGCGGAGTCGTAATTGGAGCTAAACGCTTGTGACATTCCCTTTCGGAAACCGTTAGGAAATTCAGTATTTCGAGATTCACAGTGTCAAGAATGTAACGGGAATGGCATATTTCAAGCATTATCTCTCACCAAGGAAAACGAAGAGTCCGACGAACTACACTAACAACACCGAACAGCGACGTTTGAAACATACCCTTTGAATGCAAATAATGACTGTGCTGGTAAAACTTCTACGTTACTTGATTTTTCACTCCAGAATGAAACTGAACGTACTGTGACTGTTTTCTCTTTACTTATTCTCAAAATTTCTAAACTCACACCCAATATTTTAGAGCAACGCAATCTGACTTAATAATCCCTACAAAAGAATAGACCTGACTAACAATAATCTATCCCTTCCTGAATCACTTACCTCCCAAAAATCTTCGTTACTCGAACTACTGCAATAGCGCGAGCGCCAATACTTCCAACTAAATAAAAAATTCTGACTACTGAAGGCACTAACTACTGATAGGCATATAGTTAGCAAATGAAAGATTTTGATACAGAACAAAATTTACCTTAATAATGTTCAAAAGTCATAAACTGGATGTGACGTATATATAAACTGGATGTCACGAGTGACATCCAGTTTAACAAATTTCCTTTTTCTGACGGACTCACGTCCAGATCGTTCGCTCATGTTAACACGTCAGAACTCTGGCATCTCTCCCCTCAGATCCACCAATGCTGGCGGCTCACCTCCAACTGCCCAACGCTACGGGCTGTTCACATCCAACTGCCCAACACTACACCAGTGAAAAACTTTTAACAGTGAGTCCAAGAAGCCACAGACTACACACAGCGCAGTCAGCGATTTTCATACAAAGCGCTACGTGGCGTCACCAACACAAAAACCTAAACAGCCTATTTACACATTTTTGTAGAGTTTTCTGTGCTAACAGACAAGCAATAATGCGTGAAATAACTGCAGGGATCAACACGGGACGTACTACGAATATATCTCCAGGACAGTGAGGCGAAATCTGAAATTCGGTGTTAATGGGCGATGGCATCAGCCGACGGACGCTAGTGCCTTTGCTAACAGTACCATATCGCCAGCAGCGCCTGTCCTGGGATCGCGACGGTATCGGTTGGACATTAGACGACAGGAAAACCTTGACGTGGTTACATAAGCCCTTACTGCAAATTCGTAAGAGCTAATGGGGGGGGGGGGGTTCGAATGTGGTGCAGATCCCATGAAGCCATGGAACCGGGCTGGTGATGGCTCCATAATCGTATGAAGTGCGTTTTCATGGAATGGACTAGATACTCTGGTTCAACTGAACCTATCATTCACTGGAGCAGACAATTTGGAGGCATTCAAAGACTTCGTGTTCCTAAACAACGGCGGAATTTTTGTGGATGACAATGTGCCATGTCGCCGGGCCAAAACTATTCGCGATTGGTTTGAAGAAAATTGTGGACAATTTGAGCGAATGTGTTTAGCCACCCAGATGGCCCGACAAGAAACCCATCGAACATTTATGGGACCTAATCGACAGGTCAGTATGTCCACAAAATCCGGCGCTTACAACACTTTCGCAGGGGACTTCCAAAGGTTTGATGGGTCCATGCCATATCGTGTTGCTGCACTACGCCGGACAACAGTTGGTCCGACCGATATTAGGACGTATCCCATGACTTTTGTCACCTCAGTGTATACCCAATGGTTCATCGACCGTTAGACTTCATCAGCGAAGTGAAACATCGGGAACTGAAAGAGAAGTTGGTCAAAGAGATTACACCTCATCACAACTATTCTAAGATATATTAGAGCAAACCTTTTCGTTAAAACAAAAAAGAAATGGAACACATATAAACCACTCTGGGTATGAGAATGGCTTCGTAGTGTTTGTCTTTAGTATAGATAAACCTCATCAACAAATGGACAGCTTAATAGAGCTCTTGGATGTTGCAACTCTCCCCATTTCCGTGATTTCTAGGAAAAACTGGAGAGGAATTCCGCCTCATGCAAGACACTGTGTGGTAAAAAGACTATAAAATGATGTCCTGTATCAGGCGGAATTCCTCTCCAGTTTAACATAGGTTGTTTGTGTGTACCTGAAAATCAGTTATAATAAGTGTAACATACAAAGGCATTGAAAACAATATAGGTCGAATATTTCTTTTGTGTGGATGGAAGTTGAAGACGACTGTATGAGCAGCAAAAGAAATAAACTGGAGAGTAAAGATCCTCTGAAATGTTTCTGATAAAATAAATAGAGTTTTCAGAGCTAAACGTCCATGAGTCTGAAACGGAAAGTTTATGGATAGACTTTATTACTAGGTATGAAACACAGAATTTTATTTCTAAAAACAAAAAGGTTGCTTAGCGCAGAGCAATGAAAAGTTACTTGTTAGGAATTAATGGGTGGGAAAGGAAAAGTAACAAATGGATCCGCTGACAGTCTACATAAAAAGGCGTAATTATAACCGCAATGAAACAGAAAGGGGCATGGAAGGGACACGTGGCCATTGGGATGTATTGAGCGGATGAGAGAAGACAAAGACGACGATGTGATGGAAGGTAGGTGCATGAAATTAGAGAAAGATGAAGAGCTTAATGTATGTAAATGTTCTGAGGAGGTCTGTGCGTAGTAGTGAAAATCTAATGACGGATGATGGTTACAACACTATTATACTGTATGATTACCAAGACAAGCAAAGTACTGAGAAATGCCGGTACATCAAGTGACGAATGCCGAAACCCCGTTAGTGATCAAATGAATAACAATTTCAAAACATCAGGAAAGTGTGTCCTGTAGTATGGTACATAAATGTTTGTCATGGCTGCTAGCAGCAGAGACCACAAGTTGTGTTATTTTCATTGATACAAATAACCCTGAAGCAGTTTGCTTTTGTTTCTTATTTTTTGGCAGTCGTTTTCTAAGAGCGAGAGAAACGCGGTCCGTGTGTGGTATAAGGCGCATCGAGGTTTGACAGCGGTTGTACGTAACTTGCACGAAATCCCCGTTTCGGACAACCTAGCGTGTATGGCAGTGGCGCGTTTACTGACACTGGTGTCCGCATTATCTGAGGGTCTCTTATTAGTTTTTGGGAGAAGCCAGCGCTCTTTCTTGAGCACGTTATTAGAAGGATGGTGAATTTGAGATTGGATAGGACAATAACTGAGAAAAATTCCACAGCATCCGTTTCAAAGGACGTCATTCGTCTTAATCGATAATCGATTCGTAAATACTTCAATACGGACGGCTGTACTGGAATTTTAACTTTGCTCGTCCATATTGAGAGTCGACTGTTTGCCTACCGTTGCATAAACTCACACAATCGTATCGTTGGAGTCGTCGCAGCCGCAATCATATCATTTATAGATCAGAGCTTGAACTCTGTAATAACTGCAAGCATTGATGGCGATGTCTGAGAAATGGATTGGCACAAAGTGGTATATTGATCGTATTCTTATACCACTCACCATCCGCTTCCAGACCACACCAACAGTTTTATTTAAGCAGGTAATCTAACTTCACCAAGTAATTTATTAGAAAACGTCGAAGTTCACGCAACGAATGCTGTCAAGAAGATATTTATTACAGTCACAGTTAAGTTTGCCATTAGCCAGTTAAAGCTAGGTGTATGCTTTTCATCTTAAGCACCGGTAGGTACATCGTAGCCGCAGTGTCTCATGGCAAGGAGTAGAGGTGGAGGGTACACTGTTTCCAAAATATTTTGGTCTCACACTTGATTGCACCTTGGCAAACAGGTAGCATTGTCATAACAAAAAGCTGAAAGTGGAATTCAGAACCAACAGCGTTACTAAGATATTGCTAATATATATAAGGCTAACAGTCAAGAACTTTAAGAACAAAGGCATTGTCAGTTTGCTACTCTGTGGGAGAGCGCTCACACCATGTCTCGTACAGGGTGAAAGACGACGACGAGAAACTGTATATGACGTATAGGTTCATTATGGATGCCTGCTTCATACTCTACGTGCCAAGGTATATTAGTTGACATGTAGTGCTCCCACAAACGTCCATTGTCGGGTTGCTACCAGTGTGGAAAGGTCAACCCGCTCACCGTACATACCAACTGTCCAGAGACTGAGGTACAGGAATAGATATGGTCAAAACCAGTAACATCTTGTAAACGATAACATCCAAAGTAAGAATCGAAAAGTGGAATGTACCTACTGTAAAAGACAGTCATTGGCCTCAGTTAACCCTCCTGGTCACCAAGAGGCGTGATCAAAAGTATTCGGACACCCCCAACAACATACTTTTTTTTCATATTCGGCGCACTGTACTGCCAGGTACTCCATATCAGTAACCTCAGTGGTCATTAGACATTGTGAGAGAGAAGAATGGGGGCCCCGTGGAACTCAGGGACTTCCAACGTGGTCAGGTGATTGGGTGTCACTTGTGTCATACATCTGTACGCGAGATTTCCACGCTCCTGAACATCCCTGGTCCACCGTTTCCATTATGATAGTGAAGTGGAAAAGTGAAGGGACACGTACAGGACAAAAGCGCACAGGCCGACCTCGTTTGTTGACTGACGGAGACAGTTCACATTTTAAGAGGGTCGTAATGTGTAATAGGCAGACATCTATCCAGACCATCACATAGGAATTCCAAACTGCATCCGTATCCAGTGCAAGTACTATGACAGTAAGGAGGGAGATCAGAAAACTTACATTTCGTGGTTGAGCGGCTGCCACAAATTACGCCCGTAAATGCCAAGTGATGTCTCGCTTGGTGTAAGGAGCGTAAACATTGGTAGGATTGAGCAGTATAAAAACGTTGTGTGGAGTGGTGAATCACGGTACACAATGTGACGATCCGATGGCAGGTTGTAGGTATGGCGAATGCCAGTTGAACGTCATCGGCCAGCGTGTGTAGTACCAACAGTAAATTCGGAAGTGGTGGTGTTATGGTGTGGTCGTGTTTATCATGGAGGGGGTTTGCACCCCCTGTTGTTTTGCATGACACTATCACAGCACAGGCCTACATTGATGTTTTAACACCTTCTTGCTTCCCATTGTTGAAGAGCAGTTCGAGGATGGCAACTGCATTTTTCAACACGATCGAGCACCTGTTCATAATGCTCGGCTTGTGGCAGAGTGATTACACGACAATAACATCCCTATAAGGACTGGCCTGCACAAAGTCCTGACCGGAATCGTACAGGACACCTTTGGGTTGTTTTAGAACGCCTACTTTGTGCTAGACCTCATCGACCAACGTCGCTACCTCTCCTCAGCGCAGCACTCCGTGAAAAATGGGCTGCCATTCGCCAAGAAACCTCCCAACACCTGACTGAACGTATGCCTGCGAGAGTGGAATCTGTCATCAAGGCTAAGGGTGGGCGAAACCCCATATTGAATTTCGGCATTAACGATGGTGGGCGTCACGAACTTGTAAGTCATTTTAAGCCATGTGTCCGGATACTTTTAATGGCATAGTTTATGTTGCGTGCCCTCAAGATTAGATTAGATTTATATTTCGTACCGTAGACCCAAAAAACGACGTGATTCTCGTGGCATTGGAACATGTCAGGAAGTATAACATAAAAAATATAAAACATTTGAATATAATACCCAACCTTGATCATCTGTCAGAAGATGGCCAAAACAGGTCAATCGTCTACGCTTTGGATCCTGAAATATGCAGATGAAATCTACGAAAATGGGGACTTCCTACGTCACTACCTCCTGTAACTGCGGGGAGGGGCAAATCATGGTCACTTGCTCTGCCCTTGTCGCGCGTCCCACACTGAGGAAGATCTTCATGCAGCTCGGCATGTCCTGGACGTTGCCCACTTTTAGTAATCCATGGTGTGATGTTACGTACACCTATACCTTATTTAAACTAAATTATTTATTTCCGTATATTGTTGTTTCCGACGTGAGTAAAAACATATAAATTGAGGTGGCCTCGCCTGTTCAAATGGCTCTGAGCACTATGGGATCTAACATCTGAGATTATTAGTCCCCTAGCCCTAGAATTACTTAAACCTAACTAAACTAAGGACATCACACACAACCATGCCCGAGGCAGGATTCGAACCTGCGACCATAGCAGCAGCACAGATCCAGACTGAAGCGCCTAGAACCGCTCGGCCACATCGGCCGGTGCCTCACCAGTCTACTGTCTTAGGATTGGAGGTATTCTATATTTCCAGATTCCACCGGTTTTACCTAAAATACTCCAGTTTGTGAATTATTCCCTCGAGGGCAAGGTGTGATGTTTCCAGTCAAACTAGTTACTTATTTTTTTCTGTGATTTGTGTTAAATTTGTTAGTAGAGATTGTGAAATTCTGTTTAGCAATTGCGAAGAGGGTGAAGCATTTCATTAATGTGGCCGTACATACATCTTTGAGCTTTTGGTTTGGAACAACACCTTTCCTATCCTGTAGCTTATTACTATTTCAGCACCTTTCAGTCAAGACAGTGAAAATGGGGTTCGGAGGGAGGGGGGGGAGGGAGAGAGATCGGGGGAGGCTGGACCCGTGGAAACATTTATTCGTAAGATGTCATGTAAGAAGTGTATGCACCTGATATTATTAGACCAAGAGTGCTTCTTTCTAGAACCCCATACGAGTAAAAAAAAGGGCAAAGCTGATACTGGGAACACAACGGAAAACATCTCGGTGCTAGTTACTGTATTTGTTAAATTCATTTTAACATATATTATTAAAATACTCGAGTAAAACAGGTAATGTCTATCAAACGAAGGTTGTTTATTGCAGTCAACGATGTTAGATTACGTAATTACAAGATTTTATATTATGAAGTGGTTCGAATGGCACACGAGTAATGAGGACATTTCTCAGTGATAGGACGCGTGATTACTAAAAATATTTAGCCAGCTAGATTTCATTGTCAGCGCTCAACAGCTTGAGGAGTTGCTCTTCTGCCTCTCCGTTCCTTTGGCCGACGAAACGCGAACGACGTGCAAGCTTCTTTTCGTAATTGTGGAGAAATTTGGTTGCACAGCTAAGGGACACGGAGTAAGCGTAATAAGTGTATTAATGCCATCACCATTTTTCTGAAATTTAGCTTGTAATCATTCACTTCCCTTCAACGCTACATTTATTAAAATCTGAGAAATAAATGTTTCGTTAATAACAGATAGAAAAGATGTTGGTCAAGATAAGGGTGAATTTCGATTCAGTGTTACCTCAAGAAGTCCGTGCAGGTGTTTGTATGTCAAGATATGATGCCTTTAATATGTAGTCACGTGAGCTAAGTTCCGGTTGTATAGTCTATGGATGATGTAGGCTTTAGTCCCAAGAATGGTTTAATGCAGCTTTCCACCTTAGTCCAATCTATGCCAGACTCTTCATCTATGCAAACTGCTCGCAAACCAACCTGTATGCTGTATTTAAGCTTTGGTCTTTCTCTAAAATTTTTACATTTGTACACCCTTCCACATAACTGTTCCTTATTACCTCCATATATGCCCTATTAACTTATCACCTCTTTCGCAAAGACTGTACTGTAGAGATCCTCTATATCGAATTCAGTACAGTATCTCTTCATTAGCTACTTAGTCTATTCGACTAGTCTTCAGTATTCTCCTAGTTAGCAACAGATTTCAAAAGCTTCTATTCTCCTCTTGTCTGTACTACTTGTGGTCCACATTTCAATTTGATATAACGCTACATTCCAGACAAATAACTGCAGAAAATACTACATGTTAACATACATCTCTTCTTTAGAAACGACTTATTGTTATTCCCTGTCTACATTTATTATTCTCTTTACTTCAACTATCATCGGTTATTTTGCTGCTTTAATAGGAAATGTCCTCTACTACTTTAGCGTCTCATTCCCTAATCTAATTTCCTGAGTGTCTCCTGATTTATTTCAGTTGCACCCAAATACCCTTGTTTTTACAACTTTTTTCCAGACACTACTTATTCGCTCCAACTAGTCTTCCAAGTATGATGACATTTCTGAGGCAATTAAAATGTTATTGACAAATCTTAACGCTTTCATTTTTACTCCCAATACTTTTACTCATTTTCCCCAATATCTCCTTGGTTTCTTTCACTTCTTGTTCTATGTATTGTCTCATTCCCTTCTCATACTGCCATCGATTCATGTTATCGGACTCTTATAACTGGATCTTGTTTCTGTACAAGTCGTAAATAATCTTTCGCTCTCACTATTTCATCCCTGAGAACTTCAGAATTTTGAACAGCGCATTCCAGTCAAAATTGTCGATAGGTATTTTGTAAGTCTACAAATGCTCTAAATGTAGGTTTGCCTTTTTATCTATTTTCGAAAATTAATCACAGTGTTAATTTTGCATCTCCTTTTGCTAAAGTTCCCGGGAGTCCCAGTCTTTATAATCCTCGGTCAGCTTTTACTAGCTGTCCCTCTCTTCTGTATATAATTCATTCATGACTTATTAAACTAATGACTAGGTAATACTCGATTCTGTTAGCACATGCTTTCTTTACTGCTAGGATATTACATTCTTTTTGCCGTGTGGGGCTATTTTACCCGTCTCACATGTCATACACTGAAACGTCCCCTTTGAACAATTTTACATGTGAAACGTCCACTTAGAACAATTATACAAGCCTGTGCTTAACCTGACACACAATATTATTTAGCGCAACGCAATCTGACTTTCAATAACCCCTACAAAACAATGGCCCTGACTAACTTTAACCTATACCTTTTACAAATCACTTACCTCACAAAAATCTTCGCTACTCAAGCTACTGCAAAACAGCGAGCGCCACTACTGCCAGCTAAATAAAAGATTCAAACCACTGAAGGTACTAACTACTGATAGGGATAGTTAGCAAATGAAAGATATTAATAGAGAACAAACAATGTATTTACCTTAATATTCATAATTGACATTCAGTCTTACAGATTATCAAAACTCCGCCATCTCTCTCCCCACGTCCACCACTGCTGGCGGCTCACCTCCAACTGCCCAGCGCTACGCGCTGTTCGCATCCAGCTATAGCAGTTCATGACAATAATGGCAGACAACAATGCAAACTAGCCACATACTGCACACAGCACAGCCAGTGATTTTCATATAGAGTGCTATGTAACGTTGCCAATAAAAAACATAAACAGCAAACTTACATAAAGAAAACATAAACAGCCTACTTACATAGCCCCCATGCTCCCCACAAAAAAATTTTACAAAATGTTTTTGGCCAGTGGCCAATACAGATTTGAAAAATTTTTTTCATAATTACAGTAAGAAAGATATCAAATGCACACACTTATTGATACAATGTTGGTCAAAAGCTAAAATTTTCTCACAGTCCATAAAGACAGTCCAGATTGTTCATCATAATAGTAATTACAGTTTTTTTCACAAAGTCTCATTAGTAAAAGAAATTGCACACAGAAGTAGTGGATTTCCATGCAGTCTTGAAGAAGTAGTGTTGTCCTTACAACGGAAAGACAGTGCTGACTCTTGACATGCTGACAGGTAATGGGCCACAACAGAGCAAACCCACAGCAGAGTCAGTCGACGTTTCGAAGAATATTGGTAGGTAGGTCATCACAGAGCAGACCCACTGTAGTCCTGGTAGAGAGTATGGTATTGGTGGGCCACCAGAGATGCAGACCCACAGTAGTCCTTGTAGAGATAATTGTATTGGTGGGCCATCAAAGATGCAGACCCACTGTAGTCCTTGTAGAGATGGCCAGCAGCCATCTGTTGTGACTGTGCAGGTGCACAATCACCATTGAAGAGTCTTGCGGATCATAGAGCAAGTCCATAACCACCACTTGTGCATTCACAAAGTTTTTGGGAATTGTCCTTAGAACCAGCAATGCTGTTATCCAGTCCCTTGCTGAATTATTAACACACGTGCAAACACTAACAGTCCCTACTTCTCACATATTGTCCATATACAATGACCAACAGAAATGTGTGCAGTGAAATGAATGCTTACAAGTTACTTAATTTGAGTAACTGGTGTCAATTACAATTATATAACATAAGAATACAATTACAAAGATACAAAATACATCATTAAAAACATAACAATACAGATAATATTTGTAGTGCAGGCTTTACAAAACAATAGAAATAAACATATACATCAGTGTTACAGGAATGATGACATGAGTACATACATAAAAGATCAGAATCACTTTTGAAACGTCAACTTCACACATGAGCATTAAAACAAAACAGAATAAATAATGTCTAAGCATCTTTACAAAGTAAATAACATATTATTAGAAAAAGTCTACAACAGAGCTCTCATCAGCTAAACACATAAAGACAGGAAAAACACAAATACACAAGGGTACCCAAACACATAGTGGGATAACACAAAAGGAAAGGACAGGGTTTGTTTTCAGTGTAACATTTGGTACTGCAGTCCACCCCACAACTTCATTCGATAGATCTTTCGTCTTATTTCAACATTTGTTTCCACCAAAAAAATCCTATCCAAGCATGCTTTCTGTATTTATATGTTCACACATTGCTTACCTCATCATTTATTTCCAAGAAAATCCTACCTATACCTCGTTCGTGTATTCTATTCATATTTCTTTCAAAATAATTATTTCTGATTGTACAATACTCATTGGGCCCAAATCTTTTTCATGTAACCTTGCAATGCATACTTTACCTATTCTCCATAGTCAGTTTCTTATATAGTCTACCCCCTCTTAAGCTAACTTAAATCTACTGAGCTCAGATGCTAAACTAAGGGACGAGGCAATGCAGCAAAAAAAAAAAAAAAATTAACACAAACATCAATGACAAAAAATAGAAATGGCAAAGCAAGCAGCATAAATTAGCAAAGCAAGTGCAATATTACAACTAATATAAGGCAATGCAGGAAACAAGAAAAACTAGCTTAGAAGAGTAACACAAAGTCAAATTCAGTAACACTATGCCTGACAAACAGCAGCAACTTATACCTAAACATGACATAGCTCAAGCAGAAAAAATATTACACTAAAATGGCCATGTCTAATACCTATGTCACATCTTAACATTAGAGTGATGCATCACAAAAACTTACGCTAGTAGATAAGTTACCAAATCATAAAAAATAATTTATGCAATTCCTGTGAAGGGAAATGTCTTTTTTTGTGCTCCCTCATTTTTTTTGGATAGATCATAAAATTATTTACTGGATCTGTAGGCATAAAATATTTATATTAGTACATACATTAAATTTTATTTTAACCAATGCTGCAGTGCAGCTGGAAACTTGATATTAAACAAAATATGTAAATAAATACATAAAGCAAGCCATATGGCATTTTTCTCAACTAGCAAGACAATAGCTGTGAAATGTTTCGCATCGTTTCATTAGGCATTTCAGTAAATATCACAAATTACGAGCTCCACAGTATGCTTTCAGTAGCGCGGACAATGGCCTTCCCTTTCTGTTTTTTTCTACCTGTGCTTCTGACGAGGCACTCAAACTAATGGCTTGTTCTCCAGGTGTCTGACACAGCTGTGTGCCCACGACGCACATGCAGGTGGTCACTTAACATTCATATGGAAATATTTACGACAGCAGTTTCCACTACAGTGACAGTCTCATATAAAAACATTTCATAGGTCAAGAATTTTATTGACATAAACATACCTCAACAGCATAATACACATCGTCGTCGTAAAAATAACATCATAAAACCTCAGTCAAATCTCAAAATCGTCGTAGCTTCCTCCAATAATTTCAAAACCTAAAGAAAATTCTCTGCTCATTTCAGTAGTGTCATCTACCTCAAACGTACTTTAAAAATCATGATCTCATACCAAATACATCATTCAAAGTTCTCATAGTATCACAATGGTTCCGAAAAAATATGAAGAGTTCACACAGTACAGACAAAATACAATTTCTTAAGTGTGAAATAATCCAATTCTGTAATTACGTAAACATGTGTCACTGACGTAGTAAAAAGATGTTTGTTTCTCTGTTAAATGATCAGATAGCTGTGTAATTTATGTGTTAGAGAAATATGGTACCGATGTGTTAAATTGTATAAGCAAATACCATATTAGCTAGGGCTCCTTGTGCTTGCCAAACACATGGTACACAAAGTAGGCGTGTACCCCCCTGAGGTTTATTGTAATTGTATCCTCAGGTATTACAGCTTACAGCAATGAAATGAAATGTGTCACGAAAAACTTTCTTTGTAATTCAAAAATCTCTAAAAATAAATGTCTTAAGTACAAAATTAATCACTCAAATACGTGTCCAGTAGCGCTAAATGTGCGTCTTGCTCTAAGATAATCTCTGGGGAGTGTCGTAGTTATTGTCCTCCGAAAGCTAAGTTCTGCAGAAGTCAATGTACTTACCTCATGATACACAAAAGTGAAATGCTTTGCGTATAGATTTCTTAGTTATTACGCTTATTGCCGTGATGAGGAAAGTACTGTGCTGTAACGTATTGTTGTCCTACGGAAAAGGCTGTCTCCTTGTAGCAATAGCACAAAAGTCACCACTAAAACATGTTTTACTTTACAGAAGAATTCAGAAAAACTGTGCAGATATCTAACAGATACACCGCAAAAGCAACATTGTAAATTGTCACTCATTAGTAACGTCGTGATATAATCGTGTAGCTGTCACACAAACCAACCACTCTGTCATCTGGCATTTCACAGAAAGCACCTCAAATCCAGAATCCACTCGTAAGCAAACCAAAATGTTGCATGTTAACAGTTTCTTAACTCTGACAAATTGTACAAGTAGCGTGAAGTGAAAATTGCAAAGACTAAGTTAAAAAGCAAATTATCTGTCAATAAATGGTTTGACATGAGAAATGTGGTGTAAACCTTTACTCTTCCTAGTACGCAGAGTTTCAACTTCAACGCAATTATCATGCGGTATTCGTCCGTAAAGAATACGGGAATTTTGCTCAAGGTTAGCGTCAATGTTATTTTTCCCTGAGCCAGCGGGCGCACGCGGCTGCCTGCGGTGTGAGTCATTGTCTGTTTCTTTGTTGGCGCGCGCCGTTATTGGGATTTGGAGACCTAACTTCTACAAATTCATCGTGACGAGAGTGCTCTGCTCTGTTTAAATTTCGCCAGTTCTGATGCAATTCAGGTCTGTCGTTACGATCATATCGTCTGTCGTCATGTCGGTAGATTCCATAGTTTCTTTCTTGTCGGTCACGTGGTGGAGAATTTCTCCTTGAATCGTAACTACGCGCTGGACCGTTGCGTCTAAAGTTATTCTGTCTCCCTTGATAATAGTTATTTTGGTTCCCATATTGTCTGTTTCTCTGATTGTCTCTGTGATAGTCATTACTGCGGAGAGGTGATCTTTCCCTGTAATTATTACTCTGCCAGTGGTTGTCATATGGGTGGTGTCTGTTTTGGTCACGATTTACGTTGTAAGAATAGGTTTGTCGTGGCCATTTATTGTTTCTGTCGTCACGGAATTGTGACGGATGTGACCTGTAATGATTGTTTTCCTGTTTTCGCATCCCGCGACTGTCTGTGTCAATTTCCAGTTCTTGTAACAGTCCCTGAAAAGCTTCAATGTCGTCTTTGCAACGTCCTGCTAAAATAATATGTCTCAAATGTTCAGGCAGTTTGATTAAGCAAATGCGGATGAGTTCTGAGGGGCTGTATGGGTTTGACAGGTACTGATTCTTGTGCAACATGTCTTCAAAATATTTCACAAGACTGGAAAATTCAGATTGCTCGAAGTGTTTCATCATTATGATGCTATGTTTTACGCGGTCTTGTGTGGCTTGAGACCAATATGCTGAGAGGAAGGCATGGTAAAATTCTCCTTCACTGTGGCAATCGTGAATGACCGATCGCATTCTTACAGCTGGTTCATTCTCCAAGTAGCCACACATAAATTCTAATCTGTGCTCCAATGACCAGTTGGGAGGAAAACAATGAGATAATTGATGGAGCCACGCTTGTGGATGAATGTCGTTGGCAGAATTCTTAAATGTTTTGAATTTACGTGTAGTAATGAACAGCTTATAATCAAAATCATCGTGTCGGCGAGTAGCATATCGGTCATTGTTACGTCGTGTCGGCGGTTCCATCTCAAAATTCGGTGCACCTTGCCAATTTCTTTCATAATTACCGAAATGCTCTGTGTTATTATATTGTGGCTTTTCCGTATTTCTATGTCCCTCTTCCAGTATTGGGGCGCGAGTGTCCTCTGAAATACGTAATTCTTGTATCACCTGCGTCAACTGATCTTGTACTTCCCGGATTTCTCTTTTATACTGTGTATTAATTTGATTTTGATTTTGTTTGAATTTTCTTATTTGTTCATAGTCTTCTGTGTCAGTGAAGGCTACGGGTCTTGTGTCATTCAGATCATCATCTACCTTTGTAGATAAGTTAGTGACCTGATCCGAAAGTTCAGCTACTTTCTCCGATAGTGAACACATTTCCTCAGTGTGTTTTTCTGAACCAAGTTTCAGAGTGTCCATTTGTGTTGAAATCGAATCTACTGTGTTCTTTAAGTTTTCCTGAGTTTTTGCCAGTTGCGTAACCGAATCGGTAGATGCAACTGAGTCAATTTTAGCCCACAAGGTCTCATGATTTTCATGAACAATGGTTTGCAGTTCTTTTATGGCTGCTTCGTGATTCTGTAATACATTCTCATGACGCGAAAAAATAGGTTGGAAATGCTCACAAATTTGTGTTTTTACGTCATTACAGACTTTCTGACATTTCGATTCTATTTTATGTAACTCAGTAGTTAAATCTTCACGTGTTTGTTCAAGCATATGTTCCACTGAGTCTAACTTTTGAAGCTTTTGTTCCATTGTGTCTAACTTTTGAAGCTTTTGCTGTGTTTGTCTCTGATTTTGTTCCATTGTGTCTAACTTTTGAAGATTCTGTCCCATTTGTTTCTGATTTTGTTCAAGCGTTGTGTCTAACTTTTGTAGCCTTTGTCCCATTTGTTGCATTAACTGTAATAACAATGCACTGGTGTCTGAAACATGTTCCTCAGTGCTTTTTGGCAGTGAATTTGCACCGGCAACATTCACATTTTGACAAGCGGAAAATGTGTCTTGACTCATTTGAGAAAACGGTGAGGACGCAAAACCTGAATCTACAGTATTTGCAAAATTGTGTCCTATCATTTCGGATTCCTGAGGCGAGCTGTTGCCGACCGATCGATCGACAATGCTTCCCTGTTCACTACCTGTTTCACTGCCTACGCCATTGTCTGACGCCCGCTCCATTTCCCTTATGAAACGTCCCCTTAGAACAATTTTACATGTGAAACGTCCACTTAGAACAATTATACAAGCCTGTGCTTAACCTGACACACAATATTATTTAGCGCAACGCAATCTGACTTTCAATAACCCCTGCAAAACAATGGCCCTGACTAACTTTAACCTATACCTTTTACAAATCACTTATCTCACAAAAATCTTCGCTACTCAAGCTACTGCAAAACAGCGAGCGCCACTACTGCCAGCTAAATAAAAGATTCAAACCACTGAAGGTACTAACTACTGATAGGGATAGTTAGCAAATGAAAGATATTAATAGAGAACAAACAATGTATTTACCTTAATATTCATAATTGACATTCAGTCTTACAGATTATCAAAACTCCGCCATCTCTCTCCCCACGTCCACCACTGCTGGCGGCTCACCTCCAACTGCCCAGCGCTACGCGCTGTTCGCATCCAGCTATAGCAGTTCATGACAATAATGGCAGACAACAATGCAAACTAGCCACATACTGCACACAGCACAGCCAGTGATTTTCATACAGAGTGCTATGTAACGTTGCCAATAAAAAACATAAACAGCAAACTTACATAAAGAAAACATAAACAGCCTACTTACAACACGTCCAACGAATCAGCATGAGCTTATCTCATAGTAATGCATGTAGAGGTGGCAGTGCGGAGTAACCCCTACAGTGAATGTGGTCCCAGGATTTGAGCTAGCCAGACATATCCAGGTTACCCTACATTCTTAGCCAGTTCCATGGAAACCATGATACTTGTACTGAAATAATTAGGTTGATGGAATTTCTCTCTGCACCTTTAGTGAGTCTTCACTATGGACACATCTAGCTAACTCTACAGTACCTCAGTCGCAAACATATACCCGTTTCACAGATCCCTGGAGGTGGATCGTCCATTTGAAACTTTAAAGAAAACCATTGCTGTCTCACGAAGTGATTTCGAATGTCAAAGAGTTCCTACGGCACAATTAAACATTCGTGCTGGTTTGTGCTCGTTTCTTAGTCACAATTATCAGTCGATCTTGCTGCCTTCACTAATGGGTGAGGCCTCTAGTTTATGTGTGTCAACAACCATTCTCGTTTCCCTGAAATAAATCAACAGCCAATAATCATAACTAATCTCTCTGTGCACCACTCCTGAATCTCGTAGACTCATACAGCGACAATCTTGCGTCAAGGCTGAAAGAGAGAACATGTAGATACCTTCTCTGGTATGTGCAAGGTACATAGGTGAAACTATTACAAATTGGCGAAACTGTGGCCACGAGAAAAATAGGCAAAGGATTACGGAAGATTATGCAGAGAGTGTGTGAAATCAGGTACAACAATTTCGAGTAAGTATGTACGGAGACGAGCACAGAAAACGCAATGGGAGTTTGAATCACGATGTACGCATACACATCATCAAATGCACTCAATGAGTAACCAAGCGTTACGAAAAGTGGAAGCCTCGCGAACTCTTACAGTACTTAAAATTAAAACAAGGCTTTGAAAATCACACAGAGAACGAATATAACAGAATACAAGGATATGAAAAGAAAGGACTTGTGTCAGAACACGTAACATATTAACGACTGGTCGTTATGCACTGTAAGATTCATGAAAACCAACTGATCTTACTTTAGAAAGTGTGTGAAGTAGTCACACAGCACACACATTCACATAGTCTAACGCAACAGAAGAGATAAGGGACGACATATCATAAAATAATATAAAGTACATAAGTGAAAAGCTTTCTGAATGCAACAGGTTATCCTAAACTGTCTTAGTTTCTTGCTTATAGAGATCAGTTGTGGTGCGTGCCAGTTTCCCCGGTTGTGTATCTATCAATTCAGAAATTAGTTAATTACCTGGCAGATCGTTTAATAGAGGTATAGCACACACGTAAGTATAATAAGGGTTCGGTGGTAACATGCCAGCGCGCAGCAACACACATCGTTTTACTTTCCTCAATTCCTGAAAACTAGCTAGCAGGCAAATTAATTGCACTCAATATTGTTGCTAAGTTTCCACCATGGCTCGCAGGTTACAGATTTAATCACAACCAAACCACAACATGGCGGCACCCTACTTGAAACACATTTAAATAAAGCATGAAAATTGAAAGTATATTTCTAGTAAATGAGACATCGGCAAATGTTGCTAATAACTGATATATTCAACATTCAGAAAATGTACGCAATCTACAAATTTTGGCGGTAATTCGATCCATTTTACTCATTAAAAAACTAAGATTCTTAGTCATTTACATTAAAGTAACTTTGCACTCTTTCTACATTTAACGTTGAAAAATTAAAGGTATTCCGGAATGAAATGAATTTAAAAAGAATGCAGTAAGCAGTGTCTAAGAACATATTAATTTCTTACCCCTCTAAGCTTGTTCCCCTGCACATAACACGCAAAAGAAAACTAGCGCATGGGCCAATGCAAATCAACAACTAGACTAACCTTACATTAAAAATTGTATTTTGACACAGAACGTAAATTGGATTGACCTTATCAAGCATCTTGTACATTATGAAGACTGTTCAAAAATATGGTTCTGCTTACAATGAAGGGAATTTCATTACAACAGCACGTTTCTTCAAATATTTCTCTGAATCTGATGTGTCTTACTCCAAGATATTGTACATGAATGTGCTAGCTGATTTCCTTCGAACAATGACCCATATGGCGTTCTAAACAGCCAACGCAAGCAATCTGTTTCTCCAAATACTTAATACGGATGCAGTGATTTACCAAAGAGTTTGCGAAAGTCGATACAAACTTACTTTAGTCAATGAAATAATTCAAAGATAGAAGTAAACCAAATTCCAAAAATCTTAAAAATTGGTGAAACAGGTGTTGAGCAAGTAGAAGAGACAACAAACAGGCATCTTTCAGACTATCGTTACGTTCTCTTACAAGCCTTAAGAAAACAGTGCGTAGCAGCGCCCTTAATGTTTCCTTCTTACTGCTCCTTGTCACTGGCCTACACATATAATAGTTAAAATATCCTGTGACTATGGCCTCCCGTCGGGTAGACCGTTCGTCGGGTGCCAGTCTTTCGATTTGACACCACTTCGGCGACTTGCGTGTCAATGGGGATGAAATGAGGACGATTAGGACATCACAACACCCAGTCCCAGAGCGGATAAAGTCTCCGACCCAGCAGGGAATCGAACCCGGACCCTTAGGATTGACATTCTGTCGCGCTGACCTCTCAGCTACCGGAGGCGGACACCTGAGAGTTAACAAACATCGATAAGCCAAAACTTTATGACCACTGCCCACCACAACTTTGGATGCCACCTGGCGGCGTTGCGGGCACGTAGCACACGAACAAAAGTATAAGCGGAGCAGACACGGACGGGGGATCACCCTAGCGAAGCTAAGGGCTGCAAATGGGAAAATCCATTGATATAAGCGACTTTGACAAAGGGCAGATTATTACTAAGCAGAACCTGTGAACGAGTATCTCGAAAACGGCGAAGCTGGTGGAATGTGCACGTGCTACTGTCGTGAGCATCTACGGAAAGAGGCAGGACAGTGAAACTACAACTAGGCGCTAAATGGTAGGACGTCCAAGACTCTTCACAGAACTTTGGGCCCAGGGGATTATCTGCTCTGATCTGTGGCACTTCTGCCGAAGGACTACAATGCTTGTGCAAGCACAAATGTTTCGGAGCACACCGTTCAGCATACAATGGTGAACACGAAGCTACGCAGTAGACCACCCATATGTTGAATCAACGGCACCGTCAATTACGATTCCAGCGAACGCAAGACCGTCGGGATTCGACCGTCGATCAATGGACATGTGTCAGCTCTTCGAGTGAATCACATTTTTGCTACATTAGGTCGATGGTCGCCTCCACAAACGGCGTCATCGAGGTGAACGTCAGCTCGAAACGTGCAGCGCGCCGCGGGCGCAGACTGGTGGGAGGTGTATTATGCTATGGGAGACATTCTCCGGCGCTTACGTGAGCTTGTGGTTGTAATCGAAGACATGCCGATAGCTGTCAACCATCTGCACGCCTTCATGCTTGATATCTTCCCCGACGGCTATGTCATCTTTCAGCAGTGTCTCGGACCCAGAACCGTTCTACAGTGGTTCGAAGAGCATTATACACTCCTGGAAATTGAAATAAGAACACCGTGAATTCATTGTCCCAGGAAGGGGAAACTTTATTGACACATTCCTGGGGTCAGATACATCACATGATCACACTGACAGAACCACAGGCACATAGACACAGGCAACAGAGCATGCACAATGTCGGCACTAGTACAGTGTATATCCACCTTTCGCAACAATGCAGGCTGCTATTCTCCCATGGAGACGATCGTAGAGATGCTGGATGTAGTCCTGTGGAACGGCTTGCCATGCCATTTCCACCTGGCGCCTCAGTTGGACCAGCGTTCGTGCTGGACGTGCAGACCGCGTGAGACGACGCTTCATCCAGTCCCAAACATGCTCAATGGGGGACAGATCCGGAGATCTTGCTGGCCAGGGTAGTTGACTTACACCTTCTAGAGCACGTTGGGTGGCACGGGATACATGCGGACGTGCATTGTCCTGTTGGAACAGCAAGTTCCCTTGCCGGTCTAGGAATGGTAGAACGATGGGTTCGATGACGGTTTGGATGTACCGTGCACTATTCAGTGTCCCCTCGACGATCACCAGTGGTGTAGGGCCAGTGTAGGAGATCGCTCCCCACACCACGATGCCGGGTGTTGGCCCTGTGTGCCTCGGTCGTATGCAGTCCTGATTGTGGTGCTCACCTGCACGGCGCCAAACACGCATACGACCATCATTGGCACCAAGGCAGAAGCGACTCTCATCGCTGAAGACGACACGTCTCCATTCGTCCCTCCATTCACGCCTGTCGCGACACCACTGGAGGCGGGCTGCACGATGTTGGGGCGTGAGCGGAAGACGGCCTAACGGTGTGCGGAACCGTAGGCCAGCTTCATGGAGACGGTTGCGAATGGTCCTCGCCGATATCCCAGGAGCAACAGTGTCCCTAATTTGCTGGGAAGTGGCGTTGCGGTCCCCTACGGCACTGCGTAGGATCCTACGGTCTTGGCGTGCATCCGTGCGTCGCTGCGGTCCGGTCCCAGGTTGACGGGCACGTGCACCTTCCGCCGACCACTGGCGACAACATGGATGTACTGTGGAGACCTCACGCCCCACGTGTTGAGCAATTCGGCGGTACGTCCACCCGGCCTCCCGCATGCCCACTATACGCCCTCGCTCAAAGTCCGTCAACTGCACATACGGTTCACGTCCACGCTGTCGCGGCATGCTACCAGTGTTAAAGACTGCGATGGAGCTCCGTATGCCACGGCAAACTGGCTGACACTGACGGCGGCGGTGCACAAATGCTGCGCAGCTAGCGCCATTGGACGGCCAACACCGTGGTTCCTGGTGTGTCCGCTGTGCCGTGCGTGTGATCATTGCTTGTACAGCCCTCTCGCAGTGTCCGGAGCAAGTATGGTGGGTCTGACACACCGGTGTCAATGTGTTCTTTTTTCCATTTCCAGGAGTGTAGTTGATGTCTCGGCGAAGAAATTCACCTGATGATGATGATTATTATTATTAGTGTTTTAGGGCGCACAACAACGAGGTTATCAGCGCCCGTTCGCAAAAGTTCAATTCAGAGCCGAAGTGTGAGAGAATTGGTATTGTTCAAATTGCAAGATGGGACACAGCACATCAAAACAGGGAAATAAAACTAAAAATAAAATAGCAGTACAAACAGGTAAAAATAATTAACGGTGGCTGAGTGACCACTTTCAAATAATGGGTGACCAAACCACTGGACAGCACATTAAGACTTAAAACCCAATATTTTGGGAAGAAGGCCAGACATCACACAAAAACGTAAAACACTAGTGACACTCGCCTCATTATTAGTTAAAAGAGAGCGTAGGTCTGGTGGGAAACTGAAATCTTCCCTCAAACCCGCATATAAAACACACTCAGTTAAAATATGTCGTATCGACAGCTGTGTCCCACATGTCTGACACGTTGGTGGCTCCTCACGACGTAACAGAAAACCATGTGTCAAAGGTCAATGTCCTATTCTAAGCCGTGTAAGGGCTACTTCCTCAGCGCGTCGTTGTCGGAAGGAGGTGAGCCACGGTCGGACAGAATCCTTCACCGCTCGCAACTTATTATCCCTCACGTCCAGCCACTGAGCCTCCCACCAACGCATGACCTACCGAGTCACGAAAGACGTAATGGCCTGCAGGGGGACGGAACAGCGAGCAGGAGGTGGGATGGAGCAAGCCTCCTTGGCAGCCGCATCTGCAAGTTCATTTCCAGGAATCCCTATGTGCCCTGGAACCCAACAGAAAATTACATCCTTACCCTGCTGTTGCAAGAGCAGGAGTGCGTCCTGCACCTCTTGCACCATCCGATCTGCTGGGTACATCTGTTCAAGAGCGTGTAGAGCACTTTGGGAATCGGAGCAGATGATGAATTTCGTGCCACGATGTCTGCGCATATGCTCTAATGCTTGCAGAATGACAAACAGTTCTGCATAGTAAACTGAGAACTGCTCTGGGGGCCCTATCCGATGGACAGTATCGGGAAACACAGCAGAGCAGCCCATAAAATCCCCCTGTTTAGACCCATCCGTGTAAACAGTAATAAAATCGGAATGGCGTTCTAAAATCTCAGTAAGTTTAATTTTAAAAAGGTAGTCCGGGGTACAATACTTCCTGTAAGCAGCCAGATCAAGAAGTAATCTTGGCCTTTGTAGTCGCCAGGGAGATCCCCTACTCCATCCCTGGTGGAGTACCTTAATGCCCTCCAGGTGTACTCGAGACTCTCCTTTGCACGGATGCCAAACGGCTTTGTTGCCGCCGGACGGTGGCGGAAGAGACGTGCCAGTGCCGGCTGGGAAAAAGTGTTGGACGCCAATGAAAGAGGAGTGGACTTGGCCCTGTACGCATGCCGTACCACGAGGAGAAGACGCCGAATGGACAGCGGAGGCTCTCCCGCCTCGACACACAGACTAGCAACTGGACTCGTGCGATAAGCCCCCGTTGAAAGCCTAATACCCTCATGGTGAATCACATCCAACATTTTGAGGTAGGAAGGTCTTGCAGAGCCATAAGCCTGACATCCGTATTCCAGTCGAGGTCGCACAAAGGCCTTATAAAGTTGGAGCAGACGTGCCCTGTCAGCGCACCAGGATCTATGACTGACGCATTTAAGGACGTTTAAAGCCTTGAAACAGCGGACTTTTAGATCCTTTAAGTGTGGCAACCATGTGAGCTTCTCATCAAAAGTAAGCCCGAGATACTTCACTTTTTCCATAAAGGGGAGAACAGTGTCTCCTAGTTTTAAAACAGAGAGATTAAAAAGAGAACGGGAACGGTTAAAATCAACACAAACGGTCTTCTCCAAAGAGAATTTAAAGCCCGTGGTCTTAGACCATTCCTCCAATCGCACGAGTGTCAGCTGTAATTGGCGTGTAGCAGCTGTGAGGGAGGAAGACGCACAGAAAATTGAGAAATCGTCCACAAACAAGGAGCACTGCACGGGCCGTCGTATTGTGGACGCAATACTATTGATGGCAATTGCGAAAGCTGTCACACTGAGGACACTTCCTTGAGGGACACCGTTCTCCAGCTTAAAACGGTCAGACAGGACATTCCCAACCTTATACTTAAAATACCTGTCAGACAGAAAGGATCTGATGAGTGTGGGTAAACGCCCACGGAAACCCCACTCATAAAGCTGCCGCAAAATGGTATGCCTCCAGCTAGTATCTTATGACTTCTCCAGGTCGAAGAAAAACCCGATAAGGTGTTGCTTACGTAGGAAAGCATCTTGTATCGCTGTTTCGAGTAGGATCAGGTTATCTAGGGTGGAATGATACCTCCTGAAACCACACTGGCAGCGGGTAAGTAAGGATCTGGATTCGAGAACCCACACCAGGCGCCTATTGACCATACGCTCAAATGTCTTCCCGACGCAGCTCGTGAGACTAATGCTACAGTAGCTACTGGGTTCGGTCCGATCCTTCCCTGGTTTTAAAAGGGGAATTAAAATCGATTCTTTCCACGAACTAGGAAAGTCGCCTGTCTTCCAAATTTCATTAAAAAGTTGAAGGAGGACTTCCTTTGACCGCAGATCCAACTGCTGCAGCATGCTATACGATATCAGTTCTGGACCAGGTGCGGTATCCCGAGATACGGACAGTGCAGAGTCCAACTCCCACAAAGAGAAAGGCTGGTTGTATTCCTCAGCGTTCTTTGAACGGAAATCAAAACCAGCCCTCTCCTGTGTACCCCGATAGCGCAGAAATTCTGGGTCCTGGCTAGAATCGGCCGTAATAGTTTGAAAAGATTCTGCCAACGCCCGGGCGATGTCTCTTGGAGATTTTAGGAGACACCCCCGCTCACGTATAGCTGCTATTGGCGGTCGAGAGTATCGCCTTGAAATCCTCCTAATGGCTTCCCAGACTTTGCTTGAAGATGTGGACCTATTGATGGAGTTCAGGAACTCACGCCAAGACCTCCGTTTACTCTCCCTAATGATTTTTCTCGCCCGCGCCCGTGCTATTCGGAAAGTTGTCAGATGCGCAGCAGTGGGGCACCGACGGAATCTTCTCAAAGCCGCCCGTCTGTCTCTGATGGCGGTACGACAGTCGTCATTCCACCAAGGGACAGTCTGCCTCACAGGTGTTCCCTTTGACTTTGGTATGGATACATCAGCGGCATGGTGCATCACCGCCGTAATGTGATCCACCCAATCCTGGACGTCTTCACACCGTTCAAAAACAGCCAACTGCCGGTAGAGCGTCCAGTTTCCCTTCCGGAACAACCATTTCGGCGGCTGTGCGACACGACCCATTTCAACTGGCAGATGGAGCCAGATAGGATAATGGTCGCTGCCATGAAGGACGTCGTCTACGACCCACTGAGCAATGTCCGCAAGCACAGGCGAACAAATAGAGAGGTCTATGGCAGAAGACTAACCTGAAGCGGTGCTAAAAAGCGTGGCCTGACCTGTGTTCAGCAGTATGATGTCGGAAGTCCTGATCAACTGCTCAATCATCTGGCCTCTGGGGCAGGTTTTGGTGGAACCCCATAATGCATTATGAGCATTAAAGTCTCCTAAAATGAGAAAGGGACGGGGTAGCTGATCAATGAGCCGTGCGAGGGCTTCACTGTCACTGAGCTCAGCGGGTGGTAAATACAAGGAGCACACTGTGACATTAACCTGGGCCAGGATCCGAACTGCAACCGCTTGTAGCGTTGTGGTTAAGGTCACAGGTGAGGAGTGGAATGTGTCCTTAATGAACACTGCCACTCCACCCTGAGCCCTATTACCAGTCAGGTCGTCTTTCCTGTACATGTGATATCCTGTAAGTGTCAGTCTCTTTAAAATGTGTCTCTTGCAAAGAGATGCAAAAGGGGTTTTCCTGTACTAACAGCCGCAATTCTGCAAAGCGAGGTCTGACTCCATTCAGATTCCACTGAAGTATGGGAGCCATATCAGCGTTTAGGTTTAGATTTCCCCCTGTCTTTGCGCCGCGCTGGTGAGGCACTTGTAGAGCGAGTGGCAGCAAAGGGGCTTCCAGGTTCTGGGAAAGAGGTATCAAAATCCA
Source organism: Schistocerca cancellata (assembly GCF_023864275.1). Classification (NCBI taxonomy): domain Eukaryota; kingdom Metazoa; phylum Arthropoda; class Insecta; order Orthoptera; family Acrididae; genus Schistocerca; species Schistocerca cancellata. The sequence continues at coordinate 173,224,126 of NC_064631.1, forward strand.
TGACGATTTCCTCCTCATCAGTCAGGGATGCCATGACGACATCCGATGGTGCCTTTGGCAGGTTTGACGTCAAACGCCGTGCCCCTTTCCCTGGTCCCGTTTTCTTTGTGGAAGTCGGGTGTAACCTCCCCCTCACTTACCGACCTTAATGACAGTGAAAAATGAAACCGCGTGTACCTAATGGGAGTTTTGGAAAAGCAATCGTCACCGAAGTTAAGCTGTCGGTAAAGAGGGAGGAAAGGGTTACATCTAAATGAAAGGAAATGTGCTAATGAAACTGGTGGAAATTAATTTTGAAAAGGGGTAAAGTTAATAAAGAAAGTAAATGTGCAGCCGTTACGTTAACAATTAACTAGCGGTAATTAGGTATTTGAGATTTGGGGAAATCACGGTCGCCAGTCCTAAGGACAATTACTATAGTAACTGAAAAAGAAAGGTTATTACACATATAATTAGCACTAGAAGCGTGGCAACTGAAGGTTGACACGTGTAGTGTGAAAACTGAAAGTTTGTCAGAAGTAATAAATTTCGCTACACCCTGACTTAATTTAGCAAAGAATTAATAAAACCGGAAAATCGAAAGTTAATTTAGTGACTGAAGTTAATAGTGAGCTTTCTTTCTGAAGCACATCGAAATTCAGTAAAATACGGTTAGTCTTGGACTACCTCAACAATCATTTCAAAAAACTACTTGAATCTACGCAATTTGGAAATAAGAGATTTAACTTTGAACTTGAATTAAATGATTCTGAACAATTAACAATAGTAAAATTTAGTACGTACCAAGCTGAGCTGCAGTCACAGGTAAGCTAAAATACGATAACAAAACTCGCACTCTTAATTTGTGCTTGTGTAATCTGAATATTGTAGCCAGCTAACTGAACTTTGAAATTAAAGCAGTGAAATAGAATTAGCTATATTACTTTAGTGCTGGCGTTTAAATTTCAACGACACTCGGGTTCATTTCGGAAAAGGAAGGGACCCTGCTTGGTAATGCAATTGGGACAATGAGCAACAAAGGTTCATGCTAAGTTGCTGTTATTATAGTTACGAAAATGGTACAGTTTGAAAAGCTGAGGTCTGCCATACAGTTCTAAAACTTTACTTGCTTCCAGTCTTCCTTGATGGTTGATTGAAGGTTTGAAGCCGTCGATCGAGGAGGTGGCGACAGTCACTCATTGTCGGCCGTCGCGGTTGCAGAAGCTGGATGTTGGCGCGCCTTCTTCTCGACACGGTCACCAGACGAAACGGGCTCTTGATGTGCGCTAGTTAATGTTTCCCGTCCGCGACACCATGTCAGAAACTATCATCGCAAGTCGAGCGCAATTACATGCTGCCAAACCCCGAAAGCGCGGCAACTCGCGGGAGCGTCACACAACACACCTGCTCCACTCGCTACTCCCGCCAGACTCCTTCCCTCAGCCCGCGCTCCACGCGGCAGAGTTAACACTACCAAAGATCCTACACACTTTGATTCTTCACACGACCTATCGACGTAATCGTTCGATAGCAGTTTTCCCTAGGCAAGACCCAGCGTAAAAATACAAATCATATTTACGAAACAAACCAATTATACATCGACATAAATGCATAAATATACAAATAGTAAAACAATTACAATATACAAAGAGACAGAAATGTCATATCTTGAGGTAACAAAGCAAGGAAAAAAATAGTACAATAGATGGAAATAGGAGGATATGCATTTCCGGCGTTACACATGCCCCACATTGTCTGAGGATGTTCGTGTAACGTAAACAGACTCAGAAAATGTCCCAAAAAAGAAACAGCGGAAATGCATATGCTCAAAACATCAAAAAAAATTTAGCACTCGTCTAATTAACCATAACCCAATTTTTTAGACAATAATAATTGAGTGGAGACACTCCTAATCTTATTCCACTCTGTCATCTTGCACAAAATAAAACAGGTTGACAACATATCAAAATTCATAGAAAACATAGAAAATGGTTTAGCTATTCCTAAATCGTCAAAATCCGTTACACTATCAAGAAATGGAATACTATTTACAAAATTAATCAGAGTACATGGTCATAAAAAACAGGTATATCAAAATACGCAAACTAATGATTAATTACATAGAATACACATTTTTATGTAACCTTTTCATAATTAATATTCTCGTCATGTCCAATTAACGCTAAGCAAGAAAATAATATACAGCAGATAAATAAAACATAAATATTGACAGCAGAATCCTTTCACATCAGCTGTCCGGGAAGAAAAGCAACTCCACATTCCGTACTCGCGAGTACAAAGAATGCCGACAGCGGAACAAGAGCCGACAGCGACACAAGAGCCGACAGCGGCTCGGTCTTTCCATTATTGTTGCGCCCGCCGGTGCGGCACGCTTGATCTCACTCCCCCTTGTAACGGCGTTTCCAGAACGTCCGTTTGACTAGATTCTTTAGGAAAAACTCACTCCCGAGTAATCTCAAGGAGTCCCTTAATACTATCACAGTGGATAACTCAACACTGTCCATCATCACACGCATGTACTAGCCTGAAACTTAAAACAGCGTCTAAGTACATCGGCAATGACTAATGAAACACACATTCATGAAATCTGACAGCTAGTTACAAAAGCATATTTACTTTCCTTAATCTACTGTGACTCAGCTGAAAACTGGCAGCTTGGATTTTTAAATTGATTAATATTCAGTAACTCCTAAATAATTTAATCAACATCAATTACTTATTAATTACAACTTCTTTAATGACCTCTAGGTCAGGCAAAAGCATCGTAACATGGCACATCCTTAAGTCTTACACTCTATATTACGTACTGTACAAATTACCCTTTCTGTGGTATTAATCAATCCTTGGTTGGTACAATTTCAAGTCTACAATATTCCGTATACCTAATAGCTTTCCAGAGCTTGGATACTCTAAGCAATAAGCATTTGTGTGAGGTATACCAATGACTTTATATGGTCCATTATAAACAAACTTAAATTTAGAGATTTCATTGTCTATCTCGCTCGATTTCTCATGAGCTTTTACAAGTACTAAGTCTCCGATTGCAAACTTAGCAAAACGCGTTTTTGCGTCATGACGACGTATGCGAGCATCAGCTTTTAACTTCATTACTTCTCGCAAACGATCTTTTTTCACACCAATACTAATGTCAATCCGTGGAGGGAATTTGATTATCTCTTCCAATTCACTTTCTACACTTTTGTCACTGCGGAAATTCCTCACGTTACGGCAGTTCAAATTCATTCCTACGTAAATGTCATCCGGCCAGTTAACAATGTGTATAGGCTGGTATTGCTTATGCACACCGTCTCCTGCCTCGTCAAAACTAACTACTATCGTTTTATCTTGTGACGTACATGTCAAAGTTTTGCTTTCGCAATTAATCACTGCACGGTACTTTAATAGCCAATCTAACCCGATAATTACTTCCGTAGTCAAGTCTGGCACGACGACAAACTCTTGTTCAAATCGTGCCCCACCTATCTCGAAGTTGACAAAAATCTGTTTTGTGACCGGTTTACTGGCCTTCCCAGTAGCACCGATAATTTTCACTCCTGTTACTGGCATAACTACGATGCCAGGTCTGTCTTTCAGTAACTCAAATATTTTCCCAGATACAGCACTCAATTCTGCACCGGTGTCAATCAACACGTTTAGTTGTAGGTCATGTATATTAACAGACACTACTATCTGTCTACACTTGTCCTCGACTGTTTCTTTATTTTCCCACAGTAAATCCTCGTCTATAGCCAGGTCATTCCAGAAAAAACCATCCGGCTTTGACCCTAAATCCGGCTTATCTGGCGGCTTTTTCAGCCTCTGTTCACATACAGTTTTAATTTCAACACGTTTGTCCTGAGGCTTAGCCTGTAGCTTCGCCTCCAATACCGAAACCTTTTCCTGTAACTCGTCAACTAGTGAGTGTTGCTTTGCTATCAATTCATTAATCGTCACCTTCGTTGATTCCACTTTGGTCAGATTAATCTCATCCGCCAATCTACCTGGAGGAATGTGTCCAGTAGTTTCTGCAATTACTTCCGCTAGATCTGCGCAACCCACACTGCTATCGTCTGACCGTATAATGTCAGCTCTAACCTCATACACGTTGTAATCTATGTGCTTTTCTACCAATTGTGTCCGGCTATCACTAAAATTTTCGCAATCTTTCTCCTTAATACTCTCGCAATGTTTAAACTGGAGGTTTGCGTCGGATGGGTCGGTTACTTCTACCACTGAAACTTTCGGTAAGGTCTGCCGGTTAGGGCCAGAACTTTCCGTTACTACTTCAACATCTAACTCCTGCGGGACGAAACACGACGAATCTTGCTCGTGCTCCCCCTTAACATCAACTATTCCTAGTAAAGTCTGCCGATTAGGGCCAGAACTTTCTATCATTTCACAAACACTATCTTCCTGCGGGACGAGACGCGGAAAATCCTGCACGCGCTCCCCATAAACACTTCTCCCATACAGACCCCTATAATCTCTTAGTTCGTCGTATAAGCGACCGAACTGCCTTAACCAGACCTCATCCCTCTCTGCATCCCCTCGCTCGATGACGGACGTGTTATCCGACATCTGATCTTCTCTCAACAATTGCGAATCATTCTTAAACTCAATCTCCAGTTCCGCTGTGGGTATTACAGCTGCCACTTTATGATCGATTTCCGGAACACTACTTAAATTGTTCTCACTGACAGCGAATGTATTTTCTACTGCCGTGTATACAGCTGATCTACTACTTGTGGGCGCACTCTTTTCTCTTAACACTGGCACACTCTCCCGCCGTTGATTATTCCATACGGAATTTTCATAACGGCGACACCTGGGTTTTCTCTTGTTATTGGGCCGCCAAAATTTCTCCACGCCCGCTCGGCCCCTCACCGGCGCGGCTAATGGTTTCCCTGTCTCGTCCCAGCAGATACGCTCCCTGGATGCTGCTGAGGCGGCTGATCACACCCTCTGGCGTTATTACTATTCTGTGAAGCCCGTATCACGTTAGTATGATACTGGTTTCTGTCATTCCTGTTATTATTTGCATTGTACCGATTGTTATTACGGTCCGAACCATTATTGTTATTGCTGCGGTATGCATTATTCCCATGGTTATCATTGTTGTGGTTGCTGTGGTACTCGTTGTTGTTACCACGGCCTCTACCACTGTCGCGATTATTGCGCCAATTGTCCTCGTCCTCAACTCTTTCCAGGAAATCATTCACTGTCCTATAATTGCTTCCTACGTAGCGTTTTGTATCATCTGGAAGCTTCTTGTAGAGTTCCCAGACTATTTCGGATTCCGTGCGGCGATCACGCAAATATTCCAACTTGCGGATCCAGCCCTCACAAAACTCCTTCATCGAGCCGCGCGAATTCGCATCGAAAGGCCTCGATACGACAAATTCGCGCCAAACACTTTGCTGTTTTTGCTCTGACCAGTATTCAGCCAGAAACAAATTTTTAAACTCGTCAAAAGTCAGGTTCGTAATGTTGAGGTTTAAGCCCCAACGCTTGGCATCACCAGCCAGCACATCAATAACCGCATTAATTTTTCTCTCATTAGTCCATGATCTGGGTAAAACTCTTTCAGAATTTTTAATGAAATCCGTCGCGTGTATACCGCCTTTTTTCAAGGGGTCGAACCGCTCCTCTTTCGTCAACAATTCCGAACTATGTGCACAGATTGGCACATAGCTCTGTTTTTCGTCAAGTTTCTTTTCTAATTCCGACACTCTCGTAATTACTTGGCAAGTGGTTGTCGCAAGCGTTTCCACTTCCCTCTTTTTCTTTTCGCAGGTATTAGCCTGCTCCCTCACTTTAGTGTCTACTTCGGACACTAAAGCCTTTAAAGTTTCCACCTTCTGTTGATCCTCTTTTTTCACTAATTGAATTTGTTCCGTCACCTTATTCTCGATGATCGGAGCAACTGCTTCTCCTACACTTTTCTCGATTCTGCTAATTTCGGAATCAAAACGAGTATTTATGTTCGCAATTTCCGCCTGAACGCCTATCATTTCCTGTTTAAGATTACCGATTTCGGTATTAATTACAACAATATCTTCTTTGATTTTATCAACTTTTGTATTAACAACTCCAACATTGTTGTTAACAACGTTAATAGCTTTGTTCTGATTGTCTAGCTTGGCCGATTGACTCTTGATTTCGTTAATCAAAACATTCAATAAATCAGTTAAATTCCCGGAAACTACCGGTTTTACTTCCGTAGCGGCTTCCTCTTTAATTGTCCACCCGTATTCGTCATCAAGGGATTCACATTTGATTTTCACTTCCGATTCCGAAACATTTTCTAAAGTGTGGAATTCCATTTCTGCTCTTTGTTGCGTTTCAGCGGTCGCGTCTTTCATGCTAGCCGCCTGCCCCTGAACAATGGGTACCGCGGTGCGCGTTTCCCACTGTTCGACCGATTGTTCCGTATCCAAGTCTACCAAATTTTGGCAATTGTTGCCTTCACTCATTTTAATAATTTTCAATATAAATGCCAAATCTCAAATATAATTAGGATTACTCCCACTACTTATTCTCGCTGACGTAACGGCCTGTACGTAACCAATACTTTGTTACGAGATTTGCACAATGCAAAATTCGTGTCCAGAACAACCTCAAATCTGAAGATTGTCCTGTCACCAGGTCGCCACGTGTAACCTCCCCCTCACTTACCGACCTTAATGACAGTGAAAAATGAAACCGCGTGTACCTAATGGGAGTTTTGGAAAAGCAATCGTCACCGAAGTTAAGCTGTCGGTAAAGAGGGAGGAAAGGGTTACATCTAAATGAAAGGAAATGTGCTAATGAAACTGGTGGAAATTAATTTTGAAAAGGGGTAAAGTTAATAAAGAAAGTAAATGTGCAGCCGTTACGTTAACAATTAACTAGCGGTAATTAGGTATTTGAGATTTGGGGAAATCACGGTCGCCAGTCCTAAGGACAATTACTATAGTAACTGAAAAAGAAAGGTTATTACACATATAATTAGCACTAGAAGCGTGGCAACTGAAGGTTGACACGTGTAGTGTGAAAACTGAAAGTTTGTCAGAAGTAATAAATTTCGCTACACCCTGACTTAATTTAGCAAAGAATTAATAAAACCGGAAAATCGAAAGTTAATTTAGTGACTGAAGTTAATAGTGAGCTTTCTTTCTGAAGCACATCGAAATTCAGTAAAATACGGTTAGTCTTGGACTACCTCAACAATCATTTCAAAAAACTACTTGAATCTACGCAATTTGGAAATAAGAGATTTAACTTTGAACTTGAATTAAATGATTCTGAACAATTAACAATAGTAAAATTTAGTACGTACCAAGCTGAGCTGCAGTCACAGGTAAGCTAAAATACGATAACAAAACTCGCACTCTTAATTTGTGCTTGTGTAATCTGAATATTGTAGCCAGCTAACTGAACTTTGAAATTAAAGCAGTGAAATAGAATTAGCTATATTACTTTAGTGCTGGCGTTTAAATTTCAACGACACTCGGGTTCATTTCGGAAAAGGAAGGGACCCTGCTTGGTAATGCAATTGGGACAATGAGCAACAAAGGTTCATGCTAAGTTGCTGTTATTATAGTTACGAAAATGGTACAGTTTGAAAAGCTGAGGTCTGCCATACAGTTCTAAAACTTTACTTGCTTCCAGTCTTCCTTGATGGTTGATTGAAGGTTTGAAGCCGTCGATCGAGGAGGTGGCGACAGTCACTCATTGTCGGCCGTCGCGGTTGCAGAAGCTGGATGTTGGCGCGCCTTCTTCTCGACACGGTCACCAGACGAAACGGGCTCTTGATGTGCGCTAGTTAATGTTTCCCGTCCGCGACACCATGTCAGAAACTATCATCGCAAGTCGAGCGCAATTACATGCTGCCAAACCCCGAAAGCGCGGCAACTCGCGGGAGCGTCACACAACACACCTGCTCCACTCGCTACTCCCGCCAGACTCCTTCCCTCAGCCCGCGCTCCACGCGGCAGAGTTAACACTACCAAAGATCCTACACACTTTGATTCTTCACACGACCTATCGACGTAATCGTTCGATAGCAGTTTTCCCTAGGCAAGACCCAGCGTAAAAATACAAATCATATTTACGAAACAAACCAATTATACATCGACATAAATGCATAAATATACAAATAGTAAAACAATTACAATATACAAAGAGACAGAAATGTCATATCTTGAGGTAACAAAGCAAGGAAAAAAATAGTACAATAGATGGAAATAGGAGGATATGCATTTCCGGCGTTACACGGGGATGGGGGAAGTGGAGAGGCACACTGTTTCAAGAGGGCCTTCGAAGGCTTCACTGTAGCTTTCTCTGCGATAGCGGTTGGTGCAGGCGGAGCAGCCTGAATAGCTATATCGTTATTGGGAGTGCTCTGGCAGGTACAAACGCAGGTACAGGTATTCGTAGAGGATACTGCTACGCTGGACATGGTCTGCGTCGAAGCGTCTACTTGCGACGCACGGTTGTGCACCAAGGAGGCATAGGATGTGGCAAAGACAGGGGGTTTTGTAGCCCTATACTCTTTTTTGGCTTCCACATAAGGTAGCCTCTTTGTCACCTTGATCTCCTGAATTTTTCGTTCTTCCGCAAAGACGGGGCAGTCTCTGCTCCAGACGGGATGGCTCCCAGAGCAGTTGATACACAGCGCTGGAGATGTGCAGTTGGTCCCAGCTTCATGAGCTGCCTTGCCACATATACCGCAGGTTGGTTCACCCCCACAACTCATTGTCGTATGGCCAAATCGCTGACATTTGAAACAGCGCATAGGGTTAGGTATATAAGGCCGAACCACAAGTCGCAGGAAACCAGCCAGAAAGTATTCAGGTAAGACAGGCGAATTGAAAGTCTCAATGAAGGTGGCAGATTTCTCAATAACTCCGTTATTCCTATGTGTCCCTTGTTCCACGTCTACAATCTCCTGTGTTGCCCATTCTTGCTTCAGCTCGTCGACATCGATATCCATTAAATCACGGCAGGTGACAACGCCTTTACTGGAGCTGAGGGAATTGTGCAACTTGACAGTAATATCATACTCGCCTAACTTGGTTGACTTTCGAAGCAGCTCCACTTGCTTTGCCCTAGTAGTCTCAACTAACAGGATACCATTCCTCAGGCGTTTGATAGATTTCAGTGTACCTGCGAGTCCTTCTAAACCTTTATGTATGTAGAAAGGAGACACTTTTTCAAATGAGCCCTCCTTCCTCTTAATCACGATGAAAACATTGTCATTTACGACTCCATGTGCCCTGTTACTCTTTTCCATCTGCATATCTGAAGGGCTAGCCTCCCTCATGCGCTTGACTGATGGCGAAGTTGGTGAAGGGAAATACGTGGTTGCCATGTGCGTCCCACGAGCAGCTAGGGAACGAAACGTCAGCCCAGACAGAGCCCCGCATGCCTGGGTAAGCCTTGTACAACTGACGTGCGGCAGGTTCCTCAGAGGGCGCCCGCTAGCGACTGTTCCACCTCAACAGCCATGCATCTTATCGGCACGCAGCACACCTTAAGATCGAAGGGTTTTTTATAGAGGTATGTACCGTCCTCGCGATCCAGGCCATCAAGCCAAGATCCCCGGTCCCTGCGCCACACAACGTTCCACCGTTGCGCCACACGGTGGTCGCTGAAGCACGCCCAGAGCTTACGGTGTCAGAGGACTGGCGGCGCACACCAGTCCACAGCTCGGGGACCCCGGCTTCGCCAAGCCCGTACCCAGCAAATAAATGCTGAGTCCCCTGAGGGGAAATTCACCTGATGTAAATGCTATGGAATCCCATCTGGCTCGCTATCGAGCGCTATCACGGCTTACGCAAGTCTGTGGCCCGTTATTTACATGAATTAAATGGCCTGTGCGTAGACATCTAATGCCACATACCTTCATAAACCTGTCAACAAACAGTCGGGTGCCTCATACGCAGAATCAGTAATGTATTTCGTTCCAAAGACGGAGAAACAAGCTATTAAGCAGATGCGCATAATGTTTTGGCTCATCAGTGTATATCTATAGAGGCGCGACGCAGTATCCATAGTTGCAGTAACCCCTTAAGCACCTAGGAGGCAATTTCAGCCATCCTGCGGTTCTGGAGATGTATCAGCGATGCACGTGCTGAATCTGTGCGACCATCGGGAGACGTGTCTCTCGCAACAGTCTCGGGATTATGAGAGTCCACAGCGCCACCGCGCTCGACTCCAATTCTGCCAGGATCAGAGATGAACGCCATCTCAGATCTATGGTTCTGTTAAATTAGTACACGGCTCACTATAAGCTATGTTCCTGTATGAGGTGTTCGCTTCACATTAAGCGTCTACGTATCGATTTCAAAAAGGTGAATTAACCGTTCAACATTACTTAAGCAGTTTGTTTTTTCATTTTATTATTTCACACTTGAGTTGTTCATGTAGTTTCTTGCTAATCTTTTTGCTATTTCTCACACAGGTAGTGCTAATTGTTCAGCGCATTTGTGAACTATTCTCCTCTTTTTAGGCTTTCTTGGGATACTACCTCTAGCACGATTTCACTTTTCTCCGTTGCCACATTTGTTTCTTGCTCACAGTCATATTCTTTGACAGGTGGAACCTTGGTTTCCTTGTTTTATGGCGGTCCCTTCCATCTATAGTCGGTTATTAGGTCTGTTCGGTCTGCGCAGCCGCCTTGGTTGTTCTGCTTGGCGCTTGGGTTTTGTTGTCATTATCGAATTAGTTAAGTCCATTATCAATTCAATGTGACGATCAGTGTCATTCTGGGTAACTTCATGTGATTGAGCTTGGTCCGGTGGTTGCCGCTGCGTAGGTTACAGCCAGCATTGACCTGCAGCACCGCAAGATGTCCAGGCTTTTGGGTATCCATCATATATTATGATAGCCCTATTGTAAGCTTACTTGTCCATCGCTGACATAGAAGATCGCAGACCTTCTTTCCATCCCGTCTGCACAAGCTGTGCAGTGACTAGGGTACATGTAAAGCTTACTGGGACAGGTTAAATGCTAGCTACAATGAAGTCGATAATTCGATTGTAATAGTGGCATTTAATTTTGATATTTCCCACAACTGAAAAAATTTACAAAAATGTTAATTTCTTTGACCACCCATACAATCCTGAGAATGGCACATTAACTAATTTGCAATTACGCGCCTGAATTACCGGCAGCTACGTTGATGAATACTCGACACCTCGCAAGGATAACTACAAGATCAAGAGTACTAGATGAGTTGTTGGAAATGGCTAAATGTTTGTGAAAATCTCGCTTCTGAGCACATAAAGAGCTCTAAGCGCAGAACTCTGCATGGAACGCGCGTTGGTGCAATGCTGCGATACAGACCGTTTATCTCCCGCGCCGAACCTCGTCGTGTAGACCTAAAAATTGGGCAATCCATTATAATGAAGGCAATCACTCAGACTGGCCCTATGGTGAAGATAGTGATAATTCGGATGGCTCTGCCGTCTCCGAATCACAGCACTCCCAGTCTGAGGTAATCTCAGTTGAAAGTTGCTTCTCAAACTTCCACCCCACAGGACAGCACAAATCCTGCAAATTAGAAATCAGATGCCAACTTTCTTTAGACAAAACCCGTAACTCGAATACGAGAAAACTCCCTCTCTGCACTATTCTGCACAGAGGAACAATTCGCGTCTTAGTTCTCGCGGGATGCGTCGTAACTCGTCGACGTCCAAGTTGAAGTCCGCTCCCTTCGAAGACGATGGCCAAGCGCCAAGTCCGTAAGGCTCCATTCGATGCCTGAAGGTGCAGTCCTCTTTCTCCACAATTCTCCTGTCTTCCACTCGTACGAAAACGTGGCGGAAGAATACTCAGTTTCGGCCAATGTCAAAGGCTCTAACTTCGCCGAAATCCCTCCAACGCCATTTTTGAGAATCTACGCAATGATCGTGTCGGTCACATCGCACCAAGGCAAACGAAATTCCCGTCTTCGCCACATGCTGCCCAGCACAGGTGGCTCCAGAGGCCGGGCTTCCCGTAAAGGAGCCGTATTGTCCCATGTTTCCAGTGACCGCTACCTGCCAGCCACGGCGGCCCTGCTAGCTTCTTGCCAGCTGCAGACTTTATATTCCACAGTTATCAGCTTCGACGCTTTTCACCAACACTTTAAGTTAGCAACTTAATCATACGGACATGCATGGAATACTACTCGAGAGCGCCTCATATTCATCATAAGTCAAAGTATTGACCTGATGCCCTTGCCAGTCCCTTTATTATTAATACTAATATTGGCACGCTAACGTGTAAGTTCCCAAATGCTGGCACCTTGCACAACCCCCACCTTCGTAATAAAAATTTTGTTAGCATCAGTGTAACCAGTGGTTATGGTGATCGAAAAGGAAATTTTTTAAGTGACCCGAGACTAGATATTACGCATGTGCCATCCTCTTTATTCACATACTCATACAATCTTTTTGAGATAAGATATTACTTGGAAATCTCTGAAAAACAGGACTGAATGTCATTAGTTTTATCGACGCTGCTTGAAGAGAGCTTGTTCCCGTGCCGTCTTACAAATTCACTAATGCTTAGCCTGTATGGAATTACAGCAATATTCTCAGCGTGATAATACTTCGATCTGTACGCTAGCAACATGTCTCACCTACCCCCCTAACTGAATCGCTAATTACAACAGTCAACAGATACATTCCTCAAGACATTGCAAAACCACACAAATTATGAAATTGGTGTTAGCAAGTTGCCATACTTTTTGTTAGTGATTTTACTTATAAATATACGGTTCTAGGCCAACATTGAAGTTGCAAATACAAAATAAAATTAAATAAATAATGTGAAACTGTTATGAATTTAATATTTTAAGCAAATTGGCAGTACCACACCGACTGGAAGTGAATTCCCTGTCTTGACAAACTATTTTGCTGTCTGATATTAATATCAAAAAGAAACTAAACAAATGTGAACTTATTGTTCATTAGTATAATTATTTAGTTATGAAAAACTTTATAGATCGTCACTGTCACTACACTGTTGGCTTAAACAAGACAACTTACGGTTACTGTGGTCACTGCATTTACTCTACTTCTTGTTTATTTGCAACCAATAGTATGGCAACAATGTATAAGGGTGTGCCTTAACCTAGTTGTACAAAGATATCACAAACATGTATCATCAACACAAAACATTAAATATGAACACATGAATATATAATACACACACAAAAAAAATCAAGCATGTTAATTTTCACCAATACTCTATAATAGAAAAAGTATTCATGTAAAAAAACAGTCTAAATGAACAGACATGACGTTACTTCAACCACCAAGACTCAATAGTGAATGATTAAACAAATTTAAGATCAATTTAAATTCAACGCAAGTCCTTTATGACTGTTTTGAACTTTGGTTCACATTTTTTTAAACACACCAAAAAAAGATTGTCTCTGCTGAGAGAATTCTTCAGAGGAGTGACATTGACTGTCCTTGGGGTTTTGCATAGGAGAAGTAATGGCACTAGTTCATTTATTGTAAGTGAGTGGCAATGATTTGTTTATGGGACGCTGCAGTTTTCTGATGTGGGAGTCGCTCGATCTAGCAGAGAGCTACTGCCTTCAAGGGCGTTGGAGGTGTTCTGGAACGTCATCCATGTCGTCTACACCCGCTATAATGTAAGTGGCATGCACCTTCGCCGTAGACGTTCGGCGGCGTGTCGCTCTCGTCCGCGCGGCGTAGTGTATTTGTCGGTTGTGGCGTCAATGGCGTTTATCGGCTAACTTGTGCGTTCTGGCTTAGCTGGGACAACGGCAGGGGTCATAGGCGGAAAGCTACGGTTACCGTTTCTCTGTTGGTGCCCTTGTATGTCTTCCATCCTCGTCTTACAGTAACGATTAATTACTCGCCGTCTTCTTGACTGACTCTATAGCGGCACCTCGCCTTCTTTATTCCCTGTTTCTAGCTCTTCTGGAAGTCTCCGCTCCTGCAGACATCTCCTCTTCTTAAGTTCGCTCTTCACGGTACCGTTGTAATTACGGAGTCACCCTGATCCGATAATAGTTGGGGGCGAGAGGTGCATCTATGCAGCTATTCCCAGCAAGAGTAACCGTGTAAATTTCCCTGCAGCAGCCCCCCCTCCCTACGGGTCATCCATCCGCGCGTACCCTGCTAACCAGATTACGTTGACCGCTTGTTAGCCGTTGTCGGACGCCGCTGCCACATCCGAACAATAGGAACCAGGCGGCCCCATCTCCACGGAGTGCCCAGAGCTCTTGTATACCTGTATGGGCCGTGTCGTTCGGCAGAACACGTCTCAGTGCCACACAGCTGCTGACTTCGGTCTGGCACTGACCTTGCTCTGTTTGCCGTTCAGCTTTCCCTTAGGTCAACGGCCGTGTGTGCTCACAGCTGTCTCGCCACTAGCGCTTCTCTCATACCGTACCCCCTTTGCATTTGGTAGTCACACTTCATCTGCCATCGGTACATACAACATAGATTTATTTTACCTTCTCTTAACCTAAATGGCACCCTTCTGACTTCACAATATGGGTGAACTAAGTCTACAGGTATGGCTTAAAGCTATACTTAACTGATTCTTCTAACTTAACAGACATCATAATTAATCAATTTAAAGATTTAATTTAATGAACATGCAATTTTTTTATAAAATTGTAAATAATATATATTATTATTATTATTGGTGTTTTGCCCTTAAAGAGCGCATTTGGACTAAACTACATGGCCAGTTCCTTTTGCTGCCTTCCTTGCTGCCCAAACTTCCCTCATTCGCTCGCTGTGTTTCTGTTTCCGGTCCTCTGTCCATGCTTCTTGTTGGCTTTGTGTCTTCGGCTTCATCTTGATTGCCTTTTTGGTTGCCCATATTTCTTTCATCTTCTGGCTGTGATCTTGCTTGCGTTCTTCCGTTCATTTTATGCCTGTTCGTTTGTCACATTGTAGCTCATGTAGTTTACTTTTCTTAATGATGTTTCTGAATTTTATTCTGTCGTTTATTGTGTCTGCTGTTATGTTGAGTTGGTTCACGTCGTTTTCTACCTCTGCCACCCATTTGTTGTTTCTAGTGGTTACCCAGTCAAAGATCTGTTTGGTCAGCCTGTGTGATGGCATTCTGTATAGGTGTCCATAGAATTGTAGTCTGCGTTTTCTAATCTTTTCTGTGATTGTCTCCGTATGTTTGTACAGTTCCTCTGTAGGTTTCTTGATCCATATTCGATTGTTGTTAGTTGCGCCAAATATTTTCCTAAGTATTTTCCGTTCTACTTTTTCTAATTGTCTGATACGTGTATGCCCTAGGATTAGTGTGGTCTCTGCTGCATATAGTGCCTCAGGGAGCACCACCGTGTCGTAATGGCGTAATTTGGCTTTTTCTGAGATAGACTTCTTGTTGTAATGATTCCACACTACTTTGTATGCCTTGTCCAGTTTAGTCTTTCTTTCTTCGTTTGAGTCTCTGTTATGTCCACTCATTTGTAGTGTTTCACCGAGGTATTTGAAGTTTGCCGTTTTGTAAATCGTGCCATTCTTTGTGTTCAGAGATGAGAGTTTCTTTGTGCTCATAATCTGTGTCTTTTCGTAAGAGATCTGTAGTCCAGTTTTGGAAGCGATTTCGTGCAGTTTTTCAATAGCGTCTTTTGTTTCCTTTATACCTTTCGTGACAATCGCCAAATCGTCTGCAAAAGCCAGGCATTTAATCTGTAGGTTTCCTAAGGTTATCCCCTGTTGTGATGTTTCCCATTCTTTTATGACCTTATCTAACACCAGATTGAAAAGGAGAGGTGAGAGGCCATCGCCTTGTCGGACACCTGTGCGAATTTCAAAGGGCTCTGATAGTTCCCCACAGAACTTTACTTTGGAGGTCGTGTTGGTTAAAGTTTGCTCTATGATAGCCCGTGTTTTGTTGTCTACTTTGTATTCTGCTAGAATTTTGAAGAGAGTTTTCCGGTCGATAGAGTCGTACGCCTTTTTGAAGTCAACAAAGGTAATGATCAGGTTCTGTTTGTGTTGTAAAATCATTTTCAGGTTCCAAATTTGTTCCGCACAAGACCGCCCTTTACGGAAGCCTGCTTGGTATTCCCCAATCAAGTGGTCGGTCTGGCATTCTAGTCTGTTCAGTAAAGCTTTAGAGAGGATCTTGTATGTGACCGGTAGTAGGGATATTCCTCTGTAGTTGTTCGGGTCAGTCTTGTCACCTTTTTTGTGTAGTGGGTGTATCAGGGCAGTTTTCCAGTCGTCAGGAATTTTCATGGTCTTCCAGATGTCTTCCAAGATCCTGTGGATGTCTTTGGTGAGTTCTGGGTCTTGTAACTTCCAGATTTCCGCGATGATGCCATCTTCTCCTGGTGCTCTACGATTCTTGAGTGTCTTGATTATTTCTTTAACTTCTTCTAGAGTTGGAGGTTCACTATCTGGATTGTATGTGCTCGTTTTTTTCTTCCATAGGGAGGTCCGTGTTGAGCAGTTTTTCAAAGTACTTTGCCAGAATGTCACAATTGTTTTTGGTATTGGTTTCTAGGGTTCCATCAGGTCTTCTGAAGCACAAGTTGGGTTGTTGATATCCAGTCATATTTTCTCTGAACGTTCTGTAGAAGTTTCTTGTATTGTTCTTCATGAAGTCCGATCCGATCTCTGTCAGTCGCCGTTTGTCATACCGTCGTTTTTCACTGCGAATGATTTTGCTTGATTGCTTCTGTGTTTTCAAGAAATTCATCCAATTCTCTTGGGATTTATGGCTACTAAATTTTTTTCCATGCACTGATTCGTTGGTGAATAGCTTGGTCACATGTGTGGTTCCACCAACGGTGTTTCCGTGTGCGTGGTGCTTGTGCTAGTTTCATGGCCTCTCGGATTCTTCGTGAAAGTTGTGTCCAGTCTGTCGTTTTCTCCATTTTAATTTTGTGTAATATTTGTGTCTGGTTTAAAGTAACGTATTCTGGATCTGTTCTAAGAATTTTGTTCTCTGGAGCTTTTTCTTTGGCAAAAGACGAATCCTGATCTGTAGTAGGTGGTAGTCTGAGTCGAAGTAGCCTTTACGGGTGTCTATGTTCAAAATTTCTTTTTGTGAGTCTTTCTGGACTATTACGTGGTCGATTTGTACTTCTTGCTTTCCACTGGGGAATTTCCATGTGGTAAGTATTCGTGTTGGTTTCTTGAATTTTGTTGACATAATGGCGAGGTCGGGGCTTTTGCAAAAGTCTATCAGGTGTTTTCCGTTTTTGTTGGTGTCCTTGTGTGGAGTATGTTTTCCTGTGATATGTCTGTATATCTTTTCTTTTCCGATTTTAGCGTTGAAGTCTCCCAGTATTATTTTGACTATGTGCAGGAATTTTTCTGATAGTTTCTTCCATTGTCGTCCAGAAGTCATCAATTTCGTCCGGGTTTTTCCTGTTGTAGTCATTAGTCGGTGCATGTGCGTTGATTATTGTGTAGGATTTATTGACTGATTTCACTGTGATGGTGCTGATTCTTTCGTTTGGTGACGAAAAGTCGATTATGCTGTCCGTGATGGACCTGTGTACTGCAAATCCTGTGCCAAAAAGCATTAGATTTTTCAGTTGTCTCGATGGTTTTCCTTTGTATATTCGGAAATTCTCCGTGTTGAAATGGTCTTCATCTGTGAATCGTGTTTCTTGCAGTGCACATATTTTGATTTGAAATTTTTCGAGAGTGTCTGTGAGTTGTTTCATCTTTCCTGTCTTCATCAGTGTGTTCACGTTGAGTGTGCCGATATTGTGTTTGCGTTTGGTCTTGAGGGAGTTTGAGAAGCTCCGATTCTTCTCATGATGTCCGTGAGCCCCCGGAATCCGATGCTCACGACGATCCCAGTCTATTGACTGGGGCCCGGGGTAATGAGATTTTTCTCGTTGTACCATCATGATGTTTAGTAGTTGGATGTATGGCATGCTGCCGACTACAACCTGACTTTCC
This sequence comes from Schistocerca cancellata, assembly GCF_023864275.1. NCBI lineage: Eukaryota > Metazoa > Arthropoda > Insecta > Orthoptera > Acrididae > Schistocerca > Schistocerca cancellata. The sequence continues at coordinate 173,242,023 of NC_064631.1, forward strand.
AGATCAGGAGGTTGGTTGAGGCCGCCATTGACATGTGGAGCAGACGCCTTTTGTAGCCGCCCACTGTGGGAACAGACGCTACTAGTAGTTTTGGTCTGCCCCGAGTATTTCATTTCCTCGGTACCACCTATATCTAGGAGGCATTCCCATATCCGCAACCTGGGGAGGCGCTCGGTTGCGGGTTTACTAACCGCCCTGAGAAATTTATATATATATATATATATATATATATATATATATATATATATATATATATATATTTAAAAAGAAAGATGAAGAGACTTACCAAACAAAAGCGCTGGCAGGTCGATAGACACACAAACACAAACATACACACAAAATTCTAGCTTTCGCAACCAACGATTGCCTCGTCAGGAAAGAGGGAAGGAGAGGAAAGACAAAAGGATATGGGTTTTAAGGGAGAGGGTAAGGAGTCATTCCAATCCCGGGAGCGGAAAGACTTACCTTAGGGGGAAAAAAGGACAGGTATACACTCGCACACACACACACACACACACACACACACACACACACACACACATATCCATCCCCACATACACAGACACAAGCAGACATTTGTAAAGGCAAAGAGTTTGGGCAGAGATATCAGTTGGGACGGAAGAACAGAGGCAAAGATGATGTTGAAAGACAGGTGAGGTATGAGCGGCGGCAGATTGAAATTAGAAATTAGCGGAGATTGAGGCCTGGCGGATCGTGAGAAGAGAGGATATGCTGAAGGGCAAGTTCCCATCTCCGGAGTTCTGACTGGTTGGTGTTAGTGGGAAGTATCCAGATAACCCGGACGGTGTAACACTGTGCCAAGATGTGCTGGCCGTGCACCAAGGCATGTTTAGCCACAGGGTGATCCTCATTACCAACAAACACTGTCTGCCTGTGTCCATTCATGCGAATGGACAGTTTGTTGCTGGTCATTCCCACATAGAACGCTTCACAGTGTAGGCAGGTCAGTTGGTAAATCACGTGGGGATTTCATAGGGATGAACGAAGAGGTTACGAAGGTTAGGTGGACGGCGGAAAGACACTCTTGGTGGAGTGGGGAGGATTTCATGAAGGATGGATCTCATTTCAGGGCAGGATTTGAGGAAGTCGTATCCCTGCTGGAGAGCCACATTCAGAATCTGATCCAGTCTCGGAAAGTATCCTGTCACAAGTGGGGCACTTTTGGGGTTCTTCTGTGGAAGGTTCCGGGTTTGAGGAGATGAGGAAGTGGCTCTGGTTATTTGCTTCTGTACCAGATCGGGAGGGTAGTTACGGGATGCAAAAGCTGTTTTCAGGTTGTTGGTGTAATGGTTCAAGGATTCCGGACTGGAGCAGATTCGTTTGCCACGAAGACCTTGGCTGTAGGGAACGGACCGTTTGATGTGGAATGGGTGGCAGCTGTCATAATGGAGGTACTGTTGCTTGTTGGTGGGTTTGATGTGGACGGACGTGTGAAGCTGGCCATTGGACAGGTGGAGGTCAACGTCAAGGAAAGTGGCATGGGATTTAGAGTAGGACCAGGTGAATCTGATGGAACCAAAGGAGTTGAGGTTGGAGAGGAAATTCTGGAGTTCTTCTTCACTGTGAGTCCAGATCATGAAAATGTCATCAATAAATCTGTACCAAACTTTGAGTTGGCAGGCCTGGGTAACCAAGAAGGCTTCCTCTAAGTGACCCATGAATAGGTTGGCGTACGAGGGGGCCATCCTGGTACCCATGGCTGTTCCCTTTAATTGTTGGTATGTCTGGCCTTCAAAAGTGAAGAAGTTGTGGGTCAGGATGAAGCTGGCTAAGGTAATGAGGAAAGAGGTTTTAGGTAGGGCGGCAGGTGATCGGCGTGAAAGGAAGTGCTCCATCGCAGCGAGGCCCTGGACATGCGGAATATTTGTGTATAAGGAAGTGGCATCAATGGTTACAAGGATGGTTTCCGGGGGTAACAGACTGGGTAGGGATTCCAGGCGTTCGAGAAAGTGGTTGGTGTCTTTGATGAAGGATGGGAGACAGCATGTAATGGGTTGAAGGTGTTGATCTACGTAGGCAGAGATGCGTTCTGTGGGGGCTTGGTAACCAGCTACAATGGGACGGCCGGGATGATTGGGTTTGTGAATTTTGGGAAGAAGGTAGAAGGTAGGGGTGCGGAGTGTTGGAGGGGTCAGGAGGTTGATGGAGTCAGGTGAAAGGTTTTGTAGGGGGCCTAAGGTTCTGAGGATTCCTTGAGGCTCCGCCTGGACATCAGGAATGGGATTACCATGGCAAACTTTGTAAGTAGTGTTGTCTGAAAGCTGACGCAGTCCCTCAGCCACATACTCCCGACGATCAAGTACCACAGTCATGGAACCCTTGTCCGCCGGAAGAATGACGATGGATTGGTCAGCCTTCAGATCACGGATAGCCTGGGCTTCAGCAGTGGTGATGTTGGGAGTAGGATTAAGGTTTTTTAAGAAGGATTGAGAGGCAAGGCTGGAAGTCAGAAATTCCTGGAAGGTTAGGAGAGGGTGATTTTGAGGAAGAGGAGGTGGGTCCCGCTGTGACGGAGGACGGAACCATGCCTGGAACAGTTCCGTCCTCCGTCACAGCGGGACCCACCTCCTCTTCCTCAAAATCACCCTCTCCTAACCTTCCAGGAATTTCTGACTTCCAGCCTTGCCTCTCAATCCTTCTTAAAAAACCTTAATCCTACTCCCAACATCACCACTGCTGAAGCCCAGGCTATCCGTGATCTGAAGGCTGACCAATCCATCGTCATTCTTCCGGCGGACAAGGGTTCCATGACTGTGGTACTTGATCGTCGGGAGTATGTGGCTGAGGGACTGCGTCAGCTTTCAGACAACACTACTTACAAAGTTTGCCATGGTAATCCCATTCCTGATGTCCAGGCGGAGCCTCAAGGAATCCTCAGAACCTTAGGCCCCCTACAAAACCTTTCACCTGACTCCATCAACCTCCTGACCCCTCCAACACTCCGCACCCCTACCTTCTACCTTCTTCCCAAAATTCACAAACCCAATCATCCCGGCCATCCCATTGTAGCTGGTTACCAAGCCCACACAGAACGCATCTCTGCCTACGTAGATCAACACCTTCAACCCATTACATGCTGTCTCCCATCCTTCATCAAAGACACCAACCACTTTCTCGAACGCCTGGAATCCCTACCCAGTCTGTTACCCCCGGAAACCATCCTTGTAACCATTGATGCCACTTCCTTATACACAAATATTCCGCATGTCCAGGGCCTCGTTGCGATGGAGCACTTCCTTTCACGCCGATCACCTGCCGCCCTACCTAAAACCTCTTTCCTCATTACCTTAGCCAGCTTCATCCTGACCCACAACTTCTTCACTTTTGAAGGCCAGACATACCAACAATTAAAGGGAACAGCCATGGGTACCAGGATGGCCCCCTCGTACGCCAACCTATTCATGGGTCACTTAGAGGAAGCCTTCTTGGTTACCCAGGCCTGCCAACCCAAAGTTTGGTACAGATTTATTGATGACATTTTCATGATCTGGACTCACAGTGAAGAAGAACTCCAGAATTTCCTCTCCAACCTCAACTCCTTTGGTTCCATCAGATTCACCTGGTCCTACTCTAAATCCCATGCCACTTTCCTTGACGTTGACCTCCACCTGTCCAATGGCCAGCTTCACACGTCCGTCCACATCAAACCCACCAACAAGCAACAGTACCTCCATTATGACAGCTGCCACCCATTCCACATCAAACGGTCCGTTCCCTACAGCCTAGGTCTTTGTGGCAAACGAATCTGCTCCAGTCTGGAATCCTTGAACCATTACACCAACAACCTGAAAACAGCTTTTGCATCCCGTAACTACCCTCCCGATCTGGTACAGAAGCAAATAACCAGAGCCACTTCCTCATCTCCTCAAACCCGGAACCTTCCACAGATGAACCCCAAAAGTGCCCCACTTGTGACAGGATACTTTCCGGGACTGGATCAGATTCTGAATGTGGCTCTCCAGCAGGGATACGACTTCCTCAAATCCTGCCCTGAAATGAGATCCATCCTTCATGAAATTCTCCCCACTCCACCAAGAGGGTCTTTCCGCCGTCCACCTAACCTTCGTAACCTCTTAGTTCATCCCTATGAAATCCCCAAACCACCTTCCCTACCCTCTGGCTCCTACCCCTGTAACCGCCCCGGTGTAAAACCTGTCCCATGCACCCTCCCACCACCACCTATTCCAGTCCTGTAACCCGGAAGGTGTACACGATCAAAGGCAGAGCCACGTGTGAAAGCACCCACGTAATTTACCAACTGACCTGCCTACACTGTGAAGCGTTCTATGTGGGAATGACCAGCAACAAACTGTCCATTCGCATGAATGGACACAGGCAGACAGTGTTTGTTGGTAATGAGGATCACCCTGTGGCTAAACATGCCTTGGTGCACGGCCAGCACATCTTGGCACAGTGTTACACCGTCCGGGTTATCTGGATACTTCCCACTAACACCAACCTGTCAGAACTCCGGAGATGGGAACTTGCCCTTCAGCATATCCTCTCTTCTCACGATCCGCCAGGCCTCAATCTCCGCTAATTTCTAATTTCAATCTGCCGCCGCTCATACCTCACCTGTCTTTCAACATCATCTTTGCCTCTGTACTTCCGTCCCAACTGACATCTCTGCCCAAACTCTTTGCCTTTACAAATGTCTGCTTGTGTCTGTGTATGTGGGGATGGATATGTGTGTGTGTGCGAGTGTATACCTGTCCTTTTTTCCCCCTAAGGTAAGTCTTTCCGCTCCCGGGATTGGAATGACTCCTTACCCTCTCCCTTAAAACCCATATCCTTTTGTCTTTCCTCTCCTTCCCTCTTTCCTGACGAGGCAATCGTTGGTTGCGAAAGCTAGAATTTTGTGTGTATGTTTGTGTGTCTAACGACCTGCCAGCGCTTTTGTTTGGTAAGTCTCATCATCTTTCTTTTTAAATATATTTTTCCCACGTGCAATGTTTCCCTCTTTATATTCATTATATATATATATATATATATATATATATATATATATATATATATATATATATGTGTGTGTGTGTGTGTGTGTGTGTGTGTGTGTGTGTGTGTGTGTGTGTGCAAAGTTATTAAGCTGTTACTACGCGCCCGCATCTCGTCGTCGTGCGGTAGCGTTCTCGCTTCCCACGCCCGGGTTCCCGGGTTCGATTCCCGGCGGGGTCAGTGATTTTCTCTGCCTCGTGATGGCTGGGTGTTGTGTGCTGTCCTTAGGTTAGTTAGGTTTAAGTAGTTCTAAGTTCTAGGGGACTTATGACCACAGCAGTTGAGTCCCATAGTGCTCAGAGCCATTTGAACCATTTTTTTGTTACTACGCAGGAAGAGAAATGAGGATATGTAGGATCTTCGTGCACATGATATGTCGCCAAGGTCCTCCTGTGAACAAAAAAATCAAGCACAGACACCAGCTCTCACTTTTGCCTAATTCCTTCGTTAGTATTTTAGTTATTCTGATTTCTTGCCGGTCGTAATTGTTACCCTTTTTTTCTTTTTCTTTGTCTTACTTCAAAAACCTTTTTTTGTGATTTAGTTCTCCTTCCAAATTTTCTCTTCAACTGAAAGCCAATGTGGTTTCATATACATTGTTACTGTAATCGTGACTGCTTGGACCTGATGAACAAAAAGAGCAATTAACTGTACAGTAATTACTTCATTTAGATTACATCGTTTATTTTTGAAAGCCCAAATGTTCGAAACTTCCTTCCTATTCAACACCATGTCATATCATGGGTCCCTTGCGAATTTTCATAACGGTATTTTACCTTTTTAGCATCCTGTACCATTCAATAGGGTTGATCTCCACTCTCGCAACCGCCCAGAGCGTTATCCCATCAAACAAGTAAAACACCTCTCTCGCAACTGCGCAGAGCCCTCTCAACGCAACAGACTCAGCTACCTAGTCATTTTTCTGCTTTACTGTAACCACTAATTCCTCCGTTGTTTGCCCAGCATTCTACACATTTACTGACGACTATAACGTCGCTTGAACAACAAATTACTGGCTTCTTATGGACGGAACTGTAAGCCATGTTTGCCCAAATGCACCCCTTATTTACTAAACAACAACACACACACAAGAACGTACCATAACAAACATGTTCCTAACATTTAACGAACACTAACATTATTTACAAAAAACAGAACAACATTGTCTCATCCTATCCGACATAGGGCTTCACATGCGTGATATGGTGCACTCCCTAGGACTTTCCGGTTTTTAGGCTCTCTAGTTCCACGCCACTGGGATGGGGAATTCGCCGCACCGGCACAGCGCCATGATAGAGAGGAAGAACTTTTTGCACACTTTCTTCTGTTTATCAGACAAGCGGTGAGATTTTACCAACACTTTGTCATTGACTGAAAATGTCCTCACTACTGCCAACTTGGCCGATTTCACCTTACGCGAATGTGCAGCCACCTGAACGTTTTGCCTGGCGTACAATCTCCCTGTGTCTTAATCTTTGGCATGGGGGAAAATTTACAACCCCCCGAATTCTGTCCGGCGGATAGGTGTTCCTTAAGCAATGTCAAGGGGGAAAGAAGTGTGTTGCTATGGGGCATTTCATTGATGGCCTCCTCAAAGTCTTTAAGAAAGACGTCCCATGTATCATGTCTTCCCGAACAGTACATGCGGCACATCGCTCCCAAATCCTTCATCGTTCGTTCGGCGGTGTTACAACTTGGGTTGTACCCAGAGATGTAAATAGGATTGATATTGCATTCCCGAAGGGTTGCCTGCCACTGTCCTGACGTGTACTGAGGTCCGTTGTCACATGTAATCCGTTCGACACGCCCAACTTGACTTAAAATCTCTCGCCGCAAAGTTTGACGGACAGTGAGACCCGTAGCACTTTTTCAAAGGTGTCAGCGTTACATACTTCGACGTCAGCTCAATTACAACCAGTATGTGGCAGTAGCCTCTCTTTGTCCTGTTTAGGGGACGCTTTAAGTCCGTCGGCGCAGTCGGTCGTAGCTTTATAGGGACAATTCGATACATTGGTGCCTGCATGGTGACCGTGCTAGTTTTCCCTTTCTGGCAAACCTTACAGCAACGCAACACTGCCCATATACTCCTCTCCCTGTTCTGGAAGTGGCATACCCTCCGCAACTTCAAGAAACACTTTCGAGCGCCGGAGCGGGCATAGCTAAAATGCGTGTACCAGATGACCTTGTTGATTAGCTCATCCGGCACACATATTACCCAGAGGGGGCTGCAAACTCTTGCACATCAAGTAGTGGTGCCTAATCTCTACTTGTGTCTTATCTCGGTATTTTTGTTTGACTGTTAACAGGTGCGGATCCTTATCCCGTTCTTTCTGAATATCTTTCATCGAAACTGCCACGTAGTTCTCAAACGCCACCTTCTTCATGTAGTAGAGAGAAAACGGTTCATCTCTCTCTCCCATAGCTGGGTGTCATTTCCACCAAGAGGCAATCGTGACAACATGTCAGCGATAGCGTTTGATGACCCCAGTACGTAAGTGTTTGTAAAGTTAAATTCTTGTAACAACAAGGTCCACGGGCCTAGTCGACCATGCGTGAGCTTTGCTGTTTGGAGGAATTCGAGTGCTCGATGGTCCATTTACTCGCGGGTTCTACGGCCAAACAGGAAGTACCGAAATTTTTGGTACCCCCGAACTATCGCGAAAGCTTCCAGTTCCGTTATGTAATAGTTCTGCTCGCTCTTGCTGAGCACACGACTTCCGAAAGCTATGGTTTTGTGTATCCTCTGACCACCCTGCTCATAGTCTTGAAAGATCATGACTCCGAGACCCGTCTTCGGGGAGTCAGTAGCCATGCAGAAGCCCTGTTGATGATTGGGATGGGCGAGAATAGGAGCCTCAAGGAGTGCTTGCTTCAGACTCCTAAATTTCACATCGGCTACCTCATCCCTGTCAGTGCACAGAGCCGGGATGTGGTAACTTCTCTATGTCTATGAATCGTTTAAAAAAATTAATTGCTCCGAGGAACCTACATAAACTCTTCCGAGAGTTTTGAGCAGCCAATTGGGCTATTGCTTCCAATTTCTCAGGATTGGGGGTGATCCCTTGTGCCGAAATAACGTGCCCAAGGAAGTCCACTTCCTTGGTCCCGACACACGATTTCTCGATGTTTGCCGTGAAACCATCCTCGCGCAGTTTGTCCAACATCATCCCTAACACCTCGTCGTACCGTCTTCAGGAACTTTCCCCTATCAAAATGTCATCTACATAGCACGTGACGCACTCCTTCAACGAGTCATTCAGTATCGTCTCCCGACCGCGGATGAGTCCAGCTGAAGATACATTTAGCCCGAAAGGTAAACGGCTGAACTGATAACATCGGCCGACTGCTAGAAAGGCTGTATATTTGCGACACACTGGCTCCAACTCTGTTTGCCGAAAACTCCTTCGCAAGTCGATCGAAGAAAAGATCGATGCGCCGTCAAACTTCTGCAACAGCTCTTCTAGCGTCTCTGGTTTATCCGTTTCTGGAATGATTATCGCGTTAATTTGACGAGAGCTTTGACCAGGCGGATTTTTCTATTCTTTTTCTCTACTACAAGCAAGGGGCTGCTGTAAGTGGACATTATTTGTGACTTTTCTAAAGTAAAATGCAGTCCAGTTGTGCGACACTGATAAGTGACTTCGTGTGCGGGCAGCTACTCGACCGTCGATCACCACTTTACTGGAGTGAGTTTATTAAATAATTATACTAAAATAAAATTGCTCCGCAAAATTCGAAAGTGTCCAGATCGCTAGCAAAGTATTTATTTAGACGACTGGTTTCGGTAAGACAATGTAACCATCTGAGGATCTTCAGCTTTACAGTTGATACAACCTCCGCAATCTGCGCTTTGTATCGTGTCATATTACAGACGTATACCTGTCTGTATGCACGATAGAAAGCGCAGTTGGCGGAGACTGTATGAATACTGAAAAGCTGAGGAGCTGAAAATGGTAACATAGACTTGCCAAACACGTTCATCCAAATAAATACTTTATTACCATCTTGGCTGTCTGGAGTTTTTTCTGGAGTTCATTATACAATAGATCGCCCCCATCATGACATGTCAGGAATATATAATAAATTACTCGAATGAATAATTTTTTTTTTTTGGAAAACATCCAGTTACTAAATCTGTCCCGAAACGTAGCAAGGGATTTTAGGTTCTAAATCCCCTAGACGACCTGGTCATCTAGAGACGGCGCACAAGCCATGTCTGAGGATGAAAGTCAGCCGGGAAATAACAAAATATCCAAGTGTGGCCAGGAGAGGATTTGAACAGAGACGCTTCCAATAAAGAGTGCAGTATCAGACCGGCCGGCCATTTTGCTCGGAAAAATGGGTATGCCACTCGACTAAATACTGGCATAAAGTGAACAGCTCTCGTCCCTGGGATGGACAGTCAGGAAACCTTTTACCATAAGCACAGATACGCCATAATGATAACAGCCTCTACCTTTCGAAAGAGTGCCAACTAAGTATGGGGTAATCTTTCAAAATTCGAATGGAACATACAGAAAGTCTTTCTACCAGAGTACTTCACCGTTGCCACATAATTTAAATGAAACAAATAAATGAATGCTATAAACTAATACTATTCTGTGACTATGAAACTATGTAGCTCTAGGGAGCTGATGTAAGCAGGTTTTTCCTCAATTTTCGTTTTATTCTACATTTACATCATACTCTGTATTGTGCCTCACTGTTTAGAGGCACAAAGTGCCTGGGTGTTTCCAGCTCGTTACTAAATGCAAGTAAGTAGGAGGCCGAGTTGATAGGAGCTGAAGGAGTCCAGGTTGCAATAATATGCGGTACGTCACACTGTTAGGGAGAAGGATTATTATTCAAGAAACACACAGTACAATGAAATTACTTATTTGCAGTAGTTTGTAGGACTGCAGCTGCGGCTATGAACTGACAATCTCGCAACATGGAATACCATGAACTAATACAACATATTCTCAGGGACTAATAAGCCTGATGGGCCCTCCTCAGAGAGTCAACGCAAACATTACAGAACTGGCTGAGAGCCGTTTATGAAAGTGCGTCTGCCTAGGTTGAAATCTAGCTAAGAAGTGGACGAGGCACCCTCCAGTTTCGTCGAGCTGCACAGCCCGCTGGAGTGCGCTGTGCTCGGCAGGCGACGGTCTGCCAACCTTGTGTTGGCGCGGCGTCGTAGTAGCATCTGTGGCAATGATACTACAATCCGAAAGCCGGCTAATGGTGTGTGGCGGAGGGTACTTTTTGTACCACTGAGCCCTCCAACCCTGTTCCATTCGCAAATAGTGCTTGGGAAGAATGATTGCCGGTAAGCCTCTGTATTGGCTCCAATTTCTCGAATTTTCTCCTCGTGGTCATTACGCGAGACGAATGTGGGGGAAAGTAATATGTTCTCCAATTCTTCCTGGAAAGTGCTGTCTCGAAATTTCGATAGTAAACACTCTCCATGATGCTCAACGCCTCTCTTGTAACGTCTGGCAATGGAGTTTGTTGAGCATCTCCGTAACGGTCTCTTGCCGAGTAAACGATCCCGTGACGAAACGCGCCGCCCTTCGTTAGATCGTGTCTATCTCTTCTGTTAGTCCTATCTGGCAGTGATCCGACATACACTCCTGGAAATTGAAATAAGAACACCGTGAATTCATTGTCCCAGGAAGGGGAAACTTTATTGACACATTCCTGGGGTCAGATACATCACATGATCACACTGACAGAACCACAGGCACATAGACACAGGCAACAGAGCATGTACAATGTCGGCACTAGTACAGTGTATATCCACCTTTCGCAGCAAAGCAGGTTGCTATTCTCCCATGGAGACGATCGTAGAGATGCTGGATGTAGTCCTGTGGAACGCCTTGCCATGCCATTTCCACCTGGCGCCTCAGTTGGACCAGCGTTCGTGCTGGACGTGCAGACCGCGTGAGACGACGCTTCATCCAGTCCCAAACATGCTCAATGGGGGACAGATCCGGAGATCTTGCTGGCCAGGGTAGTTGACTTACACCTTCTAGAGCACGTTGGGTGGCACGGGATACATGCGGACGTGCATTGTCCTGTTGGAACAGCAAGTTCCCTTGCCGGTCTAGGAATGGTAGAACGATGGGTTCGATGACGGTTTGGATGTACCGTGCACTATTCAGTGTCCCCTCGACGATCACCAGTGGTGTACGGCCAGTGTAGGAGATCGCTCCCCACACCATGATGCCGGGTGTTGGCCCTGTGTGCCTCGGTCGTATGCAGTTCTGATTGTGGCGCTCACCTGCACGGCGCCAAACACGCATACGACCATCATTGGCACCAAGGCAGAAGCGACTCTCATCGCTGAAGACGACACGTCTCCATTCGTCCCTCCATTCACGCCTGTCGCGACACCACTGGAGGCGGGCTGCACGATGTTGGGGCGTGAGCGGAAGACGGCCTAACGGTGTGCGGGACCGTAGCCCAGCTTCATGGAGACGGTTGCGAATGGTCCTCGCCGATACCCCAGGAGCAACAGTGTCCCTAATTTGCTGGGAAGTGGCGGTGCGGTCCCCTACGGCACTGTGTAGGATCCTACGGTATGGCGTGCATCCGTGCGTCGCTGCGGTCCGGTCCCAGGTCGACGGGCACGTGCACCTTCCGCCGACCACTGGCGACAACATCGATGTACTGTGGAGACCTCACGCCCCACGTGTTGAGCAATTCGGCGGTACGTCCACCCGGCCTCCCGCATGCCCACTATACGCCCTCGCTCAAAGTCCGTCAACTGCACATACGGTTCACGTCCACGCTGTCGCGGCATGCTACCAGTGTTAAAGACTGCGATGGAGCTCCATATGCCACGGCAAACTGGCTGACACTGACGGCGGCGGTGCACAAACGCTGCGCAGCTAGCGCCATTCGACGGCCAACACCGCGGTTCCTGGTGTGTCCGCTGTGCCGTGCGTGTGATCATTGCTTGTACAGCCCTCTCGCAGTGTCCGGAGCAAGTATGGTGGGTCTGACACACCGGTGTCAATGTGTTCTTTTTTCCATTTCCAGGAGTGTAGATGGACAATACCCAAGAATGGGTCGGACAAGTAATTAAGCCACTTCATTCGTGGATGCGTTACATTTTCTTAAAATTCTTCCTACCAATCTTAGTCTGGCATTTGATTTTCCCACTATATTTTTTATGTGGTCATTCCACTTAAGGTCGCTCCGGATAGTTACTCCTAGGTATCTTACGGCAGCTACTGTTTCCAGAGGTTTGTCATCAATAATGTAGCTGTACAGTAGTGGATTACTTTTGCGCAATACGTTACGTGCCTGCACCACTCGTCAATTCTCTGGAGGTCATTCTGCAAATCGTTACTACCTTTTGGCGTTGCTACTTTGTTATAGACAACCGCGTCATATGTGAACAGCCTTAGAAAGCATCCGACGCTTTCTACTAGATCATTTGTATGTATTGTAAATAGTATCAGTCCTATCACACTTCCTTGGGGTACACCGGAAATTACATTTACATTTGTCGATTTTGTTCCATTTAGAGCGACGTGTTGAGGTTTGTCTGCGAGGAAGTCTTGAATCCAGTCGCAAATCTGCTCTGATACTCTATTAGCTATTATTTCTCTAAACTGTAGTGCGGGACGGTGTCAAATGCCTTCCTCAAGTCAACGAACACGGCATCAACTGAGCGCCATTGTTTACGGCGCTGCGGAACCCACGGAGGAACAGAGCGAGCTGAATTTCACAGGATCTCTGTTTTCTGATTCATGCTAATTTTTCCTTCTCCAAAAATGGCGTAATCGTCGAGCATAAAGCATGTTACATAATTCTACAACAGATTCACGTCAACGATATAGGTCTGTAATTGTGTGCATCTATCCTACGGCCCTTCTTAAAAACTGGAATGACCATCAATTCATTCCGGTCGCTAGGTACCCTTCGTTTCTCAAACGATCTACGATAAATCAGTGCTAGATGGGGAGCAAGTTCTTTCGCATAGCCTTTGTAAAATCTTATCCTGACGCTTTTCCACTACTAAGCGATTGTATTTATTTTCTTATTCCTCGATCGGTTATCTCAATATCTGCATTTCGATGTTCGTACGATTATTGAAAGGAGGGACTAAATTACGATCTTCCACGGTGAAACAATTTTGGAAGATCGAATTCAGTATCTCGGCCTACTCTGTGTCATCTTACGTTTCGGTGCAAGTGTGGTCCCTGAATGAATAGATGATTTTGACCCACTTACTGATTTTACATACGACCAAACCATCATACATTCTTCTCTTTTTTTGGCAAAGTTTTACTTTCAAAGTGATTGAATGCTCCTCTCATTGCTTTCCTTACGCTCATTTTCGTTTTGTTCAGCTTTTGTTTGTCAGCTTGGTGTTGTTCTTTTTGTTCATGTAGCAGTTTTCTAACACGGCTGTTATACCATGGCGGGTCTTCCCCATCCCTTAAGACCTTATTCGGAAGGTATGTGTCTAGGGCATATTGTACGATCCCTTTGAATTTTTCTATTTGTTATCCACATCTTGGACCTCATCATCGAATATTTGATGCTGACTGCTCAGATAGTCTGAAATTTATATCCTGTCACTCTTGCTAAACAAAAATATCTTCCTATCTTTCTTCACGTTCTTTGTCAGACCCGTTGTCGTAGATGCTATCACAGCCTTGTGATAACTGATACCTTCCTCTACGTTACCTTATTCGATAAGTTCAGGTCTATTTGTTGCTAGGAGCTGTAAGACGTTATACTCACGAGTTGGTTCTCTATCTCCTCAAAGAAATTTTCGGACGATACATCCAGAATAATGTCACATTAATCACTTTCTCTCACACCAGTTTTAACTCAACGACACACGCAATCTATACCTGGCAAGTTGAAGTGACCCTGTATCACAAAGGCGTGGTCAGGAAAATTACTAACGATATTCTGCAAGTTCTGTCTGACGCGCTCTACCGCTAGAGCCCTTCACCCAGGCATCCGATTACCATTCTAGACCGATCTTTGACACTTAACTTCACCCATGCTAACTTTCACTAGATTTTATCGAATTCTTTACTACAATAAACACGCCACCACCATTGGCGACTAACCTATCCTTACGATAAATATTCGAATCTGAACTTAGGATTTCGTTGTCATTAACGCCAGATTTCAATCACTTTCTGTTCCTAATGCTATCTACGCTATATAATCCAGTAAACGATACTAGTTCTGGGACCTTTCCTTGGATGCTCTTTCAGTTTACTAAAATCATGTTAACCTTTCCTATCCATGATCTGCGACGACAAACGTTCTCTGAGGAAGCTGTGGCCCCTTTATACGGCAAAACGTCTTTGATGCCAAGGGAGGGTTTCTCTAATCTAAAAAAGCACCATGTGCACTCCACACGTACTCCGCTATCCTAGTAGCCGCTTCATTGCATTTAATGATGCAATAATGCGGTAATTGCTGGTCCAGACTGTATTCCAATTAGGTTCCTTGCAGAGTATGCTGATTCATTAGCTCCATACTTGACAATCATATACAATCGTTCGCTCGACGAAAGATCCTTACCCAAAGACTGGAAAGTTGCACAGGCCACGGCAATATTCAAGAAAGGTGGTAGGAGTAACAATTACAGGCTCATATCATTAACGTCGATATGCAGCAGGATTCTGGAACATATATTGTGTTCGAACATTATGGATTACCTCGAAGGAAACGGTCCATTGACACACAGTCAGCATGGGCTTAGAAAATATCGTTCTTGTGAAACAACTAGCTCTTTATTTGAATGAAGTGTAGAGTGTTATTGACAAGGGACTCCAGATCGATTCTTATTTCTGGATTTCCAGAAGGCTTTTGACACTGTACAACACAAGCGACTTATAGTGAAATTGCATGATTATGGAATGTCGTCTCACTTACGTGACTGGATTTGTGACTTCCTGTCAGAGAGGTCGCAGTTCGTAGTAATTGACGGAAAGTCATGGAGTAAAACAGAAGTGATTTCTGGCGTTCCCCAAGGTAGTGTTGTAGGCCCTTTGCTTTTCCTTATCTATATAAACGATTTGGGAGACAATTTGAGCAGCCGTCTTAGGTTGTTTGCAGATGGCACCGTCGTTTATCTACTAATAAAGTCATCGCAAGATCAAAACAAACTGCAAAACGAGTTAGAAAAGATATCTGAATGGTGCGAAAATTGGCAGTTGATCCTAAATACGAAAAGTGGGAGGTCATCCACATGAGTGCTAAAAGGAATCCGTTAAACTTCGATTACATGGTAAATCAATCAAATATAATGGCCGTAAATTCAACTAAATACCTAGGAATTACAATTACGAAGAACTTAAATTGGATGGAACACATAGAAGGTGTTGTGGGGAAGGCTAACCAAAGACTTAATTTTATTGGCAGGACAATTAGAAAAAGTAACAGACCTACTAATGAGACTGCCTATATTACGCTTGTCCGTCCTCTTACAGAATACTGCTGCGCGGTGTGGGATCCTTACCAGATAGGCCTGACTAGTACATCGAAAAAGTTCAAAGAAGGGCAGCACGTTTTGTATTATCGCGAAATATGGCAGAGAGTGTCACAGAAATGATACAGGATTTGGGCTGGAAATCATTAAAAGAAAGGCGTTTGTCGTTGCGGCGGAATCTTCTCACGAAATTCCAATCACCAACATTCTCCTCCGAATGCGAAAATATTTTGTTGACACCGACCTACATAGGCAGGAACAATCACCACGATAAAATAAAGGAAATCAGAGCTCTAATGGACAGTTATAGGTGTTCGTTCTCCCCACGCATTATACGAGATTGGAATAATACAGAATTGTCAAGGTGGTTCGATTAACCCTCTACCAGGCACTTAAATGTGATTTGCAGAGTACCTATGTATATGTGGAATAATGCACTGAGATGACCAAAGTCATGGGATACCTCCTAATATCTTGGTGGACTTCCTTTTGCGCGGTGTAGTGCAGCATCTCGACATGGAGAGGACTCAAGTCATTGGAAGTCCCCTGCCCCTACAGCCAACCATAATTCCTCAAGTTATCCGGTACAGAATTTAGTGCACTTACTGACCTCTCGATTACTTCCCATAAACGTTCGGTGATCTAGGTGGCCAAATCATTGGCTCGAACTGTCGAGAATATTTTTCAAATCAATCGTGAACAGCTGTGGGGCGGTGACTTGGCGCATTTTCATCGGTAAAAATTGCATCGTTGTCTGCGGGACATGGAGTCCATGAATGGCTCCAAATGGTCTGCAAGTGGCCCGACATAGCCATTTCCAGCCAATGATCGGTTCAGTTGGACCAGAAGACCCAGTCCATTCCATGTAAACACAACCTACACCAATATGGAGCCACCACCAGCTTGCACAGTGATTTGTTGACAACTTGGGTCCACGGCTTCGTGGCGTATCTGGCACACCTGAACCCTACCATTGGCTCGTACCGACTGAAATCGGGACTAATCTGACCTGGCCACGGTTTTCCAGTTGTCTAGGGTCCAATCGATATGGCGACGGGCTAGGGAGAGGTGCTGCAGGCGATGTCGCTCTGTAAGCAAAAACACTCGCGTCGGCCTTCTGCTGCCATAGCTGTTAACGCCGAATTTCGCAGCACTGTCCTAATTAATACGTTCGCAGTACCTCCACCATTTATTTCTGTGACTATATCACGCAGTGTTTCTGGTTTGTTAGCACTGACAGCTCTACGCAAACGCCGCTGCTCTCGCTCGTTAAGCGAAGGCCGTTGTCCACTGCGTTGTTCGTAGTGAGAGGTAATGCCTGAAATTTGCTGTTCTCAGCATACTCTTGACACTGTGGATCTCGGAATACTGAATTCTCTAATGGTTTGCGGAATGGAATGACCCGTGTGTCTAGCTCTAATTACCACTCCTCGTTCAAAGTCTGTGCGGCCATAATCATGTCGGAAACTTTTTCGCATCAATCACCTAAGTACAAATGACAGCTCCGCCAATGCATTGCCCTTTTAGCCCTTGTGTAGGCGGTACTACTGGAGTCTTTATAAGTGCATATCGCTGTAGCATGACTTTTGTAACCTCAGCGTACAGTTAACTAGCCCTCGTCGTGGCGTCGGAGAGTGACAAACTCTTATAGCTTGGACGCACCATAGCCTGCAAATATATTAAATGTGCCCACTACATATGAGATAATATTTTAACAGCGACAAAGAATATGCACAACATCTTTCTGTCAGAGGCAATGGCCTTGCCGCAGTGTATACACCGGTAGCCGTGAGATCACCGAAGTTAAGTGGTGTCGGGCGTGGCCGGCACTTGGATGGGGGACCATCCAGTCGCCATGCGCTGTTTCAATTTTTCTGGGTGCACTCAGCCTCGTGATGCCAATTGAGGAGCTAATCGACCGAATGGTAGCGGTTCCGGTCAAAGAAAACCACCATAACGCCCTGGAGAGCGGTGTGCTGACCACACGCCCCTCCTATCTGCATCTTCAACTGAGGATGACACGGCGGTCGAATGGTCCCGATGGGCCACTTCTGGCCTGAAGACGGAGTGCATTCTACCAGAGAGCTTCACAACTACCACAAATGCTAAATGAAACATATAACTGAATGATATAAACCAATACTGTCACGTGGCTGTGAAAAGGTATAGCTGTAGAGAGCCTATATAAGCAGTTTTTCTTCGTTTTATTATTTTGTTTTATTCATTGAATTTAATAATAAATGTCAGCACAACCATGTATTACAAATATGAGGGTCATAGCAACTGTGGTATATCTTGCAATAATGCGACACCGTGAGAATTCAATGACGTGCATTGAGCTGGCAGGGTAGTGAGTACCTGAATACCAACATAAAATAAGGTTCCAGTGCAGGAGGTCACGGGAAAGATTGAATTGAAACACATGCACTGGAACTCTTTGTAAATTTATTGTGCGCGAGTACAAATGGAACAAAAATGATCAGAATCAACTACTGTGCTTCAAAATAGCCGCCCAGTACAAATACAAAGCGTTGCGGACAATGGGGAAGGCTTAAATGCCAGCGACATTGCCATCAGTGTTTGCCACCTGTCGCCGAAATGCCGCGCGGACATTCGCCCTGTTTGCAAAGCGCCTCCCACACGATGGTTTCCTCAGTTGTGCAATGAGGTCGAAGTCGCATGGACTGAGGTCTAGTGAGTAGGGTGGGTGCGGGAGGATCTACCTTGTAGCACCGCCAACCTCTCACTGAGTGTTTCACCCGCTGGTACCGAGCTATCCTAGCATGCGATCGCAATCTGATTTCGGTAATGTTTGCCGCGGGCTATCGAATGTATTTACTGCGATTACGGTGACAACACACTTACACACTTTCGCACGCTTGCCATGACTTGTGCAGTGGCCCCCGCACATGTATCTCAACATGACTGTTTCACAGTGTTTTTAAATATCTTTGGTATTAGAGAGCCTGTTTCGATTCTCGAAACTGTAAGGTCACGTGATAAGAGCCGGGGACTACAGGACTCTGTTGACGCGACAGCATGACTTGTGGATTGCCGTGAAGACACGGATCATTCAATATGTGCGCCGTGTCAGTGCAGATTGCAGATAAACATTGCTTGCTATTAAACAAACTGAACCGTGCGCTCTGCTTTCGTTTCTGGATGAATAACACAGTTCTGTATGTTCAAGGGACACATATCGGTGGATCGCTGATGAAACAACGTGTGTACACAATATCTGATTTGAACATCGCGAGGACTGTGCTTTGATGTGAATAAGCTTTGAGCTGTGTCTTGTCACTCAGTCAACAGCAACTTTAGCCTGTGTGCCACTGAGCAGGACATCGTACAGACAAATATAGCTCATCAGTACGTCATTGCCCCATGTTTCGAATCGTGCACAATTTGTAAATGCAGTCCCACGCATTGAAGCCTCCGACCACAGCTGCAGCAGTACATGTGTCGTCTCATTACCTATAATAGATGTACCAGGTGATTATAATTAAAGTACAAATACTCACAGAGGTCCAGTGTAGGATGTAATTACTGTACGGCAGCGAAACGTGGAATATATGCTAATGTGTTAATACGAAACCGATTTGCGCTGGAAAACATTAGTTCCAATTTTGGCCACCAGGTGTAAATTTAGCGCTGTACAGTGCATGTATTGATATATGCTACTTACAGGAATTAAGGAAAACGTTGAAGGGAGGACCTACCTATATAACTTTCTTTTCACACAACCTGTTTGTTTAACAATATATAAACTGTGTTTTACAGATAATCGATGCATTTAACCATAAAATTTTCTTTACCAAAATGAACAAATTTGCAAAATTCTTTTGACCTTAAACCTAAAGTTGAATAAGCTTTCATTCTTTGCAAAATAAATCTGAAGTGCTGTATTACAAAACAGCAAACAATAAGACAATGACGGCCGGACCTGCAGCCCGCCCGTTATCGAGTAAAACAGTGGTGTTTACTACCACGCTGGACACAGTCTGCCTTATTAAATGCAACACATGAAAAGCATATGAGCACCACTGATAACAAGAGTGATTCAGTTACTCAAAATAAATGGCTTAACTTTTAATTTGAAAACTGTATGTCGAAAGGTTAGGGGTTAAGATGTGCACCTGTGCTTGAAGGTTAAACAGATTAGCAAACAATATGACAATGATAAGGCCTACTACAAAGCAACCAACTTCTTAATTTCAGTCGGCAAACCAAGGCATGACTGGACCCCAACCCGTCCCTTCTGACAATTGACTGAAGCCCTGGTAACAGTAAACTCTTAATATTTTCAAGGTTAAAGTGACTGTCAGGTATTAAGACCGCTCTAAAGAAACGTCTTAGAACATCACTTGTGAACACTTATTACAAGACAACTCACTCGACGGAACCACAAGATCCTGTTGAAATACCTCAATAACGACTCGATCCTTGAAAGACAGAAACGAACAGCTTAGTACAACAGGTTGTTCAGATTATAACTAATGAGTGAGAAATGCAATTACAATCAAAGAACTGAACCGGTTAATAGCTAAATCTAACCACAAGGTCCCTCTTTTGTTTAACGGCAACCTGTGCCTTAGTACAATTGTTCCGGCTGTATTTACGACCAAGAGATGATTAATTAAAACATTAATGATCGGGTACAAACAGAAAGGAAAGGAAATATAATAGCGGGACCAATTTTCAAACTACAACTAGTGTCTTAGTACAATACTGTTGTTGTTGTTGTTGTCTTCAATCCTGACACTGGTTTGATGCAGCTCTCCATGCTACCCTATCCTGTGCAAGCTTCTTCATCTCCCAGTACTTACTGCAACCTACATACTTCTGAATCTGTTTAGTGTATTCTTCTCTTGGTCTCCCTCTACGATTGTTACCCTCCACCCTGCCCTCCAGTGCTAAATTTGTGATCCCTTGATGCCTCAGAACATGTCCTACTAACCGGACCCTTCTTTTTGTTAAGTTGTGCCATAAACTCCTTCCCAATTCTATTCAATACATCGTTACGTGATCTACCCAGCTAATCTTCAGCATTCTTCTGTAGCACCACATTTCGAAAGCTTCTGTTCCCTTCTTGTCCAAACTATTTATCGTCCATGTTTCACTTCCATACATGGCTACACTCCATACAAATATTTTCAGAAACGACTTCCTGACAGTTAAATCTATACTCGATGTTAACAAATTTGTCTTCAGCAGAAACGCTTTCCTTTCCATTGCTAGTCTACATTTCATATCCTCTCTACTTCGACCATCATCAGTTACTTTACTCCTCAAATAACAAAACTCATTTACTACTTTAAGCGTCTCATTTCCTAATCTAATTCATTCAGCATCACTCGACTTCATTCGACTACATTCCAATATCCTCGTTTTCTTTTGTTGATGTTCATTTTATCCTCCTTTCGAGACCCTGTTCATTCCGTTCAACTGCTCTTCCAAGTCCTTTGCTGTCTCTGACAGAATTACAATGTCACCGGCGAACCTCAAACTTTTTATTACTTCTCCGTGTATTTTAATACCTACTCCTAATTTTTCTTTTGTTTCCTTTACTGCTTGCTCAATGTACAGATTGAATAACATCGGGGAGAGGCTACAACCCTGTCTCACTCCCTTCCAAACCACTGCTTCCCTTTCATGTCCCTCGACTCTGGTTTCAGTACAAATTGTAAATAGCCTTTCGCTCCCTGTATTTTACCCCTGCCACCTTCAGAATTTGAAAGAGAGTATTCCAGTCAACATTGTCAAAAGCTTTCTCTAAGTCTACAAATGCTAGAAACGTAGGTTTGCCTTTCCTTAACCTTTCTTCTAAGATAACTCGTAGGGTCAGTATTGCCTCACGTATTCCAACATTTCTACGGAATCCAAACTGATCTTCCCCGAGGTCGGCTTTTACCAGTTTTTCCATTCGTCTGTAAAGAATTCGTGTTAGTATTTTGCAGCTGTGACTTACTAAACTGATAGTTCGGTACGTTTCATATCTGTCAACACCTGCCTTCTTTGGTATTGGAATTATTATTTTCTTCGTGAAGTCTGAGGGTATTTCGCCTGTCTCATACATCTTGTTCACCAGATGGTAGAGTTTTGTCAGGACTGGCTCTCCCAAGGCCGTCAGTAGTTCTAATGGAATGTTGTCTACTCCGGCGGCCTTGTTTCGACTCAGGTCTTTCAGTGCTCTGTCAAACTCTTCACGCAGTATCGTATCTCCCATTTCATCTTCATCTACATCCTTTTCCATTTCCATAATATTGTCCTCAAGCACATCGCCCTTGTATAGACCCTCTATAAACTCCTTCCACCTTTCTGCTTTCCCTTCTTTGCTTAGAACTGGGTTTCCATCTGAGCTCTTGATATTCATACGAGTGGTTCTCTTTTCTCCAAAAGTCTCTTTAATTTTCCTGTAGGCTGTATCTATCTTCCCCTATCACATCCTTACATTTGTCCTCTAGCCATCCCTGCTTAGCCATTTTCCACTTCCTGTCGATCTCATTTTTGAGACCTTTGTATTGCTTTTTGCCTGCTTCATTTACTGCATGTTTTATATTTTCTCCTTTCATCAATTAAACTCAATATTTATTCTGTTACCCAAGGATTTCTACTAGCCCTCGTCTTTTTACCTACGAGATCCTCTGCTGCCTTCACTACTTCATCCCTCAGAGCCATTCTTCTTCTGCTGTACTTCTATCCCCCATTCCTATCGATTGTTCCCTTATGCTCTCCCTGAAACTCTGTACAACCTCTGGTTTAGTCAGTTTATCCAGGTACCATCTCCTTAAATTCCCACCTTTTTGTAGTTTCTTCAGTTTTAATCTACAGTTCATAATTAATAGATTGTGGTCAGAGTCCACATCTGCCCTTTGAAATGTCTTACAATTTAAAACCTGGTTCCCAAATCTCTGTCTTACCATTATATAATCTATCTGACACATTCCAGTATCTCCAGAATTCTTCCATGTAAACAACCTTCTTTCATGATTCTTGAACCAAGTGTTAGCTTTGATTAAATTATGCTCTGTGCAAAACTCTACCAGGCGGCTTCCTCTTTCATTTCTTAGCCCCAATGCATATTCATCTACTATGGTTCCTTCTCTCCCTTTTCCTACACTCGAATTCCAGTCACCCATGACTATTAAATTTTCGTCTCCCTTCACTACCTGAATAATTTCTTTTATCTCATCATACATTTCATCATTTTCTTCATCATCTGCAGAGCTAGTTGGCATATAAACTTGTACTACTGTAGTAGGCGTGGGCTTCGTGTCTATCTTGGCCACAATAATGCGTTCACTATGCTGTTTGTAGTAGCTTACCCGCACTCCTATTCTTTTATTCATTATTAAACCTA
Organism: Schistocerca cancellata; assembly: GCF_023864275.1. Taxonomy (NCBI): domain Eukaryota; kingdom Metazoa; phylum Arthropoda; class Insecta; order Orthoptera; family Acrididae; genus Schistocerca; species Schistocerca cancellata. The sequence goes on from NC_064631.1 coordinate 173,264,849, forward strand.
CTCCTGCATTACCCCTATTTGATTTTGTATTTATAACCCTCTATTCACCTGACCAAAAGTCTTCTTCCTCCTGCCACCGAACTTCACTAATTCCCACTATATTTAACTTTAACCTATCCATTTCCCTTTTTAAATTTTCTAACCTACCTGCCCGATTAAGGGATCTGACATTCCACGCTCCTATCCATAGAACGCCAGTTTTCTTTTTCCTGATAATGACGTCCTCTTGAGTAGTCCCCGCCCACAGATCCGAATGGGGGACTATTTTACCTCTGGACTATTTTACCCAAGCTGATCATCCAGACCGTTGCCACTGCAACTACTGAAAAGGCTGTTTCCCCTCTTCAGGAACTACACGTTCGTCTGGCCTCTTAACAGATACCCCTCTGTTGTGGTTGCACCTACGGTACAGCAATCTGTATCGCTGAGGCACGCAAGCCTCCCCACCAACGCCAAGGTCCATGGTTCATGGGGGGCGCTACTACTACTGGTTCTATGTACGACAAAAGAGCCGACCGAGTAAAACTCTGAGGGTAAGGTAAAAATTAGGAAATAATAAGGAGGGCAGGTAGACAATGAAACAAATCACCACGTGAATTACAGAATGTTACTCCCCTTCTTCAGCAAGCAGTTCCATGGATCCACAGTGCGTCGCAACGGTTACTGAGTGTTGCCGATGGAAGCCATGTAGAAGAGGGCAGCCAGGCCACGAGCGGTCGTCCGACACGAATGTTGCCAACCAGCCGACGGGATGTCGGCCTGATGCTTGTGGTCGACGTTGACCTTGGTGAAGTACTCCGGTATCTTCGCTCTGTGCAGGCGCTCCATGCGCAGCTCGTGGCTTCTGCCGCTTGGTCTTCGAGACCAGTTCTTGTCGCGACACTACCACCAATCCGCAAATTTCATACCTCTCTCTCGGGCCAGTGAACCCCGTATATATATATCGGCTAGTAAAGACCTTCTAAGCCAACACCTCTGTCTCATTCATCTCCTCTCCCTCCAGCTTAACTTCCGTCGCTCCGCCATTTTTGTCTGCCTAGACCTTGGAAAGGCCTACAACCGTGTATGGCATCCCGGTCTCCTGTTTAAACTCCAGACCTATGCCCTTCGTATCAGTTATGTCCGTCTGATTGCCTCATTCCTCTTCCCCTCTTATTTTACCATCCATAGAGCCAATTCGCGCACCTTCTACCCCTCCGTTGGTGTTTCCCAGGGCTCTGTTCTCTCCCCTCTCCTCTACGGCTCGTATGCCCCAGCACCCCTTCCTTCTAGTCCACCTTCTGCAGCACGCCAATGACACCACATTCCTTGCCCTCGATCCTACCTTTCAACGACCCCAACGCATTCTCCAGAATCACCAGTGGCTGTTCAAAAGCAATTCTTCCAAGACCCAGGCAATAATCGTTGGTCATACCACTCGTTCCCTCTGGCTCCTTGATTTTTCCCTTACTACCTGTGCTCGTCCTGTCCGCTTCTCCCCCACCCTCACCTAATGTGGACACACCATTGACACTCACCTGCATCCCTCATCTCCGCTCTATCCAATTCAAAGCCCACAACTGCCTCCGTCAAACTCCTCTCTGGCAAGATTTAGGGATTGAACCCCCTCTACCATCCTCCACACCTCTGTTATGCCATTCCCGCTTGGATATCGCCCCCTCCCCACAAATTCTATGAGTCCCTCCAGATCCTCGAGCGCCATGCACTCCACCTCACCTTCTGTATATGCCTCCTATCCCCCACACGGATCCTCTATAACCTGATTCCTCTACACCAACTGCTCCTTTCCCTCAAACATGTCCACGTCCTCTACATCTCCTGCCAGCGTGATCCCTCTCATCCTCTGGTTGCTCTTCTCAACCCCCACCCACTGCTGCGCCTTCACCATTGTGTCCCCCCTACCCTCCACCTTTACACCTTTCACCTCTTTTCCTGAGGTTGCTTCCATCAACTCCCCCTCCATGACGATGCCCTCTCTCCTTCCATTTATCCCTCCTATCAACTCCCCCTCCCTCCCTCTGTCCTCTTTCCAGGCTACTCCCCACCTCCCATCCTGTTTTTATCCACTTACCCACTCCTTGACTCCATTCTCTCCCCCCCCCCCAGGTCCTTTTACTTTCCACTCCATTGCCTTTCACAGTCCTTCTTGCATCCGCCCTGGTCCCCCTTCTTCCTGTCCGCTCCTTCCATTGGCTCCCCCCTTTTTTCCTTTCCTCTCCTGCCCCCACTTTTCTGCCCCTCATCGGTCCGGGTCCTTCTCCCCCCATCCCCCCACCGCCCACCTGCCGCAGTGTCTCCTTTATGGTGTCATTTCAAGTGCATGTTCAGTGTTGTGCGTCCCCTGTCAGTGTTGCGAATGGACACCACACTATCGCTAGGGGTGTTTTTAAACTGTTGCGAACAGAAAACAGACTGTAGCCATGTTTTTTTTAATTGTACCTGTCTATTTACCATGTGTTTTAATTAGCATCATCGATCCTTTGTTTTTATATTCTCTTCACAATTTTTTGCCTTGTTCCAGTTTTAATCAGTCACTGTTTAATCGCCTGTTTTTATTATTATGATATCTCCTAATTTTTTTTTCTGTATGTTGCAGCACCCCTCCCCCCTCTGGGGGAGAATAGAAGTCCAATGAAGGAAAAAAAGGGCCTTCTAAGGACACAACCCACAGATACCAACTCTTCCTCATAGATATTGGCAATGGGGCCGCTAGAGGGATAGTCGATACTACACCTGAGCCAGTGGTGCCATACAGAACAGTCTACTAATTCAATGGCGCCGTGGCTCATGTATGACTGTATAATGTCCACATTGTCATTTGACAAACCATAACCGTTAATAATAAGATCAACATTATGCCTTTCTCACTTGTTTGCTCTTTTCTGACCAAATCCCATTTCTAATCCATTACATATGGAATCATTTCTATATATCTATCTTACATTCACAGTCACAAGTTTGTACCTGGTGGCGAAGATTGGAGCTATTTTTTTTCAGCTGCAGGCGAAAACAATAGCTGTCTATGAGGCCTTTTCGTCGTGACTTTTACAAAATCGCATAATGTGATTGGCTGCAGAAAGCACGCAAAACAGTTGCGTCGAGCCCACTGCAACTGTCAGTGGAGTTGCAATCCGTCTCGATATATCGGGATCGTCACCGTTGTGGTCCTTCTTACCCTGAGATCCCGACAAAGCTCAATTTCGTTCCGATTTTACAAAATGCTGTTACGAGCTTGGCTCAAGTACTGAAGTAACTCCATGTGTTAGCGCGACATGTAAATGCGGTCTTAGTTTTTTTTATTTATGTCAAGAAGTTCATGTTGACAAGGTTGTCTCACAGATGGCTTGCGCGTTGCGTATCCTGTATCGGCGATGAAAGGACGTTCTAGATCTAGCGCCATCATTCGAGAAAATACCAGTCATCTCCAGCAGTATGGGGCTGAAACTATTTAAGCAGCTCCACGCGGAAGAATCGTTTAGTTCCCATTTACATAGCGATCTTATAAGACGATTCTTTCTAAAAGTAATGCGAACAACGAGTGCAAGATAGTAATGTCTGAAGTGTTTACTGCGGGTATATCGGGCGTGAAGCGTGTAGTGACGTGTACAGTCGTGGACAAAACGAGAGAGACCCCTCGCCTTTTCGTTATGCTGATCCGCTCAGCTTTAAAGTCTGCTACACAGCATAACAGGCAAGGCGACGGAGTGCTATCAACATACTATGCACAGGCGTGAAATTGAAAAACTATCAGAAATTTGTCAGACTGTTTTCAATCATGTGTAAGACTATTTTAATGCTGATTAGTGTGTTGACCACAACACCTAAATATAAGACATAAATAAAAGAAGAAACGCTAATTAGTACGAACTTTACTAATAAAAATGAATTTTAGCATATCGAGATAACACAACTGTTTTAGTAAGACAAAGTAACCAAGATCGTCACGAATCAGCAAAATATTATGCGCAATCGGCCGCGAAATGGTCTGTGTCAACGTTAAGACCAGTCATACTGGATTACCGTTGCTGACCTTCCATGAAAGTGCGCAAATTTAGCAATGCGTGAAGATTCATAACGAAATTCAATTAAAAATCATTCAGTGCCACACTAAAGTCAATTCAATTACTGACAGAAGCGGAAAAACGTAGGCAGTAACAAGTAAGAAATTTTAAAAGAGTTTCATATCGACTACCACAGGGCGCCAGTACAGAATAAAGGTAGCGATAAAACGTATTGGGGACGCGAGAATTTCTTAAAATTCCTTTACTGATAATCTATCTGCCTCCATCGAGATTAGAACCGAAAACAAACCAGACCTCCCTTGCAGTAGCAAACACCTTTCACTACGCTAGCAGACAACCCATGCAAACAGCCCTCTATTATTACCCCAGACATGAATAAGCCGGAAATTTCGCAATGAAAATGCCAAAATGATCTGCAGTTTCTGTTGCATAGAGCTTTCTGGACTCAAAAACACATATTGTCTACCTTTGTCACCGCTTGTGTGACAATCATTCGGGATGTTTATCGAAATAACAAAAAACTGTTATTAGCGAGTAAATTTAGTAGGATAATTCTGCACCACGCCAGGAAATAAAAGGCGACGTAGCGGCCAAACGTATTCTACAATGTTTACAATTCTCCATTAGACGTGCCACAGCCAGAAAACGTTCGTTACCCGATGTGTTCCTTAAGTTGGCTAGCAATGGGAATGCTCGCACATCTAAAACGCGGTGGCATTAATAGTGGGATCTGAATTACCACGTGTATAGGCAAATGGATTTTATTTGCATTCCTGTAAACGTGATTTGGATCGAAAGCGTAGCTACGATTAATATGCTGATGTATCGACTGCAACTAGCACATTTCGAATAAAGAGTAGGTGAAATTATTATGCGGCCCTCATCTTCAGTAGCTGCGGTAGCTAATTTCGTTGTTAGGATATCGTCACGTAAATCGGTAAAAATGGAACCTTACTAGTCTCACTTTCTTGGCCGTCTATTTGTCTACCCAACCCTTAAAACCCGTGTACCTCGAATAGGGGTAGACATAATGAGCGGAAATGTATCGCACTTCCTTCGGTATACGGTCCCTTGGTGGTGTGAAAAAGTGAGGTATGTCAACGCAATCTAAAGAGACGGCCGTTTATGTAAATAAAATTTACGCGAAAGGTCAAAAAATGGCTCCAAGAACTATGCCACCAAACTGCTTAGGTCATCAGTCCCCTAGACCTAGAACTACATCAACCTACCTAATCTAACACACATCCATGCCCGGGGAAGGATTCGACGCCGTTGAGCGCACTGTTAACCCGCGCCGGCAAACTGTTAATATCATCTGGTATTGCTAAAAAATTATTCACTTCTGGTGAATGATTTTCTACGCAGTCCATTTAAGAAAGAATAACTAAAATATGTTTGATGTTACGGAAGAGTAAGGACGCCTAATTCATTTCCCCTTGTCTTTATTCATGATGTTATATTCGCAATCTGAGCATACGTACTATACATAACCACACTGTAGATACAAGTCATAGTCACAGATATGCGAATACAACACATTGGCTTATAGTTGAGGTATTTCGTTTCCCACGAAGTGGTGGCAGACGATGCTGTGTCGTCTTCGAAGCGCGAGTTTCTCCAGTCAGTACATGTCAGTACACCAGCTGAGCGAACTTTCATAGTATGTTGATAGCACTTCGTCGCCTCGCCTGTTATGCTGTGTAGCAGACTTTAAAGCTGTGCGGATCAGTACAACGAAAAGGCGAGGGGTCTCGCTCGTTTTGTCCACGACTGTACTTCGATGAATTTTATTGTCGACTATTTATCTAATAATCTTATCACAGCATACGAAATGCCCGATGATGGAAAGAGAAAGGGTCACTTTTCGGATAATTATTCAAAAGAGGTGTTTTTTTCAAGAAAGGGCTTACGGATCAGGAAACGTTGTGTGAGACTATAGCTGTTTCATCTCAGTAACTCACGGAGGTGGAGCAGATGTGAGGTATCACATTTCTACGAAGAATCATACAAACAGAATAGCTGTAGCATCGACATCAAAGCCTACTTCTACATTCATGACTAAAGAAGTTACCCAGGAAGAGCTGCTCGTTGCTGCTGCAGAACTAACAACAGCTTATAAAGTTGTCAAGCATCATCAGTCCTTCAGTTCTCTTGATTGTACAGAAAAACTGAATGCCGCGATGTATCCTAACCCCAAAGTCGCCGAAAAGCATTCTGTAACGAGGACCAAAGCTAAAGCAATTGTTAAAAATATTCTCCCACCAAATTCCTTTTCCAAGTGGGTAAAACAATAATAAGAAGTTTTATTTTGCAGCGTAGGCACCGACACGTCGAACCACGAGGCTCAAAAGATATTTACTTTAGTTATTCAATACTTGACTGAAACAGACGGAATCCAGCAGAAGCTGTTGAAGTTTGATTCACCAAATAACGAAACATACAGGACAATTGCAAAGTTTTGTCTAGACAGTTTAAGACAACTGCAAATTCCATTACATAAATTAATCGCTTTTTTGTGGAGACAGTACCAATACCAATTTTGGAGGGCTTCAGCACGCTACCAGCGGAATGTGTTTCACCAAATTACAGAACTACGAAAAAATGTAGAAGGAATTGGATGCCTCGCCCATGCTCTACATTAACCGATCTAACAACTTCGCCAGACACTTGTTGTCCTGTATAGGCGTTGCCGATCGCAGCCACATATTCTGCCTGTTTGCGTATCTCTGTATTTGAATACGCGTTCCTACACAGTTTCTTTGTCGCATCAGTGTATGTATCTGAAGAGCTTTTTACAAGCCCAGTGTGACTCGGAAGGATGGAAATGTAAAATAATACTCCGTAGAAGAAAGGTGGATTTACTTTAAGGAAATCGAGTATCCTGAACGCAAATGCCAACTGCTAAAATTCTGCAAGTATTTGCTTTGTATTCCCGCGCACACCGCCGCTGTGGAAAAAGTATTTTCGCTGATGTCGACCCAGTGGACTGATGAAAGGAATCGATTGCAACCAGGGATTGTAGAATCAATCTTACAGTGCCAGTTTAATCTCAAGTTGACTTGCATGGAGTTTCATAAACACGTAAAAGGGAAAAAAAGACTTCCTTCTTCCAAAAATATGGTGTACCAACTACTTCTGCCCCAACAAGTTCCATGTAATTGCGTTCTAAATAAAATGCAGGTATATTTTTAAAAAATTTTACTTCATTCCTGCACTCCCATCTCTGATTGCCCCGACGAGGTCCCAGCAAGATATGGCAACCCTAACTCTCAGAGATATTCTTACAGTGGCTTCACCATAGCGGCAGTTATTGTAACTTCCTACCTTGTGACTCGCTGTATACAACTAGCAATAAATATCGTTCTGTGTATGTATAATACAAGTATTATCTTTCAAGTTGCATTTGTTAATGACAAAAGCGTTTAATAACAATAAATAGTTGTGCATATGAACAAAATAATTACCAATTATTATCGGAATGTATAAATGTATTTACAGAGAGAATAACGTATATAAGGGAGCTAGAGACATTCGTCAGTAGTTCTTTACGTGGCCGAATATGGGCAGTCATGCAGTATATTGAGAAATCCTTTAATTTACTTTTTCATAAAATGCTACTTTTGAGTTGTCAAACATTTTGCAACGTTACGTCGTCGTTACGTACAATCTTAGCACAATATTCTAGTGACTTAACAGGCAATAAGTGTGTAAGTTTCTGCAGTTGGTGCTAATATACAACATCTCCGAAAGAGGCGGGAAACTGCTTGTTAAAGTGACAATAGTATTCAAGTATTTTGATGTCAAGTGTTGTGTTTGACTATGAAATTACTCACAGCAACATGCTAAGCAAAGTTAAGCGTTTTAGTTTCATACAACCAAGCTCTCTCTCGACTGCGTGAGATGAGTTCGGTAATAACCCCCCAAGAAAAGTGCCACTGATTGTGGCGGATCCGATGCGCATCGAGGCAAAACAATTGTATGAATGCATGGTGTCTTCTTTTGGACATGTCCGAAAGAACAGACACCACGCATTTATATAGAACGTAGCAGTATCAAACTTCGAGCAGCTACTACACGGGACTGCCATTGTTTCCGCCCGATACCTCAGGGAAAATTTAATGTCATTCCTAATTAGAAACAGACGAGGTAGGTGAAACGAAGTGGTAGCCTCTCACAGTAAATCTCATTTAATTCCTTTTACATCCCAGTATCGCACGTTAAATTAATCACTCTTGCATATTACAGTTAGGTTAATACACAGTAATGTAAAGAGATTAGCTTACCACTTCATTAGAAGGCAATATACACGATTTAAAATTAGATCAACCACCCCGTTGAGTTACTAGCGAAGGTCAATAAGTAATGCAACACATTCTTTTCACGGCCAGTTCCGATTGAAAAATGCGAAATTTTTTGTGAGACATCGTGAAATATTTCTGTTTCAGCCCGTGTAGTTTCATGAAGGTCAAATAAATGGCGGTGCTACAAGCAGAGCATCAGCGATATTCATGGGCTCTTACAGAATGTCTACGGAGACCTTACAGTGAACAAAAACACGGTGAGTCGTTGGGCGAGGCGTCTGTCATCACCGCAACAAGATCGCTCAAAACTGTCTGATCTCTCTCGTTGCAGCCGGCCGCACGCAGCTATGACTCCTGCAATATTGGAACGTGCGGACACTCTCATTCGAGGCGGGTTCCTAGCCGTGTAACAAATATCATAGAGGGCAACGAAGCGCCATCTGTGCGGAATTGCTTGTGCGTTACGAAGCTGATGGTGACAATTTTTTGTCGAATGTCGTCACAGACGATGAGAAAAAAAAAAAAGGTTCAAATGGCTCTGAGCACTCTGCGACTTAACTTATGAGGTCATCAGTCCCCTAGAACTTGGAACTACTTAAACCTAACTAACCTAAGGACATCACAAACATCCATGCCCGAGGTAGGATTCGAACCTGCGACCGTAGCGGTCGCGCGGTTCCATACTGTAGCGCCTAGAACCGCTCGGTCACGCCGGCCGGCAGGATGAGACATTTCTAACTGGGAACAAAACGGCAATCCATGGAGTGGCGCCGTGCCACCTCTCTTCTGGGACTCTGAAGTGGTTTTTCTGTTTATCCTCCCTCATGGTGCAACAGTCAACTCTGAAATGTACTGTGCTACCCTCAGAAAACTGAAGAAACGACTTGGACTTCTTCGTCGCCACGAAAATGGTAAGTAATATCTCCTTCTCCATGACAACGCGAGGCTTCACTCAAGTCTGCGCGCCGGAGAGGAGTCCAGACAACTTCGTCCTTCCTCATCCACCCTACAGCCTGGATCTCACACCTCCGACTTCCATGTATTTGGCCCAATGAAGGACGGTTTCCGTGAGTGGCAATACCTGCGTGGTGGGGAGGTTATTGATTCAGCAAGACGCTGACTCATTTACGTCGACCTCTAGAGTGGTACCATCCGTGCACACAGCCCCTCCCAGTAGCGTGGTAAAGGCTGTCGCTTTAAACGGGGATTATGTTGAAAGTAGAGTTTTGTAGCTAAAAGAGGGGGTAATAATGTGTTGTATTGGAACCCTGAATAAAACCAACCAGCTTTCAGAAAAAAAAATGTGTCTCATTACTTACTGAACGCCTTTCGTATATCCTGACCGAACGTAGTAAACCAGTTGTTTGCATATAACAGCGGAACAAATTCTCTGGCCTTATTTGCAGGAGAAACATGAAAATAAAATACGTTCTGAGAAGTAGAATAGGGACTATCACTGGTGGAGAACATTCATTTCGACACTGCCAACTAGAGACGCTACTGGACGAGTGAACTGGTCCTACCGGGGCCCAGCGGCACTCCGTTGATTGGGCAGAGCGCGCCCTCTGCAGCAGCCCTGGGCTTATCCCGCGGTGCGGCAGGGCGTAGGGAGCGGTCCCTTTGCCAGCGTGGAGAGGCGTTTGCAACGAGCTTGTCCGACAGCATAACGAGGTCATTAGGCGCTCGACCACACGGAAGAAACGCCGCCGCCGACTCCCGCGCGCCCTTCTCGGCTAATTAGAGCCGCCGATGACAGTGCCAGAGGGGGCGGGGAGAGGGCGAGAGGAGGGGGGGGAGGAGTGCTGCAAGCCACTCCCCCCCCTCCTACCCGGCGCAACTGATGGCGCCGGACGACCCGCTGGCTCCCTGCGGAGGTGCCGTTGGGACCGAACAAACCGCCAATTTGCCGGCTGCTATTCCGAACTCTCGAGCGCGGTGTGATGACAGCGCACGGTTATCGCTGTTGAAAATGAACATTAAGGACTCTTTTAAAAGGATCTACACGCTTCAGCAACTTTGTGAATGCAAATCTAACGATTCGGTTATTTCGGCACACCAAGGGACAGGACGCGTCTAAATTGATCTCAGTTACGTTGTAGAAAAGCAAATTGAAAGGAGAGGGTCGATGGAAATACAGCTTAGAAGCTGAGTGATAATTACTTACAGTGAATCGTAATTTGATCGTTCATACAAGACACAAAAGTGTGCAAAAAGTTTATGAAGTGACAACACTCCGGAAAGATCTAGAGAGTTTGAATCCTAATAAAATACAGTGCTGAACAAAAGTTTTATATACGAGGGATATTCGGAAAGTAAGTTCCGATCGGTCATGAAATGGAAACTGAGACGTAGCACCGTATAACGATCCTGCCTTGGAGGCGGTTAAGTGGGAGATGTGTCTCAAAGCTAGATAGTGACAGACGGTGACGCGAGACGGGACACGCACGTAGTTTATGTATCAGCCGATAGAGGACAATATTGGGTAGGGGGACTGTGATTTTAGTTTCGATTGTGCCCACTAGACTGCACTAAAGTAATAGAATGTTTTTCATAAACTGTTCTAGTATTTTCATAAAGTTTTATTATGTCTTTTTTGTGTATGTAAAATGTTATAAATGTGTTTTAGCAGTATGAATGATGCGTGAGTGTGGTTTAAGGTTAATATGAAGATAATTATTCAACGAGTTATGTAATAGGATTTAGTGCCGCAACATTTCGAAGAAGTATGGATATGGACAAAAGGGATTTTTGTAGAATATATTTGTAAAGTAAGTTTATGGTAAAGGGAAAGTTAATTCAGGTATAAATAACAATAGTAAATAACTTTATGCATAAGCAGAACTTCAGCATATTAGATAATTACGTCGGTAAAAAGTGCAGTCGTTAGGTTTACTATTTTGCGATTGGTTATTGATGAAAAGCGCGGACTGACGCGATATTGCTATTGGCTGTAGAGTAAACTAACCAATGGTAAGGCAGTATTCTTCACCCGCCTTTCTCTGCTGGTAGAGAAGACTTAGAGTATTCTAGCGACGAGTCGGAGCCTAGCCATGAAACAGTTGGGACATGTGTAGTAGTAGTTCCGATGGAAATGATAAGTTGCCGGATCTAGCAGTGTTTCATACATCAAAAGTGTGGTAAAGTGACGGCATAATTATTCCGAATTATTCGAAATTTTTAAGTGAATTTTGTGAGGAGAAAGACATATATTCCGCGTGGCTTATTGAGCAGGATTGCGGCTAAAAACTGTGAGTGCATTTGGTACCGACAGACTTAATATTTGGCGAGCATTCTCAATCAAAAACAATCAGTATTTTTGTAGCTATTACGTTTTCGGTAAATGCAACACCATAAATATGCTAACGTGAGTAAAAGGGATTGTGAGTGACTGTTAAGACTAGCACGGACTTGGCAGTGATACTTGTTCACCTAATTTCCAGAATATATTCATTGAGGACAAAATTTCCAACCTTTGATTTCGTGTGAAAACTTTCTCCCGAAACGTAGATTAGTGGCTTTAATTGCAACCTGGTTCACGTCGAAGTACAGTAGGTTTCGCTCAGCTTCCCTACTGATGATATGCTGAGACAATGTTCACAGGTAGGTGCAGGTTCGTCGTAAAGGGACGGAAGGAACCGCGCCGCCGCAAAACCACTGTGAAAATCAATTAAAGCTTTGCTCATATGTGTTCGCGGTGTCTCTGATATGCCTGTCGGTTACATCATTTCGCTCTTTTCAGTTCCGAGCGCTTGAAGAGCACATAAAGATGCATAGAAAATAGTGTCTCCCGCCAAGTATGAGGTCCTGCTGAGAGATTTCGCCTGATATTATGTAGCCCACTTTACAGAACTGTCATACGGTTCCTACTTCGTGACAATTCTCGGTCACATTTTGCTGGAGCAGTGAAAATGCTCCTGCAGCGTTTTCGGCGGGAAGTGTTTGATCACCCGCACCACAGCCTGTAATTGGCTCCCTCTGTGTTCAATCTCTGCTCACATTAACTACTGGCTACGAAGACAACATTTTCGCACAGACAACGAGCTATAGATGAGAGTAGAGAATTGGCGGGAAGCACAGGCGGTTTCCTTCTACGACGAGGGTGCTGGAAAGTTGGTACAACGCTACGACATATGTCTGAGTCGGAGTGGTGACTATGTAGAGCAGTGGCTGGAAGCTGTAGCTTACTGTTACAAATAAAATATTTCTGATTTTCAAAGTGGTTTCCATTTCGCAATCAATCGGAACTTACTTTCCGAATAGCCCTAGTATTATAGTAAAACGTAGTCTACGATACTAGAGGTGTCATTGACCTAGGCACTTCATGCATTATCCAGTTACAGAGCGTATACTGGGCGTGTTTACTACTAGCGTGCTTTGTGGCCGTTTCCTTGTCATGTAAACATACCGCTGCCGCAGTGACACACCGCGAGCAGTACAGAATCAACAACAGCTTCATTCAGTTTGTGTTCAGCACTGCAGTAACACACCACGTAGAGGCATACAACACTTTGGTGGAGTAAGGACAGTGGCTTTACTTTCTGCTGTTTATACACAGTGAACCGTGAATCTACTTTCAAAACTTTTTCTTAAGAATTTACTTTATTTACTAGCGATTCATCAAGAACATTAACACATTTAATCACACTATGTGGGCGTGGAAGTAGTTGCCAGTGGGTAACTTATGAAAACAAATCAAATTTCTTCCAACAAATGGAAATTTTATTCCTAAGAGCCTTTTTTTTTTACGGTGAAAGGGCGGTAACTTTATATACAAAAATAGCCATTTCAATAATACCCATGAAATGCAGTCTTACATAAAAGACACAAGATTAGCCAAACATGCTCTGCATTACACATATACCCCCCTCTCAAGATGATAGGCAAGATAAAAACATATCTCAGGAATTCGGCCGTTACACTTCAAGCAATAAATTCGTTAACACCGAATCCGACAAACATGACAGAGGCAGCTATTAACTTACGGCAGACCGATCGACAGACAGACAGACAGACAGACAGACAGACACTAACCGCCTAACAAATGCGGACGGGAGACAGACGAGTAAGCTGGGAACGAGAGACTGGCCAAGAAAACAAGTAGAATTTTACAAGTAAATGAAACAACATATCACGAATCACTTAACTTCTAATAAATTGCGATGTCTGGCGAAGACCTGGCGCAGCACCCCCAAAACGCTCTCCCGAACCGTCCACTGCCAGCCGCTTCAACGGACTCAGGAAGGCGCGCTGATCTCCCGTCTCACGGCGTCGCAGCTCGCCTCGGCCAGTCCGATGTCGTGGTTTCACTCCTGTTGCTCTCGTGTCGGCCGCGAAGTCGTGTCCCAGTGCGCGGCGACCAACCGATCGATCCAACCGCCAATGACCATTGCCTGAACAAACTCGAGCAAACTGGCGGCCTAACACATACCAACACTCCGGACAACAGACAGACACTGACTGCCCCACACTGACCCGGCTGACCAACTGACCAGACTCGTCGCCGCCTAGCGAGCCCATAGCGCCCCTTAAATGCACGTGAACAGGCTACCTTTCCCCTTTCCCACCAGAGGGAGACACCAAAGCTCTGATTGCCACAGCGGCGCCACCGCCAGAAACGGAGGGCGACTGCTTCACACTACGCGCTGCGTCGCGCTCTTCAAAACAGCAAATTTTTACCACGCCTCACACAGCAAGATCTTGCCGATCGGGACCATGTCACTCAAATTTCTGTGTCTAGGGTGCGGACAAAGTACAGAGAGACGCGAAATGTGAACGATAGACCTCGCAGCGGACGTCCCTCGTATGACAACATCACTGCAAGATTGTTTCCTCCAACTGTCGCCTCGCAGGTGCCCAACATTAACTGCCAAAAAAAAAATTGGAAATGACTTCTCCTGGGCAACACTGACTCGTTTGTCAGACCATCAGTTTGTACAAAATTGCACCAGGGTGGTCTTCATTCCAGAAGAACAATGAACCAACGGTGTAAGTAGGCTGTTTAGGTTTTTATATTGGTAACGCCATGTAGCGCTCTATATGAAAATCACTGACTGTGCTGTATGAAGGCTGTGGTTGGTTTGCATTGTTGCAGTAATATTCGCCATTGTAGTGTTGGGCAGTTGGTTGTTAACAACGCGTAGCGCTGCGCAGTTGGAGGTGAGACGCCAGCAGTGGTGGATGTGGGGAGAGAGATGGCGGACGATCTGGACGTGTGTCCATCAGAAAGAGTAAATTTGTAATATTGGATATCATGGACTGATATATATATATATATTATGACTTTTGAACACTATTAAGGTAAATACATTGTTTGTTCTCTATCAAAATCTTTCTTTTGCTAACTATGCCTATCAGTAGTTAGTGCCTTCAGTAGATTGAATCTTTTATTTAGCTGGCAGTAGTGGCGCTCGCTGTATTGCAGTAGTTCGAGTAACGAAGATTTTTGTGAGGTAAGTGATTTGTGAAAGGTATAGTTTAATGTTAGTCAGGGCCATTCTTTTGTAGGGATTATTGAAAGTCAGATTGCGTTGCGCTAAAAAATATTGTGTGTCAGTTTAAGCACAGTCATGTATAATTTTCCAAGGGGACGTTTCAACGGGACCGACGCAGTCTGAGGACCTGGTCTCTTGCGTATTAACATTGGGCCGTTGCAGAATAGATGCATTGTCATGTTTGCTGAAGAGACTGGGGTTGGTTCCCGACCGGACACTAGCCGTGTTGGGGTTTGGAGATGCCTCTAGGAACGCCGATACGTCCGGGAAGTCCAACTATTTGCAGTGGAAAGTGTAATGTTCTGGCCGACATCAGTTTTTACACATAACAAATATTTACTATTAACTTTACAACTTATTGTACATGGTAATATTACTACGTTAAGTTAGTATTAGTATATAACCCAGTAATTCTGTCTCGTGCGATTTCTTACATAATATGGATGAAAGTTCAGCACTCTGATACACTTCAGTTTTAGCCGATCATTGTTGCAGCATCTTTATTATTTTTTTATTTTTTTTATTTTATTATATTTTTTCGTTATGATGGTATGATGGTATGAACATCGAACCATTGTGCTCAATCAGTTGCCAAATAATCATTCGTAGTTCTAATGCAATCACAGTGTTTGATGTTCTGATTTTATGTGACAGTAAAATCGTTGAAAATGGCCGGTCAGTTGTGAATTATGTATAACCATGTGTCCGATCATCCAAACTGAAGCGTAGGTTTTTGGCTCATGCGTATGGTAGATTTTGTGGCTTTAACATTTCCATTTTGTGGTTGTACGATTACGACCACATGTCTCCGTCATATCTAAGACAAGATTTAAAATGCAGTTTCGCGAGTGAGCCTGTGAATAAACGTGTCGATGAGATCACATGTGTCACATATGAAAGTTGTGCAGAAGTGGATGTTGTATAGTTTTTCGTTAGCTTCTATCTTTTCGTTATTGATCACACATCCCATCACTTTAACATTAGATGGTACAACGTTGCTGTGTAGATTTCTGGAGATGATGTTCCACCTTTTCTGAGATTATATTTCCGCTACGTGATTTTGTTTGTGTTATTCGTTAAAAACTCATAGATCCGTTTGTTTCTTTAAACACACTGTGGACTGTACTTCTTGATACATAGCTGAACTCGAGAGTATATGACGTGATACGTATTCACAGCTCTTGGTATCGTTATTACAGGGTGTTTCAAAAATGACCGGTATATTTGAAACGGCAATAAAAACTAAACGAGCAGCGATAGAAATACACCGTTTGTTGCAATATGCTTGGGACAACAGTACATTTTCAGGCGGACAAACTTTCGAAATTACAGTACAATTTTCAACAACAGATGGCACTGCAAGTGATGTGAACGATATAGAAGACAACGCAGTCTGTGGGTGCGCCATTCTGTACGTCGTCTTTCTGCTGTAAGCGTGTGCTGTTCACAACGTGCAAGTGTGCTGTAGACAACATGGTTTATTCCTTAGAACAGAGGATTTTTCTGGTGTTGGAATTCCACCGCCTAGAACACAGTGTTGTTGCAACAAGACGAAGTTTTCAACGGAGGTTTAATGTAACCAAAGGACCGAAAAGCGATACAATAAAGGATCTGTTTGAAAAATTTCAACGGACTGGAAACGTGACGGATGAACGTGCTGGAAAGGTAGGGCGACCGCGTACGGCAACCACAGAGGGCAACGCGCAGCTAGTGCAGCAGGTGATCCAACAGCGGCCTCGGGTTTCCGTTCGCCGTGTTGCAGCTGCGGTCCAAATGACGCCAACGTCCACGTATCGTCTCGTGCGCCAGAGTTTACACCTTTATCCATACAAAATTCAAACGCGGCAACCCCTCAGCGCCGCTACCATTGCTGCACGAGAGACATTCGCTAACGATATAGTGCACAGGATTGATGACGGCGATATGCATGTGGGCAGCATTTGGTTTACTGACGAAGCTTATTTTTACCTGGACGGCTTCGTCAGTAAACAGAACTGGCGCATATGGGGAACCGAAAAGCCCCATGTTGCAGTCCCATCGTCCCTGCATCCTCAAAAAGTACTGGTCTGGGCCGCCATTTCTTCCAAAGGAATCATTGGCCCATTTTTCAGATCCGAAACGATTACTGCATCACGCTATCTGGACATTCTTCGTGAATTTGTGGCGGTACAAACTGCCTTAGACGACACTGCGAACACCTCGTGGTTTATGCAAGATGGTGCCCGGCCTCATCGCACGGCCGACGTCTTTAATTTCCTGAATGAATATTTCGATGATCGTGTGATTGCTTTGGGCTATCCGAAACATACAGGAGGCGGCGTGGATTGGCCTCCCTATTCGCCAGACATGAACCCCTGTGACTTCTTTCTGGGGGGACACTTGAAAGACCAGGTGTACCGCCAGAATCCAGAAACAATTGAACAGCTGAAGCAGTACATCTCATCTGCATGTGAAGCCATTCCGCCAGACACGTTGTCAAAGGTTTCGGGTAATTTCATTCAGAGACTACGCCATATTATTGCTACGCATGACGGATATGTGGAAAATATCGTACTATAGAGTTTCCCAGACCGCAGCGCCATCTGTTGTTGAAAATTGTAACTACTGTAATTTCGAAAGTTTGTCTGCCTGAAAATGTACTGTTGTCCCAAGCATATTGCAACAAACGGTGTATTTCTATCGCTGTTCGTTTAGTTTTTATTGCCGTTTCAAATATACCGGTCATTTTTGAAACACCCTGTATGTCTCCATACTTCCTGGCTTCCATCTTTAGATTAATGTCTGAATAATACTATGGTTAATGTCTGTCATGCGGCTGATCAAGAGAAATTTTCATTTCTGTTCTATGACCGTGAGATGTAGGCCACCCATCGTTGTTGCATTGGTAACGTGTAGTAACAACACATTCCACAAATATTTCCCCTCATATAAACCAGTACAGTGGATGTTATTTGCTATGGGAACAGGCGCTGGGAGAATCTCCGCCAGGTAACTCAGTTTAATTATTACCGATATTATGAGTGTTTGCACCCTTTGTAATAAGTTCATCTGCCTGTACCAGTACAAACTGATGTTATATCTAATTTTATTTAGTTTGTTATGCTTAATTTCTGGCGACATTTTGGCGAGTATTGCCTACATGTATGTGTCCAGGTATTTTTGGCAGCTGTTTTGTTGATACTACGAATGTAGTGCGGGACAATACGTTGAGAATGTGGATTTCGCGGGAGGCGTGTCAGAGATAAATCCCTGCAGTTGCGCTTTTCCTGTGTCCTCGGTGGCTCAGATAGATAGAGCGTCTGCCATGTAAGCAGGAGATCCACGGTTCGAGTCCAGGTCGCGGCACACATTTTCATCTGTGCCCGTTGACGTATGTCAACGCCTGTAAGCAGCAAATAGTGTTCCTTTCGTTGTAGTGTTTTGTTGATACCAGTCACAATACCCTGTGTCACCCATGCCGCTACCGAAGTGCCATAGAGTCCGTTTTCTTTCATTTAGCCGACCTCTCGTTGTCAAAGAAAAATCGTTTGATGATGCGTCCAGCAAATACAGAACGGACCTCTCACTGTTTTGTGCGCTAATGATAAAACCTTTTGTTCTTCTCCAGATATGTGGAACACCCGACGTAATATCCTCACGTAAACACGGAATTACAAAGACTTTTTCTTTTACGATCTAGCGACATTTCTCGGCCTCTATGTAGTATTTCGGCAGTAAACGTAGCAACGGTGTCTGGGGGGGAGGGGGGGCGGCACGCTGAGACATCTGCCGTTTGATATCCAGTTTAGGTAGAGATTACTAACGCAAGCACGTAGGACTGCAGTCAACTGATAATGATGGGATAATGAAATCACTGAATTTCTACAAATATGTCCCGTTCTGAGTTAGTTCTCCCCGTAGTTTCATTTGAACAGAAAATGCATCATGCTGTTAATGCATTGTACACGCTTACATTATTTTCATGCCAGCTTTTGATATCAAACAGAGGTTCTCCCCTGAGCATCATCTGGAACGCCATCAAAACGACCAGCGTACAGGGTAACCCAAAACTCGGTTAACATTAGAAAATTCAGTAATTCACGGAACAATATAGATAGAGAGGTACAAATTGACATACAGACCTGAAATGGCATGGGATTTTTTATTTCAACCAAAAATAGTGGATAAAATGACCAATATATGGTGCTTCAGATGGTGAAAAAGCTGTAATTACCGTAACAACTGATTTTTAGCAAAGGAGATGTTCTTGATAACAAACGCTCATCATGCTGATCGTCATTCATCTACAATATCTGTAGTCGAGGGACAATGTTGTGAACAGCGCTGTACAGAACACGTGTACGTTGAGAAATTGCCGTTGGAAGTTTTCTTTTAGCATCCCTAATGAGGTGTAACGATCGCGGTAGACTTGCGACTTTAGGTAACCCCACAATCAATAATCACACGGATTGATGTCTGGGAACCTGGAAGGCCAAGCATAATGAAATGGTGACGCAACACGCAATCCTCACCTAACGATGCCTGCAAGAGATCTTTCCACATGTCTAGCAACGTGGGGTGTAACGCCATCCTCCATAAAAGTCGTAAGTTCCAGCAGGTGTTTATCAGCCAGACTAGGGATGAAGCGATTCTGTAACGAATGGACGTACCTCGCACAAATTTACTCAAAGAAAAGGAGTCGGATCATAACTGATGTGGTAAATCCACACCACGCTGTGACTTTTTCGTTTCCACGGTAGTCCTATGACTTTCGGTAGCCCATTTTACATTGAGGTGACGAAAGTCACGTGACAGCAATATTCACATGTGCAGATGGCGGCAATGTCGGGTGCACAAGGTATAAAGTGACAGCATATTGGCGGAGCAGTCATTATTACTCAGGTGATTCATGTCGACCGGTTTCCGACGAGATTGTGGCCGCACGATGATACTTAACAGACTTTGTACGCGGAATGGTAGTTAGAACTAGACGCATGGGGCATTCCTTTCGGAAATCGTTAGGGAATTCAATATCCCGAGACCCACAACGTCAAGAGTGTGCCAAGAATACCAAATTTCAGGCATTATCAATCACCACAAACAACACAGTGGCCGACGGCCTTCACTTAACGACCGCGAATACCTACATCTACATCTACATTTATACTCCGCAAGCCACCCAACGGTGTGTGGCGGAGGGCACTTTACGTGCCACTGTCATTACCTCCCTTTCCTGTTCCAGTCGCGTATGGTTCGCGGGAAGAACGACTGTCTGAAAGCCTCCGTGCGCGCTCTAATCTCTCTAATTTTACATTCGTCATCTCCTCGGGAGGTATAAGTAGGGGGAAGCAATATATTCGATACCTCATCCAGAAACGCACCCTCTCGAAACCTGGCGAGGAAGCTACACCGCGATGCAGAGCGCCTCTCTTGCAGAGTCTGCCACCTGAGTTTGTTAAACATCTCCGTAACGCTATCACGGTTACCAAATAACCCTGTGACGAAACGCGCCGCTCTTCTTTGGATCTTCTCTATCTCCTCCGTCAACCCGATCTGGTGCGGATCCCACCGACGTTTGCTTAGATTTGTCAGTGTTAACAGACCAACACCACTATGATTAACCGCAGAAATCAATGTGGAACGAACGTACCAGTTAGGACAGTGCCGCGAAATTTGTTGTTAATGGGCTGTGGCAGCAGACTACCGAGGCGAGTGCCTTTCCTAACAGCACGACTTCGCCTGCAGCGCCACTCTTGGGCTTGTGATCATATCAGTTGGAACCTAAACGACAGAAAAAACGTGGCCTGGTCAGATGAGTTCTGATTTTAGTTGGTAAGAATTGATGGCAGTGTTCGAGTACGGCACAGGTCCCACGAATCCTTGGATCCAAGTTCTTCAGAATGGCTCTGAGCACTATTGGACTTAACTTCTGAGGTCATCAGTCCCCTAGAACTTAGAACTACTTTAACCTAACCAACCTAAGGACATCACACACATTCATGCCGGAGGCAGGATTCAAACCTGCGGTCGGGCGGTTCCAGACTATAGCGCCTAGAACCGCTCGGCCACCCCGGCCGGTGATCCAAGTTGTCCACAAAGCACTGTGCAAGCTGGTTGTGGCTCCATAATTTTGTGTGCCTTGTTTACGTGGTACGGACTGGGTCTTATGGTGCAGCTGAACCTATCTTTGACTGGAGTACACCGTTTGCAGCCGTTTAGGAGCTTCATGTTCCAAAACAACGACGAAATTTTTATGAATGACAATGCGCTGTGACACTGGGCCACAATTGTTGGCAACTGCTTTGAAGAACATTCTGCACAGTTCGAGCGAATGGTATGGCCATATGAATTGTCCGACATGAATGACACTGAACATTTATGGTACATAATCAGGAGGTGAGGTCGTGTACAACAAGCTACACCGGCAAGACTTTCGCAATTATGGACGGCTATAGATGTGGGGGACTTCCAGCGTCTTGTTGAGTCCCTGTCACGTCGAGTTGCTGCATTACGCCGGACGGAAGTAGGTCTGACACGTATTAGGAGAGACCCTATGACTTTCGTCAACTCAGTGTATACACAGTTGTCACGTCGCGTTACTGGCTTGTTGGTGTCCAGTGCCAACTGTTCGCCAATTTTTGCACTCGTTTTTGGTTTCAGTAAAACCCCATGTCGTTTTAGGCATGTGTATCAATTTTTTCCTCTCTGCTATATCATTCTGTGCATGGAGCGTTTTCAAATGTTAACTGACTTTTGGGTCAGCCTGTATTTCGGCTGTCGCTGTGCGTGTTGTGCTTTTTGATGCAGAGACTAACGCTACTCCAAAAGGCATTCCGTGAGTTTTTAATAAAATGAAAGCACTCATTGTCACTGTCCACCATTGACAGTCCCTACTGAATCAGATGTATGCTGACAGTAATTGCTTTCCTCCCACGTGTACAGAATTATTTGGTGCGTAACAGGTGAAGCAAGTAATTACGTCTGGGCTTTGTCCCTGGGAATTTTCATTATTTCAGTCGGCCACATATCGAAAGTTTTCCTATTAAATGAACGAAAAACTAGTTATATATTTCATGGAAGCTCTTGTTAAATTCCACACCTTTAATATCTCATTTTTCACGTTTCCTAAGAAATGGACATGTTTGTATATCGCTTACGTTAATACTATTATTTCGAATGAAATCCAATGTATATTCAATAACTTAGCTGAATGCTGTGTTACGCTGTTTATTCTGTGTGGATAACGTAATACGTTGAATGTTATGCCAGCTGTGAAATGAAGTGTCTGCAGCACATTTAGAAGAAACACAAACATATAGCAGAAGAACCTTAGTTGTAACATGCCGCCGTGGAAATCCAGACAAATAAATTTGGTCGCAAAGGTAATAACTTAGTCAGAGTTCCCACTGTGAGGTCTAGAGCTTCTAACAGCAGACAGTGGTTGGTATTGTAGCGAGTACTTTTTGCTGTGATACTGATGTAGCAGCTCCTGTTGTTACCCAGCAGTTCTGTCCGTCACAACTAAGAGAAAAGTGCTAACAGGTCTTGGCATATATTTGTAAGGATACTGAGCCTGCCGCGGTGACCGAGCGCTTCTAGGCGCTTCAGTCCGGAACCACGCGGCTGCTGCGGTCCCAGGTTCGAATCCTGCCTCGGGCATGGATGTGCGTGGTAAGTCTAGGGGACTGATGACCTCAGATGTAAGTCCCATAGTGCTTAGAGAAATTTTTCGTAAGGATGCTGAAAACTCGCGACCATCCTCATCGCCAAAGAAAGAAGCTAAGTCAGTACTCTGCTTTCAACTGCTGGTGAGGTATAATTTGCATCATCGATTAACCGCCCCTGTTGCGGATGCACACCGCTTCATTCGGAGTGGCTTCCAAGCGCAGCAGGATTCAAACAACCACTCCCGCAGATTTTCAGGTATCAAACGAAATGGCAATCTGGAATGCGCTTTATGTAGTGTGCGTACAGGAACATCAACATGGAGAGATTAGAAAAACGGCAATAAATATCAGTGTTCTACCCAAGGTGCAATGGAGCGTGCTCGTCAATCGTCTATCACTCAAAACATCAAAACATTTCAGTCGATGCTTGGACCATACGATCAGCAAATATCCTTAAATCACCCTCCAAAGCTACAGCAACAGCCGAAAGAGCTGGTTGACAAAATTCGTGGATCCATTTTCGCATCATGTTCCTAAAGGTCACATACAGCATCCCTTAAAGCGAAAATAAATTTAGTCACAAAAATGTTTATGCCCCATTGTAGACTGGCGTGTAGGTCTCCCTTCCCAAATGTCAGACAGTTCCACATCAATGCCAGTTATATTTCTAAGGGCTACTCATGTCTATCACCGCGACCGTGTACCGCAGATTCTGCGATTACCCCGATACATGTAGTACAATGAACTCAGGGTTTGTGTGGCTTAATACAGTTTAAGCGTTTTCCCTATTAACGTAACATTGCAGTGGTTCGACGTTGTCAATGACAAAGTGGTGACTCAATAGAAACTATTTCGAATCGGGATGGTAGTGGACACATATTGCATTAAGTGTGATCCAAAAGACACTTGAGATACTGTTTTGTGTGCGGTGATCGAAACTAAAAGATTGGTCCATATCACCTGTATGGAACCTTTATCGATACCTCTACGAAATATACTACGATCCTGCTGCAAAGTAGAACAGCTACGTGTGGTATGTGATTCAGTCTGTCTCTTGCGTACGTGCTTCAACACCAGGCACAACGAGTTTCAGAGACTATTTAAGCCAACAAAAGTGGTTATTGAAATATGTTGCAACAGAAGTATAAGAAAAGTTTCCGTGTATTTATAAAAAAATTCTCTCTGTAAAGCAGACTGAGGTTCCCATACAAATTTTGTTGTTCCTCTAGAAGACTGCAACTGCGTTCCTAATGAATGTTCTTAGCAATTAGTGTTTTTTAATACGTATTTATTGTTTCCTCAAGAAGAACTGCTAATTCTTTTTCTCTCAATAAGAATTTTCTTTTTTTCTTTTTCTTCCGGAAGAGTAATTAATTTTTCAGCCACATGACGACGTTTATTAATTTTGAAAAGAAAGTTTTCTTTTTCTTTTCATTGAATTTTTATTTTATTCCTTTATATGAGATGAAGCTAATATGTTATTCTAAATTGAACAAACAACAGTTACTGAAATCTCGGATACATTGTATTATTAATTTCAATTCAGAATCAATACTTACATGAATTTGTAACAACTGGATATGAAACATTGTCTTTAAGGGGAGAAGATGCCGTATATCTCCACCATGTTAAACTTACCGATTGAATGTACCTTTTCTCAGGAAGTATTAACAGTAAAACACTGAAATTTTTCACGTACATTGACACTATTTGCTAACAATCTGACGTTGTTTAACACTAGTATATTAAAACTGCAGTTTTAAAAGAAACCTTTTAATTATGACTCCATTTTGGGCAAACTTTTAAAAGTCATTTCATACACATTTTCCGAGATAAGTGACTGTTAGAATTTCACTTATTTGGCATAAATGGTTTCAGAGAAAAGATACAGTAGGCTGGAAAAAACAAGAGTTATAGGAATTTGAGTTTAAAGTTTTATTCTATTTTCAGGGTATTTAACACATTTCTGCTACGCCTTCGTCATCTAAATTCGCAGCTTCTTTCACTTCATCTATCATAAATTTTTCTGTCACTGATTTGCAAGCAGGCATGTAGTAAAAAAATTAAATTTGTGAATTTTTGTAGGAAGGTTTGGTGGGTTCACAATGCCAGATAAGATTTTCCTTGTTGTTAAACGCATTCCAACACTACGCATTCCATACACATAGCGAATATAATTTCCTTTAGATTCACTGTTTTCTTTCTTCCAGCTCCTCCAAACTTTTCTTGAGAATTTTTGGGGTCGATCGCGGCATTTTTTCACTCAGAAACAAAAAACACACGTGTTACTTTGTTACTATAGGAAACAACTTAATGCAAGTCTAGACACAGTGCAAATAACAAATGAAAGTTCAAATCAACGGAAAAAATGCCCCTAGACTTATAAATTCAAAGAAGAGAAGCCACAGAGCAACAAGTGGACATGTGTGACACCGCAAACTGCCATTTAAACTGGCGTTTGGAATATTTAATGAGGATATGGATCAAAACACATTTATATCCACACAAAGAAGACTCAAAGCATCGTAATCACCAATAAAAATGTTTTCATCATTTTCAAAGTAAATTCTGCCCTTAAACAAGTATCCTGTCTGTTTTCAGACGCAAATTTTTTTCGTGTTTCTATATTCCTCTTAGAGACAGAAAATAAATCAAAAGGTTCAAATTCTAGTTCCAATAATTGTCCAATCATTGCATATATGTATTCTACAACTCTTAGTTATGGTGTTGTCTGTTCGCTTGTGATTGACTATAAATTACATAACAATGTTCATATTATATTTCCATTGTGAAGGAAAAGCTGTTTTTGAGTATTTTCCCACTGCGCTACACTAAGGAGCGTGCTACGTGCGTGATGGGGTAGTGGCTCATTTTGCTGACGATAATAAAAGGTACAACACGCCACCGCGGTCCACATTAGAGAGAGGAATAGGTAGAGCAGGGCCTGTAACTTGGGCCCCAAGATCACATTATAACAATCGTCTGGATTTTTCTGTTCGGAGTAATTCCAATACTGAAGTGCACAGTATTCCTGCCGATAAGGCCGAAAAAGTGAAGCATAAATTTGCACAGCATTGTCAGGCTTTGCGAGGATTTTGCCTCCGTTTATTGTTATTTCATCCGGCACGCACCATCTGGATGGGTGGATGATCTGTCGGCGGTACAATATTCCGCTCTTCAGACAAGGGAATTTAAAAAAATAAAAAAACTGAAAAAACATTACGTCAATTTCTCTATTTTGAATAAAAAAAGATCAAAGACAGACACCTAAACAAAGAAACTATGTACATTTTAAAAGCAAATCACAGATTGGTTAAATTCTTCTGAGGAAAAACATTCGAGCACTGCACTTTCACTGGAAGTCTGAAGGACCTCCACTGGGTGATAAGTTTATGGGAGGAGAAAATATGTTCCATAGGGTTGAGGGTTGTGGGTGGAAAAGATACAGGCGTCATTTAGGTATGAGAACTATGGAGATGACGGTAGGAGTTGGGGTGAGTGGGGTGCGGATAGGACAGTGGTAACAAGAGGAATGGATGGAGATTCAAAGACACGGAAAAGGAGAGAGAAGCTCTAATATAAAGTAGGGTAGGTGGGGAAGAGTTGAAATTGGTAGGAAGGATAAATATAGGGGTGGATCTGATTGTCTGGTACAGGGAGTTGATTGAATTTTATTAGGATGGGATGTGAAATGTGGGTAGGTATAGGGCAATGGGATGTGTTTGTAGAAGCGTGGCAGCATACCAAGGATGGTGATCAAAGGGGAAGTAATGGTTTTCTTTTTTTTTTTTTTAATCTAATTTGCGGGTAGTATAGAGGATACGGAACTCTTCGGTATGCGTGAGGAGGGGTGGTAATTTGATGAAATGATACAAGACCCACGTAGGATAAGGTAAGAAGATGTGGTAAATGAGACAGAATGCATAGCATTCGAGGATTTGGAGGAACTTAAAAAATTTTTGGTGGAAGCTACACGAGGTGATCCCGCGGTGTTTGAAAGAATTCGTAGCTGATGTAAAGGCTAGTGCAGTACTGCGTCCCAATATGTGCACGACACGTGAAACATTGTTTTAACAAGTACCAAAGTACAGTAAATTAAAATACGTGATATGCTGAAGCATTAGTAAAAATTTTGCGGAATTGTATCGCAACTTCATCAAAAATTCAACGATATTTGTGTTAACTATGACAATATTTTATATTGATGTCAGTGGTATCTCGTAACCGCACATCACAATCATCTCACAAATGTCTCGTTTACGGGCCTATGTTTACTACAAGGTTTTTTTGTTCTATTCGTCTGGTTCTTCCACCCATATTAGTTTTCGCTATTAATTATTGTACATCCTGTACAAAGACGTACTTCCTTCGAGTGTAAGTCAAAATAAGTACCTACACTTTCGTCCTACATCTTTTAAGGTTGGCAATAGGACTTAGTACGCTAGTCAGTGGCTAGATGCCAAAGTCTCTTCGCTTGTGGCAAGCATTAGTGCTGTCACAGGATACCGCTCTGCGCTCTTGACAAGCGCTCCACTGTCCGATTGTACCAATAAAAAACAGCGTCCTTTAATCTGTTTTTGCGGGCTAAAGGCGCAATAGAAGCTGAAATTTATAGAAGACTTTCAGCATAGTATAAGGGTAATGCTTTTTTTTTCGCAGTGAAGTTTTTATCAGAGCCGTCCACCACTGATACCAACCGTAATCAAGTTTTTGAACTAATTTTCAACCTCCGTAGTCTGCACAAGATGGATCGCAAAACAAGTCGATGAACAGCACAAGCACAATTGCGTGAGAATTCCGTAGGCAGTTTGTGGACCATCATGCTAATGAAGAGGAAATGTTTAAGAAATCATCCACATAAAATGTGGATTCATCACTTTGAATCAGAGAGCAAACAGTAGACCGTGTAATGGAAACTCCGCAGCCGAAAAAAAAAAAAAATAAAAACAACTCAAGAGTCAACCTATTGCAGGAAAATGATGCTCACAGTTATTTGGTACGGACAAGGACCAATTCTGGAATATTACCAGGACAGGGAGCCTACAGTAAACAGTCTGTTCAAATGGTTCAAATGGCTCTGAGCACTATGGGACTTAACTTCTGAGGTCATCAGTCCCCTAGAACTTAGAACTACTTAAACCTAACTAACCTAAGGACATCACACACACCCATGCCCGAGGCAGGATTCGAACCTGCGACCGTAGCGGTCGCGTGGTTCCAGACTGTAGCGCCTAGAATCGCTCGGCCACCCTGGCCGGCTAAACAGTCTGTGTTACAGTGATATGCACTGCAACAAGATGAAAACCTGCAATTGGTAAGACGCTCCGAGATATGTTGCCAAACAGAATTCCGTCTTCTGCATGCAAACTGGCATCCAAATATCGACGCTCACCATTTGCACTTTGAGGTGTTGGAGCGTCCTCCACGCAGCACTGATCTCGACCTGCCGGATTTCCTTCTATTTGGTCCAACAAAAAAGGAAGACGAGCAAACGTGGCTTGCAGCTCAAACGAAAAACTTTTTTCCTCTGAGGGTATTTGAAAGCCTGAGCAAGGATATGTAAGGTCCACTGAAAATCACAGAGACTGTGTTGAAAGATGATGTCATTACAAATTTTTTACTGTTGCAATAAGTTAGAAAAATACCAGTAAACCCTCGGTTCTTTAACAAATAGAACTGCCTTTATAGAACAGCTTCAAATTTCTGCTTACCCTAAAAATAAGTTAACCTGTTAAATTTTTGACGTTAAGCATGTGAGCGATAAAATGTTCAGACATAGTTTGAAATTATGTTTAAAGTTTGTTGCAAGTCGCTAATGCTCCCATCACCAAACACTGGATGTGTAGTCTCGATAATTTGCATTCTGTTTTAAGCAAAAGTTGGTTTTTCACTCATGTCTCTATGGCGTCATATCATTCAGTGTTATAAGTTCATATTGTCTGTAAAGTATGTTCCGAATACAGTTAGTAATAAAGAAGAACATAAAACGCTATGCCTGGTGCGTAAGATGGCTGCATAAACAGCGAAAACGTAGGAACCAACAATTTCTTTGCTTTCATCATATTGTAGGAGGACTACGAGAAAAAGTTCAGAAAAGGTATGTTTAAGGTTTTTGGTACTCGCTCATTGCCGTTGTTTTTGTTGTGGTCTTCAGTCCGAACTGGTTTGTTGCACCTCTCCATGCTGCTATGTCCTGTTCAAGCCTCTTAATCTTCAAATATCTACTGCATCCTACATCCTCCTGAATCTGCTGATTGTATTCATCTCTTGGTCTCTCTCTTACGATTTTTACCCCCTCCACTTCCCTCCACTACTAAATTCGTGATCCCTTGATACCTCAGAACGTGTCCTATCAACCGATTCCTTCTTCTATTGAGATTGTGCCAGAAATTTCTCTTCTCGCCAATTCTGTTCACTATCTCTTCATTAGGAACCAAATCTAATCTTCAGCATTCTTCAGTAGCACCATATTTCAAAACCTTTCTTCTTTAAACTGTTAGTCGTCCACATTTAACTTCCATTCATGGCTACACTCCAGTCAAATACTTTAATAAAATGCTTCCTAACACTTAAATCTATATTCGATGTTAATAAATGTCTCTTCTTCAGCAACACATTTCTTGCTGTCGCAAGTCTACATTTCATATCCTCTCTACTTAGGTCATCATGAGGTATTTTGTTGCCCAAACAGCAAAACTCATCTACTACTTTAAGTGTCTCCTTTCCGAATCTAATTCCCTCAGCATCACCTGATTTAATTCCACTACATTCCATTATCCTTGTCTGCTCTTGTTGATGCCCATCTTACGTCCTCCCTTCAAGACACTGTCCATTCCGTTTAACTGCTCTTCCAAGTCCTTACCAGTCTCTGACGGAATTACTTGAATTCCTACTCCTGATTCTTCTTTACTTTCCTTCACTTCTTGCTCAATGTATAGATTGAATAACGTTGAGGATAAGCTACAACCCTGTCTCACTCCACTCTCAACCACTTCTTCCCTTTCATGCCCCTTGACTCTTATAACTGCCGTCTAGTTACTTTACAAGTTATAAACAGTCTTTCACTTCCTGTAATTTACCCCTGCTGCTTTCAGAAGTTCAAAAATTGTTCAAATGGCTCTGAGCACTATGGGACTTAACATCTATGGTCATCAGTCCCCTAGAACTTAGAACTACTTAAACCTAACTAACCTAAGGACAGCACACAACACCCAGTCATCACGAGGCAGAGAAAATCCCTGACCCCGTCGGGAAGCGAACCAAATGGCTGGCTCTGAGCACTATGGGACTCAACTGCTGTGGTCATAAGTCCCCTAGAACTTAGAACTACTTAAACCTAACTAACCTAAGGACATCACACACATCCATGCCCGAGGCAGGATTCGAACCTGCGACCGTAGCGGTCGTGCGGTTCCAGACTGTAGCGCCTTTAACCGCTCGGCCACTCCGGCCGGCTGGAAGCGAACCCGGGAACCCGGGCGTGGGAAGCGAGAACGCTACCGCACGACCACGAGCTGCGGACTGTTAATATTTTAGCTGCTTCTCTTTTATCCAAAGGCTTCTTCAGTTTTCCTCTAGGCTGTATCTATCTTTCCCCTAATGAAATTCGCTTCTAAATCGTTACATTTGCCCTTCTTAGCTTTTTTGCACTTCCTATCAATCTCATTTTTAGACGTTTGTATTCCCTTTCACCTTCGTCATTTGCTGCATTTTTAAATTTTCTTCTTTAATCCGTTAAGTTCAAGCATTTCAACTAGGTCACATCTTTATACCTATCATCCGTTAAGTTCAAGCATTGCAACTAGGTCTCGTCTTTTTACCTATTTTATCCTCTTCTTCCTTCACTATTCCATCTCTTAAAGCTACCCTTTCGTCTTTTACTTTGTTCTTTTCCCCTGTTCTGGTCTCCGTTGTCTAATGCTCCTTCTGAAACTTCCAACAACTTCTGGTTCTTTTAACTTATGTAGGTCCAGTCTTCTTCATGTCATACCTTTTTTTTATTTCTTCAGTTTTAATTAACAGTTCATAAACAATACATTGTGGTTGGAGTTCATATCTGCCCCTGGAAATGTCTGACAACTTAAAATCTATTTCCGAAATCTTTGTCTTATCATTATACAACCAATCTAAAAAACCTTCCGGTGTCTTCAGGTCTCTTGCACACATACAGCCTTCCTTCAAGATTCTTAAACCAAGTGTTTGCGATGGTTAAATCATGCTCTGTGCAAAATTCTATCACATGGCTTCCTCTTTCATTCCTTCCACCAGTCCATATTCACCTAATATTTTTCCTTCACTTCCTTTTCCTGCTATCGAATTCCAGTCCCCATCGCAATTACATTTTGGTCTATCTGAATAATTTCTTTTATCTATTCATACATATCTTCAATCTGTTCATCATCTGCGAAGCTAGTTTTCATATAAACTTGTACTACTGCAGTGGCTGTTGACTTTGTGTCTATTTTTCCTACAATAATACGTTCACTATGCTGTTCACAGTAGCTTACCTGCATGCCTATTTTATTTTTCATTATTAACCCTTCTCCTACATTACCCATATCTGTTTTTGTATTTATAATCTTTTATTCAATTGTACAGAAGTCCTGTTCCTCCTGAAAACGAACTTCACTAATTCCCACTATACTCTAATGAGCCAAAACATTATGACCTCCTGTTTAATACCTTGTTTTTCCGTCTTTAGAACGAAATACATCACTTTTTCTGAGCAACCGGAATCCGACAGTTTGTTGGTAGGTTTCTGGAGGTTTGTGGCATTAGACCTCTACGCACAGCTCATATAATTCGCGTAAATAATGGGCAGCTGATTTTCTTCCAAGGTGATGGCGCCAGATAGCGACACAGATGGTTCCATAGCATTTACATCCGGGGAATTTGGTCTTCGAGACATCAACATTAATGTGTAATAATGATTATCAAACCACTGCAGCACGGTTCTGGCTCTGAGACACGGAGAGTTATACTGCTGAACGATGACATTGCCGTCGGCGGAGACAGCAAGCATGAAGGGATACAGGTCGTTCGCAACTGGCAGCCTGTCTTCGATCGCTACCACAGGTGCCATGGAAGCGCAGGAGAATGTCTCCCATGGCATAATACCGTACCCACCATTCTGCGTCCGTGGTGCGCTGCACGTTTCGACTGGCCGTTCACATCGATGTCGACGTTTGGGGAGACGATCACCGACCTAGCGTAGCGAAAATGTGATTCTTACGAAGAGCCAACACGTTTCCACTGACCGACGGGCGAATCCCGATAGTTGCATGCCCACTGCAGTCGCGCTGGGTCAACATGTGAACAAGTAGGAATGGCCTGCTGCGGAGTTCCATGTTCCGCAATGTGTGACGAAGGATGTTGAAACGTGGCTACACTGAGCCACAGCGCCAGAGATTGCGCCAAAGAGTATTAGTCAGCCGCCTCCTCTGGCAGTGCTTGTAGAGAAGTCGTAGAGGAGAGTAGTTGTTCAGATGCGGTTGTGGACAGTGCTTGTCGTGAAGTCGGAGTGGAGAGTTGTTGAGATGTCGTAGTGGAGAGTGCTTGTTCCATGTTTTATGCAGTTCTGATGGGCTAGACAGCAGATGTTGTTCGAATGGAGATATTGTAACGTTCAGAGTGGTTTTCGTCAATATATATGAGGTAAAAAAAATATTCCCTTTTCTTTTTATTAATTCAGTGTCTTAAATAATGCGTCATTACAGGGTCAGTCAACAAAGCATCTGGCTTGTGTTCTTGTGTTAGAGTGTAATTCTGGTTTTCTTGCGTAATTATAGCATTTCTATTTTTTTTAATTACTTCAATATAAATTGTACTTAAAATTTCTTATCTTATTGAAGAAGAACCGTACCAGATGTGTACGTTGAGTCACACTTCACACACAGAACAGCTACACTTGTGTTTGTTGTTTCGTAGGTTTTATAGTTGCTGGGGACTTAATTAATTAATTGTGTTAACAGAAATTTTCTTTCATTCTATGTTGTTATTCTATGCAGTCAGATTGCGTACAAATACTAGTCAGGGCCTACCGTTTACGAGACAGCGTAACCGGACAGTCAGTAAAATTATTTGCATAATATTTAAAAAATTTAATTAAGCCCCCATGCACGTTTTAAAATAAAAAAAACGTGCATGGGGGCTTAATTAAATTTTTTAAATATTATGCAAATAATTTTACTGACTGTCCGGTTACGCTGTCTCGTAAACGGTAGGCCCTGACTAGTATTTGTACGCAATCTGACTGCATAGAATAACAACATAGAATGAAAGAAAATTTCTGTTAACACAATTAATTAATTAAGTCCCCAGCAACTATAAAACCTACGAAACAACAAACACAAGTGTAGCTGTTCTGTGTGTGAAGTGTGACTCAACGTACACATCTGGTACGGTTCTTCTTCAATAAGATAAGAAATTTTAAGTACAATTTATATTGAAGTAATTAAAAAAAATAGAAATGCTATAATTACGCAAGAAAACCAGAATTACACTCTAACACAAGAACACAAGCCAGATGCTTTGTTGACTGACCCTGTAATGACGCATTATTTAAGACATTGAATTAATAAAAAGAAAAGGGAATATTTTTTTTACCTCATATATATTGACGAAAACTACTCTGATCGTTACAATATCTCCATTCGAACAACATCTGCTGTCTAGCCCATCAGAACTGCATAAAACATGGAACAAGCACTCTCCACTACGACATCTCAACAACTCTCCACTCCGACTTCACGACAAGCACTGTCCACAACCGCATCTGAACAACTACTCTCCTCTACGACTTCCCTATAAGCACTGCCAGAGGAGACGGCTGACTAATACTCTTTGGCGCAATCTCTGGCGCTGTGGCTCAGTGTAGCCACCTTTCAATGTGCA
Organism: Schistocerca cancellata; assembly: GCF_023864275.1. Classification (NCBI taxonomy): domain Eukaryota; kingdom Metazoa; phylum Arthropoda; class Insecta; order Orthoptera; family Acrididae; genus Schistocerca; species Schistocerca cancellata. The sequence continues at coordinate 173,298,202 of NC_064631.1, forward strand.
CCGAAGCACTTGTGCGTGCACCATAATTGTGCTCTTTAGGCAGATATGCCTCAGATCACCATCTATCCTACTTCACAGAGCAGGCAAGCCTCCGAACCCCACGTTCTGTGAAGAGCCGTGGACGTCCAAACATTTAGCGCCTAGTGGCAGTTTCACTGTCCTTCTACCTCTTTCCGTAGGTGCTCAAGACAATAGCACGTGAATATGGAACCAGCTTTGCCGTTTCCAAACTACTCGTTCACAGGCTTTGCGTAATACTAATCTGCCCTTTGTCAAAGTTGCTTATCTCAGTGGATTTCCCCATGTGCAGCCCACACACTCGCTAGCGTGATGCCCCGTACGCGTCTGCTCCGCGTACATACTTTTGTTAAGATGTCACGTGCCTGCAACGCCACAAGGCGGTGTCCAACGTCGCAGGGGGCAGCTTTGACTTATCAGTGTACATACAGTGGCATTTTTGGATACTGTCTCCCAAACGTGGTGCGAACAGAGTTAGCAGCAAAGAATTGATAAGTGTAAAGGTCATGCACAATACAGCTGTTTTTTGTGCATCTCAGTGTTTATGACGTCATATCTCCTGAAGTATGTTCGGTGTCATGATATGATGTAGGTGTGTTTAGCGGCATGTGCGTGTACGGTCTATAAAATTTGTTGTGAATAGAGTTTGTAGCGCAGAAGCAACAATTCTAAACGTCGTGCATGATGCTGCAATGTTTACCCATCTCATTGTCTATGGCGTCGTATCAGCTGAACTATGACAGGCAAGTGGTTTTTACTCTCACAGCGATTGTTGCCTGACAGTAAGGGATACGTGTACCAAGTTTGGTTGAAATCGGTCAAGTGGATTATGTGGAGATGTGGAACACACACGCACATATAACGATCTGTTTTTATCATATGTGTGGATATTGAAAACCAAATGTTTGCTGCCCCTGAAGTCGCCAGATAGGCAACCTGCAACAGAGTCTGGGTTACCGTCCCCCCGTTAGTCGTATAGTGATTGTAGCTTGTACGGATAACTTATTACTTACACTCGTCATCATCATCATCAGTGTTGTGCCCAACAGCATGTCTTCACACGTAGCTCCCCATGCACTGCTGCCATTTGCTGTCCTCTACGTTTTCTCATAATTGTTTTCCATCCTTATACTACGCACCATCCGGTATCTTCTGCGTCCCGCGTCTTGGTAATTGCTGTACGTGTCTTCACCTCCTTATTACATTTGATGTCGTCCGTAATCATGCTTCCCTGTTGTCTAAAGGCATTAACTTGTTCTATATATTCCTGCCCTAACTTTATTGTTGTTCATACTTTCATGCGCTTGACGCCATACATTTTGTCTTTTTCTTATTGATTCTCATTCCGAAATTCCTCACAAGTTCTTATTTGATTCTTTTATAGTATCGGTCTTAGTTTTTATCGCTTTCTGCCAATAACACCATATCATCCGTAAATCGAATACATTATATCCTCCTACCACCAATCTGCACTACTCTCTTTCATTCCAAACGTTTCTGAATAATATGCTCCAAGTATTTGTTCAAGTATTGGCGAGAGACAGCAGCCTTTCCTCTGTTATGACTTCCTTTGCACGCTGTGTGATTCTTTAGTGGATACAGCAGCGAGGAATAGATGCTGTTCATGAACAAGAATTCAGATATTAATTTATTCTACATCTAGTATCAAACAGTAAAAATAATACGTAACGTTGCTGCTGCGTTTGCAGCGGCAGCTGCTAAAAGAATATATGAATGTAGAAATACATAAAAACATAAAATATTTACAAACCTGTCACTCTTGAATACAATGATTGTCCCGAAGACGTCGAACTCTGGACACTATAGAAGTCTGTAAATGTTATTCGACTGGCAAACACACAAAATGGGCTCAGTACACGAATGTTCGAACTTACGTACACCCGCCTCTGATGCTCCGGAGAGAGGATGCTTGCATCTCATTGGCAGCCGCGAAATCGTTCGTGGCAGCGCCCTCGTGCCCCGGTGGCGGCTGTAGGAAACGAGGCAGCGTAACTGGCAGCGTGCGTATTTGAATGTGCGGCCGATACCGAAGCCTCACTCCCCTTCCAGTTATGCTTCCCTCCGTCATCCTATGTCCGAGCTGTATTCGTATTTTCTGTTGTAAGTACAGGTTCTTAATTAGCCTTCTGTCCTTCCAGTTGATACCATTCTTTCTTAAAATGTCCGTTAATCTATTCCACTGTGGCCATCAAAGGCTTTCTCCAAGTCAATGAAACCAATACAAATTTCTCTTCCTCTGCTAAGACAAAAAGTTCGGTCCACAACTTATGTAGAGTGTTTATATAGAGCTTTGCGCGAAGACACATAATGACGTTGGATCTCTAACAAGGCACGCAGTACAAAAAGTAACATCAATCCAATCATCTTCACGTATTCCGAAGTAGATTCTGTGAATTTTAATAACTGGATAATTACTGTTACGGCAGCTGATTAGAACTCCACTTATGTCTTTGGCAAGCACACACTAGACGAAAGTTATGACTAACAGCAAATAGCAGCGAGCGGTCGTTACAGAAACTTCAAGAGAAACTGAAAATTATAAGTCTGTACATTGTTGGAAGATGGGTGCCAACAGCCGCTAAGTAATGTATAGAATGTATATTTGAAGCATTGGCTGTTTTTATTTTAAGTCCAAATTCTACCGGTTTCGGTCTTGGACTATCGTCACGGATGCTATCTAAGATACAAATAACTATATGTAGTATACAGGAAACGTTAACAGTTTTTTTATAAAGAAGTGCAAAATAACATGAATACTGTAAGTAGGCTGTTTAGGTTTGTTGGTAACGCCACGTAGCACTCTGTATGAAAATCACTGACTTTGCTGTGTGCAGTCTGTGGCTGGTATGCATTGTTGGAATATTTGCTATTGTAGTGTTGGGCAGCTGGATGTGAACAGCGCGTAGCGTTCCGTAGTTGGAGGTGAGCCGCCAGCTGTGGTGGATGTGGGGAGAGAGATGGCGGAATTTTGAGAGCGGACAATCTTGACGTGTGTCCGTCAGAAAAAGGAAATTCGTAAGACTGGTTGTCATGAACTGATATATATATATTATGAGTTTTGAACACTATTAAGGTAAATACATACGCTTGAAAAAACACGTGAAGATTTAACTGCAGAGTTACTTAAAACTCAATGTTAATGTCAAAAAGTCTGTAATGACGTTAAAACACAAATTTTTGAGCATGAAAATGCATTACAAAATCACGAAGCAGTCATAAAAGAACTGCAAACAATTGTTCATGAAAATCACGACACCATGCAAGCTAAAACTAACTCAGTTGCATCTACCGATTCGATTATGCAACTTGCAAAAACTCAGGAAAACTTAAAGGACACAGTAAATATGCTATCAACACAAATGGAAACTCTAAACTTGGTTCAGAAAAACACACTGAGGAAATCAGTTCATTATCGGAAAAAGAAGCCGAACTTTCGGATCAGTTCGATAACTTATCTACAAAGGTAGATGATGATCTGAATGACACAAGACCAGTAGCCTTCACTGGCACAGAAGAGTAGGAACAAATTAAGAAATTTAAACAAAATCAAAATCAAATTAATACACAGCACAAAAGAGAAATCCGGGAAGCACAAGATCAGTTAGCACAAGTAATACAAGAATTACATATTTCAGGGGACACTCGCTCTACAATGCGGGAAGAGGGACATAGAGATACGGAAAAGCCACAAAATAATAACACAGGGCATTTCGGAAATTATGAAAGAAACTGGGAAGGTGCACCGAATTTTGAGATGGAACCGCCGACACGATGTAACAATGACCGATATACGACTCGTCGCCATGATGACTTTGACTATAAGCTGTTTATTACAACACGTAAATTCAAAACATTTAAGAATTCTGGCAACGACATTCATCCACAAGCATAGCGTCATCAATTCTCTCATTGTTTTCCTCCCAACTGGTTATTAGAGAACAGGCTGGAATTTGTGTGTGGCTATTTAGAAAATGAACCAGCTGTAAGAATGCGATCGGTCATTCACAGTGAAGGAGAATTTTATCATGCCTTCCTCTCACCATATTGGTCTCAAGCTGTTCAAGATCAAGTAAAACATAGCATCCTAATGATGAAACATTTCGAACAATCTGAATTTTCCAGTATTGTTAAATATTTTGAAGACATGTTGCATAAGAATCAGTATCTGTCGAACACATACAGCCCCTCAGAACTCATCCGCATATGCTTAATCAAATTGCCTGCACATTTGAGAAATATTATTTTGACAGGACGTTGCAAAGACGATATCGAAGGTTTTCAGGGGCTTTTACAAGAATTATAAATTAACACTGACAATCGCAGGACGCGAAAACAGGAACACAACAATTACAGCTCACATCCGTCACAATTCCGCGACAACAGAAATAATAACTGGACCTGACAAGGCTATTCTTACAACGCAAGTCATGACCAAAAGAGACTCCACTCGTATGACAAACGTTGGCAGAGTAATAATAATTACAGGGAAAGATCACCTCTCTGTGGTAATGAGTATGACAGAGACAATCAGAGAAACAGACAATGTTGTTGTTGTGATCTTCAGTTCTGAGACTGGTTTGATGCAGCTCTCCATGCTACTCTATCTTGTGCAAGCTTCTTCATCTCCCAGTACCTACTGCAACCTACATCCTTCTGAATCTGTTTAGTGTATTCGTCTCTTGGTCTTCCTCTACGATTTTTACCCTCCACGCTGCCCTCCAACACTAAACTGGTGATCCTTGATGCCTCAGAACATGTCCTACCAACCGATCCCTTCTTCTAGTTAAGTTGTGCCACAAACTTCTCTTCTCCCCAAACCTATTCATTACCTCCTCATTAGTTATATGATCTATCCATCTAATCTTCAGCATTCTTCTGTAGCACCACATTTCGAAAGCTTCTATTCTCTTCTTGTCCAAACTAGTTATCGTCCATACATGGCTACGCTCCATACAAATACTTTCAGAAAAGACTTCCTGACACTTAAATCAATACTCGATGTTAACAAATTTCTCTTCTTCAGAAACGCTTTCCTTGCCATTGCCAGTCTACATTTGATATCCTCTCTACTTCGACCATCATCAGTAATTTTGCTCCCCAAATAGCAAAACTCCTTTACTACTTCAAGTGTCTCAGTTCCTAATCTAATTCCCTCAGCATCACCCGACTTAATTCGACTACATTCCATTATCCTCGTTTTGCTTTTGTTGATGTTCATCTTATATCCGCCTTTCAAGACACTGTCCATTCCGTTCAACTGCTCTTCCAAGTCCTCTGCTGTCTCTGACAGAATTACAATGTCATCAGCGAACCTCAAAGTTTTTATTTCTTCTCCATGGATTTTAATACCTACTCCGAATTTTTCTTTTGTTTCCTTCACTGCTTGCTCAATATACAGATTGGATAGTATCGGGGATAGGCTACAACCCTGTCTCACTCCCTTCCCAACCACTGCTTCCCTTTCGTGCCCCTCGACTCTTATAACTGCCATCTGGTTTCTGTACAAATTGTAAATAGCCTTTCGCTCCCTGTGTTTTACCCCTGCTACCTTCAGAAGTTGAAAGAGAGTATTCCAGTCAACATTGTCAAAAGCATTCTCTAAGACAATACGGGAACCAAAATAATTTTTATCAAGGGAGACAGAATAACTTCAGATGCAACAGTCCGCCATGCAGTTACGATTCTGGGAGAAATTATCCACCACATAACCGACAAGAAAGAAACTACAGAAACTACCGACATGACGACAGACGATATAATCATAATGACAGATCTGAATTTCATGAGAACTGGCAGGATTCAAACAGGGCAGGGCCCTCTCGGCAAGCTGAATATTTAGAAGTTAGATCTCCAAATCCCAATAATTATACGCAACAACAAAGGTAACAGACAATGACTTGCACTACAGGCGGCCACGTGCGTCGGCTGGGCTTGAGAAAAATAACATAAGCTAACCTTGAGAAAAATTCCAGTATTCTTCATTGGCAAGGTGAATTTGTAGAAGTTAGATCTCCAAATCCCAGTAAAGACATGTAACAACAAAAGTAACAGACAATGACTGGCACTGCAGGTGGCCAGGTGCGCCGGCTGGGTTTGAGAAAAATAACATAAGCTAACCTTGAGAAAAATTCCAGTATTCTTTACCAACATATACTGCATGATAATTACGTTTAAGTTGATATTCTGCGTACTAGGAAGAGTAAAGGTTTACACCGCATTTCACATGTAAAACCGTTTGTTGAGAGATAATCTGCTTTTTAACTTAGACTTTGCCATAAAATCTTTCACTTCACATTACTAGTATGCTTTGTCACACTTAGAAACTGTTAACATGCAACAATGTTTTAAAGTTAGCAATCCAGACAAGAACCTAGGGGACTTATTTAGACAGTAATGACGAATGTATTTTTGTAGTGAACAGATGACACAGTGTTATTGTGTGTACATTCTTCCTTGTTCATTGCACGATTACGTAATGACTATAATGCTTACAAACTTCGAATATATACCGGTACTGCTAATGAGATTTTAATGCAACATTTTGGTATACTTGAAAATACATTCCGGATTTAAAGTACTTTCTGAGAGATACCAGATGACACAGTGGTTAGTTTGTTTGACAGCTACATGATTATATCACGATGGTACTAATGAGTGACACAACTTATATTATTGGTTTTGTACTGTATCTGTTTTATATCTAGACAATTTTTCTGAATTATTCTGGAAAGTAAAACATGCTATAGTAGTAACTTTTGTGGTATACCTACAACGAGTTAGGTATTTATCACTACACAGCAATATGTTACAGTACAGTACTTTCGTCATCACGGCAATAAGCGCAATAACTATGATATCTATACGCAAAGCATTTCACTTTTGTTTATGATGAGGTAAGTACATTGATTTCTGCAGAACCTTGCTTACGGAGGACGTTAATTACGACACTTCCACAGAATTATCTTACAACAAGACGCACGGTTTAGCGCTACAGTACACGTAGTTGAGTGATTAATTTTGTACTTAAAACATTTATTTTTAAAGATTTTTGGATTACAAAGATACAAAGCAAGTTTGTTGTAATCTGTAACATCTGAGGGTATAATTACATTTATCCTCATGGGGTACACGCCTACTTTGTGTACTAACCTTGTGGTAAGCGCTAGGAGCCCTAGCTAATATGGTATTTGCTTACACAACTTTACACACCGGTAACACATTTCTCTAACACAGAATTACACAGCCATCTAATCATTTAACTGAGAGAGACAAACATTTTTCTTATTACGTCAGTGACACATGTTTACACAATTACACAGTTAGATAACTTCACACTTACGAAATTGTATTTTGTCTGTACTTTGTTGACTGTTCATATTTTTTTGGAACCATTGTGATACTATGAGAGCTTGAATGATGCATTTTGTATGGGATCATGATTTTTGAAGTACGTTTGAAGTAGATGACGCTACTGAAATGAGCAGAGAATTTTTTTATAGCTTTGGAAATTATGAAAGAAAGTTACAACGTTTTTGAGATCTGACTGAGGTGTTATGATGTTATTATTGCGACAATGATGTGTATTATGCTGTTGAGGTATGTTTATGATCAATAAACTGATCCTATATGAGGAATGTGATTACATGTTCATATGTATATGAATAACGAATAGAAGTTAGGCACTGTGGTTTGTGAAAAAGTATGTTGGAAACCAAGAATCGTACTTTGAGAGTTATGACATGCATGTGTCCATGCATGAATGTGAGTATCACAACACTGCTAATCATGAGATTTCGTTTCTACGCATTTCTACTGTAATTTTCTGACCTGTGAAATTTTTTATATGAGACTGTCACTGTAGTGAAAACTGCTGTCTTCAATATTTCGGTAAGAAAGCAATGTAACCCTGACATAATGCGCTGTAGGCGCCCAGCTACATGAGAGTCACCTGGAAAAAAATCTGTGCATTTCATAGGCACAACAAGTAAAAAGGAGAGGCCAAAACCTCGCTATTGACATTTCTTTGTATAGCATCGCAAATGTGACACGCTTATACTTGAAGACGTAAGATTACACTTTGGAGCTCGTAATTTCTGATATTTACTGAAATACCTAATGAAATGATGAGAAACATTTTACATCTATTTTCTTTCTAGTTGAGAGATTTTTTTTTACTGCCTAAGGATACGCCATATGGCCAGTGAATGCGGTTTCATGCTTTATCATATATATATATATATATATATATATATATATATATATATATATATATATGTGTGTGTGTGTGTGTGTGTGTGTGTGTGTGTGTGTGTGTGTGTGTGTGTGTGTGTGCTCATTTTGTTTAATATCTAGTTTCTAGCTGTACTGCAGCATTGGTTAAAATAAAATTTAATAGATGTACTAATAGAAAAGTTTTTGTCTACAGACCCAGTAAAGAATAATTTTATGATCTACTTTCTTAGAAAAGGAAGCACAAATAGAAATTTCACTTCACAGGAATTGCATACATAAATTTTTCGAGGATTTAGTAACTTTTTTGTTAGAGTAAGTTAAGGTGATGCATCACTCTAGTGTTAAGATCTGACATAGGTATTAGACATTTCCTATCTTTATTGTAATATTCTTGCTGCTTGAGCTTTATCATGTTTAGGTATAAGTTACTGCATTTCCTGCTGCTGTTTGCTAGTTATAGTTCTACTGATTTTTACATTGTATTAAGACAGTTTTATTACTGATTTATTTTTCTTGTTGCTGCACATTGGCTCATATTGGTTGTAATGTTGCATTTGCTTTGCTAATTTAGATATACTGCTGCTTGCTTTGCCAATTTTAATTTTTTTGTCATTGCTGTTTGTGTTAATTGTTTTATGCTGCTGCATTGCCTTGTCCCTTAGTGTATATATATATATATATATATATATATATATATAAAATGATGGACTAAGAAAGATCTCCAAGAAGTAAAGAAAGTTTTGTTTGCAAATCAAATACGATAAATACTGCAGTACCAAATGTCATACTAAAAACAAACACTGTCCTTTCCTTTTGTATTATTCCACTATGTGTTTGTGTATTTATGTTCTTCCTGTCTTTATGTGTTTATCTGATAAGAGTTATGTTGTAGAATTTTTCTAATACTATGTTATATACTTTGTAAAGATATTTAGACACTATTTATTCTGTTTTGTTTTAATTCTCATGTGTGACATTGATGTTTCGAAAGCTATTCTGATCTTTTATGTATTTACTTATTTCATAATTCCTGTAACACTGATGTACATCTTTATTTCTATTCTTTTATAAAGCCCGTATTACTACAAATGTTATCTGTACTATTATGTTCTTTAATGATGTATGTTGTACCTTTGTAATTGTATTCTTATGTTGTAAATTTGTAATTGTATAGACACCAGTTCTTTAAATTAATTTTCATTTCACTGCACAAGTTTTTGTTGGTTATAGTATATGCATAATATGTGAGAAGTTAAAAAAAGGGGGACTGTTAGCATTTGCATGTGTGTTGGTAATTCAGCAAGGGACTGCTTAACAGCACTGCTGGTTCTAAGGACAATCCAAAAAGTGTGTGACCGCACAATTGGTGGCTTATGGACTTGTTATATTATCTGCAAGACTCTTCAGTGGTGACTGTTTACCCGCACAGTCGCAACAGATGGCTGCTAGCCATCTCTAAAAGGACTACAGTGGATCTACGCCTTTGATGGCCCACCAATACCGTACTCTCTACCAGGACTACAGTGGGTCTACTCTGTGATGACCTACCTACCAATATTCTTCAAAACTTCGTCTGACTCTGCTGTGGGTTTGCTCTGTTGTGGCCCATTATCTGTCTGCATCTCAACAGTCAGCATTGTCTTTCCGTTGGAAGGACAACATTACTTCTTCAAGACTATATGGAAATCCACTACTTCTGTGTACATTTTCTTTTACTGATCAGACTTTGTGCAATGTAATTACTACTATGATGAATGATCAGGACTGTCTTTATAACAATTATTGCTTTTGACCAACAGTGTATCAATAAGAGTGTGCATTTGATATATTTGTTATTGTAATCATGAAAAAATTTTTCAAATCTGTATTGGCACTGCCCAAAAAAATTTGTAATTTTTTTTGTGGGGAGCATGGGGGCTATGTGAGTAAGCTGTTTAGATTTTTATGTTGGTAACGCCACGTAGCGCTCTGTATGAAAATCACTTACTGTGCTGTGTGCAGTCTGTGGCTGGTTTCCATTGTTGGAATATTTGCTATTGTAGTGTTCGGCAGTTGGATGTGAACAGTGCATAGCATTGCGCAGCTGGAGGTGAGTCGCCAGCAGTTGTGAATGTGGGGAGAGAGATGGCAGAATTGTGAGAGTGGACGATCTGGATTTGTGGATCAGAAAAAGGAAATTTGTAAGACTGTATGTCATGAACTGATATATATATATATATATATATATATATATATATATATATATATATATATATATCACTATTAACGTAAATACATTGCTAATTCAGTACCTAAATCTTTCATTTGCTAACTGTGCTTATCAGTAGTCAGTGCCTTCAGTAGTTACAATCTTTTATTTAACTGGCAGTATTGGCGGTCGCTGTATTGCAGTAGTTCGAGTAACGAAGATTTTTGTGAGGTAGGTGATTCATGAAAGGTATAGGTTATTGTTAGTCAAGGCCATTCTTTTGTGGGGATTATTGAAAGTCAAATTGCGTTGTGCTAAAAATATCGTGTGTCAGTTTAGTTTATGATCAGAATAAGTAAAGAGAGAAATGTTTGAGTACGTTCAGTTTTGCTCAGTTGTTTGAAAATCAAATAGCGTAGAGGTTTTCCAGCACTGTCATTTTATAAATTTTCTAAGGGGACTTATAAGAGTTAAAATAGTTTAAGCCATCATATTGCATTAGTCATTACTTAAAATGTGTAGTGCATGCTATTAATGTAAATATATGAGGCAGGGCTTCAAAAGCACACATCCGAATTCCAAATGTATACAGAGCAGTACTGAACATAAGATCAGGACTTACACAAAATATTGAGAAGCTGCTCAAAGATCTTTAAAAGAATATTTTCGTCGTGTGGTATAAACATATCTCGATAACAATTTACTTGGTAATGTAGAGAACTAGACTATCGTTAGTGAACATCTTTGATATAATGTCGTATGTAAACAGAAAACGAAGTTGCTATCTCCAATCTAAAAGATAACATAGATATTGTCATCAAGATGTTTTTATACCATATGGTGAAAATATTATTTTAAAGACATTTAAGCAGCTTCTCAATATTTTGTATAAGTAGTACTTACAGTCCTGATCTTATCTTTAGTACTGCTCATATATTTACATTAATGGCATGCACTTCACATGGCTATGACTATGACTATTAATGACTAATGCAATATGGTGGCTTAAATCATTTTAACATTTATAAGTATTCATGTTGTTTTCACTTCTTTATTAAAAAACCGTTAACATTTCCTGTATACTACATATAATTATTTGTAATTATTTTTAGATAGCATCAGTGAAGGTAGGCCAAGGCCGAAACCGGTAGAATTTGGGTTTAAAATAAAACCGGCTGATGGTACAAATATGCATTTTACGCACTAATACTTTGTGGCTTGTCTCAACAATGATCTTTAAAAAATACACTCCTGACCATTAAAATTGCTACACCATGAAGATGGCGTGCTACGGACGAGAAATTTAACCGACAGGAGGAAGATGCTGTGATATGCAAATGGTTAGCTTTTCAGAGCATTCACACAAGGTTGGCGCCGGTGGTGACGAGTACAACGTGCTGACATGAGGAAAGATTCCAACCGATTTCTGATACACAAACAGCAGTTGATCGGTTTTGCCTGGTGAAATGTTGTTGTGATGCCTCGTGTAAGGAGGTGAAATGCGTACCATCACGTTTCCGACTTTGATAAAGGTCGGATTGTAGCGCATCGCTATTGCGGTTTATCGTATCACGTCATTGCTGCTCTCATTGGTCGAGCTACACTGACTGTTAGCAGACTAAGGAATCGGTGGGTTCAGAAGGGTAATACGGAACGCCGTGCTGGATCCCAACGGCCTCGTATCACTAGCAGTCGAGATGACAGGCATCTTATCCGGATGGCTGTAACGGGTCGTGCAGCCACGTCCCGATCCCTGAGTCAACAGATAGGGGCATTGCAAGACAACAACCATCTGCACGAACAGTTCGACGACGTTTGCAGCAGCAGCGACTATTAGCTCGGAGACCATGGCTTCGATTACCCGTGACGCTGCATCACAGACAGGAGCACCTGCTATGGTGTACTCAACGACGAACCTGGATGCACAAATGCCAAAACGTCATTTTTTCGGATGAATCCAGGTTCTGTTTACACCGCACCCGTGTTTGGCGACATCGCGGTGAACGCACATTGGAAGCGTGTATTTGTCATCGCCATACTGGCGTATCACCCGGCGTGATGGTATGGGGTGCCATTGGTTACACGTCTCGGTCAACTCTTGTTTGCATTGACGGCACTTTGAACAGTGGACATTACATTTCAGATGTGTTACGACCCGTGGCTCTACCCTTCGTTCGATCCCTGCGAAACCCTACATTTCAGCAGGATAATGCACGATCGCATGTTGCAGGTCCTGTACGGGCCTTTCTGGAGACAGAAAATGTTAGACTGCTACCCTGGCCAGCACATTCTCCAGATCTCTCACCAATTGAAAACGTCTGGCCAATGGTGCCCGAGCAACTGGCTCGTCACAATACGCCAGTACTACTCTTGATGAACTGTGGTATCGTGTTGAAGCTGCACGGGCAGCTGTACCTTTACACGCCATCTAAGCTCTGACTCGATGCCCAGGCGTATCAAGGCCGTTATTACGGCCAGAGGTGGTTGTTCTGGGTACTGATTTCTCAGGATCTATGCACCCAAATTGCGTGAAAATGTAATCACATGTCAGTTCTAGTATAACATACTTGTCCAATGAATACCCGCTTATCATCTGCATTTCTTCTTTATGTAGCAATTTTAATGGCCAGCAGTGTAATTCAGAGAGAGAGAGAGAGAGAGAGAGAGAGAGAGAGAGAGAGAGAGAGGGGGGGGGGGGTGGCACCGAAGATCACGAACGTAGCGAAGCCTTCTCTCGTGGTGTGCGGGGAAATACAAGCCAAACAGCGACATCTTATTGGCGACAGTATCTGCACGTGGCAGAACCACCGCACCGTGTCGTGAGCTGCCCCCATCCCATGGCGCTACCCTCTACCCCGTCCCCCTCCCCCCTTCCTGCCTCACTCCACCTACAGACGGAGCACGGCGGCCGGCGCGCCGTTCACCACGGAAAGCAAATTAATTCATTAGCGTTTGTTCCAGACGTCGGTTTTCCAATTTAGCCGTGCCAATGCGGCCCCTGCCCCGACCCGGCAGCGGGTTAATTAAATACCTGTTTTAATTTATTTGAGCACGTGTGGCCAAAAGTACAACAATTAACTTCTGTTTAACGAAACGAATCTGCCGCCGGAAAGGTTACATTCTGTTAATGGCAAGTGAATTAATTAAGAAGCGGTGGCGGGTAGGCTGGGAAGGGTAGGGAGCGTAAGGAAGCACGCTGCTCTTGTACTATAACTGTTTCCAGCTGACTACAGAGGGACTAGTCGCTCGTACCGTCTGAAGAATCCACTTATCGCGATGTCTGCCGTTTTTTGCTTTGACCACAATGAAGAATCTGGAAGTGAATCTCTGGTAAGGAATCGACACTGTGGCTTCAGCTTACAGTGTGACTGTTTGCAGCACACTCACCCTATCTCCTTGTTCCGTATTTTGGTCTTCATGCAACAGAAAATGAGCCGTGCTCACTCCCAACTATGCGTTTTCGTGAACTTCGCTGTCTATCTGTGTATGGTTTCCTGCCCTTCTTGCGCTTACGTCTTGGTTCTTCTTCCTTCTACATGTGGCAGCAGTGTGTACCATCTTTGGTTTGGTGCATGTAGTTTCTGGCTAGGGGGTCTGGAGGCAGTCACTGGGTTGTTGCGGACGAGGGAAGTTATCACCGCGTGGTGCAGTCGGCTGGGGCCGCTGGCAGCCCCTGCGCAGTGTCGGAGCGTGTGTGGTGCTGTCCGATCGCTACGAACTTCGTGGTTCGCCGACCCAGGACGTCAAAGTTGAGTACTGGTTTCAACTACCCAAGCCACGTCCATTCACGTTGTGGTAGTTCGTTTCGGTGGTTTTCTGTTGGGGAGATTTTCCTGCGAGCAACACCGAGTGTTTCTACTGCCGAAATTTAGGTGCCATGCGGTGCAATTTACTTGTTTTGGTCGACTACAATTTGAGTGCCCCAGTGGACTTTTCTGTCTTGTGGCCAATAGTGTTCTGGTTACCTGCCCTGGGCACTGACGTAAATTCAGGCAGTGTTCTTTTAAGTGAAGTTTACTATATTACTGTGTTTCAAATTCAAGTGTACCAGTGGAATTTTCCGCCTAGTGGCCGTTAGTGTTCCGGTTACCTGCCCTGGCCACTAAGGTAACTTCAGGCCGTGTCCTTTCCTCACCTGTTGTCGCTGTCCAACATAGTGCATCATTTTGACAGCAAATGCGTACTCCATAGTGGACTGTCACGTTTGTAACATTTCCGGTTTGAGTTCTCGTGTACTGATTGAGGGGAAGCAAAGTCGTTGTGTCGGTCGGTCCATGGCTGTCCCCTGGTTGGGGTCCGACGGATCAAGTGTAGTGGGGCTCACCATCTACCTTCCGTAAGTGAACGAGGGCAGACCGACCTCCCTGGAGGCTTCTGAGTGCCACTGGTGTTTAATTATCTGTTGTCAGCTACTTTAGCTTCAAGGCTTATGGTTATTTTTTTTTAATTTTGCAAAATTAAATTTTAAATTTATCTTTCAAGCTTAAAATTGCGGCCTTCTGCCTTTAAAAGATTACGGTGACATATTTTAAAATTTTGAAATTTAATTGTGGCCTTCAGCCATTTGTATTGCACCTTGCACATGTATGTTCTATCTGCTTAGCCTTAAGGCTTTCCAAGTAGCCGTGATACGTTTCTTTACTTATTTGATTTGCCTCTTTAACTGCATTTTATTCTTGTTGATTTTAAGGTTTTCTTCTTGTTAAACATTCTGGCCTTCTGTCTTCAAAAGTCTACGGTAATATATTCTAAAATTTTGAAATTTAACTGTGGCCCTCAGCCAATTGAATTGCACTTTGCAAATGTTTGCTGATTTTTTAATTATTTTATTGCTATTTTAATTGGATATTTACCTTGTTGATTTGTGAAGATTTCTTGTTTGGAGGCTTTCAGCCGTGACAGAGTTGCATTCGGTAAAGGTCCGGCTATGTGCCGCTTTGGTTGTAAAGGTTATTAAATTACAATAAATGACAATTAGAAGGAGAAACTGACCTCATAGGCCCTTTCCACAATCCTATTACCTGTTCTGCACAGTGGGTTTAGCGGGCATATCAGAAAACATCACGTTTATCTACGGTACTAGGTATTTCAGCACTCCACGAGAAAAAATAATTTGCACCCATCTTCTTCCCTCTCCAGCCAGTCATAAAGTTTGAAAACAAACTACACTTAAACATGTATCACACAAGGGGCGATCAAAGGTTTCTGTGCGAAGGCTGTAAAGTCCAGAAACCGTAAGCCAGTCAGGAAAAATCGCTGTGACCATTGAGGCAATAACCTCACAGACGCACGAGGTTGAAGGCACCCGTTTGGAAAATCGCCGTGTCCCGTTGCGTGAAGAAGTCGGTAACTGCCTATCGCACATCGTCGTCCGACAGGAATCTTCGATCGCTCAAGGTCTTTTTTGAGGTACTGAAGGCCTGGGGGAGATCAGGTTTGTAGGGCGGGTGCTCGACTGACTCTTACTTGAGTGGGCGTCTGCGTTACGAAATTGGCGATACGGTGTCGTGCGCTAGCATGAAGCAGCAGCACGGAACCTGACGCGCGTCGGTTTTCGACAGGCATGCTGCCCCATAAAGATTCTTCATTCTCTGATGGCTGCTGAAGCGGTACTGTAGTGCGCTCCATTTTAGCCTTTAAGGCTAATTTCTTTTTTCTTCAAATTAATGTGCATCACGTGCAGTTACTCCTCTAGCCAGCTACACATGGAAAGTCGTCACTGGAGTTTTATTTTTCTGCCATACTTCCTTTATTCCTTCTTCACTATCCTGTATGGGTGTGACTGAAAATAATTATTTTGGAAGTAGACGTATGGATCATTAAGCAAAGATAAGTTTTGTAAGAATGAAGGAAGCGAGTAGGAGCAGGTGAGGTAAAGCACTTCGGTACTGCAAGTAAAGTTAAAGCACCTTTACTGCTGTATAAAGATATACAAACATATTACTTAACTTTTGGTACAGATGAGCACGTAGTTGCGAAACAGTTCATATATCAAAGCTAACAGTTACTAGATGTTACAGAGACAACGTCTGTAATGGCTAGCACCCCCTACGAGTCGAAGCTAAATTGCTAGTTCATCTGTTCTTGATCAACTGAGGCGAAAGCAGAGCTTCGCTTGTTGAGGTCCACGGCGTCGGCTAGAGGGCGCTGCGGTCGGCGTAGTTCGTCGGCTCTCGTAGTGTCGACCTACGAGCGTGCACCTACGCTGTGGCTTCGGAACTATCGATACCACAGTAAGGAAGGGGTGGTGGTACTGAACTAGCAAATCTTTGATGCCAGGTGGTGCAAGAGTAGAGTTGCTAGTGGCTTGCTTGAGTTTCACCTGTTCCTGGAGGACGAGGCAGGAGACCCCCAATGAGTATCTTCCTCGTCTTCGCTTGAATAGATGGTCGTTGGGTAGCTTTCCGCCATGTTTGACACTGCATCGGGCAGACCTAGGGTGAGGACGTGTCCCAGAAGCACCGGCAGAAATGGTGAGATAACCTGGTTAATAATGACTTATATTGTGTTAGACGTTATGCGGAATGTTGCCTTTCAAGTAGAGCTTGGACAGCATACATCGATAGAATCGACAATTTTAATTATTTTGTGCCCGCATCTCGTGGTCTTGCGGTAGCGTTCTCGCTTCCCACGCCCGCGTTCCCGGGTTCGATTCCCGGCGGGGTCAGGGATTTTCTCTGCCTCGTGATGGCTGGATGTTGTGTGCTGTCCTTAGCTTGGTTAGGTTTCAGTAGTTCTAAGTTCTAGGGGACTGATGACCATAGCTGTTAAGTCCCATAGTGCTCAGAGCCATTTGAACCATTTTTGAATTATTTTGCGACACTGAAATAGCTGCGGTCGCGAGGTCTCACCTATCGCTATTTGTTTTCAGCATAGGACTGTAACTTTTGGTGTTTCAGTTATTTATATTTGTTAAATTAATACATCACATAAAATACATCACTTTGACATGTGTTTTGAGACTATCTTTTGACAAATGCATTCCCTAAATTTAATTGCTCTGCATTAATTCTATTTTAGGGCTGCGCTTTTTTCCGGTCAGTGTAAGATTTAAATACTACTAAATAAATCTTTACTGTTAAATGATTTCGGTTAATATCAAATATTAAATGTGTGTACCACGTCTAACTGCAGTAGAATGTAGGGAGCGAGGATGGAAGGTACAATCACGAGGGAAGCTAGATCGCCAAATTCTGGTCAAGCACTTCCTTCCTTCATTGCAGAAAATTAAGGAGTGAGCAGGTGATTCCGCACTCTTGTTTACGCCACTACGTCACAAGAAGCAACTACAGGCTGCCTCACAAAGTTAAACGGGCCAGTTCTCCAGGAGACAGCCTGCTCACAACTGGGAGCACAGAGCCAGCTGGCTGTCGCTACAGGTCGGTAAGCTGGCTACAGTCCACGACATTTTTTTATTGGCTGCCAGCAGAAGGCCTGCCCTGTGCGTTACAGCCGTCCTACACAGCAGACTCGGCCTCATTCATGTGTCTCTGCAGCTACCAATACATGTCACCCCCTCCCACTGCTAACATGGCGCAGGAAATCTACGTAAGCAGCCAACGATGACAATGCAGCTGACAACAACTGTCAATCTTCAAAACCTTTCTTATATTCCTATTACTATCCGATACTCGTGTTTTCTTAGTATAACTACGCAATTCGTGAATGTAGTGATACAGAATGAGTGAACTAACCAAGAACTCGGTGGTTCCATCAGACTTTTAATCTAAAGTCTCCTAGAAAGTTAATGTAATCCTGCTAGGCGTCCACAGTAATCCAAAGCATTTTACGATTAACTTTGAGTGAGCCATTGAGATTCAGAAATTTCAGAATTAACACTGGGTTCAAATATATAAAAGAGTTCGTAATATTGAAGCACACTTGTAACTTCTGTATCGCGAAAATTTCAAGAGACGACTGGAGGACGTTCTTCGCCTTTGCATGCCAACTGCAATTATTGCAGCAAAGTCTTATCCGCGATTTAAAATCCAGCAGTTCACTTTTATTGCTGTCCAATACCAAGGAAGACCTGCAAGAAACGTCAGACATATAACAGTCAAAGAAATGTCGAAGAAATCGGGCCACGAGTTTTGAATGACATTACGACGTAAAACGTAAATTTTATTTGGAATGTGATTTAAGAAGTGAAATTAAAGTGGAATTCCAACGAACTGTTTGCCAAAAACTACAGCGGAAATAAGAATTTATCGGTTTTTGCTGAAGAACATTGTTAGCTGGAAGTCATAAATCGAAGTCATAACTAAACACGGATTCATAAGTGCACTGCATGTGCACAATGTATTTTCTCTAGCGTCACAACGGTAAATCTCCGTAAATAAAAGAAAGTTTCTGATGAGACGTTTAAAAATAAGTGTTATGAAAACTAATTTGAAAAAAGTGAAAAGAACATTCATTTAATGAATGACACGGAATTGTAGCTCTAAATGGAATTGGGTTTGAAATTTATCTGTTATTCTTAATAACCCTTTTTTTCACAGATGACTAATAAGTGTTTTTATTAATGTAAGTGAATAATGTTTCGAATAATAAGGTTTTTAACAGGGCTGTCAATCAGCGACTGTTGTATAATAAAATTTTTTGAAGAACACTGCCCTCAGTCGCGGACACATTTAATTTGTAATCTAGGTTTCGGTGTCACAAGGGACACCTTCTTCGGACAAAATTGAAACTAAATGTTACAGCATAACGTACCAAAAAATACGAAAGCTGCGGTCATACCTGACAGCGTTAGATAGAATTAAAATAAAATGCAACAGAGGTGCAAGCCACTAGGGGCTGCCATGGGTCCTCTGCTACAGTCAACACAAAACGAGGACACATGGCAGCCCTATAGTGGCTTGCAACTCTGTTGCATTTTATTTTTGTGTTGACTGTAGCAGAGGACACATGGCAGCCCATAGTGGCTTGCACCTCTGTTGCATTTTATTTTAATTCTATCTGACGCTGTCAGGTATGACCGCAGCTTTCGTATTTTTTGGTACGTTATGCTGTAACATTTAGTTTCAATTTTGTCCGAAGAAATCTAGGTTGCAAATTAATTGTGTTCGCGACTGAGGGCTGTGTTTTTCAAAATTTTGTTTCGAATAATATTTGGTATTCACGTATAACAAATGGTTATTTATATCTGTGTTCGTAACGTCATTCACATAAATTTCACCAAAGTCTGGTGCTAAGAGAAGTGCGTCGTGCCTGTGCACACTTCAGATTCGCAGTCCATGTCCAACCGAGTGCAGGCGAGTGAAGTCCGTGTAGCTTACGCGGCTGTTCCAGCCGCGTGTACATGCGCTCACGCGACTGTCATTAGCATCGATAATCTTCGGTAACTTCCGGCAACGTTCGCGAAGCTTGTTAGCACTGTCACTCGCACAGCACAGGCGCGTGCGGGCCACGCCGATAGGCCACGCAGTTGCAGGGCTCTAGTTAGCACATAAAATCAAACTGGTCACAATCGAGGACTATCCAAATGCTACACTGATGACATGCTTTACTAATTGAGACTTGTGGCAGAATTGAAGATATGCTTCATGTAATAAATAACTTTCTGGATAAATTTGATAAATTTTCTCAAAAATATCTGCGATGGTTAATGTCGCCAATTTACCGAAAGGTGTTGTTACAAGGAACTTATGCCAACGGTACATTGCATATCTACAATGATGTCACACGCATGTCATAGGTTTTCTACGTCTAATACAGGGTGTTTCAAAAATGACCGGTATATTTGAAACGGCAATAAAAACTAAACGAGCAGCGATAGAAATACACCGTTTGTTGCAATATGCTTGGGACAACAGTACATTTTCAGGCAGACAAACTTTCGAAATTACAATAGTTACAATTTTCAACAACAGATGGCGCTGCGGTCTGGGAAACTCTATAGTACAATATTTTCCACATATCCTCCATGCGTAGCAATAATATGGCGTAGTCTCTGAATGAAATTACCCGAAACCTTTGACAACGTGTCTGGCGGAATGGCTTCACATGCAGATGAGATGTACTGCTTCAGCTGTTCAATTGTTTCTGGATTCTGGCGGTACACCTGGTCTTTCAAGTGTCCCCACAGAAAGAAGTCACAGGGGTTCATGTCTGGCCAATATGGAGGCCAATCCACGCCGCCTCCTGTATGTTTCGGATAGCCCAAAGCAATCACACGATCATCGAAATATTCATTCAGGAAATTAAAGACGTCGGCCGTGCGATGTGGCCGGGCACCATCTTGCATAAACCACGAGGTGTTCGCAGTTTGTACCGCCACAAATTCACGAAGAATGTCCAGATAGCGAGATGCAGTAATCGTTTCGGATCTGAAAAATGGGCCAATGATTCCTTTGGAAGAAATGGCGGCCCAGACCAGTACTTTTTGAGGATGCAGGGACGATGGGACTGCAACATGGGGCTTTTCGGTTCCCTATATGCGCCAGTTCTGTTTACTAACGAAGCCGTCCAGGTAAAAATAAGCTTCGTCAGTAAACCAAATGCTGCCCACATGCATATCGCCGTCATCAATCCTGTGCACTATATCATTAGCGAATGTCTCTCGTGCAGCAATGGTAGCGGCGCTGAGGGGTTGCCGCGTTTGAGTTTTGTATGGACAGAGGTGTAAACTCTGGCGCATGAGACGATACGTGGACATTGGCGTCATTTGGACCGCAGCTGCAACACGGCGAACGGAAACCCGAGGCCACTGTTGGATCAGCTGCTGCACTAGCTGCGCGTTGCCCTCTGTGGTTGCCGTACGCGGTCGCCCTACCTTTCCAGCACGTTCATCCGTCACGTTCCCAGTCCGTTGAAATTTGTCAAACAGATCCTTTATTGTATCGCTTTTCGGTCCTTTGGTTCCATTAAACCTCCGTTGAAAACTTCGTCTTGTTGCAACAACACTGTGTTCCAGGCAGTGGAATTCCAACACCAGAAAAATCCTCTGTTCTAAGGAATAAACCATGTTGTCTACAGCACACTTGCACGTTGTGAACAGCACACGCTTACAGCAGAAAGACGACGTACAGGATGGCGCACCCACAGACTGCGTTGTCGTCTATATCTTTCACATCACTTATAGCGCCATCTGTTGTTGAAAATTGTAACTATTGTAATTTCGAAAGTTTGTCCGCCTGAAAATGTACTGTTGTCCCAAGCATATTGCAACAAACGGTGTATTTCTATCGCTGCTCGTTTAGTTTTTATTGCCGTTTCAAATATACCAGTCATTTTTGAAACACCCTGTAGTTTGTTATGTTCAAGAGGCAGATAGTAACTTTAATGACATTTCAGATACACCGGTAGTAAAAGTTACGATAAAATGATGAAATCGTAAATGTAAACTTTCACGACCGGAAATGTCACAATCAATAAAATATTCCGGACTTTTCTGTCATGGTCGAATGGATTTCACACTAAAACCCAATGTTCCGCCCCCTCTGTGGAGGATATTTTCAGGAGGTATCGTCGCTTCTTTGAGTATCCGAATCACACCCTGGCTCGTTTCAGACTGCAGCAGAATTCCTTGCTCCAGCGCAGTGAGTGGCGTGCTCGCATCCTGTGAATACCTGAGTACGGTTGGCAGTTGTCAGTTGCTACCGCCCACTGTCGCCATCTCCCCGTGGTGGAAGACTCATACACATTTTCTCCAGCACTGGGAGCCAGATACGGTTCTTTCACACCCTCCTAGCTTCTATTGAAGTTCTTGTGGTGTTTAACAACCTCTATGGCATCTACTTCCGGCTCCTAGTATTTGAGTCCTACCAAAATGAATGTGGTGGTGTCCTGGCTGCAAAGTACGTTACACAATAGCTAATCTGTCAACCTCTGCCCTTCAACAGTTGCCATTGTGCTCTTTAATGGTTTTTTGATTGTTATTCTTGTAGTACTCACGTATACCTCCTCACCAATACACATTCTTATGATTTCAACTTGTTACAGCAGTTTGCGAGCATCCTTGGCCTAATTTAGGTGAGCCTGTATCTTCCGGGTAGGTGTAATGTTACGCGTATTTACGCCAACTAATCGGCCACCCAGTATTGGTACAAGTTGAGATGAATTTGTTGTACGGCTCAACGCTAAGGGATCCATGTCTCATGTCTCGGGCTGCGCCTCAGCAGTTCCAGCTTCCAGCTAGGTGACTGGTACACGTAAGTCCAGGTACAAAGCATAGTAGTGTCGCCAAAAATAGGGAAAATCCGCGGCTGGGGAATTTTGGTGGCTGTCACTCCCGTGGCCTTTGTGCAGGAGACATTTCTCCAAAATATGGCAGAGTGTCTGACAGTCTTAAAGATAACTCTATGAACTTCGACAATAAAACATGGTTGCATATTAACGCAAATCTGAATATATCAGCGATGTCATATAAACTAGGCGCATCCACTGACATAACAATACGTCAGTATCATTAAAACTACAGAAGTTCATACTTGACAGTGAACAAACATTTACACAATGAACCTCTGAATTAACAACTTTCAGTCGCTTCATTCGATTTCAGCAAACGGTATCTGAGATGACAGCATTGCATCCCTGTAAGCTGCGTATCTGTGTCTATTTTATTTATTGATTTCTGATGTCTTTTATATACTGTATGTTTCATGACGCAAATGTCTCCCACGATATTGTATTCTCCACTTCTACGCAGCTAATGAATACAACATAAATATCTCACATTTTGAAATACTTGTGTATTTATTGTAATAAAAAGTTTACTATTTTGTCAGTAACCTTATTCAAATGTTGATTGCTAGTACTACTAAAAAGCTGTGCTAATTTAAAAGTGATCAATTGCATATATTGGCGGACACCACCAGTAAAGTGAGTGCCAAAAGACACTTATGTCAAGCAGGCATAAATAAATGTTTAAACGATATTTAACAACAATTTGCTGTCATTTATCGTTAGTGCACTTGCACAAGAATGCTGCCTCATCTACCAATGAAAAACCTTTATTTATGCTTATGATGAATAATCTGAGTGTGATTAAATGTTTATAAGATTTTTTAAAAATTTAAATATCGTTGTAATATATTGGTTAGTATGAGAAAGTGGTCAATATACGTCAAATGATGTCTGTTAGAGCGTAATGACGATGCATTTGTGGTGGGGATGGCCTTTAGCTATGGATAAGCGGACAGCAGCGGAACACTACGGGAGTCAAGATGACACTGGGACTTTTCGAGTGCAGAGCTGAAGGGAGCGATTCTGGACTTAATGTTGAGTTCTGGAATAGGGCACACCTGAATATGGTAATTTGCATGATATGATCATTGATGTATTTGAATTCAGGCGGTGAACAGCCGCTACCATACCTTAACTTCTGAAGGGAGTTTATAATTCGAGAGGTCTGAGTGTGCTGAACCATCGTGCTGAACCCTGAACTGTTTTGAGCTGGTGAATATTTCGTGTATTGTGATCACGAAATGAACTTAGTTCTCGCGTATCTTCGATTAGAATTTTGTTTGGGAACTTTGCTACCATTCTCGCAATGCTTTTACTTTACTGCATTTGATAAGGGTATTTTCTGCCTGTATTTTCGTTATATATCGTAGAACCACTCCCCGTGTATTTGAGAAGTCTTCTCTTGAATAAACATTATTAAACATAGTCCTCTGTCGTCTAAATCAATGACAGACGCTACAATAGAACTCTTGTTATTAAGAAATTCATTTCATTTTTGTTTCTTATTTCTGTCTATTTTATTAATTCTTAAACCTATCCAGTGTATAGAATATTTGACTGCAGGATCACAGCGACAGGTTATTGTTTACGAAGACTTAGCTGTGGGGAATGAAAGCAGGCGTGTGCGGCTCGACCCCATGACTACGTCGAGCTAAACTTTTTCACGAGAGTCTTGGGTATAGCAAACGTACCTAAGGTACGAGCAGTACCGCCATTGGTTTGTTAGTATGGGATGCTATTTAGAAGAGCAGTTACACTCAGCAATAACCGTTAGGTGCCGTCGAGTGGGCTTATGAATTACCACGATTTTCAAGACTTTTTTTCCTTTGCGGTCGGTGACGTTAGCAGCCGCAAAACACAAAAAAAGGCGGGACAGCATATAAACCTTGGCAGATAGAGCAAGGAACCAAACCTGCTTGACGTGGAATTAAAACATCTCACCAATACATTGCTCATGAACTGCTACTCATCCACTGAGGTAAAATGAGCTTTAAGAACGCTGTGTAAAAATCTTAGCGATGCACAAGCGACTGTGTTATCGAAAGTTTTCCAGCTTTTCTCTAAGGCTGTTACTGTCCGCCCAGGAAAAAACTAAAAAAAAAACCGGAACATCACGGTGATTCACAAGCACACCCGGCTGATACAGGACCAAATAAAATTGGTGAAGAATTCTCGTAAACGGCTGGAAAAATCTGGAAGCTGTAGGATTCTGTGTATTTGTGTGGAGGTGTATCTGATTATTACAAAAACAACGTTCAAAAACCGTCTAGAAGAGCACAAGGGCAACTGTGTAACGGGGTGATTGACAGATCAGCTGTTGCCGAACATGCTTTGCAACCAGAAGACCGCCACATTTATTCTGGTGGGACTGAAGTACTGGGAGCCCTCCAGCGGATACCACGAAAGGCAACACAGAGAAACCATAGAGTTGTTGAACACCGCAGCAACTTTAGTAGGAAGGAGGAGGACGTGAAATTGAATGACATTCGTATCCCAGTGCTGAAGAAAACATGTGATAGTCCTTCTACCATGGGGCGTTAGC
Source organism: Schistocerca cancellata (assembly GCF_023864275.1). Taxonomy (NCBI): domain Eukaryota; kingdom Metazoa; phylum Arthropoda; class Insecta; order Orthoptera; family Acrididae; genus Schistocerca; species Schistocerca cancellata. The sequence continues at coordinate 173,323,389 of NC_064631.1, forward strand.
AACAGCGGACGACAACATCCGACAACGGCCAATTGCGTTCGTATATTCAAAGCATGTGACGTCACGCCACTCACTCGCGTAAACGGAATTCTTCTGCAGTCTGTCGTGAGCCAGGGTGTCACTCGGACACTCAATAAAAGGATGAATCCTACTGAAAATGTCCTCCGCAGATGGAGACGAAACTTTGGTTTTTATGGTGAAATTCACTCGACAACGACGTAATAGCCAGGAATATTTTATTAATTGTAAAATAATAAAATTTACTAATATTTTCCATTTGCATGTTAAAACCATTATTTCTTATTTTCATATTCATCTCTACTGCTTCTGCGTTTTCTGTGTTACCATGAGAAAACTGGGGACCCCTAAGGTACAGCATGACTTCTTTGTAGTGCTCGTACAATATCGTGTAGGAATTTCTCATTCCGTAATAAAATAAAAATCAAAAGTTGCAGGCATCATAGTCACTGAACACGTACGTAGTAACTGTGGTGCCAGGATAAAAGTATCGTCTAAGATATATGGAAATATTTCAGACAAAGCAGCACAGAAATATAAATTCTTACCTGGAAGTTTTAACCAATTTGGAAAAAAAATAGCTCCCTAAGCTCGATTACGCACTACCTTTTCGTCCAGCGACTACAGCAGTCTCTAGCTCTCAGCTCGACCTTTGCCTATAGATATTGGATCTGATAAATCGTTATGTGTGTACTGTCCGCCCAGCATCGATCTCTCAGTGTCGAATCCGACAAGTCTTGCCTATTGTATTTAACGTTACAGTCAAAGGAAGTATGCCATCTTCGCTAAAGTTACGGAAATGTCGGAGAATGCTTGTTTCCTGACAATGACTACTGCGTTTTCTAGACGCTGTTCAAGCATGTAAAATTATTCTTGTGGAAGAGTGGAACAGCGTTTCCAGCTGTAGGGCTTGGAAACAAGCACCCACTATGTTGCTTCCTGCCCTGACTGTGCCCAAAGCATTGAATTCATGTCCCGCTACAGAATTATTCGACCTTGTCTTCACAATCAAAGTGGAGTTGGTCAGGCGTAATGATGTGTTAAGGGCAGAAAGGGGGTAGCACAAATCTACTTAAGTAAGAGTCGACTACAGCCCCAATTAAGTATGTATATTTTGACAAAGGCTCACAAATATATCATTAATGAAGCTCACTCGATTGAACACTGTGAATCGGCGTAGAAGTACTAACACTGTGAATGGACTTAGAAACACTTGGGTGAATTTTCAAGGATATGAGACAGTTATTCCTACAATGGTTGACATGTGACACACGCAGCTAATCAGAGGACTTATATAAAGAGAAGATATAAAACACATAATTGAGAGTGAACGAGCGAGGTACGGTCTGATGATGGTAGATGGCAGCAGAGCGCGGTTGATTATCCTGGCAGCTGTGTGCAGTCGTCAGTGGTCCAGATGCGATCGTATTACTAGTTCCTATCGATCTGTCAGTTAAAAGAAAAAAATAAGAAATCGTGTTTCGAAGACTACATAAATGGATCTAGTTTTCAAAGTGAACATGTGCTCATTCGCACAGTTTTGAGCAGGCTGCTTAGTTACATTAGGTTACACGGACACTGGCTTCTTGTAAGGGCCAGATCCATTTCTCTGGCGCCTGTCTGGTGTGATAATGTATGAAGGATCATTCAAACTTAGCACAACAAGCTCCCTTTCAACGGTAAACACTACGTCCGCCAAAATGATTAACTTGACAATTAATTGCAGTTACAACCAGCAATAGTTAATGACTATCCTTCAGGATCTGAGCATACACAGGGCGTCTGGGGTACAGGTATACATTAACGTTGCTTTATATTTCGATACTTATTAAAGTTTATAAATTTATTTGTCCAACGTTGTATACAGTGGCTCAGACATTGTTATACATCTTGGTACAGTCTAATTTTGGCACCGTTTCAAAGCATGACAAGTGTTATGTTCTCTGCCGCTGCGTATATCCGTTGTGCCAAATATACCAGATCTCGAACTTTTGTTCTTTAAGTTCGATTGGGAGACTGAGTGGGCCAAGCAATAGAGCCACTCCCCCCCCCCCCCCCTCTCCAATTTCTAACACAAGACACAGGAAACGTTTCGTGGAGAAATATGATAACATGCCCATGATAGTGGGGTGGGGCACCATCCTGCTGGAAAATGATGTCGGGAGCCATCTTTGCAGATCCGAATAGTTCGTCAACATGTCGAGATAGCTGCGGCCTGTCACTGGCGTATATGGACCATGTGACTCAGCGATGTTCATGAAATGGTGAGGGTCACATCTTGGAGAGCGTCACCATCTGCTGTATATTTAGCCAACAACATAAAATGTCTAGTTATTTCGTTATAAGGATTTGTTTATGTATTCCTCTAGCCCAGACACACTGTATACTGTTGCGACAAGGTGAGCTTGTGTCGGTTGTATGCAGGAAGCCAAGCACGGAGTGCAGAAGAGTGGTCCAGAGAAATGCCTAGAGGCGTTAGAAACACAGCAGTACCTTTAATAATATTTATTCGACACGATTAGTTGCAGAGTTCTAAAGGTGTACATCGTACAGCGGCCGGGCCACAGTGTATGCCACTAAGAGAAGTACTGACACGCCTCGTCAGCGAGCTGTGACGTCAGAGCCGCAGGTCAGTGCGCTGCGCATGTGTGTTCTCACGCAGGAGGCAGCGTAGTGATGGGCAGGTATCACCTGTTCTAAAAGTTCTGCCGTACAGTGCACCCTACACCTCGGCGCTCTCGTAGACAGTCTGTTGCATGCTTAAGTGAGGATAGCCGACTGTGTGGTCCAGGATGTCAGTTGTAAGGATTAGGCCCTGGTCACTATGGATTAAGCAAGACTGTGGCAGATATTCATGAGTCGGTCAGGGGCTCTGTGTCTGTGCCATGCCTGGACGATGTGGGAGGGACAACTTGTAGATCATGTCTGACTTGATGGGAGCAGGGCCTGCAACACAGAAGCCTTCTTCTCACCCGTGATAACCCAGTAGGCAGCTACGCCAGACCGTGCTATAGTTTACATCAGGTTGGCTGCATCACGATGCTGAAGTCAGCAAGCGGTCAGCTGGTAAACCATCTCCTATCAGCTCTTTATGGTTTCAATGAAACTCAGTAGGCTAACATTCTTTCTGGTTCTGACGACATGGACGGAACGGCCACACGATTAAATGTGTCTTTGAGCTCTGAAAGCCGCTCTATTGAAATAATCGAGGCCGCGCCTATGACTCTGTTTCTCTGGGGGCATTTCCCCTCGTTTATTGGTTTCGACAGCATTCGTTGCCTCACTGTGGTGGTTCAGTAATTATTCTGGGTCGCCGAGTTTGAGTCTTCGTGGAGCGTTTGACTTTTGCGTCACAAGTTACTTCATACTGCCCTGTTATGTTGTGTTGCGGTGTCTGACTTACCTTACTGAGAGGTTGAGTGGCAATACTCGCCTGCTGTCCTGTCTTCCGCTACATCGGTGGTTCGCCACGTTGACATTCTGAATGGCACATCGATCCCAAGCTGACCTATTCGCCATGAGCTCGCCAGGTTAAACTTTGAAAATTTAAGCATGTATACCGAAATTATCCAATGCACAGAAAATCACGAATTAAAGGTCAAATTGATGCACACAGTATTATTGTTGCTAAACCCAAAAGCTTGTTACTCTCTAATTAACCTAATTCTTAGTTCCTTCATGTCTGGATTAGACGGGTTACACAACCTTTACTGAAGTAGTGAAAAGCTGCTTAACTAGAATTTTATTAAGTCCACACGATCAGGTTTGGCGTTTACATTTGGCCGTTATCAAGTTTATATTAAGCTGCAGAGCAGTAACGTCAATTCCAAAATGGTGATAATAGACGAGACCCGGTCATATCATTTTTGTTCAGAGTCCTTGAGATTTATACGCCCTGCCAATTCAATATTATAATTACGCCAGATACCGATATTTCGCCAGGCTGTCATTGGAGTCTGCGATATAACCAAGCCTTCCTCCTCACGTGGGCTCGCAAGCGATATAACCACCTGTTTGCTTGCCGCGCACAGCAGTCTAGCATTTTGACCGAAATTTTCGACAGTCTGTATTCACCAAATGCATCCTCTTGGTCAGTACAAGGGAGCGTTAGGAAGAATTGATGAAAGCGGTTCGTATTTCGAAGGGTAGCGTGGAGAGGCACTCTTGCCACTGTCATCGAACTGACCAGATCTGCTTGTCGGAGATCGTTGCTGTATCAGGTAATGTTACTCCATCGCTCTGAAAATTGTTGCTTCCGTTTGCACATACCTAACAGTTCAGGTGCCGTGGTTTGTGGCAGACACAAGGACAAATTTTAGAGACGTGACATACTACACATCCTATTCACAAAGGAAGACAGTTCCTCCTTTTTATTGAGACAAGTCAATGATAGATCTGCACTACTCATTTTACTATATATTAAAGTTTCTTTTTACAAGCTGTTTTCCAGAGTAACTAACGTTTGACATCTGGTTTGTCAGTTGAGATCCCACGTCTTCATGATTTAACTTTGTTTCCTACAGTATCTGGTAATTAATTTCCTTGACCTTTAGCACTGGTAACATAAAACGATATCAGTGATAAGATTCGTTGATGTCGTTGCTATCCTGGGTGAAAGTGAAGAAGAATTACAGGATTAGATGACTGGAATGAACAATCTAATGAGTATAGAATATGGATTGAGAGTAAATCGAAGAAAGAGGAAAGTAATGAGTAGCTTAAATGAGAAGAGCGGGAAACTTAACATCATAATTGGCCGTGACGAAGAGGTTACGGAATTATGCTACCTAGATGGCAAGAAAACCCATGACATATGGAGGAAAGAGGACATAAAAAGTACACTATTTCAGGCAAAGAGGGATTCCTGGCAAAATGAATTCTGCTGGTATCAAAAATAGGCCTCAATTTGACGAAGAAATTTCTGAAAATATACGTTTGAGGAACAGCACTGTATGGTAGAGAGACTTGGACTATGGAAAAACCGGGACAATAGAGAACCGAAGCATTTGAGATGTGGTGCTATAGAAGGACGTTGAAAATTTGGTGGGCTGATTAGGTAAGAAATGAGGAGCTTCTCCACAGAATCGGTGAGTAAAGGAATATATGGAAAAGAAGAAGAGGGGCAGGACGAAAGCAGATTTGTTTAGACATCAGGAAATAGCTTCCACGGTACTATAGGAAGCTGTAGAGGTTAAAAACTGTAGAGGAAGACAGAGATTATAATGTATTCAACAAACAATTAAGGACGTGGGTTGGATGTAATACTGTGAGATGAAAAGGTTGCCTCAGGAGAGCAATTCGTGGCGGGTCAAAGCAAACCATTCAGAAGACTGATGACTCAAAAGAAATAGACTTGCTCGAGGGTTTTTTGAGATTAGAGAGAGGATCCTAGAATAAGTGATAGGATTTCCAATATAATAGAGTAATTAAACTCATAATTAAAATTCTATTTCCGTGAGAACATGAGAAATCACCAGTACCTATTTTGGAGGAAAGTTGTGTTCAGATCAGTGAAACTAGGACCTGATAAAATCTAGTGAAATCATAATACGAGTCCTATTGAGAAGTAAGATCCAGTCAGTCGTGAAATGGAAACTACTGTGAAAAATCAAAAATCTTTTATTTGCAACAGTTAGCTACACGTTGCAGCCACTATTCTACATAGCCGCCGCAGCGACTTAGGCATTTGTCGTAGTGTTGGATCAGCTTTCGCATACCCTCGTCATAGAAGGCAGCCACCTGTACATACTGTCAGATCTCTGCGCTAGTCTACAGCTCATTTTGTGTGACAGGATGTTGTCTTGATAGCCAGTGGCATATGAGAGCAGAGATGAGACTCCGTGGGAGCCAATTAAGGGCTGTATTGAGTGATCAAACATTTCCCACCGAAAACGCTGCAGGAGCATCTTCATTGCCTCTGAACAGTACAACCGAGAATTTTCATGAAGAAGGAAACGCATGACAGTTATATTACGTGGGGTTCATGCCGTCAGGCGAATCGCTCACCAGGCTTCCATACTTAGCGGGAGACACTATTCATCTAGGCACCTTTACGTGCACACTGTGCGCTCAGAAGTGAAAGAGGGACGTGATGCGATCGACGGGCATACCAGAGATTGTGGCGAACACATCTGTGCAAAGCTTCATCGGTTTTTCATTGAGATTTCCGTTTCGCGAGCGGTCGGACCTTACTTTCTGAACAGCCCTCGTAAAAGTTGGTTCAGAGTCGTACAATAGTTAATACGTTTCTTCCAGTATTGCATTATCCATTGGCCTAATTTTACTGGAACATATACATAGTCAGACTGCAGGTGGAATCTGAGTAATTAAATTATAAGATGACTTATTGAAATGCCGGCCGGTGTGGCAGAGCGGTTCTAGGCGCTTCAGTCTGGAACCGCACGACCGCTACGGTCGCAGGTTCGAATCCTGTCTCAGGCATGGATGTGTGTGCTGTCCTTAGGTTAGTTAGGTTTAAGTAGTTCTAAGTTTTAGGGGACTGATGACCTCCGATGTTAAGTCCCTTAGTGCTCAGAGCTATTTGAACTATTTTAACTTAATGAAATGTGCTTTACATATGAGTCAGTTAAAAGAACAGATAGTGTAAAAAGTCTGTCTAGTATATAGTAATTGTAAAATGTTCCCCCTCCTCATGCCCATTCCCCCGCAACCTCATCCCTCTATGTTGCATAGTTCGTACTCTCGGAGAGAGTGGAGTGAATACTTAGTTCTCTGGCAACGCATCCCGATCGGTGTGCAAAGAGTACAACGCAATTTATTATACGTACTTTATTATACAGTAACATATTTCATTCATCAGAATGGCGAACTGAAATTCAGAACACTCCTACGTGCTCAGCTGCTCCGTTTGGCGACAGCAGTGCAAGTAGTGATGTGGTTATTCGCTCTCGCGTTATTTACGGAGTACCTGTTTGCAATGCTGATCACTTAGAGGCCGGGCGGTGTTTATCGAAAAGTGTCGGCCCCGCAAATGGCCGGCCTTCGTACGCGCACGCACTCGCGTACACACACACGCACACACACACGCACGCACGGATGGCGGCGCTCGCCCTGCGCTTGCAAACTGCCAGCGTGTGCGCTGCAATTACCATCAGCCGTCAGTAATTCAGCGAGACAACACGGCCGCGCCACGCCGACAAACAGCCGCTCGCAGCCGCCACCGGGGTGGGTTGGTGAGGCAAATACGTCCGGAACCGGCGGATATCGCTGCGGCGTCGAGTACACAGCGTTTTATTCAAATGCCGGGCAGTGCATCTGCAACACCGATCATCTCCTGTAGGCGGGCCTCCACGAAATACAAAAGGTTACACATTTTTCGATACGTCATACGCTTGTTGTTGTTGTTGTTGTGGTCTTCAGTCCTGAGACTGGTTTGATGCAGCTCTCCATGCTACTCTATCCTGTGCAGTACTTACTGCAACCTACATCCTTCTGAATCTGCTTAGTGTATTCATCTCTTGGTCTCCCTCTACGATTTTTACCCTCCACGCTGCCCTCTAATGCTAAATTTGTGATCCCTTGATGCCTCAGAACGTGCCCTACCAAGCGGTCCCTCCTTCTTGTCAAGTTGTGCCACAAACTCCTCTTCTCCCCAATTCTATTAAATACCTCCTCATTAGTTACGTGATCTACCCATCTAACCTTCAGCATTCTTCTGTAGCACCACATTTCGAAAGCTTCTATTCTCTTCTTGTCCAAACTATTTATCGTCCATGCTTCTCTTCCATACATGGCTACCCTCCATACAAATACTTTCAGAAACGACTTCCTGACATTTAAATCTATACTCGATGTTAACAAATTCCTCTTCTTCAGATATGCTTTCCTTGCCATTGCCAGTCTACATTTTATATCCTCTCTACTTCGATCATCATCAGTTATTTTGCTCCCCAAATAGCAAACCTCCTTTACTACTTTAAGTGTCTCATTTCCTAACCTAATCCCCTCAGCATCACCCGACTTAATTCGACTACATTCCATTATCCTCGTTTTATTTTTGTTGATGTTCATCTTATATCCTCCTTACTGCTCTTCCAAGTCCTTTGCTGTCTCTGACAGAATTACAATGTCATCGATGAAACCTCAAAGTTTTTATTTCTTCTCCATGGATTTTAATACCTACTCCGAATTTTTATTTTGTTTCCTTTACTGCTTGCTCAATATACAGATGAATAACATCGGGGAGAGGCTACAACCCTGTCTCACTCCCTTCCCCACCATTGGTTCCCTTTCATGCCCCTCGACTCTTATAACTGCCATCTGGTTTCTGTACAAATTGTAAATAGCCTTTCGCTCCCTGTATTTTACCCCTGCCACCTTTAGAATATGCCTTTTTTGAGTCATCAGTCTTGATGTGGCCATCCACGAGTTCTTCTGTGCCAACCTCTTCACAGTAGCGCTTACAACCTACGTCCTACATTATTTGCTGTATGTATTCCAATCTTTGTCTTCCTCTACAGTTTTTGCCGTCTACAGCTCCCTCTAGGTCCATGGAACGCGTTCCCTGATATCCTAACACATGTCCTATCATCCTGTACCTTCTCCTTGTCAGTTTTTTTCACGTATTCCTTTCCTCTCCAATTCTGCACAGCACCTCCTCATTCCTTATCTGATCAGTCCACCTGATTTTCATCATTCGTCTGTACAACCACATGCATCGATGCCCTTCTGTACCGTTTTTCGCACAGTCCATGTTTCACTACCATAGAATTCTGTGCTCCAAACGTACATTCTCAGAAACTTCTTCCTCGAATTAAGACCTACGTTTGATACTAGTAGATTTCTCTTGTCCAGAAATGCCACCTTTGTCTCAGGTAGTCTGCTTTATAAGTCCTCCTTGCTCCGTCCTTTATGGGTTATTTTGCTGCCTAGGTAGCAGAACTCCTTAACTTCATCTAGTTCGTGATGGTCAATTCTGACGTTAAATTTCTTGTTGTTCTCGTCTCTGTTACTTCTCATTACTTTTGTCCTTCTTCGTTTTACACTGAGTCCATATTCTGTACTCACTAGACTGTTAATTTCATTTAACAGATCATGCAGTTCTTCTTCACTTTCTCTCAGATTAGCAATGTCATCAGCGAATCGTATCGTTGATGCCCTTTCACCTTGAATTTTATTTCTGCTCGTGAACTTTTCTATTATTCCCATCTTTGTTCTTCGATGTACAGATTGAACAGTACGCAGAAAAACTACATTCCTGTGTCACACCGTTTTTAATCCGAGCACGTCGTTCTTGGTATTTTTTCACAAATCGTACCGAAACAAACCAACACTTACAATAGTCGTAGGCACATTAAAGGGAGGAGGTAGTCGAGAAAGCAGTCCGACAGGATGGTAGTCTATCCCCAATGTTATTCTCTTTCTATATCAGCGGTCGTCAAACTTTTTTACTCAAGAGGCAATACCGATATTGTGGGCCGGCGCCTCCAGCCGCATATGTACCGATCTTCTTATTAATTCGTAACCTACATAAATTTCAAAAATAAAACAGTCTTTGTTGCAAAATAGCGATTATTTATGAACACAATACATCCTTTTGAAGCATCATCAGATTACGAAGTATTCTGCAAAGAATCATTCGTCAAAAATCGTTGAGATACTGCATGGACCCTACACACACCTGCATCCACAGACGCGTATAAGGTCCACGCCGTTTCTCACCGTTTTTTGGCAAATGATATATGATGATGCCCCAAAAAGGATGAAACGCATTATTAAATAATCTTTATTTTGCAACCAAGACTGTTTTCTTTTTTAAATAAAGCAGCCCTCCAATCGAGTGAAAAAGATTTTGCCTATGTAAATTAGTATGATCTTCGCCCAAACAGAATGGCTTTAGTAAGGGAACTAGAAGTTGGCCGTCGATCCGCAAGTATTGATCTTTAAAAGTGGTCAATGTTTGGAACGCTTGCTGTCGAATGTTTTCTGTTTCAGATTGCTGCCACCCCTCGTGACCCCAAAGTTGTGACACTGTAATTGCATGACGAAGTACCATCGCGTTCTCTGTGTGAGCGGATGATTAACTGACTTATATCAGTAACTGCACTCATATTTAAATGCATTGTGCAATGTGGGAAACAATTGCAGGTATTTACTACATGTTTTGAATGTCATTTTTCTTTTACTCGTTCCAAAGTATTACAACAGTCTAAACTTAATTTCATATTCCTTTATAGAAGTGTGTAACGCATCTATAACGGCTATTTATGTGTCCATGTTACTTCCTTTTCATTTACACGATAGCAGCTGATTGATACGACGTACACACGCCTCTGAGTTGTCAGAACTGGAAGATGACCACTAAAATGTTTCCGCTCTCACATACTCTTAGCTCTGCAATGGCCAAGCTACTTAGCCTTCGATCTTCAGGTAAGCGTCAGACCTTACCTAGCTCACCGCTGAATTCACAAATCTCAAATAAAATTGAACACATCTTAAAATACTACTGCATCTTGAATTAGTTTTGTTTGTTACTGACAATGAAACAACGCTCTTAAGAATCTGATTATGTCATATCACGTATCAACGCTATTTTTGGAAATTTGTGGTAAGTTCTATGGGACCAAACTGCTGAGGTCATCGGTCCCTAGGCTTACAAACTACTTACTCTAACTTAAACTAACTTACGCTAAGGACGACACACACAACTATTACCGAGGGAGGACTCGAACCTCCGACGATGGGGGAGGGGGGGGGGGGGGGAGAGCCGCGCGAACCGTGGCAAGGCGCCCAAGACCGCGCGGTGCCATCCCACGACCGTCACAGCAATGGAAGTGGAGGTTTCCGTCAGACGTCAATAGCGGTAGTGCGGGATCTGGCGGACCCAATGAAGCATACCTGCTGAGTCACACCTCTAGCAGCTTGGTACCTCGAGCGCCCTCTGCCACTGAAATGTAGGAGGGCCTGCAGAAATGGCTCAGCCCACTCGCACACAGAGCCTCTAGGTAAGGTGATGCTATGGAGACTCTTCCTGGTCACAACTCATAGTTTTTGCTTTGGTACAGAGAGACTTTTTGTTGTGCACAGTTTGATAGCTGGACTCTGTTTCTCACTTCATTATTTCTAACAGTTTTCGTTCAATTGGAGAAATACACGTTAAGTAAATCTTCTGTTTACTGTGTTAACTTGTTCAGTAATTATTTCTGCTCCTGTCCAGCTTTCCTATGAGGACAGTTGTCACATCACTCTGTAGCCCCCCTCTCTTTACCATTATGTACGAAGTCGTATGCAACAGCTGGCGTTAGTTGACGCTTTTGGGTTTGGCCGTTACTTGACAGATGGATATTATTATAAAATGTGGCTGAGAACCGCAGACTGCACAAATATTCCTTTTGGGAAACATGTGGACTGCAGATCACAGTCTGACAACTGCAAGCAAGCAGTTAAGGAAACCAAGCAGATATTTCAAGTTCATGGAGAAGAAATTAAAGCTTTTAACGTAATTTCTGTCAGAGATGGCAAAAGATTTGGAACTCTAGTTTAATGTAAAGAATATTGTCTTAATAAGAGGTTCTTGTAGTTGTTGTAGACTGGTATGACGGAATTCTCAACGCTAGTCCATCCTGTGCAAGCTCCTTCAGCTATGAGTAACTACTGTAACATACATCCAGTTGATCCTTCTCACTTTATTCCTGCATAGGTCTCTGTTTACAACTTTCGCCCTCCACACTTGCCTCAGTACCTTGACTATGCCTTGATACCTCAGGATGTGTCTTTTAGTCAAGTTGCGCGATAAATTACTTTTCTCCCAAATTCGATTCAGTACCTCTTCTTCAGTTAGGCGATCTACCCACCTCGTCATCAGAATTCTGCTGCAGTACTACATTTCAAAAACTTCTATTCTCTTCTTGCCTGGGCTGCTTGTATTCCACGTGTCACTTCTGTACTAGACTATGCCTTTTCAGTCAATAGCGCAAAAATTGTTACTACAATGCCTGCAACAGTAATTGACCATATGCCTACAAATATGGAAGTGGAAAGCTGTGACGTAGCTGTAAAAGATCTTAGAATATCAGAGTACTTCTGTCAAACAATAGCAATAAAATCGCGTCTAGAAAATTTCCCTAAACTGCACGTCTACAAAACACATTTACCAGAAGTCAAAAGACAAGATATTTCAAACGAACTGGTAAATCATAGCTGGGATGGAGTGTGTAGAGTAACAAAAGAGAAAGTTAAGTGTGTTGTATTCTTCACATTATTTAAATTTAACTTTGAAAAGACATTTACAAAAGCACCCATATAGCAGCACGTATTATGAAATCCTTCCAAATCCTTATCTATGCAAGTAACATGAAAAATATTTATAATTTTTATCACAGGTACAAAAATATAGAAAGGTATTGATTCCTGCCAAAAAATCATTTCATGAAAAAATAGCATATAATGCAGAGAATAAAAGAAAAGTAATTGGCAAAGTCATCCAAAAGAAAACAGAGAGAAACAAACAAAGCCATAAGAACAGACTCATAAGATTGGAGGATCAAGTAATAAGTGAGACTCAACAACTAGCAAATTATGTTAATGACAATTTTTTAACTACTCCAGAGAAGTTAAGAACAAAAATTAAAAAAAGAAACAGAACACATGTAAACAACTACGAGGAAGTGCAGTGGTGTTACTACCAACCACAGTGCGTGAGGTCAGTAAAACTGCACAGAAACTAAAAACTAAAAATCAGTACGCTTACATGAGATGCCAGTATTTGTACAAAGATAGTTCATAGAGAGCAGACAAGCTCCCTTAAAAAGATAATAAATGAATCCTTCACATCAGGGAAATTTCAAGAGTATTTGAAATAGGCAAGAGTTGAACCTCTGCTAACGAACTGTAGTGCAGAAGACATAAAAAATAACTGACCCATTTCCCTGCTGTTAACATACTCAAAAATAATATAACCAATTATGAAAGACAGATTAATGAATTACTTCAATGGATACAACCTAAGTGAATCATAGTTTGGTGTACCAAGTGGTAGAAGTGTGGAAACAGCCACAGTATAATTCACAAAGTGGTATTTGATGCTCTTGACAAAGATGAGTCTGTCACTGGCATATTTTTAGATTTTTCGAAAGTTTCTGGTACTGCTGAGAACAGGATTCTAAGATTAAGCTAGAAGCGTCAGGAATTACAGGGGTAGTTAAGAATTGGTGCCGATCAATATCTAGCATATAAGGTCCAAAGAATGGAAATAAGACATGACTCAAATAAATCTAAACTTTAGTAACACATTTGTCAGTACCAAAATACATTAAGATAGGAGGTTCTCAGGGTAGCTTTAGTGTTAGTCATGGAGAACAAATTGCCTTTGTTACCTTTGCTGACGAGAGAAATAATACAGTCACTGAGAGAACAAGATTTGCCTGCAGCAAAGCCAAAGGAACCCCAACCCTCAAGGAAGTTTACAGTTGTTCAATTAGCAACAGAATGAAAATGAACATAAAGAAACCTAATGCCATGAATTTCAGTTCCAAGAGAAAAACGTGACACCGTGAAATTAAATGTAGATGGCGCTTCCAAAGACTGTGGAAGAAATGCAAAATTTCTAGATATAAATAATGATTCTCAGTTGAAGTGCTGTGAACGTACAAAGATAAAAAAATTTTACTTCAAACAAAATGTCGTGCACTTAACAGGTCATGTCCTCAGAGGCCTGACGTCAGTGTGTAACAGTGTCTGTTGCTTACATACTATTCATATGCACGTTCAGTTCTTAGCTATGGAAATCTTCTCTGGGGAACAAATGCACAAATTATGGACACAATTTTCAAACAGCAGAAGAGAGCCATAACAATAACAAAAGTTTTAGAAAGCATTCTGTAATTGGAGCAAAACAGCGATAGGTACAAAATGCTATAAATCAAATAAAAACTGTCTCGATCGTGTTTTCAGACTTTTATTCATTAGCATCTGGTTTCGGCCCTTTCCTCAGACCGCCTACAGGCTTTTCCCCGTTGCTATACAGTAGTAATATATATCCGGTAGAGGGATGAAAATTCTGCTAAACAACGTCTAAAATATAAACTACAATAATTGAAAAGTACAATTTTATACCCATTACGTCTGCTGGTGGTGGCAGACGGAGCAAAATCCGAAAAAGTAAGGACGTCACTGCTGAATAAGGCAGTTTTAGTCGAAATTATATATCGTAAGCTCCACCCATCGCCTTCAGCATTATATCATTGACAACCAATCGCTCGTGAGATATGCTACATAGACTGGTTTAGTCGAATTTATAAGAAAAAATAGATAAATAAATAAATACAAAAACTACATACATAAAATTTAACATGTCTAATCCTATCATAATTAAAGTAAGAGAAACGAAATGTGAGGCGCACTGTATTCGCTATTGTGTGCAGACTGCCCCTTGTTATCATTTGTAAGTACTCACTGCAGCAGAGACAGCTATATTCGGTTGCTATAACAGTGGCTTGCCATTACCGATAGTTGCACGTCAGCGAGGCCCACCACAGACACAATGGCGGGGAACGGAAAGCTGAGGGGGCAGCGGGTGTCTGGTGGCTTGGAAATCCATCTTAGTGCTCCAGGATAGTAAAGGAGACTGGCTGTCACAATATGGCCTCCAGTGGCCAGAATAAACCGCTTACTCGTCCAAGTATAAAACTAGGATCCCTGACAATAATACACAAACCGTGCAAGTGATCATTTAAGCATTTTATTCCGACCACTGGAGGCCATATGGCAGTCAGTCTTTGCGACTTCCATATTGTTAACCCATTGCTACAGCAACCAAATATAACCGTCTCTCCTGCAGCGAGTACATACAGATGTCCACAAGTGACAGTCTGCACACAGTAGCGATTACAGTATGTCTAACACTTCGTTTCTCTTAATTAAATTAATTATGATAGGATTAGACACATAAAATTACGTATGTAATTTTTGTATTTGTTTCTGTATCTACTTTTCTTATAAATTCGACTAAACCAGTCAATGCAGCATATATGAAGCGTGATTAGTTGTCAGTGAAGTAATGCTGTAGACGATTGGGTGGAGCTTACAGTATATAATCTCGACTAAAGATGCCTTACTTCAGCAGTGACATCCATACTTCTGCGGATTCTGCTCCGTCTACCGCCACCAGAAGCTATAATGTAGCATATGTTTTAGACATTGTTTAGCCTATTTCCACCCCTCTATACTGAATATGTATTATAAATGGATTGCAACGGGGAAGAGCCTGAAGATGGTCTGAGGAAAGGACCGAAACCGGTTGCTAATGAATAAGAATCTGAAAACGCCATAGACTGTTTTTACTTATTTATTACCATTTCATACCGATCGCTGCTTTGCTCCAATTACAGAATGCCTTCTAAAATTTTAATTTCCGTGTCCAGTCAGGCACCTGCAGAGTTTAAGAAATTTAGAGGGATCAGAATGAAAATTATTAAACTGAACACAAAAATTTATGTTAACAAACATTGTTTGGTCAATCATGTAATTCCTAAGTACGCTACAGTCATCATTAAATCTAGCTCTTGTACTATCCGTTATGTTCAACAAAAAGGCAGTATCATATGCATCACATCGGTGATTAGAACTGTCTTTAAGAAAAAGGATGCAGTAAATAATATGATGTATAAATTATATCTTTCTTTAAACCAAAATGTTTCTCTCTTAATCTTCACTATATTATTTTACATTACAGATGAGAAAATTGATTTCTTACGAAAAACCGTTTTTGAAAGACATCGTAAGGAAGTTGATGCACTTATCGAACAGCAGGATAAGGTTTTAAATGAACGACAAACTAATGTGCATAAATATTATCTGATGGTATCTAACGTAACTAACATTTTTTGCGCAGATATGGTACTATTAAGCAAGAGATTAAAATATAATTTAACTCCTACTCCATTCTCAAACTTAGAAAATCCGACATACATAAAATTGCATTAGAAACTATAGATATTGTCACGGCTAAAAGAAGCAGACATAGCAATAACCAAGAATCTGAAGTTGACTAAAGTATTAATAATGAATTCAGAGAGGGAAAATCTATAATAACAGAAGCGGATAAAAGCAATACTGTAACTGTAGTTAGTGAGAACGATTATCTTTCCACAGCATTATAACTTTTTACTGCATACGGTATTGTAGAGATTGATAGAGATCCTACCCCGAAATTTCAGACCAAGATTACAAAACTGATCAATGAAAGGAGCCATTTAATTTTGCCACATGAGAAACTGTCACTGAAAGTGTTGAATGCGCAACTACCGGAGTTAAGATCGCAATTAAAGCTTCATGAGCCTGATTTGGCATTATATCTGACTGTCAACTGCAAAAATTGTCCCACACATAAATTGAACAAAAAAAATGAAATTTTTAAGTCATTTTACGTACATGAAGATAATTGTAGTGTCAAAAGCAATTATGAGTTAACACAAGCAATATACAGTACTGACATTCCTCATGTTGATGATTTATCTCTTTCGATACAAAAAATTTGTAATTAAATGTACCCATCACTGATACCATCAATATCACTAGCGAGAATTTACTATGGCATAAAATAATGAATACAGATGAAATAGGTGAGTTTATAGATCTATTACTTAATGCTATCAGTTTCAATTATTTTTCATTTAATGATGAAATTTACTACCAAAAAGATGCCCTGGCAATAGTCAGTTCTTCAGCTGGAACTGTGGCTGATATTCTTGTCAGTTCTATTGAATTACAATTTTTAAAGGCAATTCACATATACCGAATAAAATTCCCTATTGTAAAAGATATGTGGATGACTCAGTAATTTTATATAATGGTCCAAAAGAAGAGTTAGATGCTGTCACTAGCATTTTTACGAGTTTCCATATCAAATTAGTTTTTACAATTGAAAGTGAGAAAAATAGAAGTATAAATTTTCTCGATTTGACAATCTGAAATTGTAGTGATCAGCATTGTTTCACAATTTACAAAAAACCTTCTGCGTTAGATGTGACCATAAATGCGCCTTCTTGTCAGCCACTCAAATATAGGTACCATTTTCCCAATCTATGGTTCACAGAATTTTGAAATTGCCACTTGAGCCCATTCATATCCAGAAAGAGTCAGACATTTTAAACCAAATTGCCACAGCCAATCATTTTAACACTAATGTAGCGAACACTTTATTTCAGAGATTACAACAGTCTAACGGCACTTCTCTAGCTTCGCAAAAATGACTGACATGGTAGCTGTCTCAGACAGAGTCAACAGGTTATTTAAAAACACTGAAGTGACCATTGCGTTCACTACTAGCAACTTACTACAAATTAAGGCACACGATTGGCAATTGCAATAATTGGTATTTAAATTCAGGGGTATATAAAATATTATGCCAAGATTGTGACAAGCAATGTATTGGCCAGACAGGAACAAATTTAGCCTTGCAGTTTAAAGAACATACAGTACATACCTCTCGCAAAAAATCGCTGTTCGGTCAACATTTGACACAGAGTAAGGTTCAGAAGGTTCCACTGATAACAGCCTCAGAATCCTTCATAGTGCACTTAATACCCTTGAGGAGATGGAAATTTATGCGCGTTTTTAAAAATAGACCACTGTTGCTGTTGAACAAACAACTTGATTTTCGATAAAGATACTTTTAGGATGGCTGCAGCCTTCTTGTTAAACTTTTCTAATAAAGAAATCAAGAGCTATTTTAATGCTAATTAACATTGCCCACAAACAATACTAGCTAACAAAATTATGACTGCTCACATTGTTGTACCATTGTACCCAAGGATGGCCACTCCAGTTCTTTTACTTTTAACAAAATATTTAAGCATATCAATAATTTTGACATATGCTACAGATTTGGACCAACTGTTTTCTATAAGTTAATTTACTAATGTAATTGACACTTGTACAATACTAAAGGTGCTTCTTTTATTTACATGTTTTCTGTTGCTGGTTACTGTGGTGGCAATTTTTATTTTATTTTATTAGTTTATATTTTAGAGAACTTTACTTTCGTGTCATTTTAGACAGATTTATTTATAAGATAAATGTATTATTTTGTTATAGAAATATTTCGTTAATACTAAGTACTACATGGAGATTTTGATGACAGTATTGTCCAAGTTTATAACCAGGATCTTCGGTAGTAACGAACAATCCATGCATGAAATAACTTAAGCGGTTTATACTAATCACTAGAGGCCATATTGTGGCAGTCTGTCTTTGCGACTTCCAAGCCACCTGACATCCGCTACCTCCTCAGCAATCCGCCCTCTGCCATGGCGTCTGTGGTGGGCCTCACTGCAGTGCAACTACCGATACTGGAAAGCCATTGCCATAGCAACCAAATATAGCTGTCTCTACTGCAGCGAGTACATAAAAGTTCCCACAGGGGGCAGTCTGCACACAATAGTGATTAGAGCATGCCTATCATTTTGTTTCTTTTACTTGAATTAATTATGTTAGGGTTAGACACATAAAGTTTTATGTAAGTAATTTTTGTATTTATTTCTATATCTCTCCTTCTTATAAATTCGACTAAAGCATGATTGCTTATCAATGATGTAAAGCTGTAGGCGATGGCCGGAGCTTACAGTATATAATCTCGACTGAATCTGCCTCATTGACTCCGTCACTGCTACGGATTTCACTCTGTCTGCCGCCACCAGCAGCTATAATGGATATAACATCGTACTTTTTAATTATTGTACCTTATATTTTAGATGTTGTTTAGCCAGTTTTTCATCTCTGTGTGTTGAATATGTATTATTACTGGACTGCAGTGGGGAAAGGCCTGAAGATGGTTTGAGGAAAGGGCCAAAACATAGAACTACTTAAACCTAACTAACCTAAGGACATCACACACATCCATGCCCGAGGCAGAATTCGAACCTGCGATCGTAGCACTAGCTCTCCATGAGGAGCTTTTGGCAGCTTTTCGCCATGGTGAGGTGTCTGACATTGCAGTTTGCTCTCTTTCCCGCAAATCACCGGATTTGGATGGGCTTACCAAAGAATTTTATGTTCTGTTTCGGGAATGAAGTGTTGTGAGGGGTACACATCCTGCTCTCCGTTCAGGTGGGAGAAATTTTTGTAGCCCACAAAAACGCGGGACGTCTGTCCAAGGATTAGGTCTGACCCATAATACTACTCAATTTTGATTATAAAATCGTTGTACGGGCGATCAGTAGCCGCTAGTTGGTTTTTCTTGCTGGCACTGTCACGCGTTGTCGAATTTGTCTCCCGGGCCGTACTCCCCTGACACCCGTTGCTGAACGTCGTGGTCTTATCTCGATTGCTGCCACTATTCCTGTGACGGGATCTTTACTGTTAATTGATTTTAATCATGCGTTTGACCGAGTTAGTTATGGTTTTCTGTTGCGAGTGTTGGCGGCTGTTGTTTTTAATGATGCCGCAAGACAGATGTTCTACTCTCTAATTTCTGGTATTTAGGCATATATTGACTTGAATGGTCGTCTTACTCCTTCCCCCCCCCCCCCCCCCACCCATAGAAGTGCGTCGAGGTGTCCTGCAGGGAATTCCCCTATCTACGTTATTACTTGTGCTGTTTCTGGGACCCTTACCGTTGTCTACAGCTGTTCGATTAGGTCGCTGTTCGCTATTGGGAGAAAGATTCATCGCTCTCATAAGCCGATAACGACATAGCGGTGCTCAAGGTCATTTTGGATGTATTTTGTCGCCTTACAGGGGCACGGATTAACGACCAGAAGTGTCGGTTACACAATTCGCGGGTATTTGACGTTGTTGAGATTCCATGAGCTGTGTCGGTCGTCTTCATCGATTGTTGGGCGTTATAATTGACAGTTGTCCGATAAATATGGCTGCGTTAAATTGTAAGTTGGTTACCGACAGGATTCAAGGAGCGATGCTTGAACACGAGTATCGCTCCCTCTCGTCACTTCATTGGGTTCGGATCTTGGAAACTTGTGTTGAGTAAAGCCTATTTTGTTGCCCAATTTTTCCCCTTCCTACAATGATCTCCCGAAGGCTACAACGACTATAGGGAAAGTTTATCTGACAAAACTCTATTTTTCGGAAGCACTAAGAAGCTATGGCGAGACCACAGATGATGGGAGATTTGGGCCTCCCTGATGTATGAGCCAAAGCTTCACTTTTATTTCTTCGACGCGCTGTTTTAACGTGTCTTCACCCCCCCCCCCCCAACCCCCACCCGCATCACAAAATCACTTACAGGTCGCCTTTTGCTTATCTCTCACCTGCTAGCTTAGCCCCTCCAATATATCTTGGTACGATAATTAATACATTAAGACGTAATTGTGAATTTCATCTCGATGTCAGTTACATTGTTTTGATATTCTTTCCCAGCCACATCTCTCTGTCACAATGTTGTTATGTCGCTGGAAGTTTCCAAACCGCGCTTCCTCTGTGGAGCCCCTATCGCCAGAGACAGATTGGAAGGTGGTTTGGTCCAATTTCAGCCCACCTATTTTTCCGATGGAAGTGGGGTCCTCGTATCATGGCGTTCATCGTTCGATTATTTCGCATTGGTCTTAGTGAGTCAGACCGATGCAGTCGTTGCCACGAGAAGGATACATAATGTCATCGGTTGGTCGCTTGTGGACACAGACATTGGAGTTGGATCTACCGATAATTGACCTTTTCTTTTAAGAACGACGCAGGCGGCAATCTCCAGTGAGATTCTTCTGCGTCACCATTCGGCTTTCTTTCTCAGAACGAAGAACACTTCGGTCATGTGGCTTGCAGAGTATTACGCTCATGGTGTGGTGGGGAGCGGGTATGACCCTGGTCCTTGTGCCTTTTACCAATATATTGTTACGGTCCATTGTAAATGGCAAAAGGTGTCAAGCTATCGTGCGCTTTTGCGACTATTCTCTAACTGGTACTTAATCGTCAAGGAGTCAGATGAAGTGTTGAATCCATTTTCTGTTCGTTTGTTTCACTCTTGTTACCTTGCTTTTGGTAAACTTGACAAAAAAATAAAAAGGTGTTAACTAGCCATCTTGGTATTTACTCAAGGTCTGTTTTCATGTGCTTTGTTACTTTATTTCACTTCTAATCGTCTTGTTTCTCTACTTTTTGTGTAACTAATAGAAAATACACAAAAAATATTGCAGACTGGAAATGATTTTTTTTCTCAGTTGCAGAAACTAAGTAGGATTAAGTCCGATTTTGTTTCTTTCCCTTTTTAACAGAACGTTTTACGGTTTCAACAAAAAAAACTAACTACGAAAATATAAAAAGATGCCAGTACCATGTATAGGACCAGCACAGTGACAGGCAGGTGGAGGCAACGTGACCTGGTCTCTCAATTCGACCCCTGCCCACCTCGTCTCCACCCAGCCTGAAACTGACTGTCCGTCCTTTCCTGTACCTTCAGAAAAAAGTTGGAAGGGTACCTGCCCTCGAAAGGCAAAGGTCCTCAGTTCGACTCTCTGTCAGTAAAAAAAAGACGGCGTAGTGGTTAACGCAACTGCCTAGGAAGCAGGAGATCCCGGATTCGAGTCCAGGTCTGGCATACATTTTCACTCGTCACCACTGATATCGCACAAAACTCCAATGCAAAAATGGGATCTAGACACTATTGGCCTCATAAAAGAAATGGGCAACACATACCTCTTTGCTGGGTCTGTGGTGACGTGCTGACCTCTGAAAAAGCGTCTGTTATGATTCGCGGTTCCAGACTCACTTAATGTAACTTTTTTATCCCTTCTGTGAAAGAGCTACAAGCAGTCAGATCAAACATCGATAAGGAAATCGCAAGAAAATACTTTCAGCTCATAGTGGTATGGTGAAAAACTTACAATGCTGCACAACAGGTAACGCCTCGTTCCGCTGCTGACAAGCAAATTGTGGGTCTCTTGTAATACATAACTTTATTTATGAAATGCCACATTTGCATACCTGTTGAGTATGACACAGCTTTCCAATTAAACACAGACTCATGCGTAATCTAAGTGAGTAGTATTTTACTAATACATGCCGATAGAGTCACGCTTGTGTACAGATATTCAGTTTTATCAAAACAGACTTTCGTCGTAAGGTTATCGTGGATAGCTTTATTTCATTTCTTTTAATACAGTGTACAATTTTCGTAAAGTTTCTTTTAGTGTTATTAAAACAATACTAAACATGAGAGAGAAATTAATCTTCAACGATATATGCGAATTCTCTGATGTGATCTATAAACGTCTGACATAGCACATGCAGTTTATTGATTACATCCATGTCGAAAACTTGTTCTGAGGTAAAGCTGCCCAACAAGCTTTGAAGAAGAATAAAATGCCACTACCAGACGACAGCTAATGTAGAAAATACTTTTCTGACTATTTTGGCACGATGCGCTCTCCCCATACATAATACAAAAGCTTCGAGATGCATCTGCTGCCTGGCCGTCTATTAAACCTGAAAAGAACAAAATGTCGAGGAAGTTAGCCATTTTTCCACATGTGGCTATTTTGTGTTGAGAAGTGAAGGTAATTATGTTCAAAGTTCCATTAAATTGGTAATTTCAGCAGGCAGCAGAATTGTGTTGTAAAAAATGTAGCACCGAATGAAATGGAACTCGCAACATCTTATCTACGGTGGGTGACACTTACCGTCACGCTACTAGCTGTCATCTACCTACATCACGTCCAAAAATCAGTGATAGTTCCGCCAGAACTTCCGCATTCCACAATGCTGTGAGATAATGCATATGGCTGGATCTAGACTTCTGAGAGACAGACAGTTACAGCTTTTCTTTTGCACTGCACGACGTTTTCAACAAACAGATAGCGCAATAGAGTAGCTCAAATGGAAAGTAACTCTTCCTCTTTAAATATCTGCATCCTACACTGTTGGCAGTTCTGTGTAGGTGGCAGTTACTTAATTTTATTTCGGTGATTACAAAATAGAGTCGAATGTATGCACTGGGTAGCCGAGGCAGCTAGTTCATGGCGATTCGGTCAACCAAATAAACGAATGTACTGAACGTGCTGCAAACTACTACAGGGAGCCTGTGTGTCAGAATTCTCATCGAGTGTGTCTCAACTGTGTTCTGAAAGAAAAATGAGTCACACACAACATGGTTTTGTGGTCTGTTGGATTGATGATAAGTTCCTATGATGGTGGTCTGGGCTCGATTCCAACTTCTGCCTATGGTTTTTAATAGGGAGAGACAGATTCTATTCTCTTCTGGCTACGCCAAGTGAAGAAGTTATAATGGCATGTTGGCCTGAAATTCACATTAAACATGATATTCCTTCTCTACCAAGTAGTCGTTAGGTTGCACCACAATAAAGTCAGGAGTGGCGAAATGTGGGATCTCTGTCACCAGTAACCTTCCTTATACTAGTTATTTATTTATAGTGACGAAACAAACGCTATGTAGGGTCACAGGACCCTTATTCCATCTATTATTTGAGCTTCTGTATGTCGCTAAAATTGGTTCTGAACTTGGAATGCAACTCAGACCGCCCTTAACGCGGAATTTGATCCCTTCGTGACAATACAGCTCGACTGCAATTTGTTGTTTGTTCAAAACTGCAGATTCTTCAACATCTCCACATATTGCGCGTGAATGGATTCGAATGTTGGCCCGACACTAAAGTTTTCATTATGTATTATCAAGCTCTAGCAGGAGGACACCTATCTGCTGATGGATAATAATTTTGTTTTTTAATGCATTTTCATTCGTTGTCAACACTAACGACATCTGACGTTGTAGACTCCCAGTGAGACACAGAACTATTTGAGAGATCACTCTAAGTTCAAGGATGTTATTCCGAGCTGCTGGCGGAGAAAAATTTTGTAGCTGACGTCTCTTTGTGTGTAGTCAACAACGGTATGTGTGGGGTTCGATTCGCTGCCAGCATTGAACTCTTCGTCATATTATTTCTAGTTCAAACATGCTTACATGTCACTGCTGATGTAACAAACCCATATTTAATGTCCGTTATCTCTAATATATAACAGTCATAGGTTTCGGGTTGGAGTCCTGGGAAGAAAAAATTAATGTTTCGTCTCGTCATTTCAATTAAAACATCTAGCTACTGCCGAGAAAATCCGATATGTCACAGTTGATTGTGCTTCGATAACAATCCGAATAAGTTTTAGGTTCAAATCCCTGTCCAACACAAAGCTCCATCACGGCATTTCGAGTAAGTTACTTGTTAAGAAGCAATATTTAACATCTCTCGTAGTTCGTTAACAGGGGCAATAGATGCTGGGTAGGAATCCGCGTCCGTTCAAAATGTTTACGTTATGTAAATTAAAGTTGATATTTACTAACTGATACTGTCTAAAATCGAGTTATATCACTCTCTGTATGCCTAGTCAGGAATGACTGTTAGTTTCCGTCAGTCACGAAATCTTAGTCTGCGTGACCTGGGTTTGAATCCAAATGCAGAACGAGACGGCTCGTCGTGTCATTTAAAGTTCATACATATACTCAACTAGCTGCTCGTGAATAACCTAAATTTTTAATGTCATTTTGTGTTAGATAACAAGTATGGTATGTTACTTTGAAGAGGAAATCATGAATACGACGAACTTACTACGTGCGTTACCTATCTGACGTAATAATGAGAGTACTGGTAACATTTCAGGTATGTCATTTATTGCAATAAATGTGAGCTTATAAGCCTTCAGGACAGTCTTATCTGTGATAAGGTGTTCCCTGATATTTGTAGTATCTACATCCATACTCCGCAAGCCACCTGACGGTGTGTGGCGGAGGGTACCTTGAGTACCTCTATCGGTTCTCCCTTCTATTCCAGTCTCGTATTGTTCGTGGAAAGAAGGATTGTCGGTATGCCTCTGTCTGGGCTCTAATCTCTCTGATTTTATCCTAATGGTCTCTTCGCGAGATATACGTAGGAGGGAGCAATATACTGCTTGACTCTTCGGTGAAGGTATGTTCTCGAAACTTTGACAAAAGCCCGTACCGAGCTACTGAGCGTCTCTCCTGCAGAGTCTTCCACTGGAGTTTATCTATCATCTCCGTAACGCTTTCGCGATTACTAAATGATCCTCTAACGAAGCGCGCTGCTCTCCGTTGGATCTTCTCTATATCTTCTATCAACCCTATCTGGTACGGATCCCACACTGCTGAGCAGTATTCAAGCAGTGGGCGAACAAGCGTACTGTAACCTACTTCCTTTGTTTTCGGATTGCATTTCCTTAGGATTCTTCCGATGAATCTCAGTCTGGCATCTGCTTTACCGACGATCAACATTATATGATCATTCCATTTTAAATCACTCCTAATGCGTACTCCCAGATAATTTATGGTATTAACTGCTTCCAGCTGCTGACCTGCTATTTTGTAGCTAAATGATAAAGGATCTATCTTTCTGTGTATTCGCAGCACATTACACTTGTCTACATTGAGATTCAATTGCCATTCCCTGCACCATGCGTCAATTCGCTGCAGATCCTCCTGCATTTCAGTAAAATTTTCCATTGTTACAACCTCTCGATACACCACAGCATCATCTGCAAAAAGCCTCAGTGAACTTCCGATGTCATCCACCAGGTCATTTATGTATATTGTTAATAGCAACGGTCCTATGACACTCCCCTGCGGCACACCTGAAATCACTCTTACTTCGGAAGACTTCTCTCCATTTAGAATGACATGTTGCGTCCTGTTATCTAGGAACTCCTCAATCCAATCACACAATTGGTCTGATAGTCCATATGCTCTTACTTTGTTCATTAAACGACTGTGGGGAACTGTATCGAACGCCTTGCGGAAGTCAAGAAACACCGCATCTACCTGTGAACCCGTCTCTATGGCCCTCTGAGTCTCGTAGACGAATAGCGCGAGCTGGGTTTCACATGACCGTCTTTTTCGAAACCCATGCTGACTCCTACAGAGTAGATTTCTAGTCTCCAGAAAAGTCATTATACTCGAACACAATACGTGTTCCAAAATTCTACAACTGATCGACGTTAGAGATATAGGTCTATAGTTCTGCACATCTGTTCGGCGTCCCTTCTTGAAAACGG
This sequence comes from Schistocerca cancellata, assembly GCF_023864275.1. NCBI lineage: Eukaryota > Metazoa > Arthropoda > Insecta > Orthoptera > Acrididae > Schistocerca > Schistocerca cancellata. Next base: position 173,349,387 of record NC_064631.1, read on the forward strand.
GGATGACCTGTGCCCTTTTCCAACCCTTTGGAACGCTACGCTCTTCTAGAGACCTACGGTACACTGCTGCAAGAAGGGGGGCAAGTTCCTTCGCGTATTCTGTGTAAAATTGAACTGGTATCCCATCAGGTCCAGAGGCCTTTCCTCTTTTGAGCGATTTTAACTGTTTCTCTATCCCTCTGTCGTCTACTTCGATATCTACCATTTTGTCATCTGTGCGACAATCTAGAGAAGAAACTACAGTGCAATCTTCCTCTGTGAAACAACTTTGGAAAAAGACATTTAGTATTTCGGCCTTTAGTCTGTCATCCTCTGTTTCAGTACCATTTTGGTCACAGAGTGTCTGGACATTTTGTTTTGATCCACCTACCGCTTTGACATAAGACCAAAATTTCTTAGGATTTTCTGCCAAGTCAGTACATAGAACTTTACTTTCGAATTCATTGAACGCCTCTCGCATAGCCCTCCTCACACTACATTTCGCTTCGCGTAAATTTTGTTTGTCTGCAGGGCTTTGGCTATGTTTATGTTTGCTGTGAAGCTCCCTTTGCTTCCGCAGCAGTTTTCTAATTTCTAACTCGGTTGTTGTACCACGGTGGCTCTTTTCCATCTCTTACGATCTTGCTTGGCACATACCATCTAACGCATTATGTACGACGGTTTTGAACTTTGTCCACTGATCCTCAACACTATCTGTACTTGAGACAAAACTTTTGTGTTGAGCCAACAGGTACTCTGAAATCTGCTTTTTGTCACTTTTTCTAAACAGAAAAATCTTCCTACCCTTTTTAATATTGCTATTTACGGCTGAAATCATCGATGCCGTAACCGCTTTATGATCGCTGATTCCCTGTTCTGCGTTAACTTTTTCAAATAGTTCGGGTCTGTTTGTCACCAGAAGGTCTAATATGTTATCGCCACGAGTCGGTTCTCTGTTTAACTGCTCAAGGTAGTTTTCAGATAAAGCACTTAAAAAAATTTCACTGGATTCTTTGTCCCTGCCACCCGTTATGAACGTCTGAGTCTCCCAGTCTATATCCGGCAGATTAAAATCTCCACCCAGAACTATAACATGGTGGGGAAATCTACTCGAAATATTTTCCAAATTATCCTTCAGGTACTCAGCCACAACAGCTGCTGAGCCAGGGGGCCTATAGAGACATCCAATTACCATGTCTGAGCCTGCTTTAACCGTGACCTTCACCCAAATTATTTCACATTTCGGATCTCCGTCAATTTCCTTAGATACTATTGCACTTCTTATCGCTATAAACACGCCTCCCCCTTCACTGTCCAGCCTGTCTCTGCGGTATACATTCCAATCTGAGTTTAGGATTTCATTACTGTTTACGTCTGGTTTCAGCCAACTTTCTGTCCCTGGTACTATATGGGCGTTGTGACCGTTTATTAATGAGAGCAGTTCTGGGACCTTTCTGTAGACGCTTCTGCAGTTTACTATTAGCACATTAATATTGTTATTCCCTGTTGCATTTTGCCTACTCCTACCTTGCCGCGTCTCAGGAGGCGTCTTTTCGGGCCTAGGGAGGGGATTCTTTAACCTAAAAAACCCCCATGTGCACTCCACACGTACTCCGCTACCCTTGTAGCCGCTTCCGGCGTGTAGTGCACGCCTGACCTATTCAGGGGGACCCTACATTTCTCCACCCGATAGCGGAGGTCGAGAAATTTGCACCCCAGATCTCCGCAGAATCGTCTGAGCCTCTGGTTTAAGCCTTCCACTCGGCTCCAAACCAGAGGACCGCGATCGGTTCTGGGAACGATACTACAAATAGTTAGCTCTGATTTCACCCCGCGAGCGAGGCTTTCCGCCTTCACCACTTCCGCCAACCGCCTGTACGAACTGAGGATGACCTCTGAACCCAGACGGCAGGAGTCATTGGTGCCGACATGGGCAACAATTTGCAGTCGGGTGCACCCAGTGCTCTCTATCGCCGCCGGTAGGGCCTCCTACACATCTCGGATGAGACCCCCCGGCAAGCAGACAGAGTGAACACTGGCCTTCTTCCCCGACCTTCCCGCTATTTCCCTAAGGGGCTCCATCATCCGCCTAACGTTGGAGCTCCCAATAACTAATAAACCCCTCCCCCCGTGTGCCTGCTCGGACCTTGCTGAAGGAGCAGCCACATGTCCACTCACAGGCAGAGCGGGTGATGCCACACGGCCAGTCTCCACATTGACCCTCGTGGTATTACTTTACATCTTGAGTTATTGAGATACAGAGCCGAGTTTTCTACTGGTGACTTGTTAGAACCATTTTCAATAGTCAAACGACTGTACCAAGGAGCGATTAGAGGACCTGCTAGACAGCTGCGTTATGTGGGTTGCATGCGAATCAGGCGAAATGCAATTCAGGTCGTTCGGATACTTTTGAGCACGAATGTACATTGGACTTGATTTTAAATTAGTTTGGACCTTAAGGAGAAGTGAACATTCTATGAAATAATACAGGCAATTAGACTTGCGTAGGACCCAAGTACACGACATCATGAGGATAAAAGAATTACGCTAAAGTGTTGTGTTGTGGTAATTGCCAAGAAACTATCATTCAATCGGACTGACTTAACTAAACTATTCCGTGTGCGTGTGGTGCGGGAGCTTTAAGTATTTAGTGACAAAATAACAATAAACTGTTCGTTACCAGTTAAATACCCGGTGTGGACTACATCATTAAATAGTTTGATAAATGACTAAATCAAAGACTACTCATGAAAGACTATTTCATTGAAGTGCAAATATTCGCTTCACTAGTTGAGAAGTGAACTGTAAAATATTTTCGTATTACGATCTTACAAAGACTGAATCAAAGAGTATCTCTGGATCTCGCTGCATACCAGAACAACAATTCCATAGCAACGAGACAACAGCGTAAGAAAAAACTGTTAACTAAAATATTTCCTCGCAATCAGTGGTGTGTGCTATGCGAACGAGATAAGAATTAATAACTACTGCAAATCCGTGCAATTAACAATACAATGTTAATAATAAAAACCATCAATTATACGAGTTCGCGTAAGTGGAAACGCTGCAGCCTTGTAATTGATACTTGTAATTCGGAAGTTTTTCAGGTTTTCTCTCCCGTTAATCTACGGGGACTGACGTTATATCGCATCGTGTCTCTACTCTGCCGCGAGAACTGTGGCAGTAGCAGCTCTACGGCGTCGACTACATCTGCACGCGATTGGAGTCCGGTGGCACGCGCCACAACGTGTTGCTGTGTCTCAATAACACACACCACTCCTCTGCTCTCTCTTTATTTACTGACCTACAGGCAGTAGCCATCACAGTTAAATCAGTATCTGCTCACTGTACTTTCCTCAGGAGGATGCACTGGAGTCTGAGGCTCTCACAGGCCTTGTTGAACAAACCCCTCCCTCCACCCACCCATTTCTCCATCTAAGTGATCTCAATGCCCATAATGTGTTATGAGACTCAAACTACACTTGCCCTATGGAGCGAGTCTTAAGAACCTCATTATGTCGCAGGAGCCGTGCATCCTCACTCATTTCTCAACTGCTGTTGGGTCACCATCAACCTCCCTTTCTGCTTTCCAGCCCTTGCTTACTCGGCGCAGAGGGCAGAAACTGATTACCTTCATTCCAGTGACCAATTCCCACTTTGGTTCCACGTACTACATGGAAGACTGCTTGAACAGAAGCCACCGAAATGGGTGATCAGCAGAGCTAACTGGGGGCTGTTCAGACAGCTGGCTGTGTTTTAACACCGCAGTAGCGCCTGGGAATGAGTGAACGACGTCACACAAGTGATCCATCATGCCGCAGATCTCTCGATCCCACAGTCCTCAGGTCATCTTAGGAGGCGACCTGTACCTCGGTGTAGAGATAACTGCCATTCAAAAGTTCAGGACAATTTAGATACCGCCCGACAGCAGACAACTCACAGCACCGAGTCGAGAGATCCCAGGCTTGACGCTAAGTTAAGGAGAACAATAAAAGGTCATGGCAAGCGTTCCTGGACTCTAACTGTCCCACCTGTTCTACAAAAGTATGGGAAGCCACCTGGAGGATTTCCAGTTACCGCAGTCGTTTACAAATAGCATCAATGCTGAAACAGGGGTGTCTCCAAGCAACGCTCAGAGACACCGCTCAAATGCTGGCAGAGTACTTTCCAAATATTACAAAATAAAAGCCAGAATTCGGCTTTTCGTCACCGCTTTACAGGCATAGAGAGTGGCAAAGTGGGCGTAGATAAAACAGTTCTAAGGCTTACAACTGCCCTTTCTTCACGTGGGAGTTAGTATCGGCGATGTCTGAGACTCACGATGCTGCACTCAGTCATGACCAAAGCCGGTACTGCATGCCACTAGGTCCACGCGGGGTAGCCGTGCGGTGTCAGGCGCCTCGCCACGGTTCGCGCGGCTTTCCCCGTCGGAAGTTCGAATCCTCCCTCGGGCATGGGTGTATGTGTTGTCCTTAGCGTAAGTTAGATTAATTAGCGTGTAATCCTAGGCACCGATGATCTCAGCAATTTGGTCCCAAAGACCACACCACAAATTTTCCAATTTCCATGCCACTAGCATTTGCCAGCAATATGAAAGGGAATCCTCCTGGACTGTTTTAATTTAATATGGCAGACAAGTCGATTTCGCAACCCGTCAAGAGAGGAAATTTTGATACTTCTCCTCAAACCAGGAAATGATCGCACATGTCCTAGTAGGCCGGCCGGAGTGGCCGAGCGGTCCTAGGCGCTACAGTCTGGAACCGCGCGACTACTACGGTCGCAGGTTCGAATCCTGCATCGGGCATGGATGCACGGATGTGTGTGATGTCCTTAGGTTAGTTAGGTTTAAGTAGTTCTAAGTTCTAAGGGACTGATGACCTTAGAAGTTAATTCCCATAGTGCTCAGAGCCATTTGAACCATTTGTCCTAGTAGTTACCGGGGTATTGCTTTAAGGAGCTGTATCGGAAAAACCCTGGCGGGATTAGCTAATCGTAGTCTGGGTGTCTGAGCCCATGCATCTCCTCAGCCGCTCTGTGTGAATTCAGGAGACTTCGGTCCACTGTCGACAACCTAACCCTGCTAGAGACGCCTATTCAGCAATCTTTCCTACATAAACATCACCGTACTGGCACATTCTGTGATATCAGTAAAGCGTATGACACTACTTGGGGACACAGTATTCTCGCACAACTGCATCAATAGGCCTTTCGTGGCCAAATCCGCATCTTTATACGATCTTTTCTGTCTTAGTGGTTTTTTTAAGACCCGAGTTGGTGACACGCTCTCACATCGTTTTGAGCAAGAGAATGTTGTTCCTCAGAGCCATAGCCACAAACAGTGTCACGTGTACGATAAGGAGTGCCATATAGTGCTTCTTGCTTGTGGACGATTTTGATTTTTCCTGTTCCTCCTCGAGTGTTGCAACAGTGATCCGTCAGTTGCAACTTAGAGTGCAAAGGTTAGAGGAGTACGCTGCAAAGACGGCTTTTCAGTTTTAATCGTTCTCATCATAATTTTAATATACTTGATTTGCATGTGAGGGGACGCCATTCTACATTTTAGAGGCATGATGAGGTTTCTGGGCCTCATTTTTGACTCTAAATTTTCATGATTGCCACACCTGAGAGAAAGCCAGGTCCCTGAAATCATTGAACATCGTAAAGTGCCTTTGCCGCAGGTCTTGGGGAGCAGACAAGGCACGTCTGCTCCAGTTTGCATGGCTTTCGTGAGTTTGTGACTAGAGTGCAGGTGCACAGTGTATGGCCTGGCGAGGCCTCCTTGTCTGAAAATCAGTGATGCTGTCTACAATGAGGGAATTAGGGTGGCCACAAGTGCTTATTGGGCCAGCCTCATACTCAGTCTCTGCACTGGGGTAGTGAACTTGTAACCTCCCCCTCACTTACCGACCTTAATGACAGTGAAAAATTAAACCGCGTGTACCTAATGGAAACTTGGGAAAAGCAATCGTCACCGAAGTTAATTTGTCGGTAAAGAGGGAGGAAAGGGTTACATCTAAATGAAAGGAAAAATGCTTATGAAACTGGTGGAAAATAATTTTGAAAAGGGGTAAAGTTAATAAAGAAAGTAAATGTGCGGCCGTTACGTTAACAATTAACTATCGGTAATTAGATATTTGAGATTTGGGGGAAATTACGGTCGACAGTCCTAAGGACAATTACTATAGTAACTGAAAAAGAAAGATTATTACACATATAATTAGCACTAGAAGCGTGGCAACTGAAGGTTGACAAGTGTAGTGTGATAACTGAAAGTTTGTCAGAAGTAATAAATTTCGCTACACTCTGACTTAATTTAGCAAAAGAATTAATAAAACCGGAAAATCGAAAGTTAATTTAGTGACTGAAATTAATAGTGAGCTTTCTTTCTGAAGCACATCGAAATTCAGTAAAATACGGTTAGTCTTGGACTGCCTCAACAATCATTTCAAAAGCTACTTGAATCTACGCAATTTAGAAATAAGAGATTTAACTTTGAACTTGAATTAAATGATTCTGAACAATTAACAATAGTAAAATTTTGTACGTACCAAGCTGAGCTGCAGTCACAGGTAAGCTAAAATACGGTAACAAAACTCTCACTCTTAATTTGTGCTTGTGTAATCTAAGTATTGTAGCCAGCTCTGAATACTTTAACTGAACTTTGAAATTAAAGTAGTGAAAAGGAATGATTGTACTTTAATGCTGGCGTCTGAATTTGAACGACACTCGGGTTCATTCCGGAAAAGGAAGGGACCCTGCTTGGTAATGCAATTGGGACAATGAGCAACAAAGGTTCATGCTAAGTAGCTGTAATTTTGTGATGCAACAATTTTAAAAGTTTGAAAAGCTGAGGTCTCCCATACAGTTCTAAAACTTTACGTGCTTCCAGTCTTCCTTGTTGGTTGATTGAAGGTTTGAAGCCGTCAAACGAGGAGGTGGCGACAGTCACTCATTGTCGGCCGTCGCTGTTGCAGAAGCTGGATGTTGGCGCGCCTTCTTCTCGACACGGTCACCAGACGAAACGGGCTCTTGATGTGCGCCAGCTAATGCTTCCCGTCCGTGACACCATGTCAGAAACTATCATCGCAAGTCGAGCGCAATTACATGCTGCCAAACTCTGAAAGCGCGGCAACTCGCGGGAGCTTCACACAACACACCTGCTCCTCTCGCTACTCCAGCCAGACTCCCTCTGCCCGCGCTCCACGCGACAGAGTTAACACTACCAAGGATCCTAAACACTCTGGTTCTCCACACGACCTATCGACGTATTCGTTCGATAGCAGTTTTCCCTAGGCAAGACCCGGCGTAAAAATACCAATAATATTTACGAAACAAACCAATTATACATCGACATAAATGCATAAATATATATATACAAATAGTAAAACAATTACAATATATAAAGACACAGAAATGTCATATCTTCAGGTAACAAAAATAAGGAAAAAAATTTATAGTACTATAGACGTAAATAGGAGGATATGCATTTCCGGCGTTACAAACTGCCACTTACATTCCGACGGCAGCTCCTCATAGTGCGTCAGGCATTTAAGTTCTTCGGAACTCTGAATTCATCCGCGTACCATATTGTTGGTCGTCCATCTCTGGAATTTATCTTCTCCAGTCGTCCACTACCAACAATGCCACTTGAGATCCGCGTGCAGAATATGCTAGAGTCACTTGGAGTGGAGCAAGCCCAACACCAAACCCAGGGTTTAACTGTCTACCACACTGGTTAGTGCAGAGGCCAAGAATAATTTTAGATTTGGTGCAGTACAGGAGAGATTCATTCTAAATGAACACCACAACTCAGTTGCTGTCTTTGCAGATGTGTCTACACAGGGGGACTCTGCTGGTTGCTCTGTTGTTATCCCTGTCCTGTCGTCAAGGCCCGAATGCCTTGAGACTTTAATACCTCTGACGCAGAATTATACGCCTTCTTGTGGGCACCTGAACAGATGAGATGTGCTTCGAGTACTAAATTCGTTGTTCGTTCGGATTCTCTGAGTGCCTTTCACTCTCTACAACCAGGACGCTCTTCTACAACTACGACGGCTGGGGAAAGAGGTGTCTCTCTGCTGGGCGCCAGGCCGCATGAGTACTGCGAGGAATAAAAGTGCGGATGTTGAAGCCAAGGAGCAGCGTCGTTATACAGAGTTACTTCAGTGCGCAATCCCCCTGCATGCTATCACCCCGCTGCTGAAGTTCGAAGCCATGCATCGATGGGGAGACGAGCACCTGGAAGTAACTGGCAATAAACTGCGTCCTGTTAACCCCACTATGTGGCCGTGGCGTACCTCTTTTCAGCCGTGAAGACGGGCTGAGACCCCCTCCCTCGTCTTCAGGAGGCCACAGTCCTCTGACATATCGTTTCTTGCTCTGGCATGAGGACCCTCGAATGTGTGGTGCTTGCGGCGTACTGATCTCTGTGCACCACATTTCACTAGCCTCTGTTTTATTTTAGGACGAAAAGGCAGTGGTAGATTTGCCGGCAGATTTGCCCTCTATGTTAAGTGACGTTCATACGAATGTGCTGCCACTTTTAAGGTTTTGTGGCGTTTCCAACTTGTTACCGAAACTTTTAGGGTGTTGTTTTTAATGTGTTAACAGGGTGACGGCTCATCCATGCTTTTCTGTAAGTGCTCAGCCAGTTACATTTCTTTGTGTCGTTTATTAGCTTTTCTATAATTTTTTATTCCCAGGTGTAGCACCTACCATCCTTTCTCAGTTGTCTTCAGAATTGTGAGATAGAGTGATTGTGTGGCTTAGTGTGAATGAAGGGGAAATGAGTGAATGTGTGTCCTTCCATACATTTCTCCTCAGTGTGTGACAACACTTTTAGTCATTTTATTTTATTCACATTCGTTTCTTTTAATATGTGTAAGAGCGCTGGTAACATCGGCATTGAGTGCACGTAAGCCCCAAGCACGCACGCCCACGCATGCACAAACACACACACACACACACACACACACACACAGAGAGAGAGAGAGAGAGAGAGAGAGAGAGAGAGAGAGAGACAGACAGACAGACAGACAGAGAAATTGGGTAAAAATAGAGGAGGGAGGCTTCATTACAGTACCCACTTTCAAATAGGTAGAGATTGTAGCAGTTATTCATCATCGGATTGGAAACAAGAAAATACCACTAATCGTTTATGAACTATTCACTTTTAGGGAATAAATAAAAACGTATAATGTGAAGTAGTTTGATTGTGTTTCTTGTAACATAAGAATTAATCATTTAATACATTTAGTAGCCAATTTTACGTGCTTTTCTCAACTTGAACCGAGCATTTGATACCACTTCTCGGTACCACTTCTCGGTTCACGTCACCAGGAACGTTACCACCAATTGTTCTGTATATGGACTAGAGGTCTCATCCGCTGCAACTAATTATACACTGCTTCATAGACGTTATTCGCAACAGATCATCGTCGAACATGTTTCAAATCAAATAACCGACCAGTTGCTCTCCAGTGTAATTTATTGCATTCTGTGTAATAACTATTTACACATCAACAGTTTTTTTTAATTTTTTAATTTGCCGGCCGCGGTGGTCTAGCGGTTCTGGCGCTGCAGTCCGGAACCGCGGGACTGCTACGGTCGCAGGTTCGAATCCTGCCTCGGGCATGGGTGTGTGTGATGTCCTTAGGTTAGTTAGGTTTAAGTAGTTCTAAGTTCTAGGGGACTTATGACCTAAGATGTTGAGTCCCATAGTGCTCAGAGCCATTTGAACCATTTTTTTTTAATTTTTTGTGATCAGTCTAGTGACTGATCTGATGCCAAACTCCTCAGCTCAGAGCAGCAGTTGCATCCTACATCTTCACTTATTTGAGGGCTATATTATAATCTCTATCTTCCAAAAAAAAAATTTCTCCTGTACAACTTTCTGTAGTATATCTGTAGTATATCTCAGCACATGTTCTGTTATCCTACCTCTTCTTATTGTCAGTGTTTTCCTCGTGTTCCTCTCTTCGGTGATTGTATGAAGAACCATCTCATTTGTTATCTTGTCAGTCCACCTAATTTTCAACATCCTTGTATAGCACCACATCTCAGATACTTATCTTTCATATGAATGTGTGGTTTCTGGTCCCTCGAAAGGACAGACGCCACGCAGAACACGCAGATGTGAAACTCTGTATATAAATGGAAGGGGGATCACTGCTGTCAGCTGCAGCGGGATATTAAGCGAGCGAAAACGTGTACCGGACCGGGATTCGAACCCGTGATCTCCTGCTTACTAGGCAGTTGCGTTAACTACTGCGCCATCTACACACAGTGTTTAGGATTTAAAGAGCTAGACTCCAAGAATTAATGTTTTATCGAGATTTTATTACGAATTAAAATCAGTAGTTGGACGAAAGTAATTTAACTAGATTTCATTTAAGAAAAGGCATAATTATTAACCTCGTTATTCACGTACGGTTATTTGAAGGACTTAAAGAGAAAGAAAGAACGAAAAGGAAGAGTAAGAAATAACTTTTACAAATCGTAGGGAGGTTAATAGTATCGCAGAGATATCTATCGCTATATCGATGGTTTGCAGTGAAATTATAACTTTGGTTGCTACGTTTGGAACTGTCGTAATAAGACACGTTTTATTAAATTTAACTGAAGAAGGGTGTAAGAATCTCAGATTTACCATAAGTAAGCGAAATGTTGGTCACGGTAAATATTTATTTCGCATTTTAGGTTATTTTGCTTTAGTGAGTGAAAGACTTTCACGTAGAAAACTGTATCGATCGTTATCGTGAATAACGTATATAACCAGAGATAGGCACAGTTATTTCGCGTTATAAAGTTGTTCGCTGATATTAAGCGGTTTAAATAATTTAAATTGTAAATAATAACGCCATAGTTGGAGTAAGTTACGGTTTATAACGTACGCAATGTTACTGAGAGTTGTCGAACTGTTGTTGTCAACAGCAGCCCCCGTTCTAGTTCATTGAACAAGCGTATTTATGTTTCAGGTAATGTATAGTGTGTACAAGTCTTAATCAATTCGTAATTACTGTAACGAGAGGTACCAACACCAAAGTGTGTTGACTATTGACCACTTCACCGCATTGTAATATTATTTCAAGTGTAGTATTGACAACGTGTGTACGATGTAATAGGGGCATGTAGCCTGTGTACTTCTGTTTTAGTCGGATGTGTAGTTTGTGCGCAGTTCCTATTAAATTCACATGATTAAACATCTTGGACTAAAATTTAACGTTTTATGTTAGTACTGGGACGAGGTGTGTATAGTGCTGGAGGCAGGGCTTTTGTCATTGTATATGTTAGAGTCCCGTCTCGCCACACCACTCTAAGTAAATCAAAGTGACATAGCACGCTACAACTTCATTCTTCATCAGTAGTACCCTAAATTCTGAAGAATGTACATTCACATCTGTAATCGTTGAGGCAATCATCACAAAGCATCTGCCACTACGTTGTCTTGTACTTTGAGATGAATGATCTCAAAGTCATAATCCTGGAGGGCTACAGACTATTTAGGAAGTCGTGCACGTAGCAGTTCACAACTTACTAAGAAGTTCCATGCTAGGTGGTCACAGTATGCTTACCGAGCGAGGTGGCGCAGTGGTTAGACACAGGACTCGCATTCGGAAGGACGACGGTTCAATCCCGCGTCCGGCCATCCTGATTTAGGTTTTCCGTGATTTCCCTAAATCACTCCAGGCAAATGCCGGGATGGTTCCTCTGAAAGGGCACGGCCGACTTCCTTCCCCATCCTTCCCTAATCCGATGAGACCGATGACCACGCTGTCTAGTCTCCTTCCCCAAACCAACCAACCAACCAACAGTATGCTTCCGTGTGTGTTTCATTCAGATAACATTGGACCTTCAGGTATACCCAAATGACTGTGGGTGCCTCCAACTCAGTGGTCAAGTATGCTCTCTCACAGTCGTATAAGATCTGGATCGCGATTGTGATTGTACAGAATGCTCGCAGATATACTTTCTACAATTCTCACGTGGCAGAGAAAGATCCCAAGCCGATGTATAATGCCTCAGTCCATAAAGCGTATCAACTAACATGTTGGGACGATACATCATCTTAATCAAGTTATCATTATTTCCACAGCAGTTAGTCTCCTAGTTAAAAATCTGGCTACACATAAATTCAATAGGGTGGATGTTATTCAAGTTTCCCCGTTCCTTCTACTAATTGAGACGCCAGTGGAGCCCAGTAAAAAGGAGGAGAAGGCACAGATCCCGATTGTCCCTCCCCTGTTCAACCCACATTTCGAATTTCTGTTTTAACACAACCTCCATTTTATACATAAAATATAGATAAATAAATAAAAATATAGATATTTTTTACCCACCTCACTCAGTTGAGGTATGTTTTCTACCTTCTGCTGTAATTCTCTCAAACGACCCTGAATCGTATTTGTATTACTATTACGAACTGTTTCTATTCTTTACGGGTAAGGACTGCATTATCGACCTTAAAGTCTACGACTTGCTTGTTTTGCATTTCATGGGTGTCTTTGCAAGTTTTGTTTATTTTATTCTCATCATTACTCAATTCAATGACTTCATCCCCAGCTGACAATACAAAAGTATCTTGATCTTGCATGAGATCATTTATTTTCGCTACTTTATCATCAATCACACGATTAACCTCTTTTTTACACTTATTTAATTTTTGGCCCCATTCTTCACTCTCAAGTTCAATTCTTTTCTCACAATCCCCTATTCTAGTTTCATGAGAATAAACCATGGTCTCTAAATATTTAAATTTATGACTAATTTTTGCTATTTCCTCGTTTGCTGCTTCTATTTTATCAGCCCTTTCATTAATTATATTTTTAATTCTTTTTGCCCCTGTTCTGTCTTTCCTTCTAGCCCAGATGCTAACTCCCTTATTGTTTCAACCATACCTTTATTATTGTCTTGTGTAGGCAATGTATCAGTTGATGCTGTTCTATGGCTTAATCTACTTGTTGATTCATTAGCAATGGCAGTGTCAGGGTCATCACCTCTGAAATCACCATTCACCTTATTTAACCTATCATTAACACTCATCTCTCCTACTTCAGAATCCAGCTCTCCTAATTCACTATTGCTATTATATGAAATTATTTTGGCTTGGAAAACTTCAGTTTCTGCATCAGATGATTCTGGTAAATAGCTATAATCCATTTGATCTTGTACACTTTCCTCTTTACTTATATTGCTAATTTCATCTGGCACGCTCTGTAATGGGCTTGCCTCTTCAATTCATTGCCCTGAGGCTGTAATGCATCTCTACCTCTAAGATTGAGCCACATTTTGCTTTCCCTCAACATTCTGTTACTAAAGAAATAATTACGAAACAGTTCAACAATATTCTAAAAAAATCCTATGGTTGTCAATACTAGCTTCCTCTCCCTAGCTGTAAAGTGATTAGCGTACACGTTACCTTCTTCTCCGGTACGATGCTGCTGCTCGCCGCATTGTTTTTGTCGTTTTGGGTTTCTTCGGCTGCTATAGTCGACCACAGACGCCTATCCTTGCCTTTCGCCGCTCTCTGACGTCGGACTGCAGGTGGTGGAGGTGACAGGTGTTGATTCCAGGTCATTCGCCTCTCCTTCTGTACGCTGCTCTGCTAACTGCTCCCTGAAGCGTTGTTTTTTATAGTGATGAAATAAGACGTAACCCCTTTGGACAACGCACACACAACGTAATCCCGCTGGACCGCGCACACACTTAATAACTTTCCACTTTGATTTGAGTTTTCGCGTTTTCACTTTCAATTACGCTACACGGATTAACTAGCGACTTTTTGTAAATTTTGTTGCCTAACAGTTCAAAGAAACTTACAAAAGTTGAAACAGGATATAATTTTACAGTTCACACAGTGTCGCTTTTATTATTTTCACTGTTTATACACTATTGATTCGGACGTTTTATTATCATTATTACAGTCCACTGTTCTCACTATGACTTTCACGTCTCACTCAGTTCACAGTTCTTGCTATTGCATAGTAGCCTCATCCTTAAATACATGTTCCTCAGCAAGGAGATGCCATGTATAAATTTGGAAGTCAGATCTGGAAGGTAGTCAGATCTGAAGAGACTGAATAAGAGTCCCTAACTGTTCTTTCCACCAATTTGTCGTCTTCTAATGTTTGTGTCCCCAGCACAAAAAGACAGCTCGTCGGTCATGTGATCTTCTTTGGCGGAGGCTGCTATGCCGTAATCTGGAACCTGTGATTGTTCTTTCTTTTTATAGGATGCCACTTGCCCAGGTTAGTCTCCGTATCTACAGAGGGCAAGATCTGTAGAACTGACAATGACGGTAGGCGACACTTTTCATTACCGTATCCTGTTTTGTTATTTTTAAATCATCACATTTTTACACTGTCTTATGACAATCGACATAGCTTTCTCAATTGTACGGTAACTTTTCTGACAACTTCCGATACAGAGTACGGCATGTCCGTTCGAAACTGAGATACATGTTCGTCCCACTAGAACGCCCGAAACAGTCTGACTTGTACAGCCAAAGTGCTTCGTCTCCCAGGCGCGCCAAAGCGACCTGAAAGTGTCCGAAGCACTTCGTTTGTAATATCGTTACTATTACGTTTCTCAAACAAAAACGGTACACCATGAGAGACTGGCATACTGAAAACTGGTATAAATACAATGAACAGTATATAAACAATTAATAAAAGAAGTTAGGCGTTTTGGCGCCTAGCACCCGAATGTGTCGACCAATCAGAAGCAAGTTCAGTACAATTGGGGGGGGGGGGGGGGGCACTCCCATGGGGATGGTACATACTGTACCATCTGTCGCTTGTACCTCGCTCCACTTTTATAACATACGCTACTTCATGTGTATCAAGCCGCATCAAAGCGAGCTTCTAGCAAAGTAAAACATTGGCGGCGACAGCCAGGAGTATCACACTATGATGTCTTTTATTAGGTGTGAGCACTTATGTAGAACTTCTTCCAAGTTCGTATAGGAGACAAGCTGCTGTACTGCACCAACATGCAAGCAGTTGTACTTAGGAGACTATACATAATATAGCAGTTGATGGTCGTTAGAACTCGAAACATATCCAGTAGACAAGTTTGCAAAAGTAAAAGAAGATTAATAGAAGCATTTTGTCGACACTTACGTGCGAATAACGATTTTCATTAGATACATCAAAGTTGCAAAGTATCCAAAATTCAATAATTTTCACTCTGTAACATGTATTAGCGTGTTTTAATATTTCTATATGGCTCTGTTGAACACTTAATATTTCTTGACCTTTTTGTGCTTCTTGTTGTAAGAACATAGGCCTTATGTTTAACTTCAAACCAATATGTTTCTACCGAGCGGTGTGACGCAGTGGTTAGCACACTGTACTCTTATTCGGGATGACGACGTTTCAAACCGGCGTCCGGCCAGCCTGATTTAGGTTTCCCGTTATTTCCCTAAATCGCTTCAGTAAAATGCCTGGATGGTTCCGTTGAAAGGGCAGGGCCGATTTCGTTCCCCATCCTTCCGTAATCCAATGGGACCGATAACCTCGCTGTTGTTTGGTCTCCTCCCACAAATGAATCAACCAACCAGTCTGTTTATAAAACATCTTATACGTTTCCATTCCCCAACAATTCACTGCAAACACAATCATGTAATAAACCAGCGTCCCATCGTGTCCGCCTGGGTTCAGACAATGACAACTAAGGCAACTACAGTAGAGCGTCGATTATCCGAAGTAACTGGGGGACATGGGTGTTCGGAAAACTAGTTTCTTCGGATAATCGAACTGTACATGTTTATTTGCCAAAAAGAAGTACTGTACAGTAAATTTATTCATAAAAACAGGCATCTCTTTTAGAATTACAAAGTAACATACAAAGGCAATTTCAGGAGGAATATATAGTAATAATCTCGTACTTGTCCCTCATAGAAAGGACAACACGTTTACGTTTAAGCATTTTGTATCGTCAGGTTCACTTCTTAACGCAGCAGCACACAAGTGGTCGTAACAGAGAACAGAAGGTGACTGCACCGTGAGAAGCTCTTCTTGGGAGCGCGCAATCCTTCAAACTGCGCGGAGCGGCACGCCTCAACTCTAAACTGGCGCAGCTGTTGCTGTGAACAGCTCTGATACTGCCGCTACTTCTATTGCCAGTGCCAAGCCGACAGAAGTGTGCTGATTGTTGAAACACAGCGACTGGCGGCTTGGCCGGTCAGCAGCGCCTCGTGAAGGCCCCATTAGAAGCAGTGTTCAGCCAGCGGTGGCCCATTGCGGCGACTACTGTGGGAAACTTGGTTTGGGAGTGAGGGGGATGATGGACGGTATGGTGGGAGAGTAACAGGTGCGAGCGATACACAGTTCAGTTAAGCGGTCGTTCGGTTGACCGACGTTCGGATAATCTACGCTCTACTGTACGTGGTTCAGTGTAGTAAGGCAGAAGTCCCTTAATAGCACCACGTGAGATCTGTAAAATAACTGCATTTGTACAGCCAAGTATGAAGGTGACTTCTGAAAACTTCTGATGGGCTGTTGTATGTAGGCTCTCTAGTTTAACGGAGATGAAAAGTGGCGTATTGTTAAAATGGCTGGTCACTGCGAGTGCAATACAGAGCGAGGTTGGGGAAATAGAGCCACAGGATGTTTAAAGTATCCCCTGCTCCCCACCCCCTCTCCTGGCAGAAGTACAAGACAAGTCTGATGCACTGCTACTCGAAACCTCCCATGGCAGGGGGCGGCAGGCAGCTCTCGCCAGAGGAAAATACGAGCGTGCCTAAATGAAAGAAAGAACTGTGCCCTGCGAGGCGGGGCTGGAGCGGGCGACCCGGCCCTTCGTCTAGAGGGCGCCGCCCTTCGCTCATCGGAAAACGCCGAGATGTCTTCTCCCCGATGGGCCGCGCAAACCGCAGTCCCATTCCGACGGAAGGAATGTGTGTGGAAGACTCGCCGATATTAAACACGTCCTACGAACGCGCTCCTACTTGTCACAAAATGTAGTCGCCAGGACGCATTTATTAGAATATTGATTTTTCGGAGCGGCAGAGGGAGGTAAATAAATTTTGCGAGCCCCGTGCTGCTGAAGAGATGTCTGTGGGGTGCCCGGAATAAGGCAAGTCTGGAAAGCTCCTCCGTGGATGTCCAAGTTTATTCTGATAGCTGGACTACCCGTGGTCCTTTTACGAACAGTACAAGCAGCTCTCAGAGCTTGTGACGCGACTCTTAAGCTAAAAATTGTTAAGAGTACAGGTACGCTAAGTAAAATGCAGGGTACACTGAAAAAATCACCTAGTATGCTAAATATATGACTAGTAAACCTCTGAATGAAACTCCCATTCATAAATCAGCTCCAAACGACTGATTATTTTACAAATGAGTTCATGTGTTAAATATTTGATGTTAAGCGTGTAACCGAGAAAAAGTTTAGAAAATGTTTGAAATTATGCTTCAAGTTTTTTGCAATAGCCTAAGTGCCCTGATTATGACATACTGGATGGATCAATTCTGAAAAACATGCCCCTCATTTTAAGCAAAAGCAATTTTTCCCCCATCTCAATATCTACGACGTCATATCTCCTGACTATATGTCGTAGAGTTATATAATTTTGGTTGTACATTCAGTGATATATACAGGGTGAGGAAAAATTCGAGCACTCGAACTTTACAGCACGATTCCTCACATAACAGCAACACAAAAATGTATCTCATAAAATTTCGTCCTGCGCATATTTCCGGCATTAAATGAACGTTAAAGATTAGCAATCTGGCAACGCTGTAATCACGTATACGGTAACTACCTCTGTCAGCGCAAAGCTTGAGTACTGTGCAACTGGTGCAGTGGATAGCGTCTTGGGTTAGCACACAGGATGTCGGAAGTTCGAGTCTGACTCAAGGCATATTTGTTTTTATTTGCCAATTGCATTCCGCCATATAATATTGTAGTATCCGCCGTTTCGTAAGCCACATGTACCGACATTTACGTAGTACATGTTTGGAAATTACTAGTGTCGTAAGGCCGTAACGAAATGTAATGGACCTGAACGTGTCAAGAACAATAATTGGTACTAAACGATGACACCCTGGAGAAGGATACACAGAAAACAGGTTTGGAATCTAGTAGCTGTAGTAGTGTGAAACACTTCGCGACCACGACGTGCAAAAGGCTTCTTTAAAAGCTGACCAGTGAAAACAATTGTACTTCCATTTATGTCCGTAGCATGTAAGTGCAAATGTTTCGTATAAGACCCACTGCAATTGCTGTATGACGATTAAGACACCAGGCACTTTAACACGCAGACTACATTTAGCAAATAAAACCAAATACGCTTCTACCCAGAATGGAGCCCTTGAACTCCTGCATGCTAACCGAAGACGTCAGCCACTGCACCAGCTGCACAACATTACTCTTGTATGCTGACACAAGTAGTTACCGTAAATGGGAGTACTGTGTTGCCAGATTGCCAATCTTTACCGTCATTTACTGCAGAAAATATGCCCAGGTGCGAGAGCAAGCATGTAAGGAATCGCGCTGCGAAGTGCGAGTGCGCGAATTTTTCTTCACTCTGTGTAGATACTGCTGAAAAGTGTGTTACTAATAGAGTTAGTAGTTAACAGAAGAAGAGAAAGAAGAGAAGAGAAAGAATGAAAAGGTTCTGGGAGAAGAAGACGAAAATGCAGTCCACGAAGGGGCTTCCCCTTGGTCCTGCAGAGGCTGTAACGCAAGAAGAAGAAGAAGTAGTAACTTAAGACTTCATGTCTGAAGCTGAAGTTTTAGTTGATGAACAGCGAAAATGCAGTGCGCGATCGCGATAAACTTTTCTTCTGTTATCATCTTGTCCGCAGCTCGTGGTCGTGCGGTAGCGTTCTCGCTTCCCGCGCCCGGGTTCCCGGGTTCGATTCCCGGCGGGGTCAGGATTTTCTCTGCCTCGTGATGACTGGGTGTTGTGTGCTGTCCTTAGGTTAGTTAGGTTTAAGTAGTTCTAAGTTCTAGGGGACTGATGACCATAGATGTTAAGTCCCATAGTGCTCAGAGCCATTGTTATCATCTTCTGGCCGGAGGAGGGGGGGGGGGGGGGTCAACCCAATATGTTTCGTACAGCTTTGAAATTATGTGCAAAGTTTGCCGGAAGTCACTAAGTGCTCACATTCTCAGATATTGGATCAATAAACACCGAATATTTGCACAGCATCAGTTACGCTGCAACAAGATGCACACACAATTTCTCACTGTAATACTTTTCCTACTCCGTTAAACTTTTATGTAGTATTATTCTCTTAATAACTCTATTATGATAGCATGTTAAATTCGTATATTCGGTCAGTTTTTCTAGATGAAATGAGTAATTTGTGACGAACGGTGCGTGAAAGTTTGTATCTTTCCGTTACCCTTTGTCCTCGGTGTTAGCACTATGAGAGTCTGTACTGGGCTTTTCTCGATTAGAGGGAGGCACTTTGCACAACAGGTGGCGGCAGGACAGCGGCAATTGTGAGGTGTTGGTCCTGGTCAGAGCACACCCCCTAGAACGCAAAAAGGCAAATTCTGGTGCTCAACATAATGAGGAACCATCCCAACTGATCATCCACATTAATTGAAACCAAGGATACATCCATCCGACGGAAAACGTCTGTTTTAAATGAATATCATTGCGGGATGGCCCAGTTAAGCGTGAAACAAATGGTTGGCACACGACTCACATAGATATATAAATGGGAGGAGCGATCTTCTAGGTATGAATGGAAACAAAAGGACTCTGTAACAAACAGATTTATTATCCTTGAGCATCAAATTCACCCGCTGACAGCTTTAAAAGAACCAAAAGCTAGGTATGGAGGATAAAACACAGCTACGATAATAACTCGCAGACACGGCCAGTCATTGCGTAAGTTGTTAATTGGCGGAAAGATAGGAGCGAACACCATAAGACTGGCAAAAATATGCACTGAGAGCAACAAGCTTAACACGTGATTAATATCGCGTCCACAACACCTGAAGGGAGCGAGTTACATTCGCTTCTAAACTGCTTCGCAGCTGTGACAATGTACGATCTTACCAATCGGGCAGTTGTGTAAGTAAACAGGCTGGCGGCAGCAGAGGCTGGAAAATGTGATCTCTTCCCTGCCTTGGACTTACTGATTAAGTACAGGCATCCCTCCAGCTGCAGCAAGGCTTGTGTTATGTCTCCTGTCCTAGCCTGAAGTCTTTACTTTACGAGGTGCTAAAATGAAGTATACTTTACGAACGCTTGAAAAAAAAGAAGTCTGTTCCCCAAGAGCCTTCTAAAAGATGGTTGTTTTCCTGCTAGAAGTGGAATTCGCCGTCAATGAGAACGGAGATTCTGATTTACGACGAACGAAAAAATGTACCCGAGGTAAACAATCTCCTACTCTTTCCTATCTCATTAACTTCAGCCAATCGCCCAGAGGCGGGAGGTTTGAGCCGGGGGACTTCTCCCACATCACGGTATGGTTCTGAAATTGACGAATGAGAGACTCTGCACTTAGGCACATGACAAGAACGCTAGCTCTTGCGGAGAATACAGAATGACCCAATGACAATACGGTATTCTGAAAGATTTAACTGGACACTACTCCGATGTCTCGTAAAGGTGTGTTTACACCTGTGCTCCTTCCGGCTAGTTGCCGTGAGGATTTATCTTGTCGCACAGGGAAGTAGAGACGCCCAGTGTGGACACAGGTGTGAATGAAATCACTCACACGCACATATTGAGATAAAGGCATGCAACCTAGACGCGTCCCTCTACTTGCGGGTGTGACAAGCACAGTCGCACAGCAATTAGGAGCGAATCGTACAGGTGTAAACTCATCTTAACGAACAGTCAATTGCTTTGAGAGAAACCATATGTCTTATCTGCCGAAAGGTGTTCTGCGAGGAGTTCCATGCTTAATTTGGCAGAGGAATGCGTGTCCCACAACATTCCTGCAGTGTGTGGTGGGGTAACGCCAAGGCCAACCTCGACACACGAGTAGGTGGACTTCCCCATGGTAAACCAGTTTTATAGCACCATATTCATTTCAAGAGGATCCTTATCTAATACACCCAACATTTGAGCTTGCAGGTCTACGAAAGCCCCACAAACTTCATAAGAAATGCAGAAAATAATGAAACGAAAACGGTCACTGGAAATTCAGATCTGCCGTTACAGAGCTGATCAAAGGTTGATGCATATGAACATCTGATATAATATATCAGATATTATGTTAGTGGTCGTTTTCAGGCAAAAATGGTCACTTTATACAATGACACCACTGTTCATGATACAAAATTTCTAAGGGTTTCGTTGCCACTTGTCGACAAACCGCATGTTGGCTTCTGCCTCGAGTTCTCCGGCGACGTTCATCTGATGACTTTTTCTGATGTTTCACCAGCACGAGTGGCTGTCATTGACGGAGTTTCACCCTCCATTGCTGGTGGTGGACTGGAGCCGAGCTCGCGGCCGTAGACTTTATGTATCTGGCGCGCCAGTGTGCAAGGGCTTCTTATTTCCGGTGCGGTTCTCCTCTTGCCACCTGCTTCTCTGAACAAGCGCGTGTGATGATGCTTCTCTACAACCAGAACATCCGTGTTGGCAAATTTTACTACGTGGTCGGTCTCATACAGCGCAGTCTCTAAAAAAAAAAAATGGTTCAAATGGCTCTGAGCACTATGGGACTCAACTGCTGTGGTCATCAGTCCCCTAGACTTAGAACTACTTAAACCTAACTCACCTAAGGACATCACTTACACGCATGCCCGAGGCAGGATTCGAACCTGCGACCGTAGCAACAGCGCGGCTCCGGACGGCCGATTTCTCCACCTGCCCAAACCTGCAACGTCGCTTATGTTCTGTGATCCTGATGTTGATTGATCGTCCACTCATTCCAACATGAACTTTTTTGCATGTGCATGGAATGCGCTATATTGCCGACATGGCAAATGGCTCCCTCTTACACTTTGCCTATCTGCGACCCTTTTTGATATTTTTTTCGTTTTGTAAATAGTCTTTACGCCGTGTTTGCGCAATGTACGTCCGATTCTGTCCGTCACTCCGTGTATGTATGGCAGAAAGACCGCACCCAACATTTCTTTTTCTGATGTGTCACTTCGCTGAGTGTTTCACTGTATTATACTTGTAATATAACTCGTGGAGTACTCATTGCTCCTCAGAACACTTTTCAGGTGTTGCATTTCGCGTGTGAAGTGCTGCGGCTCACACACCGAATACGACTGGTTTAATCAGGGTGTCATCTCTTCCGGCGGACATTCAGAGGAACCTGCGCAACACAGAAGCCCTACCACCTCGGCTGTATGGATTATCAGAGATCCATAAGAATAACGATCGACTAAGATCGATTGTTAGCGCTCTTGACTCACCGACATATAAACTGGCAAAACTGTTGGCGTATCTACTCTAGCCGCACGTGGGGAAGACTGACAAAAACGTAAAGGACTCGGGACATTTAATTGAGAAACTGAAGGAACTAAAACTTGCATCAAACGACGTCCTTGTCAGCTCTGATGTTGTCTCTTTGTTTAGGAGAGTATCACTTAGCGACTGTCTTGAACACGTCGATTCCATTTTCCCGCAATACATCAAAAAGCTCTTTCATGCACGTCTCACGACGAGCTTTTTCACGTGGAATGGTAACTTCTACGAACAGCTGGAAGGCCTCGACGTGGATGGTCCTCTTAGTCCAGTGGTGGCCAACTTCTTCTTGGAAAATTTCGAAGCACAGTCATTGGACTTGGCACCTTGTAAATCTAAAGTTTGATGCAAATACATCAGGATATCTTCATTATACGGAGCCATGGTGAGGAACAGCTCGGTGACATCCTAAGAAACTTGAACAGCCTCCACGGCAACATAAAATTTATCATGGAAGTAGAAAAGGGCCAAAAACTACGATTTCTAGATGGTGGCCAACTTCTTCTTGGAAAATTTCGAAGCACAGTCATTGGACTTGGCACCTTGTAAATCTAAAGTTTGATGCAAATACATCAGGATATCTTCATTATATGGAGCCATGGTGAGGAACAGCTCGGTGACATCCTAAGAAACTTGAACAGCCTCCACGGCAACATAAAATTTATCATGGAAGTAGAAAAGAGCCAAAAACTACGATTTCTAGATCTAGAAGGGATGGTGAAAACGTAGAACATAGCGTGTATTGAAAACCGACATACACGGACCGATACCTGCACAAACTATCAAATCACCACCCGAGCCACAAAAGAGGCATGATTAACATGCTCGCAAAGCAAGCAAGACGAATATGTGAGCCGCAGCACTTCATACGGGAAATGCAACACCTGGAAAGTGTTCTGAGGAGCAATGGGTACTCCACTGGTTATATTAGAAGTATAACAGAGTGAAACACTCGGCGAAGCAACACATCAGAACAAGAAATACTGAGTGACGGACAGAATCGGACGTACATTGCGCAAACACGGCTTAAAGACTATTTACAAAACGAAAAAAATATCAAAAAGTGTCGCAGATAGGCAAAGTGTAAGAGGGACCCATTTGCAATGTCGGGAATATAGCGCATTCCACGAACCGCGGAAAAGTTTATGTTGGAATAACTGGACGATCAGTCAACATCAGGATCACGGAACACACGCGACATTGCAGGTTGGAGCAGTTGGAGAAATCGGCCGTGGCAGAGACAGCGTTGTGTGAGACGGGCCACGTAGTGAAATGCGCCGACACCGAAGTTCTGGCTGTAGAGAAGAGCTGTCACGCCCGGTTGTACACAGATGCTACAGAAATACACAAACACGGGAATAGCTTCAACAAGAAAGAGGAAACCCTCAAAGTAAACGGACCCAGGCTTCCCGTGCTGCAGCGAACGGCCGTGGCAGGTGGCAAGACGAGAACCGCACCGGAAATGAGAAGAAGCCCTTGGACGCTGGCGCGTCAGTCTGGGGCCGCGAGCTCCGCTCGAGTCCACAACCGGCAAACGAGGTTGAAACATTGACAATGCCAGGCACTCGTGCTGGGAAAAGTCAGAAGAATCATGAGACGAACGCCGTCGAAGAACTCGAGAAAGAAGCCAACAGGCAGTTTGTCATTGTTCATGATCTTTCCAATGAGATGAAGATGACTGAGAAAGCTTAAGTTTCCAGCTCGCACCAATGCTGACGTGAACCTCCAACGAGAGGAAGGTACTGGGAGTACATTTCTTTAGTCGAAGTGTTATTTAAGGTTCATAGTTTTGCTTTGATGTGTAAGGAAGTGGGAGCAATAAAAATGAACTGACAGTAGCAATTTTCTCGAAGTGTCAATGGAAGAGTTGTTTACGTGCTTATACCACACCTCACGGCTAACAGTGAGCTCTTGACCATATTTAAATACTTCTAGAACGGAACAGAAAGTGAAGCAGCTTCACGGAGACGTATCCTCTTTAATATGAACAATATATGACCACTCTAGTTATGATGAGACTGGACTAATTCACCAGCTGCTCGTATGATGTATAATACACTGTACTTCTTCTTCTTTCAATTTATTTATTTTTATTTATTTATTTATTGTTCCGTGGGACCAAATTAAGGAGAAGTCTCCATGGTCATGGAACCAGTCAGTACATGAAATTATAACAAGATAGTAGAAACAGATAAACTGAAATATAAGAAACATATTCAGGCGACAAGGCGTAAGTTTAAATAAAAAAAATCAACAATGTAACACTGGAATTTGCTTAATTTTTCAGCTCTTCCAGGAGCTCCTTGATAGAACAGAAGGAGTCAGCCATGAGGAAACTCTTCAGTTTAGACTGAAAAGTGTTTGGGCTACTGCTAAGATTTTTGAGTTCTTGTGGTAGCTTATTGAAAATGGATGCAGCAGAATACTGCACTCCTCTCTGCACAAGAGTCAAGGAAGTGCAATCCGCATGCAGATTTGATTTCTGCCTAGTATTAACTGAGTGAAAGCTGCTAACTCTCGGGAATAAGCTAATATTGCTAACAACAAACGACATTAAAGAAAATATATACTGTGAGGGCAATGTGAGAATTCCCAGACTATTGAATAGGGGTCGACAAGAGGTTCTCGAACTCACACCACACATAGCTCGAACAGCCCGTTTTTGAGCCAAAAATACCCTTTTTGAATCAGAAGAATTACACCAAAAAATAATACCACACGACATAAGCTTATGAAAATATGCAAAGTAGACTACTTTTCGTGTTGAACTGTCACTTATTTCAGATACTGTTCTAATGGTAAATAAAACAGCATTTAGTTTCTGAACAAGATCCTGAACATGGGCTTCCCACAACAACTTACTATCTATCTGCACGCCTAGGAACTTGAACTGTTCCGTCTCCGTTATAATATGCCCATTCTGCCTGATCAAAATATCGGTTATTGTTGAATTGTGAGTTAGAAACTGTAAAAACTAAGTCTTACTGTGATTTAGCATCAAATTATTTTCCACAAGCCACGAACTTATTACATGAACCACATTATTTGATACTGTTTCAATGTTACACACAAGATCCTTCACTACCAAGCTGGTGTCATCAGCAAACAGAAATATTTTTGCATCACCTGTAATACTAGAAGGCATATCATTTATATAAATAAGAAGCAGCAGTGGCCCCAGCACAGACCCTTGGGGAACGCCCCACTTAACAGTGCCCCATTGGGACTGAACATCACTACAATTCTCAATATTGCGTAGAATTACCTTCTGCTCTCTGTTCTTAAAGTAAGAGGCGAACCAATTGTAAGCTACTCCCCTTACTCCATAATGGTTCAACTTCTGCAGCGGTCAACAATTAGGAAGATTAGTAAGAAACTTAAAAAAGCAGACTAAAAGGTGTCTTTAGTTGATCCTTCTTTAGAAAGCCATAGCCGTGGAGGACGTGAGGTAGGTATTCCTGTCAGCGCCCATGGCAGACACTAAGAAGTGCCATTAAAGATAAGTAAAACGTACATCCCTCGACCTGATTAAAGTTCAGTTGTGTTAGACCGCAGTAAACGTAGGTAATGTGGTCATATGTATAAGCCTCACATAGTTATAAAAATATGGAAAAAATAGTCAGTAGAAGATGAGCACAGTGGTGTTGTGAGCACGGTAGTGTGGGGGAAATAAAGGCTGCAGTGTAAATCAGGAGCGCATTGCATACCGATGGAACTACACCATACAGCCGAGAACTCGGGGAGCAAGAGCACCAGCGGCTTCCGGAATGTTGGCACCCCTGTCTGCTTGTTATTCCGAGGGGAGGCCGAGTTTTAAACCCCGCTCTAGTGGCGCTTCTCGCACCAACCCGCTTAGCGTAATTAAGCGTAGCCGTCTCTCAATTAAAAGAGGCAGGATTGGAGACGGTGAGGTGGTGAGGGGGGGGGGGGGAGAGCTAGGGGAAGTAAGCTGCACAGTGCCTGGTCAGGCTGCAGGCAGCGCCCCGTGTGACAGGGGGCTCAGGCAGGCGGGACACGCCATCTGCCGCCTTAGCGGGACTGCCACGCCGCGGCAAAACAGTGCTACCGACCGTACAACACGCAGTGTAATTCAGTCGCGTCTATCTTTCGCTCGAGACGGTTCACACTCAGACAAAAAATTTTTAAATGCCATTACTGTCACCCATCGCTGTTGATACTACAGGGTGATTCAAAAATAATACCGCAACTTTAGGAATTTAAAACTCTGCAACGACAAAAGGCAGAGCTAAGCACTATCTGTCGGCGAATTAAGGGAGCTATAAAGTTTCATTTAGTTGTACATTTGTTCGCTTGAGGCGCTGTTGACCAGGCGTCAGCGTCAGTTGATGCTAAGATGGCGACCACTCAACAGAAAGCTTTTTGTGTTATTGAGTACGGCAGAAGTGAATCGACGACAGTTGTTCAGCGTGCACTGAGAATCCGCGGGAAACAACTCAGTATGAACGTGACTCGCCTAAGGTGAACGTTTTCTGTGCCATTTCAGCCAATAAAGTTTTTGGTCCCAATTTCTTCGAAGGTGCTACTGTAACTGGACTACAGTATCTGGAGATGTTAGAGAATTGGCTGTTCCCTCAGCTCGAACAAGAAGCACAACAATTCATATTTCAGCAGGATGGAGCGCCACCACATTGGCACTTACCTGTCCATAACTAGCTGAACGTCAACTACCCGAGGCGATGGATCGGCCGCCAGGCAGCCCGTGACAGAGCACTTCATCACTGGCCTCCAAGAAGCCCTGATCTTACCCCCTGCGATTTTTTCTTATGGGGGTATGTTAAGGAAATGGTGTTTCGGCCACCTCTCCCAGCCACCATTGATGATTTGAAACGAGAAATAACAGCAGCTATCCAAACTGTTACGCCCGATATGCTACAGAGAGTGTGGAACGAGTTGGAATATCGGGTTGATATTGCTCGAGTGTCTGGAGGGGGCCGTATTGAACATCTCTGAACTTGTTTTTGAGTGAAAAAAAACCTTTTTAAATACTCTTTGTAATGATGTATAACAGAAGGTTATATTATGTTTCTTTCATTAAATACACATTTTTAAAGTTGTGGTATTCTTTTTGAATCACCCTGTATTTTATTCACAAATCCCAGGACCGTAGTTTCAGGCTTTTTGGTCGTTTTAAAAAGGAAGAAGTGCATGGTTGCAAACACATAAAAATTCAAAATACATCAGACATGTCTCCGCCACAAGGTCAATCTCCAGTGGCTGTGTGTGGAATCTTACCATTTCTGACAACCTTTGTATAAATAAAAGCTACCACACATAACAGAAGCAAACATTTTCCAGTACCCTAGGGTCTCAATACGAGACATTTGCGAGATAATTGTAAGTGTATCTCTAAAAAGCGCCGTTGACTTCACTGTGAAATACTGCCCTGTTATATTATTATTATTATTATTTTCTTAGAGGTGTGGTCTGTCTATGCAACTAAATAAAACGCTATATATTTTCACGTAATCGCATTTCGCTTCCTTTTATTTATGACACAGCATCGGTCACCTGAAATACATATTTGTTTAATGCACTGGTTACAGCAGAATCGTCAGCAGCACAGACTAAGAAATGGATATGATTGGGATTGGGGGTAGAGGGGCGTATACGTTTCGTAGTGCAGTAGCTAAATTATAGACACTAACATGGCAATGGTAACTCTGCTAAGGCTGTGTTGAAAAACATGGGCAGCCGATGGTTACTGAGGCAGTGGTATGCCAATGTCATTAACAGTCATGTTGATCTATCTCAAGTTGAGCTGCATCTCGCAATCCTGGCGATGTAGCGGAAGTGCAGAGTATGTATGGGATTGGCCAGGGGGTTCCTACATCAGAACCACAGGGATCTCGATTCATGTGTGATTGAAAGCCATGCGTCAGAATAACAAACATGTCATAATCCTATATAAATGTTTATTTTAGCAGAGATACGCGCAGTCTACTTACCGTGACGCGAGGACTATACAAGTCACCACCATGTTTATGTGTCAACAAGTAGCCAACGCTGGATGGGGCCACCACCTCAGCTAGTGCAGCTCCGAGTGGTAAGCCTGCCACCTGTGGACTTGGCGCCATTTGGCGGATGAGTGGCTCCCCTGCTCTTTGCAGCGACAGCAGGTCTTTTGCCTTGGAGGGCAGCAGTTCCCGTTGAGGGCAGTGTGGTCCACTGCATTCCAGCCTCCAGCATCTGAACGAACATTCCTGCAACCGCCCGACATTGTACACTCCTGGAAATGGAAAAAAGAACACATAGACACCGGTGTGTCAGACCCACCATACTTGCTCCGGACACTGCGAGAGGGCTGTACAAGCAATGATCACACGCACGGCACAGCGGACACACCAGGAACCGCGGTGTTGGCCGTCGAATGGCGCTAGCTGCGCAGCATTTGTGCACCGCCGCCGTCAGTGTCAGCCAGTTTGCCGTGGCATACGGAGCTCCATCGCAGTCTTTAACACTGATAGCATGTCGCGACAGCGTGGACGTGAACCGTATGTGCAGTTGACGGACTTTGAGCGAGGGCGTATAGTGGGCATGCGGGAGGCCGGGTGGACGTACCGCCGAATTGCTCAACACGTGGGGCGTGAGGTCTCCACAGTACATTGATGTTGTCGCCAGTGGTCGGCGGAAGGTGCACGTGCCCGTCGACCTGGGACGGGACCGCAGCGACGCACGGATGCACGCCAAGACCGTAGGATCCTACGCAGTGCCGTAGGGGACCGCACCGCCACTTCCCAGCAAATTAGGGACACTGTTGCTCCTGGGGTATCGGCGAGGACCATTCGCAACCGTCTCCATGAAGCTGGGCTACGGTCCCGCACACCGTTAGGCCGTCATCCGCTCACACCCCAACATCGTGCAGCCCGCCTCCAGTGGTGTCGCGACAGGCGTGAATGGAGGGACGAATGGAGACGTGTCGTCTTCAGCGATGAGAGTCGCTTCTGCCTTGGTGCCAATGATGGTCGTATGCGTGTTTGGCGCCGTGCAGGTGAGCGCCACAATCAGGACTGCATACGACCGAGGCACACAGGGCCAACACCCGGCATCATGGTGTGGGGAGCGATCTCCTACACTGGCCGTACACCACTGGTGATCGTCGAGGGGACACTGAATAGTGCACGGTACATCCAAACCGTCATCGAACCCATCGTTCTACCATTCCTAGACCGGCAAGGGAACTTGCTGTTCCAACAGGACAATGCACGTCCGCATGTATCCCGTGCCACCCAACGTGCTCTAGAAGGTGTAAGTCAACTACCCTGGCCAGCAAGATCTCCGGATCTGTCCCCCATTGAGCATGTTTGGGACTGGATGAAGCGTCGTCTCACGCGGTCTGCACGTCCAGCACGAACGCTGGTCCAACTGAGGCGCCAGGTGTAAATGGCATGGCAAGCTGTTCCACAGGAGTACATCCAGCATCTCTACGATCGTCTCCATGGGAGAATAGCAGCCTGCATTGCTGCGAAAGGTGGATATACACTGTACTAGTGCCGACATTGTACATGCTCTGTTGCCTGTGTCTATGTGCCTGTGGTTCTGTCAGTGTGATCATGTGATGTATCTGACCCCAGGAATGTGTCAATAAAGTTTCCCCTTCCTGGGACAATGAATTCACGGTGTTCTTATTTCAATTTCCAAGAGTGTAACTTGCAGGGTGAGCTTTTCTTCTGCATCATATCTCTACGAGAATCGTGTTAGACAGTCACGCCGCTGGTACTTCGCACATGCTGCCACACTGCGCAAAGTAGGGCACACTTCTCTGAGTGGGCGAAAACAGTGTCAGCAACGATGGGCGCAGACGACGCAGCCAGACACTCCACCAGCTGACGGCATAGGCGGTGGTCAGTGGGGCGTTCATGGGGACGTGACCATGGCGTCACCGTACTGCGAATGCTGTGGAGATATTTGACTAAAAGTATGTTACCTTCCAGCTGTATTTCCCTAACAACCGCCAACCAGCACTTCTCTCTCCACTCCCCTCCACAAAAATGGTTCAAATGGCTCTGAGCACTATGGGACTTAGCTTCTGAGGTCATCAGTCCCCTAGAACTTAGAACTACTTAAACCTGACTAACGTAAGCACATCACACACATCCATGCCCGAGGCAGGATTCGAACCTGCGAGCGTAGGGGTCGCGCGGTTCAAGACTGAAGCGCCTAGAACCGCTCGTGCCACCTCGGGCGGCTCGCCTCCACACCCCGACCTCTACATCACAGTGGCCACCCCGCCAGTGGGCAGCTACAGTTTCTTATCGCAATACAAAACAGTAGAATCACCAAGACAGTACTAAACAAATACCAAATCTGCTATTAAAATTTACACAGTAAAATGGGAAGCTTCATACAGTATGTCTCAAATAACAAACCATGAATACAACAGAAACCTTAGCCAGAAAAATGCCTACACCTAACACTGAAAAAGGGCATATAAAAGAATAATGAAAACTCCGCCTCCCTTGCGAAAATTTTCTGGTCCCTACCCAGGTTTCGCCTAGAATAACCTAGCCTTCTTCAGAAGCATAAAATTACTATAACATGCCAGAGTAAGGCACATTCAACATTAAAAATTAAAACCTATAGTACCGTGGTACCATGTCGAAGTAAAATTACTTAACTGAAGTCCAGCCCCGGCATCACTTTACCACGCGGTCGGTTGGCAGCAGCAACTATGTTGGCACTCGAGTGGGATTGGAAAGCAACGTTTTTTATGATAAATTCAGACAGAGAAACTGCTAACAAGTTTTTATGTTTCATCAATGATGTAATCAATCTCATCATCAACAACCTTTTGCCATCTAGTGTGTAAATTTTCAATTGCAATTTTTGACCAAAATGTCTGGAGATGGCACTTTGGACATCACCTGCATTTCCACATTTTGTGCCAAGCAGAAAATATAGCGATAGGAATAAATGGAAATACGGTGACGCATTATCGAGCAATTATGGTGGGTAAGGCAGTACTTCCCACCCTTGATTGACTTTTCCCAGGGTTCGTCTTGCGCAGTGTGGTTCAAAAAAGAGGCTCTGAGCACTATGGGACTCAACTTCTGAGGTCATTAGTCCCCTAGAACTTAGAACTACTTAAACCTAACTAACCTAAGGACATCACACACATCCATGCCCGAGGCAGGATTCGAATCTGCGACCGTAGCGGTCTCGCGGTTCCAGACTGCAGCGCCTAGAACCGCACAGCCACTTCGGCCGGCCGCAGTGTGGTCTTGCATTATCATGTTGAAGAATAAGACCTTTTCTGTTGACAGTCGCTGGACACTTTTTAATTAAAAGTTGATTTAGCCTATCCAGCTGTTCACGGTAAAGATATGCATTCATGGTTTGTCCAGTTTTCAGTACTCCAAAATGAACGGGCCCACGAACACTCAAGCAAACACACAAAAGTGCCCTTTGGGGTTTAAACGTGGCTTAGCTGCACTTCGTGGTGATTCATACCCAGAGAGCTACTGTCTTTTCGTTTAGGCTAACCATTTCACCATAAACTGTAAAAAAATTAAGATTTCGCTAGTTACGAGTAAAAAAGAGTCTCTAACCAAAAAATATTTTTGACTCCACTGTGAAGTACAGAATGAGATGGTAGATGACGAACGAATACCTACATCCGCAGAAACGATATTATTTTCCAGTCCACCTAACAATAATAATGATAGAACAGCAACTAAGGAAAATCAGAGAACATAGGAATGACAATATTTTCCTAGTTGGTATAAATCCAAACTTTTGAATTAAACCTCTATGTAATTGGGTTTAAATTCCATCCATGCTCTAACTCATCAACAAACAAAATAATGCTTTAGCACGTTACGTGTTAAAACTTGTGTCGTGCTTTCACTTGGATGCTACATTGTACTCGCCTCTGCAGTGAGTTACGACTTCTTCCAGACTTCCCCCGAATCATCTCGCAAAGCTTGACGCCATCAGTTCACTGCTCCAGTTCAGCTGAACCATCAGTTTACTATGTCATGGTTTGAAAACATTTACAAGAATTATTTGCAAGGGAATGGTAAAACTGATGGAAGCCAACCTCAGGGAGGATCGGTTTGAGTTCTGGCGGAATATAGGAATAAACATGACATAATATAGGAAGCCTCCGACTTACTTAGATGGGTTGAAGAAACGCATAGCTACATTTACAACATTTATAGATTTAGAGAAAGCTTTTGAAAATACTGACTGAACTATACTCCTTGAAATTTTGGAGGCAGTAGGGATAAAACACAGGAAGCTAAATGTCATTTACAGCGTACAGAAACAATACTGCGTTTATGGACATAGAAGGGAGAGAATAGTTGAGAAGGAAGTGAGACACTTTTATAGCATATCCCCCCCCCCAGTGTTATTCAATCTGTACATTGAGCAAACAGTAAATGAAACGAAAGAGAAATTTGGAAAGGGATAGAATAATAACATCGAGAGTTCCTTCTGATGTTGTAATTCTGTCAGAAACTTCAAAGGACTTGTAGTAGAATCCAATCAGGCGATGCTGACGGAATGAGATTAGGAAATGAGGCATCCAAAGTGCCACTTCGTCAGCAAAATAACTTATGAAGGCTAAACTAACGATGATACAAAACATGCAATAGCAAGAAAAAAATTTTAGAGAAATAGAGAATTTTTAACATCTAAAACAAATTTATGTGTTGGAAAATCTTTTCTGCACGTATTCGTCTGGAGTGTAGCATTGTGCGGAAATGAAACGGCCAAAATAAGAGAACAGAAAATTCTTAAATGTGGTGCTAGAGAGGAATACTAAAGATCATAGATCATATGGGTGGACGGAATAACTAATGGAGAGGTAATAAATCGAATTGGCAAAAAAGAAAATTATAGCATTTGCGAGGTGCCGGGGCTAGCAGTGTATTTAACACTCAATTCTTTTAGAATCTACATATGTACATGATGCTCTAAGGCCCCCCCCCCTATTCTAACTCCAACTTTTGCTGTTGCACAAGGATAAAAAAAATACGCGAACTGACTCTAATCAACCCTGCCAGTGGAGTAGAAGACAGTTTGGCACCTGCAATAATTTAATTTGATAAATAAGTTAAATAAACGAAGGTTTCATTAACATAGTGAGGAATGATGGGGTTGCTCTACCGATTAACAGAATGAAAGTTCTGTCCAATATAACAATATGATTTATTAAGACTAAACACAAAATAATAAACAAAAACACATGAAACATTTACAATACATCAAATTGGCTCAAATTGGATACTCAAACAAACGCTGTGAATGTGAAGTTGTCCCTAAACTAGATTGTGAGGATTATGACGAAGTGGTATGTGCAGCCAATTCCTTGCAACTCAAATCTTAGAGAAAACACATAGCCAACCCAACATTAATTGCTGCTACCCAAGACAGAACAAAGTTAGAAAAAAGACGAACAGGCGTGCTCTGCTGAGCTCTGATTATCACCTAGGAAAATCCCTATCTACCGGTGCTGCGGACATACACTACCAAACTGTCTTCTTGACTGCCAGGACACGATCTGGCGTACCGGAGCCGTTGGCTGGTTGCTTCGACGTCCTTGACCGAAAGGCGAGAGCCGTCTGCCCACAAGAGCACCTGTACAAAACCGAACACAGAACATTCCCGCCCCCACGACAGTGGCCGTGGTTAAACGTTCCAATCAGCAACTCGAAAACCGGCGGAAAATTCCACTCCATTGCCGGAACGCTACTATTCCACCAATGGAGATTCTTGGCGCCAATTTCTGCGCCGATCTTGCTTCGTCACGGAGCTATGCCCTGAGCAAGCCAATCACAGTTACTATTTTGCAGAAAGCGCGGGAATTTTCCCGCCACAGCTGCCTGGGTACACAAGTCATTCCCACGCCTCGCTGGTAGCCCGCCAGAAAGTGTTTTCGCTAAGTTTCTGTGAAGTAACGGAACCTCTAGCCCAGCCGCTACTTCAGGCCCTGTGGGCGTGCCTCTTGACAATGTCGGCGTCTGCAAAGCATTCAATCGACTTCCTCACACCCGTCGGCTTAAAGCTTTCCAGATCAGCAGAGCCCGCCTGTCACCGGACCACCCGGGTGACGAGAGACGCTGCGTGGGAAGTCCGCGTGTGAAGGAATAGCAACTTTCCACCACATGCAATTAGAGAGGAGAATCGTAAGATAGAAATATGAGAGGGGGCTCATGCCACCTCTCACATTAAGGGACTAAAAGAGGGTATCACTTGATAGAACATATCCAGGAGGGAAGTACACATACTGGCGTCCAAAATTAAAGCAACAAACCGAAATTTTGCCACAAAACAGTATTTTCAGTTGATAGTAAAGTAGAAACAATACGAAGAACACAGAACGTAAACAAATGCAACCTACAAAACGTTAGACTAAAATGTTCTTCGTTTTTTCCAACTTAACAGATCTACATAAGAATTCCGACAACTGGTTAGTGCGCTCAGCGTCGGGCGCGACCAACTCTCGCAGCAATAGCGGCCTGTCAAACGACGGGGCATACTATGAATGATGTCATCAATCCCATGTTGAGGCAATAACGCCTACTCTTCCAACGGCGCTGCTCGCAAGTCTGGGAGAGTGGTTGGTGGATGCTGACGAGCTGCAACCCGTGGCCCTAGTCCATCCCAGACTTTCTCTATGGGATTCAAATCGGGAGAGCGAAATGGCTCTGAGCACTATGGGACTTAACATCTGTGGTCATCAGTCCCCTAGAACTTAGAACTACTTTAACCTAACTAACCTAAGGACATCACACACATCCATGCCCGAGGCAGGATTCGAACCTGCGACCGTAGCGGTCACGCGGTTCCAGACTGTAGCGTCTAGAACCGCTCGGCCACACCGGGCGGCCCGGGAGAGCGAGTAGGCCGCGTGCAATGTCTTCCATTTCCAAAATATATCAACCACGCGTGCTCCATGAGGTCGAGCATTATCGCCCAGCAGTACGAAGACTGGGCCCACAGCACCTTGAACAGTCGCACATGAGGTCCTAAGATCACGTCATGGTACCTGACAGCCGATTTAACAGTACAATTTCATGAAGAGGCGTCCGAGTGGTCGACATAATCCCTGCCCACACCATTGGGAATCATCCTCGATATCAGTCTATTTCCACGTTGGTTGGATCCCTAAATCATGTTCCACGCCCCCTCCAGATGTGAATTCGTCGAGAATCACTGTCGAGACCAAATTGGGACTCATCTGTGGAAAGAACATTGCTCCAATGTTCGACCATCCAGGTGGTATGTTGACAGCTCCACTCTAGACGTTCCCTTCGGTGAAGACGAGTCAGAGGCAAGTCTCCAACAATAAAGACCACTTCGCCAAACCCTTCTGTACGCCGTTTGCCTCGATACAACTTATCCAGTGGATGCTGCGATGTCAGATGCCAGTTGCAGTGCAGTACTAAGGCGGTACCGTCGTGCCCTTACGGCCAAATAATGGTTCTCTCTTTCTGATGTTACACTTGGTCGACCTCGCCATGTTCTTCGGAATACATTTTCGATCTCTATAAACCACATCCGAGAATCAACACAACGATTCACATTAACCCGTCGGGCCACATAAATTTGCGACTGTCCTGCTTCCATTATTCCCATGCCCGTCCACTGCACAGAGATTGGTAGGAGTCTTCTCTCTGCCATACTGCATAGCCTGTGGCTGCACACATCGATTGTGGGTATGGGACTACCAGTTAGATAGGTGCCCTGACGTCATCGTTGGCGTGGTTGTCCGTTGACCAGATGTCATTTTCTGTACAGGACACGAGACACACGAGACACACATCCGTAGACATTTTGCGCGACTATATCGAGGATTAAACTCAGGACGGGGAAATAGCGGTTTGTTGCTTTAATTTTGGACGCCTGTGCACATTCATGTCGCAAAGGCTAAAGCCTTGTCGACGCAACTGCCCTCATTAGTCAAGTGCTCATCGTTCAGTTCCCTGAAATCGTCAGATCCTATCCACTTATCGATATATTCCAGATACTTCATCGTAGGCTGCCCTCTTCGTATGAAAACGGCAAGTATGGGATGCAGTCACGTTATGGTGGTTCCAGTGAAAGAGCTGAATATCCATTTCCGGTCAGATATTGTGTTACCACTTTGTATGGTGTGATGCAGTATGTTGTATGTCATTCTCAGTCCAACGAAATATTATGAAATTTGCCTTAAGTGAATTAAGGAAACTAGGGAAACCTATTCCTCGATGGCCAGGACGTTTGTAGACTCCGAAATGTACTGCTGTTACTGTTGTTACCACCACTTAAGAGCAAGGTAGAAATTCGTTACCCATGCGTGACCTGACTACGCAGCGGTACACATCTAGCTTCTAATAAACGTTGTTATCTTCTACTGTGTAGGTTCTGAACTACATTTTCT
Source organism: Schistocerca cancellata (assembly GCF_023864275.1). NCBI lineage: Eukaryota > Metazoa > Arthropoda > Insecta > Orthoptera > Acrididae > Schistocerca > Schistocerca cancellata. Next base: position 173,386,139 of record NC_064631.1, read on the forward strand.
GCCACTGTCAGGAGGCGAAGCTTTTACTGCTGTGATTATTAATTCACAAAGCGTCGAAGATGAAATAAAATTGCTTCCTTCTTGCTTTCAATAGAATCTGTCTGTATAATAAGCATCTACTAAGAAAACTGTTGTAGTTTTCGTTGTATTTTTTTCCCAATTGTAGTTAAAAGAGATATACTTCGTATATAATTGGCTTAGAATTTCATATTGTCGAACAATACCATATACTATCAAAAAAAGGTTACAATCAGCTACGAAATATATTTGCTTTGATACGCTCGTTGCACACGAGCTTTGTGACTGGTAGATTCTGACCACATTGTAGCACCACTATAGTTTGTTTGTATCTTTCTGGCTACGTAAGTATGTTTTGTGTAGCGCTACCAACCTTACCGCTAGCTTTATTTTTGATCTAAGAATGTTCTCTCCCCCTGCAAATCGTCACATTGTGTTACGTCCTTTAGTTATGTTCTATGTATTTATTTCACGTGTAGGAGAACAGAAAGAGTAGTGATGGAACTGAAGATGTAAATGGTGAGTAAGTGAGGGGGAAGGGAGGACAAAGATGAGTAATCAGCGAACGGAAAGTAGTGGAATGGACAGACTGTAGAGGAAAATGAGTAAGTGAAAATGGATGAAATGAAATAGGGGTAGAGAGAGAGAGAGAGATGGAAAATATCTTTTTTTCTCATTACGTGTATTTTAAAATATTTGCTGTACAGCCTCGTTTCCTCCATTCTTTTGGTCATTAACTAACTGTTACGGTATATTAGTGCTTAAAGAAAGAGGAAGTGTCTGTCTTCACTCATTGTTATGATGTTCATAACTTTTTCTGTTGTGCTTGACCTATGGAAATCCTGTTTCAGTAGATCTGCAAATGTTGAGTGGTTTGTACTATATTCCCATGCCCGGATGTGGTCTTTATATCTTTTGTCAATTGTCGTGCCAATCATTCCACAGCACACGCATTCACAGTTCGTACAAATGGGCTTGTGGTTTCCAGAGTGTTGGTATCGGTCCTAGATGTGGTTTTAGTTAAGAGATGTTTTAGTGTATTGACTTATTTTTTGCTGCTACTACAGAACAAATGCAACTACTGCTGTCCCAATATTACACTAACAGAAAAAAATCACAACACCAAAAAATAATTAATGCTGAGTAATGAAAATTTGGGAATATACGATTAATTTTGTAGGTAACATACGAGAATATAAGTGATTGATGTAAGTGTGAGTTAAGCCATTGCAAATGTGAAATACTGCTACATTAATAACCGGTGTAGCCGCCAAAACGTGGATTGCAGGCATGCAAAAGTGCATGATTTGTGTTGTACGGGTGTTGGAAGTCAGTTTGTGGAATGGGTTTCCACATTTGTTGCAATTGCTCGGTTAGTTCATGGACGTTTAGTGCTGTTTGTGGATGACGCTGGGGTTGTCGTCTAATGATGTACCATATGTTCTCGATTGGAGACAGATCTGGTGATCGAGCAGGACAAGACAACGTGTATATACTGTGTGAAGCAAGTTGGGTTACAACATTGGTATGTGGGCAAGTGTTATCCTGTTGGAAAAGATCCTCCGGAATGTTGTTTATGAATGATGTACAAATTTGCAGTCAGGGTACATGGGAGAACCACGAGAGTGCTCCTCCTGTCATACGAAATCACATAACTCCCAGCGTGGATCCAGTGTGTTTAGCAGGCAAAGAGATTGCTTGCAGGCCCTCAACTGGTCTCCCTCTAATAAACACACGGCCATCACTGGCACCGAGGCAGAACCAGTTTTCATCAGAAAACATAACAGACCTCCACCCTGCTTTTCAATCAGACCTCACTTGACACCACCGAAGTCGCAAGCGGTGGTGGTTTAATGTCAGTGGAATGCACGCTGCAGGGCGTCTGGTTCGGACCTGTGCTTGAAGTAACCGATGCGTAACAGTTCGTTGTGTCACTGTGGTGCCAACTGCTGCTCAAATTACTGCTGCAGATGCAGCACGATGAGCCAGAGCCGTGCTCCAAATACGATGATTATTCCCTCTCGGTAGCGCCACGTGGTCGTCCAGAGTCCGGTACAGAGCGACCGTACATTCTCGTGACCACCGCTGCCAGTAATGACACACAGTGGCTACATTAGTACCAAGTCTTTCTTCAATATCGGATAAGGAACATCTAAATTCTTGTTGCGCAATTACACCACTTCACTGAGGTGTTGATAATGGCGTCTTTATCGCCTAAAACGCATTCTTGACTTGCATCAAATCATCACGTCCAATCTCAAAGGTAAATAACTCTCACGACAGTTACAGCATGTATTTAAAGCAAACCTGATTTGCATCCTTATAGTGGTGCTACTAGCGTCTCTCGTATGCAGTTAGCACGAAGCGTGAATACACATAAACTGTTAGACGTAGAAGCACGCTTACCAACCTTCGTTTACGTCCCACATCTCGTTCTTGGTGTAGCGTTTCCTTCCTTCAGCTTATGAACTTGAAAATGATGAACACTATGAAATATCAGTTAGATAATAGACCACATAAGATATATAAAAATCCCAATTACGACAACACCACTCTCCAGCGATTTAAAACACATGTAAAATTGCTTCACTGTTAGTGAAACCATTAACCTATTGCCATTAATAACACAATAAAACTGTTCCGTATTCAATCGAGAATACTACATACAAAAATAAAATTTATTAATGGATTCAGTTGTTGCAGGAACACTAGCCAACATCTTCACGAATCATATAGAAGAATTAATAATTGGAGAAATGTAGTAATAAAGAAAAGCTACATCACCTGCTGGGGCACGTACATGGATGACATAATACGCACGGAAGATGAACCTCAGAAGAAAATATAGTTCACAAAGATAAACACTGAAGCGTCAAAGAAACTAGCATAGGCATGCGTATTCAAATGCAGAGATATGTAAACAGGCAGAATTCGGCGCTGCGGTCGGCAGCGCGTATAGAAGACAACAAGTGTCTGGTGTAGTCGTTAGATCGGTTACTGCTGCTACGAGTCATGTTATCAAGATTTAAGTGAGTTTTAACGTCGTGTTATAGTCGGCTCACGAGCGATGGGACACAGCATCTCCGAGGCAGCGAAGAAGTGGGGATTTTCCCGTACGACCATTTCACGAGAGTACCGTGAATATCAGGAACCCGGTAAAACATCAAATCTCCGACATCGCTGCGGCCGGAAAAAGATCCTGCATGAACTGGACCAAGGACGACTGAAGAGAATTGTTGACCGTGACAGAAGTGCAACCCATCCCCAAATGTCTGCAGATTTCATTGCTGGGCCATCAAAAAGTGCCAGCGTGTGAGCCATTCATCGAAACATTATCGATATCAACTTTCTGAGGCGAAGGCCCACTCGTGTATCCTTGATGACCGCACGACAGAAAGCTTTATGCCTCGCCTGGACCCGTCAACACCGACACTGGACTGTTGATGGCTGTAAACATGTTGTCTGGTCGGACGAATCTCGTTTCAAATTGTATCGAGCGGATGGAGGTGTACGGGTGTGGAGACAATCTCAACAATCCACAGACCCTGCATGTCAGCAGTGGACTGTCCAAGATGATGTAGGCTCTGTAGTAGTGTGGGGCGTGTGCAGTTGGAGTGATCGGGAACTCCTGATACATCTACATACGACTCTGACGGGTGACACGTACATAAGCGTCCTGTCTGTATCCATTCACGTCCGCTGTGCATTCCGACTGAGTTGGGTAATTGCAGGAGGACAATGCGACACCCCACATGTCCAGAATTGCTACAGAGTTGCTCCAGGAACACTCTTCTTACTTGAACACTTCCGTTGGCAACCAGACTACCCAGACATGGACATTATTGGGCATATGCGAGATGCCTTGCAACGTGCTGTTCAGAAGAGATCTGCTTCCCCTGCTACTCTTAAGGATGCCTGCCCTGCATGATTCATGGTGTCAATTCCTTCCAGTACTATTTATGACGTCATGTTGCGGCACTTCTGCGTGCTCTCGGGGGCTCTACACGATATTAGGCAGGTGTACCAGTTTCTTTGGCTCTTCAGTGTAAATAATAATATAAAGTTTCCAACAGAAGAAGAACAAGAAAACATGCTCAGCTTGAATCGATACTGTATGTACCGTTCCATGATTAAATACGATGTTTTGCAATTGTACGTTCTTAAAAGGACAGCATCATCGAGAGATATTCACGGGTGCGGCCACTTGCCGTTTTTCTCTCTCTCTCGTAACGCGGCCCCACCGTGGGCGCCACGAAACTCCCATGATGTAGGATGGAACGTTGATTTATTACGTTGTAGAATATTTATTATGTTGTAGAATATTTATTTAATGTTAATATGTTCACGCACGTGAAATATCCTTTACAACCTATTCCCATCTTTCCTGAAGCGATGTCAGCCATTAGTTTGGAAGCAGACAACTCTTGGTAGACTGTAGTAGTGCCAACTTTGTTTCCTTGGGCTTGAGTGGCAGAGATCGACCACAGGCAAAACTTTGTCAAAGAGAATGTTAGAACATAGGGTTTAGCGGGAAGAGGTTGGTCAGGCTACCCCCTCTACGGAATACCAGAGGCTCTCAGGAGCTCCGCCATGGTAAGGGGCTGTTCTGCGAAGAAAGGGTAAGCGAGTGGACGTGCCTTCAGCATGTCCGTCTCGACTGGTAATGGAGAAAGGTATTGGAATACTAGATATTTGTGACTAACCCACTCTTTTTCAGCCCAGCGTTGAACAGGCAAACCAATGATTCCGCTCATGGTTATTTTGATTATTTTCTGTTGTATTATTTTTGTGTATTGAGAGTGATATATGTATGTCTTTGTGTTCACGCCACGTGGTAGGCAACGTTAGGCTTGGATAGTGAAATTGTCCATCTATACGATAGAGTGACTTTCAATTTATTTATGTGTGTTAGGAATTTTGGAAGGATTTATTGATTTTTAATGTGTGTTTTCTGTGTATTACGAATAGGGGTCACGTGCTCCACGTGTGACGAATTAGTAACAAGGCAGCTACGCTCGCCTATAGAGAAACTCCAGTAGAAGCAATAGATTATTTAAATAAACTGCTACCGCCTCACGGTACAGGCATTTACACAGTTTCAACCGTTTGATTAAAATCTTGTGTAAGCATGTGGAAAGGCTCTTTGAACCCACGTGGTCATAGCCACCACGTGTACATGCAGTATCCTTTGATACTGGCTAAATTCTAACTGAAGACGCTATACAGTACCGAATAAGAATATAGAAAAGAAAGCTTTATCGTCTAATGCCAAGCCGATCTCTGTCCTCACCCCATTGCATGCTAGTATTGAATCTGTGCACTAGGTGCAAGTCTGAGCTCTTGTCTATCCTGTCCCATGTTTTTTAGTGTTAAAGTAGCGGGAACATTACTAGTGGCTGATGAGATGCAAGCCCGTCTGTCAAGAATTCAACCTTTCCCAGAAATAGTGTGCGTGTTGCGTGCGGTTGTGTAAAATAATAAAAGGCTTCACCTCCACCTAACATTATATTAAATTAGGAGGAACATCTATGAAAGAAATAAAGAAAATTTATTCAGAATAACTTCATTATGCTCTGCTTGAACAAACCCTATACCCCTTTAACAATTATAAATACTAATGGCACAGACTGCCAATAGGTATGCTGCGTTCTATGACGGAAAACTCCTTCATTGATCCCTCCAAAAGAATCCGTTGCCCATTATTACCAATCAGGGCCTAAATATCGTTAGACACTGCCATAATTGCCGGCAGTCTTGTCGGTTTCTACTGACCGTGGACCTGCGTGTTTAATATCGACACCCATAGAGAGCTGTAATACAGATGAAGGAGGTTTCTGAGAACCTATGACAAAAAAACAGTGTAAACTAATTGCAAAATTCCTCCTTATCGTTAAAGAAAGTAAAATATCCCTAAACCTACCTATAACTAAGAATATATAATTTCCCCACGAACAGATAACTTTTAATGAAGGCAACTTCTGCCAGAATCTGTTTCAAGTAATATACCCCCAGCGACAGTCCCTTTTCAAGCTTTCTAGACGTAAATGTAAGAAAAGTCAGTCACAACTATGCCTTCGACGGATACAGAAAACGCACAACAGATACAATAATAAACGCCAAACAGAATAAATAAGATTACTCTGAACACTTTTGAATATCAGTAAGAACTAGCCACTATAAAACAGATAACGTTAAAAATGGGTATAAAGAAACCTAATGTATAAACTTAACGAAAAGAAAGACATACACGATGAAACAAAGAAACGTAATCATACCAACACATACAAACAACGTAACCACAAGAAAACCGCATACAAAGACCTACCACAATCAGTTCACGTAGGTCACATATTTCTGAAAAAAGGGTAGACGTGTTGCCTGCAAAACATGAAACTGAGTACGGAAACACATCCCTAAACTAAAGCTGCAATCAGACTGATATTGACAATCTGGTGTCTACCAGCTCAAGTGCATGGACCGTAAAAAAATGTACATTGGAATGACTGGCAACCCGTTTGACACAAAATATAGAGGCCACGTCAGGGTATGAAAATATAATACAAACCACACAACATTTTTAGACCATCTTAAACAGGAATATAATAAGACAAGGACAATAGAAAAGATATGAACATCGTGTCGATGAGTAAGGGCAGACACCTCCTCGCTTTTCAAGAAAACTCCCATATACCTTAAGCATATGTAGCAAGATACAAAAAATAGTAGTAGTGCTACATTGAGTGTTATTCACATCAAGAAAAGTATACAGGGTGAAAAATATTCAAACCGGCAATCTTTGGGAGGTTGTAGGGGACATCAAAACAAATATTTTTCCCTAATGTCATTTTTTGCTATAAGAATTATTTAAACCGGTGGAGGCCGTATTACGCTCTTCAATTGAGGCCGTATTAAGCTCTTCAATTGTTAGAGGCAGTATTACGATCTTCAGTTGTTAGAGGGCGTATTACGCTCTTCAGTTGTAGGCAACTGCTGTCCACCAGTGTAGTAGTACATTGTCTCTGTTTACTAATGGAGCGATACACCTGGAGTGAGTACACTGATATGGTTGGTGCGTACTATATAGCGCACCACAGCGGACGAGCTGCACAGCGGGTTTATCAACAACAATATCCTAATCGCCGTATCCCGCATCATACGACCTTTGCTGTTGTGTACCAATGTCTGCGTGAGACTGGATCATTTAGCAGATTACCTGGACAGGGACGCCGTCGCACGGTAAGAACGCTGCAATTTGAGGAAGCTGTCTAGCACCATGTGGAGCGGGATCCTTCAATCAGCACTCGTGCAATTGCACGTAAAATGGGGACGAATCAGACGAGTGTAAGAATAGTCCTTCGAGAGCATTGTTACGTCCATGTCACTTACAGCGTGTCCACAACCTGGAACCAGTTGATTATCCACCCAGATCATAGTTTTCGCAGTGGTACCTGGAACAGTGTGAAATGCATCCTACATTTCCATCCTCTGTGTTGTTTACCGATGAAGCAACGTTCGGGCGTGATGGAATCTTCAACATGACAATTCGCATGTTTGGAGTCAGGATAACTCGCATGCCACAGTTACTAGCGCTCATCAAGTGCTGTTCTTCGTTAATGTGTGGGTCGGTGTTATTGGGGACTGTTTAATTGGGCTGTATCTGCTACCTAGGCCCTTAAATGGCAGGCACTATTACAAATTTCTCGATAGAGCATTGCCAGAATTGCTGGAAGATGTTCCCCTCCCTACAAGGCAACGCATGTGGTTCCAACATGACGGGGCGCCGGTACATTTCAGACGTCGTGTGCGGCGATTTCTGAACCCTTCGGTTCCCAGACACGTGGACTGGCAGAGGTGGTCCTGTAACATGGCCTACTCGATCACCACTTTTTTGTGTGAGGAACAATTCAGGACACTCCTGATGTTTTCGTCCGTGTCAGACAGAACATGATCGGAAAGTGTATCCTTTGTTTATGTGTCAATGGAGACATTTTTGAAAATCTACGGTAATGGAAATTGGGTTGTGTTAATGTGTTCTCTCTTGGTCATAAAAAAATGGAAAAGTGTTTTTTGGTTCAATTAATTTGCAGCCAGAGAAATCTTCATCTACCGGTTTAAATACTCCTCATAGGAAAAAATGACATTAAGGAAAAACATTTGTTTCGATGTCCCCTACAACCTCCCAGAGCTTGTCGGTTTAAATACTTTTCACTCTGTAGTTCTTAAAAGCAGTGATGGATTAGAGCAAAATAACACACTTTTGTGCTGAGTGCATTTTATCACCACTCAGCATGCAGTAATTTCTTCACAGCTAGCCGTGTGTCGGTATAAGGCTCCCATGTCCCTCATGCTAATGATTCAAACTGTCTCAAAGTTCAAAACAGGCCGGTAAGCCGCACTTGCTTTTCTTCTCGACATAACGTATTGCGGTCTCCATCTGTAACGTTCCACTAACACAATAGCGGCCACGTGCTCACACCAGTCATTACTGCAGGAGCAGCTTTTTTCTCTACTCAGAATACTAAAAATGGGCTCGTATATGGAAAAAACGGTAAACTACATATCCTCACAATTTAAATACTAGAACATCATGTTTTAAAGAACATCATTTACTCCATTCCTTTAAAATAATCGACGTAATTGTGAACCCAGACCATGAGAAATTAATTAGAATATTAGTTTGAGAATGTTCGACCAAGGTGTTAACAGTCTCCAGCTTACCATTTCCGCCAGCGTATATACCGTACAAGCTATCTGTAGATTGTGAAGGCTTTATACACAAACCACATGTGGAACAGTGGAAAGTGCCTCAGCTGACTAGTCAACAGTCTGTCATTTAATATCAACCGGTAATAAGTCAGTGACCTCGCACACTATCCTCCTCATGTGGACCTCATGTGGACTTGATGAAGTTGTTTCATAGTTTTAGTAAAAAAAGAAAATTATTATGATTTCTTGCTACTAATCATACGCATTCCGCTGCTGTTGTTATGTCGTATTTCGTGTTTTTTCACGAATTGATCCTATGATGTTTGTTGTATAACTGAAACCAGTAGCCACCAGTTAAGTTAAAATTGAAGTTAAAATCTTTCGATTTATTAGCGAGTAATATTTTCTCTAAAGTAATCGATGTTTCGACCCCTCTGCTGGGATCTTCCTCACCATCTTTCGGTGTCCACTGCTGCTAGAGCACTGTCAGAGATCAGCGTCGCGTTCTCTTATAAAAGGGAGTTTTCTCGCATTCGTGCTGGAGAAGTGGTAGTATCGGTTAAACTTCTTATGGCCACCATTGGTGGTCCATCGTCATGGGCTAATATTCCCGTACTGATACAGAAGAAGGGGTGTTATTTTAGAGAAAATATGACATGGCCTAATAGCCCGGAATATTTTAACTTAATTGACAATGGCCATGAAAGCCTGCAAACTTACATTAGTTAAAATTATTGTAATTTCACTGATACATTTCATTTGTAGATAATGTAAAAATGATACCAAACATATTTCCCTAACTCCTGACAATGAGGAAGTACTGCAGATAGTAGTGGGGAAAGGTATACAAATCAAAAAAAGTTTTGCATCATCCCAGTTCCCAGAACTCCTGAAGATAGACGTTGGCTGTGGGTATTCTATCACAGTCACAGTCCCTTTGACTGTTCAGAGATGTCACTAAACCCGCCCAAAGATGTAAACAACCATGCATGAGCAGCGCCTATTAGATGTCACTAAACCCGCCCAAAGATGTAAACAACCATGCATGAGCAGCGCCTATTAGACAGAGCGGGTCCGACAACCGATCAGTTCCAGTCACTCCACCAGGAAGGACGTGCACAGCTCGTGTTGCCTGTAGTTCAGCAATGCCTAGACGGTCAATACCGCGGTTCGATCGTGTCCGCATTGTTACTTTGTGCCTCGTAGGACTCTCAATAAGGGAAGTGTCCAGGCGTCTCGGAGTGAATCAAAACTATTTTGTTCGGACGCAGAGAATATACAGAGAGACAGCAACTGTCGATGACATTCCTCGCTCAGGCCACCCAAGGGCTACTACTGTAGTGGATGACCGCTACCTAAGGATCATAGCTCGGAGGAACCCTGACAGCAACGCCACCGTGCCGAATAATGCTTTTAGTGCACATACAGGACGTCGTGTTACGAATCAAACTGTGCGCAATAGGCAGCATGGTGCGCAATTTCACTGCCGACGTCAATGGCTAGGTCCATCTCTGCAATCACGACACCATGCAGCGCCGTACAGATGGGCCCAACAACATGCCGAATGAACCGCTCAGGATTGGCATCGCGTTCTCTTTACCGTCACAATCGTCGGAGACGTGTTTGGAGCAACCCGGTCAGGCTGAACGCCTTAGACACACTGTCCAGCGAGTACATCAAGGTGGAAGTTCCCTGTTGTTTTGGGGTGGCGTTATGTGGGACCGAGGTACGCCGCTGGTGGTCATGGAAGGCGCCGTAACGGCTGTACGATACGTGGATGGCATCCTCCGACCTGCAGCATATTGGCGAGGCATTCGTCTTCTTGGACGACAATTCGCACCCCCATCGTGCACATCATGTGAATGACTTCCTTCAGGATAAGGACATCGCTCGACTAGAGTGGCCAGCCAGCATGTTCTCCTGACACGAACCGTATCGAACATGCCTGGGATGGATTGAAAAGGGCTGTTTATGGGCGACGTGACCCACCTACCACTCTGAGGGATCTACGCCGAATCGCCATTGAAGAGTGAGACAATCCGGACCAACAGTACCTTGATGAACTTGTGTATAGTATGCCACGACGAATGCAGGCATGCATCAATGCTAGATGACGTGCTACTCGGTATTAAAGGTGCCGGTGTGTACAGCAATCTGGACCAGTACTTCTGAAGATCTCGCTGTATGGTGTATACAGAACAAAAGTTCTCTACTTTTTAGACGAAATAACGTCCACATTGTACTGCACAGTGACTCTCGGAACACGTATATAGGAGGACAGGACTAGACGTCAGAATAAGACTGATGACTTACAACAGTGCAGTGCAGCGGAAGAGACCATTATGTAAGATGACTTATTTCTGCTTCCAATACCGGCACCAGCAAGGAGTGGGGGCCCGCGACATCAGTACCGCGGGCTGCTGGGCTCCGTCTGTCACGCCTAATGAGTACTCTGGGATCGCCGGCAAGTGGGGGCGGGGGGCGGCGTGGTGCGGCGCACCGCGCCCTGACAAACGCCCGCCGCAGGCGCCCGCTCCGGCCGCCGCACTGCTGGCCAATTTACATCGCATTACGGGAGTAAATTGCTGCGTCCTACAGCAAGACGTATAGGTGTGGGCGGCGCCCGGCGCCCGGCGAGGAGCGAGGTGCCGGGGCGCAGTTCAAATTTCAATACTCTGCGCGCGGCGCGCGTTATTTAGTGTTCCCCGGGGCGCGTCGCACCGCCTCTCGTGCGGGGGCGGGCCGGAAGCGGCTGGGGCCCCACCTGTCGCGGCGACACACTGCCTGCCGTAAATCTGGACCACCCGGAGGCGCCCCGCAGCCAGCCGCAGCGAGCGACTGAATGCTCTGCGCCGCTCACTGTCATCTGTAAATCAGCGCCCTAAGAGTCCAAAAATCTTGCTTAAGGGCTGTACCACACTTCCGCCTAAAGCCACAGAATCACAGACTGACCAGTCGGTCAGCCCTCACCCCTGATCCGAGATGATGTGCCCCAACACGTTTGCCTTTGTGGTGTACGATTTTATACGGGCCGGGTCGAGGTTCGTTGGCTCCACCTGTGCGCCGCTATCTGGTCTCCCGAGCCCTAAATGCCCCCCCCCCCCCCCCGTCAAACTTTTCCCTTCTGTTTTGGCGTGGTGAAAACTGCCACAGCACGGGGTTCAGGTAGGGTCCTCCACGCAATTGTAGTGCGCCCCCACGCGATGGGTCTGCGACCGACTCAGCAAGGCGGGTTTTCCGAAACATCAACCTCTGAGTTGCTTTAAGGTACGTTTAATATTCTGAGAATGGAAAAACTGGTAGAAGCCGATTTCGGGGAAGATCAGTTTGGATTCCGTAGAAATCTTGGAACACGTGAGGCAATACTTATCTTAGGAAATAGATTACGGAAAGCCATACCTACGTTTCTAGCATTTTTAGAATAGCTTTTGACAACGTTGACTGGAATGCTCTCTTTCAAATTTTGATGGTGGCAGGGGTAAAATACAGGGAGCGAGTAGCCATTTACAATTTGTACAGAAACCAGATGGCAGTCATGAGTCGAGGGACATGAAAGGGAAGCAGTGGTTGGGAAGGGAGTGAGACAGGGTTTTAGCCTCTACCCAATGTTATTCAATCTGTATATTGAGCAAGCAGTAAAGGAAACAAAAGAAAAATTCGGAGTAAGAATTAAAATCCATGGAGAAGCAATTAAAACTTTGAGGTTCACCGATGACATTGTAATTCTGTCACAGGCAGCAAAGGACCTAGAAGAGCAGCTGAACGGAATTGGCAGTGTCTTGAAAGGAGGATATAAAATCAACATCAACAAAAGCAAAACGAGGATAATGGAATGTACTCGAATTAAATCGGATGATGCTCAGGGTATTATACAGGGTGAGTCACTTAACGTTACCGCTGGATATATTTCGTAAACCATATCAAATACTGACGAACCGCTTCCACAGACAGAACGTGAGGAGAGGGGCTAGTGTAATTGTTTAATACAAACCATACAAAAATGCACGGAAGTATGTTTTTTAACACAAACCTAAGTTTTTTTAAATGGAACCCCGTTAGTTTTGTTAGCACATCTGAACATCTAAACAAATACGTAATCAGTGCCGTTTGTTGCATTGTAAAATGTTAATTACACACGGAGATATTGTAACCTAAAGCTGACGCTTGAAACCCCCGACGTTCAGTTGTGTGTTGCAACAAACACGGGCCACGGTCAGTGAGCAGCATCTGCATGGCCATGTTTACGATGACGACCGTGTTTACGAGTGTGGCTGTAGTGCACTGTTGTGGTTTGGTCTAGCTGTCGCAGTGTCCGCATGTGGCGCTTGCTGCTATTGTTATTCTGCATTCGTCTCCGCACGCAGACCAACTGTAGTACACCGTGTTACCAGACGTCTGTGATAGTGTAGTGTTGTAGGAACTGTGACCATGGTGTATTCGAACTCTGAAAAGGCGGACATGATACTCATCTATGGCGATTGTCGACGAAATGCAGCTGAAGCCTACAGGGTGTATGCAGAACGGTACCCGGACGGAGAGCATCCAACGTGCCGCACATTGCAAAACATCTACCGCCAACTGTATGCAACAGGTATGGTCGTAGCACGCAAACGGGTCCGTAACAGGCCCGTCAGAGGAGAAGCGGGTGTAGTTGGTGTGTTAGCTGCTGTTGCCATGAACCCACACATGAGTACACGGGACATCGCGAGAGCCGGTGGACTGAGTCAGAGTAGTGTCATGCGCATACTGCATCGTCACCGCTTTCACCCGTTTCATGTGCAGCGTCAGCAATTACATGGTGATGACTTTAATCATCGAGTGCAATTCTGTCAATGGGGAATTAACAGAGAATGCGTTGCAGTTCTGCCTGTTTACCGATGAAGCGGGTTTCACAAACCACGGGGCAGTGAATCTACGGAACATGCATTACTGGTCCGTGGACAATCCTCGCTGGCTCAGACAGGTAGAGCGACAGCGACCGTGGACTGTAAATGTATGGTGCGGAATCATTGGCGACCACCTCATTGGTCCTCACTTCATTGCAGGGGCCCAAACAGCTGCAACATACATCGCGTTTCTACAGAATGATCTGCCAACGTTGCTCGAAAATGTCCCACTGGAAACGCGTCGACGTATTTGGTATCAGCATGATGGTGCATCTGCATATTCAGCAATTAACACTAGGCTGACCCTTGACAGGATGTTCGACGGGCGTTTCATAGGACGTGGAGGACGCATAAATTTGCCAGCCCGCTCTCCTGATCTTACACATCTGGACTTCTTTCTGTGGGGTACGTTAAAGGAGAATGTGTACCGTGATGTGCCTACAACCCCAGAGGATATGAAACAACGTATTGTGGCAGCCTGCGGCGACATTACACCAGATGTACTGCGGCGTATACGACATTCATTACGCCAGAGATTGCAATTGTGTGCACCAAATGATGGCCACCACATTGAACATCTATTGGCCTGACATGTCGGGACACACTCTATTCCACTCCGTAATTGAAAACGGAAACCACGTGTGTACGTGTACCTCACCCCTCATGGTAATGTACATGTGCGTCAGTGAAAAAGACCAATAAAAAGGTGTTAGCATGTGGACGTAATGTGCTGTTCCAGTCTCTTCTGTATCTAAGGTCCATCACCGTTCCCTTTGGATCCCTACGTAATTCGGTGCTCTCCGATACACACGATCGAACTTCGGAGGAGTGGTACTCAAGCGTCAACTTTAGGTTACAATATCTCCGGATGTAATTAACATTTTACAATGCAACAAACGGCACTGATTACGTATTTGTTTATATCTTCATAGGTGCTAACAAAACTAACGGGGTTCCATTAAAAAAACGTAGGTTTGTGTTAAAAAACATACTTCCGTGCATTTTGTTACGGTTTGTATTAACCAATTACACTAGCCCCTCTCCTCACGTTCGGTCTGTGGAATTGATTCGTCAGTATTCGATGTGGTTTACGAAATATATCCAGCGGTAACGTTAGGTGACTCACCCTGTATTATGAAATGAGACGCTTAAAGTAGTAAATGAGTTTCGCTATTTGGGGATCAAAATAACTAATGATGGTGGAAGTAGAGAGGATATAAAATGTAGACTGGCAATGGCAAGGAAAGCCTTTCTGAAGAAGAGAAATTTGTTAACATCGAGTATAGATTTAACTGTCAGGAAGTCTTTACTGGAAGTATTTGTATGGAGTGTAGCCATGTATGGAAGTGAAACGTGGACGATAAATTGTTTAGACAAAAAGTGAATAGAAGCTATCGAAATGTGGTGCTACAGAAGGATGCTGAACATTAGATGGGTAGATCACATAATTAATGAGGAGGTACTGAATAGAATTGGGGAGAATAGAAATTTGTAGCACAACTTGACAAGAAGAAGGGATCGATTGTTAGGAGGCATCAAGGGATCACCAATTTAGTGTTCGATAGCAGCGTGGAGGGTAAAAATCGTAGAGAGAGACCAAGAGATGAATACACTAAACAGATTCAGAAGGATGTAGGTTGCAGTAGGTACTGGGAGATGAAGAAGCTTGCACAGGATGGAGTAGCATGGAGAGCTGCAACAAACCAGTCTTTGGACTGAAGACCGCAACAACAACAACAACATAATATTCTGAGAGGCTTTGATAATCTTTGTGGCCTTTCACTGTTCTACTCTTAAAAGAAATACAGTAGTTGTTGTTGCTAAATAGAAGAATAAATACTGGGTGGCTAGCTATAGTTACACAGATGTTGAATAATAGTTGCCCACCATGATCAACTTGTGGCGCAATGCGTTACGATGTTAAGAAGCACAGAGACAAAACATTAACCACTCCCAGGAGACACCATGCTAATATCTTGTAAAACCAGCTCTACTATTGATAATGGCCTCATTTCGCCAAGGAAAGCAATCCACAATATTCTTACGGGTTCTCACATCATCTGAAGCAACTTACAGATCATTAGATCCAATAGAGCAACCACACTTCAGGGATTTCGAGTAATGCGTTTTGTCATAACAGAGATCTATGCAAAAGGGAGTGGCAACCAGTTGGGCAGCTTGGACACAAATGCAGTCTGCGTGGTTCCTGCATGCCCCAGCACATGAGCTCTCCGTATCACTGTTATGACTGGGCACCAGGCAGCTTCTACGAGTGCTAGCAGAAGCCGCCACTTCCAAAGGCCCTCTGGGTGAGTGCTGCTAATCTCATCGTCTCAGGAGGCTCTTGAAGCCCATTGCTGGGACAGATTCCACTATTCTCAGCTTTCATCGTCGCTTCCTCTGTGGACTTAGGCTCTATTACGAATAAATTTTTCTGTGCCTGTGTCCCACTTAATGACAGCATTCTTGGGATTTGGACTAATTACCTGCAAGTGTATTTTTCTACAGATCTCCTAGTGCTGCTACTACATACTAGAAAGTGTCAGGCGACAGCAGCTCTGTCAAGCCTCTGTTACAGTAACCAAAGAGACGCTGTATTCTGTGCCTTTTATTCTTACCATCGAATCAGACGTATTTCGTTGCCAGTAATCTTGTTAAAACTTGATCACTGTTTTCCTTGTGTCCCTGTGAGGGCACTTCAGCCGGCGTCGCGGTAAAGTAAGGGACCTTTTGTGCATGTATGTCTCCCAATCCAGTTCTTGTACAGTCCACCAGAGTCGCTATTGCACTCCAACCAAGGCAGAAGATCTCTCACGTAATCTGCTAGCTATCATGCAACAGAGACACCGAAATGTGTAACTATTATACGAATGTTTAACTATGTGTACTGCCACTCAGCTATACTTCTGCAATCACTTGGCAGTCCTCTCGTCCATAGTCTCTGGACTTTATCCGGCACCTCCTGCTTTACAACCGTTTGGCAAAATGGTGAAACCTTGAGCAAACTACATTCCCAGTTGGAACAGTATTTCATTGCAGACAAGATATTTCCTTCCCTATGTCGGTCCAGACATTTTCCACCTCCTCAAGGAGTTAATCCGTGGTTCAATGCCCCATTGACTTCCTGATGAACAACTGAAGTCCAGTCTTCTTGAATATGCATGTCGTTGCAGGAAGACAAATTTTTAAGTTATCATAAACAAGTCAATCAAACATATACACTCCTGGAAATGGAAAAAAGAACACATTGACACCGGTGTGTCAGACCCACCATACTTGCTCCGGACACTGCGAGAGGGCTGTACAAGCAATGATCACACGCACGGCACAGCGGTCACACCAGGAACCGCGGTGTTGGCCGTCGAATGGCGCTAGCTGCGCAGCATTTGTGCACCGCCGCCGTCAGTGTCAGCCAGTTTGCCGTGGCATACGGAGCTCCATCGCAGTCTTTAACACTGGTAGCATGCCGCGACAGCGTGGTCGTGAGCCGTATGTGCAGTTGACGGACTTTGAGCGAGGGCGTATAGTGGGCATGCGGGAGGCCGGGTGGACGTACCGCCGAATTGCTCAACACGTGGGGCATGAGGTCTCCACAGTACATCGATGTTGTCGCCAGTGGTCGGCGGAAGGTGCACGTGCCCGTCGACCTGGGACCGGACCGCAGCGACGCACGGATGCACGCCAAGACCGTAGGATCCTACGCAGTGCCCTAGGGGACCGCACCGCCACTTCCCAGCAAATTAGGGACACTGTTTCTCCTGGGGTATCGGCGAGGACCATTCGCAACCGTCTCCATGAAGCTGGGCTACGGTCCCGCACACCGATAGGCCGTCTTCCGCTCACGCCCCAACATCGTGCAGCCCGCCTCCAGTGGTGTCGCGACAGGCGTGAATGGAGGGACGAATGGAGACGTGTCGTCTTCAGCGATGAGAGTCGCTTCTGCCTTGGTGCCAATGATGGTCGTATGCGTGTTTGGCGCCGTGCAGGTGAGCGCCACAATCAGGACTGCATACGACCGAGGCACACAGGGCCAACACCCGGCATCATGGTGTGGGGAGCGATCTCCTACACTGGCCGTACACCACTGGTGATCGTCGAGGGGACACTGAATAGTGCACGGTACATCCAAACCGTCATCGAACCCATCGTTCTACCATTCCTAGACCGGCAAGGGGACTTGCGTTCCAACAGGACAATGCACGTCCGCATGTATCCCGTGCCACCCAACGTGCTCTAGAAGGTGTAAGTCAACTACCCTGGCCAGCAAGATCTCCGGATCTGTCCCCCATTGAGCATGTTTGGGACTGGATGAAGCGTCGTCTCACGCGGTCTGCACGTCCAGCACGAACGCTGGTCCAACTGAGGCGCCAGGTGGAAATGGCATGGCAAGCCGTTCCACCGGACTACATCCAGCATCTCTACGATCGTCTCCATGGGAGAATAGCCGCCTGCATTGCTGCGAAAGGTGGATATACACTGTAGTAGTGCCGACATTGTGCATGCTCTGTTGCCTGTGTCTATGTGCCTGTGGTTCTGTCAGTGTGATCATGTGATGTATCTGACCCCAGGAATGTGTCAATAAAGTTTCCCCTTCCTGGGACAATGAATTCACGGTGTTCTTATTTCAATTTCCAGGAGTGTATATCTCTCCAGACACTGCCTATTTCAGTGAGCCATCATCAATTGTACACTGCGTCGCTGGTCAGAGACATGATTCTTGTCTACACACTGGATGACAGTCTTCGCACAGACTTACTCAAGTTACAGGACCCTCTTCTTGAAACGTGCCTCTCTATCATCGAGGTGTTCAATCAATCATTGAGTTCGACAGCGACTATACAGAACCCTCCGCGACTCTTCATGACGAAACTGCAATTCACAATGATTCAGAAACTACACCCAGTGCAGATGCGGCTTCGTAGACCTGCTGATTGCCCACATTGCCACCGTACACAGCAGCTTCCTTCCTGTAGTCAGTGCTTCATACACCATCAGTGCCATCAGTGCTAGTTGAGGTAGATGTAGTGTAGTCAATGTGGCAAGACAGGACATCGAGCAGAGGCCTGCCATTCGACATATAAAATGTCGATGGACTGTAACAATTGCGACAAAACCGATCATGAATCAGACGGTGACATCACTTCGTACCCAACCAAGGGTTCATTCACGCTACCACCACTGACTGGGTTACATACTCCTCTTTGGGATCCCCACCTCTGCAGCCATTTAGACAGTGTCTGCAGACCTATGCTAATGATACTAGTGACATCAAAGGAAGTTTCAGGCCACAATCACGTCTCGATCGCAGCCTTCAGAAATCTTCCGGAGATAGACTTATTCTGTGTTCTCAGGAGCCGTGGTACAGAACCTACCAACCACTGAGTAAACTCGGACTCTTATGTGACATGGCTGCTGGAGGAGTTCATGTCTGTTTGCAAGTACCTCATATCCCAAGCTGAAATATTTTTAAGCAATATTGACTTTCTTTCCACGGTCTGCGTCCACTTCTGCAAAGCCCACAATATTCCATTTACCCTGAAAGACAAATTACGGGATGAACTATGTCGGCTCCAAGCTGTGGGCATCACAAAGTGGCCAACAGCCGATGGGAAACAACCATAGCTCTCATGGAACATCTAATGTATGTGCTATGTGTTTGCGGAGATTTTAGTTCAACAGTCAACTCACGATCTATTGTGGACGTGCATCCAATTCCTAGGATTGGCGAGTTGATGGCCTATCCAGCCACAGAAAATCTATGTGAAAGTCGACCTGAAAGATGCCCACTTACAACCCCCTTTGGACAAGGTCTGCAAGTGACTTTTGGTTATCAACATCCCCTTGGGGCTATTTCGACAGAAGACTCTTCCATTCAGCACTGTCAATGCTCCTGCCATATTTCAGCGATACCTGAAGAAACTTGTCCAGCCACTCCCCAGCATAATCATTTATCTGAAGGACATACTCTGTTAAGGATGTCAAGGAGTTAGCAGACAACCACGCAACCTTCTTCACAATACTACGACAGGCCAGCCTCAAATGTCACAAAGACAAGTGCATGAGTTTTGCCTCCGAGGTCACGTACCTAGTAGGATACTTGTTCACGGCCTTAGGCATTCATCCTACACCAAAATACGTCGCCGCTATTCAACACATCCTCTAGCGAACACAGCTCTTCCGAAATCGGACATTGCACACCTAACCTAATACGTTTGTGACTTCGCAGGCTTTGCCGGCGTAATAAGTCATGAAAGTCTCTTCGGGTTTGCTGCCGGCTGCTAAAATCAATTTGACTCGATATTTCGGGGATCCAACTAGTCACCATCTTCAGGAGAAAGCTGCTTCGCAGATGAGTCCCGCTGAAAACTGACGCCAGGCTGCAGATCGAAGTCCTATATAGGTTGCTAGGACGTGGCGCAGCCCTTAGTAGAGAACTGGCGGCAGCGACATATCGCTCTCAGGGTCGCACCGAAGAACGTTCAGTTTTGATGCGAGATAGTACAGGATTCCACGTCCTGCTAATAGGAAACCCATTGTCTCTGTTAATTTCCAAAAACCGGAAATGTTGGAAACTACCACAGTTTCGTCAGATTTCATACGTGTCCGTCATTTAAGCAGTGTTCTGCTACTGCCGATTTTTCCGGCTGCTGTAGCCTCGTATAACGGCGATGCTCCACACATTTGTCATGAACTGTGCGAATCGAACTGCCAATATAAGCCTTCCCACCCTGACAAGGAATTTTGTATACACCCGGTATCCTAAGCCCCAAATCATCTTTCACAGATTCGAGTAGTGCCATAATCTTAGAATATGGACGGAAGCCACTCTTAATGATAAAATTCCTTAAAGTTCTTACAATCTTAAAACGATATGCCACCAGCAAAAAGAAGAAAGGCCACCGATCTATGTTCCTCTTCATGCACCTCGAGTGATGGTCCAAACTCCATAGCCCGACGAATCTGCTTCTCGGAGTATCCATTTTCCTTAACAACAACCATCAAATGCGCAAGTTCTTGTGTTAAGCTGTCCGCGTCGGAAATGGCATATTCTCTGTGTCTCAAAGTCCTAAGGAAGCCACTGCGTTGGATGACAACTCTTAGAACTCTTTCTATTGAGTAAATAGCCCAATTTTTCTGAAATTGTAAGCATATGTTTATCTAAAAATGTACATCAAATCTACCGATTTCCATCCCATTACGATTTTTTCTAATTTTATTTTTAATTTTGTCTTATTGTGTATATGGCTTCAGAAATCTTATGTTGAGGACTCTCTCCTGTTTGTAGAAGACAATAATCAAAGACAATTGGTAGGCCAGAAATATTTTTACCTACTAATTCAATGTTCTAAACAAACAAAACTTTCCATGGAACCACCAAAAAGGAATTACTTACCACTTAAAGGTCGATCACAAGGCAATCCGGCGATTATGACACAGAAAATCTGTATAAGGGAAGATTTTGTGGGTGCTGTATAGGTGCTGTATAGGTTGCAATTGTTGTTGTTGTGGTCTTCAGTCCTGATACTGGTTTGATGCAGCTCTCCATGCTACTCTATCCTGTGCAAGCTTCTTCATCTCCCAGTACCTACTACAACCTACATCCTTCTGAATCTGCTAAATGTATTCATCTCTTGGTCTCCCTCTACGATTTTTTCCCTCCACGCTGCCCTCCAATACTAAATTGGTGATCCCTTGATGCCTCAGAACATGTCCTACCAACCGATTCCTCCTTCTAGTCAAGTTGTGCCACAAACTTCTCTTCTCCCCAGTCCTATTCAGTACCTCCTCATTAGTTGTGTGATCTACCCATCAGTATTCTTCTATAGCACCACATTTCGAAAGCTTCTATTCTCTTCTTGTCCAAACTATTCATCGTCCATGTTTCACTTCCATACATGGCTAAACTCCATACAAGTACTTTCAGAAACGACTTCCTGACACTTAGAACTATACTCGATGTTAACAAATTTCTCTTCTTCAGACCCGCTTTCGTTGCCATTGCCAGTCTACATTTTATATCCTCTCTACTTCGACCATCATTTATTTTGCTCCCCAAATAGCAAAACTCCTTTACTACTTTAAGTGTCTCATGTCCTAATCTAATTCCCTCAGCATCACCCGACTTATTTCGACTACATTCCATTATTCTCGTTTTGCTTTTGTTGATGTTCATCTTATATCCTCCTTTCAAGACACTATCCATTCCGTTCAACTGCTCTTCCACGTCCTTTGCTGTTTCTGACAGAATTACAACGTCATCGGCGTACCTCAAAGTTTTTATTTCCTCTCCACGGATTTTAATACCTACCCCGAATTTTTCTTTTGTTTCCTTCACTGCTTGCTCAATATACAGATTGAATAACATCGGGGAGAGGCTAAAACCCTGCCTCACTCCCTTCCCAACCACTGCTTCCCTTTCGTGACCCTCGAGTCTTATAACTGCCATCTGGTTTCTGTACAAATTGTAAATAGCATTCGCTTCCTGTATTTTACCCCTGCCACCTTCAGAATTTGAAAGAGAGTATTCCAGTCAACATTGTCAAAAGCTTTCTCTAAGTCTACAAATGCTAGAAACGTAGGTTTGCCTTTCCTTAATCTAACTTCTAAGATATGTCGTAGGGTCAGTATTGCCTCACGTGTTCAAATATTTCTACGGAATCCAAACTGATCTTCCCTGAGGTCGGCTTCTACTAGTTTTTCCATTCGTCTGTAAAGAATTCACGTTAGTATTTTGCAGCCGTGACTTATTAAACTGATAGTTCAGTAATTTTCGCATCTGTCAGCACCTGCTGTCTTTGCGATTGGAATTGTTATATTCTTCTTGAAGTATGAGGGCATTTCGCCTGTCTCATATATCTTGCTCAGTAGTTCTAATGGAATTTGGTCTACTCCTGGGGCCTGGTTTCGCCTCAGGTCGAATTATGGTTGCAATTATGTATCAAATATACAAGAGGAAAGACAACACTAGTATTTAACCAACTTACCAGTAACGGACAGAGGAACTTGTTTCTGTCAGCTGATGTTATAAAACAGTGTTACAGTCGACCACTTTCTTCAATACAGGACCTCACCGCTGCCGTTTATCTTCACAGTTTCAGATTGCTAATTCTATGACTTCAAGATAGAATAACGGAAAACTCTTTCTCCTAAATCTGATTTCTGAATACCTCCTATTGATAGCTTACATGTGCTAAAGCGACTATTTTCATTTGTTCTAAAGATAAAAAAATCAAGTTGCGAGTAATTTTTAGAAAACAGAGGTGCTGAAAAAATGAGATTCATGCTGCGTCAGCGAGTATTTAATAAAAGCAGAATAACAAGTTTATAACGAGAAAATAAGCAACAAGTTGCATAAAAGAAATTTAATTTTTTTCTAGTTTTAAGCACTTAGTGCCCTTCTTCAGAGGTCTGTCGTATTATCTGCGAGTGTCAATCAAGAAGATGCACACAGCAAAATGTCATGGTCATGTGGTTTGTAGAGTCAGACACTATGGTGCTATGATAAAATACTAAATAACAGATGTAATTTTAGAACTGTGGGAATAGCAATGATAAATGTCGTCAACTGTGCAAAGAACGGTTCAGATGTTCGCAGACTATCGAGTAAGACTAAAAATAATGTGCAGTCAGCTTAGAAAAGGAACTTCATACTTCATCACTATTAGTAGACTCTAACCGACATGGTTTTGTCAGGCCAAAACGAGGATAACATTTGGTAGTGAATGTATAGAACCAAAAAAAGTTCCTGATCATACGCTATTGGAACTAACTCTCTACTAAGAGACAAATATTGCACACTAATAGTTTGTCTCAGAGAAGTAAAGAGAGCTCTGATCCCTGCTGGTCAATTTAGCAGCATAGATTAAAACAGCCCCCAAACTAACTTTAATGGCTTTGAATCATACTTAAGGGGACAATATATTTGTCTACGCATGTTGCAAAATAGCTAAAGTTGGCGTTGGGACAGGGATCAAAGCGTAAAAGTTGTCTCTCCATGTGAACGATTCTTCTGTAAATCGTTATTACTCAGTGATACCGTGACTATGACTCCATATTATTAGTTTGATTGATACGTTTTTCAAGTCATCAGTCAAAATACATAATTATATTAGTTTATATTAGGTGCAGAAGTATAAGACAGAATGGGTCCACCTTCTTGAGAAGGGACAATGACCTGATTTGAAAGGACGAAGCAGACATTATAGCTGGTAGAAGAGATAAAATGGAGTTCTTAAATCTAAAATTTGTGAAATACTTTTCATACTACTGTAAACAGAATAGGAACTGCGTGTCTATTAACTCAACCTGTGGCACTCTCAGGAATGAATTACGGTAAATGTTTAAAAATCAGAGCGGACATAAGATACAAGTTCTGTTAAAATTATAGTCCCTATTATTCACAATCGCGTTCGATAATTAATTAATGGTCATCATTTAAAATAATGGCGCTGTCTCTATGGTAAAGTTAGGTTGAAGATGGTTAGCTGCACGAGGACTTGCGTAAACTTAGGGACTTCTTCCTCGCAGATCACATAGCTAAAAAAATCGGGTGTGCTAGGCACCTTTAAAAATCTCAAAGTCTGGTTCACCTCATAAGTAAGAGAGCAGAGAAACTGCTAAACAAGTTGCTGCTCTATTGTTATGATAAAAAACGTCGGAATTACGGAGCACCTGGATAGGTAAACATACCTCAGAATGTTACCCTATAGGAAACGGAATCGAGCGAGATTACCGAGCGAGGTGGCGCAGTGGTTAGCACACTGGACTCGCATTCGGGAGGACGACGGTTCAATCCCGTCTCCGGCCATCCTGATTTGGGTTTTCCGTGATTTCCCTAAATCGCTTCAGGCAAATGCCGGGATGGTTCCTGTGGAAGGGCACGGCCGATTTCCTTCCCCATCCTTTCCTCACCCGAGCTTGCGCTCCGTCTCTAATGACCTCGTTGTCGACGGGACGTTAAACACTAATCTCCTCCTCCTCCTCCTCCTCGAGCGAGATTGGAGCCCACCAGCCGACGACGTCAGTGGGGAATCGCCAGTACTATGCAGACACATACAATAGGGACAACTGACAACATAGGCCACATGGCGAAATACCAAGACAGAGAGAGTGAAACCAAACTGAATACCAAGATATAGCTACTATCAACGACGAGAGGAACGATGAATAGATAAACGACTACGAGCGCTATCGGTACACGACTGTAGTCTGAGCTTCTTCGTTTCACTTGGTTCGGCGAGCAAACTGAACTCGTCCTGTGGCAAGCTAAGTAACAAGGTGCTATTCGTACATTTCCTGATTGGATGGTGTCGTAGAACCTAACATGGTGGATTGGCCTTGGGTTTCATGTACGGGGTGATCTCATGGCGCTGAGGAGTATTACTCGCACAACAAGTCTGGCCAGTGTGCGGTTGGTCGATGGTGAGGTTGGCGGCCCAAACCACTGACAAGCTGATTGCAGGACTGGTCCGTTTAGTCGTAAAATGGATGAGTAGTGTTGTGGAACCTGTTCTGCAGCAGCAGGAGGCCCAAGTCCTCGTGTACTTGATGACAGGGGCACATTCTGCAGAGGCACAGCACCAGTTTCAGCACCCAGTTCTGCAAACTTTGGAGGGTGGCGATGTGGGGCGATGTGGGAGACTGCGGTATTCCCCCACACCACGGCTGCATAGTCCAATACTGGCTAGACCAGCGTCAGATAGAGCATAACGTCATGGTGGGGGACGAAGTGTCGACTCGGAAGGAAGACACCCATAGGTTCCCCACAGCCCTATTTCAGATCTCATGGATGTGCAGGAGCCAAGTAAGCCTCTGGTCAAGTTTGACCCCCAGGTAAGTGGTGGTCTTGGTTCACAGGATGGAGTCGCCCTCGATGATGACTTGAGGGAGAGATTATGGGATTTGTTTTCTGGCGATAACAATCGGCTGGTCCCTAGCATGGTTGAACTTGAGCCACCATTTGGTGGCCCAAGCACTCAGTGAATCATAGTCTGCTGAAGGCGGCGGCCCATGTTGTCAGCATTCACGCTATATGTGAACATCGCTGTGTTGTTGACATAGAGAGCCAACTCCACATGTACCACCTGTGGAGCATTTGTGGTATAAAGGGAATACAGGATGGGACCAAAGACCGACCCCTGTGGCACCCCAGCCCATATTTGCCTCACAGCAGACATGCTTTCATCAGCCAACACATGAAACATTCTGTTAGATAGGTAAGACTGGAGGAAGACACCATATGACATCGGGCCCCATGCACAGAGTTCGTACGTCAAGCCATTATGCCACACATAAAGATATAGTATTCTCATGTAACTGCATTAATGGGGTTTTGTGGATACCTCCCTTTCTTCATAGGGTCTTTCCTATCTCCCCAGTTGGTGTCATGCTGTCAGAACGTTTTGAGAGGAGAACGGTGTGCCTAAGGACATTTTAATCATTCTCGTCGTATTTTTAATTTACCTGACTTCCTGACTTGCATATGAGGGATACTATTCCACATTTCAAGGACTCAGTGAGGTTTCTGGGCCTCATTTTTTACTCCAAACTGTCATGGTTACTGCACATGAAGACGTGGAAGCCAGAACCCTGAAGACACTGAATATCATGAAGTGCCTTAGTCACAGGTCTAGTGGGGCAAACAGTGTGCGTCTACTCCAGTTTTATAGGACTTTTGATCGTTCGTGGCTACGCTACGGCTGCACAGTGTACAGGTTAGCGAGACCATCTTATCTGCAGATTATTTACGCTACCCATCACATGGGGATTAAGCTACCCATAGGTGCTTGCAGCAGTATGTAGCTGCACCTCCCATCATCTCTGTGCTGATGCTGGGGAACCGCCTCTTACTATCTGGTGGCGGCTTCTCAAGGTGCATCAGGCATGAAAGTTCCTGAAAGCTCCGAATGCACTTGCATATCATACAGCTGTTTGTACATTTCTGGAATGCGTTTTCTCCCGTCGTCCACAAATAACACCGTCATTAGGTATTTGCGTGCAATGTGTGCTGAGTCACTTGGTGCAGAGCATGTACAGCCACGAATCCAGGTTTTTAACTGCCTACCGCCCTGGTTGCTGCAGAGGCTCGGGGTTATTTACGATTTAGTGCCCTACAAGAAAGATTGCACTCTTGCTTTTCTTTTTAATGTGATATTTTCTGAAATTATAAAATTTCAAGCCAAGAAGGCGTGTCGTGATCCACAGCTATTTCAGTGTGCCAACCCACTGCTTGCTATGGCCTCGCTGTTGAGATCCAGAGTCTTTCGGCGGTGGCAGCATGAGAGTCTGGAAGTGATAGACAATAAGCGGCCGTGGCGTACTTCCTTCCAGCCACGTCGAGGGGACGAGGTTTTCCTTACTCTCCTTATAGTCCACAGCTCCAAGACGCAAAGCTTCTTACTCTGGCGAGAGGACCTTCTAATGTACGGTGCTTGTGGCGTAGAGATCACTGTGCTTCACCTTTTATTCGACTGTGTTTTATTTTCCGACCAGCGGGTCGTGGCCAGTTTACCGACGGATCTGCCCTCCGTTTAAGTCACGTTTAAACTAATGTGCTTCGAGTTTTCAAGTTCTGTGAATTGTCTTACGTTTTTCTAATGATTTTAGGGCGATGGTTTTAATGTGTTAGCAGTGTGACTGGCTCACCAGTGTTCTCTATAAATGATCAGCCGGTGATTTTTTCCCTCTGTCTTCCTTTTAGCCCTTTTTTCTTTTTACTTGGATTTTAATCTCATGTGTAGTTACTTTTTCTCTTTCTCCATTGTTTTAGCGCATGTGAGAGAGAGCGATCGTGGGGTCAGTTCGACTGCGTGAGTGTGCAACAATTTTAGAGATTTTATCCACATTAGTTTGTTTTAATAAGCGTATAAGCGTAAGAACGCTGATAATCGCACCTTTGAGTGCCCATAAACTCTAAATATACGCATATGCGCTCACACACACACACACACACACAGAGAGACAAACATCAGATATAATCAGAGGAGAATAGGATCAGTCAGATGAGTAAAGTATGGAGTATAGCAAGGATATTTGTAAACATGTGGTAAAGAGAGAAGGTGAGACTGATTATATTTCAGAGATACTATGTCATGTTTATGGCTTATTGTTTATTGTGTCTTTCCATTTGTTGTTACGACTCCTACCCCACAGGAGGGTAATGTATTGTCTGATATTTGGTACTGAATGCAGTGTTTATTGGTTTAGTATAAATAGTTTTCATGAATTTACTATTACAAAGTAGTGTACAATATTCTGTTTGCTGTAGCGAGTTGTTGCAGTTACTATAATGAGGTCTATACTAGTGTAATGAGTAGTTACAAATCAGGCTGAACAGTCTATAAATGAAACACAACTGTATTCAAAGAAACTGTAAAAAAATTCATTGAAAAATGTGAATCATGGTAAAATGAATGATTGTGTGCAAGTGTCACGTGTATAAATATGTAAGTTAGCCAATCATCCGACGAATAATTTTATAAATATATCAGGTTAGTAAAGCACTATACAAGCAGTAATTCACTATTTTGATTAATAAAGGGTGGTTGCCAGTACTTACGGTTGTTTTAATATGTTGTGTGTAGAAACAATATGACTGGTCGAAGGAGCAGGTGATTAACTGATACTGCATGCAGAAACATGAGTGGAGGAGATCAAATAACTGACAGTTGATTCAGGCCAGACAATGGGCCTTTATGGAGGTGGTTCCAGCTGGTTTCCAAATCATATGTCCTTCAGCGACCTTTACCACAAATATAATGCTGTTATTTTTTCAAACCCTAAGTTTGCTAAATAGTCTACTGCCATGCGATAAGAAATAGTATCGTAGTTTGAAGCTCATTTTTTGCAGTCTTCCATGTGTTACAAGACTATGATTGACCATTACACAAAATCAGTAACTTCACCTTCCTTCAGTGAGTGATGCAACAAACAGAATACTTTTTGCTATTATCAACAGTCACAACAAATTAATAATCAATGATGTTACCTTTCTTCATTTGCCAAAAAATTATATATATTTAATGCTAAATGTAATTTTTCAGTCCTAATCACACTTTTGAATAAGTTTTCTGAGACAGCCATTTTTATGGTTGTATAAAATCACAAGCTATTTATGATCTTTGCTTTGATGGACTAACGTGGTCATGCCACAGATACCATAACTTTGCTAGTTACAGTTTTATTCAGTCCCTGAAAAGACCACAGAAGCCACAATCTTCCTAATTTAATGTGATGGTATAATTTTATTCAGTCTTTGATGAGGTCACAAATGCCACATCAGAGATGGTACAATTTTGCTTAATGGTTACTGAGGTCACATATAACGTTCTTAGTTTAATATACTCATACACTCTTGTTCAATCTTTTATGTGGCTACAGATGCCATAACTTTGTTAATTTTCAGCATTGATATAATCTTGTTCAGTCTTCTGTGAGGATACAGACGCCATGATATTGTTAATTTAATACACTGACACCATTTTATTCAGTCTCTCATGAGGGCAGATATCTTGATTCACTGTTTTAATGCAATGATGCAGTTTCATTCAGTCTTTGATGAGGCTGCAGAGAAGTCGTATTTAGGACCAGAGAGGCCTTGCTTAAGTAAATGATTCATGTCTGTGTAATAGCTGAGGCAATACATTTGAAGTTAAATGTCTGTAGGCTGAGTAGTAGCCATATCCTTGACATATATCTTTCCACAGCAACGTTATGCGTTAGTGAAGATATTCACACCTTTCCTGTGCTTATTATGACCACAGTGAGGCAGTATTAGAAATAATTACAACATTTTTAAAAATGTTCTAATTTATGTGCAACATTTTTATATAATTTGAGAAATTCACAGTGATACCATATTTTAAATTCATTTAGTAATCTTTTCAAGATAATGATTTCTATGTAGCTTATGTCCACTGTATAAGATGTTCCATAAGTGTGCATCGCAGCCAAAGTGTGGTCCTATTTTCAATTCACTTATTACAGTTTTCAAGGTTTTCATTTCTGAATGATTTTGTCCATTTTCTATGGATGTTCCGCTCGTGTGCCACACATCTGCAATTTTGAATTAGTTCTGTTACACTTTTCAGTAAGTGATTCCTCTGTAACTTATTTATATTAATTATTTAAAGATGTTCCACTTGTGACATCATAACCACAATGGGGACATATTATAAGTTCATTTACTACAAATTTCAGGATAATGATTTCTGTATCACCTATGTACATTATTTAAGGATGTTCCACTTGTGTACATCATAATCATGGTGATGACATATTTTAAATTCATTTATTACACTTTTCAAAATAATAATATCTGCTGCCGTTTACACATGACACCCTTCTCTTTAATTGTTTTTGTATGACTTTTACATTACATTTAACTAATTTAGGCCACACTAAGGTACTATTTTCAGCATAAAAGATGTCCCTTAACGAAAATTTAAAATACCTGTTACGTACATTCTTCTCAATGTAATTAATCTTGTATAGCTCCCGTGTTAATATGTCAATATTTGGACCACATTATGGTCCCATTTTCAACACAAATGACACTACTTACTGTATATTTGAAGTATATTCTGCATCTTTCATTTGATGTTTTCTGTCTAGCTTTTGAATTAGTATGTCAATATTTAAACTACAAAACGTGTTTTTTTTAATTTTATGTACTACTGCATTATGATTTGACAGTGCTATATGTCTAAGATTTTATTTTAGTGTTTGATGAATTTTGAAATTTTTTGTCCTAATTGGAAAATGAAGACAGCTTCTCTGCTTCTCAGGATGGTTTAAACGACGAAATGGCGGCTATAATGGGGTGCGTTGCAAGCTGAGAGTTATCATTGAGTTTCTTTTGATGGGAAACCAGAGCATCATGGATATTCGTAGGCTCCTACAGAATGTGCATTCAGATCTAGCAGTGAAAAAAAGCCCGGTGACTCGTTTGATGAGGCGTCTGTCATCATCGCAGCCAGGCCGTGCAAATCTGTCCGATCTCCCGCCTGGCAGGCGGCGGCACGCAGCTGTGACTCCTGCAAAATGGTTCAAATGGCTCTGAGCACTATGGGACTTAACTTCTGAGGTCATCAGTCCCCTAGAACTTAGAACTACTTAAACCTAACTAACGGAAGGACATCACACACATCCATTCCCGATGCAGGATTCGAACCGCGCGACCGTAGCGGTCACGCGGCTCCAGACTGTAGCACCTGGAACCGCTCGGCCACCCCGGACGGCGTGACTCCTGCAAAACTGGAACGTGCGGACACACTCATTTGTTGTGATCGACGAAACGCAACCGAACAGCTCGCTATACAAATGGGCGTCTCTGTTAGTAGTACTGACACACTCGTCCACCAGCTGGGGTCCTCAAAGGAGGGTGCCTACTGTCTTCATCAGCACCTAACAGAAGACCGTGAAGAGGAACGAAGGACGATCTGTGCGGAGTTGGTTGGACGTCACCTGGCTAATTTTTTCTCGATCATCGTCACATGCGATGAGACATGGGTCCATCACTTCGAACTGGAAACAAGACGGCAATCCTCTCTATGGTGCCACACCACCTCTCCTCCGAAGAAAAAGTTCAAGGCCGCACCCTCAGCTGGTGAAGTCGTGGCGGAAGCCTTGTGGGATTCTGGAAGGGTCATTCAGTTTAATGTCCCTCCTTATAGTGCAGTCTGTTGCCTTCAGGAAACTGAAGAAACGACTTCAGCGTGTTTGTCGTCACAAAACTGCAGTCGAACTTCTGCTTTTCTATGACAACGCGAGGCCTGACCCAAGTCTGCCCAACAGAAAGGAGCTCGCAAACTTGGGTGGACTGTTTTTCGTCACCACTCTAAAGCCCCTATCTCGCCGTTTCAGTCTTCCATCTGTGTGGCCCCATGAAGAATACCTTCTGCGAGAAGCAGTTAATGGATGACTCGGATGTTATTGCTGCAGCAAGACATTGGCACCGACGTCGACCATAAGTGTGTTACCATGGGGCCATACCGGCCCTACCAGTAAGGTGCCTTAAGGCCATCGCATTGAAAGGAGACTGATTAGTGAGATCCCCTGCTCTACCCGCAGGGGCAACATGAGTGGCTGTCAGTTGCACTCAAACATACTACTTTATTATTTTGACAAACATTACAAGAGTAAAGAAAACATTAAAAACAGAGCAAGCCAAACATTAGTTTTAGAACTTAATTCAGGGCTAAATGCACCATTCAATCTCACTCCTCAAGGGCAAAACAACTTTCATTTGAAATCAGCTGAAGGCCAATCACTTAAGACTCAAAAACAAGAATTTGAATTTTAAAAGGCAGAAGGCCTCATCTTAAAACATTTCTCTAAATTAAGCTGAAGGCCCAAACAATCTCACGCCTTAAGGGCAAAACAAATTTAATTTAAAATCGGCTAGAAGCCACACATAAACAAACAACAAGGACAAATAAGAAAAGGGAGCACATCAAACGGCGCTCAGAAGTTTGCAAGGGTCGGCCTGGAATTTAAACATTAACGCTCGCTTAGGTGAGACAGGCAGTCGGCTCAACAATTCTAAATCCGACTGCAACCCAACCGACAGACAGTCAACGGACCAAGCGACAGGATAACTTTTGCTCCACCCGACCAGCACACAACAGGGAGTTGTGCAAAGGAACAACGCAGAAGGTATCGGCGCTCACAACGAATTACACATTCAGCTGTCAAACTACACGCCGTGGTGGACAGCCACAACACGACGAGGAAAATACACTGCCTGAATGTACGTCAACGGCCAGGGCAGGTGACCGAAACGTTAACGGCCGCAAGGCAGAGGATTTCGCTGGTGCATTTCAATTCAAAATAATCGAGTTAAGTTAAACTCCACAGGAGGGCGGCTAGAATTTCGCCAACTTGGAAACACACGTTGTTGCTCGCGGGAATGTCCCAACAGCCCACAACGAAATTCAAACGACACATTGTGAGCAGTTGTGGCTGGCTGGTAGGTTAAGTAAAGACTCAACTTTCGTGTCTGGGATCGGTGAGTCACGGACCTCGTAGCAATGGGAACAGCACCTCACACTCCGACCACACGTGGACACCGCCAGCACGCTCCACAGTGACTACCTCGCTGCTCCACGCCAACCGACCAGCTGCCCAGGCCAGGAAACAGTGAAATGACTGAGTAAAAATCGGCCGATGAGACGACCAACCGAACGACCAACCATCGTTCGTCCCGCTCCAAACTCCCTCCGTCGGACAGTGCAAGTGCGTCGCCAGCAGCGGGCGAGCACTGGCTGTCCGCGACTCACCGGCACTCGTCCCGACGTCACTGCTGCTGCGTGCCCACTGCACTGCTCGTCCGTCTCCAACTGACTGCCAGACACACGACGACCAGGAAATACACTACTGGCCATAAAATTGCTATACCAAAAAGAAATGCAGATGATAAACGTGTACTCATTGGACAAATACACTCCTGGAAATTGAAATAAGAACACCGTGAATGCATTGTCCCAGGAAGGGGAAACTTTATTGACACATCCCTGGGGTCAGATACTTCACATGATCACACTGACAGAACCACAGGCACATAGACACAGGCAACAGAGCATGCACAATGTCGGCACTAGTACAGTGTATATCCACCTTTCGCAGCAATGCAGGCTGCTATTTTCCCATGGAGACGATCGTAGAGATGCTGGATGTAGTCCTGTTGAACGGCTTGCCATGCCATTTCCACCTGGCGCCTCAGTTGGACCAGCGTTCGTGCTGGACGTGCAGACCGCGTGAGACGACGCTTCATCCAGTCCCAAACATGCTCAATGGGGGACAGATCCGGAGATCTTGCTGGCCAGGGTAGTTGACTTACACCTTCTAGAGCACGTTGGGTGGCACGGGATACATGCGGACGTGCATTGTCCTGTTGGAACAGCAAGTTCCCTTGCCGGCCTAGGAATGGTAGAACGATGGGTTCGATGACGGTTTGGATGTACCGTGCACTATTCAGTGTCCCCTCGACGATCACCAGTGGTGTACGGCCAGTGTAGGAGATCGCTCGCCACACCATGATGCCGGGTGTTGGCCCTGTGTGCCTCGGTCGTATGCAGTCCTGATTGTCGCGCTCACCTGCACGGCGCCAAACACGCATACGACCATCATTGGCACCAATGCAGAAGCGACTCTCATCGCTGAAGACGACACGTCTCCATTCGTCCCTCCATTCACGCCTGTCGCGACACCACTGGAGGCGGGCTGCACGATGTTGGGGCGTGAGCGGAAGACGGCCTAACGGTGTGCGGGACCGTAGCCCAGCTTCATGGAGACGGTTGCGAATGGTCCTCGCCGATACCCCAGGAGCAACAGTGTCCCTAATTTGCTGGGAAGTGGCGGTGCGGTCCCCTACGGCACTGCGTAGGATCCTACGGTCTTGGCGTGCATCCGTGCGTCGCTGCGGTCCGGTCCCAGGTCGACGGGTACGTGCACCTTCCGCCGACCACTGGCGACAACATCGATGTACTGTGGAGACCTCACGCCCCACGTGTTGAGCAATTCGGCGGTACGTCCACCCGGCCTCCCGCATGCCCACTATACGCCCTCGCTCAAAGTCCGTCAACTGCACATACGGTTGACGTCCACGCTGTCGCGGCATGCTACCAGTGTTAAAGACTGCGATGGAGCTCCGTATGCCACGGCAAACTGGCTGACACTGACGGCGGCGGTGCACAAATGCTGCCATTTGACGGCCAACACCGCGGTTCCTGGTGTGTCCGCTGTGCCGTGCGTGTGATCATTGCTTGTACAGCCCTCTCGCAGTGTCCGGAGCAAGTATGGTGGGTCTGACACACCGGTGTCAATGTGTTCTTTTTTCCATTCCAGGAGTGTATATTATACTAGAACTGACATGTTATTACATTCTCACGCAACTTGGGTGCATAGATCCTGAGAAATCACTACCCAGAACAAGCACCTGTGGCCGTAATAACGGCCTTGATACGCCTGAGCATTGAATCAAACAGAGCTTGGATGGCGTGTACAGGTACAGCTGCCCACCATACCACAGTTCATCAGGAGTAGTGACTGGCGTATTGTGAAGAGCCAATTGCTCGGCCACCATTGAGCAGACGTTTCAAATTGTTGTGAGTTCTGGAGAA
Organism: Schistocerca cancellata; assembly: GCF_023864275.1. Taxonomy (NCBI): domain Eukaryota; kingdom Metazoa; phylum Arthropoda; class Insecta; order Orthoptera; family Acrididae; genus Schistocerca; species Schistocerca cancellata. The sequence goes on from NC_064631.1 coordinate 173,420,868, forward strand.
TGTGCTGGCCAGGGGCAGCAGTTGAACATTTTCTGCATCCAGAAACGCCTGTACAGGACCTGCAACATGCGGTCGTGCATTATCCTGCTTAAATGTAGGGTTCCGCAGGGATCGAATGGAGGGTAGAGCCACGGGCGAAACACATCTAAAATGTAACGTCAATGCGAACAAGAGGTGACCGAGACGTGTAAACAATGGCACAGCATACCATCACGCCGGGTGATACGCCAGTATGTGGATGAAGAATACACGCTTCCAATGTGCGTTCACCGCAATGTCGTCAAACACGGATGCAATCATCATGATGCTGTAAACAGAACCTGGATTCACCCAAAAAAAATGAGGTTTTGCTATTAGTGCACCCAGGTTCGTCGTTGAGTGCACCGTCGCAGGCTCTCCTGTTTGCGACGCAGCGTCAAGGGTAACCGAGGCCGTGGTCTCCGAGCTGATTGTCCATCCTGCTGCAAACGTCGTCGAACTGTTCGTGCAGATGGTTGTTGTTTTGCAAAGGTCCCCATCTCTTGACTCAGGGATCGAGACGTGGCTGCACGATCCGTTACAGCCATGCGGATAAGATGCCTGTCATCTGGACTGCTAGTGATACGAGGCCGTTGGGATCCAGCAGCGGACTCCGTATTACCCTCCTGAACCCATCGATTCCATATTCTGCTAACAGTCATTGGACTTCGACCAACGCGAGCAGCAATGTCGCGATACCATAAACCGCAATCGCGATAGGCTACAATCCGACCTTTATCAAAGTCGGAAACGTGATGGTACGCATGCCTCCTCCTTACACGAGGCATCACAACAACGTTTCACCGGGCAATGCCGGTCAATTGCTGTTTGTATATGAGAAATCGGTTGGAAACTTTCCTTATGTCAGCACGTTGTAGGTATCGCCACCGGCGTATCACAGCATCTTCTTCCTGTCGGTTAAATTTCGCGTCTGTAGCACGTCGTCTTCGTGGTGTAGCAATTTTAATGGCCAGTAGTGCATTATAAGACATCTACATTGTATTCCCATTCTCGCCGTTACAGTGAATGGTCGTCAATGAGCGCCTTCAACCGGATAATACGTACCTGAGAAAACCTGAGCACACTCTTCCTCACCGAATTGAGACTACAGGAGGTGTTAGCGCTATGCCCCTTGCGGTGCCTAATTTTTTGGCCAGTTGCGTAGATTAGCACTTTGCTCGGCCGGCCTTCGCCCCGGCGTTATCAGTGAGCCGCGCATGGCGATCATAACGCTGTTTTAAGACTCCGGCTGAGAGACAAGTGTACTTCAGTCGCTGCTTTCTCTGCTCCTGCGTTCGAATAAACCACCGTCCTAATGAGAACACTCACTCCATTACTGCCGGCCGCACTTTCCAGTTAAAAGTTTAATTACTCACCTTAATTACTTATTCGTGTTCCAAGAAGCCCTCCAGACCCGGGCCTCGTTCCTCCACAGCCGCACACTCGCATTTAATAAGTGCCGTCTCCCTCTCCCTGGGGAGTCTAATAAACGTTTACACTGCGTCGTAAAACACGACGCTAAAGTGTCGCGTCGGCTGTTGTGTAATATCGCAGTCATAACTCCCGTCCCGCCCTCCCACTAGCAAGGAATCACGAAAATTTGCGCAGTAGCGGGTGGGTCTTTGCGAAATGTCTCAGAATGCTGCCTTACGATAAACCGCGAGACCACTCGCATTCTTAGACTGTAGTCTCTGCTAAAAGTAAACTAGAAAGTGGGAAACGGTTGGAAGAGATAGCTACTACTTTCGCTGCAAAACGGAGCCCTGTTTTACACGGCAAAATATTACTACAAGACATGAATATGACCCATATTATGAAAACCTAAGGCATAATGGGAAAAAGAAACCACTTCTCAATTATGTAACTCCGAAATATAGATTACAACTGAAGAAACTGCAAAAAGGTGGGAATTTAAGGAGATGGGATCTGGACAAACTGATTAAACCAGAGGTTGTACAAAGTTTCAGGGAGAGCATAAGGGAACGATTGTCACAAATGGGGGAAAGAAGTACAGTAGGAGAAGAATGGGTAGCTCTGAGGGATGAAGTAGTGAAGGCAGCAGAGAATCAAGTAGGTAAAAAGAGGAGGGCCAGCAGAAATCCTTGGGTAACAGAAGAAATATTGAATTTAATTGATGAAAGGTGAAAATATAAAAATGCAGTAAATGAAGCAGGCAAAAAGGAATACAAACGTCTCAAAAATGAGATCGACAGGAAGTGAAAAATGGTTAAGCAGGGATGGCTAGAGGACAAATGTAAGGACGTAGAGGCTTATCTCACTAGGGGTAAGATAGATACTGCCTACAGGAAAATGAAAGAGACCTTTGGAGAAAAGAGAACCACCTGTATTAATATCAAGAGCTCAGACGGAAACCCAGTTCTAAGCAAAGAAGGGGAAAGCAGAAAGGTGGAAGGAGTATATAGAGGGTCTATACAAGGGCGATGTACTTGAGGACAATATTATGGAAATGCAATATAATGTAGATGAAGACGAAATAGGAGATACAATACTGCGTGAAGAGTTTGACAGAGCACTGAAAGACCAGAGTCGAAACAAGGCCCCGGGAGTAGACAACATTCCATTAGAACTGCTGACGGCCTTGGGAGAGCCAGTCCTGACAAAACTCTACCATCTGGTGAGCACGATGTATGAGACAGGCGAAATACCCTCAGACTTCAAGAAGAATATAATAATTCCAATGCCAAAGAAAGTAGGTGTAGACAGATGTGAAAATTACCGAACTATCAGTTTAATAAGCCACAGCTGCAAAATACTGACGCGAATTCTTTACAGACGAATGGAAAAACTAGTAGAAGCCAACCTCGGGGAAGATCAGTTTGGATTCCGTAGAAATGTTGGAACACGTGAGGCAATACTGACCTTACGACTTATCTTAGAAGAAAGATTAAGGAAAGGCAAACCTACGTTTCTAGCATTTGTACACTTAGAGAAAGCTTTTGACAACGTCGACTGGAATACTCTCTTTAAATTCTAAAGGTGGCAGGGGAAAAATACAGGGAGCGAAAGGCTATCTACAATTTGTACAGAAACCAGATGGCAGTTATAAGAGTCGAAGGACATGGAAGGGAAGCAGCGGTTGGGAACGGAGTGAGACAGGGTTGTAGCCTCTCCCCGATGTTATTCAATCTGTATATTGAGCAAGCAGTAAAGGAAACAAAAGAAAAGTTCGGAGTAGGTATTAAAATCCATGGAGAAGAAATAAAAACTTTAAGGTTCGCCGATGACATTGTAATTCTGTCAGAGACAGCAAAGGACTTGGAAGACCAGTTGAACGGAATGGACAGTGTCTTAAAAGGAGGATATAATATGAACATCAACAAATGCGAAACGAGGATAATGGAATGTAGTCGAATTAAGTCGGGTGATGCTGAGGGAATTAGATTAGGAAATGAGACACTTAAAGTAGTAGATGAGTTTTGCTATTTGGGGAGCAAAATAACTGATGATGGTCGAAGTAGAGAGGATATAAAATGTAGACTGGCAATGGCAAGAAAATCGTTTCTGAAGAAGAGAAATTTGTTAACATCGAGTACAGATTTAAGTGTCAGGAAGTCGTCTCGGGAAAGTATTTGTACGGAGTTTAGCCATGTATGGAAGTGAAACACGGACGATAAATAGTTTGGACAAGAAGAGAATAGAAGCTTTCGAAATGTGGTGCTACAGAAGAATGCTGAAGATTAGATGGGTAGATCACATAACTAATGAGGAGGTATTAGAATTGGAGAGAAGAGGAGTTTGTGGCACAACTTGACAAGAAGAAGGGACCGGTTGGTAGGATATGTTCTGAGGCATCAAGGGATCACAAATTTAGCATTGGATGGCAGCGTGGAGGGTAAAAATCATAGAGGGAGACCAAGAGATGGATACACTAAGCAAATTCAAAAGAACGTAGGTTGCAGTAAGTACTGGGAGATGAAGAAGCTTGCACAGGATAGAGTAGCATGGGGAGCTGCATCAAAGCAGCCTCAGGACTGGAGACCACAACAACAACAACAACAACACCGAAATAGCTGAATGGTACTTAAAACAAATGAAAAAATTTGCACAGGATAGAGTAGCATGGAGAGCTGCATCAAAGCAGCCTCAGGACTGAAGACCACAACAACAACAACAACAACACCGAAATAGCTGAATGGTACTTAAAACAAATGAAAAAATAAGAAGGATTCTGGTTCAAGCAAGATCAGTGTGTTACTTCTGGAGTAGGTCGAGTTTAAAATTTGGAATTCTCTGAAAATGATGTAAAGTTATTACTAATTTATTAAACTGGCTTGTTGTATGATGCAGTCGAAATATATCTATGACGTTCCGCAACAAGGTATTTATATTCCAAAATATGTATCGTATTGTTATTTTGTAAGAAGAACATTTATTCTGTGCCTCAGACATTAAGTTACATAAAACTACATTATCAGCATTCAAAACAAACTCCCAAATTTTTCTGGAAGTTGGAAAAAAATAGCCTGATGGAATCATTACTATAAATAAAAACATCAGATGAAATTATTTAAAATTACTCATATACTCAATATTAGTTTTTAAGCTAAATGGGAGGAAAGAAGAACAAACCTCAGAAATTCATATTATCATTGGACTGTGCTTTCTTATCAGTCAGAGTTACAAAAATCACACATAAAAAGAAATGACACATGCAAAGACAACTACAAACGTTTCCCACAAACACTGAAATTTGGGGGATCCTCAAACAAGTCATCGGAATACTTTATGAATAGTAAATCATCTTGTGTCATACTAATTGCAGTGTTCTAACAAAAAGATAAAAGAAAATAAAGTAGAAGAAGAAAAAATAATGACTGATGGACAGAAAGTCAGGATGAAGATAATGATATAGTGACCGTACAAGAATTTTAAGGCTTCTTTGAATGTTTGCGTGACTGAAGAGAGGACTGAAATCACAGACTGTTAATAATAAAAATAGTGACATTCAGAAAGTAGTGTCAGGTAACGTGTATAAAACTGTTTGAAATGCAGTGGAAGAAAAGGCTTCAGATAATGACAGGAAGGAATTAAACCTGGAGGAAAGTATTACAAAAATAACTTGAAACAATATTTACAAAACGCCTATAGAGGAAAACAATGCTCAAAATTTGTGAACTAATCCCCAAGTACGCAAGGATCCAGATGAAGGATAAGAAGATATCAGAGCAGACATTACTTCAACAGAGTGAAATTTTGTGAGTCAGTGGTGAGATTAGGAGAAGGGAAAAGCGTGGTCAGTAAGAAAAATAAATTTAAGTATTAGGCAGTCCTTTTTAAGTTATTCATCTCGAGATCAGCATTACACGAAAGTGAAATGTAGAGGATAAAAGATTTAGACAAAAAAATATACATACAAGGTTTTGATATATGGTGCTACAGAAGAATACTGTAGACGAGGGGGTAGATGGGACAACTAATGAACAGACATCGAATCAAAAATCGAGCAACTTAACTAAAAGAAGGGATTCATGTCAATGCACCAGGAAATGTCAACTTTGGAACTGAAAAAATTATACAGGGAAACCATGACATAGCTATAGTAAACGACAGGATGCAGCAGCTATCTTGAAATGAAGATGTTTGCACAGGATTTACTGGCTTGGACTGATGACCACAACAGCAGTCATATCTGTAAGGATACAGTTAATCTTGAACTGTACCAAATGAATTTAAATCTTCCTAAGGTATTACCTTTATTATTGTATTAAAATTTGTGTCAAATAGGATATAGAAAGATCGATGTGAGAAAGTTAATACTGCTGTAAGATATCAAAGCAAATTTCAAAATAGTAAGTGACATAAATTGAACTTAACAGATATTACGTTCGCTACCAAAGAGCAATCGTTTCTTTCAAAATAACTCAGTTATGATTTGCAGTCATACTGGGCAATGTGAAAATAAGGCAAACTGTAGCTGAGATGAAATGTGCTTTTAATGAAGCTAAATTGACCACACTTCAGTATATCGAGATTCCAAATTAAGTTGGTAAACCTATGCAATACCAAATTCAAATATGTATCCACAGTAATTAAGACGTAATATTTATAATGTGCTTGAATAAGAATTTTAAGCAGTATAAAGCACTCGGCTTAAAAGCCGACTAAGGATACACGGTGAGCATGATAGACGAAATTAACCACATAAATAACACAGAAAAAGTGTCTTATATACAGTGGTATAAATGACATGAATAAGGATCCCACAAGAAATTTTCGTAATTAACTAAAGCGTGACATTAACATTACGACTTTCTACGTAATTACTAACGTAAATAAAGTTGAACTAGAAAATAAGGCATCGGACACTTATTTCCATATTAGAAACACTGTCCTAACCCATTAGTTACTAATTGTAGGCTCAGAATTTCAAAACTTTATATATATTCGCTCAGTTATTTAGCATTAATAAATCTTTGATGTAGTAGATAAGGTCAAAATTATAAAGATTCCAGCCAAGAAGTCACTTAACTCACACTCTCTAGTGAACTGATACACATAGGTACTAATAGTGAAACCTTGAATGTAAAATGATATGCTTTAGGAGAAGCGTTAGAATTAATAGAACCATTGAAACTGATATTAGCATGCAAATACTATGCTTTTAACGGTAAAACTTCTCACAAGTATGAGTAGGTAAGACCCTCCATGGAACATGGGTTGACAATTTTTATGTACTATTCAGAGTAGAAATTCGTTGCTGAAAATCTATATATAGCTCAGAAAACGTTATACCTTTACAGCTACGGCGATCATTTTGTTAGTTATGTAAGGGCAATGAAAATGAGATTAATGAAATTTCTGTGAAGCCTAGCGTCTTTCAGCGTGATAAATTGTACCGGCGGCAATGAATGTGAGGGGAATATTAATTTCATTGACATTTGATTTTAATTGTAAGTCATATCATATTTTCAGTCACTCATTAACACATTACATAAATTGCTGTTTAGTGAGCAGGAACTACAGACTGCTGTCATCAAATAATTTATCCTAATCAGTGCTTACCATGCAGATGTAGTCACAAAGTTGTTTCAGAAAATTAAAGCACACTACGTGCAAGGAACAGTCATCACTATATTAAGAGATGGACAAAAGCAGAAAGAGCTAACTGTATGGCTATAAAATACGAAATCAATATGTCAGATATACCTCAGCATTGCCGGAAAACTGGGTAATTGATAGCTTTACTTATAAGTGAGATATTACACACTAATTAAAAAAAGTGACAAGAATTAAAAGCTAGAAAAATGTATCATTTATCTATAACGTTAAACAAAATTATTGCCCTCAAGGTAATATAGTTCAGACGGTAGAGATTGAAAAATTCGCTTTGAAGGGTGTTCTGCAGTGTGCAATTGTGAGACAGCGTATAGTGATCGTATAAGTACAGGGTGATTCAAAAAGAAAAAAATCAGATTAAGTTGTATATTACAGACAAACTACAAGAGACAGAGAAAATTATTGCACACGTCACGAGATAAAGCAAAGTTTCGAAAATAGCTGTGCTGTGTTTGTTTGTAACAACTGGGGAACTATACTATAAGAGAAATCGCCTTGTGCGCGACGACAGTCCATTGTTCAAGTGCAATGGATATCTTGCTGTCGATTGATGAAGAAGTTGTAGATATCAGAGTGGCATAAAAAACTTCTGGAAGTTGGTTGCATGTGCAAAGTGCGGGACTTCAAAAAAAAATTAATGGTGGCCCTCAACTACGTACCCTCAGACTCAGAGTTGAAATATTAGAAGTTTTGGTTGGTTTCGTTGTCTAGGGGCTGGGATAGCCGGCCAGTGTGGCCGAGCGGTTCTAGGCGCTTCAGTCTGCAACCGCGCGACCGCTACGGTCGCAGGTTCGAATCCTGCCTCGGGCATGCATGCATGTCCTTAGGTTAGTTAGGTTTAAGTAGTCCTAACTTCTAGGGGACTGACGACCTCAGATGTTAAGTCTTGTAGTGCTCAGAGCCATTTGAACCATTTAGGGGCTGGGATACGTAGTTGCCGCGTTACATGCCAAATACTGCTAAGTTGTCCGCCCCAGTAGCTGAGTGGTCAGCGTGACGGATTGCCGTCCTCCGGGCCCGGGTTCGATTCCCGGCTGGGTCGGAGATTTTCTCCGCTCAGGGACTGGGTGTTGTGTTGTGTTCATCATCATTTCATCCCCATCCGGCGTGCAGGTCGCCCAATGTGGCGCCGAATGTAATAAGACCTGCGCCAAGGCGGCCGGACCTGCCCCGCGAGGGGCCTCCCGGCCAATGACGCCAAGCGCTCATCATCATCATCACTGCTAAGTTTACAGTATGCAATATGAATACACTAGAGATGAGTAGTTCGCGAACGAACGAGTGTAAAGGAACGGTTCAGCAAGATGAACGAAAGGACCGAGGAATGAATTCCAAGGAACGATCGGTTCATAGTTCACTTCGGTCGCGGCGGTCTACTTATAGTTCCCAGGAACGAGGAACGATCGGTTCATAGTTCACTTCGATAGCTGCGGTCTACTTATAGCTCCCAGGAACGAGGAACGATCGGTTCATAGTTCACTTCGATAGCTGCGGTCTACTTATAGTTCCCAGGAACGAGGAACGATCGGTTCATAGTTCACTTCGGTCGTGGCGGTCTACTTATAGTTCCCGGGAACGAGGAACGATCAGTTCATAGTTCACTAGTTCACTTCGGTCGCGGAGGTCACTTCGGCAGTTCTCGTTCCAGCCTCAGTACCGTGCTCGTCTCGGTCTCGGTCTCCCTCGGCCGCACTCGTCGTTCTTCGCATGACAACCTGTCTCATTTCCACTGCCGACTGCTCCTAGTTAGTTCAGTATCCTGTTGTTCGTTTCGTTCATTGCGCTCGCCCATTTTACCTGTGTTCCAAACTGTTCTTGCACTTGGGTCTGGCTATTCAGCGTCCACGACCGGTAATCAAAAAGTATTTTATAGTTACGTAAATTACATAAAAATTACGTTGTATGTAATAGGTACGTCTTTTCAGGTAACAAAAGGGCATATTAGCTCATTTTATTATATCGATGAACAGGAGAAGACATACTTATGACAAGGCAAGTTTTTTTGGTTTTGTTATTCATGTATTTTTTGGTTTCATCGACTTGATTTAGCAACAAACTATCAATAATTTGCTTAATTTTTAGTGTAAGAAAATTCATATAAAACGATTTTCGTGTATCTTTCATATACAAAACATTACATTTAGGAAGGCTATAATTATTTTTAAGTTTGCTGTTTCCAATTTGCATTACCTGCTAGTTCGGTTTCCTTGAAAAAAAATGAGTTGTAGGTCCTTTTGGCTCAGTAGGAAAAGACATAGATTGCCATAAAATCGTATTTACTTATTATCTCGAAAACATTTGTTCAGAAGGAGCTTTCAAACCAAAAACGTTATTACTGCGAACTTAATCATTATCATTATTGCTACATTAACTTTAATATTGTAACATAAAAACCTAATTTTTACTAAGCGTGTGACGCAAGTATGATGAGAAAACCACATTTTATTTTATGCTTCCATAAAGTCTACTTCGCCTATATTGGGTGTAAAAGATTATTGTTTATAACGTAGCATAGCTATGTAGCGGAAGTCGAAACGAAGAATTTTATACAAGACACTTGTGGTCTATTAAGTTGGGAAACAGCCACCAAGAGGTTTACAAGACTACATGTGCTATATATAGCCCATGCGCGTCGCATGAGATTTTCATGTTCTCTTCTCCAGCTCCTTACACATCTTCATCGTTTGTTTCGCCATTGTTGCTTGCATTAACTTGTTATTTCTTCACTGCCTAATTATTATATGTTTATCTGTCTGTAGTATCTGCTCGTAACACATCGTCCGTAATTGGCGAGCGGGGCCGGTTTTCCGTGCGATGAGCCACACAATGCTACAGTTGGCTAAACGAGAGGTTCTGCAGAATCACAGAAATTACTTCTAAAAGTGTGTAAGAATTCTGTAATGAATAAAAACTCTATACTCCTGGCGGGAGGCAAGTGCCTCCTCTTGGTGCCCTCTATCCTTCAGTCACCTACACTACTAGTTTTCAGTTTTTCATAAGAACCATATACCAAGCACAGATGAACGGTGAATGAGTAAAAATGAACGGTTCCCAAAAAAGAACGATCAGCAGTCAACTAGTTCCCAAGGATGAACGAGTTTGCCCATCTCTAGAATACACACATGAATCGAATGATCGAAGGTTCCTATCACTCAGCAATTGCGAATTTTGAATGTGACATAGAAATTTATAAATGAAAGATTGCAATTAAATAAAATCTGCAGGTACTATTTTAACGACCTTAAGCTATGAGTACGATAGTGGAAGTACCTTTAAGAATGCCATGTATTACTGCAAAACATTTATTGGTGTCGATGGTCCAGAAATTAAATAAAATATAAGTTGAATAAAATGGAAACAATTCATTACTACTTCACGTAATTAGTCATGAGCAACAACATAGCTCGCGAGATATTCATTTCTAAACGCGTACTACGACTTCACTGCAGAAGCCACAGAAATCTCACAAGTACACAAATCAGCACTCCGAATATTTCTATCTCCCGCAACCATGCGTGAACTGCTCAACACTCTCCAAGTATTTCCTACGACTGTCCATCGCGCCTTTCCCTCCAGCACCCTCCAGTGTCATGTGCGACCCGATGCTCCTCCCCCACTGCCATACAGTCTCTCCATTGACTTCGGTAGTCGCCTACCATAGTAACGAGCGCTGTGATTGGCTAGAGTGCTCCTGCCACGTCTCCAAGCCAATGCACACTCACAAACATATTGAAACACATACAAAATACTGGATTTACATTTAAATAACTTGAAATTAAACAAATATTCCTATGGCTGGACCATAAACACGCTCTAATACACATTATTAAGTAAGTAAACAGATTCAATAAACATATGTCAAAGGAATAGAAACGAAAGTAAGCCAGTAGCCTAAAGCCTCTGTGCTTTGTAAAACACAGTAAATATTTGACCAATTTCTTCATGAATGGTATATGTAGGATATAAACAAAGACATAGAAGAGTAAATATATTTATAAGCATGGTGATACGGTTTTTTCTTGTAACTGTGGAGTACTTATGGCTCGACGAGATCAGTAGTAGTCGTCCACTTTGACCTCTAATAACTCATTACATGCCTGTAATTCATACCAATTTAGGTTTACACCACTAGATTTCTAAAGACATGTCGACCGACAAAATCGGATGAAGCGTTTAGATTTTGGAAATTCGTTGCTGTTTGTTACTGGTATAATTTACAGTCAGATACTAAACTTTAAACTAATAAAGATATTGAAAATCTGATTAAACCATCAGAATCATCGTGCAAATAACGGTAATGTACATGTTTTTTTTATTTGTATAATTCCTCTGGCTATTAATAATTTCTACATGAACTGTGAGAGGTCTGCCATTATGGTTTCACAAAGTCCGCCATCTTTGGCACTCCCGGCGTACAGATCTCCTTCATCGACACAGGAGGATCCTGAGTTCACCCAACCTGGATATGATGTGACGTCATTATGACGTATATACGCTTTAGTCGATTAACACACCTATCGACTTTTACGAACGTTCGAGATTCTAAACTGTCGTCAGCTAGTGGTTTGTTTTGACACGTGCGATTCTGAAAACAGCTCAGTGTGGCAGCGTGTATGTATTTCGCCAAAATAAAACTAAAAGAGCTGGATATTAATAGAAATATTCCTGTCCGTGGACACCACGGACAACACGTTTCGTAAAAAAGTGAAGTCTTCTTATGTCCAGACCAGATTAGATTGTGTGATTGTTGTATTGAATGCTTACGCCGAAAATAATATTTATTTATTATCAATATTTTAGTATGGTTTCATACAATTGGTCTTGTCAGTACACATCAGATTGTAGCCGCATATTCTTGCTGACTTTTTTTTCTTAATTTATACAGCTGAAAGAGAACTCGTGCAAGTTTGTTAGCTAAGTAATTTATATGTCCATCCCAAGATAGCCTTTTATCAACCGTAATTCCAAGTAATTTTACACTCGGACCGCAGTGACAGGTACCTTAGTGTCCAGTAATGACTGCTGTGTAGAATGATTGAATTTCGAACTTAAAAAGAAAAATATGAGGCATTGTTGAAGAAAAATCGTCGACCGGAGATTAAATACGAGGGGAAGTGGATTTCTCAATGTTATCTTAACCAAAGGTTAGTGTCTTGACGCATCTGAAGATTTTGGCTGCTGAGTGCTTCTTCTCACCGAGTACGAATAACCGACGCACTTCAGCTGGGTCAGAAGTACATCAATTTCTGCTTGAGATTCACAATAACCACGCAATTGCCCGTCGTCATCGATGCTGAACTCTTTCAGCTTTTCTCTCATTAGCCTCCCGAATGCTGAGCACATAATTAGAGACGAGCAAACGAAAAACAACGCACAGGACACAAACACAGTACAATACACGATTTAAACGCAAGGAACGCAAAACACATTTAAACGAATGGCGCAGAGCACAGCGCTACCCTATCACAACCTCTCGAAAGTTCACAAAAGTCGAATAGTCGATATACGGTTTCTATCGTTTTCGATGTAACGTGTATACATCATAATGACGTCACATCGTATCCAAGTCCGGTGAACTTAGCATCCTCCATCGACACAAAGCACAGTCCTCGACACAGCGTCAACATGGAATTCCCAGCCACGCGGTCGGCCTGGACCATGCACCGGGGCTACCCCTCTTCCTCCGGCTAACGTTCGGCACCGCGCGGTTGCTGACGGGCCCCGGCTTGCCGCCACGCCAACTCCGAACATCACCAGGGCGCCACAACTCGCCTGTTCCCTCATACACCTCCAGTTATAAACATTCTGGCCTGCCAGAATGTTCCGAAGTAGCACCCTTCAGTTCATACAAGTACATATAAAAACAAATTACAAAGATCAGAATTAGATGATTAAAACGCCATGGCAATAATTTTTACAAAATTTTTGCAGTGGTGTGGGAGCAGCATGAATAACTTAAACTAATACAAATTATGAACGAAATGGCATATTTAATAAATGCCTGCATTTCAGTTATGCGTAAACAATTTTTTTGACAAGAAATAAAATTTTTTTAAATGCACTTTTACTTACGTCCGATTTTTTAAGCACTGCTTGTGCCACTCACTTCTTGCATTAATTTTTCCGTCGCACTAAACACGCTCTCACGGATTTTAGCACGAAGTATTAATCAACTCACATCAGTCTTTCGACCAAGCGCCTCACAGAAATCGTGTCTGCCTCTGAATTCCGAGTTCCACCGTTTATCGTGAGAAATCTGTTTTGAACAAAAACCAAAAGCAGAAGCCCTTCAACAAACTGTTTCCGAAACCCAACCAGGATCCTTGCTAAAGATTCTCTCCAGCGGGGAACGATACTTTAGGAAGAAAGTCACAAGGCAAACGACTGAATCACAGTAAGCTCAGATTCCCACAAGTTCTATTTCATTGATTGTCCTTCCTACCTCCACGCACCAAAAAATGCGTGCACATACAATTGTAATTTTAGTACCCTTCACATTGACCACTAAATTCTTTGCCACACTCTTATACAAAGCATAAATCAATGCATAAAATTGACTTAAATCCATGAGGTCACTGACCTCCACACACCCTCAGTGCCTAAATTTACCACTCTGCACTCGTACAGTTCCACAATACATTAACAAACTACTAATGAATCCCCAAGTAAAACATATAAAATTATCCCCCCAAAATTACTACCAGTAACTATAAATTAGAACAGCTTTTCATTTCTCCCCTTCCTCTATATACAGCCTCAATTCCATCACGTTTCTTAGAACCAAAGGTCTTCCTGAGTCAGGGTATTTTAAATGGTATGCATTTGGGTAAGGACACTCTGCCACACCAAATGGTCCATAGTATAACTCGAATAATTTTTTAATCTCGCCTTAGACTTCACTGGAGCGCTCTTTGGTGCATACAAGCACTTCGTCCCCTACTTTGTAGTTCATCGGTTTGTATCGCCCATCGTGTCGCCTTTTCCTTTCAGCGGCTAACTTTTTCATGCGGGCCATTGCTGCCTGCTCTCTTTCAGCAGTCGATTCAGCTTTTGCTGGCGGGAATTCTACCGTTTTTTTGAGAAGGAATTTCGGTTTCATCGCGGTCATGACTTCCAAAGGTGAGTACCCCGTAGCCTTACTTTTCACGCTGTTGAATACGTCCTCAAGCGCGCTCACGTACTCCACCCACTTGGAATGACGATTGCTGGTATACGTCCTACATAAACGTCCTACATAAACGTCCTACATAAACGTCCAACCACACGGGTTGCTCGCTGGGTGGTACACCGATATACGGATATGTTGCACACTCTGATCGTTATGGATGTGTTCCAATCGTTAGAAGTAAACTGTGATACGTTGTCAGACAACAGGCTTAATGGTTTCACAATGTTCTTGAAGAAGTCCTCCAGTTTGGCGATCAGAATTTTAGTATTCGCTTTCCGTATCGGATACAGTTTAATGGACTTAGAGAACACGTCCACCACAACAAAGATGTACTTCATGCCGCCGTGTCTTGCGGGTAGTGGGCCAAAATTGTCCACGCCAGTAACTTGCCCACTTTAGTAGGTATAATACTTTGCATTTCCCCCCGGTTGAGCGGTCGTGCGGTATTTGACCCGTTGGCAACGGTCGCAAACCGCCAGTTGTGCGTGGACCCGTCTGGCCAGGTTATTTACGTGGGCGTATTCTTCGATGATTTCAGTGCACCTTTCGGCCCCGTAATGTCCGTGACTGAAATGGACATAGACTATTAACTATTCGACATACCTATTGGAAAAGCGCAGTCTCCATTTGTCCGTCTCTTCATGTTTCCGCCGAAATAACACTCTCTTGTGTATCTTAAAATATATGGGTATTTTCTCGTATCCCTTGCTGTCGAAATTCACCTTAATTTGTTTCAGCTCAGGATCGCGTTTTGTGCTCGCCGCGTGTCTTTGCACACCCCACGAATTTCTTTCTGCCCTGCTACCACCTTCATATACGGTAGCTTAAACTCGTTTGGCTCCTCCTTTCCGTCGTCTTCCGCCCCCACTGGTAATCTGGACAGAGCATCGGCAACACAATTTTCTGTACACTTGATGTAGCGGATTTCGTATTCGAATTGCTGCATGAACATTTCCCAACGCATTAAGCGGTCGTTCAGTATCCTGCAGTCCTGCAGATAACTCAGCGCCTTGTGGTCCGACAACACTATCACTTTTCTGCCCTCTAAATACAGGCGGAATTTCTTAAATCCATGCACGATCGCGAGTATCTCCTTCCCCAATATGCTGTATCACCGTTCGTGCTCATTTAGCATGCGGCTGGAGAATGCCACACTATGGTGTTCAATTTTTCCATCGACTAGCTTTTCCAGAGGCCTCACAACCTATCCCACAGTCCGAACTGTCCGACGCTAAACAGAAAGGGAGATTCATATCTGGGTAGTACAACATCTGACTATTGCACGATTTATCCTTTATACCCTTGAATTCCGTTTCACATTCTTCGGTCCACCCCCAAGCTGCATATTTCTTCAACAATTTGCCTAAATTAGGAATATTCATTCCTTCCTCCTCAAGAATTTTCCGTAAAAAAATGTACAACCCCAATTATGACTTCAGTTGTTTCCTACTTTTTGGTCTACTACATTCGGCAATGGACTTTAATTTTTCGGAACTAGGTAAAATTCCTTCCGAAGTAAGGATATGCCCCAGGAATTGAATTTCTGCTCGAACAAACTCACATTTTGCGAGCTTTAAAGTCATTACACCTCGTCTCAGAGCCATGAGTACCTCCTCCAAAACTCGACAATGCTCATTCCACGTTTCTGTAGCGATCAATATATCATCTACGTATATCACGAGTTTGCTCATTAGACTCTCCCCCAGGACATGACTCAACGCGCTTACAAAAACTGCCACAGAAATTGTAAGTCCGAGTGGTATTACCCTAAACCGATAGCTTCGCCCTCCAAAAAGGGAGGAAGTGTACCGTCTGCTTTCCTTGACGGGCTCTGTCAAAATCCCGAGGTCTGATCAACACTGGCTATTAAATTGATATTATTAAAATTCTGCAGCAATTCCTACATATTGCCAGGCTGGTCTAATTCCCTTGCAATTACTTTATTTATTTTTCTCGCATCTAATGCAATTCTGACCGAGTTATCACGTTTTATAACAATAACGATAGGACTGCAGTAATCGCTCCTACATTGTTCGACTATACCCCAATCCAACATTTGTTTTAATCGAACTCTGACGGCACCACGATCAGTTATAGGTATTACATACGGTTTTGCACTCTATTGGTTAGTGAGGTTTCACTTTTATAGAGTACTCGAAATCGGTAACTTTACCGGGTCGATCCGAGAATACGTCCTCGTAGCGGTACAACAACCTACATAACTCTTTCTTTTCCCCTTCTGACATATCCTTGGCTGCATCATTCACTTCCTTAATTATGTTATGCATATAGACTTCCTCGCTCCAACCCTCAGTTACTATGGCATGAGCAATCTGATTTTTAGCTGTTAAAAGTCTTTTAAATTTTACTTGCCCTTTTTCGTTCTGAAATTCAAATTCTAGGCATTTCTCTACACAATTAAGCGAAGTATTGTATTTCCACAGAAAGTCAGTTCCTTAAATTACCTCCTTTACTAGACCACTCACTACAAAACATTCTATCTCGAATTATTTTCTCCACATGTAAATTTTAAAAGTATTTTTTGTCTTATAGGCTTACTCATACCAACAAATGCCGTTTTAATCTGAACGCTAGTGACTGGGAAGATTACTAGTTTCCTATTTTTGATCATGTTCATAAAACTTTCCGACACAGCTGACACATTACTACCTGAATCTAGAAGTGCATCTACCATTTCTTTGCCAACTTTAATTTCAGTAATTGGCTGCACATTTACCATTTCCTTTCGTTCTAAATATTTCTCCTTTAATAAATCATTTTCTACATCCTGTCCCTTCTCTTCCGATTCTAGCGTACACACATCCTGTTGTATCCATCCCTCAATCTCATGTCCATCCCAAAATAATTCATTAAATATTTCCTTCGCTCCAAATTCGTTCCTCCCCTTTTCTAAACCTCTAGCAACTTTAAACTTCTCTCCTTTCCACATATGCGGCAGTAACGACCGTAACGTTCTACCGTACCAACACCAATAAGTCACACAAAAACCACGCTCATCCTTCATATACCAATTCGTACAAACTACCCCCATCCACACTATTTTCTTCAGCCCTCTCAAAATTTTCTATTAGTTCTTCCACACCTTTCACCGATTCACTACCCACAACATGCACAACTTTACTGTCTTTCCCCTCCAAAATATCTACACTTGCAGTTTCAACAAAATTACACATCAATTCACTGTTAAACAATTCCTGAAATAATACATCGATGCCTAAGCCGTCATCACCATAAATATTCATCTCAGCAACGTTATCTGCTGATACACGATTTAAGTCACTACATAAATTCAAATCAGAAACCTTACTTTCCTCCGTCGAAAAATTAACTTTAAGTGAATCGTACACAACTTTATCCTCCTCCGCTACAATACACAAATTGCTGCTACCTTGTCGTACAATTTTGGGACTTCCAGACCTGCTACATTCCGCTGTGGTCGGACAATAATCAGCACACACTGCCATTTCTACACATTTTTTGTCCAGACTAACCCCCGATACTATTTTACATACATCCTCAGTTTCACACTCTGACAAACTTTTAAGATTCACACATTCATCAATAAGTTTCGTTTTGCCTTCATTCGTGACTAGAAACGAGGACATTCCTTCCCCGGAAGGATCAATACCAGTAGCTTTTACATCATTACATAAATTACCATTACTCTGTTCCTCTGCACAGAAATCATCTACCTCCGCCGATACATTTTTGTCTTCAACTGCTGGCGAGACCAATGCTAAGCCTCCCTTAGTAACATTGACGCTTTCCGCCGAAACACTGTCACCCTCACATGCCGGTGGCCAGAACAAAGCTACACCGCCTTCACTACAATCAACGCATTTCGCCGACTCACAAATACTTGTTACTACAACACCTTCCCTACCGCAATTGCTTCTATTTGCTAATACGTCTTCAGAACTCTGCACACAATTTGCTTTCACAAAATTCATCTCCTTTTTAATTTCTTTTTGAGCAACGGAATCTTTCCATTCATCACTCATTCGTTACATATTCACAACTTACATCATTCCCCGCAAATTTATTCCCATTACTTTTACTTAAATCTCTCACAAATCTGTGCTTCCGCCGTTAGCGAGTGCTTTTATTGGAAGAGCCACCTATATAGCCTTCCTCTTTAACATACTCCATGTTACACATTTGTTGCCTGTCTCCAAACCTATCAACATTTCTATCATTACCATTATCTCCAGTCGTTTTCACCGCCTGTTCAGATCGCCATCCCTGGACCTGAGATGTGGTGAAGATCAGTTTCTCGACCGGTTATTACGCGATTGCACTTCGCGCGAATTTCCCCCGTCAAATCTGCGTTCTTTACTTGGGTCCCATCGCAGAAGTTATCACTCCCGTTCGTTCTCCGACCATTCTGCTCATTCCAGCTACTATCTCCCTGAAAACTCCTTCGATTTATCTCACGATTATTATTTTGGTGATGATTATTTGGATTCCCATTTTGATAATTACCACCCGGTTTGCTCTGAGCTTTGAATTTCAAAGCCCTGTCTAATTTTTCTTCAAATTCTAGAAATTCGTCCACGGAATCACATGGACTATGGACAAGATCCCACTGAAAATCGTGCGGTAGCGTTCTCGCATCCCACGCCCGGGTTCCCGGGTTCGATTCCCGGCGGGGTCAGGGATTTTCTCTGCCTCGTGATGACTGGGTGTTGTGTGATGTCCTTAGGTTAGTTAGGTTTAAGTAGTTGTAAGTTCTAGGGGACTGATGACCATGGATGTTAAGTCCCATAGTGCTCAGAGCCATTTGAACCATTTTGAACCACTGAAAATTTTCGGGTAATCGCCTTTTAAACTTGTGATTTCCGTTAAAACACCCACCGGATGTTTCACATGCATAAGCTTGCGAAGTTCGCGCTTGCAAAAATCTCTCATCGTCCCATTATCACATCTGTAACTCGGCCCGTTTAAAAATTCATTTTGGATCCGCATCGGTTCTGCCTCGCTCCAAAATTTATTCAAAACGCACTTTTCGAACTCTTCGTACGATTCGCATGAACAACATTTAACATTTGCCCAATACTGTGCCAAATGCCCTTTAAAATATTTTATTTTCGCTTCGTCCGGCATGCCGTGAACAAAAGTGTCCATACACACAGCCAAGAAATTTACTGGGTGATATCTTCCATCATGTGTGTGACATTTCAGAGATCCGTAATTTGCCCAAGAGATATATATAACCGGCGTGGCCTGTTGAAAGCCAATCAATTTTAAATCATTTTTTATCTGTTGCAATTGTTTCTTAAATTCTTTTTCACTAGTAATACTGGACTCCATTTTATCATTAATTTTGCCCACTTCTTTCTTCCCCTCACATACATGAATGGCAATGTCACTAATTGCTAAATTTATATTGCTTTTATGAGCATCTTGTGCTTTTATACAGTCACTTTATACCTTGCCCCCAAGTTCCGTCTATAACTTCAAATGGTTCAAATGGCTCTGGCACTATGGGACTTTTTATCAGTCCTCTAAAATCACTCACCTTGCCCCTAAGTTCCGTCTATATCTTGAAATGGTTCAAATGGCTCTGAGCACTATGGGACTTTTTCAGTCCTCTAGAACTTAGAACTACTTAAACCTAACTAATGTAAGTTCATCATACACGCCCATGCCCGAGGCAGGATACGAACCTGCGACCATAGCGGTCACGCGGTTCCAGACTGAAGCGCCTAGAACCACTCGGCCACAACGGCTGGCCCGTCTGTATCTTATCCATTTTTCCCCAAGATCTTTTTCCACTGATTAGATTTTAGGTTTTACTATTACAGCTTTGTCTGTAGTTTTCCTCATATCCACCCGGACACATTTTAATTATCATGAATTGCTTTTTCAAGGTTACCCATAACTTCTTCAATTTCCTCTTTCATAACGGAACCTATTTCAGTTCGCATTGTACCCATATCAGTCCGAATTGTATCCGTAACTTGCTGCAGTGTGCCCATATCTGTTCGAAATGTACCCATACCTGTTCGAATTGTACTGATATTATTTGCCATTGTATTCACATTATTTCCCAATCCCTGGAAAATTTACATTAGCTGAGACATCATATCTCCACCACATTCATTCCCCGTGCCTGAATTCCTACAAGTTACACTTTTGCACTATGATTTTAGAGTAACCGGCTCACTTCCGTTTTCAGAATTATACATAATAGGTGACTGTTTTATATGCGCGAGATCTATAAGTGGAGCTTCTGCTTAAGAGTTAAACACTGTCTCACTACTTGCGCAGGTACTTACCTGTTCTGAGATGGTTCCCTCTGCCATGGTGATGCTATCGATTGTAGTGGAAGTCGACATTGAAGACTGCCATGGAGTACTCGGTGACGCTGCGGTCCTACTGCTATTTAACTGTGTCCACCACTAGAGAAGTCGCCTGATGTAACTGTAGCTTACCGCGTGTTCCAACCGTCTCCGATACCACTGTCTGTTAAACGCGCTAACCGCTACCATTCCGTGCACTCAACTTATTTAGAATCTGAGCCCCGAGCAAATTGCCTTTAACGTAATACATTAGGGCCTCTATCAATAGAATGTATTAGTTGTGAAAATTACTGCGTAGTTTCACTATTTCCAGAAACCTACTCGAGGAAAAAAAAAAACCGATCTCACACTGTGTTTTGTGAGAGGTTCACTCTACAGAAATTTCTACTGGTTTTACAAAGGTGTTTACACTTTGCACAGTACGCTGAATAACAAAATGGCTCTCAGCACTATGGGACTCAACATCTGAGGTCATCAGTCCCCAAGAACTTAGAACTACTTAAACCTAACTAACCTGAGGACATCACACACGTCCATGCCTGAGGCAGGATTCGAACCTGCGACCGTAGCGGTCACGCGGTTCCAGACTGAAGCGTCTAGAACGGCTAGGCCACACCGGCTGGCCGTTGAATAACAGAGAGCAAAGGTATTACCACTTTGTAGGACACAAATCCGGGACGAGCCCCCAATTGTGGGCTTCGAAATAAAAAAAAAAATGGTGGCCCTCAACTACCTATCCTCTGACTCAGAGTTGAAATAGGGTCATTCCACACCAAGTGGTCTAAAACTGAAAAAAGTTCCCACCATCATGGTCTCCAATTTTCGTCAAATTTTAACTGTAGCTTTAGTCAAGTGTTGAAGTAAGTTTCCCAAGATTTCAGGCCTCTAGCTGCAATAGCTGCTGATCTAGACCCCCTTGTCTGAAGTGTACTTAGTCCGTGTGCATGCAACATAAAAAAATGTCATATTTGGAGTCTAATAAAATCGAAACTAATTCATAAGAATGGTTAGTAAGATGCGACCCTGTACAGTTTTTTTTGCTGATTCCAACGAAATTATGTATAACATTACTCATGCAAACCCCGGTCAAATAACTCGACTCAAAGTATACTTCAAAATTTGTCGTGACACAACGCGACAAATTTTGACCAATATTAAGACTGCAATGATTTCCTTGCAGTTGAAGATATGGACTTGAACTTTTGGCCAAGCTTCATGCTTGTGCTAGACATAATGCAGCCGGATTTGCAATGATCCAGGCCATATGGTCGCCCTGCAGTATCTCTTCAAATTAGGCAGTGTCAGCACAAACGGTAAAATTTACCAAAGTTTCAAGCCAATTACTAAAAAATAGTTGGCCTGAATCTGCTTGTGAATAGTATCACCTAAAAGAGAAACTCTTGCTCTACAAGACTGACATTTGTTTTTTTTGCAACGCGACCATTAAGTACTCATTAACTCACATCAAAGTTGTTATATTTTGTATGCGTGATGCACTAATTTTTCTTCATTTCTAGGAATTTGAATCTTAATAGTCGCTTAGAATTACTGATATAATTGGATATTTCATTCGTGTTTTATTCAGTGATTGGCCAGTGAGAGATGTCAGAAGTTAATGAAGAAGAAGAATCGTTGGCCCCCTGTTCAATTGGAAAAGATGCTGCTGCATCAAAGTGCCATGTTATCTTCTATGCTAAGAAGACTGGATTCAAAGCGTTTAGTGATTTCACAGAATGTGACCAGAAATTGCTTGTTTCGCGTTCAGAAGCCAAACTTGACGAAAATTCCATCATTTGCTTCCACCATGAAGCCCTCTTCCTACATGAATATCAAGCGATGCAAAAGAAATGTTGCAATCCATTCAAGAAGAGGAATCACAATGTAAAAGCTGGACTTAGACTGCTTGATAATGAAACAGCTGCCAAACTTTGCCTGTTAAAGAAAAAAGAAGTGATTGATATAAAACCTGGTCAGAAGCTTTGCCCTCGCTGCATGTCGGCACTGAACCAAAAGCTAGAAGATTCATCATCACTATCAACCCAATCTGAACAAGATTTCACAACGGATGAAACTGAACCAGCCATCAACAAAAGTTTATCATTTATTGGTGCTTCACCATTGAAAAGAAGACAACTAAGTAAAAGAGATAAGCAAAGCTATGCAAAAAGAAAGATCTTGGATGCACAAAGTTTAATTGGGAATCAAATTGCTGCTGCTGTAGGAATCAATTACGATGAACAGCCAAGTTCAAGTAAAAGTCGCCCATGCAATAATTGTGCAGATCTTGATAATCTTATAGAAGAGTTGAAAGAAAAATGTAAAGTGTCAAATCGTAGGACAAAAGTTCAAATATTGACCTTGGTTCCAAGAAGCTGGACAATTAAAGATACGACAACAGCATTTAATGTATCAGAAAGAATGGTAAAGCAAGCGAGAAAACTGAAGAATGAGCAAGGTGTTCTAGCTTTTCCAGCAAATCGGCAAGGAAGGAAGCTTTCAGATGAAGTTGTCCAGAAAGTACATGACTTTTTTCAAGATGACGAATTCAGCAGACTTTGTCCAGGGAAGAAAGACTGTGTGCCTGTGAGAATTTCAGGAACAAAGGTGTACAAGCAAAAGCGGTTGTTGCTTTGCAATTTGAAGGAAATGTACGTGTCTTATCAGAAGCAAAATGGACCAGAAATTGGCTTCTCAAAGTTTTGCGAGCTTAGACCAAAATGGTGTGTTACAGTTGGCTCTGCTGGAATGCACTCAGTTTGTGTCTGTACAATACACCAAAATGTCAAGCTTATGCTCACTGGTGCATCAATCAATGAAGACTACAAGGAAATTCTTAGCAAAGCTGTTTGCAGCTTGGAAAACAAGGATTGTATGCTTCATCGTTGTGAAAACTGCCCTGGTCCAGAAGGTGTAGAAGCAGTTATTGCAACATATTTTGAAGATAATGACCCTGAAGAACTGATTGAGTACAAACAATGGATTCATACCGACAGGGATACTTTAGAAACAAAGCAGCTTTCAACAGAAGAGTATGTTGAAGATATTGCAGCAAAAATTTGGAACCTGTCTTGTCATCACTACATTGCCAAGCATCAAAGCCAGCACCTGAAAGCTCTCAAAACTGATTTGAAAGAAGGCGAATTCATAATACTAATGGATTTTGCTGAAAACTATTCATTTATTGTTCAAGATGCAGTGCAAGGCTTTCACTGGGAAAACAGTCAAGCAACAGTTCATCCATTTGTAGTCTACTACTGTGAAAACGAAGAGGTGCAATGTGTGAATCTTTGTGTTATTAGTGACTGCCTTCGACACGATACGATTACTGTCCATGTTTACATTGGAAAAGTAATCAATTACCTGAAGATGCAATTTTCCAAAATAAGCCACATCCACTACTTCAGTGATGGTTCAGCTGCACAATATAAGAATTTCAAGAATTTTCTCAACTTATGCTATCACAAAGAAGATTTTGAAATAACAGCAGAATGGAATTTCTTTGGAACAAGCCATGGAAAGTCGCCTTGTGATGGCATTGGAGGCACAACAAAACGGTTGGCAGCAAGAGCAAGTTTGCAACGTCCATATGAAAACCAGATTCTAACACCCAAAGATCTTTTCAACTTCTGCAATGATAATATCAATGGAATCAAATTCTTTTTCATCAGCAAAGAGGAAGTTGAAGAAGAAAAAGCTTCTCAAGAAGAAAGATTCCTGCAAGGGCACACTCTAGCTGGCACAAGAGAAAACCACCATTTTTTGCCCATTGATATGACGACAATTAAGGTCAGTAGAGTTTCTAATGATGCGACATCTTTTTTGGCCAAAATTAGTGCTGCTGAAGTAGTAGTTCAAGTCATGGATCTTCAGCCTGGGCAGTATGTTGCTTGCATTTATGAAAAGAAATGGTGGATTGGAAACATCGTTGAAATCTCAGTCGAACAGAAAGATGCTTTCATAAGCTTTATGCATCCTCATGGTCCTGCAAGTTCATTTTATTGGCCCTTAAGACGTGATACTTGCTGGATTCCAGAACAACTTATCATTGGTGTTATTCCAGCTCCATCAGTGACATCATCTGGTCGGCAATACAGTTTTCCTGAAAGCATTCTCTTGCAAATCAACGATGCTTCCAGAATGATGAAGTAACTGAGGAAGACAGGCTTGGGAACCTGCATAAAGAAACCCACAATCAGGCTTGGGATCCTGTGGTAAAGACACCCTGTAATCAGGCTTGGGAACCTGCAGTAAAGATACCCACCCGTGGCTGTTACTGCATGGCTATCGGGCGTGGCCCCTATGGCGATGGGGATGCTGGTTTTATTGTGATAACCAGTAATGGCTCAGCCATCATGGACCAACGCAGGGCACTGCGCACACAAAATATAAGATACTTTGACCTGAGTAAATAAGCACTTAATGGAAGCGTTGCAAAAGAAAAATATATCTCTTTCAGATGATACTATTCACAATTAAATCCAGGCTGACTATTTTGTAGTAATGGGCTTTGAACTTTGGTAAATAAAGCCATTTGCGCTGACACTGCCAAATTTGAAGAGATTTTGCAAGGCGACTATAAAGCCTGGGTAGTTGGAAATCCAGCTGTATTATGTCCAGCACAAAGATAAGACTTGGTAAAAAGTTCAAGTCCATATCTTTATCTGCAAGGAAATTATTGCAGTCTGAATATTGGTCAAAATTTGTCGCATTAAGTCACGACAGAATTAGGGGTACACTTTGAGTCGACTTGTTTGACCGGATTTTGCATCAGTAATCTTATAATTAATTTCGTTTGAATCAGCACAAAAAACTGTACAGGGTCTCATCTTACTAACCATTCTTATGAATTGGTTTCAATTTTATGAGACCCCAAAAATGGCATTTTGTCTGATGTCGCGCGCATGCGAACTTACTACCCTTCAGACAAGGGGGTGTAGATCAGCAAGTATTGCAGCTAGAGGCTTGAAATCTTGAGAAACTTAATTTAGCACTTGACTAGTGCTACAGATAAAATTTGAAGAAAATTGGAGACATGATGGTGGGAAGGTTTAGACCACTTGGCATGGAATGACCCAATATTAGATGTTTTGGCTGGTCTCGTTGTCTAGGGGCTGGGACACGTAGTTGCCGCATTACATTCAAAATAATGTTGAGTCTACAGTACACAATATGAATACACACATGAATCGAATGATCGAAGTTTCCTATCACTCAGCAATTGCGAATTTTGAATGGAACTTGGAAATTTATAAATGAAAGATTGCAATTAAATAAAATTTGCTCGTACTATTTTAACGACCTAAAACTATGAGTACGATAGCGGAAGTACCTTTAAGAATGCCATGTATTACTGCAAAACATTTATTGGTGTCGATGGTCAAGAAATTAAATAAAATATAAGTTGAATAAAATGCAAACAATGCATTACTACTTCACGTAATTAGTCATAAGCAACAACATAGCTCGCGAGATATTCATTTCTAAACGCGTACTACGACTTCACTGCAGAAGCCACAGAAATCTCACAAGTGCACAAATCAGCACTCCGAATATTTCTATCTCCCGCAACCATGCGTGAACTGCTCAACACTCTCCAAGTATTTCCTACGACTGTCCATGGCGCCTTTCCCTCCAGCACCCTCCAGTGTCCTGTGCGACCCGATGCTCCTCCCCCACTTCCAAACAGTCTCTCCATTGACTTCGGTAGTCGCCTACCGTAGTAAAAAGCGCTGTGATTGGCTAGAGTGCTCCTGCCACGTCTCCAAGCCAATGCACACTCACAAACATATTGAAATACATACAAAATACTGGATTTACATTTAAATAACTTGAAATTAAACGAATATTCCTATGGCTGGACCATAAAAACGCTCTAATACTCACTATTAAATACATAAACAGATTAAATAAACATATATTAAAGGAATAGAAACAAAAGTAGGCCAATAGCCTAATGGCTCTGTGCTTTGTGGAACAGTAAATATTTGGCCAATTTATTCATGAACAGTATATATCAGATATAAACGAATAAATATGTCTCCAAGTCTAACAACAACAGTATGCACAAGAATGGATAAAATTTCAGATATGTTAGACGGCGATCAGCTCGGTTTTAAATAAAGAATAAATATATTTCTCAGCATGCTGCTAACGTTTACTCATGTAACTGTGGAGTACTTATGACCTGACGCGATCAATAATAAGCGGCCACTTTGACCTCCAATAACTGATGTACTATTGAAGTTACATGCGTGTAATTCATACCAGTTTAGAGTGGTGTGCTTGCTCTAAAGACATGTTGATCAACAAAATCGGATGAACCATTTAGATTTTGGAAATTCGTTGCTGGGTTTTACTTGTATAATTTATAGTCAGATACTAAACTTTAAACTAATAAAGATATTAAAAGTCTGATAACACCATCAGAGTCGTCGTGAATATAACGGTGATGTACACGTCTCCTTTTTAGGTATCATGATTTCTCTGGCTATTATTAATTTCTACATGAACTGCGAAAAGTCTGCCATTATGGTTTCACAAAGTCCACCATCTTTGGCACTCCCAGCATACAAATCGTCTTCATCGACACACAGTCCTCGACACAGCGTCAACATGGAATTCCCAGCCAGCGCGCGGTTGCTGACGGGCCCCGGCTTGCCGAGCGGCCCGTGCGGCCACGCCAACTCCGAACTTAAAATATTTTCAGGGCGCCACAACTCACCCGTTACCTCACAAAGGGGAAGAGCGATGGTCTGTCATGCACGTATGGTGAAAATGTCGAGCGTGTCCTTGGTGCCTTAACATGGAGCCCTCGAAAGTCCACAAGAGAGGCGGCTAGGAACTTTGTAAGGCCTACATGTTGTAGGCAACTATTAATATCACCATTGTTTGCCTTTATGTTGTGACCTGTATGTGTCCTAAGATCCGATGATGGCGGCTTTAGTTTCGCCGAAACCGCTAATCATGGAATAAAAAAAATTCCTGCGATCCTGGCTACCAGTTTGTTGTTTTACAACCATCTAGATTTCTGCCACATGAGCACAATGTGCTCCTTACAAAATATTAAAAAAGTAAACCCGAAACAATACCCAGTAGTGATGAATGGAAACTTGAAGGCGAAAGGGTATAAATGTGTTTTGCTGTCATGAGTGGAGGGACAAAGTTCGTTTCGAAACAAGACACATAGCTCATAACCGGGGATTCTTGCACTATTGGCCAAATTCTTTCACTGTAATACCACGTCCGAAGCGCTAGCCAGGCTCTCCAAGTCTCGTATCTGCCTCGCTACCACTTTCCGACTGCGCACCAGTACTTACATCTCCACACAAAACATTAAATTTATTGCGGCCTCAGTTGTATGTCCTGTTCTATTACAACTGTCATGTTTATCATTTCTTGATAAATGTGATAAGTTTCGCCTAGATCTTTATCTGTGATCATGGACAGAGCTGTCTGTATAGCAACTGCATCTACATCTACATCTACACGACTACTCTGCAATTCACATTTAAGTGCTTGGCAGAGGGCTCGTCGAATCACAATCATACTATCTCTCTACCATTCCACTCCCGAACAGCGCGCGGAAAAAACGAACACTAAACCTTTCTGTTCGAGCTCTTATTTCTCTTATTATATTTTGATTATCATTCCTACCTATGTAGGTTGGGCTCAACAAAATATTTTCGCATTCCGAAGAGAAAGTTGGTGACTGAAATTTCGTAAATAGATCTCGCCGCGACGAAAAACGTCTTTGCTGTAATTACTTCCAACCCAATTCGCGTATCATATCTGCCACACTCTCTCCCCTACTACGTGATAATACAAAACGAGCTGCCCTTTTTTGCACCCTTTCGATGCCCTTGCCTTGGTTATTTCTCATGTACACAAATTACTGCAAGTATGCCAACAAGGAGTTCTTAAAATCCTAGTGTTTCTAACAGATATTTATAATGGGCACGATTACTTCTTACTGTTATTGTTGTTATGGCTCTTCTGCATAGTCTGAAAATCATGTTCACATTCAGTCATTATTTTGTTTGCCAGAGAATATTCCATACCTACAAAATAGGTGTACACATGAATAACAACTAGCATGCTGTGGCATGTGCTAGCTACTGACTGGACTCTGTGTGATAACTATCGCTTAATCAGCCTTACGTCCGAGCGGTTCTAGGCGCTACAGTCTGGAACCGCGCGACCGCTACGGTCGCAGGTTCGAATCCTGCCTCGGGCATGGATGTGTGTGATGTCCTTAGGTTAGTTAGGTTTAAGTAGTTCTAAGTTCTAGGAGACTGATGACCACAGCAGTTAAGTCCTATAGTGCTCAGAGCCATTTGAACCAAATCAACTTAACGACTCATGTCTCCAAGTCTAACAACAACAGTATGCACAAGAATGGATAAAATTTCAGATATGTTAGACGGCGATCAGCTCAGTTTTAAATAAAGACAAGTGTGCGGCAGTAGTGACGTAGTGCTTGTTAAAGAAAGCAACTCTTCAGAAAAATCATGACACCTTCATAGGACTTGCCGAACTAGAAAAAGCGCTCGCTAGTGTAAAGTGCTCGAAGATGTTCAAAATTCTGAGAAAAATAGGGGCAAATTCTAGGGAAAGTGAGGCAATATACAATACATATAGGAACAAACAGGAACAATAAAAATGGAAGACCAAGAAGAACGAACCACTCGGAATAAACAGGGAGTAAGACAAGGATGCAGCCTTTCTCTACTTCTGTTCAGTCTAAGAAGGGCGTTCGACAGGTAATGCAATACTTGCTTTCTTTTTTTTTTTTTTTTTTTTTTGAAAGCCGGTTTGTTTTATTCAGGATTCCAACACATGATATTAGTCCCCGTTATCTTCGGTAGAAAACACTACTATTTCTTATAGTAATCTCCGTTCAGTGCGTCGGCCTTACATCACCTTACACGGAGGGCCTGTATTTCCACATCGTACCACTCTGCTGGCCGACGTCGGAGCCAACGCCCTGCTGCGTCAACAACGTGTCCATCATCCACGTACTGCTTCCCGCAAAGTGCGTCCGTCATTGGGCCAGGCAGATGGAAGTCGGAAGGTGCGAGATCCGGGATGCAGGGTGAATTTCAGTGAAGTTTTGTGAGCTCTTCTCAGGTGCGCAGACTTGCGTGAGACGTTGCGTTGCCATGGAGAAGAAGGATTTCGTTCGACCTTGTGAACTACGAACGCGCTGAAGTTCTTTATTCAGTTTCCTGAGGATAGCACAATAAACCGCACAGTTGATCGTTGCACCATGAGGGCGGACGTCAAACAGAATAGCCCCTTCAGAGTCCTAGAAGACCGTCGCCATGGCTTTACCCCCTGGGGGTCGGGTTTTGAAGTTTTTCTTCGGAGGAGAGGAGTGTCGGCCACTCCATGCATTGTCGTTTTGTTTCCGGTACGAAGTGATGGCCCCCACGTGTCACCACCTGCAATTTTATGTTCGCCAAAAAAACTGTCACTATTGGCATCATAACGCGCAGACAATTCCGCACCGATGGTCCTTCGTTGCTCTTTATGGTCTTTTGTTAGGTAACAAGAAACAAAACGGGCACACACCTTTGAGTACCCCATCTGGTGACGAGTGTGTCGATTTGTTAGCGAGGTGTTTGTGATTCGTCAATCACCCCCATTGGAAATGGAGCGTCATTGGCCGGGAGGCCCTTTACGGGGCAGGTCCTGCCACCTTGGTGCAGCTCTTATTACATTCGACGTCACATTGGGCAACCTGCGCTCCGGATGGGGACGAAATGATGATGAAGACAACATCCAGTCTCTGAACGGAGAAAATCTCCGCCCCAGCCGGAAATCGAACTCAATCCCCTTAGGACTGCGGTCCGTCACGCTGACCATTCAGCTATCGGGGTGGACATCACCTCCAATGAGAGTGTTACAACGTTCCACCGTTGCCGGAGTCACAGCCGTGTGCGGCACGTCGAAGATTCGAGACGTTTGCGCGAGCTGTCTGTAAGAGAGCGATGCCCCTCAAGCAGGAAGCCGGAGAATTCGGGAAAAGGTACCGGATGGCGCTAAAGCTGAAGCAGCTCTCGCGATCCCACTCAGTTACGGAGCCTGGTCTCTACGTTGAGAAAAGAGTATCGCACGCATCTTGGTTCGTGATCGACTAACCATCCCCCCCCTCCCCTCGACCATCGTCGCTTGCAAATAGCCGCTGGTAAGCATCGCCGTAACGTCTGCACTGAGCTTTCCGAATTCTACTTGCTACATAACTTGCCGCTAACAGCATCTGATGAGCGGACTGATCGGGTTTTCTTTCTGAGCCAATATTCCCAGTATTTTTTTTAAATTTATTTATTTATTTGTTTACAAGCATTTCAACAAGAAGAACTGGAAGGTTCGACCAAAAATCGACTTCTTTACTTTTGCCATTAAAATGACCTTTCGAACGGTAAATATAACCCCAGATGCTGTTACGTCAGTCAACGTGCCTGGAAGACTCATTTATATTTGGACAGACAAGCATTATCTACGGCAAAAAAAGTTTTCAGCATGGCAAGTTACCTATCGAGTTGGTGAACACCACAGCGACGTCGTTCAAACGTTGCACCGTCATCTTGTCGCTTTAATCTGCTGTGTGTAGAGCACGTTGTTCAGTTCTCCGGTCTGGAGGTGTTTCCATTATGTTTCGGGTTTTTTGATCACCATGGCTTGGACTCGCTCATTCTTGCTACCGTGAATACGGATGTGTCAGTATCATTTTTATCAAGAGTATTAGATACTCAGTCAAGAGACGGATCTTTGTGCTTCTTTGTGTTAGTACAATTGAGGTTTTGATATGCAAACGAATCTTACATTATAATTGTAGAGGTTACAATTTCCCTCTAACAAAATATTTTCCGTTAATTTTGTATGGATTTGCTTATGGGATCTGGTTAGTTTTGGCTGAGTAAAAAAGTGGTTGAAATGGCTCTGAGCGCCATGGGACTTAACATCTATGGTCATCAGTGCCCTAGAACTCAGAACTACTTAAACCTAACTAACCTAAGGACAGCACACAACACCCAGTCATCACGAGGCAGAGAAAATCCCTGACCCCGCCGTTTGGCTGAGTAGCAAGTTTTTCCTGCACGCGGTATGCCACATATTTTGATAAAACCTCAAAGGTGAACTCTTGTACCTGATTAAATAATCATTAAGACACAGGATAATAATAATAATGTTAAGTGATATTCCTGGTTATGGACGGAGTTGTAATAATTCTATCTGCGAAATAAGTGACAATGGCGGATACTGCCAAATCAAGGGGTTTACAGCGAACTGGAACCTGTTACAGATATTGTGCAGGAAAAAGGATCTTTTTTATTTTGGTCACGTTATGGTGTCACCAGAAACCAGATTTTCAAGAAAAAAATATTGAGAAACTTTGAAGTACGAAGCAACAAGTAGGATCGATAGAGGAAATCAGGGAATATATTGACTCTGGACGATTCGCAAAACGAAACAAAAAATTTGAAGAAACTGAAAAACATTGAAATAAGATTTAAACCAAAATAGACTAACGATAAACAGTGCAAAGGGTGTTTACAGATGAGGAACGACGAGAAAGATCAGAACGAATGGAAGGATACTAGGAAATTCGGAGAGAAACCCTACTGAAGAAGATGACCAGAAAATAATTGACTGAAGTGATCCAACGAAGCCGTGAAGGCAGAAGGAGAAGAAGAAATGAGCAACATTAGACTGTTCCCCTCTTTCTCTCTTGGCATCGTCGCGATACTGATCTAAGTGTACCCGCTGTAATTTTTGCTAATAATAACGTTCAAAAACATTTTTAATTTTGTAAAACGATAGACCTCAGTTTCCCTGTTTTAATCAAGCCATGTAATTAACTTCTTACTGCGACTTGAATGGTCACGCAACAACAGAGCGCCTCTGCACTCTATAGTCTGTTGTTTTGTTACTCGAAAGTGAACTCAAAGTCGTATCTAACTTTTACAAAATAACTTCCTTTGTGTGAACATTAATTACATACACGGTCATTCGTCACCGAATGTGCCACTAAACAGCTATGACTTTTTGGCACGAAAATAAATTTCATTTTTTTAATCAAAATCAATGAACACGATGCCATTTAAATTTAAAAAATGTTGTTTAGAACAATTTTAATTCTAAATGGGAGTAGATGTACTTCCCCCCTTTTTACCGCCTTTGAAGCGAGTCATTTTGTTTTCTCCATTATGTTACTTATAATCTCGAAACTTAATGAATTTATACGATTGTGTAAATCCTGGAATACTTCTAGATAAGATCAAGTACTGTGGTATGAATGGGGCAGCGGTCAGATGGTTTAAATCATACCTAACTGGAAGAGTGCAGAAAGTTGAAATAAGCAGTTCACATAATATGCAAAAAACTGGTGATTTCTCAAACTGGGGATCAATCAAGAATGGGGTGCCGCAAGGTTCGGTCTTGGGTCCTTTTCTGTTCTTAATATATATTAATGACTTGCCATTCTATATTTACGAAGATCCAAAGCTGTTACGTTTTGCTGATGATACAAATATAGCTATCACACAGAACAGACAAGAATTAACAGGTGAAATTGTAAACGATGTTTTTCAGAAAACCATTAAGTGGCTCTCTGCAAATGGGCTCTCATTAGACTTTGAGAAAACACAGTACATACAGTTCCGCACAGTAAATGGAAGGACACCATTAATAAATATAGACTTCGATCAGAAATCGGTAGCTAAGGTATAATATTCCAAATTTATAGGTGTATGCATTGATGAGGGGTTGACCTGGAAAAAACACGCTGAAGATCTGCTGAAACGTTTGAGTTCAGCTACTTATGCTATTTGGGTCATTGCAAATTTTGGCGGTATACATCTCAGTAAATTAGCTTACCACGCCTATTTTCATTTCGTAGGGCATCATATTCTGGGGTAACTCATCATTGAGTAAAAGAGTGTTCATTGCACAAAAGCGTGTAATCAGAATAATTGCTGAAGCTCTTCCAACACCATGCTGCAGACCCTTATTTAAAGAGCTAGAGATCTTCACTGTAGCTTCACAATATGTATATTCACTTATGAAATTTGTTATTAACAATCCGAACGAATTCAAAAGTAATAGCGGTGTACGTGGCTACAACACTAGAAGAAAGGATGATCTTCACTACTCAAGATTAAATCTAACTTTGGGTCAGAAGGGGGTAAATTATGCTGCCACAAAAGTCTTCGGTCACTTACCTAATAGCATCAAAAGTCTGACAGATAGCCATATAGCATTTAAAAGGAAATTAAAAGAAATTTTTAATAGCAACTCCTTACACTCATTAGAAGAATTTTTGGATATAGTAAGTGGGCAATTTCCCCAACCCCCATAAAAAAACTAAAAATTTAAGTGTCATATAACATTTTGTGTAATGTAATATCTTGTATAGACACCTTTTATTAGCCTGACACGTTCCAGATCATTACGAAGTGTCGTATTCATGATCTGTGGAACGAGTACTAATCTAATCTAATCTAATCGAGAGGAAGCACTTCAGCGGTAGGGCACAACGACGAATGTTTACCTGGAGGCTTCTGCCAGGTACGCCGTGAGCGAAGGTGGTCTCGGTATCGCGAATAGTCCTGCTTTGCCAAGTGCGGAAGCCACGTCTAGAGTATCTTGACTGCAGATAAGGACTTTCAAGGGTCGCGGGAGAGCACTCACGCATACAGTACGCCAGTTGTGGTATTTCACCAAATCGCGTGTGGCGCCGCAATGGTGTGTAGACAGAACGTTTCCAGAGATTCTGGGCCTTTGTGCTGCGTGCAGATAATACCTTGGGGCGGCTGTAGGAGGGCAACTGCGTAGGCATTATGCCCACTTAGGAATTTCGCTGTATCATGGGTGGTGTCAGCCGGCAAGCATGGGACACTTCTGGAAAATCTGAGGCCGTAGTTTTGGCTGCAGGTAAGTTCATGCGAAGGACAAGGAACAGTATCTCGCACATTTTAGCCCCGCTCCTGAATTTCCCTATCGCCACCCTGACGGCAAAACTTGCAGGTTGTCGACTCGAGCTTTTAATACGCGAAGCAGAGCACTCGTTGACTGGATGATGCGTTAAAAATTATCCAGAGCGTGAAAACTGTCATAACCTTTTGTAGGCGCGGAAGAGTGAGTTCTCGCGCATTGGTCAGGACTGTCCGGGCGCTGGTCTCATACCAGATTGTTGTAAATTTGTTTAATCTGAAACATTAAAAGATTGGCTCAAGTAATAACATAAGGCCACACCGTCTCTAATTGGCGGTATTTCTAACATTCTGCCTCCTTAGACAACTAGTAAGTTTTGGTGGAATTTCCACAGAGAGGTCGTTTTTGAAGTACACTAATTCGGTATGCGAAACAGGAAAGTACTCCTAGTTCAGATATGAAACACAATGGTACTGTTGGTTGGGACCGAGTCGTACCGGTACTCTTAGCCTGGACGGTGACCGAGGCAAGCGATTCCACCACTGCGTGGCCGTGGGCAGCACCTGAGGTACTGACGCCTTTTGCTGTTGCTAAAGTAGCAGCATGTTTTATCGGACCTTAATTTTGGTAAGTTCTTTTAGCAAAGCGAGGTGAGATGGTAGTGATGAGGCAGGAGTAGGGGCGTTTACAGTTGAAACACGGAGGATATCATTTTAAATGGTTCAAAATGGTTCAAATGGCTCTGAGCACTATGGGACTCAACATCTTAGGTCATAAGTCCCCTAGAACTTAGAACTACTTAAACCTAACTAACCTAAGGACATCACATACACCCATGCCCGAGGCAGGATTCGAACCTGCGACCGTAGCAGTCCCGCGGTTCCGGACTGCAGCGCCAGAACCGCTAGACCACCGCGGCCGGCTCATTTTAAATCACGCTCTGGCAGTCGATGGTCTTAAACATGGACTCAATTATTTGGGTTTATGTACGACGCAGTCTTCGCATTCCACGCGAAACCATGTGCTCACTTTTCTTGAATGACCTTATGAGTTAGCTGCCAGACTATTTTCTTTCGTCCCTCGCTGAATTTGCCGCTCAGATTGCGTAAACTGTTTTATTATACCGACTTCATGCTCCGACAACAACTCATCTCTGTTGTGTGAGACAGTTGACTATTACATGAGATAGGCAAATTAATATGAACAGTGGTAGTAATGGGATCGTTGTGTTTGGCATCAACAACACAGGTAAGGCACGTGTCGCGCTGGACTGCGCGTGTTCAGTGCGGACTAGGTGTCAGTGCAGGTTGCTTACGAGTAGTGGTTCAAATGGCTCTGAGCACTATGCGACTCAACTTCTGAGGTCATCAGTCGCCTAGAACTAAGAACTAATTAAACCTAACTAACCTAAGGTCATCACACACTGTAAGTAGGCTGTTTATGTTTTCTTTATGTAAGTAGGCTGTTTATGTTTTCTTATTGGCAACGTTACGTAGCGCTCTATATGAAAATCACTGGCTGTGCTGTGTGCAGTCTGTGGCTAGTTTGCATTGTTGCCTGCCATTGTAGTGTTGGGCAGCGGCAGCTGGATGTGAACAGCGCGTAGCGTTGCGCAGTTGGAGGTGAGCCGCCAGCAGTGGTGGATGTGGGAGAGAAATGGCGGAGTTTTGAAATTTCTTAGACTGGATGTCATGAACTGATACATATATTATGACTATTAAGGTAAATACATTGTTTGTTTTCTATTAAAATCTTTCATTTGCTAACTATCCCTATCAGTAGTTAGTGCCTTCCGTAGTTTGAATCTTTTATTTAGCTGGCAGTAGTGGCGCTCGCTGTATTGCAGTAGCTTGAGTAACGAAGATTTTTGTGAGGTAAGTGATTTGTGAAAGGTACAGGTTAATGTTAGTCAGGGCCATTCCTTTGTAGGGATTTTTGAAAGTCAGATTGCGTTGCGCTAAAAATATTGTGTGTCACTTTAGTGAATGTTCATTCAGAGGCCGAGGTCGACGTGCAATGAAAGACCTAACAGAGTTCCAAAGAGGGCAGATTGTGGGAGCCCGATTAGATGGATCGTCATTAATCAAGACAACTTTTCAAGAGCACCTGTTTCAGTAGTCATGACAGCCTACACTAAACATGGAAAGACATCATTGTCTAAACGTAGTAGTGGGCGCAAATCAAAACAAAATGACAGAGATCGTCGTACACTGGCACTAAATGTGTCAAAACAACACAAAACTACCGCGGCTAAAGTGACTGCAGAGCTCACTAGCCATCTTAGAGACTTCGTATCAATCGACACTGTCTGCCGAGAACTCTATAAAGCGAAATTCATGGACGATCTGCTACAAACTCCATAAAGCGAACATTCATGGTCGAACTGCTACGACGAAATCATTAGTGACGACAACCAACGCAAATAAACGTAAAACATGGTGTCAGAAGCATAAATTGTAGGTGCCTGATCAGTGGAAACACAAATTGTTCAAATGGCTCTGAGTACTATGGGACTTAACTTCTGAGGTCATCAGTCCCCTAGAACTTAGAACTACTTAAACCTAACTAACCTAAGGACATCACACACATCCATGCCTGAGGCAGAATTCGAACCTGCGACCGGAGCAGTCGCGCGGTTCCAGACTGTAGCGCCTAGAACCGCTCGGCTACCCCGCCCGGCAAACACGCCATATGGTACGACGAGTCAACATTCTCGTTATTTTGAAAATCGGAGCTCGTTTAGGTGTGGAGATCGGCAAAGGAAGCCTACAATCCTGGTTGCTTGATTCCAACGTTAAACATGGAGGTGGAAGTGTGATGGTGTGGGCAGCCATGTCATAGTGTTCTGCTGGTGGCATCATTACTTTCAAGGGCCGTGTTAGAACCAACGATTATGTGAACATTTTAGGTGATCAGGTGCACCCCATGATTCAAATGTTGTTCCCTAACAATGATGCCATATTTCAGGACGATAATGCACCCATTCACACAGCCACCAAAGTACAATCGTGGTAGGAGGAGCATGCAACTGAACTGCACCGTCTTCCCTGGTCAGCACAGTCCCCGGACTTGAACATTATCGAACCCTTGTGGGTGGTATTGGAGCGCAGACTCCGGAGCAGATTTCCGCCTCCCTCGCCACTGCAGGAGACAGAAGACGTTCTGATCGAAGAGTAGCGTAACATTCCACTAGAGACTACACAATCATTACATGCCAGTATTCGAAGAAGAATCGCAGCTGTATTACAGGCATATGGGGGTCCAACCACTTATGAATAAACTGTTCCCCAGTACAGGTGTTCACATTATGTTGCCTATCCCCTGTGCGTTTGTTTGTCATGTGCTGTTTCACCTGCCGAATACTTGTAACAGACGACGGTATAAGTTAGCGATCTTTTAGTTCAGTATTTAGAGATGCCTCTTATGCCTGTTAGTTTCAATGGAAGCCACACCCACGACTCACTTGTACGGGCCAATTCCCCATCATTACATTTTCATTGTGCGCGGTTTATCTGATAAGACTCAAGAGGTTATTTTCGTATCGACCAGGTTCATTCGATTCAGAGCAAAGTCACTATTATTGTTTGGCCGTAGTTCAGTGGCCGCTAGCAACTTTAGTTAAACGTAATATCTGAAAGAGGCTCCGATTAACTCGAATATTCTCGATAATGAATCGCTTGACTGAGATGCCACAAATTTAGTGAATTTTTAATCACATGTTTTGTAAGAATCTGTTATGTACGTTTGCTGGAGCAGAGACGTTCGTAAACCTGAAACAGCATATTTATGTGTCATGTCATTAGACCGTGAGCAACTCTGCTTCATTTCAGAAAGTTCATGTTTTAACATTAGTGGCGCCTATTCGTACGTATTTCAGTTTTACGAAAAATTTAACGAGCTCGTCGCCAGGCCGAGAAGGCCCAAGAGATGTCTGCCAATCATCGTGTCATCCACCGTCTTTGCGGCGTGGTGCTGTTACGGCTTGGTGGGGCGTGTGGTCAGCACACCGCTGTCCCGGACGTTTTACAGACTCTCCAGATCTTGGTGCCGTTACTTCTCGGTCAAGTAACCCCTCAATTGGGATCACGATGCTGAGTTTACCCCGTACTAGTTCTTCCACGGGGAATCGAACTCGGTTCCTCTGCATGGGAGCCACGTATGCTGACCACTCAGTTGCAGACGAGGACTATGATCTCTTAATATAACTATAATTTTAATACGTATATATTGCGTACAAAGCTGAATAAACCATCAGTTTCCCATTCCTCATTTGGCGCTATCGCACTAAATATTACCCGTAAAATAAATGGAGAAACACCATCAGGATCACAGTTTCGTATATCAACGATTACCGACTTCTTCTCCCCTGCAGACCGCCATCAGACATATGTGACTCAAACAGACAGAGGGTTACGTCATTGTGTCTTGAATAACTATCTATGAACTACCACAGGCAAGGAACAATGTCAGTTCTTGTTTAAACACGTTTTGTGTACACCACGGCACTGTGTTTCGCAACACTAACACAACACAGGACGTAAATGTGTATCTCAAATGCAGTCCCCCATATTTTATGATGAGACGCCTGTTTATAGTATGAATTGAAGTATCGCGACGATGACATGTTTGAGATGAACTGATATCATAGATGATGCACCATGTAGGCGTCTTTTCACACGTGACCACAGTATGCCACACTTTTTGTAGCGACTGAAGTTTTATTCGCTTGGTCGTAATGGAGTGCTCCAGTAATTGTGGCTTTCTTCAAATGGGCGGCGACTGAAATAAACAGAAAAGAATGCAGTATGGCCTGACATCTTTTACCTATGAGATGGCGATAGAGGCACTCACGTGCTGGTGAGCTGTCCCTTGACCGTGTAGGGATCCGCTTCATGCTCTACTTTGCAGCACATGGTTTGTATAGTCGATGATAAAGTAATAAGAAAAGGACAGAGGAAAGCTATAGACGGGAAAGGTCTACAATGCAAAACACGAAAGTATGTTGTAAAACGGAAAGAAACACAAACTGAGGCAGCCCTGTCACACTATTATACTTCTCTACTAGCGTTTACCAACAATTTGAAGAGCTGCCTTCCTACTGTAAGCCAAGCTGTTCACATGACAAACACATCATACGTTCAGTAAACAACGAGATCGAAAACTAATAGCTGGAGAGCGAGTGAGAGATAACGTCGAGGACTGAACTTCGAAAATAAGCAATGAGAGTCGCAGCAACGGAGATACGTTAGCAGAAACACGGGCTTACTGCATTGCGGCTGACGTACTCTTGGTTCTGAAAGCGAGCAGCGCATTCCATGTGGCTGCCCGGTATCAGCTACAGTAATTTGCTGCAAGCTTCCGACCGCCAACCGAGTTACAAGCTTGCTAGCTGCTGTACACATTTTGCTGCATCCAATATGATGCAGATACAATCATCTTCAAAGATGGCGGTAACTTATTCGTTGCAGCTACTCACGGAGATTCACGCCCTACATCTTTAAGTGACTGCATAGTCTGAGAAACGGAGATCGAATATTTGTGTTTTTGTTAATTCGTGCGCTACTCCAC
Source organism: Schistocerca cancellata (assembly GCF_023864275.1). NCBI lineage: Eukaryota > Metazoa > Arthropoda > Insecta > Orthoptera > Acrididae > Schistocerca > Schistocerca cancellata. The sequence goes on from NC_064631.1 coordinate 173,460,957, forward strand.
AGTATGTTTCCGCGGGAGGCAAAACGGTGCTAGACGCCGACATAGCTTTAGACCGGCGAAGATGTTTGGCCGTTTGAAATTAAGGTTACCAGACCTGTTTGGGCACCAAGTCTTCGAGTTTTCAGGCGGTTGTTGTCCTTATGTGCAAATCTACTCTCTGGGCAGGTTTGAAAGCAACGGTCCCAAATTGAAATCTGGATCGATTCTAATGCTATTCCAATGTTGGAAAAAATGTTTATCCCCCTCCACACGACAGTCCATCATACAGGCATCACATCGATGGCGTCTGCTGGCCGGAGGAAAATAAATTTACCCTGAAATTAATTCGCTGACTGCGAATTTCTTGACAGCAGCTGTATGAGGCATATATCTATTGCCCAACAGTAACATATGAAAACTTGTGCTGGATCGGGACGCGAACACAGATTTCCCACTCTTTTGAAGAGGTCACCATAACCTTTTTTTTCATTTTATTCGTTGTATTTGGTCGTAGCGGACGTCAGATGACATCCATTTAAGTTTGTCGTTGATCCTTGTACTCAGTTTTTTATTACAGAGGCCATTCAGCCCTCTGACCGAACACGCTGAGCTACCGTGCCGGCACCACTTCGGCTATTCCCGCATGCTCCCTAGACCGACCCAAAATCCCATATGTCACAATATCTACAACCTTTTATCGTAGTTCACTAAATTCATCACGAAATTCTCGCAACATTGCTTGGAGAATCAGACAACGACGAATCGAAACCGATGCTGTTATCGTTGTGTCAATGCGAGCGTGGTGGGAATGAGTGAGTGTAATTTTGTAGCTTTGCTCCTCACGGTATACGCCATTTTGAGTCCTTTTATCCATATTTGTTGTTTTAATATTCGTAAGGGTTCTGATAACCTCGCCGTTGAACTACTGTAAAAACCAAGCACATACACACACCCATTATCTTCGTGAGTGCACGTAGGCTTGTAATACAGTTCAAATGGTTCAAATGGCTCTGAGCACTATGGGACTTAACATCTTAGGTCATCAGTCCCCTAGAACTTAGAACTACTTAAACCTAACTAACCTAAAGACATCACACACATCCATGCCCGAGGCAGGATTCGAACCTGCGTCCGTAGCAGTCCCGCTGTTCCGGACTGCAGCGCCTAGAACCGCAAGACCACCGCGGCCGGCTGTAATACAGTGCTTAAATGAGCGTATGGAAGAACAGATTCTATTAATAAAATTTTCTCGGGTATTATGCCGTGGTCGAATGGATTTCGCACTAAAATCCAAAGTTTCGTCCCCATCTGCAGAGGTATGCACATGTTTGAGTACCCGAACGCAACTGGCCGTTGTCGGTTGATGTCGTCCGCTGTTGCCGTTAGCTATTGGTAGAAGATTACTACCTATTTTCTTCAGCACTGGGATCCAGATGGCATTCAGTTCCACGCCCTCCTCCTTCCTATTGAAATTCCTGGGGTGTTCTAAACACCCTATCGCCTCTCTGTGTAGCCTTTCATGATATTCGCTTGTGGCTGTAAGCACTTGGGTCCTATCGAAATAATTGTAGTGGTCTCCTGGCTGCAAAGCGTATTCCGCAACAGATGATCTGTCAGCCTCCCTTCTTCTGCAATTGCCCTTGTGCTCCTCTAGTCGTTTTCAGACCGTTATTTTTCTAGTACCGACGTACACCTCCCCACAACCACACGAAATCCTACAAATTCCTGCTTTTTCTAACGGTTTGTCAAGCACTCTTGGTCGATTTTACGTGATCTTGTGGCTTCCCGATGGGTTTGTAGATTACCGCGATATTGTGCTTCTTCAAGATTTTTCCTGTGTGGTCAGTAACATCCTTAAACAAAGTCAGGAAAACTTAAGATTTCACTGGCGCTTCAGAATCGCTATAATTTCTACGCGGTGGTCTTGATGCTCTTTTCACCTCAGCAAACGAATAATTACTCTTGAGCAATGCACTGATGAGATGTTTTAATTCTGCGTCAAGCAGTTCTGGTTCGTAGATTCTCTTTGCTCTGTCCGCCAGCATTTTTATGATGCCTCGCTTTTGTTGTGAGTGGTGGTTCGAATCCCGGTGTAAGTAACGGTCTGCGTGCATGTGTTTTCGGCAAACAGTGTGGCCGAAGCTATCATCTTCTTCCGTGAAAACTAGTGCATCAAGAAAATTCAATCTTCTGCCTGCCTCCTCGTCCATGGTAAACTGAATCTTCTGACTGATCCCTTTGAGATGTTTGTGAAAGCGATCCAGTGCCCTCTGCCATGCCACCACTATTTCGCCATAATTGGGCTTAAGAAGCTACCAATAGCGACACTATTCGTGGGCTCACAGTACTCATCGTTCTATTGGAAATATGTGGTTGTGAGGTGATATTTAAACAGTCCTGCAATATCGGGAGTAAAAGTCTGATTCAGCTTTTGCAACACTTTATTCAGCGCAATCATAGTGAATAGCAATACCACATCAAAACTAACTAATATGACCTCCGGCTGGAGCACTAAGTCATTTAATTTACTGATAAAATGACACGAATTCTTCATATACGAATCCGATCGTCCCACATATGGTGGTAATAATGTTGTCAAGAACTTGGTAGTCGAATTAGTGGGCGAACCAATAGCACTCACTATAGCCATTAGAGGAACATGTTCCTTGTGCACCTTCGGAAATCCATAAAGTCTTGGTGGTATGGCAAATGAGTGGAATAGACTTTTCTGAACGGTCTGTTCGATAGAGGACTTTTTTATCAACCATGTAACAGTTCTGAGAACTTTGTCAGTGCGGCCTTTACTCAGTTTCCTATATGTTTGCGGACCTAATAAGTCATTAATCTTACTGTCATGTTCTATCACATTCAAAACAAACGTTGCATTTCCGTATCAGCGGGGAGAGTAATAACACTATCGTCCACATTCAGGCGTTTTATGGCATTTCTCTCGATCTTCGGTAAATCACTTTTTGGAGGCTTTGCCCGAGACAGTATTCTTACAGCTTCTATACGGATTTCTTCAGCTGTAGTCCGCAGCTCGTGGACGTTCGGTAGCGTTCTCGCTTCCCGCGCCCGGGTTCCCGGGTTCGATTCCCGGCGGGGTCAGGGATTTTCTCTGCCTCGTGATGACTGGGTGTTGTGTGATGTCCTTAGGTTAGTTAGGTTTAAGTAGTTTTAAGTTCTAGGGGACTGATGACCATAGATGTTAAGTCCCATAGTGCTCAGAGCCATTTGAACCAGCCTTCAGGTGTAAGCGTGTCCACACTACGAATGCCTCCTTGTACACTGGCTACTACTTCTTACGTGGGCACAGCTCACGGGCTAATAGCAAAATTGTCACCCTTGGTAAGCGTGTTGGTTCGCTCACCAATTTGACTGTGCGATTGCAAGTTCTTGACTACATTAATACGAGGATATTTGGGCCAGTCGGATTCGTATATCAAGAATTCTTTCGACCACCAGGATTCGACCCGGCTCCAGCTTATCCCCGGGTGGAGCGCAGTCTCACAAGCATGCGATGGATACCTCCCTCTACCCTTTTTTCCCTTCTTTTTTGTTTGAAAGGAGGCGGGCGAAGTAGGCAGGTTGGCAATTGAAGGTCTGGCCACATTGTGCCCATCAACCGTAGCGACCGCTGTGTTAAGATGGAAAAAGTACAGAATATGGTTTTTGTTTTTTGTGTCGTATTATTTACATTTTATTATATATACCATTTTTTGTCCCAGCAGTGCTAAATAAGGATACAGTTTCCTAACGGCCCAAGGCCTAGAAATATTGAGGACACGACAAACAAACAAAGGGCTCATGCGTCGGCTGTAAGGAAGGACATATGAACACTCTTCCACACCGTTGTTCAATCTAAGCGAAGGTTCTCTGACATATTGCAGGGGGGGGGGGGGGGGGCGTTGTGAAATTAGCCTGTAAAAGTCTTTCGCTGACGGTGCGCGTGTTCGGAAGGGCACAACGTACGTACCTGACTTCGGCAAAGTACGTCGACTCGCGGGAAAGTGTTGGGGCAACATATGCCACATTGACCGGCGAGACAGGAAGGCCGTCATAAGAACCTGCTAGAAGGTCCATGGCAATGCCTTGTCATGGTAGTTACGTACGAAAAGCATTTCCTGGCTCTAACATGGACGACACCGAGCCCTTCTGTGCAAGTGGGGAGAGTGAGAGTGTCGTAGCGGGTCTTGAAGATGGTTCCTGCTGATACAAAGTACCCAAGGGCCACCTGTAATTGTCGTCCTAGGACCACTGGCAGAGGGAATATTTGGACAAAATGTCCCAGCTTGGGCGCGATATAGGTGTTGACGTAGGTCACTCACTGGATTGGATTCATGCTGAGGTGGAGGTTGTGTTGGATGTGGGCACATATGGTCTGAAGCAAACGGTGGTACGTGTACGCCGCATTATAGTGGGTATGACCGGTAAATGTACATGCAGTGCCCCTTTACTTTGGAGGCCAGAAGTAATGTTCATAATCGCTGATTTGGCCACACTGAAGATGCTTTCCAGATCCTTCCATATTGTCAAATCCATGCGATGGCGTTACATATGGCCAAGGGCGAGAGATCAACTGATTTTGCCTAGCAATGGAAGGTACGGCTGCGAAGGGCGAGTCCCACAAGGCAGGACGACTCCGATAAGGGGTTCGAGGATGATGGAGAACTGCATAGTGGACAGCGGACAGCCCTGTCAGATGTGTTGGAATCGGTCCCGCCTGTCGTCTGTTGACCTGAGTACTTGATGTGGCACTGGTAAGCAGACGTCTCAGGATGTCGACGAATGGCGGCCCCTGGAACATTTAGAGCCACCGCTGGATCATCAAATCATGGAACGTCCGGTAGAATTCAACGGGAAGGCCGTCAGAGCCTCGGGATTTGTTCGTCGCGCATTTGGCGATGGCTTCGTCCGTAGTAATTGCTGTCGCGAGGGATATGGCCTCTGTAGCGTCGAGATTACTTGTGAAGTCTCGGAGAACTTCCTCAGATGTTGCATCATCCGCGGTTCTGTCAGTGTAAAATTGTCGGTAGTGGTCAGCAAAAGTGGAGACAATTGTCGCCTGTGTACTGACATGTGTACCGCCCTGCGTGAGGATGATGGTGATAAGCTGTTGACGACGACGACGACGACGACGATAGACGAACATTATATAGGGCAAGGGTAGTGTTTACTCGAGCGCGATATCTCGTGTGTAATATCTCACCATCATGTGCTTTAACTTACTGCGTGTCGCTCAAAAGGAGCTTAGCCTTAAATCTTTGTCGTTGCCTCTGCGTTTCAGATGATGGATGTTGGTTTCGAGTTCCTGCAGCACGTTGTAGTAATAATTCATTGTGGTGCGGTGCCATGCAGCTGATTCTTACCCGCACTGGACTAACTCCCTCGTTTGGCGCAGTTTTAACCGCCATGTCAGTGTAGAGGGGCCCCCGGGAAGGTGGCGTTCACAGGAAGTCCTCACCGCTGCGACGTGCTGTCGACAAACTGAGTCGCGGAGGAAGAATGTGTTAATTTCCAACTCCCCCGACTGTGCCAGGCTTACTGCCGTTGAAGTGGTGAGGAGCTGGTAAGCGCACAGTGGTCGGAAATGGCGAGTGGCCATTTTTCGTGGCGAGTACTACAGACTGGAGGGTGTGGGAGACGTAGATGCCATCTATCATGCTTGGAGAATGGCTTGTGAGATGTGTGTGGCCAGGGGCTTTGGCGTGCACCTTCTCACATGCATCAATAAGGCGGAGTTCTTCCACCCCTGTACTTAATGCTATGTATTGGTACGGTGAGTAGCCGGGATGACGATCTTTCACATGCAGTACGCAATTAAAGTCGCCTCCAACAACAGCGTGGTCAAAACGGAACAATAACGTCTGTTGGATGTGCACGACGAAGCATATAGATTGATGATACACATTTCGAATGTGGTAATGGTTAAGCACCGTGCGGATAGCAAAATGGTCACTTCTATGATCAGTAGCCACTCTCGGACGTAGACCGCCGCCCCACACCCGGCCTGATAACCAACAGAATGATGTAAGTCGTGTGCGTAAACATCCAGAATCGTCGCAATATGCACCTCTTTCAATAGAGCAACACACGCACCCATGCCCGAGAGAGGACTCGAACCTCCGCCGGGACCAGCCCCACAGTCCATGACTGCAGCGCTTTACACCGCTCAGCTAATCCCGCGCGGCGCGCGTGGACTCAACAAGTAGCTGTAAGTCCCCTCCAGAAATACTGAGTGCAGGATTTTTTGCACGAACTTACCTCTCGATTATGTTCTATAAACGTTCAATGGGATTCATGTCGGGCGATCTGGATGGCCAAATCACGTACTGGAATTGTCCAGAATGTTCTTCAAAGCAGTCGCGAACAGTTGTGGCCCGGTGACGTGGTGCATTGTTATCTATGAAAATTCCATCGTTGTTTGGGAACGTGATGTCTGTGAATGGCTGCAAATGGTTTCCAAGAAGACAAACTGCCTATTGGCTTTTGTCTCGGGTTTTTCGGCCGACGTTCGTCTGATGATTTTACTGACGTTTCGCCAGCACGAGTGGCTGGCATTGTTAAAGCTTCACCCTCCATTGCCGGTGGCGAACTGGAGCCGAGCTCGCGGCCATACACTATATGTACCTGGCGCGCCAAAGGCCGCGGACTTCTCCGCGGTCATTTCCGGTGCGGTTCTCCTCTTGCTATCCTGCGACGGTCGTTCGCTGCAGTACGGGAAGCCAGGATCCGTTTATCTTAAGGCTTTATTCTTTCTTGTTAGAGCTATTCCCGTGTTTTTGTATTTCTACAGCTTCTCTGAACAAGCGGGTGCGATAGTGCATCTCTACAGCCAGAACTTCCGTGTCGGCGAATTTTATTACGTGGCCAGTCTCACTCACCGCGTGCTCTGCCACTGCCCATTTCTCCACCTGCCCCAACCTGCAAAGTCGCGTTCATTGCTCCTGGTGTTAATTGACTGTCCAGTCATGCCGCCAAACTTTTCCGCATGTAAATAATACGCGTATATTCCCTACATTGCAACTGGGTCCCTTTTCTCCTTTGCTCATCTAAGACACTCTTTGATCTTCCTTGGCGGTTTGCAAATCGTCTTTACGCCGTATTTGCGCAATATAAGGCCGAGTTTGTCCGTCACTCTGGGAATGTATGGCAGAAATGTTGTACCTGACATTTCTTTTTCTGATTTCTTTCTTCGCCGAGTGTTTGGCTCTGTTACACTTCTAATACAATTTGTGGAGTACCCACTGCTCCTCAGAACACTTTCCACGCGTTGCATTTCACGTTTAAGGTGCTGTGGCTCTCATATTCGTCCTGTTTGCACTACGAGCATATTAATCATGCCTCTTTTCTGGCTAGAGTGACGGTTTGATAGTTTGTGCAGGTATCGATCCATGTGTGTCGGTTTTCGGTACACGCTATGTCCCAGGTTTTCGTCATCCCTTGTGACCAGCACATCTAGAAATGGTAGATGACCGCGGAGAACTCCTCGGACGTTGGCGCTCCAGGTACCGTACATATAATGTGCGGCCGCGAGCTCGGCTCCAGGTCGCCACCGGCAATGGAGGGTGAAGCTTTCACAATGCCAGCCACTCGTGCTGGCGAAACGTCAGTAAAATCATCAGACGAACGTTCACATTATTTCCAGCACATGACCGGAAAAAGCTTTGATATTCTGCAGGTGTGTATGCCATAAGAGACAGTATGTCATCAGTCTTCTCTGATTAATTTGAAGTGGTTTTATATATTTTATTGGCATTTGAAATTTATCTGGCTCAGCAGGTCTTCCTTTACTCTTGCTACGTAGATCCACTGACATGAAGGTTCCTATATCTGAGCAGCAGTGCTTCACACTCAACGTGAAGGGATCTTAATACTGAAACTTAAATTGAGTCGCTTCCCTAAAACGAATGGGATCTCCGAATCTGAATAGAGTGGGTATGGAGATTAATGACTTCAGATCGCCCAAGCTTCTGAAGTCTGTGCATTTTCGTCACAATGAAATTTTTTACTCTAGCAGATTTGACTACTTCTGCCCATTCATTTGGCGTGTATACTGTTGGACGTCAGTTTCTCGCATAAATTTCGAAGCGACAAAAATCACGATCGCAAGGAAGTCTAGTATGACCCACCACGGGAAAATAATGCTTCACAGATTTAAATCTTTTGGTGGCAACGAGAGACCTTTCCAGGGATATAAGAGACCAATTCTTTGCCTGACTCTTACAGTTATCTGTGATTATGAGGAAATATTTGGCTTGAGTGTTAGTTATCTCCAAGTATTTTAATGAACAGCTCCCAACTTCATCTGAACCCCTCCCACTTCACAGAAACATGTGTCCCTTATTTGACCTACAATCGTGGATACCGTAGATATACCTCCATATTTTTCTCTTGTAGAATGCTGGGCCAGCTGTTAGTTCTGGCGTCGGAAACGTTTGTTGCACTTCCATTGCTATTACGTGGTTCCCTTTCACAATCTCTTTAGCCAGATAAGTTAAAGATACGATCATATATTTCCCGCTATCAGCCTTTCTTAGATGCAACTCAAGTTGTTTTTTCCGTTGTGTAATTTCTTCTGTACATAATTCTGGGTTACTCGTTGCTGTCAGAAAATCATCACATGTTGAACATGTGTCGCTTTTCGGCGGCTTGAAGCCTATGTTAAATTTAGACACAAAAATTGCCCTGAACTTGCTTTGTGAGACAGTAGGGACACCCTTTTCCTTGCAGTATTCGGAGTATTTGTCCCGCAATAAGGATGCAATTGTGAGATCACATCCAAAATATACTTTATTGGGGTTCTGCTGCCTGCTATAGTGACTGTTATATTTTGGTATAGCATTGAGGAAGTCTCTGACACCTTGCACGGCTTCGCCTTGAAATTTATGTGGATGATTACCATTCTTGCCTGAAAGGAAAGAGCAGAAGAGTTGATACATTACTTCGTGTTATTATTATACTTCAACATTATTTTGTTTGGTTAAAATGGATACCTTATAGTAAAATGCAATATACAAACCTTTTCCATGTTCTTTTGGAACTGCGGGACCCAACTTCATTTGCTGATGCAAATTCCTCACTCTTCTCGTTTGGTTCGGTAAACCATGAACTATGAGGAAAGCCTGCTTGCATATCATGACTTCCATTCCATTTACTTTTATATTGTACGAAAATGTTACAGCTGTAGATGAAATTTGCTTTGTAGTCTTTTTTGGATTACTGGAAAGAAAGAAATGGATAGCTCTCAAAGAAATAAATGTGAAGCTGAATAAGGTAAAGTAAATTTGTGACAGTTGGCCCATTCGTGTTTAAAAAACGTGAAACGAATCTTCGCTTTTTGGTACCATTTTCATAGAACTCATTAGGCAAGTATTCTGGGCGTTAAAGTTTCCTACGTCCCAAAACGAGTGGAAAATATTTTCTTCTTCTCCGATTACTTTCCTATACCACTTATTTCAACAACTACAGGGACTTCATGAAGATGCTGAATCAACAGTCTCGTTGGTTTTAGAAGACACATACTGCTGATCCGCGTTAGGTCGATGTTTGGGCTTAATTTTTTGCCAGTGATCAACATTAAGCTTTCTTTTTCTTGAAGAGCTTGGCTTCTGGGGTTATACTTCATTTGCTCTGCTTATTTCAAGCTACAATATGAATAGAAAAATAGTCACAGGACTTCCGTGAGATACAGTCACAAGCCACACTAAGCATTAGATGCCATTGAAGTCGCACTGATAGTAAAAATATTCATACAAGTTTGTAACCGTGAAAACTATATTATTATTACAATCAACGGTCATTAAAATTAGGCTCTAATGGTGTCTCATTAACACAAAAGGCGACGATCAACTGTGAGAGCAACGTTACGAGAAACGAAATCACAAGCCACTGAACAATGATCACCAGTACAAAATATTTTTGTATAATTACCGAAACATCTTATGAGCTAGTACTGTTGCTTGATGGGCACCAAGACTCATCACCATCACTGTCAAAAGGATCAGAATCCTCATTTACATTACTGTCACTGCCATATGCGCCCAGAATGTTCGAAGCACCTTCAGATGTACGTGAGCATTCAGCCATTTTGATGTGGCTTGTGACTATGTATCTCCTGAAAATGACACCATGTCGCAGAGTATAGAACTACACTACATCGTCACCAGATACCTTTTGGAGGAAGACGGATCTTCTTCATCCGAGATGAGGAGGGCATCGTTAAGAATATCATTGAATGAATATATCAATTTCGACAAAAGTTTGGCTTATGTCCATGTCTCTCCGACCCCTTCAATTGTCAAACATTGACTGAGGAATGAACTTTGTCCGCCGATATAGACAGCGATATTCGGCGGTGATCCCTACAACTTTTCGCCTACTCTAGCGGCAGATTTTTGCTTTCACTCAAAGCACACTCTTGAGTCGCGTGAAAATCTCATATTTTTATAATTTCTTATAACTCTCCGCTTTTATTTAAACAGATCTTTTCTTAAAGCTGTTGGCGAACGGTGTGCACTCATCCCTTGTGAGGCAAACCTAAGAGCTACTTGATTGAGAAGTAGCGGCTCCCGTCTCGTAAGCTGACATACGGCCGGGAGAGCGGTGTGCTGACCACATGCCCTTCCAAATCCGCATCCGGTGACGCCTGTGGGCTGAGGTTGACACGGCGGCCGGTCGGTTCCATTGGGCCTTCTGAGGTCTGTTCGGACGGAGTACAGTTTAATTTTAAAGTGGACTTTAGTCTATTTTTACCTTCACATTTCAGCTAGTGAGAGGACTCTGTGGTGGGAGATAAAGGGTCAGGCTGAGTCAGAAGCAGTTCGTCGTCATTTGTAGCCATTTACTGCCACACCGGTGTTTGCTGGAGGCATGTGCCCATCTGACGCGGGCGCAGAGCGGCGGGCCTCGTGTTCTCAGACCTGGGCCCAAGAAGAGTGTAATGATGACGGGGTCTCGCTGCTAGCTGAGCACAGAGGTGCAGAGATCTAGCGACGTCTGCGCAATCAGGCCGCCTGCGATTCTAGCTCAAGTGGGGTGAGAGGTGGGACGGCCGGCTTGGCCGTAGGCGAAGATAACGGCTGGCGGACGGCGCAGTGTGAGGTGGCGGAGGCAACCGACCCAGGGGGGATATTCGGCATCAACGATTGCTATTGGGTGGAGCTTCATGACGTCACGGTGAGGCTGTGCTGCGGAGCACAGCATTGGGACGATCCGGCAAATGCGCCGCACCACAAACACTATTTCGTGTCAGTCGTTCATTTTACTTTCCTTTCGGTTCAGCACAGTTGGACAAATGAAAACAAGAGGAATGATTGATGCATTACACATTAGTACTAAATAACTGACAAAAAACACTCTTTTTATGAAGTAGATATTATCGTAGCCTATTCCAGATTTCTATTGCCATTTACCAAGTAATCATGGAGTCCGTAACTGCTTCCTCCTTGTGATACATTTATTCATGGTTTACAATTTTGTTTATTGATTCAGATACCTAATTCTTACAAATGTTCTTGTTCTTACATAAAGAGAAAAATTGTCACGAACCACAGGAAACTTTTGCGTCAAAACAGAGCATGGAGACTTTAAGAGATATTTTTATTTACACAGTCAATTCCCATGTAAAACACCAAATCATTCTTCAGAGTGCAATACTTTGTTATCCTGTGCTCGAACTGGAAATCAAAGACCACCGCAAGATACAATTACCATCCAAATGGTTCAAATGGCTCTGAGCACTATGGGACTCAACTGCTGTGGTCATAAGTCCCCTAGAACTTAGAACTACTTAAACCTAACTAACCTATGGACAGCACACAACACCCAGCCATCACGAGGCAGAGAAAATCCCTGACCCCGCCGGGAATCGAACCCGGGAACCCGGGCGTGGGAAGCGAGAACGCTACCGCACGACCACGAGATGCGGGCACAATTAACATCCACTCTGCGTCAGGCTCTCTTACTTCACTTTTTATTGTTGGAAAACCTAATGATTTATCAGTGTTTTCGCACGTAAATGCTACATAGCCTGAAGTGTATTTCACCGCATGTGGAAGAACATCAGAGATTACAGAGTCATTGCACACAGTTACCAAGTCTGTCAGTAATTTTTCTTATGTATTCACGGTTCTGGGAGTTCTCGTACTAGCGATTCATAAACAATATTTAGACAGAGCGCATCGGTAATGAATCTTGGGGAAGCCGAAGAGTTCAGTCAGAAGTTCTACTACATTTTATACTTACAAAGTATTTTTTACCTGTACGGCCACACAATTCCTTCCAAATTTTATATTTTTTCGCCCATATCGCATGTCATAGCTACAACATATACTCCCGATTCGTCAACAGCATTAATGATACTCTGAAGCAAACTGCTAGTCATAATGTGTCGAAATCGTAAGGAACTGTGTACAGTTTTGGTAAACATTCTTGGAAACGGTGATCAATAGAGTATTATATTTTAACTAAAGTTCAGTCTTGATCACAACACTTATATCTCAATAACATAGGTTACCGGTTTCGGTTATATTTATATAACCATCTTCAGACCCATGGCTTCCTTGGAGGATGGTAGGCGGGGCTCTCCTCAGCTGCTACGAAGCCAACTGATCAGTTGACTTCGTAGTAGCTGAGGAGCTGAGGAGAGCTCCGCCTACCATCCTCCAAGGAAGCCATGGGTGTGAAGATGGTTATATAAATATAACCGAAACCGGTCACCTATGTTATTGAGACAGAAGTGTTGTGATCGAGACTGAACTTTAGTTAAAATATCATAATAAACTGATTGCTTCCACTGCTTATACAACCCACGGATCATGCATCTTGAACACTGGAATCTGGATCGACTGCTGTGTCCTCCGCCGCGTCGTAACATATGTGAGCATCATCAGTCATTTCGGCAAACTGCTAGTCTGTCTTGTGTGTGACTTAGCGTTCGATGAACACAGGATATCGTGGAGAATTCCAGGTCTGCATTTATATTTCTTCGCGTATTTATGAAGTGTTGCCCTGTACGACAAAGGCATTTTCAGCTTTCGCGAATAAGCATGTGCTTTTGGTAATAGAGCTCTTAAAGTCAGTACATGGAGAATGTCCGCTGATTTCCACATTACGCTATTCGTTCAAAAGACATCGCATTTGCGCCTATGTAACACATTTTGATAAAGAGTTGCTTACACTTTTGTATAATCTGTTTTTTCTTTAGCCTCAGATAAGCTTTTTGTCCACTTTAACGTAGGAACAAGGCGAAATACATTTGTTTTACTTCGTACGGCTACACCAAATTTTGAGTGCTGCTTCTTTTTGTGCATTAAGTGTTTTTAAAAGTTCAGTCTCGGCCCTCATTTTCTTAGTTTCTAAATCCTTATTCACTGTTTCACTGGACTCATCAACGGGATATGTAGGCTAATTGTTGTCTGCTCGACTTTCCTCTTCATCGGTGACAGTTTCTAAACCCGTCAAAACTAATTCTTGCAAACATATTACATTACAGCGTTATGCACGTTTTCCATAACTCTAATGAATGAACCCTCTTTTATTATTCCATAAATTATTTACCACGTACTATACAACTTCTAACATTAATTTCTCATTATTAATTAGACAAAAAATAGACAAAATCGATAAAATATCAGTCACATAATCCGCTACAATATTTATTTCGATGATCTTTAAAAATAAAAACTCATGTAGTCAACATGATTCGAAGTCAGAACATTCAGCGTGTCCCGTAGTGATTTTATCCACTACAGTAGCAGCCACGGTGCGCAACAGTGCCAAAATTATGCCCTCAGACCACACGCGATATGTGCAGCTATAAGAGTTCATTCGGAAGCTTTATTGTATTCTTACATTGAAATAGTTAATACATCTTGAGAATAGGAAAAAAAATAAGAGCTATTTCCAAGACAAACGCAGCTGTAATGTGTAGGAGCAAACGCTACTAAACATGCGCAACATTGTTTATTTCCTACACCATGCAGCGAGTTACTCACTGTCATAAAATAATCTATTACCGTGTTAAAAACGCATTAAATTCATGTGGATGAATTTATTTTAAGGGAATTTTCGATTTATAATTATTTTTAGTGTTATATATGTACTTGACTTCTCACCTTTTCGCTTTCGCCCCTTCTTACTGTAATTTCTCCCTCATGACAGTTTCGAATGATCACGCTGGGCACTGCTGTGTACAGTAGCTTCTTTCTCGAAGCCAATCCTGAAAGTTCGTTTCTCAAATCCCGTTCGTACTCTTCAGGCCAAAATGAACTGAATGCATATATGCAGTTTTCACACTTACATAGCGCGTTTGCAGCGAACTACGCATTCACGTTGAAAGTACTCATATTTTGGAAAAACAATGGTTCAAATGCCTCTGAGCACTATTGAGGTCATCAGTCCCCTGGAACTTAGAATTACTTAAACCTAACTAACCTAAAAACATCACACACATCCATGCCCGAGGCAGGATTCGAACCTGCGACCATAGCGGTCACGCGGTTCCAGACTGTAGCGCCTAGAACCGCACGGGAAAAACCATGACAGCTAACGTTTGTCGAGCGGTTCTAGGCGCTTCAGTCTGGAACCGCGCGAGCACTACGGTCGAAGGTTCGAATCCTGCCTGGGGCTTGGATGTGTGTGATGTCCTTAGGTTAGTTAGGTTCAAGTAGTTCTAAGCCCTAGGGGACTGAAGACCTCAGATGTTAAGTCCCATAGTGCTCAGAGCCATTTTGAACCAGTATTAACACACGGTGCACAGCGCAATTACAGTGACCCTTGCTCATGACTGACACAAAACTAGTTATTATTTTTGGATGCACGCCATGATTTCTGTGTTACCCTCAGCGCAGAGCCACGGCAATTCTCAAAGTGACGTCAAGGCGTGCAAGGGCGTCTGCCAATTTTTTGCTCGCCAGGGACCGGAATGTCCTACCTCCCTTTCCTATACACCTTGCCCCGACTTGCGCCTGAGTGGCGGTGTCGGGTGTCGGGGCAAGCCGAGTGGATCACTGGCTGCGAGATCCTCAGTTTGACCCTCGGCTCATCAATGTTGCGGCTGGAGTGCAGGTGGTCCTGTCAGGCTGATGCTGGACCAGTAGCAGCCTTACAGCAGACACGGACTCGAGCAGTCGCAGATTCGACGTGCAGCGCCGCCGGACGGCCAGTATTTACACGCGCCGGAGTGGGTTTGGTGTGTAGCGGCTGCTGCAGATGTCATGCACGTCACGTGCTGCTTTCGGCAACCAGCTGGTCACTGACCAGCACACCTTGCCTGGAGCACTTAAACAGGTGCCGTGGTGCCACGTTGTGACAGCGTGTTATAGCCAGCATGTGGCTTCCTTGAGGCACCGAGTCTCTTTAGGGCGCGTACGCACTAGACCAATGAAAGCCAACGAACGTCAGCTAGCCACTTCGTTGGCCGATATTTGCTTAGTGTGTACGGCAGTCAAATCGGAGCCAACCAAGCGATTGGGCCTGGTTGCGGTTCGGTCTGTTGGAGGTAACATCAAAGCCATGGCGATTCGTTGGCCTTGGCACCCCTGTCCTAGTGTGGACGGCGGGTCGAATGTTCGTTAGTTCAGTGTGATTTGTTGTGTCTCTAGAACGGGTCTGTATTCAAGTTTTTCAGAACAGCCACAAGTTGAACTTAGTATGTTCTATTGGCCGGCTTCGCACT
This sequence comes from Schistocerca cancellata, assembly GCF_023864275.1. NCBI lineage: Eukaryota > Metazoa > Arthropoda > Insecta > Orthoptera > Acrididae > Schistocerca > Schistocerca cancellata. Next base: position 173,476,615 of record NC_064631.1, read on the forward strand.
TTAATTTAACAAGAGCATCTTCAGAAACTCTTGAATTTATAGTTTAAAGTACAGTACTTGGCTGTTAAATCAAAGAGCGAAACCAATGAATAAAGCATACTAAGTGCGATTTTTGGCTGTCCTGAAAAAATGAATTTCAATAGTCACTTTTCCACTGCAGGTAATACCTGCTCTCGCTAAGAGTATGTATTAACTTTAAAAATACTGGAGTACAAAGTGGAATATAGAGAGAGAGCAATGAAGTTGGCAGTTTTATCGTGAACGAGAATGTTTATGGGCCTCTGCTAACTGCGATTGTAAACACAGACTGAAATGTCTAGACACTCGAAGGGAAATAGCTACTGGTTAGTGATTTGCACGGCGTAGAAAAGGACATGGTGTCTTTATTGACGTCTTCTATCCGTGAACGACCAAGAGAAACAAACAAAACAAGGAGTGGCTATTAATTTTCTGCTGTTGGTAGAGGTTTCCCCAACAGCCATTATCTTTGAACATTTTATCGCCTATATGGTTGAATAACATTTCGAAATCTATGGCTTTCGCTGGAAGAAAATTATGAAGTAGCCCATATTCTAGTTGAGGTTCAATGTAGACATTGATTTTCTACCACCACACTGTTCACTATTCTCTAAAAAAAGAGGTCGGCCACTGGCGTCCTTTCTTCTTGCCCTTTTCCTGATGATGAGCCTCTTGCAGTAGAATAGCTACACATCCGGCAATTGCTAAATCCTCTTCTTCCATCATAATATCGGCCGGTGAAATTGTAACTGGAACGCTACTTTATAACAGTAAGAAAACAGTAGTAACGTCGGACACTAAATGGCTAAATCCCTTGGCACCAGTCACTTCGTTTGGTATGGGTGAGAAGCGGAATGCAAGTGCATTGGCGATCAATGGTCGGCCGAATACAGTCTCTATCGTTCTTGGCTTTCGCTGGCCTAGTGTGTACCCGTCTTTACGCTAAGCTCGTGCCGTTAAAATAAGAAGCATGTTGATGTTGAGGAGAAAAAATGGTTCAAATGGCTCTGAGCACTATGGGACTTAACTTCTAAGGTCATCAGTCCCCTAGAACTTAGAACTACTTAAACCTAACTAACCTAAGGACATCACACACATCCATGCCCGAGGCAGGATTCGAACCTGCGACCGTAGCGGTCGCGCGGTTCCAGACTGTAGCGCCTTTAACCGCTTGGCCACACCGGCCGGCGATGTTGAGGAGATTCGGATATCGTGGAATGGTTGGGCAATAAGGAATAACAGCGATTCTCCTCTGTTAGATACCACTGCGTTATGGGAACATCTTGCTCTGTTTCAGTTCCCGTGATATTTTGTAGTGAGTGCCAACTGCTTGAGAGAAATGCTTTGTTCACTGTTTAAGAATGTGAGTTCTCCAGTCAAATTTTCAGTAATTTATATTACCTATCAAAAATGTGTCTTAGACACTGAGATGAAGTATAATGTGCATTCAAATAGCTCTAGCTGTTTTCTAGTCGACGATCTTTTCTTTAGGAATATTAAAAAAAAGGTATTTTTCCAAGACAGCCTGCCAAATTGTATGGGACGTCTGTGAGTTCTGACGGAAGTGTTCCTTGTTCTTCTAAGTCTTATTATGTACCCATGCTTCTTCAAGGGAAACTTTGGTTTTACACTTGGAGATATCACTACAAAAAAAAAAAAAAAAAATAAGGCGCCCAAGAGGTAGAAAACTCGGAATATCGTACATACTAACCTGCTCTCCACACACAAGTCTATTATAAGCTGACCTAACATGTAAGCAAAGCACAAAAGCGACATAAATTCTAAGGAAATACCATTTACTTCGAAGGATGATGATGAAGTGGCGATAATGACTCTTTGTATCGCAGTGTAGCGTCTGCAACGGACTTCGTAGCACGTAATACACTAGAGAACACCAATGTTCAGTGTCTGTTTTGCCACGGCAAGTTTTCTGAGAGTACACAGGAGGTAACCGGGTGGAATGTTTGGTGTGCGGTCTGTGGACCTACATCAAGTGCGCTAGCGCAGAGAAGAAAGATTAAATTTGTGACTTCCCTATGTAAGAAATTCTATGGTGCCTTACAAATAAACGGAAAACTATATTGTGAATTGTTTTACATATACTGAATTATATTACCTATATCGTATAGTCTAACATTCCTTACATCTAGTATTTTGCCAAATGTAGGTCGGTTTCTCTATTTTGAAACCACATTTCCCATTAACTGTCTGTTTCATACTACCCTCTGCCGTATCCTCATCTTGAGGAGTGATCGAATACAGTTCTAAAAAAATAACTTCATTACCAAACCGAAACGCATTTGTAACGTCCTTTGATCAATATCTACAAACCTACTTACAACCGAAATGTCTCTCCTATGACGTTGTCTGTGATGTCACCACACACCAAACTCCAGAGTCGTGGTAGGCGACGGCATGAAGATAGGAACTTTACTGGGTCGATGCTGCGGACATATGGCGGCTGATGTACTGTTGGTGAAGACTCGGACGAACTGGGCCGGGTCTGCCGGCGTGGAGCGCTGGAACGAAACCACTGGTACTGTCAACTTGCAGCGCCGAGAGCGGACTGTTGATGCGGCCGGACAGGTACTGCCGGCTTGACGCGTGGGTCGTAAACTGACTTCACACGCTACGGCTGTGGCCTAAATAGTCGGCGCATGGATATACGCGTGAGTGAACTGACAAACGCGCCCAGTGAGATTCGCGCCCAGAAGTGATCGAGGACGGGTCCGCTAATGCCGTTGCCCGGCAGACAAAAGAGTTGAGGGACGCCACGTGGAGGTTTCCGAGCTGGAGTTTTCAGCCGTCAGGCAGGGAGAGAGAGAGAGAGAGAGAGAGAATTAAGTTTCTACCACACACCACTTCGAACTGCAGTAAATACGAGAGATTACATTCTTTTGCTTCACTTGCAGTACCATTCAGCAGTCATTATCAATATCATTTTCACTATAACAACTACACTTCTTGAATACTCAGAAATATCAAGTGACTCTATACTTGGAGATTAGTAATGACACTTAAAAAAATGGTTCAAATGGCTCTGAGCACTATGGGACTGAACTGCTGAGGTCATTAGTCCTCTAGAACTTATAACTAGTTAAACCTAACTAACCTAAGGACATCACAAACATCCATGCCCGAGGCAGGATTCGAACCTGCGACCGTAGCGGTCTTGCGGTTCCAGACTGCAGCGCCTTTAACCGCACGGCCACTTCGAATGACAATTTTAACTCTTAATTTATAAATACTAGCGAGGAATTGGGGTAGTGACTATTGAATGAGAAGTATAATTGTAAAGGGTTGACTCTGAAAAGGGTGCGCTTTTGTTTTGGTGTATTGTAAAACACAATACTGTATTTTAAAAATAATCTGATTTCCATCACTCTTTATCCGGGCTTTGGACTGGCTAAAGAGCAAGAGCTATTTAGGAGTGTTTAAAATCAGCTTATAAGCATCGTCAATATTTTTTTTAAATTTTTATTATTTTTTATACAAGTTGCTACTTACATTTGAACACTATTGTATCTATATACATCTTCTGATAAATTCAGTCAAGTTTCTGTAGCTAGGATATGCCTTTCAAGCAATCCTTGATCTCACCATCCTCTTCATATTTTTTTACTATTTTTCCCAACCTTTCATCACGTTTCATGTAGACTTTTTTTTTTCGTTTACCTTCCATACTCAGATCTGCCCTCATTAAGGTGCACGCAGAATTTTCTGCTTCTCTTTTCAAACACCTAATAACGTAATTAATTTTCGGATTTGGTTTAGTAAGCACGTTATTAATTTTGTGGTGCCAACCTTCTACAGCGTTGGTTGTTTGGTGGCGCCGTTTGTAGCAACTCCAAAGGCTGATAGGGGTTTCTTCATTTTCCAACCATCTATCTACGAAGTAGTCAAAAAATTCAGAAAGTTTGGAGATATCCGGTGCACGTGAATGTATCTCCAGCCAACCATCAGATACATCTTCAGGCCGTAGAAACGCCAGCGCATCACACATGCGAACATGTAGTCTCACTACTTCGTTTTCTTTGTATTCGCCAGTAAGTCCTAGCTCTTGAACTTATCTCCAGAGACACTTTTTCATATGGAAATAACATCCATGCACTTCAGCTGTCGGAAATACAACTTTAACTGCTGAAATCGCAGCTGATTCGAAGTCTACGGTCACGTTTGCAGGTTTCCATTCTGGAATTTTTTCCATCAAATTTCGGAAAAGGACGTAAGTCTCTTTTCTTTTGTTTGGCAGTAGTGCAAAGGCACTAGATAGATGTTTGTCTCATTATTTGTACTCCCAAAGTCGGCGTGAATGGTGTATATTTGCGAATAATGTTTGCTGCAGAACTTGTACATACCATCCATAAAAAAAGTCTTGTTTACTGATTAGAGCCTCTCTCCCTGCCCTCCCGCTAAAAACTATTACCCTCTATCCTAGTTTGTCGTCACTTAACAGAAAACTGCTGCCATCGTTCATAGCTAGTAAATCTGCCTTTAGGTCAATTTCTTCTCTTGTCGGTGGATCTCTCTCATTTCCCTGTGATTTTTCGCGCTGGTAGTACAAAGCTCTCTTCGTTGTTTGCTGCTCTGGCATTTCAGTGACAAAATCATAGCTTCGATTATGCAGGCAACCCAGCTCCTCTGAATATATTTTTGAAATAGGCGTCTCTTCGTCTCATGCCCTCTTCTTTGCGTGGTTCAAAGTCTTCCTTACTTCCAACCGAGCGACATCCTTCGTTTTCAGCATTCCTCGGCAGTGATTTGCTCTCTGTCTTGAACAGCGCCACGTTACTGTTCCATCTTCTTTAGCTCTCTTCGCTATGTAAGAATAACCTGCGTAGTGGCAACATGGCTTACCGTGATTAGTGATTGGAAATTCCATATCTGAACTACAGTGTCAAAAATACACGAATCGCGCGATGTGAACTCTTCGACAGCCAGAGCGGCACTAAGGCTGTGTTTGTGTATCAGACAGTCGGCGGCTGTGCCTAGTACCGGGGGGGGGGGGGGGGGGGCAGGTCCCTGTGTCCGAGGAGCAGGTGGTTTAGGGTGATTAGGACGGCCCGGGCGCGGGTAAGCCCGACACAAAGCAGGTATTGGGCGCGAATCTCACACAGTTCTGATTGGGCGCGAATCTCACTGGGCGTGATTTTCATAGATTCATACGCGTGGCACTGCGAGGGCAGGTGCCTTGTCATACGAGTGCCCTGGCGCCCTCTGCTACGACAGGAGAGGTGGTAAACACCCCTACCCATACGAGGAAAATACGCTGAAGCGCCAAACAAACAGGTATAGGCATGCCGATTCAAATACAGAGATTTGTAAGCAAACAGAATGCGACGCTACAGTCGGCTACGGCTATATAAGACAACAAGTGTATGGCGCAGTTAGAGCGATTACTGCTCCTACAATGGCAGGTTATCAAGATTTAAGTGAGTTGGAATGTGGTGTTACAGTCAGCGCACGAGCGATTGGACACAGCATCTCCGAGGTAGCGATGAAGTGGGGATTTTCCCATAGGACCATTTCACGAGTGTACCATGAATGTTAGGAATCCGGTAAAACAGCAAATCTCCAACGTCGCTGTGGCTGGAAAAAGATCTGCAAGAACGGGACCAACAACGACTCAAGAGAATCGTTCAGCGTGACAGAAGTGCAACCCTTCCGCAAAGTGCTGCAGATTTCAGTGCTGGGACATCAAAAATGTCAGCGTGCGAACCATTCAACGAAATATCATCGATATGGGATTTCGGAGCCGAAGGTCCACTCATGTAGCTTTGATGACTGTACGACACAAAAAACTTTGCGCCCCGCCTGGGCCCATCGACACCGACATTGGACTGTTGATGACTGGAAATATGTTGCCTGGTCAGACTAGCCTCGTTTCAAATTGTATCGAGCGGATGGATATGTATCCCGCATGTCAGCATGGGACTGTTCAAGCTGCTGGAGGCTCTGTAATGGTGTGGGGCATGTGCAGTTGGAATGAGATTGGACCCGTGATACGTCCATATATGACTTTGAGAGGTTTGTGGGGCGCTCAACTGCGTGGTCATCAGCGCCCATACAAAGTCCCAATATTTTCGGTCCAGTTTTTACACAGTCGAATGTATCCACTGTCACAAATGATGATGATGATGATGATGAAACGATGAGGACAAGACAAACACCAGTCCCCAGGCAGAGTAAAATCCCCAACCCGGCCAGGTATCGTATCCAGGTCCCCATGGTCCAGAGGCAGCAGTGCCAGCTGAGGACACTGACAGATGACAAGTACTTTGAACAAAGTTCAGTGTTCCACTATACTTGGGAACAAGTTGCTCAAGGATTTTGGAGAAGATATCCCAAACCGCACAGCAATCATGTTTTTAGTGAAGATACAGCATTCAGAGAAGTTCGGGACCATAAGCTTTATACAAAACGACTCCTTACAAAAACTAACAGAGTTCCTAAATGGGGTGAAAGATTCATTAGTGGCAGAACAGTCAAAGTTGTTGAAGAGTCTGTTGTGGATCCTAACCAGAAGTTGTTGGTCACGTACACCAGAAACATTGCATATGTCAGAGTTATGAGTGTTATAGAAAAGGTGACAGAGAGTACGCAAGGAAAATCCTAACTGAACTGTAGCAGAAAGATCAGCTTGGATAGATTCTCAAGTGTTTGGATTTGGGCGTGCTATACAAGCATTTGGCGTAGAAAGATTTCGCAAAAATTGTCAGAAAATGGTTTCAGGCTTCAATTATGTACTTTCTTCTGTCTGATCACCTGTATCCAATCATGCCCGTTGTACATTCCAACGGAATTGGGCTACTCCAGCAGGACAATGCGATACGCCACACGTCAGATATTGCTACAGAGTGACTCTAGGAACAATACACATTTCCGCTGGCCTCAAAACTCCCCAGACATGAACGTTATTGAGCATATCTGTGATGCTTTTCTGCTTGCTGTTCAGAAGAGATCTCCACCCTTCGTACTCTTACGGATTTATGGACATCCTGCATGATTCATGGTGTCAGATCCCTCCAGCACTTTGGCTCTTCAGTATATCTCGGTTCTAATGAGAGCCGTTTACCAGCGTCTTCCTGAAGGTGCGGCTTCCCGCACGGCTCGCTTGGCATGCAGAGGAAACGACTACCAAGTGGATACAACGCCCTCTCTTCGACATGTATATACGAGGGTTGTTCGGAAAGTAAGGAACGATTGGTCGCGAAATGGAAACCACAGTGAAAATCAAAACTTTTCTTTGCACATTTAGCTACACCTTCCAGGTACTTCTCTACATAATCGCCGCTCCGACTTTCACATTTCTCGGAGCGTTATACCAAATTTCCAACATCATCGTCATAAAAGGCAGCCGCCTGTGCTTTCCGGTAATTCACTACGCCAGTCTAAAGCGTGTAGCCTCAGCCCAAGTGTTATCTTCGTATCCAGCGTTTCATGTGAACAGAGATGATACTCAGGATGAGTCAATTAGGGCCAAGTTGTGGGTGATCCAATACTTCCATCGAAAAGACTGCAGGAGCGTCTTCACTGCCCCCGCAGAGTGCGGCTGATAATTCCCATGAAGAAGGAAGTGCGTGGCAGTTGTGTTAGGTGGGCTGCATTCCTTAAGGTGAAGCCTCTCAGCGGGCTCTCCTACTTGGCAGGTGACATCGTTGTTCTAGGCACCTTTACTCGCTCACAGTGCACTCACAACTCGAAAGAGCATCTTGATGTGATTGACAGCCATACTAGAGACACTGCCCAAAACGTCTGTGAAAAACCTCGTCGGGTTTTGGAAAGAGTTTTTTCCACGTTCCTTTTTCATAACATATGATTATTGCAGAACTTAATGTCTCCATTTTCTTTGTTTTCGATGGATTTAATGAGTACCAGAGTAAACTATGCACAAAAATTTAAATTGGATCTCATAATACCTGTATCTTGTATACTCATGATATAGATCAGGGATCCCCAAACTATTTTGGACAAGTGACCCCTTTTCCAAAATGAACTGTTACCTCAGATCCCCATGGCCAAATTACCTACTTTTAAGATCAACCCCCTTATTCATAATGGTCCGCTAACTCAAAACAGCTGCTACAGAGTGTTATTTTTCATTCTGACTTAGGACAATAGAAGAAGACAGAGTGAGAATTAGCAATGCTTTAAGTTAGCAGACTATTATGAATAAGGGAGCCTATCTTTAGTTTTTTCCTATTGGTACAAAATACCTAAGTACTAAGGTACCAATTGGAAAACTTTGCACTTGGTTAAGTGAGAAGAGTTGACATCATTTTCTCATCAAAATTTAAGAAAATAAAAAGACATACAATGCAGTAAATATCAAGTTTAATTTACAATTATTATTACAAATTAAGTACTTAAAGAATCTTAAGTAGGTAGGAAATTATATTTAAAAAAGTATTAATTCGTAAAGAGAAAATAAAATATTCAGTGTGATGGATGAACCTGGTGACTATCTACCAATCTAGCTACATCCGGTTCAATATTGGTGAGTTGCAGCCTTAAATCTCCACGTTCGTTGATTTTCAAACGGTTTCTCTGTTTCGTCAAAATGTTTGTTACCACACTGAAGCTTTTTTCAACTAGGTATGATGATGGAAAAGTGATAAGGTATTTTTCAGCAATGTTCCACGGTGTAGGATACTGTGTTTCAATGTTGCGTTGCAACCAGAACTTCTGATAGCCTTGGTTGAACTTCTGCTTAAGCTCTTCGTCTGTGCTGATGGTAATTAAATCTTCTTGCATTATCACATTGGCTTCTTCTATGGCTGTGGTATTGTACGGATTTATTATCCACTGAGGAATCTGTAAATTTAAAAGATCCTCAAACCTCTCCGTAAAATCCTTGTGCAATGCGTCCAAGTGAGTGACATAATAAAATGTCATCATCTTGAAGCATTTCTGGTAATTTTGACAAATGCGGAAACTGCGAATATTCTTTTCTGCCCAGATTTTGTTTATAGAGTATTAGTTTACTCACGAAGGCCGATATTATCGATTTTGTTTTAATCAAGTTAAGATCGTCGCCGTGCAGTTCTAAATTAACTTTGTTGAACATTTCAAAGATATCAGTCAAGTAATAAATATCTGTTTTACAATTTTTCAGATTTTCTTTCAAATTCGGATCTGTTTCTTGTAAAAACTCCAACACAGATTCAAAAATGGCTGAAAATCTTTCTAAGCAAGAGCCTCTTGATAGCCAGCGAAATTCAGTGTGCAGAAGTAATCGAGTAAAGACTTCGTCGTTTTCCTCACATAGCTGAGCAAATAACCGAGAGTTCACAGAATTGCTTCGAATCTTGTTGATAGCATTTATTCTATATTGTAAAGACTTATGCAATACAGGACTCAGCCGTTTTGCTACTAAATGCTGCCTGTAAATCACGCAGTGAATGACCAGTACATCAGGCAGTTGTCGCTTTAAGTGAGCTATAAAACCACGATGACGACCAACCATAGACGGTGCACCATCAGTCGCAACAGAATCAATGTTCTTCCATGGAATAGCTTTGTCAGTAAAAATATGTTCCACGGCCTGAAAAACCGATTCTCCTCTGGTATCAGTCTCTAAATATGTAGCAAAAAGCAGTTCTTGGTACATATTTTCATCTTTGATAAATCGAACATATCCTAACAACAGAGCTTCATCGACAGGTAATGTAGACTCGTCCAACTGGAGAGAGAATCTGTTGGTCTGCAAGAACTTGCATAAAATGTTTTCCACATCGCGTCCCATCTCGTCTATGCGTCTCTGAACGGTGTTATTGCTCAAAGGTATTCTCTTTACAATACCATGTGCGGGTTTGTGCAATACATTGTTAAGGACCTCCGCAATGGCTGGTAAGATAAGCTGCTCTCCATTTGTGTGGGGTTTCCCCGACTTCGCTATTAGTAAAGATATACTATAGGACGTTCGTAAACCATCATCGTCTTTAATAGACAATGACGCAAACATCGATCTTATGGATGGCCTTTTGTCTAGTTTTTCTTTAAGTGCTTGAAAAAATGACAAGGGCTTACTTCTTTTTGTCAGCATGTACTCCTGATAAGTGGTCACCCATTTTTGAAGGCTTCATGGCATTGTTACTGAATACTTTTTCACATATGAGAAACATAAGCAAGTGTTGATTTGATGGAGATGCAATAAATTCGAACTTCAAGTAGTCCAAACTGTATTGTCTGCATTTTTTTTTCGTGTATCCCCATGATAAAACTCTCAGTAATCCTGCAAATAAAAAACTACCTAAACAAAAAACAATAATAAACTGTTAAATTGGCACACTATCTTATTTTTATCACACCCAGGTAATGGATTCTTGTTAGGTATTACTGACTTACTCATTGATAAACTTGGATATCTGTAATAGGTAAGTAACTATAGTATGTAATTAGGTATAGAAAATTCCTATTAGGTAAGTAGGTACCTATCAGCATAAGAACGAAAACCAAAGCAAACTGAACACTTCAAAGTTTAGGTACCTACCTACTTAACAACTTAAGTGTAACTAATTTTTACAAATACTTTTATACCTACCTATTTAAAATACGTTGTATGTTGTGTCTACCACTTTTTCAGTCACTTCACTTAATGTAGCTATGTAATAACTTTGTAATCTCTTGAAATAAATGAGTTATTATCGTTCAAGCTCCAACGAATTTCAAAACGCAAATGAAATTTCAACCTAAGTGCAAGCTCGCTAAATAGTAAAATATCAGGAACATGTTTGGACTTGATCATGAATTCGTTAGTGTTAAATCGCGTAAGCGTCATATAGAGAGCAAGTCAAAACACACCTGAAAGACGTACGCTCGCACTCATTATCTTACACAAACTTGTCCACACAGACTTGCCGAGTTTTTCCATCTTGTACGGACCTGAGACTTTACATTACTACAACAATGCTATTTCCTACAAAAATATTAATTATTCTTAGTACACATAACACAACAAAACAATACAGTACCTACCTATCTTGAAAGTATTAAATAAGAACTTGTGTTAATTTAATAGGGGTCGATTTTTAGACCTCGTCGACCCCCAAAATCAATTTTCGTTTATGTCGACCCCTAGGAAACTGATATCGACCCCAAGGGTTCGATATCGACCACACTGGGAATCCCTGATATAGATGGCCTTTACTTGTCACAATCGGTTCCCTCATTTTCCCTTTTAAATCTGCGTCTTGTAAGGTACCTTATTTGCATGTAAGAGCGCATTTTCTTCGTTTTCAGTTATGCTACTTCACATGTGTGAAGTGAATGTATCAGCGGTGCGGTATGTGAGGAGTAACCAGACAGCGGCATGTTTCCAGGCTGGCTAGCACAGGCGGTTGGCCATCTGAGGTTTTCAGAGTCAGTGGGATAAGGTGCCGATACAGAAATCACTCGTGACATCAACAAGTACCTAGGGAAAGTGCCTTTATTGTGAAGCGAACCAAGTAATCATTATTAATAAATATTTGCTAAGAAAAGCTCAAATTCAAATGGTTCAAATGGCTCTGAGCACTATGGGACTCAACTTGAGAGGTCATCAGTCCCCTAGAACTTAGAACTACTTAAACCTAACTAACCTAAGGACATCACACACATCCATGCCCGAGGCAGGATTCGAACCTGCGACCGTAGCGGTAGCGCGGTTCCAGACTGTAGCGCCTAGAACCGCACGGCCACTCCGGCCGGCAAAGTTGCTTTTTGCCACTCAGTTACTATGAGGAGACAAAAACTACCTTCGAACATCTTTACAATGCCAGAAAAAGTTAATAAATAAATGAATATCTTTGGCATAACCGAATGTGTACGACTCTACACGAACTATACCGATTATACGCTCAAGTTACACGCTGTGCGCCATAGTTGGCAGTCGTGGACAGGATGCCTTTCGCTCTAGTTATGCGGTAGACCATGCTCTCGTACTGTTAATAGTTAGCTTATAATCAGTGCGAACATGTTCTTTTTTCGGAATCTTAAATAAACGCACCTTAAAGGCATCCTGTGTAAAAATTATTTGCACAAAAACCTTCTTCCCGCTTCATTGCGTTAAACACACACAGTAATATTGCACGTTCAGAATCCGACGGAGCTGCTACGGCTCTGCAAGTGGAAATAAAACTACGAGAGCATCTCCACATAACAGGTAAGAATAATTACTATGTGGCAGCATACTAAGTCAGTTCAAGATCGGAGTGGCTTAACTATCGCAAAACGTGGGTGGGAAAGCGTGTACGTCCCTTATACCACCGTCTATGGACTCACCGGCTAAATTGAGACATTTATGGAGGTTTAGTACAAATAGCTAGTTCTTGCAGTCTCCCACAGAACGTGAAACGGATGTACAATACGGTGGATTCGAAGCAAATATTTCCGTCTGAAGCGACATCACTACAAAGTTCAGTGAGAAACCAATGCTTCCTGTTTACGTACTTTTATTTCACAAGAAAAGGAAATTTCATATACATAGTGTAACATTTACAAAATTCACGATTAATATTTACCATTTCTGTACATCCATACCTTCCTCCACAGCTTTTTGACCTTTAAACAACAGTTTATTTAAGAGGCGTTAAACAAGTTTCTCTTCGTACAGTCCAGAATCGTTATGCCAATCAGACCAAGTTGAAGGGAACAATGAGGCAATCAGTCCACAGTCGTATAATTTTAATTAATATTGTGTTTATACTGGTTGCTGGTGAGGAGGAAAGTTAGTTATTAGTATTTTATTAATGATCTCATTCATAAGCAGTCATATCACAGTCATCACAGTCTCTCAAGAAAGTTATAATTAAGCTTTACTTGTTTAATCAGAATCGGACGATGACTCTCCTTGTCCGCAGTCTCGATGATTCGAAGCGATCTGCAATCCTGTGTAAATAAAATGTTTTGGTTTCTTGCGTTGCGAAGTCAGTCGGGAAACCTCAGATCAAGCGGAAAGTTTGCTTTGATAAAGTTTAATTATCCGATGAAATAATGGAGCTCTTTCAACTAATAATTGCAGGTTCGTTTCCAATTCATCGGAAGTTCCCTTCCGATTACGAATGAAACGACACCTCAGTGCAAATTTCCAATTAGAGAATACGTATACAGGGTGTTACAAAAAGGTACGGCCAAACTTTCAGGAAACATTCCTCACACACAAATAAAGAAAATATGTTATGTGGACATATGTCCGCAAACGCTTACTTTCCATGTCGGAGCTCATTTTATTACTTCTCTTCAAATCACATTAATCATGGAATGGAAACACACAGAAACAGAACGTACCAGCGTGACTTCAAACACTTTGTTACAGGAAATGTTCAAAATGCCCTCCGTTAGCGAGGATACATGCATCCACCCTCCGTCGCATGGAATCCCAGATGCGCTGATGCAGCCCTGGATAAAGGCGTATTGTATCACAGCCGTCCACAATACGAGCACGAAGAGTCTCTACATTTGGTACCGGGGTTGCGTACACAAGAGCTTTCAAATGCCCCCATAAATGAATGTCAAGAGGGTTGAGGTCAGGAGAGCGTGGAGGCCATGGAATTGGTCCGCCTCTACCAATCCATCGGTCACCGAATCTGTTGTTGAGAAGCGTACGAACACTTCGACTGAAATGTGCAGGAGCTCCATCGTGCATGAACCACATGTTGTGTCGTACTTGTAAAGGCACATGTTCAAGCAGCACAGGTAGAGTATCCCGTATGAAATCATGATAACGTGCTCCATTGAGCGTAGGTGGAAGAACATGGGGCCCAATCAAGACATCAACAACAATGCCTGCCCAAACCTTCACAGAAAATCTGTGTTGATGACGTGATTGCACAATTGCGTGCGGATTCTCGTCAACCCACAGATGTTGATTGTGAAAATTTACAGTTTGAACACGTTGGAATGACGAAACTAAAATGAGCTATAACATGGAAACTAAGCGTTTCCGGACTCATGTCCACATAACATCTTTTCTTTATTTGTGTGTGAGGAATGTTTCCTGAAAGTCTGGCCGTACCTTTTTGTAACACCCTGTATAATGAAATTCCTTACACACCTTTGATGTAAATGCTCAGTATATATTTTCTTGAGTAGCATACAATATATTTTCAATCTCTTTCTTCCAGTAATCTCGATAGCAAAATTACAATTATTCAATGCGGCTATTCGGCACGGAGAAGATGTTAGAAGTCCTCTCAACACACCAGAGAGAATATTACAAGGAGTAATTATGCGCTCATGGGATAGTAACGGAACTGTACTACTTTGCGCATCGATTCTGCGAGTATATAGATGGTCAAGTAGGAAACGTAATTCACTCGTAGAATTGTGCAGGGATAATTAGTAAAATATAAAGAGATATTACAATTGCCCCTCGCAGCGAGCAAAGTTAATGATTACACACTTTGCGAGCTAACCGTAAATTTTGTTGGCTCATTTATTCAAAAGAGAAATATTTTGAAGATCAGTTTTTTTAGAAATTTACCATATAGTGAATGGGTAACATGTTAAGACTGTATGTTACCGGAATACCTAGTCTGTGACTTTTACATGTACCAGGGTATATCCTCATCCTGCGTACATAACCAGGGAAGATATAAATCAGTATGATCGCGGAAAAGGTCTACCTATTTGGGAGCTGGTCTTCACAGGGAAACCCTGGAAAACCCGGAAGAATAGACCCCTGCTCAGATATTAAAGACGATAGGAAAGCCTAAACAAAGCGATTTTGAAATGTATAAAAACTTGATAGATGAGGTAGATAGAAAAGTGCCTCATAGCCAAAAACAAAACAAAAATCTTTACAACAGTGTTTCAAAATTTTCTTTTTAAATTTCTTCTTCCGACGGTGTAGGCGGAGATCTCGTAGTGGAGCCGATGAAACAGGAACACTGGGTACTGACAGCGGGTAGGTGTCGTACAGCATTTGGTGGAGGCGGTACGGAGGACAGGCGATGAGTGGCGGTACAGGATAGAAGCTGGTAATGTGCCGTAGAAACAGCAAGATGTTCTCAGGAACAGATGGTCAGGGATGTGAACATGGAACAGGTTTAAAGTGGAATGAGAAAAGGTTCTGACTGAATAAATCCCTGCATGAGAGTGGATTAAGGCTCTGAAGTCCATATTTCATAGCTGAATTCAAAGTCGGAATTGATTCATTTATTCTTCCATCTGTACTAGACTGGAATATCCATAAGTCCTGAAAATCGCGAATTTTATCAATTCTGAAGTTGCTCAGAATCACAAATGCAGATCGTCCAAAGTACTGCAAAAGAAAGTGTTAATTTAATTTTGCTGTAGCACGTACCGAATGTATTCCTCCCAAAAATTTTCTTAATCCAATCTTCGATATGATATAGTTCAGGTGGAAGTAAGGCACTGAATCTGTCCCAATTTTGTTTTCAAGAACGAAATTAATGGATAAAATTCAATTTCATTGACGAGGAAAATTTTAAAATATAGGCATGTGACATCGAATACACATAAAATTGTATTCTTCCAGTCCAAATATCTGAAAAATTTTGATATTTGTTGTTATCGTTAATTGATCTGCAGATCCACCTGCAATTAAACAGCATTAATGGTGATGTATGCTCATTTAGCTCAGTATTCACTCGCAGAATCTTTGTCATTCTCTCATGAACATTAATGGAAAACATATTTTCAACAATCATATCAATAATATGAAAACACAAGGAACCCACCTCCTAAAAACTCAATTATAATTCTTACATTAATTCAACTGAAAAAGAATGCATAATGAGAACTTTTAAATATAATAAATTTTCTCTCGCGCGACCAGCGAGTCTCTTTCACCGTTCGTAGCGGTGATATTATCGACTGCAGTTTCACTTCACACTTCACTTGTTTCTACCGTGAATAGCGCACGTCCTGCCTTCAACGTACTTCCATACATAATTACTACGTTTAAAGTTTCATACGCAATTTTCATATGATTGTTATGTCTTGAGAGAAGATAGGTGCACTTTAACTACACATTAACACACCCTATGGCTGTTACTTATAGTCAATACGTACACACACTAGCAAATGCTGCAGTCTGATACCTATTCTAAAGATTATACTAAACTATTATAGGAGTAATCTCACTGTCTCTTAACCTATCAACCACATAAACATATAGATATATGTATATTCACTCAAATAATAATAAAAATCCATTCTTGATTCTTCTTCAGGTCCGGTGTCGAAGTTCTAAGATCCTTCAAAAAATTTCTTGATATCATTATGCGGGAATAAACTCTTTACCCCTTTTGAATCGGGATGGGCCAACAAGTATGATTCCAGATTTGGTATACTGACAATAACATATGGTCCGGTGTATATAAGATTCCATTTCTTGGTGTTCTTTCTCAGTTTCGACACTAGTCAAGTACGAAACATCTTGAAAATTTTGCATTAACTCATCAATATTTTCGGGATGGTTTTATTGATCTCTCTCGCACCAAGAACTAATCTTACGTTGCCTCCAGGTTTTGGAACGACTAACAACGGGGAACAATATGGACTCGTTGATGGTTCAATCAGGTCCCATTTTAGCATTCTATTTATCTCCTTTTGAACATATTGCTTTAATCGCCAGGGGATCGGATAGTTTGTGTGACAGTACGTTTTATGTGGCTTTACTTGCAGGTGGCAAATATACCCTCTGATAAATCCCGCTTTCTCATTAAAAATCTCTTCATAAGCCGCTAACAGATGATGAAGCTGCTGCCTTTGTTCTACGGTAAGCTGATTTGATTCACTGGCTCTAAGTATTGCTTCATTCTGCATCGAATTATTTGAAAAATCCTTCCAACGACAGTTTGTAGTATCAATTAATTGAATGGTAGCACCGTTTCCTTTCTATTTCAGTCCAGTGCTCTCTCTCCTTCATTTATTCTAAATTTAACTTTCCCTTCCGAAAAATCAATCTTACAATCGTACTCATGCATACTCCCAATACCAAGAATACAATCCACCAACTACTTCTCTACTACAAGGAACGTGCATCTTATTGCTGCATTTCCCATCATCCTCTCCAATTGGGTTTATACTTTGACATTGGGAGAGCGTGCTTCTACAGCTCCGATGATTTTACAGTTTTGCACCACTAAAAGTGGTACCTTCCTCCTCTTCACAATTCTCCTAAAAAGATCGCCTGAGACGACACTGGCGGAAGCGGCGGTGTCTAGTATTACATTCGTTGGATTCTCCTCTATTTCGACAAATACCTCCTATACAGGAACACTCGATCTTTCATTCTGACACATTGTTAAATCTTTCGTCAACTCTTCAGTTAACAGCTCACCGTCACTATACCGTAACATTTGCACTTCTACTGACTCGCCCCTAACAGATCCCCTGACCGCTCCTCCGGGGCAAGATGCGGTCACGATTAGTTTGAATGATTTGTATTACGATTGCTATTTGTATCGTCAATTATTTCAGTAATGATTGGTTGTTGTGGTGAGTCGTGATTCCATTCTGTTTGTCGAGGTGAATTTGGTCGGTATTGACTCGATTGGTTCGTGTAGTTATTGTTATTATTCTGTGGCTGTTGGTAAAACTGTCTTGATTCCCACACATTGGATTAAACCGATTAAAATTTCTGTTCTTCCTAAAACTGCCTCTCGCGGCACTGCCATTGAAATTTCCATTATTATAATAATTGTTGTTTCCATTTAATCCATTTTTAAGTCTTCGCGGATAAGGTGGTTGGTCGTGATTATTATTATTATTACTATTATTGCCATTTCCATTCCTGGTGTAGCTCGGATTTGCTTCAATTGCTCGTATTTGATGGAACATTTCTCTTGACCTTTGATCGTCGTCCTCAATTAAATCAATGTGATCAAGAGTGGCCATAAACGAGTCTAAGTCCTTATCATTTATGTACAAAACCCGATTCCTTATATTCGTGGGTAATCTGGATTTAAGTATTCTGAATATGTCAGGTAAAGGAGTTGGTACGTCCCAGTATTATGATTTGTTAATATATTTCTCAAAATATTTCTTTAGGGATCCTCTAGAGAATGAGAAAGGCTCAGGATGTAACACTTCCTGCCTTAGTCTTTCTTGTATTCCAGCAGACCAGTATTTTGATATAAAAGCCTTCTCAAATACTTAACATACTTTACAGGACGATATTTTCTCAGATGCCCACAATGCTCCTGATCCTTGAATATATCCTGACACAAAACTAATCTTTTGCCATTCTGTCCAAGTTCGTGGAAACAGACCTATAAAGCTTGTAATGAAAACTACAGGATGAACATTCCTTTTATAAGGATTAAAGATTTGGAATTGTCTTTGTTTACTCAGTTTTTCTTCTACCACACTACGATTCCAAAAATCACCCTGTTCAAATTCTTCACGGTGACAATCTGGTAGATCAACTCTAACCTGTGATGTTATACTTTTGTCTGCGTCTGACCTTGACGTTGACGGAATGTCACGCATAGATTGACAATTTTGTTTCTTGCTTCGCCCGGTTTCCAAATCCTCCTGCGAGAGATTTAACGATCTTTCAATATTCGCCTTCCAACGCGAAAATTCCTCACCAAGTTGGTCACAGATTTCCTTCAACCCTTTGTTAAATAAATTCTCTTCGAAACTAACAGAAATCGACTGTAAAGCTACTTTCACTGATTCTTCGATCTTTTCAGAAGTAAAATTCTGCCACTCTAATGTTATTTCTGAAAATTTTCCGGTAAGTACATTGATTCTATGTTCAACATTCGTCTGGTTTTCCTTGACTTCGTCGAACTGCATTTTAGATTGTCTTGTGATTCTATTATTTCAGGCATCATAGCTATGGCACACTGCATGTCCTCTTGTGCTTGTATTAATTGAGGAACAAGTTCTACTTATTTTTGTATCGCGTCTATCTTGACAGATACATATTCGGTTAGTTCCCCCTTTAATTTATTGGTAGTTTCTTGACATTGCTGACGGATCTGCTCAATTTGAGCAATGAGATTTTGTTCGGCTCTTTTTGCCTGTTCTTTTATTTCCTGAGTCTTGGTATTTAACCTGTGATCTAGTTCATTAAAGCTTTCTCGTAATTGATTCTGTAATTCGGTTTGATTTTCACTTAACTTATTATGCAGGTCAGTCTGTAATGCTAATAATTCTCGTTTGACTTCAGCTTGCCCTTCTGCTAAACTTTCACGTAACTGATTTTGAAGTTCAGCCTGTACAGCTGATAAGTCTCTTTTGACTTCTGTTTATGCCTTAGCAAGACTGGACACATTTTCTGCTAAGAGGGATAGCTGCTGCATAATCACAGTTAACGGGTCCCACAACATTTTAATCTGGTGTCGTACGAACATTATCCGAACCAGCGGGGGTTTCTATATTGATACCGCTATCCACAACAGTCTCTGAATCACTGAATATTGTTTCAAAATTAATGTCTAAATCCAGTTTAATGTTCAGATTAATTCACTGAGATAGTCAAGTTAAATGCTCACACACATACTAATAATCACACAACATTAAAATTCTACAAGCTAACTACTCTCTGCAAAACGTCTTTCCAAGGTACTTCAAATTCTGTTTTAACTACAAAATAAAAAATTGGTTTGTTCTGGCCTTTATCTGGAGTGTAATTCTTGTCTAGTAGGTGAAATCTTTCCTGTCAGCAATCTTTACTGTCAGCACAGGATATGTCTGCAGCTTAGTTCCAGCTCGTTCTCGTAGTTTATCATGAAAAAGAAAATACATGTATTATAGAACAATCCAAGAGGGTCCTGTCACACTGGCGCCAATATAATTTTAATTAATATTGTGTTTATACTGGTTGCTGGTGAGGAGGAAAGTTAGTTATTAGTATTTTATTAATGATCTCTTTCATAAGCAGTCATATCACAGTCATCACAGTCTCTCAAGAAAGTTATAATTAAGCTTTACTTGTTTAATCAGAATCGGACGATGACTCTCCTTGTCCGCAGTCTCGATGATTCGAAGCTATCTGCAATCCTGTGTAAATAAAATGTCTTGGTTTTTCTTGCGTTGCGTAGTCAGTCGGGAAACCTCAGATCAAGCGGAAAGTTTGCTTTGATAAAGTTTAATTATCTGATGAAATAATGGAGCTCTTGGATCTAATAATTGCAGGTTCGTTTCCAATTCATCGGAAGTTCCCTTCTGATTACCAACGAAACGACACCTGCGTACAAATTTCCAATTAGAGAATACATTTATAATGAAATTCCTTACACACCTTTGATGTAAATGCTCAGTATATATTTTCTAGAGTAGCATACAATACATTTTCAATCTCATTCTTCCAGTAATCTCGATAGCAAAATTACAATTATTCAGTGCTGCTATTCGGCACGGAGAAGATGTTAGAAGTCCTCTCAACACACCAGAGAGAATATTACAAAGAGTAATTATGCGCTCATGGAATAGTAATAGTACTGAACTACTTTGCGCATAGATTCTGCGAGTATATAGATGGTCAAGTAGGAAACGTAATTCACTCATAGAACTGTGCAGGGATAATTAGTAGAATATAAAGAGATATTATAGTCGGTCCGCGTTGAACATACCTCTTGGTGACACATCGTGTCCTCGTGCGTGAAGAAGTCTGTAAATGTTAACATTGCAAAAAATTGTTAAATATATTAAACGTAATCTATCACTTTACTTTGTCAAAATTGGCACATATTTTATTGGTATATTCTAAGATGGAGTGCGGGTAGACGTACAGTATTTATCAGCGCTGTAAATTTTCTTCAGTATGTCTCTCTCTTTCAACAGCATACAAAAAAGTTCAACTCAAGTGGCATCATAATTCACCCTAGTTACTGGCATTGCTTTCGTAGTTTCATATTATTTTTTGACACTGCTCGATAGATTACTTGTCTGGGAAAATACCTTTTCAGCACCAGAATACTGATACAGGTGAAATGAACATATCACTTGGAATAAATCGCTTTATAACTGTTAAATCGGGAACAAAGAGGTGTCCCGATATACTTCTGCAAAATTTCGGGACGGAGCTAAAAAAAATTGTGACTCCCAGAAAAAAATGTTGGGGCGGGCAGAGGAGAGTGGTGAGGGCGGCGGATCCGGATGGTCACCTTCAATGCGAGCGCCATCTGTGGCATACAGGATATCTAAGCGATATTCCAGTTCCACGTCCGGCCTACCGTGTCTTCATTAACGTGTGCTGATGCAAGCTTACAGTTTCTGCAGGTCCTACCCAACAAAAAACAGTAATGGTGTTCCAAAGGACCAGGTTCACAGATCTAGTCTGTGCGAACGATTCCAGACACTGTGTCAACTGCTAGGGAGTGGTCAGTCAATAAGCAACATGAGAAAATAAGAAATTACAAAGAAAGTTTAGTTATGTGTGTGAACATTATGTCTCAAACCGCACCTTTCTAACTATTCCAGTTTCTGGAATGTGCATGACCATAGTGGTAAAGATCATTTTGGAACATCCTGTATGTGTGTAAGAAAGCGTCTAAGCGTGCTTGCCTCTGGGTATCTAGACTAAAACGGAGAAACTACTTATGTGCCACGTACAAATTTATTAAATATTAACTAAGGTTTATTACAATTTACTTATTTCTAATCAGTCGAATTTCCCGTGACACGAAACAAGGTCAGTGTTATCCCCGGAGAGTTGTGCAAAAATCCCTCCATTACAAGTCTGGACGCTCTCAAAACTAGGCCAAACTAGGACAAATCCTGGGAAACACAATGTTGCAAAATTATAACTTTACCTAACTAATTAACTGAAATGTAATCAAAACATCCACGGGTATGCTGCCGGTCTATAGTGTCCAACGGGCACAATATTTCGGCGATCAAACATGTCGCCATCATCAGGTGAACTGACGGACTGAGCTCCTGTGAACGTGCCGGCACGGAGATCCGTACGCTATGGCTGCTCAGAGGGAACTGGGTTTGGTCGCGGCGGCGGCTGATTTAAATACCCTCCGCCCGCGGCGCGCTCCCTCCGCCGTCCGCGCCCCGCGCCACGGTCGCGCGGTGGAACAGATTGCGACGGCGTCTGAGATGACGTCGGTGTGATGGCTCTGTCCGCCGTGGTCGTCACAACTATACGTCTGCTCGATTTACTCTTGATTAACCCTATCGCTGGTTCCCAAGCCTTGCTAAGATTATAGCCACAGTCCCAAGCCTTGCTATAATCTTAGCAAGGCTTGGGAACCAGCGATCGGGTTAATCAAGAGTAAATCGAGCAGACGTATAGTTGTGACGACCACGGCGGACAGAGCCATCACACCGACGTCATCTCAGACGCCGTCGCAATCTGTTCCACCGCGCGACCGTGGCGCGGGGCGCGGACGGCGGAGGGAGCGCGCCGCGGGCGGAGGGTATTTAAATCAGCCGCCGCCGCGACCAAACCCAGTTCCCTCTGAGCAGCCATAGCGTACGGATCTCCGTGCCGGCACGTTCACAGGAGCTCAGTCCGTCAGTTCACCTGATGATGGCGACATGTTTGATCGCCGAAATATTGTGCCCGTTGGACACTATAGACCGGCAGCATACCCGTGGATATTTTGATTATCAAATACGCCGGGAGAAACTCAAGAATCATAACTGAAATGTATTTGTGCTTACAATAACACTGGGCGAGCACACTCACAGTTTACTTGAACATGGGTACAGTATGTTATAATGATACTTCCGGGAAGATTAAAACTGTGTGCCGGACCGAGACTCGAACTCGGGACCTTTGCCTTTCGCGGTCAAGTGTTCTACCAACTGAGCTACCCAAGCACGACTCACGCCCTGTCCTCACAGCTGTACTTCTGCCAGTACCTCGTCTCCTACCTTCCAAACTTAACAGAAGCTCTCCTGCGAACCTTGTCGAACTAGCACTCCTGAAAGAAAGGATATTGCGGAGACATGGCTTAGCCACAGCCTGGGGATGTTTCCACAATAAGATTTTCACTCTGCAGCGGAGTGTGCGCTGATATGAAACTTCCTTTCTTTCAGTAGTGCTAGTTCTGCAAGGTTCGCAGGAGAGCTTCTGTGAAGTTTGGAAAGTAGGAGACGAGATAGTGGTGGAAGCAAAGCTGTGAGAAGCATACAGTCTTTATTGCCGGCACGGTAGCTCAGCGTGTTTGGTCAGAGGGCTAGCTGCTCTCTGTAATAATAATAATAAAAAAAAAACTGAGTTAATGGAGCAACAACGAACCGAAACGGGTGTCTTTCAACAACCGCCCAGAGCAGATACAACGAACGAAAACGAACAAAATGAGATTAAATAAAAAAAAGCTGGTAGAGCACTTGCCCGCGGAAGGCAAAGGTCCCGATTTCGAGTCTCGGTCCGGCACACAGTTTTAATCTGCCAGGAAGTTTCATATCAGCGCACACTCCACTGCAGAGTGAAAATCTCATTCCAGTATGTTATAATGTTATTCAGGAGACCAAATTTAAGGTATTAATGTAAAAGCGTGTCTGCTCGCTGTGTGCCAGACTTGGAAAGGCGAGAGCCATCCCAGTTTGATGCCCTGTCGCTTCGAATAGCTTTTGCCAGCCAGCCTGAGTGTGGTTTTTCACGCGGTATCTTCACACTCGTCTAAGCGAATGCCGAGATGGTTAACAATTTCAGCGACATTTACATGATGCACAAACGTTTGCAGCGCGAAAAATGTATCTACATATTAACACTGTTACGCTACCACATGGGACGTATGAAATTGGTAATTGATGCATGAATAGTTCACCTAAGTGGCTAACAGTTTTACTGCCCTTCAAATGATACAAACTGTTCTGAAATTTTTCTCAATGACAGAGTGTCTTTACTCCTTACTGTTATCTGTTGCATGCGCCCTGCGTTTTCCGTTTTCAATTTTACAGGTACTGTCATAGCTATTAAAAATTCACTAGCACCTGTACCTTACTATAGGTAAGTCATTGGGACTGTATAGGACTATGAGAGATTATTTACTACTTTTTAGTTCGTTTACGAAACGTGACACAAAATTTTTTATTTAAACAGTTATTTACTGCTTTTTAGTTTTGCGTGTCTGAAACTTTTCAACTGATTTACAACATTTTGATGAGACTACAACAGAGGCATGTGGTAAATTGCAGCTTCCTTTTAGGTGCTCTTCAACTGGGCCCATCAATATACTTCTTCCTCCTCCGTACATCTCGCAAAAAGACAGCGAATGTAAAAATTAGAGAGAATAGACAACACCCCCCGATGCTCAGCAACAATCGTTCTTAACTGGAACAGGAAAACAGAGAAATAGCAGTGATACACCAAGTACTCCGCCACGCAAAAGAGAAGAGAGCCATTTACTGTTGCATTGTCATCCAGTTCTGAAGTAAGTTGAAAATTTCAAACCTTTAGCTTATCAGAGAGTTAGTTTAAAACCAGATGCAAAATTTATACGGAACAGGCAGGCAGACTGAAAAACAAAGTGCCTTCCGTCTCATACCAAAGTCAAAAGCGGGTTAATATTGCATTGCCATCCAATTCTGAGCTATGTTGAAAGTTTCAAGTGTCTAGCTTATAGTGAAGTTAGTTGAAAATCAATTACAGAATTTGTACCGGACAAACAAACAAGAAACTGCCCTAATAGAAACACGTTAAAAAGTGAATGTTCATTTTCACACAAATAAATTTACAGTGCAGCTAAAGATATTAAACTGTCTCGCCAGCCAAAAATTGATATTTAATGCCACAAGTGGGAAAATCTGTATTTAAGTAAGCATATATGAGACGCCATGCTAAATCCGCAGGACAGGACAGGTAGTTTAAGTTGTGAAAGTGGCCAAAATAAGCGGCTGTCAGTTACACTCGAAGATACAAGCTTTTCATAACAAGAGCCAAGAAAAATTAAAAACAACTTTAGTCTTGGAACGTAATTAGCGGCTGAAAGCTCCGTACAATCTCATGCTTTAAGAGAAAGACTAATTTGAAACCGGATGAAAGGCAATAACTTGAAACTCAACCAAAATCACAAATTTAAATGGCAAAGCCTTATTTTAAAACAGTTCCTTAATTAGGCTGAAGGCCCAAAGAATCTGACACTAAGAACAAAACAACTAAAATTCAAAATCGGCTGAAGACTCAATAACATTAATTTTAAAAATGCCAAAGGCTTTACGTAAAACAGTTCTCAAATTAGACTGAAGGTCCAAACCATCTGACGCCTTAAGAGCAAAAGAACCTTAATCTAAAAATCGGCTAGAAGCCATACAAGAACAAACAAGAAAAGGCAGGAGACCTAAGGGCGCTCAGAAGGTTTGAGGGTCGGCCTGGAATTCAAACACTAACGCTCGCTTAGGTGAGACAGACAGTCGGCCCAACCATTCTTGATCTGATGACAACCCAACCGACAGAAAGTCAATGGACCCACCGACAAGATAACCTCCGCTTCACCCGACCAGCACACAACAGGGAATCCAATGGAACAACGTAGAAGGTATTGGCGCCCACAACCAATTATACATTGAGCTATCAAACTACACACCGTGCTGGACAGCGACAACACGATAAGGAAAATACACTGCCTGAATTTACGTAAACGGCCATAGCAGGTAACTGGAACATTAACGGCCACAAGGCTGAAGATTCCGCTGGTGCACTTCAATTCAAATAATCAAGTGTAGCCCGCATCTCGTGGTCGTGCGGTAGCGTTCTTGCTTCCCACGCCCGGGTTCCCGGGTTCGATTCCCGGCGGGGTCAGGGATTTTCTCTGCCTCGTGATGGCTGGGTGTTGTGTGCTGTCCTTAGGTTAGTTAGATTTAAGTAGTTCTAAGTTCTAGGGGACTGATGACCATAGATGTTAAGTCCAATAGTGCTCAGAGCCATTTGAACCATTTAATCAAGTGCAGTTAAACTCCACAGGAGGGTGGCTAAAATTTGCCAACTTGAAAACACACGTTGTTGTTCGTGGGAATATCCCAACAGCCGACAACGAACTCCAAACGACACAATATGAGCAGTCGTGACTTGCTGGTAGATTAAGTCAAAACTCAACTTTCATGTCCAGGATCGGTGAGGCACGAACCCCGAAGCAATGGGAACAGCAACGTACATGCCGACACCGCATAGACGACACCAGTGTGCCCGGCCAAACTACGTGCCGCGGAGATTTCCTCGCTGCTCCACGCCAACCGACCAACTGCCCAGGCCAGGAAACGGTGAAATGACTGAGTATAAGTCGGCCGATGAGACGACCAAGCAACGGTCGTCCCGCTCCAATCTCCCTCCGTCGCACAGTTCATGTGTGTCGCCAGCGGTCGGCGAGCACTGGCTGTCGGCGCCTCACCAGCGCTACGTCCCCAACTTCACTGCTGCTGCGTCCCGACTGCACTGCTGGTCCGTCTCCAACTGACTGCCAGACACACGACGACCCGGAAATACTATCGGTCGCTCCAGAGACGGTACGATGGTGCACTTATCGATACGCGCTGCTGCTGCCGCTCACGGGCAAGTAAGGCAGGAAGTTAGTGGCGCCAGTAAATGGAATAAGAAAACGAGGCGGCAGTACCGTAATAGAAGATGACAAACAATAAATGAGATAAACGCGAGCCGTGCATAGCTCAATATACATTTTGAAAATTATTTATTTTTTGAAATATATTTTATTCACACCTCCTTGAAATAAGATAGTTTGTTCGTCTGTAAAAAAAGTTGTTAGTCCTAACCATTGATTTACTTGTAACCGAAAACGCTGAAAAAGTATGTAAAGAAAATCACTCAGACTCGGAGACAGATTGAAAACATGCACATAATGGCCGCGCTACCCGGCTGCCATTGAGTGCTGCCTGTTTTGGTAACAAGGGGATATTTTCCATACCGTGTCACTTCACTTCGCACAGGGTCCCTCTGTGCAGATATCCCGCTTTCTCCCTGTGCGCTCCCTTAGATCGGACCAGAGTTTTAAATGTATCTGCAAAACTTAGTACATCATTACATTACAGTAACTAAAATTCATACAATTTTAAATAGGAGATATCTTCTTTTATCTCTATGTGTTAGGCATTTGTCGGTTACCCCCTCTTAATTAAAATTCTTCGTCTTTCGACCTTTTCCTCCGTCTTCCTTCTTACCCACTAGATAATAATTCATCAATAATTCGGGTGTTCTGTCATATTCAATTCTTGCGGCATCGTCCATCCAGTTGTTTCCGTATTCCTTAATCTGCTCATTTAAACTTTTCTGTCCCAGCCTTTCTCCGATGTCAGCTTTTATCTTCCTGTCAGAGAGTGTGTACCCAGGAACACTTCTTAGGAGTTACATCTCCAGTGCTTGTATTCTTTATTCTTTTCTTTATTTTTTTTTCACAGTCCACAATTGATATCTCAGTGTCATAGCTGGTTCTGACATCGTTTTCTAGAACTTGGGTAGAATTTCCTTTCTTACTTTCATTCTGAGGGTACCATTCATTTCTCCGCTAGTGAAATTAGGTCTTTCTGTTTTCTTTCGTACTTCCATTTCTGTCATGAATAAGATAATTTTTTTGTAAGAGATTTAACGAGTTTATGTTTTCTATTTTCTGATCACTTATTATTATGTTGCTGGGAACTGGGTTCTGGTTCCCGAAAGACCTAACTTCTGTTTTCCTTGACGATAAAAACAGATTATATGCCTTTGCGGTTGTGGATAAAATATTAACAACTGTCTGGAGTTTATTCTCAGCTCCAAGAAAGTCATGTCCACCAAATGTCGAACTACACAACTATTTATATGAGGCAAATTTGCCTAGGAACAGCGATTTCTTAAACTGGTGAGAAACCAGAAAATACACTCCTGGAAATGGAAAAAAGAACACATTGACACCGGTGTGTCAGACCCACCATACTTGCTCCGGACACTGCGAGAGGGCTGTACAAGCAATGATCACACGCACGGCACAGCGGACACACCAGGAACCGCGGTGTTGGCCGTCGAATGGCGCTAGCTGCGCAGCATTTGTGCACCGCCGCCGTCAGTGTCAGCCAGTTTGCCGTGGCATACGGAGCTCCATCGCAGTCTTTAACACTGGTAGCATGCCGCGACAGCGTGGACGTGAACCGTATGTGCAGTTGTCGGACTTTGAGCGAGGGCGTATAGTGGGCATGCGGGAGGCCGGGTGGACGTACCGCCGAATTGCTCAACACGTGGGGCGTGAGGTCTCCACAGTACATCGATGTTGTCGCCAGTGGTCGGCGGAAGGAGCACGTGCCCGTCGACCTGGGACCGGACCGCAGCGACGCACGGATGCACGCCAAGACCGTAGGATCCTACGCAGTGCCGTAGGGGACCGCACCGCCACTTCCCAGCAAATTAGGGACACTGTTGCTCCTGGGGTATCGGCGAGGACCATTCGCAACCGTCTCCATGAAGCTGGGCTACGGTCCCGCACACCGTTAGGCCGTCTTCCGCTCACGCCCCAACATCGTGCAGCCCGCCTCCAGTGGTGTCGCGACAGGCGTGAATGGAGGGACGAATGGAGACGTGTCGTCTTCAGCGATGAGAGTCGCTTCTGCCTTGGTGCCAATGATGGTCGTATGCGTGTTTGGCGCCGTGCAGGTGAGCGCCACAATCAGGACTGCATACGACCGAGGCACACAGGGCCAACACCCGGCATCATGGTGTGGGGAGCGATCTCCTACACTGGCCGTACACCACTGGTGATCGTCGAGGGGACACTGAATAGTGCACGGTACATCCAAACCGTCATCGAACCCATCGTTCTACTATTCCTAGACCGGCAAGGGAACTTGCTGTTCCAACAGGACAATGCACGTCCGCATGTATCCCGTGCCAACCAACGTGCTCTAGAAGGTGTAAGTCAACTACCCTGGCCAGCAAGATCTCCGGATCTGTCCCCCATTGAGCATGTTTGGGACTGGATGAAGCGTCGTCTCACGCGGTCTGCACGTCCAGCACGAACGCTGGTCCAACTGAGGCGCCAGGTGGAAATGGCATGGCAAGCCGTTCCACAGGACTACATCCAGCATCTCTACGATCGTCTCCATGGGAGAATAGCAGCCTGCACTGCTGCGAAAGGTGGATATACACTGTACTAGTGCCGACATTGTGCATGCTCTGTTGCCTGTGTCTATGTGCCTGTGGTTCTGTCAGTGTGATCATGTGATGTATCTGACCCCAGGAATGTGTCAATAAAGTTTCCCCTTCCTGGGACAATGAATTCACGGTGTTCTTATTTCAATTTCCAGGAGTGTAGTTGTACCCAGTGCTATACCAAGTGTTTCTGAAAATGTTGTGTTCCCAGCTATGTCAGCGGTCTGTGAGTGTGTCTTTTCAAAAGCAGAACAAGTATGTACCGAGAAAAGAAGCTGAGTCACTTTAAGGAAAAAAATATTCATAAATCATAACAATTTTACTTTTGGAGTACATATATTGTCAAGATGATAGTAAATGAAGACTTTATATACTTAAATTAATTGCAATTATGCTATATTTCTTATAGTGTATTTTGTGTCCGATAAAAGTGTAAAAATATAACAGGAACTAATCTTGCTTCTAAAAGTTTCATACTTGATGAAAAGTATTTAGGATTTTATTGTGACATTTTTAATTTTACAGCAGATGAAATGCAGATGACTGAAATATCAAAACTACTAGGGGCATAACATTAAATTATTACTTCTCTTTCTACGATTATTCTAAACAGGACTAAATCAGTTAAAAATACAGGTATAATGGCCTGAATTAAAAGGACAAGGTGACTTCCTTTTATTTATTATTGTGAGTGAATGATGTGTGGCAAGGCACAAAAAATAGCTAGTTCTGATCCGAGCAGTTTTGATACGACCTATGAAAAGAACAATTTTGCCCATCTTTAGCGGACAAGCCGACTAGTATGACTCCAAAGCTCGTTGTAGGGCCCATATTTCTCATCGCACCATTCCTTATACAGGGTGGTCCATTGATCATGACCAGGCCACATATCTCACGAAATAAGCGTCAAAACAAAAAACTACAAAGAACGAAACTTGTATAGCTTGAAGGGGAAACCAGATGGCTCTGCCATAGATCAAACAGATATCAACTCCGTTTTTTTTTAAATAGGAACCCCCATTTTTTATTACATATTCGTGTAGTACGTAAAGAAATATGAATGTTTTAGTTGGACCGCTTTTTTCGCTTTGTGATAGATGGCGCTCTAATAGTCACTAACATATGGCTCACAATTTTAGGCGAACAGTAGGTAACAGGTAGCTTTTTTAAATTAAAATACAGAACGTAGGTACGTTTGAACATTTTTTTTCGGTTGTTCCAATGTGATACACGTAACTTTGTGAACTTATTATTTCTGAGAACGCATGCTGTTACAGCGTGATTACCTGTAAATACCACATTAATGCAATAAATGCTCAAAATGATGTCCGTCAACCCCAATGCATTTGGTAATACGTGTAACGACATTCCTCTCAACAGCGAGTAGCTAGCCTTCCGTAATGTTCGCACATGCATTCACAATGCGCTGACGCATGTTGTCAGGCGTTGTCGATGGATCACGATAGCAAATATCCTTCAAATTTCCCCACAGAAATCTGGGGACGTCAGATCCGGTGAACGTGCGGGCCATGGTACGGTGCTTCGACGACCGATCCACCTGCCATGAAATATGCTATTCAATACCGCTTCAACCGCACGCGAGCTATGTGCCGGATATCCATCATCTTGGAAGTACATCGCCATTCTGCCATGCAGAGAAACATCTTGTAGTAACATCGGTAGAACATTACGTAGGAAATCAGCATACACTGCACCATTTAGATTGCCATCGATAAAATGGGGGCCAATTATCCTTCCTCCCATAATGCCGCACCTTACATTAATCCGCCAAGGTCGCTGATGTTCCACTTGTCAAAGCCATCGTGGATTCTCCGTTGCCCAATAGTGCATATTGTGCCGGTTTACGTTACCGCTGTTGGTGAATGACACTTCGTCGCTAAATAGAACGCGTGCAAAAAATCTGTCATCGTCCCGTAATTTCTCTTGTGCCCAGTGGCAGAACTGTTCACGACGTTCAAAGTCGTCGCCATGCAATTCCTGGTGCATATAAATATGGGTGGAATCGATGTTGAAGTAGCATTGTCAACACCGACGTTTTTGAGATTACCGATTCTCACGCAATTAATCTGCTACTGATGTGCGGATTTGCCGCGACAGCATCTAAAACACCTACTTGGGGATCATCATTTGCAGCACGTCGTAGTTGACGTTTCACATGTGGCTGAACACTTCCTGTTTCCTTAAATAACATAACTATCCGGCGAACGGTCCGGACACTTGGATGATGTCGTCCAGGATACCGAGCAGCATACGTAGCACACGCCCGTTGGGCATTTTGATCACAATAGCCATACATCAACACGATATCAACCTTTTCCGCAATTGATAAACGGTCCATTTTCACACGGGTAATGTATCACGAAAAAAATACCGTCCGCGGAATGTTACGTGATACCACGTACTTATACGTTTGTGACTATTACAGCGCCATCTATCACGAAACGAAAAAAGTGGTCCAACTGAAACATTCACATTTCTTTACGTACTACAAGAATATGTAACAAAAAATGGGGGTTCCTATTTGAAAAAACGCAGTTGATATCCGTTTGACCTCTGGCAGCGCCATGTAGCGGGCCAATCATACCGCCATCTGGTTTCCCCCTTCAAGCTAGACGAGTTTCGTTCTTTGTAGTTCTTTCGTTTGATGCTTATTTCGTGAGATATTTGGCCCGGTCACTATTAATGGACCATCCTGTATACCCGCATCGGAGTTGCGCTATGTTGCATATACGTACACAGCAGCAACGCTCTCAGATGGAATTTGTTTGATCGCCCATTCATAAAAATCTTGGTACCCAGGGTGCATAAATCTTGCTGCAGCCCAGTTTTTCAACAATGACCATCACACTGCCTTCATCGATGGATACTGGGGACATTACTCATCTAATGTTACCTGGTGGTCATAGTAGACTATTTCGTCGATATGCAGCATGTTGCACCAAGTCACTGCAGTTGCTGACTGGCTACTTCTTGTTTCATCGTCCAACAGTTTTTGTCCCTCAGCTTCTTTAGAGGAAGGAACCAATCGCCTACTGGTGCTGACGTCCACTCTAGCATCTCCCGCAGCGTCTTTAGCCTCTCAAGAATGCGATTGGGCGTTACGACTACTGCAGTAAGGATTTCATTCACAGAACGCTATCTTAAACGTACGTCATCTGGTGATGCAGAACTCTGTTACTGGAAAGGATTGTAGAAGGTTTGTGGAAGTGTGTCAAATTCATGGTTGTTTCATTACCAACTTGATGAAGAAGAAAAAAATAGGACGCACTATTTTGTAACTGGCCCTCGTATCACACAGGCAGGTGACTACAGAGGCGAGTTTGAGCTCAGTTACCTTGTGGAGAAGCGTTTAGCAGTTACAAGAATCTTAACAGGCTGATAGCGACAAGCCAAAAAACAAAATTTCTGAGGTAGCGAGGCTCGTACGACGAGTCCCAATAAAAGTCTCTTGGAGGCGGTCGTTAACGCCCTGCAGCGGATGCCCCTCCAGATGAAAGCTCGCTGCACAATATATCACTGTTGAGTTATTTTATTTTCCCTCGTGGCCCTTTTTGCCGCCGCGGGATTTGTAACGTAATTTCGGCTGTGAGCAGGCAGCGGCTTCCGGCGCCGGCGGAGATAAAGCACGCCCTGGCGACGCCCGCCGCCGCCGCCGCCGCCGCCGCTTCGGCGTCGGTCCGGCGTCGCCTGAGGACGCCTGTGGAGGCGGGGCGCCGCGACGGCGCTGCCCAGGGGTCGCTGAGGTCGAGCAGGCCGGTCAAGGGCGAGGACGGTGGCTGGACGGGGGCGGGATGTGGGAGAATCAGTGCTAGAGGGGGCGCCTGGTGGGGCAGTGCACCGGCGAGATTGGACAGCGAGTAGCGACATTCCAATGCATCTGGCTATGGCCTGAGCGTCACAGTTCCTCTAGAACATGTCTCCATTCTCTGGAAGCCACTGAAAAGTGCACGGCAGGCGGTACTTTGTGTGCACCACATACGAGGGGCGTTCGATATACACTACTGGCCATTAAATTTGCTGCACCACGAATATGACGTGCTACAGACGCGAAATTTAACCGACAGGGAGAAGATGCTGTCATATGCAAATGATTAGGTTTTCAGAGCATTCACACAAGGTTGGCGCCAGTAGCAACGTTGTTGTGATACCTCGTGTAAGGAAGAGAAATGCGTACCATCACGTTTCCGACTTTGATAAAGATCCGATTGTAGTCTATCGACCGGCCGGTGTGACCGCGTGGTTCTAGGCGCTTCAGTCTGGAACCGCGCGACCGCTACGGTCGTAGGTTGGAATCCTCCCTCGGGCATGGATGTGTGTGATGTCCTTAGGTTAGTTAGGTTTAAGTACTTCTAAGTTATAGGGCACTGATGACCACAGAAGTTAAGTCCCATAGTATTCAGAGCCATTTTTTGTAGCCTGTAGCGATTGCGGTTTATCGTATCGCGACATTCCTGCTCGCGTTCGTCGAGATCCAATGACTGTTAGCAGAAAATGGAATCGGTGGGTTCAGGAGGGTAATACAGAACGCCGTGCTGGATCCCAAAGGCCTCGTGTCACTAGCAGTCGAGATGACAGGCATCTTATCCGCATGGCTGTAACGGCTCATGCAGCCACTTCTCGATCCCTGAGTCAACAGATGTGGACGTATACAAGACAACAACCATCTGCACGAACAGTTCGATGACGTTTGCAGCAGCATGGACTATCAGCTCGGAGACCACGGCTGAGGTTACGCTTGACCTGCATCACAGACAGGAGCGCCTGCGACGGTGTTCTCAACGACGAACCTGGGTGCACGAATGGCAAAAAGTCATTTTTTCGGATCAATCCAGGTTCTGTTTACAGTATAATGATGGTCGCATACGTGTTTGGCGACATCGCGGTGAACGCCCATTGGAATCGTGTATTCGTCATCACCATACTGGCGTACTACCCGACGTGATGGTATGGGGTGCAGCTGGTTACTTGTCTCGGTCACCTCTTGTTCACATAGACGGCACATTACATTTCAGATGTGTTACGACCCGTGGCTCTTTCCTTCATTCGATCCCTGCGAAACCCTACATTTCAGCAGGATAATGCACGACCGCAAGTTGCAGGTCCTGTACGGGTCTTTCTGGATACAGCAAATGTTCGACTGCTGGCCTGGCCAGCACATTCTCCAGATCTCTCACCAATTGAAAAAGTCTGGTCAATGGTGGTCGAGCAACTAGCTCGTCACAATGCGCCACTCACTACTGTTGATGCCCGAGCGAGGTGGCGCAGTGGTTAGACATTGGACTCGCATTCGGGAGGACGATGGTTCAATCCCGCGTCCGGCCATCCTGATTTAGGTTTTCCGTGATTTCCCTAAATCACTCCAGACCAATGCCGGGATGGTTCCTCTGAAAGGGTACGGCCGACTTCCTTCCCCATCCTTCCCTAATCCGATGGGACCGATGACCACGCTGTCTGGTCTCCTTCCCCAAAAACAACCAACATATTGTTGATGAACTGTGGTATCATGTTGAAGCTACATGGGCAGCTGTACCTGTGCACGCCATCCAAGCTCTGTTTGAGTCAATGCCCAGGCGTATCAAGGCCGTTATTACGGCCAGAGATACTGATTCCTCAGGATCTATCCACTCAAATTGCGTGAAGTGTAATCACATGTCAGTTCTAGTATAATATATTTGTCCAATGAATACTCGTTTATCATCTGCATTTCTTCTTGGTGTAGCAATTTTAATGGCTAGTAGTGTATTATGCAACACAATTCTTTTCTCGGCCAAACAATGTTGAGTTTGTTGTGGGACATCGTAGAATATGCCAGTTTTGGCCACTGTAGTTTCTTGAAGGTCCGACTGGTGACGGTGCAATATGCGGCCTTCAAAATGGCGTCTGCAATAGTGGTTCGTTCCCAGCAGAGAGCTGTATTGAGTTTCTTTTGGCTGCAAACCAAAGCATCGCAGATATCCACAGGCACTTGCAGAATGTCTGCGGAGTCGTGGTAGTGTACAAAAACGGTGTGTCGTTGGGCGCAAACTTGTCCGATTTCGCGCGTGCTGGCCGAGCGCACACTCTTGCAATGTTGGAACGACTGGACACTCTCGTTCGAAATGAGCGACGAGACATGGTCAAACGCCTCGCTGGCAAGTACAGGGTGTTTCAAAAATGACCGGTATATTTGAAACGGCAATAAAAACTAAACGAGCAGCGATAGAAATACACCGTTTGTTGCAATATGCTTGGGACAACAGTACATTTTCAGGCGGACAAACTTTCGAAATTACAGTAGTTACAATTTTCAACAACAGATGGTGCTGCAAGTGATGTGAAAGATATAGAAGACAACGCAGTCTGTGGGTGCGCCATTCTGTACGTCGTCTTTCTGCTGTAAGCGTGTACTGTTCACAACGTGCAAGTGTGCTGTAGACAACATGGTTTATTCCTTAGAACAGAGGATTTTTCTGGTGTTGGAATTCCAGCGCCTAGAACACAGTGTTGTTGCAACAAGACGAAGTTTTCAACGGAGGTTTAATGTAACCAAAGGACCGAAAAGCGATACAATAAAGGATCTGTTTGAAAAGTTTCAACGGACTGGGAACGTGACGGATGAACGTGCTGGAAAGGTAGGGCGACCGTGTACGGCAACCACAGAGTGCAACGCGCAGCTAGTGCAGCAGGTGATCCAACAGCGGCCTCGGGTTTCCGTTCGCCGTGTCGCAGCTGCGGTCCAAATGACGCCAACGTCCACGTATCGTCTCATGCGCCAGAGTTTACACCTCTATCCATACAAAATTCAAACGCGGCAACCCCTCAGCGCCGCTACCATTGCTGCACGAGAGACATTCGCTAACGATATAGTGCACAGGATTGATGACGGCGATATGCATGTGGGCAGCATTTGGTTTACTGACGAAGCTTATTTTTACCTGGACGGCTTCGTCAATAAACAGAATTGGCGCATATGGGGAACCGAAAAGCCCCATGTTGCAGTCCCATCGTCCCTGCATCCTCAAAAAGTACTGGTCTGGGCCGCCATTTCTTCCAAAGGAATCATTGGCCCATTTTTCAGATCCGAAACGATTACTGCATCATGCTATCTGGACATTCTTCGTGAATTTGTGGCGGTACAAACTGCCTTAGACGACACTGCGAACACCTCGTGGTTTATGCAAGATGGTGCCCGGCCACATCGCACGGCCGACGTCTTTAATTTCCTGAATGAATATTTCGATGATCGTGTGATTGCTTTGGGCTATCCGAAACATACAGGAGGCGGCGTGGATTGGCCTCCCTATTCGCCAGACATGAACCCCTGTGACTTCTTTCTGTGGGGACACTTGAAAGACCAGGTGTACCGCCAGAATCCAGAAACAATTGAACAGCTGAAGCAGTACATCTCATCTGCATGTGAAGCCATTCCGCCAGACACGTTGTCAAAGGTTTCGGGTAATTTCATTCAGAGACCACGCCATATTATTGCTACCCATGGTGGATATGTGGAAAATATCGTACTATAGAGTTTCCCAGATCGCCG
Source organism: Schistocerca cancellata (assembly GCF_023864275.1). Classification (NCBI taxonomy): domain Eukaryota; kingdom Metazoa; phylum Arthropoda; class Insecta; order Orthoptera; family Acrididae; genus Schistocerca; species Schistocerca cancellata. Next base: position 173,513,163 of record NC_064631.1, read on the forward strand.
CGCCATCTGTTGTTGACAATTGTAACTACTGTAATTTCGAAAGTTTGTCCGCCTGAAAATGTACTGTTGTCCCAAGCATATTGCAACAAACGGTGTATTTCTATCGCTGCTCGTTTAGTTTTTATTGCCGTTTCAAATATACCGGTCATTTTTGAAACACCCTGTAGATGTCTCTGTTGGTAGTACTGATACACGTCTCCACCAATGGGGGTGCCGGCCTTGGTGGATGAGCGGTTCTAGGCGCTACAGTCTGGAACTGCGACCGCTACGGTCGCAGGTTCGAATCCTGCCTCGGGCATAGATTGTGTGACGTCCTTAGGTTAGTTAGGTTTACGTAGTTCTAAGTTCTAGGGGACTGATGAACTCAGAAGTTAAGTCCCATAGTGCTCAGAGCCATTTGAACGAATTGGGGGTAAGCAACAGTGTGTGCCCGCTGGTTTCCTTGCCTCCGAACGCAAAAGCATAAACGGCAAGGAAAGACCATCTGTGCGCAATTGTTTGGGAGTTAGGAGACTGATCGAGACAATTTTTTGTCGAACATCGTCGCAGGCGATGAGCATGAGTACATCACTTCGAACCAGACACAAAACTGCAATCCGTGCCACGCCACCGCTCCTCCGAAGAAAAAAAATCAAAGGCGCACCCAGAGCCGGTAGTCATGGTGAGTCTGAAGAGGTTACTCTGTTTGATGTCCCCCCTCACGGTGCAACGATCAACTCGAACTGCATTGTGCTACCCTCACGAAATTTAAGTAACGACTTCAACATGTTCTTCATCTCAAAAATGCGAATTAACTTCTCCTCTTCCATGATAACGCAACGTCTCAAACAAATTTGGGCACATGAGGAGTGCTTCCACGAGTGCTAGTTCTGCAAGGTTCGCAGGAGAGCTTCTGTGAAGTTTGGAAAGTAGGAGACGAGGTACTGGCGGAAGTGAAGCTGTGCGGATGGGGCGTGAGTCGTGCTTGGGTAGCTCAGATGGTAGAGCACTTGCCTGCGAAAGGCAAAGGTCCCGAGTTCGAGTCTCGGTCCGGCACACAGTTTTAATCTGCCAGGAAGTTTCATATCAGCGTACACTCCATTGCAGAGTGAAAATCTCATTTTGAAACATCCTCCAGGCTGTGGCTAAGCCATGTCTCCGAAATATCGTTTCTTCCAGGAGTGCTAGTTCTGCAAGGTTCTCAGGAGAGCTTCTGTGAAGTTTGGAAAGTAGGAGACGAGGTAATGGCGGAAGTGAAGCTGTGAGGATGGGGCGTGAGTCGTGCTTGGGTAGCTCAGATGTTAGAGCACTTTCCCGCGAAAGGCAAAGGTCCCGAGTTCGAGTCTCGGTCCGGCACACAGTTTTAATCTGCCAGGAAGTTTCATATCAGCGTACACTCCATTGCAGAGTGAAAATCTCATTCTGAAACATCCTCCAGGCTGTGGCTAAGCCATGTCTCCGCAATATCCTTTCTTCCAGGAGTGCTAGTTGTGCGAGGTTCGCTGGAGAGCTCCTGTGAAGTATGGAAAGTAGGAGACGAGGTACTGGCGGAAGTAAAGCTGTGAGGACAGGGCTTGAGTCGTGCTTGGGTAGCTCAGATTGTGGAGCACTTTCCCGCGAAAGGAAAGGTCCCGAGTTTAAGTCTCGCTCCGGCACACAGTTTTAATCTGCCAGGAAGTTTCACACGAGAGGAGTTCACAAAATTTCACTGGATTATTCTTCCTTAGCCGCCCTGCAGCGTGGATTTCGCACCTTCCGACTTCCTTCTGTCTGCTCCAACAAAGGATGCACTTTGCAGGAAACAGTATATGGATGATGTGAAGGTTATTGCTGCAGTAATATGTTGGTTGCAACGTCGACCAGTAGTATTCGCGCCCTCCGAGTACGGTGGCGTAAGGCCGTCGCATTGAACGGACATTATGTTGAAAAATAGGATTTTGTATCCAAAAGAGTGGGGAATAATATGGTGTATTGAAATCATAAATAAAACCAACCCACTTTCAGAAAAAAAGTATTGCCTTATTTATTGAACGATCATCGTCTAAGACCTCCTTACAGTTCCATTTAGCTATGAACTGTTGGACAAGTTATTGATTAAATGCCCCTCTATTAACTGTAATTAGCCTACTTTTACGTGCCTCAGCAGCTGAGTTCGATAACGCATGCCAGTTCCTTTTTCGCGTTCATTTTTCCCACTAGCCATTAGATAATGGAGCAGCCAAGATATTATACGAAAATGGTTCTAACGAACTCTCTGGCAAATCCTTGAGTGTGAACTGCAGATTAGTCGCGTAGATGCAGATGTAGACCTAACGCTGCTTCTTTGAGCTTTGCAATTAGGCTTTCTTGGGACATTTGAAGGTCTGCCTGAAAGCGTCTACCATATATATTGACAACATTTACCGTTGACTTTCTTAGTGTGTCATGTGGCTATTTCTGTCGTGCTTGACAGCGGTGACATAGATTAGACACGACGACTTTTGCGTTAAACAATGACAGCGATGAATTCCAGAGCATATAAAAGTGTCTAGAAACAGACAGAAGTAGAAGCAAGCTTCTTCATGCAAGCATACCTCAATGTTACTGGATTCCAGGGGAGGCTACACCAGCACTACACTGTTTCATCCGTGTGCAAATCAGGCGAAAATATGGGCCAGGGAAACAACCACATGTCTTCTTCTGCTAATTACACATTAATCACTGCATAGTCCTCTTGAAATATGTAGAGTTGTACGAAGGTGAATCATCATCTTGGGGCTTATCTCTCACTGGGAATTTTCTATTCAGATTCTCCACTACACAAACCTACCCTTATACAGAAATAGCTCTACACATGGTACAGTAGCTTGCAAGGCAAGCAGCTGAGTGAGTCCAGTCAGCTGGACCTACCCTTTTATGTTTCTCACGTCTGAGGGAAGAGAGCAGGAAAACTAATTTTCTGCTCATCCAGTATTTAGGTGGCCACAAGCCTCAAAGACGACCAGTTATAGTTGTGAAGCCAGTTGAATTGTCACTCCAGTGAAGTGAAGTGACAACAGTTACCTCTGGTTATCCATGTGTTGCCTACCAGAGGGCTACGGTCGCAGGTTCGAATCCTGCCTCGGGCATGGATGTGTTTTATGTCCTTAGGTTAGTTAGGTTTAAGTAGTTCTAAGTTCTAGGGGACTGATGACCACAGATGTTAAGCCCCATAGTGCTCAGAGCCATTTGAACCTACCAGAGGTATCGAGTAACCTTTGCACGACCTTCCATATTTCTACTCTACTTTACAAGAATTTACAGAGTGCACTGTGCCCAGCAAATTGCGCTTTGAATCAGGAATGTATAACTTATTCTATCTGAATTTTGTTATTAAGTGATCTGTAGTGAACTTGTGAATTTTCACGTCTCCTTATATGATTCAAACTGTACGTACTGTGCCTTGAAGAAGTATTTACAATATTTTCATTTGTAATTTGGGAAAACTGACATTTCCATTTATTTAACAATTATGTACATACAGTATAGCACTCTGTGACTGCTGTCAAAACACAATAAAAATAAGGAGACACACAGATAAACTTTGCAGATTTATGTTATTTCTTTTCTACAATAACCTCATAGAATCATTTTGCATCAAACAGGGTTGACCAGCTGATAGCCATCACACCAATCCACATTTTGTTTTTGCTAAAACAAACGTCGGTTAAAAGTCATGGACGCACTTCCTGTGACATTCCACTCACAAATAAAATCACACAATGTGAATAAACCCATACAGCCTATAGTTAAGAATGTTGTATGTCCTACATACAAAATGAAGAAGGAGAGAGATAAAAATCTTAAAGAAAGGGTATGTGTTCTATCCTTCTCATATAACTAAAATAGTATAATCTATGCACATAAAGTGAAAGATATTTCGATCCCAGAGATAGCTTTTTTCGCTATCTATAGGCACTGAAAATCTGTACATTAACCACTGACAGAAGTATAATAATTAATAAACAGATAATCATTAATTAAATGATAGAGCTTCATTGATATCTACATCTACGTGATTACCCCGCTATTCACAATAAAGTGCCTGGCAGTGGGTTCAATGAACAAGATGTCTCTCTACCGTTCCATTCTCGAAAGGCACGCGAGAAAAACGACCACTTAAATTTTTCTGTGCGAGCGCTGATTTCTCTTACTTTATTTTGATGATCATTTCTCCCTACGTAGGTGGGTGCAAATAGAATGTTTTCGCAATCGGAGGGGAAAACTGGTGACTGAAATTTCAGGAGAAGATCCCGTCGTAACGAAAACCGTCTCTGTTTTAATGATTGCCACTCCAATTCATGTATCATGTCTGTGGCACTATCTCTCTTATTTCGCGATAATACAAAACGAGCTGTCTTCTTGGAACTTTTTCGATGCCATCCGTCAGTCCCATCTGATGCGGATCCCACACCGCACAGCAATACTCCAGAATAGGGCGGACAAGCTTGGTGTAAGCAGTCTCTTTAGTAGACCTGTTGCACCTTCTTCTAAGTGTTCTGCCAATAAATCGCAGTCTTTGGTTTGCTCTACCCACAACATTATCTATGTGATCGTTCCAATTTAGGTTATTTGTAATTGTAATCCTAAGTATTTAGCTGAATTAACAGACCTCAGATTTGTGCAACTTATCGCGTAATCGAAATTTAGCGGGTTTCTTATATTACTCATGTGAATAGCTACACACTTTTCTTTATTCAGGGTCAATTGCCACTTTCCGCGCCATAGAGATATCTTATCTATATTATTTTGGAATTCGTTTTGGTGATCTGAGGACTTTAAGACGGTAAATGACAGGGTCATCTGCAAACAATCTAACACAGTTGCTCACATTGTCTCCTATGTCGCTAATATAGATCAGGAATAATAGAGGGCCTATAACACTTCCTTGGTGAACGCCGGATATTACTTCTGTTTTACTCGATGACTTTTCGTCCATTACTACGAACTGTGACCTTTCTGACAGGAAATCACAAATCCAGTCGCACATCTGAGGCGATTTTCCATAGGCACGCAGTTTTGTTATAAGATGTTGTGTGGTACGGTGTCGAAAGCCTTCTGGAAATCTAAAAATATGGAATCAATTTGACATCCTCTGTCGATAGCACTCATTACTTCATGAGTTGTGTCTATAAACTGTGTTCTATAACAAAACTATTTTTTATTTAATAATAACTGTTACAAGCAAATAGAAATTTTTACCTCATGTGGACCTCAACTGAGACTGTCTTTAATAAAAAAGTTTTCTAAGAACAACAATCTGAGCTGACAGATATGAACATAATTATATTATTTTAAAGGAGAGAATTCCAGGTAAAGAATTAGTTAAGAAAATAGTAGCTTCCATACAAAAATTATTTTTTGTGCACTAGTTGAGACACAAGGACAAACACATTTTCTGGATCATAATGATCATAACAAAAATGAAAAACACGTCTTTTAATATCTCAGAAGCCATCGACCATCGACGTTATTATACAAAAGTCATTTAATAAATAAAAACCCAAATTTTGTTTACAACCATTAATATGTAAAGGTGAAATTTGTTTTAAGTGGTTCAATATTGGTGTTTCTTCAGTGGATGTGCAAAGTTTGAACAATTTCGACAGATGGCAGAGCCATAGTGAACTATGAAACTGGCGCAGTTTTATTTGTTGTGGAATCATAATCTCATATTACTTTTAAATGACTTCATATTTACCATTGTCTGTACTATTTATCACAATATCAACAACTGCAATTTAGATCTTATGTTGCCACGGCAGTGTTTCCAGCACCTGAATAATTTTTAGTTTATTTTACCCAAGTGTTTCATCATTGTAAAGTGAAACATCTATGCATTTGTGCCGGTGGTATGTCTGACCTCAACGTATATATTGATTGTAGTCCTAACCAACCACCTGAAAATAACTTAAGGTCGAAGTTTCATTAATGAATATTGTAATAAATAATACAGCCGATAGTAAATATGAAGTCGTTTTAAAGAAACATTGCCGTCTACTCAAAATTCTCGTTACAAGCAACTTGCTGTAATTGGGATCTTGGTTTCGGGAAAAGAAACCGTGGTGATCATCCATAAACGTTTGTGTGCAGTGTATGGTAATGATGCCTTGATGGAAGTGCTGTTGGGCCATAGGTAAAGAGAGTCATTGCGTCAGGAGGTACAAAAACTAAGCTCCATGGCCTGCTATGTTCGGAGCGCCCACTCACGGTCACTGCCCCCGAAATAATGAATCGCATAGATTGCTGCATTCATGCAGCTCGGCGCATCACAACTCGACAATTGTCCTTTCAGCTATCTGAGAGCATTGGAAGCTCGTGTGCAGTGAATGGGAATCTTGAATATTCAAAGGTGTGCTCATGATGGGCTCAACAAAGGCTCATAATAGTCCACAAGATTCAGAAGAAAGCCATTTCATCTGATCTGTTGAAGCCGTTTAAGGTCAGTGGAGAGGCCTTTCCGACATGGATAGTTACATGTGAGGAAACCTGGACGCATTATTTAGAAATGGAAACAAAGAGACTCTGCAGAAACTAAAGAACCCTTTTCCGAAGTGTTCAGACTGTCGAGAATTCCAAAGAAACTTTGCTCGAACACCATACAGCACGCCCACACAAAGTTGTGGTACGAGGTACCCTCCGCCACGCACCGTATGGTGGATTGTGCAGTATGTATATAGATGTAGATGTAGAAGTCTCAGAACCTGTGAACACATCGCCAAACCGGGTTGAAGGTCAGACCTCATTCACTCTATCGCCCAGAGCTGGCGACCTTGGGCTTCTATCTGTTTGGGCCATTTAAGGACAAACATTGAATATGGTAGAAGAGCGTAATTCATGTCGTGAAAATATGGCTTCGACCCAGGAGAAGAACTTTTACCTAAAGGGCTTATATGTTCTTCCGCAACGCTGGCGTACGGCCGAAGAACGTGATGGAGACTGTCTAGAGAAATTATAGATATAAAAGTAATATTAACTGATATTGTCATTAAATTCTAACCCTAAAGAACAAATATAATCTGAAGCCAAAATTCTGGAACATTATTTATTCAACGTATCACCTGAACGCTGAAAATTGTCATTCCATGTGGCGTAAACGTGCGTGTTTCTTCTCAACGATCCAAAATCCGAGCACTTCTTCGTCTTTCTTCAGAGCAATCAGAGGCAACGACGGAACTCAGTATTTTGCGTCAGGATGCCCCTAGTACTGAATATGATACGAAAAAAGTCGACTTCTTATACAGCAAAATCATGAAAAACAATCACACTTCATGAACTCCGAAACCACCATGAAATAAATAGGTAGACAGTCCGACAACACCGATCACACATTTAGAAATATCTATCTGTATTTGATACTGGTACAGAATGATCTTTACAAAGCTTGTCAAGTGACTAGTTCGTGAAATACAATGGTAACTGAAAACAGAAAGTGGCTATTTAACGCTCAACTCTCACGCTCAAGTACTGTAATCATGGTGTGGTACCAAGGATTTGGTGCAATGCTGCTTGGGAAATATCTTGTTCACGAACATACAAAGCGTACAGAAATTAAGTATTTTCTTCAGAACTTGCAAAGCAGCCCCTGGGCATTACTGAGACAATTAAGCCTGAGAACACCGTAAATCATGAGACACAAAGAAAATCGAGACATGAAGTTATATATGACCAGCGTGAAAATACTCCTGTCGGAACACAAAGCAGGTGAACATATCCCTATTTAAGACTGTGGGGAAAGTTGGGAACCAGCTGCCGCATTCGTAGAAAGCTCTGGCCACGTGTGAACCAGCTTCATAAGTAGCCATCCCGGCGCTCTTCTGTATGCAGGGCTGCCAGAGTTAGTGGACGGGGCGTGAGTCGTACTTGGGTAGCTCAGTTGGTAGAACACTTGCCCGCGAAAGGCAAAGGTCTCGAGTTTGAGTCTCGGTCCAGCACACAGTTTTAATCTGCCAGGGCCCGCATCTCGTGGTCGTGCGGTAGCGTTCTCGCTTCCCACGTCCGGGTTCCCGGGTTCGATTCCCGTCCGTTCCCGGTAGCTAAATGGTCAGCGTGACAGATTGTCAATCCTCGGGGCCCGGGTTCGATTCCCTGGAATTTTCTCCGCCCATGGACTGTGTGTTGTGCTGTCCTAATCGTCATCCTTTTATCCTCATCGACAGGTCGCCGACGTGGCGTCAAATTGAAAGACCGGCACCCGGTGAATGGTCTGCCCGGCGGGGGGCCCTAGCCATACGATTAAGTAAATAAATAAACCTCCAGCCAAAATAGCTGCCTAAGACTCATAATTGACACAGTTCTTCTATCATTTATCTCAGATAAGAGAACACAGAGTAACTCCGCCTTCTTCCCCCGTTGGGTACGAGTTCTCACAGAGTTAGGACGGAAGTGCGAGTCCTCTGATAATAATTCCACATTTTGAGTAGCGCAGAGAAACTTTTTTGAGATGTACAACATTTTGAGATGTACAAATGTGTTCAGACCCGCCGCAGCTAATGTAATTTCCCTGTGGAGAAATATTGACGTTCAGTTATGTACATTAAGGTAAATACTTGTCTGAATTCTTTATTTCACGTAGTAATGTCTATACAACCGACCTTATTTAATCCTATGTTCTGCTCTAATGGTTAAGATGTAATACGTTGGCCCCCTTTCGCAGTTTACGAGGGGCACGAGTGCTATAAGGTAATTAATTTATACTTCACTGACCGTCACAATGATCCAATAATGAAAGCCTGCTGCACGGCTGCAGTTCTTATTACATTATTCTTAGCTGAAATGCCTAAGATACTTAAGGCGCAGAGTTACATTTATCACGTTCGTATTATTATTACATAATTTGTTTGTAACAGACGAAACCGTACTGGTGCCCTTGTGTTGGGTTGGTTGGGTTGTTTTGGGGGAGGAGACCAGACAGCGACGTCATCGGTCTCATCGGATTAGGGAAGGTTATGGAAGGAAGTCGGCCGTGCCCTTTGAAAGGAACCATCCCTGCATTTGCCTGCAGCGATTTAGGGAAATCACGGAAATCCTAAATCAGGATGGCCGGACGTGGGATTCAACCGTCGTCCTCCAGAATGCCCTTGTGTAACGGCAACAAACAGACCTGACCTCTTTGAAGAAGTACACATTGAAACTGATATCTGTGACCATAATGCAGTTAAAGTAACAATGGATACCAAAAACACAAAGAATAACTAAAACAAGCAGAAAAGATTTATATGTTCTGCAAACTAGACGGGAAAGCAATAGTCATACCTCTGTGAGGAACTTGAAACGTGTAGCTCAGGACAGGATCATTAGGGGAACTATGATTCAAGTTTAAAAGACTAGTTGACCATGCACTTGACAGATCTGTACCCAGTAGAACAGTTCGCAATCAGAGAGATCCTCCATGGTATACAGTCAGTGTAAACAAAGTTCTAAAGAAATAGATGTTAGTGAATAATAGGTATAAAACGAAGCTTATCGCTGTAGATGGGTAGCTGCTGAATGAAGTGCGTTTTTCAGTCAAGAGAGCAATGCGTCAAGCCTTCAGCGACTAAAGTACCAGAATATTATCGGGGCCGGCCGGGGTGGCCGTGCGGTTCTAGGCGCTTCAGTCTGGAACCGCGTGACCGCTACGGTGGCAGGTTCGAATCCTGCCTCGGGCATGGACGTGTGTGATGTCCTTAGGTTATTTAGGTTTAAGTAGTTCTAAGTTCTAGGGCACTGATGACCACAGATGTTAAGTCCCATAGTGCTCAGAGCCATTTGAACCATATTACCGGGTGGTCTTTCACAGAACCTAAAGAAATTCTGGACGTACGTAAAGGCTGTTAGTGGCACCAAAGATAGTGATCAGTCACTCATGTACGAGACTGGAACCGAATTTGAGAGTAGCAAAGCAAAAGCAGAAATGCTTAACTTTCTTTTCAGATGTTCCTTTAATTCTCGTACCAGTCAAAAGATGAGTGAAGTAGATATTAGTGTCATGTCGTTGTGATAAAATTGAACAAAGCCCCAGAGCCATATGTGATCCCTATCAGACTCTTCATCCAGTTATGAGTTGAGTTAGCCCATCTGTTAACTATAAACTGGTGTAGATCCCTCGGACGAATAACAGTGTCCACTTGTTAGGAGAAAGCACAGGACACACACGTCTACAAGAAGGATGACGCAAGTGGCAGACAAAACTACCGTCCCATATCCTTGACATTTATTTGTTGCAGAATCTTAGAACATACTATGAGCTCAAAAATAATGACGTGTCTCGGACTGATCGGCCTCCTCCATACCAGCCAGTGTGGATTTCGAAAACATAGATCGCGTGAAACACGAATCGATCTTTTCTCCCATGGCATCCTGCAAGCCATGGATCAAGGCAGTTAGGTACATCTACATACAGACTCCACGAGCCACTGTACGGTGTGCGGCGGAAGATACCCTCTACCACTGCTAGTCATTTCCTTTCCTGTTCCATTCGCAAATAGATTGAGGGAAATAGACTTTCTAATCTCTCTATTCTTAACTTCGTTCTTCTTGCGCGAACTGTACGTTGGCGACAGTAGATATACAGTAGGTAGGTGATGTATTTACCGATTTCCGAAAAGCATTTCGCTCAATACCACACCCGCGCTTATTAAGAAAAGTACTATCATAAGGGTTGTAATATGAAATATGTGGATTGAGGATTGCTTCATTGGTAGGACGCAACATTTTATCCTGGATGGAGAGTCATCCACAGATACAATAGTGACTTCGGGTGTTCCCCAGTGAAGCGTGTTGGGTGCCTTTCCGTTCATGTTGTATATTAATGATTTTGCGGTCAATATTAATAGTAACCTCAGATTTTTCATAGATGATGCAGTTATGAAAAGGAAGCACAGTATAAAGGAAGCTTCAGTCGAACCATGATAAGATTTCGAAGTGGTGCAACGAATGACAACTTCCTGTAATTGTTCAGAAACATAAAACGCACTTCACAAAATGAAAGAAAGCATAATATCTTCACAGTCGGAACCTGTGAACTCATACGAATTCTTGGGAGTAACACATAGTAGGGACATGAAGTGGAACGATCACATAGGCTTAGTCATCAGTTAAGCAGGTAGCAGACTTCAGTTTACTGGTAGAATACTAGCGAAATGCAGTCAATCTAGAAACGAGATTGCTTTCAAACCATTCGTGCGAACCTTTGGAGATTATGGCTCCAGTGTGTGGGACTCGTACCAATGGGACTAGCAGTGGGTATTGAAAGTATCAGAGAAGGGCAGCACGAATGGTCACAGGTTCCTTTGACCTGCAGAAGGAAGTCACTGAGCTGTTGAAACAACTGAACTGACTGACTACTGAAGATAGACGGAAACATTACCGAGAAAGCCTACTAACAAGGTTTGAAGAAACGGCTTTGAATGATGAATCTAGGAATGTACTACAGCCCCCTACATATCGCTCGCATAGGGATCGTGAGGATGAGATTAGACTAGTTACAGCTCGCGCAGGGGCATTTAAATAATCATTTATCCCGCGCTCCATACGTGAATGGAACAGTAAAAAGGCTTGGTAACTGGTACAGTGGGACGAACCCTCTGCACTGCACTTCACAGTGATTCGTAATATAGACGCACGTGTAGATAATCAAAGAATGAATGCATGGTGCACGGTTACAATTGTTACTACATTACTCTTAGTTGAAATTCCGGACGTACTTAATTCAGTTCGTTACATTTATTTCATACATGTTACTCTTCTTGTAGAATTAATAAACAGCCAATCATTTGCAAACTTGAAGGTTTATTCAAATCCCTTTTCCATGGTTTCAATATTGATAAAAATGTCTTGTTCAGGACGAAGTAGTGGTAGCTGGGTCACATGTGCCGAAAGTCGTCAGCCAAATATAACATTGAGTGCATCAGCTGCACATTGATGAAGTAATACTAAACGACACCAGTTATGTTGCGCATGTTTTAATTATTACGGAGGTGAAATTTTATATCTGACCGCTACGGTCACAGGTTCCAATCCTGCCTCGGGCATGGATGTGTGTGATGTCCTTACGTTAGTTAAGTTTAAGTAGTTCTAAGTTCTAGGTGACTGATGACCTCAGATGTTAAGTCCCATAGTGCTCAGAGCCATTTTTGTCATTAAGTCAACAAAACGTTGGAAGTCCCCTGCAGAAATATTGAACCCTGATGCCTCTATAGTCGCCCATTACTGCGAAACTGTTGCCGGTGCAGCATTTTTGCACTAGTTGACTTCTCTATTGTGTCTCATAAATGTTCGATGGGATGGGTTTCATGTCGGGTGATCTGGATTGCCAACTCGCTCAAACTGTCCAGAATGTTCTTAAAACCAGTCGCGAACGATTATGGCCCGATGACATGGCTCGTTGTCATCAATAAAAATTCCATTGTTCTTTGGAAACATGACGTTCATGAATGGCTCCAAATGGTTGTAACGTATTACTATGTTTACGACGTTTCTCATCGAGCCATATACGTGATCTCGCGGTTCTAGCTACTTCTCTCACACAGATAATGATAAAAATGCAGAAATTCAGTGTCGCCACCAGCCCAAGCCCTTCCTAACCATTTAGGAAAAAAAACGGAGCTGTAGAATTATTAGTTTAATTACTTTAATAATTTAATTACAAGTACGCAAATTTCTTTAATCAGCCAGATAAATAGCACTCCATGTCATGCATGAAGCAACTTGATTAATTCAGGAATGGAAATCAGAGTAAGGGGGTAAGATCGACACCAAAGGATTTATCTTTCGCGTAAATTATTTATTGTAACTAAATATTTGGTTGCATATCCTAACTACACATAACTGGTGCCTGACTCGAATATTTAAGTAAGAACTACGTGAGAATGAAACAGAGCACAATTTAACTACAGCAAGAAGAAACACAGAAGACGGGGATGGGAGACAATTATACTATCATCTCCTTTGCATTAACACCATAAAAATATCTCAGTGAGATTTGCATTACGATTCTACGCATGCTCTATTCTGAACAGAGGTTTAACCAATACACAAGGCTGTGCGATAATTATTTAACATACTAACTGCGCCTGCTGCTAGCAAACGGCCGAACTAGAGCACGTGGTGCATTCTGACTCAAACTGTTGTGCTGCTTTGTAGAAAGCGCACGAAAGAACAGATATTCTTGCAGAAATTTTAGCTCATTAAACAAGCAAACTGTTAAAATGAAGCCTATTGCGGTGCTGTGGTGAACCAGAAGGGTCATTGATAACCAAACACGTGGCACAAAATCGACACACAAAGACAAAAGCAATTTCCACAAAATATAAGATTAAAAGTCATTAAAAAATAACTTGCTTGCGAGGTGCCGGGGCTAGCAGTGTATTTAACACTAAATTCTTCTAGAATCTACATATGTAAATGATGCTCTAAGCCCCCCCCCCCCCCCCCCCCCCCCCGCTATTCTAACTCCGACTTTTGCTGTTACACATGGATTAAAAAGAAACGCGAACTGACTGTAATCGACCCTGCAAGTGGAGTAGAATAGAGTTTGGCACCTGCAATAATTTCATTTGATAAATAAGTTAAATAAAGGAAAGTTTCATTAACGTAGTGAGAAATGATAGGGTAGCTCTACCGATTTACAGAATGAAAGTTCTGTCCAAAATAACAATATAATTTATTATAACTCAAAATAATAAACAAAAACACATGAAACATTTACAATAGATCAAATTGGCTCAAATTGGATACTCAAATAAATGCTGTGAAGGTGAAGTTGTCCGTAAACTAGATTGTGACATTTATGACGAAGTGGTATGTGGAGTCAATTCCTTCCAACTCAAGTCTTAAGAGAGAGACACAACCAACCAAGCATTAATTGCTGCTACATTAGTGAGAACTCAGACAATGAACACCCAAGACAGATCAAAGTTAGAAAAGACAAACAGGCGCGCTCTGCTGAGCTCGGATTATCACCTAGCAAAATTGCCTGCTTTGCTAGTGCTGCGAACGTACACTACCAAGTTGTCTTCTTAACTGCACGAACACGATCTGGCATACCGGAGGCGATGGCTGGTTGCTTCGACGTCCCGTCGTGGTGATGATAATGTCGCGAGTATAACCCAAAACAAGTTATCCTAGGCTGGTTGTTCCGGACTAAAGACTTCCTGTTGTTGTTATTGTGGTCTTCAGTCCTGAGACTGGTTTGATGCAGATCTCCATGCTACTCTATCCTGTGCAAGCTTCTTCATCTCCCAGTACCTACTGCAACCTGCATCCTTCTGAATCTGCTTAGTGTATTCATCTCTTGGTCTCCCTCTACCATTTTTACCCTCCACGCTGCCCTCCAATGCTAAATTTGTGATCCCTCGATGCCTCAGAACATGTCCTACCAACCGATCCCTTCTTCTAGTCAAGTTGTGCCACAAACTTCTCTTCTCCCCAATCCAATACCTCCTCATTAGTTACGTGATCTACCCACCTTATCTTCAGCATTCTTCTGTAGCACCACATTTCGAAAGCTTCTATACTCTTCTTGTCCAAACTAGTTATCGTCCATGTCTCACTTCCATACATGGCTACACTCCATACAAATACTTTCAGAAACGACTTCCTGACACCTAAATCTATATTCGATGTTAACAAATTTCTCTTCTTGAGAAACGCTTTCCTTGCCATTGCCAGTCTACATTTTATATCCTCTCTACTTCGACCATCATCGGTTATTTTACTCCCTAAATAGCAAAACTCCTTTACTACTTTAAGTGTCTCATTTCCTAATCTAATTCCCTCAGCATCACCCGACTTAATTTGACTACATTCCATTATCCTCGTTTTGCTTTTGTTGATGTTCATCTTATATCCTCCTTTCAAGACACTGTCCATTCCGTTCAACTGCTCTTCCAAGTCCTTTGCTGTCTCTGACAGAATTACAATGTCATCGGCGAACCTCAAAGCTTTTACTTCTTCTCCATGAATTTTAATACCTACTCCGAATTTTTCTTTTGTTTCCTTTACTGCTTGCTCAATATACAGATTGAATAACATCGGGGAGAGGCTACAACCCTGTCTCACTCCTTTCCCAACCACTGCTTCCCTTTCATGCCCCTCGACTCTTATAACTGCCATCTGGTTTCTGTACAAATTGTAAATAGCCTTTCGCTCCCTGTATTTTACCCCTGCCACCTTCAGAATTTGAAAGAGAGTATTCCAGTCAGCATTGTCAAAAGCTTTCTTTAAGTCTACAAATGCTAGAAACGTAGGTTTGCCTTTTCTTAATCTTTCTTCCAAGATAAGTCGTAAGGTCAGTATTGCCTCACGTGTTCCAACATTTCTACGGAATCCAAACTGATCTTCCCCGAGGTCGGCTTCTACCAGTTTTTCTATTCGTCTGTAAAGAATTCGCGTTAGTATTTTGCAGCTGTGACTTATTAAACTGATAGTTCGGTAACTTTCACATCTGTCAACACCTGCTTTCTTTGGGATTGGAATTATTATATTCTTCTTAAAGTCTGAGGGTATTTCGCCTGTCTCATACATCGTGCTCACCAGATGGTAGAGTTTTGTCATGACTGGCTCTCCTGAGGCCATCAGTAGTTCTAATGGAATGTTGTCTACTCCCGGGGCCTTGTTTTGACTCAGGTCTTTCAGTGCTCTGTCAAACTCTTCACGCAGTATCTTATCTCCCATTTCATCTTCATCTACATCCTCTTCCATTTCCATAATATTGTCCTCAAGTACATCGCCCTTTTATAAACCCTCTATATACTCCTTCCACCTTTCTGCTTTCCCTTCTTTGCTTAGAACTGGGTTGCCATCTGAGCTCTTGATATTCATACAAGTGGTTCTCTTCCCTCCAAAGGTCTCTTTAATTTTACTGTAGGCAGTATTTATCTTACCCCTAGTGAGACAAGCCTCTACATCCTTACATTTGTCCTCTAGCCATCCCTGCTTAGCCATTTTGCACTTCCTGTCGATTTCATTTTTGAGACGTTTATATTCCTTTTTGCCTGCTTCATTTACTGCATTTTTATATTTTCTCCTTTCATCAATTAAATTCAATATTTCTTCTGTTACCCAAGGATTTCTATTAGCCCGCGTCTTTTTACCTACTTGATCGTCTGCTGCCTTCACCACTTCATCCCTCAGAGCTACCCATTCTTCTTCTACTGTATTTCTTTCCCCCATTCCTGTCAATTGTTCCCTAATGCTCTCCCTGAAACTCTCTACAACCTCTGGTTCTTTCAGTTTATCCAGGTCCCATCTCCTTAAATTCCCACCTTTTTGCAGTTTCTTCAGTTTCAATCTGCAGTTCATAACCAATATATTGTGGTCAGAATCTACATCTACCCCAGGAAATGTCTTACAATTTAATACCTGGTTCCTAAATCTCTGTCTTACCATTATATAATCTATCTGAAACCTGTCAGTATCTCCAGGCTTCTTCCATGTATACAGCCTGCTTTCATGATTCTTGAACCAAGTGTTAGCTGTGATTAAGTTATGCTCTGTGCAAAATTCTACAAGGCGGCTTCCTCTTTCATTCCTTCCCCCCAATCCATATTCACCTACTACGTTTCCTTCTCTCCCTTTTCCTACTGACGAATTCCAGTCACCCATGACTATTAAATTTTCGTCTCCCTTCACTACCTGAATAATTTCTTTTATCTCGTCATACATTTCATCTATTTCTTCATCATCTGCAGAGCTAGTTGGCATATAAACTTGTACTACTGTAGTAGGCATGGGCTTTGTGTCTATCTTGGCCACAATAATGCGTTCACTATGCTGTTTGTAGTAGCTAACCCGCACTCCTATTTTTTTATTCATTATTAAACCTACTCCTGCATTACCCCTATTTGATTTTGTATTTATAACCCTGTAATCACCTGACCAAAAGTCTTGTTCCTCCTGCCACCGCACTTCACTAATTCCCACTATATATAACTTTAACCTATCCATCTCCCTTTTTAAATTTTCTAACCTACCTGCCTGATTAAGTGATCTGACATTCCACGCTCCGATCTGTAGAACGCCAGTTTTCTTTCTCCTGATAACGACGTCCTCTTGAGTAGTCCCCGCCCGGAGATCCGAATGGGGGACTATTTTACCTCCGGAATATTTTACTCAAGAGGACGCCATCATCATTTAATCATACAGTAGAGCTGCATGTCCTCGGGAAAAATTACGGCTGTAGTTTCCCCTTGCTTTCAGCCGTTCGCAGTACCAGCACAGCAAGGCCGTTTTGGTTAATGTTACAAGGCCAGATCAGTCAATCATCCAGACTGTTGCCCCTGCAACTACTGAAAATGCTGCTGCCCCTCTTCAGGAACCACATGTTTGTCTGGCCTCTCAACAGATACCCCTCCGTTGTGGTTGCACCTACGGTACGGCCATCTGTATCGCTGAAGCACGCAAGCCTCCCCACCAACGGCAAGGTCCATGGTTCCTAGCAATACAAATGCGCCTCTGAGGGAGATGAAGAAGGCTCGCCACATGATCACTGACGGTACAGCGATTGATTTTAACAAGCGAAGTCACACAGTAACTCCGATACAGTCAACTTTAGCCAAAACTGCTCAAGACAGACAACATAGGCCTCTTGTACGCAGAACGCTCAATTGCCAACTGTACTCGGAAAGTTACGTTGAAGTCGAAACTTCTGCAACTTCGTCAAGCAATTACAATTAAATAAAAGTATATTAGACAGCCAACGGAAGGCAGGCTGACCAGAGCAGCGAGAGCTCAGTCTTGTAACCTACTCCGACCGAAAGGCGAGAGCCGACTCCCCACAAGAGCACCCATACAAAACCGAACACAGAACATTCCCGCCCCCACGACAGTGGCCGTGGTTAACCGTTCCAATCAGTAACTCGAGAACCGGCGGAAAATTCCACTCTATTGCCGGAGCACTACCATTCCACCAATGGAGATTCTTGGCGCTAATTTCTGCACTGATTTTGCTACGTCACGGAGCTATGCCCTGAGCAAGCCAATCACAGTTACGATTTTGCAGAAAGCGTGGGAATTTGCCCGCCACAACTGCCTGGGTACACAAGTCATTCCCACGCCACGCTGGTAGCCCACCAGAAAGTGTTCTGCGAAGTAACGGAACCTCTAGCCCAGCCGCTACTTCAGGCCCCTGCAAGCGTGTCTCAGCCGCTATTCTACAATGTCGGCGTCTGGAAAGCATTCACTCGACTCCCTCACACCCATCGGCTTACCCTTTCAAGATCAGCAGTGCCCGCCTGTCACCGGACCACCCGGGTGACGAGAGACACTGCGTGGGAAGTCCACGTGTGAAGGAATAACAACTTTCCACCGCATGCAATTAGAGAGGAAAATCGTAAGATAGAAATATGAGAGGGGGCTCATGCCACCTCTCATAGCCCCTACGCCATTTTAGATTGTAATTGGTGAGCTGTTGGCTCACTTAGGAGCAAGGTAGTGAGTCAATCGCCCAAGAACAATCTTGCAAACTGACTCCACATGCCACACTCTATAAAGAAAATCACTGCAACTGAAAAATGCAGCTCATAGAGGGAGGATTATTTGATTATTTATGATGTAGCCAACTTCACCTTCTCAATATGGAACTCTAACACTCACATCACACATCCATACCCAGGGATCCCCTTCCAAACACCGATTCACACAGACATTCATGCTCTAAATATGGCCCGGGGATGGAGCAGTTTATCCTTTACAATCAGAGTTGGAGTGCTCCGCAATTAAATGCCCAAGATGTTACAACAATTTGAATCATTAAACTAACCTGAATTCACTCACACATGATACTATTTAAGTTAACAATCTCTTTGTGAGCTTCAGAATCTAATTACAACCTCCGATTCATTCTGTCTCCCTGCAGCAAGAATAACCTTTACAAAATGTTCCCTGAACTGATGGTCCATTCACTATGACAGTGGTGGTGTCTGCTTCAGTTTATGGGGACTTCAGGCATACTGTTTGCATACACACAACAATAAATACAAAATACAAAAAAACAACATGGTGTGGAGAACAATACAGTAATTTGTAATTTGTGCGCCCTACTCTATCACTTACATTAGAATTACAGTGTAAAACACAAACACATACAGCCGGCCAGAGTGGCCGAGCGGTTAAAGGCGCTACAGTCAGGAACCGCACGATCGCTACGGTCGCAGGTTCGAATCCTGCCTCGGGCATGGATGTGTGTGATGTCCTTAGGTTAGTTAGGTTTAAGTAGTTCTAAGTTCTAGGGGAGTTATGACCACAGCAGTTGAGTCCCATAGTGCTCAGAGCCATTTTTTTGCACAAACACATACAAGGTATAACATACATTACAAAAACAACACTAGAGAAAGAAATTTAAGAAAAAAACATGGTTCATGTATTTGCCCATTCTACTATGTACACCACTTACACTACTACTATTCCACGAACTCCTTTATGTGAGAGATGTGGTGGAGTCCTATGGACTTCTTTCCTTTCAGCGTCTCCAATTCCTAAGCATTGTGGTGAGCTGCTCTCCTTATACGGTACGGGCCGTTGTAAACAGAATAGAATTTTTGGCATTTCATTTTTTGTTTGTTAGAGAGTCGGAAAGACTTCACGAGCACCCTTTGTCCAATTTGGAAGTGTCGTAGACGAGCTCCCCTGTCGGCACGTCTCTTCCTGACCTCTGCTGCAGCCGGTATCCTTTTGAGAGCTAAATCCACTATGGCTCAGTACTGCGTTCGCGCCCTTGGTGGGAAGTTTACGACTTCGGTTATCAAGTCCTTAGGAATCCGATTTTTCAGTACTGTAATGGGTGCCAATTTTGTTATCCCATGGGGTGGCTCATTGATCACCTTCTGGAAGTCTTTAAGGAAAACGTCCCATGTCGTGTGCTGTTTGTTACAGTACAACCGGCACAAGGTTCCGAGTTCCTTAATAACCCGTTCTGCAGCATTCGAGCTCGGATGGTGTGAAGATATAAAAATGGGATCAATTTTACATCGACGCAACGTCCCCCTACATATTTTTGACTTAAACTGTGGCCAGTTACCATAGCCCATTAACGCCAAATTTCGCCGAACTGTCCTAACGGAGGATATCTTTGTCATACGTCCTACATTGATTTCTGTGGTTATTTCAAGCAGTATTCCTTGTTTGTTAGCACTGACAGCTCTACGAAAATGCCGCTGCTCTCGGTCGTTAAGTAAATTCCGTCGAGCACTGGGTTGTCCATGGTGAAGGGTAATTATCAGCAGTGTCTTGACACTGTGGATCACGGAATACTGAATCCGCTAACGATTTCCGAAATGGAATGTTCTATACGTCTAACTCCAACAACCATTCCGCATGCAAAGTCTGTTAATCGTCGTCGTGCAGCTATAACACATCGAAAATCTTTTCACATGAATCACCTGAGTACAAATAATAGCTCCTCCAATGCACTGCCCTTTTATATCTTGTGTACGCGATACTACCGACATCGGTATACGTTCATGTCTCTATCCCATGACATTTGACACGACAGTGTATTTCAACATACATCCGCCACAATATTTAACCCATCTAAAGAACACGTTTTTTATAAACGTTGAAACCATGGGTAAGCGGTTTCAATAAACCTTCGATTCAGCGACGGATTGGCTGTTAATTAATTCTACATGAAAAATTCATCCTAAGGTTACTGTTCCAGTTATGACCAAAATTTTTAAATATATATTCTTCTTCTTTCGTTTTACAGTATTCTGGGGTGCGTTAAATCAATCCACTTTTAATGTTCTGTGCCTTTACTGTTACGTAAGTTTCTTTAACGGACGGTAGAGTACCCAGTGCTCTTGTGAAGATCTTCTGTCTCCGACGCGACATGCCTTTCGCTCTTACCCTTCCTTACCTCTCACTGCAGCAATTAGATCATCCAGTTGAAAGCATAACTCTTATATTCCTTTGTTTTTTTTGCGATCCTTGCAAATAGATCAGCTTTCTTGTTGTGATTCTTCAATTTGTCCAGGCGTATTTTATGACGAAATAAATCTCGGATGAACAGCCTGGTATGACTGTGCATAGGACACAATATTTCGGCAATCTAAAAAAAAAAATGGCTCTGAGCACTATGGGACTTAGCATCTGTAGTCATCAGTCCCCTAGAACGTAGAACTACTTAAACCTAACCAACCTAAGGACATCACACACATCCATGCCCGAGGCAGGATTCGAACCTGCGACCGTAGCGGTCACGCGGTTCCAGACTGAAGCGCCTAGAACCGCAAGGCCACACTGGCCGGCATTTCGGCAATCGACCACGATGCCATCATGCGCTGATGTACTGACCGGCGGAGGTCGGCGCCATGTATATATAGGACAATCCCCCTCCCACTCCTCCCCCAGGCGCTTCCTATGAGTCGGTGCGGTCCGCGCCTGGTGCGCGGTCCAGGTGCAGCGTCCGTTCTCCCGCCGTCTGGGCGCTGCGTCCTAGAACTTCTCGTTCAGGAGGCTCTGCCGGCACCGCTCTCGTTATTCTTCCCTCTTCCCCCCCGAAGTCGGTACACTCTGGGAAATATCCTTTTTCTCCTAAGGATGTAACCGCAATCACGATTTAGTTGTGGCTCCCTTACTCCTCCATGGCTTCTTTGATGACACAATCCCAGTATTTGGAAGTCTGTGTCAGGACTTTGGTTTGGTCATAATCCATGCTGTGGAGTTCCGACAGGCAATGATCAGTGATTGCCGACTTACTGGGCTGTTGCAGTCTAGTGTGCCATTGATGTTCTCGGCATTGGTCCTCAATGGTACGAATGGTCTGCCGCATGTATACATCACCGCATTGGCAAGGTATCTGATAAACCACTGATTTACGGTAGACCAAGGTTGTCCTTGACACTACCAGGAAGGCTCTTGGTTTTTCTTGGAGGACGGAAGATGGTTAACACTTGGTGTTTACGTAAAATGCATCCAATTATTCCGGATAAGGCCCCACAAAACGGAATAATAGCCAAGGCCGCCTCCTCCTGAAGTTCATCCTCAGTTTCCGCTGGCGCTGCAGGTGTCGGATGTAGAGCCTTCCGAATTTCCCCTTCCTTGTAACCGTTCCGCGAAACACGGTCTTCAGATGGTCCAATTCTTGTTGGAGGCTGTCCTTGTCGGAGACTGTGTGAGCTCTCTCTACAAGAGTTTTGAGCACGCCATTCTTTCGGGCCGGGTGGTGGCAGCTATCCACATGTAGGTACAAATCGGTGTGCCTCTTCTTCCTACACACGCTGTGGCCCAAAGATCCGTCAGCTCGTCTTCTAATCAAAACGTCTAGGAAAGGGAGCATCCCATCCGTTTCGACCTCTACCTGTGCTGCTAGAGCATGTGCCTTTACAAGTACGACACAACATGTGGTTCATGCACGATGGAGCTCCTGCACATTTCAGTCGAAGTGTTCGTACGCTTCTCAACAACAGATTTGGCGACCGATGGATTGGTAGAGGCGGACCAATTCCATGGCCTCCACGCTCTCCTGACCTCAACCCTCTTGACTTTCATTTATGGGGGCATTTGAAAGCTCTTGTCTACGCAACCCCGGTACCAAATGTAGAGACTCTTCGTGCTCGTATTGTGGACGGCTGTGATACAATACGCCATTCTCCAGGGCTGCATCAGCGCATCAGGGATTCCATGCGACGGAGGGTGGATGCATGTATCCTCGCTAACGGAGGACATTTTGAACATTTCCTGTAACAATTTGTTTGAAGTCACGCTGGTACGTTCTGTGTGTTTCCGTTCCATGATTAATGTGATTTGAAGAGAAGTAATAAAATGAGCTCTAACATGGAAACTAAGCGTTTCCGGACACATGTCCACAGAACATATTTTCTTTCTTTGTGTGTGAGGAATGTTTCCTGGAAATTTGGCCGTACCTTTTTCTAGCACCCTGTATATACATGGCGCCGGCCCATCACCGGTGGAAGCACAAGCGGCCAAAGACGTTGCTAGCTAGGGCATAGCCACCTATGGTAAACTAACATACGCAAACAAGCGACAAACGTCAGCAAGTCCCTGCATATCAGCAACACTGACTGGTACTTACCAGCTGCTACTAGAGCCGACCAACAGGCCACAGCAGGGACACCGACGAGCTCGCCCACTGACGCACAAACAAACCGCCAACATTACCTTACACTGCGCTTCCGGTATATGACCTATCGGACACAAAAACGATAGTAAACCCAACTGTTGCAGGTTGCTGACGCTGAACGAGGACTCTACACCGGCACCCAGCGTCAGCCTCCGAGCAACACAACCGCACAACGTCAAGGTATCGAAATGCATGATACCTACTACTAACAAAGTCTATCTTTGCACGACCTATCGCAGGCAGCAAGACATCCGCTACTGCTCTTACCACCCGACCTAACTATCGCAGAGGTTTTCTTCCCTTGGCTCTTGCCTTGGCACTATTTTTCCTCTGCCTTTCAAACCTACATCTACATCTACATCTACATTTATACTCCGCAAGCCACCCAACGGTGTGTGGCGGATGGCACTTTACGTGCCACTGTCATTACCTCCCTTTTCTGTTCCAGTCGCGTATGGTTCGCGGGAAGAACGACTGTCGGAAAGCCTCCGTGCGCGCTCGAATGTCTCTGATTTTACATTCGTGATCTCCTCAGGAGGTATAAGTAAGGGGAAGCAATATATTCGATACCTCATCCAGAAACGCACCCTCTCGAAACCTGGACAGCAAGCTACACCGCGATGCAGAGTCCCTCTCTTGCAGAGTCTGCCACTTGAGTTTGCTAAACATCTCCGTAACGTTATCACGGTTACCAAATAACCCTGTGACGAAACGCGCCGCTCTTCTTTGGATCTTATCTATCTCCTCCGTCAACCCGATCTGATACGGATCCCACACTGATGAGCAATACTCAAGTACAGGTCGAACGAGTGTTTTGTAAGCCACCTCCTTTGTTGATGAACTACATTTTCTAAGGACTCTCCCAATGAATCTCAATCTGGTACCCGCCTTACCAACAATTAATTTTATATGATCATTCCACTTCAAATCGTTCCGTACGCATACTCCCACATATTTTACAGAAGTAACTGCTACCAGTGTTTTTTCCGCTATCGTATAATCATACATTCGCCATACAATCGCTACCCTTCGTTCGATTTCGACCCAATCTGTCTCCAGATGAGCGCGTATTAATGGTTAACCGTAACCAGACGTACGCAAACATCGCAGTACCCACATCCTGATACACCTCACTTTAGTGAATACTAACCCTTATGCAGAGATGGCAGTAGAGGCAGTAGATCTATTGTGTTGGCCATCACGCCGCTGACCGGTGGCCGTTGTGGGTGTGGAGGGGCTCCACATCTAGCTAAAAAAAAAAAAAAAAAAATGTGTCCTATGCACACTGATACCAGGCTGTTCACCCGAGATTTATTTCGTCAGCTTTCTTATTCTTTACTATCCTAGCATATCCCTCGATCCGTAGAAATGATACCTTTGTAACGTTTCTTTGTGTCCGTAACTTGAAAACGGCACTTGGTTTTTTGAATGCGGTGGTGGACCGCCGGACGTGCGGCTGTCGACAGCTCGCCCGCAGGAAGTGCAGCGCGCCGGCCAGCAGAGCGGCTGCAGGCCAAGTGTCTGCCATTATCTTGATAGCTCGCATCAAAGGCAGCGCCGCGTCAGACGTCACATCAAACGATCGCGCAATTTGTCAGTATTATGTTCCGGCAAAGCGCATCCTAATGAACCATTCCCGCGTGAACTAGAATTTGCGCCAATTTTGATAATTGCTGGCCATAATTAATTGTAGCGCGCTCGCAGCGGCGTAGATTTATTAACCTGCGCGGCGATGCGTACGGAGGCCGGCGGCCTCGTCGGTGGGCGGTGTGGGGCGGTCCACCCGCGCGAAAGGTCAGCAAGTAGAGCGGCCCGCGCCCCGCTGCCGCACTTGCGGGGGCGGGGGGGGGGGGGGGGGCGGATGGCGCGCCGCGCTTCGCCACTGTGCGTTCCGCGGTCCGAGCCCCGCCGCACGCGCTGTCCGCTGTCCGCGCCCGTATTTCAGCCGCCGCCAGCAAAACACGGCCGGCGCCACCGCGACTGTCTCTCGCTCGCGACCGGCGCCCATTTGCGGTGCGGACTCGTGAGACCTGCGGCTAACCCGACAACTCGCTACCGACACCGACACGCGGGCACCCCGTGCAAACATCGCTCTCCGCACAGCCTCACGCCGTGCACAAAGTGAGTGGTCACTTCGCAAAATGACAGACTCGAAACTGTAAAAACAGTGAACACCTCGCACAGGTGACTAGAACTATTCAGAATACGAGGGGCGTCCAAGGAGTAATGCTACAGTTATTTACTGAAATCAGGTTCCTTTCATTCAGGAGGAGGAGGAGGAGGAGATTAGTGTTTAACGTCCCGTCGACAGCGAGGTCATTAGAGACGGAGCGCAAGCTCGGGTGAGGGAAGGATGGGGAAGCAAATCGGCCGTGCCCTTTCAAAGGAACCATCCCGGCATTTGCCTGAAGCGATTTAGGGAAAACACGGAAAACCTAAATCAGGATGGCCGGAGACGGGATTGAACCGTCGTCCTCCCGAATGCGAGTCCAGTGTGCCAACCACTGCGCCACCTCGCTCGGTCTTCAGGATTTCAGTACACCACATTGTTCCCC
This sequence comes from Schistocerca cancellata, assembly GCF_023864275.1. Lineage (NCBI taxonomy): Eukaryota > Metazoa > Arthropoda > Insecta > Orthoptera > Acrididae > Schistocerca > Schistocerca cancellata. Next base: position 173,538,777 of record NC_064631.1, read on the forward strand.
TCCTTTGTCCACTCTTTTCGCCACAAAACATTTCTCAATTCGATCTCCGTTCAGTGCGGCGGGCTTACCCCATAGTATCGCGATGGGCTGTATACTCAACTGCCATGATGAGAAACGTAGAAGCACACTCCTGGCCATTAAAATTGCTACACCAAGGAGAAATGCAGATGATAATTGGGTATTTATTGGATGGGCGGTACCCGTGGTCTAGGGGTAGCGTCTTTGATTCATAATCAAAAACGTCTTCGGTCCCGGGTTCGATCCCCGCAACTGCCTAAATTTTGATAAATAATCAGCCTTGGCGGCCGAAGACTTCCGGCATAAGAAGTCAGCCTCTTCTGCCAACGGCCTTGTCAAAGAGGGCGGAGGAGCGGATAGAGGTTCAGGGCACTCTCTTGTCCTAGGGGTGGGAAGAATCAGCAATGATCAACGACATGAGGATGCAGAAGGCAATGGAAACCACTGCATTAAAGACACGTAACGTGTACCCACAGGACATGCGGCCTGTATTTGAAGAAGTGTCATGATGATCTCTCCATTGGCAAAAGATTCCGGAATAGTCCCCCATTCGGATCTCCGGGAGGGGACTGCCAAGGGGGAGGTTACCATGAGAAAAAGACTGAATAATCTACGAAAGGATAACGTTCTACGAGTCGTGGGGTGGAATGTCAGAGGCTTGAACGTGGTAGGGAAACTATAAAATCTGAAAAGGGAAATGCAAAGGCTCAATCTAGATATAGTAGCGGTCAGTGAAGTGAAGTGGAAGGAAGACAAGGATTTCTGGTCAGATGAGTATCGGGTAATATCAACAGCAGCAGAAAATGGTATAACAGGTGTAGGATTCGTTATGAATAGGAAGGTAGGGCAGAGGGTGTGTTAATGTGAACAGTTCAGTGACCGGGTTGTTCTAATCAGAATCGACAGCAGACCAACACCGACAACGATAGTTCAGGTATACATGCCGACGTCGCAAGCTGAAGATGAACAGATAGAGAAAGTGTATGAGGATATTGAAAGGGTAATGCAGTATGTAAAGGGGAACGAAAATCTAATAGTCATGGGCGACTGGAATGCAGTTGTAGGGGAAGGAGTAGAAGAAAAGGTTACAGGAGAATATGGACTTGGGACAAGGAATGAAAGAGGAGAAAGACTAATTGAGTTCTGTAACAAGTTTCAGCTAGTAATAGCGAATACCCTGTTCAAGAATCACAAGAGGAGGAGGTATACTTGGAAAAGGCGGGGAGATACGGGAAGATTTCAATTAGATTACATCATGGTCAGACAGACATTCCGAAATCAGACACTGGATTGTAAGGCGTATCCAGGAGCAGATATAGACTCAGATCACAATATAGTAGTGATGAAGAGTAGGCTCAAGTTCAAGACATTAGTCAGGAAGAATCAATACGCAAAGAAGTGGGATACGGAAGTACTAAGGAATGACGAGATACGTTTGAAGTTCTCTAACGCTATAGATACAGCAATAAGGAATAGCGCAGTAGGCAGTACAGTTGAAGAGGAATGGACATCTCTAAAAAGGGCCATCACAGAAGTTGGGAAGGAAAACATAGGTACAAAGAAGGTAGTTGCGAAGAAACCATGGGTAACAGAAGAAATACTTCAGTTGATTGATGAAAGGAGGAAGTACAAACATGTTCGGGGAAAATCAGGAATACAGAAATACAAGTCGCTGAGGAATGAAATAAATAGAATGTGCAGGGAAGCTAAGACGAAATGGCTGCAGGAAAAATGTGAAGACATCGAAAAAGATATGATTGTCGGAAGGACAGACGCAGCATACAGGAAAGTCAAAACAACCTTTGGTGACATTAAAAGCAACGGTGGTAACATTAAGAGTGCAACGGGAATTCCACTGGTAAATGCAGAGGAGAGAGCAGATAGGTGGAAAGAATACATTGAAAGCCTCTATGAGGGTGAAGATTTGTCTGATGTGATAGAAGAAGAAACAGGAGTCGATTTCGAAGAGATAGGGGATCCAGTATTAGAATCGGCATTTAAAAGAGCTTTGGAGGACTTACGGTCAAATAAGGCAGAAGGGATAGATAACATTCCATCAGAATTTCTAAAATCATTGGGGGAAGTGGCAACAAAACGACTATTCACGTTGGTGTGTAGAATGTATGAGTCTGGCGATATACCATCTGACTTTCGGAAAAGCATCATCCACACAATTCCGAATACGGCAAGAGCTGACAAGTGCGAGAATTATCGCACAATCAGCTTAACAGCTCATGCATCGTAGCTGCTTACAAGAATAATATACAGAAGAATGGAAAAGAAAATTGAGAATGCGCTAGGTGACGATCAGTTTGGCTTTAGGAAAAGTAAAGGGACGAGAGAGGCAATTCTGACGTTACGGCTAATAATGGAAGCAAGGCTAAAGAAAAATCAAGACACTTGCATAGGATTTGTCGACCTGGAAAAAGCGTTCGACAATATAAAATGGTGCAAGCTGTTCGAGATTCTGAAAAAAGTCGGAATAAGCTATAAGGAGAGACGGGTCATATATAATATGTACAACAACCAAGATGGAATAATAAGAGTGGACGATCAAGAACGAAGTGCTCGTATTAAGAAGGGTGTAAGACAAGGCTGTAGCCTTTCGCCCCTACTCTTCAATCTGTTCATCGAGGAAGCTATGATGGAAATAAAAGAAATGTTCAGGAGTGGAATTAAAATACAAGGTGAAAGGATATCAGTGATACGATTCGCTGATGACATTGCTATCCTGAGTGAAAGTGAAGAAGAATTAAATGATCTGCTGAAAAGGAATGAACAGTCTAATGAGTACACAGTATGGTTTGAGAGTAAATCGGAGAAAGACGAAGGTAATGAGAAGTAGCAGAAATGAGAACAGCGAGAAAGAGAAACTTAACATCAGGATTGATGGTCACGAAGTCAATGAAGTTAAGGAATTCTGCTACCTAGGCAATAAAATAACCAATGACGGACGGAGCAAGAAGGACATCAAAAGCAGACTCGCTATGGTAAAAAAGGCATTTCTGGCCAAGAGAAGTCTACTAATATCAAATACCGGCCTTAATTTGAGGAAGAAATTTCTGAGGATGTACGTCTGGAGTACAGCATTGTATGGTAGTGAAACATGGACTGTGGGAAAACCGGAACAGAAGAGAATCGAAGCATTTGAGATGTGGTGCTATAGACGAATGTTGAAAATTAGGTGGACTGATAAGGTAAGGAATGAGGAGGTTCTACGAAGAATCGGAGAGGAAAGGAATATGTGGAAAACACTGATAAGGAGAAGGGACAGGATGATAGGACATCTGCTAAGACATGAAGGAATGACTTCCATGGTACTAGAGGGAGCTGTAGAGGGCAAAAACTGTAGAGGAAGACAGAGATTGGAATACGTCAAGCAAATGATTGAGGACGTAGGTTGCAAGTGCTACTCTGAGATGAAGAGGTTAGCACAGGAAAGGAATTTGTGGCGGGCCGCATAAACCAGTCAGACGACTAGTAGACTGATGAGGTACAGCTGCCCGTGCAGCTTCAACACGATACCACAGTTCATCAAGAGTAGTGACTGGCGCATTGTGACGAGCCAGTTGCTCGGCCACCATTGACCAGACGTTTTCAATTGGTGAGAGAGCTGGAGAATGTGCTGACCAGTGCAGCAGTCGAACATTTTCTGTATCCAGACAGGCCCGTACAGAACCTGCAACATGCGGTCGTGCATTATCCTGCTGAAATGTAGGTTTTCGCAGGGATCGAATGAAGGGTAGAGCCACGGGTCGTAAGACATCTGAAATGTAACGTCCACTGTTCAAAGTGCGGTCAATGCGAACAAGGGGTGACCAAGACGTGTAACCAATAGCACCCCATACCATCACGGCGGGTGATACGCCAGTATGGCGATGACGAATTCACGCTTTCAATGCGCGTTCACCGCGATGTCGCCAAACACGGATGCGACCATTGTGATGCTGTAAACAGAACCTGGATTCATCCGAAAAAATGACGTTTTGCCATTCGTGCACCCAGGTTCTTCGTTGAGTAAACCATCGCAGGCGCTCCTGTCTGTGATGTAGCGTCAAGGGTAACCGCAGCCGTGGTCTCCAAGCTGATAATCCATGCTGCTGCAAACGTCGTCGAACTGTTCGTGCAGATGGTTGTTGTCTTGCAAACGTTCCCATCTGTTGACTCGGGGATCGAGACGTAGCTGCACGACCTGTTACAGCCATGCGGATAAGATGCCTGTCATCTCGACTGCAAGTGATACAAGGCCATAGGGATCTAGGACGGCGTTCTGTATTACCCTCCTGAACCCACCGATTCCATATTCTGTTAACAGTCAGCAATGTCACGATACGATAAACCGCAATCGCGATAGGCTACAATCCGACCTTTATCAAAGTCGGAAACGTGATGGTACGCATTTCTACTCCTTACACGAGGCATCACAACAACGTTTCACCAGGCAACGCCGGTCAACTGCTCTTTGTGTATGAGAAATCGATTGCCAACTTTCCTCATGTCATCACGTTGTAGGTTTCGCCAGCGGCGCCAACCTTGTGTGAATTCTCTGAAAAGCTAATCATTTGCGTATTACATCTTCTTCCTGTTGTTCAAATTTCGCGTCTGTATTACGTCGTCTTCGTGGTGTAGCAATTTTAATGGCCAGTAGTGTAGATATCCTCGGTGTAACAAAGCAGGTAAATCACTTAAAAATGGCAAGGCCTCCGCTCCAGATTATATACCAGTCAGGTTCCTCTCAGAGTATGCTGATTAAATAGCTCCATATTTAGCAATTATATACAACCACTCGCTCACAGAAAGATCCGTACTTAAAGACTGGAAAATGGATCAGGTCACACCAGTACCCAAAAAGGGAAGTAGGAGTAATCCACTGAATTACAGGCCTATATCACTAACCTTAATTTGCAGTAGGGTTTTAGAACATATACTGTATTCGAACATTATGGAGTACCTCGAAGAAAACGATTTATTGACATAGCACGGATTCAGAAAATATCATTCTTTTGAAACACAACTAGCTCTTTGTACTCATGAAGTAATAAGTGCTATCGACAGGGGATGTCAAATTGATTCTATATTTTTAGATTTCCAGAAGTCTTTCGACACCGTTCGTCACAAGTGTCTTCTAACCAAACTACGTGCCTGCGGAGTATCGCCTCAGTTGTGCGACTGGATTTGTGATTTTCTGTTAGAATGGTCACAGTTCGTAGTAATGGACGGAAAGTCATTGAGTACAACAGAAGTGATATCCGGATTTCACCAAGGAAGTGTTATAGGCCCTCTATTGTTCCTGATCTATATTAAAGGACATCGGGGCCAATCTGAGTAGCGCTCTTGGATTATTTTCAGATGATGCTGTGATTTACCGTGTTGTAAAGTCATCAGATGATCAAAACGAATTGCAAAATGATTTAGATAAGATACCTATATGGGGCGAAAAGTGGCAATTAACCCTGAATAAAGAAAAGTGCGAAGTCATTCACATGAGTACTAAAAGAAATTAGCTAAATTTCGATAAGTCACACAAATCTGAGGGCTGTAAATTCAGCTAAATACTTAGAGATTACAATTGCATATGACCTAAATTGGAACGATCACATAGATAATATTGTGGGTAGAGCAAAACAAAGACTGCGATTCATTGGCAGCACACTTAGAAGGTGCAACAGGTCTACCAAAGAGACTGCTTACACTACGCTTGTCCGCCCTATTCTGGAGTATTGCTGTGCGGTGTGGGATCCGCATCAGGTGAGACTGACGGATGACATCGAAAAAGTTTAAAGAAGGGCATCTCGTTTTGTATTATCGCGAAATAGGGGAGATAGTGTCACAGACATGATACGTGAGTTGGAGTGGCAATCATTAAAACAAAGGCTATTTTCGTTGCGACGAGATCTTCTCATGAAATCTCAATCACCAGTTTTCTCCTCCGATTGTGAAAACATTCTGTCGGCACCCACCTACATAGGGAGAAATGATCATCACGATAAAATAAGAGAAATCAGGGCTCGCACAGAAAAATTTAAGTGCTCTTTTTTCCCCGCGCGCCTTTCGAGAGTGGAACGGTAGAGAGACAACATGAAGAAGGTTCATTGAACCCACTGCCAGGCACTTTATTGTGAATAGCAGAGTAATCACGTAGATGTAGATGTAGGTGCAGATGCTGTAATGGTACGACGAAGCTACTGTCTAGCTGCATCAGTAATCTACCTGTAATCCACATATTGCTTCCGACGAAGTGCAGCCGTTACTGGACCAAACACAGGGAAGTCCAAAGGAGCATGATCCGCGCTGTAGGATCGGCGAGGAAGACAAGTCCAACGAATGTTTGCGACCTCCTCTCGTGTACTCTAAAATGTGTGAGAACTTACGTTGTCATGCAGCCGGGAAATTCGTTTGCATTTTCGTGGCGAAGAACATGCTGAAGTCGTTTCTTCAACTTCAGTACACTTCAGAGCTGATCGTGGCACCACGAGGGAGGACATCAACCAGTAAACCCCTTCAGAAACGCAAAAGACCGTCACCATGGCTGTACCAGTTTTGAACATTTTCTCCGGAGAAGAGGTGATGTGGCGCCATTCCAATAGGAGAGGAGGTACTGGCGGAATTAAAGCTCTGAGGACGGGGCGTGAATCGTGCTTTGGTAGCTCAGATGGTAGAGCACTTGCCCGCGAAAGGCAAAGGTCCCGAGATCGGGTCTCGGTCCGGCACACAATTTTAATCAGCCAGGAAGTTTCATATCAGCGTACACTCCCCTGCAGAGTGAAAAATCTCATGATGAATTCCTGTATCATCCTCTTTCACCGCCTTTGTCGAAGTAAGAGAAAAATTGTCACCATGAGCCTCGCAACGCGCAAGCAATTCCGCTGAGGTGGTCCTTCGTTGCTCTTTATCGTCTTCTGTTAGATGGCTAGCAACACAGCGGGCATACACCTTTGGTACCGCTACTGGAGGACGAGTGTGTAACACTACTAACATAGACGTCCAGTTTTAGAGTGAGGTGTTTGATCGTAATCCGTCGTCCATCACCTCAAACGAGAGTGTCTACACGTCCCCACACTGCAGGAGTCACAGCTGTGTAAGGCCGGCCGGCACATGGTAGATGCGACAGGTTCGCGCGATCTTGTTGCGATAATGACGGACGCCTCCCCCTGCGACTCAGCGTGCTTTAGTTCACTAGCAAGACTCCACAGACAATTCGCGAGCGCCTGTGAATATCTGCGATTCACTGTTTTTCCGCCAAAAGAAACTTAACGACAACTCTCTGCTTGGATCGCTTCTCTATTGCAGACGGCATTTTGAAAACTACGTATAGCGTCGCCACAAATCGGAATTTCATGAAACTGGGGCTGAAGAGGGAATATTCCACGATGTCCCACAACAAATTCCGCATTTTTTTTCAACCGAAATTGGTAGAGAAAAAAATGTGTAGCATTATTTATTGAACGTCTCTCGTAGGACCCTTCTTTGGACAGGAAAGTAAGTGAAAAGGGTCATATAGTACAGAGTAAAGGAATACATATTGCCAATTGCAAAAACAAAGCGTTTCTGAAAAAGAGAAATAGAATGATGAGCCAAATTCTTTGCGACTAGCCTCCACAGCGAGACTGAATGATGCCCAGTGGCGTTGTGGGCATTTGACGCGTTAAGGGAAGAGTGTAAGCGGAGGAGAAAAGAATGAAGAAACATTCTACTGACGAGTGGCAATTGAAATCGAGAAATCACTGACCAAGAGAATTTGATAACTGGTACAGTTTACGGCCGGTTTCACATTGGGTCAAAATACGAGAAAATTACCGTGAAAAAAGCGTCCGGAGTTAAGAAGTTTCGTTTAGCAATTTGGTTAGAGTATTGTTGGGACTACGTTAGGGGGGCAGGACGTCAAACGGGCCGACTTGGAGCAGGAGAGGCACCACAGGACATTTTAGTTTCCACTGTTGATCCTTTAACAAAATATTCATAAAACTTTGTCAGTATGACCAGGAAGGATTCAGGATTCACACTCACCGCAGTGGACGTTCACAAACATAATAAAATAATTATTTTACATGTGAAATTTCATCAATTTTTCACTTACTATTGCCTGCATTTGTTGTAACAGGTACACTTCCCTTCACAAGTAAGAGAGATTCTTCGATGAATTTTGCACAGCACACAAACCATACCTACAGGTGTATGAAACTCTAGAATTTATTTAATTTGTGAAAAAATGAATGAGCTGTTACATTTTAAACTTCATGTTTAGAAAAAACTCTAATTGTATAGTTAATTATTTCAATTTTCACCACAGTTTTTAATAGATTTGGAAAATTCTAGAGTTTCATAGTAGTATGGTTTGTACGCTGTCCTACATTCAGCGGAAAATCTCTCTTACTTATGAAGAAAAGTGTAGCTATAGCAACAAATGCAGCCAATAGTAAGCGAAAAAATGATGAAATCTCACATGTGAAAAAAGTTAGTTTCTTATGTTTTTGAACTTCCACTGCTATAAGTGTGAATCCTGAATCCTTCCTGGTCTTGCTGACAATGTTTTGTGAATTTATTTGTAAAAGTATAGACAGCGGAAAGTAAAACGTCATGTGGTGCCTCTCCTCCTTCAAGTCGGCCCGTTTAACGTCCTACCCCCCTTAATCCGGATGTTAGAGGTTAGCAGCCGTTTCTTCCGAATGTTAAACGTCAGGTACAACGCTGCAGTCGTCTGTGAGCCGCGCGGTGAGCTAGCCGGGCTGGAAAAGTACAGCGTCGTTCGGATGAAATATTTTTATTTAGCGAAATGAGATCGAATTTTTAACCGGAGGCTATTCCAGAAGGTATGTAGTTAATTACGAACACCTATTTCATTATTTAAACATTAATTAGCAACTGGTTTTTATTAATTAACTCCTTACCGGAGTGTAAGTAAGACAATTGTAAAACGCGAGTGAAAAAAGAGAAAAGTTTTACATTCCACCACATTTCGCATTAGTTTTCATTCCGTCCTCAAGTATGTTCTAGTGTCTTCGCGAATCAGACTTAAAATGCAGCTCTCGGTCTCAACTCCGTCTTTTATACATTTTAAGAGTGACAACTGCAAAATGTTATTTACGCTGAGAAAATAGAATCTGGCGTCGAAAAGTTTCGAAGCGACGCCATTGCAACAGCCAAGCCCTATGTCAAAGAACACTCCTGGTACAGTATGCCAACAGGAGTCCACAGAATGTTGATACACGCACCAGATATAATTTATTCTATGTTTTTATCAATAGGCCACCTGTCGGAAGATGCACAGGAATCAGAAAACACGTTAATAACGGAATAGTGTCTAAGCTTTGTCCGAAAGTCTTTTCGCATGAAAAATATAAAGGTGGTGCTCCACAGACTTTTCGCAATAACTGATCAATATAATTCTATTTTTCAGAAATCATCTCCGAGTAAAGTGAAAACTTTGCCGTCGGAAGTGGTTGCCCTCTTGATGCTTGGTGCAATGTAATGCCAGGAACCAGATGCTGTGGACGATGTTGAGGATACAAATGTCGGTAAGGAAGAAGATGAGGAAGGAAATGAAGATGAAGAACAATAGGCACAAGAGGAATAGGATTAAGAAGACCTATGAAGCTTTCAATTTTTGTCACCAATATATATTTTTTGTAATAAAGACAGTAATATAGGCAGTTTTGTAATAAAATTTGCCATTAAAAATATAAATGTTTACCTAAAACATCTTTTGTTCAACTCATTAATTTTTCCCGATTATTTTCTCCATACTGGATCCGCAATTCTCAATTTCTCAATTCCAAGCTTTATTCCAAGTTTCAGAACATCCATTACACCCACTTTTGGCCATCTTTGAGAAACTTTGAAATTTTGTCAGGTATTCAGGTTTTTGGACCATTGTGCTGTGCCTAGGGGTGAGAACCTCACAAACGGCGAAGGTGCTCGGCTGTTCACGGGCATCTGTGGAAAGTGATTGAAGGTCGATCAATCCACAATTAGGCGACAAGGTGTTGGACGTCCAATCCTCATCGTTCTTCGCACATTGTTGAACCTGAGGCTCCGCAGCAGAGACCCATATTTGCCCGTGGTTACCCAACGATATCGTCGATTACGATTCTAGTAGGCATGGGAGCATTGACAATGGACGTTAGATCACTGGAAACGTGTTGCGTGGTCCGGTGAATCACGATTCTTGATACACCAGGCCGGTGCTTGTGAGTGGATACGTCATCCTCCAGGTGAACGCCTGCTCGAAACATTCGCGGCGCTACGACACAGGCTGATGGAGCAGTATTATGCTATGTGGGACATTTACCTGGATTTCCATGGAATCCGTTGTACTAATCACAGGTACCACGCCAATTTTTTTTTAGTGTGGGATATAAGTTTAAATGTTAGGAAGTCTTCTTTGATTATATATGTGAAACGCAGATAAAAAAAAGATCAGACCAGTATGAAATAAAAGCCTTTGAAGCGTAGTGCTACACGACTATTACATTTACAGCGCGTGGCTGCTGCGGTCGCAGGTTCGAATCCTGCCTCGAGCATGGATGTGTGTGATGTCCTTATGTTAGTTAGGTTTAAATAGTTCTAAGTTATAGGGGACTGCTGACCTCAGATGTTAAGTCCCATAGCGCTCAGAGCCATTTGAACCATTTGATTACATTTTCACATCGGATAATGAGGCGATACTGAATCTGAAACTTCCTGGCAGATTAAAACGGTGTGCCGGACCGAGACTGGAACTCGGGACCTTTGCCTTTCGCGGGCAAGTGCTCTACCACTGAGCTACTCAAGCACGACTCACGCCCCATCCTCACAGCTTTAATTCCGCCAGTACCTCGTCTCCTACCTTCCAAACTTCACAGAAGTTCTCCTGCGAACCATGTAGAAGGTAGGAGACGAGGTGCTGGCGGAATTAAAGCTGTGAGGACGGGGCGTGAGTCATGCTTGGGTAGCTCAGTGGTAGAGCACTTGCCCACGAAAGGCATAGGTCCCGAGTTCGAGTCTCGGTCCGGCACACAGTTTTAATCTGCCAGGAGGTTTCATATCAGCGCACACTCCGCTGTAGAGTGAAAATTTCATTCTAGATACTGAATCTGTCACGACCAGACGAAACTACTTTCGTCTGGACATAAATTTGGGTTCCTTAATCGCTCTGGGAGAAGGCTCGTCAATATAGAGTGCACGAAATATTAATTGTCTTCATTTACTTAACTTTGACACAGTGTTTTGGCACAGGATTGCTTGATAATTTACAACTGTCATTAACTATGAAAGCAGTACTTGATGCCCAGGATAACAACCTGTTATGTTGCAGTACAGCGTGCTACATTTACGAAAGTACATATGCAGCAGAACCTTTCAATGTCACTGTTCTACACACTGGGGTCCAGAACTGGACAGAGCTCTTCCATGCTCCACACTATACTGACTTCGGTGAGAGGGTGCCACTATAGTGAGAGAAAGGGCGTGACTTCTGGAGTGCTTCCCATTGCTTGTTACCGAATACACCGGGCCCTCGTTAATGTCTGTGATATCGATTTGCGTTGCCGACTTTGGTGTGGCACCTCAATCTCTGGACGATATCACAGAATCGATCAGGGGAAGAAAGTAATTTATAGCATAACTTGAGAAAGAGAAAGGGGCTGTTGATAGGACATCTCCGGAGGCATGAAGTAACTATCGATTGGGTAATGAAGAAAAGTGTGGGCAGGGGGGAAAATAATGGAGAATGGCCATGTTTCTAATACAGTAGGCAGGTCCAAACAGATGTGGGTTGTAGTAGCTATGCATAGATGAAAAGGGTTGAGCAGGATAGACTAACCTTGAGAGCTATATCGAAGCAGTCTTCGGACAGAAGACAGCAACAAAACAACAACAGTAGGACATTTGACAGCCAACAACCTTTTCCACCAAGATTTTCCAGGTAGACAGCAATCCTGGAAGGCCTTTCCCGGAACAGCTCGTAGAGTCGTCGTTGGAACCTTGTAACGTACGTACAGTTAAATGGTCGAAATCGTACGTCACAGGGAGAGTCAGCCAACATATTACTTCGACCCAAATGATAGTGGTCCCGAAAGTGCCCTCCACGACACAACGTAAGGTGGCTTGTGGAGTATAGATGTAGTTGTAGCTCCACAGATTCTCTGGTTAGAAATTGGAATGTTTATTATGACAATTTGACATTCCGCGAATATTTTTGCCGCAATATTCGCTTTTCTAGCTGACTAATAAACACGGTATAGAATGTGTATCTTTGGCAGAGAACTCGTTAATTAGGAATTGAAGCATGCCGATGGATTTTCTCATCAAAATAAGTATTCTTTCAGAACATATTTTTGTTTTCCAAGGGGTCCAGCTACCTATTAACATCTTCCACACATACAAGTAAAGTTACTGACAGTCCCAATTATCTTTAGAAAATACAAAATTTTGAAAACGTGGTTTTGTTTACTGTGTAACTCCTAATAAGAACAACTGAATAGTTTAGTACACAAACCCAATAAAAATATGAAACACTTAAAACCGAACAGAAAGCATTAAAGCTTTAGGATTAAAAGCCCATGGCTTTCTTTCAAATTTCACTAAATGGCAATTGATCACAGCTTAACAATATTCTGTTCATTAATGAAGCATTTAGCGGACTGTTGTCATGTCTTTTACACTTATTACACTTTTGATGACTTACTTCTGCTGACAGAAAGTTAAAGATTACAGCGTAAACATAGATTAAATTAATTGCCTTTAAATTTATTGTAAATATAGAATTATCCTAGAATCTGCGCCAATGCTCAAGCCGACATGTTCATTCATAATGTGACAAGATAATTATTATGAAATAATTCGAACAACAGCTCTTAGAGTGACCAGACAATTATTACGAAATAATTCGAACATTAGCTCAAAATGACCAGATAATAATTACAAAATAATTTTGATACGACAGAAATGTGGGTGTGAGGAATGCAGCGTGCTGGTGATTTTACTAACCATAAACTTCAAGTCATCATTTACTGATAACAGACAAGCAGCTTATTACAAATCGTTGATCATAACACAGTTTAACATTCACTTGTATTTCATCATGTTCACGATTTAAAAAACAAAGGGAAAAAAAATGTTGGCCTGGAAATCACTAAAAACAAAGCGTCGATAAACCACAATGACAACTTAAAACAATGTTGATCAACGACACTGTCTGCCAAACAACGTCACTCAAAAACCAATCAATGTCACTTACTGAAAACCAACGTCACTAAAATCTTGCTGAACTATACTTTACTTACACATCACACTGCTGCAGCAGCACATAGCAGTAAAGAGGAAAGCAAACTACCAGAACAACACAGACATATTCAACCATGACGATGACAAGCAGACAGTAACTTCACTCTAGCGATTAATGGCGTCGCAGCTGTTTATCGTCTTGCAATCACAGCTAACATGACTCCAGTAAGAGGGAGTTGGGGTTACAGGTGCAATTTTGATTTCAAATTGATATGCGAATTAATTAAATGGATCAATTAATCACCCCCGCCCACCCCCGCTCCTCCTCCTTCCCCCCACCCCCGCCCCCACCCCCGACCACCTCCATCCTGGCACCGTACTCCATACTCGGTAGCGAGTAGTGGCGGGAATGCGGTACAACGCGTTGCCTGTAACTTGGCAGCGCCCGCGTTGTTCTTCAGTCCAACCTCTCTGACTGCAGTACAAAGACTGGCTGCTCCCCAACGCAGTTCAGCCAACAGTGTCTTCACTCTGTCGTCCCTAGGCAGACTTGGTAAGACCCCGTACCAGACGACAGTGCTTAGACTTCCTCCTTAGTAACAGACAACACCAGCCCCACTGCACTCACAGCAAGCCTCTCTGAAATCTATATGCTCAGACATTCCTGGAATGGCTCAATCCCTACTCCCTAATTCCAAAGGTGGGTGCCGAGACACAAGGCTGGTTGACTCTGCCTCACTACAAAAATTACTATCCATAAGATATCGTTACCACTAAAATTACTCACGCCATACAGTGCCATAACTCGACCAAACTGACGCCTGAGCTGCCTCTCAAGTCAGGCTCTTATAGTAACAGTGATCTAATATTTCAGTTACTGTCCAGTTCCAATTATAACCACGCTCTGCTGCCATGGAAATGGTAGGGTGTCTGGATCTGGGAGTATTAGGCACAGGGCATGTAACATTTAAACATTCCATTCAATAATTTTGTTACTGTCAGTTTTCAACAAATTTGAATTCTTAGTCTAGTAAACATTTAAGAACTTGTCCCAGGGGCACTCAAGACTGTTCACAGTAACTTTGAAAGACAGTTTCCTTTGAATTAAATTTTAAAGCCATAGGTTGATGAATCCAGAAACGTTTAAAAAATTCTTTCAAAAACAATCCAACAATGAGCCAAAATCAGATGCATTTGCTACAGTTTTATAAGACAATTACATGGATCTTTTAATACAGGTGTAAATTAAGTAGCACTGAAATTTAAGAAAGAAAAAAAATAGATTCCAAAGATATATAGCTCAAGTATTCCTTTAAATGCACTAGGACAACAAAAATTACCAAGTTTTAAAAGCTTTTAAATGATTAAACGACCACAACACAAGAAAATAAATGCTTTGATTAAGAGTTTCATTGCATAGTCAAAAGATGCTGAAATTTAATTCACCAAGCAAGGTCCAAATGGTTCAAATGGCTCTGAGCACTATGGGACTTAACTTATGAGGTAATCAGTCCCCTAGAACTTGGAACTACTTAAACCTAACTAACCTAAGGACATCACACACATCCATGCCAGAGGCAGGATTCGAACCTGCGACAGTAGCGGTCGCGCGGTTCCAGAGTGTAGTGCCTAGAACCGCTCGGCCACCCTGGCCGGCCCAAAGCAAGGGTACCTACTTGAACTCAGGTCACATTCCAAACAGTTGCTTGGTTGAGATCAGATTCTAAAGCATACACAGGATACACATTAAAATTATATAAGATACACATTAAAATTATGTAACACAGATGTGGTGATAAAAGACGAATCTTGAAAATTAGGTGGACTGATAAAGTAAGGAATGAGGAGGTTCTGCGCAGAATCGGAGAGGAAAGGAATATGTGGAATACACAGAAAGATAGGACATGTGTTAAGACATGAGGGAATGATTTCCATGGTACTAGAGGGAACTGTAGAGGGCAAAAACTGTAGAGCAAGACAGAGAGATTTGAATACATCCATCAAATAGTTGAGGACGTGGGTTGCAAGTGCTACCCTAAGTTGAAGAAGTTGGCACAGTAGAGAAATTCGTGGCGGGTCAGTCAGAAGACTGGGAAACGTAAGAAGACGTTTCTGGGAAACGTAAATAAGTGGACTTTTTTTAATACATAATAGTGAAAAAAATCCTGCTTCTGTCAGTGCAAAACAATAATGGACCACGTTCCTCCTCTTGGGCGTGTACCTCGCTAATCCCGTTATACCTCGCGTTGGTGTCGGGTACGTCTTCGCGTGTGGTGGTGGATCCTCTCCACTGATACTTATAGGCAAATTACATTCTCCTATCCTGGGCACCCCAAGTGGGTGGGGGATCGAGGAAGGCACTCCCTAAAAAATTAGCGTAATATGTTCGATATGGATGTCTCATAAGCTGTGAGTGACATTCTTGTAGTAAGGCCCAAAAGTCGAATACATTCTTAATGCCGTCCCGAAAAAGATAAAGCACAGTCAAACATCGAATCCAAGTCACTGTGTTTGTCTTTGTTCGGGGATAATTGGTCATATCTGGGAGAAGTAGTATCCGTGGTTCTATTGCTTGCGGCACCACCCGAAGGAGGAAGGCGATCATTTTTTGGACCAAACATCATACGTCCGCCGAAGGCCCGCATATCAGGCGATGTTCCTCTGTGTCTATGACATGGCACTGTGGACACAGTGGCTCATCCGCCATAAGAATTGTATGCAACCTGGAACGTGTTACGTATTCCCCATATACCACCTGATACCACAGTGCGCGCGTTCCCGTATCAAGGTGCGGGCAGTGAACTGTACACCATACCACTGACCACGTAACTGTTGGTTGGCGGCGCTCTACGGCATTATTCGGCCGTCGTCGAGTCAAGATGCGATATATATCACGTGCCGTTGCCGTCTTGGTAGTCGGTAGTTCCATATGTACATAACTGTGTTCCACAAAAAAGGTTCACATATGGGCAAGCGATGGTGAGATTTGAGACACCGATACTGGTGTCGAACGAGAAGGTGGAGCCAGTTCGTCGATCAAGGTGCCCGTCAGACTTGTCCAGTGTCGTGTCCACATCTTTGTCATTGTGCTTACGTAAATAGCCACTGCTCGGTCGGTCGCGTGCGTGGACTAGTCCAAGAACTCCACGACAACGAGGAAGGGTGAGGGTTTCTTATCCGACCTTAAAAAGCAGACGTGCTCACAAAATATCCTACTGCCGCCAGGATTCGGCGCGCTAACACCACCGGCATAGGAAGAACTTGTGCCAGGTGGGGGATGCGAGAAATGATTCAAATGGCTCTGAGCACTAGGCGACTTAACTTCTGAGGTCATCAGTCATCTAGAACTTAGAATTAAACCTAACTAACCTAAGGACATCACACACATCCATGCCTAAGGCAGGATTCGAACCTGCGACCGTAGCGGTCGCTCGGCTCCAGACTGTAGCGCCTATAACCGCACGGCCACTCCGGCCGGCGGATGCGAGAATAGATAAGTGTTGGCAAAGGTGGCCCGGTGTATCATATTCAGTGCCCTTAATCTGTGACTTCGGACACTCGCACGAATTGTTTGCAGAAGGTGTCTGTAGCTCAGTGCCGCCGTGCGTCGAACGTCTGTGGTGAAGATCATTCCTAGGAATTTCATCTTGTTGATCGGCTGTAATGGTGCTACAATTCCTGTCAGGAGTATTCTCCCGATGTTCATCGCTCCCAACTTAGCCATGTTCATGCGACTTCTTGTAGCCATACAATACAAATTAATCCAATGCAGGGCCGCTCTTGCCTCGTCGCCTAACCGTGCTAAAAGCACTAGGTCATCTGCGTATGTTCTGCATATAAACTTGTTGTGCCTTATTTTCATTCCTTTGAGTCGATTTCGGAGCCCGCACAGCAGCGGCTCGACAGCGATGGCATACACTATCGTCGACAGCGGGCACCCTTGTCTGACCGATCATGAGATGGTGATGGGCCCCACCAAGCGTCCATTGATGAGCACTTTGGATGCGGCTTGATTAATGTCGGCAAATTCTCTTCTGTTCCTTACAGTACTTATAAGTAAAAATATTGATGGAGTTGAAATATTTTAAGCGAAATTATTTTATGATAGCATCTGTATCTTGTCGAGTGCACACTGTGCAGTGGAGGTGTTACTAAAACGTACTTGGTACGACTGATGCAAAAGTTAAAGATACATCTAAATTTTGAATACAAATTTAACCCACGAAAAATCACGTCAGCGATGTTACAACGTGGTGTGTACTGCTTGTCTGCTGTGTTGTCCCTCAAAAAGCACGTGACGCAGATCGTGTCGGCCACACACTGACTCCCGCTGCGCCACGTCGTGGGTGGTCCCCCAGCCTCTAGCCTGCAACTCCCTCCCACCAGCGCCATCTGCTTCAGAGGCAAGTCCTTATTAAATTCTGCCTTTCTGGCTCCACTAGGACGGCGCCCCTTCCATGCTCCGACTGCGTCACAAATTCTCATTAGCTGGCATTAGAAGGGCACGGTGGTTGAGGGCAAAGCCACACGGCGAATAGTGAACGCTGCGGCGAGTCCCTAGGAGCAGCAACTGCGTGTCTGTGTGTTTACGTGTGTGTGTAAGTGAAAAGCCTGAAAGGTACTCTGCGGCCTGCCACCGACTCGGTCTGGTCTGGTAAATACGCATTATGTAGTGATTACTGCGTCTATGTAGGTCCATATACTTTCGCGGCCGTTGTAATCGAAGATAAAATCTTATAGATTGTTAGCTCGCGTGAAGTTCCTAAATTTCTTCTTATACAATCGACGTTTCGATGCCTCAGCAATGATCTTCTTCAGGATTTGCTAATGTTCCCATTTAGCTCAAGAATGTCAGACAGTGACGTAGCGATCATTTAGAAAAGAAAATTTTCCCACGATTGTTCTGAAGAAGTAGGTACATTGGGTGAAGTTTTTTTGGCTTCTGTTGGCGGGCTATCTTCATTACGCTGCTGTCAGTGTTCCGCTGCCTATCCAACGACGATTTTTTCTTTTCTCAGTGCTGGTCTGTGCCGTCCTAGTGAAAGTACACATTTGCCAAACATATCATGTCATCCTAGCTTCTGTATCTGGCGACTCGGTCGAATCCTTGCAGCCATTTCGTCGGCTGTGACATTGTCACAATAGCGGTTTATGTACACAATACGCATTGTTACTAATGGTGACAGTTTCTTATCTGCAGGAAAGGCACGTACGCCCACGCTAACACAGCACAGAGCCAACTTACTTTACACAGGGTTCCAGTCTCTGCCACCTGAATCGATGATGTATTGTTATAAACTGAACTACTGACATCAAACATGATGCCATTTCTCAGTATACTGTATCTCATACCGCTGCATGTACGGGGTGGTTCATTGATAGTGACCGGACCAAATATCTCACGAAATAAGCATCAAAGGGAAAAACTACAAAGAACGAAACTCATCTAGCTTGAAGGGGGTAACCAGATGGCGCTATGGTTGGTCCGCTAGATGGCGCTACCATAGGTCAAACGGATATCAAATGCCTTTTTTAAATAGGAACCTCCATTTTTATTACATATTCGTGTAGTACGTAAGGAAATATGAATGTTTTGGTTGGGCCCCTTTTTTCGCTTTGTGATAGATGGCGCTGTAATAGTCACAAACGAATAAGTACGTGGTATCACGTAACATTCCATCAGTGCGGACGGTATTTGCTTCGAGATACATTACCCGTGTTAAAATGGACCGTTTACCAATTGCGGAAAAGGTCGATATCGTGTTTATGTATGGCTATTGTGAACAAAATACCCAACGGGCATGTACTATGTATGCTGCTCGGTATCGTGGACGGCATCGTCCAAGTGTCCGGACAGTTCGCCGGATAGTTACGTTATTTAAGGAAACATGAAGTGTTCAGCCACATGTGAAACGTCAACCACGACCTGCAACAAATGATGATGCCCAAGCAGGTGTTTTAGCTGCTGTCGCGGCTAATCCGCACATCAGTAGCAGACAAATTGCGCGAGAATCGGGAATCTCAAAAACGTCGGTGTGGAGAATGCTACATCAACATCGATTGCACCCGTACAATATTTCTATGCATCAGGAATTGCATGGTGACGACTTTGAACGTCGTGTACAGTTCTGCCACTGGACGATGACAGACATTTTGCACGCGTTCTATTTAGCGACGAAGCGTCATTCCGCAAGAACGGTAACGTAAACTGGCGTAATATGCACTGTTGAGCAACGGAAAATCCATGATAGCCGCGATAAGTGGAACATCAGCGACCTTCGCGGGTTAACGTATGGTGCGGCATTATGGAAGGAAGGATAATTGGCCGCCATTTTATCAATGGCAATCTAAATGGTGCCATGTATGCGGATTTCCTACGTAATGTTCTACCAATGTTACTACAAGATGTTTCACTGCATGACAGAATGGCGATGTCCTTCCAACATGATGGATGTCCGGCACATAGCTCGCGTGCGGTTGAAGCGGTATTGAATAGCATATTTCATGACAGGTGGATTGGTCGTCGAAGTACAATACCATCGCCCTCACGTTCACCGGAGCTGACGTCCCCGGATTTCTTTCTGTGGGGAAAGCTGAAGGATGTTTGCTGTCATGATCCACCGACAACGCCTGACAAGATGCGTCAGCGCATTGTCAATGCATGTGCGAACATTACGGAAGGCGAACTACTCGCTGTTGAGAGGAATGTCGTTACACGTGTTGCCAAATGCATTGAGGTTGACGGACATCATTTTGAGCATTTGTTGCATTAATGTGGTATTTACATGTAATCACGCAGTAACAGCATGCGTTCTCAGAAATGATAAGTTCACAAAGGTACATGTATCACATTGGGACACGCGAAATAAAATATTCAAACGTACCTACGTTCTGTATTTTAATTTAAAAAACCTACCTGTTACCAACCGTTCGTCTAAAATTGTGAGCGATATGTTTGTGACTATTACAGCGCCATCGATCACAAAGCGAAAAAAGTGGTCTAACTAAAACATTCGTATTTCTTTACGTACTACACGAATATGTAATAAAAAATTGGGGTTCCTATTTTAAAAAAAACGCAGTTGATATCCGTTTGACCTATGGCAGCGCCATCTAGCGGGCCGACCATAGCGCCATCTGGTTTCCCCCTTCAAGCTAGACAGGTTTCGTTCTTTGTAGTTCTTTCGTTTGACGCTTATTTCGTGAGATGTTTGACCAGGTCACGCTGAATGTACCACCCACAACTATTTCAACCGACAAGGTTAATTTTCCCACAAACTCTCTACTGTGTCCAGACTAAGCGCCTGCAACTCTCGCTTCCCGCGAAGCCGACCGGTACAGCGGGCCCCGGACCGTGTAGGGGTCAGCCTGGCCGGTCGTCCTGGAAACACAGACGCTTCTCAGAGCCCACCAGGAGGCGTCCACGGCGCCGCAAGAGGTCGCTACAGCCGCGGACCTCTTTCCTTCCGCTCGACACGTGACTGCAAATAGAGCCAGCAATATCCATGCGCTGAGCAGTATTTAGATTAGCGCAGGAGCCTCGACAGGCAGTTCGCGCCTAGTGAGCCCACTGGTGTCATCGTAGCCGCCGCGTCATCGTCCACCCTCGCCAGCGTACCGGAGCCATCCTCGTAGGGCCTCTATTCGTCCTCGGACTCAGGTGACGGCAACGTGGACTCCGCGTCGCTCTTCACGAGACGCCCGGGGCTTGGTTTGGTGAAGTTTTATGGTTACTACAGACAGTTTATGTTTGGAAGAATCTCTGATTTTGTTATTGGTAGGCTTGGAGGATCAGTCCTACCTCACGAATATTGTTTTGTAAATTTAGAAGAAAGACTTTAGTTTAAATAAAAACGCTATAACTCGCACTCTGAGATTTTCCTATCCGCGGACGGCGGATATATTTCTCTCATTCCTTTATACAGATTTCCACTACCGTATTCCTTTGTTCCATTAGCCTTTCCGGTACTGCTGTGTTCATCACTTTATCCGTCCATTTTATTTTTTGTATTCTCCTCCAAACCCACCCCTCGATCGCTTCAATCTTTCTCTTCGCCTCTGCTTCAATGTCCAGCTTTCACAACCACACATAAAAACACGCCACACGAAGCGTTTAATACAGCTTTTCTTTAACTCCCATCTCATTTTGTAGCGTAATAAGCATTTACATCACTGGAAATACTACTTTGCCATCGCAATTCTTGATCTCGTTTGTTTTTCGCTGGCCCACTTATCAATTAGCGTGTTCCCCAAATAACTGTACAGTAAAACTAGTTTAATCCCGTCTTCTGTTTTCACTTTCATAGATTCTTTGATTGACTCCCACCACTTTAATTTTCTTTGTGCTGATTTTCATTGTTTTGAAATCCATCTTCAGTCTTGGATAATGTTCTTGTAGGAGATATTGTCTTATCTCCAAGGAGCACCTTGATATTGTGTGGGAATTTGCATCGGTCCATACAGTAAAATTGTGAAATTTCATCTCTAGTGGAGCAAGCTTCATGCAAAACGGAGAAGAAAACTGTCACCATATTGCTCTCATTGACTCAACATGACAAGTCCAAAGTCCGGAAGAGTTAAATCTGTCAGTTTGTGTAAAATAGGTTGTAGCTTCTGTTCCGATAACAGTGTAATCCAGGTAACAATTCACCATCCATTTCATGTGTGATGGATCAACTGGGATTGGAAGTTGCTAATCCCTTGGAGAAGGGACTGCTTTCTTCAAGTCAGCAATGAGCTTAACTTATAAGCAACGTGAAAGAAATTGAGATTTTAATTCTTAGTTGGCAGATATGTTTAAACCAGTGTAGAGAAAGGGTCACAACTGCCGTGTAGTCGCAAGTGGAAGATGTAAATTTCGTACGAAACTGCACAGGTATCAACGGCAGCATGATATCTCGTACACTTTTCGGACTTCGCGCGAACTGTAGGTACTCAGCTTCCTCTCTCCGTCCCCGCGAAATAAAACATTGTTATGTCTACGGCTTTGCCTTTTAATGTTGTGTGATTATAAACCGTCTCGGGTTCCTTCTCTCAGCCTGCTCCTCTGTCAGCCATGAGAGCATCGTTTCCTTCTTCTTGGCTCATGCAGTGTCTGCACAGGGTGGGCATATTATTTCAGATTTGGCAGTGTTAGTGGTCGTGGATGGTCGGTTGCACTTCCCACCGGGATGGATGGCGAGAACCAAGTCTGTCTGCGTCGAGTGCTATCTCGTTTCTTAATGTTTCCTCACCGTGCAGCTAAGGTGGGACTTGGGTATTAGCCCGGTATCCACCGACTAGGATGTGGGAAACGACCTAAAAACCACATCCAAGCTGACCAGCCTCTCGTCATTAATGCGCCAGGCGGATTCGAACTGGAGCCGGAGTGCCTCCCCACGTTCCTCAAGTGGACGCTTTAATGCGCTCGCCTATATGGGCGAGTTCTGCCGCGAGAATGTGACCATTCTTGAGCCTTCTGATTGGTTTTAATCGGTCCGCCACTAGTTCCTCTCTTGTGCCAGTCTTTTCATCTGAGAGTATCACATGTAACCTATGGCCTCAATTACTTGCTAGATGTACTCCAACCCCCGTATGCATTTACAGTGTTTGTCCTCTAATGCTCCCTCTAGTATCACGGAGGTTATTCCGTGCTGTCTTAACACATTTGCAATCATCCTGCCCTTCTCCATGTCAGTGGTTTCCAAATATCTCTTTCTTCGCTGTTTCTGCGTACAA
The DNA here is from genome assembly GCF_023864275.1 of Schistocerca cancellata. Taxonomy (NCBI): domain Eukaryota; kingdom Metazoa; phylum Arthropoda; class Insecta; order Orthoptera; family Acrididae; genus Schistocerca; species Schistocerca cancellata. The sequence goes on from NC_064631.1 coordinate 173,561,715, forward strand.
GCCGCTCATTCTTTACCCTATCAATCCACTTCATTCTCAACTTCCTCTGAAGCACCGCAACAGCATCTCAAGCTCTTTGATTCTCTTCTGTTTCGGTTTTGCTAGTCCATTATTCACAACCATACAGCGCTGTGCTCCAAACGTAAATCTTCAGACATTTCTTCCTCAAATTAAGGCCAAAGTCTGACACCAGTAGACTTCTTTTGGCCAGAAACGCCCTCACTGCCTATGCTACTCTGCTTTTTATGTCCCTCCTTGCTACGTCCACCACAGGTTATTTCGCTGCCTAGGTAGCAGAATTCTTAAACCCTGTGTACTTCATGATCCTCAACACTAATGTTAAGTTTCTCCCTGATCTCATTTCTGTGACATATTATTACATGTAACTTTCCAGTTTACTCTCAATCCACATTCTGTATTCATTAGTGTTTTCGCCATTCAACTGGTTCTGTAACTTTTTACAGTTTCACTGAGGATAGGAATGTCGTAAAGGAACATTATCATTAATATACATGAATTACTTTCTCAGTTACGAATATGGATAACCATCAACAGCATAATGGAATGATGATAATGAAAAATTGTGCCGGACCGGGACTTGAGACCGGATTTCCCTCTTATCGCGAGCTGTTCCTTTATGATCAAGCATTATGGCTAAAGACATACTTCCATAAGTCGTCAAACATGCAACTACAACATGGACTCTTATATCGATTACGCCTATTCTCGTGTATGGAAAACATTTTAATTGAAAGTTGCTTGCCCGGTGCTGGCTGATAAATACGATATGCCGGTGTCTGTTATTTAGAAATATGATTTAATGTTCCTTCGGATATGCATGCGTGTCCGAAGGAAGAGGCTCTCCGGTGACTACAGCCGTTGTGAAATACATGAAATGTATGCACATTTGCGAATATGGACGACCATTAGCTGTATAAGGAACATTGCGTCGTACTACTTCTGAACAACACAGGCACTGCAATATCGTATTTCTAATTCATATCCTTCCACCCTAGATTTTAATCCCTCGCTTTAACCTTTGTTTTAAAATAAATGTAAATGTCGTGTGACTAGGGCCTCCCGTCGGGTAGACCGGTCGCCGGGTGCAAGTCTATCGATTTGACGACACTTCAGTGACTTGCGCGTCGATGGAGATGAAAAGATCTACATCTACATGGTTACTCTGCAATTCACACTTAAGTGCCTGGCAGAGGGTTCATCGAACCATTTTCATACTACTTCTCTACCATTCCACTCTCGAATGGCGCGTGGGGGAAAAAGGAACACCTAAATCTTTCCGTTAGAGCTCTGATTTCTCTTATTTTATTATGATGATCGTTTCTCCGTACGTAGATGGGTTTCAACAAAATATTTTCTCATTCGGAAGAGAAAGTTGGTGACTGAAATTTCATAAATAGATCTCGCCGCAAAGAAAACCGCCTTTATTTTAGTGACTGCCACCCCAACTCGCGTATCGTATCAGTGACACTCTCACTCCTATTGCGCGATAACACGAAACGAGCTGCCCTTCTTTGCACTTTTCCGATGTCCTCCGTCAATCCTACCTGATAAGGATCCCACATCGCGCAGCAATATTCCAGCAGAGGACGGACAAGTGTAATGTAGGCTGTCTCTTTAGCGGGTTTGTCGCATCTTCTAAGTGTTCTGGCAACAAAGCGCAGTCTTTGTTTCGCCTTCCCCAGAATATTATCTATGCGGTCTTTCCAATTATTAATTGTAATTCCTAGGTACTTAGTCAAATTGATAGCCCTTATATTTGTGCGAATTATCAAATACCCAAAATTTATCGGATTTCTTTTAGTACCCATGTGGATGACCTAGCACTTCTCTTTATTTAGTGGCAATTGCCACTTTTCGCACCATACAGAATTTCTCTCTTGATTATTTTGTAATTGGAATTGATGGTGTGATGATTTTACTAGACGGTAAATTACAGCGTCATCTGCAAACAATCTGAGGGGGCTGCTCAGATTATCACCTAGATCATTTATGTAAATCAGGAACAGCAGAGGACCTATGACACTACCTTGCGGAACGCCCGATACCACTTCTGTTCTACTCGATGATTTACCGTCTATCACTACGAGCTGTGACCCCTCTGAGAGGTAATTATGAATCCAGCCACACAACTGAGACGATACTCCATATGCACGCAATTTGATTAATAGTCGCTTGTGAGGAACGGCATCAAAAGCCTTCTGGAAATCTAGGAATATGGAATCGATCTGAGATCCCTTGTCGACAGCACTCATTGCTTCATGGGAATAAAGAGCTAGCTGTGTTGGACAAAAACGATATTTTCTGAATCCGTGTTGGCTATGCATCAATAAGTCATTTTCTTAAAGGTGATTTATAATGTTCGAGTACAGTATATGCTCCAAATTCTTTCTGCAAATTTAGGTCAGTGATATGGGTCTGTAATCAATGGCTTACTCCTATTTCCGTTCTTGAATATTGATGTGACCTGTGCTACTTTCCAGTCTTTGGAGACAGACCTTTCGTCACGTGAGCGATTGTATATGATTGCTAAGAAAGGCGCTATTGTCTGCGTACTCGAACCTGATTGGTATACCAACTGGACCGGAAGACTTGCCTTTCTCGAACCCGAGCCCTTAGGATTGACACTCAGCTACCGGCGGCGAATACCTTTGTTTCGTTTCCGTCGTTGCTTCTGCTGTGCATACGCTGAATAATAAGGAAAAAAGTATCCTTTTTAATCCGAGCACTTCGTTCTTGGTCATCCAGTCGTACTGTCCCTCTTCGTTCTCATACATATTGTGTATTACGAGTCGTTTCCCATAGCTTACTCCTATTTTTCTTAGTATTTCGAAAATATAGCACCGTTTTACATTGCCGAACGCGTTTTCTAAGTCGACATATCCAATGAATATATCTTGAATTTTCTTCAGTCTTGCTTCTGTAATCAAAAGCAACGCCATGATGGCCTCTCTGAGAGGCCAATTCTTCTGTATATTATTCTTGTCAGTAACTTGGATACACGAGCTGTCAAGCTGACTGGGAGATAGTTGTCGCACTTATCTGGCCTTACTATATTCGAAATTTTATGGGTGATATCTTTTAAAAAGTCTGATTGTATGTCACCTGTCTCATAGCTTCTACACATCAACATGAAGAATCGTTTGCTTCTAGCTTCACCCAGTGATTTTAGAATTTCCGGTGGAGTGTTATCTATCCCTTCGCCTTGTTTGACCACAGGTGTTTCATGACTCTTTTAAATACTGACTAACACTGGAGCCCCTATCTCTCCCATGTCAAGTTCCCGTTCTTCTGTCACATCGTCAGACAGTTTCTCCAGTCACATAGGCTTTCATGTACTCTTTCCACCCATCTGCTCTCTCCCTGCGTTTAACAGTTTGATTCCTGTTGCACTCTTAAGGTGGCTTTTCATTTCACCGAAGGTTATTTTGGCTTTTCTGTGTTTAGTCAGCCCTCCGAATAATATTTTTTTCCGATTTCTTCACACTATTCTTGCAGTCATTTCGACTTAGTTTCCGTGCGCTTCTAGTTTATTTGATTTCTGAGTGGTTTATATTTCTTTATTCCACTCTTTCCCTGAGTATTTTTTGTTCTTCATTCGTTGGTGAATCAGTTGAAGTATTGATGTTGTTACCCAGCGTTTATTCGCAGTTACCTTCAGTATTGCTATGCTTGTCTGCCCAACATCTTAGATTGCTCTTTTAGACATGTATCTCCCCCCCCCCTCCCCCTTTTTCAACTGAACTGTCTGCTCCGTTATTCTTTATCGCAGTATCTAAATATTTTGCATGCTCCAACAGCGTTTCATCATTCCTCTGCACCTCCACTCGCTTTCACACTGATTTTTCCGGACGATTCCCTTGAACTTCAATTTAATCTTCATTATTACTAAATATTTTGACTGAGTCTGTAGCGTGACAGAATAATTAAAATGCCAGACTTGTGCAGGACTATCTGTGCTGCTCATGCTTACCGACGTAAGGTAGAAACATACGAGGCGGGGGTGGGGGGGGGGGGAGGGTCAATAAGTAATACAACATTTTTTTTCCTCAAAGCAGGTTGGTTTTATTTAGGATATCAGTACACCATATTATTTCCCACTCCTTTGCCTAAAAGCCCTGTTTAACAACATAACCTCTGTTCCGTGTGAAGGCCTCCCGCCGCCGTTCTGCTAGGGACTGTAGCCCGTATGGTATCACCCTACTGGCCAACGTCGGAGAGAACGCCTTGCTGCATCAGTAACCTCTCCATCTTCCACGTACTGCTTCCCGCAGAGTGCAGCCTTCATTGAGCCATACGTATGGAAGTCGGAAGATGCCAGATCCGCGCTGTAGGACGGATGAGAAGTAACTCTCCCATGAAATTTGTGAACTCCTCTCGTGTGCGCAGACTTGTGCGACGCCTTGCGTTGTCATAAAGAAGGAGAAGTTCGTTTGAATTTTTGTGGTGACGAACATGCTGAAATCGTTTCTTCAGTTTCTTGAAAGTAGCACAATACGATTCTGAGCTATCGCCATGATTTTACCGATGAGGATGCAGCTTTGAACATCTTCCGAGGAGAGGTGGTGTGGCGCAGCCCATGGACTGCCGTTTGGTTTCTGGTTCGAAGTGATGAAAACTTGTTTCATCACCTACGACAATGTACTAAAAAAATTGTCACCATCAGCCTCGTAGCGCACAACCAATTCCACTCAGATGGTCCTTCGTTGCTCTTCATGGTTTTCTGTTAGGTGGCGAGTACCTCAGTGGGAACCAAATCTTTGAGTACCCCAACTGGCGGACAAGTGAATCAGCACTACCAACAGGTACGTGCAGTTCAGCAGCCAGATGTTTGACTTTGATTTGTTGATCGCGTCGAATGAGTGTCCACACGGTCTACCATAGTAGTAGTCACAGCTGTGCGCGGCCGGCCGGCAAGCGAGAGATAGGACGGGTTTGCATGACCTTGATGCGATGTTGACAGATCCCTCACCCTACGACTCACCGTGCTCTTGTCCACTATCAGGTCTTCGTACACATGCCACAAGCGCCTATGAGTATCTGAGATGCTCCGGTTTTTCCGCCAAAAGAAACTCAGTCACAGCTATCTGCTCGGAACGCACATCATTTACAGACACCATTTCGAAGGTTACGTATAGTACCGCCATCTGTCGGAACATCATTAAACTCTAGGGGCTGAAGAGGGAATATTCCAGGATATTCCACAGAAATTTCTGAAATTTTCAACCGTTCAGATGTGTGTGAAATCTTACGGGACTCAACTGCTAAGGTCATCAGTCCCTAAGCTTACACACTACTTAACCTAGACTATCCTAAGGACAAACACACACACACACCCATGGCCGAGTGAGGAGTCGAACCTCCGCCGGGACCAGCCACATAGTTCATGACTGCAGCACCTTAGACCGCTACGCTAATCCCGAGCGGCTTTTCAACCGTGACTGGCCTAGAAAAGAAATGTGTTGCATTGTTTATTGAAGGCCACTCGTGTAAGTGTCAAACCTCCCAAACTCAGTCAGATCGAATCAACGACCGTTAGCGAAAGCGGTGTTCCACGTAGCAACAAGGACGTGCGCGTTAAAGTGGTAAACACGAAAAGCTTCATCTATAGTAGCTACGAAAACAGCTGAGACTGAAATTTGAGTTTTCTCTTCAGAATGTTGGTCCGTTCTCTCTTAAATACGCAACACACGACACTCCTGACAGTGGCGCTTCGATCGTGATTCCTCCCTCTCGATACGACGCACTTGCCCAATATTACGAAAAGCAAACGTGCCTAGGATGCCCCTTTATCTAATAGAGAGCGCACTGCGTCATATTCGCTCCACGGGCGGAAGCAACAAGACTCCGTAGGCATCTGGCGGGAACAACGCGCCGTCTTGTAGCGGCAAGTGTGCCGCGCGTTCGCCGGCGTAGCCGCCATTTGTCACTCGCTTTCTCGTTTATCAACCACGCCAGAGTTGCCTCCAACCATGGACCCAGCATCCGACCAGTTCTGCTCCGTAGACTTGCTGTGTTCCTTCTCTCCCCTTTATTTCTGTCTTTCTGCTTCTCTCTCTCTCTCTCTCTCTCTCTCTCTCACTCACTCACTCCGTCCCTCCCTCCCTCCCTCCCTCTCGCTCGCTCTCTTTCTTTCTGCCGCCACCCCCCCCCCCCACTCCTCTCACCCCTCGATGCAAGGCACAGTGTTTTCAAGACTCGCAGAGTCAGCTTCAAAGGCAAAACGGGTCTCGAGCTCGTCTGCATCTCTAGGCGCCCATATGCTTTCATGTGTGTGTGTGTGTGTGTGTGTGTGTGTGTGTGTGTGTCGTGGCGGAGGAGATAAGAAGGAAAAGCGGGCTGACTGAAACGGACCGCTGCTCATACATTAAGCCGAGTGGCGTCCTAAATGAAATCGCCGTCTGGAACTGCAATCGCTCTGACAGAACAAACGTGCGGCCGTGACAGCTTGCGGATCAGCGGACCGGAACACTGGACGGCGGTCCCGCGGTCATAAAGTGTTCTCGCTCAAGTCCCAGAGACGCCGCCGCACATTGTTTCGTCTGTCGAGGTCACTGCTCCGCACCATAGCAGCATTCTGCTAGAGCGTGCGTTCACGTCGCTCTGTGGCAGCTAGTCGCGGTTAAGACAAAAAAGATTTCACTCATTCTGTTAGACTATCGACCGTAATGGAGGAAATTCATCAACACTAAGCGTGTTCAACTAAGAAGGGCCCTAAATAAAACGACTATAGACTTTTTAGCTTTTGGTGACGACATGGCGTTAAAACTGACTGACTGGATAGTGCCGAAGAACATATGACAGAACTACGGAAACAAGGAGACAACATCGGACTAAAGGTATCATTTCATGAAACATAGTTCATGACAATTATGAATGATAACCCACAAAGATCACAGCACCTAAAACAAAAGTTTTAAATACCTAGGAGAATGGATAACGAGCAATAAAAAAAATAGCAAAGGCATTTCATATGACAAAAAATATGCATAAAAAATTTTTGTACCGAAACATGAAACAGAGACGCTGTCAAACAGTGGTAAAGCCTGAAACAGCAGAAACAAGGTTTCAACATTTCAAAAACTGGAAAAAGCTGAAAGATAAATTTCAACGAAAATACGGGGACCTCAAAGTAATAGTAATGCAGAATACAAATTAAGGTCAAACAGAGAACTCTTTTTAAAATTGGAAAACCTAACTGACGTAATGGGAAAAAGGATACTACAGTGCTTTGGACACACATGCAGAGTTAGAGACTAACCAAATAGGTCTTCAACTTACTAAACCGCTACAAATGCCAAACCCACATGGCTCACTGAAACTCACAAAGATGCGAAAAACACTGCAATTAAAATGGGCGTAATAGATAAAGAAGACATTTAACTGAAGCAGCACCAAATTCAGGATTTCAGCAAAGAAAGAAGTCTGCAAATGGAAGGAAGTGGATCCAGGAAGAAAAGGAACGACACTCTTGAGGGATGAAGGAATTCTGGGAGTAACTGAAACTGAAATAAAGAAGCAAAACCAAAGTTGAATTACCCTACACTTGAAAAGGATAATTCAAATAAATAAAAATCAATGAATAAGACTGTGCCAATAGGCAGAAAGTGCTTGCGGAATTGAAAGCCATACAATTCGTCACAAAGTTATTCAAGTTTGAATTTAACAATTGTTTATCAAGATAACTTCGTAATATATGATCGCACAGCTGCGTTTGAATTTTTCTGATTTACCAGAAACTGTAAAGTCGAAAGAAATAACTACACAGCTCTTTTTGAACCTATGTCAAAGATCGGAAAATGAAAATGTGAAAGAAGTGATCACACAGCTCTGTTTGAATCTTTATCAAAATAAGTGATTTCAGTCAATATGTAGAGTCATATGCAGAAAATCTGCGCTAACAAATTACGCAAAATAAAATAAAAAGAATACTGTTTGTGAGGTGACAGACCGGCGCAGCTGAAGTCTTTCTTGTCCCACGTCAGTTGACAACTGGAGATAAGTGGGTGTATTGCAGCGCCCCTGGCGTTAAATTCTGGTACGTAATCGCATCTGTCTCGAGCCGTCGTTAACGTTTACGCGTTAGCAAACTGCGTATGTTGCTGCAGGAACAAGCAGTAACAATAGATTTTATTAGTGACCAAGTTCATAGTGAATGTTCTTGTCAAAGATCATGTGGTAAATTATCTACGCTCCAGGGAACTCAATAAATGGGATGATTGCCGTCCATACATTTCATAACACCCACATTCATTGGATTACGATAATGCGTACTTACAAACACACGAGACAATATCTAGAAAGCAGTAAATAGTACATTTTATTTTTTTTTTATTTTTACCATTTCCTGTTAAGTGCCATATAACATCGAAACTTACTTTTCTCGTCAAATAACTCAGTCTTCTTCACTGTTCAAATAGTTGTCATTAAAACCACTTTATCTATTAACGTTCTTATTTAGGCATAGAATATGTTTTTTCTTTGTAAAACTAAGCACAATATTGCTCTCAGATATTTCAGATCTCTTGTATGAGAACACTAAAAGGAGAAATACCACGACCTCCACCAATCTCTTCCGTGTATCACGAAAACAGAGCAAACAACACAATAAGGGGAGATGGAAGGCAATTTTTATCCCTATTCTGCCAATGCTATTTTACCCTTTGAGTAGGTACACATTCCAAAATAACTATAAGTGATAAAACAATTAAATTTTTACTGCATATATGTAACATATGCCTCAAATTACAAGTAAAATGAACATAATACCTCTTATAGTTTTTGAAGAAAAAAATTTTATCCTTTCACCAATAAAATTTAACTTTTTTGTACATTAATTATTATAAAACAGTTTCTGATTGTTTGGTGGTTCTCAATTTACTTAAAATAACTTATTACCATCTGCAGTACAAATTGACCAAATTTCATGTTGCTAACCCCATTAGTTTATCAAATAATAGTACCTAAAGCAAAAAAAATGTAGTTTTGAGAAAAATCCATTTAAAGTTTAATATTGCAATTCTACTATAGTTACCACTAATATTTTCCTATATCATCTGAATCATACTGATCTTCTTTACTTCTCCTGCTCCCTCTTCTTTCCTGTCCGGCTTCTTTTGTGCATTTTAAATTAGCAATATCTGCTTTACAGATTCTCTCTTTGTCTACACTCCTGGAAATTGAAATAAGAACACCGTGAATTCATTTTCCCACGAAGGAGAAACTTTATTGACACATTCCTGGGGTCAGATACATCACATGATCACACTGACAGAACCACAGGCACAAAGACACAGGCAACAGAGCATGCACAATGTCGCCACTAGTACAGTGTATATCCACCTTTCGCAGCAATGCAGGCTGCTATTCTCCCATGGAGACGATCGTAGAGATGCTGGATGTAGTCCTGTGGAACGGCTTGCCATGCCATTTCCACCTGGCGCCTCAGTTGGACCAGCGTTCGTGCTGGACGTGCAGACCGCGTGAGACGACGCTTCATCCAGTCCCAAACATGCTCAATGGGGGACAGATCCGGAGACCTTGCTGGCCAGGGTAGTTGACTTACACCTTCTAGAGCACGTTGGGTGGCACGGGATACATGCGGACGTGCATTGTCCTGTTGGAACAGCAAGTTCCCTTGCCGGTCTAGGAATGGTAGAACGATGGGTTCGATGACGGTTTGGATGTACCGTGCACTATTCAGTGTCCCCTCGACGATCACCAGTGGTGTACGGCCAGTGTAGGAGATCGCTCCCCACACCATGATGCCGGGTGTTGGCCCTGTGTGCCTCGGTCGTATGCAGTCCTGATTGTGGCGCTCACCTGCACGGCGCCAAACACGCATACGACCATCATTGGCACCAAGGCAGAAGCCACTCTCATCGCTGAAGACGACACGTCTCCATTCGTCCCTCCATTCACGCCTGTCGCGACACCACTGGAGGCTGGCTGCACGATGTTGGGGCGTGAGCGGAAGACGGCCTAACGGAGTGCGGGACCGTAGCCCAGCTTCATGGAGACGGTTGCGAATGGTCCTCGCCGATACCCCAGGAGCAACAGTGTCCCTAATTTGCTGGGAAGTGGCGGTGCGGTCCCCTACGGCACTGCGTAGGATCCTACGGTCTTGGCGTGCATCCGTGCGTCGCTGCGGTCCGGTCCCAGGTCGACGGGCACGTGCACCTTCCGCCGACCACTGTCGACAACATCGATGTGCTGTGGAGACCTCACGCCCCACGTGTTGAGCAATTCGGCGGTACGTCCACCCGGCCTCCCGCATGCCCACTATACGCCCTCGCTCAAAGTCCGTCAACTGCACATACGGTTCACGTCCACGCTGTCGCGGCATGCTACCAGTGTTAAAGACTGCGATGGAGCTCCGTATGCCACGGCAAACTGGCTGACACTGACGGCGGCGGTGCACAAATGCTGCGCAGCTAGCGCCATTCGACGGCCAACACCGCGGTTCCTGGTGTGTCCGCTGTGCCGTGCGTGTGATCATTGCTTGTACAGCCCTCTCGCAGTGTCCGGAGCAAGTATGGTGGGTCTGACACACCGGTGTCAATGTGTTCTTTTTTCCATTTCCAGGAGTGTATTTGCACCAAGTGTTTTGCAGTATTTCGACTAGATTTTATGCTCAATAATTCCAAAACATTCATTTAAATTTTTGGTTTTCGCATGAGGACATTTCTTCAAGAAGGTATTTTTACAAAGGTCTCTAAATACGGGTCTAATTTCATTTCATTTAATTAAATGCTGTGCATTATCTCTGCATGGCGCAAAAAGGAAGGTGTGGCATTTAAATGCCAGATTGCACAGAGCGTCAGGCAAACCATCGTATCTCTCGAAAAAATTGTCGTATTTATATAAAACAAAAACTGTTTCACGCAGGAAAGACCAGGAATTTCAAATACGCTAAAATCTGAAAATCTAATTTTTTAAGCCCATTTGCCTTCCGTCTCCCCTTAAGAACACAGCAAAGGTCAGAATACGTTTCTATAACAGAAATGAGCTTGGCCAATATACGGGGGGATTTCAATAAGTGATGCAGCACATTTTTTTCTGAAAGCAGGTTGATTATGTTCAAGATCCCAATACACAATGTTATTCTCCTTTGGCTACTAAATCCTAGTTTTCAACATAATCTCCGTTTATTGCGCTGGCCCTACGCCACCTTACTAAGAGGGCTCTGTATGCCCGCATGGTATCACCCCGCTGGTCGATGTCAAAGTCAACGTCTTTCTGCATCACTAACTTCCCCACCATCCACGCACTGCTTTCCTCTAAGTGCATCCCTCATTGGGCAAAACAAGTGGAAGTCAGAAGATGCGAGATCCAGCCGGTTAGGGAGGGTGAGGAAGGAGAGTCCAATGAAGTTTCTTGAACTCGTCTCGGGTGCGCAGACTTCTGTGAGGCCTTGCGTCGTGATGAAAAAGTTCGTTCGCATTTTTGTGGCGACGAAGACGCTGAAGTCGTTTCTGCAGTTTCCTGAGGGCAGTACAACATGCTTCAGATTTGATCGTTACACGATGAGAGAGGTTATCACGCAGAATAACGCCTTCAAAGTCACGACTGTCGCCGTGACTTTACATACTGGGTTATTACAAATGATTGAAGCGATTTCACAGCTCTACAATAACTTTATTATTTGAGATATTTTCACAATGCTTTGCACACACATACAAAAACTCAAAGGTTTTTTAGGCATTCACAAATGTTCGGTATGTGCCCCTTTAGTGATTCGGCAGACATCAAGCCGATAATCAAGTTCCTCCCACACTCGGCGCAGCATGTCCCCATCAATGAGTTCGAAAGCATCGTTATGCGAGCTCCCAGTTCTGGCACGTTTCTTGGTAGAGGAGGTTTAAACACTGAATCTTTCACATAACCCCACAGAAAGAAATCGCATGGGGTTAAGTTGGGAGTGCGTGGAGGCCATGACATGAATTGCTGATCATGATCTCCACCACGACCGATCCATAGGTTTTCCAATCTCCTGTTTAAGAAATGCCGAACATCATGATGGAAGTGTGGTGGAGCACCATCCTGTTGAGGGATGAAGCCGGCGCTGTCGGTCTCCAGTTGTGGCATGAGCCAATTTTCCGGCATGTCCAGATAAACGTGTCCTGTAACGTTTTTTTCGCAGAAGAAAATGGGGCCGTAAACTTTAAACCGTGAGATTGCACCAAACACGTTAACTTTTGGTGAATTGCGAATTTGCTGCACGAATGCGTGAGGATTCTCTACCGCCCAGATTCGCACACTGTGTCTGTTCACTTCACCATTAAGAAAAAATGTTGCTTCATCACTGAAAACAAGTTTCGCACTGAATGCATCCTCTTCCATGAGCTGTTGCAACCGCGCCGAAAATTCAAAGAGTTTGACTTTGTCATCGGGTGTCAGGGCTTGTAGCAATTGTAAACGGTAAGGCTACTGCTTTAGCCTTTTCCGTAAGATTTTCCAAACCGTCGGCTGTGGTAAGTTTAGCTCCCTACTTGCTTTATTCGTCGACTTCCACGGGCTACGCGTGAAACTTGCCAGCACGCGTTCAACTGTTTCTTCACTCACTGCAGGTCGACCCGTTGATTTCCCCTTACAGAGGCATCCAGAAGCTTTAAACTGCGCATACCATCGTCGAATGGAGTTAGCAATTGGTGGATCTTTGTTGAACTTCGTCCTGAGGTGTCGTTGCACTGTTATGACTGACTATTGTGAGTGCATTTCAAGCACGACATACGCTTTCTCGGCTCCTGTCGCCATTCTGTCTCACTGCGCTCTCGAGCGCTCTGGCGGCAGAAACCTGAAGTGCGACTTCAGCCGAACAAAACTTTGAGTTTTTCTACGTATCTGTAGTGTGTCGTGACCATATGTCAATGAATGGAGCTACAGTGAATTTATGAAATCGCTTCAGTCATTTGTAATAGCCCTGTACTTACGGTGCGGCTTTGAATCTTTCATTCAGAGGGCGGGTGGTGTGACGGTACTCCGTGCATCGCCGATTCGAAACGATAAACATGTGTGAGCCGTGGCGGACCGGGTACGCTCATTACATCGTTGCGATCGATTTTGGAGGTTATATGTGATCTTTAGGTATCGTGTGGCTTTCTTCTGGGTTGTCGGGCTTCAAGAGTCGGCTGTCAGCTTTCGAAAGAAAAACACTGAGAGCCGGCCGGAGTGGCCGAGTGGTTCTAGGCGCTTCAGTCCGGAACCGCGCTGCTGCTGCGGTCGCAGGTTCGAATCCTGCCTCGGGCATGGATGTGTGTGATGTCCTTACGTTAGTTAGGTTTAAGTAGTTCTAAGTTCTAGGGGACTGATGAGCTCAGATGTTAAGTCCCATAGTGCTAAGAGCCATTTGAAACAAAAACATTGAGAGATTTGGGACGTCTCCGGAGAAAGGAGTGTCGACTGCGACCAGGTGTGCCCCACGAGCGTCAAATGGCGCGGAGTTGTATTGGTCGGCAAGTCTGTCTTTTGGGGCAGCTCGGAGATGCAAGTTTCGTGATTTCTATCAAGGTAAAGGACCTGGAGTAAGGTGGTTAAGCTACTTGAACCGCTGAGTTGTGCTGTGTGCAAACATCAAGTAAGTTGGCCGTTAGTTTATGTGGCTGAGCGACGTCTTAAGAGGCGTTTCACTTGCTAGATGACTGTGGAACTTACACAGCCATCAATCGAAAAGTATGTGGATAAGCTCCGTGTGAGCTGGTTAACTGTTGGCTTCGCAGTGAAGACTTAGTTACAACTGTACTGGTTGTTCTCTAAGTATTAAGGGTATTAAGTGATTGTAAACTGCACTTAAGTGATATTACTGTTATCGGTGAACCACCCTTAAATAGTTTCAATTTAAAGGTCAGTGATTGCTGTGGACGGAACATGTAGACTGGCGCACGTATGTGTGGTGCAACGATCCTGCCCTGTATTTCTGTCCTGTGTTTGTCAAAAGCTGCTGTAAGTGCCAACGCCTTGGAGGGGAGTGAGGTATAACCCGCAGCCTGGGTCCTGCTGTGTTTACGTAACCCTGACACGGCTGGATTGCTTTGGGCGAAGACCCCATACAAAAAGTTTAGTCTCTTTCCTTTCCGCCAAGGATGGTAAAACGAGTTTTGTAATTTTATTGTGATTTGATTGTGATTTTCTGATGTTTCAAATGGTTCAAACGGCTCGAAGCACTATGGGACTTAACATCTGAGGTCATCAGTCTCCTAGACATAGAACTACTTAAACACAACTAACCTAAGGACGTCACACACATCCATTCCCGAGGCAGGATTCGAACCTGCGACCGTAGCAGCATCGCGGTTCCGGACTGAAGCGCCTAGATCCGCTCGGCCACAGCGGCCGGCTTCTGATGTTAAAACAAATGTTTCTTTTTGGATTACATGAAGATAGACCAGCAACTAAGTAAACGTTAGCAAATAGAGCAGGTGTAAAGTAATTAAATTCTCTCTATCGATTGTGATGTTATTTTGGGTTAATTGCAGTGATCTGTCTCTATAGTAATAGACAGTCCACAGTGCTTGTTGAGTCGACGTCACATCTCTATTTAAGTTACAGTGTGTAATCATGTAAAGTGGAATCTGGGTTTGTTTCATGGAAATCTTTCTTGCTTCTATTACATATACATGTTCTAGTGAACTGTGGTTAACCATGTGAGTTTTAAGTGTTGTTTACGCCGTGTTGGGCCGTGTAGTAATCAAATGCAGTTGTGCAAGATCGTATTAAAGGGGCCACGTACCAATATGTTATACTGCCTGTGGTGATGTCCGCCAAAAAATTGTCACTATCACCCTTGCAACGCGCAAGTAATTTCGGCCAGATGGTTCTTTACGGTCTTCTGTTAGGTGCTGAGGAAACCAGCGGTCACACACCTTTGAGGACTCCAACTGGCGATCGAGCGAGTCAGCGCTGCCAACAGAGACATCCAGTCGTGCAGCGAGGTGTTCCACTGCAATGTGCCAATCACCTCGAATGCGAGTGTTCGTACGTTCCACCATTGCAGGAGTCACTGCTGTGTACTGCCGGCCAGCACGAGGGAGATCGGACAGGTTTGCTCGAGCCTTTTGCATGATGTCAGACGCCTGGACTGACGAATCATCGAGCTTTTGTTCACTGCCAGGTCTCCGTAGACATTCTGCAAGCGCCTATGAACATCTGTGATGCCACGGTTTTTCGCCAAAAGAAAGTCAGTGACAGCTCTGTGCTTGGAGCGCAAATCTGTCACAGACGCCATTTTGAAGGCTACGTAAAGCGCCGCCATCTATTGAAACTTCATGAAACTCTAGGAGCTAAAGTGGGCATATTCCGCCCTGCAGTTTAGTCGGGTGCCTTATGATATGCTTAATTAAGACCGAGAACAGCAAAGTACCAAACTCCAACAAAACAAACAAAATACTGTTGGATAATTTGGAAACTTGTCGTAAGTCCTGTGGGACCAAACTGTTGAGGTCATCGGTTCCTAGGCTTATACACTACGTCACCCAACTTAAACTAACTTACACTAAGGACAACACACACACACACACACACACACACATGCCCAAGGAAGGACTCGAACCTTCGACGGGGGCAGCCGCGCGAACCGTGGTAAGGCGCCCGAAACCGCACGGCTACCTCGCGCAGCAAACCCTGTTGGGATTTAAACAAGAAAAACAGGTGACATATATGCGAAAATGTTGGCCTAATCAATGTATGATCTGACGTAGCTCCTTCACTTAAGGAGCTTTGGCAACCTGACAGGCATTAATTTGGTAAGTAAGCTGAATCTGTTACTCAGATTTACTCGTGAGACCCCCAACTTACTGGTAAGGATATTGGGAAACTGATCAAGTAACTTAAGTAACTGCAGGCTTTGTGAATGTACATCTACAGCTACATCCACATTCCGCAAGCCACCGTACGGTGCATGGCGGAGGGTATCCTGTACCGCCACTAGTCTCTTCATTACCTGTTCCACGTGCAAATAAAACGAGGGAAAGACGACTGTTTACATGCCTCAGTATGAGACCTAATATCTCGTACCTTATCTTCCTTATGCAAAATGTTGGTAGCAGAAGAACCGTTCTGAAGTCAGCATCGAATGCTGGTTCTCTAAATTTTCTGAGTAGTGTTCCTCGAAAAGAAAGTCGCCTTCCCACCAGAGCTTTCCGTTTGCACTCCCAAAGCATCTCCGTAATACTTGTCTGTTGTTCGAACCCACCAGTAACAAATCTAGTCGCCCACGTCTTAATTGCTTCGAGGTCTGCTTTTAGTTTGATGTCGTGCGGATCCCACACACTCCAACAGTACTCAAGTATAGGTCGCACTAACGTCCTACATACGGCCTCCTTTACAAATGAACCTCACTTTCCCAATATTCTCCCAATAAACAGAAGTCGACCATTCGCCTTCCCTATCACAGTCCTCACATGGTCATTCCATTTCATCCAGGTGAACCACATCAGAAGTAACAACCTTATCTTGAACACTACAAAGGCCTTTTATATATTAATGAGTGCACAAGAAATATCTTTTATGGGCTGGTGAAACATCTCTATAGAATTGTTGCACACAACATTTGAGCAGAAATTTTGAACTTTTAAAAATGGCTGAGTAGTCAATGAAACTTCATAAATTAAGGTAATTACAGCCCTCTGACACAAAATTTAATTCCTTTCACCAGGTTTCAACACTTCTATGAGTGCCTTCATCAGAAATTAGATATTCAAATTGGGCTATAACAAAAATACAAAACTATGGGAATTTTGTTACATAAAAGTGGAAGTACAGGAAAGGAAACAGTACTTAATGTCACGTATAAGATAAATATCAAGGGAAAAAGGCTTTAGTCACAAAAATTTAAAAATGAATGCATGGAAGGCGGGGCCACTGCAGGCTGGTTATGCATGTAAAATAAACAGGTAGCAACAGACTGATGCCCGCATCTCGTGGTCGTGGGGTAGCGTTCTCGCTTCCCACGCCCGGGTTCCCGGGTTCGATTCCCGGCAGGGTCAGAGATTTTCTCTGCCTCGTGATGGCTGGGTGTTGTGTGATGTCCTTAGGTTAGTTAGGTTTAAGTAGTTCTAAGTTCTAGGGGATTTATGACCACAGCAGTTGAGTCCCATAGTGCTCAGAGCCATTTGAACCATTTGAACCAACAGACTGAAATGCCCGCGTCAGCAACTGCGGGCAGGTGAACATTACACCAAGAGCATCATCTTGTGGTGTGCGTACTGTAAGACCTTCAGTACACACACTATCAGATTATTTGACTTGTCGCTCTAACGAAGTAGGCGAGTGTCAGCAATATGTCTCGCGGTCTTATCGTGGCGTGTTTATCTTCTGCCGTTAGGTCACACGATAGAAATGCCACTTGCACGCTTAGAGTAGCAGATTGACGGTGACCAACTTTAAACAGAACTTGATTAATTTTCATACACATTTATTAAAATAATAACAAGCATAAAAATTATTTAACTTGGTTTTGGATGCTATTTACAATTAACAATCTGAAGTTCCTTTGGTATTGGTACGTTAATCTTATTCTCACGTATATCTCTGATACTTGACAAAAGTGTCTATACATATATCTTCATGGCTATGTACAGGAATGTGGTAATCTTATTAGGCACAGACTGAAACTTGACTATAGACTGGTACAGACAAAGGTAGAAATAGTACAGATTGATGCAGACTGACTAATCGGAGGTCTGTACACTCGTTCATGTATCACTGTGTGAGTGTGATCTGCGAGGAGAAAAGGTTCTACATTAGCAGCAATCTCATTGGCTGTGTTACGTATTAATACGCGGATTGGCGGAAGCAGAATTTGGTCCATCTCTATGGCAGCGCCATCTCGTAGTGTGGAGACGGACGAGCGCTGCGCCTGAGCTGTTGTGCTTAGCGGGGCGCGCTCTAGTGGGAAAATAGTGTATGCGCTGACTATGCGGAACTATGTACACAACAATCTAGTAGCTCTAAATATAAGTAGGCTGCTTAACATTTAAAATATAGACAGCTAAATGTTAAGACGAACAGTATTTAGTACATGAACCAACAGGCAAAGTTTTATTTGACAGCAGAAGACATGGTAACGTTTTGTTTACGTAAAAGCTTAGATATACAGTTGAAGACTGTACAGTACAAAAGGAAACAGTACTTACATGTCACATATAAAATAAATACTAAGCGAAAAGCAGAATGCGTGGAAAGCAAGCCACTGTGGGCTGCTCATGCATATACAGCCACAGGTAGCAACAGACTGAGGCGCCCGCATTAACAACTGCGGGCAGGTGAACATTGCGCCAAGGGTGGCATCTAGTAGCCACAAGTAGAACAATCAAATAAAGACAGACGAATGTTATAATAAACATTATTCAGTAATGACGTAAAAGGCAATATTTTGTTCGACAGCGGCAGATAAGGTAACATTTTTGTCTGCGTCAGAGCTTAGTACAGTTTAAAGAATGAAAACATCACTATAGAAAACACAAAGAGTACTGAATAACACAGCCTGTAGAAAAACGATATAACATGAAATGCAGCCAATACAAACCATTCAATAACCGAAAAATTATGAGTTCACTTAAATGGAAAAAAAGAACATTTCGATAACAGCACGAGGAATCCCGAAAGCAAATAACGGCTTTATACTGTTGAAGAATTTTTAACCGCAACTGCAGCTGGTCAGTGAGAATGAGACTGCCGGCCGTGGTGGCCGAGCGGTTCTAGGCGCTACAGTCTGGAACCACGCGACCGCTATGGTCCAGGTTCGAATCCTGCCTCGGGCATGGATGTGTGTGATTGTTCAAATGGTTCAAATGGCTCTGAGCACTATGGGACTCAACTGCTGTGGTCATAAGTCCCCTAGAACTTAGAACTACTTAAACCTAACTAACCTAAGGACATCACACACATCCATGCCCGAGGCAGGATTCGAACCTGCGACCGTAGCGGTCGTGCGGTTCCAGACTGTAGCGCCTTTAACCGCTCGGCCACTCCGGCCGGCTGTGTGTGATGTCCTTTGGTTAGTTAGATTTAAGTAGTTCTAAGTTGTAGGGGAGTGATGAGCTCAGAAGTTAAGTCCCATAGTGCTCAGAGCGACCTTTTTTTTTTTTTTTTAGAATGGGACGATCATTTCAAAAAATATGTATAAAAATTTCTTTCTTCAAGGAGTTGATGATCTTTTTATAATTTAAATCCGTTATTAAAAGTTCAATTATTTCTCTGTTGTGGTTCTAACGTTATTTAGTGAAAGCCACCCAGCCTTTCACTCTAACTTCTACAAGGCCATTTGATTACCAATAACGATCTGATTTTTTAATATTTCATTTTTTATTTGTTAATCTGAGCGATTTTACTTTCTGTTTAATCAAGTCACGGGTCTAAATTTCCACTGACTCCGTGTAATCTTAAGTGATTTAATTACTCGTCATCTCATAAATTAAATTCATGAGATAACTCCATACAGACGAGCAGTAGGCTCGCTTTCAATCTGACGATCGAGTAGGTTGCGTGTTTGAAAACGGGTTGAAATTATTACACATTCGAATTACATAGAATAATTAAATTCCAGTAGGTGCTTGCCCTCAAAACAAGAGAAACTGTACCATTGCAGCCCACAAAAGCAAAGAAACAATTGAACATACAAATAATTTAAAACAATTTAAACACCTAATTATTCAGAATGAAAGCAGATGTAATTCCAAAGAATCAACGCACGAGTGCTTTAAATTTCAAAGATAATACAAGGATCGAACGCTTCAAAGCTCAAAATAAGGAACATATATAGATTTTTAAAAAACAATCTCTGTATTTAATCAGGTAATAATGGAACTACAGACATTTAAAATCTGGTCCTCTTTGCAACTATTTTAAAAATAACTCGGGTATGTTAGGATTAATAAGGATGCTGACCCACTTTTAAGACCCAGGCAAAATAATAGCCGCTACCGACAGCTACAAATGATATAGGCATGTACACAACACAATTTTCAGTTACTCTGCAAAGAAAAGTGGCTTCTGGAAATCATACTCAACACTTAATCTCAGCCGCGCGGGATTAGCCGAGCGGTCTGGGCGCTGCAGTCATAGACTGTGCGGCTGGTCCCGGCGGAGGTTCGAGTCCTCCCTCAGGCATGGGTGTGTGTGTTTGTCCTTAGGATAATTCAGGTTAAGTAGTGTGTAAGCTTAGGGACTGATGACCTTAGCAGTTAAGTCCCATATGATTTCACACACATTTTTGAACTTAATCTCACGGAAACAAGGTGCCGGTCATTTACACGCATCAAGAAAAGTTTTGCATCACCCGGTTCCCAAAGTTCCTGAAGATAGACGTTGGCTATGGATATTATATCACAGACATAGTCCGTTTGACTGTTCAGAGGTGTCACTAAACCAGCCCAAAAATGTTAACAACCATGCATGAGCAGAGCCTATTAGACGGAGGGGTCCGACAGCCGATCAGTTACAGTCATTCCACCAGGAATACTCGTTCACGGCTCGTGTTGTCTGAAGTTCAACCATTCCTAGACGGCCAATACCGCGGTTCGACCGCGTCCTCAGAGTTACTTAGTCAGGAAGGGCTCTCAACAAGGGAAGTGTCCAGACGTCTCGGAGTGAACCAAAGCGATGTTGTTCGGACATGGAGGAGATACAGACAGACAGGAACTGTCGCTGACGTGCCTCGCTCAGGCCGCCCGAGGGCTACTACTGCAGTGGATGACCGCTACCTACGGATTATGGTACGAAGGAACTCTGCCAAAAACGCCACCAGGATGAATAATGCTTCTTGTGAAGCCACAGAACAACGTGTTACGACTGAAACTGTGTGCAATAGGCTGCATGATGCGCAACTTCACTCCCGGCTTCCATGGCGAGGTCAATCTTTGCAACCACGACACCATGCAGCGCGGTACAGATGGGCCCAACAACAGGCCGAATGGACCGCTCAGGGTTGGTATCACGTTCTCTTCACCGATGAGTGTCGCATGTGCCTTCAACCAGACTATCGTCGGAGACCTGTTTGGAGGCAAGCCGTCAGGCTGAGCAACTTAGACAAACTGTCGAGAGAGTGTAGCAAGGTGGAGGTTCCCCGCTGTTTTGAAGTGGCATTATGTGGGGGCCGACGTACGCCGCTGGTGGTCATGGAAGACGCCGTAACGGCTGCACACGTGAAGGCGATCGTCCGACCGATAGTGCAACCATATCAGCAGCATATTGACGAGGCATTTGTCTTCATGGACAATTCGTGCCCCCATCGTGCACATCGTTTGAATGAATTCCTTCAGGATAACGACATCGCTTGACTAGAGTGGCCAGCATGTTCTCCAGACATGAACCTTATCGACCATGCCTGGGATACATTGAAAAGGGCTGTTTATGGTCGACGCGACACACCGACCACTCCGAGGGCTCTGCGCCGAATTGCCGTTGAGGAATGGGACTATCTGGACCAACACTGCCCTGATGAACTTTTGGATAGTATGCCACGACGAATACAGGCATGCATCAATGGAACAGGACGTGCTACTCGGCATTAGAGGTACCGGTGTGTACAACAATCTAGACCAACGCCTCTGAAGGTCTCGCTGTGTGGTGGCGCAACATGCAATGTGTGGTTTTCATGAGCAATAAAAAGGGCAGAAATGATGTTTATGTTGATCTCTAGTCCAATTTTCTGTGCAGGTTCCAGAACTTTCGGAACCGAGATGATGCAAATTTTTTTTTTTATGTGTGTATTTTATGAGTTTTGCAACGGCAGACGCAAGTCTTTCTATGGGCAGCGGACATGTTGACTAGGGGCAGTTGATTGTATGAGCTCGACGAAGCTGGGCCTGTACGGATGTGTGACGTTTTCCATGCAATAAGTCCATCATAGACTGTGATGCGTTCTGCTCGTAAGGCGGCCCATCGCTGCAAATTTAGCATTCTCCAGCGCTCCTGATATCTCGTCATGCATTCCTTATCTTGATGTCGTCAATGAGCTGACATCTTCATCAGCCTACGGTGCACTTTCCAGTCACCACTCCTTCTAGTATAACATTTATTACTTAGTCTCTTCTCATATAGTGTTCCACCCAATTTCTTTTCATTTTCTTAACTGTTTTTGACATTCGTCTTTTCTCGTTCACCCTTTGTCACACAACACCATTTTTTATTTATCTATACATTTCACACATTGCAGCTGTCTCCTGGTCCACGTCCTAAAAGCCTCTAAGTGTTTATCCTCTCTCTGTCCAGCACTATTCAGGGCAACAGTCCATAAATCCACTGATCTTCCCGTAATTATTTATTTAATACATTACAGAAAACACTCGTCTTTCTATTGTAAGTGGCCTGCGCTTGTAATTAATCAGAAGTACATCGACTGTTCCTTCTGAATTTTGCCGTGATTAAAATGACAGTTTTACTTTTATAAATGTTGACCCCTTACTTCGTGCAGTGATTAAACGGGTTTTTGAGAATGATTAATTGACTTTAATGACTAAGTTTCCTAACGTAAGAATTAACATTTAACATTGGAAAACTTTATGTCCCATTTTGTAGGCAAAACAGTTGCAGTAAGCACGTTTGGCTCATAAATATAATCCTAAATATCTTTCTACAAGAACCTGAATATAATGAACATTTGAAAAATATTGTCTGAACCATAACGTAGCATCTTCTGTCAGATCACGACCAAAACTTACCTTCTGGAACCCGTAAGGATATCACTAAAATACTGCAAGTTATCTTACGCTGGCTTAATGAATACTCCACATAAAGAATAATTCTTAATGAGCAAGGAACCATGCTAAAAGCAAATGATCCCAGCTGCACCCTGTTACTGAATAATTTATAGGACCTTGGCCTCGTGGTTCCTTTAACGGAACTGTTGCATATATACATTCTCAGTTTTATGATGGGCAGATTTCCATGATGGAAAGGTGCGTCAATAAACATAGAAATGCCTCATATCACTTCATAATTGTTGGAATCATAAAGTACAATCTTTCTCCATGAATTCACAGAAACAGTGTTCCAAGAACAATCCAGTGCATATAGAACTACAAGACTAAGATTTAGTTCATAAAATATGCATAAAACCCACAAAAAACAACGAATCGTTTGATTAATCGAGAACGCGTATTGTTTAGTTTGGTTGCGAATCAGGTGTACATATGTGAACATCTTTCATCAGTATGTCTCGCCAAACTACCCATTCCAGAAAATAATACCTTTACTTCTACCACTCGGGCTCACAAAAATGGAGGCCGCAATTGTTATTATAAGTTATAATATACAAACGTAGATCATAATCAGAAACCGCTCTCTCACTATAAATAGAGTAGTCACACTTCCTCCTTACAGCCACTCCACAGCACAAACAGGAATGTATTAAAACTCAGTAAAATCTTTCGTTAGCTTTTCAAGTATGGGCCATGCTGCACACTAAGGCCACGTCAAACGCATACTGGCAGAGCCACCACTCACCTCAGAGACCTACGTTAAGGCAAACTACCAAAGCTGAGCCTGAAGCGACTACACCACAGACATCGACCAGTGAACACATACTGCATTACCATGGCAAAGACTGCTCGTGAGTTCACGGATACATAAAATATGAGGAATTTGAAGTTGACAGCTTTAACGGGCTACTTTCGCTGTAAAGCATTTCTTTTCAACAACAATCCTTGTTTTTATTTCTTGATTATATGTCATGTTACAGGCCTATGAAATTGTACAACATCTGCATTATTTTGTGAATTTATGTCTATCGGCATGTAAAACGACACCGACAGAAATGCTCTGAACAGACTTTGAAAATTTTGCCAAGTTAGTCGAGGTAAGGTTTTTATTGTGTAGTGGTCAATACTGTCTGATGTCTAAGGTATCAATTAGAACGTAAGCGTTATCTGAGAATGGTTGTTAATCAATCGAAAGGGGTTGCACTAGTTATAGCATATAGAGAAGTCACAAGACCCTCCGGTGAAATTAAAAGAAAAGTTGGTAACATTAAGAGAGCGCCTATTTCGAAGACTTGAAATCAAAAAGACAGAAATAATAGATAACATTCCATCGGAATTCCTAAAATCATTTGGGAGCGGTGTTTGTCGCTACCAGACGAATCTTCAAGTTTGTCTCCATGGTCTACAAGACTGGCGATGGACCATCAGATTTTCGGAAAAATTGCATCAACACAATTCCGAAGATAGCAAGAGCATGAAAGTGCAAGAACGTCGCACAAACAGCTTAACAACTCAACGTCAAAGCTGGTTGCAGGAACAGTATATAGAAGAGTGGAAAGAAAAATTGAGGGTACGTTAGGTGACGATCACTTTGATTTTAGGGTAGGTAAATGCACTAGAGCGGCAGTGACGATGATGAAGTTGGTTTGTGGGTTGCTCAACATCGTGGTCATCAACGCCAGTATAGGTTCCCAGTCTTCCCATTTCCAGTCTCGCCACTTTTCTAATGATGATGAGATGATGAAGCCAACAGAAACACCCAATCCCCTGGTGGAGAAAATCCACGACCCGGCCGGGAATCGAACCCGGGACCCCATGATCCAGAAGCAGCAACGCCAGTCGATAGACCACGAGCTGCTGACTCAGTGCGGCAGTACTGACGTTGCAGTTGATAATGGAAACAAGATTGATGAAATATCAGGACAGGTCCATCGGATTTGTCGACATAGAGAAACCATTCGACAATGTAAAATGGTGCAAGATGTTCGAAATTCTGAGAAAAAACAGGAGTAAGCTATAGGGAAACAATGGTAATCTACAATAAGTATAAGAACCAAGAGGGAACAATAAGACTGGAAGACGAAGAACGATGTGCTCGTTCAGACTATTTTTGTGTCTTTTCATTTTTTCAACTAACTTTTTTCTCAATTTTTCTGACATTGGGTACTCGCCATTGTAAACTTTATTGATATTGCAACGTGTTGTCGTTTAGTGTGGTTAAATAGTCGTGTTGTTTAATATCTGTCCTGGGAGACTCGAACGTTGGGGTTTTTCCTTGACAGTACATGCGCTGCAGAGTTCTCGAACCAACGCTCCAAGCTGTAGCACAAGTGGCCTGTAGTTGGAAATGTCTTTCTAAAAAAAAAAAAAAAAAAAAAAAAAATGAGCACGATAGGACTTAACATCTAAGGTCATCAGTCCCCTGGAACTTAAAACTACTTAAACCTTACTAACCTAAGGACATCACACACATCCATACCCGAGGCAGGACTCGAACCTGCGACCCCAGCGGTCGCGCGGTTCCAGACTATAGCGCCTAGAACCGCTCGGCCACTCCGACCGGCGGAAAGGTCTTTCCTTACAGTGGTTGTCCTTTCAGTAACATCACAGGATTTATTGCTATCATAGCTATTAATTACGTCTACGTTTCGCAAACCTTTCCTAACGAGTGTGCTTGCAAATGCTAACACTCCACCATCATTGTCAACAAGATGTTTTCAATATTTATAAACACTATGGACTATGGATTTGCTTTGCAGCCGAAACACAGTTGTCTATTTCAGTCGCATACTTCCTTTTGTCAGAGTACCTCTTGTTCGAGTTGTCTGGAAACCTGACCCACTTCGGAAATCTCTCTTTCTTCCTGCTTTTCCATTTTCAAGTTACACAGACAGTAAATTGCAAATTTGTGGTAAGGACTATTGGAATAAACGGCTGAGATCATCGGTCCCTAGGCTTACGCACTACTTAATCTAACTTTAACTTACACTAAGAACAACACACACACCCATTCCAGCGGGAGGACTCGAACCTCCGACGGGTACACATACAGTGAATGAACTGCACAAATAATACCACAAGATACGCTTTTTTTACTTCGGGTCAAACTGCTGAAAGTAATAACTCAATACGGAAAGGAAAACAAGAACTGAGCGCAAATCTATACAACGTCTCGCTAGTGATGCTGTACTGGTGCTGTAACTAGGTAATTATGGATGCCCTGCGTTGCCATTTTTCAATGTTAGAGAGCAACGCGAGACTAGGCGCAAGTGCGGCATCATCACGCCTTTAGACAACCGTCAGTAAACCCGAACAGGGCAGTAGGCACCACCAATAAAAAAAAGAAAAGAAAAGAATAAATAAAGTTAAAAAAAGATTTTTCTCAATGCAACTTAGTATGACGAACCTACAACGATTTACTTTGAATATAAAACAAGTTGCGGACGTACTTTTCATCTGCAGTGTGCCACAAGTTCGTAAATAAATCATTTTTCTTGTGTCCTGGCATTTACACTGCAGCTTTAAGCAGAGGTTCCTTGTTTTAATATTCTGTTCGAGTAATCTTGTTCTTTGCTGATATTTTTATTTTTGTAATTGAACTGTGGCCCTAGCTGAACGTATACATAAGGTTACTTTTCAGTCGTGAAACAATGTTAATTAGAGTCGCTAGGTAGTGAGGTGTCAAACGCCTTGCAGCAGTGGTAACACCGGTTCCCGTCAGACCACCGAAGTTAAGCGCTGTCGGGCTGGGCTAGCACCATGGGTGACCGTCCGGACTGTGGAGCGCTGTTGGCAAGCGGGATGCACTCAGCCCTTGTGAGGCAAACTGAGGAGCTACTTGATTTAAAAGTAACGGCTGCGGTCTCGTGCAGTGACGTACGGCCGGGAGAGCGGTGGTGCTGACGAGGTCCTCCAGCAGAAATATCTCAGCTACATTTTGCACATAAACCAGTATTGAACTATTATCAATTTGTTCTCCACTACTGGCAATTAAAATTGCTACACCACGGAGATGACGTGATACAGACTCGAAATTTACCCTAAATGAAGAAGATGCTGTGATATGCAAGCCAGCCGCGGTGGTCTAGCGGTTCTAGGCGCGCAGTCCGGAACCGCGCGACTGCTACGGTCGCAGGCTTGAATCCTGCCTCGGGCATGGATGTGTGTGATGTCCTTAGGTTAGTTACGTTTAAGTAGTTCTAAGTTCTAGGGGACTGATGACCACAGGTGTTAAGTCCCATAGTGCTCAGAGCCATTTGAACCATTTTTTGTGATATGCAAATGATTAGCTTTTCAGAGCATTCACACAAGGTTGGCGCCGGTGACGACACCTACAACGTGCTGACATGAGGAAAGTTTCCAACCGATTTGTCATACACAAACAACAGTTAACCGGCGTTGTCTTGTGAAACGTTGTTGTAATGCCTCGTGTAAGGAGGAGAAATGCGTACCATCACGTTTCGGACTTTGATAAAAGTCAGATTGTAGCCTATCGCGATTGCGGTTTATCGTATCGCGACATTGCTGCTCGCGCTGGTCGAGATCCAATGACTGTTAGCATAATAGAGAATCGGACGGTTCATGAGGGTAATACAGAACGCCGTGCTGGATCCCAACGGCCTCGTATCACTAGCAGTCGAGATGACAGCCATCTTATCCTCATGGCTGTAACGGATCGTCTAGCCACGTCTCGATCATAAATCAACAGATGGGGACGTTTGCAAGACAACAACCGTCTGCACGAACAGTTCGACGACGTCTGCAGCAGCATGGACTATCAGCTCGGAGACCATGGCTGCGGTTACCCTTGACGCTGAATCACAGACAGGAGCGCCTGCGATGGTGTACTCAACGACGAACCTGGGTGCACGAACGGCAAAACGTCATATTTTAGGATGAATCCAGGTTTTGTTTACAGCATCATGATGGTCACATCCGTGTTTGGCGACATCGCGGTGAACGCACATTGGAAGCGTGTATTCGTCATCGCCATACTGGCGTATCACCCGACGTGATGGTATGGGGTGCCATTGGTTACACGTCTCGGTCACCTCTTGTTCACATTGACGGCACTTTGAACAGTGTACGTTACATTTCAGATGCGTTAAGACCCGTGGCTCTACCCTTCATTCGAACTCCTGTGAAAACCTACATTTCAGCAGGATAATGCACGGCCGCATGTTGCAGGTCCTGTACGGGCCTTTCTGGATACAGAAAATGTTAGACTGCTGCCCTGGCCAGCAGATTCTCCAGATCTCTCACCAACTGAAAACGTCTGGTCAATGGTGGCCGAGCAACTGGCTCGTCACAATACGCCAGTCACTACTCTTGATGAACTGTGGTATCGTGTTGAAGCTGCATGGGCAGCTGTACCTGTACACGCCATCTAAGCTCTGTTTGACTCAATGCCCAGGCGTATCAAGGCCGTTATTACGGCCAGAGTTGGTTGTTCTGGGTGCTGATTCCTCAGGATCTATGTACGCAAATTACGTGAAAATGTAATCGCATGTCAGTTCTAGAATAATATATTTGTCCAATGAATACCCGTTTGTAATCTGCATTTCTTCTTGGTGTAGCACTTTTAATGGCCAGTAGTGTAAATTACATCTGCTTACCTTCTCCGCAAGCCACAGCGTTATGCGCATCGGAGGGTACATTGTACCACTACTAGTCATTCGAATCGTTCTGCAATCAGCCTCAAATGCCGGTTCTCTAAATTTTCTCAGTAATGGTCCCCGAAAGAACGTCGACTTCCCTCCAGTGATTTTCATTTGAGTTCCCTGTGTTCCCGAAACATCTTCGAAATAGTTGCACGTTGTCAGAGCTTACTTGAAACAAATCTAGCAGCCCGACTCTCAACTGCTTCCCTGTCTTCCTCTGATGCAATAGTTACTGATCCCAGACACTCTAATAGATGAAACACACTTTCCTAAAACTGTCCCAATAAATCGAGGTCGGCCATTCACCTCCCCTACTGCCGTCCTTACAGGCTCATTCCGTTTCATACTGTTTTGCAGCCGTACACCTAGATACACTCCTGGAAATGGAAAAAAGAACACATTGACACCGGTGTGTCAGACCCACCATACTTGCTCCGGACACTGCGAGAGGGCTGTACAAGCAATGATCACACGCACGGCACAGCGGACACACCAGGAACCGCGGTGTTGGCCGTCGAATGGCGCTAGCTGCGCAGCATTTGTGCACCGCCGCCGTCAGTGTCAGCCAGTTTACCGTGGCATACGGAGCTCCATCGCAGTCTTTAACACTGGTAGCATGCCGCGACAGCGTGGACGTGAACCGTATGTGCAGTTGACGGACTTTGAGCGAGGGCGTATAGTGGGCATGCGGGAGGCCGGGTGGACGTACCGCCAAATTGCTCAACACGTGGGGCGTGAGGTCTCCACAGTACATCGATGTTGTCGCCAGTGGTCGGCGGAAGGTGCACGTGCCTGTCGACCTGGGACCGGACCGCAGCAACGCACGGATGCACGCCAAGACCGTAGGATCCTACGCAGTGCCGTAGGGGACCGCACCGCCACTTCCCAGCAAATTAGGGACACTGTTGCTCCTGGGGTATCGGCGAGGACCATTCGCAACCGTCTCCATGAAGCTGGGCTACGGTCCCGCACACCGTTAGGCCGTCTTCCGCTCACGCCCCAACATCGTGCAGCCCGCCTCCAGTGGTGTCGCGACAGGCGTGAATGGAGGGACGAATGGAGACGTGTCGTCTTCAGCGATGAGAGTCGCTTCTGCCTTGGTGCCAATGATGGTCGTATGCGTGTTTGGCGCCGTGCAGGTGAGCGCCACAATCAGGACTGCATACGACCGAGGCACACAGGGCCAACACCCGGCATCATGGTGTGGGGAGCGATCTCCTACACTGGCCGTACACCACTGGTGATCGTCGAGGGGACACTGAATAGTGCACGGTACATGCAAACCGTCATCGAACCCATCGTTCTACCATTCCTAGACCGGAAAGGTAACTTGCTGTTCCAACAGGACAATGCACGTCCGCATGTATCCCGTGCCACCCAACGTGCTCTAGAAGGTGTAAGTCAACTACCCTGGCCAGCAAGATCTCCGGATCTGTCCCCCATTGAGCATGTTTGGGACTGGATGAAGCGTCGTCTCACGCGGTCTGCACGTCCAGCACGAACGCTGGTCCAACTGAGGCGCCAGGTGGAAATGGCATGGCAAGCCGTTCCACAGGACTACATCCAGCATCTCTACGATCGTCTCCATGGGAGAATAGCAGCCTGCATTGCTGCGAAAGGTGGATATACACTGTACTAGTGCCGACATTGTGCATGCTCTGTTGCCTGTGTCTATGTGCCTGTGGTTCTGTCAGTGTGATCATGTGATGTATCTGACCCCAGGAATGTGTCAATAAAGTTTCCCCTTCCTGGGACAATGATTTCACGGTGTTCTTATTTCAATTTCCAGGAGTGTATTTAATCGATGCGACTGCGCCAAGCAGCATACTACTAATACGGCATTCGAACATTGCGGGTTTGTTTTCCACACTCATCTGCATTACGTTTTTCTACATTTAGAGCTAGCTGCTCCTTTGCATCATCAGCAGACTACCGCTGACTGCTGCTTACCCTGTCCACCAGGTCATTTATGTATATAGAAAATAACAGAGGTCCTATCACACTTCCGTGGGCCACTCCTGAGGATGCCCTGGTCTCTGATGAACACTCGCCGTAGGGGACAACATGCTGAGTTCTGTTACTTAAGAGGTCTTCGAGCCACTCATATACCTGGGAGCCTATTCGGTATACTTGTATCTTCCTTAACAGCCTGCACTGCGGCATCCGCCTGTTGCCCTTCATCCATAGTTTGCAGTATAAGCCTACCGTGTGAGAAAAGGGCAAGCTGAGATTCACACGAGCGATGCTTCCTGAAACCGTGCTGATTCGTGGACATAAGCTTTTCCCTCTCAAGGAAATTTATGATATTCGAACTGAGAATATGTTCAAGGATTCTGCAGCATACTGATGTTAAAGATACTGGTCTGTAGTTTCGCGGGTGCGTTCTTTTCCTCTTTCGTATGCAGGAGACAACTGCACTTTTTTCCAGCTGCTGGATACTTTACTCTGGGGGAGAGATTCGCGATAAATGGAAGCGTAGTAAGGGGCCAATGCTGTGGAATACTCTTCGTACTCTTTGATTCCATCAGAACCTGGCGAATTGTTTGCTTTCAACTCTTTCAGTTGTTTCTCTGCACCAGCGACGCTTACTGCTACGTCATCTATATTGGAGTCTGCATGATGGTCTAACGACGGCACCTTTATACGATTCTCCTGCGTAAACGATTTCTTAAATGCGAAACTTAAAACTTCGACTCTACTTTTGCTATCGTCTACTGCCACACCAGACCACTCAACGACAGACTGGACAGAATCCTTAGACCCACGTAGCGATTCTACGTAGGATCATACTTTTTTTTCGGGTTCTAGGCAAGATCTATTGCTAATGTATGTCGGCGGTAGCTTTTGCAAGCTTCGCGCACGAATTTCTATTAACTTTTGCCTGTCATCATTTGCGCGTTCACAGTTGAAGGGTCCTTTCCGTCCTTAATCCATTTACTCATCACAAACTAATCCAAGGTACCGGCTCAGACGTTGCCCATAATCCCTCTACGTCCTTCTTCCTGGAATCAAATTGATGCCAGTTCGTTGTGTAAGTGGGCTGCTAGCAACAGTCTGCTGCTCTTTCTAGCAAAAATACTCTCCTAGTCATCTTGATTCATTTACTAACTTTAGTGATCAAATTTGCTATGATGACATAATGGTCACTTATGCCTGTCTCTATGTTGATGTCGTCGATTAGGTCGGAACTTCACCAATATAGTATCTAAAAGTCGTTGATATACAAAGGAATGCGTAAGTTCAAAAAGGGTTCAAATGGCTCTGAGCACTATCGGACTTAACATCTGAAGTCATCTGTCACCTAGAACTACTTAAACCCAACTAACCTAAGGAAATCGCACACATCCATGCCCGAGGCAGGACTCGAATCTGCGACCACAGCGGTCGTGCGGTTCCGGACTGAAGCGCCTAGAACCGCTCGGCCACAGCGGCTGGCTCCACTTTCTGCAGCGTGGACATGCAGAAAGAGAGTCACTGAGGTTCTGGAAGATACCGACACTGTTATAGAGCCATGCCGACTCCCGAGCCATGGACAGCTGCGAAGGGTTCTAAAATTGACGATCCATGGCACAAACAGCGTAATAGAGATGGTCCCACAGATTTCTAGGTTGGTTTAAATAAAGGGTGTTTTATGGCCACGGGAGTACTGTAAGTTCATCCTGGTGCTCTTCGAACTACGCACGTACACAGCGACCTGTGTAACACGTTACATTGTCTTGCAGCTCGATACAATCATGCTGAGAAAAAACGAACTGCATACGGTGCGACATGGTTTCCAAGCAAAGGTGCATACTTGTGTTGATCCATTGTGCCTTCTAGAAATACGAGATCGCCCAGGGAAGGCCAACAAAAAATTCTCCAGGCCATAATGCTCTCTCGCCGGCTTGGATCCTTCCAAAGATTGTTGCGGGGCCGTACACGCCAGTGGTCATATGTCCAGTGGACCATAAAACATGATTCATCTGGAAAGGCCACATGTCACCTCTCGGTGGACGTCCAGCTGCAGTACCAGCGTGAGAATTCCAGGCTTCGTCGCCGATTAACTTCAGTCAGCGTAGGTGCATGAACCAGGTGTCCTGTACACAGCAATGTTCGCTGAATGGGTGCTTAGGAGACACTGTTGGTAGCCCTGTTCATCTGTGCGGTCAGTTGCTCAACAGCTGCACGTCTATTCGTCCGTACATATCCCTGCAGCCATTAGTCGCACCTATCACCTATGTCCCGCGGTGCACCACAGTTGCCTCAGCGCCGCTTTTGGATAGCGCCATTTTGCCACGTACGATATACACTACTGGCCATTACAATTGCTACACCAAGAGGAAATGCAGATGATAAACGGGTATTCATTGAACAGATATACTAGAACTGCCATGTGATTACATTTTCACGCAGTTTGAGTGCATAGAACCTGAGAAATCAGTACCCAGAACAACCACCTCTGGCTGTAATAACGGCCTTTATACGCCTGGGCATTGAGTCACACAGAGCTTGGATGGCGTGTACAGGCACAGCTGCCCATACAGCTTCAACACGATACCATAGTTCATCAAGAGTAGTGACTGGCGTATTGTATCGAGCCAGTTGCTCGGCCACCATTGACCAGACGTTTTCAATTGGTGAGAGATCTGGAGAATGTGCCGACCAGGGCACCAAACATTTTCTCTGTCCAGAAAGGCCCGTATAGGACCTGCAACATGCGGTCGTGCATTATCCTGCTGAAATGTAAGGTTTCGCAGGGATCGAATGAAGGTTGGAGCCACGGGTCGTAACACATCTGAAATGTAACGTCCACTGTTCAACGTGCCTTCAATGCGAACAAGAGGTGACCGAGACGTGTAACCAATGACACCCCATACCATCATGCCGGGTGATACGCCATTATGGCGATGACGAATACATGCTTCCAATGTGCGTTCACCGCGATGTCGCCAAACACGGATGTGACAATCATGATGCTGTAAACACAACCTGGATTCATCCGAAAAAATGGCGTTTTGCCATTCGTGCACCCAGGTTCGTCGTTGAGTACATCATCGCAGGCGCTCCTGTCTGTGATGCAGCGTCAAGGGTAACCGCAGCCATGGTCCCCGAGCTGATACTCCATGCTGCTGCAAACGTCGTCGAACTGTTCGTGCAGATGGTTGTTGTCTTGCAAACGTGCGCATCTGTTGACTCAGGGATCCAGACGTGGCTACACGATCCGTTACAGCCATACGGATAAGATGCCTGTCATCTCGACTGCTAGTGATACGAGGTCGTTGGGATCCAGCACGGCGTTCCGTATTTCCCTCCTGAACCCACCGATTCCATAATCTGCTAACAGTCATTGGATTTCGATCAACGCGAGCAGCAATGTCGCGATACGATAAACCGAAATCGCGATAGGCTACAATCCGACCTTTATCAATGTCGGAAACGTGATGGTATGCATTTCTCCTCCTTGCACGAGGCATCACAACAAAGTTTCACCAGGCAACGCCGGTCAACTGCTGTTTGTGTTTGAGAAATCGGTTGGAAAGTTTCCTCGTGTCAGCACGTTGTAGGTGTCGCCAATGGGGCCAAACTTGTATGAACGCTCTGAAAAGCTAATCATTTACATATCACAACATCTTCTTCCTGTCGGTTAAATTTCACGTCTGTAGCACGCCATCTTCGTGGTGTAGCAATTTTAAGCCCAGTAGTGTACTTTAACCACGGCGGCAAGCGACCAGTTTACAAAATTAGCCACTTCAGAAGTGCTTCCACGCTTGGCCCGAAAGGCAATGATCATGCACTTTTGGACATCAGATAAATAGTTCCGCTTCCGTAATACGAAAACGCTGCTCTGTTCCTCCTCGATACGTCTTATATACCCTCCACTGCTAGTGCTGCCACCTGCCCTCTGTGGTTGGTTACTGCACGTTGACATAGATCATAGGTGGCGATCACGTTAATGTGACTGGACCGTGTGTATACAGCAATGGAGTCTTGGAACACCTTTGTTCTACATTGTAACAATTTCCCCCCAGTCTCTTACAATACAGTCCAGAGACAGGTAGTGCTATTTTCATTGTTTTCCACAAGAAGTGGCTAGCAACCACAGTTTAGTCAACAATCAGCCGCCTTTAGTGAATCAGCAGTTTAGTTAAAAGTTGATTAACTCTCTACAGTAAATTGATTTCTTAGGATGGATAGGACGTGTGACTGCTTTGTACGGACGCAGGAGGAACTGGCCACTGTTCGCGAACAGCTGAACGTGTTGATGGCCGCGGTCAGCCGTCTTCATGCTGCTGCCTCGGAGTGTAGCGGCAGTGGGGAGTCTGGTGCGTCGCATGGTACACCCCAGGTGTTAGACGCTTCACCCACTGTCCCTACTGTCGAGACATCTTCGCGGGTACCGGGCGCGGTTGGGCCACCCTCTCCCCAAGGGGAGTGGCGGGTTCAGAGGCGTTCGCGGCGCACGAGGTGGAGGGTCAATGTGGAGGCTGGACGTGTGGCATCGCCCGCTCTGCCTGTGAGTGGACATGTGGCCGCTCCTTCAGCAAGGTCCGAGCAGGCACACGGGGGGAGGGGTTTATTAGTTATTGGGAGCTCCAACGTTAGGCGGGTGATGGAGCCCCTTAGGGAAATAGCGGAAAGGTCGGGGAAGAAGGCAAGTGTTCACTCTGCTTGCCGGGGGGTCTCATCCGAGATGTGGAGGAGGCCCTGCCGGCGGCGATAGAGAGCACTGGTGCACCCGACTGCAAATTGTTGGTCATGTCGGCACCAATGACTCTTGCCGTCTGGGTTCAGAGGACATCCTCCGTTCGTACAGACGGTTGGCGGAATTGGTGAAGGCGGAAAGCCTCGATCGCGGGGTGGAATCAGAGTTAACTATTTGTAGTATCGTTCCCAGAACCGATCGCGGTCCTCTGGTTTGGAGCCGAGTGGAAGGCTTAAAAAAGAGGCTCAGACGATTCTGCGGAGAGCTGGGGTGCAAATTTCTCGACCTCCGTTATCGGGTGGAGAAATGTAGGGTCCCCCTGAATAGGTCAGGCGTGCACTACACGCCGGAAGCGGCTACAAGGGTAGCGGAGTACGTGTGGAGTGCACATGTGGGTTTTTTAGGTTAGACAATTCCCTCCCTAGGCCCGACAAGACGCCTCCTGAGACGCGGCAAGGTAGGAGTAGGCAAAATGCAACGGGGAATAACAATATTAATGTGCTAATAGTAAACTGCAGGAGTGTCTATAGAAAGGTCCCAGAACTGCTCTCATTAATAAACGGTCACAACGCTCATATAGCACTAGGGACAGAAAGTTGGCTGAAACCAGACGTAAACAGTAACGAAATCCTAAACTCAGATAGGAATTTATACCGCAGAGACAGGCTGGACAGTGAAGGGGGAGGTGTGTTTATAGCGATAAGAAGTGCAATAGTATCGAAGGAAATTGACGGAGATCCGAAATGTGACATAATTTGGGTGAAGGTCACGGTTAAAGCAGGCTCAGACTTGGTAATTGGATGTCCCTATAGGCCCCCTGGCTCAGCAGCTGTTGTGGCTGAGCACCTGAAGGATAATTTGGAAAGTATTTCGAGTAGATTTCTTCACCATGTTATAGTTCTGGGTGGAGATTTTAATTTGCCGGATATGGACTGGGAGACTCAAACGTTCATAACGGGTGGCAGGGACAAAGAATCCAGTGAAATTTTTTTAAGTGCTTTATCTGAAAACTACCTTGAGCAGTTAAACAGAGTCGTGGCGATAACATATTAGATCCTCTGGTTACAAACAGACCCGAACTATTTGAAACAGTTAACGCAGAACAGGGAATCAGCGATCATAAAGCGGTTACTGCATCGATGATTTCAACCATGAATAGAAATATTAAAAAAGGTAGGAAGATTTTTCTGTTTAGCAAAAGTTACAAAAAGCAGGTTACAGAGTACCTGACGGCACAACACAAAAGTTTTGTCTCAAGTACAGATAGTGTTGAGGATCAGTGGACAAAGTTCAAAACCATCGCACAATATGCGTTAGATGAGTATGTGCCAAGCAAGATCGTAAGAAATGGAAAGGAGCCACCGTGGTACAACAACCGAGTTAGAAAACTGCTGCGGAAGCAAAGGGAACTTCACAGCAAACATAAACATAGTCAAAGCCTTGCAGACAAACAAAAATTACGCGAAGCGAAATGTAGTGTGAGGAGGGCTATGCGAGAGGCGTTCAATGAATTCGAAAGTAAAGTCTGTGTACTGACTTGGCAGAAAATCCTAAGAAATTTTGGTCTTATGTCAAAGCGGTAGGTGGATCAAAACAAAATGTCCAGACACTCTGTGACCAAAATGGTACTGAAGCAGAAGATGATAGACTAAAGACCGAAATACTAAATGTTTTTTTTTTCCAAAGCTGTTTCACAGAGGAAGACTGCACTGTAGTTCTTTCTCTAGATTGTCGCACAGATGACAAAATGGTAGATATCGAAATAGACGACAGAGGGATGGAGAAACAATTAAAATCACTCAAAAGAGGAAAGGCCGCTGGACCTGATGTGATACGAGTTCGATTTTACAGAGTACGCGAAGGAACTTGCCCCCCTTCCTGTACCGTAGGTCTCTAGAAGAGCTTAGCGTTCCAAAAAATTGGAAAAGGGAACAGGTCATCCCCGTTTTCAAAAAGGGACGCCGAACAGATGTGCAGAACTGTAGACCTATTTCTCTAACGTCGATCAGTTGTAGAATTTTGGAACACGTATTATGTTCGAGTATAATGACTTTTCTGGAGACTAGATCTCTACTCTGTAGGAATCAGCATGGGTTTCGAAAAAGACGGTCGTGTGAAACCCAGCTCGCGCTATTGGTCCATGAGACTCAGAGGGCCATAGACACGGGTTCACAGGTAGATGCCGTGTTTCTTGACTTCAGCAAGGCGTTCGATACAGTTCCCCACAGTCGTTTAATTAACAAAGTAAGAGCATATAGACTATCAGACCAATTGTGTGATTGGATTGAAGAGTTCCCAGATAACAGAACGCAGCATGTCATTTTCAATGAAGAGAAGTCTTCCAAAGTAAGAGTGATTTGAGGTGTGCCGCAGGGGAGTGTCATAGGACCGTTGCTATTCACAATATACATAAATGACCTAGCGGATGACATCGGAAGTTCACTGAGGGTTTTTTTCAGATGATGCTGTGGTGTATCGAGAGGTTGTAACAATGGAAAATTGTACTGAAATGCAGGAGGATCTGCAGCGAATTGACGCATGGTGCAGGGAATGGCAATTGAACCTCAATGTAGACAAGTGTAATGTGCTGCGAATACATAGAAAGATAGATCCCTTATCATTTAGCTACAAAATAGCAGGTCAGCAACTGGAAGCAGTTAATTCCAAAAAATTATCTGGGAGTACGCCTTAGGAGTGATTTAAAATGGAATGATCATATAAAGTCGATCGTCGGTAAAGCAGATACCAGACTGAGATTCATTGGAAGAATCCTAAGGAAATGCAATCCGAAAACAAAGGAAGTAGGTTACAGTACGCTTGTTCGCCCACTGCTTGAATACTGCTCAGCAGTGTGGGATCCGTACCAGATGGGGTTGATGGAGGAGATAGAGAAGATCCAACGGAGAGCAGCGCGATTCGTTACAGGATCATTTAGTAATCGCGAAAGCGTTACGGAGATGATAGATAAACTCCAGTGGAAGATTCTGCAGGAGAGACGCTCAGTAGCTCGGTACGGGCTTTTGTTAAAGTTTCGAGAACATACCTTCACCGAAGAATCAAGCAGTATATTGCTCCCTCCTGCATATATCTCGCGAAGAGACCATGAGGATAATATCAGAGAGATTAGAGCCCACACAGAAGCATACCGACAATCCTTCTTTCCACGAACGATACGAGACTGGAATAGAAGGGAGAACCGATAGAGGTACTCAGGGTACCCTCCCCCGTCAGGTGGCTTGCGGAGTATGGATGTAGATGTAGACGTACTGCTGTAATCTTCTTTGGTCAACAGTGGATTAAAAACTGAACAATAATTCCATGGAGTACTTACTGGAAGCACAAAAAAAAGAAAGATCGCAAGCGCATGTGAACCAGTGTACTGTTCCAAATCACTTTTACTCAGATGCGATGAAAGAATTCTGGACCTCTGCTGTTTTCTTTGGTTGGAAGTATTCACTCCACCACAATTACACATCTTCGTCGAAAATAAATGCTTTGTGAGTAGACGAGTAGGTTACTACTCGTGAACAGCGTAGTCTGGGTCTGGTTAACCTTTCAGGAACTAAACCCCTGGAGTTTTTGATACAAGGAGCTATTTAACCTTCATTTCGACTGTCGCATTATTAAATAATTATCACTATTGTGCAAGAAACAATAGTGACCATATAAGGAACCGGTCTAACTCGATCTTTTAGTAACTTTTGTGATATCTATTTGCACTGTAGGAAGTTAATAACGATGCGGAATACAATAAAAATGCTCTCTGTGGAAGCACTTCTAAAAGTTAATTAGAAACACGTTCGCAAGGTCTGTTGAAATTATTATGAAACGATATGGATACGTAACTGCAACTGCATTTAAAGAGAAGGATATAAATTTATTTTTTAAATGAAAAGGTGTGTGCTGATGTATAAATTACCAATTAAACTCAAACGGCACATTGTTTTGTCATCATAACGAAATTATTTTGCAAATAATGCAGAAATGTTCACGCCGATGACTGTATTTACTTAATAAACCACCAATCTTTTTCAGTGCATTATTTCACATATAGATATGATCTTACACTTTACATTTTTCGAATGATATTTCGCAATTCTGAAGGTATGAGACACATTCTTAACGAGACAGACGCGGCCATGAACATTCATGATTAAGGTTTCCGAAAACTACTCAGGAAAATTTCTCGATTGTTTCTCCTAAGACGTAGCAGTCAATTTTTCTTCGTCTTCTTACCACTGCTGCTTCTGTCTCCGAAGGCTCATTCAATGAAACATCAGGGATGGGTTGAAGTTCCTTATCTAAGGAGAGGTATGTCAAGTCTTCTCTTTCGTTTCATTTCAGTGTTTCTGTTTTTTATAAACATTCCATATGATAGTGAATAATTTGAGGCCATTACGGATTGTCGGTTGTTGAGTAAAAGTGGGACTGAACTTGGTTACTGAAGCAAATGAAAACGAGAGATTAGGCCCTGCTAAGGTTCCGCTAAGGCGTTTTATTATAACAGAATACTTTATTCGTCACTGCTGGCAAATTTTTACCACTCTGTCATTATCAAGTGTCATGATCGCTTGATAATGACCGTTTGAATCAAACGTTTTGTTGCAGTAACACAGCTTAATTACGATGTCCTTTAACCGATATCTGAGAACCATGGGTCCAAGTGTAAGACACACGATTAAAGTGAGATGTTAAGCGTACTGAAGCACATAACGAAGTCTTGGGCGTGGCATTGGATATCACATGTAAGCGGTGCACAGCGATTTTTCTTCAGAGCGAACTGTTTTAGATGTTTCACGCTGCAATGGGAGCGTTGCTGGTGTCTTCTACTCTAAAACTAATTAAAAAGTGGTAACTTCCTTTCTGATTTTTATGCCAGTTTGAGTATTAAAAAGGTTTGGAAGTTAAAAACTACCCTGTTAACTTCAGCCAGTGCTGTTCAGATGATAGAAACATAAGTGTGTGAGCCAATTGTTATACTCAGGGACAAATTTATCTGCGTTGTTGGATGGATTGACAAAACGTAGATATTATGTACATTATTTATTTTGTGGTAACATACTACAGGATGCTGACTTTTGTTCGTGGAATACTGTAGACAATGCCATGTAATGCCCTAGTAATCTTCTTCACTTACTGAAGAAATCTTATCATTTCAGTGAATTTCACAGAACACCCTTCATAACACTCGCCTCTCCCTGGGATTTATTCAGTAAAATGGTTCAAAAGACTCTGAGCACTATGGGACTTAACATCTGAGGTCATAAGTCCCCTAGAGCTTAGAACAACTTTAACCTAAGGACATCAAACACATCCATGCCCGAGGCAGGATTCGAACCTGCGACCGTAGAGGTCGCGCGGTTCCAGACTGAAGCGCATAGAACTGCTCGGCCACATCGGCCGGCTTCATTCAGTATTGAGTGCCGGCCTGGGTGGCCGAGCGGTTCTAGGCGCTACAGTCTGAAACCACGCGACCGCTACGGTAACACCAACACGCAAATATGACAAAATATTCTGGTGAACTCCTGCAGCACAGCAAAATTAACTGGTACTTCCAGGTGTAAACTAGGTAACCAACAGGGAAGCCGTATTGCACACTAAACACAGAAAAACAACAACTCCGTGATCCATTTATGACCTATCGACATCCTATATGACAGTCTCGGCTGCAGCTCGCCGGAAAGACTTCGCAGATGCCCAGCCCTGGAGTACCCCTCCCCGAAAGGACTCTTTATGACGACCTAAGCTATGAACCTGTACTGAGCATTGCACGATACTCAAAACTAGCATCCATGATTTGTCGCTAATGGCAAGAAAACCGCTACTGCTGTTACTGCGCTTGCCTTGGCACTTTATTCCCTCCGCTCTTAAAACTGCTACCCTTCGTCCGATTTTCGTCCTCTGTCTCCTCGATGCGACCGTATTAGTGAGTAACCCTATCCAGACGCAAGGACAACATCACGGCCGCACTTCCCGTGAAGTCCTCGATAAGTAACTAAGAAATACGGAGGTGACAGAAAATCTTTTCAGGTGGTCACCACGTCGGTGTGGGCGTGCAGGGGATTTGTATGCCCCAACCCAGTCTGCATTGTTGTCAGATTCGCCCCTGAAGTTAGACTATTCCGGGTGGTGATGGGGGGAGGGAGGAGGGGGAGGGTTGGACTTTGTAAGCTGTTGCTTCTACTAATGATTCAACAAGGATCGTCAGATGTCACAGCGTCAATGAATAATACAAAATAGAGAAATACATCCACGTATATATACTTATATGTACGTTGATCGGAAGCTATCTCTTATTTAAAAGCAGATTTGCACCACAGACTTGTTGTAAGACGCAGTGACTGTCACATGTAATTATGGTTGATGGCCTCGGCTAATCTATATTCAGGTGATATGGGATTACCTAGTTACCAAAATGATATCAAGAGGAAAACGATTACTGCACATTTATTTTACACACACGGGAAAACTAAATATAACGAACATCTTCATTCAAAGAACTTGTAACTGTCAGTTACAAGTAATACATATGTGGCAAGTCCCCAAAGTACTGGCAAACACAGCAAAAAAGAGGCATTATTCCCAGAGATCGTGATGACTAGACCTTAAATGATGTGGCAGAAACAACCGTTTTACCCCTGGTTTTAAGGAGAGGTTAGGCATGCACCGCAATTAATACGTCCACTTGGCAAGTTAATGAGCGAGTCACGGTAACTCAGTATCCACTGTAGTAACTGTTGACTCCCAAATCGTGAGTAAACTGAAATGGTAAATTGAAGAGTCATGACTGCAACTGTGAAGTGACTCAGACTTGGTCTCAAGGTTTCTAAACGCCACAAGATGCTAATTTGAGTTCCTAACACTTACCAATCCTACTACCGTCTCGGATCTTGAACGAACACCAGTTGCTCTCCATCAGATTCAGAGCCAGAAAGCAGCTGCTGTACACCGTCCTCATTAACAGAATACTTTTTCCACCGATCCCCAGAACATAAATGCCCTGTGTGCCAATCTCTGACACCAAATACCTTCTGTACTTTTCATAAGTCTGACGTCTCACCAAAAATAATTCCGCGAACAATCCACTAGAGCTCTTGCTTATTTTTTGACCTATCGGAAGAGAGAATATTTTACGCATGGCTTACCTCCTCTCATCTTATGAGCCTCAGAAATTTCCACGCCGCGTATTAGCGGCCAATGAGAGTTCTTATCTCAGCGTTACCCTATGAGATGTGAGCAAAGGTTCGCCATCTTCCTCTGCCTTTCAGACGATTTTTAAAATCATAGTAACTAAGCCACAAACATTCCTGTGCTTCTGGAGAACACCTTTCACAAAGCTCAGTGTGGCAAGGGTGTAACTTCCTAGTCACTCAACACGCAGTCAACTCTTGGTTGGCGTCCGCAAGTCTGTCATGCGCGTAACCCATCGCAAGTTCTGAAGCTGTCTCCTTGCG
This sequence comes from Schistocerca cancellata, assembly GCF_023864275.1. Taxonomy (NCBI): domain Eukaryota; kingdom Metazoa; phylum Arthropoda; class Insecta; order Orthoptera; family Acrididae; genus Schistocerca; species Schistocerca cancellata. The sequence continues at coordinate 173,604,226 of NC_064631.1, forward strand.
ACTTGAGATAGCGTGTCTACAGGAGGCGTAATTCTGCCATTAATTGGGAGACTGTCCACCACAGCACACTCCATCGAAATCATGGTGTGACGGACGACTGGCAAGGTTGAGAAGGAGTCGTAAGAGACCTGCCAAGGCAGAGTGTTCTGTATACGTTACGTGATGGTCTCCATTGTCTGAGAAAGACAAAAGACCGCTCTTCCCATACGGGCACCCGAGTAAAGTGAGAATTCAATACATCAGATGAAAATACTATTATTTCAATAGACCCTGACTCGCTTATTTCTTGCCCTGTCAAGAGGAGTATCGCGTTGTCCATCTACACTCCTGGAAATGGAAAAAAGAACACATTGACACCGGTGTGTCAGACCCACCATACTTGCTCCGGAGGGCTGTACAAGCAATGATCACACGCACGGCACAGCGGACACACCAGGAACCGCGGTGTTGGCCGTCGAATGGCGCTAGCTGCGCAGCATTTGTGCACCGCCGCCGTCAGTGTCAGCCAGTTTGCCGTGGCATACGGAGCTCCATCGCAGTCTTTAACACTGGTAGCATGCCGCGACAGCGTGGACGTGAACCGTATGTGCAGTTGACGGACTTTGAGCGAGGGCGTATAGTGGGCATGCGGGAGGCCGGGTGGACGTACCGCCGAATTGCTCAACACGTGGGGCGTGAGGTCTCCACAGTACATCGATGTTGTCGCCAGTGGTCGGCGGAAGGTGCACGTGCCCGTCGACCTGGGACCGGACCGCAGCGACGCACGGATGCACGCCAAGACCGTAGGATCCTACGCAGTGCCGTAGGGGACCGCACCGCCACTTCCCAGCAAATTAGGGACACTGTTGCTCCTGGGGTATCGGCGAGGACCATTCGCAACCGTCTCCATGAAGCTGGGCTACGGCCCCGCACACCGTTAGGCCGTCTTCCGCTCACGCCCCAACATCGTGCAGCCCGCCTCCAGTGGTGTCGCGACAGGCGTGAATGGAGGGACGAATGGAGACATGTCGTCTTCAGCGATGAGAGTCGCTTCTGCCTTGGTGCCAATGATGGTCGTATGCGTGTTTGGCGCCGTGCAGGTGAGCGCCACAATCAGGACTGCATACGACCGAGGCACACAGGGCCAACACCCGGCATCATGGTGTGGAGAGCGATCTCCTACACTGGCCGTACACCACTGGTGATCGTCGAGGGGACACTGAATAGTGCACGGTACATCCAAACCGTCATCGAACCCGTCGTTCTACCATTCCTAGACCGGCAAGGGAACTTGCTGTTCCAACAGGACAATGCACGTCCGCATGTATCCCGTGCCACCCAACGTGCTCTAGAAGGTGTAAGCCAACTACCCTGGCCAGCAAGATCTCCGGATCTGTCCCCCATTGAGCATGTTTGGGACTGGATGAAGCGTCGTCTCACGTGGTCTGCACGTCCAGCACGAACGCTGGTCCAACTGAGGCGCCAGGTGGAAATGGCATGGCAAGCCGTTCCACAGGACTACATCCAGCATCTCTAAGATCGCCTCCATGGGAGAATAGCAGCCTGCATTGCTGCGAAAGGTGGATATACACTGTACTAGTGCCGACATTGTGCATGCTCTGTTGCCTGTGTCTATGTGCCTGTGGTTCTGTCAGTGTGATCATGTGATGTATCTGACCCCAGGAATGTGTCAATAAAGTTTCCCCTTCCTGGGACAATGAATTCACTGTGTTCTTATTTCAATTTCCAGGAGTGTATATTACATTAAAAGGAGTTGGTCACTAGGGTGGTTATAATTAAACTTTCCATATTTAACACGCTATAACACGGAAACTAATTACTGTAAGAGTACCAAGCTTGGTAGCATTAATGTCAAGGACATGGGGAAGTGAAATGAGGCAGAATAAATACAATTGAAACACTTTTAATGTGCTGCTAAGGTACATCATAGCATTACACACCGGTATCATTACTGTCACAAAAGGGGCTCAATATGGCGCCCATCTGTGTCCAGAAGAGCCTGAAAGCGCAGGATTGTATTGTGCACAGAAGAACGAAGCACGTCCGTAGATATGCTGGCTATCTCTCTCGATATGCTGTGCTTCAGGTCAGCACATGTGTAAACCCTGGTAAACCCTTTCCTTCAGGTAGCCCCACAACCAGAAATTACAGGGACTGACATCAGGTGATCGTGCCGGCCGAGCAAGATCGGTTGATAACTCGATCGTTTCCAAATGTGTTTCGGAGAAGCAGGTGAACTTGACGAGCGATGTGCGGTAGGTCCCCGTCTAACATCAAAACTGTTGAGTTCAATACGCCTCTCTCCTGTGGGGCGGATAAAACATGCTGGCGAAGCATATTGCAGCAACGCTCCCATTCGCACTGCACGTCTTGGTCTATGAGCGGCAACATGATCAAAAAAGAATGGGCCACTGGTGAACGTAGCCGTGAAGCCACACCATACGGTGACACGTTCACTATACAGAGGAACTTCATGCACAGTGACTGGAGGTGAAAATCCCCACACTCGGCAATTCAGTGTGTGCATCTTACCAGTAAGAGAAAAATGCGTTTCGTCTGTCCACAGGATGGTTCACAGGTTCACGACCAGCCCTCGTCAACTTCAATCCTTGCGAGAATGTGGAGAGCGAAGTCAACACGTCGTTGTGCGGCCTATGGTGCAAGCTGCTGTACGATATGGATCTTGTACAGATACCATTTGAGAATGGTTTGAAGCGCCTTCCGTACAGTGGACCGGAGGACGTTGAACTGTCGTGACTCAGCACGCGCACTGCCTTACGATCGAGAGTTGCGCGCCGTGTCGTCTGCGATAGCAACAGAGATTTCATCAAGCATCGGTGCTGCAATCGGTCATCGGCCTCTTCCCGGAGCGACGCCCAGTTCTCTAGTTTATTAGAACTTCATCACGCTCCGCACAGGGGGTGGAGAAAGAGGACTCTTCCGTAATCCTTTCAGGAGCCGTTATTCTCGAAGTGCAACTGTAGCATTACTGTCGTTTTGATAATAGAGCTTCACCAATAATACCCTGCCCCTTTTCTCCAAGCTCATGTTGACTCATCAACAAGTGCATTGCGACTGCCCAGGTGTGTGAGAGTATGAATCACGATGACAGATGACGGTAGCTGGAACTGGACGGTGGCGCTGTGACTCATGGAAATCATGCATCCTATACTCTGCACATTAATGCTATCAAATTTGGTACCCGTACAGTAATTAGTTTCCGTGTTAAATAGGGAAAGTTTAATTATATCAACAAGTACTTTTGCCCTCTTTATGTTCGCTCTGAAATTACTTGTGTAAATCAATGTTAAATGAAAAATTGTAGTAGGCGGCAGTCACTGTGAAGTTGTGAGACACACGCCAGCATCTTCCTATACTCACTTTATCAATTTAGTCATCCATTGGCAGATTTAATTTGTATTAGCTAGATTAGGAAATGATTCGGAATGCGAACGTATATCGACCAGGTACTTAATATTCATTACTTTTGTACTAATATACATTACTTTCGTATTTAGTGTGCTGCAGCCGGCCGCGGTGGTCTCGCGGTTCTAGGCGCGCAGTCCGGAACCGCGCGACTGCTACGGTCGCAGGTTCGAATCCTGCCTCGGGCATGGATGTGTGTGATGTCCTTAGGTTAGTTAGGTTTAAGTAGTTCTAAGTTCTATGGGACTGATGACCACAGATGGTAAGTCCCATAGTGCTCAGAGCCATTTGAACCATTTAGTGTGCTGCTGCCTCTTGAGGATGGAATGCGAAACAAGTTTGTAAAGCAATGGTTTTAGAGTCAACAGAACTGAATTACAATTTCGTGATGCGTCATTTTACAGTTAAGAACTAGAGTGAAAAATATAAACATAATCTATGGTTTTTTACTTTTTTCATTACAATCAATGGAACAATAATATTTCTGCACCAGAATCACAAAGCTGAGTGAGACCAATTAACTGATGTAACTCTTTTGTTAGATCGACAACAAATTTCAGAGTAAAGATACATTAATTGGGAATTTTGGGCTATGCGACCGTTTGAATGTCAAGACCGCTGGAAGTTTACTCTACTGTCCACAGTAAAATTCCAAAACCGAGGTTAGCACAGCTTTCGATGGGAACGTTCATCAAGCTATAAATCAGACCAAATGAATTTCAACGAGCAGAGATTCTGTGTAGTGCAAAGAATGTTTAAGCCTTTGAAAAGCCTGACAAACACGAATATTCACCAGAAATGCTTATGTTTGTTATATCCCCAAAAGAGTTATATCACTGTATTGGTCTCAGATCTGCTAGTCAGGCGTAAACATACCATACGGAAGGTGGCCCTTGTTCTCAGTGTTTAACGAAATTATGAAACGTATTGATCAGGTGCCAAGAAATTAGAAACATCATGTCAAAAGCTGTTTGAGATATAATAACCAGGCGTCTCATCCTATACAGAATAAGATGGTATAAATTGTATGAACTAGGTGTTTAATGTACTTCTGTTGTATTGTACTTTTGCATACTGAACTCATTACCTACGGAAACCACGGGGCTGAAATTTGCTTTGTGCTGCTCAAACGTAGTTGGCCCCTACCTATACCAACACCACTGTGCCTGTCACTCAATCTATACTCCACCACTCTGCATAGAGGATGTGAAACAGAAACTAACAGGAACGCTAAGGTCACCAGCCCCCAATCTGCAATAAACACACGTAAGTCAAGATAAAAAAAAATTTGCGATTGTCGCATAATACTTACAATACTACTTTTTATTGCAATTGTCACGTCACACTTACAACACATTCTATTAACTTTGCAGAAGCGCTGTTTATATTTATTGTGTCATTATTTGCACAAAAGCTGCTAGGTTCGAATTCCCGGATAGGGAAAACTTCAGTCAATGAAGCAAATGTTCACATGTGTGTGAAATCTTACAGGACTTAACTGTTAAGGTCCAGTCCCTAAGCTTAGACACTACGTAACCTAAATTATTCTAAGGACAAACACACACACACACACACACACACACACACACACACACACACACACACATGCCCGAGGGAGGACTCGAACCTCCGCCGGGTCCAACCTCACAGTCCATGACTGCAGCGCCTTAGAGCCAATGAAGCAAGGTAAATGAAACATAACCTGTTACCACTGTTGTGCACCAGTATAATAAAACGTATATGCCAGTTCGCGAGTGCCGAGGAAGAAGTCCTGTGCACCTGCTGTTTTTAAGCACCCTGAACGAAGTAATTTTTCGAGTGGTATTCCCACCTGTCCAGCTTGTCCATCAAATGCTTGTGCCATCGAATCAGTGACCGATTTTAATGTAATTTTATATGGAAAATTCGTAGCAGATTTAAACTGTGCGCCGAGTCGAGACTCAAACTCAGGACCTTTGCCTTTCATGGGCAAGTGCTCTACCAATTGTTCTATCCAGGCATGTCTCACGACCCGTACACACAGCTTTTCTTCTGCCAGTACATCCTCTCCTACCTTCGAAACTTCACAGAAGTTCCCCTGCGAAGCATTGGAGTAGCACTCCTGAAAGAAATGGCTCTGAGCACTATGGGACTTAACTTCTGTGGTCATCAGTCCCCTAGAACTTAGAACTACTTAAACCTAACTAACCTAAGGACATCACACAACACCCAGCCATCACGAGGCAGAGAAAATCCCTGACCCCGCCGGGAATTGAACCCGGGAACCCGGGCGTGGGAAGCGAGAACGCTACTGCACGACCACGAGATGCGGGCACTCCTGAAAGAAAAGATATTACGGAGACAAGGCTTATATTAACTGCAGCTTTCAAAGTTATCTTACCAGGTGAAGAAGCAAACAGTCTTCGTTGCAGGGTTGTAATTATTATTTATTTACCAATGAGACCCTTTGCCTGGTTCAGGTATCTTCAGATTGACAGGTGCTTGATGGTGTTTGGGCACATTGGGATACTGAGCATACAGATCGTCCCAGCACTTCACTACCCTTGTCAAATATTTGGAATCACTGGGCGGTGTCCCTGTTGAGGCGTGCGACATAGTCCACTAAATACAAAACATGATCAGGCCTTTGTAGATCTGTCACCATTAAAACAGGTCAGAGGTGTATTTGCACATATCTGGGCGATGCAATTAGCAGTGGGCATGGTAACACACGTCTTACCAGATGGGAGACCGACTCTCTTTGCCTATATGTCTCGAAGTTAGGAAGTAATCTTATTAAACAAAATGTTAGGAATACAAGTACAGATATATTAAGCCGATTTTTCGTGGCCACAACCAAATAAAACACGTTCTGGGCTCGAAGAAAGATACGATGACAAGGTTCATGCCGCCAGAGTTTATGAAATCGGGTGCGAATGTGGACTGGTGAATGTAGGTGAGAGTGGGCGTCCAAGGTTATCTGAACGCGAGAGATATGTCCGTCTCAAACAATACAACAAATCAGCCGTGGCAGAACACTAGGAACAATGCAGGATGAAGATCAAATTTCTAGAGGCCAGCGTACTGGCGACACAGCCGTTTAGTTTGAGGAGGAAGATTATAGAGGCTATAGAAATAACCAAGCGACCCGACAACATGAATAGAGAAGACGGGTACCGACTTCAAGCGTCTTGTCTGCCAGCAGTGAGAGCTTTGCGGAAAGACAGCTCTTGAAAAGCAACAGGAGCGCGGCAGGCCACAACGGCGGTGAGAACACTGAGTGCTGACGCGCCCTAGTCGATACTAGACAGTTAGTAAACAATGCTCCGCTTCACTCGTCGCTCAGTTTCCTATTCGCTGATTTCCACCAATGGCAAGCAATAAAGGAAACTCCAATGGGAAACGCCCATTTCCGCCAATGACAACACGCAATGCTAAGACCAATAAAGGAACACCTAATACCCTTCCTCTTCACCATCATGTCCAATGACAGCACTTTTTTTCCTTTATTCAATTTCGATTCCTCCCCCCAAAAAAAGGGGGGGGGGGCGTTGACAGCAGCTTAATATGCCGCTATACAGCCTACAGAAGAGTTAAGATACATAATGAGAAGATAACACATAATAAAAACCAGGCAATAAAACGGTGACTTTTAAAAATTATAAAATGGTTGAAAGTTGTAGAAGAGAAAAGAAAAACAAGGGGCTGACGATGCTAATGAAGACATACAGTAAGTATACAGGCACAATTTAAAAAACACGGTGACAGTTTGGCTTCTATTCGCAAAAGATAAAAAAAACACCCCTAGCGACAGTATGGTTTCTGTTCGCAACACTTAAAAAAGGGGATGCATAGCACTGAACACTGACTTAACCACCGCACACTAAAGATAACACACCACAGCCTAGGCATATGGAAAGGGGGTGGGGGGAGTGGACCCGGACAGATGAGGGGGGAAAAAGGGGGGAGAAGAGGGAAAGAAAAAGGGGGTTGCCGATGGAGGGAGAGGACACAGAAAAGGGTGGGGGGAAACAGGGCAGACACGAGAAAGAGTGAGGAAGGCAATGGAGGGGAAAGCAGAAGGATTTGGAGAGGAGAAAGGAGTCAAAGAGAGGGTAGGTGGGGAAAAAGCAGGATGGAAGGAGGGGCAGAGGGAGCCTGGGAAAAGGATAGTGGGAGGCATGGGGAGATGAGGATCAGAGTTGATAGGAGGGATGAATGGAGGGAGAGAGGGCGTCATCCAGGAGGGGGCGTTGATGCAAGCCACCTTGGGAAGGGAGATGAAGGGTGTAGAGGTGGAGGTTAAGGGGGACACAATGGTGAAGACATGGCAGCAGGTGGGGATTGGAGAGGAGAGGAGCAACCAGGGGACAGTGGGAGGTGTAGAGGAAAAGGAGCAGATGGGGGGGGGGGGGAAACAAGTCATAGAGGATCTGTATGGGGGACAGAAGGTGTATACAGAAGGTGAGGCAGAGTGCATGTCGCTCGAAGATCTAGAGGGACTTACAGAATTAGGGGTGGGGAGGGGGCGATATCCAGGTGGGACTGGCACAACCACAGATGGGATGGATTAAGGATTTGTAGGTGTGGAGGTTGGTAGAGGGCCTCAACCCCCATGTCCAGCCAAAGAGGAGGATAAGGAGATGGACACAGTTGTGGGCTTTCGATTGGATGGAGCAGAGATGAGGGATCCAGGTGAGGTGACAGTCAATGGTGAGTCCAAGACAGGTGAGGGTGGGAGAGGGTGGACAGATGGGTTCAGATGGTAAGTGATAAATCATGGAGCCGGAAGGAGCGAGTGGTATGACCTACGACGATCACCTGGGTCTTGGAAGGATTGATTTTGAGGAGCCACTGGTTGCACCATATGGCAAAAAGGTTAAGGTCATTCTGGAGAAAGCACTGGGACCGTTGAAGGGTAGGAGTGAGGGCAAGGAAGGCGTTGTCATCGGCACACTGCAGGAAGTGGACTGGAGAATGGGCAGTAGGGGCATATCTGCTGTGTACAGAAGGTAGAGGAGAGGTGAGAGGATAGAGCCCTGGGTCACACCCACAAAGGGGTGGAAGGTACAGGAATCGGCGTTATGGATGGTAACGTAGGAGGGTTGGTGGGAGAGAAAGGAGACAATCGGATGGACATAGGTGATAGGTAGGGCATAGATCTGGAGTTTAAACAGGAGACTGACATGCCATATGCTGTCTTAGGCCTTTTCGAGGTCTATGGAGACAAAAATGGTGGTGTGATGGCAATTAAGCTGGAGGGAGAAGAGATGGGTGAGGCACAGGAAGGGCAAAAGCCACATTGGGTATTAGGGTAGGAGGTGGTGTCAGTGGAGATGGTGATGGATGCGCCTGGTAAGGATGGATTCTAAGAGATTGCTGAACACCAAGATGAGACATGTAGCGTGATATAAAGAGGCATCAGATGGAGGCTTGTTAGGATTGGGGAACATCAGGAAACAGGTTTTCCACATGTTGTGGTAGAAAGCCAGTAGCAAGGATTACATTGTAGAGAATGGCAAGGACTGCAAGGAAGGAAGGAGGGCCGTGTTTGAGATGGCAGTAGGTAACACAGCCGCGGCCAGGGGTGCTGTTACGTTTAGTGCAGGGTGTGAAGCTGATGTCCTGTGTAGTGATGGGACTGTTAAGTTCTGATGGTGGTGTGTGGCTCAAATACTGGAAGAAAGAAGAGGAGGAGGCATGCACTGGGCCGGGACACTGAAGAAGACACAGACCATGCGCCAGGGCAATTCTAGTTCATAAAAGACGCAGAAATGTAAGTCTGTATACGAATTTGTAATAAAAAGAAGTTTTAAACCTCAATATCTCTGAACTACATTTTTAGCAATAAATAACCCGTTGTCTAAAAATGTTCTGAGACATGAAATTTTCACAGAATGCCAAGTGTGAGATTCAACACATATGGAACTAGAATAATTAAAATATCCTGAGTTGTTTTGTTTTTATGTTCACTTATTTACAAAATTATATCAAAAAAAGTAAGTGTTTGAAAAAAAAACAAGACCCACAATACAATTTTAGTAGTAATTCTGGTTCAGTGGTTCTAGAAAGGTCCATTCAATAATTATGGAAAGTTGTAAGATGGTTCTTAAAATGTTTCCAACATAATACGTCAGAAAATTCGATATTGTAACATTTGCAGCATGGGACATACAATGTCTCCTTAAGAATTGCCTGTATACCTCCATGCATACCCTAATCCACCCAGTATGTTTCCTTGAGAAATACGTCGTATTTCCCCAAGATTTTTTTTCTTTCTCAAATTCGAATGGAGTATGACCCCCTGTACGATCCTAGAAACATCCAAATGATGCTTTAGCTTCCCAGTGACTACCTAGCCTGTAGGAAGCCTCTTGACATGCCACAGCAGTGTTCATAATGGTTCTCTGGTGAGTGTAATCTGACTGCAGGAAAAAAGTACTCTCCTTGCAATTAGCCAATTAATTTGATGTCAGTGACGTGCTTCTGGGTGGTGTAGGAGAGGACGAGAGTACCATGGATTTGCGAATTGGAGTGGTGATCAGGCGATTTTCCATTGCAGCGACATCTTTTAACTAAATTTCAATCTCCCGCCTACACAGGTAGGTGTGGCCATCATACTATAATCAGCTATATTACCGAATTTATAAAGTGATACATAGTGTTAACCTCGTGTTTGCAAACTCCTATGCGCTGCTATTTGCTTTCCTTAAGAGGCCTCATAGGTTACGAAGCATCTACCTGCCTTAAAAAGAGTTCGAAAGTGAGGAGGTAGAGCTTGCCTTTAACACTCTGTCATGAGACAAAAATGAGTTAAATATTCTAGTCCAGTATTGCAGGACGTAACAGATATCAAGACGATAAGAATGGATTTTTTCTTGACAAGAGAATATTTAAAGAAAATATCGCCTATGGCATATTGTTGTACAGGAACCTCACAACAAATAACGACATTTTGGCAATGGGAAAGCGCTTGTATGCTAAGATTCCTTCTGTCCTTGAAAGCAACTCCTATAAGAGGGAGGAATATACATTTCACATGAGAATGGACAACAACACTGTCTCGGATTGGGTAAAACTGAGGAGAGTGTATGTCAGGAATGGAACTACAGTTACAACTATTTGTCCAAGCCACGCCTGCTTCTCTTGCAGTGTGCACAGCTAGTGGCACGGGCGGTCACAGTGGCTTGGCCAACTGGAAGCTGTGCCAACCAGTTAGTTACAAAGAAAGGCTCCAGCTAGTCAGCTGTTGCCCACAGCTGCCAAGACATGTCCCAGCAGCAGCGCTCATGGGGGCAGTCTGATTGGCTGAATAACAAACTGATCACTATGCTGACTGAGAAGCAATAGAAGGGGATGTGTGTGCTGCATTTATTCTCTGATTTTTAAGTGGAAATTTGAGAAGATTCAATATGGATTGCATTTGTGCTGGACGATTGTTATTTCTTCGTGTAAACCAAACAGTTGACAGCTGGGTGGTCAAAGTGACTGTCTCTGCGGCCTATGAGCCATTGGTATGGCTGGTGTGTGGATAATTGGAGATGAGTTAGCAATTGCCAGTTGGCAGATATGGGTGACGGTCTCAGGTCCTCAACCAGCTGCCGGATGGGGTGGCCGAGCGGTTCTAGGCGCTACAGTCCTAGGGGACTGATGACCTCAGAAGTTAAGTCCCAAAGTGCTCAGAGACGTTTAAACCATTTGAACCTCACCCAGCCAGTGCGGTTGTGGCTGCCGGCACTGCTGTGGTCAGTGGACAGCTGCCATGCCCCACCTCGTTTTATCCTAATGTGGACAATTGTTGTGCTCTTAAAAGTGACCGTGAGTGGCTATCAGATCCGTTCATAACTGTGGGCAGATAATCGTGTGTAGTACAGTACTCAGCATACAACCTATGTTAATCAGTCTACTATAATCAGAGAAAGTAGTTTACCATATGAAAATAATTGTTGCAAAAGGAACCGAATATTTGCTGTTGTAAAGTAAATACCACAAAAATGTATGCAAAGTTACTTGTAACTCACTTTGAAATGACGACATTTAACAATTTGGTGACTAATACAGATGTGCAACAGACATAAAACTACCCAACGAAGATGTCAGCATTGACATAAGCATCAAACGTATACTCGATGTTAAAATACATTAATCATGCAAACACACACTGCAATATTACTATTATATGAAAAAAAATTGTCAAGCATGGAAGACGCTAATCCACTGTGGTGATAGGTTTTGGAAACTATAATACACTCCTGGAAATGGAAAAAAGAACACATTGACACCGGTGTGTCAGACCCACCATACTTGCTCCGGACACTGCGAGAGGGCTGTACAAGCAATGATCACACGCACGGCACAGCGGACACACCAGGAACCGCGGTGTTGGCCGTCGAATGGCGCTAGCTGCGCAGCATTTGTGCACCGCCGCCGTCAATGTCAGCCAGTTTGCCGTGGCATACGGAGCTCCATCGCAGTCTTTAACACTGGTAGCATGCCGCGACAGCGTGGACGTGAACCGTATGTGCAGTTGACGGACTTTGAGCGAGGACGTATAGTGGGCATGCGGGAGGCCGGGTGGACGTACCGCCGAATTGCTCACCACGTGGGGCGTGAGGTCTCCACAGTACATCGATGTTGTCGCCAGTTGTCGGCGGAAGGTGCACGTGCCCGTCGACCTGGGACCGGACCGCAGCGACGCACGGATGCACGCCAAGACCGTAGGATCCTACGCAGTGCCGTAGGGGACCGCACCACCACTTCCCAGCAAATTAGGGACACTGTTGCTCCTGGGGTATCGGCGAGGACCATTCGCAACCGTCTCCATGAAGCTGGGCTACGGTCCCGCACACCGTTAGGCCGTCTTCCGCTCACGCCCCAACATCGTGCAGCCCGCCTCCAGTGGTGTCGCGACAGGCGTGAATGGAGGGACGAATGGAGACGTGTCGTCTTCAGCGATGAGAGTCGCTTCTGCCTTGGTGCCAATGATGGTCGTATGCGTGTTTGGCGTCGTGCAGGTGAGCGCCACAATCAGGACTGCATACGACCGAGGCACATAGGGCCAACACCCGGCATCATGGTGTGGGGAGCGATCTCCTACACTGGCCGTACACCATTGGTGATCGTCGAGGGGACACTGAATAGTGCACGGTACATCCAAACCGTCATCGAACCCATCGTTCTACCATTCCTAGACCAGCAAGGGAACTTGCTGTTACAACATGACAATGCACGTCCGCATGTATCCCGTGCCACCCAACGTGCTCTAGAAGGTGTAAGTCAACTACCCTGGCCAGCTAGATCTCCGGATCTGTCCCCCATTGAGCATGTTTGGGACTGGATGAAGCGTCGTCTCACGCGGTCTGCACGTCCAGCACGAACGCTGGTCCAACTGAGGCGCCAGGTGGAAATGGCATGGCAAGCCGTTCCACAGGACTACATCCAGCATCTGTACGATCGTCTCCATGGGAGAATAGCAGCCTGCATTGCTGCGAAAGGTGGATATACACTGTACTAGTGCCGACATTGTGCATGCTCTGTTGCCTGTGTCTATGTGCCTGTGGTTCTGTCAGTGTGATCATGTGATGTATCTGACCCCAGGAATGTGTCAATAAAGTTTCCCCTTCCTGGGACAATGAATTCACGGTGTTCTTATTTCAATTTCCAGGAGTGTAATTATGGATATAAACTTAACCATCTCTTTGATATAATTGGCTTGTATTAGCTTCAATGCCATTTTCTCTAACTACTCAGACGTGATCTTTTATCCAATAGATAGCCTATATTTAAAGAATTACACTTTCGAGATATACAGTCACTTTTGCCAGCACTTTATAACTTTGACAGAAAAGGTCGTGACACTCAAAATCAACTGGTAAAATTTTGTGTGTAGCTTCAATATCCACCACAGTAGTTACTTTCCTTAAAACAAAAATATTCACAGTACCTTTTGTTGTCCGCGTCTGCTATACAGCGTCCCATTCATGCAGTATATTTTAGTGATTTTAGCTGGTAATTACCATTCACTTATCTTACTTTTTTCCATGTATTCACCGTAAGTAGTCAAAGCTATAACCCAGATTCAACTAGCTTATACAGTATAGGAAATAATTATTGGTGCTTTCTAAGTTTTTAATGAAATTAGGAAATTGTTAAAGCTGTTTGCTTTGTATAAAGGCCATAAAAATATATTAGTCCGCTTTTACATTTCGTCAGCGATCGTGACTTTCACAAGATGAATTCGTATCCCACAACACATGATATACTACACTTCACAAACGGAATTATGCTTGAGTCTTTTACTTCCTGGTGAGCACATTTTATCACTGTGAGCGAGTAACGCTACCTGAAAAATACTTTGCAGCAAATAATAGTACATTTGTAGTATCTATTGTCACTATCCTTGGCTAGTATTATGTTCCTCGAAGTTGCAGAGTGCATATAGCAAGCCAGTGCACACTATTTATAAATTAATGAATAAATATAGCCACTTCTTATTAGTTGGAATTCAGCTACTCAGAACACACTGTAGTGTTGTTAGTAGCTACTTTTAACTCATTCATACAAGGCGTTCTTCATAAAAGCTCACTTTATCATCAATCACACTTACACAATTCACTCTTATAAACCTGCATTCTAACTGTATAAAGACTGTCCTCTTAAACGAAAGCCTTTATTGCCGTCAATTCATATTCGGTGGTTCCTCTCATCTTCAGAACTTAATATTACAGTCACGATCACTTACATAATCGTTTGCATAGTCACATACATTTAAAAATTAGAAAAGCTCTTTTACAAAACATATTACACATTACACACCTGATTAGTTAAACAAAATCGTCTCTAAATATTCGTCGGCGTTTAGATCGCACCTATTTCTTTAGGAACAACACCCTTCAGCCACCTCTAGTCATTGTTTAGTTCTATATTTCGGCCTTTAGATGGCAGATGATTACCCTACGCGCTCACTGCCACATTACTACGCACTATATCTGAGCATCCTCTGATGCCTGCTGTACGCTCATGATAGAGCTACAACGAAGATTCATTTGCATGGCTTGGAACTATCTGTTGGGTTGCATCGTCACACAGCTCGCATTTTTTTTTCATGAGGTATGTTAAGTGAAAATGCTGTGATGGAGAAGGGTGCTTGTGTTCTCAAATACCGGTGAAGATATTGGATACATTTAGTGATATGGTCTATTTGTAGCGTTAAATTTAATTACTTGATTTACAAAATATATATGTGCATGATTATAAAATGTAGAAAATATATTTTATTACGAAGGAGAATCATCATAAGGTGGTGGTGAGCGTTTTAAGCTATTTGGCTTACACCTTCAAGAGCTTCTTTCCCTGCCTTGTCTCCAGTAAATTTTTAAAAAATCAGTTTGACAAGGTAGTGCAAATGGACTATTTCCCTCCATTTTTGATATCACAATTGTGACATCATAGTAGTGGGCGATTTTTCTCATTCAAATAATGAGATCATAGACCAGCATTTCCCACCAATTTAATTAGTTGATTTAATTAATATTTAAATAATTAAACAATATATTACTCTTATTTACTGCCAGTCTCATTCTATGAGGTCCTCCCAGTCCGACAGCTCAGCACACATTGAGTCTTTTCCCCCACCAGTTTCCAGATGAGGAAGAGGAGGGAGGAAGGAGGAGGGGAAGGATGGGAGAGGAGGAGCCCTCCCTCTCACACAAACTGGTTAAATAAAGACTATGTAAATTGAATTCAAGAATGTATTACTATTTCAATTGATATTGATTTGAATTCTGTGTCACGAGATCCTTCCACACCAAAAACTCAGCACTGACTTAGTCTTCTCCCGCCAGTTTCCAGATGAGGTGGGATGAGGAGGGCTGGGGGATTTCCCAGGAGGGGAAAAAGTGGGTCAGAACTGAACTGTGGAGGGGTGACAGAAGCGTACCAAGTATAACACCCCAATGACCCCCTTAAATTCAATTTAGACAGAATATCATAATATGAAGTAGGGAAGAGTTATCTTGGCAAATACGACATCTTTGGCGATAAGCTAACACCACGATGTTTTGCTAACAACATTATACATCACTGAGAGTTTTTGTTATGGAAAGAGAAGGAAGAAACCTCAGATTTCATTAATGGACAAATATCCAAGTGATAATTGCAATTAATATCTTGAAAGCTAAGTCCAGGTGATGTTAGTCAGAGATAACTTTTATGTGGAAGAGAGTTGTAAACGCAACGAAGAAATTCAATGCGCCTACAATACTCTTTCACAGAAGAAGTCGCTTGCTGGCTCTCGTCCTGTAAAGACGTGCGAGAACAATTCTTGTCTTAGTTATTGACAGTATGGAACGCGACGAGATTGTTTTCCGTTCAAAAGTGTTTCTTACGTGACGTGATTCACGAACTTCGGAAACTGATTTTCTAAGCAGAGACAGAAACTGATAGACGCGTTTAACCGTGCATAACGGGTTCATTGAACTTTATTGACGAAACTAGTGAATATTGGACTTGACTTTCAAATAGTTGGAACTAAAAGAAGAGTAGATAGTATATCAAAGGACTACACTCAATTAGTCTCGAGTAGGACACAATTACACGACTTCACGAAGATAATAAAATTACGCTTAAGAGTCAAGTTGTCGTAATTGTCAAGAAACTTAATTTTAGTAGAACTGACTTTATCAACCAACTGCGTGTTCGTGTGGCGCGAAAGTTATAAAGTATTTAGTGGCCAAGGAGCAATAAACTGTTCGTTCCAAGTGAAATATCAAGCGTGGACTACATTATTAAGTGATTTAATCAATGATAGTTAACCAACGACTGTTCAGCAGGGACAATTTAACCTGAATATCAAAGTACCTAATTCATTAATTGAAAAGAGGACTTTTGAACATTTTTTTAACCTTACGGCGTAGGTTCACTCAGACGTGATCAAAGAGTATCTGTGGATCTCGCTTCATACAGGTTCAACAACTCCAAAGCAACGAGCCAACAACGTACGAGACGACTGATAATTACAATGTTTCCTCGCAATTGGTGGTGTGTACGATGCGGATGAGATAAGATTTAACAACTACTGCATGTCCAGGCAATGAATCATTCAATCTTAAATCAGAAGAAGCATCCATCATACGAGTTCGCATTTCTGTCTCCCGTTCACCAATGGGGACCTACGACATTGCGCATCGTGTCTCAACTCCACTGCGAGAGCTGTGGCAGTAGCAGCTCTACGGCATCGACAATATCAGCACACGGTTGGAGTGCGGGGACGCCACACACATTGCCAGAGGAGTGTGAGAGGCAGCAGGGGGACAAATGGGCATTTCTCATGAGATTGAATTATCCCCAGGGTGTCATACATCAATCACAGTGGGTGAGAAACCACTTAGCAGAACAATCGCTTAAGGGAAGGGGAAGTAGTATGGGTGGTTTAACTCATCAATTTCATTAATTAGCTAATCAATTTGACGTCAAAAGTGTGCCAGAATTGGCTTTGTTCCATTACCACCATAGACTCTCCCCATTGGTGGTCACTGGTGTCCTGGCATTGCCCCATCACCGGCATCTCGCTGGGCTTTAATCCATTGGGTGCTGTACAAAGAGCTGTTCTGGTTGTCCAAAAAGCTTCTCCAAACGTATGCCACTCTTTCGTTAGGTTTACTACAAAAACTGGTCATGTATTTTATGAACAATGTTTTTCACTTAGATGAAGTAACTCCATTATGGCTTCATGATTGGAACGACCATGATTTAGACTGCAAAGTGGAACATTTGAGGTGCTCTGAAAAAAAACTAGGCACTTTCTACACAGTCCATTCAGCTTGTGATAGCACTCGCAATGGAGGGGTATACAAGGTGTCGTTGCCGTAATGTGGAAACGAAGTGATTTATCTGACATCCAAAAGCACATGATCAATGCCTATCAGGCCAAGGGTGGAAGCATTTCCAAAACACCTAACTTTGTAAACTGTTCGAGTGCTACCTTGGTTAAAGTACACTGTACATGGCAAAATAGCGTCATCAAAGAACCGGCACCAAGACAACTGTGGTGTACCACGTGGCATAGGTGACAGGGGCGCGTATGTGCCTCCGCAGCAGGCTTCTGCTTCATGCGCCCACGCTGACTGCTGTTGACTGGTGACTAAGGCTGGAGTTTGTCAGCCAATACCAGAACTGGGCGTCACTGAGTGGCGACAGGCATCCCTTTCAGATTAATCATGTCTTATGCTCCACAGGGGAGGCAGCCATTGGCGTTTACGACATGAAAACTGTGGAAGCAAACGGCCTGCAACCAGGAAGGAGTGTAATCATCTGGTTAATGTGTTCGTGGCATTCCTGAAGTGATTTCGTCTTTCTGGGAGGTACAACCGATCAACGCAAGTATCCTCCTGTCCTCGGGTATAGTTATTTTTCTTGGAGACGATGGCTTCTACTAACAGCACAATGCAATATCTCACTCAGCTCGAAGAGTAAGTGTGGGGTTTGAACAACAGGAGAAATCTAGCACTGCTAGCCACTGAATTGAGGTCGTCATGCCTCCATTTTCCTCTCGGTACTTCCACAAATTCACTGACTCCCTTCCTGCACGTCTCGCACTGCAAAAAGTGGTCGCTCAGGCTGTTGACAGATGGTCACATTAACGTGACTGGGCATTGTATAAAGCTAACCAACTAATGCCCAAACCCTTAAAACCTCTACTCTTTACTTACCACTTCAGGAATTCGCCCTGCACAGAGCAAAGTTTCTTCGATGGAAATCTGTATCACAAGAAATGGACGGAGCCTCGAGAACGTCTGCTGGCCGCCCACAATCAGGAGTGGGGTGTTGGGAGAATCCTTAGCAACTTATAACTGGCGCCTCTAGGGCGATGTTCTCCATTAAACTATGGAGGCTCTCATCGGAGGGTAGAAAAACGTGAGTGTGGAGAAGAACAAATCTGGAACGCCTGTGGGGATGGGTTTTCTGGGGGAGGAGTCACGACAGCGAGGTCATCGGTCTGATCGGATTAGGGAAGGACGGGGAAGGAAGTCGGTCGTGCCCTTTCAAAGGAAACATCCCGTCATTTGCCTAGAGCTATTTAGGGAAATTACGGAAAACCTAAATCAGGATGGCCGGACGCGGGAGGAACCCCTGTGCCAGAGCTCTCTTTCTTCATTACTTGTTCAAGGCAGGACCTTATGCTCTCAGACAACAGCACCCTTGGTGTGCCTCAGTTTTGGACAAATGTCACCTGATTTCAAATTTGGTCGACGATATTTGAATTACTTTTTTTTTACATATACGCTGTGTATTGCTTTGTGTACTGTTAACATAGACATGTGACAGCAGTAAATAAGCATTACGTGTACGTCGTTCGATGCACATCGAAAAGCCGCACCCTCGTCGTCACTTGTATCGGCAGAAACGGAACGCGACTAGCGGATCGGCCGGGGCGCAGCACACCGCACGCAGGCGGTTGGTTCGCGCCGTGTTCACGCAATTGGGCGCCTCGTTTACGATACGAGCCGCCGCTGGCGAAACTGCGAGCACCACCGCACCGCAGGTACAACGCAATAAGCCGCTTAAAACGACGCCGCGCGCCGCCAATCGCGCGGGCCGCTGTCCCCGCCGACCATTGGCGCACTCCGGATCGCTAACGGGCGCCTGCCTGACCTAGCAGTTGCCTGCGTGTGACGTCACTGCGTTGCCGCCAGGCGAATGCGGCAGGTAGGTGGTCGGGAGGGAACTGGGTACATGGCACAGGCGCCCCATACTATCTGACGGTTGAAACAACCAGTTTTCAGTTATATCGCTTTTTCTTTCTTTCTTTTTCTTTTCAACGCTATTTTAACCGGCCTATTAAAACCGCTCAAAATAACCAGTTGATCTTTGGGAGCATGGTTCATCCGAGACTCCTTGCAGTACTAGGTGTGTTATCCTCGAGTTAGTTACCAGGACTCTGCTCAGCCCCGTCTCTAGAAGGACTAGGATTTTCCCTCGGGGTTATCTCCCTTAGCCGGTTTCTTCTGATTATTTAAAGGTGCCGGAAAACTCGCCCTTGACACCAGAAAGGTATAGTCACTGCATGCCTTGCACTGAGTACAGGTCATGCGACTCATGTCTTCTCGGAATTGGGAGCAGGTTTGTTAGCATAACTGTTTCATATTCTGATTCATTCATCAAATTTCAGTGGACATTTCTCAGAGTTTTGTTACTGAACAGGTATCTGTTATGATTCTCGTCGTCAGTTGTTATGATGACAGGTGGCCAATGCTAAGTAGAAACATATATTGCAGGTCCGGCAGTGAAGTCGGTAAGGAGCTGGCTGCATAGTCTGTATCTGCAACGACTGAACTAATTAGCAGTCGTTGGTAAAAAATACTATATATTGTACTTAACTTGTGTTACAGGCTTCTTCATATGCTCCATACATATAATTACAAACATATCTAGAGAAGCATTACTTATGCCATACTTGGCTAAACGACTTGTTAGAGGTTACTTCCTATTAGCTGAAGGCTATGCTACGTTCCTAGTAGACGTCCCTGGCAAGAGTGGACGATAGCTCGCTAGATACTTGTCACAAGCCGCGGAGCGGCGCTAGTCGCGACTCGAGGGTCCAGCGATATCTATTATGGACCGCGGTCGATATCTGCAACCCCTAACAAGTGTGGTATCAGACGTTGACACAACAGTAACACCAGCCTGAACAGACTCTGGAATCCTTTGCCAAGCCTTGACTATTAGAGATACAAAAGTAACATGAAATACACCCTCAGCCATCGAAACCTAATTCCCAAGGGGTCAAAAAAATAAAAGAGCTGGACAAGGTAAGCCAACAGACCGTTGGTTCCGCCATTAATATCTCAGTGGATCGTTGAGGCACATAAACCTTCCCACCAACGTTGGGGTGGCAGTTCAGGGCGAAGAATGACAAAGTTATGAAAAACATCAAATGAAGATGTATCGGCGGATATACAAAAACAGCATCTTTTAATGTCATAAGGATTTCCTAAAAAGAGGTAGAACTAGCAAATGTACCAAAAGACAGGAATACCGATGTTGTGGCAATCACAGAGGTAATGAATATGTAGGTAATAAGACTAAAAACAGCCGACCAGTTGCAATGGATAAAGTAATCTTTACCTAGGTTTCAACAGATTTAAGTCTGTCTTCTTCAGAAGGCGGCAGTATTACATTAATATGGAATGATGTATCATCGTCGTTTTTACAAATATCTGCATAGATCCATTAGTCCAAATTAAAATATAGCCCTGAAAATAGGGTTTGTCATGTAAATAAAAATTAGTACATGGATGTTGCAGAGCTCTGAAGCGACTGAAATATGTAGGTGATTACATTATGTTCTGTAGCGGAGTCGAGCAAAAAGAAAGAGCAAGCAAAGGTATTACTCCTGCATAAAGGATGGCAAAAAGAGATCATAGATTGCACGCGTATAAGTGAAACAATATTTGCAGTCAGACTGAAACTGAGAAGAGGAAGCGGCAACATTATAAGAGTATATGCATCAGAAGAGGGAAAAAAAGGATAAGTCTAGAACCTTCTATAAAGAACTACAGAAGATTCAGTATAAATACAGTGACACTGATCAGATTACTGTTATGAGTGGATTCAATTCCAGAATAGCAAATATCCCAGTAACGAATCTAATGGGTCCTTTCGGAGAACCGGTATGTAATGAAAATGGAACAATACTATGAGATTTTACCACATACAAGAATCTAAAAATAAGAAACTCGCTTTTTGAGAAAAAATATTCACATAAGTATACTTGGGCTTGCAGAAGTCTTAGATCAATAATTGACTACATTTTAGTAAATAACAGGCTAGCGGGTCCAGTAAGGGACACAAGAGTTTATGGAGGAAAAGATAAAAAAAAGATCATTTTCCACTAATCTCCAGAATGGATATTTTTGGGAAATGGAAGAAAATGACAAAACAAATACGTTACCAAGACGATGAAATCGTTTATAAAGTATACTTGCTTGATAAGGACAACATCAAAGACCTTTCCCAAAGCACATGAACTAAAGAGCTAGCAAACGTGTAACCTAAAGATAATATAGAAGAAGAATGGTAAAATCTAAAGAATGTGGAATAGAGAGTAGCAGCAGAAGTTTTCGGTAAAAACAAAAAAATAAGGAAATGAAAGGGCCTAAAAATGTGGAATGAGGATACAAGAAGAGCTATTAAAGAAAAACAATAGGCATATATACAGTACTTAAGCAACCCCACAGCTAAAAAGATGCAATTGTATGAGGAGAGAAGAAATACTGCAAAATTTGTTTTAAAAAGGCAGACGAAGAACAATGGGATAGATTTACCTCCAATATCGAGAATGATATTCACAGGAGACAGCAAATGACCTGTCATATTTTAAAAACTTTAAACCCAATAGGAAAAGAGAAGATACAAATAAACAACATTGACGAAGAACAATGGGTGAATTATTACAAAGGATTATGGAATGAGGATGGAGCATAAGAAACTGTAACTGAAATGATAGACGACAGGGGATTATATAAATATAGTATGATGAATCAAAAGTTGCTTTAACACCACTTCAGAATAGAAAAGCCGCAGGAGGAGATGGTATTAATGCTGTATTACTAAAACATGAAGTGATGATGTTACATCTACGACTGTTGGAAGAGCAAGAGTATCCCCAAAGACTGGAAGATTGCTAGGGTGAGATTAATTTAAAAAAAAGAGAGATAAAAGCCTATTCAGTAACTGCAGAGGAATAAGATTACTGGACTCAGCATGTAAGATAAACGCTAAGATTTTAAACAAAAGACTTAAAAACACATCAGAAGTAGGTGTAGTACTGCGTGAGTAACAACTGGGGTTTAGGAAAGGGCTCTCTACAATATACATAGTTTTTACTTCACAACAGGTAACACAGAAACGCAGAGAATATAATTAAGGAACACACATTTCTTTTGTTTTAAAAAAAAAGCTTTTGACAGTGTCACTACACAGAAACTATGGAAGATGATGACGAACCACGTATATCCGAAACATCTATTAACTACAATTAAAAGTTTATCAGAACACGACTGTCACTCTAGATCTCAATGCAAAAATGACTAATGCGATAGCAACTAACGAAGGAGTACGACAAGGCTCCTGTATCTCCCCAACTTTGTTTAATGTTTACATACTAGTTCATGAAGTTGGGCATAGATGGATAACAGAATTTCAAAAAGGTGTAAACATAGACAAGAGGATTATTTTAATGATACTATATGCTGATGACGCAATGATTCTAGTAGATAAAAAACGGACCTTCTGAAAGAAATTTACTTATTAAAATAAATAAGTGCTTAGTTTGACATGGATATCTCAATAGAGAAAACTAAGACAAAGGCCCTGATGGGGAAAGAACACAAGAGAACCCAAATAATGGTAGATGAAAAGATTTTAGACCAAGTGAACCACTTCAATCACATCGGATGTGAGGTGACATAATGCTACAGCAAATATATAGGAATTAAACTTCGTACATGGAAAAATTAACTGAAACCGTAAAAAGAAAACTCGTGAATATATTCAAATTAAATTCTACAAAACTGCTGCAGTCCCACACTTCTCTATGGAAGCGACACCTTGATAGTTAGCAAAAAGCAAGAATTCCGCATGCAGGCACAAGAAATGAAGTTCCTGAGACGACTTAAAAGTTGCACAATAGAAGAGAGACTAAGGAATCGGGATATTAGGAAGAACTAAAAAAATTTAGAGTAAATGATAAAACTGAGCAGTATAGGAGAAAATGGAAAGAACACCTAGAAAGAATGGAGAGTGACGAATTTTCCTTAATGCCTGGAAATTATGTGTCAAGAAAAAAGAGATAGAGGAAGTCCCAAGCAACGATGGGTACAGTAACAGGCAATTGCGCCTAATACCGGAAGAGAAGAAGAAGAAGAAGAAGAAGAAGAAGGAGTAGCCGGTTTCTGAAATAACCGATTTTTGGTTTTTTATTCCCATTCGTACCACTGTTTGGACATTACGAACAGCCAGTGCTAAAGGGTGCAAACTGAGCCTGAAGAACTCGATTCTTCGCGTTAATTTGTACGTTTTCAAGGGCTAGAAACAGATAAAGGAATGTTATGTAGAGACAGGCAGCAGACCGGCTACTTTCTATTTTTATTGGAAACTATGAACGGACTGTGAAGTTTTAACTATTCTCGTAATATATCACAATTGTGTTGTGGCTCACCCGTAATCTTTTAAGGCAAGTGGAGCTTTGCACTTCATTGATATATTGATTGATTACCACATGGTAACAGGCACAGTATTGTCTCAGCAGTGCTGTAGCAATTATTATGCCATGTGTTTGCATCCCGTTTTTGTCGGTATCGTTAGTAAAATAGCAGTGATGGTTTTTCTCATTTTGTATAATAACGAAACATTTCAAAGAAACGCAAATTTTACGAAAAATCTTACTCGGTTTTAAAAGTTTAATTAAATTAGACAAATTTTAGCACTGCTCCTATGACTGATTGATATTTCGGCTTTTTTACCCAGTTATTAGTAAAAAATAAATATACTTATCGTAAATGAGAGCTAACAAGGACCGAAAAATACCAGTTATTCGGCACTAAAATACCGGTATTGGTTTTAACCAGTCGGTTTTTACCATCCCTAACCGCACGTAATAAAGCATACGGTGTTTCCAAAACCAGTCTGACGATGTGTCTGAAAAATGAAGCTTACAATCAGCGTGAAGTACTGGTTCTAACTTACTGCAACGAGACACTGCTTTTAAGTGCGGGAAACATTCAAGAGCTAGTGGTTTCTCAGAGAGCGATGGGGAGATGCTATTGGGAGTTAGTGGATAGAAACAAACCAAACTGATCAGGGAACGAGCTGGAATACGTTATAGGAACTGTAATAGAAACGCAATAGATGTGGATAGGACCTACAACAAGGCAAACTGGTACCGCAACAAAAAAGAGGTTCTTGACGGACTGTTAGACATACACATGGTTCGAGCCAATCAACTAATGGGAACGTTACATAAAAAACAAATAAACAACAAATAAATAAAAAAATAAATAAATAAATTGGCCAGGTACTCGTGCAGTGGCAGCTCCGTACAGACTCAATTATTTATGTAGACAGTTCATCCACTCTGGAAATCGAGAATCCCGAGGATTTTCGCCTGTTATCGACAGCGATACTCACAAGGTATTGGTTCCAGGGATTCCAAGACTTTCGAGTATGTTTTAATTTCAGGTTTGAAGTCGGATAAAAAATGGAAAAAGAAATATTTGTTTTGGGTGATATAATTACAGATTAACAATTTTCTGATTTTTCTTTTACTTCTACTGTGAAACCTTGCTTCTTTTCAAATTTCTTGATTCTACGTTAATGGGAAGTATCCTATAGGTTCTGATGAGTGAATCTGCGAATATCAAAATACACCATCAAGGGACCGTACACCTTAATAAGTATATAAATTTCAATTTGATACCTGAGAACAGGGATTTTTAACAGTTGGACAGACAGACAGACAACAAATGTTCAAATCTGTGTAAATTCCTAAGGGACCAAACTGCTGAAGTCATCGGTCCCTAGACTTACACAGTACAGTACTTAAACTAACTTACACTAAGTACAATAAACACACACATGCCCGACGAAGGGCTCGAATCTCCAGCGGGAAGGACCGCGCTATTCGTGACATGGCGCCTCTAACCGCACGGCCACTCCGTGCGGCAAGACAGACAACAAAGTGATTCTATAATGATTCCGTTTTTACCGACTGAGGTATGGAATCCTAGATATGTACAAGTGACGTCAGTTTTTACGACTGAAGAGCGTAATGTTTGTCACCAAGAAAGGGTTCAAATGGTTCAAATGGCTCTGAGCACTATGGGACTCAACATCTTAGGTCATAAGTCCCCTAGAACTTAGAACTACTTAAACCTAACTAACCTAAGGGCATCATACACACCTATGCCCGAGGCAGGATTCGAACCTGCCACCGTAGCAGTCCCGCGGTTCCGGACTGCAGCGCCAGAACCCTAGACCACCGCGGCCGGGACCAAGAAAGGGAAAGAACGCTGGAACGAACAGCTACTTCTCAAAAATAAGTAAATTCGGATGGTGTGACTGGCTGGGAGTGTCTTAAGAGGGACTTTGAGCCGCCTGTTTGCAAGTTCTTTGAATTCGACGACACTTCGGCGACTTGAGGATGGGGAAGGGGAGGGATGGGGGGATAAACCACCATGGTAATACTACCGGGGAAAGGGGACCTACACTTTCACTTTGACATGGAATCCGAACCACGTGTCGTTCCTGGTGTGTTGGGAGGTGAAGGCTATTGTAAAGGCAGACAAAAACTCCGGTATATGATCGAGGTTTGATACTGCGACCTTATAGTCTGCAGGGTTGCGATTTACCACCAGACCATTGTTTCAATTTCTTTCCTTTTATCTGTTTCTTCGTCATTTTTTGTCAGCAGACGTAAGTACTTTTAAAAATGTTACATTTGTTTTTTACCAATAAATTTACTTCTAGTAAATATGAAATGAATTTCACGTAACCTTTATTTTTGAATCAACAAAATAACGAATCTGCTGCTTCTAAACTGCAGTTTTGATTAATTCATCGTAGCCATAAGGTTTGTAACAATATTATGAAAAGGATAGTTTCTACTCACCATACAGCGCGCTGGCCGCGGTGGTCTAGCGGTTCTGGCGCTGCAGTCCGGAACCGCGGGACTGCTACGGTCGCAGGTTCGAATCCTGCCTCGGGCATGGGTGTGTGTGATGTCCTTAGGTTAGTTAGGTTTAAGTAGTTCTAAGTTCTAGGGGACTTATGACCTAAGATGTTGAGTCCCATAGTGCTCAGAGCCATTTGAACCATACAGCGCAGGTGCTGAGTCGCACATGGGCACAACAAAAGACTGCAAAAAGTGAGCTTTCGGCCTACAATGCTCCTCGGAAACAGACAACATACACACAAAAACTCACGCAAACGCAACTCACACATACATCACCAGTCTCTGGCTGTCATGGTCAGACTCCTTATTAAGGTTTCATTTTCTGTGCATTAATTATTGAAACTAAGAGTAATGGCGCAGTTTCTGCTTTATTCTAGTTTAATGACTTTAAAATAAATGATTGTTCAGCATTTAATTTGGATTTAAGCAGCTTTATTTTGTCTTTCCTTAGAGCAGCATCCAGTGGTAAATATTTTTCAATGCCTAAGTGAACGATTTTGAAGTAAAATTTGTTCGATGTTTCCTTTCTTCTCACCTTATAAACATGCATAGCACGTTAGACACAAACACATTTGTCCTTTATCCGGGTAAAGAAGTACTCCGTACTCCCTCCCCGCTTTTTATCTGAGTGAAAGTGACATTTTTTGTTTTTTTTCCTTTTGCTTGAAAAGACCGCCATTACAGCAAACCTTCATTAGTATCAATGCGTAAACCAAACTATGCACGTTAGCAAATGTCTGATACATACATGTAAAACGTGATGTGCACAACCTCAAGCGTATACAGTCAAGTATGAGGCTGACAATGTAGTATTCTTGCCTGTCAATATAAGTTGCGCGTGAGAAACAAATAAGTCAGTTGTTGGCGTTAAGTGCAGTGTCCGCTTATTGGGGCAATCCAGGTTAGCCAACCTTAGCATTAACACCATCTATGGAAAATTTCCCCGCGAACTATCACTAGCTCGCTATCACAGATCTAGATTCAACAGCATTCGAAAGGAACAAGGGACATGTGGCCACAAATGGAAGAAATTAAATAATTTTTTATTTATTTTATTTCTTAATTTATTTAACCTGGTATGTTTAGAGCCATCAGCCCTCCCTTACACGTTATGGGCTATTTTACACATGTTGCACTACATTCATTACAACAAGCATATTGCAGTGAGGTGACAAAAGTGATAGGATACCTCCTAACACTGTGTCGAACTTCCTTTTGCCGGGCATAATGCAGCAGCTCGACGTGGCATGGATTCAACAAGTCGTTGGAAGTCCCCTACAATAACAGTGAGTCATACTGCCTCTATAGCTACCCATAATTGCCAAAGAGTTGACGGTGCAGGTTTTGTGCACGTACTGACCTGTCGGTAACGTCCCATAAACGTTCGGTAACATTCATATCGGGCGATCTGGGTGCCCAAATCATCCGCTCGAATTGTCCAGAATGTTCTTCAAACCAATCGCGAAGAATTGTGGGCCGGTGACATGACGCACTGCCATTAATAGAAATTCCATCGTGGTTTGGGAACGTGCCAAATGCTTGAACGTGTTTGAATTTAATTTTTGAATTGAGCATATTTGTTCGAAACTCTGACCATTCCTTTCTCGCAATGTAATTTTACGTAAGTAACTTTTGTATGCCATGACGATTGTCATCTTGGTTAACAATTTGGCCAAACTTAGTTTCTTATATATTATTTTATAGGATTTCTGTCATTCTCACGAAGACATCCTGACAGGTGTCGAAACCTAGGTCAATGTACCAAACAGTTATTTTCAACCAGTTGGCTGTGTGATTACTGTGTCGTTATATACACAGCACGAAACGTACGTGGAAGCAGATGAGAGCAGTTGCTTTGCTGACTGACAGGGGGAGGACTGACTGTATACGTCAGTTTTTGGGGAAACGTTATGAGGCAGACAGAAGGAACTGCTACAGCTTTTTCTTACAAGCTGTGGGGCCATGGGCGTCGTCAGTGGGGAGGGGAAGGCTAGGGGAGCAAGAATAGGCACTTTCCCCCCTCCCCTCCCCGCCCCCCACACCCTGGAATCTTATTCATTGCAGAATTCTTTCGTATTTTTGAATTCATTACGGGAACAGCAGTGATCAATGTCTTGTAAATAATTACTATTAAAAACAGTCTTGATCACGATTTATTTAACAAGGTGACCGGTTTCGACCACTACTGTGGTCATCTTCAGACCTACAAGATGTATACAAAGCACTAATTAGAGGGCTACATGCATTAATGAAAATACATAAAGTTATAAGGCTATAAAGCTATAAAACGTTGAATTACCATTGAGTAGGAACCTCTTTCTGTTGGAGAATCACAACTGGAGAAACCAGTGCACGTCTTAGTATATATAATGGAGGCTCCACCCACTTCTGACTGCTTGATGTCATTATTAACCAATGAGTTATAAGTCGAATTACAATTTAAAATTTCTTAGTTAAAAGAACATTGTCAAGAATTAGAAATAAATACACACTAAACTTAGCTTATTAAACAGCTATTGTCAATTAAGAAGCGTTAAAAATATTTAAATATTTAGGAAAATGAACTTCGGTTTGGTAGTACATGGGTTGCCCTCTCATGGCCTTTCAGTAAACCATTTGGAACCACTGGTTGCTATGGTGAAGTTAGACGCCGTTGCAAAGATGAAGAAGCAGGCTTTTTCCACTGAAGTTGTTGTAGAGTCGATAGTCGAACTAGTGGTTGCCATGGTGAGGACAAACGCCGATGCAAAGATGTGGCAGCAGGCTTCTTTCCAACGAAGTTGTTGCGAAATGGAATGGAAAAGACTGTGGCGTCAGACGATGTATTATTGAGCAGCAACTTTTCTTTATTGAAACGAAAAGAGTAAGCTACAATAATCTGTAGCTGATATATATATACTACATGCTGCACAAATACGCTACGAAGTAGTTGACCGTATATATGAAATATTATCTATGAAGTTAATATGTAGATTACAAGTGCCAATTTTTTAAGGCATTGCCATTCCTCAAGTTACATACCAGTCATATAAGCAAATAAAAATGAAAGAATTTAAAATTATAAAAATATGAGCCATTGTCAAAAATAAAATAAAACGATGTGAATTAGCAAAATGCAGTCTAAAAGCATAAAAGCAATAATTCTAAAACAGACAGTCAATCATAAAATAATGTTTGGCAAAATACAATTACAATGTAAAGATAAAATATTTGCTAAAAGTCTTAATAATTTAAAAGACCTTTTTTAAAACAAATACAGAAGAGTAGACATTCTAAAGCAGATCATCGAAAAGCTCAAAGAAATGTTTGTCTTTGAACTGAAGTTGTTCGTTTAAAACAGATAATGGATTATTTTTGTGAAGTGAAAAAATTTCAATTTCTTCTAAGGTATTTAGCAGTGGTCCTTTTGGCACAGTATGTAATATTTTCAAATTGCTAGAAATGCAACCCTCAGAATGATTGTATTCATCAAGATGTTGACCGAATATTGATTTGATACGTGCAGCACCAGTAGTATGTTCTTTGAAACGTGTTTCTACCAATGATTGTCTGCGACGCTACTAAACTTCAGATTCACATTACCAGGCGCGACAGGCAGTACTGTGACTTCGGCAGTAGCTGCCTCTCTTGGGACTTTTTTGGTTTGATGCTGATTCTTTGGAGCGGTGGCTGTCTCGGCGCTATTCTGCAGTCAAGACAGGGTGAACGTTTAAAGATCAGTGGTGAAATCTTTTCTTTGCCTCTTCCTCGTACAGCCGTCATTGAGGAGCAGGAAGAAACCCGTTTAACACCATAACGTGCGGATTCCTAGCGCAACATAAATGCGGGAGCAGTATAATCTTGCCCGTTATCCGCCTCCAGCTTGCTCAACAACGCCCCATCTCCCTTCTGCACAAAGGAATCTCAGTAGTAGTTTATCATTTGTCTGGGAACAAAGAAGACACGCGATGGCACGCCAATTCTGCATTCAGTTTTACACGGCAAAGCTATTGCAGTAGACTCTGAAGATCACAGTTGTCTCTACTTAATCTATGTCACGAAATGCACCAGTAGAAACAGGAAACCCCATTTCATGCGACAGAAGAAAGGAAAATATGTGTAAAATTTCAAGGTCGAAATTCTGTCCTCTCAACGAATTGGAACATTTCCAATTACATGGTATACAATATACACTGGTGTCCAAAATTAAAGCCTAATTCACAAGATCGTGTTCTCCACGGAAGACGAAAAATCACGCCAATGATAACGTCAGAGCACCCATCTAAAGGAGTGGTGTTTGCCGGGTAGTTCCACATCCGCAATCGCCGTGTGCACAGTCACGGACGGTGCAGTGTGGCACAGAGAAGACGCCTACCAGACTCTCTGCGGTGGAGGGCCACAGGAAGTATGGAAGCAGGAGAGTCCCAGACTGATGTGGCCCAATGGCATAATGAGAATCGTTCTGTTGTTTCTGGGATTTGGCGACAGTTTATGCCAGGGCCCACCACATGAGACATCAGAGAGAACAGTTATTTGGTACCGAGCGGGGTGGCGCAGTGGTTAGACACTGGACTCGCATTCGGGAGGACGACGGTTCAATCCCGCGTCCGGCTATCATGATTTAGGTTTTCCGTGATTTCCCTAAATCACTCCAGGCAAATGCCGGGATGGTTCCTCTGAAAGGGCACGGCCGACTTCCTTCCCAGTCCTTCCCTAATCCGATGAGACCGATGACCACGCTGTCTGGTCTCCTTCCTCAAACCAACCAACCAACCAATCAGTTATTTGGCTGCCAGGGCACGGTGGTACCGCCTTAGTACTGAGTAGCAACTGGCATCTGTCCTCGCAACATCCACTGGACGTGTTGTATCGAGACAAACGGTGCAGAGAACGCTTCTACAGCGTGGCCTTTATTGTCGGATATCTACTGTATGTGTGCCTCTGACGCGTCTTCACAGAAGAGAACGTATAGAGTGGAGTCGTCAGCATCCCACCTGAACAATCGAGCAATGGGCCGATGTCCTTTGCTCTGGAGAGTGATTCTCAACTGATCGTATCTGAAGGGAATGTGGAACACGATTTCGAGCCAAACATTGTGGAAAGAGGGCGATAACGAGGACAGTTAATGGTGTGGGCAGGGGTTATGTTGATCATTCAAACATCTCTACTTGAAAATGCACGGTTGAACCGGAAAGGCTTAACTGCTGTCAGGTATCGTGACGAGGTCTTGGGACTTCATGTGCGTTTGTTGTGGGATGCTGAGAGCCCAGACTTCGTACTGACGGAAGATAATGCTCGACCTCATAGAGCACGGGTGGTCGATGTTTTCTTGGAAAAGGAAGATACTGCACGCATGGCGTGGCCTGCTAGCTCCCGATTTGAATCCCACAGAGCATGTCTGGGATGCGCTAGGCAGACGGGTTGCATCACCTCACCATCCACCAACCACTCTCCAAGAGTTGCGAGCAGCTCCGCAGGAAGAATGGGCGTTAATGTCTCATGACATTTAGGACGTTATTCACAGTATGGTCACTCGTTGTCAGCCCTGTATTCCTCCCCTCGGTGAACACATTAACCAGTTGTCGGAATGTGTGTGCAAATCTGTTAAGTTGGCAATAACAAAGAACTTTTTCATCTACTGTTATGCATGTTGAAGTTGTGTACGTTCTGCATTCTTTACATTGTTTCTACTTTGTTATCACATTTTTATACTCTTTTGGGGCAAAATAAAGGAAACCTAGCAAAATTTCCATTTGTTGCTTTAATTTTGGACAGTCATAGATCTACGAATTCTGCTGTCTAGTTGGCCTGAATGTACAACTGTGTGACAATTTCACTGAAACTAAATATCGATACAGTTATACCATATCTCCAACCACTCAGTTTGAAGGTTGTTTGTATTCCACGGACATAATGTTAGAGGTTCAGTACGATTAATGACAATGTTTCTTGAGTGTTTGTAAAATTGCATTTCTGTATTTAAATGGTTTGTTCTGGATGTCTTTCATGTCATGGGAGAGCGCAGTAACACGACGACAGTAGCATTGTCGGCAGCAGCCAAGCCGAGAGCTGACCGCTGTTGCTCAGCACGTGAAGGCCATCGCGCGGTAAAGGATCATGTTGTCGTGTTTTGTCGTCCTCTGATACAAATAAAATAAATGTATGTAATTGTTTGCAGCTAAGGAAAAATGGACGATCAATGTTTTAAATGAAAATGTAATGGTTGTTAGTTCAATCCTTGTTTTTGTCTTGACCGCTCATGATCAACTTCGATCTCATTGTAAAGACTATGTTCAAATAAAACACATCGCTGAAAGTGAGAAGTGATTTATTTGTCTAGCAAGAAATCAGAAGTGAACATTTATGTGGAAGAAAGTTATTTTCTGTTGATTCTGATTTTATTATAAGACGACGGCTCTGAGCACTATGAGACTCAACATCTTAGATCATAAGTCCCCTAAAACTTAGAACTACTTAAACCTAACTAACCTAAGGACATCACACACACCCATGCCCGAGGCAGGATTCGAACCTGCGACCGTAGCATTCCCGCGGTTCCGGACTGCAGCGCCAGAACAGCTAGACCACCGCGGCCGGCCTTTATTATAAGAAGACTGATTTTTCTTCATGATTGAGTTTGGCTGAAATTACAGTTATTATCGAAGTTGGATATAAATCAGTAAATGCGTGATCAGAGATAACATCCCAGATGTCCACATTCAAGTAGCCAAGGAGTTTTTATAATACTGACGTTACGCAAGTGATTGAACTTCTGCCTCTCTCTACTTTTGATCTTGCAGAAAGATAATTTAACCATTTCAATGAAGTAATCAAATTCGTTTTGGTGCTCCTTTGGAAAATAAGTCTGAATCGGTGAATTACTGTTAGAACCTGAAAGTTTTCTTCATCTGGGTGTTAGTTACAACGTCTGCTCAGACTTTCTGTTCAAATGGCTCTAAGCACTATGGGACTTAACATCAGAGGTCATCAGTCCCATAGAACTTAGAACTACTTAAACCTAACTAGCCTAAAGACATCACACACATCAATTCCCAAGACAGAATTTGAACCTGTGACCGTAGCAGCAGCGCGGTTCCGGACTGAGGGGCCTAGAACCGCTCGGTCACAAGGGCCAGCAATATATTCTGTCTAAATAATAACATCCAAAAGGGTGCGTGGCGCGGCAGAATCTGAAGAGACGAGTATCGACTTGCTTCAGTCCTAGACCATTAAAAATCGACTCTAAAGATCAATTCGAGTATGGTTCTGGAAAATTTCTTGCTTTCACCAAGTCTGTTATTTTGTAAACTCTCGTCGCCAGTTTAACAAAGTCCTCGTCGCTACTGCTGTGAAAACCGAGTCACCACGGTTGTTACGGTAGGCCGAGTTTGTCAGTTCGTGAAACGGGTTCTGGTGCAGTACACTGCTAAGACAATTTCTCCCTGCCATTATTATAAAGCTATGACCCACAGTCAGGTTCTACAACACTCCAACAAATTCTTAACAAAGTCACACAAATGAGTTAAAAGGTTTACTTACCTTTGTGACTAGTTGAATGATTAGGTCTGCAACACTGTTTGTAATATCACACGCAAAAAAAGAGGCCCTCAATGGCTAAGTGAAAATAATCGTACGTAAACTTCACAGAACATAGCAAATGCAATTTAGTACAACTGCCTGTCCACTGTTGACTAAACGACACTCCGAGTCTAAGCCCTGGACGATGATGTATAACCAAGTGGACGAGAGTTGCCCTTTTCTCTTCCGAGTAGGCTTCTGTCCATTGTCGTCCGGTCATTGGCGGATTACAAGTGGAGGTTCGGCATGACATGTGATTGCACAACTTCACGTTTCACACCCTGTGTAAAAATCTCCCGGAATTTTTTGGGGCTTTAATTAGGTACTGGAATAGCGTCGAGAAAAGTAGGAGGCAGTCGTTCGCAGGACTCGGAACTGATTAATTTCTATTGGGACTTTTTTACAGTTAGTTTATGTCTCAGTTTTTACGGCCGTCTTTCCACTGAAGATAAATCAAAATTCGTGTGGACGATTGCAGTAATGATATCTACAGGCCCGTCACTTAGGATAGAAGGAGTATATCCTCGCAAGTTTCTGTTTTTTCTAATATTGTGGCCTTCATTTGAAATTGAAGCCATAGGCTGAGTTGTTACCTATAAATCACTCAAATTCAGCTCAGAGAAATTTAAAATTTAGCTAAGACAAAAACTCATAGGTTTTACCCCACAAAATTGGGGTAAAGCCCCGCAGTGCAATTATTTTCTCCATTTGAGAAAAACATGGATATAAATAAACATCTACATAAAAAATACTTGCAATAACCATTTCTAGCAATGTTGTATTGTAGCAAATTACCCAACACAATACTGAACTGAAATGTCTCGTAAATTTGAACATTATGCTCAAAAATACTTTTACTAAAATAATAGTTTCTTCTCCACGAAAGGAGGATTATTAGGGTACACCGGAATATTTCAATTACTGAGGCTCAGCTGTCTTGGTACCTAGAAAATGGTGTAATTTCTTAGGTCCTCTGGTTCTTCCTTCAAGTCCCCGGCTCTTCTTCTTCCTCTTCTTCTTCTTCTTCTTCCTCTTCCGATACTTCTTCGCCAAATCCTAATTCCATATCTAAATCCGAGTTAATGTTGTTATGTGAGAAGTCTGAATCTGACTCTGAAGAATACCTAGCTGGTTGTTTGCTCTGTTTTCATCCCTTTTTTGGGCATTGGTGTAATGAAATCTAGCTTACGTCGTTTTCTTTCTTTAGCACCTGTTTCCTTCTCGGTAGCAAGCTTTTCTTTCCCTGTGCTTTCTTCTTGCATTTGTTCTTTATTGGGTGTCTACGTTAGAAGGGCAGATTTCAATACTTTTGGAAGACGGTTTCCCCTAAATATTTATTTTAGGTAATTTACAATAAGACAGACTTACCACTGGGTGGCCAAATTCTGAATCGCGGGCACTCATTCAAAAATTCGGTGCGGGTTTTTACCCCACGTAGGGGGGGTACCCGTGGTCTAAGGGTAGCTTCTTTGATTCATAATCAAAACGTCTTCGGTCCCGGGTTCGATACCCACCACTGCGTAAATTTTGATAAATAATCAGCATTGGCGGCCGAAGACTTCCGGCATAAGAAGTCAGCCTCATTCTGCCAACGGCCTTGTCAAAGAGGGCGGAGGAGCGGATAGAGGTTCAGGGCACTCTCTTGTCCTAGGAGTGGGAAATTGCCCCTAAAGGCGGAAGAATCAGCAATGATCAACGACATGAGGATGCAGAAGGCAATGGAAACCACTGCATTAAAGACACGTAACGTGTATCCACAGGACATGTGGCCTGTAATTGAAGGAGTGTCATGATGATCTCTCCATTGGCAAAAGATTCCGGAATAGTCCCCCATTCGGACCTCCGGGAGGGGACTCCCAAGGGGGAGGTTACCATGAGAAAAAGACTGAATAATCTACGAAAGGATAACGTTCTACGAGTCGGGGCGTGGAATGTCAGAAGCTTGAACGTGGTAGGGAAACTAGAAAATCTGAAAAGGGAAATGCAAAGGCTCAATCTAGATATAGTAGCGGGCAGTGAAGTGAAGTGGAAGGAAGACAAGGATTTCTGGTCAGATGAGTATCGCGTAATATCAACAGCAGCAGAAAAGGCATAACAGGTGTAGGATTCGTTATGAATAGGAAGCTAGGGCAGAGGGTGTGTTACTGTGAACAGTTCAGTGACCGGGTTGTTCTGATCAGAATCGACAGCAGACCAACACCGACAACGATAGCTCAGGTATACATGCCGACGTCGCAAGCTGAAGATGAACAGATAGAGAAAGTGTATGAGGATATTGAAAGGGTAATGCAGTATGTAAAGGGGGACGAAAATCTAATAGTCATGGGCGACTGGAATGCTGTTGTAGGGGAAGGAGTAGAAGAAAAGGTTACAGGAGAATATGGGCTTGGGACAAGGAATGAAAGAGGAGAAAGTCTAATTGAGTTCTGTAACAAGTTTCAGCTAGTAATAGCGAATACCCTGTTCAAGAATCACAAGAGGAAAAGGCCGTGAGATACGGGAAGATTTCAATTAGATTACATCATGGTCAGACAGACATTCCGAAATCAGATACTGGATTGTAAGGCGTACCCAGGATCAGATATAGACTCAGATCACAATATAGTAGTGATGAAGAGTAGGCTGAAGTTCAAGACATTAGTCAGGAAGAATCAATACGCAAAGAAGTGGGATACGGAAGTACTAAGGAATGACGAGATACGTTTGAAGTTCTCTAACGCTATAGATACAGCAATAAGGAATAGCGCAGTAGGCAGTACAGTTCAAGAGGAATGGACATCTCTAAAAAGGGCCATCACAAAAGTTGGGAAGGAAAACATAGGTACAAAGAAGGTAGCTGCGAAGAAACCATGGGTAACAGGAGAAATACTTCAGTTGATTGATGAAAGGAGGAAGTACAAACATGTTCCGGGAAAATCAGGAATACAGAAATACAAGTCGCTGAGGAATGAAATAAATAGGAAGTGCAGGGAAGCTAAGACGAAATGGCTGCAGGAAAAATGTGAAGACATCGAAAAAGATATGATTGTCGGAAGGACAGACTCAGCATACAGGAAAGTCAAAACAACCTTTGGTGACATTAAAAGCAACGGTGGTAACACTAAGAGTGCAACGGGAATTCCACTGTTAAATGCAGAGGAGAGAGCAGATAGGTGGAAAGAATACATTGAAAGCCTCTATGAGGGTGAAGATTTGTCTGATGTGATAGAAGAAGAAACAGGAGTCGATTTAGAAGAGATAGGGGATCCAGTATTAGAATCGGCATTTATAAGAGCTTTGGAGGACTTACGGTCAAATAAGGCAGAAGGGATAGATAACATTCCATCAGAATTTCTAAAATCATTGGGGGAAGTGGCAACAAAACGACCATTCACGTTGGTGTGTAGAATATATGAGTCTGGCGATATACCATCTGACTTTCGGAAAAGCATCATCCACACAATTCCGAAGACGACAAGAGCTGACAAGTGCGAGAATTATCGCACAATCAGCTTAACAGCTCATGCATCGAAGCTGCTTACAAGAATAATATACAGAAGAATGGAAAAGAAAATTGAGAATGCGCTAGGTGACGATCAGTTTGGCTTTAGGAAAAGTAAAGGGACGAGAGAGGCAATTCTGACGTTACGGCTAATAATGGAAGCAAGGCTAAAGAAAAATCAAGACACTTTCATAGGATTTGTCGACCTGGAAAAAGCGTTCGACAACATAAAATGGTGCAAGCTGTTCGAGAGTCTGAAAATAGTAGGGGTATGCTATAGGGAGAGACGGGTCATATACAATATGTACAACAACCAAGAGGGAATAATAAGAGTGGACGATCAAGAACGAAGTGCTCGTATTAAGAAGGGTGTAAGACAAGGCTGTAGCCTTTCGCCCCTACTCTTCAATCTGTACATCGAGGAAGCATTGATGGAAATAAAAGAAAGGTTCAGGAGTGGAATTAAAATACAAGGTGAAAAGATATCAATGATACGATTCGCTGATGACATTGCTATCCTGAGTGAAAGTGAAGAAGAATTAAATGATCGGCTGAACGGAATGAACAGTCTAATGAGTACACAGTATGGTTTGAGAGTAAATTGGAGAAAGACGAAGGTAATGAGAAGTAGTAGAAATGAGAACAGCGAGATACTTAACATCAGGATTGATAGTCACGAAGTCAATGAAGTTAAGGAATTCTGCTACCTAGGCAGTAAAATAACCAATGACATCAAAAGCAGACTCGCTATGGCAAAAAAGGCATTTCTGGCCAAGAGAAGTCTACTAATATCAAATACCGGCCTTAAATTGAGGAAGAAATTTCTGAGGATGTACGTCTGGAGTACAGCATTGTATGGTAGTGAAACATGGACTGCGGGAAAACCGGAACAGAAGAGAATCGAAGCATTTGAGATGTGGTGCTACAGACGAATGTTGAAAATTAGGTGGACTGATAAGGTAAGGAATGAGGAGGTTCTACGAAGAATCGGAGAGGAAAGGAATATGTGGAAAACACTGATAAGGAGAAGGGACAGGATGATAGGACATCTGCTAAGACATGAGGGAATGACTTCCATGGTACTAGAGGGAGCTGTAGAGGGCAAAAACTGTAGAGGAAGACAGAGATTGGAATACGTCAAGCAAATAATTGAGGACGTAGGTTGCAAGTGCTACTCTGAGATGAAGAGGTTAGCACAGGAAAGGAATTTGTGGCGGGCCGCATCAAACCAGTCAGTAGACTGATGACCAAAAAAGAAAAAAAATGGCTTTATCCCCACCTACCCTAAGTAAAACTGGAGATCGTCGTCGTAGAAATGATAGTAAAATTGAATTATTGTGAGAGTGCTGCGTAGGAATAGACAAACAGACACATTGTGGAGACCTGCCCTCTCCTTTATTTTGAAGGAGGTCTGAGAGACGTGCATGATGTCACTCCGAGTTCTGCGACCTAATTGTCAGATTTAAACACTGACCTTTAAATTTACCCTACATGTGCTGGTGTATGTACTCTAATACCATACAGTAATAAGAATTTCAAATCTAGCACTCATGTAGGTCACACGAAGTGACACCACATTCAGAACCCACACTCGCGCGCCGGCGACCGTTACTTTCAGAGGTAGCAGAACAGTCCCAAGGTAAAGGAGCTACGAACCAGGAAAACACGATTCTTTAAAGAATCGAGCTCCCACGTATAAAACAGCTCTAAACGTCTGATTACTTTACAAATGAGTTAAAGTATTAATCATTTGTCTTTAAGCATCTAAGCAGGAAACAGTTAAAGAAGGGTTTGAAATTGTGCTTTAAGTTTGTTGGTGAGTTGATAACAAGGAAAAATCCATATCGCACGCCTCTCACATTTAGTGGTAAAATGGCAAATGGCCTATTGCATAGCCCGTCAAAAACTGAACACGGCAACAGCATGAAAACGGGAAGAAGTCTGTTGAACTGTGGAAAAAAGAAGTAAAAGGGAAACAGTGAATTGTCCCAATTTAATATATGCAGTATCGAGGAACGTTAATTGTGGTGTCACCGCCAGACACCACACTTGCTAGGTGGTAGCTTTTAAATCGGCCGCGGTCCGCTATTATACGACGGACCCGCCTGTCGCCACTGTCAGTAATTGCAGACCGAGCGCCGCCACACGGCAAGTCTAGAGAGACAGATCCTAGCACTCGTCCCAGTTGTACAGCCGACGTTGCTAGCCATGGTTCACTGAGAATTACGCTCTCATTTGCCGAGACGATAGTTAGCATAGTCTTCAGCTACATTTGCTACGACCTAGCAAGGCGCCATTACCAGTATAGATATTGAGATTCTATTAATGTATCATCAAGAGCGATGTTCTACAAATGTGGATTAAAGTTAAGTATTCCAGAAGCTACGTACTTTTCTTTATAGCATTCATTACGTATCCTGTTTCAGACCTCACGCCAGCCTGCGTGAGTTTAAGCGCGTGCCTTTCGGCTTCCTCTCATTGTGTCTAGGCTGTCTTGTCTAGACACAACATTAATGACGTCGTGTCATGATTGCGTAGTCATGCTGTTATACTGCGAAGTGGGAGATCCGGGTTCAAATCTCCCTCGTGTCCCCACACATTTTTTTCATAAAATTACGAACTATCCGACCGGTGATTGACGTGTCTGTTCGTTCAGATTTGTGTCTGTGTCGTGGTATAATGTCCGTCTGCAACAGTGACGTGTAACGAAGGGACCTCTAGACTTACGTACTTCCTATTTGTTCTACAAACGTACCACATGTTATGCCTCTCACCTTCCGTTTTGGATATTTTGACTCTTGAATTCCTTCGTTGTAACATAGTTCACATCCGTTTATTTGTTCCTCTCATTTCTGTGTGACGCCTACGCGCCGTCTTGTCTGCTTCCGCTATTCATCACAATTACTTGCGACGGTAATATATTCTTACCCCATGACTCATATTCTGTGATGAATAATGAGAGCAGGCAAGATGCCGCATAGACCTCTCACAGAAATGAAAACAACAAATAAACGGGTGTGACCTATGTTACAACGAAGGAATTCAACAGTCAAAATTTCCAAAACGGAACACGAGAGGCATAACATATGGTACCTGCGTAGAACAAATAGGAGGTACCTACGTCCCTACGTCTGGAGCTCCCTTCGTTACACGTTACACAAACGGACTTTACACCACGACAAATACACAAATTTAAATACATCCAACAGAC
Source organism: Schistocerca cancellata (assembly GCF_023864275.1). NCBI lineage: Eukaryota > Metazoa > Arthropoda > Insecta > Orthoptera > Acrididae > Schistocerca > Schistocerca cancellata. The sequence continues at coordinate 173,644,609 of NC_064631.1, forward strand.
GTGTCAATGACCGGACGGTCAGTTCGTGATTTTGGAGTACGACGATGAGTCGAGCCGGGATCTACTCCATTGCAATTTAACACCGTCGCTCGATGTTGCAAATCTTGAGTGTGGCCCGTCCACTGATTCTATTTTGCTTCCTTTTTTTCACAGTTCAGTTCGGCTTCTTCCTGTTTTCATGTTAGATCTGTGTACAGCTTTAGAAGGGCTATCCAACGGGCCAACTTACCACTAAATCTGAGGAGGGTGCGATGGGAAGTTTCCCTTATTATTTCTCTCATTATGGACCATAGGATATATAAACTGGGTAACTTGCCCTCCATTTTAACCAAAAGCCAGTGTTTTATGCATATAAATGTTTATGACGTCATGTACCTCTAACTAAGTACAATGATATAAATCAGTAGCTCAATCAGTGGTATATGTGGATAATGTCTGTGAACTGTGTTGCGAGTGGCATAAGTAGTGAAGAAGTAATAGACTAAAACGTCTTGCCTGCTGCTGAAGCTGACTAAATGAACAGCGAAATGTAATACGCGATATTTTTTTTCCCTTTCATCATTTTGCGGCAGGTGTCAGCGAGGAAATGTTTCTTATAGGTTTGGAATTATGTGTAAAGTTTGCTGGAAGTCTTCCCATTCCCAAATACTGGTTGAACGAAGCCGTGTATTTTCTCACCGTCATTTACCCTACCGCAAGATGAGCACACAATTTCTAACTATAACACTAGTACTTGTCTTACTGGGTTACAGATTACGAAGGCATTTTAAATTTTTAGGTTCTGTCAGTAATCACGAGAAATTTTTAAAATCGAATTTTTGCTGCCCCTACGCTGCAACTGGTACGGAGTTCGGAATTCTGGGTTCGACGATAGCATTTTAGTCATGCAGGGTTGGCCTAACTGATTCGTCGGGCTTCAAAGCACTGTTTATCAAGTATACGATGTACATAGATAAATACACTCACCAAGTTTCTGACATGTTCTACGAATTCCCGGCACACATTCAGACTGTAAACCAGTTCCCTCCTTACGTCTACCAGCATGTTTCCGTCAGTGTCCGTCACAGCAGTAGTGAGAATTTCGCAGTTCTTGCAGCATTGTTGGCATTGGGGTATACAAACTTTGTCCCTAACATAATCTCACTGGAAGAAATGACTTGGCTGAGATCCGGCGACCTGGTGGGCCATGGCAACAGACGAACATCACCCAGACTAGCTCGCCCTGTCCAGCGATGCGAAGATCTCTGTTGAGAGAGGCACGGACAATATTGTGCTCCAGTGATGAGGAAGCCATCCTGTTTAGAGATGAAATTTGGAGAGACAGCAGACAGTTGTGGCAACACCCGCAGCTGCAGCATACAGTCTGTTAAGTAACATTGCGGTCGGGTTAAAGTAGAAAACTGTATTTGACAACAAACTAAGATATATGCATGCATGATAAAACAACTAAAAATGCAGTTACAATTAATAATAGGTCCAGTCATACATAGCGTCGATAACTGCATGTCATCTCAGAGGTATGCTTCAGTTTTCCGCGTATTCAAGTGGAACAGACCTCCAAATGCATCAAATTTGCGTCGACAGCTGTTTCGAAGTGAATTTTGCTCAAGCTGGACGCAATGTTACGAATGGGTTTCCAGAAAAATGGCTACTAACCATTATGTCTGCTTTTTGAGTCACTTTGCCGATTCAGCCACGTTCTTCAAAGTCATCCAGTTTTTAACCAATTTATAGAGTGTTACCCACTTTTGTACAAATGACTTTGATTTCCCCACACATTTAGACACACAGCATGACTCATTTTCGGATTTTTGGAGTAGCTACGGAGAAAAACAGCCTCAAAACGCCACGCGTAAGCTGCACTCGTGTTTCTTCTTCCGTATCTCAGTCAAGAATTCGAAGTAAACTAACGCTTTATGGACACTGGGCGAAAGACAAATGTTCCCTCTATTGAGCTGTGAAAGAACTAAGGCGATGTATTTTACCATTTGTGTTTAAGGGAAGTTGGAAGGCCTCATCCCGACAATGTTAAATTTAGTGACTTGGCTGCTCTGTATTGCAGGAACCATTGTAGCCATTGACAAGAAACTTTTACAGGACATTAAACTGTATGTTCCGAGTCTACTGAAGTACAATAATTGCATTTCAGCAACTGCTTTCGGAAATAGAATTTTTTGATTACACGATTAAAATTTTGTGTATTTTTTGTGCGTTATCACAACTAACTTTAATTACACATAACATTATGTTCTTCTTTTAGTTCAGTAGAGGCAGGATATGTATATTATTACTTCCTGAAAATTTTAATACTCTACTCGAAGTGGTTTCTGAGATTTATATAAAATGCAACAGAAAATGTAAATTTTCAGGAATGGCCTCCAGTTCCAAAAATCTGTAACTCACTTAGCTTCATTTTTTATTTTTAGTCACTCAAAAGCACCCTGCAGCATACTGTATATCATTCTCTTCATCTTTTCCCAACTTTTTTTCCTTCTTTCTGGACTCCTTACAAGGGAACCTCCCCATCGCACCCCCCTCAGATTTAGTTATAATTGGCACAGTGGATAGGCCTTGAAAAACTGAACACAGATCAATCGAGAAAACAGGAAGAAGTTGTGTGGAACTATGAAAAAAACAAGCAAATTAAACAAACTGAGTAGTCCATGAGCAGGATAGGCAACATGAAGCACAATTTGAGCTCAGGAGCGCCGTGGTCCCGTGGTTAGCGTGAGCAGCTGTTGAACGAGATGTCCTTGGTTCAAGTCTTCCCTCGAGTGAAAAGTTTAATTTTAGTGTGTGAGTAGACGTGATTACCATTCCTTCAGGTTGTACACCTCTTGTGCAACCGGTAGATGTGTTTGGCTTTCGGCAAGTGAAATACATTGTGAAAAGATTCTATGATTTTGCGGAGCTGCACAGGTACACAGAGCAGTATTGCTTACGTGATCGTGTGTCAGTTATCAAAGTTCAGGCACTCACACATAATCAACATCGCTCTCCAAAATTCCAGGACATGTTCAGATTTGCTTGGACATATGCAGGATTTGACGGTCTACACATGGAAAAATTTGAAAACGTTAAAAACATATGTTTTACAGAGCACATGGAAAACTGTGCGACTGTGAAACTGTGAAACTGTTGCATTCATTTGTTGCAGTTTATGTGACAAACTCTTATGTTTTCATCAGTTTTTTGGGAGAGATTATCACATCCATAAGAAAACCTAAATCGGACAACGTAGAAGAATCTTTTTACCCATTCGCCAAGTAGGTGGGTCGACAACATATTCCTGTCATGTGACGCACATGCCGCCACCAGTGTCGTATAGAATATAACAGACGTGTTTTCCTGTGGAGTAATCGGTTGACCTATGACCTTGCTATCAAATGTTTTCGGTTCCCATTGGAGAGGCACGTCCTTTCGTCTACTAATCTTACGGTTTTGCGGTGCGGTCGCAAAAAACAGACACTAAACTTATTGCAGTGAACAGAGACTTCAATGAACGAACGGACAGATCATAACTTTGTGAAAAGAAAAGGAAGTAAATTTTTCACTGGAGGGGAGACTTGAACCATGGACCTCCCGTTTAACAGTGGCTCACGCTAACCACGGGACCACGGCGCTGCTGAACTCAAGTTGTCCTTGTTGTTACATATCTTGCACATGGGCTACTCAGTTAGTATATTTTGCTTTTTTTTCATAGTTCCACACAACTTCTTCCTGTTTTCTCGATTGACCTGTGTTCAGTTTTTCAAGGCCTATCCACTGTGCCAACTTATAACTAAATCTGAGGGGGGTGCGATTGGGATGTTCCCTTGTTAGTAGCCAACTGTGCTACATACTGTGGTTTATCAATGCGAACCCTGTCCATCCGTTCAAGTTCTCAGATGCAATTTGCTCGAGGATTAATTCGCATATGCTGTAGCACTTTCACGCTACCAATGTTTCCATCATTAAAAGCAATAACAGCTTTACTGACCTCCCTCCCCCCCACCCCCACTCTAGTGTCTTCATTCCAACAAAAACATTTTTTGCTAAGCGAGTCCATATAAGATTATTAAAAACCCATTGGGATTTTGAGTCTGACCATGCAGATACTTCTTCAGTAATTCAGAATTTTCCAGGTGACTGCTGCTGGAATGGAATGTTTATGGCTGTATGAACTGTTTGAGTACTGGACATTGCAGTAATTGCACCATGAATAAGGTCCAGAAGGGCAAAGGTGGTGTATTGGTTTTTCATCAGTTGACAGTCTGTGAAAAACGGTAGCCCATATTGCCTGCTTCATTTTCAAGAAATCCTCAGTATTATTTCTAATGGGAATCCCATAATACTGCTGTAGTTCATCAATCATTTTGTCTGTCAGTCTGCGTCTTATGGCTTTACCATCAGAAAGTTTCTTGTCTCCCAAGCTTTGTTTCAACTTCCTCGACGTTGTGCCCATTTTCTTCTGGACATGACCAACACATTCCAGTTTTCTGATAATGTTCTCACCATAAGGCTGGGCGGCTCCTACACTGTTACATGCTTTTGAGTGTCCATCACCTAAGAACTTAGTGTAACACACTCCCCTATCGTTCACAGATCGACTAAAAATTTCAAAAGCTGAAGAGGCCTCCATACCACTACTTGTTCCTTCAAAATTTCTGTCACAGATACGTCCTTCTTCATTCCCTGGTTTACACTTATAACAATGTTTCGTTAAAATCTCGAAATCTATTACGTTTCCAGTATCCACACTGGCCACCATAGCAACAGAATTCTTAAAACTGTAGCCAAGTGCCATCAAAAGCTACTCGTATGTCAGTCATACCATCAATTATTTCAACAGCTTCGTTTACAGCACCCTTCTACATCTACATGCATACTCCGCAAGCTACCTGACGGTGTGTGGCGGAGGGTACTTTGAGTACCTTTATCGGTTCTCCCTTATATTCTAGTCTCGTATTGTTCGTGGAAAGAAAGATTGTCTGCGTCTGTGTGGGATCTAATCTCTCTGATTTTATCCTCATGGCCTCTTCGAGAGATACACGTAGGAGGGATCAATATATTGCTTGACTCCTCGGTGAAGGTATGTTCTCGAAACTTCAACAAAAGCCCGTACCGAGCTACTGAGCGTCTCTCTTCATTGACTCACATGCAACAGATTCCACAGCAGCTCCAATAACTCCTGCATACTTGTCGATTTTACAAGGTAGGCGTAGCATATTCATCACTGCACACATTATTTCTACTGCCAGTAGCTCTCAACCCATAAAACAACCTAACATTTACCTCAATATAATTATCTTCACACTTATCAGAATTCCAAAATGAGTATATTAACAATTGGCACAAGTAATGATAAGTTTCCTGACTATTCCATTTGATACGTCACTTTCTTCATGTAAACTAACTGGCTCTCCACGTATTTTACAACACACACATTCACCTAACACCCTTCTTAGGATGTATAAACCTATCAGGATATAATTTGACCTACCATTTAGATAACTTTAGTTTTGAGAAAACTGTGTATCACAAAGTTTTATTTTAATCTTCGAAGCACTAGTGGGTGTTTCTCTAGATCCTGACGAGTTTGCCTATATTTCATTGTCTGTGACTTCACACGCCACATGTTGGACATAATGTTTCCCTTCATTCGAAAATCTGTTACCATGAAACCCACGTTTCTTAAAAACATTTCGTTTTGGCGTCATACTTTACTTTTTGAGAGATTTACCAATCTATTCGTCACTTTTCCTCGGAAATACGTTAGCACTTCGACATACAACGCGTGTTTATTCTATGAAACGATACGATATTGTTTTTGACAGTGCTACCAATACAGACAGGTAATTTAACCTTTATCACACAGCCGTCCACAGTCTTCTATATACACTAACGGCCAATAAATTGTGCACCAAGAAGAAATGCAGATGATAAACGGGTATGCATTGGACAAATACATTATACTAGAACTGAGATGTGATTACATTTTTACGCAATTTGGGTCCATAGATCCTGAGAAATCAGTACCCAGAACAACCACTTCTGGCCGTAATAATGGCCTTGATACGCCTGGGCATTGAGTCAAACAGAGCTTGGATGGCACGTATGTAAAGCTGCCCATGCAGCTTCAACACGATACCACAGTTCATCAAGAGTAGTGACTGGCGTATTGTGACGAGTCAGTTGCACGGCCACCATTGACCAGACGTTTTCAATAGGTGAGAGATCTGGAGAATGTGCTGGCCAGGACAGCAGTCGAACATTTTCTGTATCCAGAAAGGCCCATACAGAACCTGCAACATGCGGTCGTGCATTATCCTGCTGAAATGCAGGGGTTCGCAGGGATCGGTTCCTAAAACATCTGAAATGTAACGTCCACTGTTGAAAGTGCAGTCAATGCGAACAAGAGGTGACCGAGACGTCTAACCAGTGGCACCCCATACCATCACGCCGGGTGATACGTCAGTATGGCGGTGACGAATACATGCTTCCAATGTTCGTTCACCGCGACGTCGCCAAACACGGATGCGACCATCATGATGCTGTAAGCAGAACCTGGATTCGTCCGAAAAAATGACGTTTTGCCATTCATGCAATCAGGTTCGTCGTTGAGTACACCATCGCAGGCGCTCCTGTCTGTGACGCAGCGTCAAGGTTAACCGCAGGCATGGTCTCCGAGCTGATAGTCCATGCTGCTGCGAACGTCGTCGAACTGTTCGTGCAGATGGTTGTTGTCTCGCAAACGTCCCCATCTGTTGACTCAGGGATCGAGACGTCGCTGCACGATCCGTTACAGCCATGCGGATAAGATGCCTGTCATGTCGACTGCTAGTGATACGAGGCCGTTGGGATCCAGCACGGCGTTCCGTATTACCCTCCTGAACCCACCGATTCCATATTCTGCTATCAGTCATGGGGTCTCGACCAACGCGAGAAGCAATGTCGCGATACGATAGACCGCAACCGCGATAGGCTACAATCCGACCTTTATCAAAGTCGGAAACGTGATGGTACGCATTTCTCCTCCTTATACAAGGCATCACAACAACGTTTCACCAGAAAACGCCGGTCAACTGCTGTTTGTGTATGAGAAATCGGTTGCAATCTTTCCTCATGTCAGCACGTTGTGTGAATGCTCTGAAAAGCTAGTCATTTGCATACTACTGTATCTTCTTCCTGTCGGTTAAATTTCGCGTCTGTAGCACGTCATCTTCGTGGTGTAGCAATTTTAATGGCCAGTAGTGTAAAAACTACCGATTTTATTAGAACTTGAAGTAATGCACGTAAACATTTTAAAATTTTCAACCGGTGTAGATCATATTTCAAAAAATAAAATAAAAACTTCCGATGTAAGTTTGTAAGTGATATATAAATCATGTCATTCGGAAAATTGCAAAGTTTATAATGAGATAAAAATCTGAAAATGTGAAAAAAAAATTCCGTTATAACTCCCCTTAATGCCGGCCACGCTCTTACTTAACGGACTATGTACAGGTATACGGAACATGTCACCGTCTGCTCGATGAAGAAAAAGGGCCACACACCTTCGTCTTGGATATGGCACAGAAGACATAAGGTTTTTTTTAAAACTTGTTGTGTGTAACTGTCTTTCCATGTATCAGCGTCTTTGCAGTCGTATACTCGTAAATACGAGATGCTTGGAGTCCCGATGAAACATGTAGGTTATACACATACGTCAGCCCGCAAACGGCAAGCGCAGTATCCGACGAATTTCCAGAGCGACGCAGCCAGTGTAGGCGGCGTTCCCCCAGCAGCAAACGGCGCTGCCTGACAGGGCGTCACGTGACGCGCCCGGCGTCGCGTCAGCGCGCGGTCAGCGCACGCACAGCGGCCCGAGCGGCTGCCGGCTGCCTCGTCCCGTGTAAACAAGCCGGCCGCCCACCGCCCGCCGCCCACCGCCTGCCACTGGTTTAACGACAGTTGATCAGCGCCGTAATTAGCGCGGCTAATCCGCCGCTAATGGGTCGGCCCATTACGCCGTCTTCCGCGCCGGCTGCAGCGGGCCGCCGCTGATGGCGGACACTGTCAGATGCATCGCGCTGCGCCCGCCGCTGAGAGAAACACCACGTCCACTGACCGGAAGAAAAAGATTCTCATCTCAGCTACACACGTTCTACGAGCTCTTTCTCAGCTTGAGGGAAAGACATCAGTTGTGGTACATTGTAAGTCCTAGAGACGTGATTCATTTTTTTGTCCCACGTATCTGAGCGAAATAGGATGACGACTTTACTGTAACTGTGGCTGTGGAGAAACTGGAACGCCGTACCATCTTAGCGTCACTGCATACACATCACAGACATAACGTAAACGAAGTGGTTCACACATGGGATCAAATGGTTCAAATGGCTCTGAGCACTATGGGACTTAACATCTATGGTCATCAGTCCCTTAGAACTTAGAACTACTTAAACCTAACTAACCTAAGGACATCACACAACACCCAGTCATCACGAGGCAGAGAGAATCCCTGACCCCGCCGGGACACATGGGATCAAAAGAATGTACAGCACTCTCTCGATTATCTGAGGGTGGGTTATGCAATTGGCTGATAGTCGTTCTCTGTAAGGGATAGTCAAGTGGAAACGAGACGAATGTAGAAAAGTGAAGTACACTTGTGAGAAATGTGTACAGTCCCTTTCATACTCCTTTGCTTTTTCTAAATTGCCCATTGGCCTTTGCCGTTTGCTACTTGTTTGCAGGTATCGCCAACCTCAAGGAAGGGAGTTTTTTATTTATTTGTTTTATTTATTTATTTTATTTATTTTTTTCATTAACAGTACAGAGTAACCCACCGCCTTGAAACGTAAGGTGGGTCGGATGCTTCTGAATGTAATAGCAAAGACTTCTCATTGTTACAGTCTTATGGTATACAGTTGTTAATGTTTTTTTTTAAATAATATAAAGAACATAATATATAAAGATTTCTCTCAGGTTACAGCGAATTGAATGCTTAACAATTGCTAAAATGGCCCAATATATTTTGTTACTACCTATTTGATAAGAATATAATTTATACAATGCAAATGTCAAAGAAAAATAAAAAAAGTAACGCAAGTAATACATGGAAAGATGCTGGCGTGTGTCTCACTAAACGCACTTTGACTGAGGCACTCACTTGTGATTAAGATTCCATTGAGATTCGTTTGCGTGAATAGGGCTAAAACAATTGTGATTTCCATCATAATTTGATCCTTTTATTAATTTTAGATAGACGAATTGATTTATTAACAAGTCAAAAGGACAAGGAAGTCAGCCATAATTGAAATAATAATTTTCGTTTACTTCGAATAGCCGAAATTTCACACCTGTGTCAGGCGGCCCTTCAGCAAGGCGACACCGTGGCTCTTCTGTGGACGACAGAGTCTCCAGTAAAGTGAAACTTCCTGGCAGATTAAAACTGTGTGCCGGACCGAGACTCGAACTCGCGACCTTTGCCTTTTGCGGGCAAGTGCTCTACAAACTAGGAGACGAGGTACTGGCGGAATTAAAGCTGTGCGGACGGGGCGTGAGTCGTGCTTGGATAGCTCAGTTTGTAGAGCATTTGCCCGCGAAAGGCAAAGGTCCCGAGTTCGAGTCTCGGTCCGGCACGCAATTTTTTTCTGTCTGGAAGTTTCATATCAGCGCACACTCCGCTGCTGAGTGAAAATTTCATTCTCCAGTAAAGTATTCGACAGCGACGCCGCTCGGTGCGGCCGCTTTCTCACTGACTACGGGAGTTCGTCACGGGGAATTAAAGGGGAACGACGGGGTGACGGTTGAAAAAACTCGAATTTTGTTGTTGTTGTGGAATTCGAGTGTATAAACGTTGAATGTTTATTCTCCAAAATATTATACGCGAACTCCAAAAAAGTAAAGATTCTGTGGCCGTTTGAAGCCGAGCGTGCACGGCACGCTTGAGCGTTCGAGAACCGGTTGCCACAAGTCGTTGTCGATGCCATCGCCCCTATTTACACTGATTTGAGTAACCCTTATTTTCTGGAGCGTGGTTTGGGAGGTTTTATTCAAAATGGGAACGAAAGTCTCAATAGCCTCATTTGGAAATACGCTCCAAGAATAACATCCAGCGCCGGCTGGGGTGGCCGAGCGGTTTGCGCTTCAGTCTGGAACCGCGCGACCGCTACGGTCGCAGGTTCGAATCCTGCCTCGGGCATGGATGTGTGTGATGTCCTTAGGTTAGTTAGGTTTAAGTAGTTCTAAATTCTAGGGGACTGGTGACCTTAGAAGTTAAGTCCCATAGTGCTCAGAGCCAATAACTTCCAGCGGAAGCGATATTGTCAACATTGCTTCAAATTTGGCCGTAAGTCTATTCAATGTAGGCCATACTACATTACACACGTGGCAAATGCCCTTCAAATCAATATCGGCGAGTAAATGCGCCGATTCTGTGTGGATAGAGACGCCAGCGGCGGTGCTCTCATCGGCGGAAAGGGCTTTGAGGGCGAAAATGAGCGCTTATCAGGTCGAAGTAGCAGAAAGCGGCCATCTAATAGCTGAGGCGATAGTTATTATGGACAAGGCATCGATGATATCCCGTAAAATTTCAGGCTTTGTCCCTTTTTTATATGATAAATACTAGTCAAACTTAAAACGCGTTATTCTTAAAACTATGTTTTTAGGCGTGGTTTTCGTCGCCCATGCTACAGATTTCACTCAATTTTAGTGACTTTTTGTCTCCTCTGAAACATATTCAATCTCTCCAGTTCATCAAAGTTGATTTTTAATGATATTTAGTATTTTTCGACCAAAAAAAGGGCTGTCCAGAAAATGGATAGTTTTTTTTAAATATCTAGATCTATAATTTCATCACAAAAAATTTTTATTGGTGGCAAATCCCTACGACGAACTAAATTGCACCTGGAAGGATCAGGGTGATATGCCAATTTCATGTTTCAGATAACCAGAACCGGAGTTACAGCGACAGCCGTCGATCGACCTCCTTTCAGAGCCACCTTGGGAAAACCCTAATTACACAGTGAAGATATTAATATTTTTCAGAAAAAATACCAATAACTACTTCTATGTGTATTTTACGCATTGCTCCAAACCGCATGTGTCTACTACATTCCAGTACGAAGAAAAAAAAATCCTGAAATTGAGGCCGGCCGGGTGACCGAGCGGTCTTAGGCGCTACAGTCTGGAATCGCGCGACCACTACGGTCACAGGTTCGAATCCTTCCTCGGCCATGGATGTGTGTGGGGTCCTTAGGTTAGTTAGGTTTAAGTCGTTCAAAGTTCTAGGGGACTGACGACCTCAGAAGTTAAGTCCCGTAGTGCTCAGAGCCATTTGAACCATCCTGAAATTGAGCAACATTTTCGTCCGGCACCCTGTCGTTCCCCGTTAAAGGCGGTACGCATCGCAGTCGACACTCCTCTCATGAACGGTGGGGACACGCCCATCCGTGACAGGCTGAATCGAGGCCGGGAAAAAGGGTAGGAAAGTAAAGTCCGTTTTACGCCCACTCGCGACACAGTGGCGCTAGGGGAGAGTTGACAGTTCACTGATTGCCGCCAGGAGACATACAGAAGCCTAGGGTGTGTTCACCTATAATCGTGTGAAGACTAGAGATGCCGTCGTCGAGAAATATGGTGGATGGGGGAGGGGGGGGGGGAACCAACACGACTAGAGCTTTCATTGGGCACTAGTATGAGACGTATATCACCCTGACGCGTCGAAAGGAGGGGACTCCTTCGAGGAGCCCTGGTACCCTGGCACAAGTTTAGGAGGAAATTAAGTTTTTAAGAAGCAGGAATTAGGGAAACGGGAAGTCAGAACGGCTTTCAGCTTTCGGTTCCGGAAAGCTGAAGAGGGAGGCAGAGGCTGTTCAGGTGAGAGTTACTGCGGCTTCCCGTTATCAGAGATCGATGGGGAGCTGTTGATGTTCGTTCGAGATCTGAGAAGGCTGCTGAAATGGTGAGTGTTTCCGCTGCTGTGCTAGAACTTTGATAGAGTTTAGCATTGTGTGAAGTTTAGTGTCTTGAAAACAAATTAGAGTTCTTTCACAGCCAAACACAAGTGTTTTCTTTTAAATTCTTTCGCGATTCGGAACTTAACGTTTTAGTTACAGTGAATTTTAACTGATCATTGACTTGCCCGATAACGTGTCCGGTGCATCTATTAATTCTGGTGCCTACCTAACCCTTCCCAAGCGCCATGAATAACACAACTGTTTCTGCCAAATCCGATAAAGTATTTTCATTTGCGATCTTCATAAGTGGCGTCTCTGTTATACGCTGTTTCCCAATATCTTGTGAACCGACCACTAATACGCGTAACTGTAATTGAGATAGTTCGAAACTTCATTACAATTATTTTTTAACGAAACCGTTCACGATGTGCTAATACTTGTAAAATAAATGTGTTCTGAATTGAATTTCTCTTAATACCATTTCAATAACTAATAGATCTCATGTCATTCCAATACCGAGTAACCAAGGCCAAGAGCCATATACAGAGTGGTTCAGGAGGAATAGTATATATTTTAGGAGGTTACAGTGTACATGAATTGCAATAAGAAACGCCATATAACATGTACACAATTTTTTTGAGTACTGAGATACAGTTGTTGGTATGTAACACACACAAAATTACAGCAAAGGCAAATGAGGAAGGAAATCTACCAAAAATTCCACTGACAACTTCAATGCACTTTTGACCTCTCTTGATAACACCACGTGTAGCTCTCCAGAGGTCGTCTTCTTTTATGAAGGCTGCACCATTCATAGTTCGATCGATCAAATCGGCTCTTGTGTTTATGTTTTCTTTGTAGACTTCGCCTTTCAACCATCCGCATTGGCAAAAATGCAAAGGGGTAAGATACGGGTACCTTGGTGGCTAAGAAACGTGCCCATATCTACTGATAAATCTTCCGGGGAATGCTAGGTTTGGATTATGTGTCACCTTACGACTACAATGTACAGAAACCACGTCATGCTGCATGAACATACGCATTCTTGCACCCAAACGAATCTCTTCTAATAATGCTGGAAGCTCATTTTCAAGAACGTGTAGACAACGGGGTCCTGTAAGACGATGCGATAGCAGAACAGTCCCAATCAACTTATTGTCAATCAAACTTCACCACACATTTACAGAGAAGCGTTCTTGAAAATGTGTCTCCACAATGGCATGTGAGTTTTCTTCAGACCACTGATGTGAATTGCGAGTGTTATTGATGCCATCACGAGTGAAAGTGGATACATCAGTGAAGAATAAAAATGGAATTACCTGACGATTGTCAAGTATCCAGTGACAAAATATTCAAAAACTTTCAAATGTGTGAATTCCTAAGGGACCAAACTGCTGAGGTCACCGGTCCCTAGACAGTACTTAAACTAACTTATGCTAATAACAACACACACACACACACACACACCCATGCCCGAAGGAGGATGCGAACCTCCCGTGAGAGATGCCACACAATCCGTGACATGGCGCCCTAAACCGCGCGGCCACTCCGCGCTGCGACAACATCTTCATCTTCTGTTCGAATGTGTTGAATGAGCTGTAAATAGTAGGGATGGAACCCGTGCATACGTAATGTCCACCACATTCTTCTATGTGGAACACCGACACGTACAGAAATTCTACGTCTGCTTGTTCAAGGACTACATTCTGTCGACCGAGTAATGTATTTTACTTCATCCACAGTCTGTTCATTTACACGTTAAGGTGCAGTGTGACTGCTGGGCACTGTACGAGTGTTACACAGTACATTGAACACACACGTAAACACTCTTCAATGTGGTAGTCTGCCGTTAGGAAATCGTATGCCGAATTCTCTGCAAGCAACAGCTGCGGTTGCATTACAACAACCGTATACAAATACAATATCGGCATACTCAGCATGTGTAAATACGTGTGACATGTTTCCACGCTACAGTACAGTACACTTGGCCAACAAATTACAACGAAACCCACAGTGTAAACTAAAGCACAATTTTGCAACGTGAACATCAACACTCTACTGTTGACATTCGATAAATACGCCCATAGCAACCCATAGCAATCGGTATACCAAAATACGAAACAAAAATGCATTGAATCTGCCGTACGTCAGGTTCAAAATGGTTCAAATGGCTCTGAGCACTATGGGACTCAACTGCTGAGGTCATTAGTCCCCTAGAACTTAGAACTAGTTAAACCTAACTAACCTAAGGACATCACAAACATCCATGCCCGAGGCAGGATTCGAACCTGCGACCGTAGCGGTCTTGCGGGTCCAGACTGCAGCGCCTTTAACCGCAAGGCCACTTCGGCCGGCCCGTATGTCAGGACTCAATAAATATTGGACACATGTTGCATGGCATTTTTCATTGTAGTTCGTCTATATTAGCACCTCCTAAAATGTTTACCATTCCTCCTGAAACACTCTGTATGCATGTGGAGCACTGTTTTTCTTACGACGATTAAATTACAGATACCTGTCGATCTGCCTGGAGGCTTTAGGAGAGGTTCCCTTATTATCTGTTTTTGTCATTGAACGACAGGCATCTCGTGACCCTTAAATAATAATATCAAACAGCAACAGCTTGCTTGCGTCATTCCTACATAGTGCTCCGGGATAGTACTAGTTTTCCTTGACCCTGTATTCAAACTATTAATACGTTTGTCCCAGTGTGAGACAAGACGCTGTGGCCGAGCGGTTCTAGGCGCTTCAAACCGCAACCGCGCTGCTGCTACGGTCGCAGGTTAGAATCCTGCCTCGGGCATGGATTTATGTAATGTCCTTAGGTAATTTAGGTTTATGTAGTTAGTTCTAAGTCTAGGGGACTGATGACCTCACATGTTCAGTCTCATAGTGCTTAGAGCCATCATGGAAAAATGTTTGCGGTTACCTATGTATCCAAGTGTGCGCCTCTTCGTCCGACATGGGCATCGCCACATGTTGCCAGGGTTGTTTCCAATACTGCATGTTCCGCCGGGAAGTTCTTACACATCCTCCATACAGTCTCGTTCTCCGCGCATGAGATTTACATATTTTTGGAGCCCTGAAGCAAGACATCCGTGATCGACGATTCGCTTCGGACGAAGAGGTGCTCACCTGGGTACAATCGTGGTACCGTAGGCAACCGCAAAAATTTTTCCGTCAAGGCAATGACCGTCTTGTCTCTCAGTGGGACGAATGTGTTTGAGAGGTAGCATGCCTTCCCGATGTACACAGTGACCTGCCCCCTCTCATATTTACATCTTAGTAATTCGATTTCGGGAAGTATAGCCGAGAATGGTCGTTACAAGGTTAGTAATGAGAACTCAGAAGACATGAATGTTGTTCCCTCTCTAATTACATGAGGTAAAAAGTTGCTACTCCTTCACACGCGGACTTCCCACGCAGCGTCCCTCCTCGCCCGGGTGGTCCGGTGACAGGCGGATTCTGCTGACCTTGAAACGGTTATGCTGACGGGTGTGAGGGAGTCGAGTGGATGCTGTCCAGACGCCGCCATTATGATAAGAGTGGGGGCAACACGCCCACAGGGGACTGAAGGAGCGGCTGAGGTTAGAGATTCCGTTACTTCGCAGGGACTTGGTGAAAACACTTTCTGACGGGGTACGAGCGAGGCGTGGGAATGACTTGTGTTCCCAGGTAGTCTTGGCAGGCAAATTCCAGCGTTTTCTGCAAAATCATAAACGTGATTGGCTTGCTCAGTGGATAGATTCGTGACGTAGCAAAATCGGCTCAGAAATTGGCGCCAAGTATCTCCATTGGTGGAATAGTAGTGCTTCGGCAATAGAGTGGAGTTTTCCACCGGTTTTCGAGTTGCTGATTGGCACGTTTAACCACGGCCACTGTGGTGGGGGCGGTAATGTTCTGTGTTTGACTTGTACGGATGCTCTTGGTAGAGTCGAGGCTCGCTTTTCGGTCGGAGCAGGTTACAAGACTGAGCTCACGCTGCTCTGCACAGCCTGCCTTCAGTTGGCTGTCTAACATACTTTCATTTAATGGTACCTGTTTGACAAAGTTGCTAAAGTTTCGACTTCAACGTAACTTTCCGAGTACAGTTGGCAATTGAGCGTTCTGGGTACTTAAAATCAATCACTGTACCGTCAGTGATTGTGTGGCGAGTCTTCTCCACCTCCCGCAGAGGCGCCTTCGAATTGCAAGGAAACCTTTAGTCTGGAACAACCAGACCAGGATAATTTGTTTCGGGCATACTCGCGACATTATCATGACCACGACGGGACATCGAAGCAACCAGCCATCGCCTCCGGTACTCCAGATCGTGTCATTGCAGTTAAGAAGACAGCTTGGTAATGTATGTCCGCAGCACCAGCATATTAGGGAACTTTGCTATGTGATAATCAGAGCTCAGCAGAGCGCCCCTGTTCCCATCTTTTCTATCGTGGTTCTGTCTTGGGTGTCCATTGTCTGAGTTCTCACTACTGTAGCAGCAATTAATGTTGGATTGGCTGCATGTTTCTCTTAAGAAGGAGTTGCAAGGAATTGGTTCCACATACCACTTGGTCATAAATGTCACAAGCTAGTTTATGGACAACTTCACCTTCACAACATTTGTTTGAGTATCCAATTTGGTCAATGTTTCATGTGTTATTTTATTATTTTGAGTTTAGTCATAATTAATCAAATTGTTATTTTGAACAGAACTTTCATTCTGTAGATCGATAGACCAACCCTTTCATTTCTCATTTCCTTCATCAAATGAATTTCTATCAAATTAAATTATTGCAGGTGACAAACTTCTCCACTCCACTTGCAGGGTCGATTACAGTCAGTTCGCGTTTCTTCTTAATCCATGTGCAACAGCATAAGTTTGAGTTAGAAAAGGGGGGGGGGGGGCTTAGAGCATCATTTCCATATGAAGCTTCTAGAAGAATTTAGTGTTAAATACACTGCTAGCCCCGACCCCTCGCATGTTAACAGTTATGGTGATTACTTTTGAAACAATAAACAGTTTACTTACTTTTTTCCCATCTGCCTCTTTTTCATTTGCCAGCCCCTTATAGTTCAGCGATATTTGAGACTTCTGGAAACAAAGTCCAAATCATTCTTCTTCCTATTATTATACTATCCGTATTGACTGTCTTTGGACAACGCTTCTTCAAATACACGTTTCCTTTTCCTTGCGCCGTTCCGTACTTGTTATCCAATATTCCAGCATTCGTTCTCTATGTTGTTTCTTCGTCGCTTCACTCCACGTTATCCTGGTTTCTGTCTCGTATTTTTCTTGGAAACCCAAGTGCTCTTGGAGTTTCATCTAGAGCGGAATGCGTTTACAGATGCCCTCCAGTGCCGGCCGCGGTGGTCTAGCGGTTCTGGCGCTGCAGTCCGGAACCGCGGGACTGCTACGGTCGCAGGTTCGAATCCTGCCTCGGGCATGGGTGTGTGTGATGTCCTTAGGTTAGTTAGGTTTAACTAGTTCTAAGTTCTCGGGGACTTATGACCTAAGATGTTGAGTCCCATAGTGCTCAGAGCCATTTGAAGCCATGCCCTCCAGTGTTGACTTCTCGCACATCTTGTTGTGAGGAGACAGCGTAAGATCTGACTGCTGATCGTTGTGGGACTAATACGAGCGATGTGGTCACAAAAAAATTCCTACTTTAGTATGTAGAGTTCATAATTGTGTCGTTCCTGAATTCACCAGTACCTCCATCAAACCTTAAGATACTCGTAATCATGGTAAGGGATTCTGCGAGATACAGGGCCATTGGTCGTATTACTGTACAACAGTGTCATATCATAACATTAAATGGTACTGATTACTTCTTGTTGGCTGATATGCTTGTTTCGTGATTCAAAGTCTCCTTTGCCACAGGTCCGTTTGATTTCCTCTTTTTCTACCTCTAGCACTCTAGGCAGTGACTTCCCGTTTGTAATAAATTCCGTTTTCTCCAAGGAGATCGGGGGTTCTGACTTCGCAGATTCTGTCTTCAGTTTACTGATTTTTCTGCCGCTGTATCTAGCGCAGCAGAAAAAACTTACCAGGTCATCTTCAAAGGCAAGGCACTCAGTTGCCGGCCGCGGTGGCCGAGCGGTTCTAGGCGCTGCAGTCTGGAGCCGAGCGACCGCTACGGTAACAGGTTCGGATCCTGCCTCGGGCATGGATGTGTGTGATGTCCTTAGGTTAGTTAGGTTTAAGTAGTTTTAAGTTCTAGGGGACTGATGACCTCAGATGTTAAGTACCATAGTGCTCAGAGCCATTTGAACCATTTTTGAGCACTCAGTAGCAAATTCATGTCTCTGTTATGAAACCTGACTCCAGTTTCAATATATCTGTCACTAATTCCTTTTCGCCATTCACGGAAAACTTTCTCGAGTACAAAATTGAAAAGGAGGGGCGACAGTCCATCTCCTCGCCTAACTCGCAACCTGATTTCAAACACACGTGAAATCTCTCCCTTAAACTTTAATTTGAAGGTGGTATTAATTAGAGCCTGTCAGACAACAACCATTCTATGCTTGTCGAAGGCAAATTTTTTTTCAGGATTTCAAGGAGAGTCCTTTGGTCAGTTGCTTCATAAGCTTTTTTTGGAATCTACAAAGATGACCTGAAGTAGTCTATTAGTAGTATTATGGTATTATGGAAGTAGCTCTGTTTCAGCGCTGGAAGACAACACGAGCCCCAATCTCGCTGGCAGACATTCTTTTAAATATTTTTCTCTTCTTTTTCAATTTATCTTAAGGTAAATGTGGGAAACCAGTGCTTGTAAAATGTTTGCGGAAACTATGTGTCCGATTTCATGTCCATATGTTTGAGTAACTCATTCCTTAGGATCTATTAAGTTTGACAGTTTGTAACCCGTTTTTTCCTGGAAAGTAACGTGTAAGTACTGCGGGGGCTTTCAAATGTGAGATGTTTCGCAAAAAGAAGGAAATATAAGGCTCCTGTAAAACTGTCTGTACTTAATATTTCACGTGTTTTTGGGTTATCCGTATAGTCTTGGGTCAACATTAACCTTGATGATCAGGAGATATCTGTACTACATTACACAGCATAAGCTAAACAAAATTGTAGGGAAGTATTCACGAGAGTACGAGATTTATCTTCAAGGCAATGAGAGCATAATTTCTGAGTTTCCATAAAAAACTAATCATATAAATTAATATAAACCTAACAGAAAATCGCAGCGAAGACTTGAATTGAACTGCATGAGGTTCGATGGCACCCGCCAGGTTAGCTGATAGCGCTAATGTGCTGCTTCCTGGATTTGGGTAGGCCCGCCGGCCCCAGATCGAATCCGCCCGCCGGATTAACGACGAGGGCCGGTGTTACAGCCAGCCTGGATGTGGTTTTTAGGCGGTTTTTCACATCCCACCAGGTGAATACTGGGCTGGTCCCTACGAGCCACCTCAGTTACACGACTCGCAGACATTTGAAAACGTTCGCACTATATCACGGCCTCCACTAGACGCAGACAGCTGGATTACACTACTTCCATCCCGGGGGGTAAAGGGTGGTGACAGAAAGGGCATCCGGCCACCCTCTGACACTAACATCGCCAAATCCGTTGTAACTAGGCCAACCCCGCGTTGAAGTGGGACAAAGGCCCATAGAAAATGATGATGAAGTTCGATGACCGACGTTGGGGAGGTTGTCCTCAACAATATGTTTCAGAATAGCCGCCAGAGGACAGGAGGAGAAGCCTGTCTGGACACCCGCCATGGTGAAGCGTGTCCATCCTGGAGTTGTTGACACAACCTCTGCGCCAGAGGATGCACGGCGTTGATGACAGCGTAAAGAGGAGCACCTAGAGCGAAAAGCAGGCGTAGCACCATTATAAACTTGTAAGAAAACGTTGAAATAACGAGATATGGAGTGTTAGCCTGGTCAAGGTCTTCTGGCTTCCATAAACACTCGTTATCCATAAGACAACAACAGTTATATTTACTACTATTGTTAATGAATACCGTGACGAGGCGCCCTAGACCGAGCGGCTATCCCGAACGGCTACTATTGTTAATGTATGTTATCATGTGTAACCTGGGATGAAACCAAACCTAAAGACCGAGATCTTAACCAGATAGGTAAGCTAGCGCTTAGTTAAATTATGTCAATAATTAGCATTATAATAGTCATTCTGGGATTAGAAGGGAATTTTTTTCCTTGGAAATCGGTATTCAGTAAAATTACGGAACAATACTACTTAAACAATGAAAAGCTACGGTATTCTGTAATTTCTAGGTGTTAGGCCCATGAGTATATCAACCATAAATAAACAAATACGAAGTACGACAATAAAGTAATGAGGCTGGTTATTAAAAAAATATTTACTTAATTTGGTATTGCCTTCAAAGTAGCCCCATTATGTCTGCACACACTTGCTTTAACGGCATTTCTATGGCTGGCAGCATCTCTGGAAGTCATTTTCTGTTATACTCGGAAAAAGAACTTGTTACAGCTGTTTGGATGTCCTGTACTGTTGCAAATGGGGGTCCTTTAATGGCTGGATTCATTTCTGGGAATAAAAAAAAGAAAGACTCACAAGGAGCCATGTCGGCTGAATAAGGAGGCTGTGGTAGCAATGCATTTGAATTTGACATCAAACAATGCTCAAACATAATACAGTATGGGATGGTGCGTTATCGTGATGCAAGATCCAGTTCTTAGCGATGTGTGGATGCACACGACTGATCCGTTAGTAGTAGTACTGATTTATGGTTCAGACTGCAGGTAACCACTCTGTGTGCACGATGCCCATGGAATGAAAGAAATACACAATTTTCGCCTTTGATTTCGACATGCGCGCTTTCTTTAGTCTTAGAAATTCTTTCAAACACCATTGCAAACTTTGAAGTTTTGTCTCGGGATAACACTGGAAGACTGAGCTTTCATCACCGTTGATAACTCGTTTTAGTAATTCTGTGTTCAATGCCACTTGTTTCAACAGATCAGCAGCTACAGTTCTCTGTTGATCTTGTTGCTGTAAGAGATTTTTGAGAACAATTTTGGCACAAAGTTATCTCATTCCCAGATTTTCAGTCAATATCAGGCGAACAGTTTCTTAATTAATGTTCATGTCTTTTCCAATCATTTTCAGCGTTCATCTTCGATCATCTCGCACAAGTTCACTCACTCTATCTGTGTTGTCATCTTTTCTTGCTATTGATGGTCGTCCACTGCGGTGATGACGTTCGACATTGGTTCTGCCTTTAAAAACATTTTATACCAGCGAAACAGTTGTGCCAGTGACAAAGCTCGTCTCCAAAAGCCTGGCGAAGATTTCTACATGCTACTGTGGCATTCTTACCGAGTTTCACACAGAAAGAGATGGCATACCGCTACGCAACATTTCGAGATTTCATTGTTATGACGTGGAGCAAACACTGTACTTCATTATTCAAGCAGTCACTTCTGACTAAAACACTGTGGGTGCACGCCAGTTGTGGCTATGGTGGGGAAAGACCAAGAAGATGCCACACTGCTGGCAGTAGCAGGCAGCATGGTTGCAATCCTAGATAGGGAAAAAATCAGTTTGACTACTTTATTGCCAAACCTCGTAGAAATAAATACCCACGTTCACAAAGACCTGACAGGGTCGCCTGCAAGGACGTGCCTGTTCCTTTAAACCAGAAATTCCGGATGATGAAACTGTACTGGTATATCTGTTTACGCGCAAAGCTTCGGTGGTAAACACGCGAAGCCACTAAACGTACCTGCGCACCTGTTGACTGTGCAGGCAAACGACTGAGAGTGTCTATGGTGCGTCTGTTCAGTTAATTCGCAGTTCGTGTGTAGATAAGAAATGACACGGTGTCTCCAAGTCAAAATCAAATGCATCGAGTATGTTACTGAAATCTACCAAAGTGCGGCATGACCATGCCAAGTTAATCACAAAAATTATCACGATCGCGTGTAAGACTAGAGACAATTCACAGTTAAAAGTAAAATTGAAACTTATTCGCAACAAACAGGCTTTGCTTCCTTGAAGGAACTGAAAAATTATGGAATCCTAAAAATTAGGAAGTCAAAATAAAAAAAGTGTGAACGAGGCAGGCTTAGAATAAATATAGAAAAACAGAATACCTAGAAGTGGAAGGATATGGAAGAGATGTAGTAGCGTCACAAGGGAGTATTAAAAGTGTAAAAGGATTAATTACCCATGCCTCGAGAAGCTCTGGAGCAGATGTGAGACGCTGGATGCAGCAGGGAAGAGGAGTAATTAAAATTTTAAATGGAGTTCTCTGGAGCTGGGCAATATCAAAAACAAAGAAGATTCTGAGAACATTACTGGAAAGTACACTAAAATACGGTGCATAAAGGTGAACGCCGCGGCAGCCACGATATCCAGAACAGAGTGTAGAAGAAATGAGGAAATTAGGGAGATAGGGGATATGGAACAAGCACTCGTGCAAAGAATTGAGAATAGAGGTCTTCAATGGTATGGCCACGTACGGCAAATGCAGCAAGGATGAGAGCCAAAGCAATCCTGGAATGGTCGCCGCCAGGAAGGAGGAAGCATGGGCGACCGAGAGCTGGAGTAATTGATGAAGAGGAAGAGAGATCTGAAAGGGGAAGCTGCTATGATCGGGAAAGTTGACGAATAGGAATAGAGTGGAACTGCTAAAGAGTCGAGAAGCCCCTAAAACTATAAACTAAGAAAGGTCAGGTATTAAAGCCTTGCCAACGATGTCTTCATTAGAGACGGAGCAACAATCCGGATTGGGAAGTATATCAGCAGCGCCCTTTTCGAAGGAACCATCACATTTGCCTTAAGCTCTTTTGGGAATCCAGGGAAAACGTAAATCTGGATACTCAAACGGAGTCTTATGGAGAACCGTTATTCTCCATAACGTTAGTTGACTGTGTTTAAATCTGTGCAACTACTCTCCAATCGTCCAGAAGCGGTATGCTGGAAATATGTGTGAACGACGGCTCTCGTTCTTCATCCGATGGATATCGGTAAGTGACATCTACACTACTTGCCATTAAAATTGCTACACCAAGAAGAAATGCAGATGATAAACGGGTATTCATTGGACAGATATACTAGAACTGACAAGTGATTACATTTTCACACAATTTGGGTGCATAGAGACTGAGAAATCAGTACCCAGAACAACCACCTCTGGCCGTAATAACGGCCTTGATACGCCTGGGTATTGACTCAAACAGAGCTTGGATGGCGTGTACAGGTACAGCAGCTCGTGGAGCTTCAACACGATACCACAGTTCATCAAGAGTAGTGACTGGCGTATCGTGACGAGCCAGTTGCTCGGCCACCACTGACCAGACGTTTTCGATTGGTGAGAGATCTGGAGAATGTGCTGGCCAGGACAGCAGTCGAACGTTTTCTGTATTCAGAAAGGCCCGTACAGGACCTACAACATGCGGTCGTGTATTATCCTGCTGAAATGTAGGGTTTCGCAAGGATCGAATGAAGGGTAGAGCCACGGGTCGTACCACATCTGAAATGTAACGTCCACTGTTCAAAGTGCCGACAATGCGAACAAGAGGTGACCGAGACGTGTAACCAATGGCACCCCATACCATCACGCCGGGTGATACGCCAGTATGGCGATGGCGAATACACGCTTCCAATGTGCGTTCACCGCGATGTTGCCAAACACGGATGCGACCATCATGATGCTGTAAACAGAACCTGGATTCATCAGAAAAAATGAGGTTTTGCCATTCGTGCACACAGGTTCGTCGTTGAGTACACCATCGCAGGTGCTCCTGTCTGTGATGCAGCGTCAAGGGTAACCGCAGCCATGGTCTCCGAGCTGATAGTCCATGCTGCTGCAAACGTCTTCGAGCTGTTCGTGCAGATGGTTGTTGTCTTGGAAACGTCTCCATCTGTTGACTCAGGGATCGAGACGTAGCTGCACGATCCGTTACAGCCAGCGGCTGTTCCGGCGTTCCGTATCACCCTCCTGAACCAACCGTTTCCATATTCTGCTAACAGTCATTGGATCTCGACCAACGCGAGAAGGAATGTCGCCATACGATAAACAGCAATCGCGATAGGCTACAACCCGACCTTTATCAGAGTCGGAAACGTGATGGTACGCATTTCTCCTCCTTACACGAGGCATCACAACAACGTTTCACTAGGCAACGCCGGTCAACTGCTGTTTGTGTATGAGAAATCGGTTGGAAACTTTCCTCATGTCAGGACGTTGTAGGTGTCGCCATGCGGCCTAGAACTTAGAACTACTTAAACCTAACTAACCGAAGGACATCACACACATCCATGCCCGAGGCAGGATTTGAACCTGCGACCGTAGCGGTCGCGCGGTTCCAGACTGAAGCGCCTAGAACCGCTCGGCCACCAGCGGCCGGCACGGAGGTAGTCCTAAACTCGCTCGCTTGCTCAGTTCAGCAGACAGCTGGGCGTCTAAGTACTAACGAAAATTGCATCTTCCACTGGAATCTGCCATTATGAAGTCTCATTGATTAACAGTACTACAGCAAAATTTAATTTAAGATCTATACGAGATATAAATGGCATAACGGCTTGTTTATAGCATTTAGTCTCTTCTGCTTAACAGTACTCATTACATGCTGGAAGTGGTGCCTTATGGAACTGATAATCATTTTAGCATGGTTTTATTTTATTGTACACCAGTACAGCCGTAACAAATTATAAGTAGGCCCGTGGACTCCCCATCGTTATAGGACTATTAACAGTAAGATTCCATAATAGCGGATTCCTGTAGGTGATTCAGTTTTCGTTTGTACAGACACGCCTAGTTACGAATTAACAGGTGTAGAAACGTAGTTCGTCTCCTGATTTGAGCGATCGAGCGAGCGCAGAAGTACCTTCGTAACGTACGCGCCGCGGCCAGTCTTTCGCGTTGGCCTCGATCCGTGCTCTGGTGACGTCGTCAGCTGTGAGGAAACTCCAATGAGACAAGTAGAAAGTATGTTGTACGTAAGTAGTAAAAAAGAATTACTCATGTCGTTACTACACTTTATGGGAAGAATGGACCTGGGACATAGCAGTTCAATTCCTTGGCATTTCTATAACATAGGCAGCAAAGTTATGACGAGTGCATACGAGTAGGGACAGTAACAGGTCTGTATGTAAGGGAAGGTGAAGCTAGGAGAAGAGGCACGGACTAAGATTGACGAACACTGTGGCTAAGTATCCACTGCATCTATTAACATCAAAGAGAATGTGCGTTTTTGACATCACCTTACAACCTAGGTACACACTTCCTTTTATTTAGTGACTATCATTTCCCTTCGGGTGCCCTGGCAGCCGAAATACTGTACCCTTCGACTGTACAAATTTAAAATCGCTAACTCAAAATGAAATCTTTAAATATGAAAAATATGCAAACGAGATTAAGTAACATAGGTTATCTTGATTGACGATGACTAAAACGGTGTTTGGCCTGCAGTTGTACTGCGAAGCGTTGATGATTAAATTGTTGTAATTCTACTGGAGATTGTTTGCTGAGACTAGGTAACAAGCAGACAGTTAAGTAGCTGATTGAAATGGGATTCTAGGGAGGAAAGTGGAAGTAGTCTACAGACAGGGAAATATTTAGGTGAACATTGTAGAGATACAGCTCTGTCCTCTTCCGTAGTTAGTAAATCTCGCATTAGACTTTTTACATTCAGCTCGCCTGCCTGTATTTTCAGTTCCACCAATCAAAACATTTGCTGAAATAGCTTTCACGAACGGCGGCACTTATCTTCGACTCTATACGTCTTTATACAGCATTTTCTTATAAAAGTGTCTGACAGAAAGGCATGGTTTTACCAACTATTCTCCAAGATGAAGGAACACATCGATGTGGGTGAAGCATTATATCATTCATAGACTGTTTTTTGTATGGAATGAGTGAGCCATGGCTTGCTCGTGTTACGCTTTGAATTAAACCTTGGTTGCTATTCTGTGATTAGTCTCCCGCAGTTATCGAGATTATGCTGTTATCCTCTCTCCCCGCAAGTGGCAGCAGCAGCGTGTATCGATATTCGCACCCTTGTACTATCTTTGGCCTCGCGCTTATAGTTTCCGGCTGTGCCGTGTGAGGGCAGTTGCTCGGTTGGCGTGGAGCAGCGAGGAATTTTCCGTGGCGCGTGTCTGGCCTGGCCCGCTGGCGGCGCCCACGCGCGGTCGGAGTGTGTGGTGCTGTTCCCATTGCTAGGAGGTCCGTGGCTCACCGATCCTGGACACGAAAGCTGAGTCTTTAATCTACCAACCAGCCCCGACTGTTCACATTGTGTCGTTTGAATTTCTTTGTGGGCTGTTGGGACATCACTGCGAGCAACAACGTGTGTTTTCAAGTTGGCGAAATTCTAGCCGCCCTCCTGTCGAGTTTAACTTCATTATTTTTGAATTGAAGAGCACGAGCCGAATCTTCTACCTCGTGGCCGTTAACGTTCTGGTTACCAGCTCTGGCCGTTGACATAAATTCACGCAGTGTATTTTCCTCATCGTGTCGTCGCTGTCCAGCATGGTGTGTAGTTTGACAGCTGAATGTGTAATTCGTTGTGGGCGCCTATACCTTCTGCGTTGTTCCATTGAACTCCCTGTTGTGTGCTGGTTGGGTGGAGTGGAAGTTATCTTGTCGCTTGGTTCGTTGACAGTCTGTCGGTTGGGTTGCCGTCGGATTGAGAATGGTGGGGCCGACTGCCTGTCTCACCTAAGCGAGCGTTAGTGTTTGAATTGCAGGCCGACTTGGAAACTTCTGAACGCCGTTTGATGTGCTGCCTTTTCTTATGTGTCCTTGTTGTTTGTTTATGTATTGCTTCTAGCCGATTTTAAATTAGTTTTGCCGTTAAGGCGTGAGATTGTTTGGGCTTTCAGCCACATTTAGAGAAATGTTTTAAGATGAAGCCTCCTTCCTTTTAAAATTCAAATTCTTGTTTTTGAGTCTTAAGTGATTGGCCTTTAGTCAGTCTTAAATTAAAGTTGTTTTGCCCTTGAGGCATGAGATTGAATGGTGCATTTAACTGGGAATTAAGTTCTAAAATTAATGTTTGGTTTGCTCTGTTTTTAATGTTTTCTTTACTCTTGTAATGTCTGTCAATAAAGTAGTATGTTCAAGTGCAACTGACAGCCACTCATTTTGGCCCCCTTCCACAAATTGAACTGTGTCCTGTCCTGCGGGTATAGCATGGGATTTCAATGGCATAATGGTATCTCTACCATCAATCACAGTCACCCTCTTCCTATTATAATAATAGAACTACTATGCCTGACGAAATTCATAATTCTCTGTCTTTGGAGAGTCCCACTTATTTCCTTTTTTGGGGGTAGGTGGTGGGGAGCTGAACTGGCTTCTGCCTGATTTGATGCGGCCTGCCACGAATTTTTCCACAGTGCCAAAATCTTCCTCTCGAAGTTGCACTTCAGCGTAATGATTTAAATTATTTATTGCTCATATTCCATCTCTGGCGGCCACGCTCCAACCCGCAAACTTTTAAGGTTTCATTGGTTATTCAATCTCTTTCTGATAGTTAACCCTGCGTGATAGTCCCTTCGAGAGACCTGACGAGGATCTAATACGGAATATTTTGGCATCAAATCACAGGCCACATGTCCTGTGTATAAACAGTATTTGCCCTTAACTCAGTGGTTGCCGTTGTCTTCTGTACCCCCATACTCTTGACCATTACTGTTTTCCCCACCAGCAGCAAACGATTGTCTCCAAACTCTGACCATTCTTCTGCTCGGTATGACAGGACCAGTCATATAACGAAGGCGATTCTTGATACCGGAATTTCGGCCGTCATTGCTGATGACTTTTATTCAAAATTTAAAAAGTGGCTGGGATGGAGACGGAGACCCAGACGTTCTCATTAGTAGTCAACTACGGTGCCCTTACACGACGGTGACCACTGGTTTTCTTCGCACACATTACAGTGTGTTCAATTGTCTCCCATAAACACTGAGCATCGTCAGTGGGTAGAATCTGAGGAGTTTGTCAGGAAAGAAGAAACACCTAGGGGATAATGAATATGACACAAAGGATGACTTCGTCACAGAGACAGGCGCTTTACTGAAATTGGATTACTGAGGTGGATTTTATTACGTTTAGCGGAGTTCACAATTATCACTCGTTGGTTGATGCTAACGACAAGTAAGATACATGTCCTTGAAAGTGCTAGCCCAGGTAACGCAACTGTAGGCATACTGCACGTGTTATGTGGGCACCCTGCTTCAAACACTGCTATTACACATAGCTTTAATTTAATAAGCACTGCGTGTACATCGTAAAAGAGAGATAGAAGTAACTCTGAAGTTATTAATGTCTTGTAGGTTCCGCCCAGCATTGAATTAATTTTCGCCAAAACTGCCACTAAAGTTTCTCATTTTTCGTTGTGATATCCGCGAAAGGAATAACACAGTTCTGAGCAATAATTTGTTGTTTTAATTCATCAACTGACACTGATGTACGAATCTACGTTGGCTGTTGACACAATTCCTATTAAGACTGATTGGGAAGAAGAATTAGAAGCAGACACACCTGGAGACTTTGGGTAACACAGAACGCTACTATATATTAAGACATCGCTTGCAACAAAAACATCAAAATGTCACAGTCCCTTAAACACTGAGAGAGACAGTTTTGGGATTAACAATAACTTAACGCAATTTTTCACAAAAGTCAAAAACAAATTAGGCATTCCCTACGCTCACAGGGTAAATGAATACATCAGAACAAATGAACAAAACAGGCTTTGTCCAGCCGGTAAACTGCAAGGGAAGAATAGAAAAGGCAGCACAGTACACTTTTTGGACATATGCGGGTTCACGCACTCGCTGGAGAGAGAGAAACTAAATAGATAGAGTATGGAACAGTGTAATGAGACAATCTACCAGTCAGAGCGTAATTTCGCCGAGTCCAGTAGCAAATGGAGATACAATGAACGGCAGGCGATAGCTGTTTACTGACTGCACGAAGTTAAGTGGTTGACAGAAAAAATTTATGAAACATAAGGGGAGATCAAAAAGTTTCCGTTTCAGGGTGCTGCAGCAGCGTTTGTGCAACATAGCAAACTCCGATTCAGGCACGTTGGCACCAACATATAGAGAAGGGATTAGTGTGGCATTCGTGTCTTTCCGTCGTGCGTGCAGTGATTGCGAAAACGTGAACTATGACGAGTTATTACCAAATGCGTCCACACTGGACCAACGTGCCGTTATTCTTTTCCTGGCTGCCGAAAAACAAAAACCGGTAGACATCCCTCGGAGAATGAAGCATGTGTCTCGTGCAGCGTACCTGTCGGAAACCACCGTTTAGGTATAGTGTTGGTTCAAATGGCTCTGAGCACTATGGGACTTAACTTCTGAGGTCATCAGTCCCCTAGAATTTAGAATTAGTTGAACCTAACTAACCTAAGGACATCACACACATCCATGCCCGAGGCAGGATTCGAAGCTGCGACCGTAGCGGTTGCGCGGTTCCAGACTGAAGCGCCTAGAACCGCTCGGCCACTCCGGCCGGCAGGTATAGTGTGCCAGGGGGTGCTGCTACTTCATGATAACGCACATCTCCACATCGCAAGTGTCTTAACGCAAAAGTAACACCAAGTCAAGGGAGACACTCGAGCACCCGCCTTATACACTCCTGGAAATGGAAAATAGAACACATTGACACCGGTGTGTCAGACCCACCATACTTGCTCCGGACACTGCGAGAGGGCTGTACAAGCAATGATCACACGCACGGCACAGCGGACACACCAGGAACCGCGGTGTTGGCCGTCGAATGGCGCTAGTTGCGCAGCATTTGTGCACCGCCGCCGTCAGTGTCAGCCAGTTTGCCGTGGCATACGGAGCTCCATCGCAGTCTTTAACACTGGTATCATGCCGCGACAGCGTGGACGTGAACCGTATGTGCAGTTGACGGACTTTGAGCGAGGGCGTATAGTGGGCATGCGGGAGGCCGGGTGGACGTACCGCCGAATTGCTCAACACGTGGGGCGTGAGGTCTCCACATTACATCGATGTTGTCGCCAGTGGTCGGCGGAAGGTGCACGTGCCCGTCGACCTGGGACCGGACCGCAGCGACGCACGGATGCACGCCAAGACCGTAGGATCCTACGCAGTGCCGTAGGGGACCGCACCGCCACTTCCCAGCAAATTAGGGACACTGTTGCTCCTGGGGTATCGGCGAGGACCATTCGCAACCGTCTCCATGAAGCTGGGCTACGGTCCCGCACACCGTTAGGCCGTCTTCCGCTCACGCCCCAACATCGTGCAGCCCGCCTCCAGTGGTGTTGCGACAGGCGTGAATGGAGGGACGAATGGAGACGCGTCGTCTTCAGCGATGAGAGTCGCTTCTGCCTTGGTGCCAATGATGGTCGTATGCGTGTTTGGCGCCGTGCAGGTGAGCGCCACAATCAGGACTGCATACGACCGAGGCACACAGGGCCAACACCCGGCATCATGGTGTGGGGAGCGATCTCCTACACTGGCCGTACACCACTGGTGATCGTCGAGGGGACACTGAATAGTGCACGGTACATCCAAACCGTCATCGAACCCATCGTTCTACCATTCCTAGACCGGCAAGGGAACTTGCTGTTCCAACAGGACAATGCACGTCCGCATGTATCCCGTGCCACCCAACGTGCTCTAGAAGGTGTAAGTCAATTACCCTTGCCAGCAAGATCTCCGGATCTGTCCCCCATTGAGCATGTTTGGGACTGGATGAAGCGTCGTCTCACGCGGTCTGCACGTCCAGCACGAACGCTGGTCCAACTGAGGCGCCAGGTGGAAATGGCATGGCAAGCCGTTCCACAGGACTACATCCAACATCTCTACGATCGTCTCCATGGGAGAATAGCAGCCTGCATTGCTGCGAAAGGTGGATATACACTGTACTAGTGCCGACATTGTGGATGCTCTGTTGCCTGTGTCTATGTGCCTGGGGTTCTGTCAGTGTGATCATGTGATGCATCTGAC
Source organism: Schistocerca cancellata (assembly GCF_023864275.1). Classification (NCBI taxonomy): domain Eukaryota; kingdom Metazoa; phylum Arthropoda; class Insecta; order Orthoptera; family Acrididae; genus Schistocerca; species Schistocerca cancellata. Next base: position 173,675,444 of record NC_064631.1, read on the forward strand.
TCCGGGAATGTGTCAATAAAGTTTCCCCTTCCTGGGACAATGAATTCACGGTGTTCTTATTTCAATTTCCAGGAGTGTAGTTACAATCCCTCAGCTTGCGATTATCACGCCCTATGTCCTTTAAAAAGGCCTTGAAGGATTGACAATTCCTGTCAAATGAAGATGTGCAGCAAGTTGTTACGGACTAATTCATGCAGCGGAAGAGGGCGCTTTACCAAACGGCTATCTTCAACCTGGTGCGTAGGTTGGATGATTGCCTCAGTGCTGACGACAATTTTGTCAGATCGGCATACCGATTATGGACTACACACTTGTTGATCCCTCTTTTGATATCCAATGCGCGTCGATAAAATGATTTTGCTCACTTATTCTACCATGAAGACAAATTAGTATTCACAATTAACGGCTGTTGGGCTCTCCTCTTCCATTGTCTGCAGCTCGACCAGAAAAGTTTAAATCAACAAGAGTGTTATAGTCGTCAGAACAAGCTGAAATTAACACTGTCGCCACCATGAGAATGAAACTCGGGCATCCTCAGTATCATTTGGAGTCTGCACATTCCCTTTACTTCCCTTTATCCCTCACCAGTGACGAAAAAAAAGCTTTGAATTGACTTGTAATTCAACTTTCAGATCAACCACTTTCATTCAAAATCTCTGGCTAGCACTTTTTGTGACAGCATCATTATGGTGGGCAGACTTCTGCACAGAGAAGGATGGAGAATATTTACACTGCTGGCCATTAAAATTGCTACACCACGAAGATGACGTGCTACAGACGCGAAATTTAACCGACAGAAAGAAGATGCTGTGATATGCAAATGATTAGCTTTTCAGACAATTCACACAAGGTTAGCGCCGGTGGCGACACCTACAACGTGCTGACACGAGGAAAGTTTCCAACCGATTTCTCATACACAAACTGCAGTCGACCGGCGTTGCCTGATGCGACGTTGTTGTGAAGCCTCGTGTAAGGAGGAGAAATGCGTACCATCACGTTTCCGACTTTGATAAAGGTAGGATTGTAGCCTATCGCGATTGCGGTTTATCGTATGGCGACATTGCTGCTCGCGTTGGTCGAGATCCAATGACTGTTAGCAGAATATGGAATGGGTGGATTCAGGAGGGTAATACTGAACGCCGTGCTGGATCCCAACGGTCTCGTATCATTAGCAGTCGAGATATAGGCATCTTATCCGCATGGCTGTAACGGATCGTGCAGCCACGTCTCGATCCATGAGTCAACCGATGGGGACATTTGCAAGACAACAACCATCTGCACGAACAGATCGACGACGTTTGCAGCAGCATGGACTATCAGCTCGGAGACCATGGCTCCAGTTACCCTTGACGCTCCATTACAGACAAGAGCGCCTGCGATGGTGTACCCAATGATGAACCTGTGCACGAATAGCAAAACGTCATTTTTTCGGATGAATCCAGGTTCTGTTTACAGCATCATGATGGTCTCACCAAATGAAAACGTCTCAACAATGGTGGCCGAGCAACTGGCTCGTCACAATACGCCAGTCACAACTCTTGATGAACTGTGGTATCGTGTTGAAGCTTCATGGGCAGCTGTGCGTGTACATGCCATCCAAGCTCTGTTTGACTCAATGCCCAGGCGTATCAGGGCCGTTATTACGGCCAGAGGTCCTGGGTACTGATTTCTCAGGATCTATGCACTCAAATTGCGTGAAAATGTAATCACATGTCAGTTCTAGTATAATATATTTGTCCAATGAATACCCGTTTAGCATATGCATTTCTTCTTAGTGTAGCAATTTTAATGGCCTGTCGGGTATTAGCAGCGTCGCGAGAGTACCATCTGTACCAAGCTTCACGCTCCGCCCGTCGCCTACCCTGGTAACTGCCAATGCTGAGGAAAGAACCACATCAGGCTACTGCTTCTAATTGTCTGGCGTGGGGTCAGTCGCTTGACGGCGCGTTGGGCGCGGGCCCGCCCGTTGCCGGCGCGCCGTAAGGCACGGAAGCTCGCACTGGGGCGTATCGCTTCCAGTCGGGTGTGCCGCGGCAGTCCTCACAGGGGAAGTGATGCGTCTCTTACAGCCTCTCCTTCCCAAGTGGCTCTTTCCGCCTTCCCGTGGTTCCAGATAAGCTTGGCATTCTGCCTTGCGACGAAAGGGAGAGCTGCGACCCAACCCGATGCGAAAGCGAAGGATGCGTGGCACAGGGGGAGCTGTGTCGAGGGACCGAACACCTGTCCCTTTCTATTCGCAGGGCACAGACCAACAGGTGCTCTGCATGCTGGCGATCTCGTTTGTCGGCGTGGGATCGCGGCGCGTGTCCGCAAGGGTGCTTCGCCGCGCCCCTGGGTAACCGGGGCGTGTTCTGCCAAACCCAGGAGGTGGTGACATCGCCTGGGCCAGGTTTGATGGGTCCACACCGCCGAACGTCTGGGGGGACCGGCCCGCCACCTGAGTAGGAGTGGGTCCCTGGCCGAGAGGTGGAAGCTCGGGCAAGTAGGCGGCGAAGGGCGAGAGGTGCATCCGCCTCTCCGGAGTGCGGGGTGCAGTTGCCGAGGAGCGTCGCGTGAAATCGCCGATGACGGAGTCACCGAGGGGGACCAGTGCGCTGGAAACGGTGCGCTGAACCCAGCGGCTCTGGAGTGCCCTTGACCTAGGGGCGAGGTCGGTCGGCGAGCTGCAGAAGTCCCCCCCCCCCCTCCATGCCAGAGGAGTCGGTCCGGGGTAAGAGACGGGCTCCCACCCCTTTTTTCACTCGTTAATCAATATGGCTACAAATGAGACGAGTGAATCGAGTGCGCTCAAGCGAGCATCTACGATGCTTGATCCCTCTCCTCAGGACGAGAAGGGACTGGCAGAAGACGAAACCGTCACTCAGAGACACGCACGTGTCACGCTGCTCTTGGAGCAGAACATCAAGAACGGGAAGGTAAGTCAGGCGGCATTGTCTATTATTGAGAACGAGCTGGCTGCATGGGCCATTGCCCACGCCAAGCTCGAAGGCCGCGTAGAGGAGTTAGAAAAGGAGAATGAAAGATTAAGAAGACAACCAACAAAGACATGGGCTGGAGTGGTCGCGCAAGCGCCGCCAAAGCCACAAACTACGAAAGAAACGACCGCCAAGGTGACCAAGCGGTCAGACACGGCGGTCTTTCTCAGAACTCTACCAGGCCAAGACATGAGTGTCAAAAAAATACGTTGCTGACCAAAACTATTGATCCGGCAAAGGATGAAATCAGAATAAATAAAGTTAAACCTAGTAGGAATTCAGTGATTGTGGAGGTGGCTACAGAGGAAGGCAAAGAAAAATTGTTAAAGAACCCCAAGCTGAACTCGGTGGTCAAGTGTGAACCGCCGAGAAAAAGGAACCCTTTGGTCATTCTATACGATGTACCAACAACAATTACAAACGAAGAACTGTACCAGACTATAAAGGACCAGAACTTTGACCAAATGAATGACAATGAGTTTAAGGATTCTTTTAAGCTGAGATTTAAAACGGGGCTTCGGGATCGTGATGTCGTACATCACGTCGCCGAGGTCACAGCACAAATGTGGAAGCAGATAATAACAATGGGCAGACTGTATGTTGGCTTCCATGCCATTAATATTAGGGACTACCTCGTGGTGCCTCGTTGCCATAATTGTGGAGACCTGGACCACATTTTAAGGCACTGCACCAGGGGGTCGGCGTGCTCCAGGTGCGGCAAAGATGGTCACACACGAAAAGAATGTAAAGCTGCAAGTGTATGCATTCCCTGCAAGAGACGCGGGAAGAAAAGCTGCGGAGCCTCAGGACGAAATTGCCCTACGTACCGCATGCTTGAGCAGAGACTGATATCCAGAACGGACTATGGCTGAGTACGTCAAACAAAACAGGATGCCAAAGCGAAAATCCCTTAGCGAAAGGAGGAGGGATGCCATCAGGGCAAATAGGTTCAAAGAATTTATAAAGTCTCTTTCGAGAGATCCGATAACTGAGACAGTTGACAAAAGTATCCAAACAGATCCGCCGAAAATTGATAAATGTATCCAGACGGAACCTATCCCTATGGCCACTCCCTCCTCTCCCAGCAGGGGAGTGAAGCCGATCAAACACCAGCAACGGCAAAGGCATCCTGTGCCTGAGGTCCCAACAGAGGAAAGCAACCGGAAAGAACAAAAGCCTGTGCAAGAGAGCACAATAACAAGCTCTCAAGACACCCCAGTGGTAAGATTACCGCCAGTAGATCCGGTTCGGATATACCCAAATCTAGAATTCACCATGCAACTGGCAAGGTTGGAGCAGCCGGCTACCCTGACCACTGCCTTACGACATGTGGTCCGTGTAGGGCACGAATATGGAAGAAGAGTCACCTTCTCGGTAATGGAGGCTGTAGACAGAATACAGCTTAAGTCACTGAATCTCCCCACCGACTTAGGAGCCCTGCGAGACTTACTAAAGAAAGTATTCGAGAGACGAGGTGAAAAATTTGACCTAGAGGACATTTACGAACAGTCAGTTTTGGCTAATGGACGTATTACGTTTGACTGGAGCAAGACATGGCCAGAAAACCACGTACATACATACTTTCCGTAGATGACAAAAATTACCATTGGCCAACTCAACTCACACAACAGTCGACTTGTAATGCAGGAGCTACGTAAGGAAGTGGAGGAGAGGAGGCTGGATGTGCTCTGTCTACAAGAGCCGTACTCCCTAGCTGAAAAAATTGCATTTGCAGCCGCGATGTGGCAGGTCATCAGCCAAGGAGATAATCCGAAAGCGGCAATAATTATCACAAACAAAGCCCTGAAAGTAACTACACTATCACAGTTCACTAATAGTCACTGCAATGTCGTGGAGCTGCTATCTCCCGGTGGAACAATAATACTAATTAATATGTACTTTCAGTACGGGTACAACATTGAAACACATCTTGATCATCTAGCTACAGTAACCACGGCATTGCAAGGAGGAAGGATGATAATCACTGCTGATATGAACGCAAAATCTCCCCTGTGGCACAGCGGCACAAGGGACACCAACGGAGAGAAAGTAGAGGATTTTATCATGGCACACAACTAGTGATAGCCAACAAGCCTGGCAATCCACCAACCTATGCCGGGGGAGGAGGACCAGGCACAAACATTGATGTAACACTAGCCACCCCCAATGCAATCAACACAATACAAGAGTGGAAAGTAGAAGAAAATGCCACTACAAGCGACCACAACCTAATAACATTCATTGTAGGTGAAAGAGTATCCCGCTGGGCCATGGGGTGGGAAACGCAGTTTAATTACAAAAGGGCTGATTGGGAACGACTAGCGAGGGAGTGCGTCATTCCTGCCTTGCCAGAGGGTGGCGCAGACTTCGTCATAGACGTAAACGACCGAGCGGAGGACCTGACCAATGCAATAACTAGCGCGGTGAAAGCTGCCGTACCGACCAGGAGGAAGGCCATAGCAGCCTCTCCATCGCCATGGTCGCCCGAACTCGAGGATATGCACCGGTCTGTTAGAAGGTTGAGAAGATATTACCAGCGCAGTGTCGTCTGGCCAGAACGGCAAAGATGGCTGATGCAGTATCGGGAGGCTAAACTTCGTTTTCAGAAGGAACTCCAGGCTGTTAGGATACAAAGCTGGGAAAACTTTGTCCAGAGCCAATTGGCATTGGACCCCTGGGGTACACCATATAAATTAGTACGAGAGAAGATCCGCTATCCACTGGAATTATCAACAGTCAGGCACGGGGACAGGATGACGGAATCCTGGCAGGGAACTGCCGAGGTCCTCCTCCGGTCCCTGCTTCCTGATGATAGCGCGGATGGGGAATCTGACCAGCAGCAACAACTAAGACATGACACCCTCAACGAATGCACCAACAATACGGCAGTCTATCCTTTCTCGGAGGAAGAGGTGGCTGCCCACATAAAATCACTTAAAAGGGGTAAAGCTCCCGGGCCAGACGGCATTGTAGCCGAGGTGGTGCAGTTTCTAGCTCCCCAGCTAACTGCACCACTCACTCACTTATATAACGAGTGTCTGTTACAACAAAAAATTCCAAGGGTGTGGAAGACCGCGAATGTAGTTATTATTCGGAAAGGGCTGGATAAAGATCCGACAAATATAAAATCCTACAGACCAATCTGCTTAATTAACATAATAGGGAAAATACTAGAAAAGCTACTAGCTGACAGACTGGCTGCACATCGGATGCTGCGCGGGGTGAGCGACAGGCAGTTCGGCTTCAGGTCTGGGCGATCGACATCTGATGCAATCGCCCTGGCTGCTGAGGTCTGTGGCTCTACCCCACATAAGTACGTGGTGGGCATCATGGTTGACATCAGTGGCGCCTTCGACAACCTGTGGTGGCCTTCGCTCTTCTCCTGCTTGCGGGAGAAGGAGTGCCCAGGGCCGCTATATGGTTGTCTGAGGAGCTATTGCGAGGAACGGGAGGTGTGGCTATCATCTTCTAGCGAGAGAATTGGAAAATCTATAACAAAGGGCTGTCCTCAGGGTTCTGTGTTACGGCCCCTGTTTTGGGACATCCGCATGGAGCCTTTACTGGACACCCTACAACAAAGTGAAGATGTGCTAGAAGTGATAGCCTATGCAGATGACCTCCTCCTGTTGGTCGGCGGCCGTAGCCGCGAAGACATTGAACCTAAAATAAAGACTGTCCTAAACAAGTTACAACTATGGTGCCAAAACACCAAAATGACGGTGTCACCGAGCAAGTCCACCTACTTACTACTGAAGGGACAATTAATCCGTAACCCGACTGTACGAATCGAGCGCTCGCCGGTTCTTCGGAGACGTGACGCACGATACTTGGGCATCATCATTGATGAGAAGTGGAATTTTGGGAAACACATCGAAACCGTAACCCAGAAAGCCCTCCAAACACTGAACAACCTCATATCCATAGGACATAAAAGATTTCATCTTCCACCTCATCTCATAAGACTCTATCACAATAGTATATTAACATCAATAGTGGGTTACGGCTCGGGAGTCTGGGCACACAGGCTCACGAGGGTGGTGCTCGCCATGACAGTGAGAAGGGTTCAAAGGAACATGATACTTAGATCGGTAGGGGCTTACAGAACATCACCAGGGGGAGCACTGCTAGTCATAATGGGGCTTTGCCCCCTGGACATCAAAATCAGGGAACAGGCTGCATGGTTCTGGATTAAGAAGGGAAATGTAACAAAAATAGAGGAGATCTTAGGGATTGGGGCTGGGGACAAGGGTGAGATTCGACAAAGGGGAGTACAACTATGGCAAGAACTGTGGGACATGGATGAAACAGGGCGCAGGACATACGAATTGATTCCAAGCATTAGGGACCGGCTAAAAATGAAATACTTTGAACCCCCCCGAGGAGTTATCCATTTTCTCAGTGGACATGGGCCTTACCCGACATACTTATGTCGGTTCGGGAAAAGGGCCACACCCGCGTGTGAATGTGGTGAACCGGAGGGCACTCCCGATCATGTGATTTACGAGTGCCCCCTCTTCAGTGATGTTGCTTCCACACTACGTGACCAACTACCCGACCACGACACATACCACCTGATAAGACAACAAGACACCTTCCAAACACTAAATAAATTTGCCAACGAGGTATCACAAAAAGTGATAAGAGAATACACGAGGGAAAAAAACTAAATAGCACAGATTACGACAAATACGCGCCCTGCTCCCATACCGCCTGCGCGTGGGTAGGCTGACCCTATAGTCTGGAATCCGCCACGTACGGGATTAGTGGGAGTGGGGAATAAAAACAACCAGGACTGGACAATGCACTAGAGTCGACTTAGGTTTAGAACTAGTTAGTAGAAATTAGACTAGAAATCTAGAATTAGGAACCTGCAGCGATTAACATCCTAGCCTGCCCAGTGTCAGGGGCACGCCCATCGGGATTAGCTCGATGGGCAAGGCAATAAAGTAGGTTTGTACATTTCTAAAATGTAAACTTTCACGGCCGGAAATATCATGTCCATTATAATTATCCGGGCTGTTATGCCGTGGTCGGTTGATGAATGCTGTGGTGATTCCCAACGTTTCGTCTCCGACTGCGGGAGACATCTTCAAGGGGGTCCGTAGCTTGATGGAAGATCCAACACACACACTGGCTCGCTACAGTACATTTCTGACACATCTGTGGCGCTGCAGGAAGTAGAATGTAGGGTTAGTTAAATTCTTAGAAATTAAAAATAAATAGGTGCATATAGCTGCCCATTGTAATTAGATTATAGCTGTAGCTCACAACTTAATATATTGTAATTAGCTGCTTAATCAAATAAGGTGGTGGGTTATGATGTATAAATATTATTATTATGGTAAATAAAGATTTTTTTTACTGCTTCTACTTCTGACCGTTCCTGGATGGATTTATATCCGCAGAAAGTTATCGATCTCGCTTGTTAATCTAATACCTGTCGTGTTTACTTTACGACACCAACAAGAGAGTGGCTCGAAGACTTCATAAGTAGCGGGAATCAGTGTGTTGTCCTCGACGGCGAGTGTTCGTCAGGGACAAAGGTATCATCAGGAGAGCCCCAGAGAAGCATGGAAGGACCGCTATTATTTTCCGTATATATAAATACTCTGTTGGACAGGGTAAGCAGTAATCTGCGGCTGTTCGCTTATAATGCTGTGATGTATGGGAAGATATCGTCGTTGAGTGGCTGTAGGAGAGTACAAGATGACTTAGAAAAAAATTTATAGCTGGTGTGATGCATGACGGCTAGCTCTAAATGTAGAAAAATGCAAGTTAATGCAGACTATTAAATGTCTAGGCGTTACGTTCAAAATCAGTATGGAATGGAGTGAGCATGTAAGGACTGTAGTAGGCAAGGTGAATGATCGACTTCAGTTTCTTGGGAGGATTTTAGCGAAGTGTGGTTCATCTGCAAAAGAGACGGCATATAGGACACTAGTGTGACTCGCTGCTGAGTATTACTTCCAGTATTTGAATCGGATACAAGATAGACGTCAAAACAATTCAGAGGCGAGCTGCTAGATTTATTACTAGTTGGTTCGAATAACACCCCATTACTGTCAGAGGAAGGCAATGGCAAACCACCTCCGCTGGGACCTTGCCTAGTATGGCATTGTGGGTCTTCCGCATCGTCCTCTATGCTCTGTCAAGAGTATGGGACTTCGTCATCAACATCTAACAACACCCAAGTATTACAGAGAAGCATTGGGAACTAAAATGGTAATCATCTGAGGAGCATTATTGAGAAAATTTAGAAAACCGGCATTTGAGGCTGACTGCAGAACGATTGTATTGGCGCCAAGGTACATGAAGATAAGATGAGAGAGATTAGGGCTCGTACAGAGGCATACAGATAGTCGCTTTTCCCTCGCTCTATTTGCGAGTGGATCGGGAAAGGGAATGACTACTAGCGGTACGTGGTACCCTCCTCACGCACCAGAAGGTGGCTTGGAGTATGTATGCACATATGAAGGTAGACAGTGGATAAATACGTTTACCATACATGCTTAAACAGGAAAATCAACGCTCCATGTTCTACACGCTGCCCCAGACAGATGTGCCACAATGGCGCTATTGGCTGGAACGTCAAGCGGTATGCTGCTCTCTGCCACTACGCATCGCCCGACCATCCGCCTTCTTACGTGCACACTTCTATAGATGTCAGTGTTATCAAAGAAAGCCACGTGCAATAGGCGTCCGCATGCCTGAGTATACGTAGGCTGTGAGTGGTCTTATCTGTCGTGATTTACGCGTGCGTCCCCTCCTCGGGGACAAAGGAGACGACGCCAAAAAGGGGGCTGCAGTGAAAAGAGAGCACGCGCCCCGGAATGCGTTCAGCAACAAGGAAGGATCAGTCTGCTTCCGGGTGTGGCTCGGCAAACTGTAGGAAGACGCCTGTAGCAGCGTACACAGCAGAGAAACCCGCAGAGGGAGAAAGGGCACAGGTGTTTCTCAGGGTAACGAGCCATTCGGGCAGTCATTCGGTATGGCCTGCTGAACTGCTGTCTACTCAGCGTGTAGTCAGATTTAATGGATGTCGCCTCTGAGTAATTAACATGACCGTATTCTAGTTAGGTACACGATTGTCGCTATGCTTATATTGTACTGAAGAATACAAATTATCTTATAGCTACAAACTGTGACATGATTGGTAAACCACATTTACGGAAGAGAGCTTCGTGGAAGTTCAGTCTGAGCGATTCTCGTTTATTTATGATTTAAAGTCATTACGAGGAAGTGAGAATTTATGTGCTCACTAGCACTGAAATTACTACTTGACTTGGGTTAAATTTTCGCTGACTATCGTTGTTACTAATTTTTCCCCTCGACTTCTTCTTAATAGTAAGATAACACTGACCCAAGTCAGAGTTTATTAACGATTACTATAACCACAATATTTAGAGATTTCAGTCAAAGCTACTTTTTTCTGTTGTTTCTCCCTGAGTCAGTGACTATGCCTTGAAGCTCTCAGGATTCCACAGGCCAGTCAGTTGATTGAGAGCACGCGGCCCGGAATGCGTTCAGCAACAAGGAAGGATCAGTCTGCTTCCGGATGCGGCTCGGAAAACTGTAGGAAGACGCCTGTAGCAGCGTACACAGCAGAGAAACCCGCAGAGGGAGAAAGGGCACAGGTGTTTCTCAGGGTAACGAGCCATTCGGGCAGTCATTCGGTATGGCCTGCTGAACTGCTGTCTACTCAGCGTGTAGTCAGATTTAATGGATGTCGCCTCTGAGTAATTAACATGACCGTATTCTAGTTAGGTACACGATTGTCGCTATGCTTGTATTGAACTTATAGCTACAAACTGTGACATGATTGGTAGACCACATTTACGGAAGAGAGCTTCGTGGAAGTTCAGTCTGAGCGATTCTCGTTTATTTATGATTTAAAGTCATTACGAGGAAGTGGGAATTTATGTGCTCAGTAGCACTGAAATTACTACTTGACTTGGGTTAAATTTTCGCTGACTATCGTTGTTACTAATTTTTCCCCTCGACTTCTTCTTAATAGTAAGATAACACTGACCCAAGTCAGAGTTTATTAATGATTACTATAACCACAATATTTAGAGATTTCAGTTAAAGCTACTTTTTTCTGTCGTTTCTCCCTGAGTCAGTGACTATGTCTTGAAGCTCTCAGGATTCCGCAGGCCAGTCAGTTGATTGAACACCTACTCCTGAAGAATATAAAAGTGGCGACCCTACCAGGATATCACCAATCAGTAAGAGTCAGATTCTTCCTGTTACACATGTTTTATTAACAATTCTAGCATCCAATACTAATCATATTGCTCCATTAGTTTTTTCACTGCCACTATGGGGCTATTGTAATAACTAGTGGAGGGTTCAGTTACTCCTCATTTTATCACACATTCGATTGCCTGTCTTATCAATTTCTTCCCTGCTAAGGCAATTTTATATGGCCAAATAAAATATGGCTCACGGTCTTTCACTGATAACTGACATCCAAAGTCCTTAATATAACACAACTTGTCCGAAAACATTTCATTATGACTCCATAATTCTTTCTTAAGTCCCTCCCACTCCTCTATCTTCTTTCTTTAGTCCCTCCCACGCCTCTGTCTCTTTTTGATGCATCTGTTTTCACACATACCTCCTTGACTGATACTGCAACAGGTCTATCATTCTTGATCTCTGCCCTTTCTAATAGGTCTCCCTGCTCACTGTCGTTTAAACCATTTATCCATCACACTTGACAGCAGATTTCCTCATTCTTCCCTTCTAACTTTGCCTTGAATTCTTCACCATCTACCAGACCCTTCAGCAGGGCTTGGTGGAAATTCATTTGTACCCTGTATTTATCTAATCAATCTATCCCAACAGTACTGGGATTAAACGATTCCATGTTATTAAAAAGTCATGAACCATCACCAGTCCATCTATAATGAGTGTACTTGTTAGCTGTCCCAACACTACCTCTTCTTTTCTTGAAGTTGCCCCCTACAAATTCTCACCCCAACCAATGGCAATACACTCACCTCAGTCTTATATTTTAACTTTTCATAAAAATAGTCTCACTTATCAGACGGATATCGTTATCCAGCAACCTTGTCCTCTTACACAGTTTGCCCAACAACCACTCTTTTATGTCACAAAAATACCAGAGCATTTTACATTCTAAAATCGTGGTCGCTCTCTGAGTCTTGGCTGAGAGTAGGTGCCCTCCCTCTGACTACTTCTGGTTCCCATATTTCTCTCAAATTTACCAACCTCCAGCTTATTGCTGGCAGTACTTTGATTTCCCAAGGGACAACGTTGTTTCCGATATACTGTCCTATTCTTCTTCTTCTTATTATTATTATTATTATGCTTTCTTTTCTCAGACATTATGTCTGGTCAAAAATGAAAGTGACGCGGACCTTGATCAAGCGTGACTTCCTTTTAACTGTACGGTATATGTTACATTGTATTTAGGAACTTTTGGGTTATTGAACACGTATCAATAATTACGGATTTCTGTAGTTGTATATATATGTTTGGATGTAGCTGTATTGCGTTGATGTACAGGTGGATATTGTGTGGTACGACTCCTGTGGTTGATAGTATAATCGGTATAATGTCTACTTTATCCTGATGCCACATGTCCTTGACTTCCTCAGCCAGTTGGATGTATTTTTCAATTTTTTCTCCTGTTTTCTTCTGTATATTTGTTGTATTGGGTATGGATATTTCGATTAGTTGTGTTAATTTCTTCTTTTTATTGATGAGTATGATGTCAGGTTTGTTATGTGGTGTTGTTTTATCTGTTATAATGGGTCTGTTCCAGTATAATATGTATTCATCATTCTCCAGTACATTTTGTGGAGCATACTTGTATGTGGGAACGTGTTGTTTTATTAGTTTATGTTTTATGGCAAGTTGTTGATGTATTATTCTTGCTACATTGTCATGTCTTCTGGGGTATTCTGTATTTGCTAGTATTGTACATCCACTTGTGATGTGATCTACTGTTTCTATTTGTTGTTTGCAAAGTCTTCATTTATCTGTTGTGGTATTGGCATCTTTAATAATATGATTGCTGTAATATCTGGTGTTTATTGTTTGATCCTGTATTGCAATCATGAATCCTTCCGTCTCACTGTATATATTGCTTTTTCTTAGCCATGTGTTGGATGCGTCTTGATTGATGTGTGGCTGTGTTAGATGATACGGGTGCTTGCCATGTAGTGTTTTCTTTTTCCAATTTACTTTCTTCGTATCTGTTGATGTTATGTGATCTAAAGGGTTGCAGAGGTGGTTATGAAATTGTAGTGGTGTATCCGATGTATTTATATGAGTGATTGCTTTGTGTATTTTGCTAGTTTCTGCTCGTTCTAGAAAGAATTTTCTTAAATTGTCTACCTGTCCATAATGTAGGTTTTTTATGTCGATGAATCCCCTTCCTCCTTCCTTTCTGCTTAATGTGAATCTTTCTGTTGCTGAATGTATGTGATGTATTCTATATTTGTGGCATTGTGATCGTGTAAGTGTATTGAGTGCTTCTAGGTCTGTGTTACTCCATTTCACTACTCCAAATGAGTAGGTCAGTATTGGTATAGCATAAGTATTTATAGCTTTTGTCATGTTTCTTGCTGTCAGTTCTGTTTTCAGTAATTTTGTTAGTCTTTGTCTATATTTTTCTTTTAGTTCTTCTTTAATATTTGTATTATCTATTCCTATTTTTTGTCTGTATCCTAGATATTTATAGGCATCTGTTTTTTTCCATCGCTTCAATGCAGTCGCTGTGGTTATCCAATATGTAATCTTCTTGTTTAGTCTGTTTTCCCTTGACTATACTATTTTTATTACATTTGTCTGTTCCAAAAGCCATATTTATATCATTGGTGAAACCTTCTGTTATCTTAAGTAATTGGTTGAGTTGCTGATTTGTTGCTGCCAGTAGTTTTAGATCATCCATGTATAGCAAATGTGTGATTTTGTGTGGGTATGTTCCAGTAATATTGTATCCATAATTTGTATTATTTAGCATGTTGGATAGTGGGTTCAGAGCAAGGCAGAACCAGAAAGGACTTAATGAGTCTCCTTGGTATATTCCACGCTTAATCTGTATTGGCTGTGATGTGATATTATTTGAATTTGTTTCGATATTAAGTGTGGTTTTCCAATTTTTCATTACTATGTTTAGGAACTGTATCAATTTAGGATCTATTATGTATATTTCCAATATTTGTAGTAACCATGAGTGGGGTACACTATCAAAAGCTTTTTGGTAATCAATGTATGCATAGTGTAGCGACCTTTGTTTAGTTTTAGCTTGTTTTGTCACCTCTGCATCTATTATCAGTTGCTCTTTACATCCTCGTGCTCCTTTTCAACAGCCTTTTTGTTCTTCATTTATAATTTTGTTCTGTGTTGTATGTGTCATTAATTTCTGTGTAATGACTGAAGTTAATATTTTGTAGATTGTTGGTAGGCATGTTATGGGACGATATTTAGCTGGGTTTGCTGTGTCTGCTTGATCTATAGGTTTCAGATAAGTTATTCCATGTGTAAGTGTATCAGGGAATGTGTATGGGTCTGCAATGTAACTGTTAAATAATTTAGTTAGATGTGAATGTGTTGAGGTGAACTTCTTTAGCCAGAAATTTGCTATTTTATCATTTCCAGGGGCTTTCCAACTGTGCGTAGAATTAATTGCTCGGGTGACTTCTTGTTGCAAAATTATCACTTCAAACATTTGTGGTATCATCTTGTATGAGTCTGTTTCTGCTTGTATCCATCGTGCATGTCTGTTATGCTGTACCGGGTTTTACCATATGTTGCTCCAGAAGTGTTCCACGTCTGTTATGATTGGTGGATTGTCTATTTTAATGTGTGTGTTATCTATTGTCTGGTAAAATTTCTTTTGGTTTGTGTTGAATGTTTGGTCTTGTTTCCTTCTATTTTCACTTTTTTTGTATCTTCTAAGTCGTTTGGCCAATGCTTGTAATTTCTGCTTCTTTTCATCTAATTGCTCTATTGCTTCTTGTTGTGAGATTTTACCTAACCTTTTTCGTTTCTTGTCTGATATTTCATTTCTCATAAATTCTGTTAGATGTCCGATGTCTTTTCTCAGTTTTTCTATTCTGATCTGTAGCCTGTGTTGCCATGCTGGTTTTGTGGGTTTCTTCTGTGTGTTGGTTGGTTCTGTTCTCTGCCTAGTGTGTATATTTAGTGTAGTGTAGTGTAGTGTGGTGTAGTTGTAACTCTTCCATAGTTGTATTTTCATTTATTTTGTTGTGTATGATTGTGTTGATAGTTGTTATTGTTGTTTCGACTTGTGGGTTATTTGGTGGTCTATGCAAGAATGGTCTAATGTCTGTATTTGTGTCTTTGTATTCTATATATGTCAGGTGAAATTTCTCTTCTATATCTAACATGTGTGTCACTTCATGTTCTATTTGTGCTTGTTCTGGTGGCTGTCTTAAGATTTCGTTTTCCTCTGATTGTTTAATTAACGCGTTTTGTTCTTTGTTTGTTTTCCCTGGGATGTTTGAGTCCATTACTGTATTTTCTTCTTCTTCTAATTGCACATTATTTTGTTCCAGTATTTGTTGTACTTCTTTGATGTTTTCTAATTCCGACTGGGGTATCCTGTTATTTTTTATTATTACACGGATCTGATCAGCTAGACGTTGTTCTGTTAAAAATTTTAATTCCGGGTATCTGGTAATAAATGTTGTGTATACTTGTGATCTGTATCCAGTTGTGTTGGTTCCTAGGTTTGTTGCTTGGTAATAACAGAACATGAGGTGTCGATTAACTTCATCTGACCATCTCATCCTCTGTCTTTGTTTTCCTTCTAGGGTGGTTGCAGGCAGCATATCCTGCAAAACACCTCTATTTGGATTTAAATCATTTTCCAGTTGGCTAGCAATGTCGTTACCATTGTGGGCGGGCATAGGGTTCAAGCGTCGTCCCCGACCATGACAGCGCTTGTGTGAGGCTTCTTTAGTTCTGTCCTGAACCAAGTAATCACACTAAAAGGGGGGTTAGCCCTATTAGTGGTTTGTTGTTTTCGTCGCCTTTTACGACTGGCAGAACATACCGGAGGCCTGTTCTTTTCCCGGGCCTCCACAGGGTTTATTATTATTATTATTATTATTATTATTATTATTATTACTGTTTCCAGCCACTCCACATATAGTTGGGTAGGCCCTCTATCAGGTGATAATTAATAACATACTCTCTGCCTGGGCATTGGTTCCTCTCCCCAGATTCCCATGAAAATCCGTTCTGGTATATTCTTGCCTCAGTGGAATTCCTTTCGAACTACCCTTCTCCAGACCATCTAACTGATCAAGATGTTCTAGTAACCCTTCAACGTCGCTATAAACCCCAAGCAATTACCTTTTATTTCACACTACAGGCAAAAAAACTCACCAATATACAAACTAAGTGGCTTGACCTCAGAAGATCATTCATATACTTTGGCAAATTCATATATATTTCAAAATAAGGTCGCAAGCCCCCATAATTGTTTCTGTGTCCTCCTGGTCCTAATATCTCGAGCCTCAACCTGGTATGGACACCCTTGGACAAAAACAGTTGTTGAAGGCTACCTGGAACACGTCAAAGATCCTGTAATTTTCATGATTGATGAAGCCCCATTGGGTGGCATCATCACTCAGATAGCCTTCGAAAAAGCTAATTTTGCGATTCTCCATCCGTCCCAGATGCAATACGCCTTGGAAAGACCTTAGGAATGTTACTGGTTGCAAATCGCCTGCAAGATCATATTGTGTAAAGTTATGTAGTTTTAGTTCATCCATCCTTGCTTAACTCATTTTAAACACTGTGACATTATTTAAGCTCTAGTTCTTAACCTCACCCACCTTTCGGTTTATCCACTGCTTCGTCTGATGTAGGGATTCTTCTAAGGATTGTTCCTGATATTGTTCAAATACCATTACTCTATTTGTCTCAATAATAGGTTTGCTAATTCCACTTTGGCCGCCTTTATGAAGCCTTGAGTTTGTGTATCAAGATCAGATCTTGTCCGCCGCTCGTGGTCTCGCGGTAGCGTTCTCGCTTCCCGAGCACGGGGTCCCGGGTTCGATTCCCGGCGGGGTCAGGGATTTTCACCTGCCTCGAGATGACTGGGTGTTTGTGTTGTCCTCATCATTTCATCATCATCCAGGAAAGTGGCGAAATTGGACTGAGCAAAGGTTGGGAAATTGTACGGGCGCTGATAACCACGCAGTTGAGCGCCCCACAAACCAAACATCATCATCATCAAGATCAGATCTTAGAATCAAATGACCTGTTTCAAAATTTTGTTTTAGAAATTTTAGATTCTAATTTAGTTCACAGTTCCTTACTATCTAGTTTCAGCTCATTAAAGCTAGCCTCCAACTTTGAGTCCAGGAGACTGAGACTAGATTCAAACTTGACTGTCATCTCATCTCCATGGTTTTTCAAGACTGGTCTCTAACGCATCTCTATGTTCCTTAAGTTCAGTGTCTAAATTATATTTTAATTTAACCCTGTAAAATTTCATGTCCTCTTTTAATTCCTTAAAACCAACTTGAAAGATATTTTTCATAGTGCTGTGCGTACTTGTAATCCCTTCATTCGACACACTTGTGTAATCGACAAAATTTCTAAACTCGCTAAAACTCAAGTGCTTAATTACATTTATTTCATGATACAGCTAGGAAAATGGCTCATTAGCTGTCATACAAAGAAGTATTGGAATATTTAGATCTGCAGTCAGTTTCAGGGGGTGAGTCAGGAAGTAGAATAACTAAAATCCAAGTAGAAACTAGGAGCTATTATATTCCAGACAGTGAACAATCAAGAGAAAATAGTTGGGATGTCTCGGTAGGAGTTACACAACACCGATACAAATTCCTCTGTCGAAGCCAGCATACCATTCAGGAACGACTGACATTCAGCACAGTGGAGAAGCACAATGTACGGAATACGTAGATGTTAGTTACCTTCATGATTTTTTCTGCTCTATTCGGAATTCTAAAAGGACAGAATAGAAAAGGCGGCTTTGATCATATCTTGAATGCACCTGTGGAACTAAAAGAGCAAAATGCTTTACACCAGACATCGGGGCACTTTCAAAGAAAAACATCAAAATTTACAGTGCCATTAATTCTTGACAGCTTTCGCAGATGACACAGCGCCAAAATATGCATGGTGTTCCTTTTAACTTGAGACAACTTGTAAGGTGTCAGGCAAATCCAACACCTTCCATGAAAACCCTGACATGATAAGGAAATCCAGTAGTATGTCACATAGCTCCAAATAAATTGTGACATTAAATTAACCAAAGTAATACGAGTAACGAGTGAGCAAATGGAATACCACAGACTAACACAAGAATGCCTAAATGCATGTCATACGTTCCCACCGTGAGACAGACACAGTTCCAAGGGGAGAAACGAGAACAGAAGCCGAGAGCAGAACCGTGTTAAGCTAGAAGGCCCTACGATAAGGGACGGACACCCACGTGCCAGCTAACCACCAGGACCACCCCTCAGCCCATGTTAAAAGCTAGAGCCCTCCAGAAGAACAGTATAGATCGTACGATAACACTAAAAGGGCCACACCAGCCGCAAGTTTTAGCGTGAGACTTTTTCGCCTCTCTGTTACGTTGCAAACCTAAAAAACATTGCCCCACCACGAAAAGTAACCGCTAGGACCACCCCACAGCCCATGTTAAAAGCTAGAGCCCTGCTGAAGAACAGTATAAATCTTACGATAACACTAAAAGGGCCACACCAGCTGCAAGTTTTAGCGTAAGACTTTTTTGCGTCTCTGTTACGTTGCAAACTTTAAAAACATTGCCCCACCACAAAAAGTATAACGTTTCTCATTGGATAGACAGAATTCTTGTAGGCGGAGCTTAAGGTTAACATTGAGACCTTGATTGGTCAGATGAAAACACAACCAGATAGTTTTTTTTTAAAACCAACTTCGGTAAAATTGTAGTAAGGAGAAGTTAGGGGAGAGTTGCTTCGAAGACGGCGAGCTGTAGGGAGCTGTGCCGGCCGTCGCCCCCTGACGAACACCGACAAGTTAATGAACGCACGCGATGCCGCATTTTTTAGCGCATAAGCCTTCACTCAGAACTGCAGAAGTCTCATCTGTTACATCCCATTTTTACGTAATACTAGTGTCGATCGTCAATTAAATCTCATGGTATTCAAATTTGCTATGTAAGTTAAAATCTGAAACGCGATGATTTTTCTGTTGTATAATTATTGAGAAGTCATATCAGCCACTGTAATTTACGACAAGTTAGATAAGTAATTAAAGATAATTGAAGGTCACTGTAGACCATTTTGAGAGTTTTCTGTTTTGTGAAACTTAATTTAAACCTAGATTATAGATGTGACATGGCATAGGTCATCCTTCGATCCATTGCAGAACTTGGAAACCCATTCAGGGAATATTCGTTCACATTTTTGTTGAACACAGTTGGTTTTTATCATCCTGTATTAAAATATTTCCTTTTATCAATAGTGCAATTTATAAACAATGTTTTGTGAGTAGAATAAAATTTCCAGTGGTAAACTTAACTGCTTTTTCGACGTTATTTTACCAGCTAACTAAAAATAGGAAAGCCTTGAACCCCTTCCACTAAATTTAGTTAGTATTAAGATTCTTTTACAGGGAGTGCAGTGGAGCTGACGCTGAAATCATTAAGTATTTGGTTATATCATCGCTAGTCTCACTGAACTCTTCTGAACTCTACATGTCATGTGCGCTCTGGCGTCTCCTTACCAGCAACAGGTCCCAGGTTCAAACTAGTCAATTCCCTAAAAAACACGCTCAGAGCGTCGTTGCGCGAAAGTGGTAGGGAGACACAGACACCACGCAGAATGTTAGAAACTAAATATCTCGAAAACGACTCATTGTACGACAAAAAGCTGTTCTAGGTGAAAAGTTGAAATTAGTAAAGGAGGCAAGAAGTGTGTCGGTCCTCCTGCGTTGGCGAGGTCAGCTTCGTATTTTCAAACAGGAACAAACCATTTTATTGCATATTCGGGTTCTGCACCAAAAAATACGTAAGGTTTACTCAAACAACAGTCTTCCATTCGTGGTGGATAGTGCTGTAATCGACAACTATCAAGTATGCCTTTTTTTGCACTTAAGAACCGAAGCATTTGATTCAACATTTCATTTACGATGTAAGAATAAACCTTTGTGTTCTAACGGATGATATTGATTTTCGAAATTTACTTCAGTGCTGCGACTTTTCACTTATAAGATTTTTTTTTCGTACGATGCGTCGCTTTCGAGATATTTAGTTGTCTCAAGTTAAAACAAACATCCACTATTGAACTGCGGGCATTGACAGGAGCCGAAAGGTAGCTTGGAAATAACAGCTATCGTGGTTCTCTTCCTGAAACAGATGGAGTCACTGCAGTTTCGCATGGCTTTGGCCCACTCAGGCTAGATGCGTAGTTACATAGCACATGACCAGCAAGCCAGATAAATTTGGTATCAAATTTTTGTTAGCAGCACACATAAATATCAAACAACTGTTCACTGGATCTCCATATTTGGGAAAGTGTGAACGAATACCCTTTTCCAATATGCTGTCATGGTGTTATTGCTTAGGAGCGGAAGGAATATGGAAAACGTAACTTTTATACATGATTGCATCTGGCCGAAATATTGATCGAAAATAGTATAACCGTAGCTGGTACAGTGATCCCTTGGAAAAGATAGATGCTACTATCAGTAATATTGTCAAATGCTCCACTTTGATAAACTGCTGTGACGAATCTTGAACATACAAATTTGTTCGTTTAAGAAAGTAAGAAAAATATAAAAGTTTTCGTTCTCGCTACGCTTCATACAAGTGTAGAAAGTGGGTATGACTCGAAACATCCTCCAGAAACTGTCCAACCTTATAACAAAACAAAACACGGTTAGAAAAATAGACGGATTCACTACACAGCAGTTACAGGGAAAAGGTATCAGCAGTAAACAGTTTTTGCAAAGTCTGAGAGGAGAATTAGGACGTGAACACGTGAAAAATTGAAGCCAAAAGGCATTATCTGTAATCAGACGTCGGTCAAATATAAGTTTAAGAAAATTGAATATCAGTTATTGAAGTTATTTTCATTAGTATTCCCTTTGAATAGCACACAGGATACTAACGGACATAGGGCACTCTGAGCTGTGGGTAGTAGTAGTTACCAATTATGCACATACTAATAATCATAGAAAGCAACATCGTACCAAACTCCCACTAATAAGAGCTACATTCAATATTGTTACTTAGATCAGTACGGAAATGTTCGTGCAAGAGACGCAGAAATAAAATTGGCCAGGAGGGGCTTCCGACTTAACTGAAATATAAATACCATAATTGAAATAAATAATACCAAAATCACACTGTTCATATTCCCATTCATAGAAATATATCAGATTTCCTTAGGAGCAATAACATTCCAATTATCTTTCCAATATCAGAAGAATATGGTGGGGACCCATAAACTGATATTGTATCACTAGTCAAACTCTATGATTATTTTAGGAGCAAAATTCAATTCAACTACATTTAATTCTTAGTTTCACTTGAAATAGTTTATGTTTTTATTTTTTCAAGGCAAATTATTCAACAGTATGCTCAATTAAGTTAAAAAAATTGTTCCTGATAGTAAGCAAGGCTCAATTATGTTTCAAATAAGTTTAACATGTGTGCCTTTTTCATCACCTGGGGAACAGGTATTTTAGACAGTCATTTACACTGTCATGCACTGAATTTTTGCAAAACGATACTTTGCAGTAAACTGAGATCACTTTAGCAATATTCTAACTAATTTCAACTCTTTATAATCCTTGCACATTTGACAAACATAAATAAACCACTAGTTCATTTGAACAGGATACTCGGTTTTCTGACGATTCAGGAGGGGATCCTGCATAGGTTCATGATTAGGACAAAAGATACGGTTCTAAACACAGGTTTATAGCACTTGGATTACTATTAAATCACTCACACAAATTAACTGGTCCATGCTCTTTTACATATCTGAATGCATGAAGTTGGTGGAGCAGATGAACCAGCGACTAAGAAACGTATACAGTAGTGCACGACAGCAGAATGACATAAGAAGACGATTGGCATCTGTATGAACCTGCATGTGTAAAATGTAGGAAAGTAACCTCGATGCAATGTATTGTTCTCATGAAGAACTCACGAATATAAGAAAACAGTGTTTTATTCATAATTGTATTTATGCCTGGTCATTCCAACTACAAAAAGTAAAACTAATGAATGACTTCAGTTTCAACGCTCGTTTCAAAAACAAGGATTTTTTTGTGGCTGTTGGTATTGTAGTCATCAGTTCAAAGACTAGTCTGATGTAGCTTTTCACTTGAGTCGATTCTGTGGAAGCGTCTCCATTTCTCTGTAACTGCTGCCACCTGCATCGGTTCGAATATGATCAATGTTTTCGAGTCTGTCTCTGTAACTTGTACCTCCTACACTTTTGTCCAGCACCAAAATGACAATTTCTTGACGTATCAGGATTTTACCTATCAGTCGATCACTTCTTTTAAGTAGTGTGTGTGTGTCATAAGTTTCCTCAATTCGACGCAGTATCTCCCCGTTCCTTATTCGATATACCTGTCTAATCTCCAGCATTCTTCTGTAGCGCCACATTTCAAAAGCTTCTGTTCCTCTGTTTAAGCTGTGTATCGTCCACGTTTCACTTCCATACTTTACGTATATAAAACTTCAAATAAGAGTTTCAAAAATGTAAAATTATATCCGATATTAAAATTTTCTCTCTTCTATAAATTCCTTTCTTTCTATTGTAGATCCTCTCGACTTCGGCAATCGTCACTTAATTTTATGCCCAAACAGTGAAACACATCCACTAATTTTAGTATCTCATTTTTAATGTAATCCACTCGGAATCGCCTAATTAAATTATACTATACTCCATTACTCTTGTTTTACTTCTGTGAGTGTTCATCTTATAACCTCTTTGATTGCGTTGAACTGATGTTCCAAGTCCTTCGTCGTGTCTATTAGAATTAAAATGTCGTCAGCAAAACCGATAGTTTGTATTTCTTCTGTCTGAGTTTAATTCTCTGTCCAAATTTCTCCTTGGTTTCCTTTACTGCGTGGTCATTTCACAGATGGCATAACACCAGGGATTGACCACAACACCGTCTCACTCCCGTCTCAACTACTTCTTCCTTTTCTTGCCCTTCGACTCTTACAACTGCAGTCTGGTTTCTGTACAAGTTTCTCGATGGCATCTTCAGAATTTCAAGGAGTGTAGTCCAATTGTTTTTCTGAAAAACTTGCTGTACATCTACAAATGCAATAAACGTAGACTTGACTTCCGTCAGTCTATGTTGAAAGGTACGTTGCAGAGTCAGTATTGCAAGGCATCGTCCTATGTTTCTCCGGAAGTGAAACTGATCTTCTCTGAGGTTGGCCTCTACAGGTTTTTCCACTCCTGTGTAGATAAATTGCGTAAGTATTTTAATGCCATGTTTTATTAAACCAATAGTACGGTAATATTCAAGCCAGTTAGCACCTTCCTCTGTTGGAATTATTACAGCCTTCTTGAAATCTGTTGGTATTAGCCTGTATCACTTATCTTGAACGCAAGGCGGAATAGTTTTGTCATGACTCGCTGTCCCAAAGATCTCGATATTCAGTATTACTTTCTATTGTATTGTTATCCAAAGACTGAATTCAGCCTTAAACAAAAATAAAAACTACAAATGCAAATAATGTAAGAATTCGATCTCTCAGGATTTCTCGACACACTGTACTGTAGTTTGCGTCCGTCTACTGCTTAATTTACTCCCACGCCAGGCGCGTGACGCAGCAGCTGTCTCAAGTATGGACTGCACAAGCGCTGCAGGTTCTGCTAATCCTACGGATGGCCGGCCAAAGTGGCCGAGCGGTTCTAGGCGCTTCAGTCTGGAACCGCGCTACCGCTACGGTCGCAGGTTCGAATCCTGCCTCGGGCATAGATGTGTGTGATGTCCTTAGGTAAGTTAGGTTTAAGTAGTTCTAAGTTCTAGGGGCTGATTGACCTAAGAAGTTAAGTCCCGTAGTGCTCAGAGCCATTTGAACCATAATCCTGCGGATCGTCGAGGATTTGAAGTTGTTAACATTTTATTTTCGTATTGGCAGCCCACAAATTGTAATGTAGGTGGTTTTTAAGTAATTTGTATATTTGTTGTCTTGACGATCCAAAGACCACTGAGAGCGAAGTCGTGAATTAGTAAGTGTCATTTAAACACAAATTTTTGACTTATGTTCCTATAGTAATCACCCCTGTACTGTTAATTACGAAAGGTCTTTAAAATAATCCCTTGCCAAGTATTCCGAGTTGAATACTAGGAACTTTGCAAGGTCAGAGATATCAGTAACCTTTTACTTGGGCCTCACAATAACATTTTACTCTTAGATCAGTAATAGCGTCTCAGTTTTACGTTCATTTCAGAAGCACACTTTATGTTATTACAGTTTTCAGTATGTTAACAAAGATAACAGGAAGTTCTGCCAATGTGGGCAATGTGAGTGCTGCCGGGGATTTAGGAATAGAAAAGGTCCCGTGGTTCTAGTGTTAACAGCAGTTTCCGATGGAAGCATGTACCGCTTCTGTATAGCATGTCGTATTTGCATAAAATGTTCTCTAAATTCCACGTGCACAGATTCGTGGAGTACAAAACTATTTTGATTCTCGTCGTCAGTTATGATGACAAGTGCCCAATGCTAAATAGGAACATATATTACAGGTTTGGCAGTGAAGTCGGTAAGGAGCTGGCTGCATAGTCTGTATCTGCAACGACAGAAATAATTAGTAGTCGTAGGTAAAAAATAATATATATTGTACTTAACTTGTGGTACAGGCGTCTTCATATGCTGCATACATATAATTACAAACAGACACCTAGAGAGGCATTATTACTCTTACCATACTTGACTAAGCACCTTGTTGCTTCCAATGAGCTGAAGGCTGTGCTACATTCCTAGTAGACGTCCCGAGCAAGAGTGGACGAGAGCTCGCTAGATACTTGTCACAAGCCGCGGAGTGGCGCTAGCGCGACTCGCGGGTCCTGCGATATCTATTACGGACCGCGGTCGATATCTGCAACCCGTAACAAGTGTTGTATCGAACGTTGATACCACCAAAAATGATATAAGCCATCCCGAAGTTTGAAGTGAACGGAAGTGAAAATTGCCGCTGTGGTTTTTTGTGAGGGGAAACGTTAAGATCTAGACGATCGCGCCAGCTCTCTCTCTCCCCAGCGATAAACGATCTTTGCAACTGTTGACGCCCCTCTTCAGCACAGACTTCAGCAGCGCTGTTGCGATCTCCTGCCCAGCCCTCCCCCCACCCCTCCTCGCTATCAAAGGGCGCGGCGGACAGCGAGCGGAGACGGGCAGGCTTCTGCGCATGCGCCCGCTAAGCCGCCGCAGAGTAATGAGCGAGCGGTGAGTCAGCAGCGCAGATTGCGCCCAGCCCTGCACAGCACGGACCAGCTGAGTAATTGGAGTGCCAGCGACGCCTGCCTGCCTGGCTTCAGCGCGGCCGCCGCTTTGCCAGCGACGAACAGGTGGCCCTTGCGCAGTCAGTGGGCTGTTCGGACGCGAGCAGTCATTCATTCAACAGCCACCTACTGGGAATACTTTGTGTAGGGACATTGTTACACACACGAGGGGGGGGGGGGCTTGTTCACGTACGAGAAGCGTTCACTAACTAACGCCACATATTTTTTTCTCGGCCAATTTCGGTTTAAAAAATTAAGAATTTTTTGTGTGACGTTCCTGCTTCAGCCTCTACAGTTTCATCAGGTTCCGATTGGTGGCGGCCTTATACGTAATCGTTTGTAACAAAGGTGCGTTCCACGCAGAGAGCACTTGAGTTTCTTTTGTCGGAAAACCAGAGCATGAAAAATACTCATAGGCGCTTGCAGAATGTCTACAGGGACCTGGCAGTGAACAAAAGCACGGTGAGCCGTTGGCGGACCATCGATGGACCACCTGTGTGGAATTGCTTGCACACAGGTGCTGGTCGTGAGAAGTTTTTGTTGAAAATTGTCACAACAAAGGGCAATCCATAGACTGGCACACCATACAGACCCTTCCAGTAAGGTGGCGTAAGGCTGTCGCATTGACTGGAGATTATGTTGGAAGATAAGGGTTTTGTAGTTAAAAGACTAGAGAATAATATGGTGTATGGGAATCGTGAATATAACCGACCTGCTCCTAGAAAAGAAAAGGGTTGCATTACTTATTGACAGTCCATCGTAGTTTTAACCATCACCCCGAATACATCAATCTCCAACAATGAAAACTGGTGATGCTGTTAATCGTCTTCTCTATACTCTCCTTTCAATTCGACAGTTTATTCCTGCGATAGATGACTTGGCGGAGACATTTGTTGTAAAAGTCTTACTTGTAGCCGTTAAGGTGACTTCCCGTCTCGAACAGCACCTCGTCGTCATTCTGAAAGACCTGGCACGGAATTATTTCTTAGATTAGATGTATTTTCCGTTCCAGTACACCCATAGTCAGTAGATGCTCCAGGATGTAGAATATATGAGGAAAACAAGAATAGATAACAAACCCAAAGAACAACAAATGTGCTAATGTACCGTCCACAGTTCCCAAGTGAAATGATCCTCATGATTGTGGAATAAGTCAAACACGTCTTAACCATATTTATGTTTAAATGAGTAATACGAGGTGCATTCAAGTTCTAAGGCCTCCGATTTTTTTTCTAATTAACTACTCACCCGAAATCGATGATACTGGCGTTACTTCTCGACGTAATCGCCCTCCAGACGTACACATTTTTCACAACGCTGACGCCATGATTCCATGGCAGCGGCGAAGGCTTCTTTAGGAGTCTGTTTTGACCACTGGAAAATCGCTGAGGCAATACCAGCACGGCTGGTGAATGTGCGGCCACGGAGAGTGTCTTTCATTGTTGGAAAAAGCCAAAAGTCACTAGGAGCCAGGTCAGGTGAGTAGGGAGCATGAGGAATCACTTCAATGTTGTTATCACGAAGAAACTGTTGCGTAACGTTAGCTCGATGTGCGGGTGCGTTGTCTTGGTGAAACAGCACACGCGCAGCCCTTCCCGGACGTTTTTGTTGCAGTGCAGGAAGGAATTTGTTCTTCAAAACATTTTCGTAGGATGCACCTGTTACCATAGTGCCCTTTGGAACGCAATGGGTAAGGATTACGCCCTCGCTGTCCCAGAACATGGACACCATCATTTTTTCAGCACTGGTGGTTACCCGACATTTTTTTGGTGGCGGTGAATCTGTGTGCTTCCACTGAGCTGACTGGCGCTTTGTTTCTGGATTGAAAAATGCAACCACGTGTCACCCATTGTCACAACCGACGAAAAGAAAGTCCCATTCATGCTGTCGTTGCGCGTCAACATTGCTTGGCAACATGCCACACGGGCAGCCTTGTGGTCGTCTGTCAGCATTCGTGGCACCCACCTGGATCACACTTTTCGCATTTTCAGGTCGTCATGCAGGATTGTGTGCACAGAACCCACAGAAATGCCAACTCTGGAGGAGATCTGTTCAACAGTCATTCGGCGATCCCCCAAAACAATTCTCTCCACTTTCTCGATCATGTCGTCAGACCGGCTTGTGCGAGCCCGAGGTTGTTTCGGTTTGTTGTCACACGATGTTCTGCCTTCATTAAACTGTCGCACCCACGAACGCACTTTCGACACATTCATAACTCCATCACCACATGCCTCCTTCAACTGTCGATGAATTTCAATTGGTTTCACACCACGCAAATTCAGAAAACGAATGATTGCACGCTGTTCAAGTAAGGAAAACGTCGCCATTTTAAGTATTTAAAACAGTTGTCATTCTCGCCGCTGGCGGTAAAATTCCATCTGCCGTACGGTGCTGCCATCTCTGGGACGTATTGACAATGAACGCGGCCTCATTTTAAAACAATGCGCATGTTTCTATCTCTTTCCAGTCCGGAGAAAAAAAATCGGAGGCCTTAGAACTTGAATGCACCTCGTAAATAACTAGTCATAAATCATGAAAAATGTTCAGTGCACTCAGTTGTATGTAATAATCCTTATTCTACGGTAGCCACGCATCATCAAATACAAAAATCAATTTACAATACTTAATTTCCGACGGTTGGATTACTGCATTGAATTTGTACGGAAGTCATATTGTGCTAATGATCGCTATATTTGATACTATTTCTGATACGTGCACCTCACTCGTTCCTGCTAAGAAATTCATCATCGAAGCACAGCAAATGGCCACCAAAAAGTCCCTGAGGCTCCTCTTAAAGTGAATTTTATTAATAGTTCTTTTGGGGCGGTTGGCATGTTGTTGAAAATGGATGTTCCTGAATAATGGACACCTTTCTGAACCAAACTAACTGACAATAAATCTTTGTGATTATTATTATTATTATTATTATTATTATTATTATTATTAACATTTCTAATACAGATACCATGAAATGTGCTATTGGATTGGAAAACAGATATAGCGCTATTTTAATGAAGTATTTTAATAAGGAATAAATACACTTATTGCCGTCCGAAAAGCAACGCCAAGAAGGACCGTAGATATCACAGCAAGACTGACTTGATAGATAATGCGTTGTACAAATGTTGCGTGATTTAATATGTAGCACTTTGTGAAGTGAGGTTGATGACGAAATCACTGCTGAATGTTGCCGTCATTACTGGCCACCGCTGCTACACGCCTCGGCGCTGAATCAAATAGGCTCTGGATGTGTTGTTGGGCTATAGCAGTCCGTGCTGTTTCCACGTACTGCCAAGGTTGATCTGGTGTAGCAATAGGTGGTGTATCCTGGGACAGTCGTTCCACAATCGATGACCAGGCGTTCTCGATAGCCGAGAGATCGCGAGAACAGGGTGATCAAGGCAGCTCTATGCATCCGATGGGCGACGAAATAATCTTGAACATTGAGTGGTCGCGCAATATCCTGTTGCAATGGGGTTGGCAGTAAGCTCCGCAGGTATTGGAGGACGACAGGCTCCAACACTTCAGAGATGTATCGCTGGCTGGTTAGTGTACCGGCAATGCATACTAGGGGGTGCGGAAGTTGAATCTAGTGCCATCCCAAACTATGATACAGCGTGCAGGATCTGTATGTCGACGCATAAGGCAACAAACAGTTCAACAGTCTCTCACTACGGTATCTGGACTGTAATCCGACCGTCGTGCTGGTGTAGGCAGAATCTGGATTCGTAGTTTATAACAATGTAGTTCTATTCGGTTATCCACGTCCGTCGTTCATCGTACCATTGACAGCACAAACGCCTGTAGCGTTGACTCAATGGAAAACGCAGGAATGGAAGACTTGCAGACAGTCCACTCTGCTGCAAATGATGTCGAAAGGTACGTGCGGACATTGTTTGTTGCGCAACAGACCGAATTTGTTGTGATATGGTTCGTGATGTGACAGAGCGATCCATCTGTCGTGCACACAATATGCCTGGCATCACGTGTTGTGGTGCAAACTAGGTGGGTGCAATCGGTCCTGTCGGTCTGTCGTACCCTCCTGCATCCAGGGACTACAAGTCCGCAACACAGTTGCTTCCTTCCACCCCACACAATCTCCGATTTCTCTGAAGGGTAGTGCGCACTCCCTACAGGCAGTTATTCTTCCTCGGTCGAACTTTGAAATGTGCTCGAAAGGCATTCGCTGTCTTCTACGAGGGATGCTGACGCTTCAGCAGTTCTGCTGTATGCTCCTTGTATTTCCAAGAATTTAACGCTGCCAACTTCTTCTCTCTATTTGTCGTCATATTTTAGGCAAATACAGGCGTTAAACCTCTTCAAGTTCCAAATTGCCTGTAGTGTCGTTGATTGGTACAATGCCCGTGTTTATATGGTATCTGTGTTTTAACAATAAAATGTCCTTCAGACACGCAAGCATGTCTGAAGCAACAGACACTGTGAAAGATGGCAAGCACTTATGTTCCCTCCATTCACGTTGGAAAGCCCATCAGGTCCTTACCCATTCCTTTCCCTTTTTGTTTGTAGTACTTTGTAAGTAGGCTGTTTATGTTTTCTTATTGGCAACGTTACGTAGCGCTCTGTATGAAAATCACTGGCTGTGCTGTGTGCAGTCTGTGGCTAGTTTGCATTGTTGTCTGCCATTGTAGTGTTGGGCAGCTGGATGTTAAAAGCGCGTAGCATTGCACAGTTGGAGGTGAGCCGCCAGCAGTGCTGGATGTGGGGAGAGAGATGGCGGAGTTTTGAAATTTGTAACACTGGATGTCATGAACTGCTATATATATTATGACTGTTAAGGTAAATACAATGTTTGTTATTGTAATTACGATTATGAAAAATTTTAAGAAATATGTATTGCCCAGTGCCCAAAACAATTTGTAAAATTTTTTGTGGGGAGCATGGGGGCTATATAAGTAGGCTGTTTATATTTTCTTATTGGCAATGTTACGTAGCACTCTGTATGAAAATCACTGGCTGTGCTGTGTGCAGTCTGTGGCTAGTTTGCATTGTTGTCTGCCATTGTAGTGTTGGGCAGCGGCAGCTGGATGTGAACAGCGCGTAGCGTTGCGCAGTTGGAGGTGAGCCGCCAGCAGTGGTGGATGTGGGGAGAGAAATGGCGGAGTTTTGATATTTGTAAGAATTGATGTTATGAACTGCTATATATGACTATTAAGGTAAATACAATGTTTGTTCTCTATTAACATCTTTCATTTGCTAACTATGCCTATCAGTAGTTAGTGCCTTCCGTAGTTTGAATCTTTTATTTAGCTGGCAGTAGTGGCGCTCGCTGTATTGCAGTAGTTCGAGTAACGAAGATTTTTGGTGAGGTAAGTGATTTGTGAAAGGTACAGGTTAATGTTAGTCAGGGCCATTATTTTGTAGGGATTATTGAAAGTCAGATTGCGTTGCGCTAAAAATATTGTGTGTCAATTTAAGCACAGTCATGTATAATTGTTCTAAGGGGACGTTTCAACTTCAATATGCAAATAGGTCATAATTCACAACCTGTCGTCTTATTTGCTATGGAGTGCAAGCCACGAATCAATGATTGGGCTCACAGTACCCGAATGTCTGCGGTATTTCATTGGTGAAGGGATGGATCTCTTTTCTCAGCACTACGTTTCGCCCGCTGTAAAGTGGCATCTGCTTTTAGCCGAGGCAGTGTTGTCAGGTATCGCGTGAATGTAGCGAGTCGGATAGCTCCCCAGAAGGAAGCGAGGACTACACGTAAAAGCGGTGCAGGACCTCACGGTCACAGTCCGTCTTTGAAGTTGCCACCTCCTGTGTTGCTAGGAGCTGTGTTTTGTTGCCATCCGGCAGAGTGATAGGTCGCTTGTGTCAGACTGCTTGGTGTGCAGATTTCGCAGAAATTGCATTCTGGCTCTGCGCGACCCCCGCCGGAGTGGTTCCACACGTAGACCAGCAAATTTA
Organism: Schistocerca cancellata; assembly: GCF_023864275.1. Lineage (NCBI taxonomy): Eukaryota > Metazoa > Arthropoda > Insecta > Orthoptera > Acrididae > Schistocerca > Schistocerca cancellata. The sequence continues at coordinate 173,706,850 of NC_064631.1, forward strand.
CGTGTTCTGTCATCGCACCCCACACTTGAGTTGTCCCGCGCGGACTTGGCGGAGCCTGTGATTGGTGGACTGACTGTGACATCTGCCCATGTTAAGAGCCGCTTTTTGGTTTTTGTGAGATGCCTTCAGACTGACGCAGGCGTTTTTCTGATTTTGTGGTGGGCGCGCAGAGCTTCTGTTTTGGGGTCATTATGATTGGTGCCAGTTTTGCTGCTATGCCATGATTGGCAGTGTGTCGTAGTGCAACAGACAGAAAATCGGGCACTCGCTTCTGGACCATCGCAGAACAAAGTCGTTTTATCTCTTCCATGTCCAAGGAGAGATTCACGCAGAGTTGCGCTCGTCAGGACACCCGGTCAAAAATGGACTTTTCATGTGACCACGAATTAATCGTGCTCCTTTCTGGGGTATGGAAGACGGAACGCTGGGCAGCTGACGACTCTTGCAGCTTCGACATCATCACCATACATCCAGTGGTTTCACGTAATACGTTTGAGGTTTTGCTGAAGTGTCACAGCATCAGTAGATAGGGAATTCTGAGCTACATTACGACCACTTGCTACCTTATTGCCATATGCAGTAGCCGCAGTCATTGCCTCTCTGTTTGCATTCAAAGCTACGTCTTTTCTGTGTGAGGTCAATCACTGTTTTGAGTTGGGAAAATTCCCCATTTGCTAAAATTAAACTAGGAATTGTTAGCAAACCAGCAGCAGTCACTGTTCATGTTCGTTATTTTTGTACATCTGCCACTCTAATAGTCTCTGTCGAGGTCCTAGTTTTAATTCTGTGCTTACAGAAATAAATATCTTTCTTATAGTTTAGCGCATTGTCCTCTGGGTTTGTGATCATAACTTTACTTCCTTCCCAAACTTACATTTTTTGGAAGCGTTGTTACATAATTTCCTTAGGAATTGTACACTCCTGAAAATGGAAAAATGAACACATTGACACCGGTGTGTCAGACCCACCATACTTGCTCCGGACACTGCGAGAGGCCTGTACAAGCAATGATCACACGCACGGCACAGCGGACACACCAGGAACCGCGGTGTTGGCCGTCGAATGGCGCTAGCTGCGCAGCATTTGTGCACCGCCGCCGTCAGTGTCAGCCAGTTTGCCGTGGCATACGGAGCTCCATCGCAGTCTTTAACACTGGTAGCATGCCGCGACAGCGTGGACGTGAACCGTATGTGCAGTTGACGGACTTTGAGCGAGGGCGTATAGTGGGCATGCGGGAGGCCGGGTGGACGTATCGCCGAATTGCTCAACACGTGGGGCGTGAGGTCTCCACAGTACATCGATGTTGTCGCCAGTGGTCGGCGGAAGGTGCACGTGCCCGTCGACCTGGGACCGGACCGCAGCGACGCACGGATGCACGCCAAGACCGTAGGATCCTACGCAGTGCCGTAGGGGACCGCACCGCCACTTCCCAGCAAATTAGGGACACTGTTGCTCCTGGGGTATCGGCGAGGACCATTCGCAACCGTCTCCATGAAGCTGGGCTACGGTCCCGCACACCGTTAGGCCGTCTTCCGCTCACGCCCCAACATCGTGCAGCCCGCCTCCAGTGGTGTCGCGACAGGCGTGAATGGAGGGACGAATGGAGATGTGTCGTCTTCAGCGATGAGAGTCGCTTCTGCCTTGGTGCCAATGATGGTCGTATGCGTGTTTGGCGCCGTGCAGGTGAGCGCCACAATCAGGACTGCATACGACCGAGGCACACAGGGCCAACACCCGGCCTCATGGTGTGGGGAGCGATCTCCTACACTGGCCGTACACCACTGGTGATCGTCGAGGGGACACTGAATAGTGCACGGTACATCCAAACCGTCATCGAACCCATCGTTCTGCCATTCCTAGACCGGCAAGGGAACTTGCTGTTCCAACAGGACAATGCACGTCCGCATGTATCCCGTGCCACCCAACGTGCTCTAGAAGGTGTAAGTCAACTACCCTGGCCAGCAAGATCTCCGGATCTGTCCCCCATTGAGCATGTTTGGGACTGGATGAAGCGTCGTCTCACGCGGTCTGCACGTCCAGCACGAACGCTGGTCCATCTGAGGCGCCAGGTGGAAATGGCATGGCAAGCCGTTCCACAGGACTACATCCAGCATCTCTACGATCGTCTCCATGGGAGAATAGCAGCTTGCATTGCTGTGAAAGGTGGATATACACTGTACTAGTGCCGACATTGTGCATGCTCTGTTGCCTGTGTCTATGTGCCTGTGGTTCTGTCAGTGTGATCATGTGACGTATCTGACCCCAGGAATGTGTCAATAAAGTTTCCCCATCCTGGGACAATGAATTCACGGTGTTCTTATTTCAATTTCCAGGAGTGTATTTATGAGAAATTACCCACCTTTGAGAGAGGGCACTCCCACTTCTGATATGGTGTTATGCTTCTTAATGTTCTTAGGGAAGATGATCTTTATTACTTGGTTGCTATACTGGATACGAACTGACTTCATTCATATGCTGAAATAGTTGGCAGTAGTTAATGCTCTCGCTTGTGTGCTCTAGTGAAGGAATAGCGGTAAGCCATACCGGCATTCAAAGGAAGAGAATGCTGTTTTAAAAGACTGCAGTAAAGGTGTACGGCGGCTGAGGGCCGAGGGTGCGTTTTTTCTGTGGAACGTGGGTGAAAACATTTGTGGACTGCCTGTGTGCAGACACACTGGATGGCGCCAGTTGGTCAGCCGCCACATCCAGGTAGGCTGACTAGCGCCGAGGAGTCGCTGCTGCTATGGATAGAGCATTGATGACTGGCAGTGAAGCAGAGGATGGGCCCTTGTTAGGCAGGAAGCCGATGAGACGACTGTGTGTTTCTGCGAATTTCCGTCGGACAGGTCAGTGGCGCCCAGACGTCGAACCTCTGCCACAAAACATATTTGTGAAGGCACGAGGCTTTAAGGGAGATTATGGCCATTCTTTGGAAAGTTAGGAATGGACGCAATAGGGGAGATAACGATCTTTTTATGGAGGGCTGTGGTTCCATTCAGGTCATGCTATTAGCAAAGACGCGGTGCAAACGTGTGGGAAAGAGGCTGCGCAGCTCAATCTTTTTTCCTTTTCTCCCAATTCATTTTTAAAGTCGCTGGTTGGTCAAATCGGGGTATGCAGAGCTAGGTTCGGTCTCCCAGCTTCGAATGCCGTGCTCCAGCTCACGATTAGCTTGGGCTAGAGTGGGTGTAGTGTAAGATGTAAATGTGCTATGCTACCGAGGTGGCGAGGAAAGCTGAGAGGAAGAAATGAGGTCACTCTTGTACTGGCGCTTCGCTAGTAAAGAACTGTAGGACTTTACCTAAACGGTGAGACTTGTGTGGTTTGCAAGTGTGCCAGTCACTATCTCAACGGTCGAAGGTACTACTTTTAGCATATGTGCACAACAAGTTATGCGTGGCTGTACTTATTTGTTTTGAGTCGGCTGTCTAAGCATTTGGCACATTGCGTCACGCATAGTCATGGCACGGAGTCAAATTGGTTTGGCAGACCAGCAAACGTGTCCACCTGTACATTGGAATGGGTTTCAGAGGCTGATAGGGAAGTTCCTGTGTTCTGAATTAACCGAACGCGAGACCGCGTCTTGCCTGTTTTCATGGGCGCGCCATTAATAACAGATTGCTGCTGTCCATGACTCCAGTCGCCGAGCGCATCGTGGTGTGCCGTTCTAACCAGCAGGAGGGTAAAGTATTCGCTGCTATGGCGTAGGGCTCCAATATATGCTTCTCAGCACCCTATTCTTTGGAACCATATTTTTCGTCATGGAATAGTAGATGGTTGACTGTAGCGTAGTTTTCGGACCATACCACAGATTCACATGTATGAAGTCAGGTAAAGCGATTAGTGTTCAGATTTGTGTCATGTGTTGATCCCCAGCTGCTCACTTTGCTCACCATAGACCACATATCATTGAAAACGTTTATCCTAAAAAAAAGTTTCTGAGCCGTTTCTTTAGCCATTTTTTTAGACCACAACTCTTCCCAGTCTTCTGATTAACATCACCTTTGCCATTTTTATTAAAGTCTTGACTCCAATTGAAAGCTGAAAGCTTGCAACCTCATTAGTATACGTGCGAGGGCAAAACTAAATTAGCATTCAGTAACCTTTGCGTCACAGAATCAACGTATGTACATCTTCTTGAGGGTGCTGGATACTGACATTCTAAAACAGGCTAACTTCATTGACGATTACAGCTGTGGTAAATATAACGAAATAGGTCAACAGTCTGCAACTCTGCATTGACATCATCTGTTTGTAACACATGAAAATTTGTGCCGACATTGGACTCGAACCTAGATTTCCCGTTTATCGCAAGTGGTCGCCATATCCACTTCGGTTGTACGAGACGTGTGGAAGTTCGAATCAATCCAAGAGGCGTGCTTGTACAGCGGAAGTGATTTCCCTACGGATGTCAGGGCAGTGTGGTATCAGATAGTCCACAGGAAATTTTCCACGAAACAGCGATTGCACAACGTTGGTTTGTCGGATTCCCTCTTTGTCTCCATTGCCAGCAACTCGACACTGATGACCACCGGCTCACCTGCAGCTCTTAGCACAGCGTCTGGCGGTTCGTGCAGCAAATCGTTGGCTGCTACCTCCGAGTACCACCAGACACGATCGAACCACGAATGTTTCTATACCCGGAGGGCAAACATTTTCCAACCGCCAAATATCATGTCATTACGTGTTTTAGTAGGTCGGCGGTCGGTTACCTATCTCGTGGGGACATATATCGCGTCTCGGCTTCTGGATCTATTTACAAACAGCCCATGCAGCGCTCGAACACATACCACGTTACCGAACATTATTTGCCAACTATCTTCGAAGGGTCTCTGTTATACATCCACTAAGTTGGGGGATGCTCCACAGGCTCGGTGGCGGTGAGTGGGACACTGTGGCCAGGCCTCGGGCTTAAACCCTTGCCCTCTCCACCCCGGAAAAAAAAGTGTTCGGTCAGGGATCTGGTCATCCTCTATAATAAATTAAAACTAAGTGACGTTATTATCGATGAAATATAAAAGATGTCATGTGAAAAAAGTGGTTGAGGCGACCTCTCGCGATAACTATGAAATTCCAGTTGGAGTCCTGGTCCGCTACAAATTTTCACGTCTCGCAAACAACCGACGTCAGTGCATAGTCGCTGAAAGCTAATCTATTTCGTGCATGTAGTATGTTTTTCATAGTTTAATGGCAAAGAAATGGCTAGGAACCTTTAATTAACCTCAAAACAATTTGGTAAATCGATCTCACTAAGGCATACATGATTCGCTACTTATTTAAGTGTTTGTGTCATCTGCAAACAAAACCAGTTTGGCATCTTTATCCGACAAAAGAGAAAGAATTCAGCGGCTGTCACTTTAGGAGAACACGGGGGTGGGTAAAATTTGAAACTTCAAAGAAGCTGCATCTGTGAGTATGCCTTTTCGTTTAGCAATTGTTTATTATTCTGCTGGTAATTAACACTTTTAAAATAATGGAATGATAGTCTACTACTGAGAGATGCTTTTAGACGAAATGTAACTAAATTCATTGTTTAGTTTTTCTAATATTGAGAACAGAAGTTTATCACTTGGTGCGATACTTCCGAACACAGCAGCCAATCGCGGAGAAGCACGACAATTTACGGGGTCTTTATCAAGATACACCTACCGAATAAACCATCTGTCACCGGCACCTCACGCCACATTATGTTATCTTCCCGCTGCTGTCTTCTTAACTCCTCTAAGAAGAATGAAATTACAATGAAATCCAGACCTTCAGCTTCTGACAGGCGTTGATAAGTATCAACGAGGACAGCCGGAATTGTGTGCCTGACCGGTAGCTCCTACTTACATGGCAGACGCACTATACGACTGAGCTATCAAGGACACAGACGATGGTGCGACTGCAGGGAGTTATCTCTGGCACGCTCCCGTGAGACCCACACTTCCAACTTACTGTCTACTCACTACAATTGTAGTTCCCCTGCCCACCATACTCATTACACACGGCAGTCCATCTAGCGATTCCCGTAAGGATTTGAGAAATGTGAGTGCATCTGCACTGAAGACGATCATTGGCCGCTAAGCCTTATCTATATGAAGATGGTATCTGTTCTTTCGGACATGTCCGAAAGAACAGATACCATCTTCATACCTCCAAGAAGAGCTTCTTGTAGCCAATAACGATGGCTGTAAAGCCAGAAGTATTACACATCTTCTTCCTTCTGAGATTTCCAAAATGTTCCAGCAAACAACAATCAGTTTTGGAAATAACCAAATTTTACACAATTTTTTATACATTTTTCAGTAATAATGTCTCAAGAGCCATACCTTTCCACTATAGTTGTGATTCGTTATTATTTTTTCAAAAATTGAATTTGCTTGGTAGTTTCTCATTCACAAATTATTAGTTAATTTATATAATCACGGAGTTGATTCTTTTGGGATCAGAAAAAAGAAAATGTTAGACTCAATTTACTCGTGTATAGCCTTATATCCCAAAATCATTAATCTTTAATTTATTCTTTTAACAGCAAAGATTTTCAACCTAACATTATTCTGCATCTTTTTGTTATTGGCATTCTTTTTTAACTTACAATCTATCATTCCTGCCAGAATAATTTATAGCAGTCCACAATCTCTTAGTCAAGTCTCAGTGAAAAATTTTCTACTCTTGTTAAGCTACTGTCGGCGCACTTCCGTCCATTAAAATCAACAATAGGGGCGTTCAAAAAGAAATGAGCCGGAATCATAATTACAGAGACCAGGACCTGTATGTCAGAAGTACTGACCCTGGCTGTTGTTCCACTGTGACACAGGGTGGTGAATGGTTCAAATGGCTCCAAGCACTATGGGATTTAACATCTGTCCCCTAGACTTAGAACTACTTAAACTTAACTAACCTAAGGACATCATACACATCCATACCCGAGGCAGCATTCGAACCTGCGATCGTAGCAGCAGCGCGGTTCCGGACTAAAGCGCCTAGAACCGCTCGTCCACAGCTGCCCGTGGCGGTGAATGGAAAAGTGTAAATAGCAGGACGGAGGCGTATAATGATGCAAATTTTTCATCGAACTGAAAGAATATCAATTTAACTTTTCATGAGAACTATGAGGGGCGTTCACAAAGAAACGAGTCAGAGGCATAATTATAAAAACCAGTACCTGTATGTTAGAAGCATTGATCCTCGCTGTTCACACACTTGCACCACTCAAACACAAGGTAGAGAATGGCTGTGTCATAAAATTCCCAGGGCTGCAGTGTTAACCAGTTCAGCATGTGCAGCTGGACGTCGTCGTCCGAGGTGAATCGTTTGCTCCTCAGAGCCTTTTCAAGGCGGCCAAAATTGGTGTAATCACAGGGAGAGAGGTCCGGACTGTATGGAGGGTGGCGGAGAACCTCCCATTTGAATTTCTGTAGGAGTGCCGCGACTGTGTTGGCCGTATGAGGCTTTGCATTGTCGTGGAGCAGAATGACCCCACGGGTGAGATTGCCTGGTCGTTTTGATTCGATCGCTTGGCGAAAGGTGGTCGAGGTTTGCGAGTAACGCTGGGCATTCACTGTTGTCCCGTGCTGCAGGAAATGGGGCTCTCTTGGTCAAAGAAGAACGTGAGCATAGGGGAAAACTATTCACCTCGGACGACGACGTCCAACTGTACGTGCGGAACTGGTTAACATTGCAGGACCGGGAATTTTATGACACAGCCATTCTCTACCTTGTGTGAGAGTGGTACAAGTGTGTGAACAGCCAGGATCAATGCTTCTAACATACAGGTACTGGTTTTTATACTTATGCCTCTGACTCGTTTCTTTGTGAACGCCCTTATATTTCTCATGAAAAGTTAAACTGATATTCTTTCAGTTCGATGAAAAATTTGCATCATTATACGTCTCCGTCCTGCTATTTACACTTTTCCTCACTGTTATGTAGTCACCATGCCGTTCAGCACTTATTTATATCTGAATGCGTCACACACGCGTCCACTTCACATGGGTACGAATGAAACAAACACAACACCTATACAGTTCATATATACGTGGAGACAAGATCATTGCACTAGCACCTTTCACTAGAACATATGCAAGCGCCCACTACAGTAACCCATATTGATGATTCTGCAGTCTATGATGTGATCTTGCGTTGCGAAACTCCAGACTTTACTAACTGGTTTTGAATTCAACAACTATCAGTCCATCTCCGATCTCACCATACAGCTCCGATACAATTCCATGTAATACAAAATGTCTTAAATTTGTTTCCTAATAATTTGATTCATATTTTAAATAAGAGTATTTTCATACAGTCTTTCAGTATAAATATGTAATACATACTGTTTGTATCCCATCACGAGAATTATTTATCATTGTTCTTGTTTTGATCACAGGTGCATCCACTGTTTGTATACAACTTGGGCATTACCCTTCCCATTCTTAAGAGTTTAGTTCTTACTTGCACTATCTTTTACTATCCACTCGCTTTGGTAACGACTCACGCCGCTGCCCAGCGTCCGCTGCTATTCTCTTTAAATCTTATATACAGAGGCTTACAACTGGGATTCACAATCTTGCTTCAAGCAAAATCCACAAACACTCATTTACCAAATCGATGCTTTATTCCACAGTATACCATTCGAGTGTAATTGTTGCTAAAAGCCGTATGAGTGGAACTGTATACATGTAATGACGTTGTATTTTCTATTGACTTCCGTATATGAGCATTATGTGATTTTTTAATACAAATGGTCTATCATATTCTTAGCTAGACCTTTATTCCACAATCTTTAATATTTAAAACCAGAGTGTGTCACTACTCTCTATACTTTATATTACGTGGCCTTCTATTTAAACCTTATTTACTACGTTTGTCTTTTATGAGATTTCCATGTCAGCGTTGTGTCGTATGTCGATAATATGGCTACCCCCTAGTATTTCATAAAGTAGATGGCGTAAACCACTTCGCCCATAAATACAACTTAATGGCCGACTTACACGTCGCCTTTTGCCTTTCCTCTCTCACTCTTTCAAATGACTGGCCGACTTTCCTGTCTCCTATTACCTATACTTCTCGTTCCACTATTAATGTAAATAATAGACGGACTTTTCTTTCGTATGATCTACGATTCTCCAGTTACCTCTCTTCTCTATTAGTAAATAACTGGTGGGCTTTTCTGTCACCTAATAACCATAACTCTCCATTTATCATATACAGCCTGTGGCAGGACTATTCCTAGCCTATCAGTGTATCATAATTCATTACAGCGGAAACCACTTCGCCGTTTCAGTTCATACTACAGAGTAATGAAGTGCCTATTTTAATACAATCTGTACATCATGTCAGGACAACATGTAGTTATTTCCATTATTTTTGACACCAGGGTTTCTTGTACTGTACTTTGTCATAATCAGTTACCTGGCTGGCTTAGCGTCATCTTCTTCTGAAGCCTTCAGCTAATTTTGATGCATTATTTAATTTAGTTTTCCTGTTCTTAAAATGTGTTCAGACATAAAGGTTTGTTTTCGTTGCTGTACATACATAAAAACTGTTCCACTACGTACTTTATAATATGCGTTTTTGTTATGTTCGTTGATATGGTAGTGGTGTCTTGCATCTATATCAGTATTCTCTTGTTGGTCTAACTGTAATCCTATACTGTTCTAGCCTCTCCTCATGTATTCCGTCAAATGTCTGTTTTTCATCCGTGCTATGTAGATGTTTATTCTGCTCGGTTAGTTTGTTTTTGTTATAGCTTGTTTCTTTGCTGTTCCATTTAGTGCAAGAAAACTTTCTCATCTTAACCTTGATAGTGAAGAATGTTAAGGAAGACAGATATAGTTCTTAATGAAGGATGGGGAAGAACTAACAGCAGGAAAAGGAAATGAAGTATGCTGTCGGTTAACTCGGGCACCTGGTAATCGTCAGTTACCCTGCAATACAAATTACTTATTATCCCCTCAGTTTTAGTAGTTATAACATTTATTCATGTCAATGATTGGCATTTCATCAAATAATTGTTGTGACGGCGCTTCCGTAGTAGAATGAAGCACTTCATTCACAACTTCCTCAAATTCAACCACGTAATACACCCCCATGTGATGCTTCTTAGAACTGAACTCATAGCCTTGTCTCCCATAGACAAATGCAGCATACACTTCACCATTTCTCGCTAGCGACCTCCAACAAAAGCTGGCTGTCAAGTCTATGTTTATTGATATCTTGACGCCATCGAAATCCGGTACGGTACATACTAGTACCTTACTTCTATCCATCCGTGAATAATGGCTTTGTCACCATGAAACCTTCTGTCCACAAGTACTTCACCTCTCACCCTATTTTGTGTTCTGCAAGGCCAGTATTGATTCAAGGATGCTTGCACAAATTCTTTGTTCATTTTACATGAGTTCCCCATGATATTCCTTCTCCTTCTAACCTTTTGGGCTCGAATTTGATTTTTTCTTGTTCTGTCATGTTTTCAATAGTTACACCCTCAAACTGTCTAATGAAAGCTTCTGTGTGTGTAGCTCCCTTATGAGAGAAATGATGAAATTTATACGCATCAGCGTGATTTTCTGCTGCTCTTACATTAACAATACCTTTCTTTCTCTCTTGTTCACACCACATTTCGACTTTTTGTTTAACTTCATTTTCTATTTCGCCTTGCATGTCAGGAAGTACTTTTTTGCTCTATTTCTCTCAGTTTACCCTGAATCGCACTTGAATTGCCTTTACAAGACGATTGCTAATGTGAAATATCGCGACTAAGTATTTCATTATCATTTTTGATACTCTGTAAATTACTCCATTTTATTTTATGTTTATCATTACATGCTTTGAGACCTTTGCTTTTATCTTGTCTTACATTACTAATTTCATTAATTGTTGTTCGTGTTACCAAATTTTAATTCTAAAAATCCTTATTTAACTTTTTAATTTCATGGTCTAACTTTGGATTTATTTCAGACTTAAAAAGCTTCTGATTTTTTCCCCACTGTTTTGCTTCATTATCTATTTTCTTGTAACATCCCTCAGTTTTTGCTTCGAGATTTGTAATCTTTTGTTCCAAAGCATTTAACTTAGCGTCGATACATCCTTACCTTAACTTCTCTTAACCCCTTACATATTCTCTCTATTTCATTTTGCGTTTTTCTTAATTCGTCCTTACTTTCTCTCTTTACATTTCTTTATTCCTCTTTATTTTATTTTATTGCTGGTTTTTGTTGATGCAAAATTAATTTTTCCATAGACGTTATATCCTAATCGTCATCCCGAATTGGCTAAGTCTCAGCTAATGCTGTATTGTGACTTAGTGTACATAAATCATCCTCATCTGTTGGCTCATTAGCAGTGTCGACATCAGAACCATTTTCTTTAGCATCGTCTTTCCTATCAGCCACTTCTTTTTGACTAGGTACCACATGTTCTTGGTTTACATTATCATTGTCTGCCACTAAATCTGGGTCTTCAGTGTCTTCATCATTAGTTAAGTTTACATTCCCAGTGAAATCATTCATGGCTGCTTCAGAATTCTCAATGAGATCATCGATTATGGCTGCTTCAGAATTCAATGAGATCATCGGTTATCAAATTTACTATTTCGGATTCATTACCAAAGTTTGAATCTACGTTTTCACTTGAATTATTTTTGACTAAATTTCACATATGATTAAACCCATATCCGACTTCACTACCATTTCTTCGTATCTGACACACCGGATCGTCATTACTACAGTGAGACTTAACTCCTTCTCTACTTCTGAGAGCGTATCTGATTTCCTTTTCCCCAGATATTAACCAATACTACTGCTCCAGTTACAAATCCTGGACTCCTTTGTGCATACGCAACACTTACATTAACTACTTTTCTTCCTAGACGAATCGCCGCTGATTCTCGTAGCTGTGGGCCGCGTCGCTGTCTGCAATCCTGCTGTCGTGGTGTGCCCAAGTTGACAAGTCAGACGTGCCCTGTACTGCTGACTGCTCACGCAGCCCGCTGTTTGCTGTAGCAGCACAGCACCTGTTGTCTTTGGCTGCCTCAGGCTGTTCTGCACGCTACGTCGTCTCGTAAAGTGAAGTACCTTGAAGTGACGATTTCTTAACGTAATTCCACGGACCGCGCACACAACCTTAACTTTTATTCTCGTAGCGCTTCAGCACTTCCTATTACTGCTTTATTCGGATATTAGATTCTCTGTAACAAAACATTTGACTTTGCGGCTTCGATTATTGTAATATAAAGTTCTTAAATAATTCAAACACAGTTCAAAGAATGACCATCACGGTTCTTATACAGTTCTCTGGTCAGCAACTGTTCGCACATATCACAGTCCTTACACAATCTAGCTGGTCGGTCACAGTTCACAGTTTTCGTTGATAAAACTCTCTCCGCCTAATTTCAAAGCATTTCGACTTCAAAGATATCCCTGCAACGGATGTAATGTACGGCAAGTGAATGAGAGAGATATAGAGATGGCGATAGGGGTTTACATGTGTTTGATAAAGCCCTTCCCTGGAAAATTTCCTCGCAGCTTCTCTGTGACTGATCTCATTTGTACTAATATTGCAGTACACGCAAGATGCCTAGTTGCTTCCACCGCCCTGAGTGGAATGCATATGTTCTGAATAATGTTCAGCAACCCGCAGACTTCTATAGTTATTGCCCCTGCGCTGGAAACAGCACGAAGGTCGTTAATCCGTTATCTTGGGACTGTAATAAACTGTTAGCAAGGAGCTAGTATAAACAATTAAATTTTGAATTGGTTTGTTTAAGCGGGATGCTACTCGCGTTTTATCATCAGGATACGAGAAACTACACAATTATAGTCTACACAAATAATTTTCATTCTTCACACTTTCATAGACAATAAACAAAATGGTGAACTGAGTGTCTTCGTAGTTACACAACAAAGTAGTTCTCAGTTACAATTCCAAAAACCCAAACGTTGCCAGTTAATTTCTTAACCAATACCGACTGCAGCAGAGAACATTCCTGTCCTCCGAAACTGCCTAACATACTCTGATCTTACAAGCCGGCCGCTGTGGCCGAGCGGTTCTAGGCGCTTCAGTCTGGAACCGCGCGACCGTTACGGTCGCAGCTTCGAATCCTGCCTCGGGCATGGATGTGTGTGATGTTCTTAGGTTAGTTAGGTTTAAGTAGTTCTAAGTTCTAGCGGACTGATGACCTAAGTGCCATAGTGCTCAGAGCCATTTGAACCATTTCTTGATCTTACAACCGAAATACCTCCCCCGCCATTTAAGTTAGGCGCGATCCGAAGATCTCCGAAGTGCTTCGTCTGCCTTTTTGTTTAGCAATTGTTTATTATTCTGCTGGTGATCAACACTTCTGAAATAATGAAATGACAGCCTCATATTGCGAGATACTTTTATATGAAATGTAAGTAAATTCACTGTTTAGTTTTTCTAATATTGATAAACACAAGTTTATCATTTTGCCGCGCTACTTCCGAAGACAGCAGCCAGTCACTCAGAAGAACCATAATTCAGGCGGTCTTTCTCACGATACGCACAACCGAGTAAACTATCTGTCACCGTTACCTCACACTACGTTACGTCATCGTCTCCGTGCTGCCTTCTTAACTGCTCTGAGACGAGCTTCTTGTAGCCGAAAATGATGGCTGTAGAGCCAGAAGTATTACACACTCTAAGAAAATAAATAAAGGACGCGCACGAAGGAGTCTTGGGTATTAACGACCGTTTCAGCTGTATTTAGTCCTTTACTATTGGGTCAGTACCAGGTTAGTGGCACTAAGAGCCACATCTTCAGGCGAACATGTGAAGGAATTATCCGAATGGGAGGGAATTCAGTAGTGCTATGTAGATGTACACAAACAATTTCAGAAAAACTGAATGACTCATTCAAGAGAAAGAGCTTTACAAATTGAGCAAGACAGTAAAGAGTTCCTCCACTTCCTGCCCATTTGCTAACAATTATTCGGCTGGCCAATGGTTGACAGAGCTGTTGGATGTCTTCCTGAGGGATACCGTGCCAGATTCTGCCCGACTGGCGCATTAGATTGGCAAAATTTCGAGGTGCTTGGATGATGAGCCTTTCGCGGGCAAGTGCTCTACCATCTGAGCTATCCAAGCACGACTCACGCCCCATCCTGACAGCTTTACTTCCGCCAGTACCTCGTCCCCTACTTTCCAAACTTCACAGAAGCTCTCCTGCGAACGTTGCAGAACTAGCACTCCTGGAGGAAATGATATTGGGGAGACATGGCTTAGCCACAGCCTGGGGGATGTTTCCAGAATGAGATTTTCACTCTGCAGCGGAGTGTGCGCTGATATAAATCTTCCTGGCAGATTAAAACTGTGTGCCGGACCGAGACTCGAGAAAAGATGCCTATGCAGTACCCTCACTGTTCGAATTAACATGTTTGCGGGACATGTGTGCTGTGTAATCTAGGAATGGTCAACTCACAGACAGAAAGAACGACACCGAAGAAAAATAATAATGGCAGATAAAGACTGAAATATGCAAAACAGATTATAGCGGAAGTTCGTCGATGCAGTTCTGTAGGGACGAAGTGACCGGCATAAACAGGGAAAAACAGATAAAAGCATCATATCAGAGTAATGACTCTAAAAATTAGAAGTTTAGCGACATTATTTCTGTGGTGTCATCGCCAGACACCACACTTGCTAGGTGGTAGCCTTTAAATCGGCCGCGGTCCGCTAGTATACGTCGGACACGCGTGTCGCCACTATCAGTGATTGCAGACCGAGAGCCGCCACACGGCAGGTCTAGAGAGACGTCCTAGCACTCGCCCCAGTTGTACAGCCGACTTTGCTAGCGATGGTTCACTGACAAATTACGCTCTCATTTGCCGAGACGATAGTTAGCATAGCCTTCAGCTACGTCATTTGCTACGACCTAGCAAGGCGCCATTATCATTTGCTATTTATCTTGTGATGCATGTACTGTCAGACCGATGTTCACCAATTATGGATTAAAGTTAAGTATTCCAGAAGCTCCGTACTTTTTTTACTAAACTCAACTCCTTTAACTGTTCCAAACCTCACGCCAGTCTGCGTGAGCTTAAACGCGTGCCTTTCGGCTTCCTCCTAGTGGCTTGGCTGTCTTGCCAAGTCACAACAGTATGGCGACGAGAATTTTGCGTTCGTATTGATGATGCTGATTTACTTGTGTAATGGCTTCGCCGCATTCTCCAGATGTACTGTCCGAATTTTATCACTTGCAGAATCAGCAGATGCAGGACTTATTGGATGCCGTTGGACAGTTCGTCCAGGGTCAACGTGCACTGCAAAACGATTCGGCAGCCGCCGCTCCACCGCTCCCGCAGCCACAACACGCTGTTGCACCACCTTTTCGTCCTTTTGATGCGGCACTGGAAAGCTGGACGGAGTGGTCACGCCAATTTGGATTCCATCTCGCCGCCTACAGAATACCAGGTAACGAGCGGCAGCCTTTCTTATTATCGTGCGTCGGCGTGTCCACGTACCATGTGATAATCAAATTATTTCCCTGACGCGACGTAGCAACTCTGTCCTATGAAGAAATTTTGTCTGCATTAGATGCATATTTCAAAGAATCAGTCAATGTAGTTGCCAAACGGTATACGTTCTTTTGTACAAAACATACGGCAGGTCAGACTAATAGAGAGTGGGTTGCAACCTTGCAAGGCCTTACTAGGGATTGTGCTTTTGAGTGTCAATGTGGACTCCCTTATTCAGATACTATGGTGTGTGATGCAATTGCACAGAGCATTTCTGATGTTCGTATACAGGAACAGATTTTGAAACTAGTCAATCCCTCCCTTCGACAGGTGATGGACATATTGGATTGGCAGGACACACTTGACTTTGCTCAGGAATCATTTGAAACTTCGGGAAAAATAAATCACTATATCAAATATGTTCCTCAGGCCTCTTCCATTTCAGCTCCGCTTAATCGCTTACGCCGTAAAGGTGTTCCGTTCGTCTGGATGACGGAATGGGAACACGCCTTTCGCCAGTTGAAATCCGCGTTGCTTTCCAATACTTGCCTTACGCCATTCGATCCCCGGAAGCCCCTTTTGTTGATGGTGGATGCATCGGATTTCGGGATCGGTGCTGTGCTTGCTCACAAAGATGGTCGCACGATCGCCCTATTGCCTTTGCGTCCAAATTGCTCTCGTCTGCGCAAAGAAATTATTCACAGATCGAGAAAGAAGCTTTGGCTCTCGCCTTTGTTGTTACAAAGTTTCATGATTTCTTGTATGGTCGTCACTTTACCATCATCACAGACCACAAACCTTTGACATCGCTTTTTCATCCGTCCAAGCCTGTACCTCCACGTACAGCGCAGAAATTCATTCGCTGGTCTATTTTCCTCTCGCAGTACCGCTACGATATCTTGTATCGGTCCACTGCTAAGCACAGAAACGCCGATGCGTTGTCCCGTTTACCTGTTGCTGAGGATAGAGCATTCGATTCCTCCAAACTTGCTTGCATATTCATTGATTCGGAAACCGATGACGTGGTCGAATTGTTTCCGATTGATTTTCGTTGTGTAGCTACAGCCACAGCTGCCGACCCTGTCCTTGCTACCGTTCTGCGTTTTGTTGCTACGCAATGGCCCTTGTCAAAGTCACGGATCGAGGATCCGTTGGTTCGCCGATTTTTTGCTCACAATGAGAGACTTTTCGTATGACGTGGTGTTTTGCTGTTGCGTTCTGATAATGATCAGTCCGGGGTCGTGGTCCCACGTTCGTTACAGTCCTCTGTCTTACTGCTTCTCCACCAAGGACATTGGGGTATAGTGAGAAAGAAACAACTTGCTCGTCAGCACTGTACTTGGTTCGGCATCGATGCCGCGATTACGAATATGTGCTCTTCTTGCTTGGCGTGTGCCGAACAACAATCCGCACCACCGCGGAAATTCTTTGCATGGCCAAAAGCCACTTTCCTTGGCAACGCTTACACATCGATTTTGCTGGTCCCTTCTCGAATGCTCGATGGTTGGTTCTGGTCGATTCATACAGAAATTTTCCTTTTGTTGTCCGTATGTCTTCCACAACGTCTTCTGCCACCATCCAAGCGTTGTCCGCTATCTTTTGCATTGAAGGTCTTCCACAGACTATTGTTTCCGACAATGGCCCACAATTCATGTCGCAGAATTTCAGTCATTCTGCAAGGCCAATGGTATTCAACATCTGACGTCCGCGCCGTTTTCGCCACAGTCAAACGGTGCCGCTGAACGTTTGGTCCGGACTTCGAAGTCACAGATGTTGAAAGAGTCGCATTCTCGGGAGGACGCGTTATTGCTCTTTTTGTCCTCGTATCGCTCTCAGCCCTGAGATGGTCGCTCGCCGGCTGAGTTGCTTCACGGTCGCCCTCATCGAACCTTGATGTCTTTGCTACATCCGCCGCATCAGGTTCCTGTGCAGCGGCAGTTACCTGCTTTTGCTCCAGGCGACGTTGTCTATTTTCGCAACTATCGCGGTTCACGACGTTGGCTCGCAGGGCGCATTCTTCGCTGCCTCGGCCGCGCTATATATCTGGTTTTGGGGGCCTCTGGTGAGGTGCGTCGGCATCTCAATCAGCTGCGCCTCTGTCGTCGCACGGGATCTGCCGCTCCCCGTCTGCTTTCAGCGACGGTGCCGTCCGGTCAGCGCCCTGGGGACACATCTAATGGCTCGCCTCAGCCCCAGGTGTTACCGACGCTGCCTTCCATTTTGCCCCATGGCGACGCGCCGCCGCCGCCGCTGCCTGTTCTCCCGCCGGCGACGCCCGCAGTGGACGCGTCGCTGCAACCGCCGGGCGCCTCCCTGGGTCACGCGCCGCCGATCGCTTCCCGTGACCAGTTGTCCTCCGCCATGGAACTCTTGCCCGCTCCGGACCATCTGTCGTCTTCGCCCGTCGGGTGCTCCGGTTCGGTGGAGGTCGACACTTCGGCCCCTCCTGTCTTTCTATGGGCGCCTACACCGCATGTTGGCGTGCACCCTGGACTAGGTTTTCAGGCGTTTCCTAGCTCCCCTCGGACCGAATGGCAGGGTGCGGGTGGCACAGCCTCGCCTGTTGTTAGGCTCCCCACCTCGTCGCATACGCCAACCTGGGGTCCTCCCCACGGCGGGCGGAAGCCTTATAATACAGCCGTACGCCGATTTGCGGGGGAGGAATGTGGTGTCACCGCCAGACACCACACTTGCTAGGTGGTAGCCTTTAAATCGGCCGCGGTCCGCTAGTATACGTCGGACCCGAGTGTCGCCACTATCAGTGATTGCAGACCGAGCGCCGCCACACGGCAGGTCTAGAGAGACGTCCTAGCACTCGCCTCACTTGTACAGCCGACTTTGCTAGCGATAGTTCACTGGCAAATTACGCTCTCATTTGCGAAGACGATAGTTAGCATAGCCTTCAGCTACGTCATTTGCTACGACCTAGCAAGGCGCCATTATCATTTGCTATTTATCTTGTGATGCATGTACTGTCAGACCGATGTTCACCAATTATGGATTAAAGTTAAGTATTCCAGAAGCTCCGTACTTTTTTTACTAAACTCAACTCCTTTAACTGTTCCAAACCTCACGCCAGTCTGCGTGAGCTTAAACGCGTGCCTTTCGGCTTCCTCCTAGTGGCTTGGCTGTCTTGCCAAGTCACAACAGTATGGCGACGAGAATTTTGCGTACGTATTGATGCTGCTGATTTACTTGTGTAATGGCTTCGCCGCATTCTCCAGATGTACTGTCCGAATTTTATCACTTGCAGAATCAGCAGATGCAGGACTTATTGGATGCCGTTGGACAGCTCGTCCAGGGTCAACGTGCACTGCAAAACGATTCGGCAGCCGCCGCTCCACCGCTCCCGCAGCCACAACACGCTGTTGCACCACCTTTTCGTCCTTTTGATGCGGCACTGGAAAGCTGGACGGAGTGGTCACGCCAATTTGGATTCCATCTCGCCGCCTACAGAATACCAGGTAACGAGCGGCAGCCTTTCTTATTATCGTGCGTCGGCGTGTCCACGTACCATGTGATAATCAAATTATTTCCCTGACGCGACGTAGCAACTCTGTCCTATGAAGAAATTTTGTCTGCATTAGATGCATATTTCAAAGAATCAGTCAATGTAGTTGCCAAACGGTATACGTTCTTTTGTACAAAACATACGGCAGGTCAGACTAATAGAGAGTGGGTTGCAACCTTGCAAGGCCTTACTAGGGATTGTGCTTTTGAGTGTCAATGTGGACTCCCTTATTCAGATACTATGGTGTGTGATGCAATTGCACAGAGCATTTCTGATGTTCGTATACAGGAACAGATTTTGAAACTAGTCAATCCCTCCCTTCGACAGGTGATGGACATATTGGATTGGCAGGACACACTTGACTTTGCTCAGGAATCATTTGAAACTTCGGGAAAAATAAATCACTATATCAAATATGTTCCTCAGGCCTCTTCCATTTCAGCTCCGCTTAATCGCTTACGCCGTAAAGGTGTTCCGTTCGTCTGGATGACGGAATGGGAACACGCCTTTCGCCAGTTGAAATCCGCGTTGCTTTCCAATACTTGCCTTACGCCATTCGATCCCCGGAAGCCCCTTTTGTTGATGGTGGATGCATCGGATTTCGGGATCGGTGCTGTGCTTGCTCACAAAGATGGTCGCACGATCGCCCTATTGCCTTTGCGTCCAAATTGCTCTCGTCTGCGCAAAGAAATTATTCACAGATCGAGAAAGAAGCTTTGGCTCTCGCCTTTGTTGTTACAAAGTTTCATGATTTCTTGTATGGTCGTCACTTTACCATCATCACAGACCACAAACCTTTGACATCGCTTTTTCATCCGTCCAAGCCTGTACCTCCACGTACAGCGCAGAAATTCATTCGCTGGTCTATTTTCCTCTCGCAGTACCGCTACGATATCTTGTATCGGTCCACTGCTAAGCACAGAAACGCCGATGCGTTGTCCCGTTTACCTGTTGCTGAGGATAGAGCATTCGATTCCTCCAAACTTGCTTGCATATTCATTGATTCGGAAACCGATGACGTGGTCGAATTGTTTCCGATTGATTTTCGTTGTGTAGCTACAGCCACAGCTGCCGACCCTGTCCTTGCTACCGTTCTGCGTTTTGTTGCTACGCAATGGCCCTTGTCAAAGTCACGGATCGAGGATCCGTTGGTTCGCCGATTTTTTGCTCACAATGAGAGACTTTTCGTATGACGTGGTGTTTTGCTGTTGCGTTCTGATAATGATCAGTCCGGGGTCGTGGTCCCACGTTCGTTACAGTCCTCTGTCTTACTGCTTCTCCACCAAGGACATTGGGGTATAGTGAGAAAGAAACAACTTGCTCGTCAGCACTGTACTTGGTTCGGCATCGATGCCGCGATTACGAATATGTGCTCTTCTTGCTTGGCGTGTGCCAAACAACAATCCGCACCACCGCGGAAATTCTTTGCATGGCCAAAAGCCACTTTCCTTGGCAACGCTTACACATCGATTTTGCTGGTCCCTTCTCGAATGCTCGATGGTTGGTTCTGGTCGATTCATACAGTAATTTTCCTTTTGTTGTCCGTATGTCTTCCACAACGTCTTCTGCCACCATCCAAGCGTTGTCCGCTATCTTTTGCATTGAAGGTCTTCCACAGACTATTGTTTCCGACAATGGCCCACAATTCATGTCGCAGAATTTCAGTCATTCTGCAAGGCCAATGGTATTCAACATCTGACGTCCGCGCCGTTTTCGCCACAGTCAAACGGTGCCGCTGAACGTTTGGTCTGGACTTCGAAGTCACAGATGTTGAAAGAGTCGCATTCTCGGGAGGACGCGTTATTGCTCTTTTTGTCCTCGTATCGCTCTCAGCCCTGAGATGGTCGCTCGCCGGCTGAGTTGCTTCACGGTCGCCCTCATCGAACCTTGATGTCTTTGCTACATCCGCCGCATCAGGTTCCTGTGCAGCGGCAGTTACCTGCTTTTGCTCCAGGCGACGTTGTCTATTTTCGCAACTATCGCGGTTCACGACGTTGGCTCGCAGGGCGCATTCTTCGCTGCCTCGGCCGCGCTATATATCTGGTTTTGGGGGCCTCTGGTGAGGTGCGTCGGCATCTCAATCAGCTGCGCCTCTGTCGTCGCACGGGATCTGCCGCTCCCCGTCTGCTTTCAGCGACGGTGCCGTCCGGTCAGCGCCCTGGGGACACATCTAATGGCTCGCCTCAGCCCCAGGTGTTACCGACGCTGCCTTCCATTTTGCCCCATGGCGACGCGCCGCCGCCGCCGCTGCCTGTTCTCCCGCCGGCGACGCCCGCAGTGGACGCGTCGCTGCAACCGCCGGGCGCCTCCCTGGGTCACGCGCCGCCGATCGCTTCCCGTGACCAGTTGTCCTCCGCCATGGAACTCTTGCCCGCTCCGGACCATCTGTCGTCTTCGCCCGTCGGGTGCTCCGGTTCGGTGGAGGTCGACACTTCGGCCCCTCCTGTCTTTCTATGGGCGCCTACACCGCATGTTGGCGTGCACCCTGGACTAGGTTTTCAGGCGTTTCCTAGCTCCCCTCGGACCGAATGGCAGGGTGCGGGTGGCACAGCCTCGCCTGTTGTTAGGCTCCCCACCTCGTCGCATACGCCAACCTGGGGTCCTCCCCACGGCGGGCGGAAGCCTTATAATACAGCCGTACGCCGATTTGCGGGGGAGGAATGTGGTGTCACCGCCAGACACCACACTTGCTAGGTGGTAGCCTTTAAATCGGCCGCGGTCCGCTAGTATACGTCGGACCCGAGTGTCGCCACTATCAGTGATTGCAGACCGAGCGCCGCCACACGGCAGGTCTAGAGAGACGTCCTAGCACTCGCCTCACTTGTACAGCCGACTTTGCTAGCGATAGTTCACTGGCAAATTACGCTCTCATTTGCGAAGACGATAGTTAGCATAGCCTTCAGCTACGTCATTTGCTACGACCTAGCAAGGCGCCATTATCATTTGCTATTTATCTTGTGATGCATGTACTGTCAGACCGATGTTCACCAATTATGGATTAAAGTTAAGTATTCCAGAAGCTCCGTACTTTTTTTACTAAACTCAACTCCTTTAACTGTTCCAAACCTCACGCCAGTCTGCGTGAGCTTAAACGCGTGCCTTTCGGCTTCCTCCTAGTGGCTTGGCTGTCTTGCCAAGTCACAACAGTATGGCGACGAGAATTTTGCGTACGTATTGATGCTGCTGATTTACTTGTGTAATGGCTTCGCCGCATTCTCCAGATGTACTGTCCGAATTTTATCACTTGCAGAATCAGCAGATGCAGGACTTATTGGATGCCGTTGGACAGCTCGTCCAGGGTCAACGTGCACTGCAAAACGATTCGGCAGCCGCCGCTCCACCGCTCCCGCAGCCACAACACGCTGTTGCACCACCTTTTCGTCCTTTTGATGCGGCACTGGAAAGCTGGACGGAGTGGTCACGCCAATTTGGATTCCATCTCGCCGCCTACAGAATACCAGGTAACGAGCGGCAGCCTTTCTTATTATCGTGCGTCGGCGTGTCCACGTACCATGTGATAATCAAATTATTTCCCTGACGCGACGTAGCAACTCTGTCCTATGAAGAAATTTTGTCTGCATTAGATGCATATTTCAAAGAATCAGTCAATGTAGTTGCCAAACGGTATACGTTCTTTTGTACAAAACATACGGCAGGTCAGACTAATAGAGAGTGGGTTGCAACCTTGCAAGGCCTTACTAGGGATTGTGCTTTTGAGTGTCAATGTGGACTCCCTTATTCAGATACTATGGTGTGTGATGCAATTGCACAGAGCATTTCTGATGTTCGTATACAGGAACAGATTTTGAAACTAGTCAATCCCTCCCTTCGACAGGTGATGGACATATTGGATTGGCAGGACACACTTGACTTTGCTCAGGAATGATTTGAAACTTCGCCACCTGTGTGTCACGTTAACCGGCCCGCCGGGCGAGCTGCATGGAACAGTAAACAGTCCTCGCGCCCGGCCGCGCCAAAGCCGCCTGGCTCTCAGCCACATGTCTCGCGCCAGCATGCAAATGCAGTGAAATCCTGCCCACGGTGTGCTACTAGACATTCGTGTGAGAATTGCCCGTCACGCCAAGCTATTTGCTTTTTCTGTAAAAAAAAAAAAGGTCACGTTAAAAGTGTTTTGCCAGAAAAAGCTCCGATCGGACACTCACAACCATTCCAGGCCCTTTGCTTCGCGCCGGAATCGGAATCGAACCAAGGATACTCAGGCTCGCGACACTTCGCCCATGGAAATTCATGTAATTCATGCCACTCCGCCCAGTGCTACTCTCTCTAACAGTGACTGTGTTCGTCCCACAAATAGTGTGCGTCAACATCGCCGGAAATCCCGTCATGTCGCAAGTGATTCTGTACCAGTGTCAGTTCACGTTGCACGAGACAGTCGCTCTTGTCGTCAGCAGGACAATAAACTTTTTGTGGACTTGGACACTAACGGCAAAGTGATACCGTTCCAGCTCGATACCGGAGCTGCAGTTTCACTGATCAATCACGACACGTACAAACAGCTGGGTACACCTCCGTTGTGTGCTGCAAATGTTAAGCTAACTAGTTATTCCGGACAAGTGATCCCTGTGTTAGGACAGTGCAGCCATCTTGCAACATACAAGGGACAAACAAATCTTGTGTCATTTTACGTCCTTCGTTCTTCTCCTGCAGTGAACTTGTTTGGTTTCGATTTATTTCAGTTGTCTAACTTGTCTATAGTGAATCAGGTCATATCAGTGAACCAGACTATGCCTTCAGATAGTGTTTCTCGTCTTTATGTGACGAATTTGCAGACATTTTTGCACCGGGCCTCGGTTGCGCTAAGAACTATAAAGCACATTTGGAACTGAAAGTAAACGCGCAACCAAAATTTTTCAGAGCGCGCAATGTTCCCCACTCATTGCGTGATGAGGTCGCAAGAACATTAAACGATTTGGAATCACAAGGTGCAGGCTTCTCTCTGGGCATCACCCTTAGTAATTTTGCAACAACCTTCCGGAAAATTTAGCCTTTGTGTGGATATCAAGGCAACAGTGAATCCACAATTAGTGACTGCTACTTTTCCTTTACCCCGCCCAGAAGATCTTTTTGACAAACTGTGCCCGGGTAAATATTTTTCGAAGTTGGACCTAGCAGATGCGTACTTGCAACTACCGGTGGACGAAGAATCCCAGCGCGTTTTGGTGGTTAACACGCACCTTGGTTTGTACCGATTCAAACGACTGCCATTCGGCTGTGCATCCGCCCCTGCATTGTTTCAGCAATATCTACAAACTGTTTGTGCGTCGGTCCCTACTGCAGCAAACTATCTGGACGATATTGTGATCCCCGGAAAGACGGAAGAAGAACATTTAGCCCATCTCAGGACATTATTTCAGGTCTTGCGACAAAATGGTCTTCGCTTGCGGAAGGACAAATGTGTGCTTTTTGCTCGTGACTTACCCTATCTGGGACATTTAATTAATGCCCAAGGCATACATCCCAGTCCAGAGCACCTCCGTGCCATACAAGACTTGCCTCCGCCGCAGAATTTGAAGCAGCTACAGAGTGTGCTGGGAAAAATAAATCACTATATCAAATATGTTCCTCAGGCCTCTTCCATTTCAGCTCCGCTTAATCGCTTACGCCGTAAAGGTGTTCCGTTCGTCTGGATGACGGAATGGGAACACGCCTTTCGCCAGTTGAAATCCGCGTTGCTTTCCAATACTTGCCTTACGCCATTCGATCCCCGGAAGCCCCTTTTGTTGATGGTGGATGCATCGGATTTCGGGATCGGTGCTGTGCTTGCTCACAAAGATGGTCGCACGATCGCCCTATTGCCTTTGCGTCCAAATTGCTCTCGTCTGCGCAAAGAAATTATTCACAGATCGAGAAAGAAGCTTTGGCTCTCGCCTTTGTTGTTACAAAGTTTCATGATTTCTTGTATGGTCGTCACTTTACCATCATCACAGACCACAAACCTTTGACATCGCTTTTTCATCCGTCCAAGCCTGTACCTCCACGTACAGCGCAGAAATTCATTCGCTGGTCTATTTTCCTCTCGCAGTACCGCTACGATATCTTGTATCGGTCCACTGCTAAGCACAGAAACGCCGATGCATTGTCCCGTTTACCTGTTGCTGAGGATAGAGCATTCGATTCCTCCAAACTTGCTTGCATATTCATTGATTCGGAAACCGATGACGTGGTCGAATTGTTTCCGATTGATTTTCGTTGTGTAGCTACAGCCACAGCTGCCGACCCTGTCCTTGCTACCGTTCTGCGTTTTGTTGCTACGCAATGGCCCTTGTCAAAGTCACGGATCGAGGATCCGTTGGTTCGCCGATTTTTTGCTCACAATGAGAGACTTTTCGTATGACGTGGTGTTTTGCTGTTGCGTTCTGATAATGATCAGTCCGGGGTCGTGGTCCCACGTTCGTTACAGTCCTCTGTCTTACTGCTTCTCCACCAAGGACATTGGGGTATAGTGAGAAAGAAACAACTTGCTCGTCAGCACTGTACTTGGTTCGGCATCGATGCCGCGATTACGAATATGTGCTCTTCTTGCTTGGCGTGTGCCGAACAACAATCCGCACCACCGCGGAAATTCTTTGCATGGCCAAAAGCCACTTTCCTTGGCAACGCTTACACATCGATTTTGCTGGTCCCTTCTCGAATGCTCGATGGTTGGTTCTGGTCGATTCATACAGTAATTTTACTTTTGTTGTCCGTATGTCTTCCACAACGTCTTCTGCCACCATCCAAGCGTTGTCCGCTATCTTTTGCATTGAAGGTCTTCCACAGACTATTGTTTCCGACAATGGCCCACAATTCATGTCGCAGAATTTCAGTCATTCTGCAAGGCCAATGGTATTCAACATCTGACGTCCGCGCCGTTTTCGCCACAGTCAAACGGTGCCGCTGAACGTTTGGTCCGGACTTCGAAGTCACAGATGTTGAAAGAGTCGCATTCTCGGGAGGACGCGTTATTGCTCTTTTTGTCCTCGTATCGCTCTCAGCCCTGAGATGGTCGCTCGCCGGCTGAGTTGCTTCACGGTCGCCCTCATCGAACCTTGATGTCTTTGCTACATCCGCCGCATCAGGTTCCTGTGCAGCGGCAGTTACCTGCTTTTGCTCCAGGCGACGTTGTCTATTTTCGCAACTATCGCGGTTCACGACGTTGGCTCGCAGGGCGCATTCTTCGCTGCCTCGGCCGCGCTATATATCTGGTTTTGGGGGCCTCTGGTGAGGTGCGTCGGCATCTCAATCAGCTGCGCCTCTGTCGTCGCACGGGATCTGCCGCTCCCCGTCTGCTTTCAGCGACGGTGCCGTCCGGTCAGCGCCCTGGGGACACATCTAATGGCTCGCCTCAGCCCCAGGTGTTACCGACGCTGCCTTCCATTTTGCCCCATGGCGACGCGCCGCCGCCGCCGCTGCCTGTTCTCCCGCCGGCGACGCCCGCAGTGGACGCGTCGCTGCAACCGCCGGGCGCCTCCCTGGGTCACGCGCCGCCGATCGCTTCCCGTGACCATTTGTCCTCCGCCATGGAACTCTTGCCCGCTCCGGACCATCTGTCGTCTTCGCCCGTCGGGTGCTCCGGCTCGGTGGAGGTCGACACTTCGGCCCCTCCTGTCTTTCTATGGGCGCCTACACCGCATGTTGGCGTGCACCCTGGACTAGGTTTTCAGGCGTTTCCTAGCTCCCCTCGGACCGAATGGCAGGGTGCGGGTGGCACAGCCTCGCCTGTTGTTAGGCTCCCCACCTCGTCGCATACGCCAACCTGGGGTCCTCCCCACGGCGGGCGGAAGCCTTATAATACAGCCGTACGCCGATTTGCGGGGGAGGAATGTGGTGTCACCGCCAGACACCACACTTGCTAGGTGGTAGCCTTTAAATCGGCCGCGGTCCGCTAGTATACGTCGGACCCGAGTGTCGCCACTATCAGTGATTGCAGACCGAGCGCCGCCACACGGCAGGTCTAGAGAGACGTCCTAGCACTCGCCTCACTTGTACAGCCGACTTTGCTAGCGATAGTTCACTGGCAAATTACGCTCTCATTTGCCGAGACGATAGTTAGCATAGCCTTCAGCTACGTCATTTGCTACGACCCAGCAAGGCGCCATTATCATTTGCTATTTATCTTGTGATGCATGTACCGTCAAAACGACGTTCACCAATTATGGATTAAAGTTAAGTATTCCAGAAGCTCCCTACTTTTTTTACTAAACTCAACTCCTTTAACTGTTCCAGACCTCACGCCAGTCTGCGTGAGCTTAAACGCGTGCCTTTCGGCTTCCTCCTAGTGGCTTGGCTGTCTTGCCAAGTCACAACAATTTCTTCCCAAGTAACATTTCCGAGTGGAATGTGAAACGAGGCACTGATATTGCCACCAGAAATACCCTCCGATACAAACTGGAAGGTGTCTTGTGGAATGCACATGTAACTGTCTTTTTCAGAGGAAACAATTCGTAAATTGAGTGACTAAGAGAAAGCATGAAAAACCTAAATCGGAATGGCTGGACAGGGATTTGCGGCGCACTTCACCCGGATGTAGGACGAGTGAGATAATCTCGTTCGCAAGTGTCAATTCTCCGACAGCGGCCACAAGTGTTGACTGGACAGTGAATTTGTATTAGAAAGGAAATTACTTACCAGAATCTTTGTTAGTAGATTTCTTTCCAGTCCCATATTCTTATAACATCAGTCGGCGAGACAAAAGCTTGCTGGTATTTTATCGCAGCATGTCGCAATTTTTTAACGTTTTCTTGTTTACACTTCAAGACCTTGTTGTAAACACAGGTTCTGTTCTACACACATGCACAAATGTAGTATGTCCCTCTGCACCGTCGCTTCTCGGAATTTGTAACTAAACTTGACGCTAACGTGCTGCTTCACTGCGCTGATACAACACGTGTTCCACTACGTTCGACTGGCTGCAGCGGAGAAATTTGCGGCAGCGTAATAAGTTCTTTGCCGCTTGGCGCTTTTGGGCGATTCTCCAGGGACGCTCGCCTGCTAGTGTTGCCGTTTAGATATCGGTGTGTTTGCCTCGCCAGTACGTTAAGCTGGCGTTGTCCGCCTCGGCGCGCCGGCCCCCTCGGGGGATTCACTGAGCAGGTTACGGAAGGCCAGGAGAAGTATGGCCCGCGCAGGCGCAGGCGCGGCGCAGGGCAGCCGAGCCCGGGGAAGTCCCGCCGCGCTGTTTAATTGGCCGGAAAACTGTCTTCGCGGCGTTTTATCTGGCGCGCCGTCTCCGCGACATTAACTCTGCGCTTTATGCTCCGGCGACGGGCTGGCTGGCGAACCCGCACAGCCTCGTGGCAGCACGGATAGGTCTGCCCCGTGTACGTTGTATCCGCGATCCCTAAGGGCCGTCTGACAACGATAGCTTCCCTTGAAACTGGGTGCACGTGGAACAGTCAACCTTTCACCTTTAACCATTGACTATTTTAGTGGGGTCTTGGAGTACCCCAATAAGTAAAACGAAATTGTAATTTAACGTAATTTTATTTCAAGCTACACTTTTATAACTGAACATTGTAAACATTTTTACACATTATAGATACGACTAAAACGTAGCATAGTGAAAACCTGTAAAAATGGAAATGAGGGTATGGTATCATTGGCCTGGTGGCCAATATCCGGGGAAGTTCGGCCGCCAAGTGCAAGTCTTATTTCAGTCGACGCCACATTGAGTGATGACGTTGAAATAATGACGAGGACAACACAACACTCAGTCCTTGAGCGGAGAAAATCTCCAACCTGGCCGGGAATCTAACCCGGGCCAGCTTGCATGGGAGGGGAACACGTTACCACCCAACTAAGCAGGCGGACCTGAAAGTCTCTGATCTGAACAAAGAAGTTTTGAGCATTTCTCACACACTATTTTGGACTATTTTGGTTTTCTTTGCCTGTATTTCTTGCACACATGTATCATCTTGCCTTCCTCATCGGCTCTCGCTCAAAAGATGTTGAGGCAAGAAGAGTACCACCAAGTTTAAAATAACATGTCTCATATGAAACTTCCTGGCAGATTAAAACTGTGTGCCGGACCGAGACTCGAACTCGGGACCTTTGTCTTTCGCGGGCAAGTACTCCATCGACTGAGCTACCCAAGCACGACTCTCGCCTCGTCCTCACAGCTTTAATTCCGCCAGTACCTAGTCTCCCACCTTCCAAACTTCACAGAAGCTCTCCTGCGAACCTTGCAGAACTAGCGCTCCTGGAAGAAAGGATATTGCGGAGACATGGCTTAGCCACAGTCTTGGGGTTGTTTCTAGAATGAAATTTTCACTCTGCAGCGGAGTGTGCGCTGATATGAAACTTCCTGACACATTAAAACTGTGTGCCGGACCGAGACTCGAACTTGGGTAGCTCAGTTGGTAGAGCACTTGCCCGCGAAAGGCAAAGGTCCCGAGTTCGAGTCTCGGTCCGGCACACAGTTTTGATCTGCAAGGAAGTTTCATATCAGCGCACACTTCGCTGTAGAGCGAAAATTTCATTCTAACATCTCTCAGTTCACGAAAAGGGGTTGGACATCTCGATGTTGTATATGAGTCTTACTAAATCCATTCCGAGCCTCTGTAGCAATTCTCTTCTTTTTAAATCATCAATCTGATCAATTATTTTGGTGCCCCGAAGTAAAATAGCAGCACTGACTCCTACTAAGTTGAAAATGGCATAAAATACATGCATGGCCATCTACACGTTTGCTGTGCTACAGAATAGCTGGCACACATTTGGTCCATTTCATCCACTCCTACTTTTGTGACATTGTAATCTATGACCATTTGAAGTTTGTTCTTTAGAGTACTAAGTTTCTGATCGTATGGATAAATGAAAGCAACAATACAGCTCGACCTTTCCGAGGAGCATCTGAACAATTCACCGTCTATCCTTCGTTACGCCCAAATAATGAAGATTCTACTGGACACTTTCTGTTTGATTTGAATTCTTCCGACATCTGCAGTTTATTTAGCTTCAGAGACCTAATGCAGCCAAGAGTTTGCTTTCACGTAATCGCAGAGTTCAAGTGACATGAAACAATTTCTCTATTCCAGAATTTCTCTGTTGTCACATTTCTACTGCTCCTCTCAATTGGTGTTATTATTTCAAAGTATCCTATGTTGAGATTGATAATGTGCTTCCAGTTGTCCCTTTAACTGTGTAGGGAAATGCAATGTAGAAATAGAATGTTCGCGCATCACAAAGGCACGTAATTTTGAGGCCGTATTTGTCTGGCTTCTTAGGAGAAATTTGCACCTACGACAAAAGGGTACTAACATTCCATCAACCTCCTAGGTTAAAAAAAAACATCTAGCATCTACAGAAATGAAACTCACTCAAATACGTTGAACGTGAAAAAAGGAACAGTCCATCTATTAATGCCAGTCTCAATACCCATCTCAAACAACTACACTCCTGGAAATGGAAAAAAGAACACATTGACACAGGTGTGTCAGACCCACCATACTTGCTCCGGACACTGCGAGAGGGCTGTACAAGCAATGATCACACGCACGGCACAGCGGACACACCAGGAACCGCGGTGTTGGCCGTCGAATGGCGCTAGCTGCGCAGCATTTGTGCACCGCCGCCGTCAGTGTCAGCCGTGGCATACGGAGCTCCATCGCAGTCTTTAACACTGGTAGCATGCCGCGACAGCGTGGACGTGAACCGTATGTGCAGTTGACGGACTTTGAGCGAGGCGTATAGTGGGCATGCGGGAGGCCGGGTGGACGTACCGCCGAATTGCTCAACACGTGGGGCGTGAGGTCTCCACAGTACATCGATGTTGTCGCCAGTGGTCGGCGGAAGGTGCACGTGCCCGTCGACCTGGGACCGGACCGCAGCGACGCACGGATGCACGCCAAGACCGTAGGATCCTACGCAGTGCCGTAGGGGACCGCACCGCCACTTCCCAGCAAATTAGGGACACTGTTGCTCCTGGGGTATCGGAGAGGACCATTCGCAACCGTCTCCATGAAGCTGGGCTACGGTCCCGCACACCGTTAGGCCGTCTTCCGCTCACGCCCCAACATCGTGCAGCCCGCCTCCAGTGGTGTCGCGACAGGCGTGAATGGAGGGACGAATGGAGACGTGTCGTCTTCAGCGATGAGAGTCGCTTCTGCCTTGGTGCCAATGATGGTCGTATGCGTGTTTGGCGCCGTGCAGGTGAGCGCCACAATCAGGACTGCATACGACCGAGGCACACAGGGCCAACACCCGGCATCATGGTGTGGGGAACGATCTCCCACACTGGCCGTACACCACTGGTGATCGTCGAGGGGACACTGAATAGTGCACGGTACATCCAAACCGTCATCGAACCCATCGTTCTACCATTCCTAGACCGGCAAGGGAACTGGCTGTTCCAACAGGACAATGCACGTCCGCATGTATCCCGTGCCACCCAACGTGCTCTAGAAGGTGTAAGTCAACTACCCTGGCCAGCAAGATCTCCGGATCTGTCCCCCATTGAGCATGTTTGGGACTGGATGAAGCGTCGTCTCACGCGGTCTGCACGTCCAGCACGAACGCTGGTCCAACTGAGGCGCCAGGTGGAAATGGCATGGCAAGCCGTTCCACAGGACTACATCCAGCATCTCTACGATCGTCTCCATGGGAGAATAGCAGCCTGCATTGCTGCGAAAGGTGGATATACACTGTACTAGTGCCGACATTGTGCATGCTCTGTTGCCTGTGTCTATGTGCCTGTGGTTCTGTCAGTGTGATCATGTGATGTATCTGACCCCAGGAATGTGTCAATAAAGTTTCCCCTTCCTGGGACAATGAATTCACGGTGTTCTTATTTCAATTTCCAGGAGTGTAGAACGGTCTTAAAACCGTTATTGCTTTTCGCTTTAATTTCTGTTGTTTTCGGTCATGGGTCTTCTGACTGATTTGATACGGCCCGGAATAAATTCCTCTCTTGTGCCAACCTCTTCATGTTAGATTCTTCGTCTCAGAGTAGCACTACGTCCTCGATTATTCCTTGGATGTATTCGAATCTCTGACTTCTCTTACAACTTTTACCCTCTACAGCCTGTAGCTCCCTCTAGTACCATGTAAATTATTACCTGATGCCTTAACCTATATCCTGTCATCCTCTCTCTTCATTTTGTTTCTCGTGCGTCCCTTCTTCGTCGATTCTGGGGAGCAGTTTCTCGTTCTTTATCAGTCCACGTCATTTTCTACATCCTTCAATAGCACCACATCTCAAACGATTCGATTCTCTTCTTTTCCAGTTTTCCTACAGTATATGGTTCACTGCTCAACGGAACAGCGTTACATTTATTTATTCGCAATGTGTTTTTCGTAAAATTGATGCATTATTAACGATAACTTACGAGTTTTTGGTACAGCGAAAGAGATGTCACACAATTTATTTATTTACTTTTTTGTGAGGCTCAACACCCTCTACATGCTTAATAAAAGAAATCATGGCCCGTAGTAGGCTGTAGTTTACGTGAGCTTAATTTAAATTGTGCGACTAGATAGATTCGATGACTTGTCATTTGACCATGTTTTCTTTTATTAACCATTTAGGGGTTGTGGATCTCTACAAAAACAAAATTCTAAGTACTTTGCCTAGCACGGCGTGGTATTCTGTTTAAATACCGAGGTATTAGTATAAAAATGTTCAAATGTGTGTGAATTCCTAAAGGACGAAACTGCTAAGGGCATCGGTCCCTAGGCTTACACACTACTTCAACTTATTTCCGCTAAGGTCAACACACACCACCATGCCCGAGGGAGGACTCTAACCTCAGGCGGGAACAGTGTTCCTTATTTGTGGACGATTTTTCTATTTTCTGTTCCTCCTCCAGTGTTGCAACAGCAAGCCATCAGATGCAACTTACATTGCGAAGGCTGAAGGAGTGGACTGCAGGGATGGAGTTCCAGTTTTTTCCAGATAAGTTTGTGTGCTCATTTTAATCAAAAATGGTTCAAATGGCTCTGAGCACTATGGGACTTCACTTCTGAGGTTATCAGTCCCCTAGAACTTAGAACTACTTAAACCTAACTAACCTAAGGACATCACACACATCCATGCCCGAGGCAGGATTCGAAGCTGCGACCGTGGCTGTCACGCGGTTCCAGACTGAAGCGCCTTGAACCGCTCGGCCACTGCGGCCGGCTCATTTTAATCGTTCTCCTCCGACTTGCATATGACAGACACCATCCTACGTTTTCGAAACTCAGTGAGGTTTCTGGGCCCCATTTTTAGTCTGAATTGTTGTGGTTGTAACACATGAGACCTAAAAGCGAGAACGCTGAAGGAAGTGTCTTGGTGATCAGACAGGACTCGTCTACTCCAATTTTATAGCGCCTTTGTGCGTTTGCGGCTGGATGCATCGTGCACAGATCGGTGAGGCCTTCTTATTTGAAGACTATTGACGCTGTCGACTATGAGGGGATTCGACTGGCCATGGACGCTTATAGGACCAGTCCTATACACAGTCTGTGTACTGAGGCCAGGGAACTGGCACTCACCATCCGGTCGCAGTTCCTCCTGGTGTGTCAGGCTGTAAACCCCTCGCAGCCCCGACGTCACCTGCATACCACACTGTTGCTCATCCGCCTCTGACATGCCTTTTCTCCAACCCTCCACATGCCACAATGCCATTTGGGATCCGTCTGCAGCATGTACTGGAGTCAGTGCAGAGCAGGTACAACCCCAAATCCAAGGTTTTAACCGTCTGCTGCCTGGGGTACCAGAACGGCCCACCGTAATGTTAGAATTAGTGCAGTACTGCAGAGCTTGCACTTCAGCTTCTGTTTTTAAAGCGATATTTTTATATGTGCACGACAACTATGTATCCCTCTTTACAGATGGGTCTAAGTAGGGGGACTCCGTTAATTGCTCTGCCATTTTGCCGGATCGTATCCTCAAGGTCCGATAACTTCAAGAATTTACTGTATTCGACGCAGAATTGTATGCGATCTTGTGGGAACTGGAGCAGATGAGACGTTCTTCCAGTGCTAAATTTCTTGTCTGTTCCGATTCTCTGAGTGCCGTTCACTCTCTCCAACGTTTGTAGCCTGCAGATAAAATAATCCAAAATATCCAGGATGCCCTCCTCCAACTACAACGGCTGTGATCAGCTTGTGACATTTTCCTGTTCTATCCTTTTAGTGCCTTTGTAGTTGCCGTTGAGCGCCCATCAACACTAAACACACATGCTACAGTGAGTAGTTTTGATATGATGTCTGGTGCGTCATTAAATTTTCTTGAGATCTCTTGAATGTCGGGGTAAAGATGTTCTCCTGCCGTAGAGTCGCTAAAGATTCTGTTACGCTCGTGACCATCTTCATGACTTCTGAGAAGCCGAACTGTGAATGTGTATCTATTGTAGTGCCGCTAGGTTTTTGATCTCTGGTGGCAATGGAAGTGCGCCAGGTGACTGTGGACTGTGTCGTTCTCCGACGCAAAGACGGAAATTCCTTTTCGTTGGCAATATTCATTTGAGAGGCAACAGCATTCTGTTGTTGTCTGGTCTGTGCTGCTTTTCCCCGCGCAGCGTATATCCGCAGCTCTCCCTGTACTTTGCGACATCCTCTCCATGCAGTCGGATGTTCGCCTTCACAATTTACACATTTTTCCTTCTGGTTTACAACTTTTGGCAAGCTCTGGCAGTTGGCAAAAATTGGCGTATGGAAGAAAGGTCGATATGTTCTGCACTGTGGATGCCCCTCTTTTCATCAATATGTTTCACTTTGGTTTCGAGAAGATGTTTGATGTCATATGTTGACTTGTTGGCTGGGCCTGCCAGCTGGGTCATACAGTAGATTCGCTGTAGTATTAGCTTGCTGGTTTTCTTTCTCGATTTAAATCGAGGGACCAAGGCTTGTTGGAAACCGATGTTGAACAGAAGTTGTGCTATTTCCTCTACTGTGATTTCAACCGGAAAGTACTTGATGATAGCTTTGAGAGAATTTGCCAGTTGGCGATTGGTGCGTAAAAAACGGGATTTCTGAATCCTTGTATAACTGCAGGCCAATGGTCCAGTCAACAACTGATGTGAGGTCATACTAGATTGTATCTCCCTTATAAATCGTCCTTATGGTTCATTCGAGATATTTTTTCAGTTCACTGTTCTGGAGTAGGTACTGCCCTGGGTAATGAATGGTAACAGGTGGTATCCTCGCTGCGGGTGTTGGAGGGTTTCGCGTCGTTGCTCGTTTCAGTTGTGCTCTGTTCTGTTGACACCTCCATCTCATCATCGTCAGACTGAAGCGGTGCGTATTTTTATGGGGTGGGCAAAGGGCAGTCTCGTTTGGCGATGTCCTCCGCTTCATGTGAGTTTTTGCGTTTTCTTCCCCATACTTGATGGACAACAAGCTAAAACTTTTGGTCCTCGTCCTGGTTTTGTGGCTGAACATCTTCGTTGTCCGACATGTTCAATGGCTCAGAATCTGAAGCACTTGGTAACTCGCTCGATTCCACTGCATTAGATGTGATGCCCTCTCTGTTATCAACAATACGTAGAATTACTTCACGTCTGGTTACGAGACCTTGAGCACGTTAATTTCTTTCTGTCCTCGGATGTGATAAGGTGGACAGGTGCCGGCGACAGCTGTTAAATTGTCTGGGAAGCAGGAGTGTGTGGTTCTACTGTAACTATTGTGCTTGATTCCACCTGCCGTATTCCCGACCGTGTACTGTGCCTGAGAAGGTGAGGGCGGCCGGCCGAAGTGGCCGCGCGGTTCTGGCGCTGCAGTCTGGAACCGCGAGACCACTACGGTCGCAGGTTCGAATCCTGCCTCGGGCATGGATGTTTGTGATGTCCGTAGGTTAGTTAGGTGTTATATCCTAGCCAGTAATGCCAACCGAGCCCGCTGCCAAAAGGTTGGCAGGATCAAAGTCCGGACGCCGTCCGCATAAGCAGCGCCAGCGATACAGGAAATCGCCGCAAGTCTGCGCGCGCCACCGCTGGCTTCTGGCTTCTTAAGCGCTGGAGTCGCGAGCGCTAGGACAGTTCTGTATTCGCCGCTCAGTTGTATACTCGCCACCGATTTGTGTACTTGCTAGTCAGTTGTGTGTTCATCGCAGCAGAGTTGTTGTTTGTCGTCAGCCGACGCTGACCTAGCCGCTCCGACTCGAACTAGACAGATTTCTGTAGACACGGAGTTCACTACTGTGTTTCTGTATCGTCGTTAATAAAGATAAGTACCGACTTTTATTTAATCAGAGTGTTTGGGTTTTCATCTTTCTGTTCACTGTTCCAGCGGACCGGTCGGCCCGCTATTAAAAGTGTGGCGGTGACTTCGTAAGCCGTTTCTACAGCGAAGTGTTTGTCGCAACGAACGCCGCCACAAAATTAGGTTTAACTAGTTCTAAGTTCTAGGGGACTAATGACCTCAGCAGTTGAGTCCCATAGTGCTCAGAGCCCCAAGGTGAGGGCCGTCCTTAGCGGGGCCCTGGCGGTCCGTTTTCCTCCGTGCGAGCTATTCCTTCTTATACCGTGTCCGTTGCCTGCCTGATTCGTCATTGTCGTTGTTGTTGTCCGTCTGCCGTTGTCAGGGTCGTCGTAAGTGGAGCGACCGACGGGACCTGTGGGGGGGGGGAGGGGGGGGGGGAACTACTGTGCGGCGGAGGTGGCTTCCTCGGCGTCTGTACGTCCTGAGTGGCACCACGCACTCGACTGAGCAAACCGACGTGATAATACTGAAACTTGCCACAATCAAAGAGAACGGTGCCATCCAGCGGCTGGAGAGCGCACTAAGTCGTACTGCCTACCCAAAGACGATCAGAACTATTATCAAGTTAGCCAACACAGGTGGAGGTAAGGTCCAGGGGCTTTAGGCCAACATCCGAAGATGGTTCAAATGGCTCCAAGGACTCTCGGACTTAACATCTGAGGTCATCAGTCCTCTACGCTTAGAACTACTTAAACCTGCCCGAGACCTCCGACCGTAGCAGCCGCGTGGTTCCGGACTGATGCGCCTAGAACCGCTCGACCACAGCTGCCGGCAGCAAGCCTATGTCACGAATCCTTTGTCCAGCAGTCAGAAGCAAATACAAATAACAGAGATAGTTAAATCTGCTCAACGGTATACAGTACATAAATTAAAGGTTGTCCATCGAAATGATGGCAATAGTACACTGAAGCGCCAAAGAAACTCGTATAGGCATGCGTATTCAGCTACAGAGATATGTTAATAGGTAGAAGGCTGCACTGTGGTTAGCAACGTCTACATAAGACAAGAAGTGTCTGGCGCAGTGTCTAGATTGGTTACTGCTGCTACAATGGCAGGAAATCAAGATCAAGTGAGTTTGAACGCGGTGCTAAGGTCGGCGCACGAGGGATGGGACACAGCGTCTCCGAGGTAGTAATGAAGTGTAGATTTTCCCGTGCGATCATTTCATGAGTGTACCGTGAATATCAGTATAAAGATCCTGCAAGAAAGGGAGCAACGACGACTGGGGAGAATCGTTCAACGTGACAGAAATGCAACCCTTCCGCAAATTGATGCTGATTTCAGTGCTGGGCCATCAACAAACGTCAGCGTGCGGACCATTCAATGGAGCATCATTGATAAGGGCTTTTGGAGAAGGCCCAGCCGTATACCCTTGATGACTGCACGACACTAAGCTTTACGCCTCGTCTGGACCCGTCTACACCGACATTGGACAGTTGATGAATGGAAACATGTTGCCTGGTCGGACGAGTATCGTTTCAAATTCTATCGAACGGATGGAAGTTTATGGGTATGGAGACCACCTCATGAATCCATGGACCCTGCATATCAGCAGGGGACTGTTCAAGCTGGTGAAGGCTCTGTAATGGTATCGGGAGTGTGCAGTTGGGGTGATATGGGACCCATGACAGCTCTAGATACGACTCTGACAGGTGACACGTGCGGAAGCATCCTGTCTGATCACCTGCATCCATTCATGTCCATTGTGCATTCCGACGGACTTGGGCAATTCTAGCAGGACAATGCGGCACCCCACACGTCCGGAATTTCTACAGAGTGGCTCCAGTAAAACTCTTCTGAGTTTAAACACATCCACTGGCCACCAAATTCCCCAGACATGAACATAATTGAGAATATCTGGGATGCCTTGCAACGTGCTGTTCAGAAGAGATCTCCTTCGCCTCCCCCCCCCCCCCCTTCCCCGTCGAACGCTTACGAATTTATGGATAGCTCTGCAGGATTCATGGTGTCAGTTCCCTCCAGCACTACTTCAAACATTAGTCGAGTCCATGAGACGTCGTGTTGCGGCACTTCTGCGTATATGACGTATTGAATTTAAATCCAAACACTCGAAAATATTAATTATCCCGTTCAGCACTAGTTTAACTTCCTAAAAAGTCCGTGATGTGATTATTGGTTATTGATTTATGAGAGTATGAGAGTGGGCGATGATAAACGTACCGTTGTTCGATACGCAATTTGATCGTAAAAGCATGAACTTAGTTTCCACGGCCGGCCGCGGTGGTCTAGCGGTTCTGGCGCTGCAGTCCGGAACCGCGGGACTGCTACGGTCGCAGGTTCGAATCCTGCCTCGGGCATGGGTGTGTGTGATGTCCTTAGGTTAGTTAGGTTTAAGTAGTTCTAAGTTCTAGGGGACTTATGACCTAAGATGTTGAGTCCCATAGTGCTCAGAGCCATTTAGTTTCCACCTTAAACAGTGGTAATAAAACTGATTCTAACTTCTTAAAAATGGATGCAGGTTCTATGTGACACGAAAATTCTTAAACAGCACGAAACGATGTGTGGTGAGTCTGTTGGCTTTCGAACAATGTACGGTACTCTGCTTCAAACATCCCCGGAACAGAAAATACATGCCATGAAAATACATATGAGAAATCTATAGGGGACTACAACTACTGCAAACTCCTTTCTATGGGTATATTAGCTATTATCCAGAACATATCACATTACAAGATTGGCTGCATACCGAATACGTTCATAGCCAGAGGCTAAGACACAAGTAAGTGCAACGCAAGGATCCTCTCCCATCAGAAGATTTCTACAGTTTAAAAAAATAAAAATAAAAAGAACTATAATGGTTTCTTGTTATACATCGATACAACTATTCAAATGTTTTTGATTAACGTAATTTATCTTTGGTATCACTTATTTATAAGATCATAAACGCTTCTACTTTACATTAGCACAGGTACATCACAGTATGACAGCAAGAAAAAAAGTATCAAGGAAAAATTTAATTTTATCTTGCTGGTTATGCTAAGCTTGAAACAACTGGTGATGCCCAGGTGAAAATTTTGCGACATTAACTTTCAGAATAAAAGCGACCCCAGAGTCACAAGACTGTTGATGATGATGATGATGTTTGGTTTATGGGGCGCTCAAGTGCGTGGTTATCAGCGCCCGTACAATTTCCCAACCTTTGCTCAGTCCAATTTCGCCACTTTCCTGGATGATGATGAAATGATGAGGACAACACAAACACCCAGTCATCTCGAGGCAGGTGAAAATCCCTGACCCCGCCGGGAATCGAACCCGGGACCCCGTGCTCGGGAAGCGAGAACGCTACCGCGAGACCACGAGCGGCGGACACACAAGACTGTTGGTTCATCACTGCACCTGATGATGGTGACAAGGTCGATTGCCTAAATATTATGCTGTTTGGTCATCCACAACCAGCATCATACCCGTGGATGAATTTGTTATAACATACATTGAGAGAAACTGAAGTATCACAACCTCTTTATAGCTCAATTTGACTGTTAAAAATTAATTAACAAGTTCACTAATGCAAACAACGAGAGAAAGATGCAAATGGATTGAAGTAGAGCTTCCCGTAGCAGAACAGACGTGATTTTTCTTTTTTTTTTTTTTTTTCGTTGGCAGTATCGCCGAACAATGGCGCAGTGCCAGCTGCAAGGAAGCTGCAAACACATACACACGTCCGCTGCTGTCGGAAACAGTCTCGCCGAGAGGACAGGGCTGCAATTCTGGCCTCATAAGTTTTTTTTCCTCCCCCCCCCCCCCCCTCCCTTTTCCGCTCCGCCACACAACCGGCAGTTTATATCGCAATTCGTGACTTCGGCCAGAACGGCCTGCGGCGATTGAAAATAAATTACAGTTTAACAGCGGGAAGAGGGATGGAGTTGACGGGGGGGGGGGGGAGGGTTCGCAGGATAGCGGCAGGCTAGTCGGCGCTAATCGTCGATCAGCGACCGGCAAAGGCCGTGATTCACTGATTATGTTGAAGCTGCTGCTCAAAAGAGGAAGCGAAAAAAATGAGTCGGGGCTAGCGTACGATGCGAAAAAAAGGGTAAGCGTGTGCAAGTAGAGGGGCAGAGCGCGATGGAGTGGGGTGTATTCGCATATATCCGTGGAAAATTGTCGCCCGCGACTGTCCTGCCATCTGGCTGCGGTGAGCGACGAATTAGAGCGATGAGTGTTTTTCCGATAAGCGCGTTTTAAATTCGCCGGCGTAGTGCGCACGGCCCCACAGCTTACTGATCAATTAGGGCGACGCGTGTGTGTGTGTGTGTGACAGAGAGAGAGAGAGAGAGAGAGAGAGAGAGAGAGAGAGAGAGAGGTGGTATTTGGTTGGGTGGGGGTGGGGAGGAGAGCGCATGTACGTCTCACTTTTCTATTTTTGGCGTCTCCCATTCTCATTTTTATCTCTACTGCGTGAGTTCCAGTTAAATGAATGGATAATAGCGGGTCGCATTCTTGTTTTTCCAGTTGGAAGTGCGAACTGTGTGCTTGGTGTGATACAATACTGTCACACTGTTTGCAGTAATGAGTCACGTCGTTTACTGCTCCACCAGCATATAAAAGTAATTAAAAAGAAATAATGACTATCAACAAGCAACAAAATGTGTTGACTATTTGAAGTAAAACTATAAGGAAGGTATATGTTAGAGCTTGGCGTAATTGGAAGGTATTATTATCCATTGCGTTGAACGAGCATCACTTCCGCCCGCAGAACGTGTTAATATCCAGTCCATATCATATTCCAGTTGTATCAAAAGTACAGTCTGTTGCTAATGCTTTTAACGACGGTCATCCACACTAACTTTTGATTGTTCTCGATCACCTGTTAGGCGTACTGGAAACCTAGCCATAAACTACTGTATATAGCGATGTGGAACAATTACGTATCTTCACGCATTCATCTGCACATAATTTCATTTCTAAGTATTTCGGACAGCTTCTCTTTGATCTCTACAGTGAAAAATGTAACTACGTATTCTGAAACACGTTAGCTGGTGGTAATACTGTCTTTTTTGGCTGTTTTGTAATTTGTATGTGATGTGAAACTAGAATCACAACATAAAGAACACATACTAAGTACACCACACACAGAACTATGACATGTCACAACAATACATGGTCCTCCCTGTTATCATTCTTATCAAGCACATCATCTAGCTTGAGATTCAGATAAAACTGTCTGCTCACTTCATGCAAGAAATGTAATGGTTTTGTTGACGCTGTGTATTTCAAATATGAAGTAGTAGTAGTGTTAGTCTTTGTGTTTGCCTTCCATTTATTTCTTTTGGCACTGGATTTTGCAGGGCTTCTACAAATTGAAGAGAAATAACAAATTGTGGGCTCCCTCGATGTCACTGATGAATGAAAAATTTATCACGTTTTGAATTACATTTCATGGCAACTTCCTGATAACTTCTTCATTTCAAAATTTCTAAAATGACCATTTTCACCGCGAATGTCAGTTTTGATTTGGTAGTGAGGTTGATAACACTCTTAAAGGTTCTGAAATCTTGTCCGTTTTAGGGACTAATGAACTTCCACTTTTTATGAAGAAATGGGAGTCAGTGTAGGCAGTGAACGCCACTACAGCAATGGAGATTTGTGCTTTGGGCCCTTATGAAACTGAATATCAAGGGAATCGAGAGACAGTTTTTCGCAAATGTTCGTATACTCAATAGAGCGGTACAGCACTGATGTCAGAAGCATGCAAACGCGCTACAATCTTGACGGTGTGCGTTATTTCCTTATGGTTCTTAGCGCCACGTATCCGTTTTCCTTTACTGAGAGAGAGAGAGAGAGAGAGAGAGAGAGAGAGAGAGAGAGAGAGTAACTGAATCTTGAGATCTCTGGAAAATTCACATCGAGCTGCTAACAACACTTCACAAATAGTTAGTATTTGTTTTCATGTTTGCATTGTTTTGGGATCCCTAGTATTTTTGCAGAACTGTCAACGAAGTACCCTTCAGAAATTATTATCGATCTGCACTGACTCCACAACTACTAAAGTAACTATTGAACTGTATCGCTTGTAGCTCAATTCTGACGCGTCAGTGTAAATGACAGAGAGAAAAAAAGAATAATAAGGTTAAATTAAAATAATGTGATTAAATTTATGGGATTGAAAAATTGAAGTCGCCACAATCCACAGATATCGGTATACTACGAACGAGAAATACTGTTAGGTACTTCCCACTATAATATTTTGAAGCAGAAAGAGGAAGATACACTCCTGGAAATGGAAAAAAGAACACATTGACACCGGTGTGTCAGACCCACCGTACTTGCTCCGGACACTGCGAGAGGGCTGTACAAGCAACGATCACACGCACGGCACAGCGGACACACCAGGAACCGCGGTGTTGGCCGTCGAATGGCGCTAGCTGCGCAGCATTTGTGCACCGCCGCCGTCAGTGTCAGCCGTGGCATACGGAGCTCCATCGCAGTCTTTAACACTGGTAGCATGCCGCGACAGCGTGGACGTGAACCGTATGTGCAGTTGACGGACTTTGAGCGAGGGCGTATAGTGGGCATGCGGGAGGCCGGGTGGACGTACCGCCGAATTGCTCAACACGTGGGGCGTGAGGTCTCCACAGTACATCGATGTTGTCGCCAGTGGTCGGCGGAAGGTGCACGTGCCCGTCGACCTGGGACCGGACCGCAGCGACGCACGGATGCACGCCAAGACCGTAGGATCCTACGCAGTGCCGTAGGGGACCGCACCGCCACTTCCCAGCAAATTAGGGACACTGTTGCTCCTGGGGTATCGGCGAGGACCATTCGCAACCGTCTCCATGAAGCTGGGCTACGGTCCCGCACACCGTTAGGCCGTCTTCCGCTCACGCCCCAACATCGTGCAGCCCGCCTCCAGTGGTGTCGCGACAGGCGTGAATGGAGGGACGAATGGAGACGTGTCGTCTTCAGCGATGAGAGTCGCTTCTGCCTTGGTGCCAATGATGGTCGTATGCGTGTTTGGCGCCGTGCAGGTGAGCGCCACAATCAGGACTGCATACGACCGAGGCACACAGGGCCAACATCCGGCATCATGGTGTGGGGAGCGATCTCCTACACTGGCCGTACACCACTGGTG
The DNA here is from genome assembly GCF_023864275.1 of Schistocerca cancellata. Taxonomy (NCBI): domain Eukaryota; kingdom Metazoa; phylum Arthropoda; class Insecta; order Orthoptera; family Acrididae; genus Schistocerca; species Schistocerca cancellata. The sequence goes on from NC_064631.1 coordinate 173,750,087, forward strand.
ATCGTCGAGGGGACACTGAATAGTGCACGGTACATCCAAACCGTCATCGAACCCATCGTTCTACCATTCCTAGACCGGCAAGGGAACTTGCTGTTCCAACAGGGCAATGCACGTCCGCATGTATCCCGTGCCACCCAACGTGCTCTAGAAGGTGTAAGTCAACCACCCTGGCCAGCAAGATCTCCGGATCTGTCCCCCATTGAACATGTTTGGGACTAGATGAAGCGTCGTCTCACGCGGTCTGCACGTCCAGCACGAACGCTGGTCCAGCTGAGGCGCCAGGTGGAAATGGCATGGCAAGCCGTTCCACAGGACTACATCCAGCATCTCTACGATCGTCTCCATGGGAGAATAGCAGCCTGCATTGCTGCGAAAGGTGGATATACACTGTACTAGTGCCGACATTGTGCATGCTCTGTTGCCTGTGTCTATGTGCCTGTGGTTCTGTCAGTGTGATCATGTGATGTATCTGACCCCAGGAATGTGTCAATAAAGTTTCCCCTTCCTGGGACAATGAATTCACGGTGTTCTTATTTCAATTTCCAGGAGTGTATGTATCTCGTTTACGATAAAGTCCTGAGAGCAAGAGCTCTGACTGAGGACGGAAGTGGAAGGACGTTGACCGTGCTCTCCCTCATAACTTGAACTTTCCCAACATTTCCTGTAACTGGTTTAGGTAAGCTAATGACAACCCAAATCGTTATGGGCTCACAGAATGTTAGGCACCTGTCTTTTAGAATTGATGTGTAATGTTATAACGTTCGGATGTTTAGACGTCATAAATAATGAAAATACTAGCGGAAATAGGGAATGTAGAGAAATCTTCCGTTATGCCTATTATTTACCAGATTATACTACTTGCAGACTCACACAGTCAGATATTTATGTTAAGATCGTGTTGTATTATATTTCTAAAGTAACTTTCAAGTTTTAAACGAAGTGTCAATTATATCTGATGGAAAAGTGAAAATACTTGTATTTCTTGAAAGCCAATCCCATCCATTACATTGTCTTATCGGCTTAACGCTTAAACATGACAACTAAATGCCTTTTTAAAACTTTCTGGAGTCATGTTGAGTCGCCTGTCAGACAACATGTTTTTCATCTAAGAAAATGATCGCTTAACATCTACAAAGTAACAGGAACCAATCTAAACCACTATACTTTTGCAGGATCGATTTCTACTGCAATAGAATCGCCTGTCACCTTGTAGAATTTTTGAAATGTTAAGATCAGGATCTTCCTGAAATTGAGAGGAGATAATTTACTCTCTTACCTATTTTTCGTATACAGAAAATTATTAAAGATTTTGTTACAGCATGTTACAGCAGAAAGTTAACGGTCTGAGCAGGTGTTGATGGAGCTTGGTAGAGCGCTAACAGCATGAGGTATTTTTATGGTTCTTAGCTCATAAAAATGGCATGTAGGGAGTTGGAAGCAATTAGCAGCGAGCCCAGCCCTCAGTAAATGTTGCCGGATAGGCCCACAACCGTACACAGGAGATAGAGCAGCGCTTTGTCAAGACAGGTCTACAGCAGAACAATGCCACTACACCTGCATTAGCGTCAGCTGAGGCCTGAGCTGGGGCGATCGACTGAAGGAACGCATCTACCCAGTGAAGTTGTAAACCGGGCATTGTGTGCAGAGCCACGTGTAGAAAAAATTCACAAGTTTTCGTGTTCACCAATGCTGCAGATAGGCCTGTGAACCACTTCCATCAGCGACCTCGTTTGTATAAGAAACTCCTGTGTCCGAGAAACCCTTTGGAGATGTAATCTTTATTACACCTCATAGCTAGCACTAACAAACTCCAAGGCACCAGCGATTTAGGATAAAGATCTTTATGATTGTGTCTGTTCGCTTGTTTGCATGGGAAGTGACATGCCTTCAGAGAAAATCATCTTCCCCCTCTGTGAAAACTTAAAAAAACCAGTAATTGGCGGTTACTTTTTTTTCAGAGGTGCAGGTTTCTTAACTCTTGCTCTGGTTCGACAGAAGTTTGTACTGTCGCGTGGGAGGGGAGATTTAGCGCTACTAGAGCCCTGTGATTGGCAAAAGAAAGCGTGAAGGTGGTTCGTTAGTGCACTTTGCGGGAAAACGGATTTTTTTGGGGTGGGGGGGGGGGGAGGTGAGACGCACTCGGGTGCTGGTCTTTGGTCTGGTAAGAGGACTTCTGGTCGATGCTCTGTCATGTGTGGTTGGTACTAGGGACCTGTCCTAAGACTGACTTCACTTGTGAGTGATTTAGACTGGGGAGCCTGTGGTGAAGTTCTTACTGTACTGACAGTATGACTTCAAATGTCTCAGCCTAAACGTCTGCCGAGGGCACACTTATTCGTTTTTGGTTTACCAGTCTTGACGTTTGGTATCCTTGTGTGCTCAGTTGTATAAGTGAGCCACATTGGTCCTTGGTACGACCAGCGAACGGCTGTGTCACACACTGAAATCTACTGTGATTTCAGGGCTCTGGTAGAGAGTAAATTCCGACCCGTCTGCCTGATCGCTAGACCGTGAGATTTTTGCATTTCTTTCGTGGCCGCGATCGATTCACAGTTGGCGCCTCAAGTATTGCATCCGCCGCACACATCTCGCCAGCTGCAAGTTACATCACTGCATGAAGCAAACAGGGTAACGTACTGCTGCTCCGGCCTTGTCAGGCCGTACAGATCTCAATCGCCACTTGCTCTCAGCTGCACCTATGTAGAGGAACTTCTGTAGATTTGAACATCAAAGTCTGCTCAGCGTCAGATCAGTTCAGATTGCATTATCCACATTTTTAGGGCCAGAGTACTTGACTCACTTCTGTCACCCAGGATCCTTGTCCATTGTTCTGTTAGTTGTTTACGGTATTCAACTAATAACTTGTTTAGCATAATTTGTCTGTTTGTTTTTCTTTTCAAAAATAATTGTTGTTAGAACTCTAGTAATTTTGCTTCATTCGCAATCATTTGTAACAGCGCCACAGGGTTAACTTTCAAAGTTCTACTGTGCTCTTTTCTCAAACTAATGAATCCCATTTCCCTAGCGCGCTTTTCAATTCATCCACAATTTTCACGGAGTTCGTCAGATGCTGCCCCGTTTCTTGAAGCAGACAGACCACTGTGGCAGGATACCGAACTCAGCAGCAATGACAGCTTTACGTGCCACTGTCATTACCTCCCTTTCCTGTTCCAGTCGCGTATGGTTCGCGGGAAGAACGACTGCCGCAAAGCCTACGTGCGCGCTCGAATCTCTCTAATTTTACACTCGTGATCTCATCGGGAGGTGTAAGTAGGGGGAAGCAATATATTCGATACCTCATCCTGAAACGCACCCTCTCGAAACCTGGACAGCAAGCTACACCGCGATGCAGAGCGCCTCTCTTGCAGAGTCTGCCACTTGAGTTTGCTAAACATCTCCGTAACGCTATCACGCTTACCAAATAACCCTGTGACGAAACGCGCCGCTCTTCTTTGAATCTTCTCTATCTCCACCATCAACCCGATCTGGTACGGATCCCACACTGATGAGCAATACTCAAGTATTGGTCGAACGAGTGTTTTGTAAGCCAACTCCTTTGTCGATGGACTACATTTTCTAACGACTCTCCTAATGAATCTCAACCTGGCACCCGCCTTACCAACAATTAATTTTATATGATCATTCCACTTCAAAACGTTCCGCACGCATACTCCCAGATATTTTACAGAAGTAACTGCTACCAGTGTTTGTTCCGTTATCATATAATCATACAATAAAGTCATTTCTCAATTGTGAAGATTTGAGAATTTTCTTCGCTGCTGCGATTGAAGATGCTTCATCCTCCGGAGCGATGACCACCTTAGTTGCACACAGGAATTTGAACGGTAGCGGACAGCTGCTGAAACCTGTGTCAGTTATAATGGACTGAGGAGGCAGATGTATATCTGGTGCAACGTCTTTAAATGTCTGAGTTTGTCGACATTCGGAAACAAGATTCACTTCTCTTCTGTGACTCTGCGAAAATTATGTGCTGTACATGTCACGTGGAGCAAGTTCGGAAACAGGAGTTTTAAAAGCGTCCAAGCCGTTGTCATGAATAGTGCAATATCTGACATGAAAAGTAGTATATTGTGTAATGAATTTATATCTCAGTAACTGTGAGTAACCGTGCGGCAGTTGAGTTGTTAACGTCTTCGAGACAGTCTGTTTTAAGCAGGAATGTTTTTGTTGATTCACCTTCTGAAGGCTCTGATGGTTCAACAACGACTTTGACAATCAGCAACCCGTTGAACTCCAGCTGATTGAGAACCAGATATATATTTTTTTATTTCATCTTTATTGATTTTCATTGCTTCATTGTAACGTTCGTTTACGTGACGTTTCCACAAACGTGGCTCAATGGGCACAGATTCGTCCGTGTACTTCTTAATGTAGGATTCTATAGTTTCCACGAAGGGAGTCCGGCATCAATAAAAGGTTTATATATCTCGAATGCAAAATGCGGTTTTCGAATCAATGTTGCAGTTGTCATTGGAAGCAAATAAATCTTCTCATTAACGATGTAAAATGCGTTTTTATGTTTTCTTGTACTCATACGTTGAAAAATGGAATATTTATTTTCTTAATTCATTGTCTGCTCACATATTTTGACGCAGAAGAATTTTACCGTCAGTAGAAAAGTACGTTGGGTCAGAAAGTGTTAATTTAACTTCACCGCGTAAAGGAACACTGAATTTTTGCATGCACAACAACGTCGCAATAAAAACTGAAGGAAAGATAAATTTAGATCAATGAGGAAACAACTTTTTACTTCCGGTACTTATCGTTTATTTTGAATAAATTATGATATGATAGGAAGTCGAGTGAACACAAGCGATAATTAAAACTCTTACCTACTGTTATTTCTATTTATGGGGACACTCAGTCTTGTTATTAATAATCAGGGAATAAATAATAATCTTAAACGAAGAAATTTATATTATCAATTAAGCATTTATATAAAAAAAGCCAGACAAAGGCAAAATAAAACTTTGGCGTTTGAGTCACAAAGATGTAAATCGTATATATTCACAACCAGATTGAAGAAAAATTTAACACATTTAAAAAGGCATTCTGCCAAAGTTCTGGCCTCCGGTTATAAGCAACAGCTATGGATTTTTTGTAACTTGTCATCAATTATGACTTAGGTTGTAGCGCGTCTTAGTTCAATAGGATAATTGGTTGCACCTCATTACACCCATGCTTACCAAAAAAGAGTAAACCTATCGTAATTTTTTTTTTTTTTTTTTTTTTTTTTTTTTTTTTTTTTTTTTTTTTTTTTTTGTCAAGCACTGGCTGGATTATACTCGCGCAGTTCTCTTTCCCGAGGGCAGTTTTGTAGCATTCATCATGATGTGAACTGTTTTAGCTCTCATCGTGGAATGGAACGAATCTATACACCATCCCCCGCTGAGGAGCAACTCCAGGCGCGAGATAAGATCCCATTAAACTGTCGAGCCAGTAAGCCTGTAAGGTAACGAAGGTTGCCATTATCGCATCAGGCCTGGAAAGAGAAGTATTTTGATCCACAACCCTGTCTGCTGAATACTGGCTAGGGCTTATTCAGAGAATACTAACACAGGGGAGTCGAGTTGTTGTTTATTTTCCCTTTTATTTTCGTTTCTGTTCCTTACTGCAAAATAGCACTCTCCACAACCGGCGCGGAGGCAACCGTGGGGCACTACTGTGCGTAGATGACAGGGCTGAACGACGGCTGTAGTGGTGTGTACGGGGGAATAGGCGTGCAACTATTGAGGGCAGCTGACCTCCCAGACGAACAAAGGGGCTACCAACAGTGGCGCCTCAACCTTTCACAATGAAATGGAATAACTTCATTTATTAATCACTTTTCAATAAAACGTAGACTTGCTTTCCTTTTCTAAATACAGATAAATTACCTTTCTTTTGGTTGCAAGTTACTAACAGAAAAATACTATTCCTTCTCTTTGGGGTTTTCATTTCTTTGAACTTTACTTTTAGCCATAGCCCAGTCTTTTATTTTATTGGCCTTTGAATTTACTTTGATACGAAAAGATATATTTGTGATATTAGTCTGCTTTTAAATAAACTTTTGAATATTTTTCTTGTAATAGTTTATGCATGAAGGACAAGTCGAGTACTGACTTCTTCACTTTGTGAGTAGGCTTTTTAGGTTTTTATGTTGGTAACGCCACGTAGCGCTCTATATGAAAATCACTGACTGTGCTGTGTGAAGTCCGTGGCTGGTCTGCATTGTTGCAATATTGCTATTGTAGTGTTGGGCAGTTGGCTGTTAACAGCGCGTAGCGTTGCGCAGTTGGAGGTGAGCCGCCAGCAGTAGTGGATGTGGGGAGTGAGATGGCGGAGTTTTGAGAGCAGATGATCTGGACAGAGACAGTAAATTTGTAAGACTGGATGTCATGAACTGATCTATATATGACTTCTGAACACAATTAAGGTAAATACATTGTTTGTTCTCTATCAAAATCTTTCATTTGCTAACTATGCCTATCAGTAGTTAATGCCTTCAGTAGTTAGAATCTTTTATTTAGCTGGCAGTATTGGCGCTCACTGTATTACAGTTGTTCGAGTAACGAAGATTTTTGTGAGGTAAGAATTCATGAAAGGTATAGGTTATTGTTAGTTAGGGCCATTCTTTTGTAGGGATTACTGAAAGTCAGATTGCGTTGCGCTAAAAATATTGTGTGTCACTTTAATGAATGTCTGAGTACGTTCAGTTTTGCTATGCTGTTTGAAAAGCAAATAACATAAGATGTTAATCAGCACAGTAATTCAATAATTTTTCTGAGCGGACATTACAAGTTTAAAACAGTTATGTCTTCATTTCCTGCTGTTAATTCGTTTACATGTACAAGTCAGCGTTTTACTTTACTGAGCTGGTGCGTTTCTGGTGCCAGTTGCCATCGATTCTCATTTTCATCTTTGAGTCGACTCTGATGTTGATTGCTCTTCTTCATATCTTTGTCGGCAGGCATTTAACTGCAGCCCGTGCGTTCTGCTGCGAATCTTGTGTGGGGATCCGCGGTGTGAGGTGCAGTGACGTGGGACTGTGTACGTAGGCAGCACGCGGAGAGGCCGAATCGGTACAACGAAGGAGAGTGGCCAGCCGCTACGACGTGTTGAACCGTGCAACGCCGATCCATTGCCCATGGTGACTTGGTTTTCCTAGAGGTTGGCAGGACAAGTTCCTTCGAGTCTGATACAAGCTACACAGGCCGAATGAATTGGAGTCGTCTAGTTGCTCCGGTGGGTTGCCTGCATCGTAACTGAACATGCCAGTGTACTAAAAACTATTTGGAATTGTTCTAGATGTTTATCACGCAACTCGGTGCCGTGACTTCATACTTGACGGCAGTTAAGGAAGTGTGGCTACGTCCAACAAACCGACATGAAGCATGGCTAAACACGTAGCTAAAAGTGCAACGAGTAGTGTGTAAGTCGGTGTCGGGCGTTCCAAGCCATGCCGAGGTATTTCTTCCATTTTACCTTGTAGTTCATTACTGTAGTTTGGCGTTTAGATGTGTACCGAGATAACTCTTGTCATTTTAGCTTTAGGACATTATTTTAGTGATCCTTTTGCGAATTGTTTAATCAAATTTTAAGGGCTGTGACTGGCCAAGTACCTCACGGAGGCTGATTTCATTGAAAGTATTGATCACCTGTTCTCTACACAATATTGTGTATCACATGCCTCAGAATATTGTCCGCCGCTGATGTGTTTTGTGTTGCAGATGATTGGCAGTGGTCGACGCGAGCAAACTGGGAGCCGAGTACCACGGTAGATGAGTGATATTTAAGGCCCTGCCCCCCCCCCCCCTTTTCATATCACGGGTTATGTTGTTACTGTCTTGTGTTTCCATCCTTCCCGTGAAGAGTTATGGTGTCTGAAGTTCAATTGCAGTGCAAAGTTGACTAACTTTCTAATTCATTTGCTGTCTCGTGGATCTCTTGTATTGATTATATTCCTTTGGTGTGCTCCCGTCTATCACTAATCCACACGCAGTATTGAAGCGGCCTCATTTTAGGGGCTACTGTCATATGGTCATGTTCTAGTAGTAATTATTTTAACAACATTGTTGATTAATCAACTGAGTTAAGTAAATTCGAAAATTTGTTTGTTCAAATTAAAGCACCTCCTTAGTCGTGGAAGTGATTTTTATTGTAATACAGCTTTTAGGAGTAGTGTTTTATTTAGGAAAGCTGGCTAGTCAAATCTTACAAGATCTGTGTTCTGGCACTTAATGTATTCTTTAGCTTATTGGAAGTAGAGTTCTGATAGGAATCATGTGGATATTAATTCCATCTAAATAATGAAGTTTATCTGAGTTAGTTTAACTAGTTACATCCAATTTTCAAGTTTTTATGGGTCTTTTTCTAGTTAAAGAAATTTGTTCGCGATTTATCCAAGTGATCTGGCTTTATAAGGCAGTCGTCTGTATTATTGTGATTGTAGTTTGATAATGCTTTATGACTGAATAAAGAAGTGTGTGGCAACTACAACGGATTACTATTGAGATTTCAGTGTGTCCTTATGATCCACACCCCATTTACGAATGCTGGTTCTCTATTTAAAACCCCCTCAAGCGGAAATGTAATAAAAAATTAAAAAAAAACTGAGTGTCACCGCCACTTTTCAACTATATGAACTTCAAATAATCAAACAAAGCTCAACTACTTCAGGAGTTGACTTCCGCGACCGAGTAATACTTCAAAACCAAACGCAGCGACCGAAGATCTCTTTTATACAGAATTAGCGTGTTAGCTAATAAACGGCTCTTGATTTGTCGTTCAGGGACAAGGGGAAAGCTATCTAATTCTCAATAAACTTTCGAATGTTTCTTAATAAATAACTGTTACGTAGGACGGCTGTTCTCTTTGATATAGACTACACATTAAGTGGATCCAACGATATTTCCAGAATTTACTATATTACTCCGCTCACGATGAAGTCACATAATAAATCCTAACCGATATCGGTAGGTCACTATTCCTCAGTGCTTCCGTACGCCTAGTCAGCCTCGATAATGCAATGCAACGCTCCTGTACTTTTGTGCGTGCTTCAGTCCTCAACCACAACATAACTCAAAGACAACGCGTGAACATCTCTCTTTGAAACACGGTTCTCCTACAAACACGGGGTTATTAAGCAGCACAACGCACAATCAATCACAAAAGGGGAAGGTAATCCGACACTTCAATAAACCAGAGATTTCCCTATCCCTGGCTAATCTACTCTCTACCAAAATCGGCGATATAATTATTTTCTACAAAAGCCGATAATCTTCTCAAAATATCTTTCTAAACGACTTACAACTGCTTTGAACACACTTTAATCCTATCCCCCTTGTAGACTAATTGAGGTATCGTATGTGTGGGTCGATCTCATCACTGTGTTGAGATTATCTCTTCCGAGGATCACTACTCGTACAATAGTCGGATACTCAACTCAAATTCTAACATTCTCTGCAAACAAACATATCATGCTAATTCTCTCTTTAACAATAAGTGTTTTTTCTTAGCAGTCGCCGCAAAGGTTTCTAGTGGACAGCTGCTCTGTAGCTGTCATCTTTGCCGCACGCCGCGATTCAGCAGTCGGCTGGGCGTTGCAAACTCGCTGACTTGACAGCACTGAGTTTCCGTCGAACATTAGGTATCACGTATCTACAACATTTTAACACAAAGAATATAAGAAAACTTTAGAAATCTCTTGATAAACTCTTCATTTACTCAAATCAATAAAGTCGCTAATAATTTGAGGTTATATTAACGCGCTTTTTCGAACAGAAGGCATTTGGCGCATTACAAACCGCGACCATGTCAACAACCACGGGCTCAAGACTGTCCATTCAAAACGCCCCCGGCAGGACTTCGACATATGGTACTGTCGGCTCATCGCTCAAACTGTTTATTTTCATTTCCGCACGGCGCCTCGGAACTTCCAGAACTTTTCAGAGAAAGCCGCTGCGCTCCAGTGTTGTCGCTGTGAGGGTGGATGCTGGACTTTTCCTCCAAACTTTTTCCCCCTACACTCCGCAAGCCACCTTTGGGGCATGTGGCGGAGGGACTATGTGTACCAATATCACTACTCCATATTCTTGTTTCAGTTGCGAAATGCCCACGGAGAGAACAACTGTGTTGATAAATGTCCGAGTGGGCTCGACGGTCTATAATCTTAAATTCATGATTTGTTCGTGGCCTGTACTCAGCGGGAATCAGTGAATCACTTGACACTCATAGGAACTACACTCTCGTAATTTTAATAGTAAACGTCGTCGTGATGCACAACGCTTGTCACACAGACATGAGCTTCAGCCTGCACGGCTCCGCAGACCAGGAATTGACGTCAAAGTGGCGCGCACGTGACACTGGCACCACCTCGTGCCGTTGCAGTTATAAATAAGCACTAGCTTTCATTAGAAAGGAAAAGAACAACAAATTTCGGCGAAAGTTTACAAGTGCGAATATGTATCTATAAGGGGTGTTCAAAAAGAAACGAGCCGGAGTCTGGAATGCGCAAATCTGTGACAGGAGGGTAATATCGCGGCGTGTGTAACGAGGTGTGGTTCCGACCAGAGCGTGGAAGTTCACAGCACGTCACGTGACTATAAATAGCTAGCAGCAGCATGCATCAATCGTCCAATGCTGCCAGTCGCATTGCAAACATTGACATGGAGGCGTCAAAAGAAGAGCAAAGAGGTGCTGTTCGTTTTCTAACAGCGGAAGGGGTAGGAGGACTGAAAATTCATCGACGAATATTACAAGTGTACAGTGACCACTGCATGTTCCCTTGCAAGAGTCAAGGCGTGGCACATCCGCTTCAGAGAAGGACGGGTGTCGTTAACCGATGATGCACGGTCTGGACCACCACACTGGATTACTGATGACATCGTCCAGCTGGTGGAAGCACTCATTTCCCAGGACCGCCGAGTGACAGCGAAAGCCATAGTCGCCGGAGTCGGATTGAGCGTCACACTATCATGAAGAACGACTGCACATGCGCAAAGTGTGTGCGCAATGGGTGCCCCACAGTCTTCAACCACACCAGGAAGCATATCGAATGGCCCACGGTCTTGCTCATCTGCAGCACTATGCTCGGGAAGGGAATGCGTATCTGGCACGAATGGTGGCTGGAGATGAGTCATGGTGTCATCACTTCGAACCAGAATCAAAACGACAAAGTGTCCAGTGGAAGCATCCAGGGTCACCACCACCAAAAAAAGCCAAGGCCATCCACAAGAGTGCAGGAAAGGTTATGCTGACGTTCTTCTTTGACCAAGATGACACCCTTCCGATTCACTTCCTGCAGCACGGCACAACAGTGAATGCCCAGCGCTACTCGCAAACCTTGACCACCCTTCGCCAAGCGATCAAATCAAAACGACTAGGCAATCTCAACCATGAAATACCACGATACGGCTGGTCAAATCATCACCGAACCCAGGCCATGTTTCACTCTTGGGACGTAAACTCATCCAGAAGATGGAAATATTTTGGAACAAGACTCACCTGACCAAATGATATTCTTTCACTATTGTGGAACATAGGTTATGGGTTCGGCATGTAATCCTGTTACAGGCATTTGCGTGACTGACGAGTGATTTTGGTATTCCAACTCGCCATGCAGTTCTCCGTTTCTGGTACTCACCTCGTGTTGTTTTTGTGCGAAATTCAGTTCTGCAGAGACTTTTGCAGCTGTCGTCCATTTATTTTTCATCACAATCCTCTTCAGTGAATGTCAGTCACAGCTACTCAACACACAATTTCGTCCGCATTATGACTTAGCAGATTATATATTTCTGCTTTCCCCGTATGCGATGCAAATTGTCGATCCGGTCCCTCTTGAAACACCAAACTCTTCGGCTACCTTGGTTAAGGAAGAGCACACCATATGAGCAGTAAAAATTTTACACGTTGCGATTCACTTAGCTCCGACGTCATTCACTCTCAACTACACACAGCGCGCATTGAGGACTTTGGACAGTGTCGTTCGTGGTCAAATACAACGCCACAACCAGCCAGGTAGGCTCACATCTACGTTTACGTTCATTCCTTGCAGTGTTTCCATATTTTTGTCCAAACCCTGTACGTCGTCGCCATGGTTTAGAAATTTCTCTCATCACTGCATCACTTTTCTTAATGCGATAACTGCTAATCAAAATCCTATTTCTTCATCCTTATGATTAAATGCTGACTTTCAATATGTGATGCCAGCGCAAAAAATTTTCCTAATTTACGCAAATTTCTAACTTCTTCCTCATCTCAATAATGAGAAATGACTTTTTTAGTGAACTTCATGGGACCACCATCTGCTGTCAAGCTGCATATACTTATTACCTTTCATTTTTTTACAACTTTTATTGCATCCATTAAGTCATTTCTCTTACGTTTTTGATATTTTAAATTTTATTTTAGCCTATTTTGGCCTGCAAGAATTTTAGGGCAGGTAATTCCGTACTAGGCCTGAACGGAAGCGTGATTAGATGAACATGAACCTAATTATACAATCAATAGATTTCGCTTCGTATCCTAAGTTCCTGATGTACAAAGAAACCGATCCGCGTGTAGAACAGTGGATCGCGCGTAAACGTCGCCTACATAAACGGCAAGGAGCTCAGATTTTCCGTCCAGATCTTAAGTTGTTCCTTTTTCCACATATGTAAGAAAACCGTGTGCGGTACATAACGAATTACACTCCTGGAAATGGAAAAAAGAACACATTGACACCGGTGTGTCAGACCCACCATACTTGCTCCGGACACTGCGAGAGGGCTGTACAAGCAATGATCACACGCACGGCACAGCGGACACACCAGGAACCGCGGTGTTGGCCGTCGAATGGCGCTAGCTGCGCAGCATTTGTGCACCGCCGCCGTCAGTGTTAGCCAGTTTGCCGTGGCATACGGAGCTCCATCGCAGTCTTTAACACTGGTAGCATGCCGCGACAACGTGGACGTGAACCGTATGTGCAGTTGACGGACTTTGAGCGAGGGCGTATAGTGGGCGTGTGGGAGGCCGGGTGGACGTACCGCCGAATTGCTCAACACGTGGGGCGTGAGGTCTCCACAGTACATCGATGTTGTCGCCAGTGGTCGGCGGAAGGTGCACGTGCCCGTCGACCTGGGACCGGACCGCAGCGACGCACGGATGCACGCCAAGACCGTAGGATCCTACGCAGTGCCGTAGGGGACCGCACCGCCACTTCCCAGCAAATTAGGGACACTGTTGCTCCTGGGGTATCGGCGAGGACCATTCGCAACCGTCTCCATGAAGCTGGGCTACGGTCCCGCACACCGTTAGGCCGTCTTCCGCTCACGCCCCAACATCGTGCAGCCCTCCTCCAGTGGTGTCGCGACAGGCGTGAATGGAGGGACGAATGGAGACGTGTCGTCTTCAGCAATGAGAGTCGCTTCTGCCTTGGTGCCTATGATGGTCGTATGCGTGTTTGGCGCCGTGCAGGTGAGCACCACAATCAGGACTGCATACGACCGAGGCACACAGGGCCAACACCCGGCATCATGGTGTGGGGAGCGATCTCCTACACTGGCCGTACACCACTGGTGATCGTCGAGGGGACACTGAATAGTGTACGGTACATCCAAACCGTCATCGAACCCATCGTTCTACCATTCCTAGACCGGCAAGGGAACTTGCTGTTCCAACAGGACAATGCACGTCCGCATGTATCCCGTGCCACCCAACGTGCTCTAGAAGGTGTAAGTCAACTACCCTGGCCAGCAAGATCTCCGGATCTGTCCCCCATTGAGCATGTTTGGGACTGGATGAAGCGTCGTCTCACGCGGTCTGCACGTCCAGCACGAACGCTGGTCCAACTGAGGCGCCAGGTGGAAATGGCATGGCAAGCCGTTCCACAGGACTACATCCAGCATCTCTACGATCGTCTCCATGGGAGAATAGCAGCCTGCATTGCTGCGAAAGGTGGATATACACTGTACTAGTGCCGACATTGTGCATGCTCTGTTGCCTGTGTCTATGTGCCTGTGGTTCTGTCAGTGTGATCATGTGATGTATCTGACCCCAGGAATGTGTCAATAAAGTTTCCCCTTCCTGGGACAATGAGTTCACGGTGTTCTTATTTCAATTTCCAGGAGTGTATAAACACTACGGCTAAGAAAATGATATTTAGCTTTTTCTCTTACTTTCATTGGCTATCTGAAATTTTTAGCTTCAGCTGTTGAATGTAACGCAGGCCTGAGTGGCCGAGCGGTTCAAGGTGCTACAGTCTGGAACTGCGTGACCCTACTGTCGCAGGTTCGAGTCCTACCTCGGGCATGGATGTGTGTGATGTCCTTAGGTTAGTTAGGTTTAAGTAGTTCTAAGTTCTAGGGGACTGATGACCTCAGAAGTTACGTCCCATAGTGCTCAGAGCCATTTGAACCATTTGTTGAACGTTACGGCATAATTATGCAAGGTCCAACATTTTTCTGTTTCGACTGAGCGCTTGTAGCTACCTAGACAATAGCTCGTGCCACCAACAATGAAGATCCAGGGAACTACAATATGAAACGGAACGTTGCCCATCCAGCAGGTATGCTCTCAGTAAGTATCTCAAAATTACCTGTATCACGAAAATACCCCCTTTACTTTATATCATTACAAGCCGAGTGGCTAAAAAGGTAAGCACGACTTCGGTATCAGCGCATCTTTAAACGTCTCCATACTAATGGGTAACTGCTGTCCACATTTGTCTAGACTCTCTTCTTTCTTGTGGTCCCAGAAGGCTGTTACGTACAGAGGGCTGCTTAGTTTTATGCTGTGTTTCAGATGTGTACCCTGTCCATAGCTTGTAGACTAGGAACTGCCAGTGTGTTCCAAGAGTTCGGTTCTAGACTCATACGAGTGACTCATGTCACAGCTCGCAGGCCGCGCATCTCTTGATTGGTTACAGTCGTTACAGAAGCAGCTACATTAGGCACTGGGGTCAGGCTCGTTGCCATCATGGATGCTGTGTGTGAATGACACAGTGCCGATTTGTAAAAACAGGTATATTGACAGAAGGCATACCTGATGCTTGTTGTTTTAGATTTACTTAAAATTCTGGATCACAAGTGTGGCCAGTATATGCAAATATAACTCTACTAAGTATTTAATTTAAAAGCGTATCATATTGCTGTTATTAATTATATGCTAAAGATTTTGTGATATGCACTACTGACCATTAAAATTGCTACACCACGAAGATGACGTGCTACAGACGCGACATTTAACCGACAGAAAGAAGATGCTGTGATAGGCAAATGATTAGCTTCTCAGAGCATTCACACAAGGTTGGCGCCGGTAGCGACACCTACACCGTGCTGACATGAGGAAAGTTTCCAACCGATTTCTCATACACAAACAGCAGTTTACCGGCGTTGCCTGGTGAAACGTTGTTGTGATGCCTCGTGTAAGGAGGAGAAATGCGAACCATCACGTTTCCGACTTTGAAAAAGGTCGGAATGTAGCCTATCGCGATTGCGGTTTATCGTTTCGCGACATTGCTGCTCGCGTTGGTCGAGATCCTACGACTGTTAGCAGAATATGGAATCGGTGGGTTCAGAAGGGTAATACGGAACGCCGTGCTGGATCCCAACGGCCTCGTATCACAAGCAGTCGAAATGACAGGCATCTTATCCGCATTTCTGAAACGGGTCGTGCAGCTACGTCTCGATACCTGAGTCATCAGATGGGGACGTTTGCAGGACAACAACCATCTGCACGAACATTTCGGCGACGTTTCCACCAGCATGGACTATCAGCTCGGAGCCCATGACTGTGGTTACCCTTGACGCTGCATCACAGACACGAGCGCCTGCGATGGTGTACTCAACGACGAACCTGGGTGCACGGACGGCGAAACGTCATTTTTGCGGATGAATCCAGGTTCTGTTTACACCATCATGACGGTCGCATCTGTGTTTGCCGACAACGCGGTGAACGCACATTGGAAGCGTGTATTCGTCATCGCCACACTGGCGTATCGCCCGACGTGATGTTGCGGGGTGCCATTGGTTACACGTCTCGGTCACCTCTTGTTCGCATTTCAGATGTGTTACGACCCGTGGCTCTAGCCTTCATTCGATCCCTACGAAACCCTACATTTCAGCAGGATAATGTAAGACCGTATGTTGCAGGTCCTGTACGGACCTTTCTGTATACAGAAAATGTTCGACTGCTGCCCTGGCCAGCACATACTCCAGATCTCTCACCAATTGAAAAGGTCTGGTCAATGGCGGCTGAGCAACTGGCTCGTCACAATACGCCAGTCACTACTTTTGATGAACTGTGGTACCATGTTGAAGCTGCATGAGCAGCTGTACCTGTACGTGCCAGCCAAGCTCTGTTTGACTCAATGCCCAGGTGTATCAAGGTCGTTATTACGGTCAGAGGTGGTTGATCAGGGTACTGATTTCTCAGGATCTATGCACCCAAATTTCGTGAAAATGTAATCGCATGTCAGTTCTAGTATAATATATTTGTCCAATGAATACCCGTTCATCATCTGCATTTCTTCTTGGTGTAGCAATTTTAATGGCGAGTAGTGTACAATGTCTCGGGATTTCGAAAGGTAAGTGGAGCACCACATGCTATTTAGCTTAAGAAGTGTTGATTTAAGTAGTTTATTAACACGATCGTTAAATTTTTAAATCCGAATTGGGAGTATATTCTTAAAATATGACCTATCTAAGTTATATGGGTAGAAGTAATTTAATTATTACTCGTGTGGGAGCTTAGGTGGTATAGAGCCAGCAACTTTATGTCTTGTCCAAATTCTAATGTGATTTATTTTCCAGTTCAGAAGAGTACCCACTGTGCAAGGTGGTTGTAATCAAACTTCCTCTTTTTGAGCTAATGTAGGCTGAAAACTTTTTACCGTACAGATACCAAACTGTATGGGAGTGCTTTGCACACTACGTGCTGCAGGACTTGCGTTGTTCCTAATATTAGTGCCATGAGCTGCTATTAAGCGCTGGTTCTAGTTCAGCGAAGTAGGACAGAAACACAAGCACCTCTGTGTGTTTGTTGCAAACAGTCAACATGAGTCTGGACAAGGTGGGCAGAGCTTTTCCCATAAAGCTGTTTTATCAAAACAACAGCAATAGTGGTGTTGGTCTTCACGAGCACCAACTCATTAAATGAATATGGTGAGGTCCTCTTTCAGCTCTGGGCTTGAAGAACATGATTCGCAATTTTGAATTAACTGGTGATTTGGAAATTGCTCCTGGGAGAGGCCGAACGTCAATGGCGCGAAAAATTGATAAAGAAGCTACTGTTGCCATGCTCGAGAATGCTGGATCCAATGTGCGATCTTCAGGGAGTGCACGAGCTGCGTAAAGAAAGCTGTTCGAAAGCTGCTGCTGCTAACTATTGTGTGCAGATGGTCGTCACACTGAGCAAAGTTTGCGATATGGTCCTACTCAAGTCTGGATCTATCGTTCAGTAGGAGTGCGAGGGCTAGGCCAAGTTCCGAGAGATCGAGCAATACAGGCTCCGACAGAGATAGCGAGTGGCGCGCCTCAGAATTGGCAACTGTCTCAACCCAAATACGCGCCCAAGGTACAGGGTACAGGATCACAGTTGTGTGGGGAACATCGGAAACCAATGTCGGCCCTGCAACGATCATAAATACAGACGTTTCTTGTCTCCCAAACCTTAAGTCGGAAGAATGTATATAAAAGGATATACCAAAATTATGGTCACTACGCAATCAAACCAACAACCAGCGCATAATTCTCAATAATGATAGGTTAATTCTCAGACCTGTTGTGACAATATATATATTCTTATTCTCAGCATGGGAATTATTATTCTGTGGTTTATACTTGTTCTCTTGGTTATTTTCGAGAATTTCATCTTTTACTTTTGCATTGATTGCCTTTAAATATTCTTTGTTTAAAGGTTGAATATTTCTTTGTTTAAATTGCTTAAGTATTTTAATTTAAAATATTGTTTTGTGGAATCAATGATATGAAGTTTTTCATCTTAGGCCGTGAATTTATTTTCTATTTGTTCTTAGAGTTTTTTTCTTTATTCTTTTCTAGAACTATAATTATTATTTTAGGTATTTATTATTTATTAATTGACTATAGAGTTTTTGTTGAATGAGAACTTTTTAATTTAAATGGTTCTATGATTGTTATAACTTTAATTTTGGATCGAATATCTCTTATTTTTATGTCTTTTGTTATATTTATTTCTTCTTTGGTGATTTATTATAGAGAGAAATATATATCAGGCGAAAAGAATATAAATCGTTTTATTATTATTGTTTTAATATTTATTCTTTCTATAGGCTTTTTAATTATTAGTCCTAATTTGATTAGAATTTTGTTAGGATGAGATGGTTTCGGTTTGGTTTCTTATTGTTTAGTTATTTGTTACCAAAATGTAAAATCTTATAGTGCTGGTATATTAACTGCACTTTCTAATCGTATTGGTGATGTTGCTATTTTAATTTCTATTGCTTGAATATTAAATTTTTGTGGTTGGAATTATATTTATTATTATGATTTTATTTCTAACTCTTCTGAAATAAAGCTTATTACTATATTAATTGTTTTGGCAGCTACAACTAAGAGAGCTCAAATTCCCTTTTCTTCTTGACACCCTGCTGCTATGGCTGCTCCTACTCCTGTTTCTGCCTTCGTTTATTCTTCTGCTCTTGTTACTGCTGGAGTTTATTTATTAATTCGTTTCAGACCAATATTAGGTACTTATGATTGTGGTGGATTTTTACTTTTAATTGGCTGTATAACTATATTTATGGCTGGATTGGGTGCTAATTTTGAATTTGATTTGAAGAAGATTATTGTTCTTTCTACTTTAAGACAACTTGGTTTAATAATAAGAATTTTGGCTATAGGTTATCCAAAACTTGCATTTTTTCACTTATTAGCCCATGCTTTGTTTAAGGCATTATTATTTATGTGTGCAGGTTCAATAATTCATAATTTAAAGGATTCTCAGGATATTCGTTTTATAGCCTCAATTGTTAATTTTATACCTTTAACTTCTGTTTGTTTTAATGTTTCTAGTTTATCTTTGTGTGGTATACCTGTTTGGCAGGGTTTTATTCAAAGGACTTAATTCTTGAAAGGGTTTGTTTAAGATGAATTAATAGTTAAATTTTTTTCTTTATTTTTTTTCTACTGGTTTAACTGCTTCTTATTCTTTTCGTTTATTTTATTATTCAATATCTGGGGATAATAATTTTTATTCTAGATTTTCTTTTGATGATAAGGGTTATTATAATTTGTTTGGTATAATTGGTTTATTATTTGTTGCTGTTTTTGGTGGTAGTCTTTTGTCTTGATTAATTTTTCCTATTCCTCATATGAT
Organism: Schistocerca cancellata; assembly: GCF_023864275.1. Classification (NCBI taxonomy): domain Eukaryota; kingdom Metazoa; phylum Arthropoda; class Insecta; order Orthoptera; family Acrididae; genus Schistocerca; species Schistocerca cancellata. Next base: position 173,769,422 of record NC_064631.1, read on the forward strand.
TGCTTTACCTTATTATTTAAAGTTTTTAACTGTTACAGTTGTTGTTTTAGTTGCTTATTTGGGTTATCTAATTTCCAAGTTTGATTTTTCTCATAATTTGTTTTCTTTAAGTATGCTTTCTTTTGTTATATTTGCTGGTTCTATATAATTTATACCTTTTCTTTCAACAAAGTTTGTTAGATATATTCCTTTAAAGTTAGGTTATTATTCATCAAAATCATTTGATTATGGTTGTGGTGAATTATTTGGTGGCCAAGGTTTATATAGATTATTTATTTATTTAATTGGATATATTCAGGGTTGATATGATTCTAATTTCAAGATTTATCTTTTAACTTTTATTTTTTGAATATTTATTTTAGTGATGCTGTTTTTCACGTACTTAAATAGCTTATAATTAGAGCGTGACACTGAAGATGTTAAGGAAGTATTTTTACTTTTAGATATTTACAAATATAGATATATTATTTTTGCAGTGAAAATGTAATGTTTTATTTAAACTATATAAATTTTAGAAATATTAATGGAGTTTAACTGCTAATATAAAAAGTTAGCAGCTTTCATATTGGCTATACATTTCCTTAATTGGAACTTTATAGTTCAATTATATTATTAACAGTAATACACCTCTTTTTTTCTTCAATTAATAAGAATAAGGGTATTTTATTTACCAATCTTCCAGGTCGAAACTGACTGCAATTCTTATTCTATTTAAGGTTGAGTGATTATATCAATACTTTTTGAATGCAACCCAAATGTTATAGTTAACTACAACCCTTTATTCTGCTCATTGTAAGGCTCCTTGATTTCATTCATGGTGTAGTCCGCCGAATAGGACTAGAATAAAAAATATTGTTGATCCTGTTCAGATTATAATGTCTGAGGTTTTGAAAATAATTACAATTGGAAGAATTAGTGCAATTACTACATCAAAAATTAAAAAAATTACTGCGATTAGGAAAATCGTAGGGAGAATGGTATTCGTGCTGATCTTTTTGGGTCGAACCAACATTTAATGGGGATCTTTTTTCTCAATCATTGATTAATTTTTTGATAATGTTGTTGCAAGGATTATAACACTTATTAGAATAATAATAGGCAACGACAGTATCGGTATAACCATGATTAAGAATGCTGACGATATCTTAGTACCTGTCTTAACTGACATATTTAATTTTTCCCTCGTGAACGGAATATACCCCACTGTATGGAAAAGAAGCATAATTCGATCCATCCCTAAGATCGAAAACCCGCAACTGCTTAGTGGTTACCGACCAATTAGCATACTGCCTGCTGTTTCCAAAGCACTTGAATATATTGTCGATGACCAAATTACTGAACACTTGCATGAATTCAGCCTATATGACAAATTTCAATCTGGTTTCTGTAAACATCATAGCACAAACACTGCTCCAATTAAAGTAACTGATGATCTGAAATATGCCATCAACAATCGAAAGGCAACAATATTGACACTACTGGACTTCAGCAAAGCTTTTGACACTGTTAAGTTTGACATATTGCTCAGAAAAATGCAACAGCTTAATTTCTCAGATAGTGCAGTGAGATGGCTTGAAAGCTACTTAAAAGACAGACAGCAGTGTGTTGTCTGCATAAATGAAAAATCTTCCTGGAAACACGTTTCCTCGGGAATACCACAAGAATCAGTCTTAGGACCACTTTTGTTTTCTTTATATGTCAACGATTCGTTGGTTCTGTCCTCCTGTAAATATCATTTCTATGTCAGCTCTACCTAAGCGCCAGACCTGAAGCTGTAAACACTGCAATCGCTCAGATGAATGATGATCTGTCTTCAGTAGTGACATGGGCGAAAAACCTGGGGCTTAAACTAAATGCAAAAAAGACGCAAGTAATCTTAATAGCCCATCAGAAATTAATAAGTTCAGATTTCCGTGAATGGCTACCTCCTATTCTGCTTGACAGTACTCCAGTACCATACCAGAAAACAGTAAATAACTTGGGTGTAACTTTGGATGAGCATCTCAACTGGGCGGAGAATACAGTCGCAGTGTGCCGAAAGACGTCTGCTTGTCTCTATGCTCTCAAAAAGTTTCGGAACATATTTCCACAGGTCTTGAAACGCCAGCTCGTGCAAGCACTCGTTCTACCGAACCTCCACTATTGTGATGTGATTCAACAAGGCATGAGTAGTGAAAACAAAAGATGGCTAGAGCTAACCATGAATGCCTGTATGCGTTACATCTGCAACATTCGCCAATATGATCATGTTAGTTCTTCATACTCCGAGCTAGGGTGGCTGCGGCCGGACAAATTGCATGACTACCACACACTATGTCTACTTCACCAACTCCTCGTCGTGCAAGCACCCCAGTACCTTGCTTTAGAGATTAAAAACCTGTCATGCCATCATAATCGAAACACGAGGTCACTCTTATTTGGTATCCTAACTGTGCCCACTCACAAAACAAAAACTTTTTCAAACTCCTTCTCAGTTGCCACTGTCCGCCTCTGGATCAAACTGCCCCTTACCTTGCACAAAATTCAATCTCCTGCTGCTTTTAAGAAGAAGCTGAAGCATTTCCTACTATCATCCTCATAACGTTCTCCACAAAATTATTGTACAAGGCCAATCCTCTCATCTGTCAAATAGCAAAGCTAGCGTCTCCTATCTTGCTCCTGAGATGCCTTCCTCTTCATCTATCTCTATTAGCCACACAATCTTCTTTTCCTTTATATTTCCTTAATTATGTTTCATCATGTCTCTCTATTCTTCTCCTCCCTTCACCGTCAGTCTCCCTCATAATCCCTGGTGCTAGCACTCCTATCTAAAATCTGTCTCTTCAATAATGTCTAATTATAATAGTACTTATGATCTACGAATACAAATTCCATATGTATGTATTTTTCCAGGTGTCCCTTTGTAATTGTTTATTTCACTTTTTGTACTAGATGTAGTTTAACATGCCTACTAAAACATATGAATGTAAAATAAGTAGAATGCCTGGTTAGATGCAAGAGAGGGCCTGATGGCCCTAATCTTGCCAGGTTAAATATATATATAAATAAATAAATAAATAATAAATCTAATAAAAACTCTTGTAGATAGAATTAGGATTGTTTTTCTTGATTTATATCAAGCTTTCTAATTGGAAGTCAAATGTACTATTTATACTAGAAAAAAAATTATCTACCTCATCAATAAATAGAGATGTATAAGAATAATCATACTATGTCTACAAAGTGTCAGTATCATGCTGCTGCTTCAAATCCAATGTGGTGTCTTGGTGAGAATAGATTTATTGAGTGTCGAAGTAGACATGTTGTTAAGAAGATTGTTCCAATAATTACGTGGAGACCATGGAACCCTGTTGCAACAAAGAATGTTGATCCATAAACTGTGTCTGCAATAGTCAAAGGTGCTTCTCAATATTCATATGCTTGAAATAGTGTGAAATATTCCCTAATAATGCTGCAAAAATAATCCTTGTAATGCCTGAGTATGGTTAGATTCTATTAAACTATGATGTGCTCATGTTACGGTTACTCCCGAGGCTAAAAGAATAGCTGTATTAAGTAATGGAATTTGTATAGGATTAAAAGGTTGAATTCCTATTGGAGGTCATAATATTCCTAGCTCAATAGTTGGTGCTAGTCTTCTTCTAAAGAAGGCTCAGAAGAATGAAACAAAGGATAATACTTCTGATGCAATAAATAGGATTATTCCTCATCGTAATCCAATTGATACAAACCCTGTATGTAGTCCTAGATATGTTCCTTGTCATAATACATCTCGTCATCATTGAATTATAGTTAGTAAGGTAATTCTGAATCCAATTATAAATAAGTTAATGTTAAATAGGTGAAATCATTTTGCTAATCTTGATACTAGGACTATTGCTCCTATTGCTCCAATTGCTCCTGTTAGTGGTCAAGGTCTATAGTCTACGAAGTAGAATGGGTGATTTGAGTGAGTTGTTAACATAGGTTTAATATACTTCTCTATAATATAAAGTTCTTAAAATTGAGAAAACATAAGCTTGAATTATGGCCACTGCTGATTCTAGAATTAATAGAAGTATTTGTCCAATAATTAGTAGTGAGATTAAGTTTATTGCTATAGATGGTCCTATATTTCCTAGAAAGGTTAATAGTAACTGTCTTGCAATTATATTTACTGCTAGTTGTACTGCTAGTGTACCTGGTCAAAAGACATTTCTAATTGTTTCAATTAATACTATAAATGATATTAATGCAGGTGGCGTTCCTTGTGGAACAAGGTGTGTAAATATATGATTAGTATGATTAATTCATCTAAATAATACATACAGGTAGGGCGATTGCAAATGTTAATGCTAAATGTCTTTTCCTAGTAAAGTTGTAAGGGTATAATCCTGTAAAATTATTAAATAGTATAATAATAAAAATTGAGATAAAGATGAATGTTGTTCCATTAAATGATTTTGGTCCTAGTAGTGTTTTAAATTCGTTGTGTAAGGTTAAGTTTAGTTTATTTCAGATAATATTAATTTGTGATGGTGTAAGTCAGAATATTCAGGGATTAATAACAGTCCTAAAAATGTTCTAGTTCAATTTAATGATAAATTAAAGCTGTTACTTGATAAGGTTAGGTTTAAATGAGAAAAAGTTTATTTGATTATATAGGATTAGGGTAGCTGAAAATATAATGAATAGGGAGAATCATATGAGAGGGGATATTTGAGGGATTTAGATTTAATTTCCCCATCAGAAGTAGTCATTAATTTACTATTGTTTGGTTTAAGAGACCATTACTTACTTTCAGTCATCTGATGTTTCAAGGTGTATTAATTGTTTAGTTAATTTAGATTGACACTCTGATGTTATATATTTTAACTAACTCCTTAGATTTCTTAGATAATCACTTGATAAATAAATTTACTGAAGTTCTTTCAATTACAATTGGTTTAAATCTGTGGTTTGATCCACAGAATTCTGAGCAGTGTCCGAAGAATAATCCAGGTCGGTTTATCGTAAATGTTCCTTGATTTAATCGACCTGGTGTTGCATCAATTTTAACTCCTAAAGCAGGAACTGCTCATGAGTGGAGAATACCTGATGCTCTTGTTAATACTCATACTTCTGTATTTATGGGATTGTTCAGTTATCTACATCTAGAAGTCGAAATCCATCGTTTTCTAGATCTTGTTCTGGTGTTATATAAGTGTCTAACTCTATGTCTATAAAGTTTGAATATTCGTATCTCCAGTATCGTGGTCGTGCAATGGTTTTGATTGTAATTATTACGTCTACTGAATCATCAAGTAAGTATAATAGTCGTAATGACGGTAAAGCAATAAAAATTAGGGTAATTGCTGGTAATGCTGTTCAGATTGTTCCAATTAAATGTCCATGAAGTATATTTCGGTTTGTATAGGCAATAAATAATATATAACTTAGGGCATAACCTACAATTACTGTAATTAATAATAATACTACCATAGTATGATCATGAAAGAATGATAGTTGCTGCATTAATGGTGAAGCTCCATCTTGAAGGGATAAATTTGATCATGTTGCCATTTGAATATTTTTCTAATAAAAGGTCAAACCTTTATTTGTAGAGCTAAAATCTACTGCACTAATGTGCCATATTAGAATCTAGAGTAACTGTGTTCTGCAGGTGGGTTATTTTGTAGCCATTCTGTTGATCTTCTTATATTAGCTCTAAATATAATTGCTCGGTTTGTAACCATTCTTTCTCATATAATTACAATGAGTATGATAATTCCTACAATAGAAATTGTAGATCCAATTCTTGATACTACATTTCATGACGTATACGCGTCTGGGTAATCTGAATATCGTCGTGGTATTCCTGCTAACCCTAAGAAGTGTTGAGGAAAGAATGTTAAGTTTACACCAATAAATATAATTGTAAATTGGATTTTTAATCATGTTTTGTTTATGGTCAATCCTGTGAATAGTGGGTATCATTGAATAACACCTCCTATAATTGCGAATACTGCCCCTATAGATAATACATAATGGAAGTGGGCTACTACATAATATGTATCATGTAACATAATATCAAGTGATGAATTTGCTAATACTAATCCTGTTAATCCACCAATTGTGAATAGAAAAATAAATCCTAGAGCTCATAATAATGGTGGATTGAACTTGAATTTAGTTCCATATAGTGTAACTAGTCATCTGAATACCTTAATTCCTGTAGGTCCAGCAATAATTATTGTTGCTGATGTGAAGTATGCCCGTGTGTCAACATCCATTCCTACTGTAAATATATGATGTGCTCATACAATAAATCCTATTAATCCAATTGATAACATGGTGTAAATTATACCTAATGTTGCAAATGATTCAATTTTTCCTCTTTCTTGATATACAATGTGTGAAATAATACCAAATCTGGGTACAATTAGAATATAAACTTCTGGGTGCCCAAAGAATCAGAATAGGTGTTGGTATAGAATTGGGTCACCTCCTCCTGCAGGGTCAAAGAATGATGTATTTAAATTTCGATGTGTTAATAATATGGTAATAGCTCCTGTTAAAACTGGAAGTGAAAGAAGGAGAAGAAGGGCTGTAATAGCTATACATCAAACAAATATAGGTGTCCTGTACCATCACCGTTGTCTACTATAGAAGATGTAAGAAGAAGGGTTAATGAAGGTGGTTGTAATCAAAAACTTATATTATTTATTCATGGGAATCCTTTATCTGGTGCACCAATTATTAATGGTACAAGTCAATTACCAAATCCACCAATCATAATAGGTATTACTATAAAGAAAATTATTACAAATGTGAGGGCTGTAATAATAACGTTATAAATCTGGTCATCTCCAATTAGAGATCTTGGTTGAGCAAGTTCAGCACGAATAAGTATTCTTATTCATGTTCCTACTATTCCTGCCCATCCTCCAAATAGGAAGTATAAAATACCAATATCCTTATGGTTTCTTGAGAATAATCATTTTTGCAGTAAGATGGCTGAATTTTAGGTGGTAGACTGTAAATCTACTTATGAGATATTTTCTCTCATACCATATTTTGGTCTTATATTCAATTATGATTCTAGACTGCAATTCTAGAGGTGTAAAATTTTAATAAGGCCTAAAAGATTATTCTTTTCATTATAACTTTAAAGGTTATTAGTTTAATTAACTTAAGTCCTTAGTATAATGAGATTAAGGTTGATGTTGAAATCAATCCTATTGTTGAAATTATAGGAAGAATAAGTCTTGATTTTTTAGACTTTATCTTTATAGATCATGAATTTTCTGTGTATGACATAATTAAGGCTGAGAATCTAATACATATGTAATAATAAAGTGTAATTTTAGTTAATACAACTATAATAGTTCTAATAGTTGTTCTGTTGTTTTCTATTAACGATTGTATCACAATTCATTTTGGTAGAAATGGTAAACCACCTATAGATAGGAGAGATAAGAATATTATGAATTTAATTTCAGTTTTTATATTTCTGGCTGAATAAATCTGGTTCATGAAAAATAGATTTATTTGCTTAAATAATAAAACCATGATTATTCTTAGTAGTGAATAAATAATAAAATATAGTTCTCAGATGTTTTCTCTGACTGTTAGGGATCTAATTATTCACTCTAAATGTCTAATTGAAGAATATACTAGAAGTTGGCGTATAAATGTTTGATTTAAACCTCCTATTGCTCCAATAATGATTCTTAAAATGATAATTGCTCAAATGAAAGTTCTTAGTTGAATACAATGTGATAATACCATTATTGGAGCAATTTTTTGTCATGTTATTAATGTTAGACAGTTATTTCGGCTCAAAGCTCCTATTACTTCTGGAAAACAGAAATGAAAAGGTGCAGCTCCAATCTTTATTAATAATCTAGATCTGATTATTATTGATGGAATAAATTCTGTTTCTCACCCTATTGGATACTTTATTTGAATCAACAAAATTGAAAATAATAGTATTGTCGATGCTATTGCTTGGACAATAAAATATTTAATTGATGACTCATTTATTATTATATTTTTATTTCTTGTTAGGTGCCAAATAAATGAAAGTAAGTTGATCTCAAGTCCTATTCAAACTCCAAATCAGGAATTAAAGGAAATGGACAGGATCGTTCCTATCATTAATGTTGATAGGAAGAGAAGTTTTGTTGAGTTGTTGGTCATTAAAAAGGAGAGGACTGATACCTCTATAAATGGGGTACGAATGCATTAGCTTAGTTTAATTACCTTTTTACATTAAGATGAATGATGCATATTAGTTTTTGATACTAAAGGAGGTAGTTTAATTCTATCTTATGTAATTTGTTTAATTAATGTAATTTTTATTCACTTAATTTACCCTATCAAGGTAACCTTTTAATCAGGCACTTCATTTATTTAATATACAAATTAAAATTTTTTTTTGACATTTGGTTATTTAGTATTTTGGTTATTTTGAATTAATTTGTCTCGATTTGTTTAATTTTTTTGTTTATATATATATATATATATATATATATATATATATATATATATAAAATAAATAATTTATATTAATATATTACATTTAATTAAATTTAAATACTTATATGTTTATTTTATTATTATTAAGTGATTATTTTAATAGATTTATTTACCAAGGATTATAGCTACTTATGGTTTTAGCTTAAAATAGGTTATTATATTATAATATTTTATAATAATTGGATATAATAAATAAAATTAATAACTTTAAATATAAAATATTATATTAATATAAATTATTATTTTAATTATAGTAATATAATTAATTAATTGTCTATAATTTGATTACTTAACTATTAGATATTTAAACGAACTTAATATAAAGTTAATTTTATATTAATAACATATTACATTAATTTACATAATTGTATAAAATATATTTATTATATTATTTAATATTTCTTTATTATTAGTGAAAAGAATATAATACATTTAAAGAATATAATACATTTATTGGTATACATGTTCCATATTAATCTTTATTTATATACAATAGAGAAGTTGTTGTGGTCATACAGGGGTGCGTTTCTTTTTTTTTAATTTTTGTGATTTTTTCTTTTTTTTAAAATATTTGAATCTTTTATTTGTTCTTAATTTGATTAATTTTTAAATTTCTAATTTTTTGTTCTTAAAAGTCTTATTCTTGCTTGTTTATTCACTTTCTCTTTGTATTATACGTAAGTTTTGTTATATTAAATGTTCATTTTGCAGTAATTTGATTTAATTATCAAGTGATTTTGGATTTAGCAATTGATTTAGTATCGGCATAATTCGTGTCAGCAGCCACGGTTATACGACTGATACAAGTGAATGTTATTGGTTAAAACAGTTGTTTATATTATTAGGGTGAAGATATAAATTTGTAAGGTGAAATGTTAAAATTTATTTGTAGCTTTTTTTATGAATCTGTGAAATTGAAATAATAAACTGGGATTAGATATCCTTTCATTTCAAATGTTAATTATATTTACAAGGGTACTATTAGGTAAGGTCTTTAAACCCAAAGAATTTGGCGGTATCTCATTCCATTCAGAGGAACCTACCCTGTGATTGATAATACACGATTTACTCTACTTAATTTATTTGTTTGTGTATCTCCGTTATGAGAGAACCTTTTTAGAGTTATAATTCTCAAGATTTATAATTATAAAATATATCAGGTCAAGGGCAGCTTATAGTAAAGAGAAGGTGGGTTACAATAGATTTTTGTTTATAACGGATTTGATGGTTCAATACTGTTAATGAAGGTGGATTTGATAGTAATTTAATTTATTTAATTTAACTGATATTGGCTCTGAGGTGTGTACACATCACCTGTCGCTCTCATTATTGATTATTCTATTTCCGATTATTTTAGGGTAGCTTCAATTTAGATGAGATAAGTCGTAACATAGTAGATGTAATGGAAAGTGTATCTAGGAAGAGGTTCAAGATATAATTTATTAGTAAAGTGTTTTACTTACACTGAAAATTTTTCTGTGCAAATCAGGATATCTTGATTATTTATACTATTATATTTATTTTTTGTTTATTTAATTATTAAATATAAATAATTTTGTTTGATTTTGTCTTAGTATATTTTATAGAATTGATTTTTTAAATTATAGTGTATTGGTAATGCAAACGTTTTCTGAAATATTATTTTAAATTTTTTAAAGTAGACTTTATTTATTGTACCTTTTGTATCAGGGTTTATCAAAATTTTAGTATTTATTTTACTTGTCTCGATTTGGGTTGATTTATAAATAATTTATAGTTAATGTATCATAATTATTATTAAATTATTTATAGAAATGAGATGTTAATCATTTCCTAAGATATCTAGATTCTTAAGAAAAAATTTAATATATATATATATATATACCAAGAATTATTCTACCTTTTAGATATTAACAGACATAGATAAAGGACTACAAGAAGATAATTGTTGAAGCAACAACCAGAAGGTGTTACTAACAACAGTAATACTTAGTCGCCAGACCTGCTGTGACCCAACATATACATACATTAAAAATAAGGATGTTTAAACAGCAACAGATGTATATGACTAGAACTATGTTATCTTGCTGACAATGCTAATAATCAGTCACCAGACCTGCTGCGACCCAACATACACATATGTAAAAGGGGCTTAAACAACAACATATATATCTACTTTAAAAAAGAAACTATGTCATCAGCCAAGTCACAAGCCCAGAGTACAACAGTTAGTGTCTGTAAGACATTTGGTAATAACAGTATTTTGAACTGTACGCTGATTGAGCACTCAACGGTGCTCTGTCGAAAGGCTCTTCCTGTGGCTTGCCGTTAAACAAATTGTCATTCAACGGCGCACGATAATAACAACAGCAAATATCAACGGCGCTCTGTCGAAAGGTACTACTCTTGCCAACAGTATTTAATAATCACAGAGCAACGATGTATTTGGTTATAAGAGTAATTTCAATTGTACACTCATTGAGCACTCAATGTCGCTCTGTCAAAAGTTAGTAATTTCGCCAACGGTATTTAATAATCACAGAGCAACGACGTATTTAGTTATAACAGTAATTTCAATTGTACACTCACTGAACACTCAACGCCGCTCTGTCAAAAGGCTTTTCTTGTTGCGTGCGATTAAACACATTGTTATTGAATGGTGCACGTTAACAAGAACAGGAAAATTCGGGGAATACTACAAGAAAGCCACGACACGAACCCGCAAGATGCAAACTTGCAGATAAGGTGGCAATCTACCATTTAACAGTGAACACACACACGCGACCACAGGCAGATTCAAAATGTCAAACAGTGAGCGCGCTCTACCATGAGCCAATCTCGCCAGTGCAGCCTTGTGGGCAGCAAAATAAATAGCAAACATCCGGCACATACTAGCAACCAAGGGTCTATTCTGCGTGAGGTAGTTTCGAATACCAACGGCCACAGACAAACGGCTACAATTTAAACCACCACAATGCACAAGGAAAGAGAAATCTTACCATACGAAGCCGGGAACTCGATAATACAAACGGCAGAACGTAATGCCTCCAGGCACATCGCCTCACCGCCCTTCTGGATGAGTCGCAACACAGACCGCGACGAGGCGTGGCTTCCCACCACAAAACAGCTCACCGTACGATACTACCCCCCTCGCGAAACGCGGCCAGCTACCAAAAAATTGTTAAAATGGCTCTGAGCGCTGTGGGACTTAATATCTGTGGTCATCAGTTCCCCCGAACTTAGAACTACTTAAACCTAACTAACCTAAGGACATCACACACATCCATGCCCGAGGCAGGATTTGAACCTGCGACCGTAGCGGTCGCCCAGTTCCAGACTGAAGCGCCTAGAACAGCTCGGCCACTCCGGCGGGCGGGCCAGCTACCACCAACTGCCCGTACGCTTGTACGTCCTCTCTCTCTGAATGTCGCCTGCAATTGCACGCTATGCACCGTGACCTCCACTGCACTGGCGATGCGGCAGAGGAAGGAGAGCACGGCTCAATTTGTAACCTAGAACGTAAACATGGTAGGCAGTTAATAAACTTTAGCCTTTTATGTGGAATAAAAAATGTGTTTCTTTTAGTGGTTTATTCGCTACTTGTCTTCTGCATGTATTTATCAATGTTTCAAAATGTATCAGTTCCTAAGGGATCAAACTGCTGAGGCCATCGGTCCCTAGACTTACACACTACTTAAACTAACATATGCTAAGAACAACACACCCACCCATGCCCGAGGGAGGACTCGAACCTCCGGCAGGAGGGTTCGCTCAGGGAGGAGGCAGAAATCACTACATATAAAAAAGGTGCGGCTATTCCACCTAGTCAAGAGGCTATTCCGTCCAATGTATTTCAGTGGCAGAATGACAATCATTTACCACAATAAAACATTTTTCATTCATGTTGCATCCACACAAACGACAATGAACTATGTACCACAAAAGAGAAGCTGCCCATAACACTTGTTTCAGCTTGTTTCGTATCCTTCACAGACAATGAAGCACTTGCATTTTTCCTTTTGTATGTACGGACCATCTGAAAAGAAACCAAGAAAACTTCTTGGATAGAATTTCGCAATAAAATACCGATTAAACGAATAATTTGACTCAGAGGAAATAGCTTCATGTCTACAGTGCAAAATAGCGCCAAATGCAGACGTTTCGGACGACGCGGAAAATCAGACCTTTGTGTCAAAAGCCAGCAATATTTGTTGATACAAATATTGCATAAACTGTATTGTAATACAAGTACCACAAAGAGTTTAAAATGTCACGTTACTAAGCATGGTACACCTTAATTTGTTAGGTCGTATTCTTTAACTATGACAATAATACATCATAATTCGCTTATCTCTAGAATTTGTACTTCTGCCCTAACAGCGATGTAACAGGAAACGTCCTAACTACAAAACAATGACGTGCGGCGACACACAAATACTGGCCCACATTCAAGGCAAAACGGCCGTGACTGTCAGGAAGTAGTGCAGTGTTGCAACATTTCCTGTTTCAGGTGGATTAACCACTTGAGCGGAATAGCAGCGCTGTACCCTATCCACTGCACAGTATCGTCGCTCTTTACACCACCTCATGTGTCACTTTGCACTGAGTACCGATACGTGCGGTTTTTGAGGAGCTGCTTCACCATCGTACCCCAGCCTTTATAACTCCCTACGCAGAGTCATTCTACTAACTGGACTGCTGGTGTACTTTGAAACTCAGAAGTAATTCCTTCCGCTTTTTTTTTCCTTTATTGAAATTCGGTTCCCCCCAAAGGGGGGCGAGCTGGAAGCAGCTTAGTGCGCCGCTCTTGAGCCTACAGAATTTTTGAACCAGAAGCAGAAGACGATAAACAATAAAAGCAGGCGATAAAAACGGTAACTTAAATTGTAAAATATCGGAAAATTGTGGAAGGTAAAACATAAAACAAAGGGGAAATGCTAATAAAATACACAGGAAGCAGAAAGGTAAAATAGTAGACAATTAAAAACACACGGCGACTGTCTGGGTTCTGTTCGCGAGAGATATAAAAATCACACCCAGTGACAGTATGATTTCTGTTAACAACACTTTGGAAAAGACGCTCATCACTGAACACTCACTTAAAACACTCCACTAAAAAATTGGCACAAAGACGTCACACCACAGCCAAGGGCAGATGGCGGGGACCTGGAAAGATGAGGGCAAAAAAGGGGGGAAGGAGAGGAAAAACGAGGGGAGGAACCGACAGAGGGAGTGGACGCATAAGCGGGGGGGGGGGGCAGGGCAGATGTGAGAGGTAGTGGGGAAAGACGGAGGAGGTGAGTGCAAAAGGACACAGGGGGAGAAGGGAAGCAGAAAGAGGGTAGGAAGGGAAAAAGCAGGATGGAAGGGGGGAGAGGGAACCCAGGGAAAGGACGGAGGAAGGGAGGGGGAGGTGAGGATCAGAGTTGATAGGAGGGATAAATGGAGGGAGAGAGGGCATCATCTGGGAGGGGGAATCGACGGAAGCCACCTGGGGAAAGGAGATGAAGGGTGTAGAAATGAAGGGTAGGGGGTACACAACAGTGAAGGCGCAGAAGAGGGTGGGGGTTGGAGAGGAGAGGAGCAACCAGGGGATGAGGGGGTCAAGGGGGCGGGAGGTGTAGACGATGTGGATTTGTTCGAGGAAAAGATGGGGGAAAGGAATCAGGTTGTAGAGGATCCACATGGGGGATGGTAGGCGTGTACAGAAGGTGAGGTGGAGTGGATAGCGCTCGAGAATCTGGAGGGACTTACAGAATTTAGGGAGGGGGGGCGGATAACCAGGTGGGACTGGCATAATAGAGGATGGGACAGATTAAGGATTTGTAGGTGTGGAGGATGGTAGAGGGGTTCACCCCCAAGTCCGGCCAGAGAGGAGTTTGACGAGTCGGAGGCAGTTGTGGGCTTTGGACTGGATAGAGTGAAGATGAGGTGACATTCAAAGCCAGAAGGAGCGAGTGGTACGACCTACGATGATTGCCTGGGTCTTGGAAGGATTGATTTTCGGGAGCCACTGGTTACACCACGTGGCAAAAAGGTTAAGGTGATTCTGGAGAAGGCATTGGGACCGTGGAAGGGTAGGAGTGAGGGCAAGAAAGGCGGTGTCATCTGCATAATACAGGAGGTGTACTGGAGGGGGTGGTTGGGCATATCTGCCGAGTACAGGAGGCAGAGGGGAGAGGACAGAGCCCTGGGGCACATTTGCGGAGGAGTAGAAGGTGCGGGAATCGGCGTTATGGATGGTAACATGGGAGGGGCGGCGGAAGAGAATTCCTTCCGCTGATATTATGCGATTTTGACAACCATCCTCCTCAACGCTATACGGTCCCTCTCTGTCAGTACAAGATGTCTGCTTGATCTCGATTTAATTCTAGTCGTTGCCTCGCTTTTCCATTTCAAGATCGCAGCAACACCAGCTTTAGAAGGATTGAAGTGTCCCTGACAGATCTGTTCGTTGAGACACAGTGACCAGTCCTCGATCCAAGTCACTGAGCTCTCGCTACTGACGCATTCTGCTGTTATTGCTTCTCCACCGACAACGTACTACTGTCCGCCTCCTTTTATATTGTAAGGTCTGCATCTTGTAACATCTAGTTGGCAATTCTGCATTCCATATGGCTATCCGGATACTTTTGATAAGGTAGTGCAGGTGTGAGCGTTTTACTTTGGACACTTCTCAGAGTTTCGCTTGTAGCAAGCTATGACTTACCTTATTCCATTTTCAAAAGATGGAATTTACTTTCTAAGTGCTGCCGTCTTTTCCTAGACGTACAAAAATTACTCTGGAAAGTAAACTGCAAAGTAACTGGAAAAACACCTTCCAAGGTACAACATGGTTGTGTTCGTAGGAATAAATGCTCTGTCGAAATTTCAGAGAGTCGCAATCGATTAAATCTTACCGGTACTGTATTTAGTCGTCATTCTCTTACATTATTACTCTGCAGCACACCAATAATGGATAAGTGAAATCAGATTGAACAGAAATAGTTTCAAGAGCCAGTTATAAATTAAATACAGTTTGAAACTGAGACTATTGGCAACTAACACAAATGTACATTTTCCAGACAGGTTCAATTGTTAATATATTGACGTAACTCTGTTAATTTGCAAATACCCTATCTTCCATCGTAAAAGACTTCCTTCTGTTTCAAGATGCAAGATGGTACACGACTAGCAAAGTATGACTTTACCGTCCACACATTACGTAACTAGTTTTGAAAATACACTGAGGGAAAAACGCTAATACCAAAAAGTAATTAACGTAGAGTAACGAAATTTTGGGATTTCTTTTGTCTAGGTGACATATTTAAGTTCAAATCGTTCAAATGGCTCTGAGCACTATGGGACCTAACATCTGAGGTCATCAGTCCTCTACAACTTAGAACTACTTAAACCTAACTAACCTAAGGACATCACACACATCCATGGCCGAGGCAGGATTCCAACCTGCGACCGCAGCGGTCGAACGGTTCCAGACTGAAGCGCCTAGAACCGCTCGGCCACTGCGGCCGACCATATTTAAGTGATAAACATTGCGAGATCATAGATTAATGTAAGTGTGAGATAAGCCGTCGCAAACGTGAAGTGCTGGACGTTGTAACCCCCAGAATGTTGAATGCAAGCATGGAAACGTGCACACTATGAATTGTAAATGTGGCAGATATCAGTATGCGAGATGGAGTTCCATGCCTGTTGCACTTGCTATGTCAGTACTGGGACGGTTAAAACTGGTTGTGGACGCCGCTGTCGTCCGATGATGTCCCGTATGTGCTCGATTCGAGACAGATCTGGTGATCGAACAGGCCAAGGCAACGTGTCGACACTCTGTAGAGCATGTTATCTTGCAACAGCGGCATGTGGGCGATTTTATGCTGTTTGGAAATATCCCGTGGAATGCTCTTCATGAATGACAGCTCGACTGGTCGAATCACCAAACTGACGTCCAAAGTTGCAGTCAGAGTACGTCGGGTAACCACTAGAGTGCTACTGCTGTCATACGAAACCGCACCCCAAACCATAAGTCCAGTGCATGTCCAGCGTGTCCAGCACGCAGACAGGTTGGTTGCAGGCCCTCAACTGGCCTCCTTGTAACAAATACACGGCCATCACTGGCACCGAGACAGCGCCAGTTTTCATCAGAAAATACGACAGACGGCCAGACTGCCCTCCAATGAGCTCTCGGTTGACACCACTGAAGTCGCAATGGTGGTTGTTTGTGGTCAGTGGAACGCCGGCTACAAGGCGCCTGGCTCGGAGCTGTCGTCGAAGTAACCCAATTGTAACGGTTCGTTGTGGTGCTGTGGCGCCAACTGCTGCTCACACTGTTGCTAAAGATGCAGGACGATGCGAGAGAGCCATACGGTGAACATGATGGTCTCCTCTCTCGTTAGTGGCAAGTGGCAGTAAGGAGCTCGGTCTTCTTGTGATCGTACGTTCTCGTGACCACCGCTGCCAGCAATCATGTACAGTGGCTACGTTCTTGCCAAGACTTTCTGCAGTGTCGCAGAAGGAACATCAAGCTTCTCTTAGCCCTATTATACGTCCTCATTCAGTGAAGTTTTGACAATGGCGTGTTTGAAACTTCCTGGCAGATTAAAACTGTGTGCCCGACCGAGACTCGAACTCGGGACCTTTGCCTTTCGCGGGCAAGTGCTCTACCATCTGAGCTACCGAAGCACGACTCACGCCCGGTACTCACAGCTTTACTTCTGCCAGTATCTCGTCTCCTACCTTCCAAACTTTACAGAAGCTCTCCTGCGAATCTTGCAGAACTAGCACTCCAGAAAGAAAGGATATAGCGGAGACATGGCTTAGCCACAGCCTGGGGGATGTTTCCAGAATGAGATTTCCACTCTGCAGCGGAGTGTGCGCTGATATGAAACTTCCTGGCAGATTAAAACTGTGTGCCCGACCGAGACTCGAACTCCGGACCTTTGCCTTTCGCGGGCAAGTGCTCTACCATCTGAGCTACCGAAGCACGACTCACGCCCGGTACTCACAGCTTTACTTCTGCCAGTATCTCGTCTCCTACCTTCCAAACTTTACAGAAGCTCTCCTGCGAACCTTGCAGAACTATCACTCCTGAAAGAAAGGATATAGCGGAGACATGGCTTAGCCACAGCCTGGGGGATGTTTCCAGAATGAGATTTCCACTCTGCAGCGGAGTGTGCGCTGATATGAAACTTCCTGGCAGATTAAAACTGTGTGCCCGACCGAGACTCGAACTCGGGACCTTTGCCTTTCGCAGGCAAGTGCTCTACCATCTGAGCTACCGAAGCACGACTCACGCCCGGTACTCACAGCTTTACTTCTGCCAGTATCTCGTCTCCTACCTTCCAAACTTTACAGAAGCTCTCCTGCGAACCTTGCAGAACTCATTCTGGAATGGCGTGTTTGTCGCCTTAATCATGGCCACTACCGTGTGTATTTAAAGCAAACCTGATTTGTATCCTCGTAGAAGCGCTATTGACGCCACTCGTATGTGACTGGCGCGAAATTTTAACAGACACAATTTTTGAGAGGTAGTAACACGCCTAACAGCTTTCGTTTACAGAAATGCAGTTGCTGTGTTATTCCAAAGGACTACAACCGATACGAAATCCGTGAAATGTAGTCGCAATTGCGAATGTGGACAACCATCAGCTGTATAATGGAAAGACGACAGTGAAGATTTGTACCGAACCGGCACTCGAACCCGGATTTCGCGTAATCACGAGCGGTCGCCTTACCCTTTTGCTACCTGGGCACGATCCACGGGCAAACTTCCATATGTTGGTAATAATGTGCCTGCAACCAGTTCTCCATTACGTATATTCCCGTACATGGCAGCCATTTCACTTGGAAGTCGCTTGGCCGGTGTCGGCGGATAAAAATACGATATAGCAGTGTCTGTGTTGTTCAGAGGTAGGGTGCAATGTTCCTTCGGCCGAGTGCAGGCTGTGGACACATGGTTGACGACGTATAGAAGTTTGTGGTTTGGCCGTGAGCCCAATTACAGAGTGACCGCTTTTGTCCGGCACAAATTTTCATTGTCGTCATTCCATTATACAGCTGATGGTTGTCCATATTAGCAACTGCGAATACATTTCAAGTAACTTTCGTTCATGTAAAATTACTGCTTCTTAGAGGGTCTTTTTTTTCTCGTCGGTGCATATATAATTCTGCAAGCCATAAAATTCTGTAACTGAAGGATTAATAATGTATTCAAAATAGCTTTCATATACTATTATACTGCACTTAAATACAGTAGAGTCCCGTTAATCCGAACTAATTGGGACCTGACTTTCCTCAGATTTGCGATTTGTTCGGATTAGCCGGAATTACGGTGACGAATTTCTAGAATGAAGTA
The DNA here is from genome assembly GCF_023864275.1 of Schistocerca cancellata. Classification (NCBI taxonomy): domain Eukaryota; kingdom Metazoa; phylum Arthropoda; class Insecta; order Orthoptera; family Acrididae; genus Schistocerca; species Schistocerca cancellata. Next base: position 173,788,248 of record NC_064631.1, read on the forward strand.
TACCAAGCAGATCAGTAGGTACACCATGCTAACAAATGGGAACAAGTGTGGGAACAATGGCTCACTCTCACTCCCTGCCCTTGTTGTTGTGCGTTGTTGAGACCTTTGTAGTGTCTGAGGTCAGTGCAGTGCCACCTGGCTCGAAAAGCGCTTGGTTGTGTTAGTTATCGATCGCTGGCATGCGTAACAGTTGTTTTATATTCGTTCGGGTGTAGTGGTGTACGTATTTTCGTCATGAGTAAGTGGAAACATAGAGCGTTAACTCTCAAAGAAAAACTGAGTGCTTTGAAGAGGATAGACAATGGTGAGAGTGTATCTAAACTGGCAACGGGACTGGGTGTTGGTAAAGCAACCATTTGTGATTGGAAGAAGAATTGAGTGAAGCTTCAACAGTCCTGTGCAACGTCTTCGGGAAAAACTCTCGAAATTCGGCAGACTTTGAAACAGTCCTAGTACGGTAAATTGGATGAAGCTCTTTTCCTTTGGTTTACGCAGGGAAGAGAAAGGGGAACTCCTTTGAGTGGAGCTCTGGTTCAGGAGAAGGCCTGAACAAGTTAATCAATGGTGATGAGTCTTTTAGAGCGAGTACGGGTTGATTGGACAGATTCAAAAAACGTCATGGAATCCGTCAGCTATCAATTACTGGAGAGAAGCATTCCTCTGACCGTGATGCAGCGAAGGAATACTTGGATGAGTTTTAAATACTGATAAGAGAGAAAAAGCATTCTCCCCAACAAATTTATAAGGAAAAGCATTCTCCCCAACAAATTTATAACGCTTAATTTTAGGGCAATGCCACCAAAAAGCCTGGCATCAAAAGCAGAAGATCATGCTCCTGGTTTTAAAATGTGCAAATATTGTGTGACTTCATTAGCGTGCAGCAACGCTGCTGGTAATCTCAAGCTGCCTTTAATGCTGATCGGTAAATCTGCTGGGCCCAGAGCTTTTAAAAACTGCAACGTGAAGTCCCTGACCGTATATTATGGCAACCAGAAAAAAGCGCGGATGGTTGCTAAGCTGTTCAAAGAATGGTTTCACGGCCAGTTTGTTCCCTCTGTTCGACGGTTTTTTAAGGAAAATCATTTCTCTCCACGTGCAATCCTTTTGATTGATAACACGCCATCTCACCCCAGCACTGAGGAATTATGTGATGGAGAAATTGTGGCGAAGTTTTCGCTGCCGAATGTTACACCACTTCTGCAGCCTATGTACCAGGGCGTACTGTAAACATTAAAACTGATTTACAGAAAACAATTTTAAGTCTGCTGACCCAAGATGATAGCATTCCTTTAGTGGACAAAATAAGAAAGACCAATGTGAAGGCATGGCAGAATATTTCAGAAAATCGTGGAGAACACTGCGGACATGTCTTGAATTTCAGGACAACCTAGTTGAAAATGAAGAGGAAAATCTACTACAAATGATAAAGACAGTCGCCGGCTGGAGTGGCGGAGCGGTTCTAGGTGCTACAGTCTGGAACCGCGCGACCGCTACGGTCGCAGGTTCGAATCCTGGCTCGGGCATGGATGTACGTGATGTCCTTAGGTTGGTTACGTTTAAGTAGTTCTAAATTCTAGGGGACTGATGACCTTAGCAGTTAAGTCCCATAGTGCTCAGAGCCATTTGAACCATTTGATACATACAATCCGTGGATGTGAAGAAGCTAGTGAAGGAGTCGTAGATGAGTTGATGGGGCATGTGTGGAGAACCTTACTGATGCTGATTTAGTTGCTGCTGTGACTCAAGACCAGGGAAGAAGTGGATTGCTGTGACGGAAGTGACAATGAGCCTGAAAGAGACAAAGGAGGGCTGGTGCCACACAGTGACGCAGCAGAAGCCCTTGATCTCGCACTACGTTATTTGGAGCAAAAGCCCACTGCTGCACCTGCTGATTTGATGTTTATGAGACGATGGCGCAACTATGCGTCATATAACAAACTGTCTTTTCCAAAAAACAATGACTGAGTTTTCGTCATCTAAAAAGTAGGGATAAAATATCCGCTGTATTTTAGTAAGTTTGACAGCAGTCTAAAGCACAATTTTCCATACTTAGACTAACATTTTTCATATTCGGATTAACCGAACGTTCGGATTACCGGGGTACGGATTAGCGGGACTCTGCTGTATGTATAATTTGAAATTTATACAAATGCCGCACAAAACACAAGCTCATGGTTGGCAACAACAAACACTGTAGAGAATGCGGGAAACTGCTTATGGCAGTCTCTTGTGCGCATTCCTTAATGTAGAGGTACATTATCCTCCAGGTACAACACTCTCCCCTATACATCGCCCTTTGCCGAAAGCGGCCACTGTTGCTCATTTCGTACGTTATAGAGCGTCAGAGTAAACAGTCGCTTCAACCGCAGTGCTGCTAGTGGCGGGTTCATCACCTCCGTCGGTTCAGCAATAACCATTTACACGTCACGCAGGCACGCGCACACGGGCCAGTCAGTAATCACACATCAGTGCGCAATTAGCGTAAGCGGCGGCGCGGCGCCGGCAGCTGCCTGCTCGGACGCCGGCGTCGTCAATAATGCACGCGGCCGGCGGGTGACTCGCCGCTGCAGACGGCGAAAGCCCCGTAACAGGTGGTCCCCACTGTCCCGCTGTACCAGCGTTCGTTCCATTACCACGCCAAGCCCACACGCACACAGACACGTGGTTGCAAGAAATCATCATTATGTTCATGTCTTCGTTCCTTTACCGAAGGAGACCACAACAACGTTGCTACTCCTCTAACGTCGTGCTGCGGTTCTGTGGAGGACCTACACGTGTGCCACGTCTGCAGACAGGTACTTGCAAGTAAACAAAAAAATAATAATAATTACAAAACGCTATTCTTTAATGTGATAACTAATTTGCAGGACTTGTAGAGTGATATTAACACTACAATCAGCACATCATATGTGTGGTGTCGTAAGGACATCGCGAACCACCAGGCAGCACCACCGGGCTTCTAAATGGTTCAAATGGCTCTGAGCACTATGGGACTTAACTTCTGAGGTCATCAGTCTCCTAGAACTTAGAACTACTTAAACCTAACTAACCTAAGGACATCACACACATCCACGCCCGAGGCAGGATTCAGACATCCGACCGTAGCAGCAGTGTGGTTCTGGACTGAAGCGACTAGAACCGCTCGGCCACAGCGGCCGGCTCCTTATCTTCTGGAATAGTAGTTGAACTTCAGAATCTGCTACCTGAGCCGATCTGTATAAAGATGGGAGTTCGTCAATAAATGTGTGTGTTCTTGTCACTAATCATTATCCGTGTCTCAGTGTTCTCCTCTCATAGCGTTTCCCTCAGCGCACTATAAATATCTGAGGGTGGTGACGACTAAAATCTCCTTCTGTGGTTTTATCAAAAGTCCGACACAACACTATAGGCATCTTCCAGCACAGCAGGATAAATCAAGTGTGGAAATGGAAAACGTTTTAAGTGCCAAATCTGACGTTTGTCAGGAGAATGAAATAACGATGTACCTATGTTTGACGTAAATGATTTGTATCAAAAAAGTGTAAATGGTATTCTGATACCACAGAATTGTGCTGCTCACTGTATCACCGCAAAAAGAAAAAAAGAAAAGAAAAAAAAGCGAGAGAGAGAGACAGAGAGAGAGAGAGAAATTTGGAGAAATTAGAAAACAAAGTAATTTATTATGTTAGTAAGGGGATGGGTACGTTCTCGTGCACAGTGAATTGTTGCCAGATTTCTGATCAAGTCATCGACGACGTCATGTGATACAGCTAGATATCTACCATCCACCTCACCGCCTCCCTTTGACATAGGCCAGTTGTCCTACCTATACTCCATGTGATCAGAAGTATCTGAATAGGCTGAAATTGACTTACAAGTTAGTGGCTTCCTCCATCGGTAAAGCTGGAATTCAGTATGGTGTTGGTCCACCCTTAGTCTTGATGACAGCTTCCACTTATGCAGACATGCGTTCAATCAGAGGCGGGATGGTTTTTTGGGAATGGCAGCCCATTCTTCACGGAGTGCTGCACTGAGGAGAGGTGTATCTATGTCAGTTGGTGAGGCCTGGCACAAAGTCGGAGTGTCAAAATATCCCAGAGGTGTTCCATAGGACTCCGTGTAGGCCAGTCTATAATAGGGATGTTATTGTAGTGTAACCACTCCGCCACAGGACCGCGCATTATCGACAGGTGCTCCATCATGTTCATAGATGCAGTCGCCATTCCTGAATTGCTGTTCAACAGTGGGAAGCAAGTAGGTGCTTAAAACATCAATACAGGCCTCTGTTGTGATAGTGCCACGCAAAACAACAAGGGGTGTAATCTAAGCCCCCTTCATGAAAGGCACGACTAACCGTAACACCACCGCCTCCGAATTTTACTGTTGGCACTACACGCACTGGCAGATGACGTTCACCGAACATTCGCCATACCAACACGAATCGCCACATTGTGTACTTTGATTCGTCACTGCACACAACGTTCTTCCCCTGTTCAATCGTCCAATGTTTACGCTCCTTACACCAAGCGAGGCGTCGTTTGGCATTTACCGGCGTGATGTATAGCTTATGAGCAGCCGCTCGACCATGAAATCCATGTCATAGTACTTGCAGTGGATGCTGATGCAGTTTGGAATTCCTATGTGATGGTCTGGATAGGTGTCTACCTATCACACATTACGACCCTCTTCAACTATCGGCTGTCAGTCAACAGACGAGGCTGGCCTGTACGCTTTTGTGCTGTACGTGTCCCTCCACGTTTCCACTTCACTGTCACATCAGAAACAGCGGATCTAGGGGTGTTTCGGAGTGTGGAAATCTCGCGTACAGACGTATGACACAAATGACATCCAGACACCTGATCGTTTCGAAGTCATTGAGCTCCGCGGAGTGCACCATTCTGCTCTCACGATGTCTAATGACTACTAAGGTTGCTGATATCGAGTACCTGGCAGTAGGTGGAAGCGCAATGCACCTAATATGGAAAACATATTTTTTTGGGGTGTCCAGATACTTTTGATCACATACTGTAAGATAACAGGAAATTCAACAGTTGGTCAGATATTCAAAACAGCCCGATGGTGTAACAGAGTTTTTTCCCCACCTCTTTATGTTATAGCTAAAAACCCAGTTGCCTCAAGTCTAAATAAGTGGAAAATTTTTAAAAAATGACAAGTATCCAATTCGTTAAAAATCCCGGATGGCGGACCTAAAGCTCCTTGCGTATTCTGTGAGATTGTCACGTTTCTTGGGTTTTCCTGAGCCATATGACATCACAGCCCTAGATGGTGACGCTAAGGATAGTGGTGCAACCTACATCTACATCTACATAGATACTCCGCAAGCCACCAAAGGGTGCATGGAGGAGGGTACCCTGTACCACTACTTGTCACTTCCCCTCTTCTTCCACTCTCAAATAAAGCGAGGAAAAAACGACTGTCTGTACGCCTCCGTATCAGCCCCAATTTCTCGTATCTTCGTGTTACTTATGCTCCACGTATATTGGCGGCAGTAGCATCGTTCGCCAGTCAGCTTTAAATGCCAGTTCTCTAAATTTTCTCAATAGTGTTTCTCGAGAAAAACGTCTTCTTTCCCACAGGGATTCCCATTTGAGTTCCCGAAGCATCTCCGTAACACTTACGTGTTGATCTAACCTACTGGTAACAAATCTAGCCTCCCGCCTTTGAATGGTTCGACGTCTTCCTTTAATCCGACCCGGTACGGATCGCAAACACTGAAGGAGTACTTTAGAATAGGTCGCACCAGAGTCCTATATGCGGTCTCCTTTGCAAGAGAATGGCTCTTTCCTAAAATTCTCCCAATAAACTGGAGTCGACCATTTGCCTTCCCTACCGCAGTTTTCACGTGTTCGTTCCACCACATATCGCTTTGCAACGTTACACCCAGATATTTAAACGACCTGACTGTGTCAAGCAGCACACTAGTAATACTGTATCCGAACATTACAGGCTTATTCTTCCCATTCATCCGCACTAACTTCCATTTTTCAAGATTTAGGGCTAGCTGCCATTTATCACACCAACTGGAAATTTTGTGTAAGTTGTCTTATATCTTCCTGCAGTCACTCAACTTCGACACTTTACCGTATACCACAGTATCATCAGCAAACAACCGCAGATTGCTGCCAACCCTGTCCACCAAATAATTTTTATCACACATCCCTGGGGCACTCCTGACGATACCCTTGAGTCTGATGAACACTCGCCGTCGAGGACACTGTACTGGGTTCTATTATTTAAGAGTCTTCGAGCCACTCACGTATCTGTGAACTTATTCCATATGCTCGTATCTTCGTTAACAGCCTGCAGTGGGACACCGTGTCAAATGCTTTTCGGATGGTGAGCATGCCTGTTACCCTTCATCCGTAGTTCTCAGTGTATCATGTGAGAAAAGCGCAAGCTGAGTTTCAAATGGTTGTCAGATCTCCCAACTCACTGACGCAGCCTTCTTGGTTGCCAGATCACTTGTGTTTTAAGTTTAGAATCTTATCCTAAGTGTAAAATGGCGCAAAAGAAGAGTTGGCCAAGAGCCCATACGACTCCCATCTGAGGGTTCCGTAAAAACTTAATCATGGATACAGACAGTTCGTCCACCATAGGAATCAAGAATCTCGAAGATTTTTGTCAGGGACTGGCACTGATACTAGCATGATGTCGATTTCAGGAATTCTAAGATTTTCAGTAATGTTGTAATGTAGAGTTTTAAGTCACATAACAAAATACAAAACAAATATTATTTTCGTCTGATATAATTACAAATTAACACTTTTCTGGAAAATTATAGTGTGACACATTGCTTCTTGCTAAATTTCATGATTTCAGGCCAATGGGATGTATCCTGTGGGTTTTGGTGAGTGAATGTAAGACTATCAAAATATGTTACATAAATGGACACATCTTTTGATTCATTTACTTTGAAGCTAAGGTTTCTTACACGCCACGGGATCATTGACATTAGTACGTGACGTAGATTTCAAACTGATACGTCTTCACGTTTGTGAGAAATAGCGGTATTAAAAGGCTGAGGGAGAGACAGACATCAGATAACAGATGACAATTTTTTTGTGTGTTCATCATTCTAGGCAACGGGAAGTACCCTATAATATTTGATCAGTGAGTTTGCACGCATCAAAATATGTGACATAAATGACCATATCTTTTGATTGCATTTACTTAGAAGCTATCGTTTATTGCACCGCCAAGGGACTATAGACGTTAGCATGTGACATTAATTTCAACCTGACACGCCTACCCTTTCCTGAGGAAAAGGGTTTTTAAGAGTCGGAGAGACAGACAGACAGCCAGATGGACGAACAACGAAGTGATGCTGTAAGGGTTCCGTTTTTACCGACAGAGGTAATGAATCCTAAAAGTCATTGGTTTTTCTCCACTCCTATGACACTGCAGTTTACTTACCGTAAGTATAGTTGTCATATTTTCAAACAATTCTCTCACCCCCTCCCTCTTTTGTCGTCACAGATCGACACCTTAAGCTTGAAACCCAAGAGCCCACTTCCCCTAAGTTTATACGGCAAAATGTTCCAAAAATACACTTGTTCTAAGTTTCGGAAAATTCAAAAATTCAAAATGAACAGAAATTGAACCTGGAGTATAAAATAATGGTAAACCGACGGTTTGTCAGAACTAGACCACTGTTTAGATCTCTAGTGTAAACATATATGGTTGTTAAATATTTGTCACTGCCGTGTCTTCTAGGATAGGAATGGAAGAGGAATGTCCTTGTGTTTTGGTGTTTTATTTGTTTAAACAAGACATGCAGGTCCGCTTGCAGAACTTGCACTACATCGTGCCAATCAACAGACATTCCACGCCATGTTACTTCCATTGGTTCGTAACCAGGAGCCGACAGCGCCTCGCTGTGAGCTGGGCGTCGGTTACTTCCTGCAGGCTCGAGAGACTGCGACGGTACGACTCTAGCAGCACTACTGCTGTCTATGCTCCAGATGAGGTCATGCAGTGTCCACATACCCTGCACTCCACATCTAGCAGTGTGCTGTGTCTCAAAGAGACGTTATCAGTTAGTAATGTAAGCTGTTATCAGTCCGCTGTTCTACGTCATGTGTAGCGTACCCCCACAGCAGCTCATTACACGATTTCACAGTCAATACTACTCAAATTTTTTTAACAGGACGTGGGCCTCTTGTGCTAGAGAGCTGCGAAGTCACAATTATATCTTCAACGTTTGTGGGAGCTATTTCAGGTCGTTTAATCGTCTGAAATGCATTGCTATTAACATCCCAATATAGGAAACCTATTTCCATTGCATGAAATGTGTGTTTGCACTGTGTGGTGGCCTGGACGTTTGGGAAGAAATGTACGATCCATGGGTTGAGCACGCTCAATGATTTTCCAAGTATTTGTGATTTTTCTTAAAGGTAAAAATTTCGTGGATGCTACATGCAAAAATAAAGATGTACTCGTATTATCTGAAGGAAACAAGCCAGATAATATTAAAATTACTTCAAATCTTCAGGAACTTGTAATGGTTGTTAGTCCTAAAACATGCAGTGCATCATCATCTGAACAGCATGGGGCCATGAGGGTTAACGAAATACTTTCCAGTTGCTGTTTGCATTATATGTGCATCTCCCATTTCCAATCCTACTTTTTGCTACAGTAAGAGCATCTCTGTTGTAATAAATCCAGTGTCAATGAATATTTTAATGTATAAAACGTTTAACTATATTATTTTCATTCATCATTTCCTCTCTGTTAATAATGAACTGCTGTGTCCAACAACAACTGAAAAATGTTTGAACGTCTATGTCTCAGTCTCTGACATTCCAATAGATGAACTGTTAAGTTTCATCTCATGTTAAAGTGTGTTATGTTTATTCAACATAGCAACTGCTGGACTGTAAATTCTGTCTGACATTTCAAGTGACTGAACTACTCAGATTGTCTCTTCAATAGCTGGGCTGTCTAGCCTCACTGGCCATATTTGTGATGGACTAAAACACGCAGCAACTTATAGAAGTATTATTTCTTGTTATACATTTTCATGCGTCTTTATTATGCATTTTGGTGCTTTGTTAACCGTGGAAAACAAAATTACTATCATTAAAATACTATCATGCTTTCTTCTCAACATCAACCTTATTCGTCACCGTCCACTATCTTATAAATAATTGATTTCATATGCATTAAATTCAGATTGTTCTGCACATAAACCAGATGGTGCACTAATAGATTTAGGTATGCCATCTGTAATTTCTGTTTATAGGAACTGTCATGCAATCCTCAAAAGTATTTCAGCTTGCTACGCAAATGATTCCACTGCATATCACCGAACTGCACCTTTGTTCCTCCTCTAGACATGCACTGTTTCTACTGTAACTTTAAAGTCTATTTCAGGTGCTAAACTGACATTAACATGCTTCTGTATGCTGGCAGTCAATTGATGAGTGTGTTGAATAACAGCATTCTGAAATGTATTAGCTGAGGCTCAACGTGTGGTACAGGCATTGGTTATGGTGTAAACTCAAAGTCTCGAAGTAATTCTGTGTTCTGTTACGATGTGCTGCATCAGAGAGCTTGTGTGTGTGCTGACTAAGCAGTCCAGGTGAGGGATAAAGTGGAAACTCAAAACATAGCAACAGTTCCTGATGTTGATTTGATTTCCATTTCAACATGTTGGCAGGTACATCATGGAGTATGTCTGTGTGCTGTTGTGATTTCAGCTGCTGCTCAGTTTTGTCAGACACAGCACTATCTACATAGGGAGATTTTGTGCTGAGGGATGAGTAAACGAAAATCATTAAAACACACACACACACATACATGCATCCACAATGACTAGTAAAAAGCACTGAGAGAAAGGAATGGGTTAGTACTTGTATCTGACTGTGCAAGTCAGTTTGTTTCCGCATTGAGGCGGTAGATCTATTATGATGCTTCACGATGATGATCAGCCTTTCACTGTGGTGCACAGGGTACAACTGGCAAGTCCACTGGATGCCTAGTAAGCCTGGACCCTCAGAAAGAGTGGTGGGAACAGGCAACTACAGCGCCATGAAAAATGAAACATGTATTTTGTACTGGTAATACTAAAGGCTGTGCCCATATGCTATGGTCAATCATCTTGGATTGCGATCTTGAATTACAGTACCATCAATGATGTGCTGGATCTTCATCTTGGATTTTGATGTCTTAGGTCCATATTGTCACCGTACTTATTCAATCTGTATGCAGAACATGTTATGAGGAATGCGAGGCTAGATAACCGAGAAATAGGAATTAAAATAGCTGGAATAAATGTAAACAACCTGATACGATCCTGTTGGCAGAAAGTGAAGAAGAATTGAGAACACTCTTGCTGAAGGTGAAAGACGAAAGTGAAAAGGCCGGTCTTAGGCTGAATGTGAAGAAAACGAAAATTATGGCAACTACACCTACCAATTCGTGGGATATAGCAGGAGAAACCATGGAGGTAGTGACCACATTCAGTTATCTCGGTTCCCAGATCTCTGCTGATGGCGACTGCAGCCATGAAATCCGGAGACGCCTGTTGCTCGGTAGACAGGCGATGTCAAATCTTGACAAGGTTATAAGGTCCAGAGATATAACACTAGCAACAAAGATCCGTATTGCGAGGGCTATGGCCTTTCCAGTTGTGATGTATGGATGTGAGATCTGGACCATTAGAAAGGCTGAACGACGAAGAATTGACTCCTTCGAATTGTTGTGTTGGAGAAAACTTCTTAGAGCTCCATGGACTGCAAAGAGAATCAACAGATCAATATTGGAGCAAATAAAACCAGTTTTCTCCCTGGAAGGTCTAATGTTAAAACAAAAGATGACCTACTTTGGACACACAATGTGAAGGCGTGCCTCGCTGGAAAAGCATTAATGCTGGGGAAGATTGAAGGAACTAGAAGAAGAGGACAACAGAGGATGAGATGGATCGATGGCATCACAGAAGCAATGTGTTCCAACCTGGAAGGTCTACGGTAGAAAGTGCAAGACAGGAAAAAGTGGCGTGATTTGGTTCATGGGGTCACGAAGAGTCGGAATCGACTAAACGAATAGAGAGAGAGAGAGAGAGAGAGAGAGAGAGAGAGAGAGAGAGAGTAACAGGTAGACATATGGGGTGAAGTCTTAATTAGCCCTCATTGATCAGCACGTGGATTGTTCATTTTCCTGCCATATTCCTGCTTCATATAGAATAGTCAAACCCCAGACTTCATTCAAAAAATTTCAGAGTTGCGTTCATATAATCAAACTCCCAACGGCTTTGTATAACATAAAGTTTGTAAGAAATATTTCAGTATAGTCAAACGTAATTCACTGCCTCAAGAACTGACAGAATATCCCCAAGTCATTTCACCCCGCTTATCTCCCAACAAGTGCAACCTTGTCCATGAGTAGTCTTCCTGCACAAGTGCCTTGTATGAAGGAACCATACCAGCATTTATTATATAACTATTTCTGTATCCTATGGAAAGGTGTAAGCTTACAAATAAAAGGCCCATTCCCCCCCCCCCTCACTTCCTCCCAATCGTTTATGATCATGAACACCTTCTGCATGTCACTTACCCCTTCAGATTTTTCAGCTGTCACAATTTAGAAATCCATTGGAAACGTTAGATTTGTTTTGTATAACGTAAAACACTTTTAATTTCCTTGAAGAACTGTTAAAAATCACTTAAAAATGCATGGCCGTACCGAGAATTGAATGGCTTTCTGTATGCAGGGAGGATTAAACATAGTATCTGCACCGATATCAAATTTTCATCGCGCTTAGGTTTTCCTGTAGCAGAAATCAGTATTAGTTAATGAATAATACTTTTATCTACCAGCAAGTGTGTGTGTGCATTGCAGATCAGCTGGTTGAGAATCTATGGTAAGATTCTACTACTTCAATCTACTTATGAACCTGTAGTAGGAATCTACTGCTACTACCTTCCTGAATTCGCCATGGGACCTGCTATGGGAATATATGGAATGAATTTATCAGTACAACAATCACTATTACTCTACCAACTTAGGCACTTTGACCGCTTGTCTGTGTGAACTATTATAGTCCATTTTCCCACAGAAGCACATTTATAATTGAGTGTGACGTAAGGGTCAAATAGTGCTACTGTGGTTTGAGGAGTACTCACGGTGATGTCTTAGCTATGAAATCTGTCTGATCTGAAATCTGTGACACAACTGGGCATTATATCTGCATCCACAGTTTATGTGGATTGTGTAAACATAATGCCAGGTACCTCTGGAAGCCTGGAAGAATCTGGTGCAGCATTACTTCCCTAACATGTTTGATCTACCAACAGCTGTAAGTCATCATGTGGGGTACAGTGTAAATTGTAACAACAGACCCTCATTATTATGACCATTGAGAACCTTTGACGTGATAGACTTACCAAACAGTCACCATTGTTGAAGGAAGTATATCTGTATCCACCTGAATTTATTTATAACTTATATAGAAATATAAAATATCTATACCAAACTTACAGATATATATCCTGCATGCCAATCGACTATCTCTTTCAGTCCAATTTTCATCAAAATTAAGCTTGGAAAATATGGCCTGAAGATTTAGCGTGTTTGCGGGGCGGAAATTCAGTGCTTTTATATGCTCTTAAAAACGGCTTACCCAAAGAAATATCCCTTTCGCCGTACCAGCGTAGAGTGTACTAAAACTTGAGGAGCAATTTTATGGAACTAATAGAAATACCACTGTACACAGTTGATTTCCATCTGTTGAGTTAGTAGATGAATTACTGAATTGAGGACTCACATACATGGATACTGTACGAAAAAATAAACGGGAAATTCCTTGTGACTTGTTGAATAATAAAGGAAGACCCATTGAATCCTCATTATCTGGATTTTTACAAGACAAGACCTTGGTGTTATACGTTCCAAAGAATTATAAAAGTGTAGTTTTACTATCTTCTATGCATCACGAAGTGTCTGTGAATCAAAAATCGAAAACACCTGAAATTATAGATTTTTTTCAGTGAAACTAAAGGAGGAGTTGACGCCAGAGACTGGAAATGTTGAAATTATTAATGTTCACGTAGAACAAGAAGATGGTCGAATGCATTCTTCGTTGCTATACTAAATATTTCTATTGTCAACGGATATGTTCTTTGGGTCAGCTCTAATCCAAATACAAAAAAAAAAAACGATCAACCGTAGAGAATACACAAAGAAAGTAGCTGCGCCAGAAGACACTATCAATTTGCAGAATGACCTGCAGAGGAGTAATGAATGGTGCAGGATCTGGAGCGAACGTAAATATATGTAACATAGTGCGCATACGAAGGAAAAGAAATCCACTACTGTACAACTACACTTCTGATGACGAACACCTACAAAAAGTGTTTGCCTTAAAATAACTAGGAGTAACTATCCACAGCGAGCTTAAGTGGAGTGACCACATAAAGCAAATAGCTGAATAGCAAATGCCATATTGAGATTCATAGAAAGAATCTTAACGAAATGTAATTCATACACGAAGACAACGGCTTACAAGGTACTCCTACTTCTTCGACCGATTCTTGAGCATTGTTCACCAACATGGCCTCCTTACTACTAGGTGGAACTGAAAGAAGAGATAGAGAACATCTAATGAAGAGTGGAGAATTTAGTCACGGGTTCGTTTAGTCGGCTCTAGTGCGCTACTTAAGATGTTCAACAACTTTCAGTGGCAGACTTTAGAAGAGAGACGTCGTTCACGGAGAAGTTTAGTACTGAAATTTCGAGAGATCACTTTCCAGGAAGAGTCAGACAACATACAGAATATCACTTTCTGACACACAAATCTTGCGTAATGACCACGATGAGAAAATTGGAGAAATTAGAGCCAATACAGAGGCTGACCGACAATCATTCTTCCCACGTGCCATTCGCGAGTGGGACAGGGTAGGGGGGATCAGTTAGTGGTACCATAAGAAGTGTGACAATAAAGTCATGAGACTAATTTTCTTTGCGAGACATGGCAACCCTGCAGGCATGTGTAGCACAATATCTTTGACCTTGATCTGTAAACTGCTTCTAGTTCAAGTGGCACATTGATGCAACTGCTCAGTCGTGAGTTGTGCTGTAATGAGTTAACACGTGTTTGTGTCTCTCGTCAGGGAAATGGAACCACATAATATTGCGCAAAGGTACGCCATTTCTTTTTGCGTTAAACTGGGTGAAAACGCAACGACAACTTATGGTAAGCTTCAGAAGGCTTTTGGACAGGAGGTTACGTCAAGAGCTCAAGTTTTTCATTGGCATGATATGTTTAGTGAAGGCAGAACGAATGTTGAAGATGAAGACCGCAGTGGACGACCATCAACCTCACGGACGGATGTCAACTTGGCCAGAGTGCGTGAACTCGTACGATATGATCGAAGACTATCCGTGAAAATGATTGCAGAAGAACTGGACATCAATCGAGAAACGATTCGTCTCATAGTAACTGAATATCTTGGTATGAGAAATATTTGTGCAAAAATGGTCCTAATTGGATTCTGCATCACTATAACGCGCCATCCCATACTGCTCTGTCAGTACAGCAATTTTTAACCCCAAAACAAATTTCAGTACTACCACAGCCACCTTATACACCAGATATCGCTCTGTGCGACTTTTTTCTATTTCCAAGAGTCAAAACGGCAGTTAAGGGACACCATTTTCAAACAACACAAGATGTCCAAAAAGCTGTGACGAGGGTCTTGGAGTATATTACAGAAGATGAGTTCTAGAAATGTTACCATCAATGGCAGAAGCGCTGGAAAAAGTGTGTGCAATGGTTCAAATGGCTCTGAGCACTATGGGACTTAAATATGAGGTCATCAGTCCCCTAGAACTTAGAACTACTTAAATCTAACTTACCTAAGGACATCACACACAGCCATGCCCGAGGCAGAATTCGAACCTGCGACCGTAGCAATCGCACAGTTCCAGACTGAAGCGCCTAGAATCGGCCGGCTACACCGGCCGGAGTGTGTGCAATCAGAAGGGAGTTGCTTTGAAGGAGACAACACTAAACTTGACTGAAATGGTAAGCAACATTTTTTTTTTTCACATCAGTCTCATTTCTTTATTGTCGCACCTCGTAAGTATCCTCCGACACTCTCCGTTGGGTGGCTTACGGACATATGTGCCAGACATAGATGCCCAGCCGTGTTGCAACTACTGTTGCTGGCAGTAGATGGCACCTCTGGATACTAAACTTTGCACCCTGTATACCCCCACATCAGGTCCAAATTTAATAATTTATTTTTCATACTCCCTACTGTATTCGCACTATACGTCAAATTTCGTTATTTTGTATCCTTCTTGTGATGTAGTTGTAATGTGTAGCAGTGTATTCTTTCGCGCATGCTTACAGTGATTTGCACCTGAATTACTGTCCAAACAGAGTTAGTAAGGCTGAAGTTTGCTTCGTGGAACGTGTGTACAAAACTCGGTCCGTATCGGCAATTGAGTGTGGCGAGACAAGGAGGGTGGGGCCGGGAAGGAAGTGCAGCTTGTGGGCTATTCCAGCGGCAACACTCAATTAGAAGGGTCGCAGGCGGTCAGCGCCTGGCGGCACACTGCCGGGTAATTGACTCATTAGGCTGGTGAGCTGCCCAATCCCGGAAACTTGCCGCGGAGGAGGGTCCGGCGCAGAGCCGGAGGAGGCTCCTTCACGCCCGGCTTCCCGACCACCTGCTGCTCCGGGCGCCGGCCACACGCCGTCTGCAGACGCAATCTGCTCGTCGCTAAGTGGCCAGTCACGAACCCTGCAGCTCATTTGCGTCACTTAAGGGGACAAGCTACTTGCTATCCCCACCATGCAAACTGACTGTTTACAATTATTAACTGTTATGAAACGTCCCCTTAGAAAAATTATAAATGACTGTGCTTAAACTGACACACAATAGTTTTAGCGCAACGCAATCTGACTTTCAATCATCCCTACAAAACAATGGCCCTGACTGACAATAACCTATACCTTTCACAAATCACTTACCTCACAAAAATCTCCGTTACTCGAACTACTGCAATACAGCGAGCGCCACTACTGCCAGCTAAATAAAAGATTATAACTACTGAAGGCACTAACTACTAGGCATAGTTAGCAAATGAAAGATTTTGATAAAGAGCAAACAATGTATTAATACTGTTCAAAAGTCATAATATATATATCAGTTCATGACATCCAGTCTTATAAATTTACTGTCTCTGATGGACACACGTCCAGATCATCCGCTCTCAAAATTCCGCCATTTCCCACATCCACCACTGCTGGCGGCTCACCTCCAACTGCGCAACGCTACGCTACCCAACACTACAATAGCAAACAACAATGCAAACCAGCCTCAGACTTCACACAGCACAGCCAGTGATTTTCATACAGAGCGCTACTACTACTACTACTACTACTACTACTACTACATATACTAACAAAACAATGGTTCAAATGGCTCTGAGCACTATGAGACTTAACTTCTAAGGTCATCAGTCCCCTAGAACTTAGAACTAAGTAAACCTAACTAACCTACGGACATCACACACAACCATGCCCGAAGCAGGATTCGAACCTGCGACCGTAGCGGTCTCGCGGTTCCAGACTATAGCGCCTAGAACCGCTCGGCCATCCCGGCCGGCCATATACTAACACTATTTACTAGTAAGCTGACTTTTTTTAAGACTAATATACTGAGGTGACAAAAATCATGGGATAGCGATATGCACGTATACAGATGCGGTGGTATCGCGTGTACAAGGTATAAAAGCGCAATGCACTGCGGGAGCTGTCACTTGCATTCAGGTGAATCATGTGAAAAGATTTCCGACATTATTATGGCAGCAGGATGGAAATTAACAGACATTGAACGCCGAGTGTTAGTTGGAGTTACTCGTATGGAACAATCCATTTCGGAAATCGTTAGGGAACTCAACATTCCGAGATCAGAATGGCTCTGAGCACTATGGGACTTAACTGCTGTGGTCATCAGTCCCCTAGAACTTAGAACTACTTAAACCTAACTAACCTAAGGACATCATACACATCCATGCCCGAGGCAGGATTCGAACCTGCGATCGTAGTGGTCGCGTGGTTACAGATTGTAGCGCCTAGAACCGCTCGGCCACTCAGGCCAGCCATTCAGAGATCCACAGTGTCAATAGTATCCTGAAAATACGAGGGTAATCCCAAAAGTAAGGTGCCCTGTTTCTTGATAAGTACAGAACTCTGTTTGTGTGGCAGTTGGTCATACTGTTATGAAGAGTGCTTCACGCTCTGTGTGTAAACATGCGTACGCCGCGCTGAGGCGCTCAGTCTTGGCAGCCGTTGAGAATGGAGCCCCCATTGGATGTTACCACCAAGTGCGAACTGCTCGCAGTTATTCGGTTTTTGAACGCATAGGGCACTGCGCCGATTGAAACCCATCGCCAATTGACGGAAGTGTATGGTGAGTCGTGCATGGATGTCAAAAATGTTCGTAACTGGTGTAGAGAGTTTGCAGCTGCCGGTAAAGTCATGACAACCGTTTTTTGGGATCGGAAAGGGCTATTGTTGGTCGACTTTATGCCCACTGGAACCACAATCAACGCTGACAGGTACTGCGAGACTCTGAAAAAACTCAAACGGGCAATTCAGAACCGGAGAAGCGGAATGTTGAGCAAGGGCGTACACATTCTCCATGACAACGCTCGCCCACCCATCACTCAGCGAACCGTTGCTCTCCTGCAACAGTTTCAGTGGAACATAATCACCCACCCTATAGTCCTGACTCGCCACCCAGTGACTATCACCTGTTCCCTAGGTTAAAAGAACATTTGGCCGGAAAGCGATTCAGCTCTGAGGTCGAGGGCATACAAAAACTGCCACAGCGTCTACAAAAATGCATTCTCAGAAATGGTGATTATGTCGAAAAATAGCTAAATGTTCAGGCTGTAAACTGATGTAAGCCATTCTACAAATAAACAGGTATATTTACTCATAAAAAATAGACCTTACTTTTGGGATTACCCTCGTACCAAATTTCAGGCATTATTTCTCATCAAGGACAAACGAAGTAGCCGACGGTCTTCACTTTACGACCAAGAGAAGCGGCGATTTCGTAGGGTTGTCAGTGCTAACAGACAAGCAACACTGCGTGAAATAAGGGCAAAAATCAATGTGGGACGTACGATGAACCTTTCCGTTAGGACAATGTGGCGAAATCTGGCGTTAGTTGGCTATAGCAGCACACGACCGACGCGAGTGCCGTTGCTGACAGCGCGACATCGGCTGCAGTGCCTCTACTGGGCTCGTGACCGTATCGGTTGGACGCTAGACGGCTGGAAAAGCGTGGCCTGGTCATATGAGTCTTGCTGGTATGATTCGAGAGTGGTGCAGACCCCATGAAGCCACGGACCCAAGATGTCAACAAGACACTGTGCAAGCTGGTAGTGTCTCCATAATGGTGTAGGCTGTGTTTACAAGCAACTAAATGGTCCATCTGAACCAATTATTGACTGGAAATGGTTACTTGGAGGCCATTTGCAGCTTGTCATCGACTTTATGTTCCCAAACAACGATGTCGTGTCGCCGGACCACAATTATTTGCTATAGGTTTGATGAACATTCTGGACAATTCGAGGGAATGATTTCTTATCCAGATCGTCCGAAATGAATGTCGTCAAACATTTATGGGACATCATCGAATCATCGAGAGGTCAGTTTGTGCACAACATCCTAAACCGAGAACTCTTTCGTAATTGCGGGCTGTTATAGAGGCACCATGGCTCAATATTTCTGCATGGGTCTTTCAACAACTAGCTGAGTCCATGCCACGTCGAGATGCTGCTCCAAACCGGGAAAAGAAGGCCCGACACAATATTAGGAGATATCCCATAAATTTTGTAACCGCAGTTTATATTGAAATTGTGATTTTGATACCTTAGTAATGATTCGTTTTTCTTAATATTTCTAAAGCTAAAAGTGTCATAAGTTCGTTGATAATATAGTTAGAAAGCTAAAAGAATGTCGCTTTACGGGCGTCTACTAAGAAAACTGACTGTTAAAATTTCATTACGCTATGGTAAATGGTTTCAGTGTACATGTTCATTAGGCTCGAAAAAACAAAAGCTACGGAACATCGAGTTTAACATTGTTGCACTGTTTTTAACGCATTACTGCCACGTACTCATCAATTATATTCACAGCTGCTTTCACTGTGTCTGTCATACATTCATGCTCATAAATTAAGGATGATTGCAGAATGTGGCACTACACGAAACTGGCGTTATTAGCATAGGCACATAGGGAACACACACGACACAGATTTGTAACTCCACGGTATTGGTGATAAGTTGAGAAAACTGTCCCGAAACACATGTGCTACGAAACGCCACTGTTTCCTCCGCATGTACCCCGATATCAATATGGGATATGATCACCATGCACACGTACACAGGCCGCACAACGGATTGGCATACTCTGGATCAGGTGGTCCAGCAGCTGCTGGGGTATAGCTTCCCTTCTTGCACCAGTGCCTGTCGGAGCTCCTGAAGTGTCCTAGTGCAGCGATACGTCGACCGAGAGCATCCCAGACGTGTTCGATGGGGTTTAGGTGTGGAAAACAGGCAGGCCACTCCATTCGCCTGATGTCTTCTGTTTAAAGGTACTCCTCCACGCTGGCAGCTCGATGGGCCCGTGCGTTATCATCCATCAGGAGGAAGGTGGGACCCACTGCAACCCTGAAAAGGCAGACATATTGGTGCAAAATGACGTCCCGGCACACTTGACCTGTTACAGTTCCTCTGTCAAAGACATGCAAGGGTGTACGTGCACCAGTCATAATGCCACCTCACTCCATC
This sequence comes from Schistocerca cancellata, assembly GCF_023864275.1. Taxonomy (NCBI): domain Eukaryota; kingdom Metazoa; phylum Arthropoda; class Insecta; order Orthoptera; family Acrididae; genus Schistocerca; species Schistocerca cancellata. The sequence continues at coordinate 173,808,060 of NC_064631.1, forward strand.
AAACCATGACCTCCATACAGGTCCCTTTCAAGGACATTAAGGAGTTGGTATCTGGGTCCTGTTTCACGCCAGATGAAACCCCGGCGAGAATCACTGTTCAGACTATATATGAACTCGTTCGTGAACATAACATGGGACCACTGTTCCAATGACCATGTACTGGGTTCTTGATACCATGCTTTACGTGCTCTCCTGTGGCCAGGGGTCAGTGAAATGCATCTTGCAGGTCTCCGGGCGAATAAACCAAGTATGTTCAGTCGTCTGTAGACTGTATGTCTGGAGACAACTTTTCCAGTGCTGCGGTAAGGTCTTGAGCAAGGCTACCTGCAGTGCTCCGTGGCTTTCTGCGGGCACTGATGGTGAGATATCGGTGTTCTTGTGGTGTCGTACAGTGTGGACGTTCCGAACTGTAGCTCCTGGACACGTTTCCTGTTTGCTGGAAGCTTTCCATAATCTTGAGATCACACTTTGTAGCACACGGAGGGCCGCTGCTACGACCTGCTGTGTTTGACCAACCTCCAGTGGCCCTAGTATTCTATCGCCCATAACGTCATCAATATGTGTTCTTTGAGCCATTTTCAACACACAGTCACCATTAGCACGTCTGAAAACGTCTGTGCACTTACTCGCTGCACCGTACTCTGACATGCACCAACACACCTCTGCGTATGTGGACTGCTGCCAGCGCGACGGCCGCAGGTCAAATGCACCGCATGGTCATGCCCCGAGTTGATTTAAACCCGCAAACCGCCCACCAGAGCGTTGTTTCACCATGTATCAACATTATCAACATTATCCTTAATTTATGAGTATGAGTGTAGATTACCCTGCCACTGATTTGCAAGCACAATGCAGTAAAGAACTATATTTCTAAAATTTTGTGGAAGAGTTCGGTTAGTCGATAACGACAAGAAAAATTTTCCCGACTGTTAACTTCTTTCCAATTGTAGCATACCCGACACAAACCTAATATTTTTTCATTGTATTCAGTTTTATTTCTTCCAGATCCTCCAGACTTTCTCTTGGCAACTTCGGAGGTCAATCTAGGCATTTCTTTGCTCAGAAAAAAACATAGGTTGTATAGGAAACAACTGAACGTAAAGTAGCAAAAGCGTAGCCAATGACTGAAAGCTCAAAGCAACGGAAAAAATACTCCTACGCTTATGAACTATAAAAAATAGAAGTAACAAAGCAACATGTGGACGTGTCTCTGCAAGCTGCCTTCAGATAATTGCGTGGAGCTGCATGAAGTTGCTCCATGAAACACTTTTGTTGATTTAAAACTACCTCCATGCTTTTGCTTCCATCTCTCGTGCCAGCTTCTTTCCTTGTTGCTGTAGTGATTAGGATGAAACAACAGCCCATTGAGTACGTTAATTTTATTCAGCGCAGCGGAATAACGAGTTGCCAGCAAAGTGCTGTTGGCAAGTGACTTGGTGGTGCGCATACAGCGTTCTAATATTTTGCACATAATCCCATTCCGACGTGCCAATGAAGGAAACTACGCATTATCTCTTACTATTTCTCATTATACAAGTTGCGGTGTGGGAAAAGCCTCAAGTTGCTCGGTATCTGTATGCCCGAATGGAGAAATGTTTCCATAATTAACAATGACAATAGTTTATTTTTTAAAATGCCAAACAGTTCGACACGCATTTATAACCGCAATCAAAATGTTTACAACAGTTAGCAATCCCCTAAGACGCAGTGATTTAAGGTTCAGTCAAAATGTCAAAAATGCATTCATCGGAGGGAAACTGAGGAAATTGTATGTGATTAAGGAAGGATATTACTCTCTCGCGTTCATCGAAGATACACATAAAAATCATGCCTTTGTATTAACAACGTGAAACGGAAATCCTGCGAAACTCTTATTAAATCCAAAACCAGCGTAAAGTTGGATAATACCAGAAACACTTCTCTAACGTAACTGAGCTAAAGAAAACGTAATCGAAAACGATAAAACACGAAATTACCACATTCTGCCACCTTTCACCCATGACCAGACAAAAATGCTCTGACGAGTGTCTGAACATTTACCCAGTTCAGACAGCAGTGTTTCGGAAACACTCCCGCAGGCGAAACGACTCTTCTGCTGTTAAGAATAGGACGAAGGAATTATACGAATGGAACGGAAATCGATACACGTAATTTACATGTGCAGACAAACAAATGATTACAATTTCAGAAAAATTGGTTGATTCATTAAAGAGAAAGAGATTCCCAAATTGAGCAAGTCAATAATGTGTTGCTCCACCTCTGGCCCCTATGCAAACACTTAGTCAGCTTGCCATTGACTGACGGAGTTGGTGGATGTCTGAAACGTCCCCTTAGAACAATTATACATGACTGTGCTTAAACTGACACACAATATTTTTTTAGCGCAACGCAATCTGACTTTCAAAAATCCCTTCAAAAGAATGGCCCTGACTAACATTAACCTATACCTTTTACAAATCACTTACCTCACAAAAATCTTCGTTACTCGAACTACTGCAATACAGCGAGCGCCACTACTGCCAGCTAAATAAAAGATTCAAACTACTGAAGGCACTAACTACTGATAGGCATAGTCAGCAAATGAAAGATTTTAATAGAGAACAAACAATGTATTTACCTTAATAGTGTTGAAAAACCATAATATACATAGCAGTTCATGACATCCAGTATTGGAAATTTCAAAACTCCGCCATCTCTCTCCCCACATCCACCACTGCTGGCGGCTCACCTCCAACTGCGCAACGCTACGCGCTGTTCACATCCAGCTGCCGCTGCCCAACACTACAATGGCAGACAACAATGCAAACTAGCCACAGACTGCACACAGCACAGCCAGTGATTTTCATATAGAGCGCTACGTAACGTTGCCGATAAGAAAACATAAACAGCCTACTTACATAAAGAAAACATAAACAGCCTACTTACATGTCCACATGAGGGATACCGTGCCTATTTCTGTGTAATTGGCGCGTTACATCGTTTAAAATCCCGACCTGGTCGGATGGCGCTGTCCATAATGCTCCAAACGTTCTCAACCGGCAAGAGATCTGGCGGCCTTTACGGCCAAGATAGGATTTGGCAAGCATGAAGACAAGGAATAGAAACTCTCGGCGCGTACGGGACGGTATTACCTTGGTGAAATTTAAGCCCAGGTTGGCTTGCCAGAATGGCAACAAAATGGTGCGTAGAATATCGTCGATGTATCACTGTTCTGTAAGGGTGCCGTGGATGAAAACCAAAGAGGTCTTGGTCTGACATGAACTGGAACCCCAGACCATCACTCCTGGTTGTCAGGCCATATGGTGGACGACAGTCTGGTGGCATTCCATATCTGTCTGGAGCGTCTCCAGACACCTCTTCTGCCTGGAAACTCATTGATTAGAAGAAAATTCTCTGCAATGATGAGTCCCGCTTCGAATTGAGTCCCGATGGGCAGTGAAGACGTGTCTGGAGATGCCTCGGGACAGCAATGGGATACCCTCCATTACTTAACATGTGTCAGCTTGCAAAGTTACATAAATGTAGTTTGAAGTGGGATGAAACAGAAACTTGTAATGACAGTCGAATGCGCCTAAGACCACCTCGATGCTTAAAACGAACACAAAATATTTGGAAAATGTCAGGGTCAAAAGATTTCAGATGAAAGTGTGCAAAACATCAGGATACAGTTCAAACAAAACGAAGAAAAACAACTATCCGCAATAAAAGAATGGTAAATTGATATAGACACAATATACATATAGCAAATCAGTCAATTCCGCGTCGAAGAAAACGAATTTCGTGCCAACATCATTTTGCATAGAATATGCCATGAGAAAAGTGTTTGGATTGAAAGATATAGTCGATTGGCATGCAGGATATATATCTGTAAGTTTGGTATAGATATTTGATATTTCAATACAAGTTATAAATAAATTCAGGTGGATACAGATATACTCCCTTCAACAATGGTGACTGTTTGGTAAGTCTTTCACGTCAAAGGTTCTCAATGGTCATAATAATGAGGGTCTGTTGTTACAATTTACACTGCACACCATATGATGACTTACAGCTGTTGGTAGATCAAACATGTTAGGGAAGTAATGCTGCACCAGATTCTTCCAGGCTTCCAGAGGTACCTGGCATTATGTTTACACAATCCACATAAATTGTGGATGCAGATTTAATGCCCAGTTGTGTCACAGATTTCAGATCAGACAGATTTGATAGCTAAGACATCACCGTGAGTACTCCTCAAACCACAGTAGCACTATTTGACCCTTATGTCACACTCAATTACACTCCTGGAAATGGAAAAAAGAACACATTGACACCGGTGTGTCAGACCCACCATACTTGCTCCGGACACTGCGAGAGGGCTGTACAAGCAATGATCACACGCACGGCACAGCGGACACACCAGGAACCGCGGTGTTGGCCGTCGAATGGCGCTAGCTGCGCAGCAGCATTTGTGCACCGCCGCCGTCAGTGTCAGCCAGTTTGCCGTGGCATACGGAGCTCCATCGCAGTCTTTAACACTGGTAGCATGCCGCGACAGCGTGGACGTGAACCGTACGTGCAGTTGACGGACTTTGAGCGAGGGCGTATAGTGGGCATGCGGGAGGCCGGGTGGACGTACCGCCGAATTGCTCAACACGTGGGGCGTGAGGTCTCCACAGTACATCGATGTTGTCGCCAGTGGTCGGCGGAAGGTGCACGTGCCCGTCGACCTGGGACCGGACCGCAGCGACGCACGGATGCACGCCAAGACCGTAGGATCCTACGCAGTGCCGTAGGGGACCGCACCGCCACTTCCCAGCAAATTAGGGACACTGTTGCTCCTGGGGTATCGGCGAGGACCATTCGCAACCGTCTCCATGAAGCTGGGCTACGGTCCCGCACACCGTTAGGCCGTCTTCCGCTCACGCCCCAACATCGTGCAGCCCGCCTCCAGTGGTGTCGCGACAGGCGTGAATGGAGGGACGAATGGAGACGTGTCATCTTCAGCGATGAGAGTCGCTTCTGTCTTGGTGCCAATGATGGTCGTATGCGTGTTTGGCGCCGTGCAGGTGAGCGCCACAATCAGGACTGCATACGACCGAGGCACACAGGGCCAACACCCGGCATCATGGTGTGGGGAGCGATCTCCTACACTGGCCGTACACCACTGGTGATCGTCGAGGGGACACTGAATAGTGCACGGTACATCCAAACCGTCATCGAACCCATCGTTCTACCATTCCTAGACCGGCAAGGGAACTGGCTGTTCCAACAGGACAATGCACGTCCGCATGTATCACGTGCCACCCAACGTGCTCTAGAAGGTGCAAGTCAACTACCCTGGCCAGCAAGATCTCCGGATCTGTCCCCCATTGAGCATGTTTGGGACTGGATGAAGCGTCGTCTCACGTGGTCTGCACGTCCAGCACGAACGCTGGTCCAACTGAGGCGCCAGGTGGAAATGGCATGGCAAGCCGTTCCACAGGACTACATCCAGCTTCTCTACGATCGTCTCCATGGGAGAATAGCAGCCTGCATTGCTGCGAAAGGTGGATATACACTGTACTAGTGCCGACATTGTGCATGCTCTGTTGCCTGTGTCTATGTGCCTGTGGTTCTGTCAGTGTGATCATGTGATGTATCTGACCCCAGGAATGTGTGAATAAAGTTTCCCCTTCCTGGGACAATGAATTCACGGTGTTCTTATTTCAATTTCCAGGAGTGTATAAATGTACTTCTGTGGGGAAATGGACTATAATAGTTCTTATAGACAAGCGGTCAGTGTGTCTAAGTTGGTAGAGTAATAGTGATTGTTGTACTGATAAATTCATTCCATATATTCCCATAGCAGGTCCCATGGCGAATTCAGGAAGGTAGTAGCAGTAGATTCCTACTACAGGTTCATAAGTAGATTGAAGTAGTAGAATCTTACCATAGATTCTCAACCAGCCGATCTGCAATGCACCCACACACTTGCTGGTAGATAAAAGTATTATTCATTAACTAATACTGATTTCTGCTATAGGAAAACCTAAGTGCGATGAAAATTTGATATCGGTGCAGATACTATGTTTAATCCTCCCTGCATACAGAAAGCCATTCAATTCTCGGTATGTCATTGCATTTTTAAGTGATTTTTAACAGTTCTTCAAGTAAATTAAAAGTGTTTTACGTTATACAAAACAAATCTAACGTTTCGAATGGATTTCTAAATTGTGACAGCTGAAAAATCTGAAGGTGTAAGTGACATGCAGAAGGTGATCATAAACGATTGGGAGAGAGTGAGGGGGGGGGGGGGGGAATGGGCCTTTTATTTGTAAGCTTACACCTTTCCATAGGATACAGAAATAGTTATATAATAAATGCTGGTATGGTTCCTTCATCCAGGGCACTTGTGCAGGAAGACTACTCATGGACAAGATTGCACTTGTTGGGAGATAAGCGGTGAAATGACCACGTATGTGGACTTGGGGATATTCTGTCAGTTGTTGAGGCAGTGAATTACGTTTGACTATACTGAAATATTTCTTACAATCTTTATGTTATACAAAGTCGTTGGGAGTTTGATTATATAAACGCAACTCTGAAATTTTTTGAATGAAGTCTGGGGTTTGACTATTCTATATGAAGCAGGAATATGGCAGGAAAATGAACAATCCACGTGCTGATCAATGAGGGCTACTTAAGACTTCACCCCATATGTCTACCTGTTACTCTCTCTCTCTCTCTCTCTCTCTCTCTCTCTCTCTCTCTCTATTCGTTTAGTCGATTCCGACTCTTCGTGACCCCATGAACCAAATCACGCCACTTTTTCCTGTCTTGCACTTTCTACCGTAGACCTTCCAGGTTGGAACACATTGCTTCTGTGATGCCATCGATCCATCTCATCCTCTGATGTCCTCTTCTTCGAGTTCCTTCAATCTTCCCCAGCATTAATGTTTTTCCAGCGAGGCACGCCTTCATATTGTCTGTCCAAAGTAGGTCAGCTTTTGTTTTAATATTAGACCTTCCAGGGAGAAATCTGGTTTTATTTGCTCCAATATTGATCTGTTGATTCTCTTTGCAGTCCATGGAGCTCTAAGAAGTTTTCTCCAACACCACAATTGGAAGGAGTCAATTCCTCGTCGTTCAGCCTTTCTAATGGTCCAGATCTCACATCCATACATCACAACTGGAAAGGCGATAGCCCTCACAATACGGATCTTTGTTGCTAGTGTTGTATCTCTGGACCTTATAACCTTGTCAAGATTTGACATCGCCTGTCTACCGAGCAACAGGCGTCTCCGGATTTCATGGCTGCAGTCGCCATCAGCAGAGATCTGGGAACCGAGATAACTGAATGTGGTTTCTCCTGCTATATCCAACGAATTGGTAGGTGTAGTTGCCATAATTTTCGTTTTCTTCACATTCAGCCTAAGACCGGCCTTTTCACTTTCGTCTTTCACCTTCGGCAAGAGTGTTCTCAATTCTTCTTCACTTTCTGCCAACAGGATCGTATCAGGTTGTTTACATTTATTCCAGCTATTTTAATTCCTATTTCTCGTTCATCTAGCCTCGCATTCCTCATAACATGTTCTGCATACAGATTGAATAAGTACGGTGACAATATGGACCTAAGACATCAAAATCCAAGATGAAGATCCAGCACATCATTGATGGTACTGTAATTCAAGATCCCAATCCAAGATGATTGACCATAGCATATGGGCATAGCCTTTAGTATTACCAGTACAAAATACATGTTTCATTTTTCATGGCGCTGCAGTTGCCTATTCCCACCACTCTTTCTGAGGGCCCAGGCTTACTAGGCATCCAGTGGACTAGTGAAAGGCTGATCATCATCGTGAAGCATCATAATAGATCTACCGCCTCCATGCGGAAACAAACTGACTTGCACAGTCAGATACAAGTACTAACCCATTCCTTTCTCTCAGTGCTTGTTACTAGTCATTGTGCATGCATGTATGTGTGTGTGTGTGTTTTAATGATTTTCGTTTACTCATCCCTCAGCACAAAATCTCCCTACGTAAATAGTGCTGTGTCTGACAAAACTGAGCAGCAGCTGAAATCACAACAGCACACAGACATACTCCATGATGTACCTGCCAACATGTTGAAATGGAAATCAAATCAACATCAGGAACTGTTGCTATGTTTTGAGTTTCCACTGTATCCCTCACCTGGACTGCTTAGTCAGCACACACACAAGCTCTCTGATGCAGCACATCGTAACGGAACACAGAATTACTTCGAGACTTTGAGTTTACACCATAACCAATGCCTGTACCACGCGTTGAGCCTCAGCTAATACATTTCAGAATGCTGTTATTCAACACACTCATCAATTGACTGCCAGCATACAGAAGCATGTCAGTTTAGCACCTGAAATAGACTTTAAAGTTACAGTAGAAACAGTGCATTTCTAGAGGAGGAACAAAGGTGCAGTTCGGTGATATGCAGTGGAATCATTTGTGCAGCAAGCTGAAATACTTTTGAGGATTGCATGACAGCTCCTATAAGCAGAAATTACAGATGGCATACCTAAATCTATTAGTGCACCATCTGGTTTATGTGCAGAACAATCTGAATTTAATGCATATGAAATCAATTATTTGTAAGATAGTGGACGGTGACGAATAAGGTTGATGTTGAGAAGAAAGCATGATAGTATTTTAATGATAGTAATTTATTTTCCACGGTTAACAAAGCACCAAAATGCATAATAAAGACGCATGAAAATATATAACAAGAAATAATACTTCTATAAGTTGCTGCGTGTTTTAGTCCATCACAAATATGGCTAGTGAGACTAGACAGCCCAGCTATTGAAGAGACAATCTGAGTAGTTCAGTCACTTGAAATGTCAGACAGAATTTACAGTCCAGCAGTTGATATGTTGAATAAACATAACACACTTTAACATGAGATGAAACTTAACAGTTCATCTATTGGAATGTCAGAGACTGAGACATAGACGTTCAAACATTTTTCAGTTGTTGTTGGACACAGCAGTTCATTATTAACAGAGAGGAAATGATGAATGAAAATAATATAGTTAAACGTTTTATACATTAAAATATTCATTGACATTGGATTTATTACAACAGAGATGCTCTTACTGTAGCAAAAATAGGATTGGAAATGGGAGATGCACATATAATGCAAACAGCAACTGGAAAGTATTTCGTTAACCCTCATGGCCCCATGCTGTTCAGATGATGATGCACTGCATGTTTTAGGACTAACAACCATTACAAGTTCCTGAAGATTTGAAGTAATTTTAATATTATCTGGCTTGTTTCCTTCAGATAATACGAGTACATCTTTATTTTTGCATGTAGCATCCACGAAATTTTTACCTTTAAGAAAAATCACAAATAGTTGGAAAATCATTGAGCGTGCTCAACCCATGGATCGTACATTTCTTCCCAAACGTCCAGGCCACCACACAGTGCAAACACACATTTCATGCAATGGAAATAGGTTTCCTATATTGGGATGTTAATAGCAATGCATTTCAGACGATTAAACGACCTGAAATAGCTCCCACAAACGTTGAACGTTGTGACTTCGCAGCTCTCTAGCACAAGAGGCCCACGTCCTGTTAAAAAATATTTGAGTAGTATTGACTGTGAAATCGTGTAATGAGCTGCTGTGGGGGTACGCTACACATGGCGTAGAACAGCGGACTGATAACAGCTTACATTACTAACTGATAACGTGTCTTTGAGACACAGCACACTGCTAGATGTGGAGTGCAGGGTATGTGGACACTGCATGACCTCATCTGGAGCATAGACAGCAGTAGTGCTGCTAGAGTCGAACCGTCGCAGTCTCTCGAGCCTGCAGGAAGTAACTGACGCCCAGCTCACAGCGAGGCGCTGTCGGCTCCTGGTTACGAACCAATGGAAGTAACATGGCGTGGAATGTCTGTTGATTGGCACGATGTAGTGCAAGTTCTGCAAGCGGACCTGCATGTCTTGTTTAAACAAATAAAACACCAAAACACAAGGACATTCCTCTTCCATTCCTATCCTAGAAGACACGGCAGTGACAAATATTTAACAACCATATATGTTTACACTAGAGATCTAAACAGTGGTCTAGTTCTGACAAACCGTCGGTTTACCATTATTTTATACTCCAGGTTCAATTTCTGTTCATTTTGAATTTTTGAATTTTCCGAAACTTAGAACAAGTGTATTTTTGGAACATTTTGCCGTATAAACTTAGGGGAACTGGGCTCTTGTGTTTCAAGCTTAAGGTGTCGATCTGTGACGACAAAAGAGGGAGGGGGTGAGAGAATTGTTTGAAAATATGACAACTATACTTACGGTAAGTAAACTGCAGTGTCATAGGAGTGGAGAAAAACCAATGACTTTTAGGATTCATTACCTCTGTCGGTAAAAACGGAACCCTTACAGCATCACTTCGTTGTTTGTCCATCTGGCTGTCTGTCTGTCTCTCCGACTCTTAAAAACCCTTTTCCTCAGGAAAGGGTAGGCGTGTCAGGTTGAAATTAATGTCACATGCTAACGTCTATAGTCCCTTGGCGGTGCAATAAACGATAGCTTCTAAGTAAATGCAATCAAAAGATATGGTCATTTATGTCACATATTTTGATGCGTGCAAACTCACTGATCAAATATTATAGGGTACTTCCCGTTGCCTAGAATGATGAACACACAAAAAAATTGTCATCTGTTGTCTGATGTCTGTCTCTCCCTCAGCCTTTTAATACCGCTATTTCTCACAAACGTGAAGACGTATCAGTTTGAAATCTACGTCACGTACTAATGTCAATGATCCCGTGGCGTGTAAGAAACCTTAGCTTCAAAGTAAATGAATCAAAAGATGTGTCCATTTATGTAACATATTTTGATAGTCTTACATTCACTCACCAAAACCCACAGGATACATCCCATTGGCCTGAAATCATGAAATTTAGCAAGAAGCAATGTGTCACACTATAATTTTCCAGAAAAGTGTTAATTTGTAATTATATCAGACGAAAATAATATTTGTTTTGTATTTTGTTATGTGACTTAAAACTCTACATTACAACATTACTGAAAATCTTAGAATTCCTGAAATCGACATCATGCTAGTATCAGTGCCAGTCCCTGACAAAAATCTTCGAGATTCTTGATTCCTATGGTGGACGAACTGTCTGTATCCATGATTAAGTTTTTACGGAACCCTCAGATGGGAGTCGTATGGGCTCTTGGCCAACTCTTCTTTTGCGCTATTTTACACTTAGGATAAGATTCTAAACTTAAAACTCAAGTGATCTGGCAACCAAGAAGGCTGCGTCAGTGAGTTGGGAGATCTGACAACCATTATGAAACTCAGCTTGCTCTTTTCTCACATGATACACTGAGAACTACGGATGAAGGGTAACAGGCATGCTCACCATCCGGAAAGCATTTGACACGGTGTCCCACTGCAGGCTGTTAACGAAGATACGAGCATATGGAATAAGTTCACAGATACGTGAGTGGCTCGAAGACTCTTAAATAATAGAACCCAGTACAGTGTCCTCGACGGCGAGTGTTCATCAGACTCAAGGGTATCGTCAGGAGTGCCCCAGGGATGTGTGATAAAAATTATTTGGTGGACAGGGTTGGCAGCAATCTGCGGTTGTTTGCTGATGATACTGTGGTATACGGTAAGGTGTCGAAGTTGAGTGGCTGCGGGAAGATATAAGACAACTTACACAAAATTTCCAGTTGGTGTGATGAATGGCAGCTAGCCCTAAATCTTGGAAAATGGAAGTTAGTGCGGATGAATGGGAAGAATAAGCCTGTAATGTTCGGTTACAGTATTACTAGTGTCCTGCTTGACACAGTCAGGTCGTTTAAATATCTGGGTGTAACGTTGCAAAGCGATATGTGGTGGAACGAGCACGTGAAATCTGCGGTAGGGAAGGCAAATGGTCGACTTCAGTTTATTGGGAGAATTTTAGGAAAGAGCTATTTTCTTGCAAAGGTGACCGCATATAGGACTCTGGTGCGACCTATTCTAAAGTACTCCTTCAGTGTTTGCGATCCGTACCGGGTCGGATTAAAGGAAGACATCGAACCATTCAAAGGCGGGAGGCTAGATTTGTTATCAGTAGGTTAGATCAACATGTAAGTGTTACGGAGATGCTTCGGGAACTCAAATGGGAATCCCTGTGGGAAAGGAGACGTTCTTTTCGAGAAACACTATTGAGAAAATTTAGAGAACTGGCATTTAAAGCTGACTGAGGAACGATGCTACTGCCGCCAATATACGTGGAGCATAAGTAACACGAAGATACGAGAAATTGGGGCTGATACGGAGGCGTACAGACAGTCGTTTTTCCCTCGCTCTATTTGAGAGTGGAAGAGGAGGGGAAGTGACAAGTAGTGGTACAGGGTACCCTCCTCCATGCACCTTTTGGTGGCTTGCGGAGTATCTATGTAGATGTAGATGTAGGTTGCACCACTATCCTTAGCGTCACCATCTAGGGCTGTGATGTCATATGGCTCAGGAAAACCCAAGAAACGTGACAACCTCGCAGAATACGCAAGGAGCTTTAGGTCCGCCATCCGGGATTTTTAACGAATAGGATACTTGTCATTTTTTTAAAATTTTCCACTTATTTAGACTTGAGGCAGATGGTTTTTAGCTATAACATAAAGAGGTGGGGAAAAAACTCTGTTACACCATCGGGCTGTTTTGAATATCTGACCAACTGTTGAATTTCCTGTTATCTTACAGTATGTGATCAAAAGTATCTGGACACCCCAAAAAAATATGTTTTTCATATTAGGTGCATTGCGCTTCCACCTACTGCCAGGTACTCGATATCAGCAACCTCAGTAGTCATTAGACATCGTGAGAGCAGAGTGGTGCACTCCGCGGAGCTCAATGACTTCGAAACGATCAGGTGTCTGGATGTCATTTGTGTCATACGTCTGTACGCGAGATTTCCACACTCCGAAACACCCCTAGATCCGCTGTTTCTGATGTGACAGTGAAGTGGAAACGTGGAGGGACACGTACAGCACAAAAGCGTACAGGCCAGCCTCGTCTGTTGACTGACAGCCCATAGTTGAAGAGGGTCGAAATATGTGATAGGCAGACACCTATCCAGACCATCACATAGGAATTCCAAACTGCATCAGCATCCACTGCAAGTACTATGACATGGATTTCATGGTCGAACGGCTGCTCATAAGCTATACATCACGCCGGTAAATGCCAAACGACGCCTCGCTTGGTGTAAGGAGCGTAAACATTGGACGATTGAACAGGGGAAGAACGTTGTGTGGAGTGACGAATCAAAGTACACAATGTGGCGATTCGAAGACAGGGTGTTGGTATGGCGAATGTTCGGTGAACGTCATCTGCCAGTGCGTGTAGTGCCAACAGTAAAATTCGGAGGCGGTGGTGTTACGGTGTAGTCGTGCCTTTCATGAAGGGGGCTTAGATTACACCCCTTGTTGTTTTGCGTGGCACTATCACAACAGAGGCCTGTATTGATGTTTTAAGCACCTACTTGCTTCCCACTGTTGAACAGCAATTCTGGAATGGCGACTGCATCTGTGAACATGATGGAGCACGTGTCGATAATGCGCGGTCCTGTGGCGGAGTGGTTACACTACAATAACATCCCTATTATAGACTGGCCTACACGGAGTCCTGACTTGTATCCTATGGAACACCTCTGGGATATTTTGACACTCCGACTTTGTGCCAGGCCTCACCGACCGACATCGATAACTCTCCTCAGTGCAGCACTCCGTGAAGAATGGGCTGCCATTCCCAAAAAACCATCCCGCCTCTGATTGAACGCATGTCTGCATGAGTGGAAGCTGTCATCAAGGCTAAGGGTGGGCCAACACCATACTGAAGTCCAGCTTTACCGATGGAGGAAGCCACTAACTTGTAAGTCAATTTCAGCCTATTCAGATACTTCTGATCACATGGAGTATAGGTAGGACAACTGGCATATGTCAAAGGGAGGCGGTGAGGTGGATGGTAGATATCTAGCTGTATCACATGACGTCGTCGATGACTTTATCAGAAATCTGGCAACAATTCACTGTGCACGAGAACGTACCCCTTACTAACATAATAAATTACTTTGTTTTCAAATTTCCCCAAATTTCTCTCTCTCTCCCCCTCGTTTTTTTTTTTTTTTTTTTCGGTGATACAGTGAGCAGCACAATTCTGTGGTAACAGAATACCATTTCCACTTTTTTGATACAAATCATTTACGTCAAAGATAGGTACATCGTTATTTCATTCTCCTGACAAACGTTAGATTTGGCACTTAAAAACGTTTTCCATTTCCACACTTGGTTTATCCTGCTGTGCTGGAAGATGCCATCACTGTCGGAAAACACATCAAGCCCGAAAGGATTCAAGTCTACCATAATAATTTTTATCAAGTCTAGGGCTGTGATAGTGTCTTTGATTACTACCAAAGGTCCCGTGAAAGGCAAGGTGAATGTTTCCAATAGCACAATATTGCTGTCACTGCCCTGCGTCCGGTCTGGAACCGCGCGACCGCTACGGTCGCAGGATCGAATCCTGCCTTGGGCATAGATGTGTGTGCTGTCCTTAGGTTAGTTAGTTTTAAGTAGTTCTAAGTTCTAGGGGACTGCTTACCTCAGATGTTAAGTCCCATAGTGCTCAGAGCCATTTGAACCATTTCAAGTGGCCTGCGTCAATGGTGGAATGCGTGTTTCAGGTAGCCATTCACTTGGATGACGGCAAATGCAACCACGACCATCCACTTAGTGTAACAAAATACGTGACTTCATCTGACCAGGTGGCAAGTTTTCACTCATCCACGGTCCAACCCCTGTGATCATGCGCCCAATCAGTGGTAAATCAAGGTGTCATTCGGTGAATAAAATGCACTGAACGCTGTGCTCTGAAAAACTTGTGCCGCCTCTCCTGCTATGCAGAACGAGCAAGATTCCAATATCCAACACCTCGTGGTTTCATTGCACTTCAGTTGCTTTCCATAGATATTCACGACAGTAGCACGCGAACAGCCAATGAAGCTTAACCGTTACCAAGAGGTCCATTCCCACGCACTGGGCCATGTGAATCTGTTCTTTCTCAAACTTGGTTATGTCGGTGGATTTCCCAGTTTGGGTCCGTATGGTTGCTAGAATGATTCATAGTTTCCTTTAGGCGTCTCTTAGCCGCAATGACCCAGGTGGTATTCAGTATTGCGGTAGGCTTTGGTCACAATGCTTTCACTCATCAGAGTATAGACGTAGACATCAGTAAAACAAAGTAATTTTGTTATGGAAGTCAGGAGGAATACCCCTTTGCAGTTGGCTACTGTGACTGCGGGCGCCGAAGTGGCCGTGTGGTTAAAGGCGCTGCAGTCTGGAACCGCAAGACCGCTACGGTCGCAGGTTCGAATCCTGCCTCGGGCATGGATGTTTGTGATGTCCTTAGGTTAGTTAGATTTAACTAGTTCTAAGTTCTAGGGGACTAATGACCTCAGCAGTTGAGTCCCATAGTGCTCGGAGCCATTTGAACCTTTTTTTTTTTTTTTTTTTTTGAGTGCGGGCGCGCGAGCAGGCAGTCGGTGACACACTAGCAGCATCGCAAAGGAGTGGGAAATTCAGTTACGATGGAGACGTGGAGTGTGCAGGACCGTGTCTGTGTGGTTACCATGAAACGAATTCAATAGTAGCGACCCAGCTAGCTTTCCACAGAGTAAACCATCGTAGGCACGGCCCGGGTAGCCTTACCATATGTCGTTGGACAACTACATGGAGCAGGGACGGGTCAGTGTGTGGCAGCAAGTCGCCTGCACGGCCTGAAATCTGAGACCACGGAAAATATCATCAATCGTGTAAGGGCATCGATTCAAACAAGCCCTTGACGATCGCTTACCGCAGATCGCAGACACTAAACATGAACTACAGCAGTATACGGCGCATTTTACACCCAGATTTGCAAGCGCGGCCCTGCAGGATATAGATCGTGCAACGCTTAAGGCCCATCGACAAGGTCACACGTGTGACACAGGTTCGTGAAAATGTAGAAAATGTAGACGGTTACACCAGCAACAGTTGATAGCTTGATGATGATTGACGGGCCACACTTGTTATTGTCTGCAGTAGTTAACAAGTCTCAGGCGCTGCCGTCATGGACTGTGCGGCTGGTCCCGGCGGAGGTTCCAGTCCTCCCTCGGGCATGGGTGTGTGTGTTCGTCCTTAGGATATTTTAGGTTCAGTAGCGTGTAAGCTTAGGGACTGATGACCTTAGCAGTTAAGTCCCATAAGATTTCACACACATTTGAACATTTTTAGTTAACAAGCAAAATTGGTGCTTTGGGGGCACTGAGAACCTACATCAAGCCCATGAACAGGCGCTGAACAGCCGGAAATTAACGGTGTGGAGTAGACACACCACAACTGGGGTCGTCGGTCCATATTTCTTTCGGAACGACAGTAGAGCAATATGTACTGTGACTTTCAAGCCATATGTGCCCATGAATCGGAATTTTGTCGCCCCTGTGCTAGGACAGCATGCCCGTTCAATCACGTGGTATCATCAGAACGGTGTAACTGGACATACCATCAGTCTGTCAATGGACGAACTGCATGAACGCGCTCTGCAAAGCTCCAGGTGCGGGAGGCCAACATCCGGAGAGAAGTTGCCGGTATTTCAATTGCTGCAGTGGAGAATACTTTGAGTAGCAGCTTCATAGCTCGCCTGCATGAGTGCTACGATAAAGGTTGCGCTCATCTGAGTGATCTTACCTTTAAGAAATGAGTGCAGTATTATATCTCCATT
Source organism: Schistocerca cancellata (assembly GCF_023864275.1). NCBI lineage: Eukaryota > Metazoa > Arthropoda > Insecta > Orthoptera > Acrididae > Schistocerca > Schistocerca cancellata. The sequence continues at coordinate 173,824,836 of NC_064631.1, forward strand.
TCTTATTTGTTGACATGAAAACGCATTTGATAGCGTTAGTGTTTTAGAAGACAATTACATAATTGGACATCTTTGACAGATTATCATTAGTTGAGCTGGTAATAAAGGGTGCGAAAGCGTAAGGGAAAGCAAATAACATAATGACAAAGAGCTTTAACTTATCAAGAAGAGAAAAAAAGAATCATTTTAAATACCTTTAAATTCACTTGTTGCATCTCCTAACGAAATATCGTGATAGTGACTCATATAACACCTCACTAGCTAAAAATGATCGGATTACTCTGGTGAATTCACAATGCATAAGTTGTTTTCTTCAATAATTTTGACAGAACATTCTTAATACAACAGAGTGTACTGTGATAACTAAAATTTCGAAATTGGCTTGAAGACGACAATACATGGACGTCGCAGCACAATAACACTTAGCTTAACAAATTTGTTTTTAGATGATTTCAGCAGAATAAAGCTTTCAGACTACTGAAACACACTATGAAATATCAGCTCCTGAAAAACACTGAAATACTGCACACCAAACGATCATCACCCAATGATATAGCAGCACAGGAAATTTCCTTCAATATTTCAGTACCATCATCTTCGTCATCATCATCATCATTTAAGACTGATTATGCCTTTCAGCGTTCAGTCTGGAGCATAGTCCCCCTTATAAAATTCCTCCATGATCCCCTATTCAGTGCTAACATTGGTGCCTCTTCTGATGTTAAGCCTATTACCTCAAAATCATTCTTAACCGAATCCAGGTACCTTCTCCTTGGTCTACCCCTACTCCTCCTACCCTCTACTGCTGAACCCATGAGTCTCTTGGGTAACCTTGCTTCTCCCATGCGTGTAACATGACCCCACCATCTAAGTCTGTTCGCCCTGATTGCTAGATCTATAGAGTTCATTCTCAGTTTTTCTTTGGTTTCCTCATTGTGCACACCCTCCTGGCATTGTTCCCATCTACTAGTACCTGCAATCATCCTAGCTACTCTCATATCCGTAAACTCAACCTTATTGATAAGGTAACCTGAATCCACCCAGCTTTCGCTCCCATACAACAAAGTTGGTCGAAAGATTTAACGGTGCACAGATAACTTAGTCTTGGTACTGACTTCCTTCTAGCAGAAGAGAGTAGATCGTAGCTGAGCGCTCACTGTATTAGCGTTGCTACACCTCGCTTCCAGTTCTTTCACTATGTTGCCATCCTGTGAAAATATGCATCCTATGTACTTGAAAACGTCCATCTGTTCTAACTTTGTTCCTCCTATTTGGCACTCAATCCGTTTATATCTCTTTCCCACTGCCATTACTTTTGTTTTGGAGATGCTAATCTTCATACCATAATCCTTACATTTCTGATCTAGCTCTGAAATATTACTTTGCAAACTTTCAATAGAATCTGCCATCACAACTAAGTCATCCGCATATGCGAGACTGCTTATTGTGTGTTCGCCTACCTTAATCTCACCCAGCCAGTCTATTGTTTTCAACATATGATCCATAAATAATATGAACAACAGTGGAGACAGGTTGCAGCCTTGTCCTACCCCTGAAACTACTATGAACCATGAACTCAATTTACCGTCAACTCTAACTGCTGCCTGACGATCTATGTAAAGACCTTTAATTGCTTGCAAAAGTTTGCCTCCTATTCAATAATCACGTAGAACAGACAATAACTTCCTCCTATATGCCTTTTCTAGATCTATAAAACATAGATACAATTCCCTGTTCCATTCGTAACACTTCTCCATTATTTGCCGTAAGCTAAAGATCTGGTCCTGACAACTTCTAAGAGGCCTAAACCCACACTGATTTTCATCCAATTTGTCCTCAACTAATACTCGCACCTTCCTTTCAACAATACCTGAGAAGATTTTACCCACAACTCTGATCAAAGAGATACCTCTGTAATTGTTACAATCTTTTCTGTTTCCATGTTTAAAGATTGGTGCGATTACTGCTTTCGTCCAGTCTGATGGAACCTGCCCCGACACACAGGCCATTTCAATTATCCTGTGTAGCCATTTAAGACCTGACATTCCACTGTATTTGATGAGTTCCGACTTAATTTCATCCACCCCAGCCGCTTTATTGCACTGCAATCTATTGACCATTTTTTCCACTTCCTCAAATGTGATCCTAATTCCATCATCATTCCTGTCCCGTTGTACATCGAAATCTGAAGCATTACTGATCGTATTTTCACCTACATTGAGCAACTCTTCAAAATATTTCTTCCATCTGCCCAAGGCATCAACAGGATTCACCAGCAGTTTTACTGACCTGTCCAAAATACTTGTCATTTCCTTCTTACCTCCCTTTCGAAGACTGCTAATTACACTCCAGAATAGTATTCCAGCAGATTGACCCAAAGTCTCCAACCTGTTTCCGAAGTCTTCCCAAGATTTCTTCTTGGATGCTGTAATTATCTGTTTGGCTTTGTTTCTTTCTTCAATACAACTTTCTCTGTCTACCTGAGCTCTAGTATGTAGCCATTTTTGATATGCCTTCTTTTTCCTTTTACAGGCTGCCTTGACTGTGTCATTTCACCAAGCTGTTTGCTTCATCCTACCTTTACACACTACTGTTCCAAGACACTCTTTGGCCACTTCTAGTACTGTGTCCCTGTACCTTGTCCATTCCTTTTCCAGTGACTGCAATTGACTACATTCAACTAACTGGTACCTTTCTGAGATCACTGTTATGTACTTGTACCTGATTTCCTTATCCTGAAGTTTCTCCACTCTTATCCTCCTACACATGGACCTGACCTGCTGCACTTTCGGCCTCACAATACCAATTTCACTGCAGATTAAATAGTGATCAATGTCATCAAAGAATCCCCTGAATACACGTGTGTCCCTCACAGCCTTCCTGAATTCCTGATCTGTTATTATATAGTCAATGACAGATCTGGTTCACCTGCCTTCCCAAGTATACTGGTGAATGTTCTTGTGTTTAAAAAAGGAGTTTGTGATTACTAAGCCCATACTGGCACAGAAATCCAAGAGTTGTTTCCCGTTCCCGTTGGCCTCTATATCCTCTCCAAATTTACCCATAACCTTTTCATACCCTTCTGTTCGATTTCCAATCCTGGCATTAAAATCACCCATGAGCAGAACACTGTCCTTGTCCTTTACTCTAACAACTACATCACTGAGTGCGTCATAAAAACTATCCATCTTATCTTAATCTTTCCATTCACAATGTGAATATACTGACACAATCCTAATTTTCTTGCTAGACACTGTCAAATCTATCCACATCAGTCGTTCGTTTACATACCTTATTGCAACTACGCTGGGTTACATTTCTTTCCTGATGAAAAGCCCTACACCCCATTGTGCTATTCCTGCTTTGACTCCTGACAAGTAGACCTTATATTCTTCCACTTCCTCTTCTTTCTCACCCCTTACCAGAATGTCACTAACAGCTGAAACGTCCAACCCCATCTTACTTGCAGCCTCTGTCAGCACTACCTTCTTCCCAGAATAGCCCCCATTGATATTAATAGCTCCAAATCTCGTTACCATTCGTTTGCCGAATCGTATCTTAGGAGTCCCTGGTTTGTCAAATACAGGTGGGACTCCGTCACCTCCAAAGGTCCGAGGCATTATGCTCTGATTATTGCCAGCATCATATTTATAGTACCAGGGAAGCAGGTTGCTAGCCTTACTTGCCCCAGGTCCCATTGAGTTTTACCCCTAACGGTTGTGGGACTAACCGGTGGATTTGGTAGTCTTTGCCGTCTGAGCACAAAGGTGACCACGACTCGGAATACGTCCGAGATGCCCAGCCTTATTCCAAAGTAACTGGTATCCCGACTGTCAGGACCACTTACTTGGCCATTCATACGTTTCCCGTGGTTCATGAACTAGGACATGACACCAGGAACCCACACCATGAACCACAGTACCAGTAATGAAAAAAATATTTCTTTCAAATAAAAATAGGCTGATGGCCTGATATACACTCATGCTCATAAATTAAGGATAATTGCAGAATGCGGTGCCACACAACGTGGCACTACACAAAACTGGGATTTATAGCATAGGAACATAGGGAACACACACGAAATAGATCTGTAAGTCCTCGGTATTGGTGATAAGTTGAAAAAACGGTCCCGAAACACATGTGCTACGAAACGCCGCTGTTTCCTGCGCATGTACCCCGATATCAATATGGGATATGATCACCGTGCACATGTAGACAGGCCGCACAACAGGTTGGCATACTCCGGATCAGGTGGTCGAGCAGTTGCTGGGGTAGAGCTTCCAATTCTTACATCAATGCCTGCTGGAGCTCCTGAAGTGTCCTAGGACTTTGAAGACGTGCAGCGATACGTCGACCGAGAGCATCCCAGACGTGCTCGATAGAGTTTATGTCTGGAGAACACGCAGGCCACTCCATTCGCCTGATATCTTCTGTTTCAAAGTACTTCTCCACGATGGCAGCTCGGTGGGGCCAAGCGTTACCGTCCATCAGGAGGAAGGTGGGACCCATTGCACCCCAGAAAAGCTGGACATACTGGTGCAAAATGACATCCCGATACACCTGACATGTTACAGTTCCTCTGTTAAAGACATGCAGGGGTGTACGTGCACCAACCATAATCCCACTCCAAACCATCAAGCCACGACCTCCATACAGGTCCCTTTCAAGGACACTAAGGGGTTTGTATGTGGTCCCTGGTTCACGCCAGATGAAGGCCCGGCGAGATTCACTGTTCAACCTATACCTGGACTCGTCCGTGAACAAAACGTGGGACCACTGTTCCAGTGACCATGTACTGTGTTGTTGACACCAGGACTTACGGACTTTCCTGTGACCAGGGGTCAGTGGAATGCACCTTGCAGGTCTCCGGGCGAATAAACCATGTCTGCTCAGTCGTCTGTAGACTGTGTATCTGGAGACAACTGTTCCAGTGGCTGCGGTAATGTGCCGAGCAGGGTTACCTGCAGTACTCCATGGCCGTCTGCGGGCTCTGATAGTGAGATATCGATGTTCTTGTAGTGTTGTACACTGTGGACGTCCCGTACTGTAGCGCCTGGAATCGTTGCCATAAACTTGAGATCACACTTTGTGGAACACGGAGGGTCTGTGCTACGACCTGCTGCGTTTCACCAGCCTCCAGTCGCCGTAGTATTCTACTACTCATAACATCAATATGTGTTCTTTGAGCCATTTTCAACATACAGTCACCATTACCACGTCTGAAAACGTCTGCACACTAACTTGCTGCACCGTACTCTGAGGCACCAACACACATTTCCGTATGTGGACTGCTGCCAGCGCCACCGTGCGACGACCGCAGGTCAAATGCACCGCGTGGTGCACCGAGGTCATCTAAGCCAGCAAACCGCGCGCCAGAGCGTTGTTTCACCACGTATCAGCATATCCTTATTTTATGAGCTTGAGTGCAGTTGTTAGTTAATTTAGGTTTACTTATGAATTTTTCAACAAAACAACATTTCATACGAGTGTACTAAATTCTGTTACGTATTAATGATCCTCGGTCGTGCAAATAGGGATCTCGAAATTGGGAACGTATCCCAGGTAATAGTGTTATAGATCAATAGTGTTAAGTCTAAAACCCACAACCTACAAAGATGCAAAACAGTAAGTTATAGGCAACTTCGTGTTTCAGAAGAGTCACTAGGATATACAGTTTAAATTACTGATCGGTCTAAGAATCATTCATATGGTCTCAAGATGCTGGCGTCATCGAACTCCCCACATCCGAAGTTTGCAACTACTCATCAATATAGTGTAGAGTTTTCTTCTCTGTCCGCTAAAACCTACGAGAGACACGTTTGCGATAAAGGCATATGCCGTTAAAATGTGCCTCACAAATGCACGCGAATGCAGTCCACCATTTCCGAATCCACCCTACGGAAGAAACCTGCTTATAACAACTCGTCCAGAAGCCAATTCAATTCCGTGTCTGCGAATTGCACTCTCTAGCGCACACCAAGTTCGGAAGTCGTTGTTAGGGAAACTCACCAGTCTGAAACTTTACAATTCTGTTTGCCAAATAGGTATTACGATAGGTACATAGTAGTGCTATAAGCAGTGATTTCTTATAAAGCTTGCTGAGTTTCGTAATGCATTGACACGGTACTCAACTGCAGACTGTTAACGAAGATCCGGGCATATCGATTAGGTCCTCAGAAATGTGAGTGGCTCGAAAACTGCTTACATAATGGAACCCAGTACGTTGTTCATGACGGTGAGTGTTCATCAGAGATAAGTCTATCACCAGGAACGCCCAAGTGACGGCGTTAAGACCGCTCTTACTCTCTGTATATGTAAATCATCTGGTGGACGTGACGAGCAGCAAACTGCGGCTTTCTGATGATAGTGCTGTGATGTACGGAAAGACGTCGTTAACTGGCTGTAGGAGGGTACAAGATAGCTTAGACAAAATTTTTTCGGTGTGATGAATGGCAGATGAGTTGGAAAACAATCTCGTAATGTTAAAATGCGGGATTTGTATTGTCCTGCATGACACCGTCACATCGATTAAATACGTAACGTAACGTTGCAAGGCGGTTTGAAATGGAAGAAACGCATAAGAGCGGTGGTAGACAGCGTGAATAGTCGACTTCGGCTTATTGGGAGGATATTAGGAAAGTATAGCTCACTCATAAAGGAAACCATGAATAGAATCCTAGTGCGCCGTTTTCTTGAGTAGTTCTCGAGCCTTTTGGCTGCCCACCCTGTCGGATTAAGGGAAGTCATAGAACAAACTCAAAAAGGAGCCGCTAGATTTATTACTGGTACGTTCGGTCAACACGCGTGTATTATGAACTCGAATCGGATGCCGTGGAATGAGGACGACCCTTTTTACGTGAAACACTATTGGGAAAATTTAGAGAACCGGGGTTTGAAACTGACTGCAGGATGTTTTTACTGCCGCCAACGTGCATTTAGCATAAGGATTGCGAAGATAATGTAAGAGACATTAGGGCTCGTATTATTGTGAGTGCAATAGGAAACGAAATGACTAGTAGAGGCAGAACGTACCCTGTGCCACGCACCATATGTTGGCTTGCGAAATATGTATGTGGACGTAGATGTAGATGTGGACGCAAAATGCATAGGAAGCCATAAGTCTCACGTTGTTACTTTGTATTTGAGAAACAAAACAAACGCACAATAATAACGAAAACACTGTACAGCCCGGCCGAAATCACTTGTAGCCATCAAGATTACGTTGCATAAAAGCCAGGCCAGGATCCCGAAGCAATGTGTAGGCGCAACAGCAGCAGTTAACGTGCACTGGAGGGTGTATCAGAGCACCAGCGGCTCCATATATACACTCATGCTCATAAATTAAGGATAATGCTGATACATGGTGAAACAACGCTCTCGTGGGCGGTTTGCGGGTTTACATCACCTCTGGGTATGACCATGCGGTGCATTTGACCTGCGGTTGTCGCGCGGTGGCGCTGGCAGCAGTCCACATACACAGAGGTGTGTTGGTGCATGTCAGAGTACGGTGCAACGAGTAAGTGTGCAGACATTTTCAGACCTGCTAATGGTGATGTGTGTTGAAAATGGCTCAAAGAACACATATTGATGACGTTATGAGGGGTAGAATACTAGGTCGACTGGAGGCTGGTCAAACACAGCAGGTCGTACCACGAGCCCTCCGTGTGCCACAAAGTATGACCTCAAGATTATGGCAACGATTCCAGCAGACAGGAAACGTGTCCAGGCGCTACAGTACGGGACGTCCACAGTGTACAACATCACAAGAAGACCGATATCTCACCATCAGTGCCCGCTGACGGCCACGGAGTACTGCAGGTAGCCTTGCTCGGGACCTTACCGTATCCACTGGAACAGTTGTCTCCAGACACACAGTCTACAGACGACAGAACAGACATGGTTTATTCACCCGGAGACCTGCAAGGTGCATTCCAATGACCCCTGGTCACAGGAGAGCCCGTAAATCCTGGTGTCAAGAACACAGTACATGGTTGTTGGTACTGTGGCCCAAGTTATGTTCACGGACGAGTCCAGGTAGAGTCTGAACAGCGATTCTTGCCGAGTTTTCATCTGGCGTGAACCAGGAACCAGGTAGCAACCCCTTAATGTCCTTGAAAGGGACCTGTATGGAGATCATGGTTTGATGGTGTGGGGTGGGATTATGATTGGTGCACGTACACCCCTGGATGTCTTTGACAGAGGAACTGCAACAGGTCAGGCGTATCGGGACGTCATTTTGCACCAGTATGTCCGCCTTTTCAGGGGTGCTGTGGGTCCCACCTTCTTCCTGATGGACCATGCTTTCTGGTCGACTATCCAAACTATCCTCGGGATGCGACACAACAGCATTGATTTCAAGCGGGAAGTACTACTTTGCTTATGTCTGGAATAAATTGATTAATTGTTTTAAAGGTAACTTCTCACAGCAAAGAAATAAATATTACAGAATTGATTCTCCTGAGAAATCGCGACATAAGAACACCTAAATCAGAAAGGAAGAAAGATTAGGATTCAGCCTCCAATCAAAGAGGTCTGTAAAGACGGAGCGAAAGCTAGCACTGGGAGTGAATAAGACAGGACACTGGCTGTGTCCGCTATTTGAGAAAAAGGCGAAGGAAGAATGAAGTCATGTATCTCACTCAGGAGAAATAAATATTTCGCAAATCTGTTACATATGCGTAAGGCAGAAAGCACTTTATAACGTGAATAAATTCTTTGAAATGCATTGACCGTAAGACAGTCAGATAAGATTAGTGATATAAATTTCATTACAGTGAAAGCAACATAAGAAACTGTTAACGATGTTTTCGGCAAATCATTTAGTGGTTTTTTGAAAACGGATTCTTAATTTTAAGGAACAACACTATATTCAGTTCTGACAATAAATTGTTAACAATATTTTTCCAAGAATTATTTAGTGGTTCTCTGGAAACGGACTCTCTTAATTTTGAGAAAGCAGACACTAATAAGTTCAGTTCTGTACAACAAGTACCAATAACTGATGCATCACGTGATCATGAGTCAGTAAACAAGGCAGATTGTCCAGATATTTTGATTTGCGTACTGATGAAAACTTGGGCGGGAAGAATATATCACCACCAATTTATACTGTACATACAAATTACTGCATGTAAATTACTGAGTTGCTCAAACAATTAAGTCCAACTACTTTTTATCTTCGTATAATTGCTTGTCTCGGAAACAAATTAGTCATCATCGTAGAACATTTTTGCATAGTTCCACTCACTATCGTCATACGGAATAATTTTCTGCGGTAACTCACCACTCAGAAAAGTATTGGCTGCAGAAAAGCAAAAAGTAAGAATAATATGTAGTGTTCAGCCGCGTTCGTCTGATAGGTCTCTCTACAAATGCATTTTAAGTGCACCTTCACAAAACACCACTTTCATTAATGTCGTACGTTCACTGACACATCGGACAACCAATAGATGTCAGTTTCCGTAATTCTCGTCATGCCCCCATTGAGTAACTTTGATATGGTACTTAACTTATTTTATATTGGCTTTGTTGTCTTCTTGAGGTTATGTTTGTTGTACCGAGCTTCTGCGGTACAAAGAAATCTGGAACATTCCAAAATCGCAAAAGTTCAATGGGTGAATAATTGTTACATTACAAAAAATCCTTCATTCTAGCTTCTGTATTTTTAACACTCGAACAGCTGATACGTAACTGTCATTCTTCCGCAGTAATATAATCTCCACTTGCTCACATGCAAAATTCCAACCATCCGCTACGACTACACGAGCATGTCTTTTACCGACAAACTAGAGATTAGAGAGATACAGTTACGGGCAGAGAATCTAATAATTTACATTGCTGGCAACGGAGGCACTGTAAATTGACTTATTTCATATAAATAGAAAACAAATTAGTGAAAATATAGTTGTAAATAACTTTATAAAATTTACTTACAACCGTTACTTGTTAATTAATATCAAAATTATTCTGTTCATATCCAAGTAAAGCAGAAGTTCAAAAAGTATATAGTTTACATTGAAGTCGATTTACATCAAGTTCTCACTTTTTTACAAACTAAATGATCGATATTCGCCAGAATTTAAGTGTTTCTAATATGCAATAGGTTTTATTACACAGGTTACATCACAATACTCTCCAGTGAACTGGTATTTAATAATTCACCACAATTTGAGAAGAATAGCTATGCCAATATCAACAATACTAGAGTGGAAAAAATGGCCAGGTTCGAGGAGGACTCGCACTCCGAGGATTCCGTACAAAATTAATTACGTGTGTAGACAGTTCATCCATCCCTAGAGTCGAGACTCTCGACGAATTTTCCCTGTTATGGCGATTGATATTAGCAAGATGTTGATCCCGGGGATTCCAAGACTTTCGGGAAAGTTTTAATTTTAAGTCTGAAGTCGGATAACAAATAAATATTTTTTCAAGTGGTGAAATTACGAAACAAGGATTTTCTGACTTCTCTCTTATTTGTGCTGCGAAACTAGGCTTCTTTCAAATTTCATGATGACCCTACAGGTTTTAATGATTGAATTTACGAGTATCAAAATTTGTGACGTAAATTTATTGCAATGACTTAGAAACATAGTGGTTTTACACCACTAAGGGACTGTAGACCTTATTATGTGACACAAATTTCAATTTGATACCCGTAACCACTCCCGAGAAAAGTGTTCCGAACAGGCGGACAGACAAACAGGAAGAAGGACAACAAATTTATCTTACAAATATTTCGTTTTTACCGACTGAGCTACGGAACCCTAAAGATGAGCTTTATTGCACGTTATTAAAGCCAACAGTGGCACAGAAAGGACTTCAATATCCTTCAAAAAGCTTTTTAACCGTTTAACGCTTTATAAAAAATATGACAGGTAGCACTTATTTTTAAACCCAATCTAAAATCATTTCGTCTGGACAACTCCTCCTACTGCATAGACAAATTTGTATTGAGTAACTGGCAGCCTTATCAAAATAAAACTTAGTATTAAGTGTAGGTGTATGAGTAATACTGAAAGATAATTTAAAAAATGGTTCAAATGGCTCTGAGCACTATGGGACTCAACAACTGAGGTCATCAATCCCCTAGTACTTAAACCTACTTAAACCTAACTAACCTAAGGACATCACACACATCCATGCCCGAGGCAGGATTCGAACCTGCGACCGTAGCGGTCACGCGGTTCCAAACTGAAGCGCCTAGAACCGCACGGCCACACCGGCCGGCCGAAAGATAATATGTTCATGATAAATTTCGGCCAGTGTGCCATTATCTACGAACTAGTAAATAACCAATTGCAGTCATTCCCTGAAACTAATCATGTGTACCTACCCTGTAAGCTGCCTATTTTCACATCATTTCGATAAAAAAAAAAAACTCGTTCCACTGATCTAGGGAAGTTTTCACGTCGTCCCATAACATTGTGCTATGGATGAAATAAATCTCTTCATGAATCAGACAGCTGACTTTTTCAAAAACCAGTGACGTCAAGACTTCTAAGTGTTGGAACCTTCCATGTATCTGACAGCAGAGGAAAGACGGCCATTAATGACCTGTCTTCTAAACAGCCTTGAAGAAACAACCTTCTGTTTCTGAGGGTTTACAGTGGCGCCCCTGTTTGCAGCTGCGGGGCTTGAGGACGCCGTTCTCCATAATGATATCTGATTGTGGCGCGGCTCCGATGATGAGACTGCAAATGTCGTCCGTGCGCTCGAGATAAGCCGAGGCAGCGCAGAGCGCAGAGCGCGCCTGTCACACAGGCAACCCGCCGACTACTGGCGCCGGCTGGGCTGCCGGCACAACGGGCGCCGCCGTCACCCGCCTGTTGGCTCTCAATGGCCGCCTATCGCGTCCTCGCCCTGTGTACTCCACACAGCGGGCCGGCGGAGCGGAGCAGAGGGAAGGGAAGGGACGGGAAGGCGCCTCGAGTGGAATCTCTTCGCCCGTCTCTAGCGCTGCTTTTGAGTCTGATGACAAAAGGAAGGAGAGCGGAGGGGCCGTACTACCTGTTGTCACCAGCCGTCGGCGCAGTGTGGTATTCTCCAGCTGCTGGTATCAAGCTTATTCCCGCACCTAACATTTAAAAGAGACGGAGACCGCATAAATGATTTCCAATAACCCTAAATTAAAGTAATGACAAACGAAAAAAATTAAATTTCACAGAGCTCAGACGTTACTCATGACATTTCCTCCAGTCTCGTCAGACATCCTATCAATCCTACAGGCAGATCGCTTCCAGAGCGTATTTTCGACCGAAATCCTCTGTCGACACTGGTAAACAATGATGACTTTTTAATTGTAAAATTATACTTTCTATCTGCGTTTCACACTCTTGAAGTGTACTGCAATATGTTAATTCTTCCAGAAAAGTTTATCCTAAAAATAAGAATACCATCTTCCTTTGACACACGAACGTAGCATAACATCGCAATTACTTCAGTAGTTAGGTCAGCTGTCTCCGCACCAACGACTTTTTTGCAAAACGTTGCGCTGAAGACAGAAACGTTGTGTTACTGAGATGTAGTACTCTGCAAGGTAAAATTGATTATTAATGTATATTACATAATTTGTGTAACATTCAATATTGCCTGTGTCTAAATTATAGGCAATAGGCTACTATTGAATGGAATAAATCAATAAACCAATAAAATAAATAAATACTTAGTTCGCGTCCTTGATAGGTCTCTAACTCCATTACAAAGTATATCCTTCCATTATGCGAGGGGTGCTCAATTAGTAACGCAAAACATTTTTTCGGCCAATTTAGGTTGAAAAAATGTTGAATTTTTCGTCAGACTTCATGGAATATTCCCGCTTCACCCCTACACATTCATGAAATTCCGATATGTGGCGGTGCTGTATATAACCTTCAAAATGACAACTGTAACGGAGGTACGTACCAAGCAGATAGCTGTCATTGAGTTCTTTTTGGCGGGAAACCACAGCATCGCAGATATTCATAGGTGGTTGCAGAACGTCCATAGACAAAAGCACGGCGAGTCGTTGAGCGAGGTGTCTGTCATCATCGCAGCCACGTCCCTCAAACCTGTCAGATCTGCCACGTGACAGCCACCCGCACACAGCTGTGACTCGTGCAATGTTGGAACGTGCGGACGCTCTCTTTGGAGGTGATCTACGGATCACAACTAAACACATCGTTGCACAACTGGAAGTCTCTGTTGGTAGTACGGACACATTCGTCCACAATTCGGGGAACTCAAACGTGTGTGCCTTCTGGATTCCTCGCCGCCCAATAGAAGACCATGAAGAACAAGGGAAGATCATCTGTCCGGAGTTGCTTGCGCGCTATGAGGCTGATGCGATAAAACATGGATTCATTACTTGGAATCGGAAACAAAGCGGCAATCCATGGAGAGGCGCTCCCCACCTTTCGTCTGAAGGAAACTTTCAAAGCCATACCTTCAGCCGGTAAAATCATGGCAATGGTCTTCTGGGACTCCAAAGGGGTTCTTCTGCCGGATGGGGCAATGATCAACTCTGAAGTCTCTTAAGCTACCCTCAGGAAATTGAAGAAAGAATTTCAGCGTATTCCTCACCACAGAAATGCATATGAACTTCTCCTTTTCTAAGACAACGCAAGGCCTCACACAAGCCTGAACAACCGAGATGAGGTCACAAAACTTCATTGGACTCTTCTTCCGCATCCACCCTACAGCCCGAGGCTCGTACCTTCCGACTTCCATCTTTGTGGCCCGATGAAGGATGCACTCCACGCAAAGGAACACATAGCTGACGGGGAGGTTACTGATGCATTAAGACGTTGTCTCCAACGTCGACGAGTAGTGGCACCATGCGGGCATACAGGCATGCAGATGGCGTAAGGGAGTCTCATCAAACGGAGATTTTGTTGAAAAATAAGAGTTTTGGGTCAATAAAGTGGGGAATAGTATGGTTCATTGGAATCCTGAATAAAACCACCTGCTTTCGGAAAAAAAACGCGTTGCGTTACTTATTGAACACCCATCGTACACCGGTGTGCAATACTTAAGCACGGATGATGCATCACTGCCGAGTAACACAACTCGATGAAACTTGAACTATACATAGACTGAACTGCTACGACGAAACTGCTGCAACAAAGTACAGTAGGCAACTGAAGGAAATAGGCAATGAGGCGAGCAGAAATCACACTTTTACTCAAAAACAATAATTACACCGACTTCACATCGATTTATGATTGTCCCCAGTATGATACAAACGGCGGGGGATGGTTCTTAATAAGACGTGTGATCACCGGAACGGCAGTGCGTGCTCTGTAGCGTGCTCCCGTGCTGGCTACAACGTTGTAAGGAGGTCTTGAGACAGGGCGTTGCATTCCAGCATCAGTGCGGCTGACAACTTCTGCACGGCCGTTGATGCCTGTAGCCGTGCTGACGTAAGTCTCCCGAAGGCATCCCGCAAGTTCTCGATGGGAATTTAAGGCGGAGGAACGGGAAGGAGAGTCTCATCCATTTTACGAATATCATCACTCCTCCATCGTTCCTATGTGGCATTATTGCAGTACATCATATGTTCGACAGAACAGACACCACTAAAATAGATATACATTTCTGTAGCAGCCTGACGGCTCTCAACTATTCTTTAAGCGCGGATGCACTAATGCAGTCCGTACTCGTACAGGTATCAGTAATCTGCGAGTAGTTGTTAATGGTCGAGGAACTTTGCACTGCAAAGTACGATAAGTGGGAAGTTTGAGTCGGTTAGGGTCCATGTCCAGCTGGCTGAAACGGTTGAGACAAACACTCATAAGAAAACGTAAATCCGAGTTCGAGTCTCGGTCCGGCACAAACGTTCAACTTTCGCCAATGCATTATCACGCTGTCCTATGCCTGTGCGGCTCGAAGTCATGAATTCCCATCCACCTCTTCCCTTTATTTCGCCATCCTCTATTTCATATAGAAAAATGGCTTGTAACAGGGAGCGATCAGTCTTAGGGCCCGTAAATTGGACCGAGTATATCTCCTGACGGGAAAAGTCCACAACCCAACCACAATATTATTGTATTTAGTCTCCTGTAACCGTTATCGGATACACACGGTGATGTTACAGTAAACAAGTGCAGTGGTGACTAAAGAAAACGTACCGTAGTGTCTATGGTTTCCAGTCAGTTGTGCATATTCCCTCAAGTGATTTAATGTGTTACTGTGAAATATCATCAGTAGTGCAGTGCGGTGTTATTCAAAATAATAAATACCCCTGAGAGCGTAAAACAGTGGAAGATGTCGCGACTATGAAAACATTGAGATGAAAAAGACCTTATATGAAAGTTGTATAGTTTTTCGAGGAGGAAAATAAGAGGAATTAGGTAATGAAACCTATACAGAAAGGAATCTTGCGGGCGACAAGATTGGTAGGGAAGTCAGGAAGAACAGTAAAATACATTCTGGAAGACTTTAAGACAGCGAGCTTGCGCTCCGTCTCTAGTGACCTCGTTGTCGACGGGACGATAAACACTAATATCCTCCTCCTCCTCCCACTTTAAGAAAGCAGGAGAAAACAGGGAAAAAAATTATGCTCCTAGAAAACAGAAAAGTAGTTTCTCTAGATGAGTTCAATAAAGCACTTATTCGAAGAAAATTTTTGGAATATTACGAGCAGAAGGAAGAAATCACAACTTCGAGAAAGCTGTTTATATTTTCAAAAACAGAGATAAATTTTAAGAGGGGGGCCCATTTCGTAAAGTTTGGAAAGAGATAGAATTTCGTTTAAAAACATGTAAAAATTAGAGAGTCATCCTAATAGAACGTTCCGACATTGTTTCTAAGTGTGTGGAATACCTGAGAGCAGTCAGATATAATCTTAAGGCGCCAAATAAACCAATGGTGTTCACGGACGAAAAGTGTGTGATCACACATTATACCAAGAAAATGTGCCGACACCATGAAGAAGTTCTGGGTGTAGTGACTAATAGCAGAGCAAGGCAAAGGAGCTATTGTTGTTCGCGCTGGAAGAGCAATGGATTTCTTAGACGGAACTGAGTTAATTTACGGTTCCCAATGCAATCACGATGATATGAATGGTGACAATTATCATAAAACTGATTCTTAACATCCCAGCTGTTAGTATTGCTGTTGTTGATAGCGCACCACATCATACATCTACATCTACATCTACATCTACATGATTACTGTGCAATTCACATTTAAGTGCTTGGCAGAGGGTTCATCGAACCACAATCATACTATCTCTCTACCATTCCACTCCCGAACAGCACGCGGGAAAAACGAACACCTAAATCTTTCTGTTCGAGCTCTGATTTCTATTTTATTTTGATGATCATTCCTACCTGTGTAGGTTGGGCTCAACAAAATATTTTCGCATTCGGAAGAGAAAGTTGGTGACTGAAATTTCGTAAATAGATCTCGCCGCGACGAAAAACGTCTTTGCTTTAATGACTTCCATCCCAACTCGCGTATCATATCTGCCACACTCTCTCCCCTATTACGTGATAATACACAACGAGCTGCCCTTTTTTGCACCCTTACGATGTCCTCTGTCAATCCCACCTGGTAGGTATCCCACACCGCGCAGCAATATTCTAATAGAGGACGAACGAGTGTAGTGTAAGCTGTCTCTTTAGTGGACTTGTTGCATCTTCTAAGTGTCCTGCCAATGAAACGCAACCTTTGGCTCGCCTTCCCCACAATATTTTCTACGTGGTCTTTCCAACTGAAGTTGTTCGTAATTTTAACACCCAGGTACTTAGTTGAATTGACAGCCTAGAGAATTGTACTATTTATCGAGTAATCGAATTCCAACGGATTTCTTTTGAAACTCATGTGGATCACCTCACACTTTTCGTTATTTAGCGTCAACTGCCACTTGCCACACCATACAGCAATCTTTTCTAAATTGCTTTGCAACTGATACTGGTCTTCGGATGACCTTACTAGACGGTAAATTACAGCATCATCTGCGAACAACCTAAGAGAACTGCTCAGATTGTCACCCAGGTCATTTATATAGTAGATCAGGAACAGCAGAGGTCGCAGGACGCTTCCCTGGGGAACACCTGATATCACTTCAGTTTCACTCGATGATTTGCCGTCTATTACTACAAACTGCGACCTTCCTGACAGGAAATCACGAATCTATTCGCACAACTGAGACGATACCCCATAGGCCCGCAGCTTGATTAGAAGTCGCTTGTGAGGAACAGTGTCAAAAGCTTTCTGGAAATCTAGAAATACGGAATCAACTTGAGATCCCCTGTCGATAGCGGCCATTACTTCGTGCGAATAAAGAGCAAGCTGCGTTGCACAAGAACGATGTTTTCTGAAACCATGCTGATTACGTATCAATAGATCGTTCCCTTCGAGATGATTCATAATGTTTCAATACAGTATATGCTCCAAAACCCTACTGCAAACCGACGTCAATGATATAGGTCTGTAGTTCGATGGATTACTCCTACTACCCTTCTTAAACACTGGTGCGACCTGAGCAATTTTCCAATCTGTAGGTACACATCTATCGGAGAGCGAGCAGTTGTATATGATTGCTAAGTATCAGCGTAATCTGAAAGGAACCTAATCAGTATACAATCTGGACCTGAAGACTTGCCCGTATCAAGCGATTTGAGTTGCTTCGCAACCCCTAAGGTATATACTTCTAAGAAACTCATGCTAGCAGCTGTTCGTGTTTTAAATTCTGGAATATTCCATTCATCTTCCCTGGTGAAGGAATTTCAGAAAACTGCGTTCAATAACTCCGCTTTAGCGGCACAGTCGTCGGTAACAGTACCATTGGCACTGCGCAGCGAAGGTATTGACTGCGTCTTGCCGCTTGTGTAATTTACATACGACCAGAATTTCTTCGGATTTTCTACCAAATTTCGAGACAATGTTTTGTTGTGGAACCTATTAAAGGCATCTCGCAATGAAGTCCGTGCCAAATTTCGCGCGTCTGTAAATTTTAGCCAATCTTCGAGATTTCGCGTTCTTCTGAACTTTGCATGCTTTTTCCGTTGCCTCTGCAACAAAGTTCAGACCTGTTTTATGTACCATGGGGGATCTGTTCCCTCTCTTACCAGTTTATGAGGTATGAATCTCTCAATTTCTGTGTCTATTATGTCTTTGAATTTGAGCCACATCTCGTCTACATTTGCAGAGTCAGTTCGGAAGGAATGGAGATTGTGTCTTAGGAAGGCTTCTGCTGACACTTTATCCGCTTTTTTAAATAAAATTATTTATTATTAAATAAATTATTTGTTATTAAATAAATTATTAAATAAAATTATTATCCACAGAAATGCATATCGCAAGAAGGACATAACTAAATGGCTCCTACAGAACAAAATCAGTTTTGCACCGAGCTTAACAAAATCGTGCGCTATAGTAACCCAAAGCCTGTTTTTAAAACGGAAGCTGTTTTTTGGTAAGGAGTATACTGTTCTGAGACACCCACCATACACCATTCTGATCTGAACCTACAGGGCTAATGAGGAACCGCGCCGGAATAGCAGAGCGGTCTAGGCGCTGCAGTCATGGACTGTGCGGCTGGTCCCGGCGCAGATTCGAGTCCTCCCTCGGGCATGGGTGTGTGTGTTTGTCCTTATGATAATTTAGGTTAAGTAGTGTGTAAGCTTAGGAACTGATGATGGTTCAAATGGTTCAAATGGCTCTGACCACTATCGGACTTAACTTCTAAGGTTATCAGTCCCCTAGAACTTAGAACTACTTAAACCTAACTAACCTAAGGACATCACACACATCCATGCCCGAGGCAGGATTCGAACCTGCGACCGTAGCGGTCGCGCGGTTCCAGACTGTAGCGCCTAGAACCGCTCGGCCACCCGGCCAGCAGGAACTGATGACCTTAGCAGTTAAGTCCCATAAGATTTCACATACACTTGAACATTTTTTTGAGCTAATGAGGAATACAAGAAACAAAATATTACAGGAAAAAGTTTCTTACATTAATTTAATTACCCAAAAATAAATAACCAAAGAGTCTTTATCTGCCGGTAATAAATCGAGTCCTCAGTTACAGTTCTGAACTCGTGTACTGTCTTTCTGAGCGAGTCGAGTCCACCAGTACCCGACAACAGACTCATGTGACGAGTGGGCTGCTGCGGAGACTCGCGAATCGAGTCTGTGTGCATACAGAGACGAAGAGTTTGGAGATGACATCACACGACTCGCTGGCGGGTATAAAGCGAGTATAGGGAACTCATTTCTGACCTCTAGCGACAGTTATCTGTCCTCTGTCACGGGAGCGCCGTTACGTGTTCCAGACTGCATATCAGTGGAGGGCAGTTATCTGTTCGGATAAGACCCAACGCTACTTATGAAACGACCGCAGAAGGTATCTGCTTTTCTAAAACTTAAAGCCTGTTGCTTAATTAGTAATGCAAGTGAGAAATAGAAGTACCATGCTGTCACTCAATAGCCAGTGGGCCTAAAGAAAGGAAAACGGAACTGTTTGTACTAAGCCAATACGATATTTGACGCTTTGGTACTGCGAGGGTCGTTCAATAAATAATGCCACACTTTTTCTTTCTCAGAACATATTTACTGTCAAGAGTCAGAATTTGGTGACAATATATATCAGCATGTCTTGTCCATGTCCTATTTTTCTACGTAGTTTCCATAACGTTGTATGGCTGTACGCCAACGTTGTGGAAGAGCATATACTCCCTGCTGGTAAAAGCTCTTGTCCTGTAACCGTAGCCATGTTTTCACTGCATGACTGACACTCTCGTCATTTTCAAAGTGTGTTCCCAGTAGAGAATCTTTAAGCGGCCCAAAGAGGGTGCTAGGTCTAGACTGTAGGGTGGATGAGGCAATGATGTCCAACCCAAATTGGCGATGTGTTCCTGGGTTCTCAGACGTGTGCGTGAGCATGCGTTATCATGCTGGAGCAAGATTTCTACTGGTTTCGTGTCCGATCGAACACGTTGGAAACGGTTCTTCAGTTTATTCAGAGACTTCACGTATCCATCTGAATTGATGGTTCACCCTCCTGGCATTACATCCACGAGAATGACGCCACCACATTCCCAGAAGACTGTCACCATGACTTTATCGGCAGAGGGGGTTGACCTGAATTCCTTCTTTTGTGGTGAATGAGGATGATGCTACTCCATGGACTGCCTTTTTGTTTCCGGCGCAAAATGGTGCACCCAGCATTAGTCCCCCGTAACGATCCGTGACAGAAAGTCTGTCTCAAAACGCACCAACATTTCAGATGAAATGACCTTTCTTTGAATCTTGTGGTCCGCTCTGAGCATTCGTGGAAACCATCGTGAGCGCCTCTTTGAATATCCGAGAGTCTCGATCATTGCAGACGCACTTCCAATGCTGACCGACGATTGTAGAGCCAATTGTCGAGCTGTGATGCGCCAGTCAGCACGAATGGTGGCATCCGCGCGATTCAGCATGTCTGGAGTAGTGGCTGTGACAGGACGAAGCGAAAGTGGCTGATCATGGAGCTCTGTGTCTGCATTTCCTGAGGCTGTAGCTTTCTTCACCCACCGCCCAACTGTTCTACTGTCAACAGCAGCATCACCATACACTGCACGCAAACGTTTACGGATGTTCATCACAAGAATTCAGTAACAGTACGCTGCTTGTGACGTGAGTCGTTTTTAGACACCATTTTGAGGCTGTACTGCGCCTCTGCCATCTGCCAGAACAGTTCGAAACTTCACCGGTGCACAGAGAAAACATCAAATGTGAAGCACCATCAAGGACGTTTGCGTATGTATATTAATGGGTTTTTAAAAAATGTGGGCCGTTACTTATTGAACGACCTTCGTATACTCTGACAGCACAACCTAAGATAAACTGGGTCAGAAAGTCAGCCGAAGAATTTCAAGGGCAATCATTTTTAATATTATTGTTGTAAATGCATATTACCGTATATTTACTTACCGACAGCACTTATAAATGGACACTACGATAAAAACAGATAAAGGTATACACGGTGATTCAGCTTAACTGTTCACCTGAGATATTTCCTATATCGTTAAAGACATCGTAATTCCGTTTTCACTCAACTGAACCTTGAAAAAACCCTTAATAAAAAACCTACAAGCTCTTTTCATAGCTATATTAATTACAGAGATATAGGTACCAACTTCACTTTTTTCAAATGGAACTAAAGTAATTTCTGTCGTTAGTATTGCAATTCTAAAAGAGACAATTAAAGCACATTATTCAGAACTATGGATTTATCTGTTTTTAATATGAAAAGGATTGGTGGCTTATGCACAAACTCACGGTTTCACACCCAATAGAAGAGGGACTATACGTCGTTTACTGAGGACTTTCTCACGACTCAAATGGGTGAAAACATAATTACGGTATCTTACACGATTCGGCAGATATTTGAGGCGAACAACTTAGCTGAATCACCCTGTGTTGGGCGAAGAATAATTAGAATCTGCGTATCTTTTAATTAAAATGTGTCCAATTAATGTGACTGTCGTACCACAATTATCGGTTACGCTGTTTACTTTTGCAGTCGTGGCAATATTCTGAACGGTACCGGTTCTTACAGCCCTGTAACTACCAATTAACTCAATTCCCATTTATTTTCGTTTATTAAAGTCACGAGAGTTGGAGCAATGTAAATTTGTACAGGGCGGTTTCAGACACGTTACGTGATTAATATGGAAACATGGGCATAAATCAGCAAGCGCAGACCGAAAGACAACAGTGCCGGTTGTGAATTCAAGAATAATTAAAACAGCACACGTAAATGAATGAACCGTAGCAAAACACTCTAATTCTACGTTAAAGAGAAACTGATACAAGTTTATTGAAACATTAAAAGTTAAGGGAATTGGAAGTTACAGCGCTCGTAATGGAAGTGTAGGCGTGTCGTCGATTCTGAACTAGAGATGGGCAAAACTGTTCTTTTCAGAGATCGGATCAGAACTGTTCGCTCCCTGAAATGAATTAGCTCTTTTTCATGACTCACCACTCATTTACAATAGAAAATAAATGGAAGGCACATTGCCCTTTAAACTTGGTTTATTCCAGTACTATACCTGTATTTTGATCTTATTTGATCCTATTTTGAAGTAACACAGATAATGAGTAAGAATTTTGTATTGTTTATTGAAATTTCCACGATATGACTAAGTTTTTGATTATTGATTTATTTTGCACTATCGTGGTTTTTTGGGTGATCAGAAAATGTTGTAACTTGAGATTTACATTAACAATATATTTGGCTATAATGTATTAAAATTTCATTAACCTCATACAAATACATCGCAAGCCATATATTTTTAAAGTGAACGTTTCCTTCCGAAGACGCCTAAAATCGCAAAATCCGTACCAGAATAAGAAAAAAATATATAAATTTGACTGTAAAACGAAAGTGTTGCATATAGCCTTATGCAGAATAAAACAAGGAAAATATTGGTGTATCACATTTTGCGATACGTTTATCGGTTCGCTCGTAATTAAAGCGTAAATTCAAGTGTCCATAATAAAATCCTATAGTAAGAGGAGTCGTCAGGAACCTAATCTGATCAGTTTAAACAAATAAAAATAAAATAAAAACAAATAATGTATACATAACATAATAATGTAATAAACATAGCAGTATTACTACGAAGAACAATATCCAGTAGAGACGAACTCCGATGCAGAATCACTGAGTCGAGCAGGTCGAGCCGCGAGCTGTATTACTGCATGAGCTAAGACCGCAGAGACCAGAGTGACACCTGAGTTGCTTTGCTCAACGCTCTGGCTAGAGTTGAGAACGGTGGGGTGAGTACTGAGTGGGCGAGTTCCGAGGGTGGGGGGAGCGGTGAACGGCCACCACTCACCCGCTCCGAGACAAATCGTCTGCTCCCTTGCGAGCAGGTTGTTGCAAGTAGTTCCTATGTTATCCGCTAGGTGGCTCTCTGTCCTGTTGCTCGTATCAACTGCCCAGAGGGCAGGACGTGCGACTGAAACGACCGCCGACAGAGTGCGATGCGAAGTTAAGCTGTGCCAGACACTGCACGCGGCAGACGAAGCACAGTGACGGCACGGCATATGTGAAACACAAAATCCAATGGGGCACTGCACAATGCAGGCAGCCAAGGTAGAAGCAGGGCAGAGGCCGGCGCTGGCTGTGTTGTGTGGCGTGAACTGTGCTGTGACCAGCAGAGGCGCTGCTGATATGCTCCGTCTCTCTCTCTCTCTCTCTCTCTCTCTCTCTCTCTCTCTGCCGTGGGAAACGTTTGGAGCTACCGTTCTTTTTTTCTGAATCACTGATTGTTCACTCCTTTGAAAGATTCAACTCTATGAATCAGTTCAAGAGCGGATCCCCCATCTCTATTCTGAACCTCTGTCCACACAGACATGTAGGTTTTCATGACGGACTTGGCCCTCCTTGGTCCTCAGCGAGTACGTTGCTATTGCCTATTCGCAAACTGCACAGCGATAACGTGACTACATCACGAGTATCTCTGTCAATCTGTTCCGTACACGTGTTGTACGAGCCCTTTGGCTGCGCTGCTTTGAAATCAAGGTGTACGCCGCGAGTGCAGTCAAAGCGACACCCGGCCACTCAGAAATGGTTCATATGGCTCTGAACACTATGGGACTTAACTTCTGAGGTAATCAGTCCCTAGAACTTAGAACTACTTAAACCTAAGTAACCTGAGGACATCACACACATCCATGCCCAAAGCAGGATTCGAACCTACGAGCGTAGCGGTCGCGCGGTTCCAGACTGTACCTAGAACCGATCGGCCACCCCGGTCGGCCCGGCCACTCAGACAATGCTGTTTACCCCAGCGCGCTCTTCAGCGATCACTCAAGCATTCTAGTTTTCTAAGGATCTGTTATAGCCTTTTTTTTTTTTTTTTTTTTTTTTTTTTTAGAGGGATGTCTTTCGCGTACATTGCAGAGCTCTGAATGGGCATGATACAACAGAGATCAGTTGCCTCTTTAGCACAACCATTAATCACGCTAGAAACGACTGATCGCTCTGTACTGTGCAAGTACCTACGACTTGTACCTCGTTTAGCTAAATAACGAGTTATTGATTATCTAAGCATAAGAAAGTAGTCGGCGTACGTCATTGCAAAGTCCGCATCTCCCGTGGTAGACCGTTTCCCTCACCGACAACGTTACCCGCTCTTCAGTTCGCAGACTAATTGGGGTGTTACACGGTTCCTATTACAGGTTTCAGAGATTATAGAGGAGACTTAGCACATTGCAGACGAAGTCTAGATAAGGAAACCAGGTCCGGATGTACGTCGTTTAGATGAAGAATAAGTTTGAAGATCGTATCACTCCTGAATCTCCCGCATCACGGCACACACATAGTTGTTGTTGTTGTTGTTGTTGTGGTCTTCAGTCCTGAGACTGGTTTGATGCACCTCTCCATGCTACTCTATCCTGTGCAAGCTTCTTCATCTCCCAGTACCTACTGCAACCTACATCCTTCTGAATCTGCTTAGTGTATTCATCTCTTGGTCTCCCTCTACGATTTTTACCCTCCACGCTGCCCTCCAATGCTAAATTTGTGATCCCTTGATGCCTCAAAACATGTCCTACCAACCGATCCCTTCTTCTAGTCTAGTTGTGCCACAAACTTCTCTTCTCCCCAATCCTATTCAATACCTCCTCATTAGTTACGTGATCCACCCACCTTATCTTCAGCATTCTTCTGTAGCACCACATTTCGAAAGCTTCTATTCTCTTCTTGTCCATACTAGTTATCGTCCATGTTTCACTTCCATACATGGCTACACTCCATACAAATACTTTCAGAAACGACTTCCTGACACTTAAATCTATACTCGATGTTAACAAATTTCTCTTCTTCAGAAACGATTTCCTTGCCATTGCCAGTCTACATTTTATATCCTCTCTACTTCGACCATCATCAGTTATTTTACTCCCTAAATAGCAAAACTCCTTTACTACTTTAAGTGTCTCATTTCCTAATCTAATTCCCTCAGCATCACCCGATTTAATTCGACTACATTCCATTAGCCTTGTTTTACTTTTGTTGATGTTCATCTTATATCCTCCTTTCAAGACACTGTCCATTCCATTCAGCTGTTCTTCCAAGTCCTTTGCTGTCTCTGACAGAATTACAATGTCATCGGCGAACGTCGAAGTTTTTACTTCTTCACCATGAATTTTAATACCTACTCCGAATTTTTCTTTTGTTTCCTTTACTGCTTGGTCAATATACAGATTGAATAACATCGGGGATAGGCTACAACCCGGTCTCACTCCTTTCCCAACCACTGCTTCCCTTTCATGCCCCTCGACTCTTATAACTGCCATCTGGTTTCTATACAAATTGTAAATAGCCTTTTGCTCCCTATATTTTACCCTTGCCACCATTAGAATGTAGAAGAGAGTATTCCGGTCAACATTGTCAAAAGTTTTCTCTAAGTCTACAAATGCTAGAAACGTAGGTTTGCCTTTTCTTAATCTTTCTTCTACACACATAGTATACGAGCAGATAATAAACTGCGACGTGTTTGCTCTACTGGGGTCCGTGACATGGGCAGTGTTTCGAGCACTCGTCCTCGGGTTCTCTTCTAAGTGACGATGGACTACCTTTTCAATGTCGAGAGTGCAGTGCGTCCATGGTGCACCGCAGTCAACTCTCTCAGTTACGAACGTCCCACTTTCAAGCAGCCGTTTTTGTAGACGAAAATGTTACGTGATGTCATAATTACAACGAGTCAGAGCTTATTCTCTTCGCTATCTGCGTACCGTGAAGGGAGGATTCGAAAGTGATCCAGAGGTCAAACTTATTTTACATCGAAAAAGTACATTTCCGGATATGAATTCCTGATCAAAACTTCATCTACTTACTCTTCACTACAACCGCTAGATGCTTGTAACAGGAATTAGGAAACACCCTGCATATCTGAGCGTAATTGAAATGGTTCAAATGGCTCTAAGCACTATGGGACTGAACATCTCAGGTCATCAGTCCCCTAGAACTTAGACCTACTTAAACCTAACTAACCTAAGGACATCACACACATCCATGCCCGAGGCTGGAATCGAACCTGCGACCGTAGCAGCAGCGCGGATCAGGACTGAAGCGCCTATAACAGCCGGCCACAGCGGCCGGCTCGTAATTCAACTTGAAACGTCGCCTTTGAACAATTATACACGACTGTGCTTAAACTAACACACAATATTTTTAGCGCAACGCAATCTGACTCAAAAATCCCTACAAAAGAATGGCCCTGACTAACATTAATCTATACCTTTCACAAACAACTTACCTCACCAAAAATCTCCGTTACTCGAACTACTGCAATACAGCGAGCGCCACTACTGCCAGCTAAATAACAGATTCAAACTACGGAAGGCACTAACTACTAGTAGGCATAGTTAGCAAATGAAAGATTTTAATAGAGAACAAACAATGTATTTACCTTAATATTCATAATTGACATCCAGTCTTACAAATTTCAAAACTCCCCCGTCTCTCTCCCCACATCCACCACTGCTGGCGGCTCACCTCCAACTGCGCAACGCTACGCGCTGTTCACATCCAGCTGCCTCTGCCCAACACTACAATGGCAGACAACAATGCAAACTAGCCACAGACTGCACACAGCACAGCCAGTGATTTTCATACCGAGCGCTACGTAACGTTGCCAATAAGAAAACCTAAACAGCCTACTTACAAACAGATGTGCGTTTAGTACGCCTGCCATCATGTGAGGCCACGACTACAGAAGCATAGATACCGCTGATGGCCGTTTCAGTCGACATCTGAGCCTACGAAACAGAAGTTAGTAACAAGTATACGGTAGTGGAAATCAGTACAAAGACTTGGGTATTTGTAGGAAAATTAACATTGTCGACTGGAATATCTGCGCACAGTGTACACTGATGAGACAAAACATTATGACCACCTGCTTAACAACTTGTTTCACGTCTTTGGAACGAAGTACATCACTTATTCTGCGTATCAGGGATCCAATAGTTTGCCGGCCGCGGTGGTCTAGCGGTTCTAGGCGCTCAGTCCGGAGCCGCGCGACTGCTACGGTCGCAGGTTCGAATCCTGCCTCGGGCATGGATGTGTGTGATGTCCTTAGGTTAGTTAGGTTTAAGTAGTTCTAAGTTCTAGGGGACTGATGACCATAGATGTTGAGTCCCATAGTGCTCAGAGCCATTTTTGATCCAATAGTTTGTTGGTAGGTTTGTGGGAGTAACTGGCGTTAGATGTCTACACACAGATCTCGTAGTTGGCGTAAATACCTGGCCGGGCCACTGATCTCCGTACTCGGAGATGGCGCCCGATAGTGACGCATGAGGGTTCCGTAGGACTTAGATCAGGCGAATTTGGTCGCCGGGACATCAACGTCAGTTCACTACAATGCTCCTCAAACCACTGCAGCACTATTACGAGGGCAATCACAGAAGTAAGGTCACCTATTTTTTATAAGTACCTAGACATGTCTATTTCTGCAAGGTTTACATCGGTTTACAGCTTGAACATTTATCTATTTTTCGACATAATCACCACCTCCGTCGATGTATTTTTGTAGACGCTGTGGCAGTTTTTGTATTCCCATGTCATACCAACTCGCCGCCGCTCTGTTCAGGAAGTTATGAACCTCTTCTTTCACCTCGTCGTCGGAGCTGAATCGCTTTCCAGTCAAATGTTCTTTTAACACAGGAAACAGGTGATAGTCACTGGGCGCCAAGTCAGGACTATAGGGTGGGCGGGTGATTATGTTCCACTGAAACTGTTGCAGGAGAGCAACGGTTTGCCGAGCGATGTGTGGGCGAGCGTTGTTATGGAGAATGTGTACGCCCTTGCTCAACATTCCTCTTCTCCGGTTCTGGATTGCCCGTTTGAGTTTTTTCAGAGTGTCACAGTAGCTGTCAGCGTTAATTGTGGTCCCAGTGGGCATGAAGTCGACCAACAATACCCATTTCCGAGCCCAGAAAACGGTTGTCATGACTTTACCGGCACACTGTTTGTTTGAATTTCCGCGGCTTTAGCGAAGAAGCATTAGCATTAGAAATCCTTTAAAAATATATTTTTCTTATGATTAAACATAGTGGATAACTTTCCGTAAGAGACTTGCCATATTTCTGTATACTGGCGTTCGAAATATTGGCTGAAATCTCTTAGTATATCGCAAGCGTTTATAGCTTCATATAAAGGCGTGGTCTACGGAATCACTTGTTGTGTCAGCTCAGGTTTTACAACGACGCAAGAATTCATGTACAAATGGTACCCTTTCTGTTACAAATTACTTTTAACTGAAATCAGACACAGTATTGCACACAGCGACGTCTGCCGATCCAGTACGGCGGAGACGAGGAGCCAAGAAAATGTGCAAGCACTGCGCTATGACTGGGGATACAATCTGCTCCGGCACAATGACGATGAAGCTAACCCAACTTATTTAATTATAAGGAAGCAGAAACAACGATTACAAATCGCATTTCATTCCTTAAATAAAGACACCTAAGACTTAATTATATGGAAATTATTTTTCTGACAAAAGTAAGGCTTGTTGCATGGACTCCGTCCACAACGCATTAGAAATCCTTTAAAAATATATTTTTCTTATGATATCTGTATGAGAAACGTGTGATTTGTGATACTATTATATATTCGAGCGATTACAGTGAACACTTGGCAAGGGAACTTAGTAGGGGAATGCGTAATTTTCAGTATTTGGGTGTTCCTACAATTACCAGATTCATGAAATTCACGCTCCTCCAACAGAAACGCCTGAGACAAACCGTGATAAAGTCTGGAAGATTGTGAAAGTCTCTTCGGGTTTGCTGCCGGATCCTAAAATCAACTTGACTCGATATTTCGGCGATCCAACTGGTCGCCATCTTCAGGAAAATGCTGCTTCTGCTGATGAGTCCCGCTGAGAACTGACGCCAAGTTGCAAATCGCCGTCCTATATAGGCCACCGTTCAGTACACGGCGCATGCGCCGCCCATCACGGTTTCTGCCTTCCAAAACACGGAGGTGGCGCCGCCCTTAGCGAAACACTGCTGGAAACGATATATCGCAATCAAGGCCGCACCGCAGAACGTTCAGTTCTGATGCGAGATAATACAGGATTCCACGTTTTGCTAAGAGGAAACCCATTGTCTCTGATAATTAAATTATCAGCCAACCTAATTTCAATCGCCTCTTTATAGACACTGTTCCAAAAACCGGAAATGTTGGCAACCACAACAGTTTCCTCAAATTTCATTTTGTGTCCCTCATTTAGGCAGTGTTCTGCTACCGCCGATTTTTCCGGCTGTTGTAGCCTCGTATGACGGCGATGTTCCACACACCTGTCATGCACTGTGCGAATAGAACGGCCAACTTAAGCTTTCCCACATTGACACGGAATTTTGTACACCCCGGGTTTCCTAAGCCCCAAATCATCTGTCACAGAGCCGAAAAGAGCCCTAACCTTAGAAGGAGGACGGAACACACTCTTAATGTTAAAATTCCTTAAAATTCGTCCAATCTTATACGATAAGCCTCCAGCATAAGGAAGAAAGGCCACAGATCTATGTTCTTCTTCATACACCTCCGGAGATGGTCCAAACTCCATAGCCCGACGAATCTGCTTCTCGGTGTATCCATTTTCCTTAAAAACAGTCATCAAATGCTCAAGTTCTTGGGTTAAGCTGTCTGCGTCGGAAATGGCATATGCTCTCCGTACCAAAGTTCTAAGGACGCCACTACTTTGGTGTGGTGGATCACAGCACTTAGGATGCATATACCAATCTGTGTGTGTCGGCTTTCGGTGAACATTGTGTCCCAAAGTTCCATCTGTTTTTTTATAAACCATTACGTCTAAAAATGGAAGCATCCCATCATTTTCAACCTCCATAGTAAGATTGGTTTGCAAAAACAGATTATCCTGCCAGTATATCACGCGTCCGCAGAAAGTTGCAATGAATTCGTCTCCTCTACAATAGGGTGCCGCGGATTGTAAGAACTCATGGCCCACCTTGTGCCTGCTATCACTGCTCCATTCTCCTTAACATTTTGCTGAATGGTGACCGACGCCCTTCTGCTGCTCGTCAATAGTCTCTTGGCGTAACGCTGCCAGGCAACGTTGGGCCCCGCTCCAGAGATTGTTAAAAACTGCATCACGTCGCCATTTGTCGCTTATTCTAAGAGGATATACGGAAAATAATCATGCCACAATTAAGGAAACCACCCAGCGATGATAGCAGGAGAGTAATTAACCTCCTCGCCCCAGAGAACGCCCCCGAGGATAAGTTGCTACTGGTGTCCAAAGAAAAGAATGGAAAAATATAGGGAAAACGAAAATGGAGAGGAAAATTGGAGAAGTTTGGGTATGAAATAGATCAATAAAGGTAAGCTTTTCTCTATGTTAAAATAAGCAACAACTGTTTTGAAAATCATTCTTATGTAAAGATATGCGAATCATTTACCTGCTTTACCTAGGTCAAAGATAATCTGCTCTAGCTCTCGAACATCGCTTAATTGAATCTATGGAGCGAAAGAGATTAGATATGAGCAAATATTTTGGCCAAAGTTATGAGTTCCGCATAAAATGGTACTCAGAAGGAATAAAACTACAATTTAAATGTAGTCCTTAAAGCTGCCGTAGAAGCTAAGTTGCTGATCAAGAAACAACATTGTATAAGGGACATTCAAATGAAAATCGAACTTCCACTACAACGGGACCGTGGAATGGTTCCATTAAAAGATAATCACTACACACGTTAAGGCATTTATCCTACTGGGAGAGGTGACGATCAATTTCTTTCTCACAGAATAAGGTCGGCCGCTGGCGGATGCGCAACCGCACCCACTTCCGCATTTACACATCCGAGTAACACAGACGTCCTCACGTGTCTTTCTTCCGACAGCCAAAGACGTGAAAATCACAAGGGTAGAGATTCGGGCTGTACGGAACATGTTGCAGTGTCTGCCATCCAAATGACTGAAGCGTATCCTTTGCCCGATTGCCTTTGTGTGGACGTGCGTAATCGTGCCTTACACGATCTTTTGTGAACAGCTTTGCATCTCTTTGTCGGGGCAGATGTGGGACGTTTCCACAGCAGGCTTTGCCAGTTGCCCTCGGG
The DNA here is from genome assembly GCF_023864275.1 of Schistocerca cancellata. Lineage (NCBI taxonomy): Eukaryota > Metazoa > Arthropoda > Insecta > Orthoptera > Acrididae > Schistocerca > Schistocerca cancellata. The sequence goes on from NC_064631.1 coordinate 173,855,886, forward strand.
CTCGAAATGGTGGCACCACGTAAGGTCATGATGACCTTCCTCTTCAACTGCAGGGGCCCCTGTTGGGTTCCTCGAGCGCGGAACAACAATCATTACGCATCGCTATAAAGACATCTGTAGAAATTGTGAGCCGCTATGAAGTGAAAACACCCGGGAATGCTGTGCGACGAATCGTTGTGTTGCACGATAAAGCTTGCCTCCAAACGGTCATCCGGACGAAAGCTACGCTTCAGCGATTTGTTTGGGAAACACTGCAACGTCCTCCATACATCCCGAATGTTTCACGGTGTGATTTTCACATCTTTGGCGACCTGAAGAAAGACATGTCTTGACATCGGTTTCTGTCGGCCGAGGAAGTGCAAGAATGGGTCAGGGTGTGGATCCGTCAGGGGCTGGCTGCGTTCTGCGAAACGGGAATTCAAATCTTCAAATGTGTGTGAAATCTTATGGGACTTAACTGCTAAGATCATCAGTCCCTAAGCTACACACTACTTAACCTAATTTATCCTAAGGACAAACACACACACCCATGCCCGAGGGAGGACTCGAACCTCCGCCGGGACCAGTCGCACAATCCATGACTGCAGCGCTTTAGGCCAACTCGGCTAATCCCGCGCGACGAAACAGGAATTGGTCGCATCGTCTTCCAGTGGGGTAAATGTCTTAACGCGGGTGGTGATTACATCCGAATGGAACCATTCCATGGTCCCGTTGTGGCGGGTGTTCGGTTTTCATTTCACTGTCCCTTATATCTGCGAACATCTACAGATATTTTGCCCACAGCATACTATGGTGATAGGATTTAAAACATATAACCATGAATATTAGTAAGGTAATGCTAAAAACACAAAATTCAACGTGTTGCACTGGCAGGTGCTACGCAAACTATACATTTGAAAAGGGATTCAGTGTCGTCCTTAAGGCTCCGATAAAACTAAGCATAGCGATAGGTCTTGGATCCTATAGATTCGTTTCCCTTTTAAGATTCAATATAAACTACTAGAAAGAATCAATGTAACACCTAGGAATTTATTTGAGAGAAGGACGGTGAAACTGCATATACCCTTGTTATACTGGAGCCAAGGTAGCCCCTGACGGCCGGTAACCCATATACCACCACAGAGGACGTGGTTGTCTATGCTCAAGGCATACCCAAAAGCACCATGGTAAACACCGGCTATTTACATACAAGATAATGGAAACAGACATTCCGAGCACTACTTCCTGCAGGGGGAGCTCGAGCCACCGCCTGCAGGAAGTACCACTACGCCGAAACCTGATTGGCTGGAGACACCTATTTAAGGGCTAGAACCAGCTCCGAAGTTCACTTCACGCGTGTACTGGGACCGTTGCAGATTACGTCTTCGTCTCGGAATTGGACTTTTACTAGTGAGTGAAAGTGTTACAAGTGAACTTTTGTTTGCCTCAGTTAGGGGACTTTTTTCGTTATTATTACCTTTTGTTTGTATGTTCAGTCATCAACCTTGTGAACTTACACCAATAAAAGTTGTGTTTGTGAAAATTTGCGAATTGTCAGTCACAACAACCCTCTTGGGAACTCTATTGTCAAAAATAAAGAAAAGATGATTACGTTCTATTGTGCGTTTGGTAACGAGGCCATTACAGACGGAGCGCAAACTCGGGTAAAGAAATGAGAGAATTTCGATCCTGTCCTTTTCAAAGGAAGCGTTTTGAGGCGAGACCGTAGGAGACTTATTTCTGGATGGCGTGACCGGAATCTGAACCGCCGTCCTCCCAAATACTCTCGTGTTGTCCACTGCGCCACCTCGCTAGATTTCTGTAAGAGAGAGTTAGCCCCAAAGGATCATTCAGCAAACTACTTGATAACACTTTCAATAAATATGAAAGATGGGACATCATGCGTAAAATGTCTTGCAAATGAGTTAAAGAAGTTAAGAATCACATCAGCAACCTTTCCGAATCCGAGAAGCTGACACTGCTCGTAAACAGACTTAAAGTAATACTTTCTTACCCAGTGATTGGCAACAATTATGTGTAACTAAATATCTGATTTTAAGGAATTAAGGAAGTTATAGCCGCTTATAGAGCATCTTTCCTCACATGCACCGCCTGTGACGAAGGTTTTAAGACTGAAGTACTTAATTTTTATCCGTGACATTTTCTCATGGCATTTTTCTTCTGCTACTGTTTTTCTTCTGCTACTGTGTAATGTGGACAGACAGCCCGATGTATCCAACACAATACACGGGTGTTGAAAAACTGAGCCTGCTGTATCAAGCTAAAAATATTTTTGTCGAAGTATTCATGTAATTGAATGACTCGATAAGGTATGAAGATACTGACAATACAAGAAGGGATGAGCGGAAGGTCGCAGGCTTGAGTGTCCCCTAGTACCAATCTCGGAGCACTCTGTTGTCATAGACATTGCTGTCCTCTTGAGTGTGGAGCTAAAACATTAGCGCAGAGACTCGTAGAACACCCCCAAGTGTCTGGTGAGTTATCATGAGTGGTTGCAGTCGCTGGAACCTATACTGTCCAAGATCTTTTACCTGCATCTTGAAATGGGTGTACTTTAGCGTATTACATTTTTCCAAAGATGTGATTTTCATACGACTTTGCTTACTCAGCGATGTGAAAAATATACAGGGTATATCCGAGAAAGACGACCTATGGGAGAGATGACCAACAACTGTAGTTCTTAGACGATCCGCTGTACAGCGCTGCCGGTCAGTTGGTAGTTAATAATGTGAGTGATTGTTGCTGCTCTGGGTGACTCTTCATTTCAACTAAACGTAAGTAATTTCCATCATTTTAGTTTTCAGTATACCATGAAATGTAGCTTAGTCTGTGAATCGCGACGAAAACTTTATTATTAGCGTTGTTTAGGTCTAATTGCATACCGGTACGTAAGTTTTGTTTGAGTTTGCGTCCACCATGTTTGATGAGGCGCTATGGCCATCTCTCCTGGCTGATTTGATGAGATGGCCATACCTGTGATTAGATTCAGGGTGTCAGGTGTAAGCATTGGTTATGTAAATCCTGCCCATCGTATGTTGATGTCTGCCATCGATGTGCCAATGAAATTTTTTAAAAAATAAATCTAAGCTTATAAAGTAAACATTCCTTTTCATAAATTGGGTATCGTTCTGAATTCAACTAATTCCGTAAGTGAGATGATTTCTCATATTTTCTATATAAATCTAGTATGTTCCAACGAGTTAACAAAAATGTTAAAAAAATCCAGGAATTGTAAAATGCTTTTTACAAATTAGGTTCTGTTTACATTGTAATTTATTTGCAATTTATATCTTTATAAAATATATTTTACATCAAGTGATTCAATAATACATATCCAAAATATTAAAAGTTTTTATAATTTTCTCTTTGATTTTAAAGTGTTTACATGTCTGAAAATCCAACCCTAATTCGCAAGTAAGATGGCCAAGTGTTACATATTTTTTTAAGAATTTTTAGCTGGTATCAAATTTGGTATACCTTTGAAAACTAAGTCGGCTTTTGTTTTTATGAATTGAATAGGTAATTTTGAAAAGGTTCAGGTTGTTCATGTTGTAAAAATGGTCTTTCCAAACTCTTGGCCATACATCCCAGATTTACCTCATGCCGTATTTCAAGCAGACTGGACGTTATTTAGGGACTGTGCACATCGATCACTTTTTTCTCTAACTAGTGAAATTTCTAATATTGTAGTGATTTGCACTAACGGGCTCCTTGTGTATTTCTTTCACAACTGAGCTTTAAAATGAGAACGGAAAGAGGAATTTCTAGTAAAGGTGCCTACTTCTGAGTCTTTAGGAGCTGGGCTCTCTTCAAAGGAACAAGTCTTTTAGTTCTTATTTACCGTCACAAGGAATTGAAAGAAACACGTACAGATGCTGCTAAATCTCCCAGTACTACATTACAGGAAGTGTGGCAGAACGCATATATCCCTGTTAAGGTGGATGATAATATCCGCGCTGATATACAGAAGCTGTAGAAATAATACCAGAATGTGGGTAAACAGAAATCGAGAAATACGGATTAAGCAAATATGAAATGGCAGATTTAGAAAGGTGATCTCGTCAAGTTATTTGACATTTCCCGGCAAAATACCATGGACGTGACTAGCGCATCACAAGAAGATAAAGAATTTTTTAGGTCACTAAGAGAAGATCGTATGAGATCGTCAGTGAATGCAATAGACAAGGTTTTCGCCTCCAAAATGAAAACGGAGTATACAATATAGGAAAAAAATTCATATAAGAATAAACATTACAAAGCTATTGCTGAAATCAATGAAACAGTTATACTGGAAGTCTCACCTCCAACATCTTCAGCATCTCGTTACACAGAAGCTGAGTTTTCGCCTCCAGAAACGAAAAAATTACGTCCAAGTCCCAGATTGAAACTTCTTGTCTACTGGGGATCGAGAACAGCTCTCTGTTCGACAAGCAAGTACTTCATTTATAGCAACTATGAATAGCCTTGGTCGCAATGTTTCAAAAATTTCAGTATCTCCAGCTAGTGCATAACGAGCTCGAATGATCAACAGAAGGTGAAATAGCGAAGAAAATAGAAGAGTGATTCTTCGAAATCCTCCTTATTTTGGTCTTGTATCGGGATAGTAAACTGTTGCCCTCAGTTACCCACGAGAGTTTCAGAACTTTGGAAGATACAGTCACAGTTTTATGTTTATTATTATTATTGTTATTAATCGTAGCCACACTGCCGAAGTTAAGGGACGGTGACTGTGTGAAGTAATTATTTGTATTTTTCTGCTCACAAGTAGATTTATTTGCTGTAAATTAAATTTAATATTCTCCAACGCGTTTCGAATACGTTTTACTCGTCATCAGACGCTTATGCGTAGATATGTTGCTCAGAGATAAAATTTCTTAGTCTAAATTAACATAGAACCGATTTGTTCACTTGTTATGCTGCTGGACTGGGTATTGGGGTCTTTGGAGGAGGGGAAGGGATGGAGGGAGGTGAGTAGTTAGAAATTAATGGCCAGTATTGTCTTCTGCTAATATGAAGCTATGTCTCGTTGTTGTGGTTGGAGCCAAAGCGTGTGCATTTATATGAGAGATTGCATATAAAGAAAAGTAGATTTTCTTCTTAACTGTGTACTTTACCCCAAAACTTCATTATGTAAAAAAATGGAGTGCGAAATATCTCTTTTTCTGAAATAATACAGGAACGAGGAAAAACTCGTTTAATTTAAGAATTTGGGTAACTAAGCTCAAAAATTTCATTCTCTTCCATTTTTACATCGAAATTCAGACTTATATACATTTTTGAAATTATTTCTTTTTTCCTGTGTTGTTTTGTAGTACACCATTAGTTATTTCAATTTTCGTCACATTATTTATTGCTGTAATTAATCCTTAATGTTTCTGCAAAATGTGAAAGTATTATTTTACTGTTTAAATACAGATCCTCATGAGAAACTGTTTAGTTTTTAAGTTAATTAAAAATTACTTTTGGTACTGTATAGTATTTGTCATGTGCAGTGATGTAGGGATGATTAAGTGTTTCACGTATGAAAATTCAGGAAAATTTGAACATTATATTTTGCTTCATCACAGTATTCAAAATAAAATAAGCTGTTTCTTGTGATTCTTCAACTTCTCCCGGCGTATTTCTTGCTCGAACAGTCCACGGTTGTTCTGCCGGTCCATAGTGTCCAACGGGCACAATATTTCGGCGATCAGGCGTGTCGCCATCGTCAGGTGCGCTAACGAACTGAGCTCCTGAGGGCGGGCGGCCGTCCTAAATCCCCTTCCCCCGCGAGGCGTTCTCCCGCCGGTCCGTGCCCGCGGTCGCTGAGAGGCTGGCGTCGGCGTCTGTGGTGGCGTCGGTGTAACTGCCTCGTCCACCCTGGTCGCTCGTTCGTTTTCTTTGCTCAGCCTCTTTCTAATTAGATTCAGTGCTGGTTCCCATGCCTTGCTGAGGTTATAGCCGCAATCTCTGTTCATGAGTCCGTCCCTGGTACAAAAAGAGGCTCAGCAAAGAAAACGAACGCGCGACCAGGGTTGACGAGGCAGTTACACCGACGCCACCACAGTACATCACTGCACACTCGCGGGGAAGGGGATTTAGGACGGCCGCCCGCCCTCAGGAGCTCAGTTCGTCAGCGCACCTGACGATGGCGACATGTCTGAACGCCGAAGTATTGTGCCCGTTGGACACTATGGACCGGCAGAACACCCGTGGACTGTTCGAGCAAGAAATACACCGGGAGAAGTTGAAGAATCACAAGAAACAGTTTATTTTATTTTGAATACTGTGATGAAGCAAAAGGCGATGGAGGCTGTGCCACCAGCTATTGAACAGGGTGCAAGCGAATGCGCATAGTGGCTCATGGTGGAATGGATGACGCTCTCTAGCCGGGTTCAGAGTCATCATCGATTTCTACAGGTGGCTGGATGGACTGATGAAGACACAATGGGTGGAAGCACTGTGCTCCTCTGGTCTGGAGCCGATCTGAAGCCATAAACAATATGCTCAGACGTTTCTGCGACGATTTTGGAAGGGTATCCCTCGACCTTCACAATCAAGTGCAGAATTGTATGCCTCTTCAGAGTACAATAGGTGAGGCATGAACTAAACAAAGTAAGCTCTCACATAATACAATACGAGTGGTTTATTCATGATTTTTTATGTTAGTCAATAACAAATTACCTCTTGCAAGCTGAGGTAGATCAGCTACTATACAGTCAAAGAAGAACGTCAGTCTTGCATTTCAAAGCGATGAAATGTTAGTAAGGTATTAGCATACTTCAGGAGCATCCATGGTAAGTTTCCGATATAGCTCTCGTTTGTTGTTTTAAGAACAGAAAGCTGGCTCAAAATTGGAAGTGAAGAGCAACAAAATTCTAAATTCAGATTCGATTACTCTATATACCCAAAAGTTCCCAGATCCCGTATGTAAGCCTATTTGACTACTAGAAGTCAAGAGGGATGGACCCACCAACATAAAAGGAAGCGGGCGGTGTTGTCATCAGAGAAGCAGTGACTACAGAGTGGGCGGTTAGGATAGCACAGTGATTCAGAAAGTGGACTTCTCAGAGGATGTCACCTCAGTAAGATATCCATGAGGAATATTTAAACACTTCTTAGGCTGCAGAAGTCGACTACTGGTGACACGAATATGAAATGGAAACTCGAAAGAACTGGTTATAAGAAATAGCATGAAATCGGCGGAAGGAATCACTCGTGAGTTCGAAAGTGTTGCCAGCAGTATAGCTAGTACAATGACTGTGCGTAGCGACTTAAAATGAACAGGACACAATGGTCGAACAGCTACTCATCAGCCCCACAATTCTGATCGACACTTGAGGCGGTGTAAAGGGAGACAACACTGGACAATGGATGACTGGAAACGAATGATTTCGAGTGATGAATCACGCTATAGCCTGTGGCAATCCGATGGAAGGATATGGGTTGGCGAATACCTAGAGGGTGTCGGTGCCATCCTTTACAGCTGCCATTATTGAAATACAGTGAAGGTGGTGTTACAGTATAGGGTTGTTTTTCATGGTTAAGGTGTGGTCCTCTTATTGTGCTTAAGAAAGTGCTTGAGGAAGAATGTGAACTCATTTCACAGCATTCTACACAGCATACTGTAGAGGAACAGTTCGAGACGATGACTGTTTCAGTGAGCACGATACTGTGTGTCCGCTGAGTAAAATATTCATACTTCTCCGATTTCTTGTGGAATAATAGTCTATCTTTCCTCCTTGGACAGTGTAACGGAACATATTAAAGGCTTTACTGTACCGAAGTATGCGATACCCTCCAAATTCAACCAGTTTAACGAGTATTTATGATTATAGAAAAGTTATTGTGTATGTTAACAATGATTGCATAACATGTCTCCATAAACAGTCAACCCATTAAATTATACTGAATAACTGACCCACACAAAAGTTTATATCGCTTGATCACTGATATAGCAAATGTCATCATGTAAAAACACTAAGTTCATCTTAAATAATTAATATGAAGTACGAAAAATAGTGGCCAACTTAGGTATTTTGGATCTCCTTAAATAAAAATCACCCAGTGAAACCTATTTGTTCACTAGGAGCGTTTTCACTAAGTATTCACGAAATCAATCCTATTTTAGACGAAAACCAATGTAATTCTTAATAATTCATGTTATTTACTTATTTATGCAAATTAGAGAAGTCAATTGACAAACTTCTAAAAAACGGCCTTTTTGTAACAAAGAATTATTCTGTCAAGTCAACAAATCTGTCTGTCATTTTAATAACATGTTAAATTATGTCACTCGATGCAAATTAATAACTTTTCTGCACAAATTATGATAACAGATGTACATGTGACTTATAAACTATATCTCTTTTTAGTAGTTCTTTGACAATGTTATAAATACGAACAGCAAGAAGGGTCGAGAGGCAGTCGGAATGTCACTTTGGTAAAGTGTGTTTGTGTGTTATTGTTTGAGGTGGATAAACAATGCAAAGAACATGTAACGGAAGTACTACTTTGTGTTGAGTCATGGTCTTTGGTGGACAGTGGAATCAAGATGGCCACCAGAGTAATAACTATTTGAAGTTTACATATTTGTTGGTTTCGCTCGTTCTTTATCATCAAAAGCACATAAAAAAACACGGGACCTCATGTTTTTAACGCTAGACAACCAGATTTAGAGCCAGCATCAGCATCGAGACACAGCAGCGATCCAGCAAGTAGCAGCGATTACCAAAACACAATGCATTTTAATGGCGCCAACCTAACATCAAGTGCTAACAAGCTCCGTAAATGGGAGTGAAATAGTGCGATTATAGCAATTAGCTATATCTATGACCAGGCGACCATTACAACAGTCACAGACCCCACTTACAGTGTCCTCAGTAGAGTTCATAAGAGTAAAAGGTGAACACCCCACAAATTAATGTGCACCAGTAGGTGTCCGGACACTTTGATCTGATAGCGTATACATGGCACAGCGATGACGACATGTTTATTGTCATAAATTACCAAATATGTTACGAGGTTTTGGCAGGTTCTGAATGGAAAATAATTGGGGTGCAGTTAAGCTCCAGATGTGATCTCTTGTATAGTTCAAGTGCAGCGCACTAGTTTGGCAACAGGAAGACGAGAAATACCAGGGTGGAATCATCCTGGAAGGTTAACGACCGTTCGTCCTGTGCACCGACCGGGCAGAGTACTGTTTTAGGCGGTTTTCAACGATCGTTTATGCTGGTATCTATTCTCTCCCTCAAAAAATACGATGCTCCAGATTTTGATTACAGTGACGCCGTGCTGTTATGATTTAGAATAACCATTGCTATACTACTTTCATATACGAACCAACTGTATAAGTTTCGTTGGATGCATGTGATAAAAAGTACTTTAAAATGAATCTGAAAATCCATAAATGAAACTGAATACAAGGAATGACTCTAAAATGTAAACTTTCAGGATCGGAAATGTCACAATTAATAAAATATTCCGGGCTATTACGACGTGGTCAAATGGATTTCACCTTAAAACCCAACGTTTCGTCCTAGTCTGCAGAGGACATTTTCAAGGGCGATCGTACCTTCTATGAATGTCGATTGACGCCCTGGCTCGGTACTGACTGCAGCAAAATTCCGCTTCCGCGCAGTGGCGTGACGTAGCGTGTTTGGAATACACGAGCGCATTTGCCCGTTGCCGCAATTGGCCGTTCTTGCTATCACCCCATGGTGGAAGACTGGTACACGTCTTCTTTAGCACCGGAATCCAAATGTCATTCAATTTGATGCCCTTTTCCTCTCTGCTGAAATTCCTGATGTGTTCTACAATCTCTGTGGCCTCCCACTATATCCTTTCATGGTATCTGCTTGCTATTGCCAGTCCTGTCCAAATAAATGTGCTGGTCTCCTGTGTGCCAAGCATGTTCTGCAACATCTGATCTGTCTATCTCCCCTCTTCTGAAATTGCCCTTGTACTCTTCTAGTCACTTTTTGAGCGTTCTTTTTATAGTAACTACGTACACCTACGCACAACTGCACTGAGTCCTATTAATTCCAGCTTTAGGCAGGAAAACTTTCAATTTCGCAGGCGCTTCAGCATCGCTATGAGGTCTATGCGGTGGTCTTAATGCTCTTTCCAACTCAGCGAACCAATAACCGTTCTTGAGCAATGCATTCGTAGGATGTTTTAATTCTGCGTCAAGTAGCTCTGGTTCACAAATTTTCCCTGCTCAATCCGCCAACGTTTTTATGATACCTTGCTTTTGTTGTGGGCAGTGGTTCGCATGCCGGCGTGGGTAAAGCTTATTTCATTTCATTTTTCACCTCATCAATAAACGTTCTCATTCCAGTTCACCCTGATTTCAGTCTCTGAATTGCAATCAACTTTAATTTTTGATAAAAGCGCCATACAGCATTGCCTGTCATATTTCACTACAAAAACAGTAGGCAAATCGTAATCATCTATTTAGTCGCTCGTTGTTCCAATTGGATGACAAAGAGAAGGCGGAAGTACTGAAATCAGTTTCCAAAATTGTTTCACTGCGGAAGATAGTAATACATTTCCGTCTTTTTAACCACTGTACGAACACTGATATGATGAATATTGAGATAAGAAATCGCAGAACAGAAAATAAACTAAAATCTTTGAATAGAGAAAAGGCATGTGAACTCAAATGGGAAAAATGGACTTGAGCGTACGGCATTATGGACCAGGAGTCCCCCAATCGGGGAAGTTCGGCCGCCGAGGGCAAGTACTTACTGCATTCGACGCCACACTGGGCGACTTGCGCGTCGGAGATGGGGATGAAATGATGACAAGGAGAACACAAGACCCAGTTCCTGAACGGAGAAAATCTCCTGCCACAGACGAGGAATCGAACCCGGCCCCTTGGCGTGACATTCCGCCGCGCTGACCACATTTTTTTTTTTTTTCATTTTGTTAATTGTGGTTCGTTGTATTTGGTCGTAGCGGACGTCACATGATGTCCGTTGAAGTTCGTTGTTGAGCCTTTCACTCAGTTTTTTATTAGAGGCCAGCCAGTTCTCTGACAGAACGCGCTGAGCTACCGTGCCGGCATCCGCTCACCTATCGGGGGCGTATGTGAACGCACTACGATAGCAGTAAGAGTCTACACAGACTGAGCAGAGGAGCTTGCTACCTTCCTAGTAGCAATTTATCGTACATCGCTGGAGTAGCGAACGGCACCAAGCATTTGCAGGGCGCTAATGACCGTTGAAGTTGTGCGCCCTAAAACCACAAAAAAAAAAACAAGCATTTGGAAGACTTGCTTTATCATGAAGAGTGACACCAACATTTAAGTGTACCATAATTTCCTGTATATGAATCAACGTGGGGTGTGAGAACACAGATCCTGTGAAACAGAGTTCACTGTGTTCACCATGAGATCCAGAACACCATAAACAACGGCTGCTCAGGCAATTATGTTCCCTATCTTCGGGAAGGCATTCGATAGAATTCTACACTGTCGTTTAACGAACAAGATGCAATCTTATCAAGCATCGGGCCAGAGTTATGACTGGACTGAGGCTTTACTGGCAGCTATAGCTCAAATCGTAATTCGTAAATGGATGAAACTACCATATACAAGGTCAATCACCTAAAACGTTCACCCCAAATATTGCGGAAATGGAAAGTGCTGTTTACGGTCTGTTTTCACAGAATGTATTTGTAGTAAGGGGCTCGTTTTGTTAGCCAATCAACAGATCGTACTAATACTTAGAATGGGTCTTTTTTGTGCAAACATACGATTTCTTAAATGGAACAACGCCTATTGACACTAACAAACCAAAAGTAGGGTAAATTAGAAGGTCAGTGGTGTTTGTTGCAGGCTTCTAGTGCGAGTCGTTTACGGGATATGGTATTTTGAAAAGTTCATACACCGACACTTGGACAGTGTCTGTGACAGCACACTCTAAAGAACAACATAAGTGCACACACTAGTTACGTCGATTCTGAGCTGTAACGAGACAACTGACCATCACAGGTTGTTTTCAAAATGACCACGGACAGCGGTAATACATTCTTCCAGTCTGGTATGGAAGGTCTGCTCTGCTGCACACGTGGTAGCTTTTCAGCAGAGATGTCCGAGCAGGACGCAGTAATGCGCCGTTGCATATCATCGGGTGTAGTTGGTATATCCTTGTAAAGAGTGTTCCATCTATTAAACACGCGCCTTTGAGCTGATGGTTCACTATCCCACAACACACGTTTACTCTCCAACGACGCTGACGTTCCACCTGGCGAAGCCAACAGGAATTGTCAACAGAGGAATAGTGCATGTTTCGGCGGCCTGCCTGGCCGTGACGGGTAAACTTTGCTTCATCACTAAGCAAATACATCATACAATCAATGCCTTCTCTGAACGGTAGCAATGGGAATACGGTCCACGACATTGTTACTAAAGCAGAGTTACTTAACACACACCCTTCCGAAATTCTTTACCAAAGAACACGAAGTAAATATTCCAGAATTCGAATCGAGAGTAGTTGCCAACGTGAGTAACTTGGAATCAGATATCCTCGGAGTAGTGAAGCACTCAATAAAACCCGGTCTTCCGATCCAGACTGTATACCAATTACGTTCCATTCAGAATGTGCTCATGCAATAGCTCCATACCCAACAATCATATACAACCACTCGCTCGTCAAAGATCCGTACGCAAACACTTGCACAGATAACACCAATATTCAAGAAAGGCATAAGAGCAATCTATTAAATTACAAGCCTATATCATTGACGTCGATATGCAGCAGGATTTTGGAACTTATATTGTGTTCGAACATTATGAATTACCTCGAAAGAAAACAGTCTACTGACACACGGTCAACACAGATTTAGAAAAATCGTTCTTGTGAAACCCAACAATCTCTCTACTCACACGAAGTGTTGAGTGCTATTGATAAGGGATTTCAAATTGAGTGATTTCTAGATTTCCAGAAGGGTTCTGACTATGCACCTCACAAACGACTTGTAGTCAAATTCATGCTTCTGGAATTTTGTCTCAGTTATGTTACTGGATTAGCGATTTCCTGTCGGAGACGTCATAGTTCGTAGTAACTGACAGGAAGTCATCGAGTAAAACAGAAGTTATATCTGGCGTTCTCCATCCATTTATTCGATTTAGCAGACAGTCTGAGCAGCCGTCTTAGGTTGTCTGCAGATGATGGTGTCGCGTATCGTCTAGTAAACTCATCAGAAGATCAAAACAATATGCAAAACAATTTAGAAAATATATCTGTATGGTGCGAAAGTTGGAAATTGACCCTAAATAATGAAAAGTGTGAGGTCATCCACATGAGAGCTAAAAGGAATCCGTTAAACCTCGGTTACATGAGAAACCAGTAAAATATAAAGGCGTAAATTCAACTAAATACCTCGGATCTACAATTACGAAAAACTTAAATTGGGAAGAAAACTTAGAAATTGTTGTGGGGAAGGTGAAGCAAAGACAGCGTTTTACTGGCAGAACTACTAAAGAGACTACCTGCACTACACTTGTCCGTCCTCTTTTGGAGTACTGCTGTGTGGTGTGGGATCCTTACCAGATAGGATTAACAGACTCCATCGAGAGAGTTCAAAGGAGAGCAGCACGTTTTGTATTATCGAGAACTAGGGGAGATGATACAGGATTTGGGATGGACATAACTAAAACAAACGCGTTTTCCATTGCGGTGGTATCTTCTCACGGAATTTCAGTCACTAAATTTCTTGTCCGAATGCGAAAATGCTTTGTTGACCCCGACCAACGTAGGGAGAAACGATCAGCATAATTAAATAAGGATAAGCAGAGCTCGCACGGAAAAACATAAGTGTCCGCTTTTTCCGTTCGCTGTTCGAGAGTGGAATTATACTGAAGGTGATTCGGTGAACCCTCTGCCAAGCACTTAAGTGTGATTTTCAGGGTATTCATGTAAATGTAGATGTGGATGCATCTGGAGTATCCTGTCTTAATGCCCATATGCAGAAGTTAACACCATTTTCAAAATCGTTTCCAAGCAGCTCTTGATGGAAAGAGGTGTGATGGGGATGGAACCTGTTTCGATGGAGATTGCGTAGGACACTTGCCTGACTCATGCCACTTCCTCGGGCGATTACACGGGAGCTCACATGCGAGTCAGTTGCAACAGCAGCAAGAACATTCATTTCCCTTTCTTCTGTCGTCACTTATTTGCTTCTGTTACGTTGTGTAGGCTAGGTGTTACAATACCACTGTCACATAACTGGTTGAAGAGGTTGTTAAATAACTGCCATAATGGTTGATGTCTACTGGGGTATCTTGCCGCATACACTGTACAAGAACGAACTGCATTCTTCCTACATTCTCCACGCACGATGAGCACGTCGGCTTTTTCTGCGTTGATGTATTAGAAGAAAAGTTCTGATAATTCTATATCCGGAAACCAATACCTGTTGACATACGGCACGTTTTACTTCTGGCGAGTAATATGCAGTATTCAGTAATATAGGCAGGACCGACCAGAGATCGCATAGTAAATTACCACAGTCCAGATTGTCGAGCAGTCACGGAGGTAAGACTTCAGGATCGCTTGAGTATCGAAGTATGAGCAGGAATTGCCGGTGACAGGCTTGCAGAGTCACAAACTTCATCAAATAGATTAACAATAACTGTGTACCATTGATTTCTGCACGATGAATTACCAGCGCTATTAGAGAACGTTACCATTGCATAAATACTACAACGGTTTACGCTATATGGCGCAACAGCTTGTTCTATGGATCACCCGTCCGCCAGCTTAGCTGTCATGCAGAGGAACCCGAGTTCGATTCCCAGCCGGTCGAAGCTTTCCTCAGCTCGGGAATTGAGTGTTGTGTTGTCCTCACCATCATTTCATCACCATCGACACGCAAGTCAACCAGTGCGGTGTCACCTGAAGAGACTTGTAACTCGTCGGCGGAACATCCCCAAGTGGGGACTCTCGATCATCAATGTCATACGATTATTTCATTTCACTTCATACGGATCACGCCCAGTACCTCATCACAACGTTTCATAGGCAATGCCTAGGAAGTTCGGCAGCATGGCCTTCCCGTTCATCAAACCTGAGCCCATTGGATTTCTGGCTATGGGGACAATTAAAGGCACTGGTGTGTGCCCAAACTATTGACGACGGCCAGACGTTACAGAAGCGTGTGACCAATGCATGTGACACAACCCAAATGGAGCCATGTGTATTTGAAACAGTGTATGTTTCACTGTGTAGAGAGCTGAGTGGACTGTCAAGGTGTGTGGTAACCACATGCAGCTACAGCAGCAGTGTCTACTTCCAAGTCAGCGAGCGGGGGGTGAGACAACAAATTCATCCATATCGCAACAAGTAATGGTTCAAATGGCTCTGTGTACTATGGGACTTAACAGCTGAAGTCATCAGTCCCCTAGATCTTAGAACTACCTAAACCTAACTAACCTAAGGACATCACACACATCCATGCCCAAGGCAGGATTCGAACCTGCGACCGTAGCGGTCGCGCGGTTCCAGACTGAAGCGCCTAGAACCGCTCGGCCACTCCGGCCGGCACAACAGGTAATGGCTTCTGGACATATCGTTATAGGAATTTTTCTTCTAGTTTTGGCTGATACTACCTCCTGTAGGAATACGTGACACATTTTTAAACCACATTGTGAACAAAAGATCTAGGAAGCACTCTGCGAGTTTGTTCATGGACGATGCTGTTGTGTACAGGAAGACTGCAGATCCATGTGACACCACTGTCACGAATCAATAAATAATACTGAATCATTTTCGTCGTTGTTCGTTGTTAAGTTTATGTATAGTGTACTGGACACTCGTGCTAGGAGGAGAGCTTTGTGTTTTTCTCACTGGAAAGGTGTCCTCCTGGTATGGTCACTGACTCCTCTCTGTCGGCTGGAGGCGGTGAATCTCATTAGGAGGGACGAAGATCCCCTGTGAGCTGGGCATATTTCGCGAAAGTTTTACTGTGATCTTCACCGAACCTTTGTCCACAAGGTGCCGCGCTGCCAGGGTAAGTGAGCACAACATGTTTGCCTATCCTGTTCGGACATCAAAGGACGAGAGAATAAGGCTCTGCCCCACTAGCGCGGGAGGGCCCATGTCTTTCTCTCTAAAATCTGAAACACCCAATTGAAATGAGTCGCCTCACCAACCACTGTGATTGGCGCGAAGAAGTCGATCAATCGATGGGACACTGCTGCATCCGAGCACAAGCCGTTTATTTGTTAATCAGAATTTTGTACTCCAAAAGTCGGAAGATTCAGCAGAAGTCCCCCGTCTTTTCATGAAATAAGCGATATTCTCGGCTATCATATCGGTAACAGCAATGAGTCGTCCCTTCCAGAAGAGTTTTTTTAAAGTAGAGGGTTGTGTGGGGAGATCTATGTTTCGCGGTCATTCGATCGTTGCCCACCATGAGGGCCACACATCTCCTGGTGACCATTTGATGGCCATGACGGCACAGTCTGCTTATTTTGGAGAAATGTAGGAGTTGCAATTATGATATCGTGATGCATGTTGTGACCAGCTCGTTACCTCATTGCTTTCCCGGGTAACATGTGTTGCCTAATTTGGCTATAACTTGTGGCACCTTGTTGCATCGTTAACTTTCATTTTTCAACCATCCCATATGAGCAGATCTCGTTGACCTTTCACCATACCGACTTCAACACATTTGTTACACCCTCAGAATGTTAAAGTCATTTTGTAATTTGATTCGAGATTTAGCATTCTCTGTCCTTGTTAATTTCTATTTTAATTGTTATTAGTCATTAGAACAAATAAATATGTGTTAATCTCGGGCTTGACTTACACGACTGGCCATTAAAATTGCTATACAACATAGATGACGTGCTACAGTCGCGAAATTTAACCTACGGGAAGAAGATGCTGTGATACGCAAATGATTAGCTTACCAGAGCATTCACACAAGGTTGGCGCCAATGGCGAGACCTACAACGTGCTGACATGAGGAAAGTTTCCAACCGACACAAACAGTAGTTGACCGGCGTTGCCTGGTGAAACGTTGTTGTGATGCCTCGTGTAAGGAGCAGAAATGCGTACCATCACTTTTCCGACTTTGATAAAGGTCGGATTGTAGCCTATCGCGATTGCGGTTTATCGTATCGCGACATTGCTGCTCGCACTGGTCGAGATCCAATGACTGTTAGCAGAATATGGAATATGTGGGTTCAGGAGCGTAATACGGAACGCAGTGCTGGATCCCAACGGCCTCGTATCACTAGCAGTCCAGATGACAGGCATCTTATCCGCATGGCTGTAACGGATCGTGCAGCCACGTCTCGATCCCGGACTCAACAGATGGGGAAGTTTGCAAGACAACAACCATCTGTAAGAACAGATCGACGACGTTTGCAGCAGCATGGACTACCAGCTCGGAGACTATGGCTGCGGTTACCCTTGACGCTGCATCACAGACAGGAGCGCCTGCGATGGTGTACTCAACAACGAACCTGGGTGCACGAATGGCAAAACGTCATTTTTCGGATGAATCCAGGTTCTGTTTCCAGCATCATGACGGTTGCATCTGTGTTTGCCGACATCGCGGTGAACGCATATTGGAAGCGTGTATTCGTCATCGCCATTTTGGCGTATCACCCGGCGTGATGGTATGGTGTGCCATTGGTTACACGTCTCGGTCACCTCTTGTTCGCATTGACGGCACTTTGAACAGGGGACGTTACATTTCAAATGTGTTACGACCCGTGGCTCTATCCTTCATTCGATCCCTGCGAAAGCCTACATTTCAGCAGAATAATGCACGACCGCATGTTGCAGGTCCTGTACGGGCTTTTCTGGATACAGAACATGTTCGACTGCTGCCCTGGCCAGCACATTCTCCAGATCTCTCACCAACTGAAAATGTCTGGTCAATGGTGCCCGAGCAACTGGCTCGTTACAATATGCTAGTCATTACTCTTGATGAACTGTGGTATCGTGTTGAAGCTGCATGGGCAGCTGTACCTGTACACGCCATCCAAGCTCTGTTTGACTCAATGCCCAGGCGTATCAAGGCCGTTAATACGGCCGGAGGTGGTTGTTCTGGGTACTGATTTCTCAGGGTCCATGCACCCAAATTGCGTGAAAATGTAATAACATGTCAGTTATAGTATAATATATTTGTCCAATGAATACCCGTTTATCATCTGCATTTCTTCTTGGTGTAGCAATTTTAATGGCCAATAGTGTAGATTCCAAGGTCTTTTGTATTGTGCTGCAACTTCATGATTAGGTGCACACCAAAGCTTGTTGTTGTCACTGTGACAGCGTTATCATTGTGCACAGTCGACAATCTCGACCATTAAATGTTCAAAAGTGTGTGATTCCTAAGGGACTAAACAGCTGAGGTCATCGGTCCCTAGACTTACACACTACTTAAACTAACTTAGACTAACCTATGCTAAGAGCAACACACACAGGACTCGAACCTCCGGTGAGAGGGATTGCGTAATCCGTGAATGGCGCCTCAAACCGCGCGGCCACTCTGCGCAACTCAGCCATAAGTTATACTAATAATACAGAGAAGAGAACGAGCATTGCACTCACTCGTCTTGTATGATATAAGATTTGATTTATGACGGGCATAGAACATCCGCTCCTCGATTCTGATCCAGAACTACCATGCAACTGTCACGCAGATGACTGCAGCATTCGCTGGAGTTTTCCGTTGGTTCGATTCTTATGAGGTGCGACAATAAAGTAATGAGACTGATGTGAAAGAAAATGTTGCTTACCGTTTTAGTCAAGTTCAGTGTTGTCTCCCTCAAAGTAGTTCCCTTCTGATTGCACACACTTTTTCCAGCGCTTGTCCCATTGATGGTAACATTTCTGGAACTTATCTTTTGGAATATCCTCCAAGACCCTCGTCACAGCATTTTGAAAATAGTGTCCCTTGACCGCTATTTTGACTCTTGGAAATAGAATAAGGTCGCATGGAGCGATATCTGGTAAATAAGGTGGCTGTGGTAGTACTGAAATTTGTTTTGAGGTTAAAAATTGCTGTACTGACAGAGCAGTATGGGATGGCGCCTTACTGTTATGCAGAATCCAATTATCAGCAATGTTGGCACGGACACGAAGAACTCTTTTACGAAGTCTTTCTAAAATTTCTTTGTAGTAATATTGTTGTTTGTCCAGGAGACACCCACTCTTTAAGAAGTTCCCTTGGAATCAAAGGATCACACAAGCATGCATTTCACTTTTGACTTCGACATGCGAGCTTTTTTGGTCTGGGTAATCCCTTTGATAACCATTGCGAACTTTGGCGTTTTGTCTCTGGATCGTACTGAAAAAACCAACTTTCATCACCAGTGATAACACGGCTCAACAATTCTGGATTTATTTCCGTTTGCTCTAACAAGTCGGCTGCCACATTTTTCCGTGTTTCTCGCTGTTGTAGTGTGAGATTTTTGGGAACCATTTTTGCACAAATCTTTCTCATACCAAGATCTTCAGTTATTATTAGATGAACCGTTTCTCGATTGATGTTCAGTTCTTCTGCAATCATTTTCACGGATGATCTTCAATCAGATCATACGAGGTCACACACCCTGGCCAAGTTGACACCCGTCCGTGAGGTTGACGGTCGTCCACTGCGGTCTTCATCTTCAACATTCGTTCTGCCATCACTAAACATTTCATGCCCATGAAAAACTTGAGCTCTTGACATAACCTCCTGTCCAAAAGCCTTCTGAAGCTTACGGTAAGTTGTCGTCGCGTTTTCACCCAATTTAACGCAAAAAGAAATGAGATACCGTTGCGCAATATTATGCGGTTCCATTTCCGTGACGAGAGACAGAAACACGTGTTAACTTATTACAGCACAACTCACGACGGAGCAGTTGCATCGACGTGCCACTTGGACTAGAAGCTGCTTATGGACCAAGGTCAAAGATATTTGGCCTACACAAGCCTGCAGGGTTGCCACATCTTGCAAAGAAAATCAGTCTTATTACTTTATTGTCGCACCTCGTATATCCCCACCCTCCTGCTGCTGATTACAAGCCCGTGCTCTCTGGACGTTGCTGCGTCGGCAAGGTGAAGGCAGAAGTGCGCGACTGGGACGCAAGCAGAGGTCCTCAGAAGCCAGGCTACTGCCTAATCAGGGCGCTGCTGGCGCAGAGAAGGTGCGTCTCTGCGCTGTCGTCACTGCTCTTGGCTTAGCCTGACGCGAACTGACTTCCTGGCGGCGGAGATCCATCACTTGGATGAATCTCAGGCATTGCTATACAGATTCCGCCGTATAGCATATACGTTCAGCGCAAGCACTTAGGTGTCGACAAATGGCTTAATCTAATGATTCCTCGAATCATGAAACGACGCATGCAGTCATGTTTCGATTCATGAGGGTCAGCAACTGATAAAAAATAATGGGGCCCCCGGGGTCCCAAGGTCGCGATGGCGGCGTCACTGTCCCGCCGAGATAATTTGTCCTTTAAGGACAATTATCTGAGCAAGCACCCACGCCAGCAAAAGGTTGCCCGACACGTGCTTTTCGGTATCGTAATGTATATGAAAGGTGGCAACGATTTATTTATTTTAGTCAGGAAAATGTCTTGGGTAAATCAGTATTTAAGCACGGGCAACCACGGCTCTATACAATACGACGGAGGTGTTTTATATCCGGGACCTGAGGAAGACATTGAAATGGCGGAAAGAATTCCATTAACAAATGTTAATCGTTCTCGTAATAGTAATGATATTCGAACAGTGCAAAGAGAGGATGCTGCTAATCGTATACGGTATGGAGAGAATCCAGCGTACGACGATTTGGATACGAGTGGCGAAACAGTTGAATTTGAACGGGTGCCAAAATCAAGACCAGAAGAAAGTAATCTTGGAGTGCGACGGCGCCGCCCAAATAGAACACAAAAGTTGGCAATGTTGCATTAATCATCTTTTCTTCTTCTAATCCAACCTTATTTTATATATTATGAAACTGCACTTCACAAGTCTGTACTTCAGTGTGAATAATTATATTTCTTGTAATATAAGGGTAAAACTTTTAGTCAGGATCAGATGATGACATGTGGAATGAAGGGTTTAAAGTTTAACGTTTAATTATAACTAACATATACACTTGAAGCGCCAAAGAAACTGGTGTAGGCGAGCATATTCAAATACAGAGATGCCAACGAGGGGTAGCCGCTCGGTCTTCGGCGTCTTGTCACGGTTCACGCGGCTCTCCTCGTCGGAGGTTCGAGTCCTCCCTTCGGCATGGATGTGTGTGTTGTCCTTAGCGTAAGTTAGTTTAAGTTAGCTTAAGCAGTGGGTAAGGTTAGGGACCGATGGCCTCACCTGTTTGGTCCCATAAGACCTTATCACAAATTTCCAAATACAGGGATGTGTAAACAGGCAGAAAACAGCTCCTATATAAGACAACAAGTGTCCGGCGCAGTTGTTAGATCGGTTACTCCTGCTACACTACAGGTTATCAAGAACTAAGTGAGTTTCAACGTCGAGTTATTGTCAGCTCACGAGCGAAGGGACACAGCATCTCCGAGGTAGTGACGAAGTGGAGATTTTCCCGTACGACCATTTCATGAGTGTACCGTGAATATCACGAATCCGGTAAAACACCAAATCTCCGACATCGCTGCGGACGGAAAAAGATCCTGCAAGAACGGGTTCAAAGAGTTCAAATGGCTCTAAGCACTATCGGACTTAACATCTGAGGCCATCAGTCCCCCTAGACTTAGAACTACTTAAACCTAACTAACCTAAGGATATCACACACATCCATGCCCGAGGCAGGATTCGAACCTGCGACCGCAGCTGCAGCGCAGTCCAGGACTGAAGCGCCTTGAACCGCTCGGTCACAGCGGCCAATGCAAAAACGGGACCAACGACGACTGAAGACAATCGTTCATAGTGACAGAAGTGCAACCCTTTTGCAAACTCTGCAGATTTTAATGCTGGGCCATCAATAACTGTCAGTTTGCGAACCATTCAACGGAATATCATCGATATGGGCTTTCGGAGCCGAAGGACCACTCGTTAACCCTTGAAAACTGCACGACACAAAGCTGTATACCTCGCCTGCGCCCGTCATCACCGACATTGGACTGTTGATGACTGGAAACATTTTGCCTGGTCGAACACTCTTGTTTCAAATTGTATCAAGGGGATGCACGTGTACAGGTATGGAGACAACCTCATGCATCCATGTACGCTGCGTGTCAGCAGGGGACTATTGAAGCTGGTGGATGCTCTGTAATGGTGTGAGGCGTGTGCAGTTGGAGTGAAACGGGACCCTGTGACGGGTGACATGTACTTAAGCATCCATCATTGTACATTCCGACGGACTTGGGCAATTCCAGCAGGACACTGCGACACCTCAGACGCTCAGAATCGGTACAGAGTAGTTCCAGGAACACTCTTCCGAGTTTAAACACTTCTGATGGCTACCAGACTCCCCAGACATGAACATTATTGAACATACACTCCTGGATATTGAAATAAGAACACCGTGAATTCATTGTCCCAGGAAGGGGAAACTTTATTGACACATTTCTGGGGTCAGATACATCACATGATCACACTGACAGAACCACAGGCACATAGACACAGGCAACAGAGCATGCACAATGTCGGCACTAGTACAGTGAATATCCACCTTTCGCAGCAATGCAGGCTGCTACTCTCCCATGGAGACGATCGTAGAGATGCTGGATGTAGTCCTGTGGAACGGCTTGCCATGCCATTTCCACCTGGCGCCTCAGTTGGACCAGAGTTCGTGCTGGACGTGCAGACCGCGTGAGACGACGCTTCATCCACTCCCAAACATGCTCAATGGGGGACAGATCCGGAGATCTTGCTGGCCAGGGTAGTTGACTTACACCTTCTAGAGCACGTTGGGTGGCACGGGATACATGCGGACGTGCATTGTCCTGTTGGAACAGCAAGTTCCCTTGCCGGTCTAGGAATGGTAGAACGATGGGTTCGATGACGGTTTGGATGTACCGTGCACTATTCAGTGTCCCCTCGACGATCACCAGTGGTGTACGGCCAGTGTAGGAGATCGCTCCCCACACCATGATGCCGGGTGTTGGCCCTGTGTGCCTCGGTCGTATGCAGTCCTGATTGTGGCGCTCACCTGCACGGCGCCAAACACGCATACGACCATCATTGGCACCAAGGCAGAAGCGACTCTCATCGCTGAAGACGACACGTCTCCATTCGTCCCTCCATTCACGCCTGTCGCGACATCACTGGAGGCGGGCTGCACGATGTTGGGGCGTGAGCGGAAGACGGCCTAACGGTGTGCGGGACCGTAGCCCAGCTTCATGGAGACGGTTGCGAATGGTCCTCGCCGATACCCCAGGAGCAACAGTGTCCCTAATTTGCTGGGAAGTGGCGGTGCGGTCCCCTACGGCACTGCGTAGGATCCTACGGTCTTGGCGTGCATCCGTGCGTCGCTGCGGTCCGATCCCAGGTCGACGGGCACGTGCACCTTCCGCCGACCACTGGCGACAACATCGATGTACTGTGGAGACCTCACGCCCCACGTGTTGAGCAATTCGGCGGTACGTCCACCCGGCCTCCCGCATGCCCACTATACGCCCTCGCTCAAAGTCCGTCAACTGCACATACAGTTCACGTCCACGCTGTCGAGGCATGCTACCAGTGTTAAAGACTGCGATGGAGCTCCGTATGCCACGGCAAACTGGCTGACACTGACGGCGGCGGTGCACAAATGCTGCGCAGCTAGCGCCATTCGACGGCCAACACCGCGGTTCCTGGTGTGTCCGCTGTGACGTGCGTGTGATCATTGCTTGTACAGCCCTCTCGCAGTGTCCGGAGCAAGTATGGTGGGTCTGACACACCGGTGTCAATGTGTTCTTTTTTCCATTTCCAGGAGTGTATTTGCGATGCATTGCAAAGTGCTGTTCACAAGAGATCTCCACACCCTAGTACTCTTGCGAATTTATGAACATCCCTGCAGGATTAATGGTGTCAGTTCCCTCCAGCACTACTTCAGACATTAGTTGAGTCCTTGCCATGTCGTGTTGTGGCACTTCTGTGTGCTCCCGGGGGGCCCCTACACAATGTTAGGCGGGATACCAGTTTATTTGGCTCCTCAAAGTATATTATTTACTGTTCCGGTTGTTAGACAAATAGCAACAGTCGAGAAATAGGTATCTCTGACAAGGGTGTGTATGCCACGACTTTCGACCAATTTGTTCATCTGAAACCTCAACTCAGCCTGAAATCCTGACACGAATGATATATCTAGGAGCCTAACTGAAATAATAATTACAAGATACTATGCTTAAACACATTTCGACCTGCGTAAATCTCATGACTGCCACCTGCAAACCGTAACTGTCCTCTGAGAAGCGCTCAAATCTTAGCACGCTACGAACAACAACAATAAAATACGAAATGTTGTCGGTGAGGGAAGACAGCTTTTTACCACCGGGAGCAGCTTAACAATCTTCTACTGTGTGACACTTTATTTAGGCATCAGTCTTCTGACTGGTTTGATGTGGCACTCCGTGAATTCCTTTCCTGTGCCATACTCTTCATATCAGAGCATCACTAGCAATCTACGTCCTCAACTATTTGTATTCCTATCTTTCTTTTACCGCGCGACCGCTACGGTCGCAGGTTCGAATCCTGTCTCGGGCATGGATGTGTGTGATGTCCTTAGGTTAGTTAGGTTTAAGTAGTTCTAAGTTCTAGGGGACTGATGACCTTATAAGTTAAGTCCCATAGTGCTCAGAGCCTTTTGAAACATTTTTATCTTTCTTTTCCTCTACAGTTTTTCCCCACTAGAGCTCCCGCTACTGTCATGGAAGTTATTTCCTGTTGTGAAACGTCCTGGAAGTCCGGCACACAGTTTTAATCTGCCAGGAAGTTTCATATCAGCGCACGCTCCGCTGCAGAGTGAAAATCTCATTCTAATTTCCTGATGTCTTAACAGATGTCCTACAATCATGTTCCTTCTTCCTGTCAGTGTTTTCCATATATTCCTTTCTTCGCCTATTGTGCGGAGAACTTTCTCATTCCTCACCTTACCATACCCCAGGCAAACCTAAAATCACACACTGTTTTAAATACTATCCATTTTCTCAATTCCTGAATGGTAGACATTCTTAGATGGTATAGTTAGAATGTCCATATATTTGTAAGGAGACTAATTATTATGTATAGAAGTTATTCATTTGTCCTTATCCTAAAGTTGTGTATTTGATTCCCTAGAAATGATTTCGTAGCCAAGGTCTATCTGTACATATGAAAATTATGTAACTGTCAGGTATTCACTGTTAACTCTTGGTGACAGAGCGCTAAGGGCATAACTTGCCTCTTCGGCAATATCTTGCGGTAAATTTCTGTGAGCGTTCCACTTCAACAGACAATTCATATACTTGTTTAAACACTTAACCTTTATTTGTGACACCACCTATTGAATTATCAACAGTAGTGTCGATTTCCCCATTTAAATGAAAATTCATGCTGTTAATTTTCTTTACCTTCAGATTGTTATTTTATATCCACCAAATGTAAACATCGCCAACGGCCTTGCCGCAGTGGTAACACCGGTTCCCGTCAGATCACGGAAATTAAGCGCTGCCGGACTGGGCTAGCACTTGGATGGGTGACCATCCGGTCTGCCGAGCGCTGTTGTCAAACGGGGTGCACTCAGCCCTTGTGAGGCAAACTGAGGAGCTACTCGATTGAGAAATAGCAGCTCCAGTCTCGGAAACTGACATACGGCCGGGAGAGCGGTGTGCTGACCACATGCCCCTCCATATCCGCATCCAGTGACGCCTGTGGGCTGGGGATGACACGGTGGCCAGTCGCTACCTTTGGGCCTTCTTGGACTATGCGGGAGGAGTTTAGTTTTTAAATGTAAACATCAATGAGAACTTCATATTCTCTCTCTTCCAAGAGTGGTTGACGTTATTTATTGATCTGCTATGGTCATTAAACGAGAATGTCTCTCCCAATCTCTACCATCACCGTGTATCAAGTTCAATAATGATCTGAAAACGCTACCATTAGGAACACGTTTATTAATTCTCCTTTAGATCTGATGAATGTACGGCAAATACTTTAAATAATTTGAGATCTATGCTGTCTCTACCGCTGCCGGCCGGAGTGGCCGAGCGGTTCTAGACGATACAGTCTGGAACCGCGCGACCGCTACGGTGGCAGGTTCGAATCCTGTCTCGGGCATCGATGTGTGTGATATCCTTATATTAGTTAGGTTTAAGTAGTTATAAGTTCTAGGGACCTGATGACCTCAGAAGTTAAGTCCCATAGTGCTCAGAGCCACTTTTTGTCTCTACCGCTTGCACCCTGTTTCCCAGATATCAAGTGAACGGGTGACTTGCCACTCCTCTAATTCCTAAAGAAGTTCGTTTACAAGTGCTTCACTGAACTTTCTCACTGGCAGACTTGTAGATCAGCATTTGTTTGAAGTATTTGGGATCCTCCACTTCTTCGATATGCTTTTGACAATTGTCTACGTACTTCCAGATTTTCTCATTTATACATAAGTCCCGTTCAGTGTCGTTGTTCCCTACATGGTCTACCTGTGGCAATAGATCGTGTGACACATATACTCGAAGGGTCGCGCAGGTGTGTAATGGATTGTTGCATTCGTTGACATGGGAAGGGGAGAACAGAAAAAGGTAGTTGCATTTAGTCCTCATAAAAGGTTTCGTGCAAATTAGTACTGTGTTTTCAGCAACTAAATTTATAAACACGACTATCAGAAAAAATGAAATACAAAAACAAATGAAAAAATTCCTCATATGTAACAAAACCTTAATACCTCATCAATTATTTTTATTCCTCTATCTGCAACTTATGTTTCATTTCAGCAGCATGTTAATACACGAACTCAACTCATATTTCTTGTTAAGCGAATTTAGCGTAGACGTCTTCATAAAGTGGAGTGATATTCTCTAACTGAATGACTCCTATTCTGTGGACAGACAAACTAAACCCGAAGCACCTGTCTCACTGTCTGTTACACTCCTATATACTAGTCTCACAAACAGCGTTGCAGTCATGGAGCTTGTATTAGCCTACAACTAACTGACCCGAAAAATTTCAAATAAAATTTCATTTCACATCCCGTGCTGTTGATACTATGCTTTCTGTATTATGTCATTCAAGACGTCAGCGGTTTCTGACTTGCAAAGTAGATTCATACTATGTAAACTTCACAATAGACCCCACTGCTCATAACGAAAGTGCAAACACAGCTAATATATTACGGGTTAATATCCAGATTTTCACTAACTCTGAATATTATTCTTACTCGAAGCAGGAGGTACTGCATCCGTACACAGATCGCGCAAATCGGTTTATGTGAAAATGGTGAATGCATTTCCAGTGATTGCTCGCTGATTTACCAGTTCTGGAATGCTGTAGCATACTCATGAAAGAGAATTCACATTTTAAAGACAACATCTTCGCGTTGCAGACAGATGAGAAATCAGGCGCTTTAAACGAGGTCTTCCTAATCGCTCTCTTATCTAAAAGGCAATGTCCTGACTGACTGACTTACTGACTGATAATCGCCCAGCCCAAACCACTAAGGACAGAAACTTGAAATTTGCAGAGGATGTTGATCTTATCTTATAGGCTTCGTTTAGGAAGGGGTTTTTCGAAATTCCACCCCTAATGGGATGAAATAGGGTATGAAAGGGTTTTTGAAAATAGGTCGCTATTAAAGCAATTCTGCGGCAAGGCCTACAAGAATAGGTATATGGTTTCCTGGTCAGAAATAAAGAAATATTTGTTTCAGCATTTTCGCAAATATAACCCCAATGTGGGTGAAATGGTGTGTGAAGGCTTTTTTTGAAAATATATCATTACTAAAGAACTGTTAAAGTATTTTTGAAGCTGCAACTATGAAAGTCAGTATTTGATTTCTCAGTTCCAATGTATTTCAATGTTTTTGTTTTTAAATTCCACTCCTAATGATATGAAATAGGGGATGAAATGCTTTATGAAAATATTTCGTTGTGAAAACGCTTTTAAAACTAATCAATGAAAATTTGAATCTGGCTTCTCGGTTAGAAATAAAAAAAATACACGATTCACTGGTTTTGCACATTCAGCCACTATGGAGGTGAAATAGGAGACGAAAGTTTTTATGGAAATATTCAATTAAGCAAGCATTTTTGAAGCTAAATCTATGAAAATTTGTATTTAGCTTCTCTGTTAGAAATAAAATAAGTACGTATTTCACTGTTTTTGGAAATTCAACCGTTAAGGCAGTGAACTAGGGCCATCATCACAAAGCGTAAACTACTCAGGATAGAAACGTGAAATTTGGAGGCGGTGTTGATCGTATACTGTAGGCATCGCTTAAGATGGGATTGTTCGAAATTCCACTCCTAAGTGGAGAAATAGAGGGTGAAAAATTTTATGAAATTATTTCGTTATGAAAGCATTGTCAACGCTAAATCTATGAAATTTTGTATTCGGCTTCTTAGTTAGAAATTGAAAAAAATAAGCGTTTCACTGTTTTTGGAAATTCAGCCCCCAATGGGGTGAAATGTGGGATGAAAATTGTTAAGAAAATATTTTGTTATATTAAAAAGACATCTATGAAAAGTAGTATTTCACTTCTCGGTTAGATATAAAGAAATGTATGTTAGAGGATGAAAGTAACTATAGAAATGTCAGAACAAGAACGCAAAAGGCGTGATTAATAGAAACCTCGGACTCCGGTTACCAGACTCACTTTTTGATAAGAAATACGTTGGAAAAGGCCATGCTTCTATGGCTTTAATTAACTTGAAAAGTCTATAAAATGTTGCAGTTTCTGAAAAACATAAAGAGTCGATTAAAGAAAAACAAAACAAAAAAATCCGTGCAGACCACGCAGTCTGCGCGTGCGATGTAGCGGCGGCTCAGGTAGCATCTTATAAGTGTCCGTAGCTCATCACTCGGCACAAGAATCCTCTCACCTATAAAGGAAAAGCGTCTCCTTGAAATGTTCTTTAAGGAATATAATGGTGCATTTAGAAAATTTTGGATTCCGACGAACTCACACCTCTTAGCGTAAAATGAACAGGCTGTTGTGATTAAGATGATGATGGTATAACTAGCTTTTCCCGAAGATTTGTTGGACATTAACACAGTATAACAGAGCATCCACATCAGCGAATACACAGATACTGAGCCAAAGATACGAGAAAGGAAATAATTTGCGTCCTACGTAATCACTCTATGAGCGTCATCCTGAAAAGAAGGGAAAAGGGTAAGTAAGAGAAATAGCCCGTAACAAGATTTACTCTGGACAGAACTTCCGACAGAGTCGGCTCTGTAAATGTGAAGTACGTCGCTCAACTTCTGCACCCTGCCAGAGCAATAAACTTTCCTCAAGTGTACAAACCCTGTACTCCATACTGGGCCCCTCGCCTGGTGGCTTAACTTCGGTAATTTTTCTCCGCTGCCGCGACTCGCCATTTGAAGTGCCGCCAACGTTTCGTTACCTTCACCTCCTTAGCTGGCAACTTGGCCAGCCGCGCAACTTCTGCTGTTCCCCGCTAACAACTCTCTTTGCGAGGAGCAGCAGCCACCGCATACTGTAACAATATTAAACGCTCCCAGATTTTAATGAGACATTGGCTAAAGAGTGGCAGAGCGTGGTTGAGGATACAGAGCAGAGGATGTGAGATTAGTTCCTGCCACACCAGTAGTTCCCCTTGCACCAGCATGCGCAGCCTAAGATGCAGGACAGAGGCCACGAAGTATCATAGCAAAGCCTTGTCGTGAGAAGTTGATGAATGATCATCAGGACAGGTATGCAGTTGTGATTCTACCGTCTTCACATTTTTATGCTAGTGGGAAAAACAGCCTGACAAGCGTATCACATCAGGATACGGAACGTCCAATCGAACAAATTTTTCGAGTAACTACAGCTCCAAAGTGCACAGTTGAGGTACGGCCATAAAACGACAGCCAATCAGCTGTGCGGAAGCGTAGGTTCGCCTAGTAAGAGAATGTTTTTGGGTGTGTCTAGCAGTGCGGTTTTTTCCTACTGAGCTGCTGTTGTATTATGCCCTGGTTGTTGTGCTCCACTGCATACGTTGCAGAATAATAGTTCCTGCTTTCTGAACATTGGCACTAATTAAAACGGTTTCCTTCAGATATCATAGTCAAAAATGTTGCACCTTATAGTACCACATGTCTATCTTATTGCACAGCAATTTAGATTGTACAGCTTATTAAGCTACATTTAGATGGGGCGTAAAAACTGCAGACTGCCAAAATACAGATCGATTCAGCTGTCCCTACATATGGGTTTTATACAACCCGCAACGCTTCAAATACCATGTGCAAGATTTTCATATTCCCTCCCTCGCTATATGCAAACTGTTAGTCGTTCAGCAAAAAATGAACAGGACCTTTATGTAGGTAATTTAATGAAGTTAAGCTTTGTACTGAGATACGTTTTGATAGAGACCGCAGTTTTCGAATTATTCGAGAACGCCATACACAAGTGGCCTTTAGTCGCGTTTTTCTGGAATAACTCGAGAATCGTCGCCTCCAGAGAAAACATATACCGGGACAAAATTTAACTACATTGAAGTTCCTACAACAATGTCTTGTTCATTTTTTCTGTGGGACTAATAGTTCACGCCTGGCGAGCGAGAAAATATGAAAATCTTACATGTGGTTTTTCAAGCGTTGCAGATTATACAGAACGCTTAGGTAACAGCAGCTGAAGTGTCCTGTTTATACCGACAATAGGAGATATGATACTGCGTGAAGAGTTTGACATACCACTGAAAGACCTAAGTCGAAACAAGGCCCCGGGAGTAGACAACATTCCATTAGAACTACTGACAGCCTTGGGAGAGCCAGTCCTGACAAAACTCTACCATATGGTGAGCAAGATGTATGAGACAGGCGGAAATACCGTCAGACTTCAAGAAGAATATAATAATTCCAATCCCAAAGAAAGCAGGTGTTGACAGATGTGCAAATTACCGAACTATCAGTTTAATAAGCCACGGCTGCAAAATACTAACACGAATTCTTTACAGACGGATGGAAAAACTGGTAGAAGCCGACCTCGGGGAAGATCAGATTGGATTCCGTAGAAATGTTGGAACACGTGAGGCAATACTGACACTACAACTTATCTTAGAAAATAGATTAAGGAAAAGCAAACTTACGTTTCTAGCATTTGTAGACTTAGAGAAAGCTTTTGACAATGTTGACTGAAATACTTTCTTTCAAATTCTGAAGATGGCAGGAGTAAAACACAGGGAGCGAAAGGCTATTTACAATTTATACAAAAACCAGATGGCAGTTATAAGAGTCGGAGGGCATGAAAGGGAAGCAGTAGTTGGGAAGGTGTAAGTAGGCTGTTTATGTTTTCTTATTGGCAACGTTACGTAGCGCTCTATATGAAAATCACTGGCTGTGCTGTGTGCAGTCTGTGGCTAGTTTGCATTGTTGTCTGCCATTGTAGTGTTGGGCAGCGGCAGCTGGATGTGAACAGCGAGTAGCGTTGCGCAGTTGGAGGTGAGCCGCCAGCAGTGGTGGATGTGGGGAGAGAGATGGCGGAGTTTTGTAATTTGTCATGAACTGCTATATATATTATGACTATTAAGGTAAATACATTGTTTGTTCTCTATTAATATCTTTCATTTGCTAACTATCCCTATCAGTAGTTAGTGCCTTCCGTAGTTTGAACCTTTTATTTAGCTGGCAGTAGTGGCGCTCGCTGTATTGCAGTAGTTCGAGTAACGAAGATTTTTGAGAGGTAAGTGATTTCTGAAAGGTATAGTTTAATGTTACTCAGGGCCATTCTTTTGCAGGGATCTTTGATAGTCAGATTGCGTTGCGCTAAAAATATTGTGTGTCAGTTTAAGCACAGTCTTGTATAAATTGTTCTAAGGGGACGTTTCAAAGGGAGTGAGACAGGGTTGTAGCCTATCCCAGACGTTATTCAATCTGTATATTGAGCAAGCAGTAAAGGAAACAAAAGAAAAATTCGGAGTAGAAATTAAAATCCATGGAGAAGAAATAAAAACTTTGAGGTTCGCCTATGACACTGTAATTCTGTCAGAGACAGCGAAGGACCTGGAAGAGCAGCTGAACGGAATGGACAGTGTTTTGAAAGGAGGATATAAGA
The DNA here is from genome assembly GCF_023864275.1 of Schistocerca cancellata. Classification (NCBI taxonomy): domain Eukaryota; kingdom Metazoa; phylum Arthropoda; class Insecta; order Orthoptera; family Acrididae; genus Schistocerca; species Schistocerca cancellata. The sequence continues at coordinate 173,888,004 of NC_064631.1, forward strand.
TCAACATCAAGAGAAGCAAAACGAGGATAATGGTATGTAGTCGAATTAAATCGGGTGATGCTGTGGGAATTAGATTAGGAAATGAGAGGCTTAAAGTAGTAAATGAGTTTTTCTATTTCGGGAGCAAAATAACTGATGATGAAGTAGAGAGGATATAAAATGTAGACTGGCAATGGCAAGGAAAGCGTTTCTGAAGAAGAGAAATTTCTTAACATAGAGTATAGATTTAAGTGTCAAGAATTTGTATGGAGTGTGGCCATGTATGGAAGTGAAACGTGGACGATTAATACACTCCTGGAAATGGAAAAAAGAATACATTGACACCGGTGTGTCAGACCCACCATACTTGCTCCGGACACTGCGAGAGGGCTGTACAAGCAATGATCACACGCACGGCATAGCGGACACACCAGGAACCGCGGTGTTGGCCGTCGAATGGCGCTAGCTGCCCAGCATTTGTGCACCGCCGCCGTCAGTGTCAGCCAGTTTGCCGTGGCATACGGAGCTCCATCGCAGTCTTTAACACTGGTAGCATGCCGCGACAGCGTGGACGTGAACCGTATGTGCAGTTGACGGACTTTGAGCGAGGGCGTATAGTGGGCATGCGGGAGGCCGGGTGGACGTACCGCCGAATTGCTCAACACGTGGGGCGTGAGGTCTCCACAGTACATCGATGTTGTCGCCAGTGGTCGGCGGAAGGTGCACGTGCCCGTTGACCTGGGACCGGACCGCAGCGACGCACGGATGCACGCCAAGACCGTAGGATCCTACGCAGTGCCGTAGGGGACCGCACCGCCACTTCCCAGCAAATTAGGGACACTGTTGCTCCTGGGGTATCGGCGAGGACCATTCGCAACCGTCTCCATGAAGCTGGGCTACGGTCCCGCACACCGTTAGGCCGTCTTCCGCTCACGCCCCAACATCGTGCAGCCCGCCTCCAGTGGTGTGGCGACAGGCGTGAATGGAGGGACGAATGGAGACGTGTCGTCTTCAGCGATGAGAGTCGCTTCTGCCTTGGTGCCAATGATGGTCGTATGCGTGTTTGGCGCCGTGCAGGTGAGCGCCACAATCAGGACTGCATACGACCGAGGCACACAGGGCCAACACCCGGCATCATGGTGTGGGGAGCGATCTCCTACACTGGCCGTACACCACTGGTGATCGTCGAGGGGACACTGAATAGTGCACGGTACATCCAAACCGTCATCGAACCCATCGTTCTACCATTCCTAGACCGGCAAGGGAACTTGCTGTTCCAACAGGACAATGCACGTCCGCATGTATCCCGTGCCACCCAACGTGCTCTAGAAGGTGTAAGTCAACTACCCTGGCCAGCAAGATCTCCGGATCTGTCCCCCATTGAGCATGTTTGGGACTGGATGAAGCGTCGTCTCACGCGGTCTGCACGTCCAGCACGAACGCTGGTCCAACTGAGGCGCCAGGTGGAAATGGCATGGCAAGCCGTTCCACAGGACTACATCCAGCATCTCTACGATCGTCTCCATGGGAGAATAGCAGCCTGCATTGCTGCGGAAGGTGGATATACACTGTACTAGTGCCGACATTGTGCATGCTCTGTTGCCTGTGTCTATGTGCCTGTGGTTCTGTCAGTGTGATCATGTGATGTATCTGACCCCAGGAATGTGTCAATAAAGTTTCCCCTTCCTGGGACAATGAATTCACGGTGTTCTTATTTCAATTTCCAGGAGTGTAGTTTAGACAAGAAGAGAATAGAAGCTTTGGGAATGTGGTGCCACAGAAGAATTCTGAAGATTGGATGGGTAGATCACATAACTAATGAGGTGTTGAATAGAATTGGGGAGAAGAGGAGTTTGTGGCACAACTTGACTAGACGAACGGATCGGTTGGTAGGACACATTCTGAGGCATCAAGGGATCACCAAATTAGTATTGGATGGTAACGTGGAGGATAAAAATCATAGAGGGAGACCAAGAGATGAATATACTACATAGATTCGAAGGATGTAGGTTGCAGTAGGTGCTGGGAGATGAAGAGGCTTGCACAGGATAGAGTAGGATGGAGAGCTGCATCAAACCAGTCTCAGTACTGAAGACCACAACAACAGCATCCTGACAATGTTGTTTGGTAAGATTCCGGCCACGAATTGCAGCCAATATCCTACAACATTATGGCCTACTGTTGCCCGGCAATGTTTGCGCAAATATATTTCCAGGTCAGAAGTCTTTACAAGGGGCCACACATTCACCACAAGTGGACAAACAAGAGCTACTGGTAGTGTGCGTGTTTCTCATGTTTTTACGTCACACAAAGAATAAAGTTATTAGAAAGGAGAACAAGAGAAATCGGGCTTCGTGTATGCGATATTTTTTCACGTAGGCGGAAAGATTCAGAATATTTCACTAATGAACTGGTACTGGATACATACCAGTTCCAGAAATATACCAGACTGTCGAAATACGGTTTCGAATATTTCGTATAAGCAATTTGTCAGCGAATTACCAAAACCATACACGTATGAGAGAATTTATACCAGCTACAACCTGACTGACTATCACCGGGTTTTAGCTACTGGTGATTCGTATAGAAGTTCGACGTACATTTTTTAAGTTCACTGTTCATCAATAAGATTCATGGTATCGTAAGTAAGCAATACCTTGGTAGAATAACTGAAAGATTTCATTTATAGAAGTTCGGAATAAAAATACAGTTTTTATTTGTATTTAATCTTTAGTGATCTGCACACACCGTTGTTTACTAATTCCTGCTTCAGGTACGTCTCGAGGTAGTACGAAACTCACGTCAAATACAAACCACATATATGAAGAGTCCCTTGCACTTCCGTTCTCCTAATGCAATTTATTTTGCCTCAAATTTGCCATAGGTTCGAAGACATCGGAATTTTTTTATCATGTTCCCGAACCCATCGGCTACTGCGTTTTTTCGCCAAATTGCTATCTTTCTATGTATTAATTTCAACGTCTCGTAGTTCTGGTCGTAGATGAATCGCATTTATAAAATTCATTGTTCTTTCGTTTGTCCACTTCTCTATTGCTTCACACAGCAGAATTACGACAGCAAACAACTACAATGCGTATGGCTATACATGTATTCGCAAAGTTTCGAACAAAAGCGAAATGACATTTTTTCGCTCAGACACATGTCTGAACCGCTTTCTGTGATAGATGTAGAAGACAAAGGTGACAACGAGAGGGAAGCATTAACAGACAAGAATAGAGAGATATTGCCTTGCTATAAGAAATATTCTCTATCCATGGTAGTCCATACCACTAACCTCTCGCCAATACCTCGGCAATTACCTGCGACATCAGCAATACTGCCCAGTCATAACACAAAATTACTGTCTATTGCAGCTACATTGCAGCAGTGTTGACGACAACGCTATTTCCGACAAATATTGCCGCAAAACTTTTAGCCTAGTTGATTCAATAATCAAGCTTTACCCATAAAAAGCATAGAAAATTCGTGTCTGATGTACCCATTCGTGGAGACGATTGTAAAATTTACCAAATTTTGATTGTTCAGCTATAAACATTTACTTCGGCTTCGTTAATTGTTAGCTGCGCTCTTTATCGTAACAGCTATTAGTTGGTGGCAAGTTATTTTAAATGCACACACATCCACACGCTTGACAATCGTTTAATGACTGCGGTTTCACAACAGTGAATTTCCGACCTACGATTATCTGGAAACTTTTGCTCTGACCTCAATATCAAGTTGTGTTTGTCTCCCTTGTACACGTTTTCAGTAAATAAAATTCTGTAAGGGCAGATATTCCAATGAAAGTCTTTTGTCCCTTGTTAGGTCCTCATCCAAACTGTGGCGATTGAGCGAATTAGCAGATAAATGTGCAAAAACCTATCACAAACATAAATTTATTAATAAGAAATTAATTTTATTGATCCAGCTCATTAACTGGAGAAAATATTTCTCTTGTTTAACGTTGAATTACAAGGACATTGTTTTTGTTCTACGGAATTTTGTTTATTTCTAACTAGTTTCGGCTTACTGGCCCATCTTCAGGAAACAAACAGCCGGCAGATGATGGTTGAGGTTATCGCTATAGCAAGCAAAAATCTACTAATACCAGTGTTTCTGGCCCCTGTTTTGATCAGAACTGGGATGGAACCTTCCTACACTTCGGTCAGGGGCCTGAAGATGGCGTAGTAAATCGCCGAAACTGGTAGCCAAATACAATGAGTTTGGAAACTGGAAAGCTGAAAGGTGTTTAATTTGACAACAGACTAGCATCTGAAAGTGACAGTACTCACTACTTCTTAGGTAACCAAGCAGTACAATTAAAGATACAATCCACTTACTTAGAGTGTTGTTCATCAAACAAGTCTGAATAATATTACAGAGCGGACTACGTGGGCAATGTCTCTTAAAGCACATCTAATACCAGAGACTGGACATTCTGCGCCTTTTCTATCCTCATTTCTTTTCATTTTAACTTGAGGCTGGAAGTTTGTGAGTCAGGGAAGGCAAAGAACCTTGGATTTGGGACAGGGCAGGTAGATTGATACGAACTACGGCGTCAGAATCCAGTGTTCGCGTAAGCTGGGTCACTAGCGCACAGGCAGGACGGCCAGAACTATTGTGTGTTTTACATCTTAGGCCTGCCTAATACAGAAATGTGGCCGATTAGCCCATCTTACAGTGGGAGAGCGCCGATTTGCTATGTTTCGAAAACAGCTTTGCTAGGTAACCATCGCTTCCTTTCCCAAAGAAACACGGAGTGCTGAAATAACGGGCTAAGCCTCGAGTACGGCTCTCTAGCCCGCCCGGTTAGCCGAGCGATGTAACGCACGGCTTTCCGGAGCGGAAAGGAGCGCCTGGTCCACGGCACGAATCCGCCCGGCGGACTTGTGTCGAGGTCCAGTGAGCTGTCCAGTCTGCGGATGGTTTTTAGGCGGTTTTCAATCTGCCTGGGCGAATGCGGGCTGGTTCCCCTTATACCGCCGCAGCTACACTACGTCGGCGATTGCTGCGCAAACAAGTTCTCCACGTACGCGTACACCACCATTACTCTACCACGCAAACATAGGGGTTACACTCGTCTGGTGTGATGAGACGTTCCCTGGGGTGGGGGGGGGGGGGGGGGGTTCAAATGGTTCTGAGCACTGTGGACTCATCTTATGAGGTCTGAGGTCAGCGGTCGCGCGGTACCAGACTGGGGGGGGGGGGGGGGTTCACCGGGGGCCGAACCGCACAATAACGCTGGGTTCGGTGTGGGGCGTCGTAGGGGTGAAGTGGACTGCGGTAGTCGTCGTGGGGACCACTGCGGCTGCGGCGGGAACGGAGCCTCTCCCTCATTTCTAGACCCCCGGTTAACATCAACATCAACGGCCCTCTAACTCGGATGCGAGGGCGTGAAAACGTGTCACTGATAAATTAGTCAGTGACATCACGAAGGCAAATCTGAAGCGGCTGTTTCTTCAGGTGCAAAGGAGATTTTTCGATATTATTGGATTGGTATCATGATGCGTTGTGTTGACGGGATTCTGTGTGCTGGAGGGAATACACGCTATTGGGCAGCCGTGTACACAGCTTTCGCTGTTGGCAGCAATGCACGGCTTGGCAGGAAAATATTTCTGGGCATAGGATGATGCTAGGAAACGGATGGTGGTGAGAGTTCGCGGTGGACGGAATGCGAGAGCGCACAGGCAGGGCGCTGAAGTCGCGGTACGGAGAGCACTTCTTAGCAGGCGACCAGGGTTCTGAGTTGTCGCAGCAACGCGTCGACTTCCTCTACAGCTGAGCTATCCACATGCCAGCGGCGTCCAGCGACAGCTGTCCGAGGATAAATACGGTGAGCATAAGTTGCAAAACCGGCGTGATAGGGGATTCTTGGTTCGCACCTGTGGATTTCTGTACAATTATCTGCCTCACATCCAAAGTCAGTGCACGAGCCTCTTGATCAACCAGCGGGTATCCAGTGACTGTCCTCGTTTGGGGTTAAAGTGTTTTTAGACCAATTTACTGTTTGATATTTTGGGTCAGAAGGGTTTAGTTATCTGGTGGGGGAAAGTATCTCTGCCAGTCATTCAAAATCCAGTAGTTTAAGATATACTCATTGAGTGTATAAATCATTCAGCTATCTTGAATAATCTGTCCATTTGTACTGTGTTTTATTGAAAAAATTATTGTGTTTACTGAAAGATTGTTTCTGTTAAACACCTTCCATTCATATTAGAACAAAGTCTTGTGTGACTCTCCCCTTTAAGATCTCTAGTTAGGGTCTTAGAAATCGCATTATGCATTAAAACTGCGCACATATGGATTGTTAACTATCTTAAAAGTCTGCCCGGCTCACAATTTTCTGGGACCGGACAGCTTTTCGCACGCAGGTGGTTTCAGTAACTTTCTTCAATGGCTCTTTTACATTTTTGAGAACGGAGCTCGTCTAATTAATCAACGTCTTAAAATCTCTGGCCCAAGTAGGGCGAAAAAGAAAATCTAACTCAATGCAAAGAATGCAAGTTTAATGCCATCCGAAATTAGTGATGACTGGTACTCGACTAATGTTGCTAATAAATTATTAAAGAAATTTAAGACATTTCAGCAGAAAGATTCTGCATGTGTGTTGAAATAAATAATTAAAATGCATGTTATCGTAAATTAAACTAAAGGGTCCCGGTAAAAGTTCATGGAATGCAAGAGTCTGAGTATGAATGGACGACTGTTGGAGGCAAAAGAGATGAGAAAGAATGCGGAGAGGTACCATTAAATGTTGCAACGCGCTGTCTGGAGAAACACAGAAATCTATTTTTGTCGCGTATTGCTAATACAGATACACATCATTTTTAGTGCATAAAAAACTTGCCAAAGATAGCACATTATAACATTACCGCTTATCATGAGCTGATCACGGCATGTAGGGGTAGTCTGTGTTGTTTTTATTCCCCAGGAAAAGTTATGTGCACATTTAGTTGACTACAAAGAGTTTAAAGCAGTCAACAGTGTCATCCCTACTGGCAACAACGACTTTATAAAATTTACCAAATTTAGCGACATACTGAAGCTACCATTTGTAATTTATGATGATAAGGAATCAGCTGCTCCTTGCTGTCGTAGTAGTGACTCTGGCTCATATACCAGTCATGTGCCTTTGCTTACGCTTTTCAACATGGCGTGCTAAATACACTGAGGTGATAAAAGGCTTGTGATAGCGATATGCACATACAAAGATGGCTGTAGTATCTCGTACCCAAGGTGTAAAAGGGTAGTCCATCGTGGGGGCTGTCATTTGTACGGAATGGTAGTTGGAGCTAGGCGCATGTCACATTCCACTTCCGAAATCGTTAGGGCATTAAATATTGCAAGATACACATTGTAGCCGGCCGGAGTGGCCGAGCGGTTGTAGGCGCTACAGGTTAGAATCCTGCCTCGGGCATGGATGTGTGTGATGTCCTTATATTAGTTAGGTTTAAGTAGTTCTAAGTTCTAGGGGACTGATGACCTCAGATGTTAAGTTCAAATATGGTTCAAATGGCTCTGAGCACTATCCATCTAAATTTTTCCGTGCGGACTCTGATTTCTCTTAATATATTGCGATGATCATTTCTCCCTACGTAGGCGGGCGTCAACAAAATATTTTCACATTCGGAGAAGAAAGTTGTGCTTTCGTATAAAATCTCTGTCCAACGAAAAACGCCTTTGTTTAATGATTGCAACACCAACTCTCGTATCAAAGCCGTAACACTTTGCCCCTATTTCGCGATAATACTGAACAAGCTGCCCTTCTTTGAACTTTTTCGGTGTCCTCCGCCAACCTTAAGTGGTAAAGACCCCGAGTCACGCAGAAATACTCCAGAACAATACAAGCTTAGTGTAGGCAGCCTCTAGTAAATCTGTTGCACAGCATGGCTTTTCTTTGGAAAACGATTCTTGAAAGCATGTGTAAGGACAATTGGAAGTGTCAAGGTGGGTAAAGAATATTATTTTTTTATGTGTACTGTCGTGTGCGTATCTTTCGTTGGAATAAAAATGAAATGAATGTAAATGATGTCTTTCCTTATAGCTCAGACGGTAGACGTAACCGTAGTGAAGATACGATATGATACCACTGGCAAACTGAGGAGCTACTTCATTGAGAAGTAGCGGCTCCGGTCTCGTAAACTGACATACGGAAGGGAGAGCGGTGTGCTGGCCACGTGCCCCTCCATATCCCCAACTACAGGGTGGTCCAAAAGTTCAGAAACACCTTGATAATGTCCAGATGGAGTAGCAAACAAGGAAACAGAGTCCCTACACACGAGGAACGGGAAGGGGGAAACTTTATAGGCTATTCCACCAACATGGCGGCCATCTTGAAAGCCGCCATCTTGGATTCAACTCCAAAATTTCAAATGGGAATGTGGTCATGTGACATATCAAACAGATAGAGAATTTCACCAGAAAAACAATGCCGTTGTTATTTTAAACATAGCTTTATTCATTCTCGGGTTATAGCCAATTACTTGCGGCAGCAGTGGGACACTCAGCAGCATGTGTGTTATGTGTCGAAGAGACATTACGCTGATGTTACACAGTCCTGAGAGACCACCAACAGTCATAGGAATGGCTCAATATGTTGTCCATTATGTTGGATTGTTAATGCTATCCTCCGAACCCAGTCTTGATGAGCTTTGACCAACACATCTGGCTGAATTTGACCACACGCATCAACAATGCGCTGCTTTAGATGATGCAAATTCCCCGCATTTTCACAGAATAAACCAGTGATTTGACATGACCCCAAAGATAAAAATCCAAAGAAGTCAAATCTGGTGAACGTGGTGGCCACTCCACAGCACCCCTATGACCAATCCACTTTTGAGGGAACTGCACATCCAGGTATGCTCGCACATTGTGCCCATAATGTGGTGGGGCTCCATCATGCTGGAAGAATCCCGGGAATGTCCCGTCCTCCATTAACAACGACGGACACACTTCTTCATCCAATAACCTCAGATAACCGTTGGCTGTTAACGTACCATCAATAAAAAAGGTCCAACATCTTTAGTATCCCACACAGCACACTAGACCATCACTTTTTCTGAGTCGGCCGTTTTGGAAGCATCGACCCATGGCCGCCATGTTGGTGGAATAGCCTATAAAGTTTCCCCCTTCCCGTTCCTCGTGTGTAGGGACTCTGTTTCCTTGTTTGCTACTCCATTTGAATTTTATGAGGGCGTTTCCGGACTTTTGGACCACCCTGTAGTGACGCCTGCGGCCTGAGGATGACACGGCGGCCAGTCGGTACTGTTGGGCCTTCATGGCCTGCTCAGGCGAAGTTTAGTTTAGTTATATGCTATCACTCGTAATCGTAGATATAAATGCAATCACATTAACCGACGGTATCTTAAATTAGATCAGTTCCACAGATGCGACATTGTAACGGATTGAACAGCAATCATTCCTGCGGCGCAGCTGTGGAAGCACATCCTAGATGAGTGAACAGTGGCCGGTGGCGACCTTCCACTGTAGTAGAGACCACATATGCGAAATATGCAGCAGACTGAACACAGTCCACATCCAAAGACAAGGCCTGGTTTTCTCCACAATTTCTGAAAGTCACCAAGGAGAACAATAAGATCTCGGATCCCTAACGCAGACATCAACTAATCTGTGCAGGGGCAGATTTGGCCACGGGATGTACCTTACGCATTCGGCAGCTGCTTTGAAGATTCCTTCAACACAAGTGATATGTCTTTCGTTCACAGACCAAGCTGTAACAATTGGTATGAACACCAACCCTTGATTGCACTCCCATCAACGATTAGCTGTTGTCTGTATTCCATACTGGCCACCGAGTTAGATTAGAATTTTAATGTCCACTGATGAATTAGAGACAAATGACTACTTCTTCTCGAATCATTATGTTGCTGAAGGAATCATTTCGGCATTCGCAACTTCTAATTTAAGAAGAAAGAGAAATGTGAGTGGCGGGCGAGGGTTTGAACTCCTCCCCACCCGAATACTGTTCTAATTATGATATGACGATACCATCCCACTGCAGTAATAGTCAAAAATCCCCCCACAGGATATACATTAGCCAGGTATTGACAATATTGTCCATCGTATAACAAGCAAGCGAGTCTCAGAGATCCTCAAAATCAGCCTTCAACTATATGCCTAATACACAGCGGCTAGGAATGTCTAATTTTCTACAATAAGGTAAATATATCTCCAGTGTTTTGGTATATTATGAATGAGCAACGTCTGCGAAGGTAGCGTGTGTCGACTGCAATATGTGTAAGGTATGGGAATTTATTTCACGGCAACGTTCTGTTCATTTTATTGATAAGTTCAACTTATCATTTTCGTGCACATAGTTCAGATATAATCATTATAGATTTACTTTTGAAAAGGGATTACGTCAACAATAATTAGGTATGTGAACTTTTTGAATTAAAAGACCCGATAGTAGTAAGTTTTTATTCATCTTTTCTAATTAAAATATAGAATGAAAATTATTTGAAAAGTAAGAATTGCATATTACAAACTTAACTTTCATGATCTTCAATTGTTTTAGTGATTAGAGTTACACTACTTACTAAGATACATAAATATTTTTAAGTAAACAATAGCTCTGTTTTTATCGCGTTTCGGGAGTTTTGGCGCGAAATGTTAATGTAATGGAATTCGAGCATGGGAAGCAGAGTGTAAAGTTGTGGATGCACAAGCAGATTGTAGAGTTGTGACTGCTTAGGCAGAGTGGAAATACGTTTTTAAAACGTTTTATTTTCAATATAACGGGAATGAATACAAGAAATACTAACAATTGATGTGGGATATAATTGAAGACACACCTGTTCCACATTCATATTCAAAGTAATATAAAATCCAGGTCTCTTTGATACATAAATCTAAGCACAGTTGATATTACGCTTCATGCTCTTCTCTTATTTTAAACACACTCCAGTAAACTTGTAATTTTTGTTTAGTGGACTGCAATTACAGCGGAATTCTCTACAATTTAATATTTCGTGATCAATGAGAGCAGGAACGTTACAAGACAAACACTTTTCTTCACACCTTACTATACCATCTTCAAAGACAGAACTGATGGATCATAACAAATCTTTCTTACCAACAATTCCAAAAATAGAAGTGCTGCTTCTCAATGGGTCCAATACAAATTAAAAATACCTCTCCATGAGAATTAGATCCCAACAGGAGGCAACACGGTCTCCCACAGGACGGCTCTAGCATTCTGTAAGATTGGACTAGATTCTGCTCCAAGTCTGGCTGTAATTGTTGATGGATACACACACTGGAGGCCAAATAAACAAAACAGTACGGGCGAGTCGTCTGCAGGAGACAGATGTGCGCAGAAGTGCAGTATGGTTTGTGAGATTCATTTCTCTCAAATTCGGGCCCTTAGAGAAATTTTTTGCGCAATTTCCATCTGTTGATGAGCTACGAATCAAAATCAAAGAAACTGGGGCGATTAATAACTATTTGTACGGCTGTCTTCAGCCCTGAAGGTTGATTTTAGAACCAAAGTCCATTACTAAGCATAGCCGTATTGGAAGTGGTATTTCCTCACCTTGCACCCTTTCACTGACCTTCGAACTGATCTCCCGAGTTAGTTATAGAGAGAGTTAGATTTTAATGTCGAATTCTAACCACTATGCAGCTTGGCATTTTTAGTATTATCAAGTCATTAAAAATGTTAAAGAAGCGATAAATTAACGAGTTCAAATAATCATTTGGTCAACGAATCACGATAATTACCCACCAAATATGCGGCTTCAACGATTTGGTTATATGATGGGATGCTAAAACTAACGAATGTACAAGTCAATTTGCAAATCACACAAACTTCTCATTTACTGTATGCTATGCCACACCTACAACTGTTTGGCGTACTCACGTCAACGAGAACAAGCCTGGAATATGAAACTCAGAGTTGGAGTTGATTTTCCTAGGAGAAATGCTTTACTTGCACAGATTTTGGATATATGATCCGCTAAGGTTACGGTAGCTGCAGATGCGATGAATTCTTACCATAGCGTCCCTATGTAAGCCAGATGTGCTCTGCACGCTTAGGCAGGAAATTGAGTCAAACTTACGGAACGGATTCGCAAAGCAGTCGACAAATCATTTCAAAGGACGACAGTCACACAACCTATCCTCGAAACGGAATGGAACGAGACGGAACGGAGTGTCAGCCTCAAGGATTCTCGGGAAGAAATTTCTGATCTTCGTGGTGGACTGTTCTATATTTCAAGCGGTGGGGTTGGTGTTCTGAAGAGGTACAGACGGTGGCGTCGTCTGCTAACACAGGAAGTTTACCTATTCCCGCTACGTTAATCTTTATTTTGTTCTTGGTTTTATTTTCATGATACTTTGCTACGATCCCAAAATGTTCTTGTACATTTTTCCTATAAATGTTCTTGCAGAAAACAGGCCATATATCTTCTAAGCGAAAGATTATTTATTTTTTTTACAATACCTGCACGAAGGAAAATCCCAGACTGTGTATAAATAAGAAGAAAATTGAAGAAGTGAATTCCATTCATAACCCATTTTACAGTGAAAACGTCAGCTCTACTGAACGAGGAACGTACAGAACGAATTTTCACTTTGCAGCAGATTGTGCGCTTATTTGGATCTTCCCGTCAAATTAAATTTTGTACCGGACTAGGACTCGAAAGTGAAACCCTTGCCTCCTACTAAAGTGGGAGAGAGATACCTGGAGAAGCAAATCTGTGAGGGTGTATCGCGAATCATGCCTGGATTGCAAAGTTGGTAGTGAGTTTGCTTGCTAAACGCCTTACCCTTAATTTGAGTCCCGCTCCGATACACAGTGAGAGAAATTCAGTCGTTTTTGCCGTTATTTGGTAATTATAAAATACAACGGAATTAAAAGGTGAAAAGGCTCTATATATTCCCTTCTGAATATTGTTCGATGTGTGCTGTTTGAGGCTTTCCTGATATAATAACTGCCTGAAAGGTTATTGGGTATTGTGTCGGATGCTATTCTGGAAACTGCACAGTATTTCTACGAGGCAGCAGCTGTTCATCATCCTCAGTGGAGGCTTTGCCTAGCTGCTGCGGTCATCAGTTTATGCAGTGGTTCGCTAGAAAAGCTCCGGCGCCCAGGGGCGGGGCTATAACATCATCGCAGTGGATCCCGTTTCAGTGGGGGGGAAAATCAAACAATGGTCACACGTTGTCGTTGTACTTAGAAAATGCAACAAACAATACGTTTTTCTTGGGCGTTGGCTGGCAGTGTTACGTGGACTCGCGAGGTTATAACGTGGGCTCACGTAGAGAAGCCGTGAGGCGCAGCAAGGTGTTGCTGGGGACCATACACCATACGAGATTGGAATAACAGAGAATTGTGAAGGTTCCATGAACCCTCTGCCAGGCACTTAAATGTGATTTGCAGAGTATCCATGTAGATGTAGAAGTAGATGTAGATTCAGATGCAGCTCGGTGAACACCAGGAAGAACGTCCCACGACGAACCATACCATGGCTATAAAGTGAACGTCCTCTTCTGAACGCAATATGTGGAAGTGCTACGTAGTCTGAACGACACAAAGAGGGCCGCACTGCATTAAGAGGCCCACAATTCGCATATGAAACTCAGCCATCCAAACATTACTTCAGACAAACCACAAGCCATTATTTCAATAAGATCTTCCTCGCTTGTCCCTCGACCTGTTAAGAGGATTATCAAATCGTCTATAAAAATCCTATTAAAAGGAGCTAATTACGAGGGTGACTGCAATTGTTTCTACCCTGTTCATACTGAAACTATTGCTGGAAACCGACCATAACTGATTTTTAATTACAGCAGGCGGACGTCTCGATCAAAGTGCAAGTAGTGAGATACATGCCAGCATCTTTCCATGTTCCTACCGTTAATCTCCCTGTTGGCAGATGTTATTTTCACAATATATGGGTTAGGAAGGTAGTGACGAGTACGAACTTAGATTACCATTTATAAAACATGTAATCCTAAAGAAAATTGGTTGGTTGTATTTGCAAACATTTAGCAAGTGAGAAAAGGCATTAGACGGTTTGGAAAAGCAAAAACAAATCAGAGGTATTTGACTCATCTCTCACACTCCAGTTGGCAAAATCGCTATGACTTTTAAAGGAATGTTCAAACAAACTGGCGCTCCACAGTTGCCATACATTTGATGAAAGACCTATTTACACAGTTACAACTTCAGCTGCTGTCAAGAACGTTATTAAGCTGCTGCTAGTTTTGGTCTTATACATCGACCATCATCTGGCACCTCGTAATTAACTACAACAAAATTATAAACATTAAAAAATTATATAAATTCATGTAATGTATAGCATAATGTCAGTATGATATCTCTGGTCAAAAATTTTGTTACAGCGTATTGTTTTCAGATGCGGTACAAATCGTTGCCTTAATATTACATTAAATCGGCAGGAATGTTGAAAGTTTCATGCTTACTTAGGTGTAACTTTTCAGCTTTATAATGCAACTTTTGAGCTGAGACTAACAGCAACGATGGATAACTCAAACAGAAGTGAAGTAAAACTTGTTCTGACTGTTGTGAGATATTTTAGCCTCGTGGAGGGAATTCAAGTTACTTTCAAATTTCCGTGAAGTGTCAAGCGAAACTGCTCAGTATCTTTTACAGTGCGTGAAAAAATACAAAATTAAAGAAAAGTTTTATTCTGGTAGTGTGAAAAGAAAAGAGAATCCAATTTCATTCAGAAAAGTTTAAAGTGAATTCACATATACCTATTTAGGAACTGGTTGTTCAGCCCCCATTGTTCACAAAACATTTCTGGAAAAAGTTACGTCTAGGAAAAAATACAGCTGAACAAATAAAGTTGTATTTTTCAGTAAGTTTTATACTTTTAAATAATATCAAAATTATGTTCTGGGTTGGACCATATTACATATTACATATGGTAATGTGTCCTGTGTTGAGCCCAAAAACTTGATGTTAAGCCTAGTTACAGCTCGTGCAAAATGACGTGGCCCCAGCGCGGAAATACATTCTCGTCTTGAATGCTGGGCGAGTCCATTCCTTTGTCCTGAAGAGGTGGCTGCCTCAATCGAGTGTCTGTTGCTGAGCTGTGCGATTTGTCTGTTCTCACACAGAGTAAGATTCGCCATAAGTTCGTTAGGCAGCATGCACAATGGCTCTCAAGAAGATTACTGCTGACCTGCTTTCTTGGTACTGAGCGCTGCATGTTTTCCATGATAACCCCGGTGTTGTTACCCTTGTAGGTTTTGCTGAATGCCGTCTTTGCTGGTCTACACAATAAGGAGTCTAGTCATAACCAGAAACTTCAGAAAGTTCATTAAATTATAGTAGTTATCTAAAATTTTAATTAACTATGTAACTGAGATGTACTGAAATATTAATTACTGAATGATAATTTACAGTCCCCAGCCCATGTCTGAGCAAAAGTTATGAATTTGGATCTGTTTGTTTGCGAATGAAAAGTTACCGATATGTGTTTAGGCAGTAACGGTAAATACACATGTCAAAGCTTAAATTAAGATGTCACGGTAATGATATAACTGATATTAACTTTTACCCTACTGAAACACTTTAAAATCACTGAAAACCTCAAGCAACATGTAATACAGTATGTACTGGGCAACAGCACTCACAATAAACTTGACTGTCCTTAGGTTTTGTGAACACTCACGATTAATCGAAATTCCATATCAGATTTATAACAATTATGCTCAACACTATCTTGCAAATAGCACCAGTCACTACAGACAAAGCAGAAATTACGAGAGCCAGGATCGCACAATATGTACACAGAACACAGAAATACGTATAGTCACTTTTTTAATACAGAAATTCATTATAGCTTACCAGTATTATGTAGCTATTCTTAACATGCACTAAATTTCTTTCTCAAACGATTATAGACTACAGTTAACATACTACAATGAAATATGGGCCTCAGTTAACTGTCACAGCTTCTAGTTTCATGAATTATCCGAATTAAAGTTTTAATGCCAAGTGGATTTAAGGAGGATAGGTTGTCGAACAGGCCGATTTTGAGCAGGAGAGGCACCACAGGACATTTTAATTTCCACTGTCTATACTTTTACAAATAAATTGATGAAACTTGTGAAATTTCATCATTTTTCCACTTACAACTGGCTGCATTTGTTTGCTATAGGTAAACATTCTTCATAAGTAAGAGAAATTCTTCGATGATCTTTGCAGAGCGTACAAACCATACTTACAGGTGTATGAAACTCTAGAATTTATTTAATTTATGAAAAAATGAATGAGCTGTTACATTTTAAACTTCATATTTAGAAAAAAACTCAAATTTTAAAGTTAATTATCTCAATTTTCAATAGATTTGGAAAATTCTAGAGTTTCATACACCTGTAAGTATGGTTTGTATGCTGTGTAAAATTCATCCAAGATTCTCTCTTACTTATGAAGAAAAGTGTACCTACAGCAACGAATACAGACAATTGTAAGTGTAAAAATGATGAAATTTCACAGGTAAAAATTTTATTTTGTTATGTTTTTTTTTAGTTTTCCCTGCTATGAATGTGAATCCTGGATCCTTCCTGGTCATGCTGACAAAGTTTTATGAATTTATTTTTAAAAGTATAGACAGTGGAAATTAAAATGTCTTGTGGTGGCTCTCCTGCTCCAAGTTGGCCTGTTGCACGTCCTACCCCACTTAAAGTCTTTTAAATCGAATAATGTGTCTTTTGATAATGTTTCACTCAGCAATAATGATGATAGTAAATAATCCTACTAATGGTTAATGAGTTGGGTAAATAGTTATTTACAAGTTACAAAATGCTCTATAATGTTAAAAAAATACTGAATCTATGACATCATCAAGTCTTTTACAGTACTAAACTGCTAAATGGCAAGTCTTACTCTGTGATGAGTTTCAGATGGTGGGGTGCAATGCGTTCCCTGGCAACAATAATTGGCAACAGGCTCTTTCTTCAATAACGACCAGTTTGCATTATCTTTGGCAACACTCTACTCTCCCTCTGATAATCAATTTTGCTAATTGTTCTTGATTAAATCTTGTATTATGACCCAGATATAGTTCGTTGTTAAACAGGAGGTGACATAAGGTGGTTCAGTGAAACAACCCCTTTCCCTGGGGCGTTGATTACCACACATTTTTCGTTCGAGAACGCAGCCAACACTGTGGCGAGCAACAGGAAGACGTCCCTGACAACTATTGACATTGCTGACACACTTGGGCGTTTCAACTCTTCTCTAATGACATTGTGGAACTGCATCACCATTGAACGTGATCGCACCCTTTTATAGCACAGCGCGACCAAAATTTTTGCCCTTTTGTACAGGTTGGAACCACTAGGGATCAAAGCAGAAAAGATTCTTAAGCTTTCTCAGCCCTTCTACTTTGTGTCCTCCTGTGGCGTGATCACAAGGGGATCCAGCACTGACATATTCGTGGATAAAACACCTACGGATCCTTCTAAGACCCCACAGATCGCCAAAACCCTTGCTGGCAACCGCAGATCTTTACTGAGAAATTTAAAAGAATCCGAAATGAGAGTCCCAGGCGCCTGCACGCAGGCTACGCTGCCGCTGTTTCAGAGCAACAGTACTGCTCTTGCACCTGATACTAGGCCATCCAGATTCGGAGAGTGTCGAAGGGGTCGCCAGTCTCTAGGCGTCTAGTACTTTGTCACTGGTTCTACTTATAAAGGCCCATTTTTAAAATTGTCAGTAAATGTGGGTAGATGTCACCGAGGGCTTTGACGAACTATTGGGTCTTAGCGAGATCCTTAGCCATTTTATTCACACATATGTCAATGCCGCTTCCCCTCACGTTCACGTCGCAGGAGGCCACAAAGTATGAACGCTGAGAAAGTATAAGCACACTTCTCCGCTAGGGATCACTTTCAGATTTCGTCGAATGGTTTTGAACGGTCCCTAGCGATTCCATCCAGTACACGACAGCAGAAATTGTACTCGCGCTGCGCTCCAAACAGGTGCGATCACATTCTATAGGGATGCAGCCCTACAGTATTCTTAGAGAATGATTGAAACTCTCGAGGGTGTCACCAGTGCCAAAGGTTGTGCAGAATGTCTTCCTGTTGCTCATCGCACTGCGCGCTGCTGTTTTCGACTACGAAATGTGTGCGAATCAGCGCCCAAGAAAAGGGGTGGTTTTATTAACACCCTTTATGCCATCTCCTGCAGGCTTTTCGTGCCGATTGTGAGCGGCGGTGTGCCTGGAATCGCGCTCTCATAAGGAAACCGCTTGACCTCAACATCGGGCATCGCGGTTCTCCTTCCATTACAGAGTGCGTGTGACGACCTTCCCATCGAGTAACACGTCCACCGTGTCACTGGGCAGAATTATCGTAAAATTTGGTGTTAATATGTCATCATTACCCCACTTGACACATCCCATGAATTTCTCAACTGTGGCCATTTTTCCAGCTGTGTCGACCATTCGGTGTTTGAAGTGTCGTCGAGACCAAGTATGACTTCACAGGACGCCATACTTTGACACCGTTACAGAGGAAGGCTACACGTACCTTGTAGACAAATTTCAAACTTAAGCGTCACATAGCGTGGAAATTACGGAGTTTCCAAAAAGTGAACCTTTAATTCTGTCGCGCAGTGCAGCAGAGGCATAATTATTTTGCTCTATTTTAATTGTAATTTGAGATGTTTTTTCGCCTTCGCATAAAATGAATAATTATTTTGAAAATGAACATTTTTAACCCTTATGTCGACTAGGTTATAAGCTGAAGCAAATGTAAAACCCTTAAAAGGTCATTGTAGTCCTTGGAATTGAGTTATAGCCCCTATACGCGTTACAATAAAACAGGAAAACAAAATGTTGCTACTGAAGTTGACGTCCATATGTTTTTCAAATTTATTGCCTCCTCGAGGTTACATCGTTGTGTTGTAATTTACATAAACACTACGTTGTTAGCCTTTTTAATGTCGTCTCGGTGTCTCTGTAGAGCTGTAAAAAAAAACTTGCATACTTTGCTTACTTTCATTCTACTATGTCATATGGGATCATATTCGAGGGCAGCTCATCAAACGGAGCAAAAGTTTTTAGGGGGAAAAAGCGTGTGATAAGAATCATTTGTGGTGTAAATTCTAGAATATCATGTACAAAATTATACAACGAACTTTGTATTCTAACCATTGCTTCTAAGTATATTTATTCCTTAATGAAATTTGTTGCAAGTAATACATCTCTATTTACAACCAGTAGCTCAAAATATAGTATCAATGCTAGGAATAAGAAAAATCTACATAAAGACCTAAAATATCTTACCTTGGTCCAAAAAGGGGTCCAATATTCACAAACAAACATTTTTAATAAACTGCCAGCAACCATTAAAAATTTGGTCTCGGATAAAGCACGGTTTAAACAGAGTTTGAAAGACTTTTTGGCAAAGCAGTTCCTTCTACTCTATAGATGAATATCATAACAGAGACTCTTAAGCCAGCTAAAGTAAAAATATCTGTTAAATTTCAGTTTTGACAGCGCTTGGCCACAACAGTCAAGATTAGGTATTTTGTGTATAATAAATTTATTAATAATACATAACAATGTTTCAGCCTGACAACGTGTTAATTCTGTAAACATTAACTGTTCCAGTTTACCGCATTGTATTCACCTATTTCGACAATCTCCTGACAAATGATCAGGGTAGTAAGTATTATACTCAAATGTTTTTTGTTTTTATGTTTTACTTTCTGACATGTTCCACAACCACGAGAATCAGCTCATTTTTTGGGTCTATGCAACGGAAATTGAATCTAATCTGATCTAATCTGTAGCATCGGAAGCAAGGAGAGGATGGTGTTTGGAGGCTGGTATCCTCGTTCTATAACACAAACTGCACGCAAATAATAACTGGGTTATTTATTCATAAACAAAGAGCTGCTTAACTTAAGTTTCCATGTGCTGTGGTACAAGCTCTCTTCTGTATAGTCCTCGTAGCCTCAATGCTGTTGAAGTAGGACTCCGCTATGTTCACTATAATGTTGCTATGTGCTGCCTGTCTCTGTGCTAGAGGCTAAGTCTGCAGTTCCATCTCGGTGAGAAACTGGAACTCTCACGGCGTACAGGCTCGAACTGAGTGGAGCTAATTAACGAACTGGCCCTCCAGTGCGTGGCGGCGATCCTAAATACTGTGGCTGAGAGGGCGTTGGCAGCGTGTTTCCAGCGAGTCCCGTTGTTGGCCTCTATCGATACTCTCGTAACCACTATGCTGCATGGTGTGCTGGCGCCAGCCTACGCCAGGACACACTAGTCTATTAAATGTCCTCTCTGAACTCATTGCCAGCATCTTTAATTGTCTCAGTTGACTTGATTGTGCCAGATTTGTAGTCAAGGATGCTTCTCCGGGTGGAAGATTGTTAGACTCAGAGGTCAGTGATAAGCTGAAGGAAAAGGTATGCACTGACAGCAGCTGGCAAAGCTGTGTGGTGACCACAACACTACCTTCTAAGACTTCCTAAGCCGAGAAGGATATCATCGTACTGTAAGGGTGATAACGCAACGAAATTTACCTCAATGCACTATATTATTAATAGAAGTACCAAAACAACAGGTAGGAAGAACTTCTAGCCTTGCATGTCATAATTAGTAACCTATGAACTTTTGTCCTAGTGCTAAAAATGTATACATTTTTCAAGGGGGATGGATCATAAAATTACCTGTCTGTTGGTGAAATGAGTCTAAATTCAAGAGGTTTATTGATGAATTGTCACTGTTGATGATCTTGTTTTCACATCATACATTAGGTTTGTTAGCATTTACGTAATCGCGTACATAGTCTTTAGGTTGCAACGTGGGTGCTGCGCAGACTTGTCAGAACTTGGAGAGTCATGCGTGATGACGCCTTAGTTGAGGATCATGTGCCAGGCTCAAGTGCCCAGGCTCATCAGGGAGATCCCCAAGGTAGTCTGCCCCACACCTGCCAATGCCATGCATCTGTAGCCGAACCCGCGTTCTGCTATAAAACCTACATACAGACACGTAAAATTTGCGTCACATAAACGAAAGTGGAAGCACAATTAATAGCATACAAAATATTTCAGTGACACAATTGTCCTTTGTTTCATCCTGACCATGTTTCATCACAGCTGAGAAATAGAAACTGGTGAACTTTTCTCCTTCTATTCTTAAATATTGCTATGGTAAAATGTAATAAGCGTTAAATTTACTAGTTTCACTTAAATTATGCTCCACTTTGTTAATCATTACCAGTTATTATTATTATTATTATTATTATTATTATCAGTAGTGTATTAGTAATAGTAGAAATTAGATTTTGTCATAGAGTGTAAATCCCACATACTTAGTGTCATTCTTAATATAGTAATTGCTATTCATAGAAGATGAATAGAAAACAAAAGAGTGACTACTTACATAATTGAAAATGAAAGCAATCCAGATCTCTATCAAACACAACATTCAGAAATTACTTAAGCAGAGTACAAGCCATTCTATTTGGATCCACTGTTATTTCTGATTTACATACATGATCCTGCACTAGCATTGTGAGGAGGTGGAAATATTATTCTTTTTGCAAATTATGCAAGAATACGATTGTAAATTAACACCAGTCTCCTTATTGTAAAGGCAGTTAAGGAAATATTTGGAAAACCTCAGTAGACTGTTCATTGCAAATTGATTATCATTAATTTTTTACAAGGCTTAGTGCACAAAATTCAGTACAACTCATATCTACTCAAACAATGGAATGCAAAAAGTAGATAATGTTAAGCTTTTGAAATTACTTTAATTGGAAAATCTTTCCACTAGAATTAATAACGTGCCTAAATTCTAACTATGTTTACAGTCGCTTGATTAATATTCTAGGTGATTTAGACCTGAAGAAACTGATTCATAACGCATATTTCCATTCTATAATTAGTTTTGTAATGTTATTTGGGAAAAACTCAACTTACAGGTAAAGTACTTTCATAATACACAAGCGAGCTGTAAGAATTATAAGTTATCAATGTATACGTGATGTCCCTCTAAAGAGCCGTCAGGCGCATTTTCTCTGGTGTTTCGGCAGACATTAGCAATTGGGTTCTTGCATTGTGTAACTAGTCAGCCCAGACAAATACTTCTCATCGAGGCTTTCAGATTATGCCCACTGTCGACGGAAAGTGTTAATTTGTTTTTCATTAGAAAGAAAATGACTTCTAAACCACACATTTATGTGCCCATTCGATAGAGCGGTCACAAATTAGGATAGTGTGATAATCGTTTTTAACGATATGTATTAACAGAGAAGAAAAAAAAATATTCCAGCAGCAACAATGCCGCCGTGATCCATGCTGACTGCTACCGCTATGCATCAGCCCTTCTCTGTTGCTGCTGGGCTACTGGCTATTCTTTGCATTTTACTGCTCTTGTTGGCACCTATCGGTAAAACGAATATCATACTATCCTTGTTTGAGACCGTTCTATTGAATGGCCACGTAACTGTGTGCTTTAGGAGTAACTGTCTTTGTAATGAAAAGCGTATTAACACGTTCTATGGCTTTTAGAACGTGGCACACGTTCTGTGGCATTTAGCTGAGAAATCCGACATTGCTCAGGTATTTATTTATTCCAATCTCCTATTTGTACACCACCTGTTTTCCCTTTCTCCTCCATCTCCTCCTCCTCCTCCTCTCTCTATCAAACTCCTTCTCCCCCTCTCTCAATCCCTCATCTCAACCCACCTCATCCTTTCCTTTCTCTCCTTGCTCATCTCCACCTCCCTCTGTGTCTGTCGCCTCCTCCTTCCTCTCTCATCCATCTCCTCCTCCCCCTCTCTGTGCCACCTCCTTTCCCCCATCTATCCACCTCCTTCTCCCCATCCCTCCATCCATCGCCCCTGCCTCAGTTCACCTCCTCATTTCCTCCCCCTAAATGTCCATCTGCGCCTCTCCCTCTCCTTTTCTCTGTCCGTTTTCCACAACCCTTCATCTGCCTCCTCGTCCCCCTCTCTCTGTCCATCTTCCCTTGCTCCCTCTCTCTGTCCATCTTCTAAACTCCCTCTCTCTGTCCACCTCCTCCTCTTCCTCCCTACTTTCCTGCCCCATCCACATCCCTACCCCAATGGGAGGCTCGTGATTCTTATGATCACAGTATCTCTTTTCAGATAGCAAGTAATATTTTTACCAAATTTGATTTAAATCGCTCAAGGAGCTTATGAGATGTTGAAGATAAACTTCTTTCACACATATATCTTTGATTCTCTCCTATATAACACCATATGACTCCAAAGAGGATGTTAAATTTATCAGTGATAATCACCCATGTTACCTGATCTTAGTTCCCGAGAAATGTTCATAAAATTATTGT
Source organism: Schistocerca cancellata (assembly GCF_023864275.1). NCBI lineage: Eukaryota > Metazoa > Arthropoda > Insecta > Orthoptera > Acrididae > Schistocerca > Schistocerca cancellata. The sequence continues at coordinate 173,911,316 of NC_064631.1, forward strand.
CTCAATGTAGCATTAATTATCGCGACCTACTTGACACATTGAACAGCAAAAAAAGAAAAGAGACAAATCGCGCTTCATACTTTTAAAACTATACCAAGTCAACCAAATCTTTGTCTTTTGCCTGTGCCTTTGCCCCACAGTTTTCCAGGGTCGGCATGGTTAGGATCGGATTTGGCAAGGTTAATTTAAGGGGTGGCCAGATGCCACCTCATACCCCCCTGGGACAGAATTAGTGTACCCCAACTGTCTGCAGCTAGTGTAATCCATAAAATAGTGTGAACATGTTCAGATGTCTGTGAGTCATGTAACTAAGGTGAGACGTTGGGACCAGCCTGGTATTCACATAGTGGAATATGGAAAACCGCCTAAAACGCACAGCCAAGCTGGCTGGCCGGCCGGCACGCCAGCCGTCGTCGCTAATCCGCTGGGCGGATTCGATCCGGGGCTGGCGACCCTGCCCGAGTCTAGGATGCAGCACATTAGTGCTCTCGGCTAACCTGGTGGGTCCAAGTCAACCAAATACAGGAAATAAAGATCAACAGCGCTTCTCACTGCAGTAGTAGTGGAGTCCTTCGAACCTGATGTTTCTTCCACACGTGTTCGAAGTTTCGAAATACTCCGGCAGATGGGTGAGCCGCAAGCAATTTGCTCTGATCTAATTCTTGAACTTCCGCAAACATTTGTGAGTAGCGTACGGTTGTAGTGCAGTTCATAAGCGTACTGTTGGGCGGTAGATAAGGGGAATAAAACGTTAGGAAGCGCAGAAACTGAGTTCCATTATCAGCCATGTTCGAAACGTCCTGTTGCAGCTACTGCTCCCGACATGGTGAATCGTGCGGATACCATTATTCAGACAGACCGGCGAGCCACAATTCGACAACTGGCTCTTCAGCTATCAGTGAGCATTGGAACTGTGTGTACAATAAATTAAACTCTAGTAGGCTTAAATGTATGCTCAAGATAGGTTCCACGAGTGCCCTCAACAGACTGCAAGATTCGAAGGAGCGGCACTTCATGTGAACTGCTGGAGCAGTTTGAGGCCAATGGGTGGTTTTTTTGTCACAGGTCATTGCGAGGCAATGAATCCTGGGTGCATCACTTTAAGCCGGAAACAAAGAAGCAGTCACTGGAGTGACGCTATCAGCAATCACTAGAAAAGAAAAAATTCGAGCAGCCCCGTCTGCGGTAAAACCACGATTTCAATCATTCGGCGTTGCGATGGTGTCATTTTCATAGATGTGTTGCCAAAAGTGTCGATCATTAATTCAGAGGCATGTTTGAAGTCTCTGAACACAAGAGCCGTGTTCGGCCTGTCGAGAATCCAGAACAAATATTGCTACAACTTGACGATGCAAGGTCACACGCGAGTCTCATAACATGGGAATGCATCGTGACACTCGGTTGAATAACATTTCCTAATCCACTCTGTAGCCCAGATGTGGCAGCCAAGGACTTCCACGTGTTTTTGCTCTTTCAGGGTCCTCTACCCGGGACACACTTTGAAAATGATCAGAGCGAAATACAGGCAGTGAAAACACGGCTACGAGCACGGGGAAAGAGATTTTTTCCAACAGGAAATAAATGCTCTTACACATCGTTGACGTAAGGCCACAGAACGTGAAGAAACTACGTAGAAAACTAATAGGCTACACGTAAAATAAATGTTTATTGATGTTGTCACCAAATTTCAATTCAAAGTAATAAATATTTTCTGAGAAGAATATGTGGAGCTTTATTTATTCAGCGACGCTCGTAGTGTTGATCTATGACCTAAGGGTGGTCTCTTGATTGAGACTAGTTGTCTGTGTACAATATCAGTTGTAACACATTTTGGTGATTCAGTGATGACGTACCTCCAGTTATATCCATTATCATGCAAGGAAAATAGCAGTCTGTCGACTTCTTTTCGAAAACGTACAAACACTGTTGGGATTATCGTCTACATCCACAGATACAAACATACTCTGTTAGTCACCATACGGTATATCGATACCGTACACCACAGCTAGTCACTCCTTTTCCTGTTCCATTCGCAAATGGAGCGAAGGAAAAACGATATCTAAATGCTTTCGTACGAGACGTGATTTCATTTATCTTGTCTTTGTGGTCCTTAAGTGAGGTGTATGTTGGGTTGGTGCCACCAGGATGTTTCGTCTTCTCTAGACTTATTCAACAATGTTTCGCTGAAAGAACGTCGTTTCTCCAGAGAGTCCGATTAGAGTTCACGGAGGGTATTTCCGTAATACTCGCGTGTTGATCCAACCTGCCGTAAACCAATGTAATGTGGTACTTGGTGACAACTCAGTTACCACCCTAATACACCATTCGGTCTAGCAGGAACATGAGACGTGACATGAGTCAACCCAAGTTCCGTTTTCCCGAGGGTTAGGCACTCCGCCAGTTGTCCCGGGAATAAAACGGGTCAGGCAAGTGAAAACCCCTGAGAGCCTTTGAGTGCTCTCATTCGGCGTAACTTTGTCCTTTAAATTCCTTTGTCTTCTTTTTGTCATTAACTCGTCACAAGAACTAGCCTTGCGAGGGGGATGCAGATGAACTTAGCGAAACTTTATTCTCCACTAACTTCTCGTTCTTCATTTTTCACCGCTTTATATTTGTTGCAAGCTGAAACAGATAAAAGAAGAAAATCGAGCGGAAAATATTTGAAACAGTATTTTTTTTTAAATTTCATTGTCTTCACAATTTCAGATCAGTAATCATCGGCTTAGCTAGCAAGCAGGACACATAAAAAATTAACAAATCATTCAAATAACAACGTTTACTGCCGTTTAAGACAACAACTTTAAAACAAGAAGTCTATATTTTACACAAAGTCATGTTACTATAGTAGGCAACAAATTAGAGTGATTATTACCCTTATAACTGAACAATAAACTGTTTCTTGCAAGTGACTGTCATCTGTGATACTAGAATCTATACTAACATTATAAATACGAAAGTAGCTCTGTTACGCTTTCACGACTTAACTACTGAACCGATTTTGATAAAATTTGGCGTGGAGATATCTTGAACGATGAGAAAGAACATAGGTTACTTTAGAAAGAGTGTAGTACAACATATTCATTGATCCGAATAATATAACGCGAAATATGGAACAATAATTACTCTTTCGAAAAGTTATCTACTCTTTGACTTTTGAACTTTATCACATTTGTGAAATGCCTTTTATTGGTTGATAATTATGTTCGACATAATACTATGAAAATAATATTTGTATAGTCCTCTACGCTTTTATTCCATACGAATATCAGTCACAAACCCGTCACATTTTAGCCGCGAGCTTCATGAGTAGCGTTTAACTTATTTTTTGGGTTGCGATTTCCTTGAACAGCTCCTGATCATACGATAAGCATTCTTGTTAGCCCATCCTGGTTTCCCGGGTTCAATGCCCATCACCGTCGTTTTTTTTATGTTCACGTTGGAACGTGTGCATTGTACTCATCATCATTTTGCCATGATCGACGTGCAAGTCACCGAACTGGCCTCAAATAAAAAGATTTGCGCCAAGCTCCCGAACATCTCAACCGTGGTTTCCCGGATAATAAAGCCATACGCACATTTCATTTCATTTTATAGATACGCGAGTGTAGCCGTGGGTAACAGCTAGAATACAATGCTCATACAATCCTTAACGTGTTTAATTCATGCCAGTCCATACGTCCAAACTAATGTTGTAAATGAGAAAATAATTGTGTTACGTTTTCACGACATAACCGCTGAACCATTCCCAATGAAATTTGACGTGAGACAGCTTGAACCAAGATGAAGAAGACAGGATACATAACAACGTGTATAGTGCAAGATATTTATTGATTTGAGGAATGTTGCACAAATGAACTCTTTGAAAAAGCTATTTACTCTTTCACATTTGAATTTGGTCACATTTGTGGAAATGCTGTTGCTGGATGATGTGTGCTACGTAATATGATTCAACGTGTAATCAATAGACAATGGTTATTCAATTCTCAACGTGTTTGATCCATACATCCATACTAATACCATTATTATTAACGGCGGAAGTAACTTATGTTTTCACGACTCTACCGCTGAATCGATTCCGATGGTATTTGGTATGGAAATAGCCTGAACCCCGAGGAAGACTATAGCTTACTTAAGAAAGTTGTATCTCTTTGAATATTACTATCTTTTTAAATATGGTATGCGTGAGTGCATGCAGACGTCGCTACAGTGATGGTCGGCGGGCTCTTCCAAGGGAAAATCGCCATCGCACCCGCCTCAGATTTAGTGGTAATGTGGCCCAGTGGATAGCCACTCAGAAACCGAACACAGAACAAGCATGAAAACAGGAAGAAGGCGTACTGAACTGTGAAAAAAAAAGCAAAATAGAAACAGTGAACGGTCCAAATTCAAGATGTGCAACGACGTCGTGGTTATGTGGTCGCCGTGCTGGACTACACAGGGGGAGGTCCGTGTTCAAGTTTCCTTCCTACCCCCACACCCCCCTACCCTTTTTTTCACCAAATTATGAAATGTCCGTCCGGTCATTGGCGTGTCTGTTCGCTGAATTCGAATTTGTGTCTGTCGTGGCGTAAAATCCGTTTTCAACAGCGAGGTGTAAGGAAGGAACCTCCACACGTACGTACCACCTATTTTTTCTACGCAAGCACCACATGCATTGACTCTTGTGTTCCGTTTTGGAACTTTTAATCCGTGAATTCTTTTGTTTTAGAATAGTTCTGTGAGAGGTTTTAATAGCTCTGAGTACTATGGGACTTAACTTCTGAGGTCATCACTCCCCTAGAACTTAGAACTACTTAAACCTAACTAACCTAGGAACATCACACACATCCATGCCCGAGGCAGGATTCGAACCTGCGACCGTTGCGGCCGCGCGGTTCCAGACCGTAGCGCCTAGAACCGCTCGGCCATCCTGGCCGGCTGTGAGAGGTCTATGTGATATCTCACCAGCTCTCTGTACTCATCACATTGACTTGCAACGGTAGTATATTCTCACCACATGACTCATATTGGTTCAAATGGCTCTGAGCACTATGGGACTTAACAGCTGTGGCCATCAGTCCCCTAGAACTTAGAACTACTTAAACCTAACTAACCTAAGGACATCACACACATCCATGCCCGAGGCAGGATTCGAACCTGCGACCGTAGCGGTCGCGCGGTTCCGGACTGCGTGCCTAGAACCGCGAGCCGGCTGACTCATATTCTGTATGCAATATATTGTATGACAATTGCCAAGACTACAGAAGGAGAACAGACTCGTCAGTGACCGGACGGAAAGTTCGTATTTTTGTGAAAAAAATGGTGTACGAGGAAGAATTGAACACGGATCTCTCACCTTGCATTTCAGCACTGTGTCCACACAACCACGACGCTGTGAGTCTTGCAGTTTACAAGATGTTGCACATCTTTAGCTCGGACCGTTTACTGTTTCTATTTTGCTACTTTCTTCACAGTTCAGTACACCTTCTTCCTGCTTTCATACTTGATATGTGTTCAGTTGCCGGCCGCGGTCGCCGTGCGGTTCTAGGCGCTTCAGTCCGGAACCGCGAGACTGCTACGGTCGCAGGTTCGAATCCTGCCTCGGGCATGGATGTGTGTGATGTCCTTAGGTTAGTTAGGTTTAAGTAGTTCTACGTTCTAGGGGACTGATGACCTCAGATGTTAAGTCCCATAGTGGTCAGAGCCATTTGAACCATTTTTTGTGTTCTGTTTTTGACGGGTTCTCCACTCAGCCGTTTTACCACGAAATCTGATGGGGGTGCGGTGGGGAGTTTACCTTGTTGGTGTCTGTATATTATTCCGTAACAGCTCAAATCCAATGTTATTGTGCGCGTGGTTTATGGCACTGAATTCTTAAAAATAGTTGAAATGGCTCTGAGCACTATGGGACTTAACATCTAAGGTCATCAGTCCCCTAGAACTTAGAACTACTTAAACCTAACTAACCTAAGGACATCATACACATCCATGCCGGAGGCAGGATTCGAACCTGCGACCGTAGCGGTCGCGCGGTTCCACACTGAAGCGCCTTGAATTCTTACACCAGCTGGCATAGCTGTAGCTTTTGCTGGAAATACAGCAATAAAATCGAAAGGTAAGACCGAGAACCACACTGAAAACTACCGGTACTACTATAAGACTCGCTAACGTAAGTCTGGTTTAGCGCATAGTTGTAAGAGAGCTCAAGCTGCAAAAGTTACTCAAATCCAGCAAACGTCAGAGCAATCTCATGTCCGACAGAACTTGGACGCAGACCGTCAGGTGGCCTTAAGAGCTACAGAGACATTAGAAGGGTCACAAGCCCGTCGCATTTTTAGAGACCGAGCGTCACGCGTCGCTTACAGCTCCCAAGACGGTTGAAGTCTCCCAAGGACGCTATCTTTTTTAAAGGCTGCACAACGAACAGAGAGGTGTACCTTTATGTATGGAACGTGAGAGGGGTTTGGTGACGCTGCATTTGATTATGGCCGGCCGAAGTGGCCGTGCGGTTAAAGGCGCTGCAGTCTGGAACCGCAAGACCGCTACGGTCGCAGGTTCGAATCCTGCCTCGGGCATGGATGTTTGTGATGTCCTTAGGTTAGTTAGGTTTAACTAGTTCTAAGTTCTAGGGGACTAATGACCTCGGCAGTTGAGTCCCATAGTGCTCAGAGCCATTTGAACCATTTGATTATGATCTGATAACTGACTGTGTTAATCGTAAACTAGTCATCGTAGGGGGATGGATCAAACATGTAGGCACCATAACACATTAAACTGGAAGAGAGAAACGGTTGGTATGTATTGCTCTGATGGCAAAATCTCACATCCAGTACTAGGTCAGCCAGAAAAACTCCAAAAAATACGCTTTCTTATCGGATGAATCGAGGAATTTTTTAAATATAACTACAAAATATAGTTCTTGCGTTCAGATTCGACAGCCGGCCGAAATGTCCGAGTGGTTCTAGGCGCTACAGTCTGGAACCGCGCGACCACTACGGGCGCAGGTTCGAATCCTGCCTCGGGCATGGATGTGTGTGTTGTCCTTAGGTTAGTTAGGTTTAATTACTTCTAAGTTCTAGGGGACTGATGACCTGAGCAGTTAAGTCCCATGGTGCTCAGAGCCATTTTTTTTTTCAGATTCGACATAAACCAAAATAATATATACACACTGATTATGTACCTACACAACGGCACTGCATATATTTTTATACATACGTTTTTACACAGGAATCTCGTAAAATTACTAGCTTGCTTACTCACCATCACTCAGCATAACAAAACTACTGATATGCGAGCGAAGCAGTGGGTAACATCCAGTATCCTATACTTTTGGGTGGCAGCACTGAGCCCATCATATCGTTTGGAAATCTACTCTTGTAATAATTACTTAAATAAGAGACCACAAGCTACATTTAAACGTTTCTTATCTTATAAATATAATTAATATACGTGTCATTACATTAGCTTAAGTGTTACAGTTGAAGCCACTTACGATGGCGGTCGAGTTTGGGCTCGTTCTGTCAGGGCCAATGAGATATACCGGCCCTAAAACTAACTTGTGATGTCATACTAGTCGTCTTATCCGCCACACTTCGCGAACGCTGGGCTCCGTGCAGGGCCACGGGAAATCAGTATTTAATTGTAAACGTAACCACTAAAGCTCTTAATTTTGTCGTATGCTATCGAGAACTTACATGCATTTAAATACGCATTTAAGGATTATTAAACTCGTTTGAAATAGTTACTCGCTCCCCGCTGTGATCAGGTCAAATATCGCTGTGGCATGGCGCTCAGAAAATGTCATTGGATGTTGGAGACTGACGTAGGTGTGCAGGACCGAGGCCTACGAGATAGGCGCGTACGTCACAGCACGTGACACTGAAGGTCTGACGAGAGCCAGCAGCTGTCTCCGGCAGGAAGTTGTCATCTCTAATGGTGGTGGTAAACGACAAATTCTACATAAGCAAGCAAGAGACAAAATTTGTAGGATACACGCATTCTTCATGTGCCAAGCACCTGTTTCCCGGTGAATAAATCGCCTCTTGAAACAGAAGTAGAGATATACCAGGGTTATGAGTGCAGTTTTCACCAAACTCAAAATTTCATCAAATCGCTGAAAAACTAGTGAAAAACCAACGCAATTTCTACCAAAATAAGCGTTTTTCAACGCAAAGATAACATCCCGCAAGAATTTTTTACAGTTTTTCTTGGAAAAATTTATAAAAAGTGCAAAATCCACTCGTCTCCGAATTTCACCCCTCCAACTCTGTGTACGCGAGTCCTCGCGAAGACTAACTTCAGAATCAACTGAAGTGCTTCATTCGTTCAAGTTGTCATCAAGTACACAGGTGAAAATGAAGATCGTTTTGTCAAATGGCCTGCTTTCCCCCACACACAACATTGTAAACGATTTCGTCATCGCTTTTCCCTTCAGTCATCGTATTTTTTTATTATTTTTTTTTGTTAATTTCATTTTGTTCGGTATTGTTCATTGCGTTTGGTCTGGGTGGACGTCACATGATATCCGTTCAAGCTGATCGTTTATTCCTTCACTCAGATTTTATTACAGAGGGTAACCAGCCCTCTGACAAACAAGCTGAGCTACCGTGCTGGCGTATTTGTGTGTAGTTTAACAAAGAAAAAGTGCCTCGAATGTCGTATATGTAGTACATCACATCTGTAACTACTTCATTCAAAACTGAACCTTTTTCACCAGTTTATTTGGTGCAAACATATGATTTTATTCTCATTTTGTGTCTTTTAACGACGAGATGAAGTGTGGACAACACGTAAATGCGAGGGTGTACACACAAATATTCGTTAAAAAAAAGTAATTTCTGTCTAAGTGTAAGCATGCTCCCATGTTAAAAACTTCGTATGGCCTGACAGAGACATCTATAGCTTTAAAGAACTGCTTTCTCGTGTGTGTTGCAAGGACGAGATAGCAGGACGTGGTTTTGATAAGCACGAGTGACAGCCTTGTGTGAGCTGACGGAAGAGAACACTTCCTTCTTTTTTCCCTTCATCTGCTGCTGTACGCCAGATGTCTCGAACATAGTATTATTTTTTTCTTTAAATTTGTTCCTTATAAACGACTGAGCAATTGGAGCAATTCATCGTAACTGAAAGTCGTGTCAAGTATAAGGACGGAGGACTTACGGGATACAGTAGACTGAGAAAAAATGAGTTGATTGTATTTTATCGTAAACATATCGATGATAGAAGAAAAATTCAAAGAAATCTGTGGAAACAGCTACTTTACACAAAACTTGATAATGAGGATGAAGTGTTAAAAGGTGATGAACACTTCATGTGGATGTGAACCAGTACACCGAACGGACGCACCCTGAAATCTGCTTCAGCAGTTGCTTTGTGCCCAGTCCTCAGGATAAGTCGAGAAGGAATCATCAACGAAGTACACAAACCGACGAGAAGCTCTTTAATAGAAGAAGTAACGACCCACTTGATATAGACGATCGATGGCAAGCAGGTCTAGTAGAAATGGACTCAAGGAACTTAATACGGATCTCAAAGATGAATAAAGGACACATGTATTTGTTGAATGTTATCTATGTGTTCTCGAAGTTTGCGTGGGAAACGCCAGTTAAGAATAAAACAGGAAAAATGTTTTTACGTTTGAATGTTTTCTGCCGGACATAACACAAAGAAATCTACAGACAGGCAATGGTAAAGAGTTCTTCGCCAAATAATTTTGTGAACTGATGAAGAAATATGGGATCAACCATTACTCAAAATTTTCACAGTTGGAGGCATCTGTCGTCGTAAGATTTAACAGAAGGTTGAAGAGAAACAAGTAGAAAAAAATTTGGTCTTCAACATGACTACAAATTAATTAAAGTGATTGAAAAGTTGTTTCATGAGTACAACAACGCAAGGCATTCAACGATAAAGCTGAATCCAAAGTATGTCACCAAACAGGACGAAAAAGACTTGTTGAAGACGGTTTACGCTGAAGATGCACACCGAGGTACGAAGTTGATGATACGGTAAGGGTCAGAAAACTTAAGGGAATTTTCGAAAAAGGTTACACAGCCAACTGGTCCACAAAATTTTTTACGGTTGATCGTGTTGTCCTTTCTAATCCAGTCGCATACAAGCTGAGAGCTTTGGATAGTGAAGAAGGAAAGGAAATATTTACGAACGTGAACTACAGAAGGTGAAGTCTGACTGCGAAAGTTTTAAGAAAGAAAGGTGAGAAAATCTATGTGGAATAGTTCAGTTTTGATGACTCACACAACAGTTGGGTGGCTAAGTATAAAATAATTCTAGAGAATAATTTTTCTTAATAAGTGAGCTCAAAAAAATGATGGTAGATGAAGACACAGAAATGATCCATAATGACCAAGATCGACAGTTCGAGATGATGGATAAATGGCTCAAGACAATCTCTAAATCCCTGTTTAAAAACGATCGAGACAGATGGCAGTGGACAGATAATGTGAGGAGCCCTTTAAACCTATTGAAGAAGAAGATGAGGAGATGACTCCGATTGATGTTTAAACAAATAATCGAAAAAGATCGGTAGCCAATGCTGATTATGATGATGATGAAGTTCCAAGTATGACGCAAGATAAAAAGTGATAGAAAAATTCGTTACTTTCCTTTCATTAACATGGTTTTGCTTCATTTTTGTGAAAATCTCTCTTTTTAGTAAGAATCGTTATTTTAGGCTTACATCGACACTCGAGAATCGTACAAAAATAGTAACATAACTTTCCTTTTAATTTATTTCATTGTGTTCTTATTTCATTTTCTCTTATTTTAGCTGCTTTTTGTCGATTTTGAGGAGTTGGATGCGCTCGTAACTCCACTACTTGGAATTCCCGTCCGTGCTTCGAACTGCATAAACCGCCATTGTTCCTTAATCCGACTGTAGCGGCCTGTAAAATAAGTTAACACGTTTTAATATATTTTGTGTGGGATCTAAAATTTAAAAACCTCTCCCACACCGGCCTGATTTAGCTTCACTGATCAGGATAGTAAAAACATGCGTATATTAAGGGAATTTTCATTGACAATGTAGACTTATCACATTCACACAGTTCAATACTGTTCTATCCTGATTAAATTGAGCTTAACTTAATTTCCATAAGGCAGTGAAGCAATTTCGAAGTCTCGGTGCGACGAAAATTGCCAGTCGATCTCCTGAAAACATTTGTAATAATTATTAACTTTCGGTGATCACATGGGGAAGACCGGAGATCTGCTGGTAAGACCGTGTTAGCCTATTTATTTGAAGTAACTGGATATCTTGAGCATACAAAGCGGCAGGTTCGTCCAGTGTAAATCAGACGTTCCCCACTGATCCCGTGCAACACAGCGTAGTAAGCAGACACTGTCAATAATAATCAGTTAAATAATACGCGAACACACTTACTTTAGTTTAGTTCATGTATTAAATTCCTTCTCATACAGAATCTCATCAAGATGGCGACTAGCCCAACAATACATACATATACATCCTCCTTTCACGACTAATCGGCAAGAAGTCCTTCATTCTTTACCATAAGAGAAAAAACATAGATAGCAGAGAAGCTATTCCATGGAGTAAATGGACGCTCCAAGGAATAATTGGGCTTGAAACTACTTTGCATTGATAATCGGTAAGATAAGAAGAGATATTTCGAGACATGTACTGAGTTATATAATTTATAAAATTTCTGAAAATATCGCGGAGAGACCGCTGCAAGAGACATTACAACGTTGGGAAAAGAGTATTTTCTTACTGTGCCTACAATCGTTATTTTATTAGGCCTGCGTCTACACTCGAGAATCGTATGAAAATAATAACATAAACTTCCTTTTAATTTGTTTCTTTGTGTCTAGTATTTCAATCAACTAATCATGAGAGACAAGTGTGGATTTTGCTATAGATTACTTGAAGAGAAAAGGCTTTACAAATTTATTAATTTATTTTTTGGCACAAACGCTGGGACATGTATGGTACATTGGACAGTTAGATTACTCCAGAGCTAAGAAAACTAGTACATCAAGTTCAATGTTCATTAGTTATGAAATAATCAGTAAAATAAACAGCAAAATTTGTGGTGCAATAGACTGCAAAATGACGAGCAAAAGTAAGCTGCGAGACAGAGCGGGTAACCATAGCAAGGTTGTACTTTTGATGTGCCCACTGATGATACGTACTGTGGTTTGTAGTTTGGCATCTCGTTTCCTTACGTGGCTGCTATTCAACACAGAGCAGTATCACCAGTCAGAACACGCAAGTCGTAAAGTGCAACTTCTCAGTGTGGAAGCATATGCTCCGCAAGTGGTGCCACGCAATTTATGCAGAAAATTGTTGACCTCAGCTACCATTGCTTCTAGGAGTTCGCGAAATGACAGGGAGCAATCCGGTACGACACAAAGGCACCTAGGAAACTGATTAACTGGAAGCACTTTATTGCTGAAACATACGTTGGAATGTTTTGAGGCTTCCTTATTATTCGGGAGAAAACACGTTTCGGTTTTGCTTGTGCAAACAGTCGGTCTCCAGTCAGCGTGGAATTCCCAACAACTTCAAGATTTTGGGAAAGAGGACTGTCAGCAACTTCCATCCGCTTGTCTTGGACAACTGTGACCAGGTGGTCAGCATAACCAAGTTTACATCTCTTTGTTTCTGGCATGTCGAATCCATACAGGTTGAAAGCGCCAGCACGGATCCTTGGAGGGAGGGGGACAGTTGTTTATCTTTCGGACGCTACTTACGTTGTCTTCTTCTTCTTCCGGTTCCTATCCGTTCCGGATGTTAGCAACCATCTTGGCGGTGCTTTTCCTGTCACTTGCAGCTCTAGTGTAGATGTTTTAGAGGCCCACGTTCTGATGTTCTTAAGTCAGGATAGTCTTCTCCGACCAACGCTTTTCTTCCCTGGTGTTTTTCCTTGCACGATGGCCTGGAGGAGATGGCATCTATTGTTGTCTTAAGTACTGGATCTTCCTTGCTTTCAAGGTGGCCAGTGCTTCTTTATCTTTCTTCATTCTTCGTAGAACCTTGACATTTGTGACATGCGCTGTCCTCGGTATTCTTAACATTCTCCTGTACAGCCACATCTCAAAAGCCTCCAGCCGCTTACCCAACGATTCTGTCAGAGTCCATGTTTCAACACCTTAGAAGAGGGTGGAAAATACGTTGCAGCGTATAAGTCTGATCTTCGTCGTCATTCCTAAGTCATGATTCTTGAAAAGGTTACTCATCTTATTGAAGACAGCCCTGGCTTCTCCAATTCGAGTTCTCACCTCATCAGAAAGATCCCGCTGGTTTGTTTACTGTAGGGCCAAGGTACGTGTGTTTATGTACTTGCTCTATGTGATTTTGGCCTATCTTAAAGTGACTTACGTTGTCACCCATTAGTATTTGGAAATTTCTGTCACAAAACGTGTTAGTGGCGAGACATGTGAGTTTCTAGCCTGGGACAGTGTGGTGCAATTTATATGGAACATCTTTCCACACGGTGTCATTTGCAGCTGTGAGATCCACGAATGCAACCATCGTCGTAAGTCCTTGATAGAACCCTTTTCGTGTCCCGATAGGGAGTGAGAGGGACACGTTGTAATTAGGTTACCTCGGTCGATGTAATCGATGGGCGAATTTCGCGTAGGCATCTTGCAGAACTCCACCCTGTAAACAATCTACAAACTAAAGAGGGTGTTCAGGGACACAGAACTCGGTGTTTAGCGCCAGGAAACTCCGGTCTAATCAAATTCAGATTAATAAGCTCACAGGTGTTCACTTCTGGCACTGCTGACTTTACCTTCTTCTATTCAATGCTCAATGTTACGATATACGGCTTCACGTAACTCTAGCAGCTGCTGTCCTCATCTCGTGGTCTCGCAGTCGTGTTCTCGCTTTCCGAGCACGGGGTCCCGGGTTCGATCCCCGGAGGGGTCACGGATTTTCACCTGACTCATGATGACTGGGTGTTTGTGTTTTCCTCATCATTTCATCATCATTCATGGAAGTGGCGAGATTGGACTGAGAAAAGGTTGGGAATTTGTACGGGCGCTGATAACTGCGCAGTTGAGCTCCCCACAAATCAAACATCATCATCATCTATCAGCTGCCTTGTATCTCGCAGTCCTCAGTCTATTTTCTCAGTAGTATCTCAATCCCAACGTGGTCCTAACTGTTCTAAGTCCTCAGGCAGGTGACGACTGGCACAGGAGCAGCGTCCCAGACGACTACCAAGTATGCTCCCAGTTGGGTTGGGGCGGGTCCCCTTTCTATAAAGCTCGTCGAGTTTTTAGAACATTCCCTCTGACGCACATCGCCAACGAGTAGTGCACATTACCATATATGGGAAACTCAGGAGGCACTGGTGTCACTGTCAACAGCTGCTATCCGGAACCTCGGTCACGCGCTGGCTGACCAGAGGTTGTTTCCATGTGTACGTAGCCTGTGTACCGACCAGTTTGCCAGTCTATCGCTGTTTTGAATACCCGACTGCGCCAACTCGTCCGTCGTCATCCCAAGCAGCGCCTCACTTACAGGTTTGTATTTAATGCAGTAGTCCATCCCTTAACAGTGGATTTCGCGAGACCCTGTTTTGATGTGGCTAGTTAGGCTGAGTACCTGGTATTAACGGCTTCTGTTGTAGCGAAATTCAGCTTCCTCCACTGATTGGTGGTCTTCTAGTACCAGATCAATCCACATTGGAACGAGCCTCTTTAACAGTTTATAGGTAGTGATTAGGAGAGAAATCGGGCGGTAGCTTTCTGATTTCTCCTTTATTTGTCTGTTTTTAACAAATATATTAGTTTAGCTTCCTTGATCTCAGGTGGTACATGGCCAGTTTGCACAATATGTGAAAAGAATTGGCTCAGTCTGCTGGCAGCTATGTATTAGGAATTCAGGGAAAGCACCATCAGAACCTGGGTTCAAATGGTTCAAATGGCTCGGAGCACTATGGGACTTATCATCTGAGGTCATCAGTCCCATAGAACTTAGAACTACTTAAACCTAACTAACCTAAGGACATTACACACCTCCATGCCCGAGGCAGGATTCGAACCTGCGACCGTAGCGGTCGCGAAGTTCTAGACTGAAGCGCCTAGAACCGCTCGGCCACAGCGGCCGGCCAGAACCTGGGCCTTCACTATTTTCATTTTACTGACGGTCGTATTTACTTCATCAACTGTGAAGGAGTAGGAGACTTTATTTGGAGCTTCTACCGACTGACGGAATAACTGAAGATGGCGTTAGACGGAAGTGGTTTGTTTCCTGCCCTAGGAGGTCTTTATAAGGACACAATTCGTCAGGTAATTTGTTTGGGAGAGACATTTTATATCTGTTGCTCGGCTGCGCTGGGATCTCCGAGTTTCCTTAGGTCTTGTAGGTTCCATATCTTCCTGCTTGTTTTGGTGAAGTGTAATCCGTCAGTAGCTGCTTCTCATGTTTCCCATTTTTCCAAGCTTGCTTTTTGTAAGGTCCACTTGCGCCTCCGGAAATAACGGATGAGAGGGATATTCATTCAAATTTCGAGAAGGATAGGGTGTTGTTGACTGTGTGGGAAATTGCCATTATCTATCCTACTTATGGGGGTAGGATGTGACAGGGACTTACTGATAGTAGAGCTCTGTTCAGGGTTCGTTTCAGCATTATGGGCGGCTGATACGAAGGCGTTTTTATCTTATGCTCTGAAGGCCAAATACATGTGGTATCTTTGGGTCCAGTTTGATAAACGTTTTCCAGTCGGTGTGATGACTATTGAAATCTCCAGCGTAAATTGTAGAGTGCGGATGAGTATCTATAACGTTCAGTGGGCATGTTGTTTAAGGGAGCTCATATGTGTTTACCATTGTTAATTCACCAACTTTACTACCGTTTGTACAACAGATCACTGTTGATGGGAAAATAGTAAGTCAAAAATAAAGTGTGGGCTGGGCAACTCCTAGAGGGTAATTCTAGTTTTGAGAGCGAAGCAATACGTACCTGATAGATTGCATAACGCAAACAAGACGCTGGCAATGAGAATGGCTGCCGCAGTTTCGTGGTCCATAGCTGCCAAGGCGCCCCCAAACAACGGCCGAAATCGGACACCAGGGAGCGGTTCGCCATCTGCAACAGGCGACTCTCTCATTTCCGCCGCTGGGGAAACAGTACGAAATGCCAGCTGCAAGTACCGTCTGTACCGAAAGACCACTGATTTTAGTCGTAAAGTGAATATTATGAGAAATAATACATTTTTATATCTGAGGAAAGTATGCATATCAGACATCACAGCTAAAATATACACTGAGATACCATTTATACTCAGGTGATTCACGTGACACGCTCTCCCACATTATTATGGCCGTACGGCAGGAGTTACTAGACTTTGAGCGCGGAATGGCAATTGCAGCAAGATACATGCGACATTCCATTGCGGAAATCGTTAGGGAATTCGATATTCCGAGATCGACAGCGTCAACAGTGTGCTGAGAATACGCAATTTCAGGCATTCCCCTCACCACGGCCAACACAGTTGCCAACGGCCTTCAAACGACCGAGAGGACTGGCGTTTGCACAGAGTTGTCAGCGCTAACAGACAAGCGACATGACTTGAAATAACCACAGAAATCAATGTGTGGCGTACGACGAACATATCTATTAGGGCAGTGCGGCGAATGATTTTGCCGTCCAGATCGCCCTAAATCAATCCCATCGAACATCTGTGGGACATAATCGAAAGGTCAGTTCGTTCACAATATCCTGCACCGACAACACTTTCGCAAAATTAGGCCGGCTTAGAGGCAGCATAGCTCAGTATTTCTGCACGGCACTTCCAGCGACTTGTCTATTCCATGCCGCGTCGAGCTGCTGCACTGCGCCGCGCGAAAGCAAGTCCGACACGATGTTAGGAGGTATCCCTTGACTTTTGTCATTTCAGTCTAAAAAAAAAAAAGAAGTAAAAATAATGGAAATCTACCCATAGTTCAGAAGAGCAAATTCAAAAATCGTAATGAAGATTTCTAGAGGAAGAAGCTGGACTGATTCGAAAGAGACCGGGTACGAAAGGTATTTCTACCTTTTGTCAGATAATGGTAATACTTACCTTCATTTCATGTGTCACATGAAAATAATCTATAGACGAGAATACTCGAGGATAGCTCTGGAGAAAAGGTCTTTTGCTTCTACCACTGATGAAAATACTACAGATCATGTACAGAAGTTCACAACCAACTTCTCTTGGAAATCAAAAGTTGTGAGAAGAAAGTAAATTTAGGTGTCCAACGCAGTTGCAGTACGCCCCGATAACTTTTTGCTTTGTTTATAGATGACGTATTACGGCAACGGCTATAATAGATGAAGAACTATGGTAACCATAGAAAAAATTTCATCGTCGTCCTCATCATCATCACCATCCAGTCATCTGACACGCATAACTGGAGAAAGGTCTCTTAACTCTCCCGCGCATTACAACTCTGCCGCAGTATGCAGCTGTGTGTAGTATGCCTGTTTCTTTTTATGCCTACAACACAGCAACAAATCGTATCAGTGTCTAAAAATAAATATATTTTACCATCTACGATAAAGTAGGCAAAGATTCGTATTACTCTCTATGTATTCTCTTGTCTCCTCCTTTTCGAAGTGGGAGACGATTCTAAGGAAGTTCGTTCTAGTTCGTCACTGAAAGCAGGAAGGTGCTTTTTGTTAACTGGCCAGCCATCATCACATATCTGCTATTACGGTGTCACTAAATTAATAATACTGTGGTGTAGCATACTCAATGTTATTATGAAAGGAGAAACTCAATGTATATTATAACAAGTACATACTTGGATTAATTTTGTGCAGCAATTAAAATAAAAAAAAGCGCAAAGGCAATCTGAAAAATCATTCTCGTGCCTCTTTGATTTATTTATTTACTTACATCGTTATACCCACGTACATTCATTTGTCCATATTCTGTCACATGTAACAATTGATTTAGCTTGTCAATTAAAGTTTCGGATGCAGCTCTGTCCTGCAGAATTTTCTCTGTAATGCCTATTTTCTGAAGATCTTTTTCAATTTCAAGTATCAAATTGTGTTTAACTTTCATTGAGACGGCAAGGTAGAGATAGAGAATCCTTATGGTCAGTCTGTTGTCGTTATTTATGTGGCCATACAATTTCGAACTTCTTTTCTTGAAATTGTCTGAGATTTTCTCAAAATTTCAATATAATTCGTTAGATTTGCGTCTCATCCACATTCCTCAACACCAACAGGGCCAAACAGTTTCCTTAGTGTTTTTCTTTCCTCTTGTTCTGTGTCTTTATTTAATGATCTGCCTTCAATAATTACGGTCTGTGATGCATATAACGCTACAAGTTTGACTACTGTGGTGTAATGCTTTAATTTTACGGTACGAGACACTGAATTTTTTATTGTATTTATTTCATGTCATTCTATAAGTTTTTTGTAACTTAACGATTCTCTCTCTGTCTGGCTCACGATTTAATCCAGAATGTTGGATGATTTTTCCTTAGGTATTTAAATTCGAATTCTTGAGGTATTTTGCCAAACTGTGTATGGAAGTTAACGGACTCTGCTCTGTTGTTTGAAAGGATCGCTAGACAGTTCACGTAATTCAAACATCGTAAAATGACTTCGGGATTCAAGCATCCTGCCAATGTTTATTCCTTTTATTTCTTTTTCCGATTATTGCTGCAAAAGAATTTTAGTTTCCAAGAACGATATCCACAATGGTTCGTGAAAATAATTTATTATTATAGTATTCCTACTCACAAGTCAGACACTACACGATACATAACAGTTCAATTTAGCTGGGACAAATAAGTTAAAAAAGTACGAAAAGAAAGGATAGTAATAAAACGACAAGACGAAAAATGTAAAGGAATGCTATATACGTTGTTCCTGTTTTCTAGTCACCTGCCCTGCACTGATTACCTTGTTGTCTCGATCATATCTTATCTCTTGGAATGCAGCAAAGAACTACGCTGATCGATATGACTGGCTGCACGTCCCGTCCAAATCGATTTCGTTTTCAGTAGAATCGTGTTTACTTCTTCCATTTCAGTCTACCACCAACCTCTTTGTTTATTTTCGTTGCTATCTATGCCCAGTAATTCACACCATGTATCTCCTCATTCTTCCCTGAGCAGTTCTACGTTTTAGAGTTGTCGTCATAATAAACACATGTCTCATGTACATACAAGGCCGTATCGGCACGCACGTTCACAAAAATCTAAAATAAATAAAAACATCTTGCTTTTAATAGTGTGATATACGCCGTCTTATAATAGTAACTATTTTGCAAGCGCCTATTTGGCTGAATTTTCAGTGTACACCAGATGTGAAATAAGTCAGGAGTCACCTCTCAAACCGTGCACTCTCTCGCGTCGAATTCGGAATGCCCTTTCCATTGGAAAAAAGGCGAAGCGATTTCAGCTCAGCTTCTTAAGAGAAATCCAAAAATTAAATAAACAAGCGTGGTTTTTGTATAATACGAATGTAATTATATAAAATAAAATATTGTCTGTAATAACTATTTTGCTACCATTTCGAAAAAAAATCCAAAACAACGTTCAAAATCCCTGTTACAGAATTTTGACGGCGGTTGATGTCGTTGTAATGCAATACAGAGAATAGCAACATACTGGAATAAAAATTGGCAGTCGAGGCTAAGGGGCTAACACAGACACATTGATATACTTTCTATAGCATACATCTTATACTTCCAAGAAGTGGTTGTGATTCGAAATAAAGTAGGTAAATTTTTAACGACGTTAATGTCACATATACATAGCCGTAAAAAAGAGATATAATGTGAAATCGTACTAAAGTGTTGAAACTTCTGCTGTGAAAGTTGGTTTAGCTGCAACACTTACAGCTTTCATACCTATACTGTTACTCAAATTCAGGAGCCTTTATTGCGCAGAACTCGAAGGATACCAGTAGTTTGTTTCACATCACTAACACCTTAATCGTTACAGGGCGAGAATTGTCGCCGATATACAAAAACTGTTCCCAGTGGCTCAAAAATGCTTCAAATGGCTCCAAGCACTATGGGACTTAACATCTGAAGTCATCAGTCCCCTAGACGTAGATGTACTTAAACCTGCGACCGTAGCAGCAGCGCAGTTCCGGACTGAAGCGCCTAGAACCTAGAACAGCGGCCGGTTTCTCAGTGGCGTCTAAATGTAACAAAAGATAAGAGCTGTTTTGACAAAGTAGGGTCTTTAGATATATCAATGCCAGTCCTAGTATGATAATCCGCCGTTACGATACTGGAATTTTTCACACAGGATTTCCCGTTCCACAATTTTTCGAGATCTACTCGTAAATGCGTTAGTTGCAAAGCTTAAGACTAGATCGCAATTTGTTTGGAAAGAATATAAGACTATCTTCGATGTGCTCCTGCCCCATATATTATTACGTGCAGTGTCATTGGGGTCATTTTGTTAACACAACTGGGTGTTCAACAGAAGCCATCTAGGCAAATTAGATTAGGGACTCTCAGGATTGATATTCTGGGTGTATTGCAATTTTATGGCTCTCTGTACTTGCACTCCACTCACCCACAAATCTCAAGTCTCTCGAGCTGCAACAAATCAGGAATACCCAACTTCTACATCTACATTTATACTCCGCAAGCCACCCAACGGTGTGTGGCGGAGGGCACTTTACGTGCCACTGTCATTATCTCCCTTTCCTGTTCCACTCGCGTATGGTTCGCGGGAAGAACGACTGTCTGAAAGCCTCTGTGCGCGCTCTAATCTCTCTAATTTTACATTCGTGATCTCCTCGGGAGGTATAAGTAGGGGGAAGCAATATATTCGATACCTCATCCAGAAACGCACCCTCTCGAAACCTGGCGAGCAAGCCTCTCTTGCAGATTCTGCCACTTGAGTTCGTTAAACATCTCCGTAATGCTATCACGGTTACCAAATAGCCCTGTGACGAAACGCGCCGCTCTTCTTTGGATCTTCTCTATCTCCTCCGTCAACCCGACCTGGTACGGATCCCACACTGATGAGCAATACTCAAGTATAGGTCGAACGAGTGTTTTGTAAGCCACCTCCTTTGTTGATGGACTACATTTTCTAAGGACTCTCCCAATGAATCTCAACCTGGTACCCGCCTTACCAACAATTAATTTTATATGATCATTCCACTTCAAATCGTTCCGCACGCATACTCCCAGATATTTTACAGAAGTAACTGCTACCAGTGTTTGTTCCGCTATCATATAATCATACCATAAAGGATCCTTCTTTCTATGTATTCGCAATACATTACTTACGAGGTACACTGATCAGAGAGAACATTACGACCACCGACCTACTATCGATATAAAACAGTCCAGACGACAGCGTCACCTGGAGAGGAATTACTGCTAATCAGATACAAGCACGATGCAGTGAGCGTACTGTCCGCGTGTAAAAGAGAAAAAAAAGGGTGAGGGGCAATCTATCTGAGTTTGGCCAGGGGCAGATTGTGATGGCCCAGTGGCTCGGTCAGAGCATATTGGAAACTGCACGACTTGTCGAGTGTTAGAGCAGTACTGTGGTAAGTGTCTTCAACAAGTGGCGAAAAGGAGGTGAAATCACGTCAAAACGTCGTGGGTTTGAGCGGCCACCCCTCTTTTATAGATGTCGTACGTCGTAGGCAGGGCAGACTGGTAAAACAGGACAGGCGGCGAAATGTGGCGGGATTAATATCAGATTTTAATGCTGGGCAGAGCAGGAGTGTGTCTGAATACACAGCGCCCCGCCTACTGCGGATGCTTCCTGGGTTATGTTTGCTGATAGAGAACGAAGCAACGGCACGGTGAGCGTCACATTTGCATGCAGACCGTTTTTCACTGGCGTTAGCCCAAGAGGCTCATTTGTGTTCTGAACGATCGTGTGTGCGTCTGGGCTTCAAGACGATCATGTTTCCCGACGGCACTGGCATTTTTCAACAATATAATGCGCCTTTGTCACAAGGCCAGTAGTGTGATGGACTGGTTTCAGGAACACAGTGATGAGTTCCAATTGAAGTGCTGGGCCGCCAACTCGCCAGATCTCGTGCCGTTAAACGTCCTGTAGTTCACTCCGACTTCAAATGATTATGATGCTTGCAGCAAGTTAGGAATGATAACACCTATTTTGCAGTGCCTTGTGACTCTCAGCTGATTGTACTGTGCCGAAAGTGAGGTTGCGTAAGCTGGAAGTGTTGAAATTCCACCTCAAGGTAAACATAATTGTTTGATGCTGTTGGACATAAATTTATAGTGAATATTAAGTTTCGTTACTGGTTACTAAACTCACCTAAATTTAATCTGATTTTCACCTCAAGAGTGTTTACAGAAGTGTCAAGCAGGTTTCCCTTTAATTATGCTGAATGATTATTTGCCCGTGTACCTTTTTCTAATTTTTTAATGTAGGTATGTTTGTTTTAGATTTTACCTGAACAGCCTGACATGTGTTAATGTATTCTTTGAAGAAAGCGATGAGCAAGGCCGTAGGCTTATTTGTTTGGAGGCTATGTTGCTCGTTGTGTGCCAACTGACATTTGAAATTCTGTAGACTATTCTGACTGTTATTTGTTCGTAATTTATTGTTGAATAAATGTAATTGATTTGTACGTATTTTCATAGGTTTGTGCCCTTGGTCCTTCCACAACAGAACTGAGCTTGTTTAACTGTATTGTCCAGTAGTACGACTTTGCCTGCTCACACTGAAAGCAAATAAACGTAGCGTGATGCGCATAAATAGCAGAAGACGTCCACTACTGGTCGATTTTACTGATCGTGACAAATCACTGGAAACTGGAACTACTGTACAATACGTAAGACTAACATTTGGAGCGAACTAAGGTGAAATGATCAAGCAAAACAAAAACTGTTGGAAAAATAGATGGCTGTCTGAAATTCATTGGCAGAATCTTATGGGAACATTATTCACACTGGAAGAATAGTGCTTACAAAACACTAGCCCCATCGACTCTACAAAGAAGAAAGGAAGATAAGTGTTCAACGTCCTATCGACGTATAAGTCATTAGGGATGGAGCAAAAGATTTCATTGAGAAAAGACGGGGGAAGTAAATCGACAGTGCCCTTTCAAAGGAGTCAACCTGGCATTCGACAGTCACATAATATGTTTATGAAAATCACGAAAAATCTAAATCTGGATGTAGGTTGGAGATTTGAAGAGTCCCCTCCGCCCCCCCCCCCCTCCCTCTAATAGACTCCTTTTCTTTACCAGTCCACGAACACAGCACAGATCACCTTTTCATTGACTACACTGATCAATTTTAAGCTGTTCTCAACAGATGCTTAGTGTTGAATTCTTGAATTTCATGCTATCTTCCGTTGCACACTACTCACCTGAAGTTGACAGTTGTCTATGAAGTGATGCTAGCTCGTCATAAGTAAAATCGTAAATAGTTATAGATCGCTCACTACACTAAGCCCAGAAAGCAATAACTGTACGCAGGTCCAGAGTCCTTCTAGGACTATTTACCGTCAGCACTAGTCTTAAAAGAAATGCTAGTGCAGTATTCCGAAGGACTAAGTAGACTTAAACAGTCGCTGCCAACGTAGAGTGGAAAAGTATCATTAACAGAGGTAGTGTTCCATTTATTTCCAGTGATGGGTAACAGGACCGGACCATTTGACTTCTGCAGGCATGTCAGATTCCGGAGGGGCTTATGCACAATATCAGTTTCCATGTTTCCCAGTGGGCTATCCAAATATTATTGAGTGTGGGACACGAGGATTCTCAACTATTCTTTTATTCATTTTTAAGATTCAACATTCTGCGACTTGTGAGCGACCACATGCCAAAATTTTCGTCTCTTCCTATTTCTTTTATTCATTTACTTTTACTGTTGTGGTTACATGTATACGAACCACACTGGTATCCTTGTGGTTGCATTGCATCGGAGATGCAATTAAGTGCTGCAAATAGTGGGTTAAAGAGAGTTGTGCACCAATTCGTTTCTTTTGGTTGCACTTACTCAGGGGCAAGCATACATTCATGGCAAGCATACGTTCACGGCAAGCATACATTCAGGGGAAAATTACACCCTCCCCCTTCCCTTAAACTATTGTTCTGCTAAGTGGTTTATGTCCTCTAGAGATTGATTTATGACACCGTGGAGATAATCTACCTTTCTGAGAAACCTCTCCACCGCATCCCCCCCCCCCTACCTCTGTTTCAGCCTAAGTATCAGATACTGCAAAAGATACTACAGGGTGTAGATGGTGTAACATACATGACGTTCACTCAAAGCACTCAAATCCCTATGACAGAAAAAATGAAGCCAAACACGGTGTACATATTTGACAATGTTGCAGTGGGAAACCATTATCAAATTCTAAGATATATCTGCTTTAGTCGTCATATGAGCATTAAGTATTTTATTTGAATCAAACATATTCCAGAATCCTGAAACATTTGGTGAGGGATAATGCAAATCTCATTATAGCTTTCAAATGAGACAATTCGGATTTAAAGCACTTTATGAGGTGCATTTGGAACCGACATGCCCTTCAATGATTTTGTAAAGATAAGTTCAGATTCCTGGAATCACACACAATACAGGCTTCTCACTATTGATAAATCAGGAAAATTGAATGACAGGTGGTACAGATGTAACTTCCAGGAGTTTCTGTATATATACAGTTATGAAAAAAGTGATGATTATGTTAGTTTATTTTGCACGATGGACAAGTCTGCATGTATCTCAGGTACTCCACCCTAGAGG
Organism: Schistocerca cancellata; assembly: GCF_023864275.1. Classification (NCBI taxonomy): domain Eukaryota; kingdom Metazoa; phylum Arthropoda; class Insecta; order Orthoptera; family Acrididae; genus Schistocerca; species Schistocerca cancellata. The sequence continues at coordinate 173,935,990 of NC_064631.1, forward strand.
ATACATGTACACATAGATGGAAAATTTCACTCTCTCGAACGTAAAGTTAAGGACCTAGAGATGTATAGCCAGACTCTTCTGAGACTGATCAATCAGTTAGATGCTAGGGTTATTATATTGGAGAAGAGCGTAAATGATCTAACTGTGAAGGTTGATAGGAATGTATATAAAATGTAGGATGTAAACCAACCTGCTTTGTAGATAATAGGATGCCGAGTAAGCGTAAGGTCATCGCGGCTCAGAAGCCTGTTCGAGAGAAGTTATGGTTGCTAAGATCAGGACATTTGGATCGAGAACAGACATTGAGAGAAGCCTTTAAACCTGTTACTCCATCTCTCGATGAACTCTCAGTGAAATTACACGTCGACGATGGCGTTGCTGATTCCATTAACTGTCACAGCGGTAACAGGATAGACAAAACATTTGGTGTCGGTTGTGCAAAACCATACATGTTGGACATGCAGCCTGTAAGTTTAAAAGGAAAAGCAATTCATATAGGCGATAGAGAATTTGAAGGATCTACTGGTCTAATGAACCTAATTTTCCTAAGTCCCGCAAAAACAGTAAACTTTTCACCCCAAGATCTGAAGATGTGTGAAGGAATACTGCAACTGACCAGTGTGCATAGGAAAGCAAGAAACCGGCACAGAGCAATATACAAAACCATCATAAAACCTATATTAGGTGGTCAATATAGCATTGGTGATGTAATTGACATCCAGCATAAAAGAGTCAGCCATCGATCCCCACAGTAACATACTATGATGATCCCGATGACAAAATAGATCGACTATGATTGCTGAAGGCATCACCTGCTGGTAGTAATATTGCTCATTCTAATGAGGGTCTTTCATTAATTTCCGAGCTTAGAGAGAGAGGTATAATCGAATACGATGGAGACAGCAGTCTGAGAACTGTACAAACCGCCACATAGAACATGCCCTCATAGGTGTGTTATGATTAAAGATTTGAATGACTTATGGCAGACTGATCTTGTAGATATGAGGAAATATTCACATGCTGATAGTGGATTAAATATATTTTAATGGTTATTGATACATACTTCAAATTTGCCTGGGTTTACCACTGAAAACAAAACTGGGGAGAGATATCACAGAGATGTCTGAGCGTTTGTTGTAGACTGGAATGAATCGATGCATGGACAACCTACAAATCCATCATGGTGGAGAGTATTACAATAGGTTTTCAAGACCATAGTGCAGCGGTATCCAATACATCACTATTCAACATTTACCCGCCTGAAGGCGGGTATCGTGGAACATCTGAACAGAACAATAACAGCTCAAATGTGGATGCATTTTAATCTTCATGGTTCATAGAAATGGACGGATACCCTCCAAGAAATAATTTCATAGTATAATTATAACCAAACATAGCACAAGAACAATGAGACCAATCGATGTTTGTGATAATGCACTCATGGATACATACACTATCAGATTAAAATGTTGGATCCACATAAACAAAAATTTAATGTGAGTGATTTAGTATAAATCTCCAAACACAAGGCGGAAAATCATGTCATACCTCCCAAACTGGTTAAGTGATATATTCAGTCTCTAGAGCGCAGAGAATGGTTCCCAGATGATACTTATTAAAGGATAGCAGTGTCACTGAAATTTCAGGATTCTTTAACCCAGAGAAAATGCAGAAGAAATCAGAACCACACGGGTTTCTCATGGAACGCATCATAAGGCATCGAAGGCCTGGTTGTCCTGCAACACAAAACAGCTGTTTGCTGTTTAATGCGATTTGCAGAGCACAACCAGCAGAGTAGCATACCACGCACTATAGGAGACACATTATGCAAGAAGTGGTGGTATTCTCGACAAACTTCCAGTCAAATCGAGGTGGACCTGGAGCAAAGTTTCCAAAACGTTTAGCTCGTGCTGAAAGAGTATTAACCTGCTTGATGAGGCATGTTTTCAACACGACACTGCGTATGAAAAACATAAAGATCTCCCAGGACGTTACGCTGCAGAGCGAATTTTAGCTGATAAAGTTAAGGCAATGAGTGTGAGAAGGGATACTGGTTTAGGGAAGCGCACTGCAAACATTTGTAGCTGATAAAGTCATGCATGGTGAAATTAAGTTGGGCTTTTGTGCGAATTTGAAGCAAGTTATGAACGCTGCGCTTCATGCACTGAAGAAGAAGAAGAAGAAGAAGAGAATGACGACGAAGAAGAAGCCAGGGCATAAAAACTGAATCGTGAGAGCTAAAAGTGTCCTGAAGTACGAAGGACCGGTAAAAGCTACCCATATTCTGCCATATCCAAGACATCAGGCAGAATTATCCCCTTCCTCAATCCTGCCTTCGCAAATCTCTCAGAGATGGGTTCACTGGCTATTCGTGTTGTGGCTAAAGCTATAACAGTCAAGAAAGGACAAAAATCCCAGGAGCAGCTAGAGGAAGCAAAAAAACATAGGTGTCCGATAGCTGAAATAATTGTAAGGAAGACAGTTATACACAAAAAAGTTATTAAGAAATATTTTGCTATTTTGTCTTTACGAAAGGATGTATTGTTTTTATGGCTTAATGAAGACTAGTTTAACCTGGAATATTTGTTCTCATATATTATCAGTGATTATTTATAGTTCCTTGTTTTCCAATCCTGACCTTTATCAATGTGTTCGTATACTCGCATTGCATATCTCGAGTTGTGTGCAGCCGAAGCATTTTTGTGGCAAGTGATAAGATACCATCTTGCATTGCACATCGCAAGTACGGTAAATGGAATTTAATTTTTATCAGAGTCATCGTCACCTTAACAGTAACAGGTTACAGAACAGACGATCGTTCCGTTCGCACAGGTAGGCCAACAAATGTAATTACTATCAAAATTCATGTCCACTATATCTGTGAAAATATCGTACCAGTTCAGAGGTTTCACATCAGTAAAATATTTCAGAGAATTGCTATTTTGTACATCTTCAAGCAGTTTATCAGAAAATCAGATGCATTAAATTTTATGTTCATTTGCTGTGTAATTTGAATAACAGTCCTGGTACAGAGACTGTTTCCTATGCTAAAGATAAATATTATCAATATTCAGGGCCAACATTTTCACCTGTACCATTTTGTTTTGTAGTCAGATAGCATACGTAAATTTCATTGAAAACCGATCGCTTTCTCGTAGGCAAATTGTGTGATGTACTGGCTGGTCTGGATTTCGCACCCTCTAACACGAATTCTTTACGGACGAATGGAAAAACTAGTAGAAGGCGACCTCGGAAAAGATCAGTTTTGATTCCGTAGAAATACTGACCTTACGACTTAGCTTAGAAGAAAGGTTAAGGAAAGGCAAACCTACGTTTCTAGCATTTGTAGACTTAGAGAAATCTTTTGACAATGTTGATTGGAATACTCTTTCAAATTGTGAATGTGGCAGGGGTAAAATACAGGGAGCGAAACTCTATTTACAATTTGTACAGAAACCAGATGGCAGTTATAAGAGTCGAGGGACATGAAAGGGAAGCAGTGGTTGGGAACGGAGTAAGACAGGGCTGTAGCCTCTCCCCGATGTTATTCAATCTGTATATTGAGCAAGCAGTAAAGGAAACAAAAGAAAAATTCGGAGTAGGTATTCAAATCCATGGAGAAGAAATAAAAACTTTGAGGTTCGCCGATGACATTGTAATTCTGTCAGAGACAGCAAAGGACTTGGAAGAGCAGTTGAACGGAATGGATAGCGTCTTGAAAGGAGCAAAAGGAGCAAAAGGAGCAAAAGCAAAACGAGGATAATGGAATGTAGTCGAATTAAGTTGGGTGATGCTGAGGGAATTAGATTAGGAAATGAAACACTTAAAGTAGTAAATGAGTTTTGCTATTTGGGGAGTAAAATAACTGATGATGGTCGAAGTATAGAGGATATAAAATGTAGACTGGCAATGGCAAGGAAAGCGTTTCTGAAGAAGAGAAATTTGTTAACATCGAGTATAGATTTAAGTGTCAGGAAGTCATTTCTGAAAGTATTTGTATGGAGTGTAGCCATGTATGGAAGTGAAACATGGACGATAAATATTTTGGACAAGAAGACAATAGAAGCTTTCGAAATGTGGTGCTACAGAAGAATGCTGAAGATTAGATGGGTAGATCACATAACTAATGAGGAAGTATTGAATAGGATTGGAGAGAAGAGAAGTTTGTGGCACAACTTGACCAGAAGAAGGGATCGGTTGGTAGGACATGTTCTGAGGCATCAAGGGATCACCAATTTAGTATTGAAGGGCAGCGTGGAGGGTAAAAATCGTAGAGGGAGACCAAGAGATGAATACACTAAGCAGATTCAGAAGGATGTAGGTTGAAGAATGAGATTTTCACTCTGCAGCGGAGTGTGCGCTGATATGAAACTTCCTGGCAGATTAAAACTGTGTGCCCGACCGAGACTCGAACTCGGGACCTTTGCCTTTCGCGGGCAAGTGCTCTACCAACTGAGCTACCGAAGCACGACTCACGCCCAGTCTCACAGCTTTACTTCTGCCAGTATCTCGTCTCCTACCTTCCAAACTTTACAGAAGCTCTCCTGCGAAAGGCAAAGGTCCCGAGTTCGAGTCTCGGTCGGGCACACAGTTTTAATCTGCCAGGAAGTTTGATGTAGGTTGTAGTAGGTACTGGGAGATGAAGAAGCTTGCACAGGATAGAGTAGCATGGAGAGCTGCATCAAACCAGTCTCAGGACTGAAGACCACAACAAACAACAACGTGAGGATCACATACTTCCCGTCAATACTAAATTTTAACACCTTTCTGTTACACTGCACTGAAATTTACATATTTCAGCATCAAAATAAGTTTAATACACTTACCGGATACCAACCAGTCACTTGCAAACACGTGGAATTTAGAAGGTTTAACACTATCGTTTCTACTTTGCCTGGAAATTAATCGTAGAAAAGAAATTATGGAAATAGAATATGTTGCATACGATATTGACGATTTAAACAATGTTTTAAAACGGTCAGAAAGCGGGCTTCCGTTACATGCAAACATCAATGTACTTAAACCTGAAATAAAGACACTAAATGCAGCGACTAACTTAAACCAGAAAGATTCAGTAGGACAGCCTCTGGATTTCACAAAAGGACAGGTTTTGAAGAAGGACCCCAGTCAATTTTACAGATCCGACCAGTCAGCGCATATACTTCCTGTCATCACAGTCCGTGACACGTGCAAACTACGATTTTCTTAAATCAGTAGGTCTGAAGCGGTGTAATGACATAGTTCGATACAACTAGCCTGGTGGAATATGATAATTGTATTAGCTGCCAGGAATACTTCTCACATAAACCGTATCCAACAACCACATTTAACAAGAACGATGAAATTCGGAGTTTCGTCCAGCACCATGCAGAAGTTTTACATATCTTGATGGATTATTTACGAAAAGGGGTGGTACTGCTATAGTAGCACCAAACTTTACAAGTAATGTTTTAACGTTCCACTTTCGTGAGATGCGATATGAACTTAATGGGTTTGAGATTGGCTGTAGACCCCACACAGCAACAACCTCAAATCTTAAAACGTATGTCTCCGCTTCTCCCTCGGATTTGAGCGGCTTACAAATGGTGGATGGTTCATAGAGAGCCAATGGGTAGAACAGTGGAAGAGTACAAGAAATTTACTGTGTATATATTACTAAAACAGTTTATATTATGATTTGAAGACATGCGGGAATTTTTCTGAATGTTACACAGAAACTTATTCTTGTATGTAGTGTAGCTCATAAATTCATGGAGCTCAAGAGGAGAACGAATCACCATCAATAAAATAAGATGAAGAATACCACATAGCACCGAATCAGATACCCACCATTAGAATTTTTCAGATGTTCTCAATACCAGTATATTTCTGTTGTTATCTTTCCATTAACGGGAAGCTTTTGAGTACCCAGTGCTACCAACTGCAGGCAGCCAAATGTAGCCTATCAAAACCTCCGTTCAATTGGAGACACACACGTTCGTCATATTTGCGTTTCAGACAAATAGAAGAGGGAATATAGCAAATGATTCCACCAAATCTGACAACTGCATGTTACTTATTGCCAGAGTCTACCTGAACTCTGAATTCTACCCCTATGATAATTTACACCTGCAGTGTAATGAAAACATAGACAGTCTAGTATATGACTTATATGGGAGGTTTCATGCTTCTTACTATCAAGGAGAGGAAGGATGTCTACTAAGACCACGGAAATTCAAGCAGCTGGTGCCAGTCATCGTAACAGTCTGCTCAAAACAGAACGAGATATTAAGTCTGGACCAATAGGTCTACAAATTGAATTTGAAACTTCAGGAAAGTTCTCAGAACACACTGCACCGTTTGCTGTGGTTCTATATGACCATGTGATTAACTACTGCCCGGTCACCAGTGTTGTGCAATGAGCTGTGTAAATGAACAGTTGCTGAGCTATACCCAGAGCATTTCACAATGGCGCCTCAAAATATGAATATCACTGCAGAAGCTCAGTTTCTATGGTGATGAGAGCAGATAAGGATAGACAGCTCATTTTAAAAGATGCATTCATAGAATATGCAGAAGATGCCGGAATAATAGTGACATTCTCATCAGATATTGCATCGCTGAGGTCTTTCAGGGCTGTGCAAAAACACGGTAGAGTGCAAAGTCGTTAACACATTTCTACTATCGAATTCACTTGAATGATCCTGGTATACCCTATAAGGATATGGTAATATCGCTTCCATTATTCTACTAGACAGACACCATCATCTACATCAAAGCCAAGGTGAAGACCACATGGATGCAACGAATCTTCAAGTTTCTCCTATTCGAGACCTGGAATTACCTGGAATTCTATGGATGTCCTGCTCTCCATCATCTCAAGAAGAAAATTTGTGAAAATAGTGCTGAATCTGGTTATGAAGATGTAAACATGTTTTTGAGCTGGATGAAAAATAAACGAATTTTTACCTGGAATCTGTGTTTATGATTTCCCTACACCCTGCTCCCACTTTGATAGTATACAGTTGGGCCCAGATGCTATGTCTGCGGTTTTCTTCAGGTACTGGAGAAATAATTTTAGATATATTTGCCATATGTCTTCGAAAGCAGGCATGGTCAAATACCTCTTGTTGCCATTTTGTGCTGCGCAATAGGCATAATGCCATACAACCGTTCTATATATTTCGTCATCTTCCATGTCAAACTTCACCTTCATGTTCAAAACTAATGTCATTTCTGTCTTGCACATCTCTTATAGGTTACAAGGCACTGTCTTATTGTAAATAACAACAATAAATGTGTATAGTGACGAATTCATTTTTATTCCGTTTTCACATGTGCAGGTTAATTCTTAAGATTTAATTTGGTTCTTGAGGCACAATTTGGTTCTAATATTCAATACAGAGAAACTTTTTTCCACACAGTAACAAAAAAATTCACTGGTTGAAATATTTACAATTTGAGATGTACAAATCTACGTTAAAAACTAATGCGGAGATTCTCTTATTCTTACATTTCAACAGTCCCAATCGTACCAGTTATGATTGTTATACAACAACAATTCTGATGGACTGTAACTTACCAGTCTTGGACGGCTAGCGGCAGGTGAAACTTGAAAAGCTATTCTATTTATATGATGTGCAAGCTGAGTAGATATACTTTGGATGATGCACATGGTGGGCTGATATTTTACAATTCTTGTTGATATACACTCCTGGAAATGGAAAAAAGAACACATTGACACCGGTGTGTCAGACCCACCATACTTGCTCCGGACACTGCGAGAGGGCTGTACAAGCAATGATCACACGCACGGCACAGCGGACACACCAGGAACCGCGGTGTTGGCCGTCGAATGGCGCTAGCTGCGCAGCATTTGTGCACCGCCGCCGTCACTGTCAGCCTGTTTGCCGTGGCATACGGAGCTCCATCGCAGTCTTTAACACTGGTAGCATGCCGCGACAGCGTGGACGTGAACCGTATGTGCAGTTGACGGACTTTGAGCGAGGGCGTATAGTGGGCATGCGGGAGGCCGGGTGGACGTACCGCCGAATTGCTCAACACGTGGGGCGTGAGGTCTCCACAGTACATCGATGTTGTCGCCAGTGGTCGGCGGAAGGTGCACGTGCCCGTCGACCTGGGACCGGACCGCAGCGACGCACGGATGCACGCCAAGACCGTGGGATCCTACGCAGTGCCGTAGGGGACCGCACCGCCACTTCCCAGCAAATTAGGGACACTGTTGCTCCTGGGGTATCGGCGAGGACCATTCGCAACCGTCTCCATGAAGCTGGGCTACGGTCCCGCACACCGTTAGGCCGTCTTCCGCTCACGCCCCAACATCGTGCAGCCCGCCTCCAGTGGTGTCGCGACAGGCGTGAATGGAGGGACGAATGGAGACGTGTCGTCTTCAGCGATGAGAGTCGCTTCTGCCTTGGTGCCAATGATGGTCGTATGCGTGTTTGGCGCCGTGCAGGTGAGCGCAACAATCAGGACTGCATACGACCGAAGCACACAGGGCCAACACCCGGCATCATGGTGTGGGGAGCGATCTCCTACACTGGCCGTACACCACTGGTGATCGTCGAGGGGACACTGAATAGTGCACGGTACATCCAAACCGTCATCGAACCCATCGTTCTACCATTCCTAGACCGGCAAGGGAACTTGCTGTTCCAACAGGACAATGCACGTCCGCATGTATCCCGTGCCACCCAACGTGCTCTAGAAGGTGTAAGTCAACTACCCTGGCCAGCAAGATCTCCGGATCTGTCCCCCATTGAGCATGTTTGGGACTGGATGAAGCGTCGTCTCACGCGGTCTGCACGTCCAGCACGAACGTTGGTCCAACTGAGGCGCCAGGTGGAAATGGCATGGCAAGCCGTTCCACAGGACTACACCCAGCATCTCTACGATCGTCTCCATTGGAGAATAGCAACCTGCATTGCTGCGAAAGGTGGATATACACTGTACTAGTGCCGACATTGTGCATGCTCTGTTGCCTGTGTCTATGTACCTGTGGTTCTGTCAGTGTGATCATGTGATGTATCTGACCCCAGGAATGTGTCAATAAAGTTCCCCTTCCTGGGACAATGAATTCATGGTGTTCTTATTTCAATTTCCAGGAGTGTATATGATGTGCGGATGTTTGTTTTTACAGGGTATATATTTACATGTGTAGAGAGTACATGTTCCTCACATAAATAAATAAATATTTACACAACACTCACAAACACACACACACACATGCGCACTTGTACTATGATTAAAGGATCATACTATTCTGCAACGTTTACACTCAGTCTCATTCTCTCCCTCTCACTCATTCAGACTCGCCCCATCCCTCTCTTTCAACAAGTTGATAGCGTGACTACAGGAGAGTCCTATCACAACAAACGACCCTTTTGTCGTCATGAGGTGACAGCCCGACTTTAGATTGCAGCACAGTGTACACCTCGTATCCTCTTGATTGAATACTAGTTTACAGCTTCGGCGGAGCATCGCGAACATCCTGTGCAGGCACTGCAAACAGGCTCTCAATGCTGCATGACGCACACCCTTAGGTCGTCTCTGGGTCGCACATTCCAATGTGTTAGGCACATACATTTTTGATCGCAGATCTACAAACTCCACAATTGTTGATCCATTTGCCTTGTCTTTCATTATGCCAGTATCCCTCTTGTTCTGTGAAACAATACTGTAAGGATTATTAGCTGAGTATCAAGATGCGTCAAATTCTTTACCGTGTCACCTCATTACTTCTTATGAATTGCAGTCCTTCACCCAGTAGATGAAGCTATCTGTGTCCATATAAAGTAATTTAAAGTCAGTGAAGTGAGTTTTCACAAACTCATTACATGAGGAATGTGGATAGATCTAGTAGACACACACCCACTCAGCCAGGTTTTATGAATTCTACTGCAACCTTCGCCAGTTCCACTGTAGCAAAGTTCCCCATTTCAAATTTGGCCTGGCGATGCATTTTCTTACGCCATAACGCCTATCCCATTCGGTCCTATCCAAAATTTCATCATGCTCCTTCAAACTCTTCATTGTTTTGAGGAAAACGGAATTATTCACTAATTTTAAAAAATTCTTTCTAAAGTCATACGTCAGGGAATCTCTCTCTTTTGTGCTCAAATCAATATAGTCCGTCAACCATGGCGATTGCTTGAAGGAGATGCCCCAGGTGACTCTGGCCAACCCCATCACCAATCTGATACACTACTGGACATTAAGATAGTGAATAACATATCTCCGCTTATTTCCCACTTTTGGTGTGCAGCCTACTCTCGTAACTAGTTGCTCTGGACAAAGCAGCAAATCGACGTACAGTGTCCTCTGTGGCCTTGTAGCCAGAAGCAAGCGACTCTGCCTTACTTCTCTGGTCTCTGTATTACTAACCTGGTGTTTTGCTGCTTCGGTAGTCCCTCGTCGCACAGTAGTAGCGCTCAGGCGCCAGGTTCAGTTCAATGTAAGTTTGTGATCCTGCTGAAGTGGGTTTGTCGGGATGCCAGTTGTTAAATGTTAACAACGTTTTGTAATATACTCTTTTTAATGAAGAATACTTTGAAACACACGTCACAGAAATTCCAATATGGCGGCTCTTGGGTACGCCGTTATATTCAACCCCTTTCAACACATTTATCACTTTCCATGCTCGTGATAGATACTGACCACGACACGTGGGTATGTACCTTGCGGTTCTGGAGAGAATGTGGGGGAGAATAGACAGTGCATTACCCCAGTGTGAACACCCTGGCTGTGGCTGCAGCTCCAGATATGATTGTTGCCACAACCCTAAGCCATATGCCGGAGGGAGATTAGCCTCTACCCTGAGCCATTTTCCAGAGGGAGATTAGCTCTTGGATGCCTGAGTGGAGCTGGTGCAGGTGTGACGAGGGCAGCTGTGCCTTCTGCGGCTTCCTGTGCAGCAAGGAGTGACGTCTTACATTGTGGAGTGTCTTGCGCATGAAATTGTCTAGACGATTGTTTGTTCACCGCCGCTGGTACCTGCGCCATGGCATGTTATCGTGTGGCGCCTGCTGGATGAAGAAGAATAAAGAAAAACAAATACATCATCCTAGACATTGATTCCTGCGGCTGCAATTACATCGTTATAAACACTGATTTTATGCAACCAGTGCGAGTGTGTATACAAAAATTACCTATATCGCTCTGAGTGCGTGATATATCCCTCAGGTCATTAGGAATCACCTCCGGCTACTTGTCATACCGACGCAGCTCTCCATCCATTCCAGCGTGCCACCATACTCGCCCAAACCATCGTGGATCCATCGATACAGCTCCTCTACAGCGCCTTTAACAGCAAAATATTGATTTAATTTAAACATAAACACACACACAAACAAACAAAATTTTAGAAAACGTTTAGAATATACACTTATATGATAGCTATGATACAGAAGGTATCGCAGCCTACTCCTCCCTCCTCCTCTTCCTCAAAATCATCTACAATATATTACATACACATACAGCAATACAACGAAACTTTTTTGACAAAATTATTATCGCACTTCTTAGCAACATATATATACTCACACCACTATAAAGCAGAAAACATGTGCTTACGATGCTGCTGCTCCTGCTGCTGCTCAGCTTCCAGCTGTTCTACTATTTCATGGATGTGTTCAATACTACGAAATTCGTAGTGAAAGAACTGTGAGATGGATCAGAATAAGTACTTAACAGGTAATTCTCCTTGCCTAAGGAGTTTACCACTGGGACTGCTCGTGTTTCTGGCTGAACTTTTCATCTTCTAATGTAAACTAGTAAAGCATAAGCAAACAAGCGAAGACTGGGAACGCTGATAAGCACACAGACAACGTGATGCAGTCACAGACAATAGTAAGATGAGGACGACCTGCAGAAGCGGGTGGCGGGGAATTGGAGTGGGCTTTATATAGGTTCACTGAAATGGTATTAGCCAATAGGAACACAGCATTCTGAACATGAATAAAAACCTCCATCCATGTGTTTGGACATGTAGGTTCATGCAAGTGTTCACACAAACAGGAAGTAACCAGTTGAGGTAGTGCAAGTGTTCCTAGACTACACACGAACATGAATTTCCTAAGTATCAAATTTATAAGGGATACTGCCATCTGATGCTTTCTTCAGAGACGCTGCAAGAACAACTGGATGTCACACAGTCTGGTAGACATACAAAAAATCAGCTGGCGCCAACTTCTGGGGGCAGCAGATATCTGTGTGGCCTCCAACAGCAGTTCCTCTGAATGTAATTTGGGCAGCACAGCCCTTCATGCATATGCTGTCTCGTGGTAATTCTATGGGACACTGCGTGGTGACGCTAGGAGCACGCGCTGGAGCTTGCAGTCTTGGGGCGTTTGATTAGTGCACAGGTTTCCACAGTGATTTTCAAGCAGTACGTAGGCGATCTTTGTACGTGGGATTGGTATTTAGTATCTCTTTTTAACATTTATTTTTGTGTGTTACGATCTTTCTACGGACACTATCAGGAAAAATTATTGTCCTTAAGGTTTAGATCGGTATTTAGTATCGTTTTTAACACTGTGTAGACGTGACGACTAGCTGGCAGTGACCAACTGGTTGACACGCATGTGGGAGACCCAAAACGTGCTATATTGGGCATTTGAATCCCAAAACTGCTTGGGGGTGAGCCTGAATCCGCCTTAACAGAATATTTGATTAATTTGATTTACATCCTCACGATATGTAATGTAACTGAACTCAGTAAGTGCCTCCTTCGAGCAATGGATTCAGGAAGGGAGCTGGGGATTTACCAGGTATTGACTATCAAAGGATGCCAAATTCCCGTTAACAGTTGCATCAGTGGGAGCTGACCTCCTCTGGTTTGCCAACAGGAGGTAACTACATGAGAGGGGTAGACACGAATGCAGGCCAGTGTGGACATGGCTCCTTACACTAGTGTCAGGCAGTTGGCAGAAGGTGCATGCAATATGAGTGTGGTTATTTTTCACCAAATACACAAATGAGCTGTAGCGATCAATCCAGCGAGGCGAGTTCAAATGGTGGCTCTGAGCACTATGGGACTTAACATCTGAGGGCATCAGTCCCCTATAACTTAGAAAAACCTAACCAACCTAAGAACATCACACACATCCATGCCTGAGGCAGGATTCGAATCTGCGACCATAGCGATTACGTGGTTCAAACTTAGAACTCCTTAAACCTAACTAACCTAAGGGACATCACACACATCCATGCCCGAGGCACAATTCGAACCTGCGACCATAGCAGCCACGTGGTTCCAGACTGAAGCGCCTAGAATCGCTCGAGCAAAGATGCCAGCCTGCGAGTTGAGTATATCAATCTAAAGTGTGCCAGTGCTTCCAGAAGGGGTTGTGGGATTCAGGTAGTAAGCGTTTTAGCCTGTATTCACAAATAGCTGAGAGTGGAGGTACTGCATCTGAGCTAGTTCCTACCAATTTTTTTATATTAGAAATGGGCTTCTAGGGGGTGTGGAGGAGGGGAAGTGGGGGAGGGGAGAGGACATGTGGCTCAGAACTGAAAAGGGCTATTTTTTCAGAAGGATGGGGGATGAGGAGAGGGCAGGGGAGGGGTATAAGTGTTTCCCAGAAGTACTGATTATCCCCACGAATCATAAATTAACCTCTTTGGGTACATAAACCATCTAACAGAACAATAGTTTAATGGGAGAGGGAGGGTTTAATTTGCCCATGATTGTATGCTTGATCCTGCATGTATGCAACCCACGCAAACAAAATGGCACAGAGTTCTCTGTAACCCACTACTACTGTAGTGACTGATACTAATTTAATTTCTACACTGCATGGCATCTTAGATTTGTGTGAGCCTCACCTATCCTAGCTACAACATGCTGCTTAAAGTTAACTGTTCAGTACCAAGTGACTATCAAGGTAGCAAATTTTCATCATCTTATTTTCATTTCTTTGTTACCTAAGTAGCAAAAGGGAGTGGTATTGTTCTCAGTGATCTCCTAGGAAAGCACTATATTTGGCAAAATTAGAGGACCCCTCTGTTGAAATAATACAAAAAGTATTTAAAAACAACACATGCTAAGTTAAAATCGATAGCACAGTTTCACAGAAATTTACAAGAAGCAAGGGCTGGTTACAAGGTTGCCCCATGTCATCAGTATCATATAAGCTGCACATAGATACTAGCTGTTACACACAACTGTACTAACATATCAGCGGTGAGTAACTAAGCTATCGTACATGCTATAATGTCAGCTGCTTTCACATGTCCCCCTGTTGAGGTAAGCATAGCTCGCGATATACATCGCCTGCCCCCCCCCCACCTCACCTGCCGGCCCCTGTATATGCTCCTTCACACTATATCATGTTACGCAGTGTCGCTACCAAGTACTGCCTGCAGAAGGCCATAGGCAGCAGCGAGCATCTACGCATTGTGTGCTGAAGTAGCAATACATTAAACAATGTATACATTTTGCAACAATTGTAGTAATTTTTTCTTAGTTTATGTTCACTGATGTAAAGAAAAATGTTCCATTTCCTGTTTAATGCTTTTAGGGGTCAGTTGCTTCTGTTACTTTCCAAAGTGCCTCATGGTATAAGCTATTTCATACTAAATTTCATCGAAATCAGTTCAGCTTTTGGTCTTGAAAACGTAACAGAGTTACCTATCACTTATAATATTATTAGTTGTTACCCACAACTCTGCTTGTCCCTGAAAGTTTAGTTATGGTGGGTGATGGCGAGCAAGTATGCTGTTACAAATAGAATAACGTTAGCTGTCCTCACATGTCTGCCTTTTCAGGTATAGCTCAGAATGTGTGCCCTTCCCTCCCTCCTTTGCCCCATTGTACAACAACATGCCATGTACAGCGTCGCTACAGCGTGGTGTGTCCAGAGGGGCACAGGCAGGGGCATGTATCTATGTATCGTGCTATTGACATAGCTATACATTATGGGGAAAAATTAATATTTTTTCAGTAGGTTTACATTCACTGTTGTAAAAGAAGATGTTCGATTTCCTGCTTCAACCTCTTAGGAGCCTTTTTCTTCCATCTGAAGGGCCACCGTTCTTCTCCAGGGCTCAAACTATCTCCTTAGGAAATTTCATTGAAATCAGTTGAGGAGTTTACTCATGAAAACATAACGGATAGAGCTACTTTCTAATTTATAACATTAGTATGTAAGTATGTATTAAACATGTTGAGGACTGTATAAACATTGTATTCATTATGTTGAATTGTATTTCGTAGAAGATATCTACCAATGCAAGCATTTTCACAAACACTATAAACTTCAAAAGTCATAGGGTAAAAAGCTTTTTCAAACAGTAAATATTCTTCTCTAATTTGCGTAATAGTCTTCAGATCAATAAATATATTGCACTACACAATTTCGGAAGTAGCTCACGTTCTTCCTCAGCGTTCAAGCCATCTCCATAACAAACTTCATCAAAATTTTTTGAGTGGTTTAGTCGACAAATGGTGACAGACTTTCGCATTTATGATATCAGTATGGATTAGTCTCAGGACAGGGTCTTGTAAATGTAAATGAAACAGGTCTGCATCATCCACTACTTTCTGATGACAAAGTCGTCGTTGCACAAGATGGGGAGGATGCAAATTATCTTTGGAATCAGTTATCTGTAGAATATAAGAGCTGGCGTCTGAAGATTAATTTTGTAAAAAATCAATTTTAGAGAAAGAGGGAAATTAATATTTTTCATTAATAGAAGAATTTGTGACCATCTAATTGTCATTCGGATGATCACTCAGTCTTATGGAGCAGAAATGTAATAGACAGAACTGAAAGAATCATATTCAAGATACAGGTAGAGAGTAGAGTTTTGTATTGAGAAAAGATCTGGACAACTAATCAGAGACATATTAATAAGCTGAAAACATGATGTATGGGCTTTTGGAGAAAAACAGCAAGAATTTCAGGAAAAGAAAAGTGTTAAAAAGACAGGAAGTGAAAGAAGGAATGTGTGACGTGTTGGATACAAGGAAATTGCAGTGGTATGGACATGCAAGACCAGTAGAGAAAATTTACGCTGGCACGAAAAACTAAAGGACTCAGGAAAAGAGAATGGTCCATGTCTCCCTAACTTCAAAATGTACAGTTGATAATGACAAAACTTGGTGCAGAAGAAGAGGGTACACAAGATCGAAATACATTTAGGAAGATCTTGAAAAGACAGTGTCGAATACCTGTGTGCTAATACGTTAAATTTTCTGAGTTTCTTTTATGATGAAGGAAAAAACGGTCTGTACTGCTTAAATATGTTAGTAACGCAGCTACTAGTCTTCCAAGTGTTGATGTTGACATTATTAACTTGTAAAGTATTACGACTCTTAATAACAGAACCTGTTTTAACGTTTTTGGTTTGTTTCTTCCAATTGAAATGACATGTGCAGGCGATCCAGAACTCCAACAACAAAATTTCATGGGCTTTTAGGAATATTTCCTTACTTTTTGGCGGTAGGTTCCCGTGGTCTCTGATGGATCGTCACTGGTTAATAACGTAATATATGATGTGTTCACATTGTTATCGGTTTTTCCTTTCTGAAAATACTTTCACAATAGTGAGAACGTTTGTACTACGGAATTTGCGTTCACCAACATTCTCGACACAAAACACTGAATAATGAAACCAAGTACTGTGATATGATTCAAGCTGCTGAGCGAACAGCTCAGCATACCGTCGCTGTGCCGCCCTTACATTGCATTTTATGAACCCACAAGGTGCAAATTGGTTAGTAGACCTAGCCATACTGTTGTGTGTAGCTCTGTTAATGTACAACCAACACTGCAGGAAAAACAAATCCATGACAGAACCGAGCAATGCTGAATGCAAGTTTGAGGATGTAAAGTGGCCAAAGAATAAAGTGCATGCCACTGACAATTGCACTGCTGTGTAGATATTTTCGGAGCAGTATACATTATTCTGTAATGATAGACCGTGGATTATGAGTCCACTGATAAAAAAATACTAAGAAACTATCTCCAAAATCTTGTTGATGAAACGGATTCTCAATTTATGAATTCGTTGGTGAAACGGATTCTTACTTTACGAATATGTTATTCAGTTATGTAGTCTGTCCACCACATCAAATCCTTTGTAGCACAGTGCCGCATGGGGTAACCAAGACGTGCTGTAGCCTGCATAACGTGCGCAGGAAGCTCCTCAAGACATCCATCAACGCCAGCCGTTGTGGCCGAGCGGTTCTAGACGCTGCAGTCCGGAACCGCGCGACTGCTACGTTCGCAGGTTCGAATCCTACCTCGGGCATGGATGTGTGTGATGTCCTTAGATTAGTTAGGTTTAAGTAGTTCTACGTTCTAGGGGACTGATGACCTCAGATGTTAAGTTCCATAGTGCTCAGAGCCATCTGAAGCATTATAGGATATCAGTGACTACCACAATCTGGATGGACTAGCATCCAAGACGACTCTGTAAGCGTGTACCCCACTCTATAGGCTCCAGAGCGTCTTTTCATTTTATCACGCACACTCATGGACGGTACCTATTGAGAGCAGCAGCGATTACAATAGGCCATCCTCATCCGCCAACCAGCGGCTCGAACAGATACTCGACCGCAAATGTCACCCGCTAATCCATGACATAAAATCGTTACTGGCAACCCGATTCTGAAACGGTGTATGGGAAATCACATGATACACCTGCAGCTGCACCTGTCATCCGAAAATTAGTAATTGACTTGCTGCAACATTCTTTATGTAGCGGTCTCGTCGTGACACCCCTACGGTGGCTAGTGGATTGGCTGGTGGTATGTCAGGATGAAGTGTAGTTTAACCCCCCCCCTCCCCTTCCTACCGGGTCGTCAACTGTAGTGTGGTGGTGACTGGCGTCGAATGGTGGTCCGTCAGATAAACATCCCTGATTCAGACAGCCCTTATTCATAAGAGGTACAGAGACGGAATCGAAGCTGGATGGGCGGTGGTTGGCTTCTGCGATTTTGTCGGCCACGGTCGCTGGTGAGCGCCGATGTCAGCACATGTCCGCTAGGAGAATGGCGCATGGCGATGACAGCTGGTGGGGTCAATGGGCAGCAGCAGGCAGTCCTGCCTGCCGTCTTGCTTCTACAGTAAGACGTTGACCAAAATGAATTGGCATAAAAAGTAGAATAAATTAAAGATCAAGTTTACTTTTAACGTAAAAAAAAATACTCTTTCACTGCACAGCTGAAATTCTTCACCTTGTTCTCGCACAGCTGGTCCGTATATCACTAAAAATGTGAGGTGTTCCATTTTCTTTACCACTGTACCAAGTTAATATGTAATCCTTAATACCGATTGACAATGTGTGTAAGGATTGGAATCAGCACGAAGATGTTTTTAGTACCAAAACTCTGCGTTCTATATGTTAGCACTAGTATAGTTTCTGCTACAGAAGAATGCTGAAGATTAGATGGGTAGATCACGTAACTAATGAGGAGGTATTGAATAGAATAGGGGAGAAGAGGAGTTTATGGCACAACTTGACAATAAGAAGGGACCGGTTGTTAGGACATGTTCTGAGGCACCAGGGGATCACAAATTTAGCATTGGAGGGCAGCGTGGAGGCTAAAAATCGTAGAGGGAGACCAAGAGATGAATACACTAAGCAGATTCAGAAGGATGTAGGTTGCAGTAAATACTGGGACATGAAGAAGCTTGCACAGGATAGAGTAGCATGGAGAGCTGCATCAAACCAGCCTCAGGACTGAAGACCACAACAACAACAGTATAGTTTCAATAGTGGGATTTCAATTACTTATCTGACGAAGGCAACTTACTGAAAGTTATCGGATTTACAGATCGGCAGTTCCAAACACAGTGGACAAAAAAAAAGAAATAGCACCCCAGCCCCCTGCCCAATGTGATATTATGCAAACACCGTGTAACATCACCTCTAGCCTTCATAATGGCCACGTTTCGGTGAGGAAGAGAATCCACAAGTTTCTTCAGCTGTCCCGAATTCAGCTGAAGCCGCTCTTTGACGATTAGATTCCGCAGAGTTAAAAAATTGCACAGATATTGGTTTTTATGTTCCTTCAACTCTTCCAACTAGTCCCAGACACATGCTATGGAATGAAGATCGCGTGATTAAGTGGACCAGTTGAGGTGTGGTAGGGTGCTAGAATGCTCCTCAAACGAGGAACGTGAACTTGAAGTTCCGTGAGCAAGTCTGTTGTCATCTTGGAAGACAGGAGCCTCCACAGCAAGCTCTTAGCAAGATATGTAAGAAATGAGAACACTGGATCATCAAGAAGGTTGAAATAAGGATCCTGCTTTACGTTTCCAGTATCTTCAACGAGTGGATCCAAATCACGATAAGAAAGCACCTTCATAGCTGCATAATACCACCTACTTCCTTGATTACACCCTCCATACACTGCAGGTTGAATGTTCATTGGCCCACTGTTGGATTCTGTGATATCATCCAGTGACCGCCGTGCCACACCAAAGTCGGCAATGCACATCGATACCTCGGACGTTAGCAAGGTCTTGCAGAAATCCACAGTGGCATACAGGCGAGGCTAAAGAATACGCGCCCTGTCTCTCAGCACAGCAGTGTCCACATACAGAGGTTAACATAGAGCCTAGCATGAAAGCGCTCTGTCCAATTCGTGACCTCAGCTGAAGCAGTCAACACGATCAAGTAGGTCTCAAGAGTTATTCAAGTCTCAGATGGAAAGACACTTTTGTAAATGTTGAACATAGTACTTCAAGAGAAGAGTTTGTGGTGGTGATAAGTTCCTATGGGACCAAACTGCTGCATCGAGCCCTAGGCTTGCACACTACTTAATCTAACTTACGCTAATGACAATACACACACCCATGCCCGAGGGAGGACTCGAACCTCCGACGGGGGCAACCGTGGCAAGGCGCCCAGACCGTACGGCTACCCCACATGGCAGAAGAGTTTGTGATTGCATCAAGGGACGCTTTAATAGTCAATGACAGCTGTAGATATTCTAGCATTCCTGTGGTAAATGACTGTGTCAAGCTAAGTAAGCACTTTTAATATTCACGTAATAAAGTGAACTAATATTTCATATCTTGTAGTTCCAAAGAGCAATTTCCCAGAGCCGTCAATGTAGTTTCATCTGCTCATAACACATTGGGCTCCTTCCAGCATTGGAAAAGAGGAAGAATAGGGACTAGCCTCCCCACAAAATGTGCCTCCAATCAGTTACTGTTAAATATCTCCACTGTTCAACTAGCTTTATTTGCCCCTGTTAACAATGGCCTTTGCTGCGGTGTTGTTTTTGTTCTAGTCTTCATTCCTAATACTGGTTGATGCAGATGTCACAACAGAATGTTCTAATCAAAAGAATTTAAAACAGCTGGTAGGTCGCGAAATAATGGTCACTTGATGTTACTGGAACTTCTCTATTTATCAGTAACATTAGGTAACCATTTTTTCCGTGGCCTAGCAGATTCTTTTCCCGCAGTTCGAATTAGTACCTCTTAATTAGTTATTCCTCAACTCATCTAATCTTCAGCATTTTTCTGTACCATCATATTTCAAACGTTTCTATTCGCTTTTTGTCTAAACTATTTAGCTTTAACGTTTCACTTTCACACAAAGCCCCACACCATATAATACCTTCGTGAAAGACGTTCTGACATTTAAATTAAAACTGAATGTTAGCAAATATCCTTTATTCATAAATGCTTTTCTTACTATTTCCTGTCTGTATTTTATATCCTCCGTACTTCTGCCATCATCATTTATTTCACTGTCCATATAGTGGGAATTAGTGAAGTTCGGTGGCAGAAGGAACAAGACTTTTGGTCAGGTGAATACAAAATCAAATAGGGGTAATGCAGGAGTAGGTTTAATAATGAATAAAAAATAAGAGTACGGGTAAGCTACTACAAACAGCATAGTGAACGCATCATTGTGGCCAAGACAGACACGAAGCCCACGGCTACTACAGTAGTTGAAGTTTATATGCCAACTAGCTCTGCAGATGAGGAAGAAATTGATGAAATGTACGATGAGATAAAAGAAATTATTCAGGTAGTGAAGGGAGACGAAAATTTAATAGTCATGGGTGACTGGAATTCGAGAATAGGAAAAGGGAGAGAAGCAAACATAGTAGGTGAATATGGATTGGGGCTAAGAAATGAAAGAGGAAGCCGCCTGATAGAATTTTGCGCAGAGCACAACTTAATCATAGTTAACACTTGGTTTAAGAATCATGAAATAAGGTTCTATACATGGAAGAACCCTGGAGACACTAAAAGATATCAGATAGATTATATAATGGCAAGACAGAGATTTAGGAACCAGGTTTTAAATTGTAAGACAATTCCAGGGGCAGATGTGGACTCTGACCGCAATCTGTTGGTTATGAACTGTAGATTAAAACTGAAGAAACTGCAAAAAGGTGGGAATTTAAGGAGATGGGACCTGGATAAACTGAAAGAACCAGAGGTTGTACAGAGTTTCTGGGAGAGCATAAGAGAACAATTGACAGGAATGGGGGAAAGTAATACAGTGTAAGAAGAATGGATAGCTTTGAGGGATGAAGTAGTGAAGGCAGCAGAGGATCAAATAGGTAAAAAGACGATGGCTAGTAGAAACCCTTGGGTAACAGAAGAAATATTGAATTTAATTGATGAAAGGAGAAAATATAAAAATGCAGTACATGAACCAGGCAAAAAGGAATACAAACGTCTCAAAAATGAGATCGACAGGAAGTGCAAAATGGGTAAGCAGGGATGGCTAGAGGATAAATGTAAGAATGTAGAGGCTTATCTCACTAGGGGTAAGGTAGATACGGCCTACAGGAAAATTAAAGAGACCTTTGGAGAAAGGAGAACCACTTGCATGAATATCAAGAGCTTTAATGGAAACCCAGTTCTAAGCAAAGAAGGGAAAGCAGAAAGGTGGAAGGAGTATATAGAGGGTCTATACAAGGGCGATGTAATTCAGGACAATATTATGGAAATGGAAGAGGATGTAGATAAAGATGAAATGGGAGATATGATACTGCGTGAAGAATTTGATAGAGCACTGAAAGACCTAAGTC
The DNA here is from genome assembly GCF_023864275.1 of Schistocerca cancellata. NCBI lineage: Eukaryota > Metazoa > Arthropoda > Insecta > Orthoptera > Acrididae > Schistocerca > Schistocerca cancellata. The sequence goes on from NC_064631.1 coordinate 173,957,999, forward strand.
GAAACAAGGCCCCCGGAGTAGACAACATTCCATTAGAACTACTGACAGCCTTGGGAGAGCCAGTCCTGACAAAACTCTACCATATGGTGAGCAAGATGTATGAGACCGGCGAAATACCCTCAGACTTCAAGAAGAATATAATAATTCCAATCCCAAAGAAAGCAGGTGTTGACAGATGTGAAAATTACCGAACTATCAGTTTAATAAGTCACTGCCGCAAAATACTGACGCGAATTCTTTACAGACGAATGGAAAAGCTAGTAGAAGCCGACCTCGGGAAAGATCAGTTTGGATTCCGTAGAAATGTTGGAACACGTGAGGCAATATTGCCCCTTCGACGTATCTTAGAAACTAGATTAAGGAAATGCAAACCTACGTTTCTAGCATTTGTGGACTTAGACAAAGCTTTTGACACTGTTGATTGGAATACTCTCTTTCAAATTCTGAAGGTGGCAGGGGTAAAATACAGGGAGCGAAAGGCTATTTACAATTTGTACAAAAACCAGATGGCAGTTATAAGAGACGAGGGGTATGAAAGGGAAGCAGTGGTTGGGAAGGGAGTGAGACAGGGTTGTAGCCTATCCCCGATGTTATACTAAGCAAGCAATAAAGGAAACAAAAGAAAAGTTCGGAGTAGGTGTTAAAACCCATGGAGAAGAAATAAAAACTTTGAGGTTCGCCGATGACATTGTAATTCTGTCAGAGACAGCAAAGGACTTGGAAGAGAAGTTGAACGGAATGGACAGTGTCTTGAAAGGAGGGTATAAGATGAACATCAACAAAAGCAAAACGCGGATAATGGAATGTAGTCGAATTAAGTCGGGTGATGCTGAAGGAATTAGATTAGGAAATGAGACAATTAAAGTAGTAAAGGAGTTTTGCTATTTGGGGAGCAAAATAACTGATGATGGTCGAAGTAGAGAGGACATAAAATGTAGACTGGCAATGGCAAGGAAAGCGTTTCTGAAGAAGAGAAACTTGTTAACATCGGGTATAGATTTAAATGTCAGGAAGTCGTTTCTGAAAGTATTTGTATGGGGTGTAGCCATGTATGGAAGTGAAACATGGACGATAAATAGTTTAGACAAGAAGAGAATAGAAGCTTTCGAAGTGTCGTGCTACAGAAGAATGCTGAAGATTAGATGGGTAGATCACGTAACTAATGAGGAGGTATTTAATAGAATCGGGGAGAAGAGAAGCTTGTGGCACAGCTTGACTAGAAGAAGGGATCGGTTGGTAGGACATGTTCTGATACATCGAGGGGTCACCAGTTTAGCATTGGAGGGCAGCGTGGAGGGTAAAATCGTAGAGGGAGACCAAGAGATGAATACACTTAGCGGATTCAGAAGGATGTAGGTTGCAGTAGGTACTGGGAGATGAAGAAGCTTGCACAGGATAGAGTAGCATGGAGAGCTGCATCAAACCAGTCTCAGGACTGAAGACCACATCAACAACATAGCAAAACTCTAAACTGATTTCGGTGCTCCATTTCCAAATTTAATTTTTAATCAGCATCACCAGATTTTATTTAAGTACATTCCATCTGCCTTGTTCTTGCTAATATTGTAATCTCTTTTCAAGACATTAACCATTCCGTTCAACTGAACTTCCAATTCCTTTGCCGTCTCTGACAGAATTACGACATCTTCGGCAAATCTCAAGTTTTTAATTTTTTTGTCCCCGACCTTTAATTCCCGTTCCAATTTTCTCCTTGGTTTTCATTACTCATTGTGCTTTACCCCACTCCATGTGTCCATTACATTTTCTTTCCTTTGCAAAGTTCGGCCAATAACTGGATGTGATGGACCTGCCACAGAATAAATCAGATGGTCTCGGCCCAAGGAAAGAATGAACTAAAGGAAGACCTTAGGTCCAATAAGAGAGATTCCTGAATGCAAGCACAACTAAGAACATTGCTGGATTACCTTCAATAGTCACGCAGCACGATTGACACCAAGCAGAGTGACCAAACAGATTTCCACTTCTTATCTAAAAAATAAAAGAAAAGGAAAAAGAAAAAGAAAAAAAACTTGAACTAGGGGCGAACGTCATCGTCAAGAGGTGGGAAATCACAAACTAAGACCTTCATGTCAGTCCCGGTATATTGCAGGTTCTAGGACATCAACAGTCCCGAGAACAAACGAGGGTTGAAAATTGGTAAGATGTGGACTGAACTAAGAAACTGGACTCATGGAAGTCTAATGCAAAAGGAAAAACTTGTTTGGAATAACGCAGCAAAAACGAAAAAAGAACAAGGAGAAGAAAAATGACAAGTCATACTAGTGACAATCACTTATCTACAGGAGCCTCTCCAGCATCCTCCAGAGGTTATTTTGGGAAAAATTAATTGAACATGCCTGGATGTGGTGAGTAGCATCAACATGCTCCGTCGTGATTAGACAAACTCTGTTTTTATGTTGTTGTTTTATTAGGATATATTAGGAAGTAGGAAGGGACGTAAGCAACTTTGTTACTCGTGGAAGTGACTAAGCTTGCTGGTGCAATGGCACCCGTCTCGAAGGTGGCATCACACCATGAGTCACCCGAGTTAATGACCAAGCAGCGGTTTATTTGACAACATAGGAGGTCAAGATTGGCTGCGACCATGTTCCAAACAGTCATATACCTCCCCACTTCTCTTATCCATTATACACTGAAGAGCCAAAGAAACTCGAACACTTGCCTAATATCATGTAGGCCCCGCGAGCACGCAGAAGTGCCACAGCACGACGTGGCATGGACTCAATTAATGTCTGAGGTGGTGCTGGAGGGAACTGACACCATTAATCCTGCAGGGCTGTCCATAAATCCGTAAGACTACGATGGGGTAGAAATCTCTTCTGAGCAGTACGTTGCAAGACTTCCCAGATATGCTCAATAATATTCATGTCAGTAGGGGGACAAGGGGGGCGTCACCCCACTCTCCATTGTTGCCAAATTTATTCAAGATGGTGGTGATGACGTCATCCAAGATGGCGGCATGAAGACTTGGCAACAGCACATGACGTCATCCAAAATGGCGGCTTTTGGCTGGAAAATAGGCCAATTGTGCTACATTCACTAACCTAACCTTCAGAAAAAATGGCGAGAATTTTTAATTTTGGCGGGAAAATACCTCAGTTGTGCTATGTCCACTAACCTAAGCGTCCAGAAGAAAAAATTGCAGGAAATTTGAATTCCAACAGGATAATGCATGCAAAAACCGTACTTGTCTTTATTATTATTGATTACCATTTATTAACATTCATTATCAATTATTATTATTTATTATCATTTATTATTATTATTGACCTGCCTTCACTAGAAAATTCCATCCAAATTCAAATTCCAACACGATAATGGCTGAAAAACCTTACTTTTCTTTATTATTATTCATTATTATTTATTAACATTCATTATCATTCATTGTCATTCATTATCATTCATTATCATTTATTATCATTCATTATCATTTATTATTATAGGCCTACCTCCACTAGAAAATTGCGCCAAATTCAAATTCCAACACGATAAAATCTCAAAAACTGTACTTCTATATATTATTATCATTTATTATTTATTCAAGATATCCGATTTTCTCGGTGAGAAAGGCATTTTCCTTTCATCCATAACAAAAATCTATCACTAGTTCAAATCCCCAACACCATAATTGATCACATAACGAGCTTTCTTTGTCACTTATCTTTTTTCACTGGTAGCCTATCATAATCGAGTCAAATAATAAACCGCACTTATAGTAACGTAATTCACATCCTTTTATTTTGCAGGGGGGAAGGGACTGAAGACTTTATTTCAATCACTACAGTCATCACTTGTTCTCCAACACAGTCAGCACACACATCTGTGGTATCGCAGTGCAGTCACCACGACGTCCGCACTCCAACTGAATTAGTTCAGATCCTCACCACCCCCTGGCCAGCAGGCAGAGACACTGCCTACGCCTGTCACATGAGGCAGCCAGCCACTAGCGTGGGGGGCGAGCCCAGCGATCGGTCCCACGTCGTAAACATGTCTTCGCTGGACACGCTGGAACTTGTCGAGTTGGACATCAAGCGACCAACGGTGCCCGCACAGCCGCCCCACGGCGAGTGCGACAGATAGGCGGCGAGCGCCGCATCAGGGTCCCGCCACAAACGGTCCCGCTCCGTAAACATCCTCACCCCCCCGCGAGCACTTAACGCTGGACAGGACGGAACCTGTCGACCACGTGCTGGACAAAGGACACGTTCCACCCCAATTTCTTTTTTTTTCTGAACAGGTTCCAACCTGCCGATACCTACCTCACACAACTGCCTGAGATGTTCGGAAAGTTCTATCACATGACACACTAAAAGCTATATCGGTCCTAAAGTTCGCAAATTCCCAGCACCAACGGACGGGAACCGACACGCTTGCTTTGTCCAAACCAACTTCACGCCACATGCCCGCGACTCCATGGCGCCAACAGCACGTGTGACGATCGACCACAAACTACGCTCTCGCCCCATAAAGTCTGCAATTCTCTCACCGATAGACAGGAACCGACACGCTCGAACTGGAATGTTTGCTACCGAGTTGGAAACTTCCTTGACGTCACAACGGGCGATCGACCACGTGGCTATGTGGGACAAAGAATGCTCTCACTATGTTAACTGATCACCCGATTCTCATTATTCAGCCCACATACCCCGATTACCTAATCCAGGATCTTCGCGAAAACACACACATACGCATGAACCGTCGCTCCCGTCAAGATACGTACCTCCACAAGTCAATTTAACATGAAGCTCTCAGCTGAAATAAAAAAAACTAACAAGTCAATACCACGCGCACATGCGGGAGCCATTGCACGCTCCTAGCAAACTTCTCAACTCACATACCTATCAACTCACTCAAATTCTATACGGTCCCAAAATACTTAACCTCCCCTTTATTCATTCAAAATATATTCGCACCCTACCGTAAACTCCTCGCCAATAAAAAAAACAGCTAAGAATATTCATCTACAAAAACATTACCTTCAATGCCATTCTTAATACCATCAACCTCGAATCACGCCTATATAACATACTTTTAAATAATATTAATAATAATAATAATAATCACTCATCCTAACACACACATAATGATCTCACTATCGTCCTCTCTCTAATCTAAATAAGATCTTCACTGATACTATGAATTATTTGTGTATAATTTTATAAATTACAAAATTCTCAGTCCTCCACCATGTCCAGAAACCATCTAACTAGTTCAGCTTTCAGCTACTAGGGGCGCTAGTGAACTCATTCACCACTCCCACTGAATTCTCAACAGCCATTCGTTCATCCTAAGATGATGTGATACTATCAAGTCACACTTATATAAGGAGCCACCCCCTGGTAATCTTTCTCACTCTTCAGTTGTCTGTCGCATCGTGCGTTTGTTCTCGTGTGTGTGTGTGTGTGTGTGTGTGTGTGTGTGTGTGTGTGTGTGCTGTATCTGTTTTATTAAGATGAAGCGAATTAACAACACCCAGAAGTCTGCTGCAAAGAGACTTAGACTCCACGATTCACCATTATCGAGTAAGTAAATAATTTTTATTTTTAATTATCATTTTTCCTTTATATCTTATATATTCTCCTTATTAATTATATATCTCATTGTTATAGCTGAACTCGCAGACTTTATCATCGAGTCTGAGTAGCCAGCAGGTGGCGTCAATCAGCCTTGCCCTGAACAAGTTCCATTACCTGGTAAGTACATTTTTTCAATGTTTTGATATCTCTACCCTTTAACTCCGTGTACGAGCGCTACATCTCCTTTGGGTAGCTCTATATAAAGATCCGCTTTTCACTTGGTGTGTGTGTGTGTGTGTGTGTGTGTGTGTGTGTGTGTGTCTGTTATACTCGCTCTCTATAAAGATTTCAGTTTTTTATATATATGTGCCTTCGTCCTCTCATTTCTATATCGCCAAACTTCTTCTACAAACATTTTTTTTTTATTTTACATTATACTCATTATATTCCATCTTTCTAGATTACATCGGCCCAGCGCTAGAAGACCTTGATCGCCAACTCGAAACGGAGAGAGCTCGTCGTGAATGTAAGTACATCTCTAATAATAATAAAAATCATACTCGCTAAAAAATTCTTGTTCTTTTAATATATACCCTTTTTCCTAGTGTATTGATCTAGCCTTAACATATATTTTGTTTCTAGATCATCCTAATTCCACGCAGAGCGAGGGAGCCAAACACAGTAATAACTTTTTAGATGAGGACGAACTGGACATGCCTGACTGGCTTGAGAGGCTTGTCGAATGCAGCAATGAACTGCTGATGCCACGGAATGAGATCGGAGAAGTTGAATAGTTTTCATCATTAGTCCAAAATAATTACCATTATTTGCTGTTATAATAATAATTATTATTATTTATCCCTCTTTTAACTCCAGATCATTAAACTTATATTTATGTTACAGGTATGTCACACGGCATTGCCCGTGTTCCGCGAGCGGCGGTTGCAGGCGCGGGGCTCGAGGGTGGGTGAGGACACGCCCCACCTCGCATCACACCGATCACCGCAGCTCGACAGGCCATGGCGGCGGCGGCGGCCCAAACTATCTGACGTCCATGGGTGTCCCAACAAGCAGGTAGCAGCACTGCCGAGGGGTTCCTCGCAGCGGCCAACATGTGTGCGCGAAGCTGCAGCTGGCAAGATCGCCGAACCTCTGCCCGGCTGCTCGCACTGGCCGTCTACAGTCGCCGCAAGGGGAGCGGTCGCCACCGCCGCTACCCCTCCTGAAGATGACTGGCCACGACACCGCCAGCGCAAGGTCCATGTACCAACACGCATACCCCTCCCATTAAATGATGATGACGCACCGTCGCCAACACCGTCATCCACCGGCTGGATGCCCACTATCATTAGCAGTAATAGTATTAGTGATCATCCTGTGGCTAGTGGCAGTTCTCTAATCCGCCATTTTAATGAAGTAGATCGGGTCAGTGACACCATACCTCAGTTGCAGTACTCGGCGATTGCCGACGCCTTCGAGGAGCGAATCTCGGTCACTCACATCGAAAACCCGGCAGGGGGGTACTGCGATCCTGATGGATTTTTAAACGCATGCCTCCCTGTCCTGGAAACCGAGCTCCTCAGGGTAGTCGATAATCCGCGTTATCCCACCGTTAAGTGCAGTGCAGTGCTCTCCATTGAGTTATCGCTGCCCCCCCAAAGTTCAGTCTGGTCAGGAAGAGACCAGCATTCATTATCTTTGGGGGATAATGGCGTGATAACATGGATTAACGACTACCCTGAGGAGCTCGGTTTCCAGGACAGGGAGGTATGCGTTTAAAAATCCAACAGGAGGTTAGTGGATATAGCACAATTGGCCTATTTTCCCGCCAAAAGTCGCCATCTTGGATGATGTCATGCGCTGTTGCCAAGTCTACATGCCGCCATCTTGGATGACGTCATCACCGCCATCTTGAATAAATTTGGCAACAATGGAGAGTGGGGTGACGCCCCCCTTGTCCCCCTACTCATGTCTGGGGAGTTCGGTGACCAGTGGAAGTGTTTAAACTCAGAAAGTGTCCCTGGAGCCACTCCGCAGCATATCTGGGGGTGTGGGGTGTTTCATTGTCATGCTGTAATTGCCCAAGTCCGTCGGTATACACAATGAACATGAATGGATGCACGTAATCAGACAGGATGTTTAAGTACGTGTCACCTGTCAGAGCCGTATCTAGACGTATCAGGGATCACTGCAACTGCACACGCCCCACACCATTACAGACCATCTTTAAGCTTAACAGTCCCCTGCTGACACGCAGGGTCCATGGATTCATGAGGTTGTCTCCATACCCGTACACGTGCGTCCGCTCGATACAATTTGAAACGAGACTCGACCGACCTGGCAGCACGTTTCCAGTCATCAACAGTCCAATGTTGGTGTTGACGGACTCAGGCGAGGCTTTCGTTGAATGGTTCGCACGCTGACACTTTTTGATGACCCAGTATTGAAATCTGCAGCAATTTGCGGAAGGATTGCACTTCTGTCACGTTGAATGATTCCCTTCAGTCGTAGTTGGTCCCGTTCTTGCAGGATCTTTTTCCGGCCTCAGCTATGTCGGAGATTTGATGTTTTACCATGCGCCGACTATAACACCACGTTCAAACTCGCTTAAATCTTGATAACTTGCCATTGTAGCGGCAGTGACCGATCTAACAACTCCGTCAGTCACTTGTTTTCTTATATAGGCGTTGCCGACCGAAGCGCCGTATTCTGCCTGTTCACATATTTCTCTATTTGAGTACGCAAGCCTATACCAGCTTCTTTAGCGCTTGAGCGTAGAAGTGGTGAGTCACACATGATCGAGCAAATGTATACTGCGCGAGTCACACTCCCCGGCAACTACATGACTTACATCAGCTGAAAACTCGTGTCTGCCAGCACACTTATATTACGTTCTGATCCAAACTGCTCATTACGTCTTTTCTTTTCACTTTTGTCCTTTCTCTGCCTCAACATAAGCATTGAATAAACGTAATTTTCATCGATAAATGCATACAGATCAATTTATAAAATTTACCAAACTCAACGAGAGTAATTAATGCATAATGCCAAGAATGAGAAGTTCGTGATTAGAAAGGTTGGACTTCTGTTTCCTGTGTTACTACTGACTAATTTGCATATCAAAGTTGCAATGGCGGATGCGAAAGAATGGCTGACATCCGAAGACCTACGTATGGACGTTCCCATGTCGACGCAGACTTACGTCCCTTCCGATAATAAGCACAGAATGTAAATCTGACACTGTCTAGAACGAATGAAATTTTAGTTGCTAATACGAACCTTATTACGCTCAGTGGCAGGAATTTCTTCCACCTCCAATCCTCGGTGCTTCATTAATAGTTTTTTTTCTGAACAAAGAATATGGGTGTGGACAATGGCTTAAATTCGAGAAACATACATCTACAGTCTGCAAATAGGTGTCTTCGTCGTCCAAGGTCATAGCAGAACTGCTTTTTCTGCACTGGAAGTCTAAGATAAATTTCGCGTAGTTCTATCGTCAGGAAAACGCTAAGGCAAATATCTTATCAGCAAACATTCGTGTATTCAGTCCATTCTAACAAACCACACTTCCCCGCAACGTTGAGAGTCCATTCAACGTGCCCTTCTCCCTTATGCAGTAATCATTACCAGTTATTTAAATTTTCTCTCTTCATTGCTTGCACTGAGATTTTGTTAGTAGTGTCCAAATAATATTAATATTAAAATTAATTGATAGTCTCATGTTCTGGTACCATTTTGTTACTATGACCAGCATTGTTAGTTATGACTGTCAACGTGCTTGTATCTCGAACGTTTACATGACTATCACATGAATGTAGATATGCTGAGAAGTCTTAGAAACTAAAATCTGTAAAAGATACGTAACATGAAGCCTGAACACGCTATTCTGGTCGGCTTAAATAAAAAAAAAAAAATATGAAAATCCAAGAAAAGCAAAAACTAGGCCGAACTCAAGGACCATTTGGGAAAACTATGGAATAATAGCACAGAATTTTATAAACAAAGCTAACACGAGATTTATAAAGAGTGATAAAAATTTGAACACCAAATTGTTAAGCATCGCAAGTACGGAAGATGAATTAATTAGAAACAGAAAGACTTTTCCATTTTGGATACAAGAGAGCTGAATCAAGGAATACCACAGTCGGAGATGTATTACTTTGCGAAGATCGAAACTGGCGGTTATTATCATGAACTCAAGGAGAAAATCTGGAAAATGTATTTCGGACGCCCAGCATACTACAGAAGTGAAATGAAAGTGCCAAAATTTGAAGGAAAAGGAACTACACTCCTGGAAATGGAAAAAAGAACACATTGACATCGGTGTGTCAGACCCACCATACTTGCTCCGGTCACTGCGAGAGGGCTGTACAAGCAATGATCACACGCACGGCACAGCGGACACACCAGGAACCGCGGTGTTGGCCGTCGAATGGCGCTAGCTGCGCAGCATTTGTGCACCGCCGCCGTCAGTGTCAGCCAGTTTGCCGTGGCATACGGAGCTCCATCGCAGTCTTTAACACTGGTAGCATGCCGCGACAGCGTGGACGTGAACCGTATGTGCAGTTGACGGACTTTGAGCGAGGGCGTATAGAGGGCATGCGGGAGGCCGGGTGGACGTACCGCCGAATTGCTCAACACGTGGGGCGTGAGGTCTCCACAGTACATCGATGTTGTCGCCAGTGGTCGGCGGAAGGTGCACGTGCCCGTCGACCTGGGACCGGACCGCAGAGACGCACGGATGCACGCCAAGACCGTAGGATCCTACGCAGTGCCGTAGGGGACCGCACCGCCACTTCCCAGCAAATTAGGGACACTGTTGCTCCTGGGGTATCGGCGAGGACCATTCGCAACCGTCTCCATGAAGCTGGGCTACGGTCCCGCACACCGTTAGGCCGTCTTCCGCTCACGCCCCAACATCGTGCAGCCCGCCTCCAGTGGTGTCGCGACAGGCGTGAATGGAGGGACGAATGGAGACGTGTCGTCTTCAGCGATGAGAGTCGCTTCTGCCTTGGTGCCAATGATGGTCGTATGCGTGTTTGGCGCTGTGCAGGTGAGCGCCACAATCAGGACTGCATACGACCGAGGCACACAGGGCCAACACCCGGCATCATGGTGTGGGGAGCGATCTCCTACACTGGCCGTACACCACTGGTGATCGTCGAGGGGACACTGAATAGTGCACGGTACATCCAAACCGTCATCGAACCCATCGTTCTACCATTCCTAGACCGGCAAGGGAACTTGCTGTTCCAACAGGACAATGCACGTCCGCATGTATCCTGTGCCACCCAACGTGCTCTAGAAGGTGTAAGTCAACTACCCTGGCCAGCAAGATCTCCGGATCTGTCCCCCATTGAGCATGTTTGGGACTGGATGAAGCGTCGTCTCACGCGGTCTGCACGTCCAGCACGAACGTTGGTCCAACTGAGGCGCCAGGTGGAAATGGCATGGCAAGCCGTTCCACAGGACTACATCCAGCATCTCTACGATCGTCTCCATGGGAGAATAGCAGCCTGCATTGCTGCGAAAGGTGGATATACACTGTACTAGTGCCGAAATTGTGCATGCTCTGTTGCCTGTGTCTATGTGCCTGTGGTTCTATCAGTGTGATCATGTGATGTATCTGACCCCAGGAATGTGTCAATAAAGTTTCCCCTTCCTGGGACAATGAATTCACGGTGTTCTTATTTCAATTTCCAGGAGTGTAGAAACATTGAGAAAGGCTGCTACATAACGAACATAAAAAATTAAATGGACAGATAACTTTCGAAACGAAGAGGTACTAGAAACAATAAGAGTAAGAAAGAATATCATTGAAAACCCTTATAAAAGAAAACGGATAAGTTCCTCTCACACAGTCAAGGCCTTTAGAGATAATAGGAACTTGAAAGGTTTTAAACAGCGACTGTAGGGTCGCTCGAAAATTGGAATATACTTGTTTACAGATAATACTGGATGAACAAGCATGACAGTTCAAAAGAATCATAATTTTATAGGAAGAGATGGAGAATATCATTACATAATTTTTAAAAACTGACATAAGACAGATAACTATAACATGAGGTAGTCAGTCTTTGTTAAAGTGCTAATACTGTAGTATTTATGTGTCATTCACATTTCTATGTATATGCTGACGAATCATTGTTTTATGAAATTAATTTTTAGCGATGATCGCAATGGCGTTAACAATTTACATTAAAGATGGCGAGGCTATTCTATGTGGATTAATTATCATGTACGTGTATTCTAAATAATTATTCATCATAAAGTCAGAAGGAAAAATATAAGTTTGGCGCGAGATATCCCTGTTCCAAAAAGTAGAGAGCATTTCTTTGAGAGTCATTAGGAAGTCGCTCTTGATTAATGTGTTTTCATCTAGTACAGTATTAAGGATATGATGTCACCTTATTTTATACAGTTCATGGACTCAGCACAAAAAATTACTTTATATTTCGCAACAGCGGGACGAAAGCCAAGAGCTAAGTCTCCACAATCCTCGCCCCACCCGCAATGTCACGGCCCAACCTCATAATTCTTCCTCTGCATAACCCCGCAGTCAAGCAGCCACTGCTGTGAAGTCGCAAAATAGGACTAACTGAAAAAGTTCTGAATAACACTGTTAATAAACAAAACTACCTTGGTGATAACTGTCGACTGAGTCTAATCTATTATGTAATGGAAACAATAGCTATGAGGTAGAATACTACGTTATTCCTCATCTCGATCTGTTTCACACTAGTGCCCTTGAGTGGCAACTTTTTATTGTCATCAGTTTTACTTAAAATGTAGATTAGTAACAACTCCTAGATCCTTGACAATACGTGTCAAATTGAAAAACAACTGCAACGAGGAATATGCAATGCAATGGACAGCTGATTACTTTTTAGAGGCACAGGAATTTTTAAGTGTCTGTTTTTGATGTCAGGGACCATTCACGATCATTTGGCAAAGGAGGAGGAATGGAGGAGTGCTGCAGTGTAAGATAGTGACGACATCGGGGTAATTTTCGAAGTGATGGTACACTGGATCAGTTTTTTGCCGTCTTTTCATGTTTAATGATAGCTGCACAATATGCAGCATTTTTAAAAGTAATGTTTTTTGGTAAGTTATGCAGGAGTATCTGGTTATTTACTTGTCAACGTACAGCAATTAAAAATGGTTCAAATGGCTCTGAGCACTATGGGGCTTAACTTCTAGGGTCATCAGTCCCCTAGAACTTAGAACTACTTAAACCTAACCAACCTAAGGACATCACACACATCCATGCCCGAGGCAGGATTCGAACCTGTGATCGTAGCGGTCGCGCGGTTCCAGACTGAAGCGCCTAGAACCGCTCGGCCACCTCTAGTGAGCACAAGAGAAAACTCCTTTAACCAGTTTCCGGACTTTACTACTAATTGTCAATGAAAACGCGTATTTTCAGTTTCCTCTAATTCTTCATCTCTTGTTTTAACCCACCTTGAAAACCAAATACATATTGTCGCTCCACGTTTTACGTTCATCGTGATTTGAGCTTAAAGTCTCCGCTGTAGTTACATGGTAGGGTTGGTTCATTTTCTTGTCTTTCCGTAAAATAAATAAGTAAATACAAATAAAAATGAAAATAAATAAATAAACAAATACAAAGTGTCATGGGCTGCTTCAGTTTGTTCCTCATAACTTGAGTCAAGATTACTGACATAGTCGTCCTTAGTATTTATTACCATCTAAGCTCCTTAACAAATAAATTGTTTCAAATCTTCTTCCTTCTTAACCCTGAAATACGACATTTATTTTTCACCTTTTCTTACACTTTCCGCAATTCATCTGTTTTACATAAATTTCTTTTATCGACATTGCAACTAAGTATACTCTTTTCTCGCAAAATGGTAAAAGCAAGGATTTCCTCACAGCACTCAAGTGCATTTGAAACTTTGAGTATGGCAATACAAAGTTCTATAAAGTATATTGTCAAACGTTCCGTAAAAGCAGCCGTGATATAGTCTAGTTGACAAACCTGTAATTGCCCACGTATTTATTTTGCCAGTTTTCTATTAGAAACAAAACAAAAAGTGAACTCTGGTTGTAGTGAAATATGGAAAAAATTTCATTTCCCTGTATTCGTGAAAACATATTTGAAATTATGAAGCAGTCGTACAAAGAAATATGGATGACGTACAATTGTTTAAGTACAGTATCCAGTTTAAGAAACATGATACCAGGCAGTTTCTGTAAGTTGGCAGAATCTGCTTCGCCTGTCTACAGAGTGATTTTGTATACGTCTCTTTGACAACGCCTCTTTATAGGTCTGTAAACGGCTGCCGTTCCCGCCTACAGCCGTTTGCACTTCGCAGTTGACAGCTGTCAAAAGCGCTGGCAGGTGTCAGGAATTTCTTTAAGGAGGCGTATCTTAGTAGGCGTGGCTGTAGTAGAGAATAAGTGTATTAATACTTCATGCATAATAAGACTTTTTTTCACACACCTGTTTATGACGTCAGACCTCCTGATCTGTGGCCCACAGAATGATTTAATTTTGTAGGTACATTAACCGGCGTATGTGGACACTGTCTGCAAAACGTGTTGCGAATAGAGTTAGTAGAAAAGAAGTAATGAATTTCAAAGTAATGCACAATGCGGCTGTTATTCAGTAATCTCAGTGTTTATGACGTTATGTCTCCTTAGCTATGTGTGGTACCATGATATAATTCTGTAGGTACATTTAGTAGCATATGTGGGTACCGTTTGCGAAATTTGTTGCGAATACAGTTGGTAGCACTGAAGTAATAAATTAAAACGTCACGCATGATGCGGCAGTTTTTCACTTATTACACTATTTTTGAGTCATATATCCTGAACTGTGATAGGGAGGTGGTTCTTACACCCACAACGATTGTTACCTGACAATAAGAGATATGTGTACCAGGTTTGGTTGAAATCTGTCCAGTGTTTTAGGAGGAGAAGTAGAACATACAGTCCGCCGCTCGTGGTCTCGCGGTAGCGTTCTCGCTTCCCGAGCACGGGGTCCCGGGTTCGATTCCCGGCGGGGTCAGGGATTTTCACCTGCCTCGAGATGACTGGGTGTTTGTGTTGTCCTCATCATTTCATCAACATCCAGGAAAGTGGCGAAATTGGACTGAGCAAAGATTGGGTAATTGTACGGGCGCTGATAACCACGCAGTTGAGCGCCCCACAAACCAAACATCATCATCATCATCATAGAACATACACACACACACACACACACGCATATATATATATATATATATATATATATATATATATATATATATATATATACATATATATGATGTCACGCCAAAATCTGTCACCAGAGTGAATTTTAAGCCCCATTGTGTGGGTTTTACGTGGCAATGGAGATGAAAAAGGAATGTGGTTCCAACTACCCCTAAGCAGATCTTGAATCTCTCAAGAACACGTCGTTACATCTGCAAAGCCATCATTGTTTCAGTACGTCTATGGATAAAAAACAAGGATTACATGTTACGTCATTCTCCCGTTAATGCAACACCGTTAGTCTAAAACTCTAATATTGTGTTTTGGTCTGTACATAAAATTTAAGACAGTCCATATTACGTGGAGTTCATTAAATATAAGTCTGTCCACCACCATCATTTCATTGAAGTGCATTGAAGTGGGAGGCGTAATTTATGAATATCAAGCGTGAACTTAATTTTTCTTTGTTTAACACCTTCCGTATATTTTACGGTTACATTGTAACATATGTACCTCTGTACGAGTGGACAAGATCCCCAAAGATAGACGCATACTTGTAGCGATCCATTGTGTCTTTCATAATGACGAAATCACCCAGCGACTGTCACGAAAATGTACGCCAAACCATAACGCTCCCTTCTCCGGCTTGGACCCATCAGACGATTGTTGCAGGGTGTTCGCTTTCAGACGTTTCACGCCGTACACGCCAACGGCCATCTGTCCTATGGAGCACAAAACGTGATTCATTTGTAAAGGCCACCTGTCGCCAGTCATTGGACGTCCAACTGCGCTACTGGTGCGCAAACTGCAGTCCTGTTGACGATTATCAGCAGTCAGCATAGGTGTCTGAATCGAGCGCCTGCTGTGTAGGCCCATACGCAGCAACATTCCTTCAACGGTCGTTGAGGAGACGACCGTTCGTACTTGATTTATCCGGGCTGTCGGTAGCTCAACGTCTCTCCGCCCGTACTCATTTTCACGGTCGTCATCTGTGGCCCGTGATGCACATTTGCCTCGGCGCCGGTTTTGGATTGCGCCATTTTGTCATGAACGGTATACTTTCACCGCGATGGTACGCTAACACTTTAAAAACAAGTGCTTCCATCCTTGGTCCGAAAGCCAATGATCATGCCCTTATGGACTCAGATAAATTGCTCCGTTTGCGCGTTACGACAACGACTGCACTGTTTTCCGCGTCCCCCTGACACGCTTTACTTACCCTCCACTGCTAGGGCTGCAACATGCTTCCCGTGACTGGTTACTGCACCTTGAAACTGAACATAGGCGGTGGTCTCATTAATGTAAGTAGCACGTAAAAATCATGGAAAAGATGCATACAGTAAGGAAAAATTAGAAGTCTGAATTACTTTTAAACATAAATATTACCAGTCTTCAAAATTACTCCCAGACAAACAATTAATGCATTTATGCATGTAAGCTATGTGTTTCATTTAAGGAGATGTTTTACTGGCTACTTTCAAGTACACAGCGTACTGCAAACGAAAAATCGGCGTGAGAGACGAACATCAATAAAGTGTGTTTTCTTTTTAATTGTTAATGTGTTCGACGAGTCTGAGACTTCGAATTTAATTGATATCAATCTGCTTTTACTGCGGGTAATCGCATCATCTACGATTCGCTGGAATTGCTAGTGCTATCTCTCAAGTTTTCAATGCCAAATACTTTAGTGAAATAATTATTTCTTATACGTTACCTACTGAATCTACATTAATTGTGGTCATTTGTAGGAATGTGGCAACGGCCTTGCCGCAGTGGATACACCGGTTCCCGTGAGATCACCGAAGTTAAGCGCTGTTGGGCGTGGCCGGCACCTGGATGGTGACCATCCAGCCGCCATGCGCTGTTGCCATTTTTCGGGGTGCACTCAGCCTCGTGATGCCAATTGAGGAGCTACTCGACCGAATAGTAACGGCTTCGGTCAAGAATACCATCATAACGACCGGGAGAGCGGTGTGCTGACCTCATGCCCCTCCTATCCGCATCCGCCGCTGAGGATGACACGGCGGTCGGATGGTCCCGGTAGGCCATTCGTGGTCTGAAGGCGGAGTGTGTGCTGTGCATCTGTAGGAATACTGATCAGGATACCTTCAACGTTCTCTAAATCTGACTGATGACTAACAGCCAACAACACTGTGGTCACACATCAATCCATGTTTTATTTGAAAACCGGGTCTAAAAACCTGTTACAGTAGTACAGGCTTTGTGGGTAAAGTTAACATTTTATTATCGCTCATGTGTTTCTGTCTATCCGAAAAGGGTGAAATTTATGTTTCAGTATTTGTCACACATGGCTTGAATTTCATGCTTTAGGAGGTGCTGCGTCACGGCATATGAGGCTTTATCTCAAAATGTGCTGGTGTCGGACCGTAGTATGACAAAGCGGTAATGTTAGTTTCATTACCCAGTCTACTCACTTGGATTAGACCTGGCACAGCGCACTGCACCGCTATGAATGACCTACGCTGAATTACACTTTAATTAACTGAAATTGTGTTTCAATCATACGAATTCCAATTACATAAATTGTAGATCCATATTCGCGAAACAGGAGGTACGCTGACGAGACGCTTGTATCAAGAACACGCATAATATGAGACCACAACACTTCTCTGTGCATGTATTGCAGACGATTTAATTTTACACACTCTTTTAGAATTGAGATTTCGAAAGAGGAAATGAAACGGAGTAGTCAAAATAACAATCTTTTAAAATTTTAAAAACACCACGGATTAGGCGGAAACTGGACTTTTCTCATGGCCGTACTACTAGAGTAAGTAATCTCCCATAGCAAAAGCGAAAAAAATGTTGCAGATTTTATGGCCTATTATGATTGGTATATTCTGGACTTTTCCCTATCAGCTGAGTAGGTATGGAAAGAGACCCCGCAAGCAGGAAATCCGGGTTCCACTCCTGGTCCGGCGCTAATTTCCTTATGCCACTACTGAATAGTAAATGTGTACTAATACAGGTGTGTTAAGTATTCAGCAGCCAGTGAATTAATTTCGAAGTATTTTGTACGGCTATGGATTGTAAATACTGTCTGTTCTTTCAGACATACGTGGAAGTCACTACAGTTCTTTTGGAGCTGTCGAAGAGCCTGTAACGAGAGGTCATTCTGCTTCGTACATCTAATACTCATATTTTCAATGAGGTAACCAATTTTTAATTTCATCAATTGGGAAGTGTAAATTATGTTCCAAGTTCTTGTATTCGTAAATGCTATTACACATAGTTGGCGACGAAAACCTCAGCACTGCTTCTTAAGGCATGATGGGAGAAAGCGCTGAGTCAGAAAAGCGGAAGACCGCTACATCATTACGATGAAAGCAAAACAGATAAGACTACGATGAAACATAGTAGCTTTATTTTTTCAACATGATGAGGACTACCCACTGTGAATTCGTTCCTTAAGGTAGCACTGTTAACTAGTAGTACCTATGAATGCTAATCGTATTACAGGTACAGTGGGAAAAAACGAGTGCAGTTTGGATATGGCCACCATAGGACTAGCTTCTTCGCCATAACAATGCTCCAGGTCATACAGTGTTGTGTACCGTACGATTTGGCCAAAACAAAACGACACAAGTTTCACACCCGACACCCTCAAGGGATCCAGCTCCTTTGTAATAAACCAATAACTCTCCACCCCCCTCCTCCCTCCGATTGTTTAAAGAATCGAACTTCTATGTATAAAAGTTTCTTTTTCCCGTAGACTATGTGTCACACGGCGACACCATTTTGTATGTATCTTCAGTGGAATATGTGGAAAGTCTACAAAATGAGCAGCGAAGAGTTAGTAGTAGAGAAACAATAAATTAAAAACTCTGAAACTGTGATTAAAGGTTGGCTGCGAGTCGCTCAATGCTCTCATTGTCAAACACTGTAAGAATATATCCTGGATAATTAGCGCTCCGTTTTAAAAAAAAACTAGTTTTTCAGTTATCTCAATGTTTACGATACCTTGTCTCCCGAACTACGAGTCACACGTTAAAATTATTTTTCCGGTACATTCAAGAGTTTATGTGGAAATTGCCTGCAGAGCTTGTTGTGTATTGAGCTAGTAGTAAAGATTTATTAAACTGAAACAACATGCTGATGATGACGTTTTACTGCATGTTTAGGGAAAACGTTGCTGTCAGAAAATCTTTCTCCTTTCATTATTTTGTGGGTAACTTAACAGTCGGAAAAAGTTCCAAAGAGCTTTGCAGTTATGTATAAAGTTTGTTGGAAGAGAGCTCTCACTCTGAAATAATAAACAAATAAAGTTTGTATAATTCGCGCGCCATCAGTTATCCTGCCTCGAGACACATACACAGATTCTAACTTTAACATTTGATTTGTTATGTTAAATCTTTAACGTAAGATTATACCTCTTAATGAGGAGATTATTAAAGCACTTCAAATTTTTAAATTCGGTCTAAAATTATTTGAAATACTGAAACTAATTTTTTTTTTCCTGGAAGCCGTTACTTTGGCCACTGGAAACTGAGATCGGGTCATTTTCATTTGCCTGTAAGTAATACACTGTACATGTTTTCTTGAATGAAAATAAATGGAAAAAGCTTTACTTAAGGAAGGCTCTAGTACTATAGAGACTACTTGAAAGTATAACTTTCTATGCAAGCTGATCATGGTCAGTAGCTAGTCGTCAGTTTACATCGTTCATGGGTACAAATGTAAGCGAAATTGTGACTAGAGTTGCTGCTTCATTACAGTACGTCACAAATCTTTAGTCATAGATATCTTAGCAGAAATCAGCTTTGGGTTGATCTGATTCAAGTTAAAAAAACTATTGGTACCGATATTGCTTGTAAAACAAAACGCATTATAATTAATATCATTATAAAATAAATGCCATTTGTAGACATAAGTGCATACACTGCAATATTATATACAGGGTGTAACAAAAAGGTACGACCAAACTTTCGGCCGCAGCTCGTGATCGTGCGGTACCGTTCTCGCTTCCCACACCCGGGTTCCCGGGTTCGATTCCCGGCGGGGACAGGGATTTTCTCTGCCTCGTGATGACTGGGTGTTGTGTGCTGTCCTTAGGTTAGTTAGGTTTAAGTAGTTCTAAGTTCTAGGGGACTGATGACCATAGATGTTAAGTCCCATAGTGCTCAGAGCCATTTGAACCATTAGAACCAAACTTTCAGGAAACATACCTCACACAAAAATAAAGAAAAGATGTTATGTGGACATGTTAGAGTTCATTTTAGTTTCGTCAGTATGTACTGTACTTCCTCGATTCACGGCCAGTTGGCCCAATTGAAGGAAGGTAATGTTGACTTCGGTGCTTGTGTTGACATGCGACTCATTGCTCTACAGTACTAGCATCAAGCACATCAATATCTAGCATCAACAGCTTAGTGTTCATCACGAACGTGGTTTTGCAGTCAGTGCAATGTTTACAAATGCGGAATTGGCAGATGCCCATTTGATGTATGGATTAGCACGGGGCAATAGCCGTGGCGCGGGACGTTTGTGTCGAGACAGATTTCCAGAACGAAGGTGTCCCGACAGGAAGACGTTCGAAGCAATTGATCGGCGTCTTAGGGAGCACGGAACATTCCAGCCTATGACTCGCGACTGGGGAAGACCTAGAACGACGAGGACACCTGCAATGGACGAGGCAATTCTTCGTGCAGTTGACGATAACCCTAATGTCAGCGTCAGAGAAGTTGCTGCTGTACAAGGTAACGTTGACCACGTCACTGTTTGGAGAGTGCTACGGGAGAACCAGTTTTTTCCGTACCATGTACAGCGTGTGCAGGCACTATCAGCAGCTGATTGGCCTCCACGGGTACACTTCTGCGAATGGTTCATCCAACAATGTGTCAATCCTCATTTCAGTGCAAATGTTCTCTTTACGGATGAGGCTTCATTCCAACGTGATCAAATTGTAAATTTTCACAATCAACATGCGTGGGCTGACGAGAATTCGCACGCAATTGTGCAATCACGTCATCAACACAGATTTTCTGTGAACGTTTGGGCAGGCATTGTTGGTGATGATTGGCCCCATGTTCTTCCACCTACGCTCAATGTAGCACACTATCATGATTTCATACGGGATACTCTACCTGTGCTGCTAGAACATGTGCCTTTACAAGTACGACACAACATGTGGTTCATGCACGATGGAGCTCCTGCATATTTCAGTCGAAGCGTTCGTACGCTTCTCAACAACAGATTCGGTGACCGATGGATTGGTAGAGGCGGACCAATTCCATGGCCTCCACGCTCTCCTCACCTCAACCCTCTTGACTTTCATTTATGGGGGCATTTGAAAGCTCTTGTCTACGCAACCCCGGTACCAAATGTAGAGACTCTTCGTGCTCGTATTGTGGACCGCTGTGATACAATACGCCATTCTCCAGGGCTGCATCAGCGCATCAGGGATTCCATACGGCGGAGGGTGGATGCATGTATCCTCGCTAACGGAGGCATTTTGAACATTTCCTGTAACAAAGTGTTTGAAGTCACGCTGGTACGTTCTGTTGCTGTGTGTTTCCATTCCTTTAATTAATGTAATTTGAAGAGAAGTAATAAAATGAGCTCTAACATGGAAAGTAAGCGTTTCCAGACACATGTCCACATAACATATTTTCTTTCTTTGTGTGTGAGGAATGTTTCCTGAAAGTTTGGCCGTACCTTTTTCTAACACCCTGTATCTACAGGGTGCGTCAAAAAAATGTATACACACTTTGAACTGTCATAGACAATTTATTTCCCTTTCTACAAGGTTAAATATCTGTGAGAAAGTAATGTTATGTTTCTTCAACAGGTGGCAGCAGTGGCAAGGAAGTAACTGCAACATGGCGGACGAGCGTTTGAGCTTTGAAGCGCGGAAGCAGGTAATTAAGTGGTCCTGGAAGTTTGAGAATGTAGCTGCGGTTCGAAGACAGTGGAGAAGTGAGTATGGTACAGAACCACCTTCAAGGTTAACAGTTACACGTCTACGAGACAAATTCGAAATTCATGGAACAGTGAATGATGTGCATAAAGGTCGATCAGGGCGACCTCGTACAGCTACAAGTGATGATTCCACAACTGCGGACTTGGAACTGTTCCAGCGTTAGCCTCAAAAATCTTCAAGGCAAGCAGCACGTGAGAGTAATGTAAGTGCTAGTAGTGTGCTATGCATTCTGAAGAAAGGCAAGCTTCGTGTGTACATTCCAAGGCTGGTGCAACAGCTAAGTGACGGCGATCCAGATCGAAGGTTAAAATTTTGTGAATGGGTTCAGGAGATGGTGAGATGTGAACCGGGATTTATGGGTAGCATAATTTCGTCGTATGAAGCCCAATTCATACTCTGTGGAACTGTCAATAGGCACAATTGTGTCTGCTGGGCTGATGATAATCCTCACATTACAGTTGAATTTGCCTGGTGTAAATGTGTGGTGTGATTTGTCTGCAAGGGGACCCATTGGGCCTTTCCACTTTGAAGGTACTGTTACTGGAAAAACATACCTAAAAATGCTTGCTGACTCCATATTCCCTGCCATTCGTGCATTATACGGTAATGATGAGGTTAATTTCCAACAAGATGGCGCCCCGCCGCACTATCATAGGGACGTACGAGCATACCGGGATCACAATGTGCCAGGCCAGTGGATAGGACGCAGGGGACCAATCGAGTTTCCTGCACGCTCTCCAGACCTCGCGCCGCTGGATTTCTTCTTATGGGGCACAGTAAAAGATGAGGTGTACAAACGTAAACCACGTAATCTGGACACACTGTGGAATTCAGGCGGTGTGCGCAGAAATCTCTATGGATACTTTGGTACGATGTACGGAATCAGTGGTGACTCGTACTCAGAAATGTATTGATGTTGAAGGCCACCAGTTTGAACATTAATCACATTTGCAAAGTACATTTATTTTTCCAATTGCACTTTAAGCTTTCCATTTCCAGAAATTTAACATTGTAGAACGGGAAATAAATTTCTTACGACGCTTCGAAGTGTGTATATATTCACCCTTACATGATGCTAGTTCTTTTGATATGAAGTGACTACTTATAATAATTTAGTTGAACTGGATATGCTAGAATTAGACAACATGAGTGACATTTTGCCGTAAAGTAGCTGAATTTTACTGAAATTTACTGAATTTTTCTGATTACTTTTAATTTACTACTTTACTTTTAATTTTACTTAATTTTACTGAAAACACAAAACTATGATGATTTAATTAACTTCTCGTGCTTGGGATTCGAAGTCATATAATATTTCTTAAAAGACATCATAGTCGCCGTTGACTATAAAATATTTGTTGTTACTATTGCAATTTCGGCCTTATGGCCATTTTCAAGTGACACTGCAAAGTTACATTCTGTCAGAATATGAAGCTATCCGACACGAGTACATGTCGTCGTCAAAATGCAGCCTTTTGACTGTGAGAGTCCCACAAGATCTGATGAGTACGACACTTATAACATCGTAATATGTTGTAAAATATATACTGTCGATGTTGGTAACATATTCAGACAGAGTGTAACTTTGCAGTGTTACTTGAAAATGGCCATAAGGCCGAAATTGCAATAGTAAAAATAAATATTTTATACAGTCAACGGCGACTATGACGTCTTTTAAGAAATATGATGATTTAATTCACTAATTTGTAATATATAACTTTCGTGTTTAAATTTTCTCGTGTAGAAGCTGCAGTTAAATGAACCTATTAATTTTAAGGGTGTTATTTCAATTAACTCAAAATCATGCATATTATAGCCTTTGGTTGTATCCAGTTACCTCTGATGCCGGAATCTGAGTACCCCCGTCAACTACTGTCAGCAGTAGCTATGACATGTGGTGTAATCGAATTAAAGAATTGTCAGATACGTAAATCAATAAAATTCAGATGAGGTATACGATTGTGAAACACCTAGCACCTCACAGAGTCTATTATGACATGACGACGAATGTGTACGTCTGTGTTTCAACAAACATTAGTATCATCTGGTGTGAAAACAACACGGAGAAGTGAAAGTGCATATCGAATTTCTCTCGTGTAAATGTATTACAAGTGTTCGGTATCAGACATTCACAAAAGTACGAACAAAATGTGTGTGGTGTTGTCGGGATGTAATTACGTACAATCGAAAATTAACTGGAAATAGCCGGCCGCTGTGACCAAGCGGTTCTAGGCGCTTCAGTCCGGAACCGCGCTGTTGCTACGTCGCAGGTTCGAATCCTGCCTCGGGCATGGATGCGTGTCATGTCCTTTGGTTAGTTAGGTTTGCGTAGCACTAAGTCTAGATTTTAAGTCCCATAGTGCGTAGAGCCATCTAATTGGAAATACTATTTAAATATGGGTTCTAGTTTGAAGGGTTCGAGTAACTTATCGAAGCTGAACAAATATTTGATCTATTAGAAAGACCACTTGCCCGCAAAAGGCAAAGGTCCTGAGTTCGAGTCCGGCACACAGTTTTAACCTGCCAGTAAGTTTCATTTGATCTCTTAGTTTCATGGTCAGTGGTTAAGTGAAATTACACTGTCCAGTCACATTAACGTGACAAACTGTCAAAATCCTGAACAAACATTTTTTGCAGTGCAAACCACAGGAAGATGGTCGGTGACATTCTGGAAGGTACTGACGGGGATGTGGAGTTATGCTGACGCTAGTGCCGCGGCGAGCTGCGCTAGGTTCCTGGCTCGAAGATTCATGGCGCGAACAGCCAGATCGAGGTGGTCCCTCAGATTCTCCCTTGGATTTAAATGAGAGGAGCTTGCTGGGCAGGAGGGTCCCGTAAACTCAACCTGGTCTTGTCCGAACCACGCACGCACACTGTGAGCTGCGTGACCCGTTGCATTTGTCTTGCTGGCAGATGCCATTGCTCCAGGGAAAAACAAACGGCGTACAGGGGAGGGGGGAGGGGGTCATAGTCCTCAAGGATGGATGCATACTTGTGTTCCGGAACGGCGATATCATTAAAAGACGGCCGCGAAAACATTCCTCTGACCATAATACATTCGCGTTCAACGCCGTACACGCCAAAGACCATCTGTCCGACGGAGCATAAAGCGTGGTTCATCTAGCCCAGGCTCGTCCAGACTGTGCTCCCGGACCGATAGCGCCGGCGATCGCCCGCGGCCAGCGCCCCGGGCGAGTTCGTATGTTGTCGCCGTGGCCGAGCCGTGTCGCTTAGCTGACCGTGCGGAACGCCCGCCGCGCCTCGCCATGCCGCTGTACGCGCGCTTCGTACGTAATTGTCTTCTTTAACAATGCTGAGTGTAAGAATTAAAGAGCTTTATAACCTTAAGGGGCTCCGGAAAGGCTCAAAATCATGAAAAGTTCAATTTTTACTTTTTTGCGTTTTCTGAATCTGCAGACTATTACCTTTTAATAGATATATAATTTATTCAATTCCGAAAACTACAAGTATTTTTCAATTTTTTTAAAAATGTGTTCTACATGGGCGTGACCCACTGTGGCGCTGTTAAACTGCTGTCAAATGGTGTTATTATTAACGTCCGTGTTCATCAGGTACATTTTAGTGATGTGAGATAAAGTATGTGTTGTGGCTAACCTGTGATGGTTCAATATATATCGCTGTTGAAAAAGCGTATTCACGGAAAAACTCAAAACCCCAATGAAAGTGTAAGTAGTGTTACATGGTCGAGAATCCCCAAGACTGTATTTGTTGGAATAGAAACACTTCACTTTGGTGTGTATGATGCTGTTGCGACTTTCAATGATGGCAACATTGTAAGGTGCAAGGTATTTAGAAATATGGGAATGAAGATAGGTTCTAACATGGTACGAGCGATGCTTGCTTTAGACAAGGAACGCCTTCGGGCTGCAGACAGGGCTGTAAAGAGTCTAGAAATACAAGCAAGAGTAAACAGGAGGAGGAACAAGAGGAAGCTGGAGGAGGAGTTTGCAGAGGATGAAGATAATCCATCCTATGGACCTGGAATGCACTAAAAAGTTAATCCAATCTTTGTCGCTCGATTCCCAAAACTTTTATTTTCTCATACTAATTACATGTTTTCTAAGGATCTTCCAAACATATTTGTTTCAAACTTTCAGTAAATGTTACACAGTACCTTCTGCATAATTTAACACAGCCTTTTTCCAAAAAACTGTATATTTTTGAATATATAAATAAAAACTTGCAAAAAAATGTTGTGAATTTTCATTACAATTGAAAAAAAAATCATCTTTAATAACTGAACTAAAATTTTGTAAAATCCCTGTGTTAAGTTGTAGCCCATATTCCAATAAATAATCTGTAAAAAGTTCAACTTCCTACCTCAAATACTTTGTGAGGAAAGATGTAATTTATAAGCGTTATTTTAACATTGCAAGTACAGGGCGTTCCGGAGCCCCTTAATTATATTTTTTATGTATTGAAACTTGGTCGGTTAAAATTATTACGCACAAAACAGCAAACTAAGGATCCCATTTCTAAACTCTGAAAAGGGATACAAAAAGATGTAGCCCGAAGTATTACAAATAATATTTACTTGTAACTGCTAACAGTAAGAATGAGACTCTATATCCCTTACATAAAATTATTTCTAAAACAGCATATTTATGACTATAGTTCATGTAAGAAACTGATATATTTTTCAGAAGACGCCTATTGCACATAATGGCGAGTGTGCATGTGCAGTACTAATAGAATGAACCTGTGGCTCAGAAAACAACTAATATGTTCTTCGATTCTTGTTTTGGATATTGTTTTCTAAGGCTTTGCGTAGCAATTCTGCCATACGAACACTAGTTCTTACCTAAACAGTAAATGGTTTGCTTGTTTTACCGCTCATCGCCCTTTTTTACAGAGGTGTGCTCCCTCTGTTACTTTGTTTACGTTGCATCTGACTGCGGGACAGTACAGCGCAGCGCAGTGTTGTGCGGTCTCACTTGCTCCGCTGCTTCTACGCCGATACTAGCGACACGCGGTCGCGGACGGAGCGCTGAACTACACTGCCTTGCGCCCGCGGGGCGCTCGTGCGCCCACCGGGCGCAATTCTTGGATGAGCCTGATCTAGAGGGATTACATGTCGCCACAGTGGACGTCCAGTTGCGGTATTGACGTACAAATATTGGCCTACACCGCCAATGAATAACTGCGCCGGCCGGAGTGGCCGTGCGGTTCTAGGCGCTACAGTCTGGAACCGCGTGACCGCTACGGTCGCAGGTTCGAATCGTGCCTCGGGCATGGATGTGTGTGATGTCCTTAGCTTAGTTAGGTTTAAGTAGTTTTAAGTTCTAGGGGACTCATGACCACAGCAGTTAAGTCCCATAGTGCTCGGAACCATTTGAATCATTTTTTTTTTTTTTTTTACAACTTCGTAGCCTCATACTCATAAACGTTCGCTGAACGCTCACTGAAGAGACACCGTTGGTAGCCCCTTGGTTCGTCTGGGCGGCCAGCACTTGCTCATCAGCTGTACGTCTATTCGTCTGCGTACAACTCCGCAGCTGCGGTTCACCTCTGTCATCTATGACTTGTAGTGTATTACAGTTGCCTCGGCCCAAGTTGTTGATAGCGTAGTTTGGTCATACAATGTATACACTACTGGCCATTAAAATTGCTACACCAAGAAGAAATGCAGATGAAAAACGGGTATTCATTGGACAAATATATTATACTACAACTGACATGTGATTACATTGTCACGCAATTTGGATGCATAAATCCTGAAAAATCAGTACCCAGAACAACCACCTCTGGCCGTAATAACGGCCGTTATACGCCTGGGCATTGAGTCAAACAGAGCTTGGTTGGCGTGTACAGGTACAGCTGCCCATGCAGCTTCAACACGATACCACAGTTCATCAAGAGTAGTGACTGGCGTATTGTGACGAGGCAGTTGCTCGACCACCATTGACCAGACGTTTTCAATTGTTGAGAGATCTGGAGAATGTGCTGGCCAGGGCAGCAGTCGAACATTTTCTGTATCCAGAAAGGCCCGTACAGGACCTGCAACATGCGGTCGTGCATTATCCTGCTGAAATGTAGGGTTTCTCTGGGACTGAATAAAGGGTAGAGCCACGGGTCGTAACACATCTAAAATGTAACGTCCCTTGTTCAAAGCGCCGTCAGTGCGAACAAGAGATGACCGAGACGTGTAACCAGTGGCACCCCATACCATCACGCCGGGTGATAAGCCAGTATGGCGATGACGAATACACGCTTCCCTTGTGCGTTCACCGCCATGTCGCCAAACACGGATGCGACCATCATGATACTGTAAACAGAACCTGGATTCATCCGACAAAATTACGTTTTGTCATTCGTGCACCCAGGTTCGACGTTGAGTACACCATCGCACGCCGTCCTGTCTGTGATGCAGCGTCAAGGATAACCGCAGCCATGGTCTCCGAGCTGATAGTCCATGCTGCTGCAAACGTCGTCGAACTGTTCGTGCAGATGGTTGTTGTCTTACAAACGTCCCCATCTGTTGACTCAGATATCGAGACGTGGCTGCAAGATCCGTTACAGCCATGCGGATAAGATGCCTGTCATCTCGACTGCTAGTGATACGAGGCCGTTGGGATCCAGTACGGCGTTCCGTATTACCCTCCTGAACCCACCGATTCCATATTCTACTAACAGTCACTGGATCTCGACCAACGCGAGCTGGAATATCGCGATACGATAAATCGCAATCGCGATAGGCTACAATCCGACCTTTATCAAAGTCGGAAGCGTGATTTCTCCTCCTTAGACGAGGCATCATAACAACGTTTCACCAGTCAACGCCGATCAACTGCTGTTTGTGTATGAGAAATCGGTTGGAAACTTTCCTCATGTCAGCCCCTTGTAGGTGTCGCCACCGACGCCAACCTTGTGTGAATGCTCTGAAAAGTTAATCATTTGCATATCACAGAATCTTATTCCTGTCGTTTAAATTTCGCGTATGTAGCACGTCATCTTCGTGGTGTAGTAATTTTAATGGCCAGTAGTGTACTTTAAGCACGGCAGCACGCGAACAGTTTACAAACTAAGCCGTTCGGAAGTGTTTATACCATTGGCCTGAAAGTGAATGATCATGCCCTTGTGGTCGTCAGAAAAATGTCTGCATTTACTCATTAGTACAACGACTGCAGCGTTTCCCGCGTCCCCCAGCACGCCTTGTATACCCTCTACTGCCGGTGGGCTGCCACCTGACGTTTGTGTTTTTCACTGCACGTTGACATAGAACGTAGAAGGGGATCGCATTAATCGGCTGGATCGTGTAACTTACATGGAGAGCTGGGAATGGTACAGCGATCTATCGGAAATAGCGGTATTTTGTAGAAATATTACTGACATTCGTATTTCAAAATTACAGAGTCTATGTATCAATACGTTTTCCCTGCATTCATAATTCAATAAAGCACTCTGAAGGTGTGATAAATAGAATAATAAAAACAACTATGCTGTATTGTCAATTGTACGAGCTACTGACAGAAGGGTATCCACATGCCATTACTACGAGGGTAATCCCAAGGGTACGGTCTCCTATTTTTTTTATAAGTACAGAACTCTGTTTGTGTGGCAGTTGGTCACACTGTTATGAAGAGTGCTTCACGCACTGTGTGTAAACATGCACACGCCGCGCTGAGGCGCTCAGTCTTGAGAATGGAGCTCCCGTTGGATGTTACCGCCAAGAGCGAATTGCGTGCAGTTATTCGGTTTTTGAACGCAAATGGCACTGCGTCGATTGAAATCCATCGCCAGTTGACGGAAGTGTATGGTGAGTCGTACATGGATGTCAAAAGTGTTCGTAAGTGGTGTAGAGAGTTTGCAGCTGGTCGAACCGAAATTCATGACGAACAGCATGGCCGCTAGCTGGTACAGCTGCCACAGCGTCTACAAAAATGCATCGACAGAAATGGTGATTATGTCGAAAAATAGCTAAATGTTCAAGCTGCAAACTGATGTAAACCACTGTAGAAATAAACAGGTCTACGTACTTTTAAAATAATGGGAGACCTTACTTTTGCGATTACCCTCGTATTACATTACACTCTGTACATTCTGCACTGCCGGACATGTGCCACAGAAAATTTTAAAAAACGGGAAAAAGTGATTAAATCTTTTGTGAAATAATTTGTCTGTAGGCCACGGAAACATCCGATGCGCCTTTGAAAGATGCTTGAAATCATGTCTTTGTTTATATGGCGAAAAGTGAGTGAGCAAGAACAATGTTGACGACAGCACTTGTAAGGGAAACATTACTTCTTGTGTCTCGTGAATTCTCTTTCTTGTTTTAGCGGATTCTCTTCAGAAACATTTTCGAGACTTAAAAATTTCTGGAATTCTTTTACACTTTTAGGCAAGGCCGAAATACAGAACACTGCAACCTCTACGTAGTACACCACACAAATATCTTCCAGTACATTTTAAAATTCTCAAACGGTTCCTCATTCGCTGTACGTAATTTCGAGCATCATTCAAACTGTAATACCCCATTTTCTAAAAAACTACGTTTTGTGTAAAACATTTGTATAAAGATTGCGACCACAGAGTCAGTGTCCATATTTGTATCATCTGTGTAATAAAAGAAGAAGCAGCCATGAAATTTTCCGAGAGCGGTTAGAAGCAGCCTGTCTGTTCGTACTTTTCTTTCTGTCTGCCTTCCGCTTTTGACATGTAACCACCGTGGGCTGTAGTTACAGTAATTTCACAATATACTAACTTATTTTGAATTACGTTATGTGCTGTTTTAATCAGCTAAACAGTTCACATGTTTAATTTCGTTGTTCATAGTGTCATGAGTTTCATCTTTCAGTATTTCTAGAAGGGATCACACAACACTTCAATGTGGCACCGACCCGCCATTGACGTGATTTTATTGGCTCTGAGCACTATGGGACTCAACTGCTGTGGTCATAAGTCCCCTAGAACTTAGAACTACTTAAACCTAACTAACCTAAGGACAGCACACAACACCCAGCCATCACGAGGCAGAGAAAATCCCTGACCCCTCCGGAAATCGAACCCGGGAACCCGGGCGTGGGAAGCGAGAGCGAGTTTATTATTGATCTACAATGTACATTCTAATTCTTTACATGTGCACAACCTGCAGTCATTCAGAAATAAGTTAGTGTTTTTCAAATCTGTTATACAGCATAGACTAGTTACCGAATCGTTATTTGCAAATTACAACAAATAAAATTCACTCATTTCACATTCTCCGTTGCGCCCTTCCCAACGTTCCAGAGATTCGACAGGCAGTAGACCGCATCATCAACAGAACAGGCTCTGCTAATGGTATACTACGCCTTCCACATCGCTGGCAACGGGTTCTACACAACGCTGGTGACTGCTTTGAAGGACAGTAACAGGTGCAAACATGTAACTCTTTTGTATCGGTTGTGAATAAATAGTTGCCAATATTTAAGTTCCAACAGTCGTATTATGCTACCCTAGGAAAGTGAGATTCTTGACAGGGTACAATAACTACTTTCTCAACTGTTCCATGGACGGAAATAGTCACTAATTATCTATAGAAATACCCGACGATGAGAAACATTGCCCCTGTTATGGGTTCCTGTTAAGTGCTCGGGTCAGTGTTTATTACTCCCGCTGAGTGCATACCGTGATCAGATCTTCAAACTGAAACGTCCCCTTAGCAAAATTATACACGACTGTGCTTAAACTGACACACAATATTTTTAGCGCAACGCAATCTGACTTTCAAAAATCTCTACTAAAGAATGGCCCTGACTAACATTAACCTATACCTTTCACAAATCACTTACCTCACAAAAATCGTTACTCGAACTACTGCAATACAGCGAGCGCCACTACTGCCAGCTAAATAAAAGATTCAAACTACGGAAGGCACTAACTACTAGTAGGCATAGTTAGCAAATGAAAAATTTTAATACAGAACAAACAATGTATTTACCTTAACAGTCATAATGTATACAGCAGTTCATGACATCCATTTTTACAAATATCAAACCTCCGCCATTTCTCTCCCCACATCCACCACTGCTGGCGGCTCACCTCCAACTGCGTAACGCTACGCGCTGTTCACATCCAGCTGCCGCTGCCAAACACTACAATGGCAGACAATAATGCAAACTAGCCACAGACTGCACACAGCACAGCCAGTGATTTTCGTACAGAGCGCTACGTAACGTTGCCAATAAGAAAACATAAACAGCCTACTTACATAGCCCCCATGCTCCCCACAAAAAATTTTACAAATTGTTTTGGGCAGTGGCCAATAATGATTTGATAAAATTTTTCATAATTACAATAACAAAGATATCAAATGCACACACTTATTGATACAATGTTGGTCAAAAGCTAAAATTTTCTCACAGTCCATAAAGACAGCCCTGATCATTCATCATAGTAGTAATTACAGTTTTTTTTTACAAAGTCTCATTACTAAAAGAAATTGCACACAGAAGTAGTGGATTTCCATGCAGTCTTGAAGAAGCAGTGTTGCCCTTCCAACGGAAAGACAGTGCTGACTCTTGACATGCAGACAGGTAATGGGCCACAACAGAGCAAACCCACAGCAGAGTCAGTCGAAGTTTTGAAGAATATTGGTAGGTAGGTCATCACAGAGTAGACCCCCACTGTAGTCATGGTAGAGATTGTGATATTGGTGGGCCACCAGAGGTGCAGACCCACTGTAGTCCTGGTAGAAATAATGGTATTGGTGGGTCATCAAAGATGCAGACCCACTGTAGTCCTTGTGGAGATGGCCAGCAGCCATCTGTTGTGACTATGCAGGTGCACAATCACCATTGAAGAGTCTTGCAGTTAATATAGCAAGTCCAGAACCACCACTTGTGCACTCACAAAGTTTTTGGAATTGTCCTTAGAACCAGCAATGCTGTTATCCAGTCCCTTGCTGAATAATTAACACACGTGCAAACACTAACAGTCCCTACTTCTCGCATAGTGTCCACATAGTATGACCAACAGAAACGTGTGCAGTGAAATGGAACTTACAAGTTAGTTAAGTTGATGAACTGCTGTCAATTACAATTTTATAACATAAGAATACGATTACAAAGGTACAAAATACATTAAAGAACATAACAATACAGATAACATTTGTAGTACAGGCTTTACAACAGAATAGAAATAAACATATACATCAATGTTACAGGACATATGACATAAGTAAATACATAAAAGATCAGAATAACTTTTGAAACATCAACTTTACACATGAGCATTAAAACAAAACAGAACAAATAATGTCTAAGCATATTTACAAGGTAAATAACATATTATTAATGCCAATTATATTTGAGGATAACAGTATTCCTCATCATAGTGAATGTAGCTTAATATTAAAAGAAGAAAAAATTCTATGAAACTACACAGAGACAGGAAGAAAACAAATACACAAGGGTACACAAGCACATAGTGGGATAACACAAAAGGAAAGGACAGGGTTTGTTTCCAGTGTAACATTTGGTACTGCAGTCCAACCCAAAACTTCATTCCATAGATCTTTTGTCTTATTTCAACCTTTGTTTCCACCAAAAAAAATCCTATCCAAGCATGCTTTCTGGATTTATTTCACATATTTCTTACCTCATTATTTATTTCCAAGAAAATCCTACCTATACCTGCTTTCTGAATTTTTCTCGTATAGCCTCTCAGTGCATTTCTTCAAATTCATTGCAACTCATTCTCTTATAGGCTACCCCCTCTTAAGCTAACTTAAATCTACTGAGCTCAGATATATATACTAAGGGACGAGGCAATGCAGCAGCACAAAACAATTAACGCAAACAGCAATGAAAAAAAATGCAGATTTGTGAAGCAAGCAGCATTATAGAAATTAGCAAAGCAATTGCAATATTACAACTAATATAAGGCAATGTGCAGCAAACAACAAAAAGAAATCAGTAGTAAACTGGCTTAGAAGAGTAACACAAATAAAATTCAGTAGCACTATGCCTGACAAACAGCAGCAGCAAATGCAATAACTTATATCTAAACATGACAAAGCTCAAGCAGAAAAAATATTACACTAAAGACAACTATGCAGATAAAGGAAATGTATAATCACATCTTAATGGCTATGTAATTAAATTAATGCTACAAAAAATTACCAAGTACTCGAAAAGAAAATTATATATGCAGTTACTGTTATTAGTCCCTTCTTAACGTTCTTTCCATTCCAAGAGCTCCTTTTTCGAAGAATGTGGATGATAAAATAATTATTTAATAGATCTGTTGACAGAAAGTGTTCACATTTGCAAATGCATTTAATTTTATTTTATGAAACCAATGCTGCAAGACAGCTGGAAACCAGATATCAAATGAAATACGCAACTATGTACAAAGTAAAGCATAAGATCATCATTCAATAGTCATGAGGCATTTCATAAGTTAGTAGAAAAATCTCTCAACTCTCATAGAAAGACGCTTGTCATAATCAGGTGTATAGACATAAAAATATTTCTCGTCATTTCATTAGCCATTGCAGTAAATATCATAAATTAAGAGCTCCACAGTGTTATCATGTTTTCAAGTTTGAGGGTGTCGTATTTACGATGCTTTCTACCAAGGAATGTCAACAGTGTGGATAATGGCCTCCCTTTTTTTTTTCTACCTGTGCCTCTGGAAAGGCACACCCTAATGGCTTTTTCTCCAGGTGTCTGACTCAGCTGGATGCCCACGATGCATTACGTGCAGGTGTCCACTTAACTTTCTTACGGATATACTTACGACAGCAGTTTCCGCTACAGTGACAGTCTCATATAAAAATATTACACAGGTCAAGAATTTGCATTACAAATCTGTAGAAACAAAATCCTATAAATATAACAGTGTCCAAAAATTTTCGCCGGCATTGTGATACATTCACGCATTTACACACATTTCATAACTCATAAAGTACTATTCTTGGTTTCCAACAACCTTTTTCACAAGTCAGAGTCCCTAACCACTACTCATTATTCCTTACCTTATTATACATATACATATTCGTCGACACTTCTTCAATAATTCATCATAAGAAATACGTAGCATAAATAAATTCCTCATATTTGGTAGCATCATCTTATTGATCACAAACATATCTCAACAGCATAATACACATCGTCGTCATAATAATATCATAACATCTCAGTCAATTCTCAAAATTGTCGTAGCTTCCTCCAACAATGTCAGAACCTAAAAAAAATTCTCTGCTCATTTCAAAAGAGTCATCTACCTCAAACGTACTTTAAAATCATGATCCCATACCAAATATATCATTCAAAACTCTCATAGTATCACAGTGGTAACGAAAAAATATGAACAATTCACAAAGTACAGACAAAATACAATTTCATAAGTGTGAAGTTAGCCAACTGTGTAATTGTGTAAACATGTGTCACTGATGTAGTAAAAAAAAATGTTTGTCTCTCAGTTAAATGATCAGATAGCTGTGTATTTTATGTGTTAGAGAAATATGGTACCGATGTGTAAAGTTGTATAAGCAAATACCATATTAGCTAGGGCTCCTTGAGCTTGCCAAACACATGATACACAAAGTAAGTGTGTACCCCCCCTGAGGATTAATGTAATTACACCCTCAGGCGTTACAGATAACAGCAATGGAATGAAATGTATCACGGAAAACCTTTGTACCATTGTACTTCAAATATCTTTAAAAATAAATGTTTTAAGTACAAAATTAATCACTCAAATACGTGTACTGTAGCGCTAAACTGTGCGTCATGTTGTAAGATAATCTCTGTGGAAGTCTCGTAGTTATCATCCTCCGAAAACTAAGTTCTACAGAAGTCAATGTACTTACCTCATGATAAACAAAAGTGAAATGCTTTGCATATAGATATCTTACTTATTACGCTTATTGCTGTGATGAAGAAAGTACTGTGCTGCAACGTATCGTAGTGCTACTGAAAAGGCTGTCTCATTGTAGCTATACCACAAAAGTTACTACTGAAACATGT
This sequence comes from Schistocerca cancellata, assembly GCF_023864275.1. Lineage (NCBI taxonomy): Eukaryota > Metazoa > Arthropoda > Insecta > Orthoptera > Acrididae > Schistocerca > Schistocerca cancellata. Next base: position 173,993,662 of record NC_064631.1, read on the forward strand.
TTTACTTTACAGAAGAATTCAGAAAAACTGAGCAGATATAAAACAGATACACCGCAAAAGCAACATTGTAAATTGTCACTCATTAGTAGTGTCGTGATAAAATCGTGTAGCTGCCACATAAACTAACCACTGTCTCATCTGGTATCTCACAGAAAGTACCTTAAATCCAGAATGTATTTTCAAGTAAACTAAAATGTTGCATTAGAATCTCATTAGCAGTACCAGTATATGTTCTAAGTATGTGAGCCTTATAGTCGTTACGTAATCGTGCAACTAACAAGCAAGAATGTACACACACAATAACACTCTGTCGTCTGTTCGCAATAACAATGCATTCGTAATTTCTGTTTAAATAAGTTCTCTTGGTTCTTGACAGGATATTTAACTTCAAACATTGTTGCATAGTAACAGTTTCTAAAGAATACTAGTAACGTGAAGTGAAACGTTTTATGGCAAAGACAAAGTTAAAAAGCAGATTATCTTTCAATAAACGGTTTTACATGTGAAATGTGGTGTAACCATTTGCTCTTCCTAGTACGCAGAGTTTCAACTTTAACGCAATTATCATGTGGTATACGTCAGTAAAGAATACTGGAATTTTTCTCAAGGTTAGCGTCTATGTTATTTTTCTCTGAGCCAGCCGGCGCACGCGGCAGCCTGCGGTGTGAGTCATTGTCTGTTCCCTTGTTGGCGCGCATCGTTATTGGGATTTGGAGACCTAACTTCTACAAATTCACTGTGACGAGAGGGCCCTGCCCTGTTTGAAGCTCGCCAGTTCTGATGCAATTCAGGTCTGTCGTTACGATCACATCGTCTGTTGTCATGTCGGTAGTTCCTGAAATTTCTTTCTTGTCGCTTAAGTGGTGGAGAATTTCTCCCTGAATCGTAACTGCGCGCTGGACCGTTGCGTCTGAAGTTATTCTGTCTCCCTTGATAATAATTGTCCATATTGTCTGTTTCTCTGATTGCCTCTGTGATAGTCATTACTGCGGAGAGGTGATCTTTCCCTGTAATTATTACTACTCTGCCAACGGTTGTCATATGGGTGGTGTCTGTTTTGGTCACGATTTACGTTGTAAGAATAGCCTTGTCGTGTCCATTTATTATTTCTGTCATCGCGGAATTGTGACAGATGTGACCTGTAATTGTTGTACTCGTGTTTTCGCGTTCCGCGATTGTCAGTGTCAATTTCCAGTTCTTGTAACAGTCCCTGAAAAGCTTCAATGTCGTCTTTGCAACGTCCTGCTAAAATAATATGTCGTAAATGGTCAGGTAATTTGATTAAGCAAATGCGGATGAGTTCTGAGGGGCTGTATGGGTTTGAAAGATACTGATTCTTATGCAACATGTCTTCAAAATATTTCACAAGACTGGAAAATTCGGATTGTTCGAAATGTTTCATCATTATGATGCTATGTTTTACTCGGTCTTGTGTAGCTTGAGACCAATATGCTGAGAGGAACGCATGGTAAAATTCTTCTTCACTGTGACAATCGTGATTGACCGATCGCATTCTTACAGCTGGTTCATACTCCAAGTAGCCACACATAAATTCTAACCTGTGCTCCAATGACCAGTTGGGAGGAAAACAATGAGAGTATTGATGGAGCCACGCTTGTGGATGAATGTCGTCGGCATAATTCTTAAACGTTTTGAATTTACGTGTAGTAATGAACAGCTTATAGTCAAAATCATCGTGTCGGCGAGTAGCATATCGGTCATTGTTACGTCGTGTCGGCGGTTCCATGTCAAAATTCGGTGTACCTTGCCAATTTCTTTCATAATTTCCGAAGTGCCCTGAGTTATTATTTTGTGGCTGTTCCGTATTTCTATGTCCCTCTTCCCGTATTGGAGCGCGAGTGGCCTCTGAAATACGTAATTCTTGTATTACCTGTGTCAGCTGATCTTGTACTTCCCGGATTTCTCTTTGGTGTTGCGTATTAATTTGATTCAGATTTTGTTTCAGTTTCCTAATTTGTTCGCACTCTTCTGTGTCATTAAAGACTACCGGTTTTGTGTCTTTCAGATTATCATCTACCTTTGTAGATAAGTTAGTGACCTGATCCGAAAGTTCGGCTACTTTCTCCGATAGTGAACACATTTCCTCAGTGTGTTTTTCTGAACCAAGTTTCAGAGTGCCCATTTGTGTTGAAATCGAATCTACTGTGTCCTTTAAGTTTTCCTGAGTTTTTGCAAGTTGCGTAACCGAATCGGTGGATGCAACTGAGTCAATTTTAGCCCACAAGGTCTCATGATTTTCATGAACAATGGTTTTCAGTTCTTTTATGGCTGCTTCGTGATTCTGTAATGCATTTTCATGCCGCGAAAAAATAGGTTGAAAATGCTCACAAATTTGTGTTTTTACGTCATTACAGACTTTTTGACATTTCCATTCAATGTTATGTAACTCAGTAGTTAAATCTTCATGTGTTTGTTCAAGTGTGGTGTCTAACTTCCGAAGATTTTGTTCCATTGTGTCCAACTTTTGAAGATTTTGTTCCATTGTGTCTAACTTTTGAAGCTTTTGTCCCATTTGTTGCATTAATTGTAATAACAATGCACTGGTGTCTGAAACATGTTCCTCAGTGCTATTCGGCAATACATTTGAACCGGCAATATTCGCAGTTTGAAAAGCAGAAAATGTGTCTTGACTGATTTGAGAAAATGGCGAGGACGCAAAACCTGAGTCTACAGTATTTGCAAGACTGTGTCCTGTCATTTCGGATTCCTGAGGCAAGCTGTTGCCGACCGATTGATCGATAATGCTTCCCTGTTCACTAATTGTTTCACTGCCTACACCATTATTTGACGCCCGCTCCATTTCCCTATGCACAGTTACCAAATTACTACTTTGAATATTTGTTAATTCATTACACAGTGGTGCTGATAAGCTACGCTCGCCGTCACCATTATTTCTCAGTTTACTTTGTAGCCTAGTGTTACGTTTTTCACAGGCCATTATTGTCACAATATTTCACACGATAACACAGAAAAGCACAATTTGAAGTGCAAAAATAAGAGAACACATTAACATAGCACTGAAAATAATATCTAGTTAATTGCAAGCGTAGCTGCGAAATACTTGGTGCAAATCTACATGCATCCCACAACAACAATGAAAGACTGTAACTACAAAGGAGATTCTCTCTACAATTACGCGCTAGCAATAAACGAAATCTACACTAATTACACAAACTGCAAGAAAAAATCAGAAGATTCCAGTGAGGTATCCTCGGCTAAGGGTCGCCATATGAAACGTCCCCTTAGAAGAATTGTACACGACTGTGCTTAAACTGACACAGAATAATTTTTAGCGCAACGCAATCTGACTTTCAGAAATCCCTACAAAGGAATGGCCCTGACTAACATTAACCTGTACCTTTCACAAATCACTTACCTCACCAAAAATCTTCGTTACTCGAACTACAGCAAAACAGCGAGCGCCACTACTGCCAGCTAAATAAAAGATTCAAACTACGGAAGGCACTAACTACTAGTAGGCATAGTTAGCAAATGAAAGATTTTAATAGAGAACAAACAATGTATTTACATTAACAGTCATAATGTATACAGCAGTTCATGACATCCATTTTTACAAATATCAAACCTCGGCCATTTCTCTCCCCACATCCACCACTGCTGGCGGCTCACCTCCAACTGCGCAACGCTACGCGCTGTTCACATCCAGCTGCCGCTGCCAAACAGTACGATGGCAGACAACAATGCAAACTAGCCACAGACTGCACACAGCACAGCCAGTGATTTTCGTACAGAGCGCTACGTAACGTTGCCAATAAGAAAACATAAACAGCCTACTTACAAAACTTACTATAATGCAAACTGCACTTTCCAGACATGGGTTCCATGTCAAAAGCTTATTTACTAAATCTTCTCTACATTCCCTAGAAGCCTGTGATAGGAACTATGAAATTATCTGTACAAGCCGTGCAGAAATGAACGGGTAACCATTCCAGCGATGACGCTGACCACAGATGAAGAAATCCTCTGACATAAGCGACTTTGAAAATGGGACTCCGCAGTAAACGACGCAGACGTGTTCCCATGTACACGTGAAGGCATCGCCAAATATCATAGCAGGGGACACAGGATAATCGAGACTAGGTCGTGGATGGGTGGGATTGTGACGCTTGGTCAGAAGAATCACATTTCTTGGTATACCAGATCGATGGTCGCGTCTGGATATGCCGTCATCCAGGCTGCTTGAAACACGCAGCGTGCCACGGACGCAGGCGTTCAGAGGGAGTATTGTGTTGATGGGGACGTTCGCCCTGCCTTCCAAGGGTCCTGCGGTACAAATCGAAGGCATCAGGACAACTATTTACTACATGAAGATTATTGTATACTACTTTCATCCCTTCATAACTGAGTTCTTTGCTGATGGAGATATCAACTTCTGGTAGAACATCCGTTCTTGTAACAAGGCCAGAATTGTGGTACAGTGGCTTGAGCATCATGATGGTAAACCCGTGTTGACAACGTGGACAGAAAATTTGTTGATCGGACCCCGATAGAACACACTGGACGCTATCAGGTACCATCGCCATGCCTACAAACCACCGGTCTGTAATTTGAGTAGACATCTAGTATTACACAACTCCCTAAAGCTACAAGGGGTTTTTTGAAATCATTTCACTCAGAATTGCTACTTATTACGTTCCAAAGTAACCAACATGCTCTTAAACGGTTAGTTGTGATGTTTTGTTTCTGCAATGTATCTTACCCTGACACTACCACTGTAAGCAAGTCGTGACACATTTAAACATATGCAATGTCCTTCGTTCACTCCGTAAGTCAGTTCAATGACGGAGGTCCCCAAACAAACGAGGGGTCATATTCTAGTGCGTTCACCCTTTTTAGCACGACCCTGTGTCATGTAATTGAAGAACATGTCTTAACAATAGATATGCACGATATCCCACGAGCTACTCTACCAATGTAACAGTAAAATGAGTGATGAAGTCATACCAAAATGAAAAATGCTCTTATTATAATACGAAAACAAGACTAATATGTCCTGGACAGAGTTAGAGATTTAAAAGAAGGAACTGGCTTTTGGACTTATCTGGCAGCTTCAAACTCATTTACATCAAAACATCTTGACATATTAGCTTTTTTAGCTATTATATGTAAACTCTTCAGCCATATGGCACTATATATTATTTACAATGGCTGGGGAATATGATGGATTTTGGCCACAGAATCGTGGAATTCAGCCTACAGTTTGTAAGATATAGGGGTGCAAACACCTTGAAGTTAAGAGAGCTCACTGTACTGGGTAAGTAGCGTTAACTTGTAAAATACACTACTGGCTATTAAAATTACTACACCAAGAAGAAATTCAGATGATAAACGGGTATTCATTGGACAAATATATTAAACTAGAACTGACACGTGATTACATTTTCACGCAAATTTGGGTGCATAGATCCTGAGAAATCAGTACCCAGAACAACCACCACTGGCCGTAATAACAGCCTTGATACGCCTGGGCATTGAGTCAAACAGAGCTTGGATGGCGTGTACAGGTACAGCTGCCCATGTAGCTTCAACACGATACCACAGTTCATCAAGAGTAGTGACTGGCGTATTGTGACGAGCCAGTTGCTCGTCCACCATTGACCAGATGTTTTCAATTTGTGAGAGATCTGGAGAATGTGCTGGCCAGGGCAGCAGTCGAACATTTTCTGTATCCAGAGAGGCTCGTACAGGACCTGCAACATGCACTCATGCATTATCCTGCTGAAATGTAGGGTTTTGCAGGGATCGAATGAAGGGTAGAGCCACGGGTCGTAACACATCTGAAATATAACGTCCACTGTTCAAAGTGCCGTCAATGCGAACAAGAGGTGACCGAGACGTGTAACCAATGGCACCCCGTACCATCACGCCAGGTTATACGCCAGTATGGCGATGACGAATACACGATTCCAATGTGCGTTCACCGCGATGTCGCCAAACACGAATGTGACCTTCATGAAGCTGTAAACAGAACCTGGATTCATCCGAAAAAATGAGGTTTTGCCATTCGTTCACCCAGGTTCGTCGTTGAGTACACCATCGCAGGCGCTCCTGTCTGTGATGAAGCGTCAAGGGCAACCGCGGCCATGGTCTCCGAGCTGAGAGTCCATGCTGCTGCAAACGTCGTTGAACTGTTCGTGCAGATGGTTGTTGTCATGCAAATGTCCCCACCTTTTGACTCAGGGATCGAGACGTGGCTGCATGATCCATTACAGCCATGCGGATAAGATGCCTGTCATCTCGACTGCTAGTGATACAAGACCGTTGGGATCCAGTAGGGCGTTCCGTATTATCCTCCTGAACCCATCGATTCCATATTCTGCTAACAGTCATTCGATCTCGACCAACCCGAGCAGCAGTGTCGCGATACGATGAACCACAATCGTGATATGCTACAATCCTAGCTTTATCAAAGTCGGAAACGTGATGGTACGCATTTCTCCTCCTTACACGAGCCATCACAACAACGTTTCACCAGCCAACGCCGGTCAACTGCTGTTTGTGAATGAGAAATCGGTTGGGAACTTTCCTCATGTCAGCATGTTGTAGGTGTCGCCACAGGCGCCAACCTTGTGTGAATGCTCTGAGAAGCTAATCATTTGCATATCACAGCATCTTCCTCCTGTCGGTAAAATTTCGCATCTGTAGCACGTCAGCTTCGCGGTGTTGTAATTTTAATGGCCAGTAGTGTAGTACGAATAAGTCGGGTGACGACGGATCTCGTATAGGTTTCTTTAATTTCTTTAGAATCATGTTGCTTATGTTGCGGCTACGGATGAAGTTTTCAGATAATAATAAGACGACTATTAATTACATGTATTTGTCAACCGACGTAAAAAATTTGAAGCGATCCGCACAATTTCGAAACAAAGAAGTGGCACACTTCAGAAACCTTCCAAAAAAAGATGTTTTTTCTTGCAAATCCAAACGAAGCAAGATTTTTTTCGAACGATTAAATCTTATCTTAGACCAAGGTCCGATACAGCCGTTGGTCTACGTTGTACCATCAGCCCCACTCCTGTCCGAAATTATTTAAGTGTGACGTTTTTGCACGTAAAATCCGAACGAGGGTGACTGTTATTGCACGTAAAATCGGAACGGTGCACTTACAAATTGTACCCTCAGCTGGGCATTAATTTCAGCCCAATTAAAATCTATTGCAAAAGGAATTAACCTGTTCGCACAATTTGTCTGGTCGTCAGCTCCGTTTCGTCTTTCAAACCTTCCTGATTTTAACCTATCTATTGTAAAACAGATGCCCGAATGTCTATACAAATGGCCGCTGGTCTGGGATAAACGAAAAATTTTTCTCCCCATTGTCGCGAATGGGTAGCGGATGTGAGTAGAAATGCATAAGATTGCACAAGATGAACATGGAGGAAAGCAAGCCAACGTCAGCCAGGGCCCTGGGAAGCAGGAGAGGTTGCGTTTTTGTGGCAAGGGACGCTGGAGCTACATGACCATGGAAGGAAGACAGGACATTGGAGGCGTGCGTGATCGCGGGGGATTGCATCAGACGAGTCTATACAAGCAGGGCCGCTGATGCTGCTAGGGATTCCTTCGAAAGTTGCCTCAGACGCTGGACCTGAGTTACTCTGCCCTCGGGACGGGACTTAGTTTCTCGTGGCACTTGGCTGCACAGTGTACATGCAGGATTGCCCAAATTACATTCAATGTGTGGGTGCCTCTTAGGGTTATACAGTGGTCTTATCCTATCTCCTGTTTCATCTCAGTTATTTCATCAGAAGTATACGTCCCTTATACCACCGAGTTCCCTTATCTGCAAAGAATTTTTAGTTTGTTTCCAGCACCAGGACTTCGAGTTGGACGAGTCACCTCATTATTGGACTTAGAGTCTAGCTCCCATCCTGATCCGCTCGCAGGAAACTACAGACGCGACACCATGTTCCTAGCTCAGATAGCAATCTAGCACTAAGACCCCCTCCCGACCCACCCCAAACCGCAATTGTACGCACGAATTTTCCATACATATGTGTTACAACGCTTCCGTGTTGTATCGATTTAATGGATTGGTGATGTGATAGTAGAACACCATGTGAACCTGATACGACATATCAGCGCGCACTCCGCAGCAGAGTGAAAATCTCATTCTGATACGTCATGTTACTTTCTTACTTGAAACTGAATTAATTCCCTTGTCTATAACTGAGTCTCAATGTTCCCCCTGAGAGATTATAAACTGAGGTGTCAGACAAGGCTGAATGGAGTAACACACAGGACAGTCTGCGTTTCGTTGCCAGTATTGGTGAACGCTGCTTGCTTATTTAACCTACAGTAAAGTGGATGACAGTCTATTCTCGTGAAGTTGAAAAAGACGCTTAGTAAATGGCACTTTAAAGTAGTGTTATCTATTGCAAAAGAAATATTAATAACTCATTATTGTCTCAAAATAACTATAGCTCAAGCTCAAGCTGCAGATATTATATCATGACATTGTTAGGTTATTCGTCTTGAGCGCAGATTAGACTGGGGTGATTTCCACAGAGTGTATCACGATCTGGTAACGCAAGTTTACGGTCTAAAGCATTAAAACAGTGCTTTTTAAACCTTTTATTTTAACTGGCATATGCATTTAATCTGATGTATACGAGTCAGTTCTGTTCAGCTGTTCTCCAGTGTGGCCATTAAAAATAATCATTTTAATCTGCAGGAGCACGGACTAGGATGAAAATTTTTCATCCCGGCGAGGAAAGAATAAAGAATAAAAGGCACTCAACGCAAATCATATGCTTGCATTTAATTAAGTTTATCTCTCCCCAATATATTTAAAAAAATGTTGTACGCGTGTGCCAGGGCATTACTGAAAAAAGAAAATGCGTTGGTGTTTTCAGACGTGCGTAAACAAAGCTCATCGAGGAAACAACGCTGTCCAGAGCAATGAATTTTTTAAGCGTGATGTGTTGTCTCATTCGGTGACTTGCTTTACACATCCAAACAAAGAACGCTCGGTGTAATCCATTACTGCGCACGCAGGACCACGCGAGGAAGACAGCCTTCTAGATGGCCAGCGTACATGATAAGAGAAACCATACATATTGTAACATTTCCGGCTCTGGGAGCCAACAGCTTTATTCCTACGCTTCACGTCTCAGTTGAGCGAAGAACCAGTACATGACGAATGGTGCCACAAACTGCAGTAAGGTACGAACAATAGATGATATTGCAAGTGCAGCTACAGTGAGAAAGTAAAACAAATGAATAAACTTTTACATTCATTAATTATTAGTAAAGTAAAATTGAAGCTGTTAATTACAAAACAGCACATGTCCACCTTTGGGCACTTTATCAGCCGTGCTTATCATACACTAGACAATTCATTGACGATCAGAACAGCACAAAGTTCTCAACATAGGGTTGTTTGATAGAGGCACTGATATTCATAGCAACTCAGATCCAGTAACTAGAGCCATTCGTACCCGCCCCGTGTGACTGTTATTTTGTTCGTATAGGACTGAAGAAAAGAAAGCAAGATTCTGTCTACACACCGAATCAGCGGGTTAAGGTAATCCGGAACAGTGCTAGTAATATACACTACCCTCCACAAGTTTGGAAACACCTAGTAATTATAGACAATGGAAAGGAAATGCAGTATAAAATGCATTTTGTTGTTTTCCAAATGTTTATTAAGCTCAAATAATACACAGGAAGACGCAACAATTAAATTTTCGATTCTTCAAAATAGCCTCCCTTTGCTTTCATCACTGCCTTGTACACCCTCGGCATGCGCTGCGTCGGTTTTGCCAAGGTTTCAGTTGGAATTAATATTCATTCTCGCTGCAGGACCTTCCACAATTGTGACCCACTCATGATTTCCCGTTTTCGGATCCTCCTTCCAATTCATCACATAGCGGCTCGATTGGGTTACAATCAGGGGATTGGGGTGGCCATTCCGTGTTTTTCAATATTTTACGGACCTCTATAGACTTCACATAGTTCTGACACAAGCGAGACGTGTTTCCGGACGTGTCTTGCTGCAAGACAAACCCTTTCCCAATCAGACGCAAACCAGATGTCTTAGCATGTCGCTGGAGAATGGCATGATAAACCTTTTGGTTCATTTTTCCATCTATTTTCACCAAATTTCCGACTTCATTCCCTCCAAAGAATCCCCCTCCATGCTTTACAGTTGGAATTACGCCCTGAGGATTCAAGCGTTCATGGGGTAAAGCAGCGTACAGATTGACGTCGTTTACTTCCAAATATTTCGAACTTGGATTCATCAGGGATGAAGACTCTTTCCCAATCCCCCGCTGTCCAATGTCGATGTGTCTTAGCCCACTGAAGCCTTTTCTTCTTGTTAACAGGGCGCAACAGTGGTTTCCTTGTTGCTACATAACCTTGGAGGTTGTTGTCTGCCAGGCGTCGTCTCACTGTTGACTTACTCACCGGTGTATCTCTCGTTGCGTTTAGTTCAGCAGTTAGTTCACGGACAGTTTTTAATCTGTTACGTTTATTGGTGACTACCAAATACCTTTCCTGGACTTATGATATTTTCCTGGGTGCTACTGAGGGAGGACGTCGTCCATAGGAGCCTGTTTCTCGATGCCGGTGTATGGTTTTGACAACTCCGCTGACGGAAATCATCAGTTGCTTTGCTATTTGTCGGACACTATTGCCTTCTTGGTGCAAAGTGATTATCATTACCCGTGATGCATAATGAGTCTGGCACTTTACTTTCGCGGCGTGTTATATCTTCATGCAAACGCAACTACAAGTGAACAGAAATGTAAACAACGTACCTCTACATAGCCATGCGGTCTACTCGCGCCACCTGACGAGTTTAGTAGAACTGCTTGCACAGATAACGTCGGTTTACATAAAACGGAGTAATAATAGTATGTGCCAATATGCATGCGTATGTACAATAATTAAGTGTACAATACTGTACCTGTCATTATTAACCGTTATTTGAGCTTGGTATTACGTATTCTAACCAATAACTCACATAGATCACTTCCATCTTGCTCCGTTGTAACACGCAGCGTGGTGTTTCCAAACTTATGGAGGGCAGTGTAAAAGTTGTCGAAGTCGAGCAATCCCTGATCAAATATCTCAAAACGTTCTTTTCGAATTTGGAAGAACCTGTACCGCTGACAAACAGTCGATGGAAGCAGAAAGTGACAACATATAAAATTACTGAGTAGTATAAGAGCTGTTTGACTGTGAGCAATACTGCAATTGGTCTGGTCGCCTATACATTTTAGTTCCGACAAAAGCGGAGCCCTAATCATCGGATCCTTAAATTTTGTTATGAAAATTACAAACAGATAAAAGCTCCTAAAGGCAAAGATCATTGGGAAGTATGTACTGTCCATTGTCCCCCATCATCGATGGTATTTTGAAGAACTGATGCAGCAACACGAAAACCGAAAGGAGACACATGCTGATTCAAAAAGTGAAGTCTGAGACTCAGATTAAAAGTGTGAAAGTATCACGCACACTATTGTAAACACATTCAAGTCAAAATAAATACTATTTCTATCTTAATTTGGGCTCTCTTAGTGTGACGTTGCACAACCTTGAATTCCATGACTTCCTAAACAGCAAAACACAAGATTTTTAACAGGTTTTCACAATGAATCCATTCATTGGATTTCACTGGTACGAAACAAAATTGTAATCATTGCATACGAAAGATCATTATGATAAACGAAACAGTATCAGAGACATACAAAAATAATTTATTTTCTCAGGAGAAGGGTGTGGGCTTGTGCTGGCGTGGCTTCAATTCAGATTATGTTTACAATAACAGAGGAGAGCTTCTCCGTTTACTAAACTATCACCACACACTTAAAATTTTATTTTAGTATCAAATTTTGGAGAATATTTGAATAACGAGATACGTAGAGCAGAATTACTCCGTGTGTCATCAGCTCCACGCTGAATGACCAACTTCGAAGCGGTTCGTGCTACCTGGTTCAGTTGCTAGTCATGCGCCTAACAGCACAGTCAAGTAGACGACCCCGACAGTAACTGCATGGATTTCAGTGCCCACCCATGAAAAAAACTGAGTGAAATTTAGCTTAGAAAATGTAATTTCATTTGTGAAATACTAACAATAGTTTCTCTCGTATTTATTAGTGTACAAAGATTAAATGTGCGAATAATAAGAGTAATTAATGACTTAACGTGTGTGAGGCGCCCAGCTTTACTCGCAGGACAGGACAGGTAGTTTAAATTGTGGAAAGGGTCCAAAATAAGGGGCTGTCAGTTACACTCGAACATACAACTTTATTATTTGATCAAACATTACAAGAGCCCTAAACTTTTTTTTTAACACACAGCCTTAATCTTTGGGACTTAATTACCGGCTGAAAGCCACTCTAATTTGAAAAACGACTGAAGGCCAATAACTTAAAACGCAAGCATAATCTTAACTTTAAAAGACAAGCCTTATCTTACAACAGTTCTTTATTTAGGCTGAAGGCCAAAAGAATCTGAGCTTTTCAGAGCAAACAATTTGAATTCAAGATCGGCAGAAAGCCTAACACTTGTGGCTAAACAACATTAATCAAGGCCTTATCTTAAAACAGTTCTTTAGTAAGGCTGAAGGGCCAAAGAATCAGACACTTCAAGAGCAAACAAGTTAAATTCAAATCGGCTGAAGGCCTAACACTTAAAACTCCATAACATTAATTTTTTTAAATGCCAAAGGCCTTACGTGAAACAGTTCTTTAATTTAGGCTGAAGGCCTTAAGAACAAAACAACTCAAACTCAAAATCGGCTGAAGGCCCAACACTTAAAATTCAGTAACATTAAAACCTGTAAAATGCCAAAGGTCTTACGTGAAACAGTTCTTTAAATCAGGCTGAAGGCCTAAAGAAACTTACGCCTTAAGGGCTAAACAACCTCAATTTTTTTAAAAAAATCGGCTAGAAGCCATACAAGTACAAACAACAAGAACAAATAAAAAAGGCAATACACCCAAGGGCGCTTAGATGCTCGAGGGCCGGCGTGGAACTCAAACACTAACGCTCGCTTAGGTGAGACCGGCAGTCGGACCAACCATTCACTATCCGACGACAACCCAACCGCCCGACAGTCAACGGACCCACCGACAAGATAACTTCCACTTGACCCGACCAGGGCACAACAGGGAGTTCAACAGAACAACGTAGAAGATATTGGCGCCCACAGCCGACAATTAACTCCAAACGGTAAAATGTGAACAGTCTTGACTTGCTGGTAGATTAAGTCAAAACTCAACTTTCGTGTCCAGGGGTCGGTGAGTCACGGACCTCGTAGCAGTGGGAACAGCCCCACACACTCCGACACCGCGTAGAAGACGCCAGAGGCCCCGGCCAAACTACGACCCTACTGGCCGGCCGGAGTGGCCGTGCGGTTCTAGAAGCTAAAGTCTGGAACCGAGCGATCGCTACGGTCGCAGGTTCGAATCCTGCCTCGGGCATGGATGTGTGTGATGTCCTTAGGTTAGTTAGGTTTAATTAATTCTAGGCGACTGATGACCTCAGAAGTTAGGTCGCATAGTGCTCAGAGCCATTTGAACCACTTTTGAAACTACGACCCGCGGAAAATCCCTCACTGCTCCACGCCAACCGACCGGCTGGTCGCACACCGCCCAGCCAGAAACTACAAGCGCCAGGTCAAAGATAGTCCAAGGTGCGAATATCGATACACACCGCTGCTGCTACCCACGGAAGAAGAGGATAACAGCATAATCGCGATAACCGCGGGAGACTAAACACAGAATCGCAACGAAGGTTTAATCCAGCTTATAGCATGAACCAGCCACGGCTCAGTATGAATCTTCAAGACGTAGTTTTTACCACACAATCTCTGTGATCAGTTTTCAGCTTTATCTAATGCAATGTGCAGAATAAAGAAACAGATGACATCTCATCAGACTTCTGAATTCATAATTTCAGTAATAGTAGTCAGTCACACCCCCACAGCAAGAGCAGCATATTCACGATCTACATGCTACCTCTATGCTTGGACGAGAACACGAATACCCCAGATTGATGACCTTTTCAGAACTTCTGTGTTTCGTTTTTATGTAGTAATAGACATCTGGACTCCTCACACCTCCTGCTGCTCCTGTAAAAATGGATACAGTTACCTGACACGTGTGACAACCCAGAGATGCGAATCGCAAACACGCTCGCTCTGATAGTTGACTTACGTCACATTCAGTAGGGAAAACATCAGTGAATATCAATCACATACGCGTTCTATAGCGGAATGCCTTAAATATTCGCTTGTGAGGAGTACCGTAACTTCACTCGGGAAAATACTTGCGTCCTTTGAGAAGGATCAACGTTCGGCCTTCGATGTGCTTCGCCTTACGTGATTTAGGCAAACCCTGTGAGACCTAAATCTGAATATTCGGACAGGAATATGAGAATGTAAAATCCGTATCCAGTAAATTACGAACAAATTATGTCTATTCTAACAACAATCTGACTAGTTCACGAAGAGCTGACTGATATTTCTGACTAATCTCGCTATCGGTGACCGTTAGTGGGGAGGAATGCGTGCGTCAGTGATACAGATAGCCATGCCTTAGGCGCAACAACAACGGAGGGGTATCTGTTGAGAGGCCAGACAAACATGTGGTTCCTGAAGAGTGGCAGCAGGGTTTTGCAGTAGCCGCAGGGGCAACAGTCTGGATGATTGACTGATCTGGCCTTGTAACTTCAACCTCAATGGCCTTGCAAAATTAGTACTGTGAACTGCTGAAAGCAAGAGGGAAACTACAGCTGTAATTTTGCCCGAGCGCATGCAGCTTCATTGTACAGTTAAATGATGATGGCATCCTCTTGGGTAAAATATTCCGGAGGTAAAATAGTGCCCCATTCAGATCTCCAGGCAGGGACTGCCCAGGAGGATGTGGTTATCAGGAGAAACAAAATTGTCGTTCTACGGATCGGAGCATGGAGTTTCAGATTCCTTAATCGGGCGGGTAGGTTAGAAAATTAAAAAAAAGTAAATGCATAGGTTAAAGTTAAATATAGCGGGAGTTAGTGAACAAGACAAGTAGGAGGAACAAGACTTCTGGTCAGGTGGATACACGGTTATAAATACAAAATGAAATAGGGATAATGCAGGTGTAGGTTCAATAATGAATAAGAAGATAACAATGTGAGTAAGCTACTATTAACATCAAAGTGAACTCATTATTGTAGCCAAGATAGACATTAAGCCCGCACCAACCACGGTAGTACAAGTTTATATGCCAACTAGCTCCGCAGATGAAGAGATTGATAAAATATATGGTGAGATAAAAGAAATTATTCAGATTGTGAAGGGAGACGAAAATTTAATAGTCATGGATGACTGGAATACGATAGTAGGAAAAGGAATAGAAGGGAACATAGTAGGTGAATATGGAATTCGGGTAAGAAACGAAAGAGGAAGCCGCCTGGCAGAGTTTTGCACAGAGCATGATTTAATCAACGCTAACACTTGGTTTAAGAATAATGAAAGAAGGTTATATACGTGGAAGAAACGTGGAGACACTGGAAGATTTCAGATTGATTATGTAATGGTTAGACAGAGCTTTCGGAACCATAATTTGAATTGTAAAATATTTTCAGGGGCAGACGTGAGCTCTGACCATAATATATTGGTTATGAACTGTGGAATAAAACTAAATCAATTGCAAAAAGGTAGGAATTTAAGAGGTAGGACCTGGATACACTGAAAGAACAAGAGGTTATTCGGAGTTGCAGAGGGAGCATTAGAGAACGATTGACAAGAACAAGGGGAAGGAATACAGTAGAAGAGGGACAGATAGCTTTGAGAGAGGAAACACAGGATGAAGTAGGTAGAAAGACGAGGTCTAGTAGAATTCCTTGGGCAGCCCAAGAGATATTGAATTTAATTGATAAAAGGACAAAATAAAAAAATGCAGTAAATGAAGCAGGTGGAAGGGAATATAAACGTCTAAAAAATGTGACTGACAGGAATTGAAAAATGGCTAAGCAGGAATGGCTAGATGACAAATGTAAGGATTTAGAAACATGTATCACTAGAGGAAAGATAGATACCACAACAGGAAAATTAAAGAGACATTTGGAGTAAAGAGAACCATTTGTATGAATATCAAGATCTCATATGGAAAATCAGTACTAAGAAAGAAGAGAAAACTGAAAGGTGGAAAGAGCACAAAGAGGGAGAATCACTCGAGGGCAATGTTATAGAAATGGAAGAGGACGTAGATGAAGATGAGAAGGGAGAAAAGATACTGCGTGAAGTATCTGACAGAGCGCTGTAAGACTCAAGTCGAAACAAGGCCGCAGGAGTAGATAACATTCCGTTAGAAGTATGATAGCCTTGGGAGAGCCAGACATGGCGAAACCCTTCCCTTTGGTGAGCAAGATGTATGAGGCAGGCGAAATACCCTCAGACTTCAAGAAGAATATAATAACTTCAACTCCAAAGGAAGCAGGCACTGACACTTGTTAAAATTACTGAGCAGTTTAATAGGTCACGGTTGCAAAAAATTAACACGAATTCTATACAGAGAAGAGGAAAAACTGGTAGAAGCCGACCTCGGGGAAGATCGGTTTGGATTCCGGAGAAATATAGGAACACACGAGACAGTACTGAGCCTACTATTTCTCATAGAAGATAGGTTAAGGAAAAGCAGACCTACGGTTATAACAGTTGTAGACTTAGAGAAGGCTTTTCACAATGTTGACTGAAACACTCTCGTTGAAATACTGACGATAGCAGGGGTAAAATACAGGGAGCGAAAAGCTATTTACAACTTGTACAGAAACCAGATGGCAGCTATAACAGTCGAGAGGCACGAAAGGGAAGCACTGGTTGAGAAGGAAGTGAGACAAGCTTGTAGCCTATCCCCGATGTTATTCAGTCTGTACATTGTGCAAGCAGTAAATGAAACAAAGAAAAATTTTGTGGAGAAATTTAAGTCCAAGGAGAAGAAATAAAAACTTTGAAGTTTGCCAATGCATTGCAATTCAGTCAGAGGATGCAAAGGACGTGGAAGAACAGTTGAACGGAATGGACAGTGCCTTGAAAGGAGGATATAAGATGAACATCAACAAAAGCAAAACGAGCACAATGGAATGTAGTCTAATTCAATCACGTGATGCTGGGTGAATTAAATTAGGAAATGAGACACTTAAAGTAGTAGATGAGTTTTGCTATTTGGGCAGAAAAATAACTGATGGCAGCCGATATAGAGAGTATATAAAACGAAGACTGGCAAAGGGAAGAAAATCGTTTCTGAATAAGAGAAATTTGTTACCATAGAGTATAGATTTAAGCGTCAGGAAGTCTTTTCTTAAAGTATTTGTTTGGAGTGTACCCATGTATGGAAGTGAATCATGGACGATAAACAGTGTAGACAAGAAAAGAATAGAAGGTTTTGAAATGTGGTGCTACAGAATGATGCTGAAGATTAGATGGGTAAATCACTTGACTAATGAGGAAGTACTGGATAGAATTGGGGAAAAAAGATATTTGTGGTACAACCTGACTAGAAGAAGGGATCGGTTGGTGGGACACATTCTGAGAGATCAAGGTATCACCAATTTAGTACTGGAGGGAAGTGTGGGGGGTTAATATTGTAGAGAGAGACCAAAAGATGAATATACTAAGCAGATTCAGAAGGCTGTAGGTTGGAGTAGTTACTACGAGATGAAAAGGCTTGCAGAGTATAGAATAGCATGGAAAGCTACAGCAAACCAGTCTTCGGACTGAAGACCAAACGAACAAAACTTTTCAAAT
This sequence comes from Schistocerca cancellata, assembly GCF_023864275.1. NCBI lineage: Eukaryota > Metazoa > Arthropoda > Insecta > Orthoptera > Acrididae > Schistocerca > Schistocerca cancellata. The sequence continues at coordinate 174,011,441 of NC_064631.1, forward strand.
TTTCATCTTTCTACATATGATTTTTAGATCATTTCTTAATTTTTAAATTTCATGCTCTTGTTTATTCTTGAGGAAGATTTGATTCACGCTCTTGGATGACTGATAGTAGAAATACTCGAAATATAGAAATTCGAACAAATGGCTCTGAGCGCTATGCGACTTAACTTCTGAGGTCATCACTCTCCTAGAACTTAGAACTAATTAAACCTAACTAACCTAAGGACATCACATACATCCATGCCCGAGGCAGGATTCGAACCTGCGACCGTAGCGGTCACTCGGTTCCAGACTGCAGCGCCTAGAACCGCACGGCCACAAAATTCGAACACCAAGATCATTTCCCGAAGGTAGGTTTGCCACAGCGGTGTTTCCTTGTACGAGTGTCACTGGGGAAACAAACTGCGTCAACATGGCTGAAGTTTTCACGTGTTGCAATAAGTTCGCGGCAAACCACGCATAACGGATCACATTTCCGAAAACTGACAATTGCAGTTGGTGATGAATCATCAAGATGCGCTACAGCAATTTCACCGAAAACAATTTCGAATAATTTTTACATTTACTTATTGTTTTTCTTTCATTTTTCCTCTTTTATTATCACAATTTTTTTCTCATTAACCAAACATGCAATTAGAAGATGAATATAAACAATGCTGCTTCTATATGCAGTCGAAAACATTCGTGTAGTAGTCGTCTACGGACATGGGTAGATAAAAATAATAATAATAATAATCGGGTTTTGAACACGGGACACAGAAGTGTAAAGTCGCCACGCTATCCACGGTGCCGCCGCTTCATTTCGACTGTTTACTCCCTAAAAGGCACATAAATTACCTCGAACTTTGACGGTCGTTTTCTCAGCAACGGTCGAATATCTACTGATAATTTTTTTGTGATATTGTCCACAGCTTCTGTATTTTTTTAGAGCATTTCATCTTGTTTTCAGCTGTTAGAACTTCATTTTACGATTGTAATTTCGGCAGTAAGCCTTTTTAAAGCATCTACAAAACATAATACAACGGAATGAGAACCATTTTCAGTGAGATTAACAGTAGTTACCACCAATTTTGTAGTTTTTTGACATTCGTATACCGTACTTACAAGGTTTTCACATATAGGTGTATGTTAGGCAGAGAACAACGTAATATGCACAACTGCACATCAAAGAACAAGTAATCAGCGATACTAATCGATAATTCGTTTTTAGTGCTTCGCTTTTGATAGTGCTATATATATATATCACACAACTATACGGGTGCACTTAAACAATAAACAATAAATTTGTAAAACAGTCGAGAAAATTTTTATACCTCTGATTTATCTGAAAGCAAGATGAAAGCCTTTTAAAAAATGTACTGATAACACAAGGCATGCGCTCGCTTATTTTGACCCCTCATCCTTCGGGCGAAATTTCTAGAAAGTCGGGTTATGCACTTGCCGTGTTTTCCTTATAAATTTATTTCCACACTAGGAGGAATATACTTTACTTACGAAAGCTGCTGTCTTTTAATAACAAACTCATTACAAACGTTACAAAAGTTGTCAGGACAAGACTTAAAACCACAACTAGTCATTTTACTTAACACACACACACACTAAGAGGTAGAAAATGAACAGCTGTGAACAATAAGGAAGAGTCTAAGATCTTGTCATACTGTTTAACATTTATATTAACCATTGTCATCAAAATTTGATCTTCATGTTATTGAAATTATATAGGAAATGTATACTAAAAACTTGCTAAAATATTTGTTGAATATTGAGTATTAATTTAAAAAAAATAGCAGCTTATATTGCTTTATAGTTAAACCAATAAAAGTCATAAATAAACCACGTTTATTCAAAAAAGTATGTGGTAAGTTTTTTTTATTTTCTTCGGTATGTGCCCATACAGCCATCTCAAAAGAGGAAATCCTATTCTACAATTTGTTTTGACAATTCAGAGCGTACATTAGCTTAAGTCGCACCCAGATACGGAGTTACAAAATCTTAACAAAGGACAGACTCTGACGTAAAACAGATTTTATATCCACAGAATTCTGAAACGAGTAAACAAGACTAAAATGTAACACTGGATACGGAGGTAGTGTGGTGTGCGTACTGTAAGACCTTCGGTACACACACCATCAGATTATTTGACTTGTCGCTCTAGCGAAGTAGGCGAGTGTCAGCAACATGTCTCGTGGTCTTATCGTGGCGTGTTTATCTTCTGCCGTTAGGTCAGATGATAGAAATGCCACTTGCACGCTTAGAGTAGCAGAGTGACGGTGACCAACTTCAAACAGAACTTGATTAATTTTCACACACATTTATTAAAATAATAACAATCATAAACCTTACTTAACTTGATTCTGGATGCTATTTACAATTGACAATCTGAAGTTCGTTTGGTCTTGGTACGTTAATCTTATTCTCACATATCTCTGATACTTGGTAAAGTGTCTATTCATTTATCTTCATGGCTATGTACAGGAATATGATAATCTTATTAGGCGCAGACTGAAATTTGACTATAGACTAGTACAGACAAATGCAGACTAATGCAGACTGACTAACCGGAGGTCTGTACACTTGTTATACTACCTCGCGCGTTCAGGTATCACTGCGCGAGTGTGATCCGCGAGGAGAAAAGGTTCTACGTTAGCAGCAATCTCGTTGGCTGCGTTACGTATTAATACGCGGATCGGCGGAAGCAGAATTTTGTCCGTCTCTAACACAGCGCCATCTCGTAGTGCGGAGACGGACGAGCGCTGCGCCTGCGCTGTTGTGCTTAGCGGGGCGCGCTCTATTGGGAAAGTTGTGTACGCGCTGACTACGCGGAACTATGTACACAACAGGTAGCATGCTATAAAAATCCTAATAACAATACAATAGGAACTGATATATCGCTGTTAGCACACATTTTGGATATTCCCCAAGTCAATCCGTATTAATGATTGTATCTAAGTTAGCAATAAAGCGTTCTTTTGTATTTCCTGTAAGAACTGTGTCAAAAGCTGCGGACAGAGAACTGAATATTTGTGCAGGTCTGTAAGTACCATCTAGACAATACATGAGAACAGTATACAATAACCAGATTTGGGTATTACGGCCTTATGCACATATACACCAGTATTCCTTACACATACGTATAGAAAGTGCAGAGTGACGTACGTTTATACGGTGAACATTCGATATCTGAGCAGCATGTGGGAATATAGTCAGTTAATTGTGCTTTCGTCTTCCCTGGCATTTTAATTAACAAGAGCATTAGATAAGCAGCGCGAGGAGCTGTATTGGGATGCTGGCACTGTATGCTAACAAGGTTTGGAGGCTGCTTGGTAACAGATTGCCAAGAGTCCGAAGATTTCTCGCAAGTGTGTTTATGTGATACGTGTTCTGAGGGCACTGTAGAAATATATAGTTTGGGTCTCTTTCCTCACCGCAAAAACATAGAGTGATGGCGCTAAAGTTGAGCCAGTAGAGGTGTTTATTTAACGTCCAATGATTAAATTTGAGGCGTGCTATAATTCTACATCTACATCTACATGGATACTCTGCAAATCACACTTAAGTGCCTGACAGAGGGTTGATCGAACCATCTTCACAATTCTCTATTATTCCAATCTCGTATAGAGAGCGGAAAGAATGAACACCTGTATCTTTCCGTACGAGCTCTGATTTCCCTTATTTTATCTTGGTGATCGTTCCTTCCTATGTATGTCGGTGTTAACAAAATATTATCGCATTCGGAGAAGAAAGTTGGTGATTGGAATTTCGTGAGAAGATTCCGTCACAACGAAAAACGTTTCACGATAATACAAAACGTGCTGCCTTTAAACTTTTTTCGATGTACTTCGTCAGTCCTATCTGGTAAGGATCCCACTCCGCGCAGCAGTATTCTAAAAGAGGACGGACAAGCGTAGTGTAGGCTATCTCCTTAATAGATCTGTTACATTTTTTAAGTGTCCTGCCAATAAAACGCGGTCCTTGGTTAGAATTCCCGACAACATTTTCTATGTGTTCCTTCCCATTTAAGTTGTTCGTTATTGTAATACCTAAGTATTTAGTTGAATTTACGGCTTTTAGATTAGACTGATTTATCGTGTAACCGAAGTTTAACGAGTACCTTTTAGCACTCATGTGGATTACCTCACACTTTTCGTTATTTTGGGTCAACTGCCATTTTTCACACCATTCAGATATTTTTTCTAAATCGTTTTGCAGTTTGTTTTGGTCTTCTGCTGACTTTATTAGTCGATAAACGACAGCGTCATCTACAAACAACCGGAGATTCTCTCCAAAATCGTTTATATAGATAAAGGACAGCAAAGGGCCTATAACACTACCTTGAGGAACGCCAGAAATCACTTCTGTTTTACTCGATGATTTTCCGTCAGTTACTACGAACTGTGACCTCTCTGACAGGAAATCACAAGTCCAGTCACATAACTCAGACGATATTCCATAAGCACTCAATTTCAGTACGAGCCGCTTGTGTGGTACAGTGTCAAAAGCCTTCCGGAAATCCAGAAATACGGAATCGATCTGATATCCCTTGTCAATAGCACTCCACACTTCATGTGAATAAAGAGCTAGTTGTCTTTCACAGGAACGTTTTTTTTCTAAACCCATGTTGACTGTGTGTCAATAGACCGTTTTCTTCGGGGTAATTCATAATGTTCGAACACAACATATGTTATAAAATCCTGCTGCATATCGAAGTTAACGATATGGGTCTGTAATTTAGTGGATTACTCCTACTACCTTTCTTGAATATTGGTGTGACCTGTACAACTTTCCAGTCTTTGGGTACGGATCTCTCGTCGAGCGAACGGTTGTATATGATTGTTAAGTAAGGAGCTAATGCATTAGCATACTCCAAAAGGAACCTAATTGGTATAGAGTCTGGACCAGAAGACTTCCTTTTATTAAGTGGTTTAAGTTGCTTCACTACTCCGAGGATATTTACTTCTACGTTATTCATGTTGGCAGCTGTTCTCGATTCGAATTCCGGAATATTTACTTCGTCTTCTTTTGTGAAGGCATTTCGGAAGACTGTGTTTAGTAACTCTGCTTTGGCAGCACTGTCTTCGATAGTATCTCCATTGCTATCGTGCAGAGAAGGCATTGATTGTTTCTTGCTGCTAACATACTTCACATACGACCAGAACGTCTTTGTTTTTTCTGCCAGGTTTCGAAACAAAGTTTCGTTGTGGAAACTGTTATAGGCATCTGGCATTGAATTCCACGCTGAATTTCGAGCTTCTGTAAAAGATCGATGATTTTTAGGATTTTGCGTCTGTTTAAATTTGGCATGTTTGTTTCGTTGTTTCTGCTACAGCGCTGTAACCCGTTTTGTGTACCAAGGAGGATCAGCTCCGTCGTTTGTTAATGTATTTGGTATAAATCTCTCAACTGCTGCCGATACTATTTCTTTGAATTTAAGCCACATCTGGTCTACAGTTATATTATTAATTTGGAATGAGTGGAGATTGTCTCTCAGGAAGGCGTCAAGTGAATTGTCGTGAAACTCCCCGATATTTGTGTCTTATTATCCCATGGTACTCTTGGAGTCGTGGAATGAATTAGTCCGTTGTCACCGCCTTTGACTTTAGATGTCCCCTGCCATTCCTCTTTCCTGTCCGATGGCAACCACTTTCTGAGCGTGGTTATCCTATCTGGGAAGGGGGGTTTATCGTATTTAATAAGTCCAATTAGCGATGCTTGCTCTACTAGGACATATAATTGTCCATTTCCAGATATACCAGAGAGGCCTGTCACCTACACCATCACGATGTGGCGATAGTTCCTCTGCACTCGAAATACAACTTTAAATAATAGCTACGCTAGGCTCTTGGTTCCACGCGCTCGTTTGCGGGTCGTCCGAAAGCAGCGTGAACTGTTTAGGGCAAGGCAGCGAAGACAGGCCATCCAAAATACACCCATAATGAATAAATATATAGAGATGTGATTTTCCAGGTGGTCACGTGTAATTTTTATAGTTTGAAGCGACATAACATGTATGGGATTTGATGAAATGGTATCAAGATGACAGCGCCGAGAGCTCCTGCCTCGACGTCTGGAGAAGAGGCTCCGCAAAGATCTGCCCTGTTTTATCAAATGTAAGCAAACACCCCTAACTCAGATATGGCTCTTGTGTTTATTTGTGAGCTTGCAGCCCATCAGACTGTGCTCTGCTGCTGTAGCAATCAGATAATTTGTTCGTAAAGCTATTGAGATATTCGCAATGTTTATCACAGTCGGAACAGGGAATGGCCAATGTCACCAAACTATTCAAGCAGTGGTGCGGTTGTATGCCGAATAGTATCCATATGGTGGCAAGCATTCACGATTGGACTTTGATAAAGTCCTATAAACTGGAAGTGTGGAGAGTAAAATACGCCAGGGCAAAAGAGAACAATTCATAAAAGAAATTAAAGTAACATTTTAGAAGTAGTAACAGACATTGAAAATGTTCCTAAGAGACACCTCGGAAAAACGAGAGGAATCAACTAAACCAGTGTTCTACGAACACTGCATTCCTCTGCATATTATCATCTTTACATTTCGCTGTATATACAGCTTCACGACAATGACTTCCAAACTTGGTTCCAGTTCTCTGAAAGTTATCGACGGAAAGTGCAAAGAGGTGTGGCATAGTCGCGCGGGAGTAGCCGAGCGGTCTAAGGCGCTGCAGTCATGGACTGTGCGGCTGGTCACGGCGGAGGTTCGAGTCCTCCCTCGGGCATGGGTGTGTGTGTTTGTCCTTAGGATAATTTAGGTTAAGTAGTGTGTAAGCTTAGGGACTGATGACCTTAGCAGTTCAGTCTCATAAGATTTCCCACACATATGTATATATGATGTGGCATATCTGTGCCAAATTTTGCTTAAGGAAAAAGCATCGTTTACCAACTGTCGGCGCAGCTTTCCCGGGCGGGTGACTTTCCCAGTCGGTGCTAAAAGAGCAGAATTTTGCTTTTGTTTCCCACGGTGGCGAGATCGTACTGGCGGGGAGATCACACCCTGTTATTGGCAGGTGGGTTGGAATGTCTGTCCTGAGTTCCACTTTTTGAGCAGTGACTGGAGTTAAAGAAGTCGATTGGGAGCGGAGTTTTTACAGAACCCATGGAGAAAGCAGGAGATACTTAATAAAATTATGGTATTGACCAATGTTGGCGGCATAGTGGGAGAATGGTTAGAAAGTTTGAGGCGCGTGAAAGAGCTGTAGCCCAATACAGAGGAATGCACTGTTTAGAGACACTGCGGTCGCAGGTTCGAATCCTGCCTGGGGCATGGATGTGTGTGATGTCCTTAGGTTAGTTAGGTTTAAGTAGTTCTAAGTCTCGGAGACCCATAGTGCTCAGAGCCATTTGAACCATTTGAACCTCCCAAGTTACAGGTGTAGGATTCGTTATGAATAGGAAGGTAGGGCAGAGGGTGTGTTACTGTGAACAGTTCAGGGACCGGGTTGTTCTAATCAGAATCGACAGCAGACCAACACCGACAACGATAGTTCAGGTATACATGCCGACGTCGCATGCTGAAGATGAACAGATAGAGAAAGTGTATGAGGATATTGAAAGGGTATTGCAGTATGTAAAGAGGGACGAAAATCTAATAGTCATGGGCGACTGGAATGCAGTTGTAGGGGAAGGAGTAGAAGAAAAGGTTGCAGGAGAATATGGGCTTGGGACAAGGAATGAAAGAGGAGAAAGGCTAATTGAGTTCTGTAACAAGTTTCAGCTAGTAATAGCGAATACCCTGTTCAAGAATCACAAGAGGAGGAGGTATACTTGGAAAAGGCCGGGAGATACGGGAAGATTTCAATTAGATTACATCATGGTCAGACAGAGATTCCGAAATCAGATACTGGATTGTAAGGCGTACCCAGGAGCAGATATAGAATCAGATCACAATATAGCAGTGATGAGGAGCAGGCTGAAGTTCAAGACATTAGTCAGGAAGAATCAATACGCAAAGAAGTGGGATACGGAAGTACTAAGGAATTACGAGATACGTTTGAAGTTCTCTAACGCTATAGATACAGCAATAAGGAATAGCGCAGTAGGCAGTACAGTTGAAGAGGAATGGACATCTCTAAAAAGGGCCATCACAGAAGTTGGGAAGGAAAACATAGGTACAAAGAAGGTAGCTGCGAAGAAACCATGGGTAACAGAAGAAATACTTCAGTTGATTGATGAAAGGAGGAAGTACAAACATGTTCCGGGAAAATCAGGAATACAGAAATACAAGTCGCTGAGGAATGAAATAAATAGGAAGTGCAGGGAAGCTAAGACGAAATGGCTGCAGGAAAAATGTGAAGACATCGAAAAAGATATGATTGTCGGAAGGACAGACTCAGCATACAGGAAAGTCAAAACAACCTTTGGTGACATTAACAGCAACGGTGGTAACATTAAGAGTGCAATGGAAATTCCACTGTTAAATGCAGAGGAGAGATCAGATAGGTGGAAAGAATACATTGAAAGCCTCTATGGGGGTGAAAATTTGTCTGATGTGATACAAGAAGAAACAGGAGTCGATTTAGAAGAGATAGGGGATCCAGTATTAGAGTCGGAATTTAAAAGAGCTTTGGAGGACTTACGGTCAAATAAGGCAGAAGGGATAGATAACATTCCATGAGAATTTCTAAAATCATTGGGGGAAGTGGCAACAAAACGACTATTCACGTTGGTGTGTAGAATATATGAGTCTGGCGATATACCATTTGACTTTCGGAAAAACATCATCCACACAATTCCGAAGACGGCAAGAGCTGACAAGTGCGAGAATTATCGCACAATCAGCCTAACAGCTCATGCAGCGAAGCTGCTTACAAGAATAATATACAGAAGAATGGAAAAGAAAATTGAGAATGCGCTAGGTGACGATCAGTTTGGCTTTAGGAAAAGTAAAGGGACGAGAGAGGCAATTCTGACGTTACGGCTAATAATGGAAGCAAGGCTAAAGAAAAATCAAGACACTTTCATAGGATTTGTCGACCTGGAAAAAGCGTTCGACAATATAAAATGGTGCAAGCTGTTTGAGATTCTGAAAAATGTAGGGGTAAGCTATAGGGAGAGACGGGTCATATACAATATGTACAACAACCAAGAGGGAATAATAAGAGTGGACGATCAAGAACGAAGTGCTCGTATTAAGAAGGGTGTAAGACAAGGCTGTAGCCTTTCGCCCCTACTCTTCAATCTGTACATCGAGGAAGCAATGATGGAAATAAAAGAAAGGTTCAGGAGTGGAATTAAAATACAAGGTGAAAGGATATCAGTGATACGATTCGCTGATGACATTGCTATCCTGAGTGAAAGTGAAGAAGAATTAAATGATCTGCTGAACGGAATGAACAGTCTAATGAGTACACAGTATGGTTTGAGAGTAAATCGGAGAAAGACGAAGGTAATGAGAAGTAGTAGAAATGAGAACAGCGAGAAACTTAACATCAGGATTGATGGTCACGAAGTCAATGAAGTAAAGGAATTCTGCTACCTAGGCAGTAAAATAACCAATGACGGACGGAGCAAGGAGGACATCAAAAGCAGACTCGCTATGGCAAAAAAGGCATTTCTGGCCAAGAGAAGTCTGCTAATATCAAATACCGGCCTTAATTTGAGGAAGAAATTTCTGAGGATGTACGTCTGGAGTACAGCGTTGTATGGTAGTGAAACATGGACTGTGGGAATACCGGAACAGAAGAGAATCGAAGCATTTGAGATGTGGTGCTATAGACGAATGTTGAAAATTAGGTGGACTGATAAGGTAAGGAATGAGGAGGTTCTACGCAGAATCGGAGAGGAAAGGAGTATGTGGAAAACACTGATAAGGAGAAGGGACAGGATGATAGGACATCTGCTAAGACATGAGGGAATGACTTCCATGGTACTAGAGGGAGCTGTAGAGGGCAAAAACTGTAGAGGAAGACAGAGATTGGAATACGTCAAGCAAATAATTGAGGACGTAGGTTGCAAGTGCTACTCTGAGATGAAGAGGTTAGCACAGGAAAGGAATTCATGGCGGGCCGCATCAAACCAGTCAGTAGACTGATGACCAAAAAAGAAAAAAAAAGTTACAGCGATTCGACGGCAGCCACAGCTCAGTTCATGGTAAAATTACATCTCTGCAGCAGCATGCCAGGGACAGGTACGCACACGAATTAGTTCGTTTGGACAGAAGTGGCGCTCTTCAGAACGGTCACTGTGCCCCGCTGGGAGAGTCATCTTCGTTCACTGTCATTTCCTTGCCGTCCAATCACTGCACCTACCTTCTATAAGTATGATAGGATTGCGTCATTAACTGATTGATATCCTTACTAACCTCCAGTCCTTGCCAGCCAATAGGGACGATTGTTAATGTAAACCGTCATATATTATTTGAGATGAGAACGTGAATAATAAATTTACAATCCTTGAAAAATTCAACCTTCTTTATGAAATAAATTCTACAAATTTTATTGTATAACTTTGCTTTTATAGTCTGTAATTCCCATGTCATAGTAAAGAGTTATAGAATATTCAAAGAGATCCCACTTAGGATATAGTGCTTATGGCCTCTTGCACCACATCCGTTGTGTAACGGCACTAATTAGAACTGGATCCTGGGTAGCTACTGGAATCAGACCGATCAGATTAGAGAGCAAAAGCGTAGTAAAAGGGGGAGGGCTTGCAAGGAGATTATGCCGGCGGTGGGAGGGCACCGAGCAGTAAGAGTAATCGATTTGGAAAGTGATGTCTCAGTGTAGGGCCGTAACTGTGGAGCCACCTGCAGCTTGCAAGGGTGAAATTTTAAATGACGTTTCAAAATACCAGAAGAGACGTGCGAGAGCTTTGTAATGTTCTGTAACGCCGACAGACAGATTACTATAGGCTTTGTAACAGGGCTGCACGAACTCGTCATATATTTTCCGGTATTCGAACTGTCATTTGGGATCCCTTGTACTTCACATTGGTTACAGAAACCGTCTCACAGCATTGTCTTACCCATCTGGATATTACCCTTGTGTCCGGGACGTGGAGAAGATGGTCTGCTCCGAGACGCGGCAACGCACTGAACACGACAGACCTCCTCTGCCTGAATCCGCGCCTTTGCTGGTCAACGCTCTGTACTGGACTCAGTTGCATACTACATTGGCCCGAATACACGCGATAGATGGCCCGAGCATATCTACCTCTTAGCATGGTAGCCAAATGAAAATATACTATTTCCCTAGAGCCACACTGCAATATTCACAAATTACCAGCGATGCCTTACACTACGCATACAGCTTTCGGATGAGAAGTTCATGGATAAAATTTAATCGGTTATATGTGTAAAGTACTTTTCCAGTACTTGTTATGTTCTTCTCTCGTGCAATTTATGTTATGTAGTAAACATACAGTAATAGCCAACAGTCTGGAGCCGCAGAAAACTGTAAGAAACATAATCATCAATCTTTATTGCTATGACTAAGCTAATTTCAAAATGTCTTCGCTCAGATGGATCTCGGAACTAGTGCCAGGGTGCTGGATCATCCCTGTAGTACCACATCTTCCTTTACACAATGCGCTCTTTGGGGTTCTTGGCATATTTCCGAAGAAATGTAACCCTCTGTTTTTCAAATTTTGAAATTCGACATTAAAAATTCGAAAAACTGGAACTCGTTTTTCTTCGTGGACTCTTTTTCCTGCAGTTGTGCATTAGTTTCTTAATCTACACACGCTTCGGCTCTTATATCTTTCGGAATTCACACACAGCCAGCTCGTACATCTGTGATTAACCTTGAGAACACACACACGGTTCTCCTTTCGATGTAGTAATTATTTCCATTACTCACAGTGCGCACAACTCAAGAAGCTTAGCCTTACGAAAGTGTATGTGAACGAAGGCTGTCGGCGAGGGCACTGTCCGACTGACGGTAACAACTCATTTGCTGGTGCTGGTGAACGACTTTCGTAAATCGGTGTGGGTGAGGTAAGAAAACCCACGGTCCAAAACCAGTTGGTCAGAAGTGCCATAGTACCTACAGCACCTAGAAAAGGGTCGCAAGCACCACGGTCAGAAAGCCCACTTAGACTCTCTTTCGTCCATTATCTGGGCTTAGTTCTTCGGTTTATCCTGACGTTTCTTCCACATTTTCGTGATTAGTATTCTGTGAACATTTCCGTTCCAAGATAAAAACAGGCGTGTTCACAGGGCTTCACGCACACGTTAGTCACGTGCTCTCTTCCTCGTCGAACGGAGGGAGTTACCAAGGCTATACGCGGTATTGACACGGAGATCGTGTGATGTCTCCATACGACAAACCTTTTGTCCGATGTGCTTACCACGTGAGTGCGGACAATACTACGTAAGACAGACTGTGTACACAATAGGACAACGTCGAATCGAACGTGAGAGCTGCCTATCAGGAGAAATCGGTGCTAGCTGAACGTGCATTGGAAAATCATAACATTAATACTTGAACGCGAAGCTTGAAGTATGGATTTTTTATATTAATTGTACAAGCAGGCCAAAGATACTAATATAATTCGAAAGGTACTTTGCCATAGATGTGCACAAAGAAAAATTAATGTGTCTATGTTGCCGTTAAGGGTGGTAAAAGGAAGTAGAATCTTCCATATTCATAAAACTGATGTTAAATTCTCTAATTTGCGTTAAAATCTCCAATACCTGAACATCGAAAATTGAAGAGCTACCAGTGATTGCCCTGCGCACCGATAAGGTGCTTCGGTAGACATGACACACTAAAGTAACATTTCGTGAATTCGCATTCTAGGGCCTTGCATGTTTACATGGTTCATTTACAGCAAAACATGCATACGGGCAGCTACGATGCGACACCTGCTCGGTCGATGATGTTATCAACAGTGAAAAATGAACATATAGTAGTAACGAAGCCTGTAAATAACGTTGTGTATTGGTGTCGTTATTTCGCTTACTTTTCTGTAAGAGTAACTGTGTGATCATTTGCTGCCATCACAAGAAAATTTGAAATAGGTTCCTAATTTTTAATTTCTTCATTTTGAATAACTACGACTTCCGACTACCCTAATTATGTGGAAACTATATTTGTTTTAGCGTATGCCTAGAAAGAGAATGCCAAACGGGTCAGAGTGAAAGAGACAGGGCCAGACACAGTTTTTACATAGAGAAAGTAATAGCAATGTGGACAATCATAATCATAATGCGTCTGTCTTATTTAACGATCACAATATTAATAAGTGAGCATAGAAAATTGATGTACCACTTCTTAAAATTAATTGCACAACTAGGTCAATGAAATTTGTATAATTCGAAAGGAACTTTGCCGTAGAAGTGCACAAACGAAAAAAAAAAATCATGTGTATACATAGCTTTTGGGAAAGGTAAAACTAAATAGACACACACCTGAGAAAAGTTTTCGTTTGTTTCTGACATTGATACCAACTTCTACTGCGGGTAACGATCGGCTGCTATTGTAGAAACGACACACGAAATAACAACGTTTCGTGAAGTTACATTCTAGGAACACTCGTATTTAAATACTGCAGACAGTTCATTTGCAGTAACACACGCATACCGCACAGCTACAGTGCCACAATTGCTTCGTCGTGCACGTAGTACCGAGCGAGGTGGCGTAATGGTTATCACACTGGGCGCGCATTTGGGAGGATGACGGTTCAAACCCTCGTCCGGCCATCGTGATTTACGTTTTCGGTGATTTCTCTAAATCGTTTCAGGCGAAAACAGGGAGGATTCCTTTGAAAGGGCACGACCGACTTTCTTCCCCGTCCTTCCCTAATCAGAAGGGACCGATGACCTCGCTATTTGGTTCCCTCCAACTCAAATCAACCAACCATTGGTGAAGTCATCAGTGAAAAACGAAACGTAGTGACGAAGCCGTCGAGGACAAGAAACGTTGTTTATTAGCGTCGTTTTTCCACTTACTTTGGTCTAAGAGTAAAAGAAGCTAAGTCTGCGTTCGTTTGCCGTCGTCACCTCAAAATTTAGTGTGTTCCAAATTTTTATTATCTTCATTTAGAGCAGCTATAACGTCCCCTATTATAAGAAAACTATACTTCTTTTAGACTATGCCTCAAAGAAGAGCATTCGGATCAGACTGAAAGACGAAGACCTAGAGAAACACAATTTTTGTGTAGAGAGAGTAATAGGGGTAATGCAGTTGTTGATTACGATAATTCTGTTGTCGTTCTGGAAGATAAATTTAAATGTGCGCTGAACATAATCCCAAATAATGTTGAGAACTGTAACTCCTGTTTGATGAATTTACAGTGTAGAGTTTGTAATGCAAATCGTTTCGCCTCTGAGGTGACTTTATGGATACAACAGCATTTACAATGGGTTGTCATGAGGGAAAAGTTAATTGCAGCCATTGACACAAAATTTCTTTTTCAACGCAGTGTATCTAAGACTCCCTTCAAATAACCTAACAATTAAAGGAAGATGAAACAATTATTTCAAGAATACTCTCAGCTATATGCAGCATTTGCCACGGATCAGTTCCACGGCTAAAATTTCAGACACTTTTCCCAGTCACAAGACATTTGCTATTACAGGTCCACTGACGAAACTGGTCAAATTTCGACCACAAGTGATACTAGTAAACATAAAACAGTATTCAACACTGGCTGTATCGTCACGAAGGTACTGGGGCAATGTAATCAAAACAGTTGTATGGATGAGTTTCTCTGAAAATACCATTAACAAAGACGGCAGCTTACAGCTGAACAGAGCGTGGTATCCAGCCGTCGCCAAGCTGAAGCGGTGGGGCAGAAGCAGCGTGGCGACATTACCGTAAATGGCGATGGGTTGAGCACCAGTGACGTCACATTCAGTTCCACGGCTGTAAAAGGACGAGAGCAGCAACCACGTTGTAGTCACCGTTTGACAGTGGCCGAGGAGCAGTCAACCGAAGATTTCTTCTGCTGATTAATCTGCAACGTCATACTGAAACGCTGTACGCTTCTCATTGCTGACATTAGACTTAACGTGTTTCATACCACTTTCGAATTATAGTCTGTTTCAATAAGCACAGTTTATACGTCCGTAGGAATATAAGCTCATCGGAGAAAAACATTAGTCACCTCTAGAGAACGCTTTACAACCATTATTTAATAGCGTGTAATTCTGGCGCTGGACTTGATAACTGCTTCGATTCGGTTAGGAAGTGATTCCACAAGGTTGCATAGGTACGTCGCACCCAAGTGAAGGTACTCTCTGAGGATTTGATCACGTAACTCCACCTGATTGTGGGATTGTCAGTGTCAAAGTTTTGACAGCTGTTACAACATGTTACACATATTTTCTGCGGGATTAAAGTCTCCTGATTTTGCAGGCCAATCGAGATGTAATAGGGCGTGGGAGTGCTCAGAAAATATCGTTTTCCACAGCCAGATGAACTGTACTGGACATTCATTCACTGCCTGCAGCAATTGCATCGTGTATTTCGATATACAAATATGAGACAAAGAGAATGATTTCTGTAATTTAATCCTCAGCAGAGATCAGTAGGCTTCTTGGCAATTCCAGGCCGCCTCGTTTCGTATTTTGTTCAGAAAATGGGTTCTGTTTCGAGAGACGGCTGTTCAGTTTCTCGTGCAGTTTCTAGGATTTCTGTGATTTCTCTAATTTGCTTAAAGCAAATTCTGGGATGATTCCTTTGAAATGGACACAAACGATCTCCTTCCCCGTCCTCCCAGAAATCCGAGATTTTCCTCCAATGACTGAGTCATTGATGTGTAACGTCCCCTTAGAACAATTTATACAAGACTGTGCTTAAACTGACACACAATATTTTTAGCGCAACGCAATCTGACTTTCAATAATCCCTACAAAACAATGGCCCTGACTAACTTTAACATATACCTTTCACAAATCACTTACCTCACAAAAATCTTCGTTACTCGAACTACTGCAATACAGCGAGCGCCACTACTGCCAGCTAAATAAAAGATTCAAACTACAGAAGGCACTAACTACTGATAGGGATAGTTAGCAAATGAAAGATATTAATAGAGAACAAACAATGTATTTACCTTAATAGTCATAATATATATATAGCAGTTCATGACAAATTACAAAACTCCGCCATCTCTCTCCCCACATCCACCACTGCTGGCGGCTCACCTCCAACTGCGCAACGCTAAGCGCTGTTCACATCCAGCTGCCGCTGCCCAACACTACAATGGCAGACAACAATGCAAACTAGCCACAGGCTGCACACAGCACAGCCAGTGATTTTCATACAGAGCGCTACGTAACGTTGCCAATAAGAAAATATAAACAGCCTACTTACATAGCCCCCATGCTCCCCACAAAAAAATTTACAAATTGTTTTGGCCAGTGGCCAATAATGATTTGATAAAATTTTTCATAATTACACTAACAAAGATATCCAATGCACACACTTATTGATACAATGTTGGTCAAAAGCTAAAATTTTCTCACAGTCCATAAAGACAGTCCTGATCATTCATCATAATAGTAATTACAGTTTTTTTTTCACAAAGTCTCATTAGTAAAAAAAATTGCACACAGAAGTAGTGGAGTTCCATGCAGTCTTAAAGAAGTAGTGTTGTCCTTCCAACAGAAAGACAGTGCTGTCTCTTGACATGCTGACAGGTAATGGGCCACAACAGAGCAAACCCACAGCAGAGTCAGTCGAAGTTTTGAAGAATATTGGTAGGTAGGTCATCACAGAGCAGACCCACTGTAGTCCTGGTAGAGAGTATGGTATTGGTGGGCCACCAGAGGTGCAGACCCACTGCAGTCCTTGTAGAAATTGTCGACAGGCCCACTGTAGTCCTGGTAGAGATTGTGGTATTGGTGGGCCACCAGAGATGCAGACCCACTGTAGTCCTTGTAGAGATGGCCAGCAGCCATTTGTTGTGACTGTGCGGGTGCACAATCCCCATTGAAGAGTCTTGCAGTTAATATAGCAAGTCCATAACCACCACTTGTGCACTCACAAAGTTTTTGGAATTGTCCTTAGAACCAGCAATGCTGTTATCCAGTCCCTTGCTGAATTATCAACACACGTGCAAACACTAACAGTCTCTACTTCTCACATATTGTCCATATACTATGACCAACAGAAAAGTGTGCAGTGAAATGTAATGTACAAGTTAATAATATGATGAACTGGTATCAATTACAATTTTATAACAATAGAATACAATTACAAAGGTACAAAACACATCATTAAAAACATAACAATATAGATAACATTTGTAGTACAGGCTTTACAACAGAATAGAAATAAACATATACATCAGTGTTACAGGAATTATAACATAAGTAAATACATAAAAGATCAGAATAACTTTTGAAACATCAACTTTACACATGAGCATTAAAACAAAACAGAATAAATAATGTCTAAGCATATTTACAAGGTAAATAACATATCATTAACGCCAATTATATTTGAGGATAACAGTATTCCTCATCATAGTGAATGTAGCTTAGTATTAGAAGAAGAAAAAATTCTATGAAACTACACAGAGACAGGAAGAAAACAAATACACAAGGGTACACAAACACATAGTGGGATAACACAAAAGGAAAGGACAGGGTTTGTTTTCAGTGTAACATTTGGTACTGCAGTCCATCCCAAAACTTCATTCCATAGATCTTTTGTCTTATTTCGATATTTGCTCCAGCCAAAAAATTCTATCCAAGCATGCTTTCTGTATTCTGTTCACACATTTCTTACCTCATTATTTATTTACCATTATCTTACCTCATCATTTATTTCCAAGAAAATCCTACCTAAACCTGTTGTCCCTAAACCATACTTTTTTGTTCATATCCTCTTTCAAAAATAGTTTTTCTCCACTGTGGACTACTTTTTTGGCCAAACTATTTTCTTATAGCTTCTTAATGCATTTCTTCCAATTCATCATAGTTAGTTTCTTACATAGTCTACCCCCTCTTAAGCTAACTTAAATCTACTGAGCTCAGATGCATAAACTACGGGACGAGGCAATGCAGCAGCACAAAACAATTAATACAAACAGCAATGACAAAAAAATGGAAATTGGTGAAGCAACAATATTACAACTAAGATAAGGCACTGTGCAGCAAACAAGAAAAATATATCAGTAGTAAAACTAGCTTAGAAGAGTAAGACAAATTAAAATTCAGTAGCACTATGCCTGGCAAACAGCAGCAGCAAATATAAAAAATATAAAAAATATAAAACTTATATCTATACATGACAAAGCTCGAGCAGAAAAAATATTACAGTAAAAATGGCCATGTTTAATACTTATGTCACATCTTAACACTAGAGTGATGCATCACAAGAACTTATTGTATAAAGAAATATTACCATGTACTTGAAACGAATATTATGTATGCAGTTACTGTTACTAGTCCCTTCTTATTGTTCTTTCCATTCCAAGAGCTCCTTTTTCGAAGAATGTGGATCATAAAATAATTATTTAATAGATCTGTTGACAGAAAGTGTTCACATTAGCAAATGCATTTAATTTTATTTTATGAAACCAATGCTGCAAGACACCTGGAAACCAGATATCAAATGAAATAAGCAACTATGTACAAAGTAAAGCATAAGAACATCATTCAGTAGTCATGAGGCATTTCATAAGTTAGTAGAAATTCTCTCAATTCTAGAGAAAGTCGCTTGTCATAATCAGGTGTGCAGATGTAAGCGTGTCGTATTTGCGGTGCTTTCTACAAAGGAATGTCAAAAGGGAGGATAATGGCCTCCCTTTTTTTTCTTTTCTACCTGTGCCTCTGAAAAGGCACGCACTCTAATGGCTTGTTCTCCAGGCATCTGACACAGCTGGGTGCCCACGACACATGTGCAGGTGGTCACTTAACTTTCTTATGGAAATATTTACGACAGCAGTTTCCGCTACAGTGACAGTCTCATATACAAAATATTTCACAGGTCAAGAATTTGCGTTGCAAATGTGTAGAAACAAAATCTTATGAATATAACAGTGTCCAAAAAATTTTCGCCGGCATTGTGATACATTCACGCAATTACACACATTTCATAACTCTTAAAGTACGATTCTTGGTTTCCAACATCCTTATTCATAAACCAGAGTCCCTAACCACTACTCATTATTCCTTACCTTATTACATATATACATATTCGTCGACACTTCTTCAATATTTCATCACAACAGATATGTAGCATAATCAAATAACTCATATAGCATCAGCTTATTGATCATAAACATACCGCAACAGCATAATACACATAGTCATCGTAATAATAACATCATAACACCTCAGTCAACTCTCAAAACCGTCGTAGCTTCCTCGAATAAAAAAAATTCTCTACTCATGTCAAAAGTGTCATCTGCCTCAAATGTACTTTAAAAATTGTGATCCCATACCAAATATATCATTCAAAGCTCTCATAATATCACAATGGGTCCAAAAAAATATGAACAGTTCACAAAGTACAGACAAAAAACAATTTCGTAAGTGTGAAGTTGCCCAACTGTGTAATGGCGTAAACATGTGTCACTGATGTAGTAAAAAAAAAAGTTTATCTCTCAGTTAAATGATCAGATAGCTGTGTAATTTATGTGTTAGAGGAATATGGTACCGATGTATAAAGTTGTATAAGCAAATACCATATTAGCTAGGGCTCCTTGTGCTTGCCAAACACATGGTACACAAAGTAGGCGTGTACCTCCCTGAGGATTAATGTAATTATACCCTCAGGTGTTACAGATTACAGCAATAGAATGAAATGTATCACGGAAAACTTTCTTTGTAATTCAAAAATCTTTAAAAATAAATGTTTTAAGTACAAAATTAATCACTCAAATACGTGTCCTGTAGCGCTAAATGTGCGTCTTGCTGTAAGATAATCTCTGTGGAAGTGTCGTAGTTATCGTCCTCCGAAAGCTAGGTTCTGCAGAAGCCAATGTACTTACCTCATGATAAAAAAAATTAAATGCTTTGGGTATAGATATCTTAGTTATTAAGCTTATTGCCGGGATAAAGAAAGTACTGTGCTGTAACGTATTGTTGTGCTACGGAAAAGGCTGTCTCATTGTAGCTATACCACAAAAGTTACTATTAAACATGTTTTACTTTCCAGAAGAATTCAGAAAAACTGTGCAGATATAAAACAGATACACCGCAAAAGCAACATTGTAAATTGTCACTCATTAGTAACGTCGTGATAAACTCGTGTAGCTGTCACATAAACTAACCACTGTCTCATCTGGTATCTCACAGAAAGTACCTTAAATCCAGAATGTATTTTCAAGTAAACCAAAATGTTGCATTAAAATCTCATTAGCAGTACTGGTAAATGTTCTAAGTATGTGAGCCTTATAGTCGTTACGTAATCGTGCAACTAACATGCAAGAATGTACACACACAATTACACTGTGTCGTCTGTTCGCAATAACAATGCATTCGTAATTTCTGTTGAAATAAGTTCTCTTGGTTCTTGACTGGATATTTAATTTCAAACATTGTTGCATATTAACAGATTCTAAGTCTGACGAAGCATACTAGAAATGTGAAGTGGAACGTTTTATGGCAAAGACAAAGTTAAAAAGCAGATTATCTTTCAATAAATGGTTTCACATGTGAAATGTGGTGTAGCCCTTTGCTCTTCCTAGTACGCAGAGTTTCAACTTGAATGCAATTATCATGCGGTATCCGTCGGTAAAGAATACTGGAATTTTTCTCAAGGTTAGCGTCTATGTTATTTTTCTCCGAGCCAGCCGGCGCACGCGGCTACCTGCGGTGCGAGTCATTGTCTGCTCCTCTGTTCGCGCGCGTCGTTATTCGGATTTGGAGGTCTAACTTCTACAAATTCACTGTGACGAGAATCCCGCCAGTTCTGATGCAGTTCAGGTCTGTCGTTACGATCATATCGTCTGTCGTCATGTCGGTAGATTCCATAGTTTCTTTCTTGTCGGTCACGTGGTGGAGAATTTCTCCCTGAGTCGTAACTGTGCGCTGGACCGTTGCATCTAAAGTTATTCTGTCTCCCTTGATAATAATTGTTTTGGTTCCCATATTGTCTGTTTCTCTGATTGTCTCTGTGATAGTCATTACCGCGGAGAGGTGATCTTTCCCTGTAATTATTACTACTCTGCCAACGGTTGTCATACAGGTGATGTCTGTTTTGGTCACGATTTGTGTTCTGAGAATAGCCTTGCCGTGTCCAGTTCTTATTTCTTTCATCGCGGAATTGCGACGGATGTGACCTGTAGTTGTTGTGTTCCTGTTTTCGCGTTACGCGATTGTCAGTGTCAATTTCTAGTTCTTGTAACAGTCCCTGAAAAGCTTCAATGTCGTCTTTGCAACGTCCTGCTAAAATAATATGTCGTAAATGTTCAGGCAGTTTGATTAAGCAAATGCGGATGAGTTCTGAGGGGCTGTATGGGTTTGACAGGTACTGATTCTTGTGCAACATATCTTCAAAATATTTCACAAGACTGGAAAATTCAGATTGTTCGAAATGTTTCATCATTATGATGCGATGTTTTACTCGGTCTTGTGTGGCTTGAGACCAATATGCTGAGAGGAAGGCATGGTAAAATTCTCCTTCACTGTGGCAATCGTGAATGACCGATCGCATACTTACAGCTGGTTTATTCTCTAAGTAGCCACACATAAATTCTAACCTGTGCTCTAATGACCAGTTAGGAGGGAAACAATGAGAGAATTGATGGAGCCACGCTTGTGGATGAATGTCGTTGGCAGAATTCTTAAACGTTTTGAATTTACGTGTAGTAATGAACAGCTTATAGTCAAAATCATCGTGTCGGCGAGTAGCATATCGGTCATTGTTACGTCGTGTTGGCGGTTCCATCCAAAATTCGGTGTACCTTGCCAATTTCTTTCATAATTACCGAAATGCCCTGTGTTATTATTTTGTGGCTTTTCCGTATTTCTATGTCCCTTTTCCCGCATTGGAGCACGAGTGTCCTCTGAAATACATAATTCTTGTATTACCTGTGTCAGCTGATCTTGTACTTCCCGGATTTCTCTTTGGTGTTGTGTATCAATTTGATTCAGATTTTGTTTCAGTTTCCTAATATGTTCGCACTCTTCTGTGTTATTAAAGACTACTGGTTTTGTGTCATTCAGATTATCATCTACCTTCGTAGATAAATTATTTAGCTGATCCGAAAGTTCAACTACTTTCTCTGATAATGAACTAATTTCCTCCATGTGTCTTTCTGAACCAATTTTCAGAGTATCTACTGTGTCCTTTAAGTTTTCTTGAGTTTTTGAAAGTTGCGTAACCAAATCGGTAGATGCAACTGAGTCAATTTTAGCTTGCAAGGTCTCATGATTTTCATGAACAATAGTTTGCAGTTCTTTTATGGCTGCTTCATGATTCTGTAATGCATTTTCATGACGCGCAAAAATAGGTTGGAAATGCTCACAAATTTGTGTTTTTACGTCAATACAGACTTTCTGACATTTCGATTCAATGTTATGTAACTCAGCAGTTAAATCTTCACGTGTTTGTTCGAGAGTTTGTTCCAATGAGTCTAACTTTTGAAGCTTTTACTGTGTTTGTCTCTGATTTTGTTCCATTGTGTGTAACTGTTGCTGTGTTTGTTTCTGATTTTGTTCCATTTTTTGCATTAATTGCAATAATAATGTATTAGTGTCTGGAATCTGTTTCTCTATGCTTTTTGGCAGTGCGTTTTCACCGGCAGCATTCACATTTTGACAAGCAGAAAATGTGTCTTGACTCATTTGAGAAAACGGTGAGGACCCAAAACCTAAGTCTACAGTATTTGCAATATTGTATTCTGTCATTTCGGATTCCTGAGGCGAGCTGTTGCCGACCGATCGATCGATAATGCTTCCCTGTTCACTACCTGTTTGACTGTCTACACCATTATTTGCCGCCCGCTCCATATCCCTATGCACAATTACCAAATTACTACTTCGAATATCTGTTAATTCACTACCCAGTGGTGCTGATAAGCTATGTTCGACGTCACTATCATTTCTCATTTTACTTTGGAGCCTAGTGTTACGTTTTTCACACGCCATTATTGTCACAATATTTCACACGATAACACAGAAAAGCACAATTTGAATAGCAAAAATAAGGGAACACATTAACATAGCACTGAAAATAATATGTAGTTAATTGCAAGCGCAGCTGCGAAATACTTGGTGCAAATCTACATGCATGCCACAACTGTTTTACAGTACAACAATGAAAGACTGCAACTACAAAGGAGATTCTCTCTACAATTACGCGCTAGCAATAAACAAAAGCTACACTAAATACACAAACTACAAGAAAAAATCAGAAGATTCCAGTGAGGTATCCTAGGCTAAGGGTCGACATATGTAAAGTCCCCTTAGAACAATTTATACAAGACTGTGCTTAAACTGACACACAATACTTTTAGCGCAACGCAATCTGACTTTCAATAATCCCTACAAAACAATGGCCCTGACTAACTTTAACCTATACCTTTCACAAATCACTTGCCTCACAAAAATCTTCGTTACTCGAACTACTGCAATACAGCGAGCGCCACTACTGCCAGCTAAATAAAAGATTCAAACTACAGAAGGCACTAACTACTGATAGGGATAGTTAGCAAATGAAAGATATTAATAGAGAACAAACAATGTATTTACCTTAATAGTCATAATATATATATATATAGCAGTTCATGACAAATTACAAAACTCCGCCATCTCTCTCCCCACATCCACCACTGCTGGCGGCTCACCTCCAACTGCGCAACGCTAAGCGCTGTTCACATCCAGCTGCCGCTGCCCAACACTACAATGGCAGACAACAATGCAAACTAGCCACAGGCTGCACACAGCACAGCCAGTGATTTTCATACAGAGCGCTACGTAACGTCGCCAATAAGAAAATATAAACAGCCTACTTACAGATGTTCACTCCTGTTACGAGCTTGTCAATATCAATAAAATTTACCAACAGCCGTGTATTTTAAGATATTATTTTATTTTATTGTGAAGGCAACCAGCTACGGCATTTTATTATGCCATCTTCTAACCCCATACCCATCTATCCAAGTAAACTAACTTTTCGTATAGCGCCATAAATCTCTGGATATTGTGAATTCAATCGTTATACAATTGCTTCATTCGAAGACCTCTTATGGGCGGTTACGAAGTGTAACAAAATTTTCCCACTCAGGATTAAGGAACGTGATCGGAAATTCGTGTATATGCAACCACTACATCCCTTACTACTCTTCCCTGATAAACTACACTGCTGTCAATTAAAATTGCAACATCACGACGGCGACGTACAACAAACGTAGAGGGGCGCCCGCAGACTGTGGTTCGCCCACTGACGACATGAGTACTACCACGGCGTCTTTTCTTACCAATAATGGATCTACGTACAGCAGGACGATGCGTGTATCCGCATGTACGAGACTTGGAGGAGTGCAAACTCTACCAGAGTCCACTCGTCATCGTGATATGGGCACAGCACGTGGTCTGGGCCACCATTGGCTGCATAGTACGATTACTTGTGCTTCGCGTAAGCTGTAATTTGGACAGGATCCGTTACATTCATGACGTATTAAGTCGTATAGCTGAGCCTCATCTGAGAGATCTTCGTTTTTTTTTTACCTTCTCAACAAGACATCACAATACCGCTTTTTGTATGTACTGTCCTGACATACATCGATACAGACCTTGTTGGACTGTTGCCATGGCAGCGCGTTCTCTAGATTTCGCATCCAGTGGAAGCATCTGGCCATCAACATTCTTCAGCCAGTATGGTTGATAACTCTGGCACGTAGTGACATCAGTAGTGAATAACATTCTTGTATTTCTCATTCAAGTTCAGTATGACTAGATACGGAACTACATTAGAGCCATTTGTGCTACAATAGGTGGCAGCCTATACAGCCTGGTAGGCTGTATACCCTGTACCCTACCAGCCTGTATACCCCAAAATCACCTACCAATCATCTATTCCTACTAAACTATAGGAACGACGAGAAAAGTTTCATTATTTGCCTTCCTTCCTGGGACTGCAATTTTAAAGGACGGCAGTGTAGCATTGATAAAGAAAATCGCGAAAAAAGCTGTAAATTTGTAAAACATAAAACAATGGGTGGACTTTGAAACTGTTGTTTCTTTGGTAGTGCTACACTTACTGTTTTGAGGAAACTAGAGCCTCCGTTTGTATAAGTTGAATGTACGTACACCAGACTACAGGGGATCTGGTCCAGGCTGAACAATGGCGAGCTGTGGCGTCACCAGATTCAGTAGGTGATCAGTACTCACAGCCATAGTCTATTTACCCGACGCCCGCGCGTGGGGATTCAGCGAACGCAGGAATGCGCATACAACGCAGGGGCCTAACTGTTCGTGTGTTCTGTTTCCGCGCTATAATGCCACCTTCCTAATGAAGACTAGCTACCAGAGTGGCTCATTTAGGAACAATTCTCTACCGTATTAATTCTGATACTGTGGCAGAGGATGGTGCGCTCACGCACTTAACTTGTTACGCTTAGTTTGTAATAGGTGACAAGTCAACCACAGTTGCACTGACAGTAACAGGTTTGAGTTCGGGAGCTGTAGAGGACCTTGATTGCTTTAGCTCGAAGAGACCAAGGTGATCAAATGTAACAAAATGAGTAGGAACGCTGCTGTCAACCCAGCTGAAATCGTAAGTGTAATAGTACTTTGCGTAGCTTGTTGACACTGGTCAGGTCTGTTAAAACAATAAACTGAATTCAAATTATTACCACTCGTGCTTATCTACATCTACATGGATACTCTCCAAATGACATTTAAGTGCCTGGCAGAGGGTTCATCGAGCCACCTTCACAATTCTCTATTATTCCAATGTCGTAAAGCGCGCGGGAAGAATGAACACATACATCTTTCCGTAGGAGCTCTGATTTCCCTTATTTTATCATGGTGATCGTTCCTTCCTATGTAGGTCGGTGTCAACAAAATATTATCGCATTCGGAGGAGAAACTTGGTGATTGGAATTTCGTGAGAAGATTCCGTCACAGCGAAAAACGCCTTTCTTTTAATGATGTCCATCCCAAATCCTGCATCATTTCTGTGACACTCTCTCCGATATTTCGCGATAATACAAAGCATGCTGCCTTTCTTTGAACTTTTTCTATGTACTCAGTCAGTCCTGTCTGTTAAGGATCCCACACCGCTCAACAGTATTCTAAAAGTGGACGGACAAGCGTAGTGTAGGTAGTCTTCTTACAATTAGTAGGTCTGTCACATTTTCTAAGTGTCCTGCCAATAAAACCCAGTCTTTGATTAGCCTTTCCCACAACATTTTCTGTGTGTTCCTTCCAATTTAAATTGTTCGTAATTGTAATGCCTAGGTATTTAGTTGAATTTACGGCTTTTAGCTTAGACTGATTTATCGTGTAACCGAAGTTTAACGCGTTCCTTTTAGCACTCATGTGGATGACCTCACACTTTTCGTTATTGAAGGTCAACTGCCACTTTTCGCACCATTCCGATATTTCTTCTAAATCGTTTTGCAGTTTTATTTGATCTTCTTATGACTTTATTAGTCGATAAACGACAGCGTCATCTGCAAAAAACCGAAGACGGCTGCTCAGATTGTACTGTTTGGTTAAAGAGTTTGTGTGTTCCTCTTTGACTAAAATCGGATGAATTCAGTGGCTGAAATAGATATATATTATTGTAGAATACAGTAGAAATGGGAGTTAGAAGTAATTTGCTTTCTGCACATAAGGTTCAGAAGGTGTTGCAGCTGTGTAATGTATTTCTTTTCTTAGCTGCTCTGACTTGTTACTCACTTCAACCAAGTCCTTTTTAGTTAATGTGGAGTCGTTTAAAAAGAGAGATACAAGGGTAAAGTTGGTACCTCGGAACGGAACCACAAATAAGCACTGCTGCCGTCGGACCCATAGACGAATGAGAGACGTCGGCGCAGACACGTCCTCAAGTGCTCCAAACGCCACCGCTCCAGAATACTTGCTCCAGAGCGGAGTGCCGCTCACCCTAGTCTCCAACCGTGTGGGTGTTGTGTTAGACAGAACAACGTAGCAAATTTCATACTCAGTTATACCTTGAAAGAGAAGACTACTATTTTATACTGTATTAAGTGATAAGACAGTATTCAATGAAAGCAACAAATACACATGACATTCTTGTGAACATGAATTTCAAACGTCCCCTTAGAAAAATTTTTGAATTACTGTGTTGATAAACCTCTTACATTATTTGATTTTCAAACAGCTGAGCAGAACTGAACATGGTCAGACATTTCGCTCTTTACTTATTCTGATCAACACTAAACTGACACAATATTTTTAGCGCAACGCAATCTTTCAATAATCCCTACAAAAGAATGGCCCTGACTAACAATAACCTATACCTTTCATTAATCACTTACCTCACAAGAATCTTCGTTACTCGAACTACTGCAATACAGCGAGCGCCAATACTGCCAGCTAAATAAAAGATTATAACTACTGAAGGCACTAACTACTGATAGGCATAGTTCGCAAATGAAAGATTTTGATAGAGAACAAACAATGTGTTTACCTTAATAGTGTTCTGAAGTCATAATATATATCAGTTCATGACATCCAGTCACAAATTTACTGTCTCTGATGGACACACGTCCAGATCATCCGCTCTCAAAACTCCGTCATCTCTCTCCCCACATCCACCACTGCTAGCGGCTCAGCTCCAACTGCCCAAAGCTACGTGCTGTTCACATCCAGCTGCCGAATACTACAATAGCAAATAGTCCAACGATGCAAACCAGCCACAGACTGCACACAGCACAGCCAGTGATTTTGATATAGAGCGCTACGTGGCGTTACCGACATAAAAACCTAAACAGCTCACTTTCAAATTGTTTCAGAATTAAGAATTTTATTTCATTCAAGTTATAATATAGTCATCTAATAAATTGTGTGTGCTGTAGTATCAACACGGCCTCCTCCAGAAGTAAATTTAAGTGCTTTTCGTCCTGCACAGCACTTAAGGTTCCAAAGATATTTTAAGTGTTTTTACAATGAAATGAATACCGTTAACTGTATACAGCCGTTGATATAAGTCAACGGGAGAGTTGAAAATGTGTACTCCGACTGAGACTCTAACCCGAGATCGCCTGCTTACATGGCAGACGCTCTATGCACCTGAGCCACCGAGGACACAGATAATAGTGCGACAGCAGGGACTTATCTTTGGCACGCCTCCCGTAAGACCCACATTCGCAACTTACTGTCCCGAACCGTATTCATAGTGCCCCGGCCCATCATACTCATTACTGCCGGCTTTACCGCCGATTCCCGTAAGAGTTCGGACACTGTTTGTACATCCGCACAGAAGAAGATGGTCAAATGGCCAGTGAGCCTTAACTACATATGTATGAAGATGGTATCTGTTCTATCGGACATGTCCGAAAGAACAGATACCACGTTTATATAAAGTGTTTTTACCACCAAAACCAGCCCACTCCCGCTTACGTCTAACGAGATTGCTGTGGAGAAAAGATCTAAAGAGAAACCGATTTTCCTTCTATGGACCATAAACGGTACTTTAACTTGTGTTTTAGCTATAACTTAACTACGGTACCGTGAGATTTCTGGGTCCCATATCGTACGATTGATGGGAATTGACTCACTAAGATTCATGAGTTCATATACGTTTCGGAATAACTCTTTTACCTCACTCAGATTACACTTCAAAATAATATTCTTAAGCATAACATAATGAAGTCGAGGAAGTTGAACAGTTCTCTGAAATAAAAGACAATATTAGCCCTTGACTAGTCCGCCCCCGGTAAGTGAATGGTCAGCGTGTCAGATTGTCAATCCTCTGGGCCTGGGTTCGATTACGGCTGGGTCGGGGAATTTTCTCCGCCAAGGGACTGGGTGTTGTGCTGTCCTCATTATCATCCTATCATCCTCATCGACTGCAGGTCGCCGAAGTGGCATCAAATTGAAAGACAGGCACCCGGCGAACAGTCTGCCCGACGAGAGGCCCTTGCCATACAAATTTAAAAAAAAAAAATAAAAAAAAGACTTGACTCACTTATTGTCACCTCGTCGATTATAAGACGTGAACACACGTTTCAGTTCTGCACATGCACACGTTGACAACCGCGCACTATCTGTAAGCGATGTGTACAGACTTTGCACGGTCTCGAGCGTAGTAGATACTGTGATGAAGCGCTGCTCGTGGCCGCATTGTGGCTCGTCTGACGAGGTGCTGACTGGTAAGCGTCCAACAGCGGATCTCAGCGTCCTCAGGCCACCATCTGGTCACCACTTGATGCGTTTATAGGTTTCTCAGCCATTTTTGAGTCCTGCCACGAAGTCGTTCTTCGGTTCACTGGTTGCTACAGCTGCTGGCCCGCTCAAATTCGGACTTACACGGTTCACCTGCACTGTGATACAGCGAAATGGCAACTGGATTCTTAATTTAACTATGGAAATGATTTCAGGGACTATATATGGTCCTTTCCAATGCAATTTAAACTTCTGGACGTCGCCCTTCTTCAGTACTAAATTGCTCAAACAAACTAAGTCTGTAATGTAATATTTACGTATAACAACTCCGCGGTCATGGCGGCGTGCAGGAGAAATTTATACCCCTTATACCCTTCACGTGCTTCCATGCTTCATGTAGTTCGCTAAGTTCCTGTCGTGTTCATTGTTGTTACCTCTTGCTGATGTTGCGAAGTCAAGCGGCAGGTCATCCGCCTGCTATAGAAGATTTTGTAAGGGCTGAGTTGCATGCTGGTGTGGACTATCGTCTTGTAAGCACTGTTTACGTATTATACGTAGGTGTCCCACGAATCATGCTTACTGCCAACATAGTGACAATATTTTAATGAGAGTTTGATGAACTCCTTCCACTCAGCATCCCCATAGCGTTGAGCTGGCATTGTCCTGCTGTCAATCTTCAGTAACCTGCACACTTTCTGTAGTAAGTCGGAAATAAAATTGACACCTTGATCGCTAATTATAGAAGAAAGTGAATCATATTTCAGAACCCAGTCTTTACCAAACACAAGTGCCACAGTCTCGGCTCTTTGGTCTATAATAGCTGTCATTTATAGATATCTCGGGAAACGATCCAGAACAGTCATATTTCGGTTTTTCTGGGGGATATGCAACATCAAGACTTACCCCTTCAAAATGTGTGTTCGTTTCTGGCAGTTCTTGCAGGATGCTACATAAGTCACAATGTGAAACTTAACTATAAGCATCGGCTTCCTAGTTTGACCAGATATAGATTTATGCTGTTTATAGGTTACTTGCTCTTTTGCCAATGTGGAACACTAGTGGCAAAAGCTGTTTCTGGGACAAATAATTTATTCAAACTGGCGGCTGTGTTTTCCCCACACCCCCTATGATGTCACACCCCCTCCACCGCCCTGGAAATCACGGGAAAAGGTCAATTGGGCTAGCTCCACTAACATAACTTCTCCCTCCCCCCTTCCCCTTCCTATGACATCAGCCCTGGAAATGATGGGAAGCAGTCTCTGTCGAGCTGCCAGAGAGGATGGTTAGGTTAGTGTACTTTATTTATTTTTGATGGGAAACTGTAGTACAGATGGCTTCTAATTATACATCTATATGCATAGTGCTACACAACGAGTGCCTAAATTCGGAGTATGGCTCAAAATTGTAGATTTCACCAAGTTGTGTTATCCTGTTAGAGAAAAATTCACAATGCCACTAAAACCAGTAGCAGGCTTACTCATTATAAATAGTGATTCTACATACGACGCTCCCTTCACCTACAAGGCAAAATAAATATCTCTGTTCCACTAGTTAACTGGCGGTAAAAAGACGCAGTCTAAAATGATAACTGAAACAACCCCCAGAACTGGTATACATATAGAAATTATGGAGAAACGAGAACTGCAGTGATGTTAAAGAAATTGGACTGCACATAGCTGCTACTGATAATAACACAGTGCTAAAAAAAAAAACGACTGCGCAAAGAGTAACACCACTTCATCTGTAAATTACAGCCATGTAAATTGCCGCGTGCTTGCACAGCAGAGGTTGAATGCTACTACTACACAAGATGCTCATAATCGCGTATTTAATGCACAGTGTGGCTGCCTCGGGGTAACGCATCGTGCTAGGGTCATGGTGTGGATCGCTCGATGCCCTGCGTGTGTTTGAAGCCTGTAGACTGCCGGCCGGGGTGGCCGAGCGGTTCTAGGCGCTACAGTCTGGAACCACACGACCGCTACGGTCGCAGGTTCGAATCCTGCCTCGGGCATCGATGTGTGTGATGTCCTTAGGTTAGTTAGGTTTAAGTAGTTCTAAGTTCTAGGGGATTGATGACCTCAGAAGTTAAGTCCCATAGTGCTCAGAGACAGTAGACTAACCACCAAGTGGGCTGCCGACAGTCGCGCTATCTGACGGTAGCCACCGGAACTATTGTGCTACACTCCAATTGGTCCCACGTGAGATGTCATGTGGAGTCCTGTTATGATTTCACACTAGTGATATGGTCCATTCTGCAGGATCCAAACAAAAATATACACCCAGCTTTAAGTGTACAGGTGGACGAGAGAAAACAGAAGCCGTTGCCAGTCTAGAGCAATAGCATACTTTCGCAACAGCGTGTGTATGTGTGTGTGTGTGTGTGTGCGTGCGTGTGTGTGTGGTACGCAGCCAGCGGTCCTCTCTGTTCGTAAATAACGGACTACGTCGAACATTTCCACAGACGAAGTCCTTCCTGAGATACGACGCTCTAACATCCCTATTGTCAAAACTTTCAACAGCATTCTCCAACAATATAGCTATTCCAGAGCATTCATCCGTTAAACTTTTCATCAGATGGAGAGAGAGAGAGAGAGAGGTAATACCTGTCAAAGCGAAACAATTCTTCAGAAACAAAGTTCCTGTCTAGAATATCTCACGAACGCTGAGGGAAATTCAAACACCGAAAGGGTTCTGGACGTACCCCAACTTCTTCACCCAGCTGTCTTCACTGTCCTAAGCTGAGAGTCTGCACTGCGCCACCTGTAAGTCACGAGTCTCAGTGCTGGCACCATTAGGCCGTTTCAAAAGACAGTGGAATTTGTGGCACAGTTCTACAGACGGTAAAACTGCGAAAGAAAACAGTACACCATTCTGCTTGGGAGAAAAAAAGACACCAACGTGTTAATAACAATCATGAAACATACATCACTATCCAATAGAAGCATAGAATACTGCATCCCACAATTGTGCGTGCTTTTATGAAATGGAACAGGACCGCTAAACACTGTGCGAGCAATCATCGGCGCTGTCCGCAGCTGAATTGGGTACCTTGTAATGAATCACGAGCCCAGTAAAAGGACCCGCAAGATAGTGCGAGAGAGACTTGTCTCACTCTGACAAGCAAGTGTCGCGCCACGGATCACACCACCTTACAGTCGAACAAGGGATTTTCCCCCAAGAAAAGATGATATTTGCTTTATCAATCATGAATTAATTTACTGATATCAGCTGTAATATCCGATATTACACACCAAAAAACGATGATGTTTGCGGCAGTTTTATGCTGAAATCACCGAGCAGCATATGAAAATTCTCATGTATTTTTCATATGGTTTGCCATTTACATGACTGCTCGTGATATCAACCACATAGCAGCGAGCTACCAATCGCCTGCACAGTATGATTATGAAGATGAAGGGTGGAAATTATGTCTTTAGAGAGCCGAAACGTCAATGTGGCATGTGTTGCAACTCATTGAGTAACCAGAAATGTATCTCGTCTGCGAAAATTTTTACGTGAAAAGTCGAAAATAGAGGAAACTGTTAGTTCTACTCGTACGTTTCTTTATAACGAATACCGATACCAATAATTTTACAGATTGCAGATCATCCTTGTACTTCACAAAGTTAACTAAGATTTCAAGCCGGCCGCTGTGGCCGAGCGGTTCTAGGCGCTTCAGTCCGCAACCGCACTGCTGCTACGGTCGCAGGGTCGAATCCTGCCTCGGGCTTGGATGTGTGTGATATCCTTAGGTTAGTTAGGTTTAAGTAGTTCTAAGTTCTAGGGGACTGATAACTTCAGTGCTCAGAGCCATTTGAACCATTTTGATTAATTCTATGCCGCTATTCCTCCTGGACAATTGGTTAATTTTATCGTCAATAGGACAATCAATGTCAGGGTGAGTGTTCAGTACAGCGGGTGGCAATGCGGGCGGCCCGGCAAGGTTAACAGTGGTGTGCTTTCAAATGTTCTGGCTATGCCAGCACTGTCTGAAAGTGATCCTCGGCTAAGTAAAATCAGGCTTACCTAGGAAAAACATTAGGCTGGTCAAAGCTATTCTGTGACGCTTCTCACTGCTGATACCTGTACTTCTTCCCGATATCTATACCTGGTTGCAACTTTTAGCACTGAAATATGGTCTGCTGTGCAAATTCCCGTTCGACAGATTTAGTATTACGCGTTAAACGAATGTTATTTCATGTTAAGGTTTTATAGAATAGTTTTCTACACCCTCCAGCTAGTGTGCCAGACTGGTCAACGCTGCTCTTTGACACTTCTCACTGCTGATACCTTCATATTTATTTCCGCCAGGAACTTTTATAGTGTGTTGTTCATTGGAATTGGTATCACGCGAGAGGTGTTCACAGAAAGTTGCATTGGTGTATAAGCTAGTCCATAGGAATTTGAGGATGGAGTTCACTCAAAAATCCTTCCCAAACGCTCTTACGGATCGCACGCAGCCTGCCGGCGTGGCCGAGCGGTTCTAGGTGCTACAGTCTGGAACCGCGCGGCCGCTACGTTCGCAGGTTCGAATCCTGCCTCGTGTGACGTCCTTAGGTTAGTTAGGTTTAAGTAGTCCTAAGTTCTAGGGGACTGATGGCCTCAGTAGTTAAGTCCCATAGTGCTCAGAGCCATTTGAACCATTTTTTTTCTTTATCGCTCGCAAAGACAACACAGCTAATGTTTGCAGAGTTGCCCAGGCCGAATCCACCGTGGCGGCCAACGAGCGTGGTCTCAACTGCCTGGTAAGACAGCACGCGGAGTCCTGTTATGATTTCACAAAAGTGACGTGGTCCATTCTGCAGGATCCAAACATAAATACGCACTCAGCCTAAAGCGATAGAGCAACCAGAAGCTGTCGCTGAACTAGAATAGCAGCATACTTTCCCAACACAACACCCATGTGTGTGTGTGTGTGTGTGTGTGTGTGTGTGTGTGTGTGTGTGTTTCTGTGTGTGGTATGCAGCCAGTAGTCTTCTCTGTTCGCAAATAACGGACCCTGTCCTTCCTGACATACAGCTCTCCAACTTCCCCTGTAGTCAAAACTTTCAATAGCAGCTTCCAGTAATAAGATCAGTTCCAGAGCATTTTGCCGTTGATATTAAAAACTTTCTCAGCAGAGAGAGAAGGTAATATCTGTCGAAACCGAACAGTTCCTCATAAACAAAATTCCTGTCTAGAATATTTCACGAACATTAAGTGTTACGGCTTCGAAGGCATTCCTGAGCGCTGAGGGGAAATTCTGTCTGCAAATCGAAACATGCCTGCTTTGTAAAAACCAGCTTCCAGTAATACAGTTATTCACAGAGCATTCTGCCGTTCATACTAAAAACTTTCTCAGCAGAGAGAGAAGGTAATACCTGTCGAAACCAAATAGTTCCTCATAAGCAAAATTCCTGTCTAGAATATCTCACGAACCATTAAGTGTTATGGCTTCGAAGGCATTCCTGAGCGCTGAGGGGAAATTCTGTCTGCAAATCGAAACATGCCTGCCTTGTAAAAAATAGCAAAATACGTGTCCGCTGACCACACCTTTCAAGATGTATACCCCCACTTCGTATTCATAGTGACTGAGCAACCACACATCACCACATCGCTAAAGTATCGTGAAAATCTTGTATGACAGTATGTCATAAACTGTATTTTATTTCTATGACTACTACGCTAGAAATGTGACAGTCTAATGGCGTCAGAGTATTCATTGTCAGCAGAATCTTTAGCGAGAAATAAACCACCTATCTTTTCAGATGGAGCAAACCTCCTTAATACGAATCTGGCAATACACTTTACCTTGTGGCAACAACCTCACACCGCCGTGCATAATTTGGAGCTACTGCAAGAGTAGGGATAGATTCGGAACTCAATCACAACATTTCTCATTTTTTTACTTCCACGCACAGTTCGTTAGTGAACCGATGATGATACTCGTACTTCATTCCATCGAGAGCGGAGTATGTCTACACGGCTGGTACACAATGCAATTTTTTTTAAAAGAAAACCCAGTACTTACATGCTTATCCAACTGTCGTACATAGAGAGCCAAATAACAACTAGTACAAGCAGGAACAAATCAATGTCAATGTTTCTTCCGGCAACAGCAGTCATCTTACTACCTTTTACACTTCGATCCGACTTGTAGCACAACAGCCCCTAGTTGACATACCAAGGGGATTTGCGGTCGCTCGCCTCCTAAACAGTCATTTCTTAGAGGGTGGACCTCATTCCGCTTAAACATGGGTGAAAATTAATTTGGGCACTACATATTCTTCTGCTTTAGCTCTCCGAGTTGTTAGTTCCTAGTACTTGGGTTGGTTTCCTTATAACTCCAGCAAATGAATCAGAACCCGACATATGCATTCTACTTCATCTCGCTCCATATGCTTACTGCTAAGCATTTTACGGTCGTTAACGCTTTAGATGACAGTGTACGGGATTTCTAGCCCAATTAATGTGCAATAGATGTTGGTATATATAGGTCAACAACCAACTCCACCGTCTTCCCGCCTACCTGCAGACAACTCCATCACCTGCGAACATCCCATAACTAGGACAAGTACACTGCAGGCGAATGTACAGTGCAAGGTGGAGGGCACATCACAGAGTATTATCGATTACCTTTCTATCCCAATCTCACACTCTGATCGGGTAAAAAATTGCCTATGTACATTAACACGTATCCTAATACACCCCTATGTTTCTGGAAGAAATACGTCGTCTTTGCCAGAGATTCTTTTTCCCGTCACATATTCGAACGGAACACGCCAACCTATACGAGCTTAGCAACATCTATACGATACTTTTTCTTCACACGTAAGTCATGTAACACAAGCAGGTGTGGGCTCACGTGGTTGCTAGACAGCATCTATGCATTGCTGAGCACTCGTATCGATGTTACTGTTCACCAGAGCATATCATTTACCCACAAAATTTGTCTATGCATGTTAATATCGGGAAAGCAGCTGACAATGACCTCATAGTTATAGTGCAAATTGAGAAAGTATACTACGGTACGGAGGTGGGGCTCGTTCAAATAGAACAGAGGAAGCTGTGAGGTAAACTGACCTATATATCAAGCAACAGTTGACGGGCTAAGTACGACACAATCAGTCTCGGCATTCTTGTCTTCAACAGCAGCAGTATCAGTGGAGCAATTACTCAATGTGCTTCATGTTGCTACGTTAAAATCTACGGCTCTAGAGAGATACATCACAGGACGTATACCTAAAGCATCAATGTACCTTGAACACACATGGTCTACAGGAAGTGAAGATAGCGGGAACATTGAGATGAAGATGTGTCCTCGTGATTTCGGTCACTCAATCATTATAAGATCAACGAAAGTTCATAGCAAGATGGTGTACCTACTCCAACAGGTGTTGCATGCAATATATATGGAATTCAAAGCATACAAAAAAAAGTTGTTACCGAAAAAGTGTCGGATAGTTTCTAAACGTCAGTCAGTGCTATTAAGTACTGTGATGTTATGCGTGGTACTCCCTCCAACCATTTACAAACGTTCCATTGAAACTAGAGTCTTCCATGCCGTATACAAGGTTTCCCATTTATCTTTACCACCCTAAATAACTGTTTGTCCAGATGCAAATTACAAAATGTTTCAAGCAAATGGTCTTTAGCCGTCAGGGGGACATCAATCAGCATGATTGCCTTCATTGTAGCTTTATTTTTTTACAAAGATATGAACAGTGGTATGACTTTTTTAAATGACATCTTGTATTTTTTATTCGGTAATTCATTTCCTCTCCTAAAGACCTATTCAAAAATGTATCACAGTTTACCATTCACTGAAACACAACGTTATTAATGACATAACACAACACTGACCTTGAACCCTGAATCACAAACTCGTCCACTTGCTGGAGTTGTCAGAAAACATATGACAACCAAGTAACAACATAACACAAAATTGACTTTCACTCTCCTGTACCATTGTCCAAAAGCATAACATTCAAACGTGCTCAAAGTGGTGACTCTGGACAACTATACACTGGTGCACTCGTTGAATGAAAGAATTATTTACTGCTTCCAGTGTTGCCTGCTGAACAGAATTACAAGCAAGCACGATATGTTCCTGCATGTCCTCTGGAGCTGTTGGAATATCGCGATAGATAACGTCTTCAATGTATCCCCAAAGAAAAAGTTACAGAGGATTTAAATCAGGAGACCTGGCAGGCCAAGTAACTGTTCCTCCTCGACCAATCCGTCTGGCAGGATACCTTCTGTTCAGAACACGACGTGCACGCAAGGCACTATGTGCTGGACATCCATCATGTCGAGACCACATAAGCATTCTGGTTCTTAGCGACACTTCATCCAGAAGAGGAGGAAGAATTCGTCTCAGGAAGTTGGCATACGTTGTGCTGTTTAGACTACCGTTGATGAAATAAGGGCCCATAATTGTAGTACCAAGCATCCCAAACCAGACGTTAACTCTCCATTGACGCTGATGTTCCACCTGTCTAAGCCATCGTGAGTTGTCGCTGGACCAACATGCATGTTCCTTGTATTCACCTGTCCTATGTTTGAGAAGGAACATTCATCGGTAAATAGAACGTTGGTGAAGAAGTTCGCAATGGCGAGGATTTGCTGCTGTGCCCACTGACAGAAATCATTCCCATGCAATTCTTGATGTAGATGTACATGATAAGGATGGAACCGGTGAGATGTAAGAATACGATGTACACTGGTTTTAGGAATACCAGTCTCGTGTTCAGCTGTCTTGTGTTCACATGTGGATTCATAGCGACGGAAGCGAGCACAGTAACTTCGGCAGCTTCGTCTGTGCGAGTGCTACGACGATTGCGTTGTTGTGGGTTGAAACTTCCAGTTTCCTGAAACGTCGCAAAAAGACGAGAAAAAATTCGTCGGGAAGGTGGGTTCTTGTCAGGATATCGCTCTCTCTACAATTCCGCTGCCTGCGTAGCATTTCGCCTACCTTCAACAACAACAATAAAAGAAACGTTATGTCGATGCAGTTTGTTGAAAAGACAGCCTTTATTGTATGCCTACTCTACGGAACAGTATCTGGAAGGACTAAATTACTGTAGTAAATGTACCTGTACATAAGAAAACGGTATTGCAATTACTGTTCTGCTAACTTGCAATTCTACCTTCTCTTCGTTGGTGTACATTCTACTCACACTGCTCTTCAGCTAACGATGGTTGACGAAATGACGAATGTGCATACTACATATATTTACAATTGTACCCTGTGAACGTCAGCACTTGGATGTGTTCCATTACCCTGAGTACCTGCACTAAGCGCTGGGAGCGACAGCGTCAATGTTGTGTTATGTAATTAATAACGTTGAGTTTCAGTGAATGGTAAACAGTGATACATTTTTGAATAGGTCTTTAAGAGAGGAAATGAATTACCGAATAAAAAATACAGGGCGCCATTTTAAAAAGTCATAACGCTCTTCATATCTTTGTAAAAACAAAGCTACAACGATAGCAATCATGCTGATTGATGTCCCCCTGGCGGCTAAATAACATTTGCTTGAAACATTTTGTAATTTGCATCTGGACAAACAGTTATTTAGGGTGGTATAGATAAATGGGGCATCCTGTGTATGCACATAGATGCCATCCTTATTTCGAAATGTAATCTGCTTACGATGAAAAATACAGCCCATCTAGTGACTCAATGGAATCAGATGTCTGTAACATAATTATCAAGATCTGTCAGGGCTATTTAAGTGCTCCGTATGGAACTCCCTCCCACTATTGGCAAATCTGCCGTTTAAACTAGTCATTCATGCCATATTCATGCTTATGTAATGTAATTTCCTTATGAAGACAAAAAATACCCGTCAATTGAGAAGTGCGATGGAATGACATGCAATTAACATCTCTCAGGGCTTGTGTAGTACTCCCTCCAGCCACTAACAAATGTTCCATAAAAACTGGAGTCTCCCATGTCACATACATGCATATAGACTTTATTCTAATTCCCAAATGTAATTTTCTTACAAAGAAAAAGTATCCAATAATCCGGCGGTGCATTGGCATCAGTTGCACACACCATAGGCCCCAGACGACTGTCAGGGCTATATAAGTACAGTGACGCTGTGTAAGGTACTCCCTTCCATAATTAATAAACGTTCCATTAAAGCTACAGTCTTCTGCCCAGTATACACCCCACACTGATTTTTGGAATGATTTTACGTATCCCTAGCAGGTATTATCCTGTTGTTCACAAGGCAAGAATGTTGGTGGTTTTTTGAAGCCAGAACGCTTAACAGTTCTTGAGATGTTCTAGACAGGAAATTTATTTATGAGGAACTGCTTGGTTTCGACCTGTATTACATCTCTCTCTCTCTATCTCTCTGCTGAGAAAACTTTTCAACATTCACAGTATAACAGTATTACTGTAAGCTGCTGCTGAAAGTTTTGACAATGGGGAGGTTAGAAAGCTGTATCTCAGGAATGACAGAGTCCGTTATTTACAAATGGAGAAGACCACTGGCTGTATACCACACACACACACACACACACACACACACACACACACACACACACACAGAAGCATCCTACTGTTCTAGATCAGTGAGAGCTTCTGATAGCTCTCGTCCATCAATAAATATCAGGCTTAATGAA
Source organism: Schistocerca cancellata (assembly GCF_023864275.1). Taxonomy (NCBI): domain Eukaryota; kingdom Metazoa; phylum Arthropoda; class Insecta; order Orthoptera; family Acrididae; genus Schistocerca; species Schistocerca cancellata. The sequence goes on from NC_064631.1 coordinate 174,051,263, forward strand.
TATTTGTGTCTGGATCCTGCAGAATGGACCACATCATTCTTGGAAAATCATAATAGAATTCCGCATGCCGTCTCACCAGACAGTTGAAACAACACTTGCCAACCACTGATGTTGACTCGGTCTGGGCAGTTCCACACATGTTCGTTGTGTAATCCTTGCACACAGTTAGAAACCACGTGTAAGAAGGATTTTTGAGTGAACACCGTCATCAAATTCATGTGGACTAGGTTATACACCATTGCAGCGTTCTTGTCATTTTGTCGAAAGCAGTGTTGTGAAAATTTCTCATAATTAACGGCAGACCATAAACGTTTCCAGTGGAAATACACAACTGGCCATTAAAATGACTACACCACGAAGATGACGTGCTACAGACGCGAAATTTAACCGACAGGAAGAAGATGTTGTGATATGCAAATGATTAGCTTCACACAAGGTTGGCGCCGGTGGCGACACCTATAACGTGCTGACATGAGCAAAGTTTCCAACCGATTTCTCATACACAAACAGCAGTTGACCGGCGTTGCCTGGTGCAACGTTGTTGTGATGCCTCGTGTAAGGAGGAGAAATGCGTACCATCACGTTTCCGACTATGATAAAGGCCGGATTGTAGCCTATCGCGATTGCGGTTTATCGTATCGCGACATTGCTGCTAGCGTTGGTCGAGATCCAATGACTGTTAGCAGAATATGGAATCGGTGGGTTCAGGAGGGTAATACGGAACGCCGTGCTGGATCCCAACGGCCTCGTATTACTATCAGTCGAGATGACAGGCATCTTATCCGCATGGCCGTAACGGATCTTGCAGCCACGTCTGGATATCTGAGTCAACAGATGCGGACGTTTGCAAGACAACAACCATCTGCACGAAACGTTTGACGACGTTTGCAGCAGCATGGACTATCAGCTCGGAGACCATGGCTGCGGTTACCCTTGACGCTGCATCACAGACAGGAGCGCCTGTGATGGTGTACTCAACGACGAACCTGGGTGTACGAATGGCAAAACGTCATTTTTTCGGATAAATCCTGGTTCTGTTTACAGTATCATGGTGGTCGCATCCGTGTTTGGCGACATCGCGGTGAACACACATTGGAATCGTGTATTCGTCATCGCCATACTGGCGTATCACCCGGCGTGATGGTATGGGGTGCCATTGGTTACACGTCTCGGTCACCTCTTGTTCGCATTGACGGCCCTTTGAACAGTGGACGTTACATTTCAGATGCGTTACAACTCTTGGCTCTACCCTTCATTCGATCCCTGCGAAACCCTACATTTCAGTAGGATAATGCACGACCGCATGTTGCAGGTCCTGTATGGGCCTTTCTGGATACAGAAAATGTTCGACTGCTGCCCTGGCCAGCACATTCTCCAGATCTCTCACCAATTGAAAACGTCTGGTCAATGGTGGCCGAGCAACTGGCTCGTCACAATTCGCCAGTCACTACTCTTGATGAACTGTGGTATCGTGTTGAAGCTGCATGGGCGGCTGTACGTGTACACGCCATCCAAGCTCTGTTTGACTCAATGCCCAGGCGTATAACGGCCGTTATTACGGCCAGAGGTGGTTGTTCTGGGTACTGATTTATCAGGATCTATGCACCCAAATTGCGTGAAAATGTAATCACATGTCAGTTCTAGTATAATATATTTGTCCAATGAATAACCGTTTATCATCTGCATTTCTTCTTGGTGTAGCAATTTTAATGGCCAGTAGTGTAGGTACGAAGATATCACCAGCGTAAATAGTCAAAGAGTAGATTTATCCGGTCTGGCACACTCGCTGAAGAATACAGTGAAACTGTTCTGTAAATCTTAACATGAAGTAACACTCGCTTAACAACTAATACTAAATCGGCGAAGGGAATACGCACAGGAGACCATATTTCAGAGCACAGTGTTGCCACCAGGTATAGATATGAGGAAGGAAGAGAGGTATCACCAGTGACAAGTATCAGATAGTAGCTTTGACGAGCCTAATGATTTTCCTAATTGAGTCTGATTTTACATAGCCGAGGACTTCTGTCAGAGAGAACATTTGAAAGTACACCACTGTTGACCGTTCAGTTCTCCATCCTTGACGAATAGTCAGATATTTCGTATTGTTGCAGAGGGCCCAGTCTTTCCGAGAAATACGTTTAACCACTTGCAGGGAGCGTCCTGTTTCGGAGTTTTGTATCCATCTCTGACTGATTTCTGCCGACCTGAAACAGAATCTGTTTGTTCTGTTGTGGGGTATTCTGCCATTATACACATTTCCTGTCTTTATTTGGTTCAAACAACATCGACTGCGATGTCTTGTTTGCATCGAGATAGAAACACCAGTATAAGAGACATTTGCTGATTCCTTAGGCATAAGAAACACATACGATTATGAATATTAAAAGCTTAGTTGACTCTGTACAATACAAGGATGATCTGGAATCTGTTAAATCATTAGCACCGGTGTTTGATAAAGAAGAATACGAGCGAAATCCCAGTCTCCTCTATTCTCGAGTTTTCACGTAAAAATCTTTGCAGACGAAATACGTTTCTGGTTACTCAATGGCTTTCATCCGACGCTTAATTTCCACTGTACTGTGCGGCCTTCGGTAGCACGCTGCTATGTTTCTGATATCGAGAACAGTCACGTAAATGGTGTGATATTCAGGCAATCATGTGGAAACATGTGTAATTCTGAGAGTTTTCATATGCTACTCGATGATTTCAGTATAAAAGTGTCGCAAACATCATCGTTTTTTGACTTGTAAAATCGTATATTGCAACTGTTATCGGTATTCGCAAGTGTCGAAGCAAATATCGTCTTTTTTTGGAAGGGGGGGGGGGGCGGGGTTCGTTAAATGTCTCGTTCCAATGTAAGGTGATGTGATCTGCGATGTCATACATGCTTGTCAGAGTGAGACAAGTCTCTCTCTCACCATCCAGTAGATCTTTGTACTGGGATCGTGGTCCATTACAAGGCACTCCATTCAGTAGTGGACAGTAACGATGACTGCTCGCAAACTGTACAGCGGCCCTGCTCCGTTTCATAAAAGCATGCACGACTGTGGGACGCAGTAGCAGATAGTTATGTATGTTTCATGATAATTACTACCACTGGGGTGTTTTTTTCTACCAAGTAGAATGTTGCGTTATTTTCTTTCACAGCTCTCCCGTCTGTAGGACTGTGCCACAAATTCCATTGTATTCTAAAACACGTCGCGTAACGGTACAAACAGTGTTGTATCCTGGCTACTCGTCAAATTTAGGGTGACTAGGAAACCTGCTTTCTCAGATCGCTAGATACCAATTCAAGCAAATCGTATTAATGAAGTTTATTACAAAAGGAAATGATTACAATGCTTAACTTTGAGAATTTGCAATGATGTGTCACAGGCAAAGGGCGACAGACAAAATAAGAAATCTCTTCAGTATAGACAGTCCCTAATACACGAGAAATAATACAGTTCCTAAGTCGCTGCTATATAGCCTATTATGTCGAAGTCAACTGGGCCGCGGCAAGGTGGCGCGGCGCTTATCTCCTCTTCGCATTTAGGGCGCTGCATCGGGTTTTCGTTCTAGAGAGTCGTCGGTGCACCTCCAATTGGCTGATGTCGTCTCACAGCCCTATCTGCTCTACCGTTCCCGCCTGGGTGCCTATTCTGTACGTTTCCGCCATTGTGCCGATCGTTTCGGTAATCAATAGCACCGAACGGTCTAGTACTCGAATTAGAGTCTCTGCGTTATTCAGTATGCATTTCGGTAGCGATGTCGTTCAGGTCTAGAGAACCGAAGCGCTGTTGTCGCTTCGTGTCGCGCAAGCCAATCAAAAGCAAGCGACCGCAGATCCGCGCATGCGCACAGCGCACAGCGCCAGCGCACAGCGCCACGAACACAAAGCGGCTAGCAGACGACATAGGCGCGGCATTCTTCCACGTACCGAAAATTGCGTTTACGTTGCCATAACGCATGACGCCGCATTCCAGCGAGCTGACGTGCCCGCCTTCATCGCCCTTGCCTCCTCCTTAACAGTATCAGGCGTAGTATATCCATTTCCATGATTCTCAGCTGAAATGCATTAAAATTTTTACAGTTTCTCCTACCGCATGCTTCCATACATACATACTAACGATAGCGTATTTGACTGTATTCTGCAGATTGTCGTAAATTCTGCATTATATCGTCTTATTCTCACTCACACTGACATCGTGTTTTGGATTTTACGTTTCGGAAAATGAGTTACAAATAGTGTGTAGTACCACATTGCACTAATACATCTATAAAAACACCCGAAAAATTCATTCTGAGAGTTTCAAAGAATAAGAAGATAAACAGAAGTGGTTAGAACACGCCCCTATAGATCCCAATGATTAAGTAGCCCACGACCCTATATGATGTGTCAACGATTTGGCTCTTAAAAACAAAAACTGAAAAAAAAAACGCATTTTCGAGAGCTCCTGCAGTTTGTCGAAGTTTATAACATGCATCTCATGAATGAAGATGTTGCGTACATGGTTCTACAGTGTAAAAAATTACGGCAGCGATCTTTCATCTCTGTCTACTGTGGTTGAGGATTCGATCGCAGATAAATACTTGTGACAAGCAAGATTATGAAGATGACTGCTGCTAATTACATTCCCAGTAATTTAAGTTGTGCTCTTAGATTCCTGTGTAGCCGCGTACTCGGAAATCGCTACATATTCAGGAAAAAATGGTGAAATATTTCTGACAAGAAAAAAATATAAAGGTCACTGTTGCTTGTTTCACTCACTCACAGCAGCTGGCCGGAGTGGCTGAGTGGTTCTAGGCGCTACAGTCTGGAACCGCGCGACCGCTACGGTCGCAGGTTCGAAAACTGCCTCGGGCATGGATGTATGTGATATCCTTAGGTTAGTTAGGTTTAAGTAGTTCTAAATTTTAGGGGACTGATGACGTCAGAAATTAAGTCCCATAGTGCTCAGAGCCATTTTTGAACCACTCACAGCAATTTCATCTCCAAAAATTTGATATTTCGTATTTTAAACATACAGAAATCACGAAATCATAACTGAGGAAGTGCGCTCTTACGTGTAAGTAATAATGAATATTACAGAAAAATCTTAACTTGCACGAATAACAATGACTCAGAACGTGTTGCATATATGAAGAGGAAAAAAAAATTGCAACCATCCATGCACGAACCCGTGACTTTTGGTGTCGCATTCCTAACCACTTGACCATGCCAAACAACATACATGCAATGCTCATTTGTTGTAGTATTGTGTAGAGGAACGTAGGCTGACTTCATTGCCAAACGGTGCTACGTAAGTCATAAATGCGTGATAGTTTGAAAGGTTTCCAATATCAGGCTTCACGTAATTGCTTTCCATTGTTAGTTGAAAGTTGTAAACACGTTTCGATAATTGCTAACTAACCTATTTGTGGGAAAAAGTACACAAAAGCACTAGTAATGTCAGTTCACGCTAATGTAATATACGTAAGCAGAGCTGATGTCTTGATATTTAATGATCACTAAACTCTTATTTGCATATTGACCAAAAACGTTTTTCTTGGATGTAATCATTCACAGTAACGACCTAACCTGACCATATTTTTAACAAAGGAAAAATAGTCTATTATGAACTCACTTTGCAACTGGATGTGTCCTCCGGTAATTCTTTAGTAACACAATCACTAAATCCAACGCTAAAACCGCTAAATATGTTTAAAATAACAAATTATAGGCGTACATAAACCACAGCTCACTGATCGACAGGGCCAGACCGAAATCCTAAAACCTCTCGGTACAACTGTCGTAAAATCGGTGGGAGGACCGTTCGGTAACAAGTCTCAGAAGCTTACTGAATAGGATATTTCGATAAAGAACCGAAAATGACGTGACTACCGACACTAACCTACTACACCGATCGGTATGAACAATACAGAATAGGTCCCCTGGCGTGCTGGCGCTTGACTTTACGACGGAACAAAGCACCCCGGTCTTGAGACTCAACGGCACTCAGGCAATGCGGTGAATGTCCTCGGGGCTGGGACTAGCGGCTGATGGTACGGGCGACGCGTGCCAGTCAATGTAAGTAGTGAGCCTTGCGTGGCTCGTGTTCCCACCATTATGTATTTTACACCCTGTTTTTAACATACTTCCACCTCACTACTGAGTTGCTGTCACTGAGTTGCTGCTTTGCCTAACCGCGACCGGCGCTAGCAGCGCGTATCGATATATCCTCTCTCGTAGTATCTTTGCTTGACTGCCATTACTTCCTGGTGAAATGCTTGTAGAGATGTTACAGGGCAGGTTGTACTGAGACATAAATGTTAAGAAAGAAATTCGATGCGTTGCGCCGTTTCCGAGTTATTTAGCATTGAAGTTAGCCAATCAGATCGTCGCGCGCGTCAATTCAGGTTTCAGCTAACGAGACAAAACACTCGTTGGGCAACACCGCCCCTGGCAGGCCGCTTGAATGCGAGCGCGCGACGCCACGATTGGCTAAATTCTATGCTAAATAACTCGGAAACGGAGCAACGTATCGAATTTCTTTCTTAACATTTATGTCTCAGTACAATCTGCCCTGTAACATTCCTACAAGTATTTCACACATTTTCTGACGACCCTGTATATATATGTCCGTTGACATGGTAATACTAGTGAACACTGAAGTCCAAATTCCATTACAGCAAGTAGATTCAAAGTCCAGAGCGCAGTCAAATCACCATCGAGCAGCAGGTACACTAGGTACACCGCAGCGTAGCACTTCCGAGATGTGGACTCCAGTAGACTCCAGTAGCGGTGTTAAATAAGGCTCCTTAGTTAATGGCGCCGGCGGCTAGGATCTCTGCATGTTTTGGGCGGCCAATCGCTGAGTGTTAAGGGTGGCCAATCGCTGTGGTTTGAAGCGCGTGCTCACGAAGGCGCTCTGCGATGCTAGCAGCGCCCGCGCGCGGAGGAGTACGGTCAACGATACGTTTCTCGACTGTGGGTAATGGAGAGCGCCGCTGCTCGGTACGGAGATTTAATAATGGTGGATACCACAGTTATACTTGTACATACCTGAGGGTGTAATAAATGAAGTTTTAGCCCTGTTGTCTGGGTGTACAATCAGCTGATTGTACCTCCTACTTGGGTCACAAACAGAGAAGATTTTGCATGAACCAAGATAATTCAAAGCGTGTACAAGATTTTGCAATGGATTAATATCTGGTAACGTTACAGCATTTAGTTTCCTGTAATCAACGCAAAACCAGCATTTTTTTCTTCCGTAGGTGACTTCGTCCTTAAAAATTACAATATCTAGGGCGGACCTGACCGTTTTCTACCTTCAATAAAACCTACTCTCAGCTGTCCCCTAGTCATCTCTTCTATTAAGGCTTGTTGAGTATACGCAATTCTCTACAGTCGTTGAGCAATGGATACTGCTCCATCCCGTGTGTAACCTGTGTTGAACTAGGAGGGTTGCTGGAAAATTATCCCATTCTCTGAAAATATCGTAGTAGCTAAGTAGCACTGGTGAAATTGTTTCCGTGTCCTCCAGCAATAAATTATTTAATTTAGTAAGCAGCTCTTGATCCATTAGTTTGAATGTTTCGTCTGTTGATTTCTTCACACTCTCATTAGGTGGACAATAACTGACTACTTGATTACTTGCTCCTTGGTAGGAACTTATATTGCATCTTCCGGATCAATGTCCTAAACTGTTGCTACAGTAATTCCATGTGGTAGATCTGCTTCTGCATCACTCACATTATTAACGCTTACTGGAACACGCTATTTCCCGATTGGTTCTGCTTCAGTGATAATGACAGTTCTCGCTAAATAGCAGTGCCTCTGGTCTAGCAGGTCGCTGTTTACTGATGGCTCTGTCAACACAAGTTACTTCCCTTGCGCTTTGACAACCTCATGTCGATATACAGAGTTTTCCCTGTACCCAGTGGGGATGGGCTCACATTCAGTCGTATGTATGTTGACTTGGGACGGCGTAATTGCGTCGCTTCTCAGTTTGTGCATTACATCGGCGACACTGACATTTCTCTTTTTGCGACAGTGATCTCAGTGTGGTTAGATGCCAGGAAATATGACCCCAATTTACCTTCGTAGTGTTTCTCTCTGCTCCGTATCACGTGCGTAATTGTACAGCTTCCCTACCACCAGTTTTCTTCTTTAACTATATGACATATCACAGAAATTTGAACCCCTGTATCGACTGGCTACTGTCCACGGTAAATTACGTTAATTAGCAAACCTTTAGAACTGTCAGCAATGGAGCTCACAGTAACTACTGCTTTTTGAGGGCGGATGTAGTGGTGGCCCTTTTCCCCTTCTGTCGTTGAACATACTGCCCCGAAAGCTATCCACATCTTACATTACATTCCTCTTCTCCCAGTTTTGCACTGTCTGACCTTCTAGTCACAGATGAAGCACTGAATTTCTTTCCTATGAGAAGTTGTACTTTGCTGCCTGTTCTCATGATTACTGCTTCCTGAGTAAACTTCAGACACGTGACAGTCCCGTTTACGATCAGTTTGTCTCTGTCGCTCTTCAACAAATCGAATTGCCATCTATATTGCCCCTCCGACTGTCTCGCAATGTGCTAATATTATTGTTCGGCCGACTTCCCTCTGCAGCCTGTTCAAAAATGTACATAATCCTCTTTGCACAGCTTCACGCAATTATGCCTCACTGTGCAAATCGTTCTCTCTGAACTCATGCGTTGTAGCGTTAACTTTCCTAATTCTATCCGCAAAATGCTCGATTGGTTCTTCCTTCAAATTATGCTTGCTGTGGAATTGCCCCTGTGAAACCTTGCTATGCTTGTCCTGTTGTACTGTTGCACAATTGTCTGTTTAAATTCGTCGTAGGTAGCTCCACAACTGCACATGGTATAACAGGTGATGAAATCGAGTGTATCATCTTAGATTCGCAGTTTCGCCGTAGCTACTTTGTCACAGTCACTCTAGGATCCTAAAATTCCTACATTGTCCTCATCTGACCTTCTACAGAAGCCTGGAATTGTATGGATCACAGAAAAGTTCTTAACTACCGTTGAGAACATTGTATTTTCATTGATTATACTCCGAGGGCTGCTATTTACTTGATCCATGTCCCATATACCTTCTTCATCTGCTTTTAATTGCTGAATTTCTGAGCATAATTGTGCTACAACAATCTGCAAATCCACACCTTGCTATGTGTCCGTCATGACTATTTTTTTAGGTCAGAGGGTCTCAGGGAACCACAGAACGGACGTCCGTCTAAAAGTGGGCAGGTAAAACACAGTAAGGTAGTTGTAGAAAGGATTGGTATTGTAGTCGTAAATTGTCGTAGCTGTGTTGGAAAACAACCAGAGCTCCAAGCCCTCATAGAAAGCACTGAGGCTCAAATAGTTGTAGGTACAGAGAGCTGGCTAAAGCCGGAAATAAGTTCAGCCGAAATTTTTTCAAACGATCTAACCGTGTTCAGAAAGGATAGATTAAATACAGTTGGTGGTGGAGTATTTATTGCTGTCAGAGGTAGCTTGCTTTGTAGGAAAATTGAAGTAGATAGTTCGTGTGAAACAATATGGGTAGAGGTTATACCTGAGAATCGGACTAAACTATTAAATGGATCGTTTTACCGACCCCCCGACTCAGAAGATATAGTTTCTGAAAAGTTCAAAGAAAACTTGAGTCTCATTTCAAATAAGTACCCCGCTCATATAATTATAGTCGCTGGTGACTTTAATCAATCCTCGATAGGCTGGAAAAATCACACGTTTAAAGCCGGCGGCAGGCATAAAACGTCATCCGAAATTCCACTGAATGCTTTCTCAAAAAATTATTTTGAACAATTAGTTCATGAGCCCACTCGAAGCGTAAATGTTTGCGAAAGCATACTTGACCTTTTAGCAACAAATAATCCTGGACAAATAGTGAGTATTGTGACGAATACAAGGATTAGCGACCGCAAGGCAGTTTCTGCTAGGCTGAATACCGTAACACCCACAACCATAAAAAAGAGATGCAAAGTATATCTATTTAGAAAAATCTGATAAATATGCTACTAACGCCTTCTTAAGAGACAGTCTTCACACCTTCCGATCTGATCATGTAAGTGTAGAAATGTTGTGGAATGTTTTCAAAGAGATAGTATCAACAGTAATTGAGAGATATATACTACATAAATTAAGTGATGGTACTGATGCCCCATGGTACACAAAACGGGTCAGATCGTCGTTACAGAAGCAACGAAAAAAGCATGCCAAATTTAAAAGATCGAAAAATCCCCAAGATTGGCAAAGTTTTACATAAGTTCGAAATGTGGCGCGTACTTAAATGCGAGTTACTTTTTATAATTTCCACAACGAAATTCTGTCTCGAAATCTGGCAGAAAACCCAAAGAGATTCTGGCCATACATAAAGCACACCAGTGGCAAGACGGTATCAATACCTTCACTGTGCGATAACAACGGTGAAATCTCTGATGACAGTGCCACTACAGCAGAGTCATTAAACACCGTTTTCCGAAACTCTTTCACCAAAGAAGACGAAGTAAATATTCCTGAATTCCGATCAAGAACAACTGCCAAGATGAGAAACATAGAAGTAGATATCCTCGGTGTAACGAAGCAACTTAAATCATTAATAAAGGCAAAGCCTCCGGTCCAGATTGTATACCAGTCAGGTTCCTCTCAGAGTATGCAGATAAAATAGCTCCATATTTAGCAATTATATACAATTACTCGCTCACAGAAAGATCCATATCTAAAGACTGTAAAATTGCTCAAATCACACCAATACCTAAGAAGGGAAGTAGGAGTAATCCGCTGAATTACAGGCCTATATCACTAACGTCGATTTGCAGTAGGGTTTTGGAACATATACTGTATTCGAACATTAAGTACCTCGAAAAAAACGATTTATTGACTCATAGTCAGCACGGTTTCAGAAAATATCGTTCTTGTTCAAAAATGGTTCAAATGGCTTTGAGCACTATGGGACTTAACATCTGAGGTCATCAGTCCCCTAGAACTTAGAACTACTTAAACCTAACTAACCTAAGGACATCACACACGTCCTTGCCCGAGGCAGGATTCGAACCTGCAACCGTAGCGGTCACGCGGTTTCAGACTGAAGTGCCTAGAACGGCACCGGCCGGCATCGTTCTTGTAAAACACAACTAGCTCTTTATACTCATGAAGTTATAAATGCCATCGACAAATTGATTCCATATTTTTAGATTTTGCAGAAGGCTTTCGACACGCTTCCTCACAAGCGTGCCTAGGGAGTATCGCCTCAGTTGTGCGACTGGATTCGTGATTTCCTGTCAGAAGGGTCACAGTTCGTAGTAATAGACGGAAAGTCATCGAGTAAAACAGAAATAATATCCGGCGTTCCCCAAGGAAGTGTTATAGGCCCTCTACTGTTCCTGATCTATATTAATGACATAGGAGACAATCTGAGTATACGTCATAGATTGTTTGCAGATGACGCTGTCATTTACCGTCTTGTGAAGTCATCAGATGATCAAAACAACTTGCAAAATGATTTAGATAAGATATCTGTATGGTGCGAAAAGTGGCAATTGACCCTGAATAAGGAAAAGTGTGAAGTTATTCACATGAGTACTAAAAGAAAGCCGGCCGGAGTGGCCGTGCGGTTCTAGGCGCTACAGTCTGGAGCCGAGCGACCGCTACCGTCGCAGGTTCGAATCCTGACTCGGGCATGGATGTGTATAATGTCCTTAGGTTAGTTAGGTTTAATTAGTTCTAAGTTCTAGGCGACTGATGACCTCAGAAGTTAAGTCGCATAGTGCTCAGGGCCATTTGAGCCCAACTAAAAGCAATCAGCTAAATTTCGCTTACGCGATAAGCCACACAAATCTGAAGGCTGTAAATTCAACTAAATACTTGGGGATTACAATTACAAATAACCTAAATTGGGACGATGACATAGATAACATTGTGGGTAGAGCAAACCAAAGACTGCGATTCATTGACAGAACACTTAGAAGGTGCAACAGGTCTACTAAAGAGACACTACGCTTGTCCGCCCTATTCTGGAGTACTCTTGTGCGGTGTGGGATCCGCATCAGGTGGGACTGACGGATGACATCAAAAAAGTACAAAGAATGGGCAGTTCGTTTGGTATTATCGTGAAATAGGGGAAATAGTGTCACAGACATGATACGTGAACTGAAGTGGCAATCATTAAAACAAAGGAGTTTATCGTTGCCACGGGATCTTCTCATGAAATTTCAATGACCAATTTTCTCCTCCGATTGTGAAAACATTCTGTTGGCACCCACCTACATAGAGAGAAATGATCATCCCGATAAAATACGAGAAATCTGGGCTCGAACAGAAATGAATCCTCTGCCAGTCACTTTATTGTGAATAGTAGAGTAATCACGTAGATGTAGGTAATTACCTGGTTACTCTAAAAACAAATAAACTCCGTCCGAACAGGCCTTTGAAGGCCCAGCGGTACCGACCGGCCGCCGTGTCATCCTCAGTCCGCAGGCCTCACTGGATGCGGATATGAAGGGGCATGTGGTCAGCACATCGCTCTCCCGGCCATACGTCAGTTTACGAGACCGGAGCCGCTACTTCTGAGTTAAGTAGCTCCTCAGTTTGCCTCACAAGCGCTGAGTGCACCCCGCTTGCTACAGCGCCCGGCAGACCGGATGGTCACTCATCCAAGTGTTAGCCCAGCCCGGCAGCGCCTAGCTTCGGTGATCTGACGGGGAACCGCTGTTACCACTGCGGCAAGGCCGTTGGCACCTGGTTACTCTAGTTATCAAAAATTTTACATCATCGCCGTTTACATGCACGGCAAACAAAGCCAGTACATCTACATCTACATTTATACTCCGCAAGCCACCCAACGGTGTGTGGCGGAGGGCACTTTACGTGCCACTGTCATTACCTCCCTTTCCTGTTCTATTCGCGTATGGTTCGCGGGAAGAACGACTGTCTGAAAGCCTCCGTGCGCGCTTTAATCTCTCTAATTTTACATTCGTGATCTGTTCGGGAGGTATAAGTAGGGGGAAGCAATATATTCGATACCTCATCCAGAAACGCACCCTCTCGAAACCTGGCGAGCAAACTACACCGCGATGCAGAGCGCCTCTTTTGCAGAGTCGGCCACTTGAGTTTGTTAAACATCTCCGTAACGCTATCACGGTTACCAAATAACCCTGTGACGAAACGCGCCGCTCTTCTTTGGATCTTCTCTATCTCCTCCGTCAACCCGATCTGGTACGGATCCCACACTGATGAGCAATACTCAAGTATAGGTCGAACGAGTGTTTTGTAAGCCACCTCCTTTGTTGATGGACTACATTTTATAAGGACTCTCCCAATGAATCTCAACCTGGTACCCGCCTTACCAACAATTAATTTTATATGATCATTCCACTTCAAATCGTTCCGCACGCATACTCCCAGATATTTTACAGAAGTAACTGCTACTAGTGTTTGTTCCGCTATCATATAATCATACAATAAAGGATCCTTCTTTCTATGTATTCGCAATACATTACATTTGTCTATGTTAAGGGTCAGTTGCCACTCCCTGCACCAAGTGCCTATCCGCTGCAGATCTTCCTGCATTTCGCTACAATTTTCTAACGCTGCAACTTCTCTGTATACTACAGCATCATCCGCGAAAAGCCGCATGGAACTTCCGACACTGTCTACTAGGTCATTTACATATATTGTGAAAAGCAATGGTCCCATAACACTCCCCTGTGGCACGCCAGAGGTTACTTTAACGTCTGTAGACGTCTCTCCGTTGAGAACAACATGCTGTGTTCTGTTTGCTAAAAACTCTTCAATCCAGTCACACAGCTGGTCTGATATTCCGTAGGCTCTTTCTTTGTTTATCAGGCGACAGTGCGCAACTGTATCGAAGCCTTTCGGAAGTCAAGAAAAATAGCATCTACCTGGGAGCCTGTATCTAATATTTTCTGGGTCTCATGAACAAATAAAGCTAGTTGGGTCTCACACGATCGCTGTTTCCGGAATCCATGTTGATTCCTACATAGTAGATTCTGGGTTTCCAAAAACGACATGATACTCGAGCAAAAAACATGTTCTAAAATTCTACAACAGATCGACGTCAGAGATATAGGTCTATAGATTAGCGCATCTGCTCGACGACCCTTCTTGAAGACTGGGACTACCTGTGCTCTTTTCCAATCATTTGGAACCTTCCGTTCCTCTAGAGACTTGCGGTACACGGCTGTTAGAAGGGGAGCAGTCCTGACATTAGTGCTGGGTGTCTCTCTGCTGCATAGCACCACTACTGCACTAGTTCCTCATACAGATACCACACACGAATTCCTGTAATACCCATCACTCCTGTACTCCACAGAAATCTGTAGGTTTTCTTCTCTCCTCAGGAACAGTGATGGGCAAAGAAATCTGAGGATCCCACTGCTGACGGCGTTTTATAACGGATCTGGTCCTGGAGGAGCAATGGTGAGGTGTGAGATCATCAAGGTGAGGTGGCGATCACTACTCATAACCACACAGTTACTTTTACATAATGGTATTCTTAACACAGTGCACACTTACCTCCAGCAGTCAATGACCCGACAGTGTACTGACATGAACGCGATGTGGACGAGCTGCAGTTAGTGTCAGGATGACACAGAGTTGGCAAAAAGTTCCCACTTTTCTTCTGAATGGCGAGCTGTACTTGCAGTCGACAAACTGTGCACGTGGATTCAGCAGACATGGGGATGCATGTACAGCGCTGGAAGGTGAATGTTCGCATGCTCTATTTCCACACTTTTACAAAATGAACAAATAATGTTGCAAAGCAATTCTGATGACAGGTAAGTATTTTTATAAATGAAATAAAATACTGCTATAGAGCTTCTGTAAATATAATTGTGGATGTGACTTTTTTTTATAATTTACTTACCATCTACAAAATTATGTACATGCTTGATTTATATAAACTTTCCGTCACATTATGTACATATTCAGCATCAATCTACAGAATGGTCAGTGGCCAAATAAATAAACAAATAACCACTCTATTGCTGGCTGGCTAAGGCAGTTCAAAAATTTTAAGAAGGCAAGGAGATGACATCTTCTATAGGAACGCACCTTGTGGTGTCACGTATCGATACCTCCCCTTGGACGCCATAGCAACAGAATTGCAAGTTTCCGTGAGACACTGACAGCGTTCGTGCAGGATTTCAATCATGTGCGCCTGCTGACCCACACCCCCAGCAGCTCTGCACTTGGAGCGCCCTCTGCTGCCGCAGTACAGGAAGGCTGGTGGCAGTGACACAGTTCATTTGTACTTGGAGCCACTTCACCAGAGGGCGACACACTCCAACATCATTACTGTTGCTACTGCATGAGCTGCACTGTATTTCTTGTTGCATCATTTGTAATCAGTAAATTTAGAGAAATTTGCTACTTGTTCTCTAATAATTTCTGCTCCTGTCCAGCTTTCCTACACCGACAGTTGCCACACTACTCTATAGCCCACCTCTACTTACCACTGTGTACAAAGTCGAACACAATATTTCTAGTAAAGCACTATTGTGTTCAAACCAACTTTCGGATTGGGAACAATTTTACTTTTTCTTATGACAAAAGTTGGTGCACTCGGCGTCTTTTTCAATATTCATCATAAAACATGAGTCTTAAGCTGTTTAGTGACACGTATTCTATCAACAGTAATTTGGATGGAAGCATAGATAAAGTGACACCACAATGAAAATGACGATTCAATGCTAACGTTTCTCCAGGCGAGACATCTATAAGCTGTGCAGTGGAGTATGGTGGTGATGACAGGGGGGAATAGAAAGAGAAGATGTAATAACAATGCTGCCGGGAATGCTGCATCTTCTTAAGAACATAGAACACTCCATTCGCTGGTATCCATTGAGCAGTTATTCAATCGGTAATTAATTTGTCACTTAATTAGCACTGGCTGATTTTCCCCAACAGCCATTGTCATTCCTGTCCTATGGAACGAATGGCCGCCTCTTTCTTGAGAATTGTAATTTATACAGCATATTCAGCCAGAAGTTCTTTGAGTCATCTCAGTTTTTCCATGGCCCTCACGAAAAGAGGTGACTATTGCCATATGACTGCTCATACACTCTTTATTAAAACCGGTTGAGCTGATACTGTTGTGGCGAATCTTTGTAAACCATTTTGAAGTTTATATATCCTGTAGAACATATGAATCCCTTTTCTGAGCACCATAGTGAATGGTACAGGAAAATAATTTCGGTCAAATTGTGAACTGGAGCTACTAATACGAACGCATGTACTAACTAGCTGATGCAAGCACTCAGTGTCAGTATATCGTAAATGGTGGGTTTAGTTTCTTCTTGAAATTGGTGAGTTATGTACTTTCGTTTCCGATTTCAAGTATGATTCTGTTATCCAGTTTGAGCTGTGAGCAGACAGATAAATGTGGAACTAACTACTCCTTTGAATGGAAATAATATAGTCAATTTTTACATAAATGACAGATTTATTGTCAGCAGCGACAATAGTGCGTTAGCCTCAACAGCTTTCTTCTTTTTTTAAAGTTTAGTAGTACTTGTTGTGTGGATTGACAAATTCGGTACGGTAGAGTAATTTTTTAATTAGGTCTGCCATTTTTTCTTGATTCTCAGCAAAATTCGTAACCTCGTGCTGACTATGAGTTATGATTCAGGCAAGGGCTGATGTTCTCTGAACGGGTTGTACAAGTGGCCACTGAAGCTCCGAGACGTGTGCCTATGACTGCCCCCAGCGACTAGATACCGCTTTGAATCGATTGCTGGCCTTTAGCTGAGATTATAACAAGTGAAGATAGTAATTTCTTTTCTGGTGGTACTGACGAAATACTCGTGATGAAGCGAAATGACTAATTACATATGTGATATACAATGTTATTTCAGCGCCGTAAACGGCTTTAACAGTTAATAATAAGTATTACATAGGTACGCTGCTGTTGGTGGGCAGGTAAGCAACTGACTCCGCCACTCGTCGTAACGCTGAGCGAAGAAATCACAGAGATACAAGCAGGGTGGCGGCCGTGCGAATGTGGGACCAGTCTCGACAGCCCTGACGCTCGCAGCTTCCAAGAGGAGAAGAACATAACACAAATGGAGAGGCCTACAAATGAATCGTGCGTTATAACTAGAAATCTTGCGCACAGCATTTCAATATACGTCTGCACAAAAGAAACGAATGGCTCTCAGGGTGCTAAAATATGTAAAATCTGAATAAACTCTCTTATGTTGAACACATAAATCCTGTCAGTTCATATGACAAGAAGCGAAAACATCGTTTTGCACATTCTTCTGTGTTTACAGACGTGTCATACCTAATTCAGAATGACAAAACTGCTTCTGCCTGAATCACACTCTCAATAAAATAAGAAAGGAGAAAAGTGAATTTAGCCTCTGTTATTGTGGATGGCGCAACTGGCGTCTGTAACTTCTCCCAGATCGGCTCAGTGCTTTGATATGTGATAGCTGTCCAACAACTCCATGAAATGTTTCAAACATTCATGAACATACTCAGAGTTAAGATAGAGCTGCAGCTGCCTGGCCATTTGAATGGACTGCAGTCAAGAGAGATCTGCTGTAATGTTCGTTCACAGTTTCGTGAATGAACTGAATTTAGTGCCATCTCAAGCCAAGAGGGGCGATCAATAAGTAATGCACAACTCTTTTTTCTTCGCAAGTTTAAGCTTAGGGATCGATGACATCAGCAATTTGGTCCCATAAGACCTTACCACAAATTTCCAAAAAACTATTTCTTCATTGAAGCAAAACACCGATGGAGGCTTTTGGCACCTAGCTGCAGCAACTATTTTCTTAAGTTAGGAGCAATATGAAAATACAGGTATCGTTGGCACAACAACGACTAGGAGGGTTGCCCATGAAGTAATGCACCACATTTTGTTTCTTCAACAATTCTTTATTGTACTTAATGAGAATCACGCACATGGAGGAATGATGTTTTATCTACACACACTATTTTTTCACGTAATCTCCATTCTGTTCTATGGCGTTCCTCCAGCGTGAAAAGAGGACGTGTACGCCCTGTTGGTATCAATCCTTATCCTGGTGGCAGAGCCAGTGCTTCACTTTGTGAATCACCTCATCGTCCTCAAAACGTTTACCACGAATGGCAGCCTTTAATGGCCCAAACAAGTGGAAGTCCGAGGGGGCTAGGTCAGCTGTGTCAGGTGTGACAGCTGGGGATGGTCTCCCCGACTGCTGCAAATCGTGGAGCTCCACCAAACTGCCTTCTGATGACGTCACTCACCGTGACCAGCGACTAACTGTACATATGTCCACAGCAGATGCTCCATAGACTTTGCACAAGCGTTTGCGAATATTCCCCACATTTTGTTTCTCTGCAGTGAGAAATTCAGTGACGGCACGTTGTTCGTAACGTACACTACCTACTGACGCCATTTTGAAACTGTCCTGCACCTACGCTATCTGTCGGGAGTGACGGAAACTTGGGCCGGCCGGGGTGGCCGAGCGGTTCTAGGCGCTACAGTCTGGAACCGCACGACCGCTACGGTCGCAGGTTCGAATCCTGTCTCGGGCATGGATGTGTGTAATATCCTTAGGCTAGTTAGGTTTAAGTAGTTCTAAGTTCTAGGGGACTGATGACCTCAGAAGTTAAATCCCATAGTGCTCAGGGCCATTTGAACCATTCTGAACGGAAACTTGGCGCGCTCACTGAGGAAACTTCAAATAATACATATGTGATGTTTCGCATTCGTAGCATTGTTTTCGGCTGAGAAAAAAAATGAATGCGGCGCATTATTTACTGGGCAACCCTCGTACTATTACTACTACTACTACTACCACTAACTCTAATAATACCACTAATGAGAGAAACGAAGAGTGCGGTGAATGTCCTGTAGGCATAAAAGTTATCACAGACGGAGCACAATAAACGATTGGGGAAGAAGGAGGGAGGAGAACAGCCGTGTGCTCTTCAAAGTAAGCAGCGTGGCATTTGCATTAAGCGGTTTATGGAGATAATAGAGAACCTGTATCTGACTAATTGAACGGGGGATACAGCCCACCAGTCTCCAGAACGTGACCCGGTGTTTCAAAACCGCGTCACGTCGCTCACTTAGTGTTTATATACAGCAGTATAACAAGTGTGTTCAAAATGTAGGGGGAATTTTGTAATTTCGCGTGTTGTATTAGTCCTATTCGCACTATTTTCTCGTTTCTTAAGGAAAGTCAGTTTCCTACATGGGCTGCTTTTATTTGGAAATAATCGCTCTTATCTCAGAATTTAGCTCTTAACTAATTTCGCCTCATTGGTCATTTTCGTGCTACATCCGTCACCCACATCACAGTAAAAAATTGAAATCGTGTAGCATCTTATATTCTACACATATGTGTGGAAGATGTAAATCTGATGGCGTCCTTAAAAGACTATTAATTTTTTGGTTGCTTGGTGAACATGTCGGAAGAGGATATGGACACGTTAAACGAGATTTAGTAGTATCTGTGATTGTGAAGAAATGGTTCAGAGTGTTTGTAGTAAACATGGCTAAATCAACGGAATCAAGTACAACAAGCTTTTATAAACATGAAATATTTCTTTCGAGGGATCAGCTATGAGTAAAAAAAAGGATTTACAAGTGGTATAATCGTTTCGAAGGCGGCTGTGAGGGCGTTTAATGTGATGTTTTCTCTGGAAGTCCTAGCACATCACCAGTCTACGAAATAGTGTTCAAAAATGGTTCAAATGGCTCTGAGCACTATGCGATTTAACTTCTGAGGTCATCAGTCGCCTAGAACTTAGAACTAATTAAACCTAAATAACCTAAGGACATCACACACATCCATGCCCGAGGCAGGATTCGAACCTGCGACCGTAGTGGTCGCCCAGCTCCAGACTGTAGCGCCTAGAACCGCACGGCCACTCCGGCCGGCCGAAATACTGTAATAAGTGAAAGAAATAATCAAGATAGATCACCGGATCACACTCAGAGAACCTTCTTTCGATGTTGGTGTATCGGCTGGCTCGAACAACGAAGTTATTTGGGGCTTTTGCCAATGAAACGTGTAACAGCAAAAGTTTTCCCAAAAATGTTGAATTTGGAACAGAATCAGCAGCGAATACAAGTTATTCAGCAGCCGCTAGATGAAGTCAGCAAGGATGCAGAAGTAGTGAAATGCGTTGTAACAGTTTGCGGATATTATGTCGAAACTAAGGTTCGATCGTCCCTGTGGAAGCACTCTGGATCGCGAAGACCGAAAAAATCCTCGACAACTGGGGTCCAATGTGAAGGTTATATCCTGTGTATTCTCCGATTTTAACGGCATGGTGCACCGTGAGTTCTTGTACATCGTCGATTAATCAATAAGGAGCATTGCTTACAAGTTCAACGTCGTTTGTGTGTAGCAGCCTGAAAAAACGGACGGACTTGTGGTGAAACATTATTCATGGCTTTTGCACCAAGGTAGAAATCCCCCCCTTACATGTCGTTGCTTGTTCGTGTATTTTTGGCTGAAAATAATTCCGTAATGACGCCTCAGGCTCCATATTTGTCAGATATGCCCCAGGTGAATTTCTTCTGTTCCCAAAATAATGAAAACCTTACAAGGTCGTCTTTTTGCAAGCACAGATAAAATGCATCGCTGACAGAGCTAAAACCTATCTTGAAGGTCGAATTTCGGAAATGTTCGCAGATTGGGAAAATCGATGGCACAAGTACATTACATCTAATAGGGACCATTCTGAAGGGAATAAAATTCCAGTAAGCGAGTAAATAATATTTTTCGAAAAGAAAAATTCAATTTTTTTTAACGCATCATGTAGACTGCATGTTAAACTTTCACTTCAGTAAAAGTATGTTTGACAGCCGTGTTAACTTGTGCGCCATCAGCAGTGTCGCAGATATTATTTACTTGCCCTGTCCACAAGAGCTTTTGTTTGCAGGTGTGAGTAGTGCCTTTGTGTAAGCACAACAGTTTTCCTCTTACAGATATGATATCTCTTTAGGTCTTATCACACATGATAAACACTCTGCTGATAAAGGTGATAAGACGTAGAGAGGTACCCTGCCTCCGGCAGAGGAAACTTACGGGTCTGGAGCCATGCACTTCAGCTGTTAGCAACAGTAGTGGCAGAGAGGAAAGCAAAAATTTTGTAACGTAAATTTTCTTGTAAGATATAAACTCACTGAGCCTGCAGATCTTGCATTGTGAGAATTAAACTGCTTTAATACTAAGGTCTGTAACAAAATTAATAATCAGTGTAGGGGTTGTGTACTAAAATTATTTAATGCATAATTACACGCAGTTTCTCGCAAAAAATAAGTAAAGGATGCTGAGAACAACGCTTCATATTGATGTAAAATAAGGGTGAGTTCTGAACTCGGTTTGGCTCATGAGTAGGCGTTATTTTCTCCTCCTAACCTCTTTTCTGTTCCTGTAATACAGTAACCGAAAATTAGTATGCATTTCATATGATAACACAGTATTCCGTATGTTATCATCGAAGAACAACTTCACTTCTAGATATTAACATGAATGTAGACATATACCTTCAAGTTTGATTCATGCAATTCGACGAATATACAAAACTGAGTCGTAACCGTATTCATATTAGACTGAAAAGCCAAAATTATGGATACGGCTGTTTCAAGAGTTGTATTACATTTCATTTGTCATGTCTGTGGACAAATTTTAAGTACAAGACTTTCCACTAAAGCCCGAAACAGAACACTATACACAGACTGACATATTATTTAAGACGTAACATTATAACAAAGCATTTGACATGCAGTACTGGATAAAGTCCTCAGTTAGCCTGTTGATTGTGTTATCTAGCGTCTTGAGTGATAAGCATTTTGAGATCTATTGCTCCATGTTTACTACTTTCCAAATTCACGAACATGTATTTGTCACTATATTACGTTGACCACGATATCCGACTTGGTGCCTGCTTCATGTCACGTAATACAGTTAATTTCAATAAACCTCAGTATTTAACATAAGTGCGATTTAGAAACTTAAACTTCTGTCATCTTCATCCAATTATTTTAAGGCAATATATATGCTGCACATGGTGCGCTATACATACATACACTCTCATAATGGTTTTAATTCCAGTATTTCAAAACAGTTGCATTGTGTAATATTAGTTGTCAATGTCTTATCTTTTTTCAGTTCACAGACGCCTCTCACGAGGCAGCGGATAAGTGTTTTTATTTTATCTGAAAGTTAATGTCGAATACTTGTGAAAGTAAACTGGCTGAACGAAAAGTTGATATTTACGATAACAATCATAAGTGACACTGAAAGACAACAAATCCTTTTCTCGCATTCCATGTGCCGCTAAGCTTTTCTTAAGTTGTTGACAACAGACATGGATTCAAAAAATTAAAGATTTCACAGAATAACGGTAATACTTATTCTAGTGATGAGAGTACTTACCGACTGCGGTAAGTTAAAGACTTTTTGGATTCTTCTTCTTCTTCTTTTTCATTACTTTTTCTCATACACCACTTGGTCTCTACTTATTCTGTCGTACTGACTCTAGATGTTATTCATTATTTCTGTGTTTACTGTGGTGCAATAAAACACTTTCTTCTTTTCCATCGAAGTCCATTAGTTTTCCGCCTTGATATGTACGATGAGAACTTATCACAGTGATATGCCCAGCAATTATAAACGGTTCAGAAACATGGCGCACCACTATTTGAGAAAAGGAAACAATATCAATGTACAAATGAAGAGTAACGAGGAACGTGTGGGGCTGGTATTAGATAAAGGAGAATGGAGGAGTAGAAAGAACTAGGAAATCAACCTCTCGATGCAACCAGGAATCGTACAAAAGCTGAACAGCAGAAGAATCCAGTGGGATGCCAGAAGACAGTGAAGAAGGCACTTGAAGGGAAACCAAACACCCCATAGGACGGCCAAGTCAGCGCTGGATGGACAGCAAGGCTAAGGACCTGGCAGCCGTAGGAACTGAAGACACCTAGAGGAATCGAGTACAAAACAGAAAGGAACGGAGGCAGTTTGTGGTCTGCAAGGCCTGTGATCGGTGAATATATATGTATTTATGTATGTATGATTTCTCAATGCTTAGCTAAGCATCTCAATGCTTAGCATATCACCGGTGGCACGTAAGAGGGCGAGGGGGGGGGGGGGGGGGGGAGATTTCTAAATTTCAGTATCGTATATGTAGGTGGGATTCCTGATGTCATCCATTGCAAAGTATGAGGAGATTCACAGTTGTGGAATGAACCTCAGTCACAAAGAGTGTGAGCCATGGAAATATCAGTTAACATCAGCATCTACATATACACTTCACAGGCCCCGGTACAGCACATGACGGAAGGTACCAGCTACTTACAGTCACAGTGGACCAGTGTGGGCTCCAATCATCGTAGAGCGGCGAAACTTGGTAGATTTCTAATGCATTAATGCAGAACCAGTCTACGTTGGAAAAAAACTGGTTTATATTTTGCCCACTAGGTGCAAATTTGGCGCTGTGAATGCACAAAGACGTATAGGAATGTTTCAACATGTAAAGGATTAGGAAAAGGTCAAACATGTGGGAAAGACATATGTTGATTTTATTTATAACCGCTTCTCACACAGTTTTCAGTATGAGCACCAGAGACGTAGACGACCTGCTGCATCCATAAAACGGCGTCACCTGCAGTTGCTCACAGCAGTTCCGGTGGAATCTGAGCAACGTGTTGCTGTATACTGACCATGGAAGGTTGCGTTAGGAGTTGCCCGATCCTGCATGAAAATAGTGGTTCCCACACAGTCACATATGGCGAGTGCAATGGCTCTCGGTGCACAGCACGTTGCTGTGGATCAAGAGATTTCAGTTGCTGCACCATCTAGATCTTATACAAGTAACAGTGTAATATACACTCCTGGAAATGGAAAAAAGAACACATTGACACCGGTGTGTCAGACCCACCATACTTGCTCCGGACACTGCGAGAGGGCTGTACAAGCAATGATCACACGCACGGCACAGCGGACACACCAGGAACCGCGGTGTTGGCCGTCGAATGGCGCTAGCTGCGCAGCATTTGTGCACCGCCGCCGTCAGTGTCAGCCAGTTTGCCGTGGCATACGGAGCTCCATCGCAGTTTTTAGCACTGGTAGCATGCCGCGACAGCGTGGACGTGAACCGTATGTGCAGTTGACGGACTTTGAGCGAGGGCGTATAGTGGGCATGCGGGAGGCCGGGTGGACGTACCGCCGAATTGCTCAACACGTGGGGCGTGAGGTCTCCACAGTACATCGATGTTGTCGCCAGTGGTCGGCGGAAGGTGCACGTGCCCGTTGACCTGGGACCGGACCGCAGCGACGCACGGATGCACGCCAAGACCGTAGGATCCTACGCAGTGCCGTAGGGGACCGCACCGCCACATCCCAGCAAATTAGGGACACTGTTGCTCCTGGGGTATCGGCGAGAACCATTCGCAACCGTCTCCATGAAGCTGGGCTACGGTCCCGCACACCGTTAGGCCGTCTTCCGCTCACGCCCCAACATCGTGCAGCCCGCCTCCAGTGGTGTCGCGACAGGCGTGAATGGAGGGACGAATGGAGACGTGTCGTCTTCAGCGATGAGAGTCGCTTCTGCCTTGGTGCCAATGACGGTCGTATGCGTGTTTGGCGCCGTGCAGGTGAGCGCCACAATCAGGACTGCATACGACCGAGGCACACAGGGCCAACACCCGGCATCATGGTGTGGGGAGCGATCTCCTACACTGGCCGTACACCACTGGTGATCGTCGAGGGGACACTGAATAGTGCACGGTACATCCAAACCGTCATCGAACCCATCGTTCTACCATTCCTAGACCGGCAAGGGAACTTGCTGTTCCAACAGGACAATGCACGTCCGCATGTATCCCGTGCCACCCAACGTGCTCTAGAAGGTGTAAGTCAACTACCCTGGCCAGCAAGATCTCTGGATCTGTCCCCCATTGAGCATGTTTGGGACTGGATGAAGCGTCGTCTCACGCGGTCTGCACGTCCATCACGAACGCTGGTCCAACTGAGGCGCCAGGTGGAAATGGCATGGCAAGCCGTTCCACAGGACTACATCCAGCATCTCTACGATCGTCTCCATGGGAGAATAGCAGCCTGCATTGCTGCGAAAGGTGGATATACACTGTACTAGTGCCGACATTTTGCATGCTCTGTTGCCTGTGTCTATGTGCCTGTGGTTCTGTCAGTGTGATCATGTGATGTATCTGACCCCAGGAATGTGTCAATAAAGTTTCCCCTTCCTGGGACAATGAATTCACGGTGTTCTTATTTCAATTTCCAGGAGTGTAGATCGAAATACTTTCCGCACTGTTGACCATGGAATGGACAATTCTCGTGACACTGCACGAGCACTACCACTACTTGGGGGACGTGCTGCACACAATCTCAGTAATAAATTTCACTGGGATATAACACCTTCCTGTTCCAGGTGCCACACCCAGCTCATTATCATCTTCTTTACACAATTTAATGACATCGGGGCCCTTCTTCAGACCTTTCAGCAGGCGATACTCTCTCAGTGCAGCACTGCAATTGCTAGTGTTCACATAACACTGTTTCACTAATGCCGAACGGTCTGTATTCTCAATGGCCATACTGATGACTCACGTTATGGCTTGTCAAAAGATGGCGTAGGTGTCACACCGTCATACATACAGTGTACAGCGCCAGATTTGCGCAAGCCGGTGTGGCCGAGCGGTTCTAGCTTCAGTCTGGAACCGCGCGATCGCTACGGTCGCAGGTTCGAATCCTGCCTCGGGCATGGATGTGTGTGATGTCCTTAGGTTAGTTAGGTTTAAGTAATTGTAAGTTCTAGGGGACTGATGACCTCAGATGTTAAGTCCCATAGTGCTCAGAGCCATTTGAACCATTTTGAACCAGATTTCACCTGGTGGCCACAATTTATTATTCTTACAGAGTAAATCGTTTGCGCATTAACGCATTAGCTTGTCTGCTAAGTTTCGCTGTCATACGATACTTACAACCCACGTTGGACGTTCCTGAGCAGCTTCACTTTAATTATAATTACCCAGTACGCCGTACTAGTACTGTCGATTTGCTATTCTGTTCCATTCGTGTACTGAGCGAAGGGAAAATGACTGCCTGCATGCCCCTGTACATGCCCTAACCTCTCTTACGTTATTCTCATGAACCCAATGCGAGATATACAATAGACCTCAGAGTCCTCTTCAGATGCAGGTTCTCTAAATTTACCCGACAGGTTTTCGCGAAAGTTACGTCGTCTTCATTCCAGAGATTCTGATTTACGTTTCCTGAGCAGTTATGTAACATTTTCGTATGAGCTATACTGGCCTGTTACGCTCCCAGACGATCGTCCCTCAGTTAGCTAGCTATCATGCGCTATTGATTGGGACTCCTAAATTGGAACAGTACTCTACAATTGGTCGCAGCAGCGCCTTGTATGTGGCTACATTTGTCCTCATTGAAGGAGAGTGGCCATTCGTTCAACTGAGTGAAAATTTTTGTCAAGTTCTGTTACAGTTCCTTACGATCATTCAACGGCGGTACTTCCCTGTATACAAAACTGTCGTCAGTGAATGATCTTACAGTGCTGTTGACCTTGACTGATAACTCGTTTTATGTACAAGGGACGCTCAAATGAAATGAGGCACTTGGAGAAAGAAGTAAATAAACTTTTGTTTCAAAAGTACTCGCATCTAAGAGTGTTCCCGCGAACACGTCGCATAATTTACTACGTGATGTTTTTTGTACGGTCTAACTGCACCATTACAGACTAACCGCTTTGCGTCCACGTGTCCACAGCTCGACACCTGACCTACTGCCCAGAGAAAAATAAGCATTAATGGCTTCCTTTTGCCACAGGTACTTTGAAGTACTAACCAATCTAAAACACACTTCTCCCAATAGCCATAATTATTAGTCTGCAAATGACGCAAATGCTGGTGCAATATTGTTTAGTACACTTCCCTCAGTCATCGGTAGAAATATCTGCACTTATAATCCCCAAACATACTTTATATTACAGGTCGTATTACGCTTCATTGGGGCACAAGCGATGTTTCTTCCGTTTCTGTGAAACATTAGCTGTCCAATACAATGTACTGGTTTCTATTTGACAGATATTCTTGGAGCCAATCACGTATTTGTGAAGATACTCCATACGATCCCACCTTGCTAAGTAGTCGTCAATGTGGTATAGTGTGGAATACTTTTTCGAGATCTATTTATTTATTTATTTTTTACACTAGTTCCGCAGGACCAAACTGAGCAGCAAATTTATAAGCTCATGGAATGAGTCAGTACATGAAATTACAACATAAAAGTAATAACAGATAAAATAAAATGTTAATGGACCCAAAAAAGTACAAGCCATAAGTTTACGTAAACGCAATCAACAATATAACACGGGAATTGGCTTAATTTTTCCAGGAACTCCTCGACAGAATGGAAGGGCTGACCTATGAGGAAACTCTTCAGTTTCGATTACTGCTAAGATCTTCGAATTCTTGTGGTAGTTTATTGAAAATGGATGTAGCAGTGTATTGCATACCTTTCTGAACAAGAGTTAAGGATGTGCGATCTAAATGCAGACTGGATTTCTGCCTAGTATTAACTGAGTGAAAGTTGCTAATTCTTGGGAATAAGCTGATTTTAATAAGAAACGACAGTAAAGAATATACACAGGGTGTCCATAAAGTCCCTTTACAACTTCAAAATTTTATTACAACGGCAGTTGTTGAAATATTTTAACAACATTTCTTTTATTGTAATCAATGTTTATATAAATTATTTTGACGGTGTTTAATAGACCTCCATATGGGCGCCTTTAGTCGCACGAAGCACATTAAGACGGTACTCGACTTCTTGCCACGTTCGCTGTAGCATAGCGTCATCAATGGTGGCAATGGCATTACGAATCCTATGCTTCAAGTCAGCAGTGTCCCGTATCTGTGACTGATACACGATATCTTTTACATATGGTTCAAAATGATTCAAATGGCTCTGAGCACTATGCAACTTAACTTCTGAGGTCATCAGTCGCCTAGAACTTAGAACTAATTAAACCTAACCAACCTAAGGACATCACACACATCCATGCCCGAGGCAGGATTCGAACCTGCGACCGTAGCGGATGCTCGGCTCCAGACTGTAGCGCCTAGAACCGCACGGCCACTCCGGCCGCCTTATCTTTTACATACCCCATAAAAAAAGTCCAAGGGAGTGATATCTGGAGAGCGCGGTGGCCAAGGAATTGGCTCATCCCTCCCAATCCATCTGCCTGGAAATGTTTCTCTGAGGAACCGACGAACATGCAGTGGTGCACCATCTTGCTGAAAAATGATAGTGGGTTCTAAGTCAATCAATTGTGGTGCTACATATTCGGTCAGAAGGTCGAGGTAAACATCTGCAATAACTGTTGATTCGTTGAAGAAAAATTGACCGATTATTCGGCTACACATGATTCCACACCACACATTCACTTTCGGACTATTCCAGTGAAGCTCCCTAGTCACATTGGGGGTGTTACGATCCCCACATTCTCACATTGTTTAATGTCCCAGAAACATGAAAAGTTGCCTCGTCACTGAAACAAACTCGCTTGAGGAATGCTTCATCCTCCGAAAGTCGTTCCAGCATGTTGAGTGCAAACTCTGTATGTTTTGGCTTGCCATTTGGTTCAAGTGTCTTTAAAAATTGCACTTTGTAAGCTTACAACCGTAAATGCTTGTGGAGGACCTTATGCACAACTGAACGTGGTAGTTGCAACTGTCTGGCAGCAGTGCGGATGGACTTCGTAGGTGAACGAGTGAAGACGTTTAAAAAGCGATCGATGTTTTCCTCGGATGTCCTTGGTCGCCCGCTCCTCCCTTTATCCAACACTGTCCCTGTCTCCACACATTTTTTGTGCCATGCACGGACTGAAGGGCGCGATGGTGGATCTCTTCCATATTTCGTTCTGAAGTTTCGTAGAGTCTGAACATCCGATTTTGTTTCAGTAAACCAGGACACACATTGTGCCTTCTCTTGAGAAGTTGCCATTTTATAGAGGTTCAGTTCCTTCCATCAACAGAGTACCTGAAACACAAAATTTTAGTATATATAAAAACTTTAGTATATTAAAATATTTCAATAACTGCCGTTGTAATAAAATTTTGAAGTTGTAAAGGGACTTTATGGACACCCTGTATATTGAGAGGCCATGTCAGAATACCCAGACTAATGAACAGCGCTCAACAAGAGGTTCTTGAACTTGCCCCACTTATCACCCGAACCGCCCGTTTCTGAGCCAAAAATATCCTTCGAGTTACCCCGAAATATAATACGATGCGTCGCAGGCGAATGAAAATCGGCAAATTAGACTATATTTCGTGTCGAACTATCACTTACTTCAGATACCATTCGAAAAGTAAAAATGGCAGCATTAAATCTTTGTACAAGATCGTGAACATGTTCTTCCCACCACATCTTAATATATACGTCAACAACTAGAAATTTGAACTTTCCTGTTTCACTAGTCATATGACCATTCTGTGAAATCAAAACGTTGTTTTGTTGAATTGTGTATTAGAAACTGTAAAAACTGAGTCATACTATGATTTAGCGCTAGTTTATTTTCTACAGGCTATGAACTCATGTCATGAACTTCACTATTTGAAGCAGTGCCTATGTTGCACACAACATCCTTCACTACCAAGCTAGTGTCATCAGCAAACAGAAATAATTTAGAGTCATCTGTAATACTAGAGGACGTATCATTCATATAAACAAGGAACAGGAGTGGCCCCAGTACTGATCCCTGGGTCACCACCCATTTCACTGTGCCCCACTCAGACTCTACACCATAGACATTCTCAGCACTGTTGCTGTCTGTTGTTAAAGTAAGAGGTGAACCAACTTTGAGTTACTCCCCGTATTCCATAGTGGTCCAACTTCTGGAGAAATATTTTGTGATCAACACAATCAAAAGTCTTAGTTAAATCAAAAAGAATGCCTAGCGTTTAAAACCTTTTATTTAATGCATCCAACACCTCACAGAGAAATCAGAATATAGCATTTTCAGTTGTTAAACAACCCCTAAAACCGAACTGTATATTTGATAGCAAATTTACTCTTACTCTCTCCGTCCGAACATGCCATGAAGGCCCAAGGGGACCGACCGACCGCCGTGTCATCCGAGTCCACAGGCGTCGCTGGATGCGGATGTGGAGGGGCATTTGGTCACCACACTTCTCTCCCAGCCGTATGTCCGTTTGCGAGATCGGAACCGCTACCTCTCAATCAAGTAGCTCCTCAGTTTGCCTCACAAGGGCTGAGTGCACCCCACTTGCGAACAGCGCTCGGCAGGCCTGATGGTCACCCATCCAACTGCTAGCCCAGCCCGACGGCGCTTAACTTCGGTGATTGACGGGAATCGGTAAGCAGCAAATATTGTGAAATAAAATGATGAATTATCCTTACATACGCAGGCTTTTCAATAACTTTAGCAAACACTGACGACATAGAAAGAGGTTCATAAATGGTTCAAATGGCTCTGAGCACTATGGGACTTAACATCTATGGTCATCAGTCCCCTAGAACTTAGAACTACTTAAACCGAACTAACCTAAGAACATCACACACATCCATGCCCGAGGCAGGAGTCGAACCTGCGACCGTAGCAGTCGCGCGGTTCCGGACTGAGCGCCTAGAACCGCTAGACCACCGCGGCCGGCAGAAAGAGGTCTACAATAGTCTACGTTATCTCTCTCTCCCTTTTTATAAAGTGGCTTTACTACTGAGTACTCAATCGTTCAGGAAACTGACCATTCTTAAAGGAAAAATTACAAATATGGCTAAGTACAGGGCCAACATGTGCAGCACAATACTTTAATATGCTGCTAGGCATTACATTATATACATGAGAGTCCTTAGTCTTCAGTGATTTAATTATTGACTCAATCTCCCCCTTGTCAGTATCACAGAGGAATATTTCAACCATCAATCTCGGAAAGGCATTTCCAAGAGTTAAATGATTCCCTGTAGAAGCTAAGTTTTTATTTAATTCTCTAGCAATGCTCAGAAAGTGACTGTTAAATGCTGTACATTTATCTGAATTATCAGTAACAGAAATATTTTTAGTACGAACTGATTTTATATCGTCGACCTAGTGCCGCTGACCAGACACTTCCTTCACGACTGACACTATGGTTTTTATTTCATCCTGTGAATTACCTATTCTGTTTACGTACCACACACTCTTTGCGTTCCTAATAACACTTTTAAGTACCTTACAATACTGTTTGTAATGGATTACTGTACCTTGATTGTGACTACTTCTAACAAAAAAAAAATGGCTCTGAGCACTATGGGACTTAACATCTGAGGTCATCAGTCCCCTAGAACTTAGAACTACTTAAACCTAACTAACCTAAGGACATCACATACACCCATGCTCAAGGCAGGATTCGAACCTGCGACCGTAGCAGTCGCGCGGTTCCGGACTGAAGCGCCTAGAACCGCTCGACCACCGCGGCCGGCCTACTTTGTTCTGCTAGTACCCCGTTTAGATCGTTCTAAGGCAAAGCAACTCTCAAAGGGCATGAGAAATGTGTTAAGGAAAGCATTATATTTGTCATCTATGTTATCGGCACTATAAACATCCTGCCACTCTTGTTCCTTAACGAGGTTTAAAAAACTCTATTGCCATTGGATTAGCTTTCCTAAATAGTTTGTAATTATGTGTGACATTTGTTTGAGTACAAAGGCCTTTTAGAGTTAAAATTCGTGCATCGTGGTCTGAAGGCCAGTCACCCTTTTACAAACAGAATGCCCATCTAGTAATGGAGAGTGAATAAAAATGTTTTGTATGGGTGTGCTACACTTTCCCTGCACCCTAGTTGGAAAAAAACTCAATTTGCATCAGATCACATGAGTTTAGGAAAGCTACCAACATCCTTTTTCTACCATAATCATGTTGTTGTTGTTGTGGTCTTCAGTCCAGAGACTGTTTTGATGCAGCTCTCCATGCTAATCTATCCTGTGCAAGTTCCTTCATCTCCCAGTACCTACAGCAACCTACATCCTTCTCAATCTGCTTAGTGTATTCATCTCTTGGTCTCCCTCTACGATTTTTACCCTCCACGCTGCCCTCCGACGCTAAATTTGTGATCCCTTGATGCATCAGGACATGTCCTAACAACCGATCTCTTCTTCTAGTCAAGTTGTGCCACAAACTTCTCTTCTCCCCAATCCTATTCAATACCTCCTCATTTGTTACGTGATCTACCCACCTAATCTTCAACATTCTTCTGTAGCACCACATTTCGAAAGCTTCTATTCTCTTCTTGTCCAAACTATTTATTGTCCATGTTTCACTTCCATACATGGCTACACTCCATACAAATACTTTCAGAAACGACTTCTCGACACTTAAATCTATACTCGATGTTAACAAATTTCTTTTCTTCAGAAACTCTTTCCTTGCCATTGCCAGTCTACATTTTATATCCTCTCTACTTCGACCATCACCAGTTATTTTGATCCCCAAATAGCAAAACTCCTTTACTACTTTAAGTGTCTCATTTCCTAATCTAATTCTCTCAGCATCATCCGACTTAATTCGACTACAATCCATTATCCTCGTTTTGCTTAGGTGATGTTCATCTTATATCCTCCTTTCAAGACACTGTCCATTCCGTTCAACTGCTCTTCCAAGTCCTTTGCTGTCTTTGACAATGTCATCGGCGAACCTCAAAGTTTTTATTTCTTCTCCCTGGATTTTACTACCTACTCCAAATTTTTCTTTTGTTTCCTTTACTGCTTGCTCAATATACAGATTGAATAACATCGGGGAGAGGCTACAACCCTGTCTCACTCCCTTCCCAACCACTGCTTCCCTTTCATGCCCCTCGACTCTTATAACTGCCATCTGGTTCCTGTGCAAATTGTAAATAGCCTTTCGCTCCCTGTATTTTACCCCTGCCACCTTTAGAATTTGAGAGTATTCCAGTCAACATTGTCAAAAGCTTTCTCGAAGTCTACAAATGCTAGAAACGTAGGTTTGCCTTTCCTTAATCTTTCTTCTAAGATAAGTCATAAGGTCAGTATTGCCTCACGTGTTCCAACATTTCTACGGAATCCAAAGTGATCTTCCCCGAGGTCGGCTTCTACCAGTTTTTCCATTGGTCTGTAAAGAATTCGCGGTACTATTTTGCAGCTGTGGCTTACTAAACTGATATTTCGGTAAGTTTCACATCTGTCAACACCTGCTTTCTTTGGGATCGGAATTATATTCTTCTTGAAGTCTGAGGGTATTTCACCTGTCTCGTACATCTTGCTCACCAGATGGTAGAGTTTTGTCAGGACTGGCTCTCCCAAGGCCGTCAGTAGTTCTAATGGAATGTTATCTACTCCCGGAGCATTGTTTCGACTCAGGTCTTTCAGTGCTCTGTCAAACTCCTCACGCAGTATTGTACCTCCCATTTCATCTTCATCTACATCCTCTTCCATTTCCATAATATTGTCCTCAAGTACATCGCCCTTGTATAGACCCACTATATGCTCCTTCCACCTTTCTGCTTTCCCTTCTTTGCTTAGAACTGGGTTTCCATCTGAGCTCTTGATATTCATACAAGTGGCTCTCTTTTCTCCAAAGGTCTCTTTAATTTTCCTGTAGGCCGTATCTATCTTACCCCTAGTGAGATAAGCCTCTACATCCTTACATTTGTCCTCTAGTCATGCCTGATTAGCCATTTTGCACTTCCTGTCGATCTCATTTTTGAGACGTTTGTATTCCTTTTTGCCTGCTTCATTTACTGCGTTTTTATATTTCCTTCTTTCATCAATTAAATTCAATATTTCTTCTGTTACCCAAGGATTTCTACTAGCCCTCGTCTTTTTACCTACTTGATTCTCTGCTGACTTCACTACTTCATCCCTCAGTGCTACCCATTTGTCTTCTACTGTATTTCTTTCCCCCATTCCTGTCAATTGTTCCCTTATGCTCTCCCTGAAACTCTGTACAACCTCTGGTTTAGTCAGTTTATCCAGGTCCCATCTCCTTAAGATCCCACCTTTTTGCAATTTCTTCAGTTTTAATATATAGTTCATAACCAATAGATTGTGGTCAGTGACCACATCTGCCCCTGGAAATGTCCTACAGCATAATCATATACGGAATTAATATTGAAATCATCGCATGTAACTAAGTTTTGGTACTTCCTATAAAGTGAACCAAGAACCCTGTCTAGCTTGAGCAGAAATGCTCTGAAGACAGTGTTAGGAGACCTATAAACAACAACAATCAGAAGTTTCGTTTCATTTAATTCAGCTGCTCCTGCGCAACCTCCAAATACCTGTTCAGAGCAATGCCATGATATGTCTACAGACTCGAATTGCATACTGTTTTTTTCGTACATGGCCAAAACAGCCAACTAATCTGCAACCTGGTGAAGCAAACCTCTGAATTGTCAAATTATTTAAGTGGTGCGCCGATGTACCAATAATGTCAGAGTAAACATCTATAGGCAGTTCTCTAACTTTATCGCTAATACCTCTTATATCTTGATGAAATATTCCAATTCCTTCACTTCTTTGATACCTGACCTCCAAGCAAAGCAAATTCTACCCATTCACCTGTATATTTTCTCTGCAAAGAACACTACATGCACGATGTTGCTAATATTTATAGCCATTATTCCTTAGTTGCTACTCCAGTCATGTTTATCTCATAGACAGGAGGAAATACTGTATTATCCATCTTCTGCAAATGAATGTTTATTTTGTTTGTCACTGTGCCGTC
Source organism: Schistocerca cancellata (assembly GCF_023864275.1). Taxonomy (NCBI): domain Eukaryota; kingdom Metazoa; phylum Arthropoda; class Insecta; order Orthoptera; family Acrididae; genus Schistocerca; species Schistocerca cancellata. Next base: position 174,086,014 of record NC_064631.1, read on the forward strand.
CTAAAGAATCAGCTGCACACCAACCAGTGCATCGCCACCAAATGGCATCCAGCATGTGCTGACCTGCAAGCCAGTGGAAAGTGTGGGCAGTGCCATACCTCCAGGAAGAAAGAATTCAGAGCCCCCTTGTCAACACTGATTTAACCAGCCACCCATCACTGGTCGGCCTAGTTTGGTTGCAGACTTCGATAGCATTAGTACTGAGTATTAGGAGAATGATACTTACCCTGCGTGCTGCGAGCAGTAAAAGTCTGTATATGTAACTGTACCTAGGAGGCACAGGAAGCACAGGAATCATGAGCAGTTAAGTTATATTTACATTCTTTTTAAAAATAAAGTGTCCTAATTGAAAAGTATTTACAAGGGAACCTCCCCATCGCACCCCCCTCAGATTTAGTTATAAGTTGGCACAGTGGATATGCCTTGAAAAACTGAACACAGATCAATTGAGAAAACAGGAAGAAGTTGTGTGGAACTGTGAAAAAATAAGTAAAATATACAAACTTAGTAGTCCATGGGCATGATAGGCAACATCAACCACACAATGAGCTCAGGAGCGCCGTGGTCCCGTGGTAAAGTGAGCAGATGCGGGACGAGAGGTCCTTGGTTCAAATCTTCCATCGAGTGAGAAGTTTAATTTTTTATTTTCAATTTATGTGACAAACTCTTCTGTTTCCATCACTTTTTTGGGAGTGATTATCACATCCACAAGAAAACCTAAATCGGGTAAGGTAGAAGAATCATTTTACCCATTCGCCAAGTGTACAAGTTAGGTGGGTCGACAACATATTCCTGTCATGTGACGCACATGCCGTCACCAGTGTCGCATAGAATATATCAGATGTGTTTTCCTGTGGAGGAATCGGTTGACCTATGACCTTGCGATCAAATGTTTTCGGTTCCCATTGGAGAGGCACGTCCTTTCGTCAACTAATCGCACGGTTTTGCGATGCGGTCGCAAAACACAGACACTAAACTTATTACAGTAAACAGAGACGTTAATGAACGAACGGACAGATCATAACTATGCAAAAATAAAGAAAGTAAACTTTTCACTCGAGGGACGACTTGAACCAAGGACATCTCGCTCCGCAGCTGCTCACGCTAACCACGAGACCACAGCGCTCCTAGACCACGGCCCTCCTGAGCTCACACTATCCATGATGTTGCCTATCTTGCCCATGGACTACTCAGTTTGTATATTTTGCTTATTTTTTCACAGTTCCACACAACTTCTTCCTGTTTTCTCAATTGATCTGTGATCAGTTTTTCAAGGCCTATCCACTGTGCCAACTTATAACTAAATCTGAGGGGGTTGCGATGGGGAGGTTCCCTTGTTAGTACCTTCTTGTTTCTGTCGGTGCATACTTCCACTGTAGCCGACACAACTGGCTACGAGAATTGCATAAGCAGTGCTGAGTTCGCTCACTGATGCTCTGCCGCAGTGCGTCACTAATTTTTCTCTCTTTTCTTCTGAGGTGCATTGCTACTACTTGTTTTCTTTCTTTTGACTTACTTCTTCTTATAACTGTTTGGTTGTGGCGCTCTTCTCATTATAGTAGCCTCTACCATGCCTCCTACATCACCTGTGTCTACGCCTCCTGATGGTTTTTGCTTTGACCTAATGCAGTTTATTCAGTTTCAGAACCAACACGCCCCGCAGTTGATGACGGCCATCCAGCAGCTCGTCAGTGCACAAGTCATTGTTGCACCAACGCCGCCACAACAGCCAGACACATCCACACCACCACCTTCGTGCATCCCGCCGTTCCGCGCTTTCAATGAAGGACCCAAAGACTGGAATGAGTACTATGCTCATTTCGACGCTACACATCAAGTGCAGGGTACCTGTGAAACTTTATTATTTCTTGTCAATCGCCGGCACAAAATGGCTCTAAGCACTATGGGACTTAACATCTGAGGTCATCAGTCCCCTAGACTTAGAACTACTTAAACCTGAGTAACCTAAGGACATCACACACATCCATGTCCTAGGAAGGATTCGAACCTGAGACCGTAGAAGCAGCGCGATTCCGGACTGAAGCGCCTAGAACCGCTCGGTCACAGCGGCCGGCCTAATCACCGTCACAGGAGTTCACCATCTTGCTCAGAAGTTATTTCGAACTATTACGCCGGAGTTGCTAGTTTCTGAAGAGTTAGTTTCCGCCCTCACTAAGTATTATGAGGATCAGTTACAGGCTGCTGCAGCTCGTTACAAGTTCTTTCGATTACGGAAAAACCCGGAACAGACATACCATCAGTGGGTCGCTGAACTTCAGGGCTTGACATGATAGTGTTGTTTTCAATGTAGCTGTCAACAGTATTACAGTGACGCAATGATTCAGGATGCAATTATCTATAATGTGGCAGACAGCAGGAAATGTAAACAAATTCTCAAATATTCCGATCCTACTTTGAAACAAGTTCAAAAATGGCTCTGAGCACTATGGACTTAACGTATGAGTTCATCACTCCCCTAGAACTTAGAACTACTTAAATCTAACTAACCTAAGGACATCACACACATCCATGCCCGAGGCAGGATTCGAACCTGCGACCATAGCCGCCCCGGCCGGCCTTGAAACAAGTGCCACAAATTACTGAACATCAGGACTCGTGTGATGGCGTCATGGAAAACTTTGCGGCAGCTCCCATTTGCAGTGTATCGCCAAGTGACAAACAGGTACGGCCTTACGAGCGACTGCTGCGCGCAAATAGGCCACCACACCGCGGCGAGAGTAAACAAGTGTCAACACGTATGTCTGCGCTGAAGCTGGGTCCCTGCTGCTTTTTCAAGCATAAAAGACAAACAGGCCGTGTGCTTGGAACAGAAAAACAACTCTACTCACGTTAACTCTTGTAAACGCGGAGCACCTTCTCAGTGTATTTAGTTTTTTCTAAACTGGCTGCAGGTACTATTCATGACCAAAAGCTGGCCGGAGTGGCCGTGCGGTTCTAGGCGCTACAGTCTGGAACCAAGCGTCCGCTACGGTCGTAGGTTCGAATCCTGCCTCGGGTATGGATGTGTGTGCTGTCCTTAGGTTAGTTAGGTTTAATTAGTTCTAAGTTCTAGGCGACTGATGACCTCAGAAGTTAAGTCGCATAGTGCTCAGAGCCATTTGAACCATGACCAACATCAGGATGTGGCTTCACCCTGCCCAAGTGCTGTGCAACGATGGTCAAACAAACTATCTGCGAACATAGTCAATGCCGACTGGTGAGTGAGATTTCAGTTAGATACTGGCGCTTCTGTTACATAGCAAAATCGTGCCACTTATGAACAGTTGGGCTCGCCACAGTTGGCAAAATCTTGCAAGCAACTTACTGCATACAGGGTGTTACAAAAAGGTACGGCCAAACTTTCCTCACACACAAATAAAGAAAAGATGTTATGTGGACATGTGTCCGGAAACGCTTAATTTCCATGTTAGTGCTCATTTTAGTTTCGTCAGTATGTACTGTACTTCCTCGACTCACCGCCAGTTGGCCCAATTGAAGGAAGGTAATGTTGACTTCGGTGCTTGTGTTGACATGCGACTCATTGCTCTACAGTACTAGCATCAAGCACATCAGTACGTAGCATCAACAGGTTAGTGTTCATCACGAACGTGGTTTTGCAGTCAGTGCAATGTTTACAAATGCGGAGTTGGCAGATGCCCATTTGATGTATGGATTAGCACGGGGCAATAGCCGTGGCGCGGTACGTTTGTATCGAGACAGATTTCCAGAACGAAGTGTCCAGACAGGAATACGTTCGAAGCAATTGATCGGCGTCTTAGGGAGCACGGAACATTCCAGCCTATGACTCGCGACTGGGGAAGACCTAGAACGACGAGGACACCTGCAATGGACGAGGCAATTCTTCGTGCAGTTGACGATAACCCTAATGTCAGCGTCAGAGAAGTTGCTGCTGTACAAGGTAACGTTGACCACGTCACTGTATGGAGAGTGCTACGGGAGAGCCAGTTGTTTCCGTACCATGTACAGCGTGTGCAGGCCCTATCAGCAGCTGGCTGGTCTCCACGGGTACACTTCTGCGAATGGTTCATCCAACAATGTGTCAATCCTCATTTCAGTGCAAATATTCTCTATGCGGATGAGGCTTCATTCCAACGTGATCAAATTGTAAATTTTCATAATCAACATGTGTGAGCTGACGAGAATCCGCACGCAATTGTGCAATCACGTCATCAACACAGGTTTTATGTGAACGTTTGGGTAGGCATTGTTGGTGATATCTTAATTGGGCCCCATGTTCTTCCACCTACGCCCAATGGAGCACGTTATCATGATTTCATACGGGATACTCTACCTGTGCTGCTAGAACATGTGCCTTTACAAGTACGACACAACATGTGGTTCATGCACGATGGAGCTCCTGCACATTTCAGTCGAAGTGTTCGTACACTTCTCAACAACAGATTCGGTGACCGATGGATTGGTAGAGGGGGACCAATTCCATGGCCTCCACGCTCTCCTGAAAATGGTTCAAATGGCTCTGAGCACTATGGGACTCAACTGCTGAGGTCATTAGTCCCCTAGAACTTAGAACTAGTTAAACCTAACTAACCTAAGGACATCACAAACACCCATGCCCGAGGCAGGATTCGAACCTGCGACCGTAGCGGCCTTGCGCTTCCAGACTGCAGCGCCTTTAACCGCACGGCCACTTCGGCCGGCTCGCTCTCCCGACCTCAACCCTCTTGACTTTCATTTATGGGGGCATTTGAAAGCTCTTTTCTACGCAACCCCGGTACCAAACATAGAGACTCTTCGTGCTCGTATTGTGGACGGCTGTGATACAATACGCCATTCTCCAGGGCTGCATCAGCGCATCAGGGATTTCATGTGACAGAGAGTGGATGCATGTATCCTCGCTAACGGAGGACATTTTGAACATTTCCTGTAACAAAGTGTTTGAAGTCACGCTGGTACATTCTGTTGCTGTGTGTTTCCATTCCATGATTAATGTGATTTGAAGAGAAGTAATAAAATGAGCTCTAACATGAAAAGTAATCGTTTCCAGACACATGTCCACATAACATATTTTATTTCTTTGTGTGTGAGGAATGTTTCCTGAAAGTTCGGCCGTACCATTTTGTAACACCCTGTGTAACGGTCAGGGCAGTCCAATGCTTGGAAGATGTAGTCTGCCTGCCGCATTCCAGTCTCACACCAGAAGAGTGACACTTACAATTTTGTGTTTGACTGAAAATATTTTTGGGTCAAATTCATTTGATTTGCTTGGTCTTTCCGTTCCGGACAATGTACTTTCTGTTTCTGCTTTCAAACCAAAAGACTCATTACAATGAAGGAGTGACCGAGCGGTTCTAGGGGCTACAGTCTGGAACCGCGTGACCGCTACGTTCACAGGTTCGAATCCTGCCTCGGGCATGGATGTGTGTGATGTCCTTAGGTTGATTAGGTTTACGTAGTTCTAAGTTCTAGGGGACTGATGACCTCAGAAGTTAAGTCCCATAGTGCTCAGAGCCATTTGAACCATTTCTGAACAATCCACAACCCAGATCTTTCTGTTGCGTCCCGTACCTCATGCACTCAGAGACACAGTTGCAAGTGAACTCAAAAAACGATAAGACAATTGTGTTATTGCTCTTATCCAGGCTAGTGAATGGGCTTCTCCTTTAGTAATCTTACCAACGCCTTCTAGAAGACTTCGTCTTTGTGTTGACTTTAAATCCACAAACAATAATTGATAGTTCTCCATTGTCTCGTCCTGAGGAATTAATTGACAGGTTTGGGCGCAGGCCGCTATTTTTCAAAAATTGATTTACATGATGCACATTTGGAAATTCCATTAGTTAAGTAATTTCAGGAAGTACTTGTGGTAAACACACATCTAGGGTTGTTCAAATTTTTTCGCCTACCCTTTGGCAGCGGTTCTATCCCTGCATATTCCAATTCTACTTAGAACAGCTTACTGCAAAAGTTCCATTCTGTTCACATTACTTGGACGATATTGTGATGTCCGGACGCAAACCGGAGTAACATATCAGTAATCTTCGTTCGCTTTTTCAACTACTTTCAGCTGCCTTTTCCAGTCTGATATTCAGTACTTACGCCATGGTCTAAATAGCCAAGGTGTTCATCCCCTTCAATCACATTTGCTGGCCACCTGGGACTTCCCTGGCCTGCGGAACGTGTCGGAATTGTATCTGTTCTTGGGAATTCGACACATTATATTCGGTTTATACCCAATGCAACCCAGACAACAGTTCCACTTCATCGTTTGCGCCGGAAGGATGTGCCTTTTGTTTGGGCCAAGGAGTGTCAATATGCATTCCAGAAACTTAAAAATGCCTTGTTGAGTGACAGATACCTTGTTCATTTCGATTTTGTTAAGCCTGTGGTTTTGGCAGTGGGTACTTCTTTGTATCTGTGCTCTCGCACAGATTTGGTTCACACGAGTGGCCGATTGTTTTCGCTTCTAAGTCATTGACTAAGAGCTCACCGTAACTATTCCCAAGTCGAGAAGGAAGCGCTCGCAGTCATCTGTGGAGTGAGAAGGTTTCACGACTATCTGTTTGACCTGAAGTTTTGCCTAGTGACGGACCATAAGGCACTTCAGCCTTCGTTTCCTCCAACCAAACATGTTCCGCGCCACACTGCTCAGAAACTGCAATGTTGGTCTTTGTTAGTGCCACAGTTATTAGTAAGACATATTGTACCGGTCCATGTCACAGCATGCACATGCTGACGCCCTTTCTCGCCTTCTTGTTGGTCCTGATTCTGAATTCGAAGCCACTGCCACATCTTGTTGTCAGATCGATGCGCATTGCAGTGAAGTTTTACTGACTTTTCCACTGAACTATAGGAAAATTGCTCAGGCCACAGAAGCAAACCCTGACTTGAACTTTTTGTTACACTACATCCGTACTGCTTGGCCTCGTTCAGTGAAAAACATTCAAAATTCTTTTGTGCATTTTCCGCTTGGCCAGAGTCTCAATCTCTGTGGCAGTGAGTGCATATTTTCTGGTCCCTTTTGACCATTCGTTGAATTATTGTTGTGGGCTCTTTTAGCGAAATTCTGTTTGCAGTGCCCAAGAACTTCACTATGTCACGTAGTACCAACCTGACTGTCATCCATTTTTTGCTTGGAAGGTTTGCCTGTAGTTCTGGTTACAGACAACGGACTAAAAAAAAGTGGCTCTGAGCACTATGGGACTTAACTTCTGAGGTCATCAGTCCCCTAGAACTTAGAACTACTTAAACCTAACTAACCTAAGGACATCACAAACATCCATACCCGAGGCAGGATTCGAACCTGCGACCGTAACGGTCGCGCGGTTCCAGACTGTAGCGCCTAGAACCGTTCGGCCACTCTCGCCGGCCAATGGATTACAATTTACTTCTCAGGACTAAGAACATTTTTGTACAGCCAGTGTTATCACTGACCTTACTAATGCTCCACTTCATGCTCAACTGAATGGAGAAACTGAACGATTTGTGCATACGTTGAAGCAACAGATCAACAAACTACATGCCTCTCACACACGGTAACAAGCGCCTCTGCTCTTCTTCACAATGTACCGCTCCCAGCCCCATGACTGTCCATCGCAGCTTCTACATGACAGGCGTCACCGCACGCTGCTCCAGCTGCTGCACCAACTACAGTGTATGGCGCCTCCCACGTTCCGCAAATATCGCTTTGTGCCTAATGCTTTTATTGTTTCGAAAGTTTTTAATCGCACCAGACGCTGGGAGAGTCGATCGATTCTTCGAAATTTGGGCACTTGCATGAATTTAATTCAATGTCCTGCTGGGTTGCTGCTCCGAGATCGAAACCAGGTTTGTGCTAATCAGTTGCGAGATTCTTCTGCAGATTTTCTGTCCCCAGATTCGCATCCTACCGGGATCTTGCGCCGATGCGACAGCCCCCAGGTGCCTCAGCGGCACTGCCTGTGGAACCAATGAAGCTGGACTCATCACCTTCGCCACTACAGCTGCTCAACTTTTTAGCACTCGCCCCGGCACCCGTAATGGACCCTGCGCCTCTCTCGTCGTCGTCATCACATACTGCTATCGTCATCGCTGCCCTCTCCGTTTTTTGTCGAATAGGTTCAGGAAGAGAGTGAGAGACTTTCCGGGGGTTTTTCGACCGACGTTTCGTTCGGAGCGCAGGACGGCTCTGGGGATGGGTCCAGGGTCTCTGCATCGGTCCCAGCTGCAGCTCCCAGCTCCTCACGTCACCCAGGTTCCTGCCTTCTTCTCTCTCCCCCCCCCCTCTTCCCCCCCCCCCCCGCCCTATTATCGTAAGATGGCTCCCTACACGACAATAGCGCGGCATTTTGGAGGGTAGTAATGTGTACTCCTAAAAAATGCACTGCAGACTGACTAGCGCATTCCTGCGAACCGGCATCAAGAAGCCGCTGACTCAAGAGCCAGTGGAAAGAGAGGGCAGTGCTACACCTCCAGGAAGACAGAGTTCAGTACCCCCATCAATGCTGACTTAACCAGCCGTCCATCACTGTTCAGACCAGTTTAGTCGCAGTCTCTCAGAGCATCAATACTGAGTATTAGGAAGACGATACTTACCCTGAGTTCTGTAAGTAGTAAATACCTGTATAAGTAACTGTTTGTAGGAAGCACAGGAATCAAGAGAAGTTAAGTTATACTTAGTTTCTTTTAATAAATAAAGTGTCCTAATATCAAAGTGTTTTAACAGATAATTTTGGATTCCTGCTGCCGGCCATTGCATCTTCTCTTCTTCCTTGTTTGTGTCTGCGCTGTCCGCCACAGTAGCTGACACAACATTCACTAACATGTTTCGCCTATTCATATTAGGCATCGCCAGTGGTCTAAGCATTTCTAGATATTACTATATACTCTTCACCTCTGAGTGAGTCTAACCCATCTTTCCAATGTAGGATCCAAACGTCGATTGTATCCATTCCTTTTCATACTGGTCTCCCAGACGTGTATTTTCAGTAGATCACTGAATATCCCACGGTGAAGAAATTTGCATTCCACATGTATTCTTCCAGCATAGGCCCATTTGCAGAGCATAATGTGTACCTGTGTTACTCTCTCAGCCTCCAGGTCGAGAAATCTACAGATGAGCTACCAACAGAATCCATACAACATAGCTCATGTTGTCCTAGAATATTGCTGTAATTTCATATATAATGTCATCACCTTTAGAAAGTTTTTCACTTTCGGTCTTGATCTGTATCGCCTGTTTATCAGAAAAACCAGAAAAAATTGTGGCTCTTATGTGTTACACATTTTAAGTACGAACATTGTCTCCTGAAAAACCTACAAGGACTGATAATGAAAGAAACAGTTGTATTTGAGGTTATTCGTGAATTTTTGAATAAGGAGGAGCAATTTATTGATGGAAGTTACTGAAAGACCCCTGTAGTGATTAGAGTACGCACTGGGAAAGGCTGATTACTGAAATTTACTGCGGAAAGTGCCACACTGATTTCGTCTGATTCTTGAAGCGGCCTGAAATCGTAACATACCATTGCTTCATAGTGTAGAGAACCCATGAGTGGAGAAAACCCTAATCACAAATTAGACAAAATATCGCTTAACTGAAAATATGTGTTAGTGTTAAAGAACAAAGGAAATAAGATGTTGCTATACTCATCAGTCCACAACATGCACATTAGTGGTAGAGCTGCAGGAGTAACAAAAGAGTAAGTTCCAAGGTGATAGGATCACTCAAACAGAAAGATTGCGTCTGTCTAAAAAATTGCAACTATTCATCTGAGATAAGTTCAGAAGTTCCTCAACTTGCACACTGGGATGTATCGCTACTCTTTACCAACAGCAGCTGAATAAAGGCATCCTATGGACTTTTCCATGCATTTTACTCTTCAATCAAACATCTGCATGTTGCCCCTACATGGTTTGTAATACATTACAGGCACCTTGCATTAGGTCACGACTAAGTTTTCTTCTCCATACTTCTGTGGCCATAAATCCTAACATCACTTGGATAAATGTCCTGTCCACAACGATTTAATTTTCGCTCTAGTCATATTCCCTGCCACTCTGTTCCCTGAGCCATGGTTTGTATTTATGTCACTCCTGATAACTTCCATAATGCATCGCTCCACTGTCTGCTCAGGGACCTGAGTTTTTCATCCATTTTTCACACTCAAAAACCAAACCTGGTAACATTCTGAGAGTATCCTGTTTCTCCAGACATATAGGACACTTAATTTTGAAAACAATATTGTTTACCAAAAGCACTCAACTGCACTTTTACTCTTCTCTATTTTATGTTTCCCTGTCAATCCCATAGTTATCTTCAGCTGGCCTAAATACAAACAATTATAAACTGATTGCATGACTTCAGGTTTAATTTGTACTTGAATTTTATACATAATGGATATAAGCTGAAATCCCTGACTGCTCCTTTATAGGGTGTAGAATAGTAAACGCTACCAGTCACAATAACGACCATTTTACTTAACATGTGTCTGGTTTTGGGTTTGAGGTGGTTTACATTGAAATACATGTTTCCATGCTTAATGTTGGAGATAATCGTTGTTTATTTGAACATTCAATCTGACGATGACTAAATAAAGACAACTGAGACAACTGGAAGTTGGTAAGTGGCGTATTATAGGATATTACAGGAAATACATATCGCTGCAGTATCCACGTTGTTTTCACATTACATTTATCACATTTTAATAATAAAAATGTCAATTTTTCACACATTACCTGTATACTAGTCAATATCGCAATTATCGGTACTTCCACATGATATCTTTGATACAATAGATGTTAGTAACTATAGAAGCACCTGTGCTCATAAAATCCTCCATGTTTCCATAAGGAAACAGAGGTTATGGTAAAGGAGATTAGAGCTGAGAAACACAGAGATGCTGCACATATATAGACATACAGATACTACAGGAAATGAAACTGATAATGATTATGGAACCACAATGTCATTTATAATATACAAAATAGTTGCTGACAAATTATGTCAGATTAAATGATTATTGTACCCTTTTCAGTCGGTGTGATGAGCTGGGTCTGTAGATGTCAGCTTCAAGCTCTTCAGGAATACTCATTTTCTTTCCTTTGCTGACTGGTTGTCTTTAATGGTTTTTGGCTGAATGTCCATGTTCTTTCAGATGACTTGCAAAAGTGAATTTATGAAATTTATTCAATCCCAGCTAAAGAAATACTGAAATCTTTTGATTACCTGTTATCTGACTATGCTGCAATAAAATGCCTTGGCACAAACCCATCAGCACTAAAACAATGTTCAGAATGAAAAATCTATAAGCCAAATTGTCATATATACTCTATAGTTAAATCAACAAATTGTATATTTCATCAACAAGATGCTAAAAACATTCTCAGCAATTTTTATACTTATGAAAAGACCTTTTCAATTAAGAATTGCTATGATCTTATAAAAGATATCAAAGATGTGCTAATACCACAGGGTGACAAAATTTGCTTCAGTGAACATGATAAACCTTCACACTATCATACCTATTTATGACATAATCCAGTTGATTAAAAACACCCTATTAAAATACAAAAAGTTGTCCAAGACTTAGATATATGAACTCACTGAACTGTTAGAACTAATCCTGCCACATATTTGTTTCTCTTTCAACAACAAAATTTACAAACAAGAAGATTGTCTTGCAAATGGCAGTAGTTTAGCATGAATCCTTGCATACATTTGCATCATTCACATAGCAAATCAATTCTTCAGGCCAGAACGTTTGCCTAAACACAAAATAATTTATTATAAAAGTTACGTTGGCGATGCCACTATCCTGCAAATGGTACAACTTATGACACTGAAAAACTTCCAGATTCAGTAGCATGTACAATAACAAACTTCACTGTGGAACATGAAGGAATCAGTTTTCTTGATCTTACGATCTCTAACGTAAATAACAAGTGAGCCTTTCAACCAAAAACACACTAGCAGTGATTTAGGCATAACCAACTTCTCCTGTCACCCAATGTAATAAAAATGACATTCTTCAGATCTACATTAGATTGTATCCATAAACATCCACTCAGTTCTCTTGATCAACAAAAAGAAATTAACTTCTCAAAGGAAATGCACACAGGAATGGATGCAACACACATGTAACTGACAAACTTCACAACAAAATCAAAATGAAAGGTTGTACACCTCCTAAACCAGTTTCAAAAGAACACACATATTTACTCGCATCCCTTTTATAGGAGAAATTTCATACCTAGTTGCTAATCTTTTTCATAACATTGATACTCAAATATGCTTTGGCAGGTGTTTACAAACTTCCATCTGACAATTGCCTACAGTTCTGCATATGTCATACAGGAAGACATTTCACTATAAGATACCAAGAACACATGGACCCCTTCCAGTTAAATAACTTTGGTAACTCCACCTTTGTGACACATCTGAAAGGAGATGGCCACACATCCACAACCATTAAAGACAACCTGTTGATACTACACACTGTTAGAAAATAAAAGAAAATAAATCTTCAAGAGCTTGAAATTTATACAACTTCACAGCTCCAACTCATCACATCCCATTCTCAACGAAGCAGCAGACCTGATAAACAAGTCATTTCTACACATCTTTGAGAATTTTTTTAAAAATGAAACCTGTAATTCATTACCCCTCATAACAAAAAATTACAATGATCATTTAACTATATATTATTTCCCAGCAACTATTCTATATTTTATAACTCACAGTGCTGTTCCATAAACATGTAATAATTTCAGTTTCACAAACTGTAATATCTGCACTTTTCTCTCTGTGTAACATCTCTGTGCTGCTTAGATCTAAGCTCTTTGGCTACAACCTGTGTTCTCCTCTGTAAACACATTGGATGTTGTGAGTGCATGTGCTTCTGAAGTTACTAAAATCTACTGTATCAAAGACACAATATGGAAGAAGAAGTAATTGCTATGGTGACTAATATAAAGGTAATGTGTAAAAAGAATCGAGTTTTTCTGTAAAAAAGTATATGTGATAAACGTACTGCATAAATAATGTGGTTACTCCAGCTGCATGTATGTATGACAATATCTCACAACATATCTCACATAGCCACTTCCAACTGCCTCAGTTGTGTGTCTTTAGTCATCATTATATTACTTGTTTTTTACTTAAACAGTGATCTCCAAAACTGAGCATAGAGAGACATATTTTAATGTAAACCACCTGAAGATAGGCACAAGCCCCAAACTACACATGATATGAAATCACCTATTGTGAATGGCTGCTGTTATTATTCTACATCCTTATAATTTACTATTTATTGTCGATGCATTACTTATATGTTAGCTCAGTCTTACATAACATGTTTTCAGATCATCTTTCACACTCTCTACCAACTCCTTCCATTATGTAATTGAAGCTTATCTGCAATACAGATAAACAATGTAGTAACATCAGAAAAAAGATCCAAGCATCACTCAGATAATTATGTTCCATTAGAAAATGTACCTTAATTTTCTCACTTTACAAATCTGAAAGCTTCCTCTAGTACAATCAAGAATTTCTTTGATCATAGACAGTCCTCTTCCTTGAGTCTTCTTTCAGTTTAGAATCTCCCAGCATCACGATGAAATCTACTGGAAACTGTAGCATTGAACAATATATTCTACAGTACACAAACATATGTTGAATTTATGCCTTGTTCCCCAATAGTAGACAATATAAATATTAATGGAATTTAATCAAAATACTTCATAAAATATATGAATTCTAGACACTGTAATAATTTGTGCACACTGCACTTGGTCAATATCTTTTTAGTCACTTCTTTAGCTGAATGGGGGGCACCATGCGTGTGCACATGGGGAGGGGGGGTGGAACTTGTGCATATGGGGGGGGGAGGGGGTGACACGTGGGAGTGGCGCCACTGTCATATTCAAATCCTATTTTCATTCTCCTTTGTATTATAATATGAAATAAAGCACTGATATTTCGTAGCACTCAGTTTTATTATAAGAGATTTTCTTATATGTCTTTGCCCTTCTTTCCTTTAAGTGAATGTCTTTTAACAACATATGTCTGTTAAAACTGAGTATTCACACTTGTCACTAACTGTGTGTGGTTTACCTTGCTATACCAGGCTTCTGCAATCATTTATGCAGTCATAGACTTGACATGCAGGGTGTAATGGGTATAGGTGCAGATATTTTTATATGTGGTACCTTAATGTACAGGTGTGTTGATTGTTATTTCTGTATCAAAAAGTATTCCCACATACATGTCACATACCTTATCATCTGATGCTTTCTGCACAATCATACTGCACACCTAAATGGAATACACATGTCAATATAGACTAGCCGTTTTTGCAAATGTGTGTCCACACTTCAACATCTGACCTATTGACCAGGTGAAAGTAAGCATTAAGGGCTTGCTCTTTCCATGTGTAGTAGGAGTTACTAACCAACATAAAATCATATGCTTCCAGAATGAGATTTTCACTCTGCAGCGGAGTGTGCGCTGATATGAAACTTCCTGGCAGATTAAAACTGTGTGCCCGACCGAGACTCGAACTCGGGACCTTTGCCTTTCGCGGGCAAGTGCTCTACCATCTGAGCTACCGAAGCACGACTCACGCCCGGTACTCACAGCTTTACTTCTGCCAGTATCTCGTCTCCTACCTTCCAAACTTTACAGAAGCTCTCCTGCGAACCTTGCAGAACTAGCACTCCTGAAAGAAAGGATATAGCGGAGACATGGCTTAGCCACAGCCTGGGGGATGTTTCCAGAATGAGATTTTCACTCTGCAGCGGAGTGTGCGCTGATATGAAACTTCCTGGCAGATTAAAACTGTGTGCCCGACCGAGACTCGAACTCGGGACCTTTGCCTTTCGCGGGCAAGTGCTCTACCATCTGAGCTACCGAAGCACGACTCACGCCCGGTACTCACAGCTTTACTTCTGCCAGTATCTCGTCTCCTACCTTCCAAACTTTACAGAAGCTCTCCTGCGAACCTTGCAGAACTAGCACTCCTGAAAGAAAGGATATAGCGGAGACATGGCTTAGCCACAGCCTGGGGGATGTTTCCAGAATGAGATTTTCACTCTGCAGCGGAGTGTGCGCTGATATGAAACTTCCTGGCAGATTAAAACTGTGTGCCCGACCGAGACTCGAACTCGGGACCTTTGCCTTTCGCGGGCAAGTGCTCTACCATCTGAGCTACCGAAGCACGACTCACGCCCGGTACTCACAGCTTTACTTCTGCCAGTATCTCGTCTCCTACCTTCCAAACTTTACAGAAGCTCTCCTGCGAACCTTGCAGAAATAGCACTCCTGAAAGAAAGGATATAGCGGAGACATGGCTTAGCCACAGCCTGGGGGATGTTTCCAGAATGAGATTTTCACTCTGCAGCGGAGTGTGCGCTGATATGAAACTTCCTGGCAGATTAAAACTGTGTGCCCGACCGAGACTCGAACTCGGGACCTTTGCCTTTCGCGGGCAAGTGCTCTACCATCTGAGCTACCGAAGCACGACTCACGCTGTGAGTACCGGGCGTGAGTCGTGCTTCGGTAGCTCAGATGGTAGAGCACTTGCCCGCGAAAGGCAAAGGTCCCGAGTTCGAGTCTCGGTCGGGCACACAGTTTTAATCTGCCAGGAAGTTTCATATCAGCGCACACTCCGCTGCAGAGTGAAAATCTCATTCTGGAAACATCCCCCAGGCTGTGGCTAAGCCATGTCTCCGCTATATCCTTTCTTTCAGGAGTGCTAGTTCTGCAAGGTTCGCAGGAGAGCTTCTGTAAAGTTTGGAAGGTAGGAGACGAGATACTGGCAGAAGTAAAGCTGTGAGTACCGGGCGTGAGTCGTGCTTCGGTAGCTCAGATGGTAGAGCACTTGCCCACGAAAGGCAAAGGTCCCGAGTTCGAGTCTCGGTCGGGCACACAGTTTTAATCTGCCAGGAAGTTTCATATCAGCGCACACTCCGCTGCAGAGTGAAAATCTCATTCTGGAAACATCCCCCAGGCTGTGGCTAAGCCATGTCTCCGCTATATCCTTTCTTTCAGGAGTGCTAGTTCTGCAAGGTTCGCAGGAGAGCTTCTGTAAAGTTTGGAAGGTAGGAGACGAGATACTGGCAGAAGTAAAGCTGTGAGTACCGGTGCGTGAGTCGTGCTTCGGTAGCTCAGATGGTAGAGCACTTGCCCGCGAAAGGCAAAGGTCCCGAGTTCGAGTCTCGGTCGGGCACACAGTTTTAATCTGCCAGGAAGTTTCATATCAGCGCACACTCCGCTGCAGAGTGAAAATCTCATTCTGGAAACATCCCCCAGGCTGTGGCTAAGCCATGTCTCCGCTATATCCTTTCTTTCAGGAGTGCTAGTTCTGCAAGGTTCGCAGGAGAGCTTCTGTAAAGTTTGGAAGGTAGGAGACGAGATACTGGCAGAAGTAAAGCTGTGAGTACCGGGCGTGAGTCGTGCTTCGGTAGCTCAGATGGTAGAGCACTTGCCCGCGAAAGGCAAAGGTCCCGAGTTCGAGTCTCGGTCGGGCACACAGTTTTAATCTGCCAGGAAGTTTCATAAAATCATATGACTTGTAATGGCTATAATCACTCATCTCCAAATGACATAAATAGTGATGTAATGCTGCTCAGTACACTGTCCTCAGTAACCAACAGATCCTGTATATATGGTTAGGTCTATAGACAGTAAATCAGTTTCAGAGCCATTAATCGACATTTCCTATAAAATAATGACTACATAAAATATATGAACAGACAAAAAGTATTATTTTTTCCATTACAATCTTCACAGAAACAGCAGGAAATCAATGACATTGCAAATGAGGGAAGGTGCAGTCCTTACCAAAAGAAATCATTATATTCAGTGAAATATTGACAAGCAGCGAAACCAGAATAATTGTTGAAAACTTGCTCTGTTTTTTACTATGTGACAGATTAATCATATCACAGACAAAAAAACAGAAACTGGTCAATATTATATGAAGCTACTTGTCCCATATATGGAAAGGAAAACAAAAGACTAACAGCATGTTAGAGATGAAAAGAGTTTCTCTACTGTCTAAGAACTTCTAGAGGTTAATAGAAAATTCTAAATCATTTCTATAAACAATTATAAAAAATGTGGTTTCATTTGTCAGTGACAGTTTAGTAAATAACTGTCATAAATGCATTTTCTAAATAAATGTGACAATGCAATAGTTATCTATGATATTCTTTTTAAGAATCAAACAAATACAGTATACTCTTTGGCTAGCAGTTTTAAATCAATACAAAAACTCATTACTTATAAGTGTGTGATGACATAATTCACCACTCATTTGGTACAAACAAATCTGTTACTGATCATTTTGTGAGACTTTAGTGTTGGAAGAGTGTGTCATTTGTTGTGGCCAAATCCAGTGCTTTAATCAAGTCTTTTGTGTGTGGTAATCAAACAATATTCTGTATGTAATTGTTGCATAAAAATAATTCAAGAATATTTGATACTTAATGTAACTACAAATTCCAAATAATGGTAAATTGTTCAACACTTATACACCTTCAATAGTTCTGATAGTACAAAAATTACATTAATATTAAGAAAATATTAATACTATGAAATGAAACAATCCTGTTACAGATATTGAAGGAATATGAAACAGAAAGCAAGAGTTTAAAAAATGAAACGAAAATACTCTATAAAAATCATAGAAGTCTCTCGCCCAATGTACCCACATTCTAATGAGGAGGTAGGAGACGACTGTGTGTGTTATAAAAACTGATAAATGACAAAAAAAACTATGACAAATGGTAACTAGGGGTATAACAAAACAATAAATCGATTTTTGGATGGGAAACACTATATACATGAGAAATAACAGAAATCATACTTAACATAAATCACAGATGACACAAAATTACTGCATTTTCTTAAAATATCACATGCATTTCCTTAACATACTTGTATTTTCGGAAACAAAGAGAAGAACAGAAAATAGCCTTATCAAGCTCAAATGTAAAACAAAATTAAATTTATTTTATTTTATCAATCAATAAAAGAGTGGTATAGGACATTACTCAAACCAATTACAAATTGCCAGTGATCATATATTCATAAATGAAGGGAAAAGCAAATGTAAAGCTTGAAAGAGGCATATTTGTCATGGATGGAGTCAGAAAAAAGCAGAAGAAATGTACTATGGAATACGAGTAATAAGTTAATAATCTTAGAAAATAATATTATAAACATGTCACAAAAAATGGTGATTTTGAAATAAAGGTAATCTAAAAATAGAAAATTATTTTCAACTAGCAATTTTGTAGGAATATTGTCCTAATATCCTTTGAGAAACCAGATGTGATTTAGTTTCTGTTTATATGCTGAAGAACACAGATTCCATAGTATGAGGTGTGGCTACAAAATAACAGGACACACATGTTCTGAAGATGAATAGCCAGTAGCTATTAACCAAGATACTGTCTAAGTCGAATACATCATCTCTAATGTCTGCAGACATTGTGCGTGGCCATTGCCTTTGTTTGTGTAAGAGCTGTTACTTTGTTTTGCCAGAAAAATGATAACTGTACTAATAGAGCAAGTAATTGTTCTGAAGTTTCACATATAACTTCGAAAAACTGCTATTGCAACGTATCTTTCACTAAAAGAAGTACGAGGCTAACACTGTTTCTGTTGTACATGAGTTTTTGAGTAGTTCAACCGTTTCTAAGATGCTGAAGATGTCTCACGACTAGGACACCTGTCAGTATCAAAAACAGATGAATATATCAAAAAGTAAGCAATAGGATTCGATCTGACCATCAGTTGAATATTCGATTGATTGCTGGAACTGTAGTAATTGTTGATGAATACCTAATACAAATTTTTCATATCCAATTTAATGTGACAAAAGTTTAAGCAAAACTAGTTCCAAAGATTCACATGATGAACAAAAAGAAGTTGGTGAAAATGTTTGTACTGACAACCTGAGTACCACTGAAAATGTCCTACTTTCTTGGAAAGGGTGAAAACATGTGACAAAATCTTGGTTTTTGACTTACAGAAATTAAGCGCCAATCCATACAGTGGAAGGGCCAACTTTACTGAAAGTGAAAGAAGCTCCAGTTAGCAAATCAAGATTCAGAGTGATGATGATTGCCTTATTTTTCAATATTCATAGAATTGTGTATCCCCACTATTAATCAACATTACTACCTTGCGGTACTTGCTCAACTCCAACAGGGAATAATAGAATGAACTAAACTGTGGAAGAACAGGTCATGGGTTCTACATCAAGACAATCCACAGGCTAAAAGAGGTTTCTAGCAAAGAACAGCATTTCAGTGTTAGATTACCTACCTTATTCGTCTGATCTAGCACCAAGTGACTTATCTATTCCGCAAGATCAAATCTGCGTTAAAAGGAACAAGATTTCAGTCTGGAGCTCACAGGGAAAGATTTCCACCACTGTTTACATTGATGGAACATTCACAAGGAGCATTGTAGGGACAAAGGAGAATAGTATGTTGAGGGTGACAATAACTACACATGTATGTTTTTTAAATAAAATATTCTACAGTATCAGTCCCATTATGTTACTGTCACACCTCGAATTTCATCCGTATAGAAGGAAATTCGGAACTGAAAGAGGAGACACACCAGGAGATGTCGTATCACCATAGCTAAAATTAACAGCACTAGGGGGCAGAGGGATTTCACATTGTTTAAATGGGATAGAAAAGAGGAATTAGAAGTTATGGATAACTGCTTGAACAACCTACAGCTTGTGGAGGATACTGTACTGTTTGCTTTGAATGCATGTCTGTTTCAACAATCAACAGCTAAGCTTAATTTTAATTGAATTGAAGGACGAATAGAAATTTCATTACTATACTAGAATATTATACAAATATAACCTCAAACATAAATTTGCATAAATTAAAAATGATTTGATTTCATTCAATCAGTTGATAAGCTTTTGTTCTTATCTCAGTTGAAGGCAGTGACAAACTATGCAGAATGTAAATGAACAGTAAGGTACTTTTGGTTCAATAAATTGAATTTTTACTAGCAACAATCGAATATATGTGATGGATGGCAGATCAAACAAGGAAATTATATTTATTCCAAAAGATATCAAAAGACCCAGACGATGGTCTAATGGAAACATACAGCTGAAAATCGGAAAACATAGGTAAGTCAGGAAGAGTCCTTCATTCAAAAATGGATATCACATTGAGAATGACGATTTCTCATGATGATCAGCAGCCATTTCTCCTACAATATGATTGGGTCTCTTCAGATCACATGTTGAGGTACATTTTTATCAGTTGTTCCCAGCTAGAGTGTTCTTCATCTGTCCTCTGCCAGGTGATTCCAAAGGCTTTCTGCATGTCCTGATCCACCAGCTTGATGGCTATCCCCTTGGACTACTTCTGTTTGTTGAAGCTGCCCATTCTGGGTTGTTACTGACCTTAGCTGTGGAGTGTACCTACCAGCAAAACGCCATATTTCTGAAAAACGATGTATACATGACACATGAGTTTCTCTTTTCAGAATAATGTTTATTATTGCATCAGTTAAACCATATGATTTTACCAAAACTTACCCTTTCTATCTCAGTCTTCGCTACTATCTTCTCCACAACTTTCCAGCTGTAATCTGGAAAAAGTTATTATTTTCCTTCTTTATTTTATGAGTCAAATAAACACATTTTAGATATTATCTATAATGTGATACACAATAATCATATCAGCTTTTGATAATTATCTTTGTGTCCATTGGGCGCTGTGATGGGAATTCTTGTTTTCAGAGAGGCCACAAAACTAGTTCTTCAACAGTCAATGCAACAGTCATGCAAGTATGAAATTATTCCCTCAACATCATGTATTGGAACATTATTTCATCATGACATGATGTCTGATTATGCTCATACAACTTGTAAACTTAGTACTGACTTTATATAAAATAGCATGTAAATGAGAGAAATGATATTTTAACAAGAATCAAAGATTGCTTTCATTTGTACTATGTCCCTTACATATAATCTTCAATGATTTTCACCAATATTGCCATGTTCTGTGTGTCATCCAGCACAGCAGTGGCTATAGTCACCAGCTTGCGACATGTACATTATCAATTTTCGTCTCCTCTCATGCAATTATTTATCGCTTAACCTATGTTATTTCTGGAAGATTCTGGAGCCAAGTTTCTAATGGAAAACAAAAACTGGCTACAACAATTTGCAAAATCTCTGACAGGGTTGAACTCTGTTTATACTTTTGTAAATGTTCATTGATCTTGTTTTCAGTGTCAAGAGTTCATACTTGATGACCCTTCATTTGTAACAGGTATTTGATAATTGTAGATGACAATATCAATTGAATCCCTACCGTGTTCTGTTTTCAAGGATTAGGCACACTGTCTTATGGAAATAAAGGTAGTGCCTTATTTTTTTAAATTTATCTTGCCTTATTTTTTTTTAAATTGTCTTTCAGGTATTTGATAATTATAGATGACAATATCAATTGAATCCCTACCGTGTTCTGTTTTCAAGGATTAGGCACACTGTCTTATGGAAATAAAGGTAGTGCCTTATTTTTTTAAAATTATCTTTCAGCTTAAGGTCACTCAAATGATGTCACTATCTATTTGAGTTACCATTACGTCATCATAAATTGAATTGATGCACTGCATGGTAATTATTAAATCAAACTGACCTGGAGAAATGTTTGCAATGTAAACATTCGCTTTCTTGCTACTATTTTAAGCAATAAAATTTTGCAGTACACCTACTTGCATGGTTTAAAAATATTGTGAAATGGTGTGATGACTGACAATATATGTGATATATTTTTTTGAATATATTTATCAAATGGTTCAAATGGCTCTGAGCACTATGGGACTCAACATCTGAGGTCATCAGTCCCCTAGAACTTAGAACTACTAAACCTAACTAACCTAAGGACATCACACACATCCATGCCCGAGGCAGGATTCGAACCTGCGACCGTAGCAAGCGCGCAGTTCCGGACTGAAGTGCCTAGAACTGCTCGGCCATCGTGGCCAGCCATATATTTATCAAGACCAAGGTTGAAGGCTACCTTGTAGTTTCATTAGCTGATGAGATGTTTTTGTACAAAATTTCTTTCAGGTCCTTAAGCAAACATACTTTAATAATGCAGAGTAAACCTTAAAAAATATTAATATTAGTATTAATAATGATTAGGCCATTCATTATCACACAGTATTTATGGTCAAAATGATATTGTATGATGTTGAGGTAAAAATATAAGGGAACCAAGTAGACAGTGTATTAGTTAAGTTTTTTGGGCTTTGTAATATTAAGAAAATTATTCACAGAAGTTAGCTTTTTAAGATTTCTTCATAAACTTCTTTTTATATAAACATATCAGACATCAAACAATGCAGCACTGCATAAGAAATGAAATATTCTTTACTCATTGGAATGTTTGGAGTTTTGTTCTAAAGCTATCAATGAAGTAACTAAAATGATGTAATATCACTTTTTAATAGTTTTCAAAATTTGTTAAGTTGCATAAATATGTCCTAGAGTAATAATGGTAATCATTGCAGTACATCTGTGGTGAATTTCAATATCATTATCATACTATTCTGTAGAAATATGATTTGTTTTAGTGAAACAAGTGTTCTATGGAACATTAGGAGAAAAATGATTACACTGATATGCTGCTGGACAGCTGGCACTCTTGTATGGTGTTCGATTGTAAAATTCTGCAATTTCCTGTAAAAACGTGAGGAGCATTGTAAATAATCAGTATTTGGTACTTATAACTGTGCACTATGATTTTACGTAAGATGAGCAAAATCTGTGACCCATTTGGTGTGTATTTTAATTCTATGAATTGCAAACAAATGTAGTTTTTGACTTGTACCAAATTTGGTGTAACTAATTTTTCTCTATTAAATGGACACTTAAAAAGGAAGGAATTTATAAGACCCAGGTTTAGAAATGTGCAAACACATTTTGTGACTCCAAATGTATTAAATAACTTAATGAAGAGATCTATCAGTGTGTTTATGACCTTACAAGGTCTACTATTCTTGGTATAATAGGGTATTAAAAAGGAAGCACTATGAATTAAAAAGGTGGCTTTGAAATATTATGCCATATATTCCCAATTATTTTGTTATTGCTCACAGACTATAAATGCAAAAAAACACAATTATACTTACTTCAAAAAAGATATTTATAATTTTTAGTCATATAAGTATAAACAGATGGCCGAAAGCTCCTTTTCTGGTAGCTATTTGACCTAAATAATTTTGGGTTGATATATAGTGTGAAGAAGTTACAATAATTATAACTTAAGTTCATTGTTAGTGAAAGGGTTCTCATTCTCTATTATTAATTAGTTACATTTCACATTTGAAATTTGTGTGTGTGTGTGTGTGTGTGTGTGTGTGTGTGTGTGTTTTGTGTTTTATTCCTCTCTTTTGAATAAAAAGAAATTGACAAATATATTTTATGACATTTTTGATAAACAAAATTTGCTGCACTTACATGTGCCTTTGTCAACTCCTCTTTCCTGATGTGGATTAATTTTTTATAGTATAACAGCAATTTTTTGGCATGCACCTTGATTAATAGCAAGTATTAATTCAATACTTAGTTGTAAATCTCAACCTATATTTACATAATGAAAAATTATAATTATTATTATTATCATTACATAAAAGGAAATATCCTGACTGACTGACTCATCATCACCTAGACCAAACTGCTAAGGATAGAAGTTTGACATTGGAGAGTGTTGATCTTATACTGCAGGCCTGTTCAAGAAGAGATTTTTCGAAATTCTATCCCTAAGGGAATGAAATATGGGCACAGCAGTTTTTTTGAAAATGTGTTAATATTAAGGAAATTTAGAAGCTAGAACTATAAAAACTGGTATTTTGATTCTAGATCAGAAATAAAGAAATGTGTCTTTTAGCATTTTTGGAAATTTAGAACCTATTGGGTGATATAGTGAGAAATTTTGTTTGAAAGCACATCACTATATATATATACATTTCCATGTTTTCAGAAATTCAACCTCTACAGAAGTGAAATAGGGGATGAAAGTATATTTAAAGCCATTATGAAAGCATATTTAAATCTGAATTTGACTTCTCATTTACAAATAAAAAATTGTGTTTCAGTTTATTTGCATATTCAACCCCTAAGGGGGTGATAGAAGACCTGACTGATTTACTGACTCCTCATTGCCCAGTCAAAACCACTAAGAATAGAAACCTTACAATTTGGAGAGATTTTTTACCTTTTACTGTAGGCAGATAGTAAGGAACTGTTCGAAATTCCACTCATAAGGGGGTGAATTAGGGGACAAGGGTACTTTCAAAATATATCACTATTTAGGCAGTTTTCAAACAAGAACTATGAAAGCTGGTATTTAGTTTCTTGGTCAGAAATAAAGAAATATGTGATTCAACATTTTTGGAAATTCAGTCTCTAAGAGGATAAACTATTGGGTGACTTTTTGTAAATAAATTGTTGTTAAATACTGAAGTATTTTTAAAGCCACATCTTTGATAACTGATATCTGACCTCTTGCATGAAAGTAAAAAAAAAATAAAAAAGAAACACATGTTTCAGCGTTTTTTCGAAATTCATCCCATAAGGGGATGAAATAAGGGATAAAAATTAATTATCAAAATATTTTTAAAGCTAAATCTAAGAAAATCTGTGTCTGGCTTCTCAGATAGAATAAAAAATAAGGTGATTCAATCCCTAAGGGGGTAAAATAGTGGATGATACTTTTTATGGAAATATTTCATTATGAACATGTATTTGTAACTAAATATCTCAAAATCTGTGTTTGGTTTTTCAGTTAGAAATTTAAAACATACATGTTTCAGTGTTATTACGAAATTCAATCCTTAAGGAGGTGTAACAGCAGAGGAAGGTTTCATAAAAATATTCCTTTATATTGTAACATTTTGAAACTAAACATGTGGAACATGATATTTTACTTCTAAGGAAATACGTTGATAAGACAAAACATTATGAACACTGTCCACTGCAAGGCTGGATGTCGCCTGATGGCGACATGGGCTGTAAAGGAGTATATTGAAAACGGTGAATCTGGCTGAATGTGGAACTGCTACTGTCGTGAGCATCTATGAAAATTGTGGAAGGGCAGTGATATTACCATGGGGCGCTAAATGGTTGGATGCCCACAACTCTACACAGAATGTGAAGTTTGGAGGATGCTGGAGCAGGCACAAGTGTTTTGGAGAACACCATTCAGAGTACATTTTAGAACATTGGTCTCCACAGAAGACGCCCTCTACATGTTTCACACTGACCCAACGATAGCGTCAATTACAGTTGCAGTGGTCACAGGATCAGTGGGATTGCACCACGAATTAATGGATACTTGTCACCTGGGCAGATGAATCATGTTTCTTGTTACACCAGGTAGATGGTTATCTCTATAAACGCCGTCTTCGAGGTGAATGGTGGCTCAAAACGTGCACCACACCACGGATACAGGTTGATGGGAACAGTATTATGCAATGACAGACATTCTCCTGCGTGTGCTTGGGGCCTGTGGTTGTAATAAAAAACAAGCTGACACCTGCAAACCTTCATCCTTCATGTTTACCCCGACGGCGATGTCGTCTTTCAACAATATAATTGCACATGTCTCAGAGCCAGAAACACGCTACAGTGGTTTCAGGAGCATGACAGTGAACTCATGTTGGTGTATTGGCCATCGATTTGCCTGATATGAGTCTGATGGAACCCACTTGGATCGCTGTAAGGCGCCATCACCACATACACAAATCAACGGCCTGTTATTGGCAGGAATTAGATGACTTGTGGTCAGACATCCGCTGCCACATACCTCCAAAAGCTTACCAACGAACTGTAGAACAGAGGATCGCAGAATGGATGATGTACTGCGTTCCAAACATGTCCCAACAAGCTATTTAGTAGATGGTCATAATGTTTTGGTCCGTCAGTGTACGTTTTAGTGTATGAAAGTTTCTATGGAAGTAACACCACAAGAACTCAAAAGGAAAATTAACAAAGATGTCCGACACCCTATGCACTGCTCCTGAATGTAACGAGAAACGAGGGAAACGTCAGTGGTAAGTAAGTCACCCTCTGCACCCAACATGAAGTAACCTGTGGAGTATAAATGTGAATTTATACGAAAGCTGAGGCTCAAAAACTTGTGACAAGCCTACAGTCACGTGGGCAAAATGGCAGTCCTTTTTTTGTCATCAGTCTATCAGTCTTCTGACAAACAACGGCCTTGCCAAAGTAGTAACACTGGTTTCAGTCAGATCACTGAAATTGAGCACTGTTGGACTTGCCTAGCACTTCGATGGGTGACCATTCGAGTCTAACAAATACTGTTGGCAAAGGGGGTACACTCAGCCCTTGTGAGGACAATTGAGGGGCTACCCGACTGAGAAGCCGTGGCTCTGGTCACATAAACTGACTACGGCCAGGAGAGCAGTGTGCTGAGCACATGCCCCTCCATGTCCACATCCAGTGATGCATAATGTCTGAGGATGACACAACAGTCTGGCGCTGCCATTGGGCCTTTGAGGCTTTTCAGAAGTAGTTTGTCTTGTGACTGGTTTGATGTGACTCACCATGAATTATTCTCCTGTGCCTCTTATTTTATCTCACAGTTGAACTTGCAAGCTATGTTCTCAAATATTTGCTGGATGTGTTCCAATCTGTATCTTTCTTTACAGTTTTTACTCTTTACAGCTCCCACTCGTACCATGGAAGTTAGTTCTTGATATCTTAACGCATGTCCTATCATCCTGTACCTTCTTCTTTTCGGTGTTTTACATATATTCCTTTCCTCGTCGATTCTGCAGAGAACCTCCTTATTCCTTACCTAATCAGCACCTAATTTTCAATACGGTATTTTTCTGTAGCACCAAATCACAAAAGCTCGATTCTCTCTTGTTTCAGTTTCCCACAGTTCATATTTCATTACCATACAATGCTGTGCTCCAACGTACAATCTCAGCAATTTCTTCCTCAAATTGATAGTATCAGATGGCTCTTTGACAGAAACGCCTTTTTTTCCACATGGAAGTCTGCTTTTTATGTCCTCCTTGCTCTGTCCATCACGGGTTATTTTACTGTCTAGGTAAAAGAATTCCTTAACTTCATCTACTTCGGATCAGAAATTCTGATGTTAACTTTCTCGCTATTTTCATCTCTACTTCTTCTCATTACTTTCGTCTTTCTTCCATTTACTCTCAACCATATTCTGTATTCATCAGACCGTTCATTCCCTTCAGCAGATCCTCCAACTCTTCTTCACTTTCACTGAGGACACCAATGTCATTATCAAATCTTATCATCGATATCCTTTCATCTTGAATTTTAATCCCAGTCTTGAACATTTATATGTTTCATTGCTTCTTCGATGTACAGATTGAACAGTAGGGGCAAAAGACTACATCCCTGCCTTACACCCTTTTTAATCTGAGGACTTGGCTCTTGGTCTTCTTATTGTTCCCTCTTGGCTCTCGTACTTATTGCGTATCAGCCATCTTTCTCTATAACTTACCCTATTTTTCTCAGAATTTCGAATATCTTGCACCATTTTATATTGTCAAACGCATTTTCCTGGTCGAAAGATCCTATGAACATGACTTGATTTTTCTTCTGTTTTGCTTCCGTTGTCGAGTGCAACGTCAGGATTTCGTCTCTGGTGCCTTTACCTTTCCTACACCGAAACTGATCGCCATCTAACAGATACCCAGTTTTCTTTCCCAATCTTCATTATATTATTCTTGTCAGCAACTTAGACACATGAGCTGTTTGGCTGATTGTGCGATAATACTCGCACCTGTCGGTTCCTGCAGTCTTCGGAACTGTACAGAAGATTTTTTCCGAAAGTCTGATGGTATGTCGCCAGTCTCATACATTCTACACACTAACATGAATAGTCGTTTTGTTGCCATTTCCCCCAACGATTTTAGGAATTCCGATGGAATGTTATCTATCCCTTCTGCCTTATTTGATCTTAAGTCTTCCAAAACTCTTTTAAATTCTGATTCTAGTACTGGACCCCCGCCCTTCTTTTCCCTATGGAGTGCTGTTTCTTATTCTATAATGTCATCAGACAAGATTTCCCCCTCACAGTCGCCTTCAGGATACTCCTTCCACCTATTACCTCCCTCCCCTGCATTTAACAGTGGAATCCCCATTGCAATGTTGTCGCCCTGGTTTTTAATTATACCGAAGGTTGCTTCTACTTTTCTGATGCTGAGTCAGTCCTTCCGATAATCATTTCTTTTTCGAATTCTTCATATTTTTCATGTAGCCATTTCGCCTTAGCTTCCCTACACTTCCTACATGTTACATTCCTAAGTGACTTGTATTTCCGTATTCCTGAATTTCCCTGAAAATTTGTGTACACGTTTCTTTCGTCGATCAACTTAATAATGTCTTCCGTTATCCATGGATTCTTTGCTGCTACATTCCTAGTACCTACGTTTTTGTTTCTAACTTCTGTATCTGTCCTTTTTAGATATGTCCATTAATCTTCAAATTTACTGCCCACTGAGCTTTTCAATATCGCAGTATCTATAGCCACGTAACTTCAAGTGTACCTCTTCATTCCTTATTGCTTCCGTATCTCATTTCTTTGCGCACTGTTTCTTCCTGACTAGTCTCTTAAACTTAAGCCTACTCTTCGTCATCATTAAATTGCGATCTGGGTTTATATATGCTCAAGGGTATGCTTAACAATCCAATATCTGATCTCGGCATCTCTACCTGACCTTTATGAAATCTAACTGAAGTCTTCCCGTGGCCAGCCGCTGTGGCCGAGCGATTCTAGGCGCTTCAGTCCGGAACCGCCCTGCTGCAGCGGTCGCAGGTTCGAATCCTGCCTCGGGTATGGATGTGTATGATGTCCTTAGGTTAGTTAGGTTCAAGTAGTTCTAAGTCTAGGGGACTGATGACCTCAGATGTTAAGTCCCATAGTGCTTAGAGCCATTTGAACTATTTTTATCTTCCTGTGTCTCCCTCAACTCCTCCACTTGTTATTACTAGGTGAAATTTACTGCAGATATCAATTAGACTTTCACCTCTCACTAGCAAGTCTCCCGTAAGCCTTTCTTCTACTTCTTACCCTACAACCGCATTCTAGTCCCCATGACTATTAGATAATATAGTTGCACTGCATCGTTGGTACCCACTAATCAGTACCAGAACCAGTGAATTTGCATATGCAGCCTTGTAACAGAACCATTCAGATCCGTGCTGGTGGTGGTGGTTGTTGGGATGTTTAAGGGGGACTAAACAGCGAAGGTCATCAGTCCCCCATTCCAAAATCAGGCGAGCCGAAAATCCACGGAGCAGGTAAAAACCAAAGGGGGAGGAGACGTCCCCCCAGGCGCTAAAAGAACACAAATGGAGCAACAAACATTACAGACAAGAACAGGACAGAGGAACACCAGACAGAAAGAAACAGAAGAAAGGAAGACGGCCGGAGACTGGTTGACTGACCACGAGAACAAAAAAGGGAAAGAGCCAACCATCTCACGGCACACCAGAACAGCAACAGACACAAGGACAAAAGACACAGAAAAGGAAAGGTGCAGGACCTCCCTAAATCGAACCATAAAACGGACTACCACGGATAAAATTTAAAACGGCATCAGCCATGGAGGCATCGTCAGATAAAATCAAAGCCAAAGTGCCCGGGAGATTAAAAGATTGCCGGAGTGTGCGCAGTCGAGGACACTCCAGCAAAATGTGGCCGACCGTCAGCCGGGACCCACACCGACACAAGGGGGGATCCTCCTGACGCAACAGATGGCCGTGCGTCAGGTATGTATGGCCGATGCGCAGCCGACACAGGACTACCGAGTCCCTGCGAGAAGCCCGCAGGGAGGAACGCCACACATCGGTCGTCCCCTTGACAGCCCGCAGTTTATTCGGGGCTGTCATGCCACGCCACTCAGCAGCCCACACCCCAATCAGCTTACGGCGCAACACCATCTGCTGGTCGCGAGCCGTAAGGCCGACCTCCAAAGCCGGGGCGTCGATCGCCCCTTTGGCCAGCCTGTCTACACGTTCGTTCCCTGGGATGCCAACATGACCGGGCGTCCAAACCAGGACCACCGAACGACCAGAACGGGCAATGGCGGAAACAGTCTCCTGAATGGAGGACACCAGAGGAGAGGAGGGATAGCAGCGGTCGATGGCCTGAAGGCTGCTCAGGGAGTCACTGCAGATGACGACGGACCTACCTGAGCAGAAACGCATATGCTCAAGAGCGCGCAATATGGCCACCAGCTCTGCAGTAAAAACACTGCAGCCAGCCGGCAAGGAGCGCTGCTCAACATGAGCAGCATGAGCAAAAGAGTAGGCAGTGCGACCATCAACCAGGGAACCATCAGTGTAGACAGTCTCACAGTCCGAAAATGAGGCGAGGAGAGCAAGAAAACGGCGACGGAGGGCCATAGGCGGAACCGAGTCCTTAGGTCCCTGTGCCAAATCCAGACGGACGGATGGCCGGGACAAACACCAGGGAGGCGTAGGTGCACGGACCCGGAAGGGAGGCGGAAGAGGGAATGAACCCAATTCCGACAGCAGGGACTGAACGCGGACAGCGACGGAAAGCCCAGACCTAGGTCGCCGTTCGGGCAGATGGAGGACCATAGCAGGGAAAAGCAGGCGACGATTGGGATGATCTGGCGAGCAATGAACGTGGACAGCATAGTCGACGAGCAGACGATGGCGGCGAATTCGCAGCGGGGGAACCCCGGCCTCCACCAGTAGACTATCCACGGGGCTGGTGCGAAAAGCGCCAGTGGCAAGCCTAACCCCACAGTGGTGTATGGGGTCTAACAACTTCAACACTGAGGGGGACGCAGACCCATAGGCCAGGCTCCCATAATCAAGCCGGGACTGCACAAGGGCTCGGTACAACCGCAGCAGCGTGCAGCGATCTGCACCCCAAGACGTGTGGCTAAGGCAGCGGAGGGCGTTGAGGTGCCGCCAGCATTTTTGCTTCAGCTGAGTAACATGAGGAACCCATGTGAGCCGGGCATCAAACACGAGTCCCAAGAAGCGGCAAGTGTCCACCACTTCAAGCAGGTGGCCGTCGAGGTAAAGTGCAGGATGAGGGTGGACCGTCCGACGCCTGCAGAAGTGCATTACTCGAGTCTTGGGTGCAGAGAACTGAAAACCGTGAGTCAGAGCCCATGATGCTGCCTTGCGAACGGCGACTTGCAGCCTGCGTTCGGCGACTCCCGTAGTCGTGGAGCTAAATGAGATGCAGAAGTCGTCGGCATACAAAGAAGGAGACACCGACGACCCCACTGCTGCTGCCAGACCATTAATGGCCACTAAAAATAAGGAGACGCTCAACACCGAGCCCTGCGGGACCCCATTTTCCTGTATGTAAGAGGAACTAGAGGTGGCACCGACTTGCACCCGGAAAGAGCGGTGCAATAAAAAGCTTTGAAGAAAAGCCGGGAGCCGACCACGAAGACCCCACTCATGCAATGTGCCTCCATGTGGTGTCATACGCCTTCCGCAGATCGAAAAACACGGCAACGAGATGCTGACGTCGGGCAAAGGCCGTACGGACAGCAGATTCCAGCCGTACCAAATTGTCCACTGCAGACCGGCCCCGGCGGAAGCCACCCTGGGATGGAGCGAGGAGACCGCGCGACTCAAGGACCCAACACAAACGCCGCCCCACCATACGTTCGAGCAATTTGCACAAAACGTTGGTGAGGGTAATGGCACGATAGCTGTCCACCGCCAGTGGGTCCGCACCGGGCTTCAAGATGGGGACAATAACACCCTCTCGCCATTGCGACGGGAACACGCCTTCGCTCCAAATGCGATTAAATATCGCGAGAATGTGTCTCTGGCAGTCCCTGGAGAGATGCTTCAGCATCTGTGCGTGGATGCAGTCCGGTCCTGGTGCTGTATCAGGGCAATCGGCGAGGGCAGCGAGGAATTCCCTCTCGCTGAAAGGAGCATTGTATGTTTCAGAATGACGCGTGTGGAATGAGAACGGCGTCCGCTCGGCTCGCTCCTTTAGAGAGCGAAAGGCGGGGGGATAGGAAGCAGTCGCAGAGCTCTGAGCAAAGTGCGCGGCTAGCCGTTCAGCAATGGCGGCAGCGTCCGTGCAGACAGCGCCGTCCAAGGAGAGCCCAGGGACACCCATAGGGGTCTGGGAGCCATAAATCCGCCGGATCCGGGACCATACGTGCGAGGACGAGACACGGGAGCCCAGGGAGGAGACGTACCTCTCCCAGCACTCCTGCTTACGCCGTGCAATAAGACGGCGGGCGAAGGCACGGAGCCTCTTAAAGGCGATGAGGGTCTCCAGAGACGGGTGCCGCCTATGACGCTGGAGAGCCCGCCTACGGTCGCGAATAGCCTCAGCAATCTCCGGCGACCACCAGGGGACAGTCTTCCTCCGAGGGAGGCCAGAAGAACGGGGGATGGAAGCCTCGGCCGCTGAAATGATGGACGTGGTTAAAACACGAACCACCTCGTCAATGTCACCCTGTGGGGGAGACTCAATGGTTGCAGCGGAAGTAAAAGCTGGCCAGTCAGCCCTGTGGAGAGCCCAGCGGGGCAAGCGCCCAGAAGAATGACACTGGGGCAGTGACAAATAGATGGGAAAATGGTCACTACCACACAGGTCAGGGTGCACTCTCCAGTGGAGGGATGGGACAAGGCCAGGGCTGCAAATAGAGAGATCGATGGCCGAGAACGAGCCATGGGCCACACTGAAATGCGTGGGAGCACCGGTGTTCAAGAGGCTAAGGTCGAGCTGAGCCAACACATGCTCCACGGCCCGACCGCGAACATCGGAGACAGTCCCACCCCATAGAGGGTTGTGGGCATTGAAATCACCCAGCAGCAAAAAAGGTGGCGGCAGTTCGGCTATCAGAGCAGCCAGGACATGCTGTGCGACAACACCATCAGGTGGAAGGTAAATACTGCAGACGGTGATAGCCTGTGGCGTCCACACCCGAACAGCGACAGCCTCTAAAGCTGTTTGTAGAGGTACAAACTCGCTGTGAAGAGAGTTAAGGACATAGATGCAGACGCCACCAGACACCCTTTCATAAGCTGCTCGGTTCTTAAAATAACCCCGATAGCCACGGAGGGCGGGGGTTCGCATTGCTGGAAACCAAGTTTCCTGCAGAGCAATGCAAAGGAAAGGATGACGGCTGAGAAGTTGGCGGAGCTCAGCTAGATGGTGGAAGAAACCGCTGCAGTTCCACTGGAGGATGGTATTAGCCATGGATGGGAAAGGCGTGAACGGACTGGGGGGGCAGATTACGCCTCCGGGGCCCCTGCTGCTACTGAGTCACCACCTGGACAACAGCTATCCACTGCATCCGAGGGACTGGCGAGATCCATGTCCTCAGCGGACGCCAGGATCTCCACCTCATCCTCGGATGCAGAGGGAGAAGGTTGCGGTGGGACAGGTGCCACCGCAATTTCAGGAAGCTTGGGAGCCTTTTTCTTTGACTGCTTTGCGCGCTGAGCCTTAGGTGGTTCTGGCTGGGAGGGCCTCACTGGGTCAGTCTCTGGGACTGAAGACGACCGTGACGCCCTACGACCAGCGACCGGTGGTTGTTTGACAACCTTGCGGGTGTCCACTTTGGCACTGGGCAAAGCCTGGGATGGGAGGGCCCCAAGGGACCCCTTCCGAGCGAGAGGAGCCGAAGAAGGCTCACGCTTCTCCGGCTGTGAAGGGGGAACAGATGTCCCCGGTGGTTGGGGTAGTGTTGCTCCTGAAGTAGATGGAGCAGGAGCAACAGGGAGTGAAGTGCCCCCCACAACCAAGGGGGCCGGTGAATGCTGACCGAGCTGAGATCGAACTGGTGTTGCAGCAGCGGCATAACTAGTTGGCATTGGCACAGGATGTAGCCGCTCAAATTTCCGCCTTGCCTCGGTGTAGGACAGGCGGTCCAGGGTCTTATATTCCATTATCTTCCTTTCTTTCTGGAAGATCCTACAGTCCGGCGAGCAGGGGGAATGGTGTTCTCCACAGTTAACACAGATAGGAGGCGGGGCACATGGAGTATCAGGATGCGAAGGACGTCCACAATCCCGACACGTGATGCTGGAAGTACAGCGAGATGACATGTGCCCGAACTTCCAGCATTTAAAACACCGCATCGGAGGAGGGATATATGGCTTCACATCACAACGGTAAACCATCACCTTAACCTTTTCGGGTAAGACATCACCCTCAAAGGCCAAGATGAAGGCACCGGTGGCTACCTGATTATCCCTCGGACCCCGATGGACGCGCCGGACGAAGTGAACACCTCGTCGTTCGAGGTTGGCGCGTAATTCATCGTCGGACTGCAGAAGAAGATCCCTGTGGAATATTATACCCTGGACCATGTTCAGACTCTTATGCGGCGTGATGTTAACTGAAACATCCCCCAACTTGTCACAATTGAGCAACCTCCGTGACTGGGCAGAGGATGCCGTTTTGATGAGCACAGAACCAGAGCGCATCTTGGACAAGCCCTCCACCTCCCCGAACTTGTCCTCTAAATGCTCCACAAAAAACTGGGGCTTGGTTGACATAAACGATTCCCCATCAACTCGCGTACACACAAGGAACCGGGGTGAATAGTCTCCACTGCCTTCTTTTGCCATACGTTCCTCCCATGGAGTGGCCAGGGAGGGAAATGATCGTGGATCGTATTTCCTGCCGTTGAGGTTAGACCTCGATCGCTTAGAGACTGCTGGTGGTGGCCCACCAGCGAGAGATGATGTACCACGCTTCATTGCGGGTCATCCGCCCTGATGCCACCTACTCCGACCAAGGGCCCTCCCCACGGGCGCCACCCAGCCACAGCAAAGGCCACCTGGCAGGATGGCCATTGCCGGGAGTCCCGATGCCCCGGGGCGATGGGCATCTACTCCTTGGCATACGTGGGGAGTTAACGGCGCAGGCATCAGTAGAGCGATCCCTGTGTTGTCAGGGGGCTACAACCAAGAGGGTACATGGCGGCCCCACCACAACGGACTGGCTACCGTGCTGGATCTTAGGTGCAAAAAATGGCCAAGGTCGTCGTCGCAGTTAAAAGAAACGCTGCAGAGTGCAGTGTGGGAATCGCCCAAGAGATCGAAAACGAGCGGGACACCATTGCAACGACGAGAAAGACGGCTAAAGGTCTAATTGCACGACGGATACAGTGCACCATGTAAGGCGCCCTTCCCCAATTGGCTCGCTCTTCGGAATAATTTAGAAAGATGGAGGTCAAACCCGAGAGGGGACCATCACATAAGGCCGAAACATGTGAGACTCCTTTTAGTCGCCTCTTACGACAGGCAGGAATACCGCGGGTCTATTCTAACCCCCGAACCCGCAGGGGGGCAGATCCGTGCTGTAACGTCACTGTATGATATATTGTTCTAATTCACTCACACACTGGTGCTGCACCCGTTGAAGATGAAGACATACACACTCCCACACAACTATATTAGAGGCAACAGCTGTGTGGGGGAGATTACTCCTGTCACTACAGATACGGAATAGTTCAGCGAATGACGTCATTGATTTTACGGCAGACCTTGTACTGACCATCGGTGTGATATTCCAGTCCAAAACAGGCATGCCGTAAAACAGCGGCGCAGCCAGATTTCTGGTGCCTGGCCAATGTGACATTCTGTCTCCAACGCCATTTAGGAATAGGTTGTTCCACAAGCCACTGAGTCAATGACATACATATAGTACCTTGACATGGAGGAATCACACGCAGCCGAAAGACATTGGCTCCGGTAACTGTTTTGATAGTAGTGGTCACCATCGACTAACACGGAACGAATTGTAACTAAGCGTTTCAATCTACACAAGCGCACCGAACAAACTGTTACTGACCCCCAATTCACCAAGGAAAAAAAGTAGAAAATTTTCTTCAGCTGAAGAGCTACTCAGTGCTGATAACATCTCGTAGAACGACCAACTGTGGCGCATTTGGTTATTATTTTTTATCATACTCCAGTTCCCTGGTTACAGCAATGAACCGTTACATATAGAACTACATGTGCCTGAATTTTTAAGCTAAGCTACTTATTTTCCTATCCCTTTCTTCTGCTCTGAAGCTGGACTAAGTTTAGAAGTTGATGTGAGGTTTCACTCACAATTCCAAGTAGTCCCAGACATTTTTCTGTAGGGTCACAACAGGCTGATTTAGCGGGTGGTGCGAGATGTGATAGGTTTTCTGAATGCTCCTCAAATCAGAAATCTAGGCGAACAGACCTATGAACATGGCTGCGGTCTTCATGGAAGATTGGAGGGTCAACAGCATATTTATATTGAAGATGTAGAAGAATGTGCAACACATGGTCAGCGGGAACATTGAAATGAGCTTCCTGATTCACGTTCACATTAACCTGAATGGACCCAACTTGTCGTACGAAAAACACACCAGGAAGGTCACAGAGTCACCTCCAGCGTGATCTACACCCCCTGCACCCCACAGTTTAAAACCCTCACCTGGCTGTACGTGTATTACGACGCCATGCCTCATTTGGAAAAGGAAAAAATCGCGACACAGCCGTCAACACCAGAAGCCCATTTTTATGTGGTGCTATAAATAAAGATGTTCCTTGTGATACCAGATTCCAAATGTCCATAGCTTACATTTCCCTTTGCAATGTTCATTCGGACATGGGTTGAGACCAGTGTGCATGCTCAGTCAGCAGCAGTTAGGCACGATTTTCACTGGAGCGATACGACACGCAATGCTATCCAATAGTTACTTATCTGTGCGACACTCGTGTTTCCACAAGAGCGATACAACAAGCAACAAGACACAGCAGGCGACAATAGCTCGCATTCAGTGCGTTGCTGCCAGCATCGTCGCAGACAACTTCTGAATATATCACGTATTTACTCGAGACTGGAAAGCGGTATGGCTTTCCTTCCAGTCTTAAAAACAATTTCGATACATTAGCTACATTTTGTGCGTAGCACTGTATGACCTAAAATGCACCAAACGTAAACTGACCAGCGACTGCATTTTTTATTGCAAGCTTTTCAAAGTATGTGCTGTGTTTGGCTTAATTTTGAAACAGCACAATAGCTATGAGCAATAGCGGAAACCAAATCGTTATCAAGTTGTGAAAATACGAAAACCTCATTTACTAAATAGCTTCCTTGATCTACAGATCTTATAATTAAATTTTCCTCAAGGCATTTCTCATCTTTATCTACGATTATGATAGAAGCTAAAGAAATCAATTAAAACTTGTGCCACACCAGGACTTGAACTAGGGTCTCCTTGCTTACAAGGTAGGAATGCTATCCATTACACCACCACAGCCCTATAACTAACACTGCTTCACGGACTACACAAGTGCAATGCCATCTCTAACACAAATTTCATTTCACATCTTCAATTTATTTTCCTCTTCTTAGATTTCCTTGAAATCAAATGAGAAAGTTTGCATAGTGGAAAGCATGCAAAATCTCAAAACAGTGGGTTTAATTTTGCGTATGAAAATTAAAAGTATTGCTGGAAGTAAAATAAATATATGGATGTAGCATTTCTTCTGTATAAAATTATTTTTGAGATGCATCAAACGACTTGCAGTTTCCCTTCTCACGTATCATATGATACAGTTGCGTGTTGTGTTGTGCGACAGGACAGAGAATTACGTTGCTATTGTATCACTGTCGTCCCAGTGTAAGCCTGTTATGTCACTTCGTATACATCTCTACATGCTCCAGCAACGTGGGCTGCTTCTGTATCGTACCGCGAGTCGCATCATGTACCGTACCACGTATCACGTCGCCTCAATGAGAACTATCCCTTACTGTCGACTTTAAAACAGACGTCATCGACAGGACGTGACGCTCGTCACTAGTCCCGGTCATCATCCTTTAACGAACTCTGCTGTTACACCGCATTACGCACCCGCGAGTGGTACACCATTCCTTGTAGTCACATTGGACAGTCCGCATTTCTACACCAACAAATCGGGAAATTTCTTTCAACGTTTGGGCCTGGGTACGTCCAAACATGATAGCTCCATTCCAGTGTTCTATCACGTTTCCACATCGTCCTTTTTACTGCAATGATTCCGTTCAAATGACTGGCACACGCACCCCACTTCAGAGGGCTTGGTCATCTGTAGCACTCCAAAGCGACCAGTGTGCTCTTTTGACCAACACAAATAGTTTTTCTGGAGAGCACATACACTCCAATACTCTACAAGTGGCTATACAATTCGTGGCAGTAGTATTAATGATTTTGTGTTCCACTCTATTTTAGTATTGAGCGAGGGAAATGCAGGGCGATTCAAAAATAAAGAGAGATTTCAAACAAACTGTGAGAGATAAAACACATCGCCCATCTCACTGGTTGGAGGAATGTTCAAAGTTTCATTTTCGCACAGACACTGTATCACAGACTCAACATGAGCACCATGCGTTGCTCGAAAAACATCGAAAACCGCGCTGCTGCTACGGTCGCAGGCTCGAATCCTGCCTCGGGCGTGGATGTGTGTGTTGTCCTTAGGTTAGTTAGGTTTACGTAGTTCTAAGTCTAGGCGACTGATGACCTCAGATGTTAAGTTCCATAGTGCTCAGAGCCATTTGAAGTATTTTTGAAAAACACCGAACAGTGGCCCATTTCATTCCACACACAAATCAACATGTCCCTGTTTATTGAATCGACAACTTCAACAACTCTATTTCTCAGCTCTGCAAGTGTAGCTGCCATGTGTGGGACAAAGATTCTGATTTTTATGTACCCCTGACAGAAATAAAAAAAAGAATCTGTAAAGTGTAACGCCTGGTGACCTGGCAGGCCAAGGGCAATGAACAAGATCTTGTTGTCCAGTTCTTTCAATCGAATGTTGCGAAGCGCGGTTTTTTAAGACAACTTCAAGGCGAAAGTGAAGCAGGGTGCCGTGATGCATAAAAATGAAATCATTGGAATCTCCGTGAAGTTGAAGAAACCACTAATTTTGCAGCATGTCCAAGTATAACATCCCTGTCACAGTTTCGTCCGCAAAAGAGAAAGCACCATAAACTTTGTGAATAGAAACGGCACGAATCACAGTCTGTTTACAGTCTGTTTCGGTGAACCTTTTGAATGTTCGACGATGACGCCATGATTTTGTGACCAGCAGATTCTTACTTTATGGCGGCTTATACTGACATGACAAAAGTCATAGGATACCTCCTACTATCGTGTCGGATCTCATTTTGCCCAGCGTAGTGAAGCAACTCGACGTGGCAAGCACTTAACAACACGTTGGAAGTACCCTGCAGTAATACTGGCCCATGCAACCTGTGTGTGTGTGTGTGTGTGTGTGTGTGTGTGTGAAAGTGTTGCTGGTGCAGGAATTTGTCCATGAACTGACCTCTCGACTACGTCCCGTAAGATTTCGATCGGATTCATATAGGGGCGATCTAGGTGGCCTGATCATTCACTCGAGCTGCCTAGAATGTTCTTCACGCCA
Source organism: Schistocerca cancellata (assembly GCF_023864275.1). Classification (NCBI taxonomy): domain Eukaryota; kingdom Metazoa; phylum Arthropoda; class Insecta; order Orthoptera; family Acrididae; genus Schistocerca; species Schistocerca cancellata. The sequence continues at coordinate 174,125,457 of NC_064631.1, forward strand.
AGCACCAACAACTGCAACAACTGTGGGCTGGTAACATGGCTCACTGTCATCCGTAAAAATTCCATCGTTGTTTGGGAACATGACGTCCATGAATATCTGCAGATGGCCTCCAAGTAGCCGAACATAACCAATAATCGATTCAGTCGGACTAGAAGACCCAATGCATTCCACGTAAACACGGCCCATGCTATTATGGAGCCACCATCAAGATGCACAGCGCGTTGTTGACTACTTGGGTCAAAGGCGTCGTGGGGTCTGTACCACACTCCATCAGCTTTTACCGCCTATAATATGGACTCATCTGACCAGGGCACGTTTTTCCAGTTGTCTAGGCTCCAACCGAAATGGTCACTAGTCCAGGGGAGCGCTGCAGGCGATGTGCTATTAGCAAAGCCAACCGTCTCCATTAAAGCCAAATTTCGCCACACTGTCCTATCGTTTACGTTCCTCGTGCGTCCCACATCGATTTCTCCAGTTATTTCACACAGTGTTGCTTCTCTGTCAACTCTACGCAATTGCTGATGCTCTCGGTCGTGAAGTGAAGGCCGTAGGCCACTGCGTTGTCCATGGTGAGAGGTAACGCCTGGCACATGGCATCCTTGGAACACTCTTGACACTGTGAATCTCGGGATATTGAATTCCCTAACGACTTACAAAATGGAATGTCCCATGCGTCTAGCTCCAGCTACCATTCCGCGTTCAAAGTCTGTTAATTGCCGTCATGTGGCGACAATGACGTCGGAAACCGTTTCAGCTCTGATAATGCACAGCCCTATGACTTCTGTGACGTCAGGGTACTTGATCCTACAGTTAAAACGTCGACTCGTCCGAAAAGATGAGTCGTTTCGAAAAAGTGAGCTCTGCCACGTACTGGAGAATTGGGAAGCAAAATTCCTACCTTCTGTTATGGCCGTCTGGACGCAATTGCTACAGCATGTGCAACTTATAAGGTTTCATATGCAGGTGTCGTTTCACTACAAGCCACACCGTTGTTTGAGGAAGTTCGTGGCCTGCACGTCTTGCGGGCGTCTGAGCGCTTCGTGTGAACGCATCTCGGGCTCGGCACTTTTATCAGACGTCCGTGGCCGACCAGCGCTCTTCCCTTTGCACATGCAACCAACTTCCAACAATTTTGTACACAGACATAAATCTACTTCTACCGAGGCGGCTTCTTGTTGAATCGACGCCGGAATGCACGTTGCACTTGAACAATGGATCGGCTTCCTGCAGATTACAACACACAAAATCATTTCTCTTGTGGTGTTGTCGCTATGTTGCTACGAACAAACAAGAAGGCAGCAGTATCAAGACTTTCACCATACCTCTATCCAGTGTCATGAGCAATGTGTTTCTTTTATAGTATGTCTGTAATAAAAAAGACAATTTCTTTTTGAATCACCCTGTATTACTGTCTTATGCCTCTCTGATCTTGTTCCCACGGTCCTTAGGCGTGATATACACGGATAACGTTCTACAAAAAAAAACGTCGCCTTTTTATAAAGCTTCCAATTTCAGCTCCCCACGCATTTCTGTTACACTTTCGTAAGGGCTAGAAGCGCTTCAATGAAATCGTTCAATTTCTACTCGCATGCCTACTTCAGAAGGGCTCCAAATGCTGGACCAATACTCTAGCACTGTCGCACTAGCGTCTAGTACGTAATACCCTTTGTAGGTGCACAGAATTTCCTTGAATCATTCTAAAAAAATTTAAGTCGTCCTTTCACCTTCCTAATGCAGATTCAGTTCTGAATAACAACAAAGGCTAAGCAGTTACATTACCAAGGACTACCTCTTGCTGTTGTTTAGAGAAGCCACACCATCACAATCTGCATCTATCACTGCTCACCTCACGTCACAGAGTGCCAAATCTGTTACGGGTGCGGGAACGTAACCACTGCATGCCTGAAAATGGAAAACTATCGTCTAGACCAGGGCTTCCAAAACCGTGGTCCGCAGAATACTGGAGTTCCGTGGCGGGTGAATAAGTGATCCGTGAAAAAATAAAAATAACATGCGGTTTTCTTCATTTTTTCTTTTTTTAATTTTACGTGATTTCTGAATTATTACTTATGATTTAAAACTTAAGGAATACCTGGATAAAACTATTTTTCTCGTATCTTAAAATTCTATCAACCTTTAAAATAAGCACGGTGTCCCATCAAAGTACAAGGATTCTCAAAATGTTCCGTCAAGGGAAAGTTCGGAAACCCCTGGTCTAGACTGTTGAGTCACAGTATGACTTCGTACACGCCGACGGCAGGCTACGAGCATTTCAAAAAACCCATGAACTCATGGTTATTGCCTGATATCACAGCACTCGTCTGCAGGTAGTAAGTGTATCGATGTGTGGTAGATGAGGATGAGGCCCACAATCTGCCTGCCATTGTCTCTCTACTATGAACATTGCGGTGAACTTCTCTACATTCATGTGTATTCACGTGTTCCCCTTCAGCATCTCACAAGCCTCCTGCACCATCAACAAAGCAGTGTACCGTCCCATCCCATGCCGGAATGATTCTTTTGAAAGGGCACGGCCAGTTGCTTACCCCAACCTTGAAATACTCTGAGCTTGTGCTCCATCTCTAATGGCCTCGATGTCGACGAGAAGTTAAACCCTATTCTTCCTTCGTCCCATTCCTTCCTTATCAGGCCAGAATTGTTTGCGCAATACTACATGTTGCTTGGATAGTCCTGCATAGGTAAGCTAATAACTGTCGTGTTCAGCACATACGGTATGCCACTGAAAGAGATTTACGTCTCTTGGATCCTGCTCCATTCAATCTTAATGGGTTCTAGCCTAGTGAAGATGAATAAGGATGACTCCTCAAATCGTTCCGTGTCTTATGGTGACCTAGCTACGGTATGTCATGACAGCAGAATGGGGTGATACACGCTATTGTGTTAGCAACTGCATTAAAGTTTTCATTCATTGCGTTTCGCTATTCTTCGCTCAATGAGCTTGACGCATGACTTTCTTTTACGCAGGTGGACAGCATATTGTAAGGCTTACTTATTCGCCAATCCTCACAAATCATCAAAAGTAGCTTACAGTATATTAAGTTCTGAGAACATTTCTCTTTGAGAAAATCAACGTCAAGACGAAATACTTTAACCGGACTGTATTACATCCATTTTAAATTATAGTACATTGTTTAACACTGTCTGAGAGTTTGGATTCTTTCACATCATTCCTCCCATGTATTCTAACTTTCCCATTCGTTAGTGAATATTATGTCCAACCCATATACAAGAAAAAACTGAACGCCACCGATAGGTTTCCAGAGGTTGTTCGGGGATATTTTCTGGGTATTTTGATACCACGAACCTGTGGTCCTGGTGGCTCGCTGCAAAGGATTTGCATTTCGTTTGATTTCTTACCCCAAATTGTATCTGTATATTTACTGTAATAAAATTATCTGCAGAACCGTGTAAATATCGATGCTACGCCCTCAGGCTTTCATTCAGTAATGTTCGCTTCTGTCTTGGGTTTGCTTCACTGGGAGTGTTGTAGGTTCAAATTGATGGATAGGGTTACTTATGAGGCATCGACGCAGGGACACTGCGCTGAAGGATCAGTGGAGCGACAGCAAACGCATCACAGTACTTTTTCATCACAGTACTTTGGGTGGTACATCCTGGTGATGGTTTATTACAGGTTTTTTTGACTGTTATGAAGATACTTGCACAGAAACAAAAGAATTGGCGTGACAAATTGAATAATCGTAATTGCATAAATACAGGGTGCTTCAAAATGAACATGTCGGTTTTAAGGCGTTGTAGCATTTATTACGTCCAACTTACAATTGTAAATAATACACCAAACGAAAGAGCAACTCAAACAGTTTTGTTTGTATACCTGTGCGCAATGGAGAAGAGTATGGAGTGACGAACAGTGACTGAAAGACGTGTTGACGAGTGCGAGTCTTTCACGCTTAGCCCCAAGAAATGTCCCCGCGGGAAGTTATGGGTCTTTCTTTTTCGGTGAATCAACTGTAACTGATGTTTCTTATCTTGACGTGCTACAGCTATGGCCCGTGCCTCAACGGGAAGAAGCTGAACGACACATCTTTACTTGCGGGCAAGCTAGTGCGCCGCCTCATTGTCATAACTCAGTACGCGACTGGTTGAGCGACGTTGTATCCTACCGGTGGGTCGGGCGCCAGCGGCCGGTTGATAGCATTTTATGCATGACCTCCACGTTCACACACGATCTGACGCGATCATGTGTGTGTGCCTCCGATACCAGCTGATCTATCCGACTTTAGGAACAGTGTTATTATAACAGTTACGCCGGACACATTGATCAAGGTGTAAGTAGGCTGTTTATGTTTTCTTATTGGCAACATTACGTAGCGCTCTGTATGAAAATCACTGGCTGTGCTGTGTGCAGTCTGTGGCTAGTTTGCATTGTTGTCTGCCATTGTAGTGTTGGGCAGCGGCAGCTGGATGTGAACAGAGCGTAGCGTTGCGCAGTTGGAGGTGAGCCGCCAGCAGTGGTGGATGTGGGGGGAGAGATGGCGGAGTTTGGAAATTTGTAAGACTGGATGTCATGAACATGTATATTATGGTTTTTCAACACTATTAAGGTAAATACATTGTTTGTTCTCTATTAAAATCTTTCATTTGCTAACTATGCCTATCAGTAGTTAGTGCCTTCCGTAGTTTGAATCTTTTATTTAGCTGGCAGTAGTGGCGCTCGCTGTTTTGCAGTAGTTCGAGTAACGAAGATTTTTGGTGAGGTAAGTGATTTGTGAAGGGTATAGGTTAATGTTAGTCAGGGCTATTCTTTTGTAGGGATTTTTGAAAGTCAGATTGCGTTGCGCTAAAAAATATTGTGTGTCAGGTTAAGCACAGTCTCGTATACAATTCTTCAAAAGGGGACGTTTCAAAGGTTTCGGAACAACTCGCCTATCGAGTCGATGTGTGATCGGTGTTCACACTGAATAACTGTAAGAAAAACTGTTGGTGTGTCTCTTCCATTTGGTGTATTATTTATAATTGTAAGGTGAATGTAAAATGTGCTACAAAGAGTTAAAACTCGTATATTCATTTTGAAACACCCTGTACCCTTTAAGGAGCTACCTGAGACCAAAATCCCTTACACTAAAATATACAGAAATTCCGTGGAAAACCCCTGAAATTTTCTGAGCTTCAGCTTGTTTACACTGAGGTGCCGAAAGTCATGGGATACCCCCTAATTTAACGTAGTACCTCCTTTTTCGCGGCGTAGTGCATCAACTCGACGTGGCATGGACTCAACACGTCGTCGAAAGTCCACTGCAGAAATAATGAGCCATGCTGCCTTTATAACCCTACAGAAATGCGAAATTGGTGCCGGTGTAGGATTTTGTGCAAAAACTGACCTCTCGATTATCTCCCATAAATGTTCGATGAGATTCACGCCGGGCGATCACGTAGTCATATCAGTCGCTCGAATTGACCAAAATGTTTTTAAAACTAGTCGCGAACAACTGTGGCCCAGTGATATTTCTCGGAAAATGTCTGTAAATGGCTGAAAATGTTTTCCAAGCAGCCGAACATAACTATTTCCAGTCAGCAACACAGGCCATTCCATGTAAACACAGACCACACCATTATGAAACAACCACCAGCTTGTACAGTGGCTCGTTGAAAACCTGGGCACATGGTTTCGTGGGGTCTATGCCACGCTAGTACCCTATCGTCAGCTCTTGCCAACTGAAATCGGGTCTCATCTGATCAGAACAGCACGACATCGCCTGCAGTGCAGCAACTCGACCTGTGACCACATCGGTTGGACGCTGTTAGCGAAGGCACTCTCGTCGGTCGTCTGCTACCATAGTCCAATAACGCCCAATTTCGCCGCACTGTCCTAACGAATACGTTCGTCGTACGAGTCACATTGATTTCTACGGTCATTTCGCGTAGAGTTGCTTGTCTGTTAGCACTGACAACATATGGCAACGCCGCTGCTCTCGGTCGTTAAGTGAAGGTTCAAATGGTTCAAATGGCTCTGAGCACTGTGTGACTTAACGTCTGTGGTCATCAGTCCCCAAGAACTTAAAACTACTTAAACCTAACTAACCTAAGGACATCACACACATCCGTGCCCGAGACAGGATTCAAATCTGCGACCGTAGCGGTAACGCGGTTCCAGACTGAAGCGCCTAGAACCGCACGGCCACACCGGCCGGCTTAAGTGAAGGCCATCAGGCATTGCGTTGTATGAAATGTGGTGTTCTCCACACACTCTTGGCACTGTGGATCTCGAAATATTGAATTCCCTAACGATTTTCGGAGTAGAATGTCCAATGCGTCTAGTTCCAACTACCATTCCGCGTCCAGAGTTTGTTAATTCCCGTAGTGCGGCCATAATCGTGTCGGACAGCCTTTCACATGAATCACCTGAATACAATCCATCAGCGCACTTCCCGTTTATACCTTGTATACGCAATACTACCCCCATTTGTATACGTGCATATCGTTATCGGTGCGTTGCGTAACCGAGGTCACTTGCTCTGTATATAAGCGGGCAGTGCCCGCCAGCGGAATCATTCCGCTGTGAGCTCTGTCTGCAACAGCATTGAAGCACTATGCCTCGTCGACGTGTGTATCGTCAACGTCGCCACCGCATGCCTGTCTACAAACACATAATAAGCTTCGAAAATAAACTTGGCACAAATGGAACGGCACAAAGTGTGACATAGAATGGACCGATTTTTTTTCCGTGTATGTCGAGTTCAGTCTTGATGCTGGCACAGGGAGTACTGGAAGTGGATGGTTCACTCTAGCTATTGTCCGATGTGAGAATGCCTCTCTACCTGGACTCGAATCATTCGCCAACCGAGATGTCATCGCTTACAAGACCTGGCATTGTGGAATAGATGCTAAGTCCCTGTCTAGACCTAGTTATGTATATACAGGGTGTTTCAAAAATGACCGGTATATTTGAAACGGCAATAAAAACTAAACGAGCAGCGATAGAAATACACCGTTTGTTGCAATATGCTTGGGACAACAGTACATTTTCAGGCAGACAAACTTTCGAAATTACAGTAGTTACAATTTTCAACAACAGATGGCGCTGCGGTCTGGGAAACACTATAGTACGATATTTTCCACATATCCACCATGCGTAGCAATAATATGGCGTAGTCTCTGAATGAAATTACCCGAAACCTTTGACAACGTGTCTGGCGGAATGGCTTCACATGCAGATGAGATGTACTGCTTCAGCTGTTCAATTGTTTCTGGATTCTGGCGGTACACCTGGTCTTTCACGTGTCCCCACAGAAAGAAGTCACAGGGGTTCATGTCTGGCGAATAGGGAAGCCAATCCACGCCGCCTCCTGTATGTTTCGGATAGCCCAAAGCAATCACACGATCATCGAAATATTCATTCAGGAAATTAAAGACGTCGGCCGCGCGATGTGGCCGGGCACCATCTTGCATAAACCACGAGGTGTTCGCAGTGTCGTCTAAGGCAGTTTGTACCGCCACAAATTCACGAAGAATGTCCAGATAGCGTGATGCAGTAATCGTTTCTGATCTGAAAAATGGGCCAATGATTCCTTTGGAAGAAATGGCGGCCCAGACCAGTACTTTTTGAGGATGCAGGGACGATGGGACTGCAACATGGGGCCTTTCGGTTCCCCATATGCGCCAGTTCTGTTTATTGACGAAGCCGTCCAGGTAAAAATAAGCTTCGTCAGTAAACCAAATGCTGCCCACATGCATATCGCCGTCATCAATCCTGTGCACTATATCGTTAGCGAATGTCTCTCGTGCAGCAATGGTAGCGGCGCTGAGGGGTTGCCGCGTTTGAATTTTGTATGGATAGAGGTGTAAACTCTGGCGCATGAGACGATACGTGGACGTTGGCGTCATTTGGACCGCAGCTGCAACACGGCGAACGGAAACCCGAGGCCGCTGTTGGATCACCTGCTGCACTAGCTGCGCGTTGCCCTCTGTGGTTGCCGTACGCGGTCGCCCTACCTTTCCAGCACGTTCATCCGTCACGTTCCCAGTCTGTTGAAATTTTTCAAACATATCCTTTATTGTATCGCTTTTCGGTCCTTTGGTTACATTAAACCTCCGTTGAAAACTTCGTCTTGTTGCAACAACACTGTGTTCTAGGCAGTGGAATTCCAACACCAGAAAAATCCTCTGTTCTAAGGAATAATCCATGTTGTCTACAGCACACGTGCACGTTGTGAACAGCACACGCTTACAGCAGAAAGACGACGTACAGAATGGCGCACCCACAGACTGCGTTGACTTCTATATCTTTCACATCACTTGCAGCGCCATCTGTTGTTGAAAATTGTAACTACTGTAATTTCGAAAGTTTGTCCGCCTGAAAATGTACTGTTGTCCCAAGCATATTGCAACAAACGGTGTATTTCTATCGCTGCTCGTTTAGTTTTTATTGCCGTTTCAAATATACCGGTCATTTTTGAAACACCCTGTAGTAACATGCCTTTCACATTGTATACCCGCTCATGTCGTAAAGTTAGTAATGATGAAAATATGTGTCGGACAGCCTTTCACATGAATCAACTGAGTACAAATGGCAGCTCCACCAGCGCACTTCCCGTTTATACCTTGTACACGCAATAGTACCCCCATCTGTGTAAGTGCTTATTGTTATCCCATGACTTTTGCCTCCTGTGTGTAGGTAAAATAGTGTAGAGGGGATCGACCACCCAAAATGGAAATAGCCATACCTTTGTGCCGCTGACACGATTTTGCTTATTTCCGCGACAGCCTCCGGCTCACTGTGTATCGCTGTAGCCCAACCGGCTGTGCCCATCACCTCGAAGATGTTGTCCCCGATGAAATCGAGACTGGCGTCCTTCAACGAGGTGAAGGAGTGTTTCATGGCGACGATGGCCACGGACACTGCGTTGTCAACAGTGATGCCGTCTGCCAAGTGCTTTTCACAGTACTCCTTCAGAACACGCAGCCCGTAGTCGTCGGCGAGTGCCAAGAGCTCGACTGTGATGCTCGCCGGGGGCGGCAGCTGGTCGCTGTACACGTAGCGCAGCGCCTGGCGCACCTCCTGTTCCGGCGCCCCGGCTACGTGCAGGATGCCGCCCGGGAGGTCGGTCAGCTTCTCGGCGAGGACGGGGCTGCGAGCCGCCAACACCGCCCTGTGAGCGGCCAGCGCGACCCCGCCCACCATGAGCGTGACGTCGCTGCACACGCCAGAAGCCAGCAGCGCCAGCAGGTCGCCCGCCAGCCTGCCCTCGGCATCTTCCCCCTCTGCTGGTTCTTCAGTCTCGCTGCAGACATAAATAACGGCCTTGTTGATGCGCCGCTAGTGAGGGTACAGCAAGCGCACTAGCTCACGCTTATATCCGCCCACAAAAGTTAAACATACCCATTAACTCTGAGTCTTTCTCGGAAGCATGCTTCAATAAAATCTTCTCGCTTTACGAGCCGTGTCATTTCGAATACGACACTCCAGCTTTCGCTAGCTGTCTCCGCCGTCGTCATGAGGCGTCGAGTGTAATGTGCTTACTGTAAGACCTTCAGTACACACACCATCAGATTATTTGACTTGTCGCTCTAACGAAGTAGGCGAGTGTCAGCAATATGTCTTGGGGTCTTATCGTGGCGTGTTTATCTTCTGCCGTTAGGTCAGACGATAGAAATGCCACTTGCACGCTCAGAGTAGCAGATTGACGGAGGCCAACTTTAAACATAACTTGATTAATTTTCACACACATTTATTAAAATAATAACAAACATAAAAATTACTTACCTTGGTTCTGGATGCTATTTACAATTGACAATCTCAAGTTCCTTTGGTCTTGGTACGTTACTCTTATTCTCATATATATCTCTGATACTTGACCAAAGTGTCTATACATTTATCTTCATGGCTATGTACAGGAATATGGTAATCTTATTAGACACTAACTGAAACTTGACTATAGACTGGTACAGACAAATGTAGAACTCGTACAGACTGTTGCAGACAAATGCAGACTGACTAATCGGAGGTCTGTACACTCGTTATAATACCTTGCGTGTTCAGGTATCACTGCGCGAGTGTGATCCGCGAGGAGAAAAGGTTCTACGTTAGCAGCAATCTCATTGGCTGCATTACATATTAATACGCGGATCGGCGGAAGCAGAATTTGGTCCGTCTCTATGGCAGAGCCATCTCGTAGTGCGGAGACGGACGAGCGCTGTGCCTGCGCTGTTGTGCTTAGCGGGGCGCGCTCTAATGGGAAAGTTGTGTACGCGCTGACTACGCTGAACTGTGTACACAACATTGAGATTAGTGACTGCCGGGGCTAACACGGTGTTCTGCATTCCTTCCATACCGTGGGGCAACTACTAGCAAGATACTATGCCATGTAATAACTCTCTCATCTATTTCTGAAGTTACTATATAATCTAATGGTACCTCGAACAGAACAATGCCGGAAGCATAAGAAAAGCAAATGTGGCGTCCGTAGACCAAGTTTTCTATTTTCCTGGTCCAGCTATGTATTCTTATTTACAAATTAAAAATTATAGTTCATGTAATATTATTTTTTGATATGTATGATAATTTTACAGCCCTGAACACGCAGTTCCATCTCTTCAATCATCCAACACCATCAATAATAATTTAAAGGAATAGGTAGGTTTAACATATTTGGGGAAAGTTACCAAAATGGTACCGGTATCATTTAAGCGAAATGACTTACATTCTAGGAGAAACACTCCAGTAGTACCTATATTTTACTAAAATCGTTATGTACAAGCTTTTGAGATATTTTACGTGACACGACAAAGCCATGTTAATATAATAATCTGCCTTCAATTTATGTAAACTCTGGTCTATGTCATTCCATGTTTTAACTGTTTTATATTGCATTTATAAACACAGATACCGCAAAAACAGTCAAGCTCTCGCCTAAAACATATTGGAAATCGCATATAAAAAAATAACAAAATGGCTGACATTCATATAAAAAGGTCGTTAATTCGACTCGTGGATTCAGTTCCACTGTGCCTCGGTTGCCTGTCTCGCAAACTAGCCGTTACAGATTGTGTTCAGATCTTCAAAAATAGGCCAGTGGTAGAATCGTAAACGAGGTAGTAGGGCAGTTAGAAATGTCTGCTTTTCCTGACAGATAACTACTGGAGAGGAGTCACGGTTTGGAACTACAATTTTGTAATCTCCTCGATACGACAGTGCGAGCAGAGAAACCAGTTTAACACATTGCTAAACCATCCCCTTGAAGCCAGCATTTACTTCAATGTGCCCAGAAATGCAGTATCCATGTGTGTTATCCGTAAACCAAGTTGGAAGATCTCACAGTCTAGCTGTGCTTCCACAGGAGTAACCAGTATCTGCGTTAACAGCATACTATGGCTACGTGCGATCTACACACTGTGAAAACCACCAACAGTGTGTCAAATTTTGAGAGGGGGAGGGGAAAATGATGCGCGGTTTTGCCTACTTGCGTCCTGAAGAGATATGTACTGAGACCAGTGTTCCGGCCCGCCTCCAAGATATAAGATATATCTTTCACACCGTTAAAGACAATACACAGGGATAGGAAAAATAATGTGAACAGTGGTAGTAAAGGGATGGTTAGAGTTAGCTGTGCTACCAGCCGACAAAGGGAATGCCACAGTTATCCTCAATGCCACCGATTATCATAAGAAAGTGGCCGTATTATTGGAAGATATCACGTACCGGATACTTAAACGGGATTATGGTATCGATAGCTAGGATGCCACGGCGTAGCTGCCAGCTAAGTTGGCACTACGACAGACAACGACGACAGCGCCCTCTAGCAGGCGCTGTTCAGCTCTACGAGCACCACTGGAGATTGACCCCGTTTCATCAGGTGCAGACAGCCAGGAAACATCGCTTCAGCTAAGTTTGCTACTGAGACTTTGCATCAGTTACGATGGGGCCACAACGTCGCACCTACGTGTCATCACCAAAAGTTATGTAATATGTCTGCATACGTTTACACACTAGTAAAGGTGCTTTAACTGTATTTGCAGTACCGACGTGTATGACCTTGTCCTGCTCCTACCCACGCGCCGCCCTCCAGGCGGGATACAAAATGGATCCCACAGCAGCACTTAGCAGGAAGGCAGGGGAGCTCCTGAAGACATCTGGCCTCCCAGAAGAACTAGTCAAGAATCCACGACCGAGAGCACCAAGGCCACCCAGGTCATACGGTCTACCCAAGGTCCATAAGGATGGGGTCCCCTTGAGACCTATTGTTCGTGCTATTGAGTCTCCTACATATCGGTTGGCAAAATACTTATTACCACCTATAGTAGACCACTGTAGCCATCATATTAATAACTCAAAAATGATTGTTGACAACATAAATCAGATCAGGATAGGTCCGAATGACATCATGATCAGCCTAGATGTGGTCTCTTTGTTTACAAAGGTACCGATGGAAGACACATTAAAACTGTTCACATTATTTTTCCTATCCCTGTGTATTGTCTTTAACGGTGTGAAAGATATATCTTATATCTTGGAGGCAGGCCGGAACACTGGTCTCAGTACATACCTCCTGAAATACTGAAGTTATTTCTGCATACTTTGACGACCACCTATTTTTTGTATGGTGGAAAATATTATGGCCGCGCGGGATTAGCCGAGCCGTCTAAGGGGCTGCAGTCATGGACTGTGCTGCTGGTCCCGGCGGAGGTTCGAGTCCTCCCTCGGGCATGGGTGTGTGTGTTTGCCCTTAGGATAATTTAGGTTAAGTAGTGTGTAAGGTTAGGGACTGATGACCTTAGCAGTTAAGTCCTATAAGATTTCACACACATTTGAACATTTTTGAAAATATTATGAAATGACTGACGGAACAGCCACGGATTCGCCAGCGTCACCAGCCATAGCTAACTTTTTCCTGGAGGATTTCGAAGAACGAGCGTTGAACAGTGCTCCTTTACGTCCATCCTGCTTCTTCAGGAATGTTGACGATAGATTTTTAATCTGGCCACATGGGAATGAGGCACAGCAGCAGTTTGTTGATCATTTGAATGGTATAATTCAGAACATAAGATCTACAGTGGAGGTGGAGAAGGATGGGAAGTTACCCTTCTTAGATGTGCTGGTGGAGCGAAAATCAGATGGACGTCTCGGACATTCTGTGTACAGAAAACCGACGCATACAGATTTATATCCAAACGCACGCAGTTTTCACCACCCAGCTCAGAAGAAAGTTATGCTGAATACCTTGGTACAAAGAGCAAGGACTATTTCGGATAAGGATCATCTCGGCTCCAAGGTTGACCATCTGACGAAGGTATTCAGAAAAAAATGGATATTCTCGATCGTGATATCAGATCTACTCTGCCGAAGAACCTAGCAAGGACGCTGTGCGAACAGATCAAGAGGACCAACACATCACGGGGCTACCACTCTGCGGTGCAACGACCAGCAAGATCGGCAGAGTCCTGAGCCGGCAGGGAATCCGACCAGTCTTCCGGCCACCCAGGAAGATTAAGGAAATGTTGCAACCCGCGAAAGATAATCTCGGCCTGAGAGTACCGGGAATTTACAGCATTCCTTACGAGTGTGGCAAAAATTACGTAGGTCAGTCAATAAGAAATGTTGCCGATCGTTGTGTGGAACATCAGCGTCACCTGAAGTACAGGTATCTAGAAAAATCAGCGGTGGCTTAGCACAGTTTGTTAAATAAAGATTGCTCACGCTTCAAACTATCAGGTCTTTGTCATCAGGGAAGCAGTTGAAACTAGACTATGTGAAAATAATTTCAACAGAGACTTCGGGTATACACTCAGCAATGCATGGAAGCGCGCAGTTGATAAAGAAAGAGCGCAGAGGGAGACTTCTTACATTCCTCGCTGTTCTCCGCCTGTTGCGATGGATGGCGCTGCAAGCAACGCTGGATTAAGCGCGCAAACAAGACATAGAGGCCGCCACCTCCGTACGCGCTGTTTTCATCGTGACGTCATCCAGCCAATGAGAAGCCGTCCACTGCTTATAAAAGCAGAAGCCTCACCGGTCCACGACCCTTCGGGGGGAATTCAATAAAGGAAAAAAAAAAAAAAAAAAAAAAAAAAAAGTCCACGACAGTCAGTTTCACCCCTGACGAAGATGATGGAGGTAGTCATCGAAAGTTCGGGATTTTATCCCAATTTGACGCGGCGCGGCAAGTAAACCGAGAACTTTTTATGCAAGGACTCCGTCACGAAAGACTTCTTAGTCACGGAATGGTTGTGTTTGACGGTTAACAACGCACACGTCGCGCTGGACTGTGCGTGTTCAGTACGGACTAGGCATCAGTGCAGGTTGTTTACGAGTAGTATTAGTATTTGCATTCAGAGGGCGAGGTCAACGTGCAAGGAAACACCTAACAGAGTTCCAAAGAGGGCAGATTGTGGGTGCCCGATTAAATGGTTCAAATGGCTCTGAGCACTATGGGACTCAACGGCTGAGGTCATAAGTCCCCTAGAACTTAGAACTACTTAAACCTAAGTAACCTAAGGGCAACACACACATCCATGCCCGAGGCAGGATTCGAACCTGCGACCGTAGCGGTCGCGCGGTTCCAGACTGTAGCGCCAGAACCGCTGGTACCCGATTAGCTGGAGCATCAGTAACGAAGACAGCCAACTTATTGTATGTTTCAAGAGCAATTGTTTCAACAGTCATGACAGCCTGTACAAAAGATGGAAAGACATCATCGTGTAAACGTAATAGTGGGCGCAAATCAACACTAAACGACACAGTTCGTCGTACGCTAACACATATGGTGTCAAAACAACACAAAACTACGGCGGCTAAAGTGACTGCAGAGATGAATAGCCATCGTCGAAACCCCGTATCTATCGACACTGTCCGCCGAGAACTACATAAAGCGAGTATTCATGGACGAGCTGCTATAACGAAACCATTAGTGACGTCAACCACCGCAAAGAAGCGTAAAACTTAGGAGCATAAATCACGGACGGCTGATCAGTGGAAACAGTTCATATGGTCCGACGAGTCAACGTTTTTACTATTTCCAACATCTGGCCGGATTTACGTCTGGAGAACGCCAAAAGAAGCCTACAATCCTGATTGCTTGATTCAGATGGTTAAGGTTTTCAGAAATTACTGCAACCAGTCGCCTTTTATGTAGATGTATTTTATTTAACCATGACCGGTTTCGAGCTGCCTAGCAACTCATCATCAGATGGTATATACATTTAGTGCTTTTTTGTACCCATTGTGTGGGTGGTTGAGTATCTGTGGAGATAAATCTTTCTGCAGGTATATATATCTCTTTTAAGACGTATTTTTAAAACCATTGTGTCTTGTTTTTCACAATTGCACAAGTTAAAACTTCCACTAGATGTATATTACTTTTATGAGGCACTGTTGGAAACATATATCTTGTTTTTCGTAAACATCGCTGAACACACTTAGCCACAGATACGAATATTCGTATCTGTGGCTAAGTGTGTTCAGCGATGTTTACGAAAAACAAGATATATGTTTCCAACAGTGCCTCATAAAAGTAATATACATCTAGTGGAAGTTTTAACTTGTGCAATTGTGAAAAACAAGACACAATGGTTTTAAAAATACGTCTTAAAAGAGATATATATACCTGCAGAAAGATTTATCTCCACAGATACTCAACCACCCACACAATGGGTACAAAAAAGCACTAAATGTATATACCATCTGATGATGAGTTGCTAGGCAGCTCGAAACCGGTCATGGTTAAATAAAATACATCTACATAAAAGGCGACTGGTTGCAGTAATTTCTGAAAACCTTTTCACACCACAGTCGCAGTGTTCCACATCCACAATGGATAAAAGTCTCAGATGGTTAAGCAGGGAGGTGGAACTGTGATGGTGTGCGCAGCCTTATCACGGTATTCTGCTGGTCCCATCATTACTCTCAAAGGCCGTGTTACAGCCAACGATTATGTGAACATTTTAGTTTAGGTGCTCCCTACGATTCAAGCATTGTTCCCAATAATGATGTCATATTTCAGGACGACAATGCACGCACTCACAAAGCTAGGACAGTACCGTCGTGGTGTGAGGAGCACGCAACTGAACTGCAACTTCTTCAAAAATGGTTCAAATGGCTCTGAGCACTATGCGATTTTACTTCTGAGGTCATCAGTCGTCTAGAACTTGGAACTAATTAAACCTAACTAACCTAAGGACATCACACACATCCATGCCCGAGGCAGGATTCGAACCTGCGACCATTGCGGTCGCTCGGCTCCAGACTGTAGTGCCTAGAACTGCACGGTCACTCAGACCGGCGCAACGTCTTCCCTCGCCAGCATAGTTCCTGGACTTGTGCATAATCGAATCCTTATGGGCGGTTTTGGAGCACAGAGTCAGGAGCAGATTTCCGCCTCCCTCGTCACTACAGGAGTTAGAAGACCTTCTGGTCGAAGAATGGCATAACATTCTACTGAGACTATAGAATCACATGCCAGTATTTCAAGAACAATCTCAACTCTATTACGGGCAAATGGGGGTCCAACTTCATATTAATAAATCATTCCCAAGTAAGTACATGTGTTCACTTTATTTTACCTATCCCCTGAAGCTCTTCTAGTTCCTGGAATATAGGGCGTTTCCCGTGAATGTGATAGCATTTACAAAGTCAAGCCAATCGCACTGTTGCTAAGCGTTGTGCAAAGCATTCACGACATATCAATCAAAGACAACGTGAGAAGTTGGTCGTGGGTGAACATTGCCTAGAAAACGGCCATAAAATCTAATTTGTGTGAAAAAAAACGAGAGATTTGGATCAAACAGCTTCATACTGGGATTCTGTTTTCAAAGAAGCGACAGAAGTTAAAATAAATAACAATAATTTTAGCAGAGGCCCAATCAGTAGGGCATGGGGATGAGCTTTGTACATTGACCGAAAGCGAAGACGTAGGCTTGACGCTAGTAGGGACGCAGGAGCAGCAGTTTCAAACGTGGCGCTGGGCGCTCGCGGCATGTGACGTCACTCGGTGCCACGGGGGGGGGGGGGGGGGGGGAGCCGCTAGGAACAGTTCAAATTGCCTTCCGCGAATGCGCCATTCCCGCCCTCTCTGGAAAGTTCTATATGCTGCCATCACTGCTACATAGATCAGAACAGCGTGCCAGGGCCGGCAGTCAGTGATATCAACTCCTGATGACAATGGCGGAGACAACCATCGGAAGTTCGAGTGTTTCATTCGAAATGGCGCAGCTTGTAAACCGAGGAAATCTTACTGAGCATATTCTTGGAACAGGATTTCATCATGGTTACACAAGAAGGAAAAAACTTAATCATAAGGCATTCGTCCAAAGTCCACAATTACCTATATTATCTAATCAAGAGCATCTGGACACCGGTTAGTGACTGCTCGAAAGCTGCAACAGCAGAGGTGTCTGACTGTCTATGGAGGAACTGCAGCCCATTCATCCCCAAGAGCCGAAACCCGAGGAGATACTAATGTTTGACTCTGGTGTCTGGAGATAAATCATCATTCTGACATTCCAGAGGTGTTTCGTTGGTTTTAGGTCGGAACAATCGGCAGATCAGTCCATTTTAGGAATGTTATCGTCCCCGAACGAATGCCTCACAGACACTGCTCCGACAGGGTGCATTGTAATGCTCATATAAACAATGTCCGAACTCTTTCACTACTGTACACAGTACAAAATGCTGTGATGTGTGTTCATTGGCTTCCACATTTAGAGTTTTCTGAAGTACAATATGAGGACTACACTCTAACCGCGGAAATCACACCATCTCCTCCATACTTCACTGCTGGCACTACACACGATGGCAGGCACTTTCTCCAGGCATTCGCCAAATCGAACCCTTCCGACCAATTGTCACAAGCTCTAGCGCAATTCATCATTCCAAATCACTTGTTTTCAATTATCCACTGTCCAATGGCGTCGAGTTTTACATCACTTCAAGTGCCACTAACACTGACTATAGAAATGTGTGGCTCATGAGAAGCTGATCGGTCACTGTATCCCACTGTCTTTAACTCGCTACGAACAGTCATTGTCAAAGCTTGAATGCTTAAAGCACTTTGGAACTCTGCTGTTTTTAGGCGATTTTTTGCAGTTGCCCTCTGCAGTGCTCGTTCACAGGGCGCCTGTACATACAGGCTGCCTGGTCTTTGTTTAGCCTTGGTTGTTCTTTGCGTTTCCTTTTCACAAACATATCACCAACAGGCGACTTGGGCAGCATTGTAAGGTTTGAAATCTTGCTGATGGACTCCATAGTCAAGTGCAGTCCAGTGACTTGTCCATGTTCGAAGTCGCTGAGCTCTCTTGACCGACCCATTCTTGCGTACTGACAACACAACACTGTGACAAAAAATGGCTCTGAGCACTATGGGACTTAACATCTGCGGTCATCAGTCCCCTAGAACTTAGAACTAATTAAACCTAACTAACCTAAGGACATCACACACATCCATGCCCGAGGCAGGGTTCGAACCTGCGACCGTAGCGGTCGCGCGATTCCAGACTGAAGCGCCTAGAACCGTTCGGCCACACCGGCCGGCTCTTGTGACATCAAGAGGTCAATTCCTCATTACACAGAGGAGTCCAGATACTTTTGATCAGGCAATGTATATTCTGTAAACAAAGTAACATATCATCAACAAGAAGTCTGAAAAACAGAACAACAAATCAGTTTAAACAGGATGCTGATAGCAGGAACACAGGCGTTGTAGCTATGTGGTATTGTCTTTATGATGTAGTCCAGCAACCATTGTGAAACTCACCTTATTCCTGAAAATGATCTGGTTGTTGGTTAGCGGTAAATAGTCCCCAAATGCTTCCCACGCATAAACTCACAAGGCAAAATGCTTTTCACTCACTCGAAAGAGCACACTAGTCTCTTTGCAGCGCTGTAAGTGGTCGAGAACTCGTACTAGGCCATCATGTGACCTCTCATCGCTGATGTAACTCACGGCAGTGAAGTGGTGAGTGTCTACCCATCAACTGCTTGCTCGCAATCAGCATATTACGATGGGTCGTCTTGGAGAGATGAAAGAACAGTAGAAATTAACTATTATGTTCGGACGTGCCCATGACCATACTGAAAATGAAGCTCAATAATGTTCTGGAGTATCATCATGGACTGTGCATCGAATCCGTAAGGGAACATGTGTCACTCGCAGTTCTGCAATACAGCCTAAGAACTGTGGTCGTAGAAGAATCTTAATCAATAGGGGCTGCAGATGAATGACACATCCTTTCGACGACAACTGGTCTCAAAACTGACAAGTATTTCTTCCACTACTTCTTGGAAAAACAATTCCATGTGTAAGGTAAAATAACAGGTAAACTTCTTGTTCTACTGATTTTTATTTTTTTTGAACTAGTTTTCGAATTATAGGGTCATCTACAGAAACTGACTAGCGTCAGAAAAGGACTGCAATTCTTGGGTAATCAAACATTACAAGCAAAGATGCAATCCGCTTGCATACAGTGTTGTATATTGAACTTGTTTCTTGATGTTGGAATGACACTTTAGACAATGGACAATAATAAGCACAATCAATAAATAAACTATACATTATTATTGTTTAAATGATTATGAGGCCTTAACACTGGCTGCCAAACTGTTCAACAGAGCACTTTTCATTTATGTTGTGGAACAAACATGTTTAACATTGTAAATTAAACTTCAGGCAATGGACAATGTTATACACAATAATTAAAGTGCACAATCTTACAGTATTATATGTTATATAGTTATGATTCCATAGTTTGTGAGGTAGTGATATCGGCTAAGAAGCATGTAACTGAGCGCTAGTGACGTATGTTGTGCAACGACGTTTTACATAGTGAATTATATTTTATGCGATGGGCAATATTAAATACAGCACATGGTTAAAATACACAGTATTAGAACTTATACTGTTGAAGGTTGTGGGGTAAGAAAGGTAAGGACTAGGGAATGCTATTGTGTTTTAATTTTTTTTTGCAACATGTGTCATTGTGTCGAGATGTGCTTAGCTGCAATTGATAATTTAGAACCAGCTTCGGGTTTTGAGCTAAATGTTTGTTTACCTCAAGTGCTTCCAAGAAAATCAGTAGAACAAAAACAGTCTACTTGTTATCCAACCTTAAACTGACAAGTATTGCTGCTATCACTAAATACAGTCAATGCATCCCTGAATATGGAAGTAAACAGGAATATAAAAAAAGGGAGGAAGGTGTATCTGTTTAGCAAGAGTAATAGAAGGCAGATTTCAGACTACATAACAGATCAAAACGAAAATTTCTGTTCCGACACTGACAATGTTGAGTGTTTACGGAAAAAGATCAAGGCAATCGTGAAATGCGTTTTAGACAGGTACGTCCCGAGAAAAACTGTGAGGGACGGGAAAAACCCACCGTGGTTCAACAACAAAGTTAGGAAACCAGTGCGAAAGCAAAGAGAACTTCACTCCAAGTTTAAACGCAGCCAAAACCTCTCAGACAAACAGAAGCTAAACGATGTCGAAGTTAGCGTAAGAAGGGCTATGCGTGAAGCGTTCAGTGAATTCGAAAGTAAAATTCTATGTACCGACTTGACAGGAAATCCTAGGAGGTTCTGGTCTTACGTTAAATCAGTAAGTGGCTCGAAACAGCATATCCAGACACTCCGGGATGATGATGGCATTGAAACAGAGGATGATACGCGTAAAGCTGAAATACTAAACACCTTTTTCCAAAGCTGTTTCACAGAGGAAGACCGCACTGCAGTTCCTTCTCTAAATCCTCGCACAAACTAAAAAAATGGCCGACATCGACATAAGTGTCCAAGGAATAGAAAAGCAACTGGAATCACTCAACAGAGGAAAGTCCACTGGACCTGACGGGATACCAATTCGATTCTACACAGAGTACGTGAAAGAACTTGCCCCCCTTCTAACAGCCGTGTACCGCAAGTCTCTAGAGGAACGGAAGGTTCCAAATGATTGGAAAAGAGCACAGGTAGTCCCAGTCTTCGAGAAGGGTCGTCGATCAGATGCGCAAAACTATAGACCTATATCTCTGACGTCGATCTGTTGTAGAATTTTAGAACATGTTTTTTGCTCGCGTATCATGTCTTTTTTGAAAACCGAGAATCTACTCTGTAGGAGTCAACATGGATTCCAGAAACAGCGATCGTGTGAGACCCAACTCGCTTTATTTGTTCATGAGACCCAGAAAATATTAGACACAGGCTCCCAGGTAGATGCTATTTTCCTTGACTTCCGGAAGGCGTTCGATACAGTTCCGCACTGTCGCCTGATAAACAAAGTAAGAGCGTACGGAATATCAGACCAGCTGTGTGGCTTGATTGAAGAGTTTTTAGCAAACAGAACACAGCATGTTGTTATCAATGGAGAGACGTCTACAGACGTTAAAGTAACCTCTGGCGTGCCACAGGGGAGTGTTATGGGACCATCGATTTTCACAATATATATAAATGACCTAGTAGATAGTGTCGGAAGTTCCATGCGGTTTTTCGCGGATGATGCTGTAGTATACAGAGAAGTAGCAGCATTAGAAAATTGTAGCGAAATGCAGGAAGATCTGCAGCAGATAGGCACTTGGTGCAGGGAGTGGCAACTGACCCTTAACATAGACAAATGTAATGTATTGCGAATACATAGAAGGAAGGATCCTTTATTGTATGATTATATGATAGCGGAACAAACAATGGTAGCAGTTACTACTGTAAAATATCTGGGAGTATGCGTACGGAACGATCTGAAGTGGACTGATCATATAAAATTAATTGTTGGTAAGGCGGGTACCAGGTTGACATTCATTGGGAGAGTCTTTAGAAAATGTAGTCCATAAACAAAGGAGGTGGCTTACAAAACACTCGTTCGACCTATACTTGAGTATTGCTCATCAGTGTGGAATCCGTACCAGATCGGGTTGACGGAGGAGATAGAGAAGATCCAAAGAAGAGCGGCGCGTTTCGTCACAGGGTTATTTGGTAACTGTGATAGCGTTACGGAGATGTTTAGCAAACTCAAGTGGCAGACTCTGCAAGAGAGGCGCTCTGCATCGCAGTGTAGCTGGCTCGCCAGGTTTCGAGAGTGTGCGTTTCTGGATGAGGTATCGAATACATTGCTTCCCCCTACTTATACCTCCCGAGGAGATCACGAATGTAAAATTAGACAGATTCGAGCGCGCACGGAGGTTTTCCGACAGTCGTTCTTCCCGCGGACCATACGCTACTGGAACAGAAAAGGGAGGTACTGACAGTGGCACGTAATGTGCCCTCCGCCACACACCGTTGGGTGGCTTGCGGAGTATAAATGTAGATGTAGATGCTCCACCAATTTCCAAGCATTCAATGCGAGAGGAAATGCATGCGATGGAAATTTGGAGTCAGATATCTCACAAAAGGCGATTGCACCTGATACGTCAGGTGGCAAGTCTTCAATGGGCCAAACAACACAGGAACTGTAAAGCAGCTGTCTGGAGATCCATACTGTGATCAAACAAAGACAGATTTTTACCTCATTTCGACTGATGAAAGACGACGAGTGCAGAGGCAGCCCAATGAGGCGTTCAACCTGCAGTGTGTGTAGGGTGTAGGTGAGGCCGGGGGTGGTTCAGTGCTGTTTCCTGAGAGTTTTTCATTCCACCACTTCGAGCCATTCATTCAAGTTATCGTGGACACGAACCACCAAATTTATTTCAAGATTCTCGATGATCTAGCGTTTCTCATTCTCCTTCATCTCTATGATGCACACAGCCCAGTCACATTAATGTGATCACTGCCTACGGTCGAAGTCAACGTGCAATAACCACTCACAGACGGTAGCAGCACTAGCAGTGGAGGATAGACAAAGCCTGTCAGGGCAAGAGAGACGCGGAAAACAGTGCAGTCTTTGTAATGCGGAAACGGAGCGATTTATCTGACGTCTGGTCATTGCCTTTAGGGCCAACGGTGGAAACATTTCTGAAACGGCTAAGTTTTTAAACTGTTCACATTCCAAAATCAGCGCCGAAGCAACTGTGGTACACCACAGGTCATTCATTACAAGGTTAGCTGCAGGGACGTGTACGGGCGTATAGACATGCAACTCTTAAGCTACTGACTGCCCAGTTGAATCAAGAGGCTACCAACAGTGTCTCCTCAACCACCTTTTAACGAATGTCGCAGCAAGTGCCTAGTTCATCCAACCATGCTGACTGTTCTTGATCAGCGACGATGGCTGGAATTTACACACCAATACCGCAACTAAACTTCCTGAGTGACGACAGGTAGCCTTTCCAGATGAACCACGTCCTATGTTCCAACGGACAGATGGCCATTGGCGTGTACGGTGTGAAACGCCTGAAAGCAATAATCTTCGGAATGGTCCAGGCCGAAGGATATTCCCTGGGCGATCTCCTAATTCTGGAAGGCATAATGAATCAACATAAGTGTGCATCACACCTTGGGGATCACGTTCACACCTACATGCAGGTTGTCGTTCCTCGGCACGATGTCATCCACCAGCAGGACAATACGTGCTACACAGCTCTCAGTGTACGTGCGTGGTTCGAAGAGTACCAAGAGGAGTTTACCATACTTCCCTGGCCTTCACGCTCCTCGATTTAAAACCCAGCCTAGAATATCTGGGACCAACTCGATCATCTTGTTCGCGCCACGGGTCCTCAACTACTCTCATGCTCATAAATTACGGATAATGCTGATAAATGGTGAAACAACGCTCCGGTGGGCGGTTTGCGGGTTTAAATCACCTCGGGGTATGACCATGCTGTTCATTTGACCTGCGGTCGTCGCACGGTGGCGCTGGCAGCAGTCCACATACGCAGAGGTGTGTTGGTGCACGTCAGAGTACGGTGCAGTGAGTAAGCGTGCAGACGTTTTCAGACTTGCTAATGGTGACTGTGTGTTGAAAATGGCTCAAAGAACACATATTGATGCCGTTATGAGGGGTAGCATACTAGGGAGACTGGTGCCTGGTCAAACACAGCAGGTGTACCACAAAATGTGATCTCAAGATTATGGCGACTATTCCAATGGACAGGAAACGTGTCCAGGTGCTACAGTACGGGATGTCCACAGTGTACAACACCACAAGAAGACCGATCTCTCACCATCAGTGCCCGCAGTTGTCCACGGAGTACTGCAGATAGCCTTGCTCGGGACATTACCGCAGCCACAGACAACTGAACAGACATGGCTTACTCGCCCGGAGACCTGCAAGGTCCATTCCACTGACCCCTGGTCACAGGAGAGCCCATAAAGCCTGGTGTCAAGAACACAGTACATAGTCATTGGAACAGCGATCCTAGGTTATGTTCACGGACGAGTCTAGGTATAGTCTGAAGAGTGATTCTCGCCGGGTTTTCATCTGGCGTGAACCAGGAACCAGATACCACCCCCTTTATGTCCTTGAAAGGGACCTGTATGGAGGTCGTGGTTTGATGGTGCGGGGTGGGGTTATGATTGGTGCACGTACACCCCTGCATGTCTTTGACAGAGGAACTGTAACAGGTCAGGTGTATCGGGACGTCATTTTGCACCAGTATGTCCGCCTTTTCAGGGGTGCAGTGGGTCCCACCTTCCTCCTGATGGATGATAACGCACGGACCCACCGAGCTGCCATCGTGGAAGAGTACCTTGAAACATGAGATATCAGGCGAATGGTGTGGCCTGCCTGTTCTCCAGCCCTAAACGCTAACGAGCACGTCTGGAATGCTCTCGGCTGACATATCGCTGCACGTCTTCAAACCCGTACGACACTTCAGGAGCTCCGACAGGCACTGGTGCAAGAATGGGAGGCTATACCCCAGCAGCTGCTCGACCACCTGATCCACAGTATGCCAACCCGTTGTGCGGCCTGTGTACGTGTGCATGGTGATCAAATCCCATATTGATGTCTGGGTACATGCACAGGAAACAGGGGCGTTCTCCAGCCATGTGTTTCGGGACGGTTTTCTGAACTTATCACCAATACCGTGGACTGACGGATCTGTTTCGTGTGTGTGCCCTATGTGCCTATGCTATTAGCGTCAGTTTTGTGTAGTGCCACGTTGTGTGGCACCACATTCTGCAGTTATCCTTAATTTAGGAGCATGAGTGTAGTAACCTGCCGCAGCTGGTCATGGGACTGGAGTCGGTTCCAGGCCCAGAATGATTCTCTTCCTGCATGTCTATCAGCTGTCCGAGCTGAAACGATGGTTGTTCAGGCTTTTCACTATTGGCCACGTTTACGAGACTTACAGTGTATACACTGAGGACACTCTCGTCTTCCGCGATGATTTCAGTTGTGACCTGGTTCGGCGAGCTCTGAGGCACCCTGCCGCACGTCGACTGATCCTCCAAGTGATCCAAATCAATCATACGGCCACGGTGGGTAGCCGCCCGGTACGAGGAGCCTTGTCCCGGTTCGCGCGGCTCCCCCCCCCCCCCCCTCCCCATGTACTCAGCAGTTTGGTCCCATAGGATCTTACCACAAACTTCCACTATTCAATCCTACGGAAAAGGTCTGAGGCTATTTGAAAAAGTGGGTTAAAAGTAGCAAACAGAATTCCCGAACCACGATAAATAATACCGCTTCAGCTGTATGATAAATCTTTATTTCTGATCCAACTAGTTTTGTGGCGTTAGAGCAATATCTTCTGGGCAAATATTTATTTCTTAAGTTATTCCAAACGAAAAGCAGTATATGACCTGACATTCTTTGTCCAATTGTGATAAAACCGTCAAGAGGTCGGTAGTCCACTATAAAATACATCAGAATGCAGGGAACATCATCCTGATACAGGAAAACTTAGGCTTATCATCGTCGCGACAACGTAAGGTCAGCAGTGACCACCTAGACGAACTCTTATTGCTGATGTGGTCCTACTTGTTCAAATGTTCAAATGTGTGTGAAATCTTATGGTTCAAATGGCTCTGAGCACTATGGGACTTAACATCTGTGGTCATCAGTCCCCTAGAACTTAGAACTACTTAAACCTACCTAACCTAAGGACATCACACACATCCATGCCCGAGGCAGGATTCGAACCTGCGACCGTAGCGGTCACACGGTTCCAGACTGAAGCGCCTAGAGCCGCACCGCCACACCAGCCGGCAAATCTTATGGGACTTAACTGCTAAGGTCATCAGTCCCTAAGCTTACACACTACTTAACCTAAATTATCCTAAGGACAAACACACACACCCTTGCCCGAGGGAGGACTCGAACCTCCGCCGGGACCAGCCGCACAGTCCATGACTACAGCGCCCCTGACCGCTCGGCTAATCCGGCGCGAAGCAGTCCAACTTATCAAGGCTCAATTCTATAGCCGTGGATGCCCACAGTAGAAAATTTGCAGAATTCCCAAAATTTGGTAGCTGTATGGAATATTTTGCAGCAACTGTAAAGGCTTGTATTTTTTGAGTTTCTTCTTAAAAGTTCTGCTGATTAAGAAAGCTATTCGCCAAACACATTTCGCTTTATTCGTAAATCACGTTCGTGGTGATTGCTGCTGCGCTAGTATGTACTGATGAAGCACTATCAGAGGTCATTATGCGTTTACAGAATCACATGGGATAGTGTTTTACCAATAAAGTGAAATTCGTCTAGTCGAGAACGTTCTTAATTTGCTGTACATTTAGATCGGGTAACGCAAAAGAATACATAAAATTACGTGTAGTTGTATGGTTGTCTTTTTTTCATTTTGACGTCTGATGCGTCTGCTTTTTTAAGACGGAAGTCAATATCAAAATCTTAATATTATGTCATAAACTCCGTCAAGAGACTACGGGCTGTACGCACCGATAACGTAAACACGACAGAGGCATTACTGACCTAACATTTAAATCAGATAACTGTTCAAATCAGGAGGTATTACTTTCCTGTACATGCAGCCAATTCCGAACTGGGACGGAATCTTGACAGTAAATGATAGTGGTTACGCAGGTCCTTTCTTTTACCCTGAACTCCTTGATTACGGTAAAGTTTTAAACTGCGTGCCTAAACATCGGTGCATGAAAACACGTAAGGCGGTGCGTGGAATTCCGCTGTAGTTTTTCGCTTCGTCTCTGACAGACGTTACACCGTTTGTGTTTCAGTGCTTTAGTATGGCTCTGAACACTATGGGACTTAACATCTGAGGTCATCAGTCCCCTAGAACTTAGAACTAATTAAACCTACCTAACCTAAGGACATCACACACATCCATGCCCGAGGCAGGATTCGAACCTGCAACCTTAGCGGTGGTGCGGTGCCAGACTGATGCGCCTAGAACCGCTCGGCCACACCGGCCGGCTCAGTGCTTTAGTACAACTACATGAAGACCCCTATAAACCACCCAATTTGCTGTTTCTTGCTTGTGAGCTCAACTTTCTCTTGGTAATAAAAATAACGGCATAGACATCTTTGACGTCACTGGTTCATTGATCTGTTTCTGTATTCGCTGCATCAACATATTCTTTAGTACAGGTACTGCATGTGAAGTGGTGCGTTCTTTACGCAGTGGTGCTGCATTGAACTACACCGTGCAGCTTCGCTGTCCCATCCATAATCATATGGGATGTTAAGGGGAAAAGTGCAGATATTTTCATTGCTGACTGAGGACAATGTACTTAACAACATTACATCGTCACTTACTTCATTTGCAAACTAATAATTACAGTGGAGACTTGATTATCGGGACCTCAGTTATACGGATTCGCGATTATCCGGAATGTCAACCACGAGCAAATATCTTTGCAGTCTAGTCCGTACATGGGTCACGTTGACATTATCCGTCCGCACAGACCGCTCGATCTCTGCCCCACGCGTTCCATTATTCTTTCAATTTGACAATTGTCAATCGTTGCACCGTGTCGCGTCAATGCTTAACAGTGTCAAAGGATTGGTACTATCGCTTAAAGACACACTGAAGCTCCAAAGAAACTGATATAGGCATCCTTATTATGTAAATAGGCCGAATACGGCGCTACGGTCGGCAACGCCTATATAATACAAGTGCCTAGGGCAGTAGTTGGATCGGTTACTGCTGCTACAACGGCAGGTTATCAAGATTTAAGTGAGTTTCAACGTGGTGTTGTAGTCGGCGCACGAGCGAAGGGATCCCGGGTTCGATTCCCGGCGGGGTCAGGGATTTTCTCTGCCTCGTGATGGCTGGGTGTTGTGTGCTGTCCTTAGGTTAGTTAGGTTTAGGTAGTTCTAAGTTCTAGGGGACTGATGACCATAGATGTTAAGTCCCATAGTGCTCAGAGCCATTTGAACCATTTGAGCGAAGGGACAAAGCATCTCCGATATAGCGATGAAGAAAAGATTTTCTCATACGACCATTTCACGAGTGTATCGTGAATATCAGAAATCCGGTAAAACTTCAAATCTCCGATATCGCTGCGTCCGAAAAAAACATCCTGCAGGAACGGGACCAACGACGACTAAAGAGAATCGTTCAACGTGACAGAAGTGCAACCCTTCTGCAAAGTGCTGCATATTTCGAAGCTGGGCCATCAACAAGTGTCGGTAGCGTTCTCGCTTCCCGAGCACGGGGTCCCGGGTTCGATTCCCGGCGGGGTCAGGGATTTTCACCTGCCTCGAGATGACTGGGTGTTTGTGTTGTCCTCATCATTTCATCATCATCCAGGAAAGTGGCGAAATTGGACTGAGCAAAGATTGGGTAATTGTACGGGCGCTGATAACCACGTAGTTGAGCGCCCCACAAACCAAACATCATCATCTCATCAACAAGTGTCAGCGTGCGAACCATTCAACGAAACATCATCGGTCTGTGCTTTCGGAGGCGAAGGCTCACTCGTGTACGCTTGATGACTGCACGACACAAAGCTTTACGCCTCGCCTCAGCCCGTCAACATCGACATTGGACTGTTGATGTCTAGAAACATGTTGCCTGGTTGGAGAGTCTCGTTTCAAATTGGATCGAGGGATGGACGTGTACAGGAATTGAGACAACTTCATGAACCATGAACCCTGCATGTCAGCAGGGGATTGTTCAAGCTGATGAGGCTCTGTAATAGTGTGGGGCGAACGCAGTTTGACTGATATAGGAGCCGGCCGCGGTGGTCTAGCGGTTCTAGGCGCTCAGTCCGGAACCGCGGGACTGCTACGGTCGCAGGTTCGAATCCTGCCTCGGGCATGGATGTGTGTGATGTCCTAGGTTAGTTAGGTTTAAGTAGTTCTAAGTTCTAGGGGACTGATGACCACAGATGTTAAGTCCCATAGTGCTCAGAGCCATTTGAACCATTTTTGACTGATATAGGACCCCTGATACGTCGAGGTACGACTATGACAGGTGACACGTACTAAGCATCCTGTCTGCACCCATTCATGTCCAATGTGCATTCTGACGAACTTGGGCAATTCCAGCAGGACAATGCGACACCCCGCACGTCCATAGTTGCTTTATAATGGCTCCAGGAACACTCCTCTGAGTTTAAACACTTCCGCTGGCCACCAAACTCACCACACAAGAACATTATTGAGCATATCCGGGATGACTTGCGACGTGCTGTTCAGAAGAGAGTTCTCTTACGGATTTACGGACAGCCCTGCAGGGTTCATGGTGCCAGTTCCCTCCAGCACTACTTCAGACACTAGTCGAGTGAATGCCATGTCGTGTTGCGGCACTTATGCGCGCTCGCGGGGGCTCTATACGATATTAGGCAGGTGTACCAGCTTTTTGGCTCTTCAGTGTAAAATAAACATTACAGATTCACTAAAAAAGAAAGCAAATGGTCGTATGTTATCCGAAATGCGTAGTTTAGGTTCGTCGGCTAAGCGATATTAAGAAGTAATCCTACTCAGTTTAGAAGTACACTTGCAAACTTGATGCCGAAGACGCGGGAGAACATCGGAAAGTGATGACCAAACAGAAAAATTAAAGTTTTGGAACAATCTTTTCATTGTTGGTTTCCACAAAAACGATCAACTGGACAACCAACATCTAGGCCTTTGCTCTGCGAGAAGTCAGCACAGATAAATAAAAGTATAGGTAGTGACAAATCGTTTGTGGGGAGTAACGGATGGTTGCCACGGAATTCCCGAGTAGGAAATTCAGGGTGAAAATATGTCAACTGATGTAGATTCAGCAAATTCTTTTAAAGATGGTTTTAAAAATATCGTATGAAAATGAGTATGACTATTGCAACACTTAAATAACTGGAGTAAACTGTAAATCATTACTGTTAAAATCTTCAAGTTCTCGATGTGAAATTCCAGCACCAGGATACAAAACTAGTAAAGAGCGAATAACAATATTAGTCTATGCAAACGCTGCCGGGATCCATGAAATGCCTTTGCACCTCATTGGAAAATCCAAAAATCCCAGCTGCTTCAAAAATACCAGGGTTTCTTAATTTATAAAAACCAAAACAGTGCATAGTTGAACACCGAAATATTCATTGACTGGTATGACAACACTTCTATCCCTCAAGTAAAAAAAAATCGAAACGAAATTGGTAAACAAAGAAAAAATTCTGCTTTTACTGAATACTGCGCCAACTCATCATTCGGCTGAACCGTTAGAGAGAGAAAATGGAATGTTTACACTAAAATTTTTGCCTACTAATGAGACATCCTTGCTACAACGAATGAATCAAAGTGTTACTGAAACATGAGAACGACTTTCTGGAAAATAACTTTTACGTAGATTGTTGTGTGTTGATGAAAATGACGTAGAAGACTTTTGTCATTTTTCAAGCGACTGAATTTGAAGGAGTGTTCTTACATGGTTTTAGATGCGTGGGATTTGACTGAAAGGAAGATTTTAAACAACGGTTAGAACAGATTGCTAAAATGGGAGCACGGAAATTTAATAACCAAAACGGATGATACTTTTTTGGAGATCTAACTGAGCTAATGACATAAAAATGCCAAGAATGTGATGCAGTTAATACGAATGAGTAACTCACTTGTGACAGTAATGATCAAGCTTTTTCAGATTGTTTCGGATGACAAAATTTTCAAAATATATTGCTGGCAAATGAACGGAAGGAACTGCAAGAAGATGAAACAGAAGAAAATTAGGTAAAGAAAATAAATGGTTCAAATGGCTCTGAGCACTATGGGACTTAACATCTGAGGTCATCAGTCCCCTAGAACTTAGAACTACTTAAACCTAACTAACCTAAGGACATCACACACATCCAGGCCCGAGGCAGGATTCAAACCTGCGACCGTAGCGGTCACGCGGTTCCAAACTGATGTGCTTAGAACCGCACGGCCACACCGGCCGGCGGTAAAGAACAGAATGCAAGAGCATCTCATGCGGAAGCATTGAATGTTAGGGAAACAACTTTCAAATGGTTCGAAAAACAAACAGACAGATACCATTAGTTTACTACAGTTAAAACGAATTCGTGCTGTAATAGCAATGAAGAGAAAAAATTGTTTACGTCAAATGACAATTATCAAATATTTTAAACAAAATTAAATTACAGTGACCGTCCTGTGTGATTTTTATTAGGTATTTCATGATTAACGTTGCAGTATTTGAGTGATTTTTAAGAAAATATGTACATACGTACGAAAATGTGTCTCTACTCTGATAAACACTTTTTCTTGATTTTCATATGCTTGTTTCTGTTGTTTTAAATAAACGCCTTTCGTTATGTGTTAACCGTACAAACATAACTGTATGATAGTCCTTGGTTCAAATGGTTCAAATGGCTCTGAGCACTATGGAACTTAACATCTTAGGTCATCAGTGCCCTAGAACTTAGAACTACTTAAACCTAACTAACCTAAGGACATCACACACATCCATGCCCGAGGCAGGATTCGAACCTGCGACCGTAGCAGTCTCGCGGTTCCGGACTGAAGCGCCTAGAACCGCACGGCTACCGAGGCTGGCGACAGTCCTTCTAAAAGCAACTATATAGAGCCGACATAGATTACCTTTCTAGAGTTAATAATACAAAAATCGTTTTCTTCCAACATTCAATTAGCCAAATTTTCGTTTATCGAAACGACTTATGACAGACAACAGTTGGTGCAGTTAAACGAGTCTCCACTCCATAGCTTTTAGGAGTAGTACGATTTTAGGTTGATTAGTACCTCCTAGTTCAAATGACAAGAGCAAGCCTTTAATGCTTATTTCCCCCTGGGCAGCAGGTAAGATGTTGACGTGTGGATGCAAGGACGTAAAGCAGTCTATACTGACAGGCGTAGCCAGCCTAGTGGTGCAGCGACGACCGTGAAGAAAACGTCAGACAGTAAATTATGTGATGTATTTGAAGGACAACTGATAGATGCAGAGAAGAATCAACTAACAATAGTCGCAATACCTGCACTTGTACCTTTAACGCCATGTGTACTTCTAACATCATAATGCCAAATAGTAAAAATGGAATAAGCTTCACACTCCCACACTACGGAGAAAACTTTCAACCAGTTCCCTCTTAGGCAACGCTCCACTTTACCGCATGGAGTCTCGAGGCCTATATGGAAAAATGCTTCCCTGTTGGAGTGCCAAATGTTCCATGGAGGAACCGTGAGAGAAAAATGGATGCCAAGAGAAGATTTCAACCATAACGCTGTACAAGCTTAAGGATCTGGCAACCCATGAAAAAGTGCTGCCTAAACATTTGAACAGGTCATGAAAGAACTACGGTTTCCTTGTAAAAACATGGCATTTTTGATAGTTATGAATGCTACTGTAGATCGACGGAACTGATTATCGATCTCAACATCTGTCAGTGCTCTGCGAGACTGGATGCTAAAGACTACAGGTAAGGCCTTTAACAGAAACTGCGCCATTCATCATATTTGAGGCTGAGAGATTTTATACACGAAGCGTAGTTTTCTCTTTCCGTTATTTATTAATGTATGACTTTATATGCATATGTGAGTTTTGGAAATCGTAGATATTAGTTCGCTATGTTGTCGTTTTCAGTCCAGGAGTGGCTCCCTGCAACTCACCACGCTAGTCTACCCAATACCTCATTGTTTGCGTAACTACTGCACCGTACTCCTACTTTCTCAGAGATACAGATAGCCTTACCGTAGGTGCAACCACAACGGAGGGGTATCTGTTGAGAGACCAGACCAACGTATCGTTCGTGAAGAGGGCAGCAGACTTTACAGTAGTTGCGGGGGCAACAGTCTGGATGATTGACTAATCTGGCCTTGTAACATTAACCAAAACGGCCTTGCTGTGCTGGTACTGCGAAGGGTTGGAAGCAAGGGGAAACTACAGCCGTAATTTTTACCGAGGGCATGCAGCTTTACTGCATCTTTAAATGATGGTGGCGTGCTCTTGGGTAAAATAGTCCCCCATTCGGATCGCCGGGGGGGGGGGGGGGGGGGGACTACTCAGGAGGACGTGGTTATCAGGAGAAAGGAAACTGGCGTTCTACAGATCTGAGCGTGGAATGTCAGGTAGGTTTGAAAATTTAAAAAGGGAAATGTATAGGTTAAAGTTAGGTATAGTGGGAATTAGTGAAGTTAGGTGGCAGGAGGAACATGACTTTTGGTCAGGTGAATACAGGGTTATAAATAAATAGTCAAATATGGGTAATGCAGGAGAGGTTTAATAATGGGAAGTTACTACGAACAGCATAGTGAACGCTTTATTGGAGCCAACTTAGACATAAGCCCACGCCTACCACAGTAGTAAAAGTTTATATGCCAGCTAGCTCCGCAGATGAAGAGACTGAAGAAACGTATGACGAGATAAAAGAAATCATTTTGATAGTGAGGAGAGACGAAAATTTAATAGTCATGGGGGGCTGGAATATGATAGTAGGAATAGAAGGAAAAGTAGTAGGTGAATATGATATGGGGTTATGGAATGAAAGAGGAAGCCACCTGGTAGAATTTTGCACAGAGCATACTTAATCATAGCTAACGGTTTGAGAATCATGAAAGAAGGCTGTACACTTGGAAGAGGCCTGGAGACACTGGAGAGTTTCAGATAGATTATATAATGGTAAGACAGAGATTTAGGAACCAGGTTTTAAATTGTAAGACTTTTCAGGTGCAGATGTGGACTCTGACCCAATTTTATTGGTTTTTAACTGTAGACTAAAACTGAAGAAACTGCAAAAAGGTAGTAATTTAAGGAGATGGGTCCTGGATAAACTGAAAGAACCAGAGGTTGTGGAAAATTTCAGAAAGAGCATTAGTGAACGATTGACAATAACGGGGGAAAGAAATACAGTAGAATGGGCAGCTTTGAGAGATGAAATAATGAAGGCTGCAGAGAATAAAGTAGGCAAAACGACGAGGGCTAGTAGAAATCCTTGGGTAACAGAAGAGATACTGAATTTAATTGATGAAATGAGAAAATTTAAAAATGCCGTAAATGAAGCAGGCAAAAAGGAATACAAACGTCGCACAAATGAGATCGACAGGAAATGCAAAATGGCTAAGCAGGGATGGCTCGAGGACAAATGTAAGGATGTAGAGGCATATATCACTAGGGGTAAGATAGATACTGCCTAAAAGAAAATTAAAGAGACCTTTGGAGTAAAGAGAACCACTTGTATAAATATCAAGAGCTCAGATGGAAAACCGTTTTGAGCAAAGAAGGGAAAGCAAAAAGGTGGAAGGAGTATGTAGAGGGCCTACACAAGGGCGATGTACTGGAGGGCAAAGAGGACGTAGTTGAAGATGAAATGGGAGATACGATACTGCGTGAAGAATTTGACAGAGCACCGAAACACCTGAATCGAAACAAGGCCCCAGGAGTATACAACATTACGTTAGAGCTACTGATAACCTTGGGAGAGCCAGCCCTGACAAAACTCTAACACCAGTTGAGCAAGATGTATGAGACAGGCAAAATACCTTCAGACTTCAAGAAGAATATGATAATTCCATTCCCAAAGAAAGCAGGTGTTGACGGGTGTGAAAATTGCCGAACTATCACTTTAATAAGTTACAGCTGCAAAATACTAACAGGGATCCTTTACAGACGAATGGAAAAACTGGTAGAAGCCGACCTCGTGGAAGATCAGTATGTATTCCGTAGAAATGTTGGAACACGTGAGGCAACACTACGACTCATCATAGAAGATCGATTAAGGAAAGCCAAACCTACGTTTCTAGCATTTGTAGACTTAGAGAAAGCTTTTGACAATGTTGCCTGGAATACTCTCTTTCAGATTCTGAAGGTGGCAGGGGTCAAATACAGGGAACGAAAGGCTATTTGCAATTCATACAGAAACCAGATGGTAGTTATAAAGAGTCGAGGGGCATGAAAAGGAAGCAGTGGTTGGGAAGGCAGTGAGACAGGTTTGTACCCTGTTCCCGATGTTATTCAATCTGTATATTGAGCAAGAAGTAAAGGAAACATTTGGAGTAGGAATTAAAATCCATAGAGAAGAAATAAAAATTTCGAGGTTTGCCGATGACATTGTAATTCTGCCTGAGACAGGAAAGGGCCTGAAAAGGTAATTGAATGGGATGGACAGTCTTTCAAAGGTGGAAATAAAATGAACATAAACAAAAGCAGAACGAGCATAATGGAATGTAGTCGAATTAAATCAGGTGATGCTGAGGCAGTTAGATTAGGACATGAGACACTTAAAGTAGTAGATGAGTTTTGCTATTCGGGGAGCAAAATAACTGATGATGGTCGAAAGGGAAATGGACTGAAGTCCCATGCTTCTTGAGAGAGCGTTGGGGAAGGATGCGGGAGACCCGCACCGCCGTACTAGGCAATGTCTTCATGGAGGTGGTTTGCCGTTGCCTTCCTCCGACTGTAATGGCAGTGAACAACACCCAGTCATCTCGGGGCAGGTGAAAAACCCTGACCAAGCCGGGAATCGAACCCGGGACCCTGTGCTCGGGAAGCGAGAACGCTACCTCGAGACCACGAGCGGCGGACATGGTCGAAGTAGAGAGCATATAAAATGCAGACTGGCTGTGGCAAGGAAAACGTTTCTGAAGAAGAGAATTTTTTAACATCGAGTATAGATTTAGGTATCAGGAAGTCTTTTCTGAAAGTTTTTGTATTGAGTGTAGCCACATATGGAGGTGAAACATGGACAACAAATAGTTTAGACAAGAAGAGAACAGATGCTTTCGGAATGTGGTGCTACAGAAGAATACTGAAGATTAGATGATCACATCACTAATGAGGAGGTACTACTGAACAGAATTGGGGAGAAGAGGAATTTGTGGTACAACTTGACTAGAAGAAGAGATCGGTTGGTAGGACATGTTCTGAGGCATCAAGGGATCAGCAGTTTAGTATTGGAGGGCAGCGTGGAGGGTAAAAGACGTAGAGGGGGACCAAGAGATGAATACACTAAGCAGATTCAGAAGGATGTAAGTTGCAGTAGGTACTTGTACATGAAGATGCTTGAACAGGATAGGGTAGCATGGAGAGCTGCTTCAAACCAGTCTCTGGACTGAAGACCACAACAAGAACAACAACAATGTGTATTACTACTTCGACACTTCCCTCCTATACATATGACTATTCCTTGATGCCTCAGAATGTCTGTCAGCTTACTCCTTCCTTTATCTAAATTTTGCCGTAAAGCTCGTCTTCTTTAGTGACTCGATGTACTCACATTCAGCATTGCTCTGCAGCACTAAATTTCAAACAGTCATATTCTCATCTTGGTTATTTTGTATGCTGTCCATGTTTCACTTCCATAGAAATTTACACTCCGGACAAATTCTTTCAGTTAAGACTACCTGACACACAAATTTATGGCATATGGTTTCACATTAAACATTTAGGAAAGCTTTTCTTTCTTTACCAGTCTGATGTTCTTATCTTCGATACGACGTAAAAAAAAAGAAAGAAAGAAAGAAAGAAAAACGCCGCACCACGAAGAAATTACCCGAAGTCGGCGGATGTGATGTGCAGATACAGACAAACAAATGATTACAATTTCGGACGAAATATATGATTTATTCAAGAGAAAGAGGTTCACAAACTGTGTAAGTCAATATCGCGTTGGCCCCCACCTAGGCTTTATACATCCAATTACTGGGCTTGGCACTAATTCTTAAGCTTTTTGAATGTCCTCCTGTGTTATATGGTGCCACATGCTAGATTGGCGAGTTAGATCCTCAAAATCTCGAGATGCTTGGAGGACCCTACCCATAATGCTCCAAACATTCTTAGTTTGGAGAGATGTGGCGACCGTGCTAGCCATGATAGGGTTTGGTAAGCACGAAGACAAGTAATACAATATCCCCCCGTGTGCGGGCGGCCAATATCTTTCCGAAATGTAAGCCCTGGATGGCTTGCCATGAAGGACAACAAAGCGGAGCATAGAACATCCTCGACGTACCGCTGTGATGTAAGGGTGCCGCAGATGAGCAAAGAAGTCGTGCTATGAATAGAAATGGCACTGCATACCATTACTCCTGGTTGTCGGGCTGTATGGCGGGTGACAAATTCAGATGCCTCCAGTGTCCGGTGCACGTCCAGATACGTCTTCGGCCTGGGATCTCTTTGACTAGAGCGATGGGTCCCGCTTCGAAATGAGCGGCAAAGGCATGTCTGAAGATGGTCTGGACAGCAGTGGGTAACAAGCTGATTGTCACCCGCCATATGGTCCAACAAGCAGGAGTGATGGTCTGGAGTGTCATCATTTCAATTCATAGCAGGACCCCTTCTGTCGTCATCCGTGGTACCCTTACAGCATTGCTATACGTCGATGATATTCTGTGCCCTTCTTCATGATAAGACATCCTGGGCCTACATTTCAGTAAGATGGTTGCTGTCTGCACATGGCGACAATTTCTGCTCATTGTGTTCGTGCTTGGCAAACCCTACCTTGGCCAGCCAGGTCGCCGGAGTCTCCCCAATTATGTACGTTTGGAGAAGTAAGGGCAGGGCCCAACATCCAGTCTCTGAGCAGAGAAAATCCCCGATCCAGCCGGGAATCGAACCCGGGCCTGTCGGACGGCAATCCGTCACGCTGACCACTCAGCTATCGGGGCGAAGCTGAATACCACTATAGAGTAACAGGACAAGTGGATATGCTGAAGTAAAATGTCATAGTAAAAACTACAGCTGAAGTATTTAACTAAAAATGTTGATAATATTTTCCAGTGTGAGATGCTGAATGATTTTCTTAAATGTTACTTTACTGTAAAAAGCATATTTGATTACTTCATTCCAACGACTGCTGTGATGCAACTCTCTGGTCAAACGCCAACAGAATTTCTAAATCTCATGCAGACACCTGTTCAGATGGTTCAAATGGCTCTGAGCACTACGGGACTTAGCATCTGAGGTCATCAGTCCCCTAGACTTAGAACTACTTAAACCTAACATTACACACACCAATGCCCTAGACAGGATGCGAACGTGCGACCGTAGCAGTCGCGCGGTTCCGGACTGAAGCGCCTAGAACCGCTCGGCCACCGAGACCGGCGCAGACACCTGTGTAGCAAGGACTTGTTCTGGGTGTGCTGTATCATCAGGCCCCACCCTACAGAGTTGCGCTATTGTCAATTTAAACATCTCTGCAACCTTGCCGCTGCTGCACAAGGATATAGTACGTTACATAACTGTGCTATTGCGATAAAAAAAATGAAAAACAAGGAATAGCTCACAGCAAAAAAAAAAAAAAAAAAAAAAAAAACACACACACACAGAAAGTCATACCATTCTGCCTCTAGAGTTGTAGCGTCCCCCAGCAGACGACAGATCTCCACACTGACTTCAGTGTGGTGCCGCAGGGCGTTCGTCCATCCCTCTGTAGCCATAACTTCTTTATAGTGCGAGCTGATGAAGTTGATGGCCGCCGCCTTCAGCCTTGGGCACGTATGTTCAAAGGCGAGGACGGCGCTGTCTGCAGCATTATCCACGGTCAGTCCGAAAATCATCTGCTCCTCGCACTGCTGCTTCAGCAGGGACACGCAGTATTTGTCGGCAACTGCGAGAAGCTCTGCGGCGACACATTCCAGCAGGGGCGCTTCGTCGCTGTACATGAACTGCAGGAGCTGCCCCAGCACCTCGTGGCTCATATCGATGGCAGTGATGCTGCCGCCAGTAACTTCCAGCACCTGCTCTCGGAAAATGGCGGCGAACACAGTGCTGCGCGCCGTCAGCACAGCTCTGTGTGCGGGCAGCCAGAAGCCGTCCACCATGATGGTGACGTCAGCAGCGTGCCCAGACGACATTAGCGCCACCATGTCGTCTACCAGAGTCCCTCTGCGCTCTTCTCCCTCTTCCATGGCTCCTCCACCTGCAAGAAAAGGCTACAGTGTTGCCAATTTTCTTATGGCTCCTCCACCTGCAAGAAAAGGGTACAGTGTTGCCAATTTTCTTATGGGCTGTCTTTGTCTTAGATTGTCCCTTTGATAGTATACGCTCACAATACTGGTACACATTGAAATCCCTAATCCGCAGTACTGTAGCACAACCCTAGGTGAGACCAAACAAAAGAGCACAGTTCATTCATACATTAGGTCGCCCTCCGCAGCTGAGTGGTCAGAGCAGTGACTTCTATGCGAAGGACCCGGGTTCGATTCCCAGTAGAGTCCGCGCAGGATACGGTGGCTGCTGTGCAGTTACCAGTTTTCATCCAGTGCGCTGGACGAGATAATTTGTTTGTAAGGGATGGGAGGCCAACAGTGTTTGCTCCCTATCGGGCAGTCGGCGACGCGCTGTGATGACAGAATCGAGGTTCACGCCCTGCAGTCTTTCTTAAACGAGTTTACAGAAAATTACTCGGTAAAAAAATTTATTTTTGCGTTGTTTATAGCTTTATATGTGAACTTCATGATGGCATGCCCATCATTTCGTTAATGGTCATAGTTATTGTGATGTATGCAGTTAAGTAAAACACTGCGTGGAATTCGAATAAGTTTGCAATGAAAAATAGGGGTCCATGATTTTGTGTTTGATCCATACTACGTAATATGAAATATAGCGAAGATATTGAAACTTGGGTAGAGATCTCTATCTGTTACTAGTCTGGAGAAAACTGATCTGACGTAGCTCACTTATTTGCGATTGCGCGAGTCAGCAATAAAGCCAGAACGAAATAACCACAACATCTCTCATATTTCATAA
Organism: Schistocerca cancellata; assembly: GCF_023864275.1. Classification (NCBI taxonomy): domain Eukaryota; kingdom Metazoa; phylum Arthropoda; class Insecta; order Orthoptera; family Acrididae; genus Schistocerca; species Schistocerca cancellata. The sequence goes on from NC_064631.1 coordinate 174,165,372, forward strand.
ACGATTTGAGATGCTGAAATGAGACATTGGTAAATTATAGGAGAACATTTTGCCACATAGTTACCAGGCAAAACTTCATTATCTACCATGCATTCCACTAACTACAGACGTTTACAATGAAGGAATGTAATTTTTAAGGGCGATCGGTAGCTGGCGAAACAAGAAGTGCTGTGGGTTTTGCAACAGCATAAGTAGAGACATCACAGGATTATTTCTGTACCGAGGACGTGCTTTTTCACAAGGTATTTACCTTAATTTTCTTTAGTTCCTCACTTAATAAGCCACAGTTTCAGAATTCTCCAACAACTATGACTGCACAATTGGTTAGTGAATGAAATTGCAATGACCTTTCACTGCTTGATAAATGTGAATGGGGACAGTTGAAAATGTGTGCCCCGACCGGGACTCGAACCAGAGATCTCTACCCGACTGAGAAACCGAGGACACAGAGGACTGTGCGACTGCAGTGACTTATCTCTGGCACGCTCCCCGTGGGGCCCACACTTCCAACTTACTGTCCATATACTACATTTGTAGTGCCCCTGCCCACTATACTCAATAGTCGCGGCAGTCAATCTACCGATTCCCGTAGCAGTTCGGGCAATGTGAGTGCACCCGCAAAGAAGAAGATCATTGGCCGGTAAGCCTTATCTATATGAAGATGGTATCTGTTCTTTCGGACGTGTATAAACTCTGTTGTGTTTCGGCAAAAGAAGCAAATTTAAACTTCTGGCCCTTCTAGGGCCAGAATGCAAAAAGTGGAGATGGGCAGCGCTATTTTGGCTTCTGTGTCGGCGCGCTACGGTACTGTGGTGCGGCGATTTCAGTGTGTACCACGACTTCAGACACAGGCTGTGACCTAAAAACAAACCAAACACGATAATTATTTAATAAAGGTGTGACAAAGTCACCATTCTAGTAAATACACAGACACTGATAAGTCAAAACATCATGACCACTGCCCACCGCGCCGTTACGAAAGAATAAACGACGGAGCTGATGCAATATTAAAGGAACACCAACACGAAGAGGATGCTCCGAGAGGACTTCTTGGGCACAGGTGCTTCTGATTGGCTGTGACGAGGACTCTTACACTCGTGTGACATGTCCATGGATCCTAAATGAAGAACGTGAAGAAAGAAAAGACCATACGTTTACACTTTTGGTAACGAAGGACCCTGCCCACCTCGACATGACTGACTGCTGTATCCCACTTTCCGTGCGCTGGAGATTGAGACGATCTGCATTTTAGGGTGCAAAATGTCTCTACATTTATTTTTCTTGTAATAATGACATATGCGGACGCTGTTGGTAGCTTAGTAGGGGCTATGACACTGGTGTAAATGTTTTTCAACATTTAATATTTCCTAACATTTATTAATGTGTATATTTGCAATCAGAGATACTTTGAAGCCAGAGAGAAACTCTCTGGAGCCTGGATGGTTTTCTTCTGAGAAATATAAACTAAAAGGACTGGATAACAGACACCGTGAACAGGCAAAAAAACCCTAGAATCGAGCAACGACAGCGCTCGTGCGTCCAGTTTGACATGTTGCCGAGCTGCCGTATCAGAGTGCTGCGAAATTTTGAAATGCTATCTCTCCGTGCCAAGTGTTGTATCTGCTGTCAAATCGTGGAGATGACACTGTTACGAAGTTGAAGAAAACTTCCTGTTATTTTTCTCGTTTCTAGCTTCCGATGTAGGATGTTCTATTGTCGATTGACAAATCTTGGTATATAGATGAAAGATTGAAAAGCAGCACATTGTATTAATGACCATGTCTTCCAGCGTGTACTACAGTCGCTACGTCTTGTATTACTCAAGATGATCTCAGCAAGCCGGTACGATGGAGGCTAAGCACGGACAAAGGGTACGCATATTTTTGGACTATAGTTTGACGTAGCCCACCACGAAGCCACATTTTGTGTATATCTTTGAAGGTTACACTTATAAAAACATAAACATGCTTTTGGAGTAATTGGCCGATATCCGTCGCCAAGCCTCAACCGTCCCCTACCCCAGCCCGCTCACGTACACACACACACACACACACACACACACACACACACACGGCACAACGATCCGGACTCAAATTAATCAGTACGATAATATACACTTAAGAAAGAAAAAAACTGGTACACCTGCCTAATATAGAGTAGGAACCCCGCGAGCACGCAGAAGTGCCGCAAAACGACATGGCGCGGACTCGACTAATGTCTGAAGTAGTACTGGAGGGAACTGACACCATGAACCCTGCAGGGCTGTCCATAAATCCGTAAAAGTACGAGGGATGCAGATCTCTTCCGAACAGAACGTTGCAAGGCATCCCAGATACACTATGTGATGAAAAGTATTCGGACACCCCCAAAACATACGTTATTCATATTAGGTGATTTGTGCTGCCACCTAGTGCCAAGTACTCCATATCAGCGACCTCAGTAGACATCATGAGAGAGCAGACTGGGGCGCTACGCGGAACCACGGACTTCGAACGTCTTTTGACACTGCTAACACCCTCGAACGTTTCAGCCCTTCTGTAAGGACACTGTAGGGCTGCATCTTTCCTGAACGTGTTGTCATCCCTTTGGATTGCAGCACGACCGCAATTTTTGCTCCTGTGTACAAGCTGGAACCACTAGGCACCGTTCAAACCGTTCACATTTGAACGGCAACCGAAGCAGCAATGGGTACTTACGTTCTTTTAGCCATCCTATTTTCCACCCTGCTGTGGCGTGATCACGAGGGACTGCAACATCAATAGGTGCGTGAATAAAACGGCAAAGGGGTAAGACAGCCCCCACCCCCCAGTTTGGCAACAACGCGGTGCCACCCACGCAGCTTCGTTGGGTACGTTACAAATGTGCCTGTCAGAAACTGACCAATGGAGCCCGACGGTTCCTCTAGCGCCTGAGGGTAGGCAAACCCCACCAAAGGTGTGTCAAAGGGGTTGCCCAATTCACAAGCGCTAGAGCAGCTGCGGGGCTGATTTGGTGTCCAACTTTATGAAGGTATGTTTCTAACGTGCTCAACAAAGGCGTGTGGGTGGCACCGAGGGCGCTGCCGAACTGAAGCCTCTTAAACGGTCCCTTTGCTGTTTTACTCACGGACATGATAACGTTGCACTCCGGTGAGATCACGCCACAAGAGGGCGAGAAACTGGAGTGTTGGAAAAGCGTAAGTACGCTTTCCTTCTTTGAATCACTTTCAAATTTCGTCGAATTTGATTGAATGGTCCCTAGTGGTTCCAACCTGTAAACGAGAGCAAAAACTGCGGTCGCGTTGCGATCCAAACGGATGCCATCAGGTTCAATGAGGATGAAGCACCACAATGTCCATAGAGAAGACGTGAAATGAGCGATAGTGTCAAAACATCTGAAGAACATCTTGCTGTTGCTCGTCGCACTCCGAACTCTCATTTTCGACAGCGAATTGTGAGGGCCAACGCCTCAGGAATAGGTGCAGGTTCATTGACGCCCTATATACCCTTCTGTGTAGATTCTGAGCGGTGCTGTATCTGAAACGTTTTCTTCGGCCACCCGTAGTAAAAAAGCGCTTTCGCAACGCCGGATGTCGCAGTTCTGACCTCCATCACAGAGATAGCGAAAGGAGGTGTGAAGCGTTGGTAAGAGGGGTTATGACGACCCTCTCATCGTGTAACACGTCCACGGCGGCGTTTGGTAGAATTACGTTCAAATTTGGTCCGAATGTGGCATCATTACCCTACTTAAAGCTCACAAAGACGTCCAAGCTGTATACTTTTTTTTCACATGTATCGACACATTGCTGTTTGAAACGTCGCAGGGCGCCAAGGTTTTCTACCATTACAGAGGAGGGTTGTAAGCACCTTTGAGCCAAAGCGTCGCAGTCGGAGTCAATTAAGGGGTTACGAAAAAGTCATCCTTTAATTCTGTTGTGCATTGTAATTCTGATGTTCCATATACAGGGTGTTACAAAAAGGTACGGCCAAACTTTCAGGAAACATTCCTCACACACAAATAAAGAAAAGATGTTATGTGGACATGTGTTCGGAAACGCTTAATTTCCATGTTAGAGCTCATTTTAGTTTCGTCAGTATGTACTGTACTTCCTCGATTCACCGCCAGTTGGCCCAATTGAAGGAAGGTAATGTTGACTTCGGTGCTTGTGTTGACATGCGACTCATTGCTCTACAGTACTAGCATCAAGCACATCAGTAAGTAGCATCAACAGGTTAGTGTTCATCACGAACGTGGTTTTGCAGTCGGTGCAATGTTTACAAATGCGGAGTTGGCAGATGCCCATTTGATGTATGGATTAGCACGGGGCAATAGCCGTGGTGCGGTACGTTTGTAGAGAGACAGATTTCCAGAACGAAGGTGTCCCGACAGGAAGACGTTCGAAGCAATTGATCAGCGTCTTAGGGAGCACGGAACATTCCAGCCTATGACTCGCGACTGGGGAAGACCTAGAACGACGAGGACACCTGCAATGGACGAGGCAATTCTTCGTGCAGTTGACGATAACCCTAATGTCAGCGTCAGAGAAGTTGCTGCTGTACAAGGTAACGTTGACCACGTCACTGTATGGAGAGTGCTACGGGAGAACCAGTTTTTTCCGTAACATGTACAGCGTGTGCAGGCACTATCAGCAGCTGATTGGCCTCCACGGGTACACTTCTGCGAATGGTTCATCCAACAATGTGTCAATCCTCATTTCAGTGCAAATGTTCTCTTTACGGATGAGGCTTCATTCCAACGTGATCAAATTGTAAATTTTCACAATCAACATGTGTGGGCTGACGAGAATCCGCACACAGGTGCGCAATCACGTCATCAACACAGATTTTCTGTGAACGTTTGGGCAGGCATTGTTGGTGATGTCTTGATTGGGCTCCATGTTCTTCCACCTACGCTCAATGGAGCACGTTATCATGATTTCATACGGGATACTCTACCTGTGCTGCTAGAACATGTGCCTTTACAAGTACGACACAACATGTGGTTCATGCACGATGGAGCTCCTGCACATTTCAGTCGAAGTGTTCGTACGCTTCTCAACAACAAATTCGGTGACCGATGGATTGGTAGAGGCGGACCAATTCCATGGCCTCCACGCTCTCCTGACCTCAACCCTCTTGACTTTCATTTATGGGGGCATTTGAAAGCTCTTGTCTACGCAACCCCGGTACCAAATATAGAGACTCTTCGTGCTCGTATTGTGGATGGCTGTGATACAATACGCCATTCTCCAGGGCTGCATCAGCGCATCAGGGATTCCATGCGACGGAGGGTGGATGCATGTATCCTCGCTAACGGAGGACATTTTGAACATTTCCTGTAACAAAATGTTTGAAGTCACGCTGGTACGTTCTGTTGCTGTGTGTTTCCATTCCATGATTAATGTAATTTGAAGAGAAGTAATAAAATGAGCTCTAACATGGAAAGTAAGCGTTTCCGGACACATGTCCACATAACATATTTTCTTTCTTTGTGTGTGAGGAATGTTTCCTGAAAGTTTGGCCGTACCTTTTTGTAACACCCTGTATACTCGTATTCATCTGCCTCCCAAGACTACCAGTAAGTGAGTCTGTCCAGCAACTGGGTTCGGGACCCTATACTGGAAAGGACTTTGGACCAGGCCTAGCAAACATTGTGATGAGGGTAACTAACGAGGGACACGAAGGAGTAGCAGACATTAGCAGCCTGGTGTGCCAGAGCAATTGTAACGCCAGCACCACTTATATCTGTCAAGCAGATAAATGTCTTCTGCAGTTCCCCACATTGCTGAAAGCGAACTCTGGGATGGTTCTTTTTAATTGGACATGGCCGATTTCCTTCCCAATATTTCGCCAGTCCGAACATATGACACCATACTCGAAGGGAAGCTTAATCCAAACCTGCCTCCTTTCCTTCCGCTATATCGAATAAAAGGAGTAGAGTATAAACAATTTCTGAGTTTATCCCGGCGTATTTTATAATCAAAATATCCACGGGTGTATTGCCGGTACACAGTGTCTAACGGGCACAATATTTCGGCAATCATACATGTCGCCATCATCAGGTGAACTGACGGACTGAGCTCCTGTGAACATGACGGTAAGGAGATCCGTACGCTATGGTTGCTCAGAGAGAACTGGGTTCGGTCGCGGCGGCGGCCGATTTAAATACCCTCCGCCCGCGGCGCGCTCCCTCCGCTGTCCGCGCCCCGCGCCACGGTCGCGCGGTGGAACAGATTGCGACGGCGTCTGAGATGACGTCGGTGTGATGGCTCTGTCCGCCGTGGTCGTCACAACTATACGTTTGCTCGATTTACTCTTGATTAACCCAATCGCTGGTTCCCAACCCTTGCTAAGATTATAGCCACAGTCACGGTTTATGAGGTCGTCATTGGTGCGAATTTCGATGGCCTCTCTAACAACGCTGTCCCAGTATCTCGACGTCTGTACCAGAATCCTCGTGCGTTCATACTCCATAGCGTGATTTTCCGACAATGTTGAGCGACCGCCAACTTGCTCGTATAAATGTCGAGTGAGCCTCTGGTGTTCACGGCATCGATCCTCGACGGTACGCGTCGTCTGACCAATATACGACTTGCCACTTTGACACGGAATCTGGTACACGCCGGCCTTCCTACTCTAGTACATAGGGCGCGCACTATCTCTGACGCAGAGAGTCTACCCCAGGAATTGGAACATCTGAGACCTGTATTTCGAAAAAATGGGTACTCAGAGTGGCAGATTCAACGTGCTCTCCGCCCAACCACTACAGCACAACCTGTGGAGATGGATGAAATCACGAGGGAGGAAGTAGGCACTGCGTTTATTCCATATACAGACGCACTCTCGGGGAAAATCGCTGTGTTTTGTCCTCCGAATAAAACTCGTGCATTGGTGGGGAGCGCCAAAGATGACCTCGGTTTGAGGAAGGTTCAAGTGGTTCAAATGGCTCTGAGCACTATGCGACGTAACTTCTGAGGTCATCAGTCGCCTAGAACTTAGAACTAATTAAACCTAACTAACCTAAGGACATCACACACGTCCATGCCCGAGGCAGGATTCGAACCTGCGATCGTAGCGGTCACGCGGTTCCAGACTGAAGCGCCTTTAACCGCACGGCCACACCGGCCGGCGTTTGAGGAAGGCCGGCGTGTAACAGATTCCGTGTCATTGTGGTCGGACGATGCGTACCGTCGAGGATCGATGCTGTGAACACCAGAGGCACACTCGACATGTACACGAGCAAGTCGGCAGTCGCTCAACATTGTCGGAAAATCACGCTATGGAGTATGAACGCACGAGGATTCTGGTACAGACGTCGAGATACTGGGACAGCGTTGTTAGAGAGGCCATCGAAATTCGCACCAATGACGACCTCATAAACCGTGACTGTGGCTATAATCTTAGCAAGGCTTGGGAACCAGCGATTGGGTTAATCAAGAGTAAATCGAGCAAACGTATAGTTGTGACGACCACGGCGGACAGAGCCATCACTCCGACGTCATCTCAGACGCCGTCGCAATCTGTTCCACCGCGCGACCGTGGCGCGGGGCGCGGACAGCGGAGGGTATTTAAATCGGCCGCCGCCAGGAGCTCAGTCCGTCAGTTCACCTGATGATGGCGACATGTATGATCGCCGAAATATTGTGCCCGCTGGACACTGTAGACCGGCAGTACACCCGTGGATATTTTGATTAGAGTATATACAGTTTGCAACCATTGCTCTGTTCCGTAGCAACATTATTCTCAGTTGCATTAGCGGAAAATTCCGTTCCTGGTTTCTCCACAACATAATGTCTATTTTGTACACATCATTATTCAAAAACTGGTTATCACTATTATTATAACTTTTAAGATTTTGAAGTGTGAGTAGGACATGCACCCTGAAACTGCGAAGCAGACTTTGCAGTAAATCGGTGCATTTGTTAGTGTTCTTGAAAGTATTTCTCCTTCATAAACCCAAAATCAGATTATAGAGCATTAGCTCTGGCGTGCGAGTAAGTTACAATAGTGTAGCCTGCAGGAAATGGATTTTACTTCAACTGAAGTTAATTTATCTTATCATGCAACAGATATCATGAGGAAGGAAATTTTTTGATATGTCACGAATTCTATCCGTATCTCAACAATGAAACAACGCAGGTAAACATGTTACCACTGCCACGAGCGCGAAAGCCTGTTAAAACAAAGTCACGTACACTGAAAAACTGATTAAGAGAGCTAAGCTTTTTACTTACATCCAAACCTCCAGAAGTCATACTCAGATCCGTACCAAACATTGTACGTCGACATAGTATCAACCAAAACACCGACTTAGTTCGTGATATGTGCTATCGTCCAGTAGAAGGTGCGTAAACGGTAATTAAAAGTAACACCAGAACAACGAAGGACAGGAAAAGCGTATCTGTGAATGTTTGATTAGCAGATCTCGTGATGTTGAATTGGTTCCTGCACGGTACCTCAGCGTGTTCGGTCAGAGGGTTAGCTGCCCTCTACAATAAAAAAAAAGAGAATGGATCATTGATGAACTTGAACGAGTGTCATGGGACGTACGCCCGAACAAATGCAACTGTAAGTAGGCTTTTTTTTTAAAAAAAGTAGGTTTTTTAAAAAAAACTACTTACACAACAAAAAAAGTTGGAGGAGCTTGAGGTCGGTGTACCAAAGGCCCTGCGTTCAAACCCCTTTGATAACAATTTAACTGTTTACGTGTGAAACTTATATGGAAGAATATTTTCCTGACATGTAAAAGGACTTTTCGGAGTTCGCAGCAATGTTCTTTTGGCAGCCTGCCTTCGTTTCGTTACTTGAAAGTAGTAAACCTATAGAGTACTTTGTTTAGATAGGAGTGGTGTTCTGTCGAAAGATGTGCTACGAAACAGACACCACGCGTGATGAAGGAGATAAAACACTTTCAATGTATTGTGACCGCAACAGAGAGTAACAAATGCAGCAGCATAAAAATAGGCTGACAAGTGCAGAATCAACAACAGAAGGTATTAAACATTAAAACACAGATTAAAATCAGATAAAGAATTAACAGTTGACCAACTTCTAGAATCGCCCCTTGCAAGGCGACTGTTAAACCGGATCCTCCACCGGGAAACACGTCTGGTGTGTCATACGTGGCATTAGTGACAGTACGTGTCATGTGATAGGAATCTTATCAGCGCATCTATTTTGTACGACTGGTAAGTGAGATATGCCTCTTTGCACGATATAGGTGTTCGCATGAATGTTAATGTGATCATTCCAAAGGAAATCGGAAACCATAATAGTTTGTTACATAAGCTGCGCAGCAAATCAGTGCAACAGTTTTACAAACATGCAGTTTCTTTGTGCTCTATAAAAAGATAAATTTCTGAAGTTGCGTTTCGTTTTGGAAGGGTTGACTCTTGAATTCCTTTGTTATAACATAGTTCACACCCGTTTACTTGTTGTTTTTAATTCCGTGAGACGTCTATGTGGTATCTGTCACTATTCAGCAGATTTACTTGCGACGGCAACATATTCTTATCACATGTAATTAATGTATAGTATGACAACTGCCAAGACTACAGAAAGAGAACAAACATTTCAATGACCGGACCGACAGTTCATAATGATATGAAGAAAAAGGCATAAGGCAGTTTTGAAGACGGCTCGCCTGTTTGGCAGTCCATGACAACTTACCCACGACACTGCTGCTGTTAAAGCTTGCTCTTCATCGCATTTTTTGTTCTCGGATCGTTCACTGTTTCTATTTTACTTTTTCTTCACAGTTCAGCATACTTCTTCCTGGTTTCATGCTTGATCTGTGTTCTGTTTACGACGGGCTATCCACTGGGGCCATCTTACCACTAAATCTAAGTGGGATGCGATGGGGACTTTTCTGTGAGCTTCAAGAGAAAAATCTCAAAGCAACTGTGAAGTATGTCGGTGAATGGAGTTGGTGAATTGGTTTTTATTGAAGGTAAAATGAGCCACTTTCAGTATCTCAAAATACTGAGGGACAGTCTGCAAATGAGTGCCGAAAGCATGAGGACTGAGTAATATTTTAAGCTTAACCAAGACAACGACTAGAAACACACGGCCCGGAATGTGAAGATGTTGTTATTGTTTAACTGTCGAAAGGTCCTTTATCGCCCACTCAATCACCCGACTTGAATGTGATTGGGGATCTTTGGGACAAAACTGATAAAGAATTAAGGAAAACACCAATAAAAAAGGTTCAAATGGCTCTAAGCACTATGGGACTTAACATCTGAGATCATCAGTCTCCTAGAACTTAGAACTACTTAAACCTAACTAACGTAAGGACATCACACGCATCCATGCCCGAGGCAGGATTCGAACCTATGACCGTAGCAGCAGCGTGGTTCCGGACTGAAGCACCTACAACCGCTCGCCCACAGACTGCGAGAAGAGAGGCAGAAATCTCCCGAGTACACCTAGAAATTAGTGGAGAGCATTCCAAGGGGTCTCAGAGAAGTAATTAAGATGAAAGGAGTGTGTACCAGATACTGAACTCTTGGACCGTAGGTAGAAAGAAAGGTGTCCGAATAATTTTGTGCAATATTGGTTTTTGTTTTTGATCGTGTTTTCAATTCCTATGTTTGTATTTGCGGTGTTCTTTCGAAGTACGATGGGCATTTTGTTTTTATATTTCTTACAGGAACTAGTATTTACTTTATACCAGTGCTTTATTATTAATGAAATCACTAATACGAAGGCAAATATCATGTCTGTCCGTATAACCACGTGAGTCACTGTATCTGGATCTCGCTGGCAGCAAGATATTCATGTTCAGTTTCGTATTCTCAGATATTTCGATGCTGTGATAGCAGTAAATCATGCCTAGTGGTTTATTCTTGAAGTATTAGAAGTAATAACTTTTGGGAATGTAAGGTAATAGCGGTTTTAGAAAAGTGGAAAATAAGTTAAAGTACTTGTTTTGTAGATAAAACGCATTTCTATGCTTGCTGCGGGGAATGGCCACGCAAACAAACTTGTTATAAGTTAAAGTTGTTGTAGAATAGAAGTATTAATGACTTCCAACGTAAAGTTATTAAAGTAGAAAATGAATTAGTTTTTATTCGGCGTAGGTGTCGTTGGGGCGTTTGCTGGCTATTGAGAATGGTTGTTGCAACACAACGGCGGATGCGGCCGGAGATAGGAACAGCGGCGTCAGCGCTGATGTAGGAGCAGTGGGCGAGGTCAAGGCAGTGTTGCCACTCGGGTTCCACTGCAGCTGTTTGCCGTAACTGTGCAGCGAGGTGACGTACGCTCGGCCAGGCGGAATGGCTCTCTTACTAGTTCGCGCTTGATTACGCTTTCAGTAACTCGGCCGGGGTTAAGTATACCCTAACGTGTTTCTTCACAAAGCACTACTTGATAAACCACAAACCGCTACTGGTACAAAGAATGAGACTATAAACTGTGGCTAAAGTGCTTTCAAAGTAGGTAATCGTAGTTTGCTGTATAATCGTTCTCTTTCGCATACAAATCGCGCAGACTGGATGGCCTTATGCCAAAATAAAGCTAGGCTACTCACAAAACCTGATCAAGACTTCCGGTAAGAGCGTGTGTGCAACGAAGTTAATACGCCAAGTGACCCTGTGGGCACACTTGTACTCAACATGATCATTTAATGAACAGAGTCCGAAATTCCTTGTACAACATCGGCAGTATCAATGAATATCAGATCTCTTGTGTGTATGTTTCAGCATAGGGATTAGATCAGCCGGCCGTGATGGCCGAGCGGTTCTAGGCGCTTCAGTCCGGAACCGCGCGACTGCTACGGTCGCAGGTTCGAATCCTGCCTCGGGAATGGATGTGTGTGATGTCCTTAGGTTAGTTAGGTTTAAGTAGTTTTAAGTTCTAGGGGACTGATGACCTCAGATGTTAAGTCCCATAGTGCTCAGAGCCATTTTTTAGGGATTAAATCAAAGACGTAAATGGCTGCTTTGTCAAGCCGATAAACAAGGTCAGTGTAGAGCTGGTGTGAAGATATATAATTAAAATATCATCGTAGAAGATTATAGCTCACTACGTAAGGTGAGACAAGCGTACACGATACAACAATATGGAATGAAGTTACAATACTTGTGATATGCCTGGATTACGGAACATTCCACAAATACGATAGCAAAACACAGGGTGAATTAACGCTGAAACACTACTGCAACAGGCGTGGTTTTACTGGAAACACTGTGTGTATGTTGTTCTTAGCATAAGTTAGCATAAGTTGTGTGTAAGTCTAGAGACAGATGACCTTGGCAGTTCGGTACTTTAGGAATTCACACACGTATGAACATTTTTGGAAATATTGTGAGTGAACTACAGGCTCCAGCGATCGTGGAGCGTCAGCTGGCCTGCTAAGATGGCCTAAGTAAGCGGCGTGTATATCTGTCAGTTTCCGCAAAGTTTCCTCTCACGTGATGTGCTGTTGCAAGAGCTGGTGTTCGTGCGCAAACCGGCGTGTTTTTCCTGGTGGGCAAGAGAACAGTAATGGATGCGATGCGGAGCCCTGGACTGAGTTTCGTAATAACATTGTTTGATTGGCGTCTAGCGCAACTCAAACTTCCCCATAAATTTTGCGGCAATACAACGTTTTCGCTCGATCTATAGCAACAAATTTAAAACAAGGGTTTCTTTGTACTTCTTACATCGTTAAGTAATCAACTGGCGGCTTCTAACGTAAACAACGCTTTTCGCTATGTTGTTCATAGCATAAGTTAGCGTAAGTAGTGTGTAAGTCTAGGGACCGATGACCTAAGCACTTTGGTTCTTTAGGAATTCATACACATGTGAACATTTTTGGAAATACTGTGAATGGACTATAGGCTCCAGTGATTTCATTTTTATGAAACACGATGCTCTGGTACTAGCGAAAAATATATTACTCTCCTAAATACATCTCAAAGTCTACTCTTCCTATCATACTCATATAATATGACATCAACAAACATAAAATAAAACAGCTTTAGTACTTACTACGTAGTAAATTTGTAATTCATACACGACAAAATTCATTACAAGTCTAAATTCACTCACGCGATGATGTATATCGAGAATACCAGTGCATCGATGTAATGACATTGTCACATTTTCTGAAAACTTCAGCTCCTCGTTTGTATACCTTTCGTGGAGAGACCTGTAAAGGCGCGTTTAAACTGAGTTCGCAACATTGTTCACAACATTGTTCGCAACATTGTTAGTGGCTAGTAATGGACTACCGATGTTCGCAACACAAAATCAATGTTCCACGGCTGCGTCGGTAGAGATCAAAGAAACATTGTTCGTGGCCTACCACCAGTAAATTCAGCTACGCAGCGCTAGTATTCGTTTGCTCTGAGTGAGTGTTTTGGTGGTTGTTCTGCTGGAGTGTAGTGGTGCGTTTATTTTATGTCCCTTCATTTTTATTTGAAATGGAGTGGTCACGAGACAACATTTTCCAATTGATATCGCTCTGTGAGGCAGAGGAGTGCCTGTGGAATGTACATTGCGCAGGTTACAAAAACACTAAAATCAAACATGATTCATTGCAAAAGGTTGCTGCGGCGCTTGTCACAAGCAGCAGAGACGTGGACAAAAAAATTAAATCTCTCTTGTCTCAGTACCGACGAGAGAAAAGAAAAATAGAGGAAAGTAAAAAATCTGGATGTGGTACTGACACACTTTACGAAGCGAAGTGGTTTGGATTTAAATATCTACGTTTCCTGGATGATATGGAACTATTTGAGATATGGCTGGATTTGATAGGAGTCTCCTGATGCCAGAAAACGAAGAGTAACAGCAAGTCTTTGGTTCACAGGGATTGCTTTTCTGAAATTTGTGTCTTTCTTTGAAACAACTGGTCCTATAATATTCAACATTTCAAAATCTGACGGTGACATCCTAGCGAAGTTACGAAAGTTATTCAGCTCACAAAGCATGTCATTCCCGCCACGTCTTCTATAGTATGTTTTGGTCCACCAACGACGACTACGTCGTTTTCTTCGTCTGTTAATTTCGTTAAGTATTATTAATGCAGCACCAAATGTCATTAATTGTTCCTCTTCACTTGACATAGCGTATCTCTTGATGTGAATACACAAAGTAACCTACCAGTTCATCGCAGCAGACTATGCGAATACGTAGAAATGTTGGTCGCTAATGTAAACGGGAATGCGAACAACGAACAATGTTGCCAACATGTTGAGGGGACAAGTTGCACACAATGTTCCGAACAAAACATGTTCTGAGCTCAATGTAAACGCGCCTTAACACTGTAAGTCATGCGTAAGGTTTAGGCCTCTGGTGGAAAAATCCATTGCGAAAAATACGTTACCATTACCTTTCTGTATAAGACATTACAATGTGTGTACCAATGTTGCTTAACTAAGTCTTCAACAGTATATTTTATTGAGCTCAAGTTCGAGAATGGCAAGAAAACTCTCCGTTCATAATAAAGCATCAACAACTCTACGTAGTGCTACAAAATATAAAAATACAAAGAGTCCGACCAACAACATTCACTCAATAACCTCAGTAAACAATAATCTTAAATCTCAACTCAATGTATATACCTAGGATGCACATGTCCCCAAGAATCATGACACTGAGCGAAACTAAGATCTATGCGACGCAATGGGATGCATAGTCGTTTTTAAGCATCTCCATAGCGTGACAATATATCTGCATGTATTCTGCCGCACGCATCCGTGTGTTGTGCACGATATTCTGTCCTTACAACAGTAAACAAAATGTGAGTGCACTCTTGGTGCTTCTTCAATTATTCTCTCCATAATAATACATTCCACGTGTTCGTTGACAATGTGGCTTATACTGCCAGTAGTAGTCTCTGTTCCAATTATACAAAATAAAGCAGATCATAGCGCGGCAAACGGACACAGCATTACGAACATAGTTAAACATAGGTGACGTCAGAGGAACATCCAACATGGTTTGAACTATATCTCCCAGAAATGGAAAGGCAAGATGCTGAAAAACTGTTCTTAACCTTGCCATACAGAAGGATCATCGACAGCTAGTTACACGCAGTTCAAATGCAGATACATATAAAATGTGGGTAAAGTAATTTTGCACTGAAAGATGGAGAACAACTATAACCAAAAGCCATAGAAAAATCGTCCACAATGGTGCTAACCACGAAAAATCACTTAATAATTTATTCTGCTGAATGTTAGGACACAAGACAAAAAGACACATACTACACCCTACAATACATCAATATCAGCACTACAACATTGTACGCCGGTCGGGGTGGCCGAGCGGTTCTAGGCGCTACAGTCTGGAACCGCGCGACCGCTGCGGTCGCAGGTTGGAATCCTGCCTCGGGCATGGATGTGTGTGATGTCCTTAGGCTAGTTAGGTTTAAGTAGTTCTAAGTTCTAGGGGACTGATGACCTTAGAAGTTGAGTCCCATAGTGCTCAGAGCCATTTGAACAACATTGTACGTAGCTACTAAAACTCTCTCCAATTCTGAATATAAGCCGGAGAACTTTAGTCCTCCACGTTTGTTTAGTTGATGTTGGTCTAACAGCATGACAAGCGGTTTAGGGAAACATCGCTCGTTCTCAACCACACCCACGCCCCACCCGTTCCCCGTGTAGATGCAGTAAATAGCGGACGATAACCGGCTAAACTGAACGGAACGGTACCGAACCAGAATCAACACATCCCAAAAGTGACGCAGAAGATATGATCTCCAGCAGGCGTAAAAATTCGGCCCACTTATTCTCGCCGTGACCTATATTCTGGCACGTCAACGCCGTCGCCTCCAGGGTCTGTGATTGGGAATGGAATACTGGGTCGCAGCAAAATTACAGAACCGCACAGAGTGTTCACCAGCTTCGCTTATAATTTCTGTGGCCTCATAGTCATTGCGTGGTAGACAAGCTACATTTTTCTGCCCGTGCTGTGGCTGTCGGGGACGGCTAGGCTACACCTTGGGGTATTTCCTTATGTTACAAATATGGTTCGGATTGTTGTTATTCGCAGTGATTATAATATTCAAACTGCTATTACGGTCAATACTCTCTCAAAAATCTGTTGATGTAATTAAAGCTTAAAAATCATTAAATATCAAGAGTTGGTCACGTGATTGAAAACGCTATGGTGACGTCACAGACTACAGTAAGGCGAAGCTTTTTCTGCAAATAATTTAGCTATTTAGCGATGGAAAACGCATTTACCACCTTTAAGTAACAATAGAAAAGATTTTTGTGAAAGCTGATAGTGGAAACCTTACGCAAATTGATGCGTTTATGCTCTACTCGTTTAGGGCGGCGATATTTGCAAGGAAGGACATTCTTTTCCCTGCTCTCTGCAATACCATTAAACCCGCTCAAAACTGAGGAACTTTGGAACTTTAGTAAATGGGTCCGCATCTTATATCTACATTTTCGACTATCAGTCATGAAACGACCCAAAGCACAATAAAATTATTCTTGGCAAATCTTTGTGCTGATTTCCACTATACGCAATACTTAGCAGAGGTCCATGAAGAAACACGGGTTCTATGGCGTAATGGATAGCGCGTCTAACTACGGATAAGAAGAACACAGGTTCGAATCTTTGAAAGTTTTACACGAAATGCGAAAATAGTGTAAGCAAGAACTCACAGTAGTAGTTGTTTCGATTGTGGGACGCATTGTATATAGCTTCACATTAATTTTAGTCTGAGAAATGGACAAATGAGAATAATGCATCTACTTTGCTTTCAGACAATTACCGTTTTCTGGAAAGCATTGCTGCTATTGAAGATATCACCATACTGCCTCAGCATAATGGGGTGTAGGACCATGGGGTTTTGTATGCGGTGAGATATAAAGCATGTACAACATGCAGTTAACGCAAACGTAAGGGCTGAGCTGTTTGTGAGTGGAAACTAACGTCCGTGTCTGAAGCAGACTTAACTTCATCTTGTGTAAGACGATGAAACTTGAAAAAGCTTAAACAGTAAGGATCCTAGCTGGGCAGTAAAAAGATAAAAAAAACATTGTTTCTTCTAATGTAACATCTATGTGGTCACAGTAACTAGAAATGTGGTCACATTGACTATAAATGTAGTGACATTAACTGGAAATGATCATCACGAGAAAATAAGAGAAATCAGAGCTCGCACTGAAAAATTTAAGTTCTCGTTTTTCCCGCGTGCCGTTCGAGAGTGGAACGGTAGTGACAGCATAAAGGTGGTTCATTGAACCGTATGCCAGGCACTTTATTGTGAATAGCAGAGTAATCACGTAGATGTAGATGTAGAATACTGCTGCGTGGTGTGGGATACTTAGCAGATAGGAATGACGGAGTACATCGAAAAAGTTGAAAGAAAGGCAGCACGTTTTGTATTATAGCGAAATATGGGAGAGAGTGTCACAGGAATGATACAGGATTTGGGCTGGACATCATTAAAAGAAAGGCTTTTTCTTTGCGACGGAATCTTGTCAAGAAATTCCAATCACCAACTTTCTCCTCCGAATGCGCAAATATTTTGTTGACACCGACCTGCATAGGGAGGAGCGATCACAACGATAAAATAAGGGAAATCAGAGCTCGTACGGAAAGATATAGGAGTTCATTCTTTCCGCGCGCTATACGAGATTGGAATAATAGAGAATTGTGAAGGTGGTTCGATGAACCCCCTGCCAGGAAATTAAATGTGATTTGCAGAGTATCCATGTAGATGTAGATGTAGATGTAGAAAATATTTGTTTGAACGTCACGTGTGTGAAAAGCTATTGTAAAAGTAAGCGCGTATAAACGCCAAGGAAAAAACAATAATATTCTGTTCCTGATCGGTGTGGTGAAGTTTTGTAATTGTGATTTGGTTTTCGTATGAAAGGACTGAAGGGCCGTATTACAAGTAAATTGAGATATTTTTTCGCATTGGGGAACCAGCGATGTATTATGGACATCATCATCTAAAATTAAACGGTCTACGCTACGGTTTTAACAACTGAACTACCGTAGAATTTATTTATAGTTGGGTAAAACGACAATTTTTGCTATGAGTTAAACTCTGAAGAATAACGCTATCCTTCCTTCCAGGAGGGGGAGAGCTTGTCACGCAGGTAAAGTAATGTTAACTGGAAGTGGCAATTTGCCAGTAGAGTGCAACCACATATACGCATTTCTCATTCTCTGGAACATTTAAAAACAACATTTCAGCAGTTTTTAGAGATGTATTTCTACAGTAAATTCCAAAACAAGACATCGAAGTGAATTAGTATTGGTTGAAATGGCTCTAAGCATTATGGGACTTAACATCTGAGGTCATCAGTCCCCTAGACTTAGAACTACTTAAACCTAACTAACCTAAGGACATCATACACATACATGCCCGAGGCAGGATTCGAGCCTGCAACCGTAGCAGCAGCGTGGTTCCAGACTGAAGCGCGTAGAACCGCTTGGCTACAGCGGCCGGCCGAATTAGTACTATGGCAGCGAACTAGCCACTGACGTCACAGGCATCACATGACTTAAATGGAGCCTTTTAGCAGGCTTTCAAATTATATGATATTCATTTCCGTTTTTATGAAAGACTACTGAAACTCAAGAGGAAAAAAAAGCACGTTAGAAACATACAATTACATAATTACGCATTTAAGACAGTTCCCAGAAAGCAGTTAAACACCTTATTGTTGGTAAGGCAGGTGGGGGGCGAGGAGGCGGTTTTTTGACTGCATCTCTCTTTCTCCTGGCGCAGCTTTTTTGGAATTGCGGCACGGCTAAGTGCGCGCCTTCCTCGCTTTTTATTTTGTGGTTTCTGCCTTTACCATCCTGCTTTGGAGTAGTTATGTCCTTCCTCACCACACTTCATCTACATCTACGTGATTACTCTGCTATTCACAATAAAGTGCCTGGCAGAGGGTTCAATGAACCACCTTCAAGCTGTTTCTCTACCGTTCGACTCGCGAACTGCGCTAGGGAAAAACGAGCACTTAAATTTTTCTGTGCGGGCCCAGATTTCTCCCACTTTATTGATCATTTTTCTCAAAGTAGGTGGGTGCCAACAGAATGTCTTCGCAATCTGAGGAAAAGTCGCAACGAAAAACGCCTTTGTTTTAATGATTGCCACTCCAATTCACGTATCATGTCTGTGGCCCTATTCCCCCCCCCCCTATTTCGCGATAACACAAAACTAGCTCCCCTTCTTTGAACTTTCTCGATGTCATCCAGCAGTCGCACTTGATGCGGATCCCATACCGCGCACACCGAGCGAGGTGGCGCAGTGGTTAGACACTGGACTCGCATTCGGGAGGACGACCGTCCAATCCCGCGTCCGGCCATCCTGATTCAGGTTTTCCGTGATTTCCTTAAATCACTCCAGGCAAATGCCGGTATGGTTCCTTTGAAAGGGCACGGCCGACTTTCTTCCCCGTCCTTCCCTAACCCGATGAGACCGATGACCTCGCTGTCTGGTCTCCTTCCCCAAAACAACCCAACCCACACCGCACAGCAATACTCCAGAATACGGCGGGCAAGCGTGGTGTAAGCAATCTCTCTAGTAGACCTGTTGCACTTTCTAAGTGTTCTGCCAATGAATCGCTGTCTTTGGTTTGCTCTACCTAAAACATTATCTATGTGATCGTTCCAATTTAGTTAGTTTGTAACTGTAATCCGTAAGTATTTTTTTGCGTGACTTACCGCGTAATCGAAATTTAGCGGATTTCTTTTAGTACTCATGTGAATAACACTTTTCTTTATTCAGGGTGAACTGCCACTTTTCGCACCATGCAGATTCTTATCTAAATCGTTTTGCAGTTCGTTTTGGTCATCTGATGACTTTAGAAGACGGTAAATGACAGCATCATCTGCAAACTATCTAACAGGGCTACTCAGATTGTCTCCTACGTCGTTATTTGGATCAGGAACAATAGAGGGCCTATAACACATCCTTGCGGAACGCCGGATTTACTTTCCATCTATTACTACGAGCTGTGACCTTTCTGAATCACGAATCCAGTCGTACAGCAGTGGCAACAGGCACGGAACTCATTAGCTACGCTAAGGTGATAAAAGTTATGAGACAGTGATACGCCACAGGGGCGTGTTCTCCGCGAGTCCAATGCATGCATTGCGTGCTCTGTTAAACATATGCGTCGTGAAGTCGCAAATAGTAATATTTGAGAACATGTCTCTCTGGAGTACAGCGGATTATTCATTATTTAAAATTGAATACAAACAAACACAACCGCAATAAACTTTCTTTATTTGTATAAAGTTAGCGTTTGTGGAGGTGTAGCGCCTGCTCAGTTGACAGCCGCCATCTACGTCGTGGTGTGGGTCACAAATATTCGTTACTAAATCATAATATAGCATCTGTTTAACAGTGCGTATTTTCTTTCTTCTGAACCGACCGCTAGTTCCTGTGCTGCAAAAGCGATGGTGCACCTGCGTTGGCGCTTCCTTGTAATACTTCTCGAAACATACAAGCAAGGCGCTGTGGTAATTTCGGCTCCTATTTGGCCGTTCGTGATATCACACCAAGCTCGCTTGAAACATGGGTAGACATGTGCAACAGGACGATTGCATTCAGAGCGTTTTCTTCTCTGCTACTCAGAATGCAGCGTGCATTAGTGAGTTCAGTGACGGATGAATGCATCGTGCCTGAATGATATTTTAGCCAGAAGTTTCGCAAAACGAGTGATTCTAATACGTAATGATGTTATAACAAGGGTTTTTAATGAATTTTTTGAATCACAGCTATTCAGTGTAATGTTAGAACTTGTTACGAACGTTCGACTAACTCCCTGTCTCAGTAATTTAAAAACAAGATAACAAGTCAGAAATTCATGCGGAGTGAAATAATGTGTAAACTTTTACGCTGGCCATGTTTGTCTCTTTGAAAGGACAAATCTTGCAACAATATCGTCGTTACTCCATGTTTGTCTCTCTGAAAGGACGAATCTTGCAACAATATCGTCGTTACTCGGACCTTCATAATCTGCACACTGCAGTTTCTCTGTATGAAAAATCAGAATCTCGTATCCATGCATTTGCACATTTAGTAAAAGTTGGGCTGGCCTGAAATTAGATGAGCAGATATGTGCGAGCATGTTAAAATCACATTGAACCAGGGAACCAGAACCGGGGATTACTAAGACAGATTGAAACTAGCCACCTAAAAATGATCATTTCGAAGCTACAGGGAAAGCTGCGACTCCAGCGATCGACCGAGCGAGGTGGCGCAGTGGTTAGCACACTGGACTCGCATTCGGGAGGACGACGGTTCAATCCCGTCTCCGACCATCCTGATTTAGGTTTTCCGTGATTTCCCTAAATCGCTTCTGGCAAATGCCGGGATGGTTCCTTTGAAAGGGCACGGCCGATTTCCTTCCCTCACCCGAGCTTGCGCTCCGTCTCTAATGACCTCGTTGTCGACGGGACGTTAAACACCAATCTCCTCCTCCCCTCCCCCTCCTCCAGTGATCGAGGCAATAACTTTGGAAAATTGAATTAAGCAATTGAGCACACTGTCGTTGGTGGTGAACACTCTGTGCGGTTCTGTAATTTTGCTGCGGCCCAGTATTCCATCCCCAATCACAGACCCTGGAGGCGACGGCGTTGACGTGCCAGAATGCCAAATAGGTCACGGCGAGAATAAGTGGGCCGAATTTTTACGCCTGCTGGAGATCATATCTTCTGCGTCACTTTTGGGATGTGTTCATTCAGGTTCGGTACCGTTCCGTTCAGTTTAGCCGGTTATCAAATGGTTCAAATGGCTCTGAGCACTATGCGACTTAACTTCTGAGGTCATCAGTCGCCTTGAACTTAGAACCAATTAAACCTAACTAACCTACGCACATCACACACATCCATGCCCGAGGAAGGATTCGAACCTGCGACCGTAGCGGTCACGCGGTTCCAGACTGAAGCGCCTTTAACCGCACGGCCACAACGGCCGGCAGCCGGTTATCGTCCGCTATTTACTGCATCTACACGAGGAACAGGTGGGGTGTGGTTGTGGTTGAGAACGAGCGATGTTTCCCTAAACCGCTTGTCATGCTGTTAGACCAACATCAACTAAACAAACGTGGAGGACTAAAGTTCTCCGGCTTATATTCAGAATTGGAGAGAGTTTTAGTTACGTACATTGTTGTTCAAATGGCTCTGAGCACTATGGGACTCAACTTCTAGGTCATCAGTCCCCTAGAACTTAGAACTACTTAAACCTAACTAGCCTAAGGACATAACACACATCACTGTCGTTTCGACATTGGCGATTCTCCGCGTTGAGGAAGACCTTCGAGGTTTGAGGAAGATCGTTTAAGCGCATTCATCCACAATGATCCCGCCAGTGTACTCGAGAACTGGAAAATGTGATGAACTCTGGTAACTCCACCAACGTGCGACATTTGCATGCATTGGCGAAGGTTAAAAATTGGGCGAATGGGTACCGCATATTCGAAGCGAAAATCACAAAAATCAATGGGTGACCATTTGTGCATCTCTGCTTGCTCGTCATCAATTGGCTCATGAACAACACCGATCATTCCTATCCTGTGTCGTTACTGGTGATGAGAAATTGTGCCTTTGGGCTAACATAACGAAAAGAAAGGAATGGCAGGATCCGAAGAAAGAAGAAACTCGCCGTACAAAGTGTGGTGTCACCGCCAGACACCACACTTGCTAGGTGGTAGCTTTAAATGGGCCGCGGTCCATTAGTACATGTCGGACCCGCGGGTCGCCGCTGTCAGTAATTGCAGACCGAGCGCCACCACACGGCAGGTCTAGAGAGACGTACTAGCACTTGCCCCAGTTGTACGACAACTTTGCTAGCGACTACACTGACGAAGCCTTTCTCTCATTTGCCGAAAGACAGTTAGAATAGCCTTCAGCTAAGTCCATGGCTACGACCTAGCAAGGCGCCATTAACCATATCTAGAGAGAGTCTCACTTGTATCATCAAGAATGCTGTATACAAATGATGGATTAAAGTTGAGTATTCCAGCAGTTACCTACTTTTCTTTATAGCATTCATTACGTATCCTGTTTCAGACCTACCGCCCACCTGCGTGAGTTGACGCGTGCATTTCGGCCTCCTTCTCTAGCTATATAGCAAAAAGACCTGTTCACATCCACAAAAAATGTTATTTATCTGGTGGTACAGCAACGGTGTGGTCTAGTACGAATTGCTTTCCAGAGATGTAACCATCATTAGCCGGCCGGAGTGGCCGAGTGGTTCTAGGGGCTTCAGTCTGGAACCGTGCGACCGCTACGGTCGCAGGTTCGAATCCTGCCTTGGGCAGGGATGTGTGTGATGTCCTTAGGTTAGTTAGATTTAAGTAGTTCTAAGTTCTAGGGGACTGATGATCTCAGGTCATTGTTTTTTTTAACCATCATTCAGGACTCTTATTATCAACAACTGAGAAGTCTTGCAGACGTAATCCAAGAACAACGACCAGGAAGACTACGTGAAGTGAGCTACTCCACTATACCTCCTCTCTCCCCCCCCCCCCCCACTCACTCTGCTAGACTGTAAAAAAAGTATACGGGAGTTGGGTTGAGAAGTCATTCTGCACGCAACTTATTCACATTCTCTTGAGCCCTCAGATTTTCACCTTTTCCTCTCACTACCGAACAAGCTTCACTCAGTTTCCTTTCCAGATGATTTTAGAATACTGCTGCGCGGTGTGGGATCCTTACCAGATAGGACTGACGGAGTACATCGAAAAAGTTCAAAGAAAGGTAGCACGTTTTGTACTATCGCGAAATATGGGCGAGAGTGTCACAGAAATGATACAGAGTTTGGGATGGACATCATTAAAAAAAAGGCGTTTTTCGTTGCGACGGAATCTTCTCACGAAATTCCAATCACCAACTTTCTCCTCCGAATGCGAAAATATTTTGTTGACACCGACTTAATAGGGAGGAACGATCACCACGATAAAATAAGTGAAATCAGAGCTCGTACAGAAAGATACAGGTGTTCATTCTTTCCGCGCGCTATACGAGATTGGAAATAGAGAATTGTGAAGGTGAACCCTCTGCCAGGCACTTAAAAGTGGTTTGCAGGGTATCCATGTAGATGTAGATGTAGTAAACGGGCTTCGGACATGGCTCGAGTTCTTCGCCTCAAAACCAAGTGATTTATACAGTTTGGGGAATCGAAAAGTTGCCCTATCATTGCCAGACTGTTGTAGATAGTGAAAGAGAATATATTATTGATGACTAAAGTCTGCGTTATGTACATCTGTTGTGTTTATTGAACTTAGGGAAAAGCGGTACGAACTTATGCATCAGCCCAATGTATTTTCGTGTGGCTGACCCGTGAAAGGTAGCGTAACGTCGGTCACACCGTTCATTAAAACCATCCGTCATTTTTTTTTCAGTTAATTTTGTAGCTTGCTCGGTCAGAGTCATGACGAGTTCGCCGAGCTGATTTCACCCAGAGCTGAAGACTGCGAACGCGCTGTCGACACCGTTACAAATGGTCGGGCACTTACTTAGGATAAGGCGTTCGACGACGGCTGTGTCGACGTGGTCGGACAACGCCGAGGGATGGCATCGAAGACTGCCCCGCAGGTGGAACAGGCGACAGTTACGCCATGATGATGTGGCGTCACGGCGGCAGCATCATCACGACGGCTGCAACGAAAACCTCGGCCAGCACGTGACAGCAGCGGAATGCACGACACGTCGCGAACGGCATCTCAGCCGGAACTGCAGAGAAAGTATGCTGCGAAGGCCGCGCGGACTCTGAAGCGACTACAGCGCCAGCTACGGAAGTCTGGGCGCCGAAACAAACAACACGCACCTCGCGCCGCTAAGATAACACGCCACAAGCGCGGTGGACTACCAAGTTGGGCGTCTAGCCGTAATTAAAGAGTAAATCATTTCTTCACGATTTTGATACCAATTGTCCATGGCTGGACGAGTTGTCTTCTCGATGGAGGAGGGGCGTGGGGTAGAACGCCGGTGTAACTTCGTTTGTAGTCCGATTAAACTGACTTGGTGGTTGACACTTCACCCGCTGGAGCTCGTTTCCTCCAATCAGAGCGGTCAAGGTCACGCCCGAATCGCTCGCCGTTGTCGAACTGCTACAGGCCCCCACAACCGCACGAGTGGTCGACTGTGAAGAGCGGACAAATTGAATAGCTGGCCGGCGGCCATTAGAGTGGTAAACTGACGCGCGGAGTTCGAATGTTTATACATCGCTTTTGGTTATAAAATGCCTTCCCTTGAGTTAGGTCACAAACAAAATGCCGCATTTAAATACGTTACTACAATATACTTTTTAATTTATGAACAAATAGCAACTAGTCACTGTTCATGAATTTATCTTACGTACTACATGGAATCTGTTGTAGCTGAAAGTTATGTGCTGGACCCCTAGCATTTTTCGTAGTTCATTTACGACAGATGTACGCAAAATGCATCAAAATACTAGAAGTTTTGCCCAGTATATTAATAGATATTTTCTGACTCTACCTTGCTTTAGATTTTACGACGAGAAGTGCGTTATATATGGCATAGTCCTTCGGCAACTCACGACCAAATTATCAAGTTTCAACCTAATCTAGACCATAAAAACACTACCGATCAGCCAACTTTCTTCAAAATGATCAGAACATATAAAATGGTATTCTGTCGGTCGGAAATCTTGCCTCCTGACATCGTGTAACCATTTTTTGTAACAGCTGTGGTTTTGAGAAAGGAAACCTGCAAATAGGTGCACAGACATTATGCTAATACCGTATTACAAATACATTTATTAAGCAAGTGCACTGACATACAAAACAACTTAAAATATCAATACACGTGTGAAACGTATCGTTCCTTTCTCGAATTTATTTGTACAATTAATCGCTGCACAACTCTGCACTATTGTACTTCTTTTGATTGGAACGTACAGGCAGTAGAATTACGAGTAACAGATACTGTATGTACGGCCCAACAAATATACAACGTTGAATCAGGGTTTTCGTAAACAACAATACTACTCAACACATCAGACTACAATCACTATAATGGCGTCCAGGCGAATGTTCAAATTATCCCGCGACTGCAGCGCCATCAGTGAGTCTAGTTATTTTTTACAAGGTCTTTGAACTGCTACTACAATTGGTCCTTGTCCGGCTTTCTTTCTTGCTATGTTTGGATCTCAAATCCTGGTTCTGGCTCTTTTATTTCGTATTTCATCTCACACAAACACACACACACGCACGCGCGCGTGACCGCTTGCACAAAACTATGCTAACGAGCTAACTAAATACACAAGTTTCATACTAAGCACTAACCAAACACTACTGTATCCTTCCGCACAAGACGCGATTCAGCCTCATTTATTATACGGTTATTATAGTCACAGAGATCGGCTTACATTAGATAAGCTTTGCACGACATTGCGTGAAGCCGAATTTTTGAAGGTTGCCAATTATTCGTTGCTCCTGGCACACCAGTCACAAATACAATAAACCTTTGCTGTGAACTTCCACAGTGCATATTTGTTAGTGCACAAACCTGCTGTAACGAACCAGTTGGCGCAGTGGTTAGCACACTGGACTCGCTTTCGGGAGGACAACCGGTCAAACCCGCATCCGGCCCTCCTGATTTAGTTCCGTGATATCCCTAAATCTGCTTCAGGCAGGTGCCGGGATGGTTCCTTTAAAAGGGTACGGCCGACCTCCTTCCCCATCCTTCCCTAATCCGATGGGACCGATGACCTCTCTGTTTTGTCCCCTCCCACAAATCAACCAACCCAACAAACTTGCTTTGTAGAAGGTCGAAGGTTCGAACCTCGTCAAGCACGTTGTTCGTTGCGACGGAATCTTCTCGCGAAATTCCAATCACCAACTTTCTCCTCCGAATGGGAAAATATTTCGTTGACACCGACCTACATAGGAACGATCACCACGATAAAATAAGGGAAATCAGAGCTCGTACGAAAACATATAGGTGTTCATTCTTTCCGCGCAATATACGAGATAGGAATAATAGAGAATTGTGAAGGTGAACCCTCAGCCAGGCACTTAAAAGTCACATGGATGTGACGTAGCATGTGAAAGTTGCTGGATTTGGACGGGCTACTCCTGTAACTGAAGTATCAGATCTGAAGATGGTTCTGTATGAACTGAAACCGGTCATATGAATAATAAAAAAAAAATTGGCAATCAAGACGGATTTTAAGTAACATTATAAATTCACTGATTGCGGTTATCCCATAAGACATTATGTCAAAAAAAAAGAGAGAGAGAAAAACCCTAGGTTTGTAATAAACCAATTATTAGTTTTACTTATCTGCCTACTTTTTTCTAGCATAACAAAATTTATGACTTATGCTGTGAGAAGATATGATGATGAACATTTGAAAATTTCAGTGACACGGTTGTCTGGAGTATACCTAAACCTTCTCGTACATTATTCTGAAAACTTCGGTCTGCTAAGTTTTGGTTTTCCATTCGTCCGAAAGGTCACCCGTTTCTTTCATGATTTTCGGGAAGTTCACCAGGCAAATATTGTTTTTACTGTTAAACCCATATAAACTTCTACAGTTTGTCTCTTCATTATTTTTTCGGGCTACGTACACTACTGGGCATTAAAATTGCTACACCACGAAGATGACGTGCTACGGACGCGAAATTTAACCGACAGTAAGAAGATGCTGTGATATGCAGATGATTAGCTTTTCAGAGCATTCACACAAGGTTGGCGCCGGTGGCGACACCTACAACGTGCTGACATGAGGAAAGTTTCCAACCGATTTCTCATACACAAACAGCAGTTGACGGGCGTTGCCTGGTGAAACGTTGTTGTGATGCCTCGTGTAAGGAGGAGAAATGCGTACCGTCACGTTTCCGACTTTGATAAAGGTTTATCGTATCGTGACATTGCTGCTCGCGTTGGTCGAGATCAAATGACTTTTACCAGAATATGGAATCGATGGGTTCAGGAGGGTAATACGGAACGCCGTGCTGGATCCCGACGGCCTCGTATCACTAGCAGTCGAGATGACAGGCATCTTATCCGCATGGCTGTAACGGATCGTGCAGCCACATCTCGATACCTGAGTCAACAGATGGGGACGTTTGCAAGACAACGACCATCTGCACCAACAGTTCGACGACGTTTGCAGCATCATGGACTATCAGCTCGGAGACCGTGGCTGCGGTTGCCCTTGACACTGCATCACAGACAAGAGCGCCTGTGATGTTGTGCTCAACAACGCACCTGGGTGCACGAATGGCAAAACGTCATTTTCTCGGATGAATCCAGGTTCTGTATACAGCATCATGATGGTCGCAACCGTGTTTGGCGACATCGCGGTGAACGCACATTGGAAGCGTGTATTCGTCATCGCCATTTTGGCGTATCACCCGGCGTGATGGTATGGGGTGCCATTGGTTACACGTCTCGGTCACCTCTTGCTCGCATTGACGGCACTTTGAACAGTGGACGTTACATTTCAGATGTGTTACGACCCGTGGCTCCACCCTTCATTCGATCCCTGCGAAACCCTACATTTCAGCAGGATAATGCACGACCGCATGTTGCAGGTCCTGTACGGGCCTTCCTGCATACAGAAAATGTTCGACTGCTGCCCTGGCCAGCACATTCTCCAGATCTCTCACCAATTGAAAACGTCTGGTCAATGGTGGCCGAGCAACTGGCTCGTCACAATACGCCAGTCACTACTCTTGATAAACTGGGGTATCATGTTGAAGCTGCATGGGCAGCTGTACCTGTACACGCGATCCAAGCTCTGTTTGACTCAATGCCAAGGCGTATCAAGGCCGTTATTACGGCCAGAGGTGGTTGTTCTGGGTACTGATTTCTCAGGATCTATGGACCCAAACTGCGTGAAAATGTAATCACACGTCAGTTCTAGTATAATATATTTATCCAATGAATACCCGTTCATCATCTGCATTTGTTTTTGGTGTATCAATTTTAATGGACAGCAGTGTATTTTTTTTCCCTCCAAGCAACACAAATTCTCTCATTTTTACTAAAAAAACACAGTAAAACACGACCTCAATAGGACTTACTCGTCTCGAAGTATGCTAACGAAGCTCACTTCCGAAAACGGAGAATGTTCTCCGCTTGTAAGAAGCGCCTCTAGTTTTATTCATACGAAATCGGAGAATATTTGAGCAACTTTCTCACCCTCTTACTCATGCTGAGAACATTCTCGGGCGAAGTATATTTTCAGACTCGCTTTATTCACACGAACTTGAGAATGTTCCCCGGAATTCCAAGTATAAAGTATATTCTCCGTTTTATTCACACTAATCCCTGTTACGATGATGACAGACTCCTCGCTCAATGGCTCACCGTGCTTTTGTCCACTGCCACGTCTCCGGAGACATTCTGCAAGTACTTATAAATATATGCTAAAAGAAACTCAAACGACAGTTTTCTGCTTGGAGCGCACCTCCGCTCTTAACGCCATCTTGAAGGCAAAGTATAGCACCGCAAGCTATCGGAAATTCGTCAAACTATAGGGACTGAGGCGGGAATACTTCACGATGTCTCACTACAAATTCCCCTGTTTCAAACTAAACTGGCCAAGAAAAAAAATGTGCTGAGTTATTTATTCGACGCCTTCGTAGATAGACGCCAACTTGACCATAAAAGCCTGTTTACAAAGTTTCCCGAACCCGAATTAGTGAGGAATATTGAAATACAATAAAACCTAGGTTTTGCTCCCCTAGGGGACACGAACGCAAAGATATATTACGCTGACAAAGAGGCGTTTGAGCAATCATTCTGCCCGCACTCCGTACGCGAATGGAACAGCGAAAATCCTAATACATGCAGATTTTTGAGGGAATGCATAATAATCAAGTAATTCGTAGTGCCACAAACAGAAAACAGGCGGAAATATGCTTATAAAGATGATGCGTGTTGAACTTATGAATATACTGCGCTGTGGAGGTAGGTGAGAAATAGACGAGGAAAACGCAGTAAACAAAATAACGTCAGTTCAGCAGCTTAACAAAGGGCCCTAGCTAATTCGTAACGGTTAAATTTTACGACCACTGACGATGTTTTCTATGAGTGAAGTGAAGTGTTTCTCATAGGGAACAGTTGTGTTTTATTAGCTGTGCAGACAGTATCGTAATAATATTTAAGATACACAAAATAAAATACAAAGGGCTACATTTCTGCGAGCAGACTGCAATTATTTGATAGTATTTTGTCATCTAGAATACGGCATCACCTCATCTACTAATACTCTTTTCGACTCCGCTCACTCACGACCAGCAAGCCCGTAACAGAATGCATTCCAAGGTCTGCAGTCTGTATGGCGACTCACATTTTCCAAACCACGTATTTCATCAGCCTCACGAGAGTCAGTTGCTCAACAAGCTCTACTTGCGTCCTTCCTTGGACGTTGTTGTTGTTGTTATGGTCTTCAGTCCTGAGACTGGTTTGATGCAGCTCTCCATGCTACTCTATCCTGTGCAAGCTTCTTCATCTCCCAGTACCTACTGCAACCTACATCCTTCTGAATCTGCTTAGTGTATTCATCTCTTGGTCTCCCCCTACGATTTTTACCCTCCACGCTGCCCTCCAATACTAAATTGGTGATCCCTTCATGCCTCAAAACATGTCCTACCAACCGATCCCTTCTTCTGGTCAAGTTGTGCCACAAACTTCTCTTCTCCCCAATCCTATTAAATACTTCCTCATTAGTTATGTGATCTACCCATCTAATCTTCACCATTCTTCTGTAGCACCACATTTCGAAAGCTTCTATTCTCTTCTTGTCCAA
The DNA here is from genome assembly GCF_023864275.1 of Schistocerca cancellata. Lineage (NCBI taxonomy): Eukaryota > Metazoa > Arthropoda > Insecta > Orthoptera > Acrididae > Schistocerca > Schistocerca cancellata. Next base: position 174,196,053 of record NC_064631.1, read on the forward strand.
ACTATTTACCGTCCATGTTTCACTTCCATACATGGCTACACTCCATACAAATACTTTCAGAAATGACTTCCTGACACTTAAATCTATACTCGATGTTAACAAATTTCTCTTCTTCAGAAACGCTTTCCTTGCCATTGCCAGTCTACTTTTTATATCCTCTCTACTTCGACCATCATCAGTTATTTTGCTCCCCAAATAGCAAAACTCCTTTACTACTTTAAGTGTCTCATTTCCTAATCTAATACCCTCAACATCACCCGACTTAATTCGACTACATTCCATTATCCTCGTTTTGCTTTTGTTGATGTTCATCTTATATCCTCCCTTCAAGACACCATCCATTCCATTCAACTGCTCTCCCAAGTCCTTTGCTGTCTCTGACAGAATTACAATGTCATCGGCGAACCTCAACGTTTTTATTTCTTCTCCATGGATTTTAATACCTACTCCGAATTTTTCTTTTGTTTCCTTTACTGCTTGCTCAATATACAGATTGAATAACATCGGGGAGAGGCTACAACCCTGTCTTACTCCCTTCTTAACCACTGCTTCCCTTTCATGTCCCTCGACTCTTATAACTGCCATCTGGTTTCTGTACAAATTGTAAATAGCCTTTCGCTCCCTGTAATTTACCCCTGCCACCTTTAGAATTTGAAAGAGAGTATTCCAGTCAACATTGTCAAAAGCTTTCTCTAAGTCTACAAATGCTAGAAACGTAGGTTTGCCTTTCCTTAATCTTTCTTCTAAGATAAGTCGTAAGGTCAGTATTGCCTCACGTGTTCCAACATTTCTACGGAATCCAAACTGATCCTCCCCGAGGTCGGCTTCTACCAGTTTTTCCATTCGTCTGTAAAGAATTCGAGTTAGTATTTTGCAGCTGTGGCTTATTAAACTGATTGTTCGGTAATTTTCACATCTGTCAACACCTGCTTTCTTTGGGATTGAAATTATTATATTCTTCTTGAAGTCTGAGGGTATTTCGCCTGTCTCATACATCTTGTTCACCAGATGGTAGAGTTTTGTCAGGACTGGCTCTCCCAAGGCCGTCAGTAGTTCCAATGGAATGTTGTCTACTCCGGGGGCCTTGTTTCGACTCAGGTCTTTCAGTGCTCTGTCAAACTCTTCACGCAGTATCGTATCTCCCATTTCATCTTCATCTACATCCTCTTCCATTTCCATAATATTGTCCTCAAGTGCATCGCCCTTGTATAGACCCTCTATATACTCCTTCCACCTTTCTGCTTTCCCTTCTTTGCTTAGAACTGGGTTTCCATCTGAGCTCTTGATGTTCATACAAGTGGTTCTCTTATCTCCAAAGGTCTCTTTAATTTTCCTGTAGGCAGCATCTATCTTACCCCTAGTGAGATAAGCCTCTACATCCTTACATTTGCCCTCTAGCCATCCCTGCTTAGCCATTTTGCACTTCCTGTCGATCTCATTTTTGAGACGTTTGTATTCCTTTTTGCCTGCTTCACTTACTGCATTTTTATATTTTCTCCTTTCATCAATTAAATTCAGTATTTCTTCTGTTACCCAAGGATTTCTACTAGCCCTCGTCTTTTTACCTACTTGATCCTCTGCTGCCTTCACTACTTCATCCCTCAGAGCTACCCATTCTTCTTCTACTGTATTTCTTTCCCCCATTCCTGTCAATTGTTCCCTTATGCTCTCCCTGAAACTCTGTACAACCTCTGGTTCTTTCAATTTAACCAGGTCCCATCTCCTTAAATTGCCACCTTTTTGCAGTTTCTTCAGTTTTAATCTACAGGTCATAACCAATAGATTGTGGTCAGAGTCCACATCTGCCCCTGGAAATATCTTACAATTTAAAACCTGGTTCCTAAATCTCTGTCTTACCATTATATAATCTGTCTGATACCTTTTAGTATCTCCAGGGTTCTTCCATGTATACAACCTTCTATCATGATTCTTAAACCAAGTGTTAGCTAAGATTAAGTTGTGCTCTGTGCAAAATTCTACCAGGCGGCTCCCTCTTTCATTTCTTAGCCCCAATCCATATTCACCTACTACGTTTCCTTCTCTCCATTTTCCTACACTCGAATTCCAGTCACCCATGACTATTAAATTTTCGTCTCCCTTCACTATCTGAATAATTTCTTTTATTTCATCATACATTTCTTCAATTTCTTCGTCATCTGCAGAGCTAGTTGGCATATAAACTTGTACTACTGTAGTAGGTGTGGGCTTCGTATCTATCTTGGCCACAATAATGCGTTCACTATGCTGTTTGTAGTAGCTTACCCGCACTCCTATTTTCCTATTCATTATTAAACCTACTCCTGCATTACCCCTATTTGACTTTGTGTTTATAACCCTGTAGTCACCTGACCAGAAGTCTTGTTCCTCCTGCCACCGAACTTCACTAATTCCCACTATATCTAACTTTAACCTATCCATTTCCCTTTTTAAATTTTCTAACCTACCTGCCCGATTAAGGGATCTGACATTCCACGCTCCGATCCGTAGAACGCCAGTTTTCTTTCTCCTGATAACGACATCCTCTTGAGTAGTCCCCGCCCGGAGATCCGAATGGGGGACTATTTTACCTCTGGAATATTTTACCCAAGAGGACGCCATCATCATTTAATCATACAGTAAAGCTGCATGCCCTCGGGAAAAATTACGGCCGTAGTTTCCCCTTGCTTTCAGCCGTTCGCAGTACCAGCACAGCAAGGCCATTTTGGTTATTGTTACAAGGCCAGATCAGTCAATCATCCAGACTGTTGCCCTTGCAACTACTGAAAAGGCTGCTGCCCCTCTTCAGGAACCACACGTTTGTCTGGCCTCTCAACAGATACCCCTCCGTTGTGGTTGTACCTACGGTACGGCTATCTGTATCGCTGAGGCACGCAAGCCTCCCCACCAACGGCAAGGTCCATGGTTCATGGGGGGGTCCTTGGACGTATCGTGCGTAATAATGAAACTCGATGTGCATCTCGACTAGAGTAGTTTCACTAACAAAGAATCCCTTGAGTGCGAGGTCGCAAGTTCAATCTTTAGTAAGGCTCATTTGGAAGTATTTTGTTAATAGCTATGACAAGACAAATATTAGGTGCTAATGACACACCATTGCATCAGGTGGGCGACAGAAAATGAGTGTCCAGAAGGTGCAGAGATCAACTTTCTATGGGATGTATGTACTAAACTTCACAAAATCGACATCGTTGACGTTCAAGAAACGTTCAAAACAAACCATTAACTCGCAGTGTTTACACCGATTGAAAAATAGCGTATCACAGTGATCACAAAGATTCGCACCATCAGGATCGAGGGCGAACTTCCTGGGAGCCACAAACCGTGCAGCACACTCAGCTAGGTTTCTACTCTTAAAGAACGCATATGGAATCATTTCGGTGTAACGTGGCGTTGAGAACTGATGGAATGTGATGGCATGCAAGCGAATAGCGAAGCAGGTTGGCGTGGAGTTTATCGTGAAAGTGACTATCCTTTAAGACATAGCTGCAGATATTGCGATAATACGTTTTATAGACCAGTAAAAAAACAAATCCAGAGGCTGAATTTGTCCAGTACTTCCAGGCGGTACTATCTGCAATGTCACACTCTTTTCAGGAGGGATAGTTTGCTCTGAAGTTGCGCAGAATTGGTATGATGTTTACAGCCAGACCATAAATCAAGCAAAAGCAAGGTATCCGGAACAGCTATTGGCCAAAAGCAGCGCTCATACCATAGTTGTTCTCTTAACGCCCATTTTCCCCCTCTTACTTGCTGTGACGTAAATATTCCCTACTGCCCTTGTAAGATCACGCACACGAGAAAGAATCGCAGGGGGCAGAGCACCTCCAACTCCTCGTAGCACAATAAATAACTTCCCAGCCTATTTACCATCCATGTTAACAGTCGGTATAATTGTATGCGAATGCGTTAAGGCATCGATGTTAGACGGTCTTGAAATAACTTTCTTGGTTCATAATGGTTCAAATGGCTCTGAGCACTATGGGACTTAACATCTATGGTCATCAGTCCCCTAGAACTTAGAACTGCTTAAACCTAACTAACCTAAGGACAGCACACAACACCCAGTCATCACGAGGCAGAGAAAATCCCTGACCCCGCCGGGAATCGAACCCGGGAACCCGGGCGTGGAAGCGAGAACGCTACCGCACGACCACGAGCTGCGGACAACATTCTTGGTACCTATAATTTCAAGGGTTCCTTTCATTACAAATTTTCTCTTCAAATCCTCATTGATTGGAATTGAAAACAAATCCCTAAATGAACAATGGGATAAGCTTGTTTATCACATCTACAGATTTTCGCGACGATTCTGTAGTCTGCTGTGAATCATCAAGTCGACGCTTTCTTTGATATTTCGTTATCTTACCTCTTCCAATTCTGCAGCACTGTTTGAAGTTAAGCAGCCATCCACTGCTTGCCCTGAAATCACTGTAATCCTATGTCGCGTGCAATTTTATGTGTATAATGTAGTAGGTCATTATCATGCACATCCTGCAGGTTGTATCAAGCATCCTTGAAACGCGCAAACACCAGTTTTTGTAAAAATTGCGTCTTGCCCTCCACGGAATATCCGTACTTTTTCTTATACGCTACACTGTCATATTGCTGCGGTCTTATTCTAAATCTGTTAATAATCGTTTTTTTAACTATGCTACGGATGATCTTCCATGTATGTAATTATCTTTAGCACGCGCTCCGTGGACAACGATTGTCCTTTACTACGTTTCACTGTAAACTTGTGACTCACTGGCCGACAACGATGATGAACTATATGGCTCGACGCCTGTTCAATACCACTTTCACTTGTCAAGCACGTACCGTCATCGTTATTCTCTTCATATAAATTGTTCGCATAGTCTAGCGTACACATCACACATTCTACTGACTCGTCTTGCAGAAATGTTAATACTTCATTTGCCGCTTCTTTCTCAGTCTGTGAAATTCCTTATGTTCCTTTCTGACGAAATGTCAACTTCCGCAACTGCTCCTGTAGATGGGAGATACTGCTATGTTTGTCGTTGCCATGGCTCTGCTTTGTATCAACACCACAAGCGCTCCAGCACTGTTGTGCGTTGCTCGTCGTCTAGACAGCTTGACTACGCTCCGTAGCTTCATGCTGTGCTCACCATTGGATTCATCCAGTCCCGCCTCCTGTTGCCATATTGTGATTGCATGATAGACTATGTGGGGCTTCGAATGCCATAAATATCATTGGCCTTTTGCGACCTCGCACTCAAGGGGTTCCTTGTAAGAGGTTGGCTGAGTGATGCATTTCGGGCGGAAACACATCGCGGAATCGACAAATCTCTGTCCAAAACTACTTGCATCAATAGTTCTCTTCTCATGGCCCTTCAGTACATGTTAACAAGTAAACACTACCTTTCTTTCCGAAGTTCTCTCGATAAATTCGTGCTATAGGAAAGCTATAGGTTTTGGGCAGCTTTTTCCATTAATGATACCCTAGGACAACATTAAAATGGCGAAATAATCACCATAGGTGCACTGTGGTGAAAATAAACTCTAAATGTTCAACACGTATCCTGAAGCGCACGGAATAAATTTAAATGGCGGAAGACTGTCATAGGCTGCAGTGTCATGTGGCCCTTTTATGCTGCGTATCTCCCCGCCATCCGTGCGATTAGCTGCGCACTGATTTAAAAGTCAGATCTTCGTAAGCATCAGCCCAACGGCTCAAGAGAAATGATGAAACAAAGATTCCTTAACGCCAGTTAACCTAACACATCTTTCTTACCTGACATGGTAAGCAGAGTAATTCGTTCATGTGACTACCGCTAACTGTGTTCACATCTCTTCAAGACCACTTCGTAAATTACAGCTCACCTTTTATGTGTGTCTCGACGGGAAGAACTGCATACAAACGTCCATTAACTCTGCTCGTCGTCGACCTGGAGACAATAACATCCGCGACATGCACTGTACACTAACCTAACAACGTCGGCATATCTGTAGATACCATCCATCGCTCCTGATAAAGTTATCACGCAGTGAAGAAGCTGATACATAACGATATTTCCTGAAATACGCCTCTACAGTGTCTGCGGTTCTCGCACTTTAATATCTACGCGGCTCCCAAAGTGCGGACAACAGGTTCATTACCGTACCGTACACAACTACAAAGTTTATTAAAGGGGAAAAACATTTTTCTACATGAGTCTGCGATCGTTGTGACTTGTCTTGTGAACCAAGCTGTCTTGATCGCTGAATAAATTCCTCCGTTCACAAAAATGTCAAATTCGCTAAACAAATTTCTTTGCTAAGCAAATATACAAATACAGAGTGACAGTTATTGAACTATATGAAATAAAATCGTCATCACTTCCGAACGGTTTGCGTTATGGCATTCAAACTGCTCGGCTGGCCGCGGGACAGGATAGGAATTACGAGGTGCATTCAAGTTCTAGGGCCTCCGATTTTTTTTCTCCGGACTGGAAAGAGATAGAAACATGCGCATTGTTTTAAAATGAGGCCGCGTTCATTGTCAATACGTCCCAGAGATGGCAGCACCGTACGGCAGATGGAATTTTACCGCCAGCGGCGAGAATGAAACCTGTTTTAAATACTTAAAATGGCGACGTTTTCCTTACTTGAACAGCGTGCAATCATTCGTTTTCTGAATTTGCGTGGTGTTAAACCAATTGAAATTCATCGACAGTTGAAGGAGACATGTGGTGATAAAGTTATGGATGCGTCGAAAGTGCGTTCGTGGGTGCGACAGTTTAATGAAGGCAGAACATCGAGTGACAACAAACCGAAACAACCTCGGGCTTGCACAAGCCGGTCTGGCGACATGATCGAGAAAGTGGAGAGAATTGTTTTGGGGGATCGCCGAATGACTGTTGAACAAATGGTTCAAATGGCTCTGAGCACTATGGGACTTAACTTCTAAGGTCATCAGTCCCCTAGAACTTACAACTACTTAAACCTAACTAACCTAAGGACATCACACACATCCATGCCCGAGGCAGGATTCGAACCTGCGACCGTAGCGGTCACGCGGTTGGACTGTTGAACAGATCGCCTCCAGAGTTGGCATTTCTGTGGGTTCTGTGCACACAATCCTGCATGACGACCTGAAAATGCGAAAGTGTCATCCAGGTGGGTGCCACGAATGCTGACGGACGACCACATGGCTGCCCGTGTGGCATGTTGCCAAGCAATGTTGACGCGCAACGACAGCATGAATGGGACTTTCTTTTCGTCGGTTGTGACAATGGATGAGACGTGGATGCCATTTTTCAATCCAGAAATAAAGCGCCAGTCAGCTCAATGGAAGCACACAGATTCACCGCCACCAAAAACATTTCGGGTAACCGCCAGTGCTGAAAAAATGATGGTGTCCATGTTCTGGGACAGCGAGGGCGTAATCCTTACCCATTGCGTTCCAAAGGGCACCACGGTAACAGGTGCATCCTACGAAAATGTTTTGAAGAACAAATTCCTTACTGCACTGCAACAAAAACGTTCGGGAAGGGCTGCGCGTGTGCTGTTTCACCAAGACAACGCACCCGCACATCGAGCTAACGTTACGCAACAGTTTCTTCGTGATAACAACTTTGAAGTGATTCCTCATGCTCCCTACTCACCTGACCTGGCTCCTAGTGACTTTTGGCTTTTTCCAACAATGAAAGACACTCTCCGTGTCCGCACATTCACCAGCCGTGCCGCTATTGCCTCAGCGATTTTCCAGTGGTCAAAACAGACTCCTAAAGAAGCCTTCGCCGCTGCCATGGAATCATTGCGTCAGCGTTGTGAAAAATGTGTACGTCTGCAGGGCGATTACGTCGAGAAGTAACGTCAGTTTCATCGATTTCGGGTGAGTAGTTAATTAGAAAAAAAATCGGAGGCCTTAGAACTTGAATGCATCTCGTAATAACCGCTGCATCGTTTGGGTTAGCGACGAAGTCCACTTTCATTTGGATGGGTTCCTCAATAATCAAAATTAGCGCATTTGGGGGACTGAGACTCCGCATTTCGCGATCGAGAAGTCTCTTCATCCTCAACAGTTGACTGTGTGGTGTACAATGTCCAGTCACGGGATAATCGGTTCGATAATCCTTGATGACACGGTGACGACCGAACGGTACGTGAAGGTTTTGGAAGATGATTTCATCCTTGTGATCATAAATGGCCCTGATTTCCACAAGATACGGTTCAAGGAAGACGGAGCCTCACCACATCGAAGCAGTAGAGTGTTTGATGTGCTGGACGAGCACTTTGAGGACCGCATTCTGGCTCTGGGGTACACAGAGGCCACTGGCATGGGCCTTGATTGACCGCCGTATTCTCCGGATCTGAAATCATGCGACTCCCTTTTATGCGGCTATATTAAAGACAAGGTGTACAGCAATAATCTCAAAACGACTACTGAGCTGACAACAGCTATTCAAAAGTCATTTACAGCACCGATGTTCCGACACTTCAGGAGGTCATGCAGAATTTCGCTATTCGTCTGCGCCACATCATCGCCAATGATGACAGGCATATCTAACACGTCATGACCTAAATCCGAATATCTGTAGTGACGTTTACATGTTGAATAAAGTGTGTGCACGTCGTAATTTGTAACTAATTTACGTTTTTCATATAATTCAATGTCACCCTGTACAAAATATGTAAACATAAAACATATGATTGAAGAGATTTATTTAGCGATCTAGACCAGGGGTGCATAGACCGCGGATCAAATCTCATAAGTAACAGAACGGGTTGTTGATTGTTTTTTAAGTGTGTGCTGAATGCAAGGATGCGCGGAAAGTGAAGGTAGCTGAAATACGATAAGCAATTTTTTTCGTGGAGCGTATTGTTGAGTTTTCAATCATGGACCAACCCGTTCCTGCGTTAAGAGAAGTATTCCCTGATTCCATAATTGTTTCAGAGGTGACCTTAGGTATTACAAAATGTTATTCCAAAGAAGGAAACTGATAAAACGATTCAGTTACTGAGGGACATTAAATTTTCTGTTCTGGTGGACGAGAAGAGGGAAGTATCACACAGCACACGTATGTGCGTTTCAGTGAAATATGTGTCGTCAAGTGAAGGGCGTGTGAAAATACAACTTTTGGAACTGATCCCTTTCGATGCGACAGACTACTCGGCAGAAAACCTATTTGCAGGTTGTAATCTCCCCACGGAAAATTACCCTCTACCACGCAATAATTAATAATGGTCAATCAAATCATCCACATTTATTTACGTATGAAAAGTATCTGAGCAGATTTTCTAGTAATATATGCGCCGACAGCTCGTCGACGCCAAGGTATTTTTCGAGTACGTTTATTCTTTGGAACAACAGAGGTACACAGGGGTATGCTCCATGGTCATTATAGATATAGAAAGGGAGATAGAGAGAGAGAGAAAGTAACAGCTTCGGAAAGTATCGGTTGGAAGATTTTCGTATTGCAAAAGGAGATTTATTTACTCTTCTTCGCGATAAAGCGAGGCAGGAAAGTTTGTGCCGCTAGCGGGGTAGACAAAGAGAAAGAAGGACTTGTAAAAGTAAATTTCATGAGACTAAAAATCCGAAGGAAACGGAACATGTACGGAAATGGATTCAATATACAATTTTCCTCAGAAATAAGGTTTGTGACCATTTCATTTTAGAGTGAATGACGAATGCGTTCTCTGTCTGAATTGTTGATGATTGTCTGGGGCCTGTAATTAATTGGGAAGTTTCAGCTGTGACGAAGAGAGCCTGCAATCTCTGAGTTTCATTGAAATCGTCCAAAAAGGCTTCGTCCACATCTGAAATTGTAGATCTGTCGTAAACTGAACGAAGTGTTCAAAACGATCGATTTTTTCCCAACTGAATGCAGCGCTTAATAATAATAACGTATGTGAAGATCTTTTCTAGCAAGCCAGCCGCTGAATATTAAGAAGAAGGGCTCCACCAGAGATTTTAATAGGCTGATTTCATGTAACTTAAGACTTTCAGCAAAATCGATTTAAGTAGTAAGGGCATTCATTAGAAGGTCTGGAGATTATGTTGAAAGAGAAGGATATTCCACTTACAAATGTAATTGGCATGGCTTGTGACAATGCAACTGTAACGGTGAGAAGCTGTAAGTCTGTCATAACCACATTTAGATATGTTGTACCAAATCTGATTGTTCTCAACGTATATACCATCCATCCGCTTTAGTTGCAAGCAAGGCATGTGAGAAGATTCTTAGGTCCTGTTGCGCGTTAGTAAGTTCCGTGCCGTGCTACATATCTGGCTGTGCAAAGCACTGCGGTATTTTACTAGAATTTCAATAAGTTTTTGGAGTCGAACGTAAAAAAGTGCACGATGGCTTCTTGTACATGCATGTGTTGTTCGTCTGCTGGAAAACTGGGATGTATTTTTGCACTACTTTGAGTTAGCAACTGTTTAAGATCAATTAAAGTCAGCAGAAGTGATTTTTAGCTAAAGCTTACATGTTGTTTCTAAGGTATATTTTGGTTTACTTAAACAGTTTTAACGCCCTTTTCCAGCAGATGAAAATATTAATTCAGAAGTTTTCAGAAGATTCCATGCATATGTTTCGATAATTTGGTCAAAACTTTCTAAACCCTAGAGTCCTTACTGAAATGCACAATACAATATCTCCCATCGGAATCAGTGTATCTTTGCCCCGAAAGTGAACAGATATTGCATACTCCCCCTAGAGAGTGTGAAAAGGAAATTCATCAACTAATATTTAAATCCCTTTATTTCTATATCGCACAGCAACCGAAGAAACGAAGAAACGCCTATCTATACGGGATGAATTTTTTGGAAACTTAAAATTGAAGAGCCAAATATTGCATAATAGCTGACAAAAGATCACAGATAAAGGATATATCGTATGTTGCATCAAAGTTGGAGGATTTGATCTATACCTTAGCAGTTGAATGGAGAAATCTTCCACTTGTGCCTGAGGATAGGGAGAAGGAACTTTCAGAAATGTACTTGGATTGTACGTGGAGTCAGAAATGGACGTGGATTGTACGTAGAGTGAACTTTCAAAGTTGAAAGACTTCCAGGATCACCTGTGTTTTCAAAATGCCAGAAAACTTGCTAAGCACATTCTTTCACTTCCACATTCTAATGTTGAAGCCGAAAGAATATTTTCTATTGCAAGTAATGTAAAAACAAGGAAACGGAACAGAACTGGAGGTGAGAACTTAAATTCCATGTGTGCTGTGAGATCTTAGTTTCAAGCAAACTGAATAGACTGCACAACTTACGGAGCGGAACAAAAACATCTCAGTCTTTACTTGAAGAAAAACTTGTGTCAAGTGAAAGTTTAAGCGTGCGATAAGGACTAAAAGAGGGAGGGAGTAGAAGCTGTATCTACTGAAAGGAGAAACAAGCACTCCAGTAAAGTAAGTCCTGATTTTATATTACATTATGTAGTATTGCAAGGGCGCTAGTAAATATTGTAGGGATTAGCCGAGCGATGTAAGGCGCTGCAGTTATGGACTGTGCGGCTGTTCGCGGCGGAGGTTCGAGTCCTCCCTCAGGCATGTGTGTGTTTGTCCTTAGGATAATTTAGGTTAAGTAGTTTGTAAGCTTAGGGACTGATAACCTTAGAATTTGAGTCCCATAATATTTCACACACATTTGAAATTTTTTTTAAATATTGTAGTTGGGCACATTAAACGCTACTAGCAGTTTATCGTCCTGCATGTGGAATCGTAGGTCTTTATTTCTTTTGTCATACTTACTGTCTCTCTTTCTCTCTCTCTCTCTCGGTCCTCGGGCTCGTTTTTTTTCCGTGAGACATTTTACACAGAAAAGGGAGGACACTTTACACAGAAAATGGGCATTTGGAGTACCCAGTTGGGAATTTTGGGCTTCAGAGGTTGGCGTCACTAAGACATCTTTCCGGTGTAGAAAAACGCCTGGCAGCTTCCGTTTATCTCGCACAGTTCTTCCTTGGTTGGGATTTTTTCCGTCAGTGTATAAAATTCTAAATAAGAAATTAATATTTATGAAATAAATTATGTGAACTGCTTACGTTTATGTTTTGTTTTCTTTCTGCACCCCTTACGTAATCACAATGAGAGGTTTTCAGCCCCCGGTGCTAGCACGTCTGTACACCCCTGATGTAGACAGGTTAAATTACAAAAACCACTACAAAGTAACTGTGTCTTAATGTCAGAGATATGTAGAGAACAACTTGTGCTGACATGAAGAATTTCCCCTTGTTCTACGGCAACTACTTTTACATCTGTACTGCGCGATGTACCGCCGGCTGTGTGGTGCAGGATATAAGCAAGGGCAAGTTGAAAAGCGCTGTCACTGCTATACTAGATACAAAATCAGACATTTTTCGCCACAGCCGCAGTTGTGAGGTCACCGTTGCTACATATCGATCACTATTAGGGCAGATACAACCTCTCTGAGTTGTTACAGCGTGAGTTAAAACGTCCGTGGACTCAACTGCGAGTTCTGCGGCTGCTTGTTTTGAACGCTCGCTAGTGCGTGAGTCGTTAAAAGGGGGATTGCAGATGAGGTCTGTAACGAAAATTCTGTCGGAGAAAGAATTCTAGCAGTAGCCGAGTAGTATAATGAATTTTGCGGTCGCCTGTTAGACGATGTGTTACAAGAACACTGAACCGTAATTCGCGAATAGTGGATCTCGTCTAAGATTAACGCATTCATTAAAGTTGAAAGTTTATCCGAATCCCGTGCCATACTGTTGTAACTATAGTTCAATCATCCGTTCGAACAACGGTTATACAGGGTGACAATTATTCAACTATATGAAATAAAATCGTCATAACTTCTGAACGGTTTGCGTTAGGACGTTCAAACTGCACGGTTGGCCGCGGGGCAGGATAGAAATTAGTATGTGCTGTATGGTTTGGTTTAGCGACGAAGTCCACTTTCATTTGGATGGGTTCGTCAGTACGCAAAATTGGCGTATTTCGTGGGACTGAGAATGCACATTTCGCGGTCAAGAAGTCTCTTCACCGTAAACGGCTGACTGTGTGGTGTGCATTGTCCAGTCACGGAATAATCAGTGCGATATTCTTCGATGGCACGGTGACGACCGAACGGCGCGTAATGGTTCGTGAAAGACGGAGTTCGACGCCATCGGAGCACGAGAGTGTTTGATGTCCTTGAGGAACACTTTCGGGACCGCATTCTGGCTCTAGGGTACCCAGAGGCCAATGGCATGGGCCTCGATTGGCCACATATTCTCCGGATCTGAACTCATGTGGCTCCTTTTTGTGCAACTATATTAAAGATAGAGTTTTAAACATGGCTGCTTGGTTCAGTGACCGTTTATAAATTAAATTTGAATTAAATAAGTCCTCGGTCACAATTTTTAGTGTTTTTGACCATGTTTCAACACTTCTAAGAGTGCTTTCATCAGAATTTAAAGTGGCCTATAATATAGTTACAAATTGATGTGAAAAGAAATTTTTTTATATAAAAGTATAAGTACTGACTAACAGTACAAGAAAGAGGAAGTACTTACATGTCACGAATAAAATAAATTCTCTTAAAAATTTTTGGGACTAAAGCCCTTCTGGCTTATCTTTTACGTGACATATAAGTACAGTATCTTTCTGGTACTGTTAGTCAGTACTTACACTTTTATATAAAATTTTTTTACCATAAATCTGTAATTATGTTATAGGCCACTTTAAATATTTAAATTCTGATGAAGGCACTCTTAGAAGTGTTGAAACCTGGTCCAAAAGCATAAAAAGTCTGACCAAGGGCTTATTTAATTCAAACTTATATTAAAGACAACGTGTACAGCAATAATGCCAAAACCATTGCTGAGCTGAAAGCAGCCATTCAGGAGGTCATCGACAGCATCGATGTTCCGACACTTCACCGGATCATGCAGAATTTCGTTATCGGTCTGCGCCACATCATTGCCAGTGATGGCAGGCATGCCGGTCGTTGTGGCCGAGCGGCTCTAGGCGCTTCAGTACGGAACCGCCCTGCTGCTGCGGTCGCAGGTTCGAATCCTACCTCGGGCATGGATGTCTGTGATGTCCTTAAGTTAGTTAGGTTTAAGTAGTTCTAAGTCTAGAGGACTGATGACCTCAGATGTTAAGTCCCATAGTGCTCAGAGCCATTTGAACCATTTTGATGGCAGGCATATCGAACATATCATAACGCAAATCCTAATATCTGTAGTGACGTTTATATGTCGAACAAAATGTGTGCGCGCCGTAGTTTGTAACTAATTTACGTTTTTTTTTCGTATGACTCAATAACTGTCACCCTGTACTAAACAAAAGGTAACATTCCAGTCACCTGTGCTCAATGGACTCCACCCAACCGATTATTGTAGTTAATGATAATTAAGAAGAAAATCGGTAACCGACAAATAAAGGAGTAATTATAAAGGAACTGATGGAGAGACAGGTCGCGCAGTACAGACGTACCCTCTTTTTCATGTTCCCAAGAATGATTCTGATGCCCGGTTTACACTTCACGTTTTGTCGTCTGTCTTGCATGCTCGTGCCAGAGGTGTCAAATAAAACGTTACTTGTGGACAGAAGTTTGACAGTCTTGCATGAAAATGAAGTCTGACTTAGTTGTAATAGACTGATGACCTCGAGCTTTGTTTACACCAAGACTGCCGACAAACCGCACGTCAGTCTTATCGCTCAAACTTCGCTCAGCTGCAGTCTACTCTCGGCGACGCTAGAGGTTCCAACAGTCATTTCAGTGTGTGTGGTGACGAAAGGCAATGGTAGACTTGGGGCGCTAGTCTCACGAATTTTTCACGGAGTGCAAAAAGCTGTACAAAAGTTTCCCTTGCGTATGGCAAGTAATCCCTAAGCATTACAGCAGGCCGGCCGGAGTGGCCGAGTGGTTCTAGGCGCTGCAGTCTGGAACCGTGCGACCGCTACGGTCGCAGGTTCGAATCCTGCCACGGGCATGGATGTGTGTGACGACCTTAGGTTAGTTAAGTTTAAGCAGTTTAAAATCCATGGAGAAGAAATTAAAAACTTTGAGGTTCGCCGATGACATTGTAATTCTGTCAGAGACAGCAAAGGACTTGGAAGAGCAGTTGAACGGAATGTACAGTGTCTTAATAGGAGGGTATAAGATGAACATCAACAAAAGCAAAACGAGGATAATGGAATGTAGTCGAATTAAGTCGGGTGATGCTGAGCGAATTAGATTAGGAATTGAGACACTTAAAATAGTAAAGGAGTTTTGCTACACTCCTGGAAATTGAAATAAGAACACCGTGAATTCATTGTCCCAGGAAGGGGAAACTTTATTGACACATTCCTGGGGTCAGATACATCACATGATCACACTGACAGAACCACAGGCACATAGACACAGGCTACAGAGCATGCACAATGTCGGCACTAGTACAGTGTATATCCACCTTTCGCAGCAATGCAGGCTGCTATTCTCCCATGGAGACGATCGTAGAGATGCTGGATGTAGTCCTGTGGAACGGCTTGCCATGCCATTTCCACCTGGCGCCTCAGTTGGACCAGCGTTCGTGAAGGACGTGCAGACCGCGTGAGACGACGCTTCATCCAGTCCCAAACATGCTCAATGGGGGACAGATCCGGAGATCTTGCTGGCCAGGGTAGTTGACTTACACCTTCTAGAGCTCGTTGGGTGGCACGGGATACATGCGGACGTGCATTGTCCTGTTGGAACAGCAAGTTCCCTTGCCGGTCTAGGGATGGTAGAACGATGGGTTCGATGACGGTTTGGATGTACCGTGCACTATTCAGTGTCCCCTCGACGGTCACCAGTGGTGTACGGCCAGTGTAGGAGATCGCTCCCCACACCATGATGCCGGGTGTTGGCCCTGTGTGTCTCGGTCGTATGCAGTCCTGATTGTGGCGCTCACCTGCTCGGCGCCAAACACGCATACGACCATCATTGGCACCAAGGCAGAAGCGACTCTCATCGCTGAAGACGACACGTCTCCATTCGTCCCTCCATTCACGCCTGTCGCGACACCACTGGAGGCGGGCTGCACGATGTTGGGGCGTGAGCGGAAGACGGCCTAACGGTGTGCGGGACCGTAGCCCAGCTTCATGGAGACGGTTGCGAATGGTCCTCGCCGATACCCCAGGAGCAACAGTGTCCCTAATTTGCTGGGAAGTGGCGGTGCGGTCCCCTACGGCACTGCGTAGGATCCTACGGTCTTGGCGTGCATCCGTGCGTCGCTGCGGTCCGGTCCCAGGTCGACGGGCACGTGCACCTTCCGCCGACCACTGGCGACAACATCGATGTACTGTGGAGACCTCACGCCCCACGTGTTGAGCAATTCGGTGGTACGTCCACCCGGCCTCCCGCATGCCCACTATACGCCCTCGCTCAAAGTCCGTCAACTGCACATACGGTTCACGTCCACGCTGTCGCGGCATGCTACCAGTGTTAAAGACTGCGATGGAGCTCCGTATGCCACGGCAAACTGGCTGACACTGACGGCGGCGGTGCACAAATGCTGCGCAGCTAGCGCCATTCGACGGCCAACACCGCGGTTCCTGGTGTGTCCGCTGTGCCGTGCGTGTGATCATTGCTTGTACAGCCCTCTCGCAGTGTCCGGAGCAAGTATGGTGGGTCTGACACACCGGTGTCAATGTGTTCTTTTTTCCATTTCCAGGAGTGTATTTGGGGAGCAAAATAACTGATGATGCTCGAAGTAGAGAGGATATAAAATGTAGACTGGCAATGGCAAGGAAATCGTTTCTGAAGAAGAAAAATTTAACACCGAGTATAGATTTAAATGTCAGGAAGTCGAGATCACATAACTAATGAGGAGGTATTGAATAGGATTCGGGAGAAGAGGAGCTTGTGGCACATCTTGACTAGAAGAAGGGATCGGTTGGTAGGACATGTTCTGAGACATCGAGGGATCACCAATTTAGTATTGGAGGGCAGCGTGTAGGGTAAAAATCGTAGAGGGAGACCAAGAGATGAATATACTAAGCAGATTCAGAAGGATGTAGGCTGCAGTAGGTAGTGAAAGATGAAGAAGCTTGCACAGGATAGAGTATCATGGAGAGCTGCATCAATTCAGTTTCAGGACTGAAGACCACAACAACAACAAGTCTAGGGGACCGCCGGCTAGGGTGGCCGAGCGGTTCTAGGCGCTTCAGTCTGGAACCGCGCGTCCGCTACTGTCGCAGGTTCGAATCCTGCCTCGGGCATGGATGTATGTGATGTCCTTAGGTTAGTTAGGTTTAGTAGTTCTAAGTTCTAGGGGACTGATGACCTCCGATGTTAAGTCCCATAGTGCTCAGAGCCATTTGAACCATTTGAGCCATCTAGAGGACTGCTGACCTCAGATGTTAAGTCCCACAGTGATCAGAGCCATTTGAACCTTTACAGCAACCGAGACAAGAAAAACCAGGCATACGACACTTTCTTTAAAGAGTACAAAGAGATGGATCCTAAAGCAACATAAGAGCTGGTTACCAAAAAGATCAACTCATTTCGAACAGTTTACAGCAAAGAGTTTACCTTTTTTGCGGTGCTTTGATTTTCGTTCCTTCTTGAATGATGCGGGCTTTCAAAATAACTACGCACCCTCCGACTCAGCGG
This sequence comes from Schistocerca cancellata, assembly GCF_023864275.1. Taxonomy (NCBI): domain Eukaryota; kingdom Metazoa; phylum Arthropoda; class Insecta; order Orthoptera; family Acrididae; genus Schistocerca; species Schistocerca cancellata. The sequence continues at coordinate 174,213,589 of NC_064631.1, forward strand.
TGAAATATTAAAAGTTTTGGCTGGCTTCATTGTCTAGGGGCTGGGCTACGTAGTTGCCGCATTACAAGCCAAATACTGCTGAGTCTACAGTATACGATAAGAATACACACATGAATCGAATGGTCGAAAGTTTCTATCACTCTGCAATTGCGAATTATGAAAGTAACATATAAATTTATAAATGAAATATTGCAAATAAATAAAATCTGCAGGTACTATCTTAACGTCTTTAAATGATGAGTACGATACTAGAAGTACTTTTGAGAATGCAGTGTATTTCTGCAACACTTACTTACTGGTGTCTATGGTCCAGCAGTTAAATAAAATATAAGTTGACGTACAGGGAAACAATAGATTCCTACAGCACGTAATTAGTTATGGACAACAACATAGCTCGCGAGACATTCACTTCTAAACGCACACTACGTCTTGACTGCAGAAGCCACGGAAATCACACAAGAGCAAAGGTCGGCACTCCGAAACATTTCTGTCTCTCGCGATCACGCGCAAACTGCTCCACTCCTAGTCTTTCCCGCCACTGTGCGTCTGCCGCGCCATATTGTCCACGTCCAGCACTCACTCCCGTGTCCAGTGCCGTACTCTTCAGCACTATCCTGTCCTCTCTCGAAACAATGCTCTTCTCCCGCTCCATCCAGTGTTCTCATTCACGAGCGCTGTGATTGGCTAGAGCGCTCGCGTCATGTGTTCAAGTTAACGCACCCAGAAACATATTAAAGCACATACGAAATACTGGATCTACAGATAAATACATGAAATTAAATAAATATTCCTACGGCTGGGCCATAAACACGCTCTGACACACATTATTAAATACATAAACAATTAAATAAACATATATCAACAGAAACGGAGCAAAAGGTAGGCCAGGAGCCTAATGTCTCTGTGCTTTCTAAAACACAGTAAATATTTAACCAATTTCTTCATGAATAGTTTATATCGAACAAAGACATAGATGATAAATATATTTATAAGCATGCTGCTACCGTTTTTTCATGTAACTGTGGAGTACTTAGGGCCTGAGGCGATCGTTAGTAATCGGCCACTTTGACCTCCAAAAGCTCATCTACTATTCACGTTACATGCCTGTAATTCATACCAATTTAGGTTTACACTAATAGCTTTCTAAAGACACGTTGATCGACGAAATCGGAAGAACCGTTTAGATTTTGGAAATTCGTTGCTGGGTGTTACTTGTATAATTTACCGTCAGATACTAAACTTTAAACATTTATTTCAAGTTTCTGCTAAAAATGGTTCAAATGGCTCTGAGCACTATGGGACTTAAATTCTGAGGTCATCAGTCTCCTACAACTTAGAACTACTAAAACCTAACTAACCTAAGGACTTCACACACATCCCTGCCCGAGGCAGGATTCGAACCTGCGACCGTAGCGGTCGCGTGGTTCCAGACTGTAGCGCCTAGAACCGCGCGGCCACTCCAGCCGGCGGTTTCTGCTACCAGTCACTTTTTATTTTAGCTTAATCTAACATAATGCAACGCGTTTCGAACATGTTTTGTTCATTTTCAAGCGTTTGTACATACATACATACATCGAGAAATGTTACTTAAAAATAAACAGTTTTAAACTAGATTAATCTAGAACACTTCGTTTTTTACTGTAGCTGCTGGTGTGGCAATTGGGGGGAAGGAGGGGAGCAGTGTATATCTAGAAATCGAAGTCAGTGATGTCTTATGCTGGTTTTCTTCTTTGTTGTTGACTATGTATACCACAGCCTGTATCGGATGCAGATAGATTTGCATTAGTTATGTGTTCAAGAATCTTAAAAGAAGGCTGTATACATGGAAGAAGCCTGGAGATACTGACAGGTTTCAGATAGATTATATAATGGTAAGACAGAGATTTAGGAACCAGGTTTTAAATTGTAAGACATTTCCAGGGGCAGATGTGGACTCTGACCACAATCTATTGGTTATGAACTGTAGATTAAAACTGAATAAACTGCAAAAAGGTGGGAATTTAAGGAGATGGGATCTAGATAAACTGACTAAACCAGAGGTTGTACAGAGTTTCAGGGAGAGCGTAAGGGAACAAATGGCAGGAATGGGGGAAAAAATACAGTAGAAGAAGAATGGGTAGCTTTGAGGGATGAAGTAGTGACGGCAGCAGAGGATCAAGTAGGTAAAAAGCCGAGGGCTAGTAGAAATCCTTGGGTAACAGAAGAAATATTGAATTTAATTGATGAAAGGAGAAAATATAAAAATGCAGTAAATGAAGCAGGCCGAAAGGAATACAAACGTCTCAAAAATGAGATCGACAGGAAGTGCAAAATGGCTAATCAGGGATGGCTAGAGGATAAATTTAAGGACGTAGAGGCTTATCTCACTAGGGGTAAGATAGATACAGCCTACAGGAAAATTAAAGAGACCTTTGGAGAAAAGAGAACCACTTGTATGAATATTAAGAGCTCAGATGGAAACCCAGTTCTAAGCAAAGAAGGGAAACCAGAAATGTGGAAGAAGTATATAGAGGGTCTATACAAGGGCGATTTACTTGAGGACAATATTATGGAAATGGAAGAGAATGTAGATGAAGATGAAATGGGAGATATGATACTGCGTGAAGAGTTTGAGAGAGCACTGAAAGACCTGAGTCGAAACAAGGCCCCGGGAGTAGACAACATTCAATTAGAACTACTGACGGCCTTGGGAGAGCCAGTCCTGACAAAACTCTACCATCTGGTGAGCAAGATGTACGACACAGGCGAAATACCCTCAGACTTCAAGAAGAATATAATAATTCCAATCCCAAAGAAAGCAGGTGTTGACAGATGTGAAAATTAACGAACTATCAGTTTAATAAGTCACGGCTGCAAAATACTAACGCGAATTCTTTACAGACGAATGGAAAAACAAGTAGAAGCCGATCTAGGGGAAGATCAGTTTGGATTCCGTAGAAATGTTGGAACACGTGAGGCAATACTGACCCTACGACTTATCTTAGAAGAAAGATTAAGGAAAGGCAAACCTACGTTTCTAGCATTTATAGACTTAGAGAAAGGTTTTGACAATGTTGACTAGAATACCCTCTTTCAAATTCTGAATGTGACAGGGGTAAAATATAGGGAGCGAAAGGCTATTTACAATTTGTATAGAAACTAAATGGCAGTTATAAGAGTTGAAGGGCGTTAAAGGGAAGCAGTGGTTGGGAAGGGAGTGAGACAGGGTTGTAGCCTCTCCCCGATGCTATTCAATCTGTATATTGAGCAAGCAGTGAAGGAAACAAAAGAAAAATTCGGAGTAGGTATTAAAATCCATGGAGAAGAAATAAAAACTTGGAGGTTCGCCGATGACATTGTAATTCCGTCAGAGACAGCAAAGGACTTGGAAGAGCAGTTGAATGGAATGGATAGTGTCTTGATTAAGGATATAAGATGAACATCAACAAAAGCAAAACAAGGATAATGGAATGTAGTCGAATTAAGTCGGGTGATGCTGAGGGAATTAGATTAGGATATGATACACTTAAAGTAGTAAAGCAGTTTTGCTATTTGGGGAGCAAAATAACTGATGATGCTCGAAGTAGGGAGGATATAAAATGTAGACTGGCAATGGCAAGGAAAGCGTTTCTGAAGAAGAGAACATTGTTAACATCGAGTATAGATTTAAGTGTCAGTAAGTCGTTTCTGAAAGTACTTGTATGGAGTGTAGCCATGTATGGAAGTGAAACATGGACGATAAATAGTTTAGACAAGAAGAGAATAGAAGCTTTCGAAATGTGGTGCTACAGAAGAATGCTGAAGATTAGATGGGTAGATCACATAACTAATGAGGAAGTGTTGAATAGGACTGGGGAGAAGAGAAGTTTGTGGCACAACTTGACTAGAAGAAGGGATCTGTTGGTAGAACATGTTCTGAGGCATCAAGGGATCACCAATTTAGTATTGGAGGGCAGCGTGGAGGGTAAAAATCGTAGAGGGAGACCAAGAGATGAATACACTCAACAGATTCAGAAGGATATAGGTTGCAGTAGGTACTGGGAGATGAAGAAGCTTGCACAGGATAGAGTAGCATGGAGAGCTGCAGCAAACAAGTCTCAGGACTGAAGACCACAACAACAATGTGCTACGAAAATAGTGTGAAAGGCTTTTATATGACAGTTGATCACCTACAGTTACACCCTCTTGCTGCTTCACTTGTATTACTGGTGTGATGGCGGAGCTGTTGATTGACATTACACTATTGCACATTATACAGGGTGTTACAAAAAGGTACGGCCAAACTTTCAGGAAACATTCCTCACACACAAAGAAAGAAAATATGTTATGTGGACATGTGTCCGGAAACGCTTACTTTCCATGTTAGAGCTCTTTTTATTACTTCTCTTCAAATCACATTAATCATGAAATGGAAACACACAGCAACAGAACCTACCAGCGTGACTTCAAACACTTTGTTACAGAAAATGTTCAAAATGTCCTCCGTTAGCGAGGATACATGCATCCACCCTCCGTCGCATGGAATCCCTGATGCGCTGATGCAGCCCTGGAGAATGGCGTATTGTATCACAGCCGTCCACAATACGAGCACCAAGAGTCTCTACATTTGGTACCGGGGTTGCGTAGACAAGAGCTTTCAAATGCCCCCATAAATGAAAGTCAAGAGGGTTGAGGTCAGGAGAGCGTGGAGGCCATGGAATTGGTCCGCCTCTACCAATCCATCGGTCACCGAATCTGTTGTTGAGAAGCGTACGAACACTTCGACTGAAATGTGCAGGAGCTCCATCGTGCATGAACCCGTTGTTGTGTCGTACTTGTAAAGGCACATGTTCTAGCAGCACAGATAGAGTATCCCGTATGAAATCATGATAACGTGCTCCATTGAGCGTAGGTTGACGACAAAACTAAAATGAGCTCTAACATGGAAATTAAGCGTTTCCGGACACATGTCAATATAACATCTTTTCTTTATTTGTGTGTGAGGAATTTTTCCTGAAGGTTTAGCCGTACCTTTTTGTAACACCCTGTATTTTTTCACAGAATGCCACTGCAGTGGCGCAAGTCGAGGAATCTGCAGCCTACACGGTCGCAGAACCGTCTGAGCCTCTGATTCAGACCCTCCACTCGGCTCTGTACCAAAGGTCCGCAATTGGTCCTGTCGACTATGCTGCAAATGGTCAGGAGGAGGATATTAGTGTTTAACGTCCCGTCGACAACGAGGTCATTAGAGACGGAGCGCAAGCTCGGGTGAGGGAAGGATGGGTAAGGAAATCGGCCGTGCCCTTTCAAAGGAACCATCCCGGCATTTTCCTGAAGCGATTTAGGGAATTCACGGAAAACCTAAATCAGGATGGCCGGAGACGGGATTGAACCGTCGTCCTCCCGAATGCGAGTCCAGTGTGCTAACCACTGCGCCACCTCGCTCGGTGCAAATGGTCAGCTCTGCTTTCATCTTACAAGCAAGACTCGCAGCCTTTACAACTTCTGTTAGCCGCTCGAAACCAGAGAGAATCTCCTCTGATCCAAAGTAAGCAGTACCCACATTCCTAAAATAGGAGTGCCTCCCTGCCCCTAGGCTTGCTGTGAGTTAGTTCCCGTGTAGCTGGAGCTATGCACCTGAGCATCGCTCCACCTCCAGCTGCAGCCGCTGTGCAGACGTCCTTGAATCCAATTTCGATCATGCTGTGAATTCATGTAAGCCGCAGCTACCGAATATTAGCCCCTAATAACTACGGTCAACTGAAAAAGATCACGACAGCAAACTACTAGCTATCATCAGTGAGTATAGTGTGTGTAATTTATAAATGAGGAACTGTCCAAGCAGCAGTTTGAGATTGCATCTATATAGGCCTCGTGTCGAAGCAGCAAGGACACAAAATCAGCTATATTTTAAAAAATGATTCCAAACTTATTCTGATAAATTCTATAGTTACGATGGTGTCGCATACAAATGTACCCAGCTAAATTTTATTGTTGACTGCTATGGTTTCTGGCGTCAAGCATAGTGTAGAGCAAGAATTTTCAATACATTATTACTAAGATCTAATATAAGACAATTCTGCAGAACAGTGTCAGAGTAACTTTAGAGGTAAGACAACTGAAACCCATCCTTGTCCTATGGAATTCCTCTGGTTGTGTTACGCTAAAAGGAAGTAACCCTTAGGGGTATCCTAGCACTGGTATTCGAACATGGTGTAGCACAGCGACAGTCATCTCCAGGGTGCACTACAGTTCAAACTAAGTTCGCGGGCTGTTGTGCTCGTCCTCGCTGTCTTAGGCTCCAGTAAGACTGAATGAGATCCTCTTGATATCGTAACATTACCGTCACATATCGTTAAGCGATATTGTTTCATTTTTCTTCCACTAATTCGTCATTATTTTATCGTTAGTAGGTACAATAGTTTTACATTTTTCTTACTTGTAAAGTGCACTCCCAGAGTTGTTGAGTAAGGTGGAAGAATAAACGGTCAGATTCGTACTTTACATGAGAGCTTTATACATTGTAATGAGAAGGTGCATATGACACCTAACGTAATTCGGCGGTTATGAGAATATTTGCCTATCAGTATGTAATGCAAAAAGAGATGACAGCCAATTGACTGTAATTAACACACTGTTCCTATACAATGCATGGCTTTGAGCAGAAGGTGGAACAGGCAACGAGAGTCGTTTTTAGTTTGAAAAGCCAGGCGGATAACAGCGTAGCGAAGGCGCGCTGCAGGGGTTACGACAGAAACCACTTAAAGGGGTGTGGGAGAAAGGTCAGAGACCCCAACCAGGTGACAGAGGCTGGAGGACCGTGTGTAGTGGCACATCTGCAAAAGGGACAGCGAAAAAGCTTTAGAAATCTGCATTTCGGAATTCCAACGTGATACGAACAAAAACCAATGGCACATGTTGATCACGTGTCCAGCGAGTGTGACACAAGTAAATGTCAATGTACTTTAGACGTCTAGAATGGGCACAAATCGTCCGATTGGTGGAAACGCACTAGGAAGGAGAAAAATACTGAAGTTTCGACGCAGTTTAATAGAAGAAACATTGCGATTCGTAGAGAGAGTTTCTATAGAATAGGAGGAATGCTCCAATTGGGCGAAAAAGGCCATGATGTGAAGAACGAATGAACCCAAGTGGGGGAGGAAGTTGTGAAGTGAGTAGGATAAGAGAGAAATTTTCACGGACTCTTCTCTGAACTGGCATCAAGTGCAGAACAAAGCGCTCAACGCTCTGTACGATACAGAGAAGAAATTTGTGTGGACAGTGCATTCACAGCGGCTCAAACCAGCTAGAGATTAGCTGTAGCAACTTTTAGCTCCAACTGTGAAGAAACGAACCAGCCAAATTAGTTAATTGCTCTTGCGAGAACTGAGAGGGCACTATAATATGCACGCTGCTCCAACCATGCACGCGTATATCGCCACATACTAAGACTAGGGCTGAGTACATGTTTTCTCGCATAAAGAGAAACATAGGAAAAGTTTCTGCTGGAAAGTTCAGCAAAGGCCAGATTAGTTTTATAGGAATTTCAGTGGGAGAGAGCGACCTTAGACAGCAGCTCGTCGTAGCTTAAGGTAAATACCGCATGCAGAGGTGTAAACTTTGTTGGTTCACCAGCTTGCGTCCACTGTAAATTCGAACGGCCTTGGGTAATCTTGGGCTCAAATCTGTCACATAACTAACGATCCACAGTAGACTTGATTGTCATCCTAAATAGTACCGAACTTTGAACTGGAATCGGACGATTTTCGTAGTACTGACCAACATCATAACGTGTGTGTAGGAGCAATTTTGTAAATATAATTCCAATTAAACTTTCGTATTATTGTGTTTAGGATTAATGTTCTTTCAGAGAGTTAATATTTAATAGTGTTGTGTATAGGATTACTTCACTTTTTGATGTTGGCGAGATGAATTATCCATTGCGCTGTTTTTATGTTGTCGAGCTGTTACTGTGTAAAAGCTGTAATTTTGCGCTAAAAATTTCCGACATTAAACTTGTCATTTCAACTTACACAGTTGTTCTCATTTATAGAATAAGCACCACCTTACAGTTGTAAGTAGGTACGATAGTTTTACATTTTTCTCACTTGTCCTGGAAATCAGCCGCGTGCTTGTTATCATGGGACTCTTAACTGATATGCCAATTAGGAGGTAGAAATGCGATTTTATGCAAAACACACCAAAATGTTTAAAACTGAATCTGCACTAGGTGTATAATGCGATCTTACAATGGCCCTGATATAAATTCTACGTGTGGTGGCTGCCGTCTCATACGATTTATCATTAAATTAATTAATCGAACTCCCCCTTACAAAAATAATAAGTGGTGATGGGAAAGGGTTCTGGGAAGTGTGAGTTTTCAACTGACAAATGCTGTCCTAAAAATTTACAATTACATTTATTTTCTTTAAACGGAACACAAAATCGTTCAGCCGCACGTGATAGCCGCGCGGTCAGTGTCGCCTTGCCACGGTTCGTGCGGCTCCCCCCGTCGGAGGTTCGAGTCCTCCCTTAGGCAAGGATGTGTGTGTTGTCCTTAGCGTAAGTTATTTTAAGTTACTTTAAGTAGTGTGTAAGCCTAGGGACCGATGACCTCAGCACCACCGTCACAAAATTGCTCATGAATTTGTGCAAGGAACACTCATGTACATTTACGTAAACCAAATGTATAAATAGTTAGAGGTATTGGCAAGAATTTAGTACAAACGACACTTAATGAAATCTAATGTGCTTCTATACTATGAGAAGGAGGAGCAAAGAGAACAAGTGAAATGTTCAATATCAATAAACGAGTGGATGATCTGATGCAGTACAACGATATCAGTTAAGGAAGCAAAGTGGTTCTACGCATACTTCCGCTGAGGAACCTCTATTCCAATTTTTGGCGGCTGAAAAAATCAACTTATATCCTACTGGCTGGGGCCGTGTATGTTATCGGACAGTGTGGCGCATGGCGTCTTGCTCATGACGGCTGCTACTCCAGTGGTCGGCTCCACTGCCTGGAGACCGATCGAAGCACGAGCGCGAAAAAAAGCGAACAGTTTGTCCGGGTGGCTGGACAAGGGAAACAGCGAATGAAACTACTCTGCTAGATGAGCGGCAAAGAATGCGACCAACTCTGTAAATTTTCTTTCGCGCCCAGAGAGCGACCGCTCCGCTTGTGCCAGAACTCGGCCTATTGTGGCCGACAAATAGAGCTTTCACCAATCATGGCCTTGCAACAATTGCGTCTAGACTCCCATTACCGTACTCCACAAACCTAGGTGCCAATACCAATCCTTCCCGTCAACTCCCGACGGTGACTGCAAAAGTGTGCTGACATAACAGACTAGCAGCCCACCACAGCTTTTGCCAGGACTTTGCTCTGGAAGTTTTCCGGCGACGGGTGCCAACTGATATGATACCTGGGGCTATCCTATCGGCGACGGTATCTCCGAAACGTCCCAAACAATAGCACATCCCCATCGCGCACATCTTGTGAATGACTTACTTCAGGGTAACAACATCGCTCGACTAGAGTGGCCAGCATGTTCTCCAGATATGAACCCTATCGACAATGCCTGGGATAGATTGAAACGGCTGTTTATGGACGACGTGATCCACCAACCTCTCTGAGGGATCTACGCCGAATCCCCGTTGTGGAGCGGGACAAACTGGACCAACAATACCTTGATGAACTTGCGGATAGTATGCCACGACGAATACAGGCATGCAGCAATGCAAGAGGACGTGCTACTGGGTAGTAAAAGTACCGATGTGTACAGCAGTCTGGACCACCACCTCTGAAGGTTTCGCTGTAAGGTGGTACAACATGCAATGTGTGGTTTTCATGAGAAATAAAAAGAGCGGAAATGATGTTTAAGTTGATCTCTATTCCAATTTTCTCTACAGGTTCTGGACCTCTCGGAACCGAGGTGATGCAAAAGTTTTTTTGATGTGTGTATATCGAGTATTGATCTTAAATTTTGTTGTAGTACTGGTAATCAGTAAGACTTCATAATAGTAATAATAAAGACTTCAGATTCAATACTCGTTAGTACATACACACCCAGCTGCAAGTTAACAACTTTAGAAACGCATGTGTACAGCAGTCGACTGAGCTGAGCGAGCGAACGAGGTGAGGCCTACCATCGTGATGTACGCGCCGCGGCCTGTACGAGGTGCATTCAAGTTCTAAGGTCTCTGATTTTTTTTCTCCGGACTGGAAAGAGATAGAAACACGCGCATTGCTTTAAAATGAGGCCGCGTTCATTGTCAATACGTCCCAGAGATGGCAGCACCGTACGGCAGATGGAATTTTACCGCCAGCGGCGAGAATGAAATCTGTTTTACATACTTAAAATGGCGACGTTTTCCTTACTTGAACAGCGAGCAATCATTCGTTTTCTTAATTTGCGTGGTGTGAAACCAATTGAAATTCATCGACAGTTGAAGGAGACATGTGGTGATGAAGTTACGGATGTGTCGAGAGTGCGTTCGTGGGTGCGACAGTTTAATGAAGGCAGAACATCGTGTGACAACAAACCGAAACAACCTTGGGCTCGCACAAGCCGGTCTGACGACACGATCGAGAAAGTGGACAGAATTGTTTTGGGGGATCGCCGAATGACTGTTGAACAGATCGCCTCCAGAGTTGGCATTTCTGTGGGTTCTATGCGCACAATCCTGCATGACGACCTGAAAATGCGAAAAGTGTCATCCAGGTGGGTGCCACGAATGCTGACGGACGACCACATGGCTGCCCGTGTGGCATGTTGCCAAGCAATGTTGACGCGCAACTACAGCATGAATGGGACTTTCTTTTCGTCGGTTGTGACAATGGATGAGACGTGGATGCCATTTTTCAATCCAGAAACAAAGCGCCAGTCAGCTCAATGGAAGCACACAGATTCACCGCCACCAAAAAAAATTTCGGGTAACCGCCAGTGCTGAAAAAATGATGGTGTCCATGTTCTGGGACAGCGAGGGCGTAATCCTTACCCATTGCGTTCCAAAGGGCACTACGGAAACAGGTGCATCCTACGAAAATGTTTTGAAGAACAAATTCCTTCCTGCACTGCAACAAAAACGTCCGGGAAGGGCTGCGCGTGTGCTGTTTCACCAAGACAATGCACCCGCACATCGAGCTAACGTTACACAACAGTTTCTTCGTGATAACAACTTTGAAGTGATTCCTTATGCTCCCTACTCACCTGACCTGGCTCCTAGTGACTTTTGGCTTTTTCCAACAATGAAAGACACTCTCCGTGGCCGCACATTCACCAGCCGTGCTGCTATTGCCTCAGCGATTTTCCAGTGGTCAAAACAGACTCCTAAAGAAGCCTTCGCCGCTGCCATGGAATCATGGCGTCAGCGTTGTGTTAAATGTGTACGTCTGCAGGGCGATTACGTCGAGAAGTAACGCCAGTTTCATCGATTTCGGGTGAGTAGTTAATTAGAAAAAAAATCGGAGGCCTTAGAACTTGAATGCACCTCGTATTTCTCGTGGGCCTCGCTATAAAAGCTCAGAGAGTAGCCTAAAGCTAAAACGAGCTCAGCAAGTCTAACTGTTTGCATGTATCGTCGCAACAGTCGTCGCAACAGTTGGCTTGCAATATCAGAGTGCTTCCTGAGATCGGAGAATGTTGTCGTGTCAAGGAGGTTGTTGTGCAGAAGAGTTGGAGCTATTTGCTTTATTTAGCCCTACAGCCGGTAACATATCTAATTTCAATCTTTCTTCCTTTCTCGCGAAGCTGTTCGTGTGCTTTTCAGTTTATAAGGCTTACCCGTACATCGTGGCATAGTAACGATTGGATCTCTATAAAGCCAATAGATCGGAGAAACTAATTGGGTGGGTCCTTTGTCCCAGAGCATGATCTGCTACTGCACCGAAAGTATTAATTTGTTTTTACTATTAACATGTTTGCTCATTAATTTTGGAAAAAGCGTTAGGAATTTGAGCATTTCAAATTGAATCGCCGTTCTCACGCTGTCATTGTGGCTTTCATCTAAGGTCCATCGTCCGCTAGCTGCGAGTTTGCATACCATGTCGAATCACAAGAATGACGTCCTAATTTGCAGGCAGGGTGCGTAGTACAACCACGAGAATGTTCGGGCTGTCATCGCTCCCTAGGCCACAACTCTCGGTATGGGTCCAGAGTCTCTAGAACGCAGACAGGTTGGTTGCAGGCAACCAACAAATGGCCATCGCTGGCAGCGAATTAGAGCCATTTCAGCGCGTAGTTAAAGCAAACCTGATTTGCACCCTCACAGTAATCCTACTAATGCCGCTGCTTTGCGAATGGTGCGAAATGTGAATAGGCACTGTCTTTCCGCCTACGAACTCTCGTTTATATGGCAGAACTCCTTCTCGGTTTTTCATACACAGGGTGATCCATTGATAGTGACCGGGCCAAATATCTCACGAAATAAGCGTCAAACGAAAAAACTACAAAGAACGAATCTCGTCTAGCTTGAAGGGGGACACCAGACTACGCTATGGTTGGTCCGTTAGATGGCGCTGCCATAGGTCAAACGGATATCACCTGCATTTTTTAAATAGGAACCCCCATTTTTATTACATATTCGTGTAGTAAGTAAAGAAATATGAATCTATTAATTGGACCTTTCTTTTGCTTTGTGACAGATGGCGCTGTAATAGTCACAAACGTATAAGTACGTGGTAACACGTAATATTCCGCCAGTGCGGACGGTATTTCCTTCGTGATACATTACCCGTGTTAAAATGGACCGTTTACCAATTGCGGAAAAGGTCGATATCCGGTTGATGTATGGCTATTGTGATCAAAATTCCCAACGGGCATGTGCTATGTATGCTTCTCGGTATCCTTGACGACATCATCCAAGTGTCCGGACCGTTCGCCGTATAGTTACGTTATTTAAGGAAATAGGAAGTGTTCAGCCACATGTGAAACGTCAACCACGACCTGCAACAAATGATGATGCCCAAGCAGGTGTTTTAGCTGCTGTCGCGGCTAATCCGCACATCAGACGCGCGAGAATCGGGAATCTCAAAACGTCGGTGTTGAGAATGCTACATCAACATCGATTGCACCCGTACCATATTTCTATGCACTAGCAATTGCATGGCGACGACTTTGAACGTCGTGTACAGTTCTGCCACTCGGCACAAGAGAAATTACGGGTCGATGACAGATTTTTTGCACGCGTTCTATTTAGCGACGAAGCGTCATTCACCAACAGCGGTAATGTAAACCGGCATAATATGCACTATTGGGCAACGGAAAATCCACGACGGCTACGACAAGTGGAACATCAGCGACCTTGGCGGGTTTATGTATGGTGCGACATTATGGGAGGAAGGATAATTGGCCCCCATTATATCGATGGCAATCTAAATAGTGCAATGTATGCTGATTTCCTATGTAATGTTCTACCGATGTTACTACAAGATGTTTCACTTCAGGACAGAATGACGATGTACTTGCAACATGAGCCGGCCGGAGTGGCCGTGCGGTTCTGGGCGCTACAGTCAGGAACCGAGCGACCTCTACGGTCGCAGGTACGAATCCTGCCTCGGGCATGGATGTGTGTGATGTCCTTAGGTTAGTTTAATTAGTTCTAAGTTCTAGGCGACTGACGACCTCAGAATTTAAGTCGCATAGTGCTCAGAGCCATTTGAACCAACTTGCAACATGATGGATGTCCGGCACATAGCTCACGTGCGGTTGAAGCGGTATTGACCAGCATATTTCATGACAGGTGGATTGGTCGTCGAAGCACCATACCATGGACCGCACGTTCGCCGAATGTGACGTCCCCGGATTTCTTTCTGTGGGGAAAGTTGAAGGATATTTGCTATCGTGATCCACCGACAACGCCCCCGTCCGCCGCTCGTGGTCTCGCGGTAGCGTTCTCGCTTCCCGAGCACGGGGTCCCGGGTTCGATTCCCGGCGGGGTCAGGGATTTTCACCTGCCTCGAGATGACTGGGTGTTTGTGTTGTCCTCATCATTTCATCATCATCATCCAGGAAAGTGGCGAAATTGGACTGAGCAAAGATTGGGTAATTGTACGGGCGCTGATAACCACGCAGTTGAGCGCCCCACAAACCAAACATCATCATCATCACCGACAACGCCTGACAACATGCGTCAGCGCATTGTCAATGCATGTGCGAACATTACGGAAGGCGAACTATTCGTTGCTGAGAGGAATGTCGTTGTACGTATTGCCAAATGCATTGAGGTTGACGGACATCATTTTGAGCATTTTTTGATTGAATGTGGTATTTACAGGTAATCACGCTGTAATAGCATGCGTTCTCAGAAATGATAAGTTCACAAAGGTACATGTATCACATTGGAACAACCGAAATAAAGTGTTCAAACGTACCTACGTTCTGTATTTTAATTTAAAAAACCTACCTGTTACCAACTGTTCGTCTAAAATTGTAGCCATATGTTTGTGACTATTACAGTGCCATCTGTCACAAAGCGAAAAAAGTGGTCCAACTATAAAATTCATATTTCTTTAGGTACTACACGAATATGTAATAAAAAATGGGGGTTCCTATTTAAAGAAACGCAGTTGATATCCGTTTGACCTATGGCAGCGCCATCTAGCGGGCCAACCATAGCGTAGTCTGGTGTCCCCCTTCAAGCTAGACAAGTTTCGTTCTTTGTAGTTTTTTCGTTTGTCGCTTATTTTGTGAGACATTTGGTCCGGTCACTATCAATGGACCACCCTGTATTTTCTGTCAATGTATTTTCAAAGACAAAAATAGTGTATAAATATAAACCTGTTATCAGATGTTTGTTAATTCTGAAATAATTTTTAGTAGTAGAACCTGGGCTTAATGCGCTTACAAATCTTTCAGATTCGAACAAAAGAACTGTGCATACGATGAAAGTTTCTATTTTGTATCAAACTGTAGGAGTTTCACTTACCTGCTTTGGATTAAGTGCCCAGGACCACTCGAAAATATACAACAGTAGAAACCTATTATACAATTAAATGAAGCATTGAACAATGTTATAGATAAATCCATTTTTAAAATGCGTGTAATGAAAATTTTTGTACACTGGTCATACTATAGGGGGATTCGAAAGTAACTGTACATACTTCGTGGGTGTAATGAATGTATCAAAATAAGGCTAAAATGTTAAATAAAGTTTTGACGGCAACTGCTTTATTTCCGAGATATGCTGCATAGTGTCATTTGTGGTACGCATTACACCACTGGACAACACAGGCTTTTAGCGAGTCGTGTTCGCCTGTATATCGGTTAGTATTGATTTGTCGACGGTGCCCCTGCTCATTTCTGTAGGAAGGTAAGAAAGTATCTCAAAGTTGCTTATCCCGGCAAGTGGGCGGGTCCTGCAGGAGCAGTTGCTTGGCCCGCCAGATCTCCGGATCATCTCCTGGACTTCTCCTATTGACACCGTCTCTAGGAGCTCATGCGTGCTGTTCCAATTGAGAATATAGCACAATTACGGTAGCGAACTGAAAATAGTTTTGGGACTGTGCAGACTAAAACGAACGGAGCCTGCAACATTCTGAGTGCGTAAGAAGTCGAACACGTCAATGTCTTCGTCTACATGGACATTATTTTGAACTTGTCCTGGGGTAAACGTATAGAACGTAGTTGAGTTGAATTTCGAACCCTTTCGTGTCGTTGCTTTCTGAGAAAAATTAACTTACTGTTGAATGAGTTTTTCACTCTGCAGTGGAGTGTGCGCTGATATGAAACTTCCTGGCAGATTAACACTGTGTACCGGACCGAGACTCGAACTCGGGACCTTTGCCTTTCGCGGACAAGTTTAGAAGGTAGGAGACGAGATACTGGCAGAAGTAAAGCTGTGAGGACGGGGTGTGAGTCGTGCTTGGGTAGCTCAGTTGGTAGAGCACTTGCCCGCGAAAGGCAAAGGTCCCGAGTTCGAGTCTCGGTCCGGCACACAGTTTTAATCTGCCAGGAAGTAACTTACTCTTGTTTGTATTGCACTTGTGGTCCATACTCTACTGCAAAACTGTGAAATAAGGCAATTTCAGACAAAACTTTGTTTATCGTTTTATTTTTACTGTGATGGAAACATTGTACCCAAGGAATGTATACCGTTGCTTTTGAATCGTCCTGTATACAGTACTATATTCCACGAAAATATTTAAAAATTTTACTAGGTGACAACCTTGCTGCCAAGGCACTATGCATTGTTATGTTAATTGTGCATATTGTAATGTAAAGCTACTCTATAGAAAACATTAGCTTACTGTATACTATTTAGCCAACCCATGAAACAATATGTTACTTTAACAATAGGTCAAACTCATTAGTGAGCATTGGCTTAAGCACCAGCAAACTTTCAAACTTGATTTTATCTAACTTTTCATCGTAAGTATTGTCCAGATAATTGGTTTCTCAAGTTTTGTTACCCCTTTAAGATTTTTCTATTTTTTCTATATCCCATATTACGTGTTAGCGGTTTTGTTCAAGGTGGACACTCAAAGCAGAATTATGACTGAAGTTAATACACTCACTGAATCTAATCTAGTTTTCTTCATGTTTCTCCCATTTAAATTTGGACACATTGATCACAATCAATTTTATATGAGACCACCTCTTCACATATATACTTCTTATCTTTATAATATCTTACTTTTCCGTGCATTATTTGTGTGAAAAACTTTTTTCACATTGTTGCTTTTATAACACTGTCCTGTCATAAATGATAGAGTGAAACAATCAGTCGTCCTTTTTTAGATATTTTTTTACACAAATCCAGATTTCGGCTAGTAGCTAGCCATTCTCAATGCACGTAAGTCCCTGTTGTTCGGGCGTCAGTCACATTTCTTTGAATACTATAATTACAACCCACGTAAGAGTCGTTGAGTGCACCCACTTTCCGAATGGAGGGTCACCTGACTGTCCTGTCTTTTCTCAGATTCTACCTAAATGCTACAAATTTTCAAACTTCGGTTTTTTACCTTGTTTGTAATATACTGCAATGTAATGTGTATTGCCTGTTCACCTGTCTTCATTCCAACCTCGCTCTTGTATTATTCATTCCACTACAACAGGGTACTCTTTGAAACTGGTCTCATTAGATACAGGTAATCTTATCGCTCTGCTGATGACAACATGAAAGTGGGCGAGATTTATCTGATCGGGCGAGATAAAGCGCTGCTGGCAGAGTGGAAGTTCACAGGAGCGGAGACACATTCGGGAAGTCCAGTAACAGCGCCAATGACGAAGACAGTGGCTTAGCGTAGCTGGCGATGATATGCTTGAGGTGGCTGCCAAAAGCTGTGTGAAGTCATGTGGTCATTATCATAGATCCCCTTGCATGGAAGGAGGTCTTGTGACGCAGTTACCACCACTTGTGACTGAGCCGCTAAAAAACCCCTACAATGTTATCCGGTGAAAGCAGACGACATGCTTTGTTGCAGCTTCATAATTTTTCGCAATTCTGACTGTGTTAAACTGACGCTTCAGTGTTCATCTTCGGCATGTTGCTGTCGGAGGTGTCACAAATTCAGCTAACTAAAAAATCCGTTCAAATGGCACATTTATTCACGTACGTGGCAGCACTGAAAAGTAATGCCCCCGAAATTATTGTGTCAAAACTCTTAAAACGTTTTGAATAAAACAAACTTTATTGACGTTCTACTTCTCTATTATTCATGTCTGCGTATTTTAGTCAGCGCGGCGATGAACATATTTGTCTCAATGAAAGACGATTTTGTTGATACTGTCACTGTAGAACGTTTGACTTGGTTGACTGAGCTACAACCCCTCCACTGCTTGCACCGCCTCGTCATTATGGAAGTGAATTGCTCGAAGGTAATCTTTAATTTTTCGAAACAGATGCCAGTCGAATGGGGTCAAGTCGGGACTGTACGGAGGATGATACATTGAAGCGCCAAAGGATGATGATGATGATGATGATGATGTTTGGTTTGTGGGGCGCTCAACTGCGTGGTTATCAGCGCCCGTACAATTACCCAATCTTTGCTCAGTCCAATTTCGCCACTTTCCTGGATGATGATGAAATGATGAGGACAACACAAACACCCAGTCATCTCGAGGCAGGTGAAAATCCCTGACCCCGCCGGGAATCGAACCCGGCGCCAAAGGAACTGGTAAAGACATGTGTATTCAAATACAGAGATATGTAAACAGGCAGAGTACGGCGCTGCGGTCGGCAACGCCTGTATAAAACAAGTGTCTGCTGCTACAATGGCAGTGAGGCGCCCCGCTTAAACCGCAGGACAGCCCAGGTACTTTAAATTGTGGAAAGAGGCCAAAATAAGGGGCTGTCAGTTACACTCGAACATACAACTTTGTTATTTAATCACACATTACAAGAGCCCAAAAAAAATTTTTTTTAAACACACAGGTTTAATCTTTGGGACTTAATTACCAGCTAAAAGCCACTTTAATTAAAAAACGGCTGAAGGCCAATAACTTAAAACGCAAGCATAATCAGAAACTTAAAAGGCAAGCCTTATCTTACAACAGTTCTTCAGTTAGGCTGAAGGCCCAAAGAATTAGAGACACTTCAAGAGCATACAAGCTAAATTCAAATCGGCTGAAGGCCTAACACTTAAAACTCCATAACATTAATTTTTTTTAAATACCAAAGGCCTTACGTGAAACAGCTCTTTGAACTAGGCTGAAGGCCTTAAGAACAAAACAGCTCAAACTCAAAATCGGCTGAAGGCCCAACACTTAAAATTTAACGACATTACAATTTTTAAAATGCCAAAGGTCTTATGCGAAACAGTTTTTCAAAATAGACTGAAGGCCTAAAGAATCTTACGCCTTAAGGGAGAAACAACTTTAATTTTTAAAAAATGGGCTAGAAGCCATACAAGTATAAACAACAAGAACAAATAAAAAAAGTCAGTACACCCAAGAGCGCTCAGACGTTCGAGGGAAGACCTGCAATTCCAACACTAACGCTCGCTTAGGTGAGACAGGCAGTCGGTCCAACCATTCACGATCCGATGACAGCCCAACCAACCGACAGTCAACGGACCCACCGACAGGATAAATTCCACCTCACCCGACCAGGTCACAACACGGAGTTCAAAGGAGCAACATAGGAGATGTTGGCACCCACAACCAATCATACATGGAGCTGCCAAACTAAACACCGTGTTGGACAGCAACAACACGATGAGGAAGCGACACTGCCTGAGATTTGCGTCAACGGCCAGGGCAGGTAACGTAACCGGAACGTTAACAGCCACAAGGCAGAATATTCCGCTGGTGCACTTCAATTTAAATAACCAAATACAGTGAAACTCCACAGGAGGGTGGCTAGAATTTTCCAACTTGAAACCACGTTGTTGCTCGCGGGAATATCCCAACGGCGGACAACGAACTCCAAACGACAAAATGTGAACAGTCTTGACTTGCTGGTAGATTAAATCAAAACTCAACGTTCATGTCCAGGGTTGGTGAGATACGGGCCTTGTAGCAATGGGAACAGCCGCATACACTCCGACACGCGTGGAGACCGCCAGCGCCGATGTGGCCGAGCGGTTCTAGGCGCTTCAGTCTGGAACCGCGCTACCGCTACGGTCGCAGGTTCGAATCCTACCTCGGGCATGGATGTGTGTGTTGTCCTTAGGTTAGTTAGGTTTCAATAGTTCTAAGTCTAGGGGACTGATGACCTAAGATATTAAGTCCCATAGTGCTCAGAGCCATTTGAACCATTTTGAGATCTCCAGCGGCCCCAGTCAACTACAGCCCGCGGAGAATTCCCTGATGCTCCACGCCAACCGACCGACTCCCAGGCCCGGAAACGGTGAAAGGACCAAGTATACGTCGGCCGACAAGACGACCAACCGAACGACCAACCAACGGTCGTCACGCTCCAATCTCCATCCGTGGGACAGTTCAAGTGTGTCGCCAGCGGTCGGCGAGCACTGTCGGCGCCTCATCGGCTATCCGTCCCCCGAGTTCACTACTGCTGCGTCCCGACTTCACTGCTGGTCCGTCCCGAACTGACTGACTAGTCAGACACATGACGACCCGGAAATACTATCGGTCGCTCCAGAGATGGTACGAGACAGTGCGCTTATTGATATGCGCTGCAGCTGCCGCTCACTGGCAAGCAAGGCAGGAAGTTAGTGACGCCACTAAATGGAATAACAAAACGAGGCGGCAGTACAATAATAGAAGATGAAAAACAATAAATCGCATGAACACGAGCCGTGCAACATGGCTCTGGCAGGTTATCGAGATTCAAGTGAGTCTGAATGTGGTGTTACAGTCGGTGCACGAGGGAGCATCTCCGAAGTAGCGATGAAGTGGGGATTTTCCCATACGAGCATTTCACGAGTGTACCGTGAACATGTAAGTAGGCTGTTTATGTTTTCTTTATATAAGTAGGCTGTTTAGGTTCTTATATTGGTAACGCCGCCGCCACGTAGCGCTCTCTGTATGAAAATCACTGGCTGTGCTGTGTGCAGCCTGTGGCTAGTTTGCATTGTTGTCTGCCATTGTTGTCATGAACTGCTATAGCTGGATGTGAACAGCGCGTAGCGTTGCGCAGTTGGAGGTGAGCCGCCAGCAGTGGTGGATGTGGGGAGAGAGATGGCGGAGTTTTGATAATTTGTAATACTGGATGTCAATTATGAATATTAAGGTAAATACATTGTTTGTTCTCTATTAATATCTTTCATTTGCTAACTATCCCTATCAGTAGTTAGTGCCTTCAGTAGTTTGAATCTTTTATTTAGCTGGCAGTAGTGGCGCTCGCTGTATTGCAGTAGTTCGAGTAATGAAGATTTTTGTGAGGTAAGTGATTTCTGAAAGGTATAGTTTAATGTTACTCAGGGCCATTCTTTTGCAGGGATTTTTGATAGTCAGATTGCGTTGCGCTAAAAATATTGTGTGTCAGGTTAAGCACAGTCCTGTATAAATTGTTCTAAGGGGACGTTTCAAACATCAGGAATCCGGTAAAACATCTCCGACATCGCCGTGGCCGGAAGAAGGTCGTGCAAGAACGGGACCAACGACGAGTGAAGAGAATCGTTCAACGTTACAGAAGTGCAACTCTTCCACAAATTGCGGCAGATTTCAGTGCCGGGCCATCAACAAGTGTCAGCGTGCGAAACATTCTACGAAAGGTCATTGGATTTAGGAGACAATGGCCCAATCGGGTGTTCCCTTGACGACTGCACGACACAAAGCTTTACGCCTCGCCCGGGCTCGTCGACACCGACTTTGGACTGTTCGTGACTGGTAACATGTTGCCTGGTCGGACGAGTTTCGCTTCAAATTGTACCAAGCAGATGGACGTGTGTGGGTATGGAGACAATGTTAGGAACCCATGGACCCTGCATGTCAGCAAGGGACTATTCAGGCTGGTGGAAGCTCTGTAGTTGTGTGAGGCGTGTGGAGTTGGAGTGATATGGGACCTCTGATACATCTAGATACGACTCTGACAGGTGACACGTACGTAAGCATCCTGTCTAATCACCAGCATCCATTCATGTTCATTGTGCACTCCGACGAATGTCGGTAATTCCAGCAGGACAATGAGACGACCCACACGTCCAGAATTACTACAGAGTGGCTCCAGGAACACTTCTAGGTTTAAAGTTCCGCTGGCCATCAAACTCCCCATACATGAACATTATTGAGCATATCTGGGATGCCTTGCAACGTGCTATTCAGAAGAGATATCCACCCCCTCTCACTCTTACGAATTTAAGGACGGCCATGCAGGATTATGTTGTGCTTTCCCTCCAGCACTACTTCTGAGATTAGTCGAGTCCATGCCACGTCGTGTTGTGGCACTTCTGAGTGCTCGCTGGGGCCCTACACGATATTAGGTAAGTGTGCCAGTTACTTTAGCTCTTCAGTGTAGATGACAGTGAACCCAAGGCGACGGATTGCTGCGGATGTCGCAGCCCTCGTATGTGGTCTGGAATTGTCACGCTGAAGAAGTGGGTGTGCCAGATGTGGACCAACTCTGCGAATTCGTGCTTTCAGTTTTCCGAGGGCCTCGCAGTACGCCGACATAATTACGTTACACACTACCAAGTTACACACTACAATTAGGAGTCCGCTTGCAGGAGAGGGTTGCAACTTGTGTCAACGAAGAGGGGAAGGCGACCGAGTGATATTCATGACATATATCTCAACCGATCTTCAGAAAACAATGAAAATGCGGAGGCATTACTTTTCATCACGCACTCGTAAACAAGCAGACTTCCAAATTTTCTTTTGTATGAGACCGCATGACAGATGGATCCCATTCGAAATTCTGTATCCTAATATTTTACAGTTCTTGTATTTTTCGCACTATCTTTCTTGATGGTGTCAATACTTGTACATTTCGTGATATATTCTTTATTTTCGAACATTTGGAAGTGCCGCGAATAACTGTACTTAAACTCGTCCTATATCGTAATTTGCAGGCATAATTTATAGTTTTTAGATACTTTACAGTGACCTCGTTCACGAAACAATCGTTCCATAATTTCATTGTATGTTTGCATGAAAAACGTATATTTTTGAGAATTTTCGGACGTTTGCAAACTTTTTATACGAGAATTTCTAATTTCTGAGTGCGTAACTTATTTTGTCGTAAATCAATGTTTGTAACTTGCAGTTACTGTAAATAACATATGATGACACATTAGTTTTCTGTTTTAACAGAAGTGTATATTGTCAGAATATACGTCAACGGTATTGTTGAACTTGTTAGTGACCTCAATCCCAAAAACGTTTTAATGTTGTGGAAGTGGATCATTTCTAAACGGGCACTGGTAATATTTGTAGCGTATCTGGCCCACAAAGGATCGGAAAGAATAGTTTAAAGTTCTTTATTCACCCTCCTGTAAAATACTGCACCAAGCACAATGCAGCCCCACTCTGTATACACGAAATGAGTTAGTTGCTGTTCCTGGGCAGCTGGAAATCGCTTTGAGCTCTGCTGCGAGTTACTGAGTTGGGAGATCTTCTGAGTGTCGTGTACCAGAGTGCACGAGTTCCCCAATCATAAATTAGTGGTCGGAGGAGACTTTAATAATCCTACGGACAGTTGGGATAATTAGACGTTTCTTAGCGGTGGGCGTGGCAAGAGATCCAGCGGACAATTATTAAGTGCCTTCTCTGAAAACTACCTAAAACAGACAGTTCTGAATCCTACTCGTAATGGATATACAGTATATTATGTGTAAAGGCGTCAAATAGGCATGATCTCTTTGAGGGTGTCCGCACTGAAACTGGTGTCGGAGACCGAGAAACTGTTGTAGCAGCAATGATTACTGAAGCACAAAGGACAGAGAAAACATGTGGAAATATGTGTTCAGGAAGCTAGATTAAGAGGCAGTAGTGACTTATCTCAATGAACCACTGTCAGCTTCGAACTCAGAACAAGAGCACTTGCAGAAACTATGGCTCAAGTTTTATTTCATTTTATTCAGTCCGGAACCGCGCTGCTGCTACGGTCGCAGGTTCGAATCCTGCCTCGGCCATGGAAGTGTGTGATGTCCTTAGGTTAGTTAGGTTTAAGTAGTTCTAAGTCTAGGGGACTGATCACCTCAGATATTAAGTCCCGTAGTGCTTAGAGCCATTTGAACCTTTTTTTTAATTTTATTTACACGTCAAGCTCCGTAGGACCAAATTGAGGAGCAAATCTCCAAGGTCATGGAAAGTGTCAGCACATAAAATTACAACGTAAAAGTAATAACAGATAAAAATAAAAGCTCATGAATCCGAAAAAAGTCAGTCCATGAGTTTAAGTAAACGCAATCAACAATACAACAAGAATCAGCTTAATTTTTCAAGGAACTCCTCGACAGAATAGGAGGAGTGACCCACGAGGAAACTCTTCAGTTTCGACTTGAAAGCGCACGGATCACTGCTAAGATTTTTGAATTCGAGTAGTAGCTTACTGAAAATGGGTGCAGCATATACTTCACACCTTTCTGAACAAAACTGAAGGAAACCCAATCCATATGCAGGTTTGAATTCTGCCGAGTATTAACTGAGTGAAAGCTGCTTTTTCGTGGGACTAAGCTAATATTGTTAACAAGAAATGACGGTAAGGAATATATATATTGAGAAGCCAATGTCAAAATACCCAGACTCGTGAAGAGAGGTCAACAAGAGGTTCGTGAACTTACACCACTTATTGCCCAACCGCCCGTTTCTGAGCCAAAAATATCCTTTTAGAATGGGAAAGAGTTACCCCAAAATATAACACCATACGACATAAGAGAATGAAAATAAGCAAAGTATATTAATTTTCGTGTCGAGCGATCACTCACTTCAGATACCGTTCGAATAGTAAAAATGGCAGCATTAAGTCTTAGAACAAGCTCCTGAACGTGGGCTTTCCACGGCAGCTTACTATCTATCTGAACACCTAGAAATTTGAACTGTTCAGTTTCATTATCATATGCCCATTTTGTAAAATTAAAACGTCAGGCTTTGTTGAATTGTGTGTTAGAAACTGTAAAAACTGAGTCTTACTGTGATTTAGCGTTAGTTTATTTTTTACAAGCCATGAAATTAAATCATGAACTGCACTATTTGAAACCGAGCCAAAGTTGCCACAACATTCTTTACGACCAAGGTAGTATCATCAGCAAACAGAAATATTTTAGAGTTACCCCTAATACTAGAGGGCATATCATTTATGTAAAGAAGGGAGTAGCCCCAACATTATACCTTTCTTTATAAAGCGGCTTTACTACTGAGTACTTTAATCGCTCAGGAAACTGACAATTCCTAAAGGAAAAATTACAAATATGGCTAAATACAGGGCTAACATGTGCAGCACAGTGCTTTAATATTCTGCTAGGCACTCCACTATAGCCACGAGAGTCCTTAGTCTTCAGTGATTTAATTATTGACTCAATCTCCCTCTTGTCTGTATCACAGAGGACTATTTCAGACATCAATCTCGGAAAGCCATTTGCCAAGAAAGTTATATGATTCCGTGTATAAACTAAATTTTTATTTAATTCACCAGTAATGCTCCGAAAATGAACGTAAACGCTGAACATATATCTGATTTATCAGTAACAGAAGTATTTTTACCGCGAACTGACTTTATATCGTCGATCTTGTGCTGCTGACCAGACAGTTCCTCGACAACTGACCATATGGTTTTAATTTTATCCTGTGAATTAGCTATTCTATTTGCATACCAAATACTCTTTGCCTTCCTAATAACATTTTAAGCACTTCACAATATGTTTGTAATGGGCTACTGTAGCTTGATTGTGACTACTTGTCCTGAAACGTAGTTGGCTGTGTACTGGATAGATATCTGTCTAGCAGAACAGTTCGTGATTGAATGGACGCTCCAGGATATACGTACACTGTAAAGAAACTTACAAAAAAACAGAGACTACTGCATAATAGATGCAAAACAAGCGAGATGCAATACATGCAAGCTATAGATAGATGCTGAATGAAACGAGTGTAACTATCAAGAGAGTAATTCTTGAAGCATTCAGTGACGAACGCAGGAGAATATTATAGAAAGATCTTTTACAAAACCAGAAGAAATTCTGGTCGTATGCAAAGGTTGTTAGTGGCACCGAAGTTAGTGACCAACAATTTTTGACGAGAGAGGAAGCGAAAGTGAGGATGGCAAAGCAAAAGCAGAAATGCTTAACGCGTTTTCAAATATTCCTTTACAAAGGAAAACCCTTCAGTATAACCTCTACTTTCCGGACTACTTCAAAGATTAGTGAAATACACTGAAGAGCCAAAGAAACTGGTAGATCTACCTAATGTCGTGTAGGGCCCCGCGAGCACACACAACTGCCGCAACACGACGTGGCATGGATTCGACTAATGTCTGAAGTAGTGCTCAAGGGAAAGGACACCATGAATCCTATGGGGCTGTGCATAAATCCATAACAGTACGCGGGGACTGGAGATCTCTTCTGAACAGCGCGTTACAAAGCGTCCCAGATATGCTCATTAATGTTCATGTCTGGGTAGCTTGGTGGCCAGCGGACGTGTTTAAACTCACAAGACTGTTCCTGCAGCCCTCTGTAGCAATTCTGGACGTTTGGGGTGTCGCATTTTCCTGCTGGAATTGCCCAAGTCCGGCGGAATGCGCAATGAATATGAATGGATGCAGGTGATCAGACAGGATGCTTAGGAAACATGTCACCTGTGAGAGGAGTATCTGGATGTATCAGGGGTCCCATATCACTCCAACTGCACACG
The DNA here is from genome assembly GCF_023864275.1 of Schistocerca cancellata. Lineage (NCBI taxonomy): Eukaryota > Metazoa > Arthropoda > Insecta > Orthoptera > Acrididae > Schistocerca > Schistocerca cancellata. The sequence goes on from NC_064631.1 coordinate 174,239,739, forward strand.
CCCCACACCATTACAGAGCCTCCAGCAGACTGAACAGTCCCCTTCTGACAAGTAGGGCCCATGAATTCATGAGGTTGTCTCCATACTCGTACACATCCATCAGCTCGATACAATTTGAAACGAGACTCGTCAGACCAGGCAACAAGTTCACAATCATCAACAGTCCAATGTCGGTGTTGACGGGCCGAGGTGAGGTGTAAAGCGATGCGTCGCGAAGCCATCAAGGGTGCATGAGTGTGCCTACGGCTCCGGAAGCCCATATCAGTGATGTTTCGTTGAATGCTTTGCACGCTGACACTTGTTGATGGTTCAGCACTGAAATTTGCAGCAATTTTCGGAAGGGTTGCACGTCTGTAACGTTGAACGATTCTCTTCAGTCATCGTTGGTCCCGTTCTTGCAGGATCTTTTTCCGGCCGCAGCGACATCGGAGATTTGATGTTTTACCGGATTCCTGATATTCACGGTACACGTGAAATTGTCGTACGATAAAATGTCCATTTCATCGCTACCTTGGAAATGCTGTGTCCCATTGCTCGTGCACCAACTATAACACCACGTTCAGACTCACTTAAATCTTGATAACCTGCCAGTGTAGCAGCAGTAACCGATCTAACAACTGCACGAGACATATTGTTGTCTTATATAGGCCTTGCTGTCCGCAGCGCCGTATACTGCCTGTTTACATATTTCTGTATTTGAATATGCATACCTATACCAGTTTCTTTGCGGCTTCAGTGTAGATATACTGTTTGAGACTTTTCCGACATGGTAACTGCTTCATTGGTTTACGGGCGCTGCGTCGGATAATGTTGTGGAAGCTGCACAGTATTTCAACGACACAGCTGCACGTTATCTACAGATGTTCACTGACGTATTACTGCTGCGGCTGGGCAATATATAAGTTGACTTGCTAGAAAAGCGCAGGTCGACTGCTATATCACCATTTATGGCCGTCCTATCACCCTCACCCCCACCCTTAACTACCTTGTCGTCACCCTTGACCGTCGCCTCTCCTGGACCCCCAATCTCCGGACAATCCGAGCCAAGGCACGCTCCCGCCTCCGCCTCCTCAAGCTCCTTTCTGGCCGTACATGGGGTCTGGACCCCTCCACCATCTATTGTGAGGAGCGGTGTCAAAAGCCTTCTTGAAATCTAAAAATATGGAACCTATTTGACATCCCCTTTTAATAGCACACGCTACTTCACGAGGATTCGAAGCTAGTTGTGTTTCACAAGAACGATATTTTCTGAATCCATGTTGGCTGTTTGTCAATAAATCGTTTTCTTCGAGGCAAATCGTAATGTTCGAACACAGAATATACTTCAAAATCCTGCTACAAATCGACGTTAGCGGTATGGGTCTGTAATTAAGTGGATAACTTGTATTTCCTTTATTGGGTATTGGTGTAAGTTGTGCAACTTTCTAGTCTTTAGGTACGGATCTTTCGACGAGCGAGCTGTTGTATATGACTACTAAGAATGGAACTCTTCAGGCTTTCCCGGCGAGATCTTGACATGTGGAATAATCACGTCTACTGCCGGATGTTTGTGTCGCTCTGGCACAATATTTCGGCCACGTAACTCGTTGCCTTCTTCAGGTGCTACCTCGTCTTCGTTGGTGATGGAATTATGGAAAACTGTGTTCAATGTAACATAGATTGCTGGCTCCTAATACTCGAAGAGAATTTAAGTACTCAACAAAATAAACGAAATAAAGGAACTGGCATCTATCGCAGTACAGATATCAAGAGGAAATTTTCTGGGTTCTGTTACCAGTAGTCGAACACTAATGAGAAAGCCCTGTGGCGGTAATGCAGAGAGGTACGAGAAATTCTACAGAGTCCAACAGAGCGCAGCGATGTTCGTAGAACGGTCTGACGGTGGTGGTGAAAAGACGGTCGCTTAGCATAACTTAGTGTTATGTGCTTGAAGTGGCTGCCCATAGCAAAACTTATTTCATCCTGCTCAGTAGTTCCCCAGGTAGCCGACTCGGGTGACCGCGGTCACGTGGCGAAGTTACCGTCACTTGCGTGATGGAGCGTACTAAATCAGTGATGGCAATGATCTCTGCCATCGATGCGTTTCCGTTTATCTCCAGCAGTGGTGTAAGATACAGTGGAATTATTCACATTTTGCAACGGAGATTTTTAATGTATGACTCTCAGATAATTACTTCTAATGTAAAAATAGTATTAAAAGTAATGCAATAAAGTGTTGTACAGCAATGTATATGAATAGACGTTCTGTCACAGCATTTTGTTTTGGTACAGGTAACTAAACCTTTCTCCGTACCCAAGGTCCAAAACGGACACTTGCGCAGTCGCGGTCGAGTTGGAGGTATGCTGGTTCGAAACATGGCGAGGAAAAATCTTCATTGCCAGTATATCGACAAGAAGATTAGGAGAAAGGATGATGTAAAGCACCTGATCAGCAGTCTTTACCTCAGTGCTCTAGATTATATTCCGAACCTCTCTGCAGTGTCACATGAAGTGAGGACATGTGACACCTCTGACGATGATTCGTTTGTTGGATGGGGACGTCGAGCTCGGGGCCCCAGACCCCCTTGATCCCAATAGAGAGCAGTAGGTTGTGTGCCGGTACTATGTTTCAGCCTCTCCTTTCCCTTAATCCATAACCACAGAAACCCGACACTACACTGCACAAGCAGTCGTTACCGTCATCCACAGGACACAGATACGCACTTGATTCTTCAAAAGATGTCAGAGGAAGCCAACGGCAACCCATCTTAACTATAACCTTGCCTAGAACAGCGATGCAGGTTACTTACATCCTCTACCCTACACTCAGTCCCCAAGTATGGGACGATAAAGTGGTTATTTCTTAGGCAAGCAACAAAACTTAAATTAGATACAAAGAAATAAAAACTAGAATGAAACAAGGCCGATATTAAGTCATGAGTTTCAACCAAGCGATATTAGAGACATCAAATAATATGTTGAACTGATAAAACAGTATTTGTAATTTCCTTTGACACAATGTGAGATTATGATGGAAAGATTGTAAGAGAAACAAATAAGAAAATGCATGAAGAAAGCAAAACAGAAAGTTCTGTTGGATGGACGTCATGCTTCACACTAACTAATTAGAGAGGGAAAATGGCACAAGGATGTTATGACCTCTTCAAAGCTTTTATGATCACACAGCACTAAACACAGTTTTTAATTTCAAGTATGAGAATATAATTGTCACCATTTCGTACCATATGGTTACCATCAGCAGAGTTTATTCACAAATTATTGTTGGGAAACGTTTTTGTATCACTCAAAGAATTTGAGTTTTCCAAAACCTGCTTATTTCATTTCAGTTTGCGTTGTGTACTTTTTATCAAGTGAACATTTATTTTCCTTTTTCCATTCTTGTTTCGGTCAGATCATAGTACAGACTAATTAACTATGAAATGTTACAGTATATTCACACATATTTAACTAACTGTCTTTCTGTGTATGGCTTGCTGTCCAAAGCAAGTAACAATTGTTATTTGTGAGGAAACTATTTATCAGGTGACACAGTCAATTTTCCAACAGTCAAGTGATGTCCTGAAACATCTTGCACTGTAGTGTGGCTCCTGCATTAAGCTGTGTCATTTTCGGGAATGTTATGCAATCTGCAAAGTCTTTAATACTTATTGGGATTTTCTTGTATCACGCAGAGCATTTGACATTTACGTTCACTAAATTATTTAAATCCCAGGATCAAAACATGAAGGTATAATTCAATAACAATACATAAATTGAGAAAATTAATTGCTGCTAACTAGTAGGGACATGAAAGACTAATGTTATTACTAATGACAGGTTGCATCTTTGGCAAGTTCTTCTTAAATACAGAAATGATGTATGATAAGGAAGTTACATAAAAAACTTGTTCGCCAAATTTTTAGGCTCCAAACTACGAGAAAAGTATTCCCAGTAACATATCACCATGAGCTTGGTTTTATATGATTTTTGTAGTGCAAAAAAGAAACAGTAATGCAGATTATGCAAAGAAATTATGATTTTTAAGAATAAAGAAATGATATTGTACATCTACTAAAATGTCAGAAAGTTTTCTCTAAAACTGCAATGAAATTATCTGACATATTTATCCAACATAAGGTTTTATTTGATTTAAAGATGTCATAGGTAAATAACAACCAACAGATGTGGCAATTAGAAAACTTACTTCAAACACAAAGTTAACGAGTCAAACGATAAAATTTAAAGTTCAGTTCTCAAATGTGACTGTGATTATGGCTTTGAAGTGAAGTGACAGACCTAAGAATGCCAAAGTTTTACCTTCAATTTATGATTTACATATGGATGCAGTTGTGAGCTTAGCAGTGATTATAACTTACAATTGCAGATCAGTATACTTCTGTATACATTACTTTTGGCCCTTTTATAAAGAAACCAGTTGCAAGGTACTTAAGTCATGCTTCAGAAGTTCAAAAAGAAAAAATACAAGACATATGGACAGTCCATAAAGTTTCTTAAAACTTTCTGATCCAACTAGTGACTTCAAAAAAAATTAATGAACCTATTGAAAATATCAATATGAAACCTTAATATTTTGTTTCGTGTTACATTATTTTTGGAAAATTTATTAGAAAAAGAAAGGTGTCAGAATTTTGATAACTTTTAAGTGCAGTGACAATTTTTGCAGTTAGGTCTCATAGAATACAAATGAAAACAAAAATTTAAAACTTGTTTCTCAACTCCAAGTACAGTGTTAACCTTCAGTCATAGAAAGAAATTTACAAATATATTCTTACCCTACAGTTGCTCAGCTTAAAAAGTATTGTGTTTCTCTTTGTTGAATAACAAGTCAGCACACCTTGGTAACATTATTATACAGATCTTTATGAGTTGTAATTTCTAGCTATTATTACTTGTAGTTATCTGGTACTGATCTAAAAATCAACTGCAACATATTTTTTTATTTCAGCTTTCCGTAAATTTTGAATAAGATAGTGTGTTGTGAGTTCATGTATTACACATATACATAAATATACATACATATGTGTAATTTGTGCAATTTATATATAAATTCATGAAATAATGAACTTTCTTCAACTCAGCATCATTTTCCATTAATTTAAGGAGAATGTAGTGTGGTTAACTTTTAAAATAGGAACTTTAAAATGTTACCTACATGTCTAATGAAAGCAAATTAATACATTTGGCGATCCCAAGACATACACAGGTTCTAATAAAAGTTTCTTACTGTCTATTTGATTAAGAATTTTTGTACAAATAATAAAACTTTTTTGATAGACCTTCCCTAGCCACAATTCTTTTCTTAGCCCCATTTTTCTTCTCTAGCAAAGCAGCCATTTGGTTTGTGTGATCCATTGTAATACACACTTTTATAGATTGATGTCTATTTAATACTTTTTTGGTGTCTGATATTTGTATGTGGATACAGACATGACTTTACTTTGTGACAGATGTGGCCAGCACATTCGTGAACATACTGGCAAAATCATGAATATAGTATGACTCTCTGTTAAATTTGCAAAGCTCAGATGTTTGAAAATCCAGTAGCGCTATAGCCTCAGAGCAGAGCAGAGATCTGCAACAGCTTATCCACTGCATACAGATTGTTTACATAGTTAAGTTTAATGCTGTTTTGACTTACTTCTGATTGGAAGTGAACAGTATGTGACTACTTAGCTGTTTTTAGTAGTGCTGTTTATTTTTGTTGGAAGACTTTGCGCATTTTTCGAATATTTGTGTTCACTGAGTTCAATTTCCTGTGTTACTTTATATTGCCTATGTTTGAGACAATAACTGATTCTGTGTGTACGGGTACAGGGGAATTGGCCACTGTTCATAAACATATGCAAGCTCTGTTGGGCACGATCGACAAGCTTATGGTTCCTGTTCTTGGCTGTGGTGGCATTGGGACATCAGAGACGAATGCTTTGGCACCTATGGAACCTATAGCGCCGCCTGGAAACCCTGATACCGCTGCGTCTTCCGATTTGCACGTCCTGGCTGGTCGACACTTACCTGGGTGATTGGCAAACAGTGGCAGGGTCGCGAACCTCTGTGCGCAAGGCGAAAGTGGGTACATCTTAAAAACGGGTTTGAGGTATTGCCTGCTGCCGAAAGTACGAGTATGTCTGAGCCAGCACAGGACTCCATGTCTGTTGGCACTGTGCCTGATATTCCTGAGAGGTCTGGACTAGCACAGACGGTGGCATTGCTTGTCATTCGGAGCTCCATTGTTATGCAGCTGATGGAGCCCCTCAGCAAATAGCGGACAGGTCGGAAGAAGACGCCAGGCTCCACACCGTTTGTCTGCCGGGGGCCCCGTCCGAGATGGAGGAGTCCCTGCCGGCAGCGAATGATTGGATGCACCTGGCTGTCAACTGCGGCTCATGTCAGCATGAACGACGTTCACCTCCTGAGCTCAGATATGTACAGGCAGCTGGCTGATTTGGTGAAGACGGCTAACCTCGGCTGCATGGTGTAAGTAGAGCTATCACTTTACCGCATCGCTCCCACAACCGATCGTGGAGAAGAGTGGAAGGTCTAAACCAGACTATCTGCGACTGTGTCGGACGAAAATATTCGACATACGCAACCGGGTGGAGAATTGCAGGTCTCCTCTTATTAGATCAGGCTTGCACTATACACAGGAAGTAGCTACCAGGGTGGTGGAGTAGGTGTTGCATGCACATGATGGTTTTCTGGGATAGAGAAATCTCTCCACAGGCTCGATAAGGTTCCCCTTTGAGTTCATACAAAGTAGCATTTGTCACAGGAGATCAGAGGAAGAAAATATTAACATAGCGTAGTATTAGCCGCAGGAGCGTCTGCGGAAAAGTTCCGGAACTAATGTCCCTTGTAAATGGTAATAATGCCCACACATTGCTATGGACAGAAAGGTCGCTAAAACGAGAAGTAGATAGCAATGAAATTTTAAATTTCGGGTGAAATGTATGTCACAAAGATGGATTGAACGCTGAATAAAGGGGTATTTCGTCCTAAGGGTGGCTAGAAATCCACTTTTCAAATGCGAGTACTTCCTGGAATGCATAACGTCCTGCTATAGTCCGATAGATGGGGCATTGCTGCGGCAGTGTGTTATTTGCTAATTGTGAACTGACGTACAGTAGAGCTAGGTTATATTTACTCTCGATTGCAGTGTATCTAAAGTTTCTCTACTGGTTTGAAATCACTCTGCGTTTGTGAATGCGTTGAAGTGTGTTTTTACTTGAAGTTGTAAGCGTGTTGTCATATCGCTGGCTTAGTTGTGGAGTATCTTTGCGGGCAGTCGCGCCTAGAGAGTCGAGCGCGGGACACGGGACTGCTATGTTGTGTAGTGTGTAGCTCTGCATGTAAGAAGCATTGTTAGTATTCAGGTTGAAGTGTTGCTACAAGTGCTATAACAGTAAAATGATTAAATATGGAAGTAATTCAGAGGAAAGTGTGTCAAGATGTAATTAAAAAATAAGCAGTGCCTCCGATAACGTATTTGTGTATCCTCTCGTTGCGTGTCGCACATTATCAATCATCCGCGCCGTGTTTGGTCTCCCAGAATGAACTGATGTGAATCAGTAGAAATTAGTTACCATAAAAGAGTGCAGTCAAGTGCCAGTGTCTTGTAGCGAGCGTGAGGACGTGCGTTCAATCATCGCGTTTCCGCATTATCAACAATCAGCCGCGCCGCGACGGTTACGCGCACGATCGTACAAGTGAGAACTGAGAACTGAAAAATTAGCTTTACGAACAGTGTTATATCATTACTAGTGACAAGGAGGACTATTACCAGATATCTGTACGTGTGGAAGAACTTTCGTTCGATCATTCAGCTTCCTCATAATCAACAATCACCCGCGTCGTGTCGGTTACGCGTACGTTCGTCCGAATGATCTTTGGACTGTTAATCATAAAGACTGTTAATTGGGATAAACATTTACGATTTAGGGTTTCCATATCGTCTCAGAATATAGATGTTCATACCAGGCATAGGACAGTGTTGTGTTCTAATGTTGAGTGGCTCCCCTAAACCCGCTTGCATATTTCGATAGATAATTTCAGGCAAGCCAACAGCAGTGTGGAGCAGAACAGTACGACCGCCGCGGGATTACCAGGTACGTGGTGTGGACAGGGCGCACGGACACGAAACGAGAAATCAGTTTAAGGTACCACCCCACCCATTCGTACTACTGGGCGTGTTACAAAGTGTGGTAAAAAGTAATATGGATTCCAGAGATTCTGGTATGTACTATTATTTATAATTATTTTCATTCATATTATTTACTACTTTTATGAGTAATCATTCTTTTTTTTACAGTTCAGGGTGTTTCCCTGCGTATTTATTAATGCAATGAGACAGGAAAGACATCTTTCCTGTACAGGAACTTTAAAAAAAATAGCTGCTGAATACAGATGTTTGATTTTGTACGATTGTTTTACATTAAGCTGTTAGCTATTAAAAAATATCATCTCCGAAATGAATTCTGAAAGCACTTAGTTTTTAGCCTAGAGTAATAGGGTAGTGGTGGCATCAAAACAATTTTGATATCAAACTGATAAGCAAATTAATTAAATTGATCAATTAATCTCCCCAAACACATCCACCTCCATTACCACGCCCACCCCCACCACCAAATGACGTCATATGTTTTTCTCAGCCTGCATGTGGGCTCCAGCTCCTTCCCTCCTCCCCTCCCCCACGTACCCTATAGGCGAGAATTTCTAGTTTTGGCAGGAATTTCGAATTTTGGCGAGAACTTCGAATTTTGGTGCGAATGTCTTTGTTCCAGGGTTGTGCTGACATCCCACCCCACCTCCCATGGTGGGAATTTAAATTGGCTGTGCCCTTTCTGGCACTCAAACGCTGGTCCTTCTGGACGGCAAGCCCATGTGCACCATCCTGACACAATTATACCACCAGAAGTGCTTGAAATTGACAGGAAATTAAAACTGGCAGTGTCCTTTTCAAGTCTCGAACCCTGGTTCTACTGGATAGAAACCCCAAGCGCATCTCCCAACACATGGAAACCATTCAGATGCAGGAGAGGAAGACAGGTCCTAATTACGTAATTAATCATAAAAATTGGGCCTAATTATGCAGCAATACGCATAGCGCTACGCAAGGACGTCCTAAAATCTCAATATAGCTAAAAAACTGATGATACCATGTAACTGGTGTTATCCTACTCGGAAAAAGTTTCGCAAGACCACTCGAAACTAGTGACAGGCACACATAGACATCACCCTTCACCTACAAGCTGGTGGGAAAAAGGCAGGGGTGTAAGATACTACCTTTATTCTTTTTGTCTGGAAATATCTTCAGCTGATGAGATGCTGGTGTTGGACAGAGAGGAGTTTAAAAAGTGTCAACATACAGCTGAGGAAAGTGGGTATCGTTGTTTGACATCAGAATTCGCTACAGACGCCTGCACAAAAACCACCCCGCAGCCCAGGTAATCGAAGCCAATACTGCTACCACAACTGATGGGAAAAATGCATCGCAGTTCTAATTACACTTTAAAATTGTCGCGAAAAAACCAGCACTTGTAATGAACATACATGTACAGGGGAAAACCGTCGCACCAAAATACTGCAGAGGGGGTGGCATTCGAATGTGCGCTCTCCTCTAGAGGCATCCACAAACTTCCGAAAATCGAGGCCCTCTTAGCCCCATCCACGCTCCCCTACCTCCCTCCCTCTATCCATCCACCTGCAGGGAGAAAACAGGCTTTTTCAAATGGCCAGCTGCTCCTCCATGTTTTGCGCTCTACGGCACTTCCGCCTTCAACGTGATCGCTAACCGCATTGATGCGACACTTCTTCGCCATCACAATAGCATGTATAATCAACTAAACAGTAGGAGATAAGAGGACGGCCACCCCAAGTGCAACTTGTTCATCTAAAATATAGCGACACAGCCCCCACACTCCGCCTCCTGGTCAGAGCACGGCTGTGTCCAGCGACCACCCACAGTAGACATGCAACCCCTTCACCCTCAGCAGCCTGTCATTCTGTGATGGAGAACAATTGTATTTATCGTCAACACAACTCTTTCTTGCTATCTGTTAAAAGTATTTCTCGGAAAGACTGGACCCCTGTGGAACAACAACGAAACTGCAGAGAACGTTGCAGATCGCTTTTTCAAATGGCTAGCTGCTCTGCCCAGCGCTTTTTCTGCGGCCCATTGCCACTCTTCTACGGTCACTGGCCTCATCAGGCCTTCTGATATCCTCCGTGGTCACTTGTGGTATGTGGCCTGCCTTGAGGCAACGACACTCCGTCAACATAAAAGGGAAATTTCGCAGCACCGTCCCGCTTCTCGTTGAAGCGCGGCTGTGTCTAGGGGCCACACGCAGTGGAGTTGCCCTCCCGAGCCTGCCGTTCTGCGATGGAGAACAATGGTATTTGAGGTCAACGCATCTCCTATAATGAAGCATCTATTAAAAAAGGTAAACACAAATGCATTGCTAATAAATGTCCTCTTTCCACGAAAACAGGCACAGTCCATTTTCTTTTAGTTTCCTGACCCAATTCAGTGTAGTTTTTATGTTCAGCTGGAGGATACAATTCGCATCTCATTATTTTGCGACATCCAGCGAAGTGTACCATCGCTCATTGCAGATGATCAGCAGAGACATGTCCACCCTGCATAAAATCAGGAAAAAAAACTTTGACTATTTTGCTGCGAAAATTATCGGTCACTGCGAATGTCCTCTTTATTCGAAACCGTCATCAGACAAAAGAAAAAGCGAGAATTTAAAATACAAAGAAAAAACATCTATACTAAGCAATTTCTTTCAGCTTGATGAACAAGTTACACGGCCTGAGACCGTCTCTCACGTTCAGTGTCTGTAAATAAACTGTCATGCACATGTATTACAAACATTTCAAACACATGAAATAATCTTAGAGAATACAATCTTTCATACCATTGGCTCACATGTCGGAAAGAACACAATCATTTTACGTTCGTAAACAACAAGCTATAATTCAAGAGGATGTAGCTGTTTTGTACACTATGGCAGGTCCCCTTTTACCACTGCGATGCCGTTTTATGCATTTACGAAACAAATCGTCAGAGTCTTTCTCGTCTTTTGTTGGTGGGAGATTGAAATACGTTGAAGAATATCGCCACAACGAAAAAAAAGAAACGCCTATCAACAATCATTCCATGGTGCCCTAGCCATCTCTTCGAGCCACCTGGTGAAACGTCATTGTTACCAAATTGATAGGCTAATCAATGAAATTGATCATGAGAGTCACTTCGCATGGCGAGTAATTTTTTTTCAGCAGTCGGATCACACTCGCCAGATAAGTCATATGGGAATCCATGGACGGAACACGATGATTTTTTTGAGGAATACTATTGAGAAACAACATTTGAAGCTGTCCACTGAGCGATTCTACAGCCGACAACATGCATTTCACGTAAGGAAAGCGCTGTTAAAAAATATGATCATAGCGGCTATGTTACCGTCACCCTGCATAAAATGCTGTCTTGAATCTACAGGCACACACGGGTCGCTGATAGCATTATGATTTCTGGTAGAAATGCTGTCTGCGGTTTGGAATCAAGTCTATCCGTTCAACCACACACTTGCACTGTATCCTGTAGAGACGACTTTTAACGATTACAGCGTGGGTGAATCATATTCATGCCACTATCTCGAAATGAGTTACCTTTTTCTAACCTATCTGCTAAGGATACAATACAGCAAAAACTCAAGTGCTGGTTTTTGGACAGTCCCTCTGCATCTTGTAATTTCTCCTGCAGCTTCGTCCATGTGATCATCCCAATTTAAGTCAGACTTGAACAGAATTCAGAGAGCGATACATCTAAGACATTCTGCATCCTGTGGAGAAACAGGTCGAGCTGAGTTAATGCTGTAAGGTGTCAGGCAAATCCAACACCTTCCATGAAAACCCTGACATGATAAGCAAATCCAGTGGTATGTCACATAGCTCCGAATACATCGTGACATTAAATTAACCAAAGTAATACGAGTAACGAGTGAGCAAATGGAATACCACAGACTAACACAAGAATGCCTAAATGCAGGTCATACCTTCCCACCGTGAGACAGACGCAGTTCCGAGGGGAGAAACGAGAACAGAAGCCGAGAGCACAACTGTGTTAAGTTAGAAGGCCCTACGATCAGGGACGGACACCCACGTCGCCAGCTAACCGTTAGGACCACCCCCCAGCCCATGTTAAAAGCTAGAGCCTTAGCGTGAGACTTTTTCGCGTCTCTGTTGCGTCAGGACCACCCCCCAGCCCATGTTAAAAGCTAGAGCCCTCCAGAAGAACAGTATAGATCTTACAATAACACAAAAAGGGGCCACCCCAGCCACATGTTTTAGTGTGAGACTTTTTCCCGTCTCTGTTACGTCAGGATCACCCCCCAGCCCATGTTAAAAAATAGAGCCCTCCAGAAGAACAGTATAGATCTTACGATTACATTAAAAGGACCATACCAGCTGCAAGTTTTAGCGTGAGTCTTTTTCGCATCTCTGTTACGTTGCAAACTTTAAAAACATTGCCCCACCAGGAAAATTATAACGTTTCTCATTGGATAGACCGAATTTTTGTAGTTGGAGCTTAAGGTTAACATTGAGACCCTGATTGGTCAGATGAAAACACAGCGAGATAGTTTTTTTAAACCAACTTCGGTAAATTGTAGCAAGGAGAAGTTAGGAGAGAGTTGCTTCCGAGACAGCGAGGTGAGCGGAGCTGTGCTGCCCGCCGCCCCCTGACGAACACCGACAAGGTAATGAACGCATACGATGCCGCATAACAGCGCATAAAGCTTCACTCAGAACTGCAGAAGTCTGATCTGTTACACCCCCTTTTGCGTAATACTAGTGTCGATTGTCAATTAAAGCTCATGTTGTTCACATTTGCCACTTGAAGTAAAAATCTGAAATGCGGTGATTTTTCTGTTATATAGTTATTGAGAAGCCACATCAGCCACTGTAATTTACGACAAATTAGATAAGTAATTAAAGATAATTGAGGGTCACTGTAGACCATTTTGATAGTTTTCTATTTTGTGAAACTTAATTTAAACCTAGATTATAGATGTGATATGGCATAGGTCATCCTTCGATCCATTGTAGAACTTGGAAACCCATTCAGGGAATATTCGTTCACATTTTTGTTGAACACAGTTGGTTTTTACCATCCTGTATTAAAACATTTCCTTTTATCAATAGTGCAATTTATAAACAATGTTTTGTGAGTAGAATAAAATTTCCAGTGGTAAACCTAACTGCTTTTTCGACGTTATTTTACCAGCTAACTAAAAATAGGAAAGCCTTGAACCCCTTCCACTAAATTTAGTTAGTATTAAGATTCTTTTACAGGGAGTGCAGTGGAGCTGATGCTGAAATCGTTAAGTATTTGGTTATATCATCGCTAGTCTCACTGAACTCTTCTGAACTCTACATTTCTTGTGTGGTCTGGCGTCTCCTTACCAGCAACAGGTCCCAGGCTCAAAACTAGTCAATTCCCTAAAAAACACGCTCAGAGCATCGTTGCGCGAAAGTGGTAGGGAGACACGATATAGAACAAACAGACACCACACAGAAAGTTAGAAGGCGACAGGACCGCGTTTTCACCCGTTGGTGGAAACTGAAACATGTTGTCGTAGCTCAGCCAACCATGTACAGTGCATAAGGCCAGAGCCAAACGAAGCTTTCTCCTCCAATACAAGGTAGTAGAAAGATAGTATGAGCAGTTACGGTGGTGTTTCTTGTTGGGAAAATTAGGAAAATTCAACATCACACACGGCATGGAGGAAGGAAGAGGATTTTGCTACTGCATTGCAGTACCCCTCCAAACTACATACAGGTATTGCAATCTGATGGAGATCTGTGTCTCTCAGGGTGCATTCATGTCTATCATCAAAACATTATCTCCCACCTTGGTATTTTGTACCATTCAAAAGAGAAAACCCACAAACTAAAAAAACTCTGCTAACATCATCCTTTAGAGAACTCGATAAGCCGGCCAGTGTGGCCTTGCGGTTCTAGGCGCTTCAGTCTGGAACCGCGTGACCGATACGTTCGCAGGTTCGAATCCTGCCTCCGGCATGGATGTGTGTGATGTCCTTAGGTTAGTTAGGTTTAAGTAGTTCTAAGTTCTAGGGGACTGATGACCACAGATGTTAAGTCCCATAGTGCTCAGAGCCATTTGAACCATTTGAACAACACAGGCTGGTAGAAATAAAACACAGAGGCAATGTTTCTCATTGACAAAAATGTGGAAGACATCAGAACATATGGAAACTGGAAGAGTTTGTGGTATTGTACAGCATTTTCGACAGCTATTCGAAGGTGATGAAATGTTCAGCTAGTCTCATCTTCCCCACTGACAAGGTAGCGGATGTCTCGGTATTCAACTTCAAAAAACATTGTTCCTTCATTTTGCAGTCATATACACGATTACTGTTCCATTGTCGACCATCGCCTGAAGGTGTTGTTCACAACATGCACCAGGTAGTACAAATAAAAAGAGGTACTGTTATCTTATTGGAGGAAAAAAATTAAAAAAGTGAACGCATGTGGAGGGCATTAAAGCATATGGAAATAGAACGAGTCTGCAGCATTAAGGTACGCTTCCATACAGCGTCTAATCCCCTGCTCCATAGCAACAAGTAGCAGATATCCAGTGCTCCGCCAATGTTCCCTCCATCTCAACCGAGTGGTGTCAGTCAATCAGTATGTGGTAACCAACAGCGTACCTAGTGGACAGATGGGATGGGAAAGACATCATTGATATGGGACAATGTACTGTAATGCACACCACAGTTGATAGCGAGATCAATTTTAGCAATTTTACCTGTTGTTCTGTAATTTCAACGCCAGTCAGTGACATGGTAGAATGCTTCCCAATTTCTACATCATCGCTAGATCAACCCTACACTACTTTGCAAGTACCATATACTAGATTTCGAATGCAGCTAGATGACTGTGCAATACATCCAGTCGACCACATACACCAAAGCATACCAGACAGCGTCCTATACCGATCCAAGAAGGTTGTCTACATATTTCCAGCACATACATCATAATGTAGAATTTACGACTGCATCTTCCCTTGTGTGAATGGGCATTGTCGCATTCCTAGGATATTGGCAGATCCCTCCCGCACTGTCCTTGACCAATCCTTCCTGCAACACTAATCTTACCCACGCCACCAATCCAGAGCACAAGATCTCCCCAGGTGCGTGCGTGTCGAAGAGGGACGCACGTCATATCGATGTATAGTAGACATGGAAGTGTTAAGTTGCTGTAACAGATGGTTTATACATGATGGAGGTCCATACATATGGAGTTTGAAACATTTCACATAAATCAACCATACAATCAATTCTAAAGCATTAATCCACTGTCTGAAGTCAGTACCAGGTAGGTACCATCATGAGAGACATGATCATAGAGCATAAACGCACACTCCGATGATTACACGGTTCTGCACCTAAAAATGCTATACTGTTAAAGCCACATGGTTCCCGAAGTATTAGTTGTGCAGAATGCAACGTTCTTATTATTATAATGGTGGATATATCTGACCACCATCAGACATAGAACCACCCCGCAAGTCATTACAGTGACAAAATTTTAAACTGATAAAACTACTTCCTTCTACACTATTCTGGTGTCCTAGGAAGGCATCATTAGTGTGTATCCACAGCTAGAGCTGCTTATAAACCAACTAGAATGAAGTCTGGAGACTGTTGTTCTGTCTCTTAAGAAATTAATGGATTTTATACATCTTTTTAAGTCTGAAACGTACATACTCTCAATCACACTGTAAGACGTCGTGGTCTCCTGACCTTCATTGCTTACATATTCCGAACTCACAATCATGTTCCGCACATCAAGACGCTTCATTCGAACCCAAACTCGATAAGATAAAGTCAATGTTGTATGAATTCATGTAAACGATATGCAATTGATAAGTGAGCCCACCGTGGTTCAAATACTCGAAGCTGGCGTGCACACATACATTCCAGACCCGACGGTCACAGAGGCTTTTAGTTTGGGAGAGAGGCCGCACCACAGGACGCCAGGCCCTTCAGAGGACGACCCAGCCCATGTCGGCCGGTGACTGCCCGTAGCGGACAGCGTGGGCCCGAGTGAAGAGGGGGAACGACCCCGTGTTTGGCTTAAAAGCAAATTCCGCTACATTGTGTGGGAGCGGCCAGCCTACGCATTCCTTACATATAGGACGCAGTTTCAGAGATTTTCACAGGGAGACAGCAAACGCCAAACACCAAAGCTATAGGTTTCCGGATTGGTCGTCTTAAACTAAACGTCATTCTCCCGTTTTAGAAGAGCAATGCTGATTGGCAGACTATATTTCTGACGCCTTGAGCTGAAGGAATAATGGAAGAGACCGAAAGATATACCCCTTCACGTCTGGCATGGAGAGGAGCGGTTCCGTTGTCGCTCTTGGAGCAAGAACACGTAACGAGAGCGTGCGCGCTCGTATGTGTACTCGAAAGAGCGAGGAACAAGTATCTCCTCAGTACTTCACTGGGAGAGCACCTCTGTCGAGAGATCAAAGGGCGACTCTATATTGAGTCCTTGCGATTAAGCGTTGTTCACTGTGTTGGCCGACACACTTATTGTGCAGTGTGAACGGACAGAGTTATAGTTAAATGCCTGCGAGCGAATTTTGAGTGGCATCAAGGTAGACTGGTTATCTGACTGGTGTGCCATGCCAATAGTTAGACTAGGGGCGAATAGGAATCCTTGACTTCATCAAGGCGTAGGGAGAGTTTGATTGGCGAAGGTCAATCCAGATAGAACGAGAGTTATCTTACTTGTCAGCAGCGAGCGGCGCAGACAGCAGTCATCGCAACTTATGATATTGTGCACTACAACTATTGCAAGCCCCATATTTCTTTCACAACAGTACACTTCACTGCATTTCACACACGACAGCCTAGCCTCGACCATACCTAGCAAACATTCTAAAGGATAATTATTCAAGTTGAGTAGGTGCGCCTCTCAGTCATTCTGCCAAGGCAACAAGCATCTTAAACTTTGTGTAGAAATTTCATTAGCGAATCCTATCCTTGAAAGGTAACTTCACATTCCGAAAAGAACCAGGATATAACTTGTTCAATTCATAACTAAAAGTGTCATTGTGATTTCTCAGAATTTTGCAAAATAAATAATAACTTTCATTAGTTTCATGTTTTTCTTACACTAACTAGCACTACTCCAGTACCGAAGTACTTACGTAGTTACGTAAGAAATTTTGTTAATTTTTGTGTCATTTCCTTACAGCGGACGACTCCATAAGATATTTATTGCTGAAAGTTTTTCAGGTATTTCTCTTTAGAACGTTAGGAGCGTCTGTCTGATTTCTGTAGTAGTGTGGGGGGGGGGTGGAAATTGCATCTTGCAGGAGCCACAGGGTAAAGGGTACATCTCAGATTAAACCGATGCGCAGAATAACAGAATAACAGATCAACCCCACAGCTCAGAACACTTCCCATGTCAGCCGTGCATATCATTAGTAAGAGTAGTAGTATCGGTTCTGATGGATGCAGGTCTGTCTCCCTAGGAAACAGGGCGAAGACAAACTGACTTGAATATTTTCGGTAGCTGATACATTGAGATACCACACACTCACACATTCCTACAGGAAAATGCACATGAAGAAGCAGCAACTTCATATGAGGGAGTAAGCACCACAATCAATACACAAAGGAGATGTAACTCTTATTGCTGTCTACACGAGCATCGCCGCAGCTCTGGTAGCATTCCTCATCCACAAAGAAGTCCTTGTCTCATGTTAGATAACTTTGATCATGTGTAGGACAATATAGAAATTTCATCCTAACACCACATTTCTCGAGTACACCCCCCTCACACTAATAAAGGTGATATCCACTCTCCTGCAGAACTCTCTAGGGAATGGATTGAGTATGATAAACACAATGATTCTTCTCTTTGATGCTTAAGGAATAACATTGTTTGTGAGAACTGCCGGAATTTGGAAATATATACGACTACACGTGTGAGAATGCAGTTATGGATCAGGATGCATATGCCTTAGCTGGTTTAATATGACGCCTCTGTGTAATAAGTTTGTCGTCTTTGTTGGAGGGGAAGGGGGAGGGTTAAAATTGAATGCAGCCAGAGCATGAATTTAAGCTTTTCTCGATCTTGAGTGACCCGGTAGCCCCCAACCCTCCTCAATTCCCCGCATTTCGTGGTACTTTTTCTCTAATTCTGTGTATTCTCACTCAATTTAAGTAATTTTTCAAGTTTTTTTCGCAGTTTTGCATATTTCGTCGTATTTCCCTCAATTTTACGTATTTCCCATGGCTTAGTCGTAATTGTACCAGGTTTTCGCCGGTTTTTATGCATTTTATGTCTCTTTTCATATCTATTTAGATATTTTTCCTTAGATATATGGTCGCATTGCAGGCATGCCCATGTGTTGTTTGATTTTATACAAGGACATTTGCCTGTCCTGTACACATGCCTTATAAAAAACCATAACACTTCCCCTCTCCTGATGATCCACATACACTCATTTTGCATAGGAAGGTCATGAAAATGAGACTCAGCGAGTGGCGCAGATTAGAAACTCGTGGTCAGGAAACAAATCTGTGTACTGATATGGCTCATCAGAGACTCATATAGCCACGCACTTAATGGAAACTCAAAGTCTGACACAGTTCTACACATTCATCTGACTTTCAACCTACCGTGTAGGGACCTGCAAGAGAGAGTTGATATGTGTACAGAACTGATTTCTGCCGCTACTCTGATATTCTTTTTCCCCATAAGTATCTGCTCTTATCGCTTGTCATGTGAGCTTCGCTACTTTTGTTTACATCACTCAACTCTGACAGCCCTCCACAACCACGTCAGAACATCTGCAAACTGTAGATTTCAGGTGTTTTTTTATCCTAGTAATAAGTTATATGGTATTTGTGTATCGACTGCACGTAGAATCCAGGGCTATTAGAGCTTCCCTTCCCTTGCCTACAGAGTGCACACCCCTGGCAGCATAATTTATAGACGAACAGTGAGCAAGTTATGTATTCGAACCACAACCGTCCACTGCTGACAGCACTACACACATACATATAGAGACTATGCAGGTATATTAACAATCGCGACAGCTACAGCCCCAGAAATCTCTTCGCAAAGCGATTCTGTAAGGTATGTTAGCACACTCAAACATCCTGCTAAAGAGAATAACATCTTTGATGCATGTCGTATTTCCGATATATCGTAGCAATATTGTCGAGATCTGCCAGTAATGACAACAAACCATAACATCTTGCTGTGCCTATTACTCCTACTATAATAAATATCCACGATGACAGAACATAACCATCACCATTCCGCTATGTTGTGTGCTAAATGTCCATCAGATGGAGGGTGACAATCTTTCCTGGCTATTATTGTCATGTACGGTACAGAACGACGCATTAGTTGGATAGTATAGCACTATATTCGACTGCACCTAGTCACTCACAACCAAATATTCTACAGATGCAATGCATTTGTTCTGTATTTCTACACGTCTATTATTGTGCATGTGTTGCTGATGGCTGCCATAAACCTCACCCAGTACTCCCACTGGTGGATGCACCTTTGAACCCTATCCCGTACATACCGCATTGCAGATCCCCCAGCGGGACGATGGGGTCACGTTTATTGGAACCTCACAATACACTGAACATTTTTACCGTGGAAAATTATCCGTTAACACTTTTAAACTGAAACTCATATAAGTTTTTAGAATTATGTGCCTATAACTGTGCAGTATTTTCTAAGAAATTTAAGTCGCTGAAGAGCCAAAAAACCTGGTACGCCTGCCTAATATTGTGTACGGCCCCCGTGATCACACAGAAGTGCCACAACACGACGTGGCATGGACTCGACTAATGTCTGAAGTAGTGCTGCAGGGAACTGACACCATAAATCCTGCAGGGCTGTCCATAAATCCGTAAGAGTATGAGGAGGTGGAGATCTCTTCTGAACAGCACTGCAAGGCATCCCACATATTCTCAATAATGTTGATGTCTGGAGAGTTTAGTAGTCATCAGAAGTATTTAAACTCAGAAGAGTGTTCCTGGAGCTACTTTGTAGCAATTCTGGACGTGTGGGGTGTCACATTGTCCTGCTGGAATTGCCCAAGTCCGTCGGAATGCGCAATAGACATGAATGGATGCAGGTAATTATACAGGATGCTTACGTACGTGTCACATGTCAGACGCGTATCTAGATGTATCAGGGGTCCCATATCACTCCAACTGCGCACGCCTCACACCACTACAGAGCTTCCACCAGCCTGAATAGTCCCTTGCTGAGATGCAGGGTCCATGGGTTCATGAGGTTGTCTCCATACCCACACACGTCCAGCTGCTTCATACAATTTGAAGCGAGACTCGTCTGACCAAGCAACATATTTCCAGTCATCAACAGTCCAAGGTCGGTATTGATGGGTCCAGGCGAGGCGTAAAGCTTTGCGTCGTGTAATCATAAAGGGTACACGAGTGGGCCATTGGCTCCTGATACCTATATCAATTATGTTTTGTTGAATGGTTCGCACGCTGTCACTTGTTGATGGCCCAGCATTGAAATCTGTAGTAATTTGTGGAATGGTTGCATTTCTGTCGCGTTGACCGATTCTCTTCAGTCGTTGCTGATCCCGTTCTTGCAGAATCGTTTTCCGGCCGCAGAAATGTCGAAGATTTGATGTTTTGCCGGATTCTTGATATTCATGGTACTCTAGTGAAATGGTCGTATGGAAAAACCCCACTTGATCTCTATCTCGGAGATGCTGTGTCCCATCGCTCATGCGCCGACTATAACACCACGTTCAAATTCACTTAAATCTTGATAACCTGCCATTGTAGCAGCAGTAACCGATCTAACAACTGCGCCAGACACTTGTTGTCTGATACTAGCGTTGCCGACCGCAGCGCCATGTTCTGCCTGTTTACATATCTCTGTATTTGATAAAGCATGCCTATACCACTCAGAACTGGGAGGACACTCCCTCACCCCCTCTCCTCCACACGCCTTCCGCATTCCTCATGCCAGACCCTTTTGTCACCACTAACCACGACTCGCAAACATCTGTTGGCAGTCTCCTCGGGCAATCAACACCCGAACGCACCAAGCTGCATATTGCACATGCAAATATCCATTCACTGCCAGCTCACTTCGACGAGTTCAAATATATATTTCAGACTACTGATATACACGTAATACTTTTGTCAGAGACTTGGCTGAAACCAAGTATTCCTACAACTTCCGTAAACCTAGATTGCTATATCTTTCTCAGGCACGACAGATGAAACAGACGAGGGGGTGGAGTAGGGGCGTACATACACTCTGATTTGTCACCTACTGTACTACATACATCCGACAATAATGTAGATAAACAAGAGGAATATATGTTCATAGAGATCAAATCCCTTAACCGAAAGTGCTTAATATGTGTCCTTTACAAACCTTCCAAAGTAGGTGGGTTCGCCCGCTTCGAAACTGCCCTCTCTAGTCTCGAATCGTCATATAAACATGTAATTATAGCAGGTGACACTAACATTAATTTTCTGCGCAATAGTCCTTCCACTGGGAAATTTAAGAGGATGCTTTCTTCCTCAAATATGACGCTACTTCAGCTGGCACCTACTCATCACACGATTACCTCTCACACTTTCATACATATATTCGCAACGAAATCTCCAAACAGAATAATCCGCACCTCTCAAATATCTGCGCCTGGCATGTCTGCCCATGACATCATTTTCATGACGTAATCACTAGAATGTCCTAGAAAGAAACAAAAACTGTCTATATACCGAGACTTCAAACGCATAAATTTGCCTGAACTCGAAACTGAGGCACAAAAAATAGTTTGGGGGATGACCTCTACTCCCCTCAAGAACATAAACGACAAACTCCAAGATTTCACTAACAAAATTACTCAACTATATGACAAATACGCTCCAATAAAGAACAGAAAAGTAAAAAGGAAACCTGCACCTTGGCTGACTGATGAACTAAAACAGCTCATGAATCTCAGAAACGCTGCACATCGAGCATACAAGACACACCCTACACCTGAAAATCACACTATATACAAGCAGAAGCGAAACAAAGTCAGTCAAGCGGTGAGAAACGCTAAGCTCAGGCATGCCCGTACATTAGCTGACAGTAGATGTAGACCAGTTATCCTGTGGAAAAATCTCCGTAGTTCTCCGTTTAGGCAAAATAAAAGTTGCAGAAAATCCCATGGTCCCAGCTGAAGAACTAAACCGATTCTTCACATTACCTGCAACCACAATTGAACCGCAAAAACAGAGAATCATTGAGTACTTCATGTGGATGAATGACTGTAGCAAAGAAAAATTCTATCTACAGCACGTCACTTGCAATACTGCCAAGAAAGCCATAATGCGAATTAGATCAGCATCTACTGGACATGATGGCATCACTATCCAGATGGTAAAACTTATTATTGATCAACTACTGCCCTCTATAACAGACATTTTCAACGATTCATTAATCACAAGTGTTTTCCCTGAGATCTGGAAACTGGGACAAATTAAGCCACTGCCTAAAAAGGACATCGCCACAGCACCCTCTGACTACCACCCCATTCTGCCTTCTTCCTGCACTATCAAAGGCCTTAGAATATATAGTCCACGATCAGCTCACTAACTACCTAACCACTAACAACCTACTAGACGAATACCAATCAGGTTTCTGTAAACATCGAAGCACAACATCCGCACTGATAAAGGTGACAGATGACCTGAACCTTTCCATGGACAGACAAGAAGCGACTATCATTTGCTTCTTATATTTCAGCAAAGCATTTGATACTGTCGACTTCGACATCTTACTAGCCAAACTTAGCGGTCTAAATTTCTCACTAAGTGCAGTGCAATGGTTTCACTCATGCATAACGTCTCGTCAGCAACGCGACCTGTCTGGGAATATAAAATCACAATGGGGGCGTGTAGTGTCAGGCATTCCCCAAGGCTCAGTACTAGGTCCCATACTCTTCTCTCTGTATGTCAATGATGTGTCATCGGTTCTGACCTATAGCAAATATCATATGTATGCTGATGACCTTCAGTTGTATCTAAGTGCGAAACCAAGCAACCTTAAGAAAGCTACTGAAAATTTCAATACTGATCTCGATGCACTATCAAAATGGGCACAGGACATAGGACTAAAACTAAACCCATCTAAAACCCAAGCAGTACTTGTTGGTCACTCTAAGCTCATTAGCCCAAAACATCGGGAATCCTCACCATCTCTTATCCTAAATGAAACAAATATTAACTTCTCTCCCTCAGCAAAGAGTTTGGGAGTAATAATAGACGAAAATCTAAATTGGACAGAGTACGTAACTGCAGTGTGCAAAAAAGCATCAGCATCCCTTCATGTCCTACAAAAATATAAAAAACTCTTCCCTTTCGATCTGAAAAAGAAATTAGTACAAACGCTTATACTCCCAATCATTGACTACAGCGATATTATCCTACAAGGCCTCTCTCAGGGAAATTCGCGACGTCTGCAACTGGTCATGAATGACTGCGTCCGATATATCTGTGACGTTCGACTTTTGATCACATTTCACCAGCATATGCAAAATTGTCCTGGCTGCGTGCAGACAAACGCAGAGATTTCCATACACTCTGTCTCATCTACTGCCTTATAAAGTACACTGTCCTTCATATCTCTCCTCGTCCTTGACGCTTATGTCAGAACAACATGACAGAAACACACGTTCCCACCATAATAAAATCCTCTCTGTTCCACTGCATCGCTCAGTCACCTCCTCCAAACCGAGCGAGGTGGCGCAGTGGTAGCACACTGGACTCGCATTCGGGAGGACGACAGTTCAATCCCGCGTCCGGCCATCCTGATTTAGGTTTTCCGTGATTTCCCTAAATCGCTCCAGGCAAATGCTGGGATGGTTCCTTTGAAAGGGCATGGCCGACTCCCTTCTCTTATCCGATGAGACCGATGACCTCGCTGTTTGGTCTCTTCCCCCAAACAACCCAACCCAACCCAACCTTCTCCAAGCCCCTTATAGTAGCGGGAACCCGATTCTGGAATAACCTCCCTCGTTATATTAGATAACTTAAAAACATGTTCGGCTTCAAACAACAGTTAATGACGTATCTACTTAAGCAACAGTAATGGCTTCCTCTGTACATGAATGCACTTCACCTCATTACTTCCCTCTTTCCCCCTCCTTAAATCTCCCTTCCCCAAAACTCGCTATACTAGTAAACATCTACTTTACACACCAAGATATTAATGTACGTCTGCACAAATCTTCATTACTATTACCAATTTTTCTCAAGTTTATCATTATTATTTGATTTTTTTTACTGTTACTATTATTGCTTTTATCATAATTTTGTATGTATAGCACCTCTTGTAAAAATACTGCCAGCACTTACTTTATTAGGTCTTAGTCATTACTCTTTATTCATATTGTCACTACTCTAATTTTCTTATTTAAACTATTGTCATGATGTAACTCTGATGCGTGAAATGCTGCATGTGCGAAACACTGGTCCGATGTAAGAGAGGGCCTGATGGCCCTAATCTGATCAGGTTAAATAAATAAATACCAGTTTCTCTGGCGCTTCAGTGTAGCTGTGGCATCACAAAAGTCCGCTAGCCACATCACTTCTACATCACAAGAGGTGGCAGCTCATCGTCATCAGCTGTGCGAGTTGCAACAGACCCAGTTGGTGTCTCATTTTCTATGTGTAATTTGTCCTTTATCTGATACTGATGTTATTTCTGGTTAATTATTTTCTTTATATGAATGCGCAACATACAATTGATTACCCTTGATGGACAATGGATCCACCTTCTTCACTGCGGATGCACAAGTGTGTCTGACCTCCAATGGGAATCTCAGAGTAGTGAACTGGAGAAAGTGGAGAGGGACTTCGTATAAGTGGTGCTCAGTGAGAATGTGTGACGGCCGGGAGGCGTGCGGATGGCGCAGTGGATAACACACCTGCGTACCAAACAGGAGATCTCGGTTTCGAATCTCAGTCTGGTACCCATTTTCACTCGTCGTCGCTGATTCTGCGTAATGTCCCGATGCTGCTAATATCTGTAATCTCTTTCTTTTCGTTTCTTCCCCCCTCCACCTTCAGTTTACATATAATGTTTTTATAATTATTTCTTTTTGTTATTTTCAATTAAAATCGAATCTCTTGGTATTAAGCATCACACGGTCCTCTAGATACACAACTGTGTCTATGTTGACTTTTATTACTATGTCTTATGTCTTTCTATGAATGTGCACATACCAGTGCACCTCTTTCTGTTCATTTCTGTCAAGCCAGTGGGAGTACATGTATACTTCAGACACGGTTTGACATTGAATGGGCAAGTCAAGGCAGTCCAGTTGGACATACAAGCATTTTATTTCGTTGTCGATGAGTTACATGATGTAACGATGGCCATTTTATATTGTATGGTTGGCTAGGTTTTTATCAACCAACGTATATTCTTCACATCTACAGCTACATCCACGTGGCTGCTCTGAAAATCACACTTAAGTGCCTGGCAGAGGGTTCATGGAAGCGTCTTCAAACTAATTCTCTGTTATTCCACTCTCGAACAGCGCTCAGAAAAAACTAACGCGTATATCTTTCCGTACGAGCTCTGATTTCCCTCATTTTATTATGCTGATCTTTCCTCCCCACGTTTGTCACGTTTAACAAAATATTTTCAGATTCGGAAGAGAAAGTATGAAATTTTGTGAGAAGGTCCCACCACAACGAAAAACGCCTTTGTTTTAATTATTTCCACTCCAAATTCTGTATAATTTTGGTGACTTTCTCTCCCCTATTTCTGATAGCACAAACCTTGCTGCCCTTTCTTTTAGCTTTCTCGATGTACGCCGTTAATCCAATCTGCTAAGGATCTCACATCAAGCAGCAGAGGACGGACAAGCGTAGTACGATGTTAGAGGGACATTCAATAAGTAATGCAACACATTTTCTTCTCGGCCAATTTCGATTGAAAAACATCGTAATTTTTTTGGGCCGACGTGTAATATTGCAGTTTCAGCGCTTATAATTCCATGAAGTCCCGTTTGATGGCGGCGCTATACGTAGCCTTGAAAATGGGTCTGCAACGGAGGTGGGTTCCAAACAAAGAGCTGTCACTGAGTTTCTTTTGGCGGAAAGCCAAAGCATCACACATATTCATTAGCGCTTGCAGACTGTCTACGCTGGCCTGGCAGTGATCAAAAACAAGGTGTGTCGTTGAGTGAGGCATCTGTCATCAGCGCAGCATGGTCTCACAAACCCGTCCCACCTCCCGCCTGCTGGGCAGCTGCACACAGATGTGACTCCTGTTGTATTCGAGCGTGCGGACACTCTCTTTCGAGGTGATCGACTGATCACAACTGAACGTCTTTGTTGGCAGTGCCGACACACTCGTCCACCAGACGGGGCACACAAGGATGTGCGCACGGGCGATGAAACGTGGGTTCAGCACTTCAAACAGGAAACAAAAGAGCGATCCATGGAGTGTCGCCACACCACCTCTCCTCCGAAGAAAAAGTTCAAAGCTGCATCCTCATCCGGTAAAATCATGGCGACGGTTTTCTGGAACTCTGGAGACGTTATTTTGTCTGATGTCCTCCCTCACAGTGCAACGATCACCTCTACAGGATAGTATACTGCGCTACGCTACGAGAATTGAGGAAACGACTTCAGAGTATTCGTCACCACAAAAATGCAAACGAATTTCTCCTTGTGCATGACAACATAATTCCTCACGCAAGTCTGCGCTCACTAGAGGAGCTCACAAGATTTAATCGTACTGTTTTTCTCATCCACCCTACAGCCCGGTTCTCGCACATTCCAATTTCGATCTCTTTGGCCAAATGAAGGATGTACTCCGCGGGAAGCAGTACCTGGATGATGTGCAGTTTATAGATGCAGCAACTGGTTGGCTCCGACGTCGAACATTAGAGTGGTACCAAGCTGGAGTACAGGCCCACCCAGAAACGTGGAGTAAGGGCGTCGCACTACACAGAGGTTATATTGAAAAATAAGGTTTTCTAGCCAAGGCGCTTTCA
This sequence comes from Schistocerca cancellata, assembly GCF_023864275.1. Lineage (NCBI taxonomy): Eukaryota > Metazoa > Arthropoda > Insecta > Orthoptera > Acrididae > Schistocerca > Schistocerca cancellata. The sequence goes on from NC_064631.1 coordinate 174,266,851, forward strand.
CAAAAACGCCTCTCGTATATACTGCCCCATTTTACTAGAGCCTACGTTTCACCTTCGTATTTTTTGCTTTCTTAAAACATTTTTACCTTGAATCTTATGTTGTAAAGGTGATTTTGTGTATTTTGATTGTTTATGGGTCTGAGGATGGTTGTTACTTATAACCGAAACTAGCTCATTGTCATATTTTGTCTTACGTAAATGTGATCTAGGCATTAACAGATAAGTGAAAAAATTTTTTTTGAAATTTTAACGAATGACATGAAGATCGATTTCTCCATTCCTAGTAATTCCAGGCATTACTAAATATTAGTATGGCTCCTTGGAAAAGGAAACAGATGATTTCCGTTGCTGTTATTTCCCAATCTAAGCTTCTGTCCATTTATACTGACATTATCAGCGACAGGACGCTCTGCCTTATTGTTTCTTCTTCCCTGTAAAACTGTGTTCGATAGGAAAATTTTATTAGGTGTCTTACAGGTTACAGTTTGAAAATTTCAATATATGACTGTTTCCTATAGTGGCAACAATAATGATGGCTCATAATGTGGTCTATCTTGTTCTACTCATCAGAGGTAGGTAATACTTAGTTTTCATAGTGACCATAATGAATGTCCGAAATATGTAGAGTGTTAATATTATGAATAACTGTAATACTTTATTATCAACACCTAAAACCAATATTTATTTTCTGTCCTGTATGGCATTAGTAATAAAAAACTCTATTCCGTCTATTTCAAGAGCAGAATTTACGTGTGAAAATAACATGGATTTTAATAACGACATATATGCGTAACAAGAGCTGATTACATAATGCTCAAAGGAAATTATATTTAAACATATGATCCTGATTAACATATTTTGCAAGATGTATCAGACAGTACATAAAAGAACTATTGATGTACAAATACAATAGAATACAAAGCACAACCATTTGGTATAAACATTGTATAATATTCTGCAATAGCAAACAATGTGAAAAATAACTTCCATTAAGTCCTCCCGATGACTAGCATTTGTAGCAAGGTTTTGGTAATTTGTATATAGTCCCATTTATAGGAAGTGCTCATACATATGCCACATTCCGCAAGAGCGTGATTATGTCTGTGAGGGAGTCACATAACATAAGCACTTCTTATAAAGAACGATTTGTGGTACACCATTATAGCGACTGTGGAAGACAAGTTTCTTTCTTCAGGGTCTGCTCCTTGACATTCTTATTAGTTGGTTTTTAAGGATTACTGCTATCTTTAGTGTTATTAAATGTTCCTTGACTGTGCAAGTAAAAATAGGATTTCCAACCAGAATGACAGTACATAGCAATGTTCACATACAGAGTTTTTTCTTCTTTTACCATTTTATCTTCAAAAAGTGGCAGATGACTGTACTATTACTCTCCTCTGTGCATCCGAGAAAAACATTCCAAAAAAAATAAATTTACTATACAATGGATGGTGGCTTGGACGTTTTGAATCAATTGTGTCATATGTATTCATGTATCATTAAGAGGCTATTTTACAACAGTTTGGGTATTACTAGAATAAATTATTGTGTTGAATATATCACAACATACACAAATAGAACAAATAGAAGACAACAGACATAAGTAAATAAAGTAAATCAATATAAACCAGTAAAAAAATGAAGCTTTAGTAGGCAACTAAAGACAGTACCTCTAATGGTTATTATAATATAGAAGATTTCTCGCTTGAGAACGTGTGACACCCCACATGAAGTTACATCTACAAAGTCTTACTTGGCAGTCTTCACTCTAAGGATTAATTAAGGTGTTCTGCAAATTGGTGTAGTGTCAGAAGCACTATGTAGTAGTGTACCTTCAGCTATTAGTTGCTGATCCTGCAGCCAAAATAATAGCATTTCATATAAAATTCGTATGTCTTGAAGACCCAACATAAACTACAAAATATTCTCTGCTCACTCACCAAACAAATATATGTTGCTTGTGATTATTTACTAAAATTACAATTCAAGCATGAGCGAAACATAATGGTTTCTTATTGTGGTTCTCTCACATCCTTGTGTAGTACTGACTACCGTTTCTTTTATGTATGCCAATAGCATAAAAGACATGGAAGGATATTACATGGAATTCACCTGCTGTGCCAGAGGAGTTCTATGTCAAGTAAGTTACTTAATGACACTCTCAGTAACACAGGTTTGTCTGAGTAGCTGGAATGTGTCATAACTGTAGCTTCAAAAAGTAAGCTGTATATTCAGTGACAGTTGTTGTCATCTCCGGGACGTTGCAGGGAAATCTCACCCTTATTTGTCACGTTACCACAGTGGAGAATCTGCCACAACAATGCGACTGCTACTGCAGAATGTCCACCAGTTGCTGGTAGTTGCACTGCACAGCGAGCTCCAGCGGCGTCCTTCCACGATGGTCCCGGATGCCCTTTTTCGAACGCGCCCGCAGCAACGCCTCGGCAGCCTCTGTGTGGCCTGCCATCGCCGCCCTGTGCAGCGGCGTCATCCCGTCCACATTCCTCGCGTTAACGTCGGCCGAGGCGGCCACCAGCTGACGCACCACGGCTGCGTGCCCGTTGCCGGCGGCCAGGTGCAGTGGCGTCATCTGCAGCTCAGTCTTGGCGTCCACCGCCGCCCCGGCCTTCAGCAGGCACCTCACAGCGCCCTTGTGGCCCCTCCAGGCCGCCCAGTGCAGAGCGGTAGCCCCGTCCTCATCCTGCGCACTAACGCCAGCCCCGCCGTCCAGCAGCGCCTGTAGCTCCCTCGTGGTACCACTCTTCGCCTCTTCGAGCACCCTCTTCTGCATTTCTCTTGCCTCTTCTCCATATGTTAATCTGCACAGAGCAGTGAAATCCTGACATTTTTACAGGCACGTCATGATGTATAAATCATACAAAAATAAAAACTAAAACTGTCAATGCCATATGGCATTCCTATTTATAAAATCGCATAGGTTGTGAAACAGGGCAGTACATTGTCGCCTCTCCTTCATTTTGGTCATGGATGAGACAACAACTAAGTGACAGAAAAAACTGGGGAAGACAAAATAAAAGCATTGGTGTTTGCGGATGACTTGATGATCTGGGCAAAGAGGAGGAGGTCATTCAGGAACACCTGGATGCTTTGGGAAAAAACTGTGAGACATTACTAGAAACTAAGCTAGCGAAAAGATTGGTGGTGAGCAATTGAAGCAGATGGAAGGTGTTAATTACTTGGGAAATATGATACAGGAAAATGGAAGAAACGAGAAAGAGGTCAGTAAACGTGGTAGACTAGCAGAAGCATTCCTACGAAGTGTTAGGAGCCTAGTTTGGAATAAAGACATTCCACAAAAAAGAGAAGAAGTAACATATAGAAGTTTTACATCCCTGTACCGATCTATTAATCTAAAACATAGGTAATGGAGAAAAGAGGTGTAATCAGATTACTGGCGTGTGAAATGAGGTTCCTCAGAAGTAGGATAGGAGTATCAAGGAGAGATAGGATGAACACAAGAGGATTCCCCAGAAGTCGCATGAAATAGACACGAGATGGAAACCACCAAGAGGAAGTAAAAGGGACAGATTGCTCAAAGGTGTGGAGGATTGTCTTGAAAAAGTAGGTGAGGACTTGACTAGAGTTAACACAAAAGATGGTGGGAAAACAGGACTAGATGGTGAGGCTTATGTTCAAAAGACACCCACCCAGGGGCTGGAAACTTATCAGGATGATGATAATGATTATAGCTTCACAGTTGGAAGGTTTCGACACTTGCAACATTTATAATTAAAAAACAGTCTTGATCGCAAATTTCTTTTAATCATAGTGACCGGTTTCAATCCTTAGGGATCATCTTCAGACTCTGAAATAACATACTTACAGATAGACGGATCCTTGCAGTATCGTATATACATTGAAATACAATTGCAAACTACATATACCCATAACAGCAGGTGGACTTCCATGGAGCAAGCTACGCCGACACATGGCGCTGAACTGACTGCTAAATGGATAGGCAGGGAGTGGTCGTAAGTAGCACTAGTCCCGCTCGCCGTTCTGTGTATGACATCAGTGCCAGCCAGTCAGAAGCATAGTGAGTACTATTAGAATAAGATGCATTAGGAAGATATGAAGAAGAATTATAGTTAAAATACATCGTAAAGTTGCTATGAAGTAGATATTCGTCAGAAAATATAATCTGTAGTAAATAATTAGCTTAAAATAAACTAGTCTGCCCTCTATTATCCGTTCTGTAAAATACGTGCTGTTGGCAAAGATATATGGAATAGCTGTCAAAGGTTGCTACAACGATAAAGAGAAGCTACTAACAAAGATAATCTACATAGACGTTGAGGGTTGCCGTAGAAACGGCGTTCTCTATCGATGCGATATTCTGAAAAGCTGGCACAGAGTGCTGTAACGACAGCGTTCTCTTTCGATGTGGCACGTCAAAAATAAATAGAAAATATAGTAGTGAATATAATAGTCGTTAAATATTATGTATAGTAATATGAATGGCAGAATAGCGAAACATGGGGCGTAAGTTAACAAGCAATCTTGCCCAATACGTAGGAAGAAAACATAGATACAAAGGGCAGCATAAGGTTATAGATATACAGAGCTCCGTTACCTCTCATGTTAAACACGGCCAGTTTCCGTGGAAAAAATGCTGCATTTGTTGCGAGACATCATGGAATATCCCACTTCAGCTGAATGGGTTGAAAATAAATAAATCACCAGGTCCTGATGGGATTCCAATTCGGTTTTACAGAGAGTAATCTACAGCATTGGCTCCTTACTTAGCTTGCATTTATAGTGAATCTCTTGCCCAACGTAAGGTCCCGAGCGACTGGAAAAAAGCGCAGGTGATGCCTGTATATAAGAAGGGTAGAAGCACGGATCCTCAAAATTACAGACCAATATCTTTAAATCGGTTTGTTGCAGGATCCTCGAACATATTCTCATTTCGAATATAATGAATTTCCTTGAGGCAGAGAAGTTGCTGTCCATGCATCAGCACGGCTTTAGGAGGCATCGCTACTGCTAAACGCAACTCGCCCTTTTTTCACATGATATCTTGGGAACCATGGATGAAGGGCATCAGACGGATCCCATATTCCTTGACTTCCGGAAAGCGTTTGACTTGGTGCCCCACTGCAGACTCCTAACTAAGGTACGAGCATATCGGATTGCTTCCCAAGTATGTGAGTGACTCGAAGACTTCTTAAGTAATAGAACCCAGTACGTTGTCCTGGATGGTGAGTGTTCATCGGAGGTGAGGGTATCATCTGGAGTGCCCCAGGGAAGTGTGGTAGGTCCGCCGTTGTTTTCTATCTACATATACACTCCTGGAAATGGAAATAAGAACACATTGACACCGGAGTGTCAGACCCACCATACTTGCTCCGGACACTGCGAGAGGGCTGTACAAGCAATGATCACACGCACGGCACAGCGGACACACCAGGAACCGCGGTGTTGGCCGTCGAATGGCGCTAGCTGCGCAGCATTTGTGCACCGACGCCGTCAGTGTCAGCCAGTTTGCCGTGGAATACGGAGCTCCATCGCAGTCTTTAACACTGGTAGCATGCCGCGACAGCGTGGACGTGAACCGTATGTGCAGTTGACGGACTTTGAGCGAGGGCGTATAGTGGGCATGCGGGAGGCCGGGTGGACGTACCGCCGAATTGCTCAACACGTGGGGCGTGAGGTCTCCACAGTACATCGATGTTGTCGCCAGTGGTCGGCGGAAGGTGCACGTGCCCGTCGACCTGGGACGGGACCGCAGCGACGCACGGATGCACGCCAAGACCGTAGGATCCTACGCAGTGCCGTAGGGGACCGCACCGCCACTTCCCAGCAAATTAGGGACACTGTTGCTCCTGGGGTATCGGCGAGGACCATTCGCAACCGTCTCCATGAAGCTGGGCTACGGTCCCGCACAACGTTAGGCCGTCTTCCGCTCACGCCCCAACATCGTGCAGCCCGCCTCCAGTGGTGTCGCGACAGGCGTGAATGGAGGGACGAATGGAGACGTGTCGTCTTCAGCGATGAGAGTCGCTTCTGCCTTGGTGCCAATGATGGTCGTATGCGTGTTTGGCGCCGTGCAGGTGAGCGCCACAATCAGGACTGCATACGACCGAGGCACACAGGGCCAACACCCGGCATCATGGTGTGGGGAGCGATCTCCTACACTGGCCGTACACCACTGGTGATCGTCGAGGGGACACTGAATAGTGCACGGTACATCCAAACCGTCATCGAACCCATCGTTCTACCATTCCTAGACCGCCAAGGGAACTTGCTGTTCCAACAGGACAATGCACGTCCGCATGTATCCCGTGCCACCCAACGTGCTCTAGAAGGTGTAAGTCAACTACCCTGGCGAGCAAGATCTCCGGATCTGTCCCCCATTGAGCATGTTTGGGACTGGATGAAGCGTCGTCTCTCGCGGTCTGCACGTCCAGCACGAACGCTGGTCCAACTGAGGCGCCAGGTGGAAATGGCATGGCAAGCCGTTCCACAGGACTACATCCAGCATCTCTACGATCGTCTCCATGGGAGAATAGCAGCCTGCATTGCTGCGAAAGGTGGATATACACTGTACTAGTGCCGACATTGTGCATGCTCTGTTGCCTGTGTCTATGTGCCTGTGGTTCTGTCAGTGTGATCATGTGATGTATCTGACCCCAGGAATGTGTCAATAAAGTTTCCCCTTCCTGGGACAATGAATTCACGGTGTTCTTATTTCAATTTCCAGGAGTGTATGATCTTTTGGATAGGGTGGATAGCAATGTGCGGCTGTTTGCTGATGATGCTGTGGTGTACGGGAAGGTGTCGTCGTTGAGTGACTGTAGGAGGATACAAGATGATTTGGACAGGATTTGTGATTGGTGTAAAAAGTGGCAGCTAACTCTAAATATAGATAAATGTAAATTAATGCAGATGAATAGGAAAAAGAATGCCGTAATGTTTGAATATTCCATTAATAGTGTAGCAATTGACACAGTCACGTCGATTAAATATTTGGGCGTGACATTGCAGAGCGATATGAAGTGGGACAAGCATGTAATGGCAGTTGTGGGGAAGGCGGATAGTCGTCTTCGGTTCATTGGTAGAATTTTGGGAAGATGAGGTTCATCTGTAAAGGAGACCGCTTATAAAACACTAATACGACCTATTCTTGAGTACTGCTCGAGCGTTCGGGATCCCTGTCAGGTCGGATTGAGGGAGGACACAGAAGCAGTTCAGAGGCGGGCTGCTATGTTTGTTATTGGTAGGTTTTATCATCACACGAGTGTTACGGAAATGCTCCAGGAAAGCGGGTGGGAGTCTGTAGAGGAAAGGAGGGGTTCTTTTCGTGAATCGGTACTGAGGAAATTTAGAGTACCAGCAGTTGAGGCTGACTGAAGTGCAATTTTACTGCCAGCAACTTACATTTCGCGGAAAGACCACAAAGATAAGATAAGAGAGATTAGGGCTCGTACAGAGGCATATAGGCAGTCATTTTTCCCTCTTTCTGTTTTGGAGTGGAACAGGGAGAGAAGATGCTAGTTGTAGTACGAGGCACCCTCCGCCATGCACCATATGGTGGATTGCTGAGTGTGTATGTAGATGTAGATGTAGAGGTATAGTTTCATTAAGTTCCAATAGGCAGCTGCGCTACACGTAACCACAAAGAGGCGTCTGTAGTGCAGGTGTGTTCCAAGGAGAGAGCTGATTTTGTGTTTGTTTTGGCGGAAAGCCAGAGCATTGCAGATACGCAGAAGCGCTTGTAGAATGTCTATGAAGACCTGGCATTTAACAAAAGCACTGTGAGTCATTGGGTGAGGCGTCTGTCATCAGCGCAAGGTCACGCAAGCCCGTCCGATCTCTTGCATGCCGGCAATGTTGGAATGTGCGGACGCTCCCATTCGAGGTAAGCGATGGATCACAGTCCAAAACCTCGCTGCACAACTGGACGTCTTCATTGGTACTGCTGACACACTCATCCACCAATTGGCACTCAAAGGAGTACGCCCGCTGCGTCCATCGGCGCGTAACAACAAAGGACCAGCTGTACGTAATTGTTTGCGTGTTACAAGGCTGATAGTGGCAATTTTTTGTCGAACATCGTCAATGACGTTGAAACGTGGGTTCATCACTTCGAACTGGAAAAAAAATGGCATCGTCGTATCATTTCCCATCCGACCATGTTCAAAGCTGCACTCTCAGCTGCTAAAATCATGCTGACAGTTTTCTGAAGGACTTATTCAGTTTGGTGTCCTCCCTCATGGTGCAACCTCAAGTCTGAGGTGTACTGCACTAGCCTCAGGAAATCGAGGAAACGACTTCAGTGTGTTCGCCACCTCAAAAATGCAAACTAACAAACTGAGTCCGGCCTTCAATGTGTTACTTTTAATTGGTTTAATACGTAGTGTTTTAAGGTGTATGTGGCGTGATCATTAACATTTACGAGGGCTGGAGTGCTGACACATTCCGTTGTAGATCCCTACTGTCAAGGTTTAACCGCCATTGAAAATTGTTTGCTGGTCCTTGTTTAAGTGCCACCTGGTTATTTCCAGGAGTGTATATATATATATATAATATTTCCCTGGATATATATATTTGTCTCTGAATTGTAATAACATTACTGTTACATTTCTGTTTGAGCTAATAGCGTGACTGAGCGACACGTGTACAATTTTGAAATCAGTAGTTTCCTAAATTCTTACCAGTTATTGAGGGGCCAGTTGTTGTGTGTTTAATGCCCTGAAACGGACTCTATTGATGGTGGTACTAGAATTCCTTCAATGACAGTAATTAATTTCATGTATTAATTTTACTGATGTGTTGTAATGAGTTATTGTGTTTCTAGTTATTTAAGGCAGATGTCAGTCTGTTGTAGATACCCATTAGTTCTGGGACTTCCTCGTGCCCATTCGTGACCGTTGCTGCTCCAGTGTGGGGGTCCATGTCGAGCCTGTAATGGAAATAGATGAACAGGCGGGCGTCCGTTTTCTGAGTGTAGTTGTTGAATCTCATGAGTTTGTTTACTCAAACGAAATTTTATATGTTATATGCTAAATTAACTGAATTATTTTGGTAATAACAATCGCTGTCGTAATGAAAGAGTACATCAGTTATAAAATTTAACTCTTTTCAGTAAATGTGTAATAGGCCCTAAGTGCCGCATTTTTATAAGTGTTTAAAATTGAACTAATTCATTTTCACATGAATGGTAAATTTTAAAGATGTGTTGTAGTTTTAGACATGTGATGCTTTTATTTATCAAGATCACTTGTTTAAAGGTATCAAATAAATGTTAGGTGTAACTGTCGATGGTGATTGCCTGATGTATTACTTTGGTCCAGTCCTACCACCCTATAGCCTGTTGTGCTGAGTTTGTGTCGTTGCGTAAAAGGTGTAATTACATGTTTTCTCGACACTACAATGTCTTTGTAATAGTGTAGCAATCCAAAATAGCTTCATGCCTCTTGTCGGGCATCTGGCAGAATGACCTGATGGAAACCAGCCACGATGACTGCAGGACTTGTACACTGTTTCACAGCCCCAAAAAGTCAATCTGAGTTTTGTGCTTCCGCTGGTGTTCGTCATATGACGTCCACAGGAAACGAACATTTTGAAGGTAGACTCATGGGACAGCATTACAAATTCAAGATATCAGTGTTAAGATTCTGGACCTATGTAATGGACGACAGTCGTTCGAATGCCAGATCACTTATCCAGGATTTTATTTACCTTGATTCTCCAAATTACTCAATCAGACTAGTGGAATGGCTAATTTAAAAAGGCCATGACAAATTTCCTCTCTGAATATCTCGTCTTCGACAGGGCGTTAATATCAAATCCTCCTTCCATCTATCCTCCCTTCCTTTCTCTGTGTAACATTCTCCTCAGTTACCTGACAGACACGGTGGGCAGCTGTTTGCTTGTGATGGTGTGATGCACGGGAAGGAGTCGCCGTTGACTGAGTGCAGGAGTGCACAAGATGACTTAGAAAATTTTCTTGTGGGTGTGATGAAGGGCAGCTTGGTCTAAACGCATAGACGTAAATGTAGAGAAGCATCTCGAAGAGTTGAAGACAAATAAGTCTCCATGTCCAGATGGAATCCCAATTCGGTTTTACAGGGACTACTCTGGGGCATTGTCCCCTTATTTAAGCTGCATTTATCGTGAACGTCTCACCCAGCGAAAAGCCTCAAACGATTGCAAAAAATTGCAGATGACTCTTGCTTATGAGAAAGGTAAAAGCACTTACACGCACAATGACAGACCAATATCCGTGACATCAGTTTGTTGCAGAATTCTTGAATACATTCTGAATCGGATATAATCAATTTCCTTGAGAGAAAAAATCTTCTCCACAACTCAGCAGGGATTTAGAAAGTATCACTCATGCGAAACTCAGCTTGCCCTTTCCTCAAATGATATTATACGAGCTATGGATGGAGAGCAATCGCTGGCTTCTACACTCCTGCATTTTCGGAAAGCGTTTGCCGTGGTGTCCCAATACAGTTCGTTGACGAAGGTCCGAGCATATGGTTGAGATTCCCAGATACGTTAGTCGCTCGAACAGTTTTTCTACATCTACATCTACAGCTACATGGATACTCAGCAAATCACATTTAAGTGCCTGGCAGACGGTTCATCTAACCACCTTCACAATTCTCTATTATTCCAATATCGTTTAGTGGTCGGAAAGAATGAACACCTATATCTTTCCGTGGTGATCGTTCCGCCTTATGTAGATCGGTGTCAACAAAATATTGTCGCATTCGGAGGAGAAAGTTGGTGATTGGAATTTCGTGAGAAGATTCCGTCGCAACGAAAAATGCCTTTCTTTTAATGATTTCCAGCACAAATCCTGTATCATTTCCATGACACTCTCTCCCATATTTCAAGATAATGCAAAACGTGTTGCCTTTATTTGAACTTTTTCGATGTACTCCGTCAGTCCTACCTGGTAAGGATCCCAAACCGCGCAGCAGTATTCTAAAAGAGGACGGACAACGTAGTGTAGGCAGTCTCCTTAGTACGTCTGTTGCATTTTCTAAGTATCCTGCCAATAGAACGCAGCCTTTGGTTATCCTTCCCTACAACGACGTATAGGAAGCTAGTGCGACATATTCTTGAGCACTATTCGAATGTTTGGGATCCCCACGAGGTCGGATTAAGGGAAGACATCGAAGCAATTCAGATGCGTGTCACTAGATTTGTCGTCGTAGGTTGATCAGCACACAATTATTATAGAGAAGCTTCGTGAACTCAGACTGGAATCTCTGGAGGGAATACGACGTTCTTCTGGCAAGACACTATTACGGAAATTTAGAGAACCAGTATTTGATCTCTCCATTGGCAAGTATTAGTCCCTCATTCGCATCTGTGAGAGGGGATTGCCAAGGAAAAGATGACCATGAGATAAAGACTGAGTAACCAATGGAAATTAGTGGCATGTCACATCAAACAAGTCAATCGACTGATGGCCCAAAAATAAAAGCAGATAAGCATAAGAAATCTACATAACTGTCGTTATTTTGTACTCAATAGTACTTTCATCATAACCAATGGCATGCGTTTTCTGTTATTATTGATAAGTGAGAAAGTTGTTTATGGATCACACAAACATATCTTATAAAAGCTCGGCAAAGTATTAAAGCAACGTCTGAAAAGTTTTTGTTTTGATTTTTAAGGTTTATTTTTTTGAAAGAATTACGCCTTCTGGCGCTCTATGATAAATCTGTGTTGTTTCTTTTATTTTTACTACAACATTCCTCTGTTCCACATTAGTAATCGAATAAAACATGAATTAACATGTGACAGTTTCAATTTTGCTATACATAGTATTTAGTTTAAAGTAACAGACACGAAGACAACTACGCAGAACAAAAGTGTTCCTTAAATTAAGTGGCCGTTTACTTGCGTACATCTTCATTCAGTTTCTAGATGGTCCATCACTTCGGGTTTCTAGGAGAATTAGCTAGACACAGATCACATGCAAAAAGCCCTCCAAATGAGGTAACGCCCGATAGGTATGCAATACACCTAATGCACAGGGTAACACTCTTACGATCTTAACTGACTAAGGCTACTAGGAAAACTACGGAAGTCCATGCTTACTTATGAAAGTCTACAGTAGCCTATGGTAGTTTTACAACTCTAACATTGTCACATGTTAGCGTAGTCTGCCCTCTCGTCTTTTGTCATCCCAATCATCTGCATCTTCTTTTGTGTCACTGTGTGTCCCTTCTGTCGTCTTCTCACTACAGGTTGTGACGTAATCAGCTATGTATCTTCCCACAGCTGTAACAAGCACTGACGTCTATACCCACCTCTATTCCAGTCATGATGGTATATACACAGTCACCTCATATTAATTATTCCTAAACATTCTTCATATCATTCCCGCTTACCCTGCCACTATGGTGTCTTTCTGTCAAGTCTAGTATCATATAGTGCTGTGGGGCATAGGAGAAAAACACCATTGAGTATAACGTCTTCGTTCCTAAATATTGACGACATTCTGAATAGCAATTGCTTCATCAGGAACTTTCAAAGCTCAAAGTGACGCTCCTCTGTCTGGAATCTCCTCATGCCATATTTCAACATGACAATACCCACCACATGCAGACCTTCTCAGGCGACTGATAGATGCCGCAATGCCTTTGGTCTGTATGTTCTAAAATACTCCTCAAAAACATGAGTGGGATATGCTCTTCAAAGTTCCAAAGCAAACATTGCTGATAGTTGGTGAACTCAACACACTAACTGCGAGGCCAGTCATTTCCTTAGGACATACAAAGGTCTTCCTTTGACTCCATGCTACGAGGTTCTGACAGCAGCACAGGAATGCTTCACACTGCAGTGAACTCTGAGAGTCACTTCTGGAATCCAAAAACCTTTTATACTTTCCTGCACCCAACTGGTGATAAAGTTTATGTATGTCATGTTAATCCATTTTTATTTATGTACCTAACCTGAGCTGATCAGGTCCATCAGGCCCTCTCTTACATCAGACCAGGTTTCACACATACAGTACCTTTTTTACCTCATAGTTATCTAAGAAATAACAATTTTAATATGATGACTAGTATTAAAATGATTTGAGTGTCTCAAGTGGCAGTGTGAGTAAATTATACTGACTATGAATTAATAAAGTTGATGCTGGCAGTACTTGTATCTCTGCAGCTGCTGCCACTACTAGTGACAATAGTGATAATAATAATAATAATAATAATGAAAGTAATAACACAAAAGATTGTGACAGATATAATAAGAGTTTCAGTGTAGAAAATAGATGTTTTCTGATATAGCAAGTTCTGAGGAAAAGAAATTTAAGGAGACAGTATCAGTTAAGACTACTGGAAAATGAAGATCAAGTTGGAAAAAGGGACATATAAGTGCAACATGTACACACAGGGACAATGGTGATCCTTATTTTTGCTTGATAAGGCAGTAGAGAACACAGAGGGTACAGAAATCTCTGAGCATGTCTGCACGAAACCAGGGTAACTGTACATACGATTATCAAAAGTGATCAAACAATTGAGCTTCACAGAAAGAACTGACACACATAACCAGTTCCAGACACCATGAGCTTTCTTGAGAAAGACCTTGCATGATAACATCACTGTAATCAATAAATGGAAACGCATGTAAGGGAGTGTAGCCATGTATGGAAGTGAAACATTGGCGATAAATAGTTTAGACAAGAAGAGAATAGAAGCTTTCGAAACGTGGTGCTACAGAAGAATGCTGAAGATCAGATGGGTAGATCACGTAACTCATGAGGAGGTACTGAATAGAATTGGGGAGAAGAGGAATTTGTGGCACGACTAGAAGAAGGGATTGGTTGATAGTACATGTTCTGGGGCATCAAGGGATCACCAATTTAGTATTGGAGGGCAGCGTGGAAGGTAAAAATCGATGAGGGAGACCAAGAGAAGAGTATACAAAGCAGATTCAGGAGGATGTAGGCTGCAGTAGGTACTTGGAGATGAAGCAGCTTCCACAGGATAAGATAGCAAGGAGAGGTGCATCAAACAAGTCTCCAGACTGAAGACCACAACAACAACAAGTGTTTGTACGAATTTCTTTTTGAGTTCAAGAGGAAGAGCTTTCTAAATTTTTATAGGATATATGAAGATGCTGATGCCTTCTTGCACACTGAAGTTATGTGCTCATTCCAATTTAGATTTTCATATATTATCACTCCTAGAGTCTTTGGTGAAGGAGAGAAGTTGATATTCGTCCCATTTAGGGTTAAAGATAGTAGGGATTCCCAATATTTTAGGCTAATGAGCCTATAAAGACGAAACAATACCGCTTGGAGTTTGGATGGGTTGAGCTATAACCTTGTATCCTGCGTCCATTTTTATAGTGCATAAAGGTATTAAGATTCTCGGTAGCTTTCTTCAGATTTATTGGTTTTGTACTTAGATACAACCGGAGATCATCAGTGTACATGTGGTATTTGCAATGAGATGAAACTGATTACACATTATTTACACACAATGAAAAGAATATAAGATAAAATACAGAAACCTGTTACCACCCACCTCCATTGTGATTTTACTCTGTCGGACATGACGCACTGCTGGTGAGACGTCAGGTATGAGCAAAATCATTGCACTGCACTTGGTGAGAAATGTAAGCTGCTAAGTTTGGCGAGTAAAATGTCATAGTCGACACTTTCAAAGTCTTTCCTGAAGTCTGAGAAGCGCATGGTAGTTGCCTCTGTGCGTCCACAGAAAGCTTCATGTCATTTTATATCTTTATTAAAGCAGATGTTGGGCTGTTATATTTACAGAAGCCTGATTGTATTCTTCTAATAGGATGTTTGTAGTTAGGTGGTTTGTTAACTGGTCGTAGACTGCAAGTTCTAAGGCTTTGGACAGTGAAGGAAGAAGGAAAATAGGTCGGTAATCATAGGGTGCTGTGGCAGTGTCCTTTTAGGTAATGGAGTTATTGGTCCCTGTTTCCAGGCCCCAGAGGAAACACTGGTGGTTAAGGATTGGTTGAAGATACCTCATCCAGTGGGCGCATGTGGACTGTGATATCATTGTATCCGGTAGATGCTAATCTGTTAGGTATGAAGGCTTTTTTGACGGTGTTGCAAGTAACATGCTTTCAATGGAACTTTTCGTGGCTACAGTCGTTTACCGCCATGAAGTAACAATGAGTCTCTGTTTCGTTTGTGTTTCAATTGTGGTTGTTGCTCATGTGACGTACCAGGTGAGTTCACAAGCTGGGACAATGGGATCGGCTGCAGCTTCTACTTCGCCTGTACCAAGACCACGCAGGTTTTTCACAAGACAGCTGATCTGTTTCTGTTGTCGATTAATACGAGTATGTGGGCATACCTGAGTTCTGCATTTCTCACAGGTTGACTGTTCCGCTTCTGCTTGTAAGTAAGACAATTTTCTGGCGTGCGACGTAGTTTGTATTCCGATGTGATTCATCTCTGAGATTCATGAGATGTTTCAGTTCTTCAGTCTGCCAAGGTGCAGGCTTCTTTCTCACTTTTCCAGTCTCTTTAGGGGGGGGGGGCATATTTGTCATATAGTGGAGTACCTTTGTCAATAAAATAATGAAGTTTTTCGTTTATGTCCGAGAAAGGAACAGAAGACATCCTCCAAACTATTTCTTGCTCCTCAATTGCAAGTACACGTAAATTAAGACCCAGTATGCAACCATTTGTGGTTTCTATCGACTACTTCATGACAATTATGTCATGATCGGACATGATAGGCGCAGATATTTGAGAGATACGAGTCACTCTGCTTGGCGATTTCGTGCAAATACATCTATGGTAGCATGACTATTGCTTGTGTGAATGGTAGGTGTAAGCTGAAGTACCGATGCACTTGAAGAAAGCGAGCGCTTAAATTTCACACTGAATGGACGATTGTAGTGAAAATTAGTGATAGTATTACCAGCTGTAATCGTATGCTCGTACGTCAAATTGAGACATGAAGGAGCAGTTTTAAGGCAGGCAAACACACTTACTTTTGGTATTGTAGTTGAGACAAACGTTAGTGTTTTGCCGTCCTGTTATGTGTATCACAATTTCTAACTTACTTCTGTCATGTATAGAAAAGTGGTGTTTCAATTTGATTTCATCATACACAGTAAGATCTTAGCAAGTGTATCCCTTTCCGTTGTATCCGCCATCCTCGAAGGATGATGGTGTAACATATTTCGTTCAGAGCGTGCAACGTCTGCTGTGGTTTAAAAGTCCTTCTTGAGAGTGGCAGCCCTTACTGCATTTTGGGCACGTGAAATGTGAGGCACTTCGAACAAAAGCCTCTCTCCCTTTCCCTCTTTCTGATTTGTGTTTGTGTGCGTTCTTCCTCTGCAAGCTTGATCGCATTTCCCACAGTTATCACCACTTAATACGGTCATCAGCAGTACTTCCCTAGTGACTTGAATTAATACTGATATTGGTCAGGTTTCTCTTGTAAACATCCTTGAAGCGAAGATGCTGTCTTCCCACTAGCATCACACCCTCCTTAACGTCTCTGCACAGAAGTTTTTTTGGCATCCACTCAGAGTCCATGTGCCTGAAATGTACCCGCCGTCTTAGACTTCAGTGGCTCAGGAGTACATGAATACTGGTTGTGCTTGCGAGCTATAGGACTTCAGTGTTGAGTACTCTGTCCCACAAAGAGATCTAAATAATTGTTTGGAGCGAGTGGACATGAAAGCTGTTCAGTCGAGATTCTTGCTTAGCAGGAGTTGTCTGTGTCTCACAGGTATAGAGAAGGGTGCTGGTAATACAAGCATCGTATACTTGCAATATAGTTTTATTGTGAGCAGCCCATTGTTCCATACCCCGTTTTTCAGTCTAGCCATGATAGACGATGATTTTGCAATTCTGTTATTCATCTCAGGGTTCACATCCAAGTTACTACATATTGTAGATCTCGAGTAGATAAGGTCGTAAACTACTTGGAGAGAACTGTCATCAATTCTGGTGGATGGAAGTTTGGTGGTGCCCTGCGCCATGACCTTAGTTTTCTGCAGGTTGATGGTAAGACCAAATTTTCAACATGCATGTGATAATTTGTTAATTAGGTACTGCAGCTCATCTTCTGTGTTTGCTACCAGAGCTGTATTGTCTGCAAGTAGCACCCACGAATAACAATTGCGTTTATTTTGGTCTTGGCCTTCAGGCAGGCTATGTTGAAAAGATTTCCACCAGAACTAGTGTGAAAATACACTCCCTCCTCACAGTCTCCAAAGGCATGTCTCAGCAGAATGGAAAACAAAATACCAAGTAGAGTAGGAGACAACACACACCCCAGCCTTACACTGCTATCAATAGGTAATGCTTCTGATGTTTTATCGTTGAAAAAGCCTGTTGCTTGTGTTTTTTAATGTAAAGAGGCAGTTGTTTATAGTAGTTTAGGTGGGCATCCAATCTTCTGCAGGAATTTGAAGAGCCCATTTCTGCGAACTAAATCAGAAGGTTTAACAACTTCAGTAAGAGAAATATAAAGTGGCCTCTGTTGCTCATGGAACTACTCTTGCAATTGTCATACAGAGAAGATCATATCCATGGTTGATGGGCCAGGTCTGAAACCCATTGAGATTATGGGTAGAACCTGGAAGCTAGGATTTATAATCGCATTAGGATGACTTTTGCACATGCTTCCCCAGCTACACTTACCAGTGCAATACCTCAGTAGCTGTTGTTGTCACTTTGGTCCCATTTCTCTTAATTTGAAGTAACAATCTTCGAATTACACATACTCAGTGGGATGTAACCTTCTTCTGTGCTGCTTGTGAGAAGTGGGTGTAGATGTCATAGAAGCACTTACTTATTATGCTTAATAACCTCTGCAGGGTTCCTATCCTCACTTGGAGCCTTTCTGTTAATCCAGGGGTTGTATTGCTCTAAAGAGTTCTCCCATAGTAGGCATTACATTGACTCCTTCCATAAGTGGCATTTGTTTGATGGCATCAGGACATCCCTGCTAACTTTATTCTCAGCAGCATACTACTTGAGGTACTGTTCATCCCAGTCTTCCATTTGCTTGCCTTCATCGGTAATGACTTCACCTCTCTTGTTAAATGAAAGTATACCTCCAAAATTTTTTACCGTTCATATACTGACATATGACTTGTAAGAAGGGTCTAACTCCCTAATTTTGTATCTAAATATCATCCTTTTGTACCAAATTAAATTTACAGATGAAGAAACTTTCGTTTTTCACATTTTCATGCTGAATTTCAGTATTGTCATGTTATATTTAAGGTAAAATGAAATAAATTGTTATAGGAAATGCACTAAAACAAAAAATGCAAGTTTAAACAAGTCTCAAAAATAAAATTAGCTTGTAGAGAAAAATGTAAACTTCAAAAATGAAAACTAACACACTAAGAAAATTCGATTTCATATGTAGATGTTTTCTTCCTCACATTCATTCTACCTTTGTTTGTTAAGGAAATAGGATTATGATTTTGTGATGTTAAACTATCTTTGTCAGTCTTTTTAACATACCTCTGTCGTAAGCAAACTTGAAAATTATCACATAAAATGTAATTACTTTTCCACCAAATTTTATCAATCATTTGATTCTCATAAGCATTATATTTCTCATTAATCTTAAGCCCATAGACTTAAATAAAGTGTCATATATTAGCAGTTTTGTGGTCAATTGATCAATTTATATAACAAAAATTTAAAAAAATTTGAACAACTGAACCTTCATACATTCATTTTTATTATTGAAATAAATACCCAAAATAAGGTTCCCTACTGTAAAAGAAAGTTTTCACCTATCAAAATCTAGCATGTGTTACTGGTTCTCAAACAAGGCACAATATAGTTTCATTATAAGTATAGATTCTTTAAGCTGAATTTAATATTATCTCATCTTATACAAGCATTATAAATGGAACTTTTTGTTAAACTGTCCAGGTTTGCTAAAATTATTCCTTAGTCTCACTTGTATTAAATAATATTTAAGTCTTCCAGTTGATTAACTGTGTCTTTAAATTCCTTATAATAATTTTAAGATCTTTTTAATTTTTTTCTGTCATAAATGGAAAACTGCTTACATACAACATCAATTTACTAATAAGATTATATACAAAAATATCTAATTTGCATAAAGGTAAAGAAAAATTATAGAAGATTATGAGAAAGTCTGATATCAAATCTAAAATATTTTAGAGCTATATGAGTTGTTATTATCCATATCTAAAAACATAAGGGGTTAATTTTAGTAAGAGCATGGTAATGTGTGTATTTTTTCTAAAAATGGAAGCTTTAAAACTCATTTATAATAATGCAGAATATGAGTTACTTTTACTTCTACAGCATATATTGAAGTTTTACACTTCTTAAATGTTTGTAGTTCTACACTGATCTTTATTTTTGGATAAATGATATATATAATCATATAATAATATTGTATTTTTATATCACATTTCTCCAGATTTTATTTTCTTGTTTGCTTCTTCCTTAATTTTATATACACACATCTTGGGTCTTAAAATTACAGGTTATACCATAATTATATCATTGCATTCATCTTTCCTATAACTCTTGTTTACTTACAACATACAACTTTTAGATAATTGTTGTTATCAATTTCATCTGTCGTAAGATACTTATCTTTGCATAAATCTTCAGCTTTTTATTGTAAATGTATCAATCTTATTGTGGTAACATAATTATGATTTGTATAATTCATTTCAGGATATTATATTGAAATTAAAGTGGAATTTATAGATCTAAAATTCTCATTACCTCATAAAGTGCTTTCTTTAAATTTTATTTAGTTTTCCTGCATGTTTATTGCTACTCGTTTTCTTTAAAGATAATTTTATTCTTTAAAATTGATTTGGGTGATACTTTAACAAATTTATTATCATTTTAAAACACTTTTGATACTACTATCCACATTTTTCAAACATTGAATTATTCATTAGTTAGTAAATATGTTTCTCAAAATCATTGGCAGACTTTGTTCTGATTTCTGTATACAGATCAATATTCTTTCTCAAACAATCTGATAATTATGTTTGAGTATTCCATATATTCTTCTTAATTTGCATCCTAGCTTTAAATTTTGTTTTAAATGTCTATAGTGTACTTATATTTAGCTTTATTACACAGTGATCTCAGCAGTTCAGATTAATTTGTTTTAGGTATTGTTTTATTCTACAGAGCACAGGGAAGATCTTTATACTCATCATGTAATTCTTTAGGATTTTCTACATCTATTTCCTATTTTAATTGTGTTTTCAATCATCATCAATAGTATTAAAAATCTGAAATCAAATATTGGGTAATAAAGTCAACTGAATCCTGCATCTGGAAGAAACTGAGAAAGTACCAATCCATATATATTATCAGCCTATAAATACAAAAAATAATTTTATGCTTTATTTTTAGCATAACAGTTAAATCTATTAATTTCTTTTATAAATCTATTACAACATTTTGATAATCCAACCTAATTACATTTTGAACCATCAAAATGTAAATAAGGAGAGTGATTAATCATCTTAAACATAGCATAGCATACCTTAATACAAGTAGTGTGCAGTACCAAGGTCAATTTTACTCCTACAATTTTATAAGTGATTTCCCAATATTTTAGATACATTGTCTAATACCACAAAATAATTTTTTTCCTAATTTCCTTATGTTCATTTTTCACTAACTAATTTACTGTATTCAAGATCATGCTCACTTAGATAACATACATTCAGTTTAGTATAGAATTCACTTCAGATGGAAGTTCTAATCTTTTCCAGTTATGAATTATATTTTATTATAATAGACTGCTCTATCTTCTGGAAGGAACGTATTCCTATCATTATTGAAATATAATGGCAATTTAAAGAAATATGAAGCCAAATATTTTATTTAGCTATTAACTTTACTTTTAATGGTATACTTTGCAAAACTAACACTGTTATTTATTTGCATTTAAAAAATTTTGTACTTATTATATCCTACTTCTTCTTAAAGACTGTACAGCTATTTGGGTACAAGTCTGATAATTGATGGTTCAGATTAAATAATCATATACTGCACCTTGTTGTTTACTGGTTAGGTGATAAATATCCCTAGCTTTGTGATTGTACCTTCTGCCATTCTGCATAAATTTCTCAGTTAATCTTCATTATTCTTTAAACTTTCCTTGAAACCTGCCAATTTTGTTATGAACTTCTTGAAAACTACAATTTTGTGATCTATTTTTTCTTCAGTTCAATAAAGAACAAGGCATTTCATTCACACATTCTTGTGTATGACGAAACTTTGTTTTAGAACACAATATATTTTCATCTCTTGTTGATTATTCAGTTTCTAGAGCATTCATGTATATTTCCCAAATTCGGTCTTCTTCCTTTTTAATCATTTATATAAAGTTTTTTGCTGCTTATCTACTCTACATATAATTGGATTCTTACAAAAACAATTAGTATATTAAATACAATAACAGCTTCAGATCTTTCATGCTGTTTATATTGTGCTACATATTTTAGTATGGATTTGGTTTACAAGTATCTATGTTCTGCAACGAATTTTCGAAATCTAATTAAATTGTGAAAGATACCTTTATTTTATATTAATAATTTACAAATGTTATCTGTTATACCTGGTTTATTCTTAGAACAATCTGCAATTTTGTAGTTTTCCTTCATAATAGACACATAACTTAATGCATATTACAGGGTATTTCCTACCATTACGATTTTTGTCATGAAATTTGATAATTTTTAATTATAAATATGTATTTCTATTTCCTTTTATTAGCAATTTTTCGACTGTAAACATAAAATCTTTTATCAAATCAATATACAATAATTCACATTCCAACATTTTATTCAGTTATCGATATATCAGTTGAATATATGTTTTAATTGCACAATGAAATGAGTTCAGATTTTCATCAATCTTGTATGACATTCTGTTAGACTACTTGGTACTTCTCTTATAGGAACTTTGGATATAGAGCTTTTGTGAGTACTAAACTCTATCATTAGATGACTTTAAGTTCATTTCTTGCATGTGATTATTATTAGCCAACTTTAAGTTGCAGTGTAAGTTTATTTCAACTTGTCATTTATTGTGTCTCTAAATTGACTCTAATTATTCTACATACAACAAGTTTTATGAAAATTAGAGAACCTTTTGGATCTCTAGATTTTGTGTATTAACACTTTGAAGCCTGTTCTGAAAAGCACTCTCCCACTTTCTCAGTGTTCATCACTCTTTCTTCAGGTGTGTCAAAAATTACCCCTTTGAACAAAAATATGTTTCTTGGTTCTTTTTCTTCAGGTTTATGCCCTCCTCATATATCTGCAGTAATAAATCATAAAACTTCAACATTCTCTATTATTCTCTTTCATAAATATTTATTGCTTCTCCTTCATTCTCTTTCCTTTTCTCAATCTATGTTATAAAATCGCTAAAATGGTATACAGTGTATGATCCCAGCTGGAGGTTGAATGTCTCACACCTTTCAAAATGAACATGGTGATTTTCGATATTATACATAATTACAGACTTAATTTAAATACTGGCAGAAGTAGAGCTGTGAGGACGGGATGTGAGTTGTGCTTGGGTAGCTCAGTGGTGGAGCATTTGCCCTCGAAAGGCAAAAGTCCCAAGTTCGACTCTTGGTCCAGCACACGGTTTTAATCTCCCAGGAAGTCTCAATCATAATGATATCATCTACTCATTAAGAGGTATAAACTTCTATTAAAAGTTTAATATTAAAAGACTTGTGTTAGAGTTAGAAACTGTGGATATGTGTTGAGGCAGCATAATTCATGACTCGAAAATTTCTAGACGATTTACATCCAGTAGTTGAGAATGAGAGATTTTAGCAATTCACAACAAACTTTACACAAGATTTCCAATCTGTGATGTCTCAACATTTCTAATTAAATTACCTTTCCTCTTCCTGCTACAATATTTTATTTCCACTGAGACACTGCCAGGTGCTTTACACATGGCAGTTCGATTCCTTAAAGTTCGGGGTGAGGCTTACTGACTTCTCTACATTTACAGTAATTGAATCACCCTTTTCATTTTGCTAAACATTTTTATTTCCTTCTCTTCAGCGAATTGTGTTAGCTTATCTATTATCAAAGTATTGACGTTCATTGTACTTGATATAGGTGACACAAGTTGTTCTTCACCTGTTCATTAGGATGAAAGACTGTACAAAGATTACTCTTTTATTTATACAGGGTGAGTCACCTAACATTACTGCTGGATATATTTCGTAAACCACATCAAATACTGACGAATCAATTCCACAGACCGAACGTGAGGAGAGGGGCTAGTGTAATTGGTTAATACAAACCATAGAAAAATGCACGGAAGTATGTTTTTTAACACAAACCTACGTTTTTTTAAATGGAACCCCGTTAGTTTTGTTAGCACATCTGAACATATAAACAAATACGTAATCCGTGCTGTTTGTTGCATTGTAAAATGTTAATTACATCCGGAGATATTGTAACCTACAGTTGGCGCTTGAGTACCACTCCTCCGCTGTTCAATTGTGTGTATCGGAGAGCACCGAATTACGTAGGGATCCAAAGGGAACGGTGATGGACCTTAGGTACAGAAGAGACTGGAACAGCACATTACGTCCACATGCTAACACCTGTTTATGTTCATTACCATGAGGGGTGAGGTACACATACACACTTGGTTTCAGTTTTCAGTTACAGAATGGAATAGAGTGTGTCCCGACATGTCAGGCCAATAGATGTTCAATGTGGTGGCCATCATTTGCTGCACACAATTGCAATCTCTGGCATAATGAATGTCGTGCACGCCTCAGTACATCTGGTGTAATGTCGCCGCAGGCTACCACAATACGTTGTTTCATATCCTCTGGGGTTGTAGGCACATCACGGTACACATTGTCCTTTAACGTACGCCACAGAAAGAAGTCCAGAGATGTAAGATCAGGAGAACGGGCTGGCCAATTTTTGCGTCCCCCACGTCCTATGAAACGCCCGTCGAACATCCTGTCAAGGGTCAGCCTAGTGTTAATTGCGGAATGTGCAGGTGCACCATCATGCTGATACCACATACGTCGACGCGTTTCCAGTGGAACATTTTCGAGCAACATTGGCAGATCCCTACGTAATTCGGTGCTCTCCGATACACACAATCGAACAGCGGAGGAGTGGTACTCAAGCGTCAACTTTAGGTTACAATATCTCCGGATGTAATTAACATTTTACAATGCAACAAACGGCACTGATTACGTATTTGTTTGTATGTTCAGATGTACTAACAAAACTAATGGGGTTCTGTTTTAAAAAAACGTAGGTTTGTGTTAAAAAACATAGTTCCGTGCATTTTTTTACGGTTTGTATTAACCAATTACACTAGCCCCTCTCCTCACGTTCGGTCTGTGGAATCGGTTTGTCAGTATTTGATGTGGTTTACGAAATATATCCAGTGGTAACGTTAGGTGACTCACCCTGTATATAGATTATTCAATATAAAGTAATAAAATTAAAGTTAAAATTATATGTGAATTTATTCTGAGAGTGTGACAATATTTTATCGATAAAATATAATTAAGCAAAAACATTACTATTTTAAAAAGAAATTAATCGGTTATAAATCAAGAAACTACGTATGGATTTGTATATACACTATGACAAAATCTTCACTGATAAAAGTTTGTTAAGGATTTATGTTAATATTTTTCGATGAACTTAATTAATTTTAATTTTAAAAACTGTGTGTTACAAGTTACATAAATACAGAAATAATTTTTGTACAAATATACAAAATTGAAAATTCAAAAGGAGCTTTATGAAAGAAGTTGAAAATTATTTTAAAAAATGTATAAATGGTGATGCAGGGAAAGATATAAACTGAAAAAGTAACATGTACCAAATGAAATAAAATGTAACAACTGACAAACACGTAATAAACATAAAAAACAAAGAATGTAGAGGAATTTGGAAGAAAATTAGGAACTGTGCAAATGTATATAATAAATATTATTGTAGTGAACAAAAATCACATATAAAAGATGAATGTAAAACGATTTCCAGTTTTTAGGAACTTTAAACGAATACAAAGTGTAAAAAATTTTGGAAGAAAACTAGGATAAGCAACAGCTGCTTGTTAGAAATGTAAAAATGCTTATGCAAGGGAAAAAATGGAAAATGGTTTTTTAACTTGCGGTGTGTGTAAAGAAATAAAATGAAAGGAATTTTCAAAACTGTTAGCTACAATTTAAATCCTTCAAAGTCTATTTAAAAACAGACTGAGTATGAAGTAAATTTAATGAAGGAATTTAGTGAAACCTAATTAATTCTACCAAAAAATAAAATAATTCATTAGCTTTTTAATATGAATTTAGTACAATTATGCTTAAGGAAAAGTATGAAAATAGCCAAGTATATGACTTTATTTAAATAAAATGTAGTAAAATATAAATCAGTTTTTCTATATAAAGATAGTTAATTAGAGCAAATCACTGACAAATATCTTTGAATTCATATAACAAAAGTCTTCTTATATTAATTTGGGTTCTTGGTATAAGGATAAGTCAAGGTAACAAAATTTAAACAAGTTCATTTTTCTCTTACTTTTTTGTTGTTTACAAATGTCTGTGCCATCGTGATGAAGATTATAAAACTATGTTTTCTTTAATTTCAATGTTTTAGTCGTAATTTTAAAATATTCACTTTTACAGACACTAACATGAGCAAATATTATGTTCAGTAACAAGAAAAGATGTTAAAAATTAATATTTGCAAGCACATCATTTCAAATTATATAAACATACATATATAAAAGGTTACTATTTAGTTTGAAGAGGATTTAAATAAAAAATGAGCACATCAATGGCTACTTCGTTAGTCTGGCACTGTCTCCACTTCATGCATTAAACCCAAATACATCCCCCATCATACTTCTATTGGTGTATGTAAAGAAATTAATGAACAGCAAATCAGTTTCAAAATGGAAGGTTTATTTAAATCCCTTTATGACGGCTTCTACATTAATAAAACCATCTTCTTCAGAAGGCAACTAGTGACAGACTAACAGGTTACCAGCGAATATGTCTTAAGCTATACATTACATGAACAATAATAACGCATTACAAACACAAAAATTATTCAAATTTACTGGATTATTTAGTGTAGTGGAGGTACATTAAAGTGCAGTTGAAAGGCGCCTGTAAAATGTAAATTTTCACCTCCAAAATATTAAAAATATGCAAAACATTTTGGACATCATTGCATAGTGCCTTACTAATGTAGAGTTAAGGCACTAGCATCACATATGTAATGAGTGGACTAAGGAAAGGTTCTGGTGAAAAAAGGCACTAGTAGTACACACAAGGAGACTGTACAATATTGAATGAACATTATTAGGCTAAACGTGCTTAAAGGGTGATAATAAACATTGAGAAATTGAAAACCAGATCATATCCAGCTGTGTATAAATGTAAAATTAACAAAATAAAAGCTAACAGTAAGTTGCTACCAAGAAAAGGTTATTGAGGTCAAATCAAATTACATAAACTGTGAGATGGTGTAAATAACAAACAATACAATAAGGTATGGTATCTGAAGGAGGGGTAGGGGAGGAAAAGGGGGTGGAGAGAGGGTAACATGGCAAAACGTGTGTCATTAAAAAATACAATTTATCTGACAAATTGTGAATATCAAAACATTATAAGAGAGAAGAAACAGAGTACCACTAACATTAACAGATGAGGAAAATGACATCCAATAGTCATCTGTAAGACAGGGCCACTCCTCTTCTATGTTAATGAAAGTAGGGGCTGAAACCACCTATAAAATATCTGTTTTTGAGTTGACCTCCTCATTTCAAATGGATCCATCTCTATGAACAACATGTTTTAAGATTTATAATTCTTCTGACAGGTCAAACCTGTAGTCTTTCTTTACGCAAAAGTTCGAAGTCTTCTAGTCTCTATGGTGTATGTGTTCAAATTAAGATGCTAAGAGATCTTACTTCTGCTGAACACCTGCTTCTTCTCCAACACACATCGCACAAACTCGAAGACTTAGAACTTTTGTGTAAGGAAAGTAAAGGTTACAGGCCTAACCTGTTATAAGAATTAGAAATTAGTGAACGTTACATTCTCAAAGATGGATCAGTTTTAAATGAATGGGTGCAACTAAAAAATATAATTTTTTAGTTAGTTTCAGACCCCTTCATTCGTCATCATAACAGAGAAGTGGATGAATCTTCCAGGTGTCCCTTGGATATGTCATTTTCCTTGCATGATAGTGCTGATCGTACTCTGTTTCTTCTGTAGTATGATGTTAATGCATTTAATGAGGTTTTGATATTCGCAATATCTCAGATATGTTGTATTTTTTAATTACACATGTTTTTGCCATCTTGCACCCTCTTTACACCCTCCTTTTCTTCTGCTTACTCCACCCTCTTTCCCCCCTTCACCCCAGTCCTAATGAATTGTTTATTATTTAGACCATCTCATAGTTGACATAATTTGATTTCACCACTATAAACTTTTCTTGATGATAAATAATTATTTTCTGTCATAGGGTTAATTTTACTTATGCATATAGCTAAGTTTGATCTAGTTCTTATGTCATAATTTTAATTTTTATGTTTTAAGCAAGTGTAGCACAATAATCATCATTCACTATTGTGCACCCTCCTTGCATATACTATTAGTACCCTCTCTCATTAGAGGTTTCCTTAGCCCATCATTACATACCCTATGCTAATGCATTAACTGTACATTGGTGAGGCAGTATTCAATGATGACCAGCATGATGTATATATTTTTAATACTGCAGAGGTGAAAATTTATATTTTACTGATGCATTTCAACTATATTTTAAGATACCTCCATTACAAGTAACCCACTAAGTTTCATTATTGTTTATGTGTGTGTGTGTGTGTGTGTGTGTGTGTGTGTGTGTGTGTGTCTGTATACACTGTTAATCTGTTAATGTTGTCACTATTTCATCCCATGGTTTCTTCTCCAGCCATGTATAAAATTTTAAAGCTTCAATGGTATATTTTTTCAGTAGTCCACATATCTGGGAGAAAATGTTCAACATGTTCCACGTTCTTAACTCAAACCTCCCAAATTCTGACTAAATCAGTATGAGAATCGAAGGTTTTTTTTTATTTTTCAATACAGTGTGGAGCCCATCCACACCCACACTGGTATGATGGTCAACACAAAAGGTCTGCGTAAGGGTTAGTATTCACTAAGTGAGGGCTTACAGGCTGCGGGTACTGCAATGTTTGCTGACATTTGGTTAAGATTAACCATTAACAAACGCTCATCTGCAGATAAATTGGATCAAAAATTGAACGAAAGGAAGCGGTTTGAAGGGCAGAGGAAAAAATGTGCCAAGACGAGAACCAAGGGAAAAAAGCCTCTGCAATAGTTTGGTCGACTAGTAAAAGCAGTAGCGGATTTCTTACTGCCTGTGACATGTCATGCAAGGGTAGGTTTTGTTAGTAGTGGGTATCATGCATCGATACCATATCAGAACCGCAGGTCATCGTAGTGAGAGAAGTCCAGTACGGCAGCCCAGTGCACAGCTTGAACCCTCTGCTGCGCTGTGTCGTTGGAGACTTGGTGCAGCATCTGGCTGAGGAGAACGGCGGCAGCTCGCTGTTGGGCGGCGTCTCTTGTTTACTGTGTGGCGCAGTTTTTCTGCAGTTGCTGCTCGAGCAGTTCTGCTTGCTCAACGAACCTGCTGCTGATTCGTCGAAGAGATGCAGGCCGTTCCCTTGTGCTTGGACGATGTATGCTGCCTTCTTTTCTTCAGGCGTGGCCCTAGTCATCCCCTTGGCTTTCAGAGTCGCTGCCGTTGGCGTTGTGAAGATGGATGTCTTCCTGGCGCCCTTCTCCTGAAGTGCTCCTGGGACACTTACAAGGGCAGGCACCCTTATGTTGTTCTTTGGGTTTACTAGGTGTTTTGACTAATTACTCTTAATGGATTTTACATTATTTGGCTTTTAGACCCATACAATACAAGTGAAGATATTAATACATTTGCATACTTTGGCAAATTATCACCATCCAATTTATTACCCACTGCATCTACAGCAATTTCTTTTCTGGTTAATAACTTCATTAATATATCAGTACCTTCATAAGTTACTCCACAAATTTCTTAATCATCTCTACCCAATTCTGGTTGTAAATTAAAAATATAGTTTAGCATTCCATCAAGTCTTAAACCATAGACTTCATATTTACTTATGTTAATATTCTTTACCCTCCCCCCCCCCATGTCATTGATGGGTTGGCTTGCATGCCTCAGTGATACAGATAGCTGTACCATAGGTACAACCACAATGGAGGAGTATCTGTTGACAGGCCAAACAAATGTTTGGTTCCTGAAGAGGGACAGCAGCCTTTTCAGCAGTTACAGAGACAAAAGTCTGGATGATTGATTGATCTGGCCTTGTAACATCAGGTTAAATGGGCTTGCTGTGCTTGTGCTGGAAGTGGCTAAAAACAAGGGGAAATTACAGATAGAATTCTTCCCAAGGGCACACAGATCTACTGTATTTATGATTAAATGATTATGGCAGCTTCTTGGGTAAAATATTTTGCAGTTAAATAGTCCCCCAATTAGGATCTCTGGGTGGGGATAACTCAAGAGTAAATCACCTTCAGCAGAAACAAAACAGGCATACTAGAGATCGGACTGTGGAATGTTACATCTCTTAAGAGGGATGTAGATTAGAAAATTTAAGAAGGGAAATGGATAGTTTGGAATAGGACATAGTGGGAATCAGTGAAGTTCGATGGTAGGAAGAACATGACTTCTAGACAAGTGAATACAGTGTTATGAATACAAAATCAAATACAGGTAATGCAGGAGTAGGTTCAATAATGAATAAGAAGACAGGAATGCAGGAAATCTATTATGAACAGCATGGTGAACACATTATCGTAACAAAGACACACACAAAATCCACACCCACCACAACAGTGCTAGTTCATATGCCAACTAAATCCACCAGTGACAAAGAGACTGAAAATCTGTATGATGGGTTAAAAGAAATTATCCAGATAATTATGGGAAAACAAAATTTAATTCTGACTGGAGACTGGAATTCAGTGGTAGGAAAAGGAAGAAAATGAGAAATAGTAGGTTAATATGGAATGGGTAAGGGAGTCTGATATAATGAAATCATCCTCTGTGAAGGGTGGTGGCAGTTGTCTGTATTTGCACGCAGACAGCTGCCACCACCCTTCACAGAGGAACGGGGTACTTAAAACTCTAGTACATAGGGCGTGCACTACCTCTGACGCAGAGAGTCTACCCCAGGAATTGGAACACCTGAGAACTGTATTTCGAAAAAATGGGTACTCAGAGTGGCAGATTCAACGTGCTCTCCGCCCAACCACTGCAGCACAACCTGTTGAGATGGATGAAGTCACGAGGGAGGAGGTAGCCACTGCATTTATTCCATACACAGGCGCACTCTCGGGGAAAATCGCCCGCATTCTGAAGAAACACCAGGTCGGAACTGTGTTTTGTCCTCCAAATAAAACTCGTGCACTGGTGGGGAGCGCCAAAGATGACCTCGGTTTGAGGAAGGCCGGCGTGTACCAGATTCCGTGTCAATGTGGCAAGTCGTATATTGGTCAGACGATGCGTACCATCGAGGATCGATGTCGTGAACACCAGAGGCACACTCGACTGATGTATCCGAGCAAATCGGCGGTCGCTGAACATTGTTTGTCGGAAAATCACGCCATGGAGTATGACCGCACGAGGATTCTGGTACAGACGTCGAGATACTGGGACAGCGTTTTAGAGAGGCCATCGAAATTCGCACCAATGACGACCTCATAATCCGTGACTGTGGCTATAATCTTAGCACGGCTTGGGAACCAGCGATTGGGTTAATCAAGAGTAAATCGAGCAAACGTATAGTTGTGACGACCACGGTGGACAGAGCCATCACACCGACGTCATCTCAGACGCCGTCGCAATCTGTTCCGCCGCGCGACCGTGGCGCGGGGGGCGGACGGCGGAGGGAGCGCGCCGCAGGCGGAGGGTATTTAAATCGGCCGCCGCCGCGACGGAACCCAGTTCCCTCTGAGCAGCCATAGCGTACAGATCTCCGTGCCGGCACGTTCACAGGAGCTCAGTCCGTCAGTTCACCTGATGATGGCGACATGTAAGATCGCCGAAATATTGTGCCCGTTGGACACTATAGACCGGCAGCACACCCGTGGATATTTTGATTACTTCTTTCTTACTCAAAGCATTCTGTACTTCTATCCCACTGAATGTATTATCATTCTGCTTCACTAATATTTATCTGATATCACTTAGATGATAATAAGAAACCATATTCTTTTCTTTTTTCTGTTTTCTTCAATTGTTTTTAGCACATTTTCAACAACTCCGATCCTCTGTGTAACTTGTTCGATTGCACCAATAACACAGTGATATTCTTTACTAATTCTCATATTATGTCCTTGGTTTTTCTTCCATATTTGTAAAGATTGATCTTCTGTTTTCTTTCTAATTTCGTTCTTTTCCTCTGGGTCGAATTTTGATAACATTTTTTTAGAAAAAATAAAGGTTTAATACACACTATTAATGTTCGTTAGTAATATAACTGAGTTACATTTTTGAATATGATTAATCCTTAAACTTATGAAATATTTATCCCTTATTTCAGTATTTTACATCATTAAATCAAGGCCCTGGGAGTAGACAACATTCCATTAGAACTACTGACAGCCTTGAGAGAGCCAGCCCTGACAATGCCTTACCATCTTGTAAGCAAGATGTATGAGACAGGCGAAATACCCTCACACTTCAAGAAGAATATAATAATTCCAGTCCCAAAGAAAGCAGGTGTTGACAGATGTGGAAATTAACGAACTATCAGTTTAATAGATCATAGCTACAAAATACTAACGCGAATTCTTTACAGATGAATGAAAAAACCGGTAGAAGCCGACCTCAGGGAAGATCAATTTGGATTCCGTAGAAATATTGGAACACATGAGACAATATTGATCCTACGACTTATCTTGTAGGGTAGATTAAGGAAAGGCAAACGTACATTTCTAGCATTTGTAGACTTAGAGAAAGCCTTTGACAATGTTGACTGGAATACTCTTTTTCAAATTCTGAAAGTGTCAGTGGTAAAATACAGGGAGCAAAAGACTACTTACAATTTGTACAGAAACCAGATGGCAGTTATAAGAATCAAGAGGCATGAAAGGGAAGCAGTGGTTGGGAAGGGAGTGAGACAGGCTCGTATCCAATGCTCGATGTTATTCAATGTGTATATTGAGCAATCAGTAAAGGAAACAAAAGAAAAATTTGGAGTAGGTATTAAAATCCACAGAGAAGAAATAAAAACTTTAAGGTTCACCAATGACATTGTAATTCTGTCAGAGACAGCAAAGGACTTTGAAGTACAGTTGAACAGAATGGATGGTGTCTTGAAAGGAGGATATAAGATGAACTTTAACAAAATCCAAACGAGGATAATGGAATGTAGTCGAATTAAGTCGGGTGATACTGAGGGAATTAGATTAGGAAATGAGACACTTAAAGTAGTAGATGACTTTTGCTATTTGGGGAGCAAAATAATTAATGATGGACGAAGTAGAGAGGATATAAAATGTACACTGGCAATGGCAAGGAAAGCGAGTCTCAAGAAGAGAAATTTGTTAACATCTAGTATTGATTTAAGTGTCAGGAAGTAATTTCTGAAAGTATTTGTATCGAGTGTAGACATGTATGGAAGTCAAACAGGGACGATAAATAGTTTGGACAAGAAGAGAATAGAAGCTTTCGAAATGTGGTGCTACAGAAGAATGTTGAAGATTAGATGGGTAGATCACATAACTAATGAGGAGGTATTGAATAGTATTGGAGAGAAGAGAAATTTGTGGCACAACTTGACTAGAAGAAGGGATCGGTTGGTAGGACATGTTCTGAGGCATCAAGGGATCACCAATTTAGTATTGGAGGGCAGTGTGGAGGGTAAAAATCGTAGAGGGAAGTCAAGAGATGAATAAACTAAGCAGATTCAGAAGGATGTAGGTTGCAGTAGATATTGGGAGATGAAGAAGCTAGCACAGGATTGAGTAGCATGGAGAGCTGCATCAAAGCAGTCTTTGGACTGAAGACCACAACAACAACAACAACAACAACAAATTTCCTAGCTGAATTTGCTGTAATGAAACCAAATCCAGCATTCCTACAACACATTTCTATAAACTAACCAAATTTAAATTTACAGCCTACAAACTCATAATAAACATGACACAAATTTATATCATCCTCTCAAAATATATTTGATAATGTAGGACTGTAACTCACAAGTTGTTTAGGAATCTTTTAGAAAGTCTGAACGAAATAAAGACAATCTGCTCCTCTCCATGGCTTTCTCTAATAATTAATTTTATCACTATATTCTCATTTCAAATGAGTTGTTGAGTGTATCCATATACTTTTCTTATAAATCACCTTATTTATATCATACATTTGACTGCTGAAAAGACCATGTTAGTAACTCACAACTATGAAAATGGGTGCTTTATTTAATGATAAACTACATGAAAATGTTTTGGATTATGTAATGGACAGTCACAAAAACATTCAAAAGACAAAATTCTGACTACAAACATCTGAGATGTGCTTGTTCTTTTTCCTTCTATAAGTTGATCAATTGCTCACAAAGTAGAATAATACATTTCAGTTTAGTAAACTATCTGAGCTTAAAATTAATAATAAATATAAAGCCCCTTATTTTAAATTGATGACAAAAATTGTGGTAAGAGAAAAGATAACAAGATTTAAAATTTCTTGCCTGACAGATGTGTTAAAAAGATTGATTCAGTTGTGTTAAAAGTACTACAATGTAAGTTATAAAATCGTTTTTAATACAGAATTGTAAAAACATTGTGAAACTGAATTTCTGTAATATATTAACTTTCTCTTCAGAAATTTAAATTTTAGTTTTAAAATTCATTGAATTTAAATTTTTTATTCCAGTATGTTTCTTCGAAAGATTTACTTTATTTTATATTAAATTTACATTTTTCTTTTAGTATATTTCTTCTGAAGATTTATTTGATTTTTATCTTAAATTTAGTACAAGAAACCTGGAGTTAGCGTGAGAGTTTGAAGTTAAAAGATTAGAATAGTTTAATTTTTGTCATTTCTAAATTTAATTGTTTTAAATAGTGGAGAGGGGATTTGGATTCAAAGTAAGAGCATTTGAGATTTTTTACAGAATTGATGAAATTCGACATGTGGGCTGACACATTAATTTTTACATTGTTTGTATAATACCTTCAGAGATTTGCTGATTAGCTATGAACAAACAACTAGATGGAATGTAATCATCATGAGAAAAATGGGATGCAGAAGTTGATTTGTCAGTGGTGAGTGTTGGAGAAAATAGAGTGTCAGAGGAGCATTGGAAGATATGGAATATTGAAATAGTATACGGTCGTATTTGTGGTGAATGAAGGGGGCAATAGAAGAAAGTCTGTTGATCAAGATATGGCGGCAGTGGAAACGAACAATGGTATGTACAAGGATGCATGAAAGCAACGTGGGAGAGAACTTTGGCGTACGTGGTAGGAGAGTTTAGGTGATATATTGAGTGTGGTCACACACAGAGATGCACCTTTTTTTAAGACAATGATAACAAAGCAAATAATATCTTTAGCTATAGCAGTTGGCTCTAGGGAATTGTCAGACTGAAATGGTATATCAGTGGTGTGGATGAGTATGACCAGGTCAGAATTTTTGGAAGAGGAATTTCCCTTACATTTATACACTGTCAGGCCAAATTATTATGACAATCTGCTTAGCAGCACATTGTTCCACACTTGGAATGCAGTGCAACTGCACTTCTAGGCAGCATAGATTCTTTACATCCTTGGTACATTTCCCCTAAGTAGCAGATGTCTATGCACAACTCACATAGTTGCCATAAGCAGGCAATTTGTGAGAACGGAGCTGGTGCCCAGTTTTGTCCCACATATGTTCCATCATGTTCAGATCAGATGAACTTCGGTTACAATATATCAGTATGATTTCTCTATCACGGTCTTTAGACCACTGTAACACGACTCTGCTCTTGTGACACAGACAGTTAACTTGCTAGATGATGCCATCACCTTTGAGGATGATGTCAAGCATAATATGTGCAGGTGCTCCACAGTGACATTCACATAGTCCACAGCTGACATGATGCCAATCAACTACCACCACAAGTCCCATAGGAGCCCATGTGACTATTTCTGATAGCGTCGTCATAGACCAGCAGCCATGGCGGAATGCAAGTTTCAAACAGCGATTCGCCTGGATGACCACATATCAAGACACCAATCATCCGACCAGGCGACAAATTTTCGTTGAATTTTGATGGTCCCATGCCCACTGGGATCGTGACTGACGACGTCGTTAGATCAAGCATGTGAAGACGTAATGGTCGTTTGCTGAGAAGCTGTATGTTAATAATGGGCCCTTGGTGTACCCAAAGACAGTTGTGCTTGTCAAACATTGTTCAATGTTACGCTTGAACACCCAACTAGCTTCGCCGTTTCCAAGATGCTCGCTCCCATGAACTGGATTATAACAATCTGCTGTTTGCCACAGTCTCATTGAATTTTCCCATTTGCAGCCCCTTATCGTCGGCAGAATGATTCCCCATTCATCTCTGCTTCGCTTGCATACTTTCCTGTCCATATCATGAGTCCAAAACACCACCATGCTACATTCAGTCTGACCATGTGCAGTGGTCGTAGTGTTTCACCCGATCTTTGTATGTCTGGTGGGATAGGTTACAAGTGGTGTATAGGGCGGGGATTTCAGGTTCAGAAACAGTTTTAGAAAGGTACTACATTTGCATTGGGATAAATTGGGTGAGTTCGTTAGTTCTTACAGTCTTGGATTTGATGATTATTCCACACAAGATATTGTTGACAATATTGTCTTTGGGCTGATGATAATGAATTTTGTACAAGGTGCCTACAGTGGGCAATGGCGCTGCACGTTTGAGATATACCATTTGTAATGCAAACTCTAAAAAAATATTGTTAAAGAAAGTAGAGCTGGAGTTGTAGCTAGTTGTTGATGAGTTTGCGTGGCTGAAATTCAGGACTGGAGTTCCCACTCAACCTTCTCTATAGTGTCTTTGGTATGAACCGCCCTGACAACCTTCATAAGGACATTCAGGCACTACAGGGGAAGAAGTTGTTTAGGAGGTGGTGGACTATGAGGAAGCAGGGGTGCAGGGTGACTAATGGTTACGATTATATCAGGGTAGAGTTGAATCTGGGTACTAAAGTCTTTATGATAACAGAGTTTTTGAAAGGTATGAGTTAGGTAACAGGCAATGCTGTGTGTTTTGATAGCCTAATGTATAAATGTAGGACAATAAATCCAAAAGTCTGCGTTTCAATGTTCAGTTGGTCATTCATCCCTTATTTCATCTCTAGTTATATTCTGAAAGTGTGAAAAATGCCCAGATCAATCATGCTTTGAAATCCACTTAAATCACTTTCCCTTTGTAACTGGCTGAGTAAATCAGGTCAAAGGTCAGATAATGGAAAGGGCATGCTGCCTCTAATCGGAGTATTTCTAGTAACATACTGCAGCCCTAAAACCAGCTGTTGTGATAAAAACAGCTTCAGTTTATTTTTGTATGAGTGGCTTCACAGATAGTTTTTAATTTCAAATATTTTCGATGAACTTTATAGGCGAGATAAAAAGACAATTGTAACAGCATGCTTACTCAGGCTGTGGTCTGGTTGATAAGAAAATGTTGTCGCAGAGGAAGCTGATGCGGATACAGATGAAGCTGGTGTGGAGATGGCTGGTGTGGGCATAGCTGTTGCTGTTGTTGGGTTATGTAATGGAAAGAGTGTTGGTGGCAGTGATGGAGCTGTGCAGAATGAGGATGTAATGGCGAGTGAAATAGAAAAGGCAGATGAGTTTGTTAGGTGCTCATAGTATGCGTCATTTCGCCTTCCAAGGGTGTACAGTCACACTGTACTTCACTTTCCACCATGTCAAGCATGCTGCTTTAATACATCGATTTGCAAAAGACTGACACTGCCAGTTTTCATGGCCAGGTGTTGATGACAGGTGTGGTTGTCGACTATCAAGAATTTTGTCAGTGGATAGGATACAATGCACCAAATCAAGCGCCTATTCAGCTCTTGAATTTTTTTAAGAATGTGCCATTCATAACACCGAGACGATATCTCTGCCATGCGGTACAGATCACGCTGCTGCTTATTTGTACCTTTCCTCACAGCATGTCACAGAGCACAGAAATTAAACTTGGCGTAGCTACATGGTCATCGATCATTTGAAGCACAGAAATAGTAGCCTGGACTGATAGGTCCAAAAATATATTAGTACATACCTAGAAAACTTGTCCCAGTTTGTTTAAAGGTATCTGTTCCATTACAGTATCGATGATAGAACGCAAGCACACCAAAGACACAATCTATTGCATTTGCCAACGGAGCACTAGTCAGGCGGGAGAAAAAGGTATTCTTGTTGGGTGATGAACTGATACTTGAAACATGTCTGACATTGTCTCGTCCCAGTGAACAATACAAGAAGTTTCTCTCCATTAATGAATGTTAACTTTACTCGTCTGCAGATACTGTTGGTGTCTTGCAGTTTGAGCAGGAAAATGTACAGCTCCATTGCTTTCAAACCAGGTCGTTGCAGCAACACGCTATGTAATAGATTAGGTCACCTGATTTCTGTCCAAATGAGCATTTGTGGAATGTCACTGACCAAGATGTGTTTGTCTTTACGGCCATCCTTTATTATGCGCAGATGCTTGTCAACAGATCATGAATTAGCTTGGCTTCCCGACCCTTTAAGTGCATCCTGATGTCCCAGCTATTTTACGTCATCATAACGAAATTGGGTACTACACGTTTCCAGGCAGGAACTTCTAATTCATTTGCTTGTGAGTGTACTGGCAGCTGATCTCACATTTACATTTCGTTTGACACGTCTTTACTCAATCACCTTGGCTTAAGATTTGGTTTTCGAGTTCACACAGGGCAGAACCATATTTACACGCTTGCAAGCCATTATTAATCAGATTTATTTAATATTTTGACTGAGTTTCTGCCTAAGACACTTTGGATTAAATTCAGAGAAGAGGGACCATAGTTCAAAACTAATTACACTCCATATGGTTTGATCCTATAGAACATGTTTGTATTGTTGCTTAGCTTCAACATAACTAACAGGAATATGTTACTGAAACAAAACTCGATAAATGTAAGTTACCCTATATAAAAATTTATTTTTGTTCAAAATACAATAATATGAGTAACAGTCTCTGTACTGAAATCAATCAAATGTTGCAGTTAATCATTATCTACTGTCACTAATGTACCACCACAGAGTGATTAAAACTTGTCACATATAAAAACATTAGTAACACATACTCTATCAGTGGTCGAAGCTAGATGAAATTTCAAGATCACTCTAAAGTTAATTTGATTCTTAATTGGATTTTTCTAACAACTACATTTGGTTAGCAAACCTGTCCACACTTTATCAGTTATCAGTTAAAATTACTTAATTGCAAACTCATTAGCTTTGTTTAGTTATGAAATCTTTATTGAGGAATTAATTATTCTTGGTACAATTATTTACTCATTGAGCATTGCAAAGCTAGCATCCTCGGCAAACACTTCTGAGCTCTAAAAACAGCAGATTGTTCTTTACTGCCTTCTAAGTACGCCAGTAGAGTGTTTGCCTCTCAGCACACATTCAACGCTATGTGTATAGATTTATTGTCGTCCAGTACATTGACAATGAGTTTCACTTCCCCTGCGCTCTTGTTCAAAGATGTTATTTTTTCCCTGAAGCACAAAAATTTAGACTTGCATGTTTTAAAAGGTGTACTGATGTGGAGGACGTGGCACTCCTACAGTTTCTCGGTAATTTTAATGACTTATCGTTGGTACACTTTCCATGTGTTTCGATTTTTGCAGAAGTTAATACGTTATTTTGACCAATCCTTGTGTATAAATACAAAAATTTAGAGATAGTTACAGTATTATCCACACAAACAAAACTACCTGTACCTTTGTGCTGAAGCCAAACATTTGCATATCTCCACCATGATCTCCAGATCATTGCGTAATGCCATTTCCCAACCAGCCGTGTCCATCACATCGAAGATTTGCTTCCTGATGAAATCAACACAAGCTGCCTTGAGCGCGGCGCAGGAGTGTTTTGTTGCGACCACAACCAGGGACACTGCGTTGTTAACAGAGATTTGGTCTGCCAACTGCTCTTCACAGTATTTCTTTAGAACACAAAGCTCATAGTTGTCGGCCAGCACTAGGAGATTGTCACTGACGCTTTCTGGATATGGCAGTTGATCACTGTACATGTAGAGGAGGGCTTCGCCCAGCTCCTTATGTGGTGCTCCATCCATCTGCAGGGTACCATTCGGGGTGTCTTTGAGCTTCTCAGCCAAGACAGGGCTGCGTGCTGCCAGCACTGCCCTATGGGCCACCAGTGACACCCCGCCAACCATGAGTGTCACGTCACTGCTGTCAGCAGACTCCAGCAGTGCCACCAGGTCGCCTGCCAGGTCACCCCTACCCTCTTCCGTCTTTTCTGGTGTTTCATTCTTGCTGAAAAGAAGAATTGTGGTATTTAAAAGAACAGCTACTAAGTTTGCACCAACCACAGCAGCTATATCTAACACCTGCACAAAAAATTAAACAATAATGAACTGGCAAGGGAATCTTAATGGAATCGATGAACATAACAATTTTGTATTTTAATTATTGATCATATAAAAATAAATTAAATTATTCGAAATGCCTTATTATTAAATGAAGAAATTCTATACATATATCAGTAATACTGTTGAATACCTAGAAATAAGAAGGTGTTTTTTTTATATTTCAAACTTTTTTTAAAAAATTAACTGATAGCATTTTAATATGTTAAGTAAATAAGATGAAAAAATAATGTTAGTTACCAGTTGCATTCAATGAAACATTTGTAATTTAAATAAAAATGGAAAACGTTGCTACTAAAACACTTGAACAAATGACTGTGATTATGAGACTACTAAGCCAAACAGAGAGCTACAAGTAACAAAACTAATGTACCTGAAATGTTTTATACTTAACAGCAATTGGAAATCTTCTAATCTCCAAAGGCAATTTTTTCGTTGTTATTGTTCTTACTGCTCTACTAAATTTAGGTTCCTTGTGAGGTAATATTCAATTAACACAATTTCAGTAGGGTTACACTATGAGATAAGGTTCAGCACGCAACACTGTCCAAAATTTATAGTTAACAACTTTCTTCAATCAAAGAAATATATCGAATAGGAAAAAAATAGCAAGACTGGAATTTTGCTTATCAAACCATAACAGAATTCCAAGTGCATCTTTATAGAACTTGCCTATCACAGCCTGTGAAATCTCGTGAAATGTGGCTCATCTGCCACATTGTAAATTGATTCATTCCTGCAAAAGCTCTATGTACTTTTTATACTCTTATGAACAATTCCATAATTGTTTTTATTAATATGTTGATTGGTATTATTTTGCATATTACGTATCTGCCATATTCTAACTTTCAGTTCTGCCAGCCCTCTAATTAGGGATTATATTTTCTAGACCTGGTAACCTGTCACTGCTTCTGATATGATACTGAACTGTTCCAGGGACTTACAATTACATGAAAATGAAAACGAGTTAAGAATCGAAAGGTGTGAATCAAGCAGTTATCTGCATTAGTGAATGATGGACTGCCATACAATATGTATCAGCATCAACAGTAAAAATCATGAATTGTCTCCTTGTAATCTAAGAAAAGATAAAAATTTTAAATATTTATTTTGTATCTCACTTCTTCATCTGAATTAAGTCTTTACTATAAGTAAATTTATTAGTACAAACAGGCCTGTAGTATCAACATGTTACAGAATCATACCCATAACACTGTAATTGTGGCATTCTGGGGGTACTGTAAAAATATTTAAATGGTATAGGGGTTTGTTACGTTGGTTATCAGCCTCTTCTTTAGTTTTAGCGATTAGTGTAAATAAATTTATTTTGTCATTTTGCTGATATAGAACTCAGTTTTATCACAAAGAACTCTTTTTTATACTAATTCACAATTAGAAATGAAGTTTATGTGTAGCTGAGAACAGCTGTAAGCTTAAAGGACATAGTATTTTACATTCGATGGAGAAGTGGAAATATCCTTAGGTTTGCCCCAGCGAAGTGTTGTGGGATTCATATCATATATTAATCACCTGACAAATAACATTAATAGTGTTCTTAAATATTTTACAAATGAGGCAGTTAATTGTAGCAAAGTACTGTCTGAAAAGAACTGCACAAATACAGGGTGAAACGCCTAGAACTAAAAGGAATGTCTATTGAGGTGCTTTTATCACAGAATGAATTGGTAGCTGGGCACTCATGTTGTTAGTCAATCTACAGCTTTGTAATAATACTTAGAAATTATATTTTTATACAAATGTACATTTTTAATGGAACAATGCCTGTTGACACTAACAAACTGAAAGTAGGGTAAATTAGAATGTCAGTGGCGTTTATTGCAGGATTTTAGTGCGAGTCGTTTACAAGACATCGTATTTTGGAAACATTCCACACTGACACTTCTGCAATACCTGTGGTAGCACACACCAACGAACAACACAGCTGCATGCACTAGTTACGTGGTTTCTGGCCGGTAACAAGACAACTGACCATCACCGGTTGTGTTCAGAATGACCACTGACAGCAGCAATACACGCTTCCTGTCTGGCAAGGAACGACTCTTGCACACATGCTGGCATTTCAGCAGATATGTCCGAGCGGGCGGCAGTAATATGTCGTTGCATATCATCAGCTGAAGTTGCTATGTTCTTTTAGGCGACGTCTCTCAACTTTTCCCACAGAAAGAAGACTAAAAGCGTTAAATCCAGGGAATGGGCCGGCCAAGGTACAGGTGCTCTATGTCCAATCCAACGATTTGGAAACAATTCGTGCAATTCGTGAAGACGTGCGGTTTTACTTCGTGCACTGTGCGG
Organism: Schistocerca cancellata; assembly: GCF_023864275.1. Lineage (NCBI taxonomy): Eukaryota > Metazoa > Arthropoda > Insecta > Orthoptera > Acrididae > Schistocerca > Schistocerca cancellata. The sequence continues at coordinate 174,308,912 of NC_064631.1, forward strand.
TGGGCAGCCATCATAGTGGTGCCATAAGTTTCATCTACTCTGCAGAGGAACTTCTTTTCGCATCCGTTTCACTCCATGGATGTTGACGTGCCACCTGACAGGAACTGACGGGAGGTCAATAGTGCATGTTTCGGGGGTTTACATGGCCCCGATTGGTACATTTGGCTTCGTCATTAAATAAGACACATGATACATCTGGAGTGTCATGTCTTAATGCCCTTATACAGAAGTTATCACGATTCTCATAATCGTTTCCATACAGATCTTGATGGAGAGAGATGTGATACGGACAGAACCTTTGTCGATGGAAAATGCATAGGACACTTGCCTGACTCATACAACTTCCTCGTGCGATTGCATGGGAGCTAACGCACAGCAAGAACATTAGTTTCTCACTGTTCTGTCTTTACTTGTTTCATTCTGTTACGTTGTGTAGGTGTTGTCCGCCCCTGGTAGCTGAATGGACAGGGTGACGAATTGTCAGTCCTCTAGGCCCGGGTCAGATTCCTGGCTGGGTCGGGGGATTTTCTCCGCTCAGGGACTGGGTGTTGTGCTGTCATCATCATCATCCTATCATCCTCACCGACTGCAGGTCACCGAAGTGGCGACAAATTGAACGGTCTGCCCGACGGGGGAGGGGAGGGCTAGCCATGCGATTAGATAAATAAAGTATAGGTGTTGGTCTACCACTTACACATAACTGGCTGAAGAGGTTTATAAATAATTGCCGAGATGGTTAACGTTTATTGGGGTACCTTGCGGCACATGCCAGAACTGCGTCCTTCCTGCACACCATCAGCTTGTCCGCTTTTTCTGTATTCGTAAATTCCATCATCTACTCACGATCTAAACTTGGACTGCCACACGCTAACTGACTAGCAAGTCGCAATGCATTCAAGGCACACACAAGTACAGTGTAAGTAAACACAACAACATCGTACCCAGCAATTATGCACGTTGCATGGCACACACGAGTGTCGGTGTAAAAACTTTTCAAAATACGATATCTCCTAAAAGATTCGCACTAGAATCTTGCAACAAACGTCACTGACATTTTAAGTTATCCTTCTTTTAGTCTGTTAATCTCAATAGACATTGTTCCATTAAAAAAGTGTATGTCTGCACAAAATGGAAATGAGCGTATGGCATTGTTGGCCGGGAGGCCCCATGAGGGGGAGTTCGGCCGCCGTATTGCAAGTCCTTTTTAGTTGACGCCACTTCGCCGACTTGCGGGTCAATGATGATGAAAATGATGGTAATAGACACACAACACCCAGTCCCCTGTCGGGAATCGATCCCGGGACCCCTGCGTAATAAGCGGAAACGCTACCGCTACGCTATTTTTTTAAAATTTCATTTTGTTAACTTTCGTTCGTTGCATTGGCTCGGGGCGGACGCCGTAAGACATCCGTTTCAGTTCGTTGTTGATCGGTGCACTCAGTTTTTTATTACAGAGGGCAGCTAACCCTCTGACCGAACACGCTGAGCTACCGTGCCGGCGCTGCGGAGGCAAACTATGTCTGCACAAAAATTCACTTTCTACGTATTATTAAAATATGTGGATTGGCTAACAATACGAGCCCCTGACAACCAATCCCTTTTGTGAAACCAGCACATCGATAGCACTTACCATTTTCGTAGCATTTACAGTGCCTGTTTTAGGTAATTCACCCTGTATATAGTCAGATTTCAAAGCGCAACAAATACAGTCAACATTTTTTTAAATATTAACAAATGTAAAATTGTGCACCAGAAAAGGTTTTTCTTATGACTAAAACATCACTGAGTAGGAATCATTCAACCAATCATACGATACCCCTAACAAGGCACCCCTTAAGTGCATGGTCGAAATGGCTAATTACGTGTACAATATTCGGCGCCTAGAATATTGTCTACCGTTCACCCGCAATATTGGCTGCTTATCGTACAGGGGCCGGTACTGGAGGTATCCAATGGTGGGCATAGCATGAGTACAGAGCGTAGCTGAACTGTTTAGTCGCCGAGTAACTAAAATGGTTCAAATGACTCTAAGCACTATGGGACTTAACATCTGAGGTCATCAGTCCCCTAGACTTAGAACTACTTAAACCTAACTAACCTAAGGACATCACACACATCCATGCCCGAGGCAGGATTCGAACCTGCGACCGTAGCAGCCGCGTGGCTTTAAACTGAAGCGCCTAGAACCGCTCGACCACAGCGGCCGGCCTCCGAGTAACTCACAACATTGCTAAGGCGCTAGTGATGTTGATACAAAGCAGAGTAATGGCAACGATACACAAAGCAAACATTGCACTTTGTCTACAACAACAGTTGCCGAAGTTGACATTTCGTCAGAAAGGAACCCACGGAATTTTACAGAGTGAGAAAGAAGTGGCAGATGGAATGTTAGCGTTTCTGCAAGATGAGTCAGTGGCTTGTGTGGTGTCGTATATGCTCGAATGTGCGGACAACGTACATGAGGCGTATAATTATGACAATACGTGCTTAAAAAGTGAAAGTGATGTTGAAACATGTCGAGCTATGTAGTTCATCATTCTTGTCGGACAGGGAGCCACAAATCCTGTCTACAGTAGAACGTAGTAAACGCCAGTCGTTGTCCAAGGAGCGGGTACTAAGCATAATTACTAACATGGAAGAGCATCCACAGTATTATGAAAAGATTTAGAATAAGGCTACAGCAATATGATCTTGTAGTGCATGAGAAAAACTACGGATAGTCAAGGGAGGACAAAGCGCACTTGTTACAAAAACTGGTGCTTGCGCGTTTCAAGAATTCTTAATGCAATTAACAGGATGTGCATTGAGCCTAGTTTACACGACGACATTGGGTTGCGCCACTCGTTGAGTGGAATGAGTTGCACGCAAGTGGTTTCATATATGACTCTACACACGGCGACACCAGTATACACTTCAGCTTCGTCGTTTTGTGGGTCCCTGAGTCGTGTCTGAAATGAAAGTTTTGGCAGCTGCACGTTGCACGAGTTGTGATGGAGTTAAAGCTTGTTTCGTGGAATCGCTGCATAAGAAAAAAGTAAGAAACGTGTTTCGATTCGTGACTGGATGGAGAAAAGACGTCAGCTCGGTTCCTCAGTAACCTTGCTGAAATAATTTATAACGGAAGATCCAAGAAGTTCTTTTAATTATCTTAGAATGTCACCAGAACTGTTCACGTTTCTTCTAAATAGAGTTAATTATGTGATAAGGAATAAAGGTACTGTAATGGATGAAGCACTGTCACCAGAACTGAAGTTACATATCATATTGCGTGCAATACAATCGAGAACACTCGGCATGTTATAAGACACGGTTTTAGTTGGTGATTACGCTATTTCATTAACACCAATAATTATTAATATTAACAGTCATAATTATTAACATTAACAGTCATAATTATTAACATTTAGCAACAATAATTACTCGAAGCAGGCCGCATTAGGAAGAGAATAGTTTGCAAACTACTCTCTTGAAGACAGATCTTTACAGCGGCAATATTTCAAAATTCAAACATATGTGAATGGGCAGCACTGCAGCGACGTTTTAAATAGATGAATATGGAATAAAGAATGCAGCTTCTTGAATTGTATAGCCTTCCCTCCTGTCAACAATATTCCTTAACAAAGAACCGAGCGAGGTGGCGCAGTGGTTAGCACACTGGACTCGCATTCGGGAGGACGACGGTTCAATCCCGTCTCCAGCCATCCTGATTTAGGTTTTCCGTGATTTCCCTAAATCGTTTCAGGCAAATGCCGGGATGGTTCCTTTGAAAGGGCACGGCCGATTTCCTTCCCAATCCTTCCCTAACCCGAGCTTGCGCTCCGTCTCTAATGACCTCGTTGTCGACGGGACGTTAAACACTAACCACCACCTTAACAAAGAGATGGCCAACTCGAACGATGGGATTTTAGTCTTGTAGACGATCGCACTGCCACAGCTAGAATTACACTTCCTTTTATCTTTGTTAATTCAGTTGTATAGAAGTATGCGCTCCTAACTCAAATTTTGCCCTGCAGCTCAGATATTGTCACACCATCTATGTTGTGATCGCATATGACGGTCTCAGCGGCAGCAATATGTTGCTTATTTTTGTAATCGCTAAAGGAATGCTTCATGCTCCGAAAGGCGTTCCTGCATGTTGAATGCAAACTCTGTCCGTTTTGGCTTGTCATTTGACTCAAGTGCCTGTAACAGTTGCGCTTTGCAAGTGTACAACCATAAGTTCTCGTGGAGGACCTTATGCACAGTTGAACGTGGTAGTTGCAACTGTCTGACAGCAGTGTGGATGGACTTTGTAGGTGAACGAGTGAAAACGTTTAGCCGGCCGGGTGGTCGAGCGGTTCTAGGCGCTTCAGTCCGGAACCGCGCTGCTGCTACGGTCGCAGGTTCGAATCCTGCCTCGGGCATCGATCCCTCAGATGTTGAGTCCCATAGTGCTTAGGGCCATTTGAACCATTTTTTGAGCATCACTGAAATCCCACAAACACCTGTGCAAACCATAGATATCCAAAAAGCGAACATTATTCTCCGTTCCCCACTTCATATTTCAGTTTGTCTACACTCTACGAACACACATAACCTCAAAACTCATGCAACTAGTGTCGCCAAAGTTGGAACACGCCGAAAGTGTTTAGTTTCACCAACGAGTTGCGCAACGCGGGGCGCGCATACGCAGTGGCCGGTAGCCTGCAACCTAGTGTCGTCCTGTAAACTAGGCTTCATAGTGACCTAATACCTTTGCACATCATATTGTGCGCGTCATAGATTACAGTAATTTCATAGGAAGCAGTGGATGGTTGCATAACTTCAAACAGTGCAACAGAAACGGAAGACGTAAGGTAACGAAATTTCAAACAAACTGTCAACTTGACAATGCACAGCAAGCTGCGGAAACGGCCCGAAAATATGTAGATGAGATAAAGAAACTAATCCTAACGTTCCGTGAGGAAACTGTTTTCAGCTTCGACCAATCGGAATTTGAAAAAGAAATGCATTAAGGAACCCTGGAAATTAGAAGTACCAAGAGATTTGCATCAAGATCAACCAACATCGATGTCTTAACGCTTTCGTATACAATTATTCCGACTGTCAATCTGGATGCTAAAATGGCTGGAAAGTCATTTATTATGCTGCGAGAAGTTGGAGGTGCTCTGCCCCCTACTATTCATTTGTGTGTGCGTGATCTTATAAGGGCAGTAGGGAATACTTACGTCACAGCAAGTAAGAGTGGGAAAATGGGCGTAAGGGAACTACAAATGTGGTGTAAGCATTGCTTTTGGCCAATACGTGGTCAAAATAATTTGCTTTTGCTTGATTTCTTGTCTGTGTATAAAAATCATACTCTATTAGAGAAAACTATTCCTCCTGAAAAGCGTGTGGCATTTGCAATTCATACCACCCAGAACCACTGGACATATTCAGGTGTCCGGATGTTTGTTTCTATCCTTGCCTATAAAAGATATCGCACTATCTGGAGGTTCGCCTTAAAGAATAGCCAGTTTCACGATAAGCTCCACGACAGACTGTTTCACTGTCGGTTGCATGCCATCACTTTCCATCAGGTCTTATCACCCCGTTACACCAGCCTGACTGTATATGCATTCTTGAAGAATGGATACCTAGCTCAACGTGCTACACGGTTTGTAACTCCCAAGGAGCTCTCCTTCGATATTGATGGTGTGAACCTTTGTTATCACTGTGGCGTGGCATTTTTCATTCGGTGTTCACGGTGCAAGTTAATGGTTTTTTTTTTTTTTTTTTTTGAAGGGCGAGGATGTCCATTTTGTGACCTGTAATACATAGATCCCATAGATACTTGATCTCTGTACCTCCCGGACGTTCGTTTCCTGTCGCCCTCCTGATGCACATGTTGAATCATTAGCAGCTAGTACTTTTGCTGTCATAAGCGTTAACACAACACTTTCAGATGAGCCTTGCTAAAGATTGAACTTGCAACCGCGCGCTGAAGGGGTTCCTTGTTAGCTTCTGCATGCCTGCAACCAGGCGTCAGAGTAGCAGCGGAAAGCCACCTAGCTGAATGGCTGTCGACGTTTGCACAGAGGTACATTTTTAAACGGTGTTACTTAGGTTTAAGTAGTTCTAAGTTCTAGGGGACTGATGACTTCAGCAGTTAAGTCCCATGGTGCTCAGAGCCATTTGAACGTTCAGTGGTATATGTGCATACTGTCTGTAAATTTGTCTCGAATACAGTTGCTAGTAACAAAGCAATAATTTATAACGTCATGTCTCGTGCAGTATCTTCGATGCATGGTCAGCGGAAAAAGTAGCAAGCGATAAACATTTTTCCTTTCATAACTTTGTACGGGAGTCAGCGAGAAAATTTTTGTAAGGATTTGATGTTATCTGTGAAGTTTGTTGCAAGTCGCTAAGTGCTCTCATTCACAAATATTGAATGAATGAAGTGTGGGAACTCGCGTGTCACAGTCTACACGACTTTTTCACTCCCCACCCCTTTGACAGGTACGTGGCTCTTATCCCACAGTGATTGTCACCCGTCAGTAGGAGATATGTGCACCAAGTTTGTTAGAAATCGGTCCAGTGGTTTAGGAGGAGCTGTGACACATGCATACATACACACAAATATACATACACAGTTTTATAATATTATGGATTATACGGGGTCTTCAAAAAGTCTCTCCGCAGTGCCGTATGATTGCTAGCCGTGCGTGTCGTATGATCGTTCGCCTGCCTGTGTTACTTCCCTACAAGCGGACTCTCCCAACATTCCACTGTTTCGTTTGTCTCAGCCAGCGTCAGTAGTATCGTTGATGTGTGTCGTTACATGTTGACGTGAACGTTTAGGTTTAGTTCCTTTGTTCGTTTGTTTCGCTTTCGTCTCTGTTAAAATGCTAACCATTGAAGAACGTGTGATTTTAGTCGAACAAGTGTTCAAAGCTGGAGGTAAATACACAGTTTCAGTTCCTCAAATATTAAATTCGGTTTTCCCAGAGACAGCACTCCCACATCGCGATACTGTGCGAGATTTGATTAACAAATTTCGAAGTACGGGTTCAGTGAAAGATGCCCCGAGAAGTGGTCGTCCTAGCGTTTTGTCTGAGGATAAACTACTCGATATTTCCGATAAAACGTCCATGAGACCGAATAGGTCAGTAAGAAAACTCGCCCAGGAAATCGATGTTAGCGTCGGAACGGCACACACAGCTGTAAGGAAAAAATTACAACTTTTGCCATACAAAGCGACAGTCGTGCAAGAACTGAAAAATACTGATCATGGCAAGAGACTGCATTATTGTCAATTGTTCAAAAATTTCGTTGAACAAAATGGAAGGGATATTCTTAATGAAACGTTTTTCACTGATGAGGCGTGGTTTCATGTACCCAGGTACATGAACTCGCAAAATTCTCGTATGTGGAGTACTGTAAATCCATTCTGTATTCAAGAGGAACCACTTCATTCTGGGAAAACAGAAGTTTGGATTGCAATTTCTAGACGTCGGATTGTGGGTCCCATACTTTTCAACGAAACAATAGCCGCACAACGATACTGCAGTGATATTCTGTACCCATTCATAGGAGAACTTGAGTTAAGTGAAATACTGAACGGTTATTTTCAACAAGATAGTGCAACCGTGCATACAGCTCGCGATTCAATGTCACTGTTTGCTGATGTTTTTGGTGATCGCATAATTTCGCAGGGACTTTGGCCTCCACGATCGCCTGACCTAACACCACCTGACATTTTCTTCTGGGGTGCAGCGAAAGCAACTGTCTATAAAAACCGTCCAAAAATCCATCGATGAATTAAAAACTGCAATATCCACTTTCACTGCTTCTGTTACAGAAGAAATGTTACAGCATGTGTTTGCAAACATGATTAGACGAATTGAACTGTGTATTCAACAACAGGGGGGACACTTTCAACATTCAATGTGAAAATCTGGAAGTAAAAATGAATATTCAATAAATTAATAACTTGTATTTCACTGAGTTTCATTTCGTTATATCCACTGCGGCATGCGGCACGAGAAGCTAACAATCATACGGCACTGCAAAAAATGGTTCAAATGGTTCTGAGCACTATGGGACTTAACATCTGAGGTCATCAGTCCCCTAGGACTTAGAACTACTTAAACCTAACTAACTTAAGGACATCACACACATCCATGCCCGAGGCAGGATTCGAACCTGCGACCGTAGCAGTCGCGCGATTCCGGACTGAAGCGCCTAGAACCGCTCGGCCACCGAGGCCGGCACGGCACAGCAGTTTTTGAACACCTCATATATCACCCTTAAGATAACATGATTATGGAGCTCATAAATAATAAATGAGACAGTTAAAGTAGTAAAGGAGTTTTGCTATTTGGGGAGCAAAATAACTGATGATGGTCGAAGTAGAGACGATATAAAATGTAGACTGGCAATGGCAAGGAAAGCGTTTCTGAAGAAGAGAAATTTGTTAACATCGAATATAGATTTAAGTGTCACGACGTCGTTTCTGAAAGTATTTGTATGGAGTTTAGCCATCTATGAAAGTTAAACATGGACGATAAATAGTTTGGACGAAAAGAGAATAGAAGCTTTCGAAATGTGGTGCTACAGAAGAATGCTGAAGATTAGATGGGTAGATCACATAACTGATGAGAAGGTATTGAACAGAATTGGGGAGAAGAGGAGTTCGTGGAACAACTTGACTAGAAGAAGGGTTCAGTTGGTGGGACATGTTCTGAGGCATCAAGGGATCACCAATGCAGTATTGGAGGGCAGTGTGGAGGGTAAAAATCGTAGAGGGAGACCAAGAGACGAATACACTAAGCAGATTCAGAAGGATGTAGGTTGCAGTAGGTACAGGGAGATGATGAAGCTTGCACAGAATAGAGTAGCATGGAGAGCTGCATCAAACCAGTCTCTGGACTGAAGACCACAACAGCAACAACAAATAAAAAACTGTAGACAGTAAGGGATAGAAAACAAGCACACAGGCAGTCATACCTTTCTGACTCAAGGCGTGTTGCATCCCTCAGCAGACGGCAGATCTCCACAGTGTCTTCCGTGTGTTCCCTCATGGCACTAGCCCAACCATCTGTAGCCATAACTTCTTGGTAGTGGGAATTGATGAAGCTGATAGCTGCCGCCTTCAGCTTCGCACACGAGTAGACCATTGCAAGGACGGCGCTGGCTGCAGCATTTTCCACACACAGGTCCATAATGACCTGTTGCTCACACTGTTGCTTCAGTCTGGTCACACCATACTTGTCCGCTGCCGCGAGCAGCTCCGGTGCGACGCATTCCAGCAGAGGCGCTTCGTCAGTGTACATGAACTGCAGCAGCTGCTGCAGCACCTCCTGGTTGATGTCTGCAATGTTCACACTGCCCTCAGAAGCTTCCAGCACATCGTGGCGGAACATGGCGGCGAAGACAGGGCTGCGCGCCGCCAACACTGCTCTGTGCGCCGGCAGCCAGACGCCGTCCGCCATGATGGTGATGTCAGCAGCTTTTCCGGACGACAGCAGCGCCCCCAGGTCGGCCGACAGGGTCCATCTTCTGTTCTTTTCCATCGCAGTTTCGCCTGCAAGACACAGATATGCCATCCTTAAGTTGCAGCCTCTGTGGCTCAGTGGTTAAGTGGCTGACAACAGATCCTTAATGGCTTCAGTCTGACTGTGCTTCGTCCTCTCATGTTACTCATTTATTTATTTATTTGATTAATACTGTTTTGAATTTGCATAACTTTAATTACCACGAATTTGATTTCATGGAGATAACAAGCTACTGTTAGGTTCATCTGTAGTTATTTTCTCTGTTTATTTCGTTTCATCTTAAATACACTCCTGGAAATTGAAATAAGAACACCGTGAATTCATTGTCCCAGGAAGGGGAAACTTTATTGACACATTCCTGGGGTCAGATACATCACATGATCACACTGACAGAACCACAGGCACATAGACACAGGCAACAAAGCATGCACAATGTCGGCACTAGTACAGTGTATATCCACCTTTCGCAGCAATGCAGGCTCCTATTCTCCCATGGAGACGATCGTAGAGATGCTGGATGTAGTCCTGTGGAACGGCTTGCCATGCCATTTCCACCTGGCGCCTCAGTTGGACCAGCGTTCGGGCTGGACGTGCAGACCGCGTGAGACGACGCTTCATCCAGTCCCAAACATGCTCAATGGGGGACAGATCCGGAGATCTTGCTGGCCAGGGTAGTTGACTTACACCTTCTAGAGCACGTTGGGTGGCACTGGATACATGCGGACGTGCATTGTCTTGTTGGAACAGCAAGTTCCCTTGGCGGTCTAGGAATGGTAGAAGGATGGGTTCGATGACGGTTTGGATGTACCGTGCACTATTCAGTGTCCCCTCGACGATCACCAGTGGTGTACGGCCAGTGTAGGAGATCGCTCCCCACACCATGATGCCGGGTGTTGGCCCTGTGTGCCTCGGTCGTATGCAGTCCTGATTGTGGCGCTCACCTGCACGGCGCCAAACACGCATACGACCATCATTGGCACCAAGGCAGAAGCGACTCTCATCGCTGAAGACGACACGTCTCCATTCGTCCCTCCATTCACGCCTGTCGCGACACCACTGGAGGCGGGCTGCACGATGTTGGGGCGTGAGCGGAAGACGGCCTAACGGTGTGCGGGACCGTAGCCCAGCTTCATGGAGACGGTTGCGAATGGTCCTCGCCGATACCCCAGGAGCAACAGTGTCCCTAATTTGCTGGGAAGTGGCGGTGCGGTCCCCTACGGCACTGCGTAGGATCCTACAGTCTTGGTGTGCATCCGTGCGTCGCTGCGGTCCGGTCCCAGGTCGACGGGCACGTGCACCTTCCGCCGACCACTGGCGACAACATCGATGTACTGTGGAGACCTCACGCCCCACGTGTTGAGCAATTCGGCGGTACGTCCACCCGGCCTCCCGCATGCCCACTATACGCCCTCGCTCAAAGTCCGTCAACTGCACATACGGTTCACGTCCACGCTGTCGCGGCATGCTACCAGTGTTAAAGACTGCGATGGAGCTCCGTATGCCACGGCAAACTGGCTGACACTGACGGCGGCGGTGCACAAATGCTGCGCAGCTAGCGCCATTCGACGGCCAACACCGCGGTTCCTGGTGTGTCCGCTGTGCCGTGCGTGTGATCATTGCTTGTACAGCCTTCTCGCAGTGTCCGGAGCAAGTATGGTGGGTCTGACACACCGGCGTCAATGTGTTCTTTTTTCCATTTCCAGGAGTGTATGTTAGACCTAAGACCACGACTATGGCAATACAGGATGCATGTTCTCTGTGAATATCTGTGTGGGTCGCAGTGTTAGTCGAATGGAGAGGCATTTGTAGCTGTAGCCTACCTGTCGCTCCACAAGAAGCCACGGGTAGGACACAGGCAATGAGTAAGAAGGGGGCGAACTCTGAAGTTAGGGGTGCCAGGACGTCGGGGTCAATAGGGAAGCTGCTAGCCAAACAAAAGAGCTGCAGATTCCACGACGCATTGCAGACAATACGAGATCTCAGCCAGGCAATATAATGTCTTTTCATAGGACAACCTACGACGAGAGCGAACACAAACAGCACCCCGTTCCTAAAAAATGCAACTCTCTGATTTGTGAATAAAGGACTGTTTTGAACAGATAACATCTTTCCTATGTTTCGTGAAAGCAAACAGCACTTGGGGCTACATGTTTTCTCTCAGCTTGTGAGAGTGGAACAGGATCACCTGTGAGGTAACGGGTGAGCCGTGACGTCCTGAAAATATTCTAAGTTCAGAGTTGGCGGCCACCGCTCGGTAAGAAGCGGCTCGTTAGCAAGCGCTTGATGCCGCACAACGGCCGGACCACGTGGTCCATCGTGCATGTGGCTGGGAATTCCTTGGTGACGCTGTGCGCCGGGAGGGCCAAAGATGGTGGACTCGTGAAACCATCATGGCAGACATTTCACAGTTCGTATAGTAGCCAGACGAATCATGATACAGTAGAGTCTCGATAGTTTGAGTTTCCAGTAGTCAGAGCCTCTTTAAAAAAATGTTGCAACGATATACTTTTTTTTTTTTTACTGACATGATAAATAATGAAAACATCATTGCAAAAGATATATAGGGAGAGTACAGCTCAGTGACAAAGCAGACAACAATGCAATCAACACCGATGATTAGCTCGCTGTCCTGTTGCACGAACATCTGTTGTCAGTATGGCACGAAATACCCCGACTTCTGCCGGCTGCTACCGATCAAAACTGGGGAGTTCATACGCTGCTGTAGTTCCCAGTAACTGTACTGTACAGTGTTGTGTGTCGTTTTGTTTGTTGACTGTGTGTGTTCCGTTGTACACCTTACAAAGATGAGTGCTGTAACAACAAAGAGGAAATTTGTGCCTTTGCATCTAAAATTAGAAGCACTAAGACGACTTGACAAAGGAGAAACAATAAAAAAACTTGCTCTCGAATATGGTGTCGGTGAAGTTACTGTAGGTGACTGGCGAAGAAACCGACTTAAATTGGAACAGTTTTCTTCACAGAAATGCTCACACGAATCTCTCAGTCGAAGAAGTATAAAGAAGTCAGACTTCAACAAGTGAGCCATTGTTCATGTGGTTTACCCAACAGAGACAGAAAGGTGCTCCGATTTCTGGCCCAATCTTGTCAGAAAAAGCTTTGTTTTTCAGAAACCAGCTGCAGGAAGCAGATGACAATTTCGCCGCTAGTGTGGGCTGGCTCGACAAGTGGAAGAAAGGCGTATGGAGTGCGTCAACTAGACGTATGTGGAGAAAAACTCTCTGGTGACGCTCAGGTCGTTTCAGAATTTGTCGAGTTTAAAAAAATCATAAATGACGAAAATTTGTCTAAGGAACAAATATATAACTGTGACGAAACTGGGCTAAATTTTAAAATGTTACCAGCGAGAAAACTTGCTTCTTGTGAAGAAAAAAGAACTCCTGGGCACAAAAAAGGAAAGAGCGGCTCACAGTTATGGTAGCTTAAAATGTAACTGGAAACCACAAACTAAAACTAGTTGTGATTGAGAAGTCTGCCAAGCCAAGAGCATTCAAGTATGTATCCATCTCAGCTCTTCCGGCTGTCTATACACATGAGAGTAATGCTTGGATGAATCAGGAAATCTTCAAGAACTGTTTTTTTTTACTCATTTGTATCTGACTGCAAGAATTTTTTAAAAGAAAGGGAACTGCTATGCAAAACAATTTTGCTCATGGATAATGCGTCCTCACATCCAAGTGGAGGAGAACTGCAGTGCGACGGTATCCGCGCCTTGTTTTTCCCACCAAACGTTACCTGTCTCATTCAGCCCATGGATCAAGGCGTTCTGGAATGTCTAAAACAAAAGTATCGACTGCGATTGCTACAGTCAATCCTGCATTCCGAAGGCAACGAAAGCAATGTAGGAGCTTTCAAGAAAGTGACTTTGAAGGACGTCGTGTACTGGATTAGCGAATCTTGGAGCGAAATAAAGTCAGACACAATTTCTAAGTCATGAAGGTAAATTCTACAGGAAAGCATACCAGACACAGAAACTGAAGATTTAGCAGATGAGGACGGTCAACCATTGTGTAATTTAGTCAGAAGGTTGCCAGGGTGCGAAGAGGCAGAAGAGGTGGAAGTAGGCGAGTGGTTAAATTCGGACGAACAGTTGGAAGTAACACACTCTTCTATAATTGACGTGGTTAACATTCCATCGCAGTGTGAGAGTGACGAGGCAGAGGCTGCACCGATGGTGAGTCACACCGATAGCTACGCTGCTCTCGAGGCCGCCATATGCTACGTGGAACAACAGCCTGAGGCGACACCAACTGACCTACTGCTCCTGAGACGGTGGCGTGACTGCCGCGAGGAAACGTTGCAGCTTCGCCAAACAAAAGACACCTCACTACTACTTGTCTAAATAAATAACTATTGTTATTCTGCCAATGAAAATGCATGTGCAAATACTTTTATTTTAACAAAGTTCATATTTTGACCTGTATTACTTGCAATATCATAATATTTCTTTTTCCCATTTAAATTTCCCGTTCACCTTGAACTATCGAGACCCTACTGTACCTCAAAAAGAAACATGTTCATTACTATTATTTGCACGACGATTCTGATGGTGTAATCAGATTTTCAATATCTTTATCAGTCTAAAGTTTAGTATCTGAAAGTAAATTATACAAGTAACACCCAGCAACGAATTTCCAAAACATAAACGCTTCATCCGATTTTGTAGATCGCCGTGTCTTTAGAAATCTATTAGTGTAGACCTAAATTGGTATGAATTATAGGCATGTAACTTGAATAGTACATGAGTTATCGGAGGTCAAAGTGGCCGATTACTATCGATCGTGTCAGGCCATAAGTACTCCACAGTTACACGATAAAACGGTAGCAGCATGCTTATAAATATATTTATTCATCTATGTCTTTGTTTATATCCGATATATATTATTCATGAAGAAATTAGCTAAGTAATTACTGTGTAGGCTACTGGCCTACTTTTTTTCTATTCCTTTGATATATGTTTATTTAATTTGTTTATGTATCTAATAATGTGTGTTAGAGCGTGTTTATGGTTCAGCCGTAGGAATATTTATTTAATTTCAAGATGTTTAAATGTAAATCCAGCATTTCGTACGTGTTTCAATAAGTTTGTGAGCTTGGAGACATGGAGGGAGCGCTCTAGCCAATCACAGAGCTCGTCAATGGGGAGACTGGACACGGGAGTGAGTGCTGGACGCGGACAGGCCGGCCGGTGTAGCCGTGCGGTTCTAGGCGCTTCAGTCTGGAACCGCGTGACCGCTACGGTCGCAGGTTCGAATCCTGCCTCGGGCATGGATGTGTGTGATGTCCTTAGGTTGGTTAGGTTTAAGTAGTTCTAAGTTCTAGGGGACTGATGACCACAGATGTTGAGTCCCATCGTACTCAGAGCCATTTGAACCATTTTTTGACGCGGACAGTACAGCGCGACAGTCGTGGGAAAGACGGAGAGTGGAGCGGTTTGCCAAATACTTCGGAGTGCCGACTTGTGCACTTGTGAGATTTCCATGGCTTCTACAGTGAAGACGTAGTGAGCGTTTAGAAGTGAATCCCTCGGTAGCTATGCTGTTGTTCATAGCTAATTACGTGCAGTAGGAATCTATTGTTTCCCTGTTATTCAACTTATATTTTATTTAATTGCTGGACCATCGACACCAATAAGTATTTTGCAGAAATACAGGGTTATTACAAATGATTGAAGGGATTTCACAGCTCTACAATAACTTTATTATTTGAGATATTTTCACAATGCTTTGCACACACATAAAAAAACTCAAAAAGTTTTTTTAGGCATTAACAAATGTTCGATATGTGCCCCTTTAGTATATATATATATATATATATATATATATATATATATATATATATATATATATATATATACTCCTGGAAATTGAAATAAGAACACCGTGAATTCATTGTCCCAGGAAGGGGAAACTTTATTGACACATTCCTGGGGTCAGATACATCACATGATCACACTGACAGAACCACAGGCACATAGACACAGGCAACAGAGCATGCACAATGTCGGCACTAGTACAGTGTATATCCACCTTTCGCAGCAATGCAGGCTGCTATTCTCCCATGGAGACGATCGTAGAGATGCTGGATGTAGTCCTGTGGAACGGCTTGCCATGCCATTTCCACCTGGCGCCTCAGTTGGACCAGCGTTCGTGCTGGACGTGCAGACCGCGTGAGACGACGCTTCATCCAGTCCCAAACATGCTCAATGGGGGACAGATCCGGAGATCTTGCTGGCCAGGGTAGTTGACTTACACCTTCTAGAGCACGTTGGGTGGCACGGGATACATGCGGACGTGCATTGTCTTGTTGGAACAGCAAGTTCCCTTGCCGGTCTAGGAATGGTAGAACGATGGGTTCGATGACGGTTTGGATGTACCGTGCACTATTCAGTGTCCCCTCGACGATCACCAGTGGTGTACGGCCAGTGTAGGAGATCGCTCCCCACACCATGATGCCGGGTGTTGGCCCTGTGTGCCTCGGTCGTATGCAGTCCTGATTGTGGCGCTCACCTGCACGGCGCCAAACACGCATACGACCATCATTGGCACCAAGGCAGAAGCGACTCTCATCGCTGAAGACGACACGTCTCCATTCGTCCCTCCATTCACGCCTGTCGCGACACCACTGGAGGCGGGCTGCACGATGTTGGGGCGTGAGCGGAAGACGGCCTAACGGTGTGCGGGACCGTAGCCCAGCTTCATGGAGACGGTTGCGAATGGTCCTCGCCGATACCCCAGGAGCAACAGTGTCCCTAATTTGCTGGGAACTGGCGGTGCGGTCCCCTACGGCACTGCGTAGGATCCTACGGTCTTGGCGTGCATCCGTGCGTCGCTGCGGTCCGGTCCCAGGTCGACGGGCACGTGCACCTTCCGCCGACCACTGGCGACAACATCGTGTACTGTGGAGACCTCACGCCCCACGTGTTGAGCAATTCGGCGGTACGTCCACCCGGCCTCCCGCATGCCCACTATACGCCCTCGCTCAAAGTCCGTCAACTGCACATACGGTTCACGTCCACGCTGTCGCGGCATGCTACCAGTGTTAAAGACTGCGATGGAGCTCCGTATGCCACGGCAAACTGGCTGACACTGACGGCGGCGGTGCACAAATGCTGCGCAGCTAGCGCCATTCGACGGCCAACACCGCGGTTCCTGGTGTGTCCGCTGTGCCGTGCGTGTGATCATTGCTTGTACAGCCCTCTCGCAGTGTCCGGAGCAAGTATGGTGGGTCTGACACACCGGTGTCAATGTGTTCTTTTTTCCATTTCCAGGAGTATATATATATATATATATATATATATATATATATATATATATATATATATATATATATATATACAGCTTCCTCAAAAGTACTTCTACTATCGTACTCATCATTTAAAGTCGTTAAGACAGTACCAGCAGATTTTATTTAACTGCAATCTTTCATTTACAAATTTATATGTTACTTTCATAATTCGCAACTGCCGAGTGATAGAAACCGTCGTCCGTTCGATTCATGTGTGAATTCTTATCGTATACCGTAGATTCAGCAGTATTTGGCCTGTAATGCAGCAACTACGTATCCCAGCCCCTAGTCAATGAAACCAGTCAAAACTTTTAATATTTGAACTCTGACTCTGTGGGTGCGCAGATGAGGGCCACCACCACACCAGTACACATTTACTGCGAGTGCCAGCACACCTGAGCGCAGAGTGTGGGATCAAATTTGGGCGTGCTTTCTCTAATCGTGGGAGCGCTTCTGATTGGTTTATCCTTGCATATGCAGTATGTGGGAGCTGAAATGTTATCGAAGAATCTTTCATCTTTTTCATCTTTTTGATCCAACTGGCTCTGGGGGTTGTCAGGAAGTGCCGCACAGAATGCAAGAGAAGTGAAGTGAGCAAGTCTGCCAGGCTAGTAAGTCACCAGTAGAGTTGGGGATCCCTTTATTGCAATTGCTGCTAGCTATCCTTGCCTAGTAAGGCGGTGCGGGTCTCCCGCGTCGCTCCCCTACGCTCTGTGAAGGAGTATGGGACTCATCATCATCACCATCATCATCACCATCATCAAACTTTATACGGGTTTTTGACAGTGCGGACTTCAAAAGTCTAGCTTTCTTCCCTTTTGCTTAGCAGCAAGATGATTTTTAATCGGAGTGGCACATCTGTAAGTTCTTTTAGCTCATGGCTATGGCGCGTTATTCCACGTCGCCATATTCGTCCTCACTAAATTGAAATTTGCATGCCATTAAGGAAAGGAAAAAAATCCATTATGTTTTACGGTTTATGCATAAGCTTTAAGTCGCCGGCTTCCAGTTAAGAGTTTTACTACTGTTATGTACTGTACCTGTTCAGTATATTCCTTTACACTCATAATGTACTCTTAATGCTTTTCATACAACTTTTTTGCAATGCTTTTTTCATTTGCATTCTTTCTTTCTTGGGGGCATTATGATGGGGTTTGGATTTTAACCCAACACAATGGCACCAACTTTTGGGATCACAAACTGTACTGCACCATCTTGCCACCGCTTAAAGGCCAAACAATAGCGAAGAAAAGTTATTCTGCTGCCAGTGTTCGGACTGGTTTCCTGCGAGCTGAGCACCACAGCATAAGCAGGCATTTGTGATCTCAAATACAAAAGCAGCTAACTATAGGAAATTGCACTGTGAGAAAATAATCAATCAAACTTTCCCCAGGAAATAACATTGCTCCATAAAAGAAAAGGTTGAGCACAGAGATTTTACTGTGATGTGCAAGACAGTTACAATAAAACAAACTTTACAAATATATAATGGATTTTATATCAACAAAATTTTATCTTATCGTCAGAGAGATTAGTTATTAACGTCAAGAAGCAAACTCACAGCTGATAAGGACACTGAGAAGGTAAACACGTAATCGCTACATTTGCCTGATTGTGTTTGAAAGTATGTCGCATGTAATAGAGTACTTGCTAAGTTAAATTAGCTTTTAGTTTACTAATGAGAAAACTTTGTAATTATGGATGTAGCAAAACTACTTTAAGGTATTTAATTCATAAGAACTCGCACATTACACAACCTTTCCATAGTTGCATAGCGACCTACGCCATGCCGTTTCAGTGGCCATGGGTCTGTGGTCGAGTAAGCTACGTGCATTTGTTGTAAAATCATTTATTTTAAAACAGCCGATTATTCTGTTGTTACATAGCATTAATTCCGCCAACACTTCGACATGGAACGAAAAAGACGTGCTCCGTTGCATAACACAATTTTGTTGTAGGTGAAAAACTGCGAAGAAACAGTTTCAGCTCTAAAACGAAAGTCAATAGAACGTCCATAGTACGTCAGAACACCAAAAACCATTTAACGGATAAGATGCCCTGTGTAGATTAATCCATACTGGCAACCCTGTAAACACACTTCTGCTACACATCTCTTTGATCGAATCATGAGCCGAATAGGCTACTTCATTATAATTCATAATTTCATACTACAATATGATCCGGGATCAGCAAATTTAAATGACACAAAAAGCGTAAAATTTCTGGAAAAAAAACTTCAAGTGATAACATCTACATCTTCATTTACAATCGGCAAATCACTATGAGGTATATGACAGAGGACACTTCTCATTACACTACGAGGGCAGTTTGAAAATATCTCGAACTAGAACGGAAAGAAACGACTTACCTCAGTGAAACTTTTTTTTATTTCTCAGTATAGTCGCGCTGTACAACAACACACTTTGGCCAACATCGATGTTACAACCCCCCTGAACCCATCTCGAAAACTACGTTGCTCCAGGTCTGCAAAATACCCGTCAAATTCGGCTGTCATTCTTTGTTTGAAGAGAATCTCCCTCCACCGACGAAAACGTTTGAGCTTGGGGAAAAGACGGAAGTCTGATGGATCCAAATCAGGCGAATACGATCGGTTTGGCAACAATTCGTTTCTTGGTTCATGTATTTTTGCAATGGCAACGATACTTGTGTGTAGGTGCACATTGTCTTGTTGAAAGATGGCCTTCTTTCTTGCCAAACCTGGCCTCCATTGCAGTATATTTGCTGTAGTTGGTACGGGAGGTTGGCGTAGTATTTTCTCGTAACTGTTTAACGAGTGGGGAGTGAATGTATCAGCACAATACTTTTTGCATCCCAGAAAACTGACGCCATGACTGTTCCGGCTGCTCGTATTGCCTTTCCTCTTTTTGGTGGTGGTAAATCAAAATGTTTCCACTGCTTTGACTGCTGTTTCGTCTCTGAGGTACAGCTGTGGACCGACGTTTGCTCTGTGGTCGCAAACCAGCGCAAAAAAATCTTGTTGGTCGCTCTGAAAACAGATCAAACATTGTTCGGACATCTCCATTCTGATGCGTATCTGATCCTGCGTTAAGAGTCGTGGCACCCATCTAACAGATAATTTTCTCATAGACAGTTCCATTGTTAAATGCGATGTGCCAATTCACATGTCATTCCTAAAGCTTCATCAAATCCTCGCACTATTAGCCGGTGATCCTTCATGCCCACTTTACGCACTTGTACAAAAATTTCTGGTTAGTGACAGATCTTGGCTAATCATGTAAGCTCTCTCGACCACATTCAACCTCGTTTGGCCATCTAGCAACAGCTGAATATGAAAGAGCAGGGTTCCCCAATGTGTTTTGAAAATCGACATGAATTTCCTTAGCTATCGAACCTTTTTTTATGAAGTATTTAATCAGTGCTCTCATCTCGATTTATTCTATCTTAATATACACTGAGGTGACAAAAGTTACGGGATTCCTCCAAATATCGTGTCGGACCTCCTCTTTTCTGGCGTACTGCACTAACTCGACGTGCCATGAGATCAACAAGTCGTTGGAAGTCCCCTGGAGAAATACTGGGCCATGCTCCCTCTACAGCCGTCCATAAAGCGAAAGTATTGCCGATGTTGGACTTTGTGCACGAACTATTATGTCCCACAAATGTTCGATGGGATTCATGTCGGGCGATCTGGCTGGCCAAATCATTCGCTCAGACTGTCCAGAATGTTCTCACACCAATCGCGAACAAATGTGGCCCGGTGGATGACGCATTGCCATCCATACAAATTCCATCGTTGTTTGGGAACATGAAGTCCATGAATGGTTGCAAATGGTCTCCAAACAGGCGAACATAACCACTTCCAGTCAATGATCGGCTCAGTTGGACCAGATGATCCAGTCCAGGCAATATAAACGTAACCCACACAATTATTTGATCACTACCAGCTTGCACAGTGCCTTGTTGACAACTTGGGTCCATGATTTCGCGGGTTCTGCGCCATACTCGAACTCTATCATCAGGTGTTACCAACTGAAATCTGGACTCATCTGACCAGCCCACGGTTTTCCAGTAGTCTTGGGTCCAATCGACAAGATTACGAACTCAGGAAAGGCGCTGCAGGAGATGACGTGCTGTTAGTAAAGCCACTCACATCGGTCGTCTGCTGCCATAGCCCATAAACGTCCTAACGGATACGTTCGTCGTACGTACCACATTGAATCCTGCGGGCATTTCACGCAGTGCTTCTTGTCTCTTAGCACTGATAACTCTACGCAAACGCTGCAGCTCTAGGTCGTTAAGTGAAGGCTGTCGACCGGTGCGTTGCCTGTGGTGAGAGGTAACGCCTGAAATTTGGCATTTTCGGCGCACTCTTGACACCGTGGATGTCGAAACATTGAATTCCCTAACGATTCCCGAAATGTAATGTCCAATGTATCTATCTCACCTACCATTTCGCGTTCGAACTCTGTTAATTCCCGTCGTGCGTCCACAATCACATCGAAAACCTTTTCACATGAATCACCCGAGTACCAATGACAGCTCGGCCAACGCGCTGCCCTGATACACCTTGTGTACGCGATACTACTGCCATCTGTGTGTGTGCATATCGCATGAGTTCTGTCGCCTCAGTGTAGGAAAATAGTTATTTCCGCTTTTGTGAGGTGTACAATTTTACGTTTCTCAAAATGAAAAGCAAGTTTTCGATCTTTAGAGCAGTTCGAAATCTTTTTAAAGCGTGTGTGTATGTTTAACTTTGTTGCTGACAGTACGTCGATGCAGGTAACTGCACCATCTGTAAAAGTCTGGGGTTAGTGTTTACAACGCCCCTCAGGTCATTGAAATACAACATAAGCAGCAAGGGTTCCAGCGTCGGTTCCATCCCCATTTCCTTTTCCACTCCTCCCCCCCTTTTTCCCCCTCATCTGTCCACCCCGCCCCCCCATCTCATCTTGGCTGTGGTGTGTCATCTTCGTGCCGAGTTTTTAATGCAGTGTTTCCAGTGATTGTTAAGTGTTATGTGTCTTTTCCGAAGTGTTGCAAATGGACATCATACTGTCGCTGGGTGTGAATTTTATTTCTCTTGCGAACAGAAACCAGATTGTCGCCGTGTTTTTTAATTGTCTGTCTACTATTCTACCTGGCTGCATCCTGTGTATTTTATTAGCATCGCCCACCCTTTGTTTCATGTTTTAACTTTCCACAATTTTCCGCCGTTTTACAATTTAAGTCACCGTTTTCACTGTTTTATCGCCTGCTTTTATTGTTTCTTATCTGCTTATGTTTTAAAAATTCTGTAGGCTGACGAGCAGCATACCAAGGGAAAAAAACAAAGGTTCCAACACATTTCCTGGGCCACACCTAAAATTACTTCAGCTGTCGGTGACTCTCCACGCAAAATAATAGTTTGCATCCTTGCTAACAACAAAACCTCAAACCAGTCACGCAAATTCTTTTATGTTCCACGCGACCGCACTGACGTTGTACCGGGTCAAATGCTTGTTGGAAGTGAAGAAACTACTGTACCTATGTGAGTTCTATGATCCATGGCTTTCGCGAAGTCACGTGAGGACAAGTCGGGTTTCGGATGAATGATGTTTCCGGAATACATGCTAGTTTCCATGGAAGAAATGATTCTCTACAAGATACCTCAGTAAGCCATTTAATAAATCACAATACGAATCAAGAAACAGAACAACATACTATAAAATAACAGTAAGAAATAAAAAATTGGAACCCAAGTCAAAACTACAAGCAGACAATATTATAACAACAACAGCCAACAAATAATAGCATAGTGTGGTTCATGGATACAACGAAACTCATAGAAACGAATAAACAACATAAAATGTTGTTTAGTATGTATTAGCTGGAACTCAATGCAGCAACTGCAGCCTTCTAAAAGATTCAGTTCATGCGTTACAAATACATGTAGAAATATGCAGCACACAGTTTTATGCTGAGACTAATACTGATTTATTTGAAACAAACCTAAAACATTAAGCATGAAATGCCAGATATTCATGAGGGTGACATTCCCATCACGTCATTACTGAATTATAGTCCAGCAGTCGGATGCCTCCTGCCGAAACAATAACAGTCAATGAACATCCACAACTATGAACTAAAAATGATCTAACAGGAAGAAACACAATTCAGAGAAAAGTCAAAAGTAAATAAGTAAGTAATTAACCCCCATGAAAATCCCATGCAGAGTAGGATTGTTTTCCACTGTTGTACGTGAAGTCATGTACAGTTGCATTTCAGTAAGTCAAAAGATATAGATACTTCCATAGGAAACACACAGAAGAATCACTAAAATTACTAGTGTTAATAAAGTAATAGAATTATTTTAAATTCAAACATGAAGAATGAGTAAAAATAAGGAAACTTACAAATATGTTTCAAGAACAGGCGTGGACTGTGGCTATAGTGTATTAGTTAGGGACTACAGATTAAACCTGAAGAAATTGTTGAAAGTCAGGAAATCAAGAGATAGAATCTAGATAAACTGAATAAAAAACAAAGGTTGGTGAGACTTTCAAGGGAGCAGTAGGCAACGACTGACAGAAACAGGAAAAATGAATACAACGGAGAAGGACTGAATAGCTTTGAGAGATGAATTAGTGAAATCAGCAGAAGATTAAATAGCCATACTGAAAAGTCTCAGTGGAAATAATTGGAAACTACAAGAGATATTGAATGTAACTGACGAAAGGAGAAAGTATGAGAATATAGCAAATGAGAAAGGCAAAAGGGAACACAGACATCTGAAAAATGAGAGTGATAGTGCAAAACGTCTAAGCAGGAATAGCCAGAGGATTACCGCAAAGCTGTAGAATAATGTGTGACTATGGAAAAAATAGATGCTGCGAATAGGAAAATTAAAAAGATCAGTGGAAAAAAATAGAAGAAGAACCTGTATGAATATAACGAGCTCAAATGGAAACCCCTTACTAACCAAAGAGGGAAAGACTGAAAGGTGCAAGAAATATATACTGTAGACAAACTTACCTAGGGAACAATCTTAAAGACAATGTTGTAGAAAGGGAATACAAGGTGAATAAAGATAAGACAGTAGCTATAATACTTCGAGAAAAATTTGACAGAGCCCTGAAAGAATCAAGTAAGAACAAGACCCTAGAGTAGAAGAAATTCGCTAAGAACTGTATAGATCTTCGCGAGAGTGATTTTGGACAGACTATAGTCTCATAAATTATTCAGAGTGTTTCACAATTCATGTTACACACTTCTAGAGGTTGTAGAGGAGACTTAGTAGTTCAACAAGTGTTACGTAGGAACCCATGTCCGGAAACGTCATCCAACGGCACTAGAGAACGTCAAAGTTATAGGTCAGCGCCTGTAAGTGTATTTATATACAGGGTGATTCCGCGATGACGTTACAGACTTTCAGGGGTGATGGAGTCGGATAAATATATCAATTTGAGGAAACGATATATCAATTTGAGGAAACGAACGAGTCGAAGTTACAAGAGAAAATCAGTCTAATGCTTCTGACAGTGGAACACATGTAACGGTTCTGTTGTTGCTAGGAATGTAGGGTATGCAATTTTCACAGGTATGGACCGAGACAAGAAAAGATGTCCAGTAAACATGGGCTCTAAAATTCACACCTGAGAAGATATAAGCACTTCTTCATCTTTGCTAGGGTCACTTGTGTGAAATACAGCTCCTCTATTAACCAAGTGCTCGTAGTTCTTAAGATAAGCGTTTTAGAAGCCATGTTTACTAGACATTTTTTCTTCTTTTCTTGATTTTGGTCCGTATCACCTCTGGATGTTGTATATCGTACATTCGTAGCAACAACAGTACATGTACATGAATTTCACTGTCAGAAATATCAAAACACTTGTCGCTTATAACTTTCCAGTCGTTCTTTTCTGGTACAGGGACCCTTACTTCAAATTGATACATTTATCCCTCTCCACCACCCTTGAAAAGTTTGTAACATCATCATCGAATCACGCTGTATATACAGAAATTTACAGGCGCCGGCGCCTATAGCTTTGACGCTCTGTAGCATCAAAAAAATGGTTCAAATAGCTCTGAGCACTATGGGACTTAACTGCTGAGGTCATCAGTCCCCTAGAACTTAGAACTACTTAAACCTAACTAACCTAAGGACATCACACACACCCATGCCCGAGGCAGGATTCGAACCTGCGACCGTAGCAGTCCCGCGGTTCCGGACTGCAGCGCCAGAACCGCACGGCCACCGCGGCCTGCTCTGTAGCATCGTTGTATGACGTTTCCGCATATGGGTTTCTATGTAAAACTTGATCTTCTATGTCTCCTCTACAACATCTAGAATTGTGTAACAGGAATAGTGAGACACCCTGCATAAAGGAATGTGCAACAGAAATTTTGTCCAGTTGACTTTCGATAAAATTATTTCTTAATTCGGCACCCAAAAGTATTTTACTAAAAAGACGAGCACTGCAAAACTCCAACAACATCATAAATTAATAATGAAATTCTTGAGAGACCGGGGAAAATTGAATCCCTATACAGCAGTCTGCTCATGGTGTGTTGCTCGTGATTTAAAAGTCGCACTGTGGCAGCTCCGGTATAAACTTTTGGAACAGCGTGTCCCAACTACTGCTCACACGAAAGAGAACTGCTTTTACTGTTTGTAGACAGACAAAAAATACGAAACTATTCCATGACAAAGATTTGCAATGCCCACTGATTTGTTACTGTTAGAAACTGTCAAATACTACGTCCATAATGGACTTTTTTGGGGGCCCGTAAGTGATTAGGTAAGGCACAAGGAACACCGACTGTATGTTCGAATTTGGGGAATCCAAAACAGAATTTTTGCTTCATTAAATGACCGTTTTCGCTCAGTCACTGTATCATGAGATTCGTCTGTCACCTTAAACTAGTAAACAGAACAAATAAACGCTTTAACCAAGGTTGGCATCGTCACGAGATATAAAAACATGATTACACAGGGTGGTCCAATGATCGTGACGGGGCCAAATATCTCACGAAATAAGCGTCAAACGAAAAAACTACAAGGAACGAAACTCGTCTAGCTTGAAGGGGGAAACCAGATGGCGCTACGGTTGGCCCGCTATATGGCGCTGCCATAGGTCAAACGGATAACAACCGCGTTTTTTTAAATAGGAATCCCCATTTTTTTTAATTACATATTCGTGTAGTACGTAAAGAAATATGAATGTTTTAGTTGGACCACTTTTTTCGCTTTGTGATGGATGGAGCTGTAGTAGTCACAAACATATGGCTCACAATTTTAGACGAACAGTTGGTAACAGGTAAGTTTTTTTAAATTAAAATACAAAACGTAGGTACGTTTGAACATTTTATTTCCCAATGTGATACATGTCCCTTTCTGAACTTATCATTTATGAGAACGCATGCTGTTACAGCGTGATTACCTGTAAATACCACATTAATGCAATAAATGCTCAAAATGATGTCCGTCAACCTCAGTGCATTTGGCAATAGGTGTAACGACATTCCTCTCAACAACGGGTAGTTCGCCTTCCGTAATGTTCAGTGATGCATGTTGTCAGGTGTTGTCGGTGGATCACGACAGCAAATATCCTTCAACTTTCCCCACAGAAAGAAATCCGGGGACGTCACATCCGGTGAACGTGCTTCGACGACCAATCCACCTGTCATGAAATATGCTATTTGATACCGATTCAACTAAACGCGAGCTATGTGCCGGACATCAATCATGTTGGAAGTACATCGCCATTCTCTCATGCAGTGAAACATCTTGTAGTAACATCGGTAGAACATTACGTAGGAAATCAACATACATTGCACCATTTAGATTTCCACTGATAAAATGGGGGCCAATTATCCTTCCTCCCATAACGCCGCACCATGCATTAACCGGCCAAGGTCGCTATGTTCCACTTGCCGCAGCCTTCGTGGATTTTCCGTTGCCCATTAGTGCATATTATGCGGGTTTACGTTACCGCTGTTGGTGAATGACGCTTCGTCCCTAAATAGAACGCGTCCAAAAAATCTGTCATCGTCCCGTAATTTCTCTTGTGCCCAGTGGCAGAACTGTACACGACGTTCAAAATCGTCGCCATGCAATTCCTGGTGCATAGAAATATGGTATGGGTCCAATCGATGTTGATGTAGCATCCTCAACACCGACGTTTTTGAGATTCCAGATTCTCGCGCAATATGTTTGCTACTGATGTGCGGATTAGCCGCGACAGCAACTAAAACACCTACTTGGGCACCATCATTTGCTGCAGGTCGTGGTTGACGTTTCACATGTGGCTGAACACTTCCTGTTTCCTTAAATAACGTAACTATTCGGCGAACGGTTCGGACACTAGGATGGTGTCGTCCAGGACACCGAGCAGCATGCATAGCACACGCCCGTTGGACATTTTGATCACAATAGCCATATATCAGCACGATATCGACCTTTCCCGCAACTGGTAAATGGTCCATTTTAACACGGGTAATGTATCACGAAGCAAATACCGTCCGCAATGGCGGAATGTCACGTGATACCATGTACTTATACGTTTGTGACTATTACAGCGCCTTCTATCACAAAGCGAAAAAAGTGGACCAACTAAAACATTCATATTTCTTTACATACTACATGAATATGTAATAAAAAATGGGGGGTCCCCATTTTAAAAAAATGCAGTTGATATCCGTTTGACCTATGGCAGCACCATCTAGTGGGCCAACCATAGCGCCATCTGGTTTCCCCCTTCAAGCTAGACGAGTTTCGTTCTTTTTAGTTTACTTTGATGCTTATTTCGTGAGATATTTGGCCCGGTCACTATCAATGGACCAACCTGTATTGTGAACCGTGGACCCCGCTGACGGGGGATGTCATTTATGTCCCTACCTTACCGTAATTGCAACCTTATCGGACGAGTAGCTGTGGAGGAACGATACTAATGTATGGCTACTGAACAGAGTCAATAGCCTTTTCAGCAGACGCAGAGGCAATAGTCTGGGTGACTGACTGATCTAGCCTTGTAACATTACAACAACCATGGCCTTGCTATATTATCGCTGGGAACGGCTGAAAGCAAGGGGAAACTAGAGTCATTATGTCCGAAGACATTCAGGACTGCAGCCAGTCGTAAACTTCGCTCCACGATATTTCGACTGGACACGTGCCACTCATCTTCCCCCGAATGGGGAACACGATCATTTCATTTCATCTTCAGGTAAGCCATCGAAGACTGACCAAGACGTTCTCCGCTCCGCCGAGTATGCGTCAGAGTCACGGTGACAGAAGGACTACACTATTATTATTCTGTACATCAACAAGCTAACTGCCTGCTTATCCCCCCTAGAGCAAAAATTGAAAGGAAAACGATGCACGTTCACACTTCGCGATAACCACTTCGCTAACAATGGTGACTGCATGTAAGTGGCACAATGGATCCGCCGTTCGGTTTCGTCACATAGCGGACTTTTCTGGAGCACTTGATGCCGACTCCCTGTATTTTTCGTTTTTGCAAACGCTAGCGACCTAGCAGTTGTAGTGTCAAAACGGCGTGGTTGCTTGGTTAGAGGATAAGGTTGTTCGGGGGAAGGGACCAAACATCGAGGTCTTCGGTCCCATCGGATTAGGGAACGATGGGAAAGCAAGTCGGCGTGCCCTTTGGAAGGAACCATTCCAACATTTGCCTGAACCGGTTTAGGGAAATCACGGAAAACCAATATTAGGATGGGCAGACGAGCGTTTGAACCGTCGACCTCCCGAATGCAAGTCTAGTGTGCTAACTACTGCGCCACCTCGCTCGGTAAAAAAACTGCGCGCTGAAGCTAAAGATTGTAGTTTCCGTTGGTAACGCGCCGAGCGTCGATTACATCAGCACATCCCCTCACCGCCAAAAACCAGTCTTGTGATTTAGCTTGTGGTCATTTTTTCAGAAACTGTTTTTGAAGACTGTCGATGTGACGAAACAGCACTGTAGTTGCGTTGAAAATTGTTCTTAATCGCAACTGGTGTGCTGTTTTTCCACATCGGAAATCTTGTTGTTCCATTCACACCGCCATCCCCCAGTGGAGTTGGACTACTTCTTTGTGCCACCTATACTTGCTTGACACAGTCAAAGAGAAAGACTGGACGTGGTAGGAGCTCAAAAAGTAGTAAGACTCCTTCACACAGTGAAAGTAAAATTATGTTCTACTACAATTTCAAAATAACAATTTCATACATTCACCGAAAATTGCGAAAAACTTAAAATAAAATAAAAATATCGGCACTCGATATTGCCTCCTCGATATCGATATATAGGGGAACAGATATGGTCAATATGTATCGATACTGTTTGAATATATATATCGATATTTTATCAACAGCCCTAGACCACACCGCCCAGCGGCAGCACCCTCGCTGGTGGAACGGCAAAGATCAGGTGTCTTCGGCGTTGCCGCTCGCCGCACTCATCGGAAGACTCTGGAGTCTTCGTCTGGAGAAAATCTCGGAGATGACGGGATTCCGCGCATTATCCAGCTGGTAACCGGTGTCACGGTTCATTAGATTTTCCACGATGCGTATTTCAACGTACTATTTTATAATGGAGTCCCGAAAAGATTTTGCCCTGCCCAAAATTACTGTTTTGTCGTACTCCATTGAATGTCCGTTAGAGATAGAATATTCCGCAATTGCAGACTCGCAGGGTTGCGAAAGGCGAGTGCAACGTTTTATGTTCTCTGCAGCGTTCTTCCACTGTGCGTTTTGTTTGTCCTATATCCGCCACACCACACTGGCAATGCATTTTATAAATTCTCTTCTTCCGCATAAACAAATTATCCTCCACTGGTCCCAGCACGTCCGAAATCGTAGATGGTGTGCGAAAAATCACTTTCACCTGAAAATTACTCAGGGCTCTCACCATTTTGAAGGAAATATTTCCAACGACGGGAAGAAAATCTAGAGACTTTGTGACGCGTTCTCCTATTTATCCACTTCCCTGGTCCTGGTTTTAGTTGAGAATGCCCTGTTAGCTTGCCGGGTAGAGTATCCATTGTGTCTGAACACTGTCTTTAAATTTGCAAGCTTGTTAGGCAAACTATCTGCATCCAACACTGTATGGGTTCTGTGTACGAGAATTTTAAGCATACTCATGGTTTGTTGAGATGGATGATGGCAACTTCAAGAGCGTAAGTACAGATCAGTCTGAGCGGCCTTACGACAAACAGAATGTCCCAGAGGCTGTTAGTCTTCCGTCTAACCAAAACATTCAGGAATGCGAGACAACCATTTTTTCTCTAATGTCATAGTAAACCGAATGTTCTCATGAATGCAGTTAAGGTGATGTAAAAACTCTAGTAACTTATCTTCTCCGTGGGGCCACACTATGAAAGTATTATCCATGTACCTCCAAAAATGGATGGCCCATATGAAGGTGACTGTCAGGTGCCCAGTCAGAATATCGTGGAGTGAATTTTACGACAACCGGGTGCAATCCCGAAATCTCTTCGAATATTTAATTCGCCGGGAAAATGTTAAATTTCACAGAGTGTCTTTATATTCTCCGAGGACATGCGGCTCTATTGTATTTCTCAATGATGATGACATCCGCCAGGGGAAAATTTCCGGGAGGTGTGGTCGGGGACTACTCAGGAGGATGTTGTCATCAGGGGAAACAAAACTAGCGTTCTAAGGATTAGAACGTGGAATGTTATATCATGCAATCAGGTACACAGGTTAGAGAATTTATAAGGAGAGTAGAGGTTTGATACAGTGAGAATCTGGCCAGGTGATTACAGAGATATCAGCACAAAATCACACAAGATAATGCAGGAGTAGTGCTGATAACAAATAAGAAAACAGGAATGCGGTTAACCTGCTACGATCAGCACAGTGAACGCATTACTGTAACCAAGCCGAAACCCACTACAATAGCACAAGTTTACATTATAGCTAGCTCCGCAGACGACGAAGAGACTGAAAGAAAGCATGATGAGATAAAATAAATTAATCAGATACACTACTGGCCATTAAAATTGGTACACCACGAAGATGACGTGCTACAGACGCGAAATTTAACTAATAGGAAGAAGATGCTGTGATACGCAAATCATTAGCTTTTCAGAGTACTCACACAAGGTTGTCACCGGTGGCGACACATACAAGTGCTGACATGAGGAAAGTTTCCAATCGGTTTCTCATACACAAACAGCAGTAGACCGGCGTTGTCTGGTGAAACATGGTTGTGATGCCTCGTGTAAGGAGGAGAAATGCGTACCATCATTTTTTCCGACTTTGATAAAAGTCGGATTGTACCCTATCGCGATTGCGGTTTATCGTATCGCGACATTGTTGCTCGCGTTGGTCGAGATCCAATGACTGTTAGCAGAATATGGAAGCAGTGGGTTCAGGAGGATAATAGAGAACGCCGTGCTGGATCCCAACGGCCTCGTATCACTAGCAGTCGAGATGACAGGCATCTATTCCGCATGGCTGTAACGGATCGTGAAGCCACATCTCGATCCCTGAGTCAACACATGGGAACGTTTGCAAGACAACAACCATCTGCACGAACAGTTCGACGACGTATGCAGCAGCATGGACTATCAGCTCGGAGACCATGAGTGCGGTTATCCTTGACGCTGCATCACAGACAGGAGCGCCTACGATTGTGTACTCAAGGACGAAACTGGGTGCACGAATGGCAAAACGTCATTTTTTCGGATGAATTCAGGTTCTGTTTACAGCATCATGACGGTCGCATCCGTGTTTGGCGACATCGCAGTGAATGCACATTGGAAGCGTGTATTCGTCATCGCCATACTGGCGTATAACCTGGCGTGATGGTACGGGGTGCCACTGGTTACACGTCTCGGTCACCTCTTGTTCGCATTGACGGCACTTTGAACAGTAGACGTTACATTTCAGATGTGTTACGACCCATGGCTCTACCCTTCATTCGATCCCTGCGAAACCCTACATTTCAGCAGGATAATGCACGATCGCATGTTTCGGGTCCTGTACGGGCCTTTCTGGTTACAGAAAATGTTCGACTGCTGCCCTGGCCAGCACATTCTCCAGACCTCTCACCAACTGAAAACGTCTGGTCAATGGTGGCCGAGCAACTGGCTCGTCACAATACGCCAGCCACTACTCTTGATGAACTGTGGTATCGTGTTGAAGCTGCATGGGCAGCTGCACCTGTACATGCCATCCAAGCTCTGTTTGACTCAATGCCCAGGCGTATCAAGGCCGTAATTACGGCCAGAGGTGGTTGTGCTGGATTCTGATTTCTCAGGATCTATGCACCCAAATTGCGTGAAAATGTAATCACATGTCAGTTCTACTATAATATATTTGTCCAATGAATACCCGTTTATCATCTGCATTTCTTCTTGGTGTAGCAATTTTAATGGCCAGTAGTGTAGTTAATGGGGACGAAAATTTAATGTAATTGTTGTAGGGCACTGGCATTGGACAGTGGAGAAAGATTGGGAAGGAAATAGGAGAATATGGACTGTGGGGAGTAGAATGAAAAGGAAAACCGCCTAGCAGAACTTTGCGCAAATCATAATTTAATGATCGTAAATACCCGGTTTAAGAACCAAGAAAGAAGATTGCATAAACAGAAGAGAGCTGGAGACATTGGAAGGTTTCAGAATAATGTTAAGACAGATGCTTCGAAACAATATTCAAACTGTAAGACATTTCCAGAGGTGGATGTTGACTCTGACCATAATTTATTGGTTACGAGCTGCAGTTTAAGACTGAAGATCTTGCAGGAAGACGGAGATTAAGGAGAGGAGATCTGTATAAAGTGAAAATCCCGAAGGTCGTTGAGAATGATCAACGGAGCATTCTGCAATAATTGAATCAAACGAGGGAGACGAATACAGTAAACGACGAATACGTAGCTTTAAAAATTGAAAGAGAAGGTAGCAGACGATCAAATAGGCAAAAAAATGAGGTCCAGTAGATATCCTAGGTTAACAGACGACTATTAAATCCATGTGACGAAACTGTTTACAATGTATCGTAGCGGTATAGGGGAAGTTGAGAAGAACATTTTGATACAATACACTTATGGTCTATCATGCCAGGAAACAACCTCAAATTAGTATAGATAATTCACCTAAATAGCAGAACATCCGATCCGCGCGATATTTTCAATTTTCTATCGCCTTTCTACGACATCGGCTTAGTCGTGCACTTTACACGTAAAATGGACGTTTGTGTAAATCTTACCTCACAGTTTGATGATTTTCAGCAGCATAAAATTAACAAAAATGGCTCTAAGCACTACGGGACATCTGAGGTCAGCAGTCCCCTAGACTTAGAACTACTTAAACCTAACCAACCTAAGGACATCACACACATCCATGCCCGAGGCAGGATTCGAACCTGCGGACTGAAGCGCCAGAACCGCTCGGCCACAGCGGCTGGCTAAAATTACCAATTAAATCGTTTTATTTGTCTTGTCTTATTAGGATTAGACTACTGTGTTTGAAAGACTTCAATTTACATTGAATTGTATGCGTAATTTGTTTTCGTGTAACGCGAACAAAAGTCTTTTCCATTCAGTACCTTCACAGGAAAAGTTAACTACTAGTGTTAACGAAAGCTGGTGTCACAATAGGGCGACAGGATACTAAAAATCTCGCGCGGGGTGCATGCGCTTTCGTCGACGAGTTTGATGTTGATTCCCTGCTTATTAGATCGCAAGTATCATGTATGAAATTGTTCTTCTCAACTTCCCCTACACCGCTATGGTACGTTGTAAACGCTAATCGTTTACTTCCTCTATAGAGAGTATATAATAAGGGAAACAAACTTGAAGATAACGTTACAGAATGGGAAGAGGAAGTAGATGAAGGTAAAATGGAGGACTGATACTGGTAGAAGAAGCTGACCGAACATTGAAAGAGCTAATTCTAAACAAAGGCTCTGGAGAGAATGACTGACATTCCCTCAGAATTCTTGACATCCTTGGGTTAGCCAGCCATGGCGAAACTATTTCATCCGGTACGCAAGAAAAATGAAGCAGCAGAAGTTCCCTTGAACTTGAAGAAAAATGTAATAATTCCTATTCCAAAGAAGGTACGTACTGACAGGTCTGAATATTATCAGTACTTTAATAAGTCATATTTTCAAAATATTGACGCCAATTATTTACAGAGAAAGGGAAAATTGATGTAAGCCGAACTGGGGGAAGATCGGTTTGGGTTTCGGAGAAACGTAGGAACTAACGAGGCAGTGCGGACCCTTCGTCTTATCTTAGAAGATAGATTGAAGAAAGGCAAACATGATTTTCCAATGTTATTGTAATTCTGTCTTATTAGTCGGAAAACGACTTGAATGAGCAGTTTAAGGGAATGGATAAAGTCTTGAAAAGAGTTTATGAGATGAACATCAACAAAATGAAACAAGGATAATGGATTGTAGCCGAACTAAATCAGGCGATACTGAGGAAAACACTCGTAGATTAGTTGTTTTTTTTTAATTTGTGGTAAGGTCTTATGGGATCAAACTACTGAGGTTCAAAAATGGTTCAAATGGCTCTGAGCACTATGGGACTTAACATCTATGGTCATCAGTCCCCTAGAACTTAGAACTACTTAAACCTAACTAACCTAAGGACAGCACACAACACCCAGCCATCACGAGGCAGAGAGAATCCCTGACCCCGGCGGGAATCGAACCCGGGAACCCGGGCGTGGGAAGCGAGAACGCTACCGCACGACCACGAGATGCGGGCTAAACTACTGAGGTCATCGGTCCCTAAGCTTACCCACTACTTAAACTAACTTACGCTAAGGACAACACACACACCCATGCCCGAGGGAGGACTCGAACCTCCGACGGGGGGATCCGCGCGGACCGTGACAAGGCGCTGAAACCGCGCGGCTACCCCGCGTGGCAAAAGTACTGGCGATTGGCAAAGTAGACTGGGTATAAAATGTAGAACGAGTAATGCAAGAAAAACGAGTTCCTGGAAAAGAAAAATTTGTTAATGTTAAATATAAATTTAAGTGTTAGGAAGTCTTCTCTGATATGGAGTGTAGCCTTGTACCGAAGTGAAACGTGAACGATAAGCAGTTCAGAGAAGAAAAGATTACAATCTTTTACAATGTGGTGCTGCTGAAGAATACTGAAGATAACACGGGTAGATCGAGTAAATGTGGAAGTGTTGGGTCAAATTGGAGAGAAAAGAAATTTATGAGCTGGCTAAAAGAAGGAAACGGTTAACAGGACATATCCTGAGACATCGAGGCATCGAGAGACTAATTTCGTAACAGAAGTAAGTAAGTATGTGAGGGGAAGAATATCCTGAGACATCGAGGCATCAAGAGACCACTAATTTCGTAACAGAAGTAAGTACATATGTGAGGGGAAGGGACGGATGGGGAGTGTTAGGGAAGAAAAGAGAGGGGAGCGGGGGGATGGAATTTTTTAGGGAGACCACTTACCTGACGACAATAAGCAGGCTCATATGGACGTAGATTGCAGCAGTTATTCAGAGATGAAGAACCTAGCACAGGATAGACTTCAACGTGGACAGTTGCATCAAACTACAACAACAAACATACAGTGAAAGACGTCCGTTTATTTGAGCACATCTTTCATTATAGCCTATCAACTAGATACGGTATTTTATCATTTTAACGTGCCATCCTTATCATTTTCTATTCGGACCCATTTCGACAAGGAGTGATCTCTAGGATATGCGTTTTAATTTAATGCTGACTTTTCCTTTAGGATCAGCAGCCTCTATTTCATTGAACACTCCCTGTCTTGCATGAAATCCATTCTCCTAGTCTGACTATGGGCTAAGGCGAATTTTCTGCTCTCTCCAAGCTTAAAACGGAGAACTGAACCGTTATAATGCACGGGACAGCAGCAGGAGGAGGAATCGAAGAACAAGGAGAGCAGTGATGGCAGAAGATACCAGCCCTCTCTGTCTTACCGTACGTGAGTTGGGAAACAAATGTGAAACAATCTTTGCCGCCTAATTCGTGGATATATGTTTCCATTGGTTACTGGTAGTTCGCGTTAGTAGTTCCGATATCTTTCGAGAGAGTTTTTCCGTTAAAACGGGCGAACAAGTAATCCGTAGGTCGTGCTTCGGATGCAAGCCGATTGGGCCATTGTGTTGTGCCCGGAAGCTAGAGCTGTGATTCGCGGGAAGGTGTGCCAAAAATTGGGTTCTCTCTCGGATGATGAGGAGCCAACGGACTGTTGAGGACTGGACATGCTGCAATCTGAACGTGATAGAGATTCCATGGGCTACTGGGCAAATGAATAAGAGTCCAGGTGAAGATGGAATACAGGCTGAAATGATCCTGGCAGGAGGAAAGAAACTTGCAGAAAAAATACACCGACTGATACAGGCAATATGGACCGAAGAAGAAGTACCAGGAGAATGGAAAACAGCTCTGATTTGCCCAATACATAAGAAGGGCGACAAACTGAAATGTGACAACTATCGAGGAATCGCCCTGCTTAACGTCTGCTATAAGATCCTGTCCAATTGCCTCATACATAGAATTCAGCCAGTGGCAGAATCGGTGATCGGGGAGTACCAGGGAGGTTTCCGGCCAGGACGGTCAACAGTAGATCACATCTTCAGTCTCCGGCAGCTCACTCAGAAACTGGGTGAATATGGTAAAGATTTGCATATTTTATTCGTTGATTTTAAGAAGGCCTATGATTGCATACATCGCAAGAGCCTGCTCAACTGTTTAAGGGAGTTTGGCATAGTAGAGAAACTCATCAGTCTGATAAAGATCTGTCTGAACGAAACACGTGCAAAGGTGAAGATGGGAAATCGCGTAACTGAGGAGTTTGAAATTGTGACAGGACTCAGGCAAGGAGATGGGTTGTCCCCTATCCTGTTCAACTTTGCCCTCGAGTAGATCGTACGCGAGACCTTCCAAGAGAACGAAGGGATTGAAATCGAAGGAAAGAGACTGG
Source organism: Schistocerca cancellata (assembly GCF_023864275.1). Classification (NCBI taxonomy): domain Eukaryota; kingdom Metazoa; phylum Arthropoda; class Insecta; order Orthoptera; family Acrididae; genus Schistocerca; species Schistocerca cancellata. Next base: position 174,345,647 of record NC_064631.1, read on the forward strand.
CATACTTAGCCTATGCAGACGACATCTGTTTACTCTCTAGGTCGGAAGAGGAGTTGGAGCAAATGACCAAAGCACTAAAGGAGGCTGCCAGCTAAACATAAACGAAGCCAAGACAGAGTACCTCGTTATGACGCATGGTCATTATCACACTGCTGATCATCTACAATCACTGCAGATTGGGGACCATTCCTACAAGAGAGTGCAAGAATTCAAATACCTAGGGGCACTTTTCACTGAGAACTCGTCATGTGAAGCAGAGATCAATGCCAGAATACAAGCAGGAAACCGATCTTACCACAGCCTAGCACAACTGCTTCGGTCTAAATCTCTCTCCAGACAGTTCAAGATACGACTGTACAAAACTCTGATCCAGCCTGTTGTTTTATATGGCTGTGAGACATGGAGTATCCGGTAACAGGACTTCCATAAGCTCCTTGTTTTTGAGAGAAAAGTGCTTCGGAAGATCTTCGGTCCGGTTCTGGATGCAGATACAGGAGAATGGAGGATCAGATACAACCAAGAGCTTGAGGAACAATACCAGCAGCCCAACATAGCAGGAACTGTCAAAGCCAAACGAATGCAGTGAGCCGGCCATGTGGCCCGGTTGTAGGATCACAGATGGCCTCGGAAGCTCCTGGATTTCACACCTACAGGGAAGAGACCGCCAGGGAGACCCAAGAAGCGTTGGAGGGATGGACTCCATGAATATTTAAACCAAGTTGCAATAGATGTGGACGAATGGCGGATAGCAGCAATGGACAGAATACAGTGGAGGAGGAAACTTGTAGATGCGTGCGGTCCACTGGGCCTGATCACGTAGTAGTAGTAGTAGTAGTTGTAGTAGTAGTAGTAGTACTGGGCAAATGTGTAGCTATTCGTTATTAAACGAATACACTACACTCTGCAAGGACACACTATTTAAGACATTAAAGGAACTTTACAAATAAAAACAGCACAAATGTATAAAGTCCACACACACACACACACACACACACACACAAGGAAAAAAGATACACTAAAATCTGCAAAGACGCACCATTGATACACAAAAGGAACACCATATAAGAGACAACACACACAACTAAGAAGGGCACAGAAAACACACACACACACACACTCACACACACACATAAAGATAAAATGCAAACAAAATTCAGATTTGGCGCCGAACTCTCTGGTGAACAAATGAACACTGACTGGGCTGGGACACACAACAAACCACAATCACACTGTGTTTTGGTGAAGTGAAAAGTGTTTTGGCTATGGTTCAAATGGCTCTGAGCACTATGGGACTTAACTTCTGAGGTCATCAGTACCCTAGAACTTAGAAGTACTTAAACCTAACTAACCTAAGGACATAACACACATCCAGGCCCGAGGCAGGATTCGAACCTGCGACCGTAGCGGTCGCGCGGTTCCAGACTGTAGCGCCTAGAACCGCTCGGCCATCCCGGCCGGCGAAAAGTGTTTTACTACGTTATTTGTGGAAAATACTTGTTATAGTTACGTGTGCATCACAACCCCAGAGCATGATGCGGAGAATGGAAGTGCTTACCACACGAAAACGTGAGTAAAAACGAATATAGGCGCAAAAACACCGCGACAAACTAAATTACATTCTAGAAGATAGGTTAACTCCCAGCAAAAAAATTTCTTATCAACATCGTTTGGTTGCAGATGACAAGCTACCTGTAGTAATTAACACACAAGTGATCCAGAAAATTCATGCACACCAAATGTAAAGGTATTTACAAAAAGAAATGGCCTATTGTCTGAACTAAAGATGCACATAATTTTATAATCATTTAAGAAAAATGTTCACATTGCAGAATAAATAAAAACGTAAACCCACTGATGATGGCACAGTGGTTCCGAAACATGTTTGTATAACTGGCGGACGTCACATCCAACAATTCCAAGATTTAATTTAAATCTTTTACTTCAAGCCTTCTAGGTCATTTTCAGGTGCATCAGAATAGACTAAGAATTGTATGAGGTACTGCTCAACTTTGTTTGGTCTCCATAAGACCACACTGTTCCACTGCGTCAGGGTGAAAAATTCTTTCCTGTTTTTGCCTATTCTTAACTAAAATCACAGATTAAGATCACGAGTTTAACATCAGATCACTCTATACTACGACATATAAAAACATAGCCGGAACCTCATAACACGACACGTAATGTAAAGTAATCGTTGGCAAGAACATAACATTGCCCTATCTGACACGTATGTTTATCACAGAACTATCATGTTTCTGTATCTTGTGACGGTCTCAGTCGCGGGTACAAGCTTTTTTTTTAAAAAAAAAAAAGGGACAAAATGTGAAGTTAATCAGTTTATTTGTTTTGTTTACTAGTTCAAGGAGTCAGACGAATCTGATGATGACCAAACTGACCAAAACTACTTGCTAAATTTTCATAAACGTGTGTTTCGGATTCCAAAAGTTCTTAAACGTTGGGTCTCTGTATCCTTCAGTGTGATTACGTCACGATTATGTGCTCTAGCCATTTTTCCTTTGCGTTGAATCGCGTCTCAGAGATCATGACATCGTTATCAGAATTTCGGCATCGGGCATTTTGTGGCATGCACAAAATGGTGTTGTTTCCAAATGTTTATGTCAAATGCGTATGGAGTACTTTGACAGCATACATCTCTTATGCAGTAAGTACAATTTCTAGATGCATCTAGAGACGTACATCACTTATTACGTTGCTGTAATTTGCTGTTAACCACTAGTGCAAGAGGACGCGTAATCCTATCGTCTTACCGCTGACTTCCGAAAATGCATCACACGTGCGTTCCACAGTTGCAGTACGTTACGTAAAGCAGAATGACATCTGATTATGTTGGCTTGACCATCGAAGAACATAACGGACGTAAAAAGGAAATCGATGTAATAGCGCCTCTATCAGCGTTGATGCACATCAAAATATTAGTTTGCTTCTCCGTCGTACCGCCTCATAAACTTAGTAAAGTGGTAGCTACATTTTAGAATGCGCCTAATCTGCAATTAAAATAGCAGACAATACAACCAAAAACGAAGTGTTACATTCGTACTTACGCGTTTGCCCTTGAGAAGTAACTGCGCCTGCGGACGCCTTCGGCTTCAGACGCTGTGGGGACTTCGGTGGGGATAGCGCAGGACAGCCAACTGATGAATCTAAATGCCCCTCACGCTGTGGAGTGAACTACGATTCCAGTGAAGAACGAACAAAGCATTTCCTTAAAGAGAAACAGACGCGATATGCACAGCCACTTGGATCCGGGAACAGAGGACGGTCGAGCGTGCCGGAAGAGTAATTTTAGCGGGAGCGACTTGTGTTACCAAAGTAGGCAGCATTCCACTGCAGCACCGCGCCCGTACTGCCGCAGCTGATAGTCGCAGCGGTCAGTTTCGCAATCACTCCCGCTGCTCTTCACTTCTGTAACAGGATCGGCGTCATCGTATCAGTTCACCGTCTCATTTGCCCTACGTTACAGCCTAGTACAGTAGACATGGATATTTGTAGGAAAACTAAATACGTTGGAATAGTTGTGCACAGTGTACATGCAATAATATGACATCTAATATACTGACAAATGCAGTCAAATGGTATCGCATTTGATGTCAATATTACAGTATATAACAAGACATCAACGATTTAGGAGTTACAGGGTAGAAGTCCGCATAAAGGCAGTCGGCTACGTGCGGTACTAGTGTGTGCGTACGTGCCCTTAGTGCAGATAGGAAACAAACGCCATTAGTGATAGTGCGTGTAGTGTACACAAGCCACAAATGTGGCAATGCCCCGCGGAGAACATTTACCACGTGATTACAACACAAAATCGGTGATTACAGTAAAATGGGACTCTCGAATCATCAAATCGGCAAGATGTCGAATATTTCGGGTACAGTTATCGTTAGGCTGTTCGCAGATACGGCAGAACGGAAAAGATGGGCAAAGCAGAATGTTACCTGCGGCGTCATAACGGTTACTTTCGGACAAAGCAAAGACCATAAACGGTTATTCTTCTCAACGTGTTGCTGAGTTACAGTTGCTAATGACTGCCGAACGTGGATGTCAAGTTTTGTCAAACGACAAACACCTTGCGCTCAAGGAACGGCTGCAGAAACCTGCTCTAACACCCAAACATAAACAGGCTAAATTGGTATTTGCTGAAAAACATGTGTCATGAACTACAGAATGGGCTAAATAGACCTTCAGTAATGGGCCGCATAGTTTTCAACATGATTGGCATGATCTGAGAACTGAACAGCAGACAATGATGAGCAGAAATTTTGGCGGTCGAAGTGTTATGACCGCGCAGGATTAGCCGAGCGGTCTCAGGCGCTGCAGTCCCGGCGGAGGTTCGGAGGTTCGAGTCCTCCCTCGGGCATGGGTGTGTGTGTTTGTCCTTAGGATAATTTAGGTTAAGTAGTGTGTACGCTTAGGGACTGATGACCTTAGCAGTTAAGTCTCATAAGATTTCACACACATTTGAACTTTGAACATTCATTTGAAGTGTTATGATTTGGGCAGCCTTCTACACTAAACGTTAATCACACATTGCTTGGCTGAACACTAGAATGAACTCTAATTTTACACTGAGGTGCTAGAGACAGAACTGATTAGAATGTATGAAGACTATGACGATACCTAACCAACGACATCCCATACGAGCAAAAAGTTGCGCCTTTACCTGCGATCACTCGTACTTTAGGTACTTGGGCTACACACGGCTCTGTTTAAAAAAAAAATAGCTCGGTATAGTCATAGGATCGAGCCACACACGTCTGCTTTCATTCCTCACAGCTAATTCTCTGCAAATAATAACTTGTAGCTGTGATCCTGCAGTCAAATAATCTACGCGTTAGCTAGAATTGCGAATTGATAAAATACACATAAATACAAAATAACAGTTAAATGAGTAATTTAATAACAAGGTTTCTATTCTAACGTCTGCAACTAATGTGGACAACACAAAATTACGTTGAATAATGTTTATTCGAGAAAGAACATGTCAGATAAATGGGAAGTGGTCCTACGATATTCAGTTGAAATACGGACAGAAAATACCCTTATCAAACGCAGTAAAGTTACGTTCAGAGCAATTGAGAATGATAGCAAAAACTACAAGATAAATGGTTATCAAAGGTACGTAAAAACAAGTGCGTTTTATGATCACAATACGCGAAATATTCACCGGCTCAAAACGGTTCAGAGTTCAACATGACGGTTCACAAATTAACACAGTCAATGCAAAGAATAACAACTCATACTCTGTCTATTCTCAGTTCCGTAAATCAAGCGGCCAAAGTTAAAGAGTCCTACAATGGAGCACATTCAGACCTCCCGAAATATAAACTCCCGTCAGAAGTAATGTACGGTTGCTCACTGTTCAGAACAAAACACCTCCACAATCAGATATTCCTCATAACTACAGGCAGCTCTGCCTCCTTCCAACACTCGACATAAAGTGTCCAGATTCGTTCTCTGAGTTCTGCACTCGAAAATTCCCAGCCTCCATTTCACTCCCATAGTATTCTACTGTTGTCTGCTTCTCCATTGGCTGAAGGCCATCCTCACCAAAAACACATCGTCCTTCAGCTCTACAAATATTATTTGATTCAACCTGACCACTTCCCAGACTAAATTAACACATTACAACAATATTTAAACAAAGAAATGTTGTAAATCCTCTGTCACACTCAGATAATTTACAGTAATTATAAATAAAGGTTTGTCCATAAATAAATAAGCCAGTATTCTTGTGGAAGTGTATTAACGATAAATGACAACAAATTGTTCATATATATTGTTTAAAAAATTATGTAGGCCTACTTGACAGAAGTATCTTTTGGTTCTCTGTTCAGTTGTGGTGTCCACTAACAAATGCGACTGACCACTTTTAAATTATCAAATGCAATGAATATTTATATAAAGATATTGGCAAAATAGTAAACTGTTCATTGAATAAACACACAAATATGACAAAATATGAGGTATTCATGTTGGTTTCATTTGCTCTGTAATTGTAGAAGATACGATGTTCTGACAAACATCTGCATAATGAAACAGATATAAAAATACGGCGTAAATCAATAAATAAAATAGATACAGATACGTAGTTTTCGAGGATGATAACTATAGTGCAATGAGATAAATATAGCGCGTCTGAGATAATGTTTGTTGAAATTCTACGAAGTGAGTAAAAGTTCTTGATGATGATGATGATGATGATGTTTGGTTTTTGGGGCGCCCAACTGCGCGGTTATCACCGCCCGTGCAAGTTCACAACCTTTGCTCAGTCCAATCTCGCCACTTTCAGGAATGATGATGAAGTGATGAGAACAACACAAACACCCAGTCATCTCGAGGCAGGTGAAAATCCCTAACCCCGCCGGGATAAAAGTTGTTAATTCAGGAGGTAATTGTGAAATTGTTTTTTTTTTTTTTTTAGTGTGAAATATTGACTCCTGTAGTTTTAAAGATATTGAAACATTGTTTTGTCACTGGATGCACCTCATTTATCTGAGGTCGCCTGCGTAGCTAGATTTGCTTTAGTACTTGATGTAAATTATTACAAAATCTCAGAGAGCTGTAGCCATCTTTAAGATTGTCTGACACTGCACCATTACTTGGAGCATCTTCTGCACGAAGGCCATCCGAGTAACAGCCGTCCACATTCCCAGCTCAGGGTTTTTCCCGTTTCCAGCGAGGCGCTCCTTGTCCCTGCACCTGGACTATCTCGTACCGGTCACCCAGCCAGAAGCCGGAACTGCTGCGGCGTGCCCTGAGACCTGAACCCACTAGCATTCAGCTGTACATCAACTTCATCGTACGTCATACCAGTTATAGCGTGCCAATTAGCTCATCTACATACTCGTAACTTTATAGGGTGTAGTGGACGAAAGTCCCATGGTTCAGCAAGATAGTGCATCTGTGCACGCTTCTGCTGCAACCTAAAAGTGGTTTGCCCTGCAAGTAGCCCGGATTTGTCCTCAGTGGAAATCCTTTGGGGAATACTTACAAGACGAGTTTTCACAATGTAGTCGATTTGAGGACATATAACGGCTGAAAAGCGTTGGAAGAAGAGTGGGCGACAATTTCAGTGCAAGAACTACAAACCCTAAAAGAATCAGCGCCCGAGGAAACCTTTGAGGTAATTGGGAAGAACAGAGTCTGGAAAAGTACTAACAATCCAATAACATGACAGTGAGTGCCTTTACTTCAATCTCTATCCAGGAAAAGCAGACGCCACGTTTTGCTACTCGTGTTACAGAAGAGACTATGTATTTACATCACGATTGTTTGTGTCTTATATGTATCTACATTTTCATGATAAATTCAATGCATGTACGCTTCAGACATTGTACAATAACTTTCATTGGAACTGTGACTTTATACTGATTTCCACTACCGTGTTACTCGACAAACAAAATTTCAGTGGTTGCGGAATTGGAATCCGGGGCCGAGGACGTTTTGATTACTAATCAGAGAAACTACCCCTAGATAATGGGTGCATGAAATAAATAGCAAGTGCAGGGAAGATAAACCGAAATGGCTGCATGAATAATGTGAAGAAATCGAAAAACAAATGATTGTCCGAAGGACTGACTCAGCATACAGAAAAGTCAAAACAACCTTAGGTGAAATTAAAAACAAGGGTGGTAACATTAACAGTGTAACGGAAATTCCATGGTTAAGGGGACAACACCGTGGTTCAGGTCGAAAAAAATCGATTTTCGGTTTTCATCATATTTCGATAGATTAATGTTTTATTTTAGTACTCTGAAAAGGATTTTGCTGAAAAAATTTTTTTTCGAGCATTTAAAGAGCATTTTCCTACCACGTGTGTTTATGTGCCACGCCCACTTTTCTGTCACCCATTTTTCTGCATATATTTTAGATCTTCATATCCCCTACATTGCACGTCAGGGGTTGTTTTTTATTCCCGAGTGTGTTGGCTATCCATGGAATGCAACAGTCGGTATTTTTTTGTTTCTGCTATTTGTAATCAACACTCTTTCAAACACGCGGTCAGTTTTGTTCAAGTGTGATTGCGAGTAGTTTGTACACTTACGTTTGCAGTGCTTGTTTACGTGTGTTTTGTTGTGTTTATTGAAGATGACGAAACGTAAAGGCGTTTTCAAGAAACGACAATTTAGAGGAAACAAGTTTAGAAAGCTTTCTGTACAAGAGGTTATGTCGTCTGGCAACGATGTTTCTAATTGTAATTCTTTAACAAGTGCATCATCAAAGAAGCTCTCACCATTTCAAGAGAGTTACAACGAATTTACTGTAAGTGACATGGGGTGCAGTAACATTATTATAAATCTGAGAATATTATCAGATGTAATTTCCAAATTTGTACAATGTAGACAGTGTGGTGAGTCACAGAGTGTGAAAATCTGTGAGAGCCAGTGGGAGAAAAGGCCTAGCAATTGCTTTGGATTTAATTTGCGCTAAATGCCCGGCTGTGATTTCATTTATGAGTTCTTCAAAACCAGATGCAAGTGACCCTTATGAAATCAATACTAGGTTAGTTTATGCCTTACGATCCATTGGCAAGGGCATGGCTGCAGGGAGAACATTTTGTTCAGTGATGAACTTACATCAACCACCAAGTAAATTTGAAAACCTGACTGCAATAGTAGAGAAAGCTGGCCGGCCAGGGTGGCCGAGCGGTTCTAGGCGCTACAGTCTGGAACCGCGCGACCGCTACGTTCGCAGGTTCGAATCCTGCCTCGGGCATGGATGTGTGTGAAGTGATTAGGTTAATTAGGTTTAAGTAATTCTAAGTTCTTGGGGACTAATGACCTCAGAAGTTAAGTCCCATAGTGCTCAGAGCCATTTGAACCATTTAGAGAAAGCTGTATGTGAGGTCAGCGAGGAAAGCATGAAACTGGCTTCTAGGGAAACAGTGGAAGAAAATGATGAATGTTCGGATATTGCAGTTGCACTTGATGGAAGTTGGCAGAAAAGACGACATACTTCTCTGAATGGAGTAGTGACTGCCACAAATGTAGGCACCGGTAAAGTGTTAGATGTGGATAATTTCTAAATATTGCAAATGTTGTAAAGTCAATGAACATAAAGAACACAACTGTTTGGCTAATTTTAGAGACAAAGGTTGTGGTATGGAAGTTCATGGAGTACAACAAATGGCTAATTTTAGAGACAAAGGTTGTGGTATGGAAGTTCATGGAGTACAACAAATATTTCATCGCTCCGTAGAAACAAGAGGCGTATGGTACACCAAATATTTGGACGATGGCGACAGTAAGACTACAACAATGTGGTGAACTCTAAGCCATATGGATATGCCATTATTAGCAAAATAGAATGTGTAGGCCATGTTCAATAACGTTTGAGAACAAGGCTGAGAAAACTAACTGTTGACATGAGAGGAAAACATTAGATGGAAACTTGTTGACTGGACAGGGTCGGTTAACTAGAAGTGAAACAGAAAACTTGCAGGTATACTATGGGCAGGCAATTAGGAGAAATAAAGAAAATCTAGAGGCAATGAAGAGAGATGTTTGGGCCATATTCTTCCGTAAGTCCTCTACTGATGATAAGCCATGTCATGGATTGTGTCCATCAGGAGAAAATTCCTGGTGCAAATACAATAGGGCTCAGCCTACTGGAGAATCTTATTCTCACCAGCATTCTCTTCCTGCTGCTGTTATTATAGCAATTAAACCTATTTTCAGAGACTTGGCTCATCCTGACCTTCTAAGGAAATGTCTGCATGGGCAGACACAGAACCCAAATGAATGTTTCAACAGCATAATTTGAAATCGCCTTCCTAAAACTGTATCTGCAGCCATGCATACAATGAAACTAGGAGCTCATGATGCTGTTATTACATTCAATTGTGGTAATATTGGAAAGTGTTGGGTACTGAAAAAGCTGGGAATTAATCCTGGTGAAAATATGATCACTGGGCTGCAACATTGCGATAAAATGAGGATAGCCGATGCAGACAGGACTGCATCTAATATGGCCAAGAAAGCAAGACAAACAACCAGGAAGGTGAAAAAGAAGTTGGAAGACCTGATAGAGACCAAAGAAGGGCCATCATATGCAGCAGGACAGTTTTAATTAACTGTATGTCACAAATTTCAAAAAAAATTTCTTTAAAGTCAATTTCCCCAAACTAAAATTTTCAGTACATATGCCCCATTATATCAGAAGTTATGAATGAAATTTTCAGAGACTCTGAATAACATAAAAAGCCACCTCTGGTATTACATTCATTAATATTCACCCAATTAGGAAGTTGACAAAAATATTTTCTGCAGAAAAAACTTAATATTTTTTGTTAATAAATTTAAAATAGTATTTCTTAAAAACTATAAAATGAATAGAGTAGATTTTAGTACAGTTGACTCTACCAGTATCATGTAACATACAGTAAAAATATTAAGGTCCTCCATCAAATAGTTTTTTTCAGAAATGGGTCAAATACTTGCCTAAATTAACATTGGTTAGATAGGCAGGGTGTGATCCACTTAAATACAGAGGCGAGAGTAGATAGCTCGAAAGAGTACCTTGAAAGTCTCTACGAAGGGCAAGATTTGTCTAATGTGATAGAAGAAGAAACAGGGGTCGATTTAAAAGAGATAGGGGATCCATAATTACAATCAGAATTTCACAGAGCTTTGGAGGACTCAAGATTAAATAAGGCAGAAGGGATAGACAGCATTACATCACAAGTTCTAAAATCATTTGGGGAAGTAGCAACAAACGATTATTCACATTGATGTGTAGAATGTATGAGTCTGGCGGCATACCATTTAACTTTCAGAAAAATATCATCCGCACAATTCCGAAGACTGCAAGAGCTGACAAGTGCGAGAATTATCGCACAATCAGCATAACAGCTCAAGCGTTAAAGTTACTCTCACAGAAGAATGGAAAAGAAAACTGAAGATGTGTTAGATGACGATCAGTTTGGCTTTAGGAAAGGTAAAGGCACCAGAACGGTCATTCTCACGTTGCGGCAGATAATGGGCAAGACTAAAGAAAAATCAAAACACATTGATAGGATTTGTCGAGCTGGAAAAAGCGTTCGACAATGTAAAATGGTGCAAGATGTTCGAAATTCTGAGAAAAATAGTCGTAACCTGTAGGTAGATACGGGTAATATACAATATGCACAAGAGCCAAGAAGGAATAACAAGAGTGGAAGACCAAGAACGAAGTGCGCGGGTTAAAAAGAGTGTACGATAGGGATGTAGCCTTTCGCTCCTAATGTTGTGATTCACTGAAGACATTGCTATCTTGAATGAAAATGAAGAATTACATGATCTGCAGCATGGAATGAACAGTCTAATGAGTATAAAATATAGATTGAGAACAAATCGAAGAAAGACGAAGGTAATGAGGAGTAGCAGAAATGAGAACAACTAGAAACTTAATATCAGGATTGATGGTCACGAAACAGATTAAATTAAGGAATTCTGCTAGCTAGGCAGCAAAATAACCAATGATGGATGGAGCAAGGAGGACATCAAAAGCAGACTAGGAATGGCAAAAAGGACATTCCTGGTCAAGAGAAGTCTGTTAGTATCAGACGTATGCCTTGATTTGAGGAAGAAATTTGTGAGAATTTACGTTTGGAGCACAGTAATGTGTGGTAGTGAAACATGGACGGTGGGAAAATTGGAACAAAAGATAATCGAAGCATTTGATGTGTGGTGCTACAGACGAATGTTGAAAATTAGGTAGTCTGGTAAGGCAGGGAATGAAGAGGTTCTGCACAGAATCGGAGAGGAAAGAAATACGTTGAAGGGACAGAATCATACGACTTCTGTTAAGTCAACAGGAAATGATTGTCATGGTACTAGAGGGAGCTGTAGAGCGTAAAAACTGAAGAGGAAGACAAAAGTTGGAATACATCCAGCAAATAATTGTGGACGTAGGTTGCAAGTGCTACTCTAAGATGAAGAAGTTGGCGCAGGAGAAGAATTCGTGGTGGGCCTCATCAAACCAGTCAGAAGACTGACAACTCAAAAAAAAAAAAAAAAAATTACTCCACAAAGCGAAAAGTAGACGCAGCCGTAGCAACAATTAACTGGGCTCAGTAATTATGCACAGCTGCGTTCCAGTTCAAAGAACTCTGTGTTCGACATCTAGATCTATAGCCAGCCTTACGGTGTGTGGTGGACGATATTTTGTAAAGCACTTCCCTGTGCCAGTCGGGAATGGTGTGTGGAAGGAAATTTTGCTCTGAGCGGAACCGAATCTCTCCATTAAACCATGGTCTCATCGCGAGATATACGTAACGGGAAGCACTCTGTTGATTGACTCTTCTAGGAATGTACCTCTCCTCTGCAGAGTCTGCCACTGGAGTTCGTCACGCTTTCGTGCTTATTAAATGGACCTATCAAGTAGCGCGCTACTCTTCTTTGGATCTTGTCTATTTCTTCAATCACTCTTTTCTAATACATGTTCTAGACTGTCGTGCAATATCAAAGCGTCTATCGGACAATGATTTCCTTCGCTACTCCCTTCGCAGGTGGACTATACTGTCTAAGGATTCTTCCGGTGACTCCCGGCCTGGCATCTGACTCACCATTAGTTTTACGTGGTAGTTCCATCTTAAATTGTTCCATGCGCACGAGCCCCATTGGAAGTGACTGCTTCTTGTGATTGCCCTCAAACCCGTGTAATCATACAGCAATGGCTCTTTCCCCCCATTTATGAACAGTAGATTGGATTTGCTTATCTTGAGGGTCAGCTGCCAACCCCTCCAGCTCTTCCTACACTTCGCTGCAGTTATAACTTATTTGTTATCTCGAACTCTTTGCCTGCAAGATTACGGCGTGAGATGGCTTTTTTGGCAGCTACAACGAATTGCTGTTAACTTCATTAAATTTATTGACGATGATAAATAGGCAGGAGAAAGAGTGCTGACGGAAAAGATAACGGAACGTGCAGAGAACGGTTGGTGCACAAATGACAGAAGGAGCGATTTACATCGTACATCTACATACAGGTTTCGCAAGCCACCGTATGGTGCATGGCGGAGTATAGCCTGGTCATTTCCTTTGCTGTTTCACTCCCAAATAGAGCGAAGGAAACGAGACTATCCATTAGCCTCCGTACGGGCCCTAGTCTCAGTCGCTTTGTCTTTGTGCTTCGTATGCCAAATGCACCATGGCGGCAGTGGGATCTTTCTGCAGTCAGCCTTAAATTCCCGTTCTCTAAATTTCGTCATTAGTCCCCCGAGGAAAGAACGTCGTCTTCCCTACAATGATTCACGAATCATCACCATAATACTTGCGTGCAGATGGAACCTACAGTTAACGAGTGCAGCATCACGCCTCTGAATCGATCCGATGTCTTCCTTTAATCTGCACTGGCGGGGATCCCAAACACTCGAGCAGTACTCAATAAGGGATCGCACTAGCGTTCTATAAGCCTTCTCCTTTATACACTCCTGGAAATCGAAAAAAGAACACATTGACACCGGTGTGTCAGACCCACCATAGTTGCTCCGGACACTGCGAGAGGGCTGTACAAGCAATGATAACACGCACGGCACAGCGGACACACCAGGAACCGCGGTGTTGGCCGTCGAATGGCGCTAGCTGCGCAGCATTTGTGCACCGCCGCCGTCAGTGTCAGCCAGTTTGCCGTGGCATACGGAGCTCCATCGCAGTCTTTAACACTGGTAACATGCCGCGACAGCGTGGACGTGAACCGTTATGTGCAGTTGACGGACTTTGAGCGAGGGCGTATAGTGGGCATGCGGGAGGCCGGGTGGACGTACCGCCGAATTGCTCAACACGTGGGGCGTGAGGTCTCCACAGTACATCGATGTTGTTGCCAGTGGTCGGCGGAAGGTGCACGTGCCCGTCGACCTGGGACCGGACAGCAGCGACGCACGGATGCACGCCAAGACCGTAGGATCCTGCGCAGTGCCGTAGGGGACCGCACCGTCACTTCCCAGCAAATTAGGGACACTGTTGCTCCTAGGGTATCGGCAAGGACCATTCGCAACCGTCTCCATGAAGCTGGGCTACGGTCCCGCACACCGTTAGGCCGTCTTCCGCTCACGCCCCAACATCGTGCAGCCCGCCTCCAGTGGTGTCGCGACAGGCGTGAATGGAGGGACGAATGGAGACGTGTCGTCTTCAGCGATGAGAGTCGCTTCTGCCTTGGTGCCAATGATGGTCGTATGCGTGTTTGGCGCCGTGCAGGTGAGCGCCACAATCAGGACTGCATACGACCGAGGCACACAGGGCCAACACCCGGCATCATGGTGTGGGGAGCGATCTCCTACACTGGCCGTACACCACTGGTGATCGTCGAGGGGACACTGAATAGTGCACGGTACATCCAAACCGTCATCGAACCCATCGTTCTACCATTCCTAGACCGGCAAGGGAACTTGCTGTTCCAACAGGACAATGCACGTCCGCATGTATCCCGTGCCACCCAACGTGCTCTAGAAGGTGTAAGTCAACTACCCTGGCCAGCAAGATCTCCGGATCTGTCCCCCATTGAGCATGTTTGGGACTGGATGAAGCGTCGTCTCACGCGGTCTGCACGTCCAGCACGAACGCTGGTCCAACTGAGGCGCCAGGTGGAAATGGCATGGCAAGCCGTTCCACGGGACTACATCCAGCATCTCTACGATCGTCTCCATGGGAGAATAGCAGCCTGCATTGCTGCGAAAGGTGGATATACACTGTACTAGTGCCGACATTGTGCATGCTCTGTAGCCTGTGTCTATGTGCCTGTGGTTCTGTCAGTGTGATCATGTGATGTATCTGACCCCAGGAATGTGTCAATAAAGTTTCCCCTTCCTGGGACAATGAATTCACGGTGTTCTTATTTCAATTTCCATGAGTGTAGATGAGCTGTACTTTCCCAAAAATCTCCTCATAAGACGAGGTCGACCGTTCGCATATTTTGGCCTGTAAGTGCACCAAGAAGTGGGTCCTCTCACGGGTGTAGCGGAGCTAACATGGGCGGTTAAAGGCTGGCCATGCTAAGGATTGAAGCGTTTGAGATGCTGTAGGCCGTTGAGACACACTGTGCAGCTGTATCACAAGGCAATGTTGGTGAGACGCAATGCGTGTCGCGATCACAGCTTGTAAGTAGTCACAATTTTTCTGTATCAAACTATTTCCCAATTGTTTCAGATTGAGCAGTGTGCTCGTCCTAGGCGCCCGCAGTGGCCGAGCGGTTCTAAGCGCTTCAGTCGGGAACCGCGTTACTGCTACGGTCGCAGGTTCGAACCCTGCCTCGGGCATGGATGTGTGTGATGTCCTTAGGTTAGTTAGGTTTAAGTTCTAAGTCTAGGGGACTGATGATCTCAGATATTAAGTCCCATAGTGCTCAGAGCAATTTGAACCATTTTTGAGCTCGTCCTCTTGTTGCAATTACTGTAATTAGCACCAACTTTTCTCCTGCTGTGCTCTTGTCCATTGCAAATCCGTTAACGAAGTAAGTTTATCAGCATCGCAAATTTCTGTGAATGGGTAACAACCACTTTCTATCTTGTTCTTTGCCCTCTGCGATTCTTCTCTCTGTTGCAGCACGTTGGATCACGCACAAGTTTCTAAAATTTTATCCCACATATAATCAACGAATATGGATGTAGCTTGTTCTCTTCCCACACTGAACATGAGCTTGAATTCCCAGAATACGCTGTACTGTCATAAACATGTAATATCTCAGCGTAGAAGTTACATACCACAACACCTGACTGATTAAATATTATTTGAGATGCCACGCCACTTTTGTTAAAATCAGCCGAGTGCAGAAACCTGGGCGAATTTACATGTGCAGACATCTGGAAGCTTGCTTTTCTTCTTACACCCCACTTAACTGATCCATGCGACACAGTGATACTGACACAGTCACGCTAACAACCAATGCATACAATGAAATATATAAATAGATACAAATACACAACTTCTGTAAGTGCTGGCTGGTTCAAATGGCTCTGAGCACTATGCAACTTAACGTCTGAGATCATCAGTCGCCTAGAACTTAGAACTAATTAAACCTAACTAACCTAAGGACATCACACACATCCATGCCCGAGGCAGGATTCGAACCTGCGACGGTAGTAGTCGCTCGGTTCCAGACTGCAGCGGCCAGAACCGCACGGCCACTCCGGCCGGCTAAGTGTTGGCGTAGTGGTGGTTATTCGTGTGTAACTGTTAGCTACCGAAGTCCATGTGTGGACAAGTAACGCAAATATGTAAATATGAAAATGTTAGTCATAGATTATGTGAATAGAATGTATGCTCAGACCGATTGTACTAATAAACGTTAATTGCTGCTTGTACTGAAAGTATATGGTAATATAAGCAGCAACATGAATTAAATGAATTGTAGAACTGAGTAGTACTTGTATAACATAAAGAATAAACTACATCAGTACGCAATTTTAATTTGAAGTAGCTGACAGCTGGACGCAAAAGCACCAGGTGATCAAAAAGTCAGTATAAATTTGAAAACTGAATAAATCACGGAATGATGTAGATAGAGAGGTACAAATTGACTCACATGCTTAAAAGGCATGGGGTATTATTAGAACCAAAAAAAAGTTCAAAAAATGTCCGACAGATAGCGCTTCATCTGATCAGAATAGTAATAATTAGCATAAAGTAAGACAAAGCAAAGATGATGTTCTTTACAGGAAATGCTCAATATGTCCACCATCATTCCTCAACAATAGCTGTAGTCGAGGAATAATGTTGTAAACAGCACTGTAAAGCATGTTCGGAGTTATGGTGAGGCATTGGCGTCGGATGTTGCCTTTCAGCATCCCTAGAGATGTCGGTCGATCACGATACACTTGTGACTTCAGGTAACCCCAAAGCCAATAATCGCACGGACTGAGATCTGGGGACCTGGGAGGCCAAGCATGACAAAAGTGGCGGCTGAGCACACGATCATCACCAAACGACGCGCGCAAGAGATCTTTCACGTGTCTAGCAATATGGGGTGGAGCGCCATCCTGCATAAACATTGTACGTTCCAGCAGGTGTTTATCAGCCAGGCTGGGGATGATGCCATTCTGTAACATATCGGTGTACCTCTCACCCGTCACGGTAGCAGTTACAAAACCAGAATCACGCATTTCCTCGAAGAAAAAAGGCCCGATAACGGTAGATGTGGTAAATCCAACCCATACCGTGACTTTCTCGTTGTGCGATGGAGTTTTCACGACAGTTCTAGGATTTTCGGTAGCCCAAATTCTGCAGTTGTGGGCGTTGAGAGACCCTCGGAGCGTGAAATGAGCTTCGTCGGTCCACAACACGTTACTCAACCAATCGTCATCTTCTGTCATCTTTTGAAACGCCCACACCGCAAATGCCCTCCTATTCACTAAATCACCAGGTAACAGTTCATGATGCCGATGGATTTTGTACGGGTAGCATCGGAGGGCACGCCTAAGTGCCAACCAAACAGTAGTGTATGGAATGCCGGTGCGACGTGCGACTACACGAGCGCTGACTTCCCCGTGCATAGACGAACCCGCTACAGTCTCCATTTCTTCCTGGACTGTCTCCGCAACATTACGCCTTGTGCTCGGTCGGCCACTACGGGGTCTATCGTCTAAACAACACGTGGTTTCGAACTTCGAAATCATTCTCGCCACAGCTGTATTTGTCAACGGACATTTACCCGTTCGAATTCCCTTCCTATGGCGATAGGATCATAACGCTGAACTAGCACATTCCCCGTTCTGATAGTACAGCTTCACTAAAAGCGCCTTTTCAGGTAACGGCAATATGTTGCGACTGCTGGCGCATCTGATTCTCTCTCTCTCATTACAGCTCCTTTTATACACGATTGTCATGAGCAGTCACTGACGTTTTGCTGTCCAGCGCCATCTGTCGAACATTTTGTGAACTTTGTTTTTTTTTGTTCTAATAAAGCCCCACGTCATTCCAAGCATGTGTGTCAATTTTTACCTCTCTATCTACATTATTCCGTGGTTTATTAAGTTTTAAAATTTATACTGACTTTTTGTCCACCCGGTATGTCATGTTTCAAAACAAATACGCTTTAAATTCGGGAATTTCTGTAAATTAACATCATTGTTACCACCTTAAGTAATATTTAAACTGTTTTACCGTATGGTACTCCTTAGGCTGATGTCAGGCAATCAGATTTGTATTTGTATGACCCAGCAATGTAAATGGATGTGGGCTGTTGTAGGTGAATTACGAGACGTGACCTCCTTTTCTTTTTTTTTCTTTTTATTGTTTTTGGTTACACACCACCGTCATTGCTGTGTAATAATAAATATTTTATACACTCAATATTCCCTTTTTTGGTACAGATTAACTTTTAATGTCAATTATAGTTTATTACTGACCTTTGTATTTTGATATGAGAATTACATATAAATTCGATTTTTCTGTTGTATGTCATTATGTTGGATTCGTATAACAAAAAATTGATTGACATTGGCCGTGGTACATTATTATTGATGATAGACGATAAAAATCTATTCGTCGCTTCTCGATATTTCCAGCAATGAAATAATATGTAATTCGTATCTCCACGAGTAGTTCCATCACACTCTCAGGCAGGTGTTTGGTTTATACGGAATCAGTGTATGTGATCTGGAACTGTCTGGAGGGTGAATGTTATTTAAGTAGATGTCGCAGGTCTAAATTCATAAACAGTCTCAAATCGAAGTCCTTTCGGAATTCTTAGTTGTTTTCGTACGTACTCATGTCCTTTGTGCAGAAAGCTCTGCGTCCATTCATACTGCCAAGAGTCGAAGGCTCTTTTGCGAATGAGTTGTCCATAATCCGTGTAGGGAAGCTTTATGTGTTATATACTTCATTTTATATATATATATATATATATATATATATATATATATATATATATATGCTTCATACTTCATTCATTCATTCCGTGAATCTAGAATCTAGAATATCGACCATTTTTGCCGGTTACGGACAATGATACTGGCTAGATATCGGTCACAGGTATTCCAAGATTTTCGAGAATGTTTTAATTTCCATGATGTAAATATGACCAGAGTCATGTAGGAGGTAGGCGACTATTATTATATTAATCAGTAGTTCTCCATTCAGACTGACTCGGTCGCAATGGTAAAAGTCGAGCATCATGCAAGGAATGACTTCATATGACGCGTTTCGGAATTTGTCCATCATCAAATATTCAGGAGTGATCAGTGCACATAAATGCGGCGTTTCAAGCTGTATGTGTAACAAGTGAAAGAAATAGTCGCAGACTAGTGTGCGAATGTTCGTTTCACATCACCCATTATCAAATATCCAGGAGCAGTCTGCGAATGTTTGTTTCACATACAACGCCAAACCTACATGCAGTAATCGCTCCTGGATATTTGATGATGGATGAATTACGAAACGCGTCATATGAGCAAGAAATTCATTTCTTGCCCGATGCTTGACTTTTAGCATTATAACACAGCGAGCCTGAATGCACAACTACTTGATTGTTTTAGTTTCAAGTTTGACGTCGGATAACAAACGAAAAAAAGAAATATGTTTTTCGTGTGATATTACAAATCAACACTTTTCGGATTTTTTTTCCTTTATTTGTACTGTGAAACTTTACCTCTTGCCAAATTTTATCATTATAGATCAACAGGAAGTACCCCATAGGTTTTGATGAGTGAGTTTGCGAGTATCAAAATATATGACAAGAGGCCGTACCTTTTGATTGTATTGACTTAGAAGCTAACGTTTAATATTACAGGTACCGACAAGAAACCATAGACCTTTGTATGTGACATAAAGTCCTACGCGATGCGTCCACCCGTTCCCGAGAATAAGGGGTCGTAACAGACGGACGAACGAACCGCCACTCTGATAAGAAATGACAAATTTCTTTGGTGTGATGTAATTACAAATTCAAAGTTCTCGTATTTTTTTCCTTTGGTTGTGCTGTGGAACCTTGCTTCTTGCTCAATTTCATAATTTTAGGCCAACGGGAAGTGCAATAGGTTTTGATGAGTGAGCTTCCGAGGATCAAAATATGCAACATAAATGGCCGTATCTTTTGACTGCATGAGTTAGAAGCTTCAGTTTTTTACACCGCCAACAGACCGTAGGCGTTAGTGTATGACATGAATTTCAACTTGATTCGTCTACCTGTTCCTGAGAAAAAGAGTTTTTAACAGTCAGACGGACCGATAGACGAACAGGCAACAAAGCGAGCTTATAAAGCTTTTGTTTTTACCGAATGAGGCACGGAACCGTAAAAATGAACTCGGAGTAGGTATTCACTGGTGATTTTTGATACTTTTGTATTTAATATCGCTTTTAATACACTCTCAGAGTCTGATAATATTGCAAGAGATGAGTATTTGTGAGCCGTACAACACTGTAACGCCTTTGAGACAGCGATGGTCTCAGCTAGACAGATTAAGCTATCTGTCAGTAATTTAAATTTTTGCGCTATCTTCAGTTTCGGACTGAATACAGCGCATACTTTCGTCTTTGAACATTCTGTGTATCTGTGGATTACCCAGTTTCCTGTTTCCTCCATTTTCCCTTCTATCGTTTCGAATAAGAGGTATCCCTGAGGATGAAATAGTCATACTGGCATAAAAAAATGGCTCTGAGCAATATGGGACTCAACATCTGAGGTTGTCAGTCTCCTAGAACTTAGAACTACTTAAACCTAACTAACCTAAGGACACCACACACATCCATACCCGAGGCAGGATTCGAACCTGCGACCGTAGCAGTCACGCGGTTCCGGACTGAAGCGCCTAGAACCGCTCGGCCACCGCGGCCGGCTCATACTGGCAGACTGGCCACTGTATGTTCGAGGCAATATCTTTACATGTATCACCTCATCATGTTGTACAGAAATGGAACCACATGACTTTTTGCCCCGATTTCCTGGGGGTTGACGGGACAATCATAGAATCTGATGTCTCGGATGCTGTGAACATGATGTTTTGTCTACTGTGCATCATTTCGTGAGCATTTTCCTCCTTATACGAAGGGCTTGTAACATTACATGAGTATGTCCAATATAGTCGGATCTACCTTGCGTCAAGTGAGTGTAGGGGAGTCGAAACAGTAGCGATCATGACGTCATATCAGCTTGAGATTTTTTTATACATGTAATTCATTTCTAAATTTTATTGATTATTTACAGAGTAAAGAATTTAATTATGTACAACATTTAATAGATAATGAATTTTAATGAGGTAAATATAAATATGTTTTGACATAGCAAATCACCTTGTTGCATTATGCATCATACGTTTTCTCTTTGTAAGAACAAAAACTTCCGTATTGCTCGAGTGTGCGATCAAGTAGTCGTCGAGTGCGGATCTTCTGTAACTTTCATGAATGGGTATAGAATTGTTAATTTACAACCCGGAGTTGGTTTAAAAATTATTCTTGGGAACCACGGCCCGACTTTGGTGCAAACAAATCGGGCGCTATTTCTCAAATATCGGCGCGGAGTTTAAGATACGGGGCTGGATATCGAGCGTTATCGTCGCGTGTGTGATTCATTTACGGACATTAGCTTGATAATAACTATCAAAGACTTTTATGAGCAGCATAGTAATCGTGCTGATGCTTAAAGCAAGCGAAAAGCGATTTACTGTCAGGATACGACAAATATTAATCATTGCAGAGTCAACTTGTTGATACGTTGCTTAGCAACTCATAAACGGACAGTGATACAATTATTGAAACATTCTTTCAAATATCAATGACCACTACACACCCATCAGAAACTAATTACTCTAACTGTGAGTGACTACTGGATTGGATGAGCTTTTTTTTTTATTTTAGCTAACGTATTAATAAACTTCCTTCGAGGTTGAAACTTCAACAATGGTGTCGCGCTCATTCAGTTTAGTTGCACGATAGATAGTACTAGCTACGCTACTATTTATAGTTTTAAAAGAAAAGAGAGCACACAATTGTTTTTCTTTTGAGAAATGTTCATACTTCAGTCATCAGTCTCCTCAAACCAGAGGCACGAGTGACGCTCTCTCACAGCACTACGATATCGTGAGCCACCACGAACATGTGTCCCCTTCTCACTACATTTCTGCATTGAAAACCCTGAGATACAGCCGCGGTACGAAGAAGGAAGAAAGAAGAGGAAAGATCAGCGAAAGAAACATGGAAGTCTCATTACCCATGTCAATCACATCGCGATTACGGGCAGCATGGGGTTCACGCCTGAGCCTCAGGACGTGCGCTAGCAGCGCATGTCGGGTGTTTCAAGCGTCAACTTCGCGTCTCAATATCTCGGGATGTAATGGGAATATTGCGATGCAACCAACGCCATTGTATATGTGCTTTGGCATGCTATGGATTGCTGAAGAAAAAATATAGGAGGTCCAATTATAAAAACATAAGTTTGTGTTAAAAAGTACATATGCTTTCGTTTTAGAATGTTTCCAAATATGTACATTCATGGGCCCCAGCCCTACATTGATATCGGTGAAAGTCGTTTTCCAATAGCTTTTATTGTTCCAGAGATATTTTGGGTGGACAAGATAGCTGGGACACCCTGTATATCCTTAATGTAGTCTGGATCTAATGAGAGAGCGGTACAGCAGTAACGGTACTGAAGTACGTACATACCCCCGAGCCCCCCCCCCCCCCCTCCCCCACACCATGTTATAGCACGGCATCTAATAATACTAAGCATTTGCTCACTCTTTTCAATGTACACTCCTGGAAATTGAAATAACAACACCGTGAATTCATTGTCCCAGGAAGGGGAAACTTTATTGACACATTCCTGGGGTCAGATACATCACATGATCACACTGACAGAACCACAGGCACATACACACAGGCAACAGAGCATGCACAATGTCGGCACTAGTACAGTGTATATCCACCTTTCGCAGCAATGCAGGCTGCTATTCTCCCATGGAGACGATCGTAGACATGCTGGATGTAGTCCTGTGGAACGGCTTGCCATGCCATTTCCACCTGGCGCCTCAGTTGGACCAGCGTTCGTGCTGGACGTGCAGACCGCGTGAGACGACGCTTCATCCAGTCCCAAACATGCTCAATGGGGGACAGATCCGGAGATCTTGCTGGCCAGGGTAGTTGACTTACACCTTCTAGAGCACGTTGGGTGGCACGGGATACATGCGGACGTGCATTGTCCTGTTGGTACAGCAAGTTCCCTTGCCGGTCTAGGAATGGTAGAACGATGGGTTCGATGACGGTTTGGATGTACCGTGCACTATTCAGTGTCCCCTCGACGATCACCAGTGGTGTACGGCCAGTGTAGGAGATCGCTCCCCACACCATGATGCCGATTGTTGGCCCTGTGTGCCTCGGTCATATGCAGTCCTGATTGTGGCGCTCACCTGCACGGCGCCAAACACTCATACGACCATCATTGGCACCAAGGCAGAAGCGACTCTCATCGCTGAAGACGACACGTCTCCATTCGTCCCTCCATTCACGCCTGTCGCGACACCACTGGAGGCGGGCTGCACGATGTTGGGGCGTGAGCGGAAGACGGCCTAACGGTGTGCGGGACCGTAGCCCAGCTTCATGGAGACGGTTGCGAATGGTCCTCACCGATACCCCAGGAGCAACAGTGTCCCTAATTTGCTGGGAAGTGGCGGTGCGGTCCCCTACGGCACTGCGTAGGATCCTACGGTCTTGGCGTGCATCCGTGCGTCGCTGCGGTCCGGTCCCAGGTCGACGGGCACGTGCACCTTCCGCCGACCACTGGCGACAACATCGATGTACTGTGGAGACCTCACGCCCCACGTGTTGAGCAATTCGGCGGTACGTCCACCCGGCCTCCGGCATGCCCACTATACGCCCTCGCTCAAAGTCCGTCAACTGCACATACGGTTCACGTCCACGCTGTCGCGGCATGCTACCAGTGTTAAAGACTGCGATGGAGCTCCGTATGCCACGGCAAACTGGCTGACACTGACGGCGGCGGTGCACAAATGCTGCGCAGCTAGCGCCATTCGACGGCCAACACCGCGGTTCCTGGTGTGTCCGCTGTGCCGTGCGTGTGATCATTGCTTGTACAGCCCTCTCGCAGTGTCCGGAGCAAGTATGGTGGGTCTGACACACCGGTGTCAATGTGTTCTTTTTTCCATTTCCAGGAGTGTAGTTATTAATACGCAAGTAAGGTTGCTGTCCCGTGTCATTCCTAAAAATCGAATATACGCCTTCACATATATTAACCAATCATCAGACCATTTGCACAGAGCCACCGACTTAAGTCCTTTACCAACGAGGTAAGTTTGTATATCACCTCCTGCAGTATATAGTGGGAAGCGAACACACATGTGTCATCTGCAAACTGAATAATACTAACTGGTTAGGTTAATACTCTTTCCATGTCGTAAGTATGTGTTGCATATAATAGTGGGCTGAGTACTGTTTCTTGCGGTATGCCATTGTTCACTGTACCGGACCCTTGAGTCCATTATCCTCTCTAATACACAGAGTGTTTCCATAAGAGCCTGCAAAAGTTTAACAGGGCATAAAGGAAGCTCCTCTGAACAATTTGAGGCAGAGAACCTGGAGTCGGAGAAGCCAGCTTAAGGGGATATGGAAGTAAACTTGTCTACCGCTTTGTCTAGCATTAAGTTTTCCAGCTTATCTACAATTAACATGCGTACAAGTTTAACATGTTTATTTACTTGTACATTCTTTATTTCTTGCAAGGAAACAAGAAATTGCCAGAATTGTATTCTGTGATTTGAAACACACCAGGGATATTCGCCATGGTGCGTCGGAATCCTGTTTGCCGATGTCATGCTTGCATTGCGGTTGATGGCCCTCAGTTTCAGCGCATTTTGTAGGATACAGTACAGTTGTTACGTTCACTATGTCAGTGATGTCATTTGCAATTAGCTGTAACTAATGTAAATAAAAGAGTACACAGTAATGTAATTTTATTGCTGGTATCTCCTTCAGCTGGCTTCTCCCACCGCAGGTTCCCTATCTCAAATTTTTCAGTGGAGCATCCTCTGTGTCCTGTTAAATTTTTGCACGCTCTTACTGAGACATACTGTATACAAATAGTTCACTGATTAATGTCGACATCCCTTCTACGAACTGAGATGGTGCTCATATTTAACTTATCTAATAGGATGTTTATCTGAACATTTTCATAAGCTTTTGAAATATCCGAAAACAGGACTGCTGTATACCAGTCATCATAGAGGAGATTAATATAAAAATGAATCCCTCTGCCTCTACGAAATCCGAATTACGAGCCAGCTAGTAAGGACGAAGATTCTAACCATCCTTCCAAGCGCCTCATTATTTTTCTTCATTGTTTTAGTAATAATGATGACAGAGTAATCGTTCGTTAAGATGTGGCTAACAATGGCTCTTCCCTTTTTGTATATACGGGCTATGATCTGCGTCTTCCATTCTTGGACTAATTCTTGAGTACCCAGGTTCCATTATATATTTGGAGAACTAGTTTTAAAGCATTCCCCGACATATTTTGTCTCACGTGATAAGTGATCGAATCGATTCCTGAGGCTGTGTTGGGGATGTCATTGATGATAAATTTCAGCTCGTCGATACTGAACGGCCGGCCGTTGTGGCCGAGCGGTTCTAGGCGCTTCAGTCTGGAACCGTGCTGCTGCTACGGTCGCAGGTTCGAATCCTGCCTCGGGCATGGATGTGTGTGATATCCTTAGGTTAGTTAGGTTTAAGTAGTTCTAAGTCTAGGAGAATGGTGACCTCAGATGTTACGTCCCATAGTGCTCAGAGTCATTTGAACCATTTTTGATACTGACCCGGCAGTTGGTACGTGTTGAGCTGCTGGTCTTCACCTTTGCCTCCTGGATGACTTGTTGCGAACACTTGGTGGAGCAATAAGGCTGCAGAACTCTTCTGTACAGTCATATGATTGTAAGCAATTGGATGTAGCCCCAATATTCCTGACTCTGTCAATCTTGTTCAATATCTCTGACGTGTTGGTATCTTGGTAAGACTGTTACAATGTTTCATCCAGCTGTTCTTCTTGACTGATTTCAACATCTTCTTGCTTCTAGCTGCTGCTTGTTTGTAGATCAAGAAGATAGTCATGTTACGTTGCTTCACATATTCACTTAATACGTTTCTCCTGTCTTGTAGTGAGTTAGCGCAGTCTTCATTCCGTCATGGATTGCCCAGTCTTCTTGCTTTTGTTGTTAAAGGTCTTTTTGGAGGGGTTCATTTGCCGTATGGTAAATATTGGTTTGCAGCTGCGTATATTCTCTGCACGCAGGTTGTTTCTTTTCTATTGACTTTAACTCTAATTCAAGGATTTGGCGATATTTATACCAATCCGCTTTGTCCATGTTCCGAGTCGATTTACTGGAAAAATTAACTTGTATATTTTTCCCACATTGTGTATTCAAAGTTATAGGGAAACGATTTACTCTCGTGGTATCCGGTTGAACAGACCATGCTGTCTTTTCGTTCATACAGGGAGCAACTAATGCTGTATCCTCCGTGATTGGCCTGATCCACAGTCCTTGGTTCAAAGAGTTCCATCGTTGTACATGATCATATTGTAGTCATCAGTACAAGAAGACACTCTCCTCTGCCTTATTATTCATATGGCACCCACATAACGGGTGGTGGGCATTGAATTCACTGCAAATTGAGAATGGTTTTAGTATGCGCTGCAACAATGTGTGCATGTGTTTTTCAGAATTACGACAACTTGGGGAAAGATATACAGACGGAATGGAGACTCGGTAGTTGTTAGTCATTACTTCCGCCGTTTTAGCTTGATAGTCAAGATTAGGTAGTGGAGTTGTAACTGGCTCATGAGTGATTTTCATGCTAAAGAGTATGGCTATTCCACCTTAACCGTCCTCCCAACATAAGTTTCCTATTTCATATCACTGGCGTCTACTAGCCATGTTTGGTTTAATCCAGGTCTCACTTATTAAAGCGACAGAGTCGTCATTGGGATAAAGTTCGTGTATGAACGACTCTCTATTGACATGTCATGATACCGCATTCTACTGAAGAATTTTTATGTCCATTATTTTGTTTCTATGTGTTAGAAGAAAGTATAGACTATTTCTGTGCTGATCAATATTTATTTTTAGGTACTACTGAGGTTACCATGTTGTGTGTACCTGCCTGATCCAAACTGTTTTTTGTTCTTTTTTCGTTTTTTTTTTTTTTTTGTTTTTTGGACGAGGTAAGCTGTGTTATTAAATTTGTTATTCCAGCCAGCAGCTGTTTCATCATTACTGTATTCTTATCTCTCCTCCTGATGCAACCGACTGTTGGAGCTCAGCTGTACATGGTCAGCTGGCCGCTATGGCTGAGCTGTTCTAGGCGCTTCAGTCCGGTACCGCGCGACTGCTACAGTCGCAAGTTCGAATCCTGCCTCGGGCTTGGATGTGTGTGATGTCCTTAGGGCAGTTAGGTTTAAGTAATTCTAAGTTCTAGGGACTGATGACCTCAGATGTTAAGTCCCATAGTGCTCAGAGCCATTTGAACAATTTTTTTGTACATGGTCGCGTTGCATAGGAATTCTCTTTAAATCGAGGTAATGGTAATTTTATATTGCGGTATCGGCCGCTACCCGGCCACACTTTCAAATATTCGCGTCGTCAATTACACCGCCGCTTTTCCTACACCCACCACCGCGGCACGAGCGCGCTGCTGGTAACAATTACGCCGCTGCCAATGAGATGCAAGCATCTACTTTCCGGAACTCTAGTGGCAAGTGTACTTCAGTTCGAACATTCACGCACCGAGCCCATTTTGTGTGTTTGCCAGATGAATAACATTTACAGACTTTCATAGAGTCCAGGGCTCGTGATCTTCTGAACAGACATTATATTGACGAGTGACAGATTTATAAATATTTTGTATCTATTTATATTTCTACATTCAAACCTACTGTTAGCAACCGATGCTGCAACTACAGCAACAAAGTTATGTATTATTTTTACTATTTGGTATTAGACGTAGAATAAATTAATAACTGACTTCTCTGTTCTAGAACAGCATCTTTTCCTCGCTCCTGTATCCACTAAAGAGCCACACAGCGTGCAAAAAAAGTTGCAAAGTGGGGACTTGGAGTCGGCGTAGTATTTATTGGTTTTGTTTTGCGGTGTACATTTGTCGTGAATCTGTGCTGCATATTTTTTGGGGGAGGAAAATCTTTCTCCCAATCTGATGTACTCCTACTAAGGTTCCTCGCCACAGCAGCATAAGGTCTTCGGTTTACATACGCTTTGGCTTACTTAAATGGTACATTCTACATAGCTGATGCTTTCTTAATCTCTTGTTGTTTGAGTTATGATGAGCAAGATTTATCCCTCAATGCATGATTCCACTTACAGCGTACGCAGCATGTTATTTGGTTTGTACACTGTGCTACCTAATAGTTACCTCCACATTTATTGCATCGAGCCTTTGACTAACATTGGTTACTAAGATGACCGTATCGGAGACACGGGAAGCATGGTCTTACTAGGGGTTACGTGTGGCCTAATGTTACACCTCGTACGACAAATCTGACCACACATGTTCACCATGGTATTCTGCAGGGTGGCAGCCAGTCAACGAGTATTTAGGGAACCGGTTTACAAAATTTATTTAAAAGGCCTCAGACAAACCTTTACAAGTTTTCTCCCAGACCAACTTCTGTTGTGCCTACGTGACACAAGTTGCTGCCCTGCCTTTCGCAACCGAAACAGTTCTGTCCAGTTAAAGCTGCTGACATGAGACGCCTTGAGCCCTCTGCTGAAATCGCTAGCGAATTCAGGCAATCGCTTTTAGCCAATTGTTTGCGTGTGATACAGGTCACGTGTGTGGACGCCCGAGGATTCAGCAGTGCAGAACACAGTTGTTTCTCTCTCTTGTGATCCTGACCTCGATTCTCCGGCTCTGCGTCCCATGACCGACCATCAACATAAGTTACACGAATCGCCTCCCCTTCAGTTACCCACTTATTTAATTGTTCGTCCTCCTAGACTGGCCCACAAGGGTACCTTCCTTCCCAGGCGCGCCCTTTGTATCCCGTACACTGTAATATATTTCCTTGCTTGGACTTAATTTCCTGTTCTGCCATTTAACGTCCGTCCTGGATGCCCAATCACAAGTCCTGAACGCTCGACCTCCTGTACATTGTCGTCAGCCGAGCGGTCTAAGGCGCTGCAGTCATGGACTGTGCGGCTGGTCCCGACGGAGGTTCGAGTCCTCCCTCGGGCATGAATGTGTGTGTTTGTCCTTAGTATAATTTAGGTTAAGTAGTGTGTAAGCTTAGGGACTGATGACCTTAGCAGTTAAGTCCCATAAGATTTCACACCCATTTGAACACACCCATTGTCGTCATAAGCAGGATGCAACAACCTTATTTCTTCTCCCTGCACATGTACATTGGTGTCAGCATCGCGATTCGTTCCCACCGTTCGGTGCATACGGCGGCCGTTTGCTTTCGGTCCATCTGTAACGTTGTGTGGTCGGCCAGTACTCGCCGCTGGTATTCCGCTCCGAGCCGAGCCTGGATGCTGCATCGCATCTGCTAGATGCGCGCCAGACGCTGAGTGCGCACGTATCAGCGTCCGGGGCAAAGTCTAATGCCTGCCTGTCGCAGCTCGCCGCAACAGCACGTGGGCGCTGAGTACACCGATGTGGGCCACAGCAGCCGGCCCAGCTTCTCAGTCGCTGCCAGCTAAGGCTTCGTTCACAGTGGCACCCACAGCGGTCGTCAGACGCCATTACCAGAGGTTACCGACGACTTCGGGCAACACCTTGGTCACGGTGCGTCCCATCTCATTCGTCCGTTTTTGGCGGTCTCGAGCATGTTAGGTTACAATCTGTTCTATGTGTGAAGTAGGTTATATTTTAACATCCACGGGTGGGATGGATAGCACGACGCCTCGGTGCTTGGAGACGAGTGCTGCAATGCGGCGTTTGCATTTTAAAAATTCTCCAATGAGCTATATGTGTCTCGAAAAGAACTTATCGAGTAACGTACGCTCTGTCTGAATTACCGGTCGAATTTTACGAAATACCATTTTATTTAGAAACCGTGAAGTTTCAATGATACACCGCACCAAGGATCTCTACAAAACACGTTGTTCAGAGTATCGTTTATTACGCTACAGTGGCGGCTTCGGTGTATAAAGGTTCCTTCAATAAGGTTATGAGCACATAATGGTTTTATTTAAAACGTCCCCTTAGAAAAATTTAAGAATTACTGTGCTGGTAAACCTCTGCGTTATTTGTTTTTCAAACAGCTGAGCAAAACTGAACGTACTCTTTACTTATTCTGATCAACACTAAACTGACACACAGTGTTTTAGCGCAACGCAATCTAACTTCCAATAATCCCTACAAAAGAATGGCCCTGGCTAACAATAACCTATACCTTTCATGAATCACTTACCTCACAAAAATCTTCGTTACTCCAACTACTGCAATACAGCAAGCGCCAATACTGCCAGCTTAATAAAAGATTCTAACTACTGCTGAAGGCACTAATTACTGACAGGTATAGTTAGAAAATGAAAGATTTTGATAGAGAACAAACAATATATTTACCTTAATAGTGTTCTAAAGTCATAATATACACTCCTGGAAATGGAAAAAAGAACACATTGACACCGGTGTGTGAGACCCACCATACTTACTCCAGACACTGCGAGAGGGCTGTACAAGCAATGATCACACGCACGGCACAGCGGACACACCAGGAACCGCGGTGTTGGCCGTCGAATGGCGCTAGCTGCGCAGCATTTGTGCACCGCCGCCGTCAGTGTCAGCCAGTTTGCCGTGGCATACGGAGCTCCATCGCAGTCTTTAACACTGGTAGCATGCCGCGACAGCGTGGACGTGAACCGTATGTGCAGTTGACGGACTTTGAGCGAGGGCGTATAGTGGGCATGCGGGAGGCCGGGTGGACGTACCGCCCAATTGCTCAACACGTGGAGCGTGAGGTCTCCACAGTACATCGATGTTGTCGCCAGTGGTCGGCGGAAGGTGCACGTGCCCGTCGACCTGGGACCGGACCGCAGCGACGCACGGATGCACGCCAAGACCGTAGGATCCTACGCAGTGCCGTAGGGGACCGCACCGCCACTTCCCAGCAAATTAGGGACACTGTTGCTCCTGGGGTATCGGCGAGGACCATTCGCAACCGTCTCCATGAAGCTGGGCTACGGTCCCGCACACCGTTAGGCCGTCTTCCGCTCACGCCCCAACATCGTGCAGCCCGCCTCCAGTGGTGTCGCGACAGGCGTGAATGGAGGGACGAATGGAGATGTGTCGTCTTCAGCGATGAGAGTCGCTTCTGCCTTGGTGCCAATGATGGTCGTATGCGTGTTTGGCGCCGTGCAGGTGAGCGCCACAATCAGGACTGCATACGACCGAGGCACACAGGGCCAACACCCGGCATCATGGTGTGGGGAGCGATCTCCTACACTGGCCGTACACCACTGGTGATCGTCGAGGGGACACTGAATAGTGCACGGTACATCCAAACCGTCATCGAACCCATCGTTCTACCATTCCTAGACCGGCAAGGGAACTTGCTGTTCCAACAGGACAATGCACGTCCGCATGTATCCCGTGCCACCCAACGTGCTATAGAAGGTGTAAGTCAACTACCCTGGCCAGCAAGATCTCCGGATCTGTCCCCCATTGAGCATGTTTGGGACTGGATGAAGCGTCGTCTCACGCGGTCTGCACGTCCAGCACGAACGCTGGTCCAACTGAGGCGCCAGGTGGAAATGGCATGGCAAGCTGTTCCACAGGACTACATCCAGCATCTCTACGATCGTCTCCATGGGAGAATAGCAGCCTGCATTGCTGCGAAAGGTGGATATACACTGTACTAGTGCCGACATTGTGCATGCTCTGTTGCCTGTGTCTATGTGCCTGTGGTTCTGTCAGTGTGATCATGTGATGTATCTGACCCCAGGAATGTGTCAATAAAGTTTCCCCTTCCTGGGACAATGAATTCACGGTGTTCTTATTTCAATTTCCAGGAGTGTATATGTTTTTGTTGTGGTCTTCAGTCCTGAGACTGGTTTGATGCAGCTCTCCATGCTAATCTATCCTGTGCAAGCTCCTTCATCTCCCAGTACCTACTGCAACCTACATCCTTCTGAATCTGCTTAGTGTATTCATCTCTTGGGCTCCCTCTACGATTTTTACCCTCCACGCTGCCCTCCAATGATAAATTTGTGATCCCTTGATGCCTCAGGACATGTCCTACCAACCGACCGACCCCTTCTTCTAGTCAAGTTGTGCAACAAACTTCTCTTCTCCCCAATCCTATTCAATACCTCCTCAATAGTTACGTGATCTACCCATCTACCCTGTATATATATATATATATATATATATATATATATATATATATATATATATATATATATATATACTCCTGGAAATGGAAAAAAGAACACATTGACACCGGTGTGTCAGACCCACCATACTTGCTCCGGACACTGCGAGAGGGCTGTACAAGCAATTATCACACGCACGGCACAGCGGACACACCAGGAACCGCGGTGTTGGCCGTCGAATGGCGCTAGCTGCGCAGCATTTGTGCACCGCCGCCGTCAGTGTCAGCCAGTTTGCCGTGGCATACGGAGCTCCATCGCAGTCTTTAACACTGGTAGCATGCCGCGACAGCGTGGACGTGAACCATATGTGCAGTTGACGGACTTTGAGCGAGGGCGTATAGTGGGCATGCGGGAGGCCGGGTGGACGTACCGCCGAATTGCTCAACACGTGGGGCGTGAGGTCTCCACAGTACATCGATGTTGTCGCCAGTGGTCGGCGGAAGGTGCACGTGCCCGTCGACCTGGGACCGGACCGCAGCGACGCACGGATGCACGCCAGGACCGTAGGATCCTACGCAGTGCCGTAGGGGACCGCACCGCCACTTCCCAGCAAATTAGGGACACTGTTGCTCCTGGGGTATCGGCGAGGACCATTCGCAACCGTCTCCATGAAGCTGGGCTACGGTCCCGCACACCGTTAGGCCGTCTTCCGCTCACGCCCCAACATCGTGCAGCCCGCCTCCAGTGGTGTCGCGACAGGCGTGAATGGAGGGACGAATGGAGACGTGTCGTCTTCAGCGATGAGAGTCGCTTCTGCCTTGGTGCCAATGATGGTCGTATGCGTGTTTGGCGCCGTGCAGGTGAGCGCCACAATCAGGACTGCATACGACCGAGGCACACAGGGCCAACACCCGGCATCATGGTGTGGGGAGCGTTCTCCTACACTGGCCGTACACCACTGGTGATCGTCGAGGGGACACTGAATAGTGCACGGTACATCCAAACCGTCATCGAACCCATCGTTCTACCATTCCTAGACCGGCAAGGGAACTTGCTGTTCCAACAGGACAATGCACGTCCGCATGTATCCCGTGCCACCCAACGTGCTCTAGAAGGTGTAAGTCAACTACCCTGGCCAGCAAGACCTCCGGATCTGTCCCCCATTGAGCATGTTTGGGACTGGATGAAGCGTCGTCTCACGCGGTCTGCACGTCCAGCACGAACGCTGGTCCAACTGAGGCGCCAGGTGGAAATGGCATGGCAAGCCGTTCCACAGGACTACATCCAGCATCTCTACGATCGTCTCCATGGGAGAATAGCAGCCTGCATTGCTGCGAAAGGTGGATATACACTGTACTAGTGCCGACATTGTGCATGCTCTGTTGCCTGTGTCTATGTGCCTGTGGTTCTGTCAGTGTGATCATGTGATGTATCTGACCCCAGGAATGTGTCAATAAAGTTTCCCCTTCCTGGGACAATGAATTCACGGTGTTCTTATTTCAATTTCCAGGAGTGTATATATATATATATATATATATATATATATATATATATATATATATATATACAGGGTGAGTCACCTAATGTTACCGCTGGATATATTTCGTAAACCACATCAAATACTGACGAACCGATTCCACAGACCGAACGTGAGGAGAGGGGCTAGTGTAATTGTTTAATATAAACCGTACAAAAATGCACGGAAGTATGTTTTTTAACACAAACCTACGTTTTTATAAATGGAACCACGTTAGTTTTGTTAGCACATCTGAACATATAAACAAATACGTAATCAGTGCCGTTTGTTGCATTGTAAAATGTTAATTACATCCGGAATTATTGTAACCTAAAGCTGACGCTTGAAACCTCCGACGTTGAGTTGCGTGTTGTAACAAACCCGGGCCACGGTCAGCGAGCAGCATCTGCAGGGACATGTTTACGATGACGACCGTGTTTACGAGTGTGGCTGTAGTGCACTGTTGTGGTTTGGTCTAGCTGTCGCAGTGTCCGCATGTAGCGTTTGCTGCTATTGTTATTCTGCATTCGTCTCCGCACGCAGACCAACTGTAGTACACCTTGTTACCAGACGTCTGTGATAGTGTAGTGTTGTAGAAACTGTGACCAGGGTGTATTCGAACTCTGAAAAGGCGGAGATGATACTAATCTATGGCGAGTGTCGGCGAAATGCATCTGAAGCCTGCAGGGTGTATGCAGAACGGTACCCGGACAGAGAGCATCGCCGCACATTGCAAAACATCTACCGCCAACTGTATGCAACAGGTATGGTCGTAGCACGCAAACGAGTCCGAAACAGGCCCGTCACAGGAGAAGCGGGTGCAGTTGGTGTGTTAGCTGCTGTTACCATGAACCCACACATGAGTACACTGGACATTGCGAGAGCCGGTGGACTGAGTCAAAGTAGTGTCATGCGCATACTGCATCGTCACCGCTTTCACCCGTTTCATGTGTCGCTACATCAGCAATTACATGGTGATGACTTTAATCATCGAGTGGAATTCTGTCAATGGGCATTAACAGAGAATGCGTTGCAGTTCTACCTGTTTACCGATGAAGCGGGTTTCACAAACCATGGGACAATGAATCTACGGAACATGCATTACTGGTCCGTGGACAATCCTCGCTGGCTCAGACAGGAAGAGCGACAGCGACCGTGGACTGTAAATGTATGGTGCGGAATCATTGGCGACCACCTCATTGGTCCTCACTTCATTGCAGGGGCCCAAATAGCTGCAACATACATCGCGTTTCTACAGAATGATCTGCCAACGTTGCTCGAAAATGTCTCACTGGAAACGCGTCGACGTATGTGGTATCAGCATGATGGTGCACCTGCACATTCCTCAATTAACACTAGGCTGACCATTGACAGGATGTTCGACGGGCGTTTCATAGGACGTGGAGGACGCATAAATTGGCCAGCCCGTTCTCCTGATCTTACACCTCTGGACTTCCTTCTGTGGGGTACGTTAAAGGAGAATGTGTACCGTGATGTGCCTACAACCCCAGAGGATATGAAACAACGTATTGTGGCAGCCTGCGGCGACATTACACCAGATGTACTGCGGCGTGTACGACATTCATTACGCCAGAGATTGCAATTGTGTGCAGCAAATGATGGCCACCACATTGAACATCTATTGGCGTGAGATGTCGGGACACACTCTATTCCACTCCGTAATTGAAAACGGGAACGACGTGTGTACGTGTACCTCACCCCTCATGGTAATGTACATGTGCGTCAGTAAAAAAGACCAATAAAAAGGTGTTAGCATGTGGACGTAATGTGCTGTTCCAGTCTCTTCTGTACCTAAGGTCCATCACCGTTCCCTTTGGATCCCTACGTAATTCGGTGCTCTCCGATACACACGATGGAACAGCGGAGGAGTGGTACTCAAGCGTCAACTTTAGGTTACAATATCTCCGGATGTAATTAACATTTCACAATGCAACAAACGGCACTGAACGTATTTGTTTATATTTTCAGATGTGCTAACAAAACTAACGTGGTTCCATTTATAAAAACGTAGGTTTGTGTTAAAAAACATACTTCCGTGCATTTTTGTATGGTTTATATTAAACAATTACACTAGCCCCTCTCCTCACGTTCGGTCTGTGGGATCGGTTCGTCAGTATTTGATGTGGTTTACGAAATATATCCAGCGGTAATGTTAGGTGACTCACCCTGTATATATATATATATATATATATATATATATATATATATCAGTTCATGACATCCAGTCTTACAAATTTCCTTTTTCTGGCGGACACACCTACAGATCGTCTGCTCTCAAAACTCTGCCATCTCTCTTCCCACATCCACCATTGCTGGTGGCTCACCTCCAACTGCACAACGCTACGTGCTGTTCACATCCAACTGCCCAACACTACAATAGCAAATATCCCAACAATGCAAACCAGCCACATACTGCAAACAGCACAGTCAGTGATTTTCATGAACAACAGTTTTCAGTTCTTTTATGGCTGCTTCGTGATTCTATAATGCATTTTCATGACGAGAAAAAATTGTTTGAAAATGCTCACAAATTTGTGTTTTTACGTCATTACAGACTTTTTGACATTTCTATTCGATTTTAAGTAACTCAGCAGTTAAGGCATCACGTGTTTTTTCAAGCGTGGTGTCTAACTTTTGAAGTTTTTGTTCCATTGTGTCTAACTTTTGAAGATTTTGTTCCATTGTGTCTAACTTTTGAAGCTGTTGTCCCATTTGTTGCATTAATTGTAATAATAATGTATTAGTGTCTGGAATCTGTTGCTCTATGCTTTTCGGCTGTGCATTTGCACTGGGAACATGCGCATTTTGAAAAGCACAAAATGTGTCTTAACTTATTTGAGAAAACAGTGAGGACGCAAAACCTGAATCTACAGTATTTGCAAGATTGTGTCCTGTCATTTTGGATTCCTGAGACGAGCTTTAGCCGACCGATCGATCGATAATGCTTCCCTGTTCACTAATTGTTTCACTGTCTACACCATTATTTGCCGCCCGCCCCATTTCCCTATGCACAATTACCAAATTACTACGGTGAATGTCTGTTAATTCATTACACGGTGGTGCTGACAAGCTACGCTCGTTGTCACTATCATTTCTCAATTTGCTTTGGAGCCTAGTGTTACGTTTTTCACACGCCATAATTGTCATCTATTTCACACGATAACAAGAAAAGCACAACTTAAAGAGCAAAAACAAGAAAACACATTAACATAGCACTCAAAACAATATCTAGTTAATTGCAAGCACAGCTGCGAAATGCCTGGTGCCAATCTACATGCATGCCACAACTGTTTTACTGTACAACAATGAAAAACTACAACTCCAAAGGAAATTTTCTCTACAATTACATGCTAGCAATAAACAATACCTACACTAATTACACAAACTACAAGAAAAATCAGAAGATTCCAGTGAGGCATCCTGGCAGGGTCGCCATTTGAAATGTCCCCTTAGAAAAATTTATGAATTACTATGCTAGTAAACCTTTACATTATTTGTTTTTCAAACAGCTGAGCAAAACTGAACGTACTCTCTTTACTTATTCTAATCAACACTAAACTGACACACAGTATTTTTAGTGCAACGCAGTCTGACTTTCAATAATCCCTACAAAATAATGGCCCTGACTAACAATAACCTATACCTTTCATGAATCACTTACCTCACAAAAATCTTCGTTACTCGAACTACTGGAATACAGCAAGCGCCAATACTGCCAGCTAAATAAAAGATTCTAACTACTGAAGGCACTAACTACTGATAGGCATAGTTAGCAAATGAAAGATTCTGATAGAGAACAAACAATGTATTTACCTTAATAGTGTTCAAAAGCATGATATATATAGCAGTTCATGACATCGAGTCTTACAAATTTCCTTTTACTGACGGACACACGTCCAGATCGTCCGTTCTCAAAACTCTGCCATCTCTCTTCCCACATCCACCACTGCTGGCTGCTCACCGCCAACTGTAAAACACTACGCACTGTTCACATCCAACTGCCCAACACTACAATTGCGAATATTCCAGCAATGCAAATCAGCCACAGACTGAACACAGCACAGTCGCGATTTTCATACAGAGTGCTACCAACATAAAAAGCTAAACAGCCTGCTTACAATCTATGTGGTGAAAACAAATGTTTCTATTATACAAAGGATGGATAAAATTGGCTTGAGTAAGCAAGCACACACATCAAAAAACATGTTGTATCACCATGGCTCCGAGAGTTCCGGGACCTGTACAGAAAATTGGAATAGAGATCAACATAAACATCATTTCCGCCCTATTTATTGCTCTTGACAATCACACATTGCACGTTGTACCACCATACGGCTAGTCCTTCACAGGTGGTGATCCAGATTGTTGTACACATGGGTACCTCTAATACCCAGTAGCACATCCTCTTGCATTGATGCATCCTTGTATTTGTCATAGGATACTATTCACAAGTTCATCAAGGTACTCTTGGTCCAGATTATCCCACTCCTCAATGGCGATTCGGAGTAGGTTCCTCAGAGTGGTTGGTGGGTCACGTCATCCATGAACAGCCCTTTTCAGTCTATCCCAGGAGTGTGCGATAGAGTTCCTGTCTGGAGAACATGCTGGCCACTCTAGTCGAGCGATATCATTATCCTGAAGGACGTCATTCACAAGATATGCAAGATGGGAGTGCGAATTGTCGTCCATGAAGACGAAGGCCTCGCCAATATGCTACCCATATGGTTGCACTATCGGTCGGAGACTGGAATTCACGTATCGTACAGCCGTTACGGCGCCTTCCAAGTCCACCAGCGGCGTACCTCGGTCCCACATAATGCCACCCCAAAACATCAGGCGAACCTCCATCTTGCTGCCCTAGCTGGACAGTGTGTCTAAGGCGTTCAGTCTGACTGGGTTGCCTCCAAATACGTCTCCGACAATTGTCAGGTTGAAGGCATATGCGACACTCATCGGTGAAGAAAATGTGATGCCAATCCTGAGCGGTACATTCGGCATGTTACTGGGGCCCATCTGTACCGCGCTGCATGGTGTCGTGGTTGTAAAGATGGACCTCGCCATGGACGTATGAAGTGAAGTTGTGCATCGTGCAGCCTATTGCGCACAGTTTGAGTCATAACACGACGTCCTGTAGCTGAACTAAAAGCATTATTCGACATGGTGGCGTTGCTGTCAGGGTTCATCCGAGCCATAATCCGTAGGTAGCGGTGATCCACTGCAGTAGTAGCCCTTGGGCGGCCTGAGCGAGGCGTGTCATCGACAAGTTCCTGTCTTCTGTATCTCATCCATGTCCTAACAACATCGCTTTGGTTCACTTCGAGACGTCTGGACACTTCCCTTGTTGAGACCCCTTCCTGACACAAAGTAACAATGCGGGCGCGATCGAATCGCGGTATCGCCGTCTAGGCATTTTAAGGAACCATTTGCACTCGAGCACAGACAATATTTAATTTAGTTAACTTAGATTATATGTATCGATTTTTTTAAGAAAGAGAATGCAAAAAAAAGCAATTAACACCGTTCTCTTGTCACAGCCAGTAGGCATCAACACACTCTCATGTCATTCTTTGTCCTAGAAGGACTTAATATTTTGTGCGGCTCCACAGTTAGCCATATTGATGTTTATTAGCAGAAAAGAGGCACAGAATTAATAAGTCGCTCTCATTTGTGAATGATCTGCAATTATTTCCCTATAATTTTACGTAAGTGTCAGTTATATCGTAATGTATATGTTAAAATGAATTTATGTTTTATTTAATCGTATGCTTTTCTTTGTTTTAGTAATTTTAGTCGCTCCATTTTCATGATTGAAGCTCAGGTCAGATATTAGACTTTGTCTACAAAAAATATATAATGAGTCCTGGCTACATTCCGTACATCTTCGGACGTGCGAAGCTCGATAAATTCACGGCGTAAATTTTAATGTCTCAATTACTTATCCAAAACAAAATAACAAACAATTATTATTTTTATTATTATTATTATTATCATTATTATGATTACATATTATTATTATTTTATTTTTATTTGCTAAACTGGCGACCGTGACAGGACATTGTCTGTGCTCGAGTGCAAATGGTTGCTTAAACTGCCCCCCAAATTTCGAAGGCAAAGGTGTACCACCTGCAGCTGAGCAATTTGTTGACGTATTTTCTTTATTTATCATGTGATGAATCATAAGTTGTTACGTATCATGTTTCACAGATTCAACATACATATAATATCATAAATGTCATACATCTATACAAATACATAAATAATATTTACATACAAGATAAATGAAAGTGAAATGAAAAAATAATAATATTTGATTCTGAGCGGTATTGAACCCGGGTCCTCCGGTACCAAAATGCAGTGCACTGGCTCAGTGCTATCACTGCTCTCATTTTTCTATAACAGTTCTACATAGACTATAACAAAGTTCACAGTTCGTATTCACTTGTGCTATTACTTTGTAAAAAATTGTTGGGCATATAGTCCGTTGTTCTCTTTCACTTCAAAATGTTATTACACATGTTCATTCAATAAATAAAATTAATTAATGGTTTTGTGCATATTCAGAGATATGTGAACATATTCTCTTTAGAAT
Organism: Schistocerca cancellata; assembly: GCF_023864275.1. NCBI lineage: Eukaryota > Metazoa > Arthropoda > Insecta > Orthoptera > Acrididae > Schistocerca > Schistocerca cancellata. Next base: position 174,386,036 of record NC_064631.1, read on the forward strand.
GTCACTTGTTAGTGAAGGTTTATACCATGGAGGTAAGAATAAGGGGAGATGGCGCTACGTATCCCAGCCATACTACGTTTTGAAGCCATGGGGGCGTGGCTCGCTGCCATGACACTCTGACCAAAACATTGCCAGTGTGCTATAGCGCTGCGTGTATTACAGTCGCTAATTGCACCATATACGCATGTAACGTTATCAGATTGGTTGTTTCAAAGTTTTTGTTTAAAATAAAATCTCTTAAAGGGGAAATTCCGCGTTTCTTCTGATTAAAAATAGTTTTTAATGTAATATTACGAATAGCTAGTCTTCAATGTAAACGATACAATTTTGTTAATTCAGTAATAAACGTGTATCACAAACTAAATAATAGTAACTGAAAACTAAGTCAGCTATACCCTCCCTCCAAAGCCCCATAAATACATTTTGTTTGTAATATGTACTGGAACATTTCAGTTACGTTACACTACTGGGAAACACTGTTCATTACCACCAATATTTACTGAAATACGGTACATAGAATGGCAAATCTACACAGTGTCCTGTTTAGGCCTATACTTTACGCCAGTTAATGTAGTGTTAGCTTTTAATTTGGTACATGATGAAGACAAAGTGAGTTACTCAACACTTCTATTATCGACGATACGTACGTATTATACTGAAACGTGAACTTGAAAACTAAGAATTTAATTCTTTGAATTAACATACCTTTTGCAAATGTTTTGGGTGTGTAGGGAAAACTGATGGTACAGCATTTTCACGCAGCCTTACTGTTGAAAGGGAAGTTCGGTCTATGTCCTCTTCTCGAAAATGCTGAGAACATATAGTGCTCCATTTAGACGCACGACAATTCTTCCTCCTCACGGCATTCTCCCACAGAGCTTTCCGACTTTCATTTTTAGGAAATCTAAAATCATACAGGAAGAAAATACGCTATAGTACAAGTACAGATGTAGCACACGTTCGTTCACAATGAAGTTGTAAAATCACACTTAACGAGACAACTTACACATGAAATGTTATTCCCTTCGATTTCGCATCATAAATAGAACGATTCGTACATCCGAACACCACACAAGTCACCATAATAGCGCAAAATCCTTCCAAAAGCAAGCGACAAGCCTATGCACACAAGCTTACAGCAGCAATGTTTTGGTCGGATTGAGATGGCTACCCTCGGCTTCACATAGGTTCGCAGCTGTGACGTCACGGCGTCTCCATCTATTCTTACCTCCATGGTTTATACTGTGCTAAAGTCTTTGCACTTTAAAATAAATGTCGCGTGTCACATGTTTTGTTTACATTGAGACGAAAGTTCTTGAAGAAACAAGTTGGAGATCAAGAATCTCGCAATGAAGCGTGCTTTGGAAGACGTAGTTAAAATGTGGTTTCGTCATGGTAGGAATTCATGGTGTCAGTGGTTCCATACTGACCAGTCCGTGTTACATCTACTCAATAACCTCCATATTTCGTCTTCCAAAAGGCGTATGTCGTCTCCTGGATATTGTGTCGTCGTTTCGTCGAAAAGTGTGCCGTGGTTTTGCGACTCACGTCACCTATAGTGTCCCATCATGAGCGCAGTGAACCGTTTTTTTTAAACATTTGCACACAACTTGTTCATACATTGTTCGTTGCAAAACAAAATGTTCTTTCACAACAGAGAGCACAAAACATAACAAATATCACTTCACTTTGAGTACAGTTTTCTGTTACATGTTTACATAGATATAAAAAATTTTCTGTGGGACATGTACCTATACATTTAGGTTACATTGTTTGCTTAGACATATACATATTTTACATTTTTCAATTGCATTAAACTATATATTTACAAATACATATGGGTCAGACATAGAAAAAAATATGTTATAGATTCATTGTATTGTGATACATTAAGAAATTCCATTTCCTTTTATAGGGCTCTTCCCCCTTTTTTTTGTTTTGAATAAAGTTTTCCTTTTTAAGTATATTTTCCGTTACATCAGTACTACACAATAAGTGTTCTTCCTCATTAAATGTTTCCTGCAACATAAACTTTCATAGTAGGTTAGAAAAGGTCTTTGAGATGATCTGTCCTGAAAAGTCATGATTACAATGAAATGGTACAGTATCGCCCGACATTGAAAATAGGTACAACATACTTCATTATTCTTGTCAGAACAACATATTTTTTCTAATAATAACTCAATTTCAATTAATACAGTGAAGCCAGATACCAGTGTGGGAAAGAATGACAATTTATTTATTTAATTGATCACATGTGCACTCCCACAAAAAAAAACCCTACATCCAGTTTGGTGAAATCTATGAAATGAATGAATGTATGGTCGTCTGCTAACCGCAGATAGTGAATGTGAATATATGATCATCTTTGAGACGATCCTTTGGCCACCTTTGGTGGAACCAAAGAGATGAAACTTACCGGAGCTTTGAGCGCCTGAAATGTGGCTGACCAATACGGTAGCAAGGTGCTCCCCCACTTCGGTAGAGGTGCGAGAGGACCTGGAGAACGGCCATGTTTCAGCACTCTGCCGCTGGATCTTGTGCTGTTAAGACCTGTCTTAGTTGTGCTCCGTAAAGACATAAGAGTGGAGACATGGTATGCATGTGGAATATTTAAGAGTAGTTTGAAATAATAATTTCTCTATTTCAGGAACTTTTGTGGGGAGAATTAAATGTGAGGCAGGTAATATTAATGGGATCATAGTAATCTTCGGAAGTGACCAACGGCCACAATGAAACTACGTGTAGCAATAAGTTGAAATACTTCTGTGTGCTTAAGTTAAGCTGAATTACTAGCGTGTGTACTATAAGTTGAAATATTTAAGAAATAGCGTGTGCAGGACTTGAAATTAGAGGCGAGTACTTCCACATGGTGAGTACTGTGTGAGTCTCAATCTGTGTATGAGACAAAGGATAAAGAGAAGTACTCGTCCATGGTATCAGTTGAGGACTCGTGTGTGTGATGAATATGTTCTTAATATTACTTTGCAAGATATGTTTCCGTGTGACGCTTGATTCAAACTATGAGAGAGAAACAAGGTGAGTCAGCCGTCTATCCAGCAACGCCACTTGGCTTGCATTGCACAGGAAGACGTGTATATATCTCCAGAGTTCATGGTACGAAAGTAGAATTACGAAGTGGGGCAATGTCGTGTGAAACTGGGATAAATATTAATTGAAGTGGGAAAGCTGAAAGTGATAATGTTGTGACTATTCCCTGTGTAGTATTTCATGTTGTAGTGTGGTGTATGCCATGTAATTTAAGTATGTGTGGTTTGCATGGGAGAGTAGCAAGGTAGTTTCAGAGGTAGTGGGTTATGCGTGTTCCTTTTGTACTGCTCGGTCTGGTGGACAGTTTCGTGATGATGGTTGTGAGAGTCGAAGTGTGAGAAATAATAAAAGATCCACCATCCTATCCAGAAAGTGCACTGTAGCGTTAAATAATTACGAGACCATAAGATAGAGAATCACCAATGTAAAGCCATGCCCACTGGGCGGAATTTCTCATGTGTCATTGTTGTACGTTATAGAATTTGTGTGTTTAGGTTATAGAATTTATCGGAATAAATAAGATAGTGAAAAGAAAAAGATTGGTGGCCTTTTCCTTCGAATTCTATGTTGTCTTGATATCCAGAATATATAATGTGTGCGCCACTCATATTCAGTGCGATGGCCACGTGTTGATAAAAGCCGTTAAAAAGAAAAAGAAAATGTGGTATTGCCAGTGCGTAGTGAACAGTCAGAGTTCTGTAAATTACTGATAGTCAGATGTGCGTTTCCGTTGCGCGTTATTCATACAGGAGGATAATTTGTAACTTTATTGTGAGTACTAGAGTTCATGTTACTCGACAGATAAGAATGAATCCACTCGCTTGGCAGACCACTCATCTTGCAGGCCTGACTGCTTGATGCCACAGTATGAGCAAGGCAGGTGGGTGCCTCTCAACAATAAGACACGACACGTCACATCCACAATCAATTCCAAATTAGCACATGCACAAAGTATCATTTACAAATAAAATAAAGTATATAGCCTAGCTCAATTAATCTCATATGTCATTTCCTGTAGAGTATTTTTTGTGCATGTTGTGTTCATGTGGATTGTGGTGTGAGTGTGAATAGCAAGTCAAGTGTCTAGCATGCCAATTAATATCAGGTTCAGGGCAGAAATTGTCTCCAGTCATTTAGTCTGTCAGCTTGTCTGCAGGGTATTAATGAATATAATCAGTAACTGTGCTTTGCATGAAAATTGTTAGTTCTTCCTGTGTCTTATCTTCTTGCCGCTGCTGTTGTTGCTGGTGCTGTAAAATGTAGATACATAAGATTATAGCTTATATCTTCTTCTTCTTCCAGCTTGAAGTACCAGATGTGACTTACCTTGTTGTTGTATCAGTATACTCTGCTAATGGCTAAAAGTATTCAAATCTTTGTGAGGGTACAAACCTAAAATTCTCTTATTCTTGGGGTTTTGTAGCAGATATGCTCCAGGGTGTGGTATATCAATGATTGTGTAAGGACCTTCATATAATGGACGCCACTTGACATTACGTTTTAGAGGTGATGACGATTTGTAGTGGGTCTTAAGTAAAACTTGCATGCCTATTGTAAAGTTTTGCCTTCTTTTCAAATTAGCACCATAGTTCTTATTTCTAATGTCAGCTTGTTCAGTAATTGCAATGAGTACTTCCCTTACATTTTCCTCATATGAAGGTTTGGTGTCAGAAAATTTTGGTAGTGGGTTGCTCCATTCATTAGTTTCCTTTGTGTCAAACATGATTTCTCTGGGAGTATAGGGTGTGTTGTATATATTTAAATTGTTGTGTATTTCCTCAAAAAGTGCTAGGTAATGTATCCAGTTTGTGTGCTGTGTTGAGGTATAAGTTCTCATGAATCTATTTAATTCTCTAAAAATTCACTCACAAGGGTTGGCTGATGCATGAAACTTTGAAATAAAGATACTCTTAATGTTATTGTCCTTTAGAAATTTTCTCCAGATGAATCCTGCATAATACGTGGCATTATCTGATAGAATGGCTTTAGGTTTTCCACAGTATGGCATGTAATCATTTCTGAATCTGCTGATGATGGTGTTTGCTGTGGGTGACTTAATGGCAAAAAGTTTGATGTGCTTAGAAAATATGTCATAAAATGCTAGAATGTATTTACAACCACCGATACTAGTTGGATGAGGTCAGCTAACATCTGTACAAAGTATCTCTCTAGGTCCAGTGGATAAGATAGAGTGCAAATTTGTTTTGGTGGATTGATTTTGTGGCTTGGATTTTTGACATATGAGACATTTGCTGATAACATCATGTATTTTTCTTCTCATGTTTGGAAAATAGCAATACATTTCTAACTTGTTTAGACATTTCTTTGTTCTGTAGTGTCCCCAAACTGTGTGAGTGTGTGCAATGAGTTTGTGCGCAGAATCCTTGTGGTATGCAAACGCACCAGTTAGTAGCATTTGTGTGTCTTTTGTAGAAAAGTATGTTGTTGTGTAACATGTATCTGTCTTGCAAAGTGTCATTGTGTTGTTGTACTATGATTTGTTTTATTTTGTACCAGTGTGGATCTGAATCTTGTAGTGTTGCCATGTTCTTGCATAGGTCTTTGTAGTATTGTGTAAACTGTTTGTCTTGGATGAGTAGTATTCTAGTCTGTATTGTTATGGTGTAATCCTTGTGGTAGTCTTGAAAGTGTGTCAGCTATTATGTAGTCTTTTCCCTTGATGTGCTTGATTTCAAAAGAGTAATTCTGTAATGCAAGTGCCCATCGTGTAAGTCTAGGATGAATGAGTTTACATGACAAAAGGAAGGTAAGTGCTTGATGGTCAGTGAATATAATGGTGTGTCTTCCATACAGATGATAATTAAACTTTTTAAATGCCCATATAATAGATAATGTTTCCAATTCTGCGGTGGAGTAAGATCTTTCATATTCCGTTAAAGTCCGACTGGCATTACCAAATGGTAATACACAAAATTGATAAGTTCTGCCACCAAACATAAAGGCTGTATATTTTCTGGATTCTTTGCTTATTGGCACCTGCCAAAACGAATTTTTAAGGTCTATTGTAGAGAAATATTTTGCATCCAAGAATTTCTGAAGTTGTTCGTCAAGATTTTCTGGTTGTGTCCTCACAGGTAAGATAATTTGGTTGATAGCTCTTGCATCTAATACTAACCTGATACTTCCATTGTGTCTTTTCACTACATGCAAAGGGCTACTATATGGAGATGTTGATGGTTCTATAATATTCCATGTAATCATTTTCTTTAGTTCTTCCCAAACTGCAGGTCGCAGAGCTAGAGGTACATTGTATGACTTGTGGTTATAGATTTGGTGAGGCTTGACTTCAATCGTATACATATATGTGTTGATCCTACCTGGCTTACTAGTGAAAACATCCTTATTCTTAAGTAAAATAAGTTTAAGCTGGGATCTCTCCTCTTCATTAATAGCATCATATTCTGATAACTTAGAATTAATTTGTGTAAGTACATCATTCACTACCTCACCGTGTGATACAGGTTGTTGTGTGGAATCTATGTCAGTCTCATGTATAATCTGTATCTTGTAGCCAGAACAGTGCTTGTTATGGTCTACTAGTCGAGTGTCCAAGTTCAAAACTATGTCTCTGCCTTCATGGCCGGCCGTGGTGGTCTAGCGGTTCTGGCGCTGCAGTCCGGAACCGCGGGACTGCTACGGTCGCAGGTTCGAATCCTGCCTCGGGCATGGGTGTGTGTGATGTCCTTAGGTTAGTTAGGTTTAAGTAGTTCTAAGTTCTAGGTGACTTATGACCTAAGATGTTGAGTCCCATAGTGCTCAGAGCCATTTGAACCATTTGAACCTTCATACTTATAATAACAAATGCCTTTGGAGAAGTCTATAGTACAGTCCTTCTCGCAAAGAAAATCAATACCCAATATATAATTGGCAGCAAGGCTTTGGACAACTAGGAAAGGCCATTGTACGATTCCATTTCCCATATTAACAGTCACAAATACCTGCTTATTAACTCTACTTGACTTATTACCTAATGCACTTAATATTAAACAGTTTTGAACTGGGAACTCTGGTATCTTAGAAGTTTTCTTCATCATAGTATAAAAATTGTGAGAAATCACACTGACAGCAGCTCCTGTATCAATAATTATGTTAGTAGGTATACCTCCTACAATGCCTAAGGTGGAAGACAGTACAAATCTTTTCTTTACATTGTGACATTGTGTGTTGTCATTTATCAGATCATCAGCTAAGTTTCCACTTTCATTATATCTTAAGAATAGTGTAGGCAACTCTTGTTGTGTAAATGTTAATTTTTCTAGTTTCACAGTTTCAGTAGCAAGTGTATATTCAAACATAATTTCTAAATTGAAGTTGCCCCCCAAATGTTCCTCAGTCACAACCTGGGGCTCAGTAATGACTGGTTCTAGTTTACCTGGTTTGTCTGGTCATTGGCAAGTGTAGTTGTAGTTTCATTAGCTACCTCAAAAATATTTGCATTAGGATATTGTCTTTGCCAATCGCCTGTCTGTTTTCGGCTTGCTGAAATCACTTGTTGGTTTGTGTTGCTTGTTTGTGCAAAATTCCCTTGTGGCATCTGAATATGATTTTGTGGTGGCAGTTGCTGTGTTTGTCACTGTCTCACATAATACTGGTTGTTGTTCTGGTTAAAGTGCGGTGTAGGTGTTCCATTTCTTGTGTAATCTGTGTTGTTGTTTCTTTGCCAGTGTTTCTGTTGGGCTTTGTGTCCGTTGTTGTTTCCATTATTCCTTCTTGAATTAAAATTGTCGTTTCTTCGTTTTTTGTACGGGTTGTCTCCTTGTGTATAGTTACAGTTGTTGTTTGTATGCAGCTCTGAGTTTTGGTGATTGTTTTGCATGTTTACTGTGTGTTGTGAATTTTGCTGCATGTTTGGTAATGTAGCAATGTAGACATGTTGTTTCCTACTGCGTGAGTTGTGTGTTGGTTCTTGTTCTTCATACAGTAAATCAACAGCATCTAACTTTTCCAAAAAATATTCAGGATCATCGTCCGGTAAGTACAGTAATTTCTTTTATTATTATTATTTTGAGCTTTTCCTCATTACAGAGGCTTATCTCCAACATAATAATTTACTTGGAAATTACAATACAAACAATAAAAGTTCTTAAACTATACTCTCAAAATATTTCTCCAGGTGTTTCGATCTTGCGTGTCTACATCTACATCTACATTTATACTCCGCAAGCCACCCAACGGTGTGTGGCGGAGGGCACTTTACGTGCCACTGTCATTATCTCCCTTTCCTGTTCCAGTCGCGTATGGTTCGCGGGAAGAACGACTGTCTGAAAGCCTCTGTGCGCGCTCTAATCTCTCTAATTTTACATTCGTGATCTCCTCGGGAGGTATAAGTAGGGGGAAGCAATATATTCGATACCTCATCCAGAAACGCACCCTCTCGAAACCTGGCGAGCAAGCTACACCGCGATGCAGAGCGCCTCTCTTGCAGAGTCTGCCACTTGAGTTTGTTAAACATCTCCGTAACGCTATCACGGTTACCAAATAACCCTGTGACGAAACGCGCCGCTCTTCTTTGGATCTTCTCTATCTCCTCCGTCAACCCGATCTGGTACGGATCCCACACTGATGAGCAATACTCAAGTATAGGTCGAACGAGTGTTTTGTAAGCCACCTCCTTTGTTGATGGACTACATTTTCTAAGGACTCTCCCAATGAATCTCAACCTCGTACCCGCCTTACCAACAATTAATTTTATATGATCATTCCACTTCAAATCGTTCCGCACGCATACTCCCAGATATTTTACAGAAGTAACTGCTACCAGTGTTTGTTCCGCTATCATATAATCATACAATAAAGGATCCTTCTTTCTATGTATTCGCAATACATTACATTTGTCTATGTTAAGGGTCAGTTGCCACTCCCTGCACCAAGTGCCTATCCGCTGCAGATCTTCCTGCATTTCGCTACAATTTTCTAATGCTGCAACTTCTCTGTATACTACAGCATCATCCGCGAAAAGCCGCATGGAACTTCCGACACTATCTACTAGGTCATTTATATATATTGTGAAAAGCAATGGTCCCATAACACTCCCCTGTGGCACGCCAGAGGTTACTTTAACGTCTGTAGATGTCTCTCCATTGAGAACAACATGCTGTGTTCTGTTTGCTAAAAACTCTTCAATCCAGCCACACAGCTGGTCTGATATTCCGTAGGCTCTTACTTTGTTTATCAGACGACAGTGCGGAACTGTATCGAACGCCTTCCGGAAGTCAAGGAAAATGGCATCTACCTGGGAGCCTGTATCTAATATTTTCTGGGTTTCATGAACAAATAATGCGAGTTGGGTTTCACACGATCGCTGTTTCCGGAATCCATGTTGATTCCTACATAGTAGATTCTGAGTTTCCAAAAACGACATGATACTCGAGCAAAAGACATGTTCTAAAATTCTACAACAGATCGACGTCAGAGAGATAGGTCTATAGTTTTGCGCATCTGCTCGACGACCCTTCTTGAAGACTGGGACTACCTGTGCTCTTTTCCAATCATTTGGAACCTTCTGTTCCTCTAGAGACTTGCGGTACACGGCTGTTAGAAGGGGGGCAAGTTCTTTCGCGTACTCTGTGTAGAATCGAATTGGTATCCCGTCAGGTCCAGTGGACTTTCCTCTGTTGAGTGATTCCAGTTGCTTTTGTATTCCTCTTCCTCTGCGCCCATTCTCCTCATTGTGTGCTGTACATTTTGGAGCCAGGTGGTCACAGGTCATCCTCTTCTTCTTCTCGCCTCCGGTTCCCACTCCAGTATCAATTTTGGCATTCTGGCTTCCTCCATTCGTCGTACATGCCCATACCACTGTAATTTCTTCCTATCCATTACGTCATATATTCTTTCTTTTATTTCCATTCTCCTTATTACTTCGGTGTTCCTTATCTTTTCTTCCCTGGAGATTCTTGCCGATCTTCTCCAAAAGTCCATCTCTAGAGCTTGTAATTTTTTAATGTGCTTCATGTTAATTGTCCAGGTCTCCATTCCATACAGAACCACACTCTCTAATATGGATTTGTATATTAATTTTTTTTAGTTCTGCTCATTACATTCCTGCTCCATAAGACTGAGTTAAGCATCCCAATGACCCTCTGTCCGCTACTAATTCTTTTATTGATTTCTGACTCTGATTTTCCCTCGATTTCTAAAATGGATCCCAAATAACAGAAAGCTCATCTGAATCATTAGTCAAGTATTCTGTTTTTTGGTAATTAATCTTCAAACCCCAAGTTTTGTATGCTACTGCTAGTTGTTTGCACATATAGTTAGCAACCTCCCCATCTTGTGCTATGACTACTTGATCATCAGCAAATAATAAATGATGTAGGTAAACTCCATCTCTTATTTCTGATCCCATACTATTACATTTATGAGACCATGTTCTAAGGCTAATATCTATATAGATTTTAAATAATGATGGTGACATGGGACAGCCCTGTAAAAGGCCTTTGCTTGTTCTAAATTTCTGTAAAAGTTTATTACCAACTTTCACTTAGCAAATGTTATCTTTATACATCTGTTGTATTATTTTAATCAAGGAAGGGTTTATGTTTGCCATGTGTAGTGCTCTCCAAAGTAATTTTCTTGGAACAGTATCATACGCCTTTTCTAGATCAATGAAAATTAATCCTATACTTTTTGATTTTTCCCTATGTTTCTCCAAAATCTGTCGTAATGTGAAAATATGGTCTACACATGATCTCCCAGCCGTGAATCCACATTGTTCTTCTTGGGTTCTAAAATTTTTTTCCAATTTGTTTTTAATTACATTCGCAAAAATTCTCATTAATGTGTTTGTAACACAAATTCCTCGATAGTTTGAACAAATTTTGCGATCCCTTTTCTTAAATATTGTATTAATGTAACCTAGCTTCATCTTGTTGGGTATTGAATCTCCATGTATCATTTTGTTGAAGAGCTGTGTTATCAGTTTCACAATTTTGTCACCACCATATTTCAGACACTCCAGATTGATATAGCATGGTCCCGGAGATTTACCATTCTTTCCTGTTCTCAACGCCTGAAGTACTTCACTTTCTAAAATATGGATCTCATCATCTTCATGTCCTTTATCTTCCCCTGTTCCTTCTTCTAGATATTCTTCTCTGTCCTCATTTAATAATTTTCGGAAATACTCTTCCCACTCCTTTTGTGTTATCAGTTGGAGATTAGTTTTGCTTTTTGTATCCTGTCGAAGCCCTTTCAATACTGACCATGCTTCTTTTGCTCTCCCAAATCCTAATTTGCTATTCACCTTGGCACATGTTCTTTCCCATGCTTCATTTTTTGCCATCCTTATTTTTTTCATCACTTCATTCTTCTTTTCCTTGTATATTGACCTTGTTTCTTCTGATTTATCATTCAACCACTGAAGGAACGCATTTCGTTTTTCTCTAACGAGGACCTCTAGTTCCTCTGACCACCACTCTGCTGCACAGTTGTGGTTGCTCTCTTTTTTACCCCACACCTCTGTTGCTATGATTTTCACATTAGCTTTTATATAGTCATATATTTCCTCTGTACTTCCTTCAAATGATTCAACCAGTTTCCTTTCCATCCTGGCCGCAAAGAGTGTTCTGATACTTTCGTCTTGTAGGCTGTCAATATTAAAAGGTAAATTTTCATCTTTCTCAGTCTGGTTCGTTTTATTTATGTTACTTGTATCACTCCTTGCATTCTTCCATGGCCAGAAAGACTTCATTTTAACTAGATAGTGGTCTGATCCACACTGGGCTCCTCTATAAGATCTGACGTCTACTGCCTTGAAACTACTTGTTTGCCTAATGATAATATATTATAGAACGAAGTTCTTTGGTGTTCTGTTGCCAAGTATATTTATGAATGTCCTTATGTTTGAAAAATGTGTTGGTAATTTTTAGATCAAATTGTTCACAAACTGCAATAAATCGTTCCCCATTGTCATTATATTCGTCCTCTCCATGTTTTCCTACTATTCTACAAGATTCTCTAATTCCTACCCTTCCATTCAGATCTCCCATGATAATCAGTTCCTTTCTTCTTGGGATTTTGTTCAATAGTCTCCCTGAGGGTGTCCCAAAATGTATCTTTCTCCTTATCTTTTGTGTCGTTCGTGGGTGCATATACGCCAATAATCACAACTTCCCTAGCAAATAATGTCATTTCAACAGTTATAATACGTTGATTGATGAATGTCCAATTTCTCTTTAATATTAAAAGGAAGTCTTGCTCTCAGTGATCGGATCACATATTTTGGTTTCACTGGTTCATTAAGGAAGTGTATCATGTTTAAGTACTTCTCGAAATATCTGCGCAGGTTGCCGTTTTTAGGATTGAAGTGTTCGGTTCAGTGACTTGTTTGCGGATACGTTCCTTCACAGTGGGTGGCCAAAACTTATTCAAGAAGGTGCGTTCAAACTGCTCGTATGTTACACATCTGTCGCTTTCATGGTAAGCCCAGACAGCAGCGTCCCCTTGAATGTAATCCACAACGTACGCAATGCGTTTGTGGTCGCTCCACGAACGTGGGAATGCGTTCCTAAAAGCTTTTAAGAAGATGACAGGGTGTACAGCGTTTTTGCCTGGTATAAAAGGTTGGAATTTACGGTGCTTGAATAGACTTTCTTCTTCTTTGTTAGGTGTTCGTCTGTCTCTTTCCGTGTAATCATTGAATTCTTCCGTGTGTGTACATGGTTCTTCATCAAAAGGATAATTGTATTGTACTTCAGGTGATGGGTATCTGTTGCTATGCGCGTCAGTGTATTGTGTATTTGAGTGTTGAAATTCGTGTGTGTACATGTCTTCATTTCCGAATCGAGATTTTCTTCTGTGTGTGTTAAAATGTGTTGTGGGTGTACTATTCTGTTGTGCTTGGCATTGAGTTGTCTTTGTTTGCATATCGTCATCGATTACTTGCCTATTTTTCATGTATTCCACTACAGAATCGTGCACAATATGTGGCAATTTGTTTTGTATACATTCTTCAAAAATTTGGTCTTTGTGTGCTGTCCATTCTTTAAATTGTGAATTAATGCGAGAGAAATGGGGTTCAGCCTCTCTCTGTATTGTTGTGTGAATCTGTTTGTGAATGTCAGCTACGTTTGTTTCTATTGTATTCAGCTTTAAATTGATTTCGTCAAATGCGTGCGTGTTTGATTCTAATTTGCAATTAACAGTTTCACAGGTTTTTGTCAATTCGTGGATGCGATTGGCATTGTCGCTTTGTCGTAACTCTAAATTTTCAAATTTTTCCGTAAGATCGTCAACCTGTTTGGAAAGACGTGTATTAATCTCATCTACCTTTTGAGTCAGTGTGGCGAAGTCTGACTTTATGTCATTTCTGAAAGCTGCATTGTCTGTCATTAATTGTGTGAATTTTTTCGTCATTATCTAGCTTAATATTGGATATGCCTTCCAAAATTGGATTCAGTTTAGCGGCAAAATTTTGATTGCAAAATGAACTTGCCCCCGCGGCGTCATTAGACGTGACGTGGTCTCTCAGGTTTGGTTCTGAATTGCTCCTTTCGGCGTTTGTGTGTGTGTGTAGCAGGTTATTTTGATGTGTTTGCGTGTCTGTATTAATTTCTGTGTCTCAATGTGTCTGTGTATCCATGTTTGCATTACTTGATTGTTGTTCCATTGCGTACTGGTGTCGAGTTTTTACCATATCGTGAATAAATCGTGTGCAAAAAAAAAAATTGTTTAAGCGCGTAGTGTGAAAATGTACTGCCTATGTGTGTGTTTAAATGATTGAGAATGATTGAGAGATGACTTTAAAGATCGAAAGTAGCATACGTGTTAATGGTGACTTGCCATGTTGCTTGAATCTTGTACAATGTCGGCCATATTGTGCAATGTAACTTGCGTATTGTTGGATCGGAATGTAATCGTCTGAATAATGAGATTTCGCGGAATTTGGAAAAAGTTACTGAATGGAAACTGAATATTGAATTTAATGCTGAGAAAAATAATTTTGAATGAAAAATGTGCTTGGAATCAGTTGTGGATGCGCGAGTGCTGCGTCTTACCGTACATGTCGTCTTGATGCGAAGATTGCATTTCCAGTCCAAATTGTCTCCAGATTTTATTCGCTTTCTTCCATATTCTCGTCACATGGGTTGTTGCCGGTCAGGATGTACATGAAAAAGAACAATTAGTTGTAGTACAGATACATTAATGAGTCCTGGCACATAGTCGCCAGTTTAGTAAATAAAAAATTAAAATAATAATAATAATAATATAATAATAATATATTTGTAATAATAATAATTATTGTTTGTTTGGTTGAGTAAGTAATTGAGAGATTAAAATTTACGCCGTGAATTTATCGAGCTTCGCACGTCCGAAGATGTACGGAATGTAGCCAGGGCTCATTATATATTTTTTGTAGACAAAGTCTAATATCTGACCTGAGCTTCAATCATGAAAATGGAGTGACTAAAATTACTAAAACAAAGAAAAGCTTACGATTAAATAAAACATATATTCATTTTAACATATACATTACGATATAACTGACACGTAAAATTATAGGGAAATAATTGCAGATCATTCACAAATGAGAGCGACTTATTAATTCTGCGCCTTTTTTCTGCTAATAAACATCAATATGGCTAACTGTGGAGCCGCACAAAATATTAAGTCCTTCTAGGACAACGAATGACATGAGAGTGTGCTGATGCCTACTGGGTGTGACAAGAGAGCGGTGTTAATTGCTTTTTTTTTGCATTCTCTTGTCTTAAAAAATCGATACATATAATCTAAGTTAGCTAAATTAAATATTGTCTGTGCTCGAGTGCAAATGGTTCCTTAAAGCATGGTTGAACTATAGACAACACGACCCGTGTACCTCCTTCATGGTGCAATGCCTGGAACTGATCGTCTGCCGGACCTCCCTCTGTCTGATAGGCGCTCCTCATGCATGGTTGTTTGCATCTTGGAGCGGGTTTAGTGACATCTCTGAACATTCAAAGGGACTGTGTCTGTGATACAGTATCCACAGTCAACTTCTGTCTTAAGGATTTCTGGGAACCGGGTTGATGCTAATTTTTATTATGTGTGTATTATTTAATTAATGAAAGGCAGATCTGTGGTTTCACAGCAGCTCACTTTATTATAAAAACGGTGTATATTAATGCATAACTGGCAGTTGGTGTGATCAGATACTAATACTACGAATTTCACTGCTGTTCGAACCTTTGCCTAGTGGATTTGAGAAAGGACAAATAATGCAGCTTTTAGTAAAAAAAATTAACTACATTGTAGGGAACTTGCACGAAGTGTACCTTAAAAATTATGTATGGAATGTATTTACAATTTCGTAATATTTGAGGTGCAAGAGTAAAAATATTAGCTTTTAAATTAGTATTTAGGGCATCGCAAATAGCGTGTAACGCATCAAACAAAAACTCTGAAACTGTACTTCTCAGAACGCGGTATAGGGCTCATCACCAAATGCCAAATGTCAAAGTGTCACTTCTAATTCTACTTGAGACAGAATTGCATCTTTAATGTGAGAATAGGATTTTGTAGTGGAGCTCAAATCACGCCTCTAGGCAAGCACTCTAAATCTGTTTTGCTGAATTTATTTGAAGCTGTGCAGACATACGTCAGCGAACACCTCCAATTACTACCGTCAGCATATGTCTGACAGACAAACACAAAGTCTGGAGTAAGATACTGTGACACCTAAAGCACTGTAAAGTGCAAACACATACGTGCACCACTTTTACAAACCACTTCATGTAACAGAATAACCAGGCTTCTGATAAAAAAACGCTGGTAAGCAGTAATAATAATTTGTTGACAGGTTAGGTCGACCTATTACGACCCAGAAACATAAACTACACTATCTTTAATTACAAGATAATCCGTCCCTGTCACTTGAATAAATTATTTTTCGAGTTTATAATTGACACCTAAAATTTCTGATAAAGATTTTGCCTACTTGTGGCTTCCAATAAACCTGCGATTTCAGTCCATAGGTTCCGAAATATATCCTGATTATGATATTTTTCATTCTCGGGATGCCACTAAGTACTTCTTTGACTAAGCTTGACAGTTTGTCGCAATCCATGTTTCGTGCTGTGTCGGCCATTGTGACCGAAAAAAACAAACTGATTTGAATTTCATCGATTGTCGTCCGAAATCTGTACGTTCCGGCAATGAGATCGGCTACATTGTGGCAGCGCACGTAGTGACGTACTGATTTAAAAATGTTGGTCGTCTTCGGACGATGTCGGTCGTCGTCGGAATCCACCGGTATCGGTGCCACCGAGACCGCCGAGACATGAAGAAAACGTGCGACGCGTCCATGCCGCTGCCTTGGCTCACTGACAAGCGGAGGCCACAACGTTTGGAACACGGATTTATTGAAAACTTCGTACACTCGTAGTACTCCATGAGTAGCGCGTACTTCTCAAGCGTTATTGAGAAAATCGCAAGATAATTTCGGTCGTCAAATATATCTATGTGTGCATGGCCAATTTTACCATGAAGCTGCTGCAGCTGAGTGGTGGCGGCATGGTAGCTCAGCGTTTTCGGTCAGAGGTTTAGGTGCCCTCTGTAATAAAAAAAACTGAGTTAATCGATCAACAACGAACTTAAATGGATGTCTTACGATGTCCGCCGCGAGCAGTTGCAACGAACAAAAGCGAACAAAATGAGATAAAAAAAAGTCAGAACGTGAGCTACCGTTTCTAATAATAATACTGAGCGAACAGATCAGCGAACAAACTGAACGAGTGTCGTCGGACATCCGCACTAAACAAATTCAATGAACAATATAAAACAAAATTTTTTTAAAAAAAAAAGGTGGTTGGCGTTCAAGCCGCTGGATCAAGATCCTTTCGCCAGTTTTTTTTTTATTTTCAACAGTCATTTTCTTTACTATTTATATTACAAATGGCTCTGAGCACTATGGGACTTAACATCTTAGGTCATCAGTCCCCTAGAACTTAGAACTACTTAAACCTAACTAACATAAGGACATCACACAACACCCAGCCATCACGAGGCAGAGAAAATCCCTGACCCCGCCGGGAATCGAACCCGGGAACCCGGGCGTGGGAAGCGAGAACGCTACCGCACGACCACGAGCTTATATTGCAAATGATGTAGTGGGGAAAGTACGTGTAATCGGATGAACTTTTATTAAATTTACAATGTTATTTGCACTCCGTCTTCAGGCCACAAGTGGCCCATCGGGACCATCAGACCGCCGTGTCATCCTCTGGTGAGGATGCAGATAGGGGGGGGCGTGTGGTCAGCTCACCGCTCTCCCGGTCGTTATGATGGTTTTCTTTGACCGGAGCCGCTACTATTCGGTCGAGTAGCTCCTCAATTGGCATCACGAGGCTGAGTGCACCCCGAAAAACGGCAACAGCACATGGCGGCTGGATGGTCACCCATCCAAGCGCCGGCCACGCCCGACAGTGCTTAACTTCGGTGATCTCACGGGAACCGGTGTATCCACTGTGGCAAAGCCGTTAATGTTATTTGGCAGTCTACTAATTTTTAACTATCACATATAATGTAATATTCATAACTATCGGCTAGTAAACGACCAAACGCATAAAGTGATATTGAAAATGTATGCTTGTCCGTGATTTGAGAGATCCCTTATATATGGTAGGAGCCCGAAACGACTTGTTACGTCCAAGTTTTGACCGGCACAGACGGCTTTCGAAAGATGTACAATTAATCGTCGATTTCGGCATTACAAGTTGCAGGATGGTGTTTTTCGTAAAAATGTGGAAAACATGAAGTTAAACGGCACCAGCTGCATTGAATAAATGCTATGTTTCCGCATACGCAAGGTCTTTTGACGTTTTCCGTGGAAAAACAAACCTCGTCAACATTTTCAAAAACCTGTCTTTCAGACGATAATTTCGAAGTAAACCATGCCGCATTTTTTCCTTGAAAATCGGCGTTGGTAATTGGTTATGCACTATCGAGTGTATTTTAATAGCGTCTTCCGAGAAGCAATTTCTCGTTCTCTTTCGATTAAATACGAAGTTTTGAAGACACGGACAAGCATACATTTTCAGTATCGCTTTATGAGTTTGGTCGTTTACTAGAAAATAGTTATGAATATCGTATTATTTGTGATAATAAAAATTAGTAGACTGCCAAATAACATTGTTAATTTAATAAAAGTTCATCCGATTACACGTATTTTTCCCATTATATAAATTGTAATATGACTAGTAAAGAAAATGACTGTGTTGAAAATAACAAAAATAAAAAAAACTGGCGAACGGAACTCGATCCAGCAATCCAGCGTCTTGAACGCCAACCACTTTCTTTTAAAAGAAAAAGAACAACACATTTTGTTCTATATTGTTCGTTGAATTTGTTCAGGGCGGACGTTCGAAGACACCCGTTCAGTTTGTTCGTTTATCCGTTCGCTCAGTTTGAAGATTAGAAAGAGTAGCTAACGCTCTGAGTTACCAGGCCGGGACCAGTAGCTGTAACAGCTTCATGGTGAAAATGGCCACGCATAGATACACAGGGTGTTACAAAAAGGTACGGCCAAACTTTCAGGAAACATTCTTCACACACAAAGAAAGAAAATGTGTTATGTGGACATGTGTCCGGAAACGCTTACTTTCCATGTTAGAGCTCATTTTATTACTTCTCTTCAAATCACATTAATCATGGAAAAGAAACACACAGCAACAGAACGTACCAGCGTGACTTCAAACACTTTGTTACAGGAAATGTTCAAAATGTCCACCGTTAGCGAGGATTCATGCATCCACCCTCCGTCGCATGGAATCCCTGATGCGTTGATGCAGCCCTGGAGAATGGCGTATTGTATCACAGCCGTCCACAATACGAGCACGAAGAGTCTCTACATTTGGTACCGGGGTTGCGTAGACAAGAGTTTTCAAATGCCCCCATAAATGAAAGTCAAGAAAGAGGGTCGAGGTCAGGAGAGCGTGGAGGCCATGGAATTGGTCCGCCTCTACCAATCCATCGGCCACCGAATCTGTTGTTGGAAGCGTACGAACACTTCGACTGAAATGTGCAGGAGCTCCATCGTGCATGAACCACATGATGTGTCGTACTTGTAAAGGCACATGTTCTAGCAGCACAGATAGAGTATCCTGTATGAAATCATGGCGGTGAATCGAGGAAGTACAGCACATACTGACGAAACTACAATGAGCTCTAACATGGAAATTAAGCGTTTCCGGACACATGTCCACATAACATCTTTTCTTTATTTGTGTGTGAGGAATGTTTCCTGAAAGTTTGGCCGTACCTTTTTGTAACACCCTGTATATTTGACGACCGAAATTATGTTGCGATTTTCTCAGTAACGGTTGAGAAGTACGCACTACTGCTTACACCTTTTGTTGTCCTCACGGAGCACTACGTGTGTACAGAGTTTACAGTAAATCCGCGTTCCAAGCGTCGCGGCCTCCCCTTGTGAGTGCAGACGCGCGCCGCGCGTCGTTGGCGCCGTTTCCCTGTCGCTGTCGCCGCCCACCACCTGCGACGCCCACTGTCGGCGCCCGTGAGCGCAGTGAGGTAGAGAGCCTGTATAGGGAGAGAGTGGCCAACCGGACGGTACGGCGGCCATTTTTCTGCCAAACTGCGGACGGGACTTTTGAATGGCCAGTAGTAGAGTACACACTCACCGAATCAAAAGCACAAGACAATATGGCGAAATCATTCGTTAAATGCCTTCCTTTACAGCTATAATATACTGATAGTAGCCTTCTACAGCACAGGAAAATTTGATACAGTGGCTGTAAAAATTAATCGTTACTTGCATTTATCTCCTTTAAAGTTCGTTTACTAGACATATTGCTATGAAAGTAACGTAAATAAAAAAATATAAGTCTATAGGTTTGTATCGGAAGTGCATAACGCTAAAGATTTAACGTACCTCTAATACGTCAGATGAATGAGTCGTGAGCAGTTTACTTGTGACATGCAAAAAGTGTGAGACGCATTAGTACTTCTTGTCACGTCTTCAAACTTTTTGCATGTCACAAGTTTACAACTGCTTACGACTTTCTACCTACAATTATTTACTACGAATAATGTTTCAGCAACAGCGACAACTGCGGAAAACGTGCTTACAACTTGCCTGCGTCAACAGTCAGGCAATAATACTGAAACCAAAATAATGCCTAGTGTTCTGATGCAATAATACGGAAACCAAAATAATGCCTAGTGTTCTGATTCGGAACGAAATAAAGTTTGACGCTATAAAGTCGAATGAGCATGATACAACAATTACAGGAACTTTCCGTTTCCAGCAAGGACTGTCAGATATTGGCTACAGAAAAGCTTGTGATGCTACCAGTATGCACGAACTGTTAAAGAAATAAGAGCTTAAAAATGCAGTAAATTGTAATAGGCCTACCTGTTTTGCGTGACTAAAAATATTTTTAAAAAACTGACACCTTAAAATCAGAGTTCTCTGAGCAAAGTGAAGACCCAAACATTTTTATAGGCGTAAGTAAATAAATATTTTGTATAATACGAGGGCTATCCACAAAGTACATTACGTTTTCGTTTGTGTCCGTTAGGGGCGGGGCTAGTGCGGCCATCTTCGTGTCATGGCATTCCGCCGCTCAGTCGGCATCCTGCCGTGCTAGTGAGAGGTTCGTCCTGTACTCCATTGAGTTTGAAATGTCAGCGTTAATTGAAAATGCCGCGAAGTGTGAAGTGCGTGCTGTAATAAGGTTTCTGACTGCAAAAAACTGTACACCGATATAAATCTATCGGCAGCTTTGTGAAGTGTATGGGGACAACATAATCACTAAAGGTGGAATGCGTCAATGGGTCATAAAATTTAAAAATGGCCGAACTAACGTTCACGACGAAGAGCGAAGTGGAAGACCCAGCATAGTGACTGCCGAACTTGTCGAAAAAGTCGATGCCGTGGTCCGTGAAAACCGTAATTTCACAATAACGGAACTCTCTATGAGTTTTCCACAAATTTCACTAAGTTTGTTGCACGAAATCATTACCGAAAAGCTTGGTTACCACAAGTTTTGTGCAAGATGGATACCAAAAATCTTGACACAGATTCACAAAAAACAGCGAATGGCTGCAGCGTTAACGTTTTTGGACGCTTACGAGAAAGATGGCGACTCATTACTGGATCGCATCGTCACTGGTGACGAAACATGGGTTAAGTATGTGAACTGCGAGACAAAATTGCAGTCAATGCAGTTGGGGCACACAAATTCCCCCCAAAAACCCAAGAAATGCATGCAGACAATGTCGTCAAGGAAGGTGATGGCGACTGTCTTCTAGGACAGAAAAGGTGTGATTTTTGTGGATTTCCTGGAAAGAGGCACTACAATAAACTCTTAAAGGTATTGCCAAACTCTGCACAACCTCAGAAGAGCAATACAAAACAAGCGCAGGGCAAAGTTGGGCTCAAAGATCTTGCTGATTCACAAACCGGGCCCACACGGCAAATGCCACTCGTGAAGTTCTCGAATCTTTTAAGTGGGAGTTGTTTCCTCATCCGCCGTACAGTCCCGACCTGGCACCGAGCGACTTCCACTTATTCCCAGCAATGAAGCAGTGGTTGGCTATGCAGCGTTTTGATGACGACGCACAGCTTCAAGAAGAGGTAACCACGTGGTTGAAGGCGCAGGCGGCCGAATTTTACGACGAAGGAATTTCCAAGCTCGTCCATCGCTATGATAAGTGCCTTAATTTAAATGGCAACTATGTAGAAAAGTAGTATTTAAGTGTGGCTTTCATCTGTATATAATAAAAAAAATTTCCAATACGTTATTTATTTTTAATTCCAAAACGTAATGTACTTTGTGGATAGCCCTCGTATATACCATTAAGAAAGTTGTACCTGGACTTTATTACAAAGAGTTACTCATTCTTTCCTGACTGGGCATTTCAGACTGCAACAAGAAGTTACAAATTTTGCCAAAGATTACCAAATTCAAAATATTCTTGTTTCTAGTACAGTAGGTATTTGGAACCTCTGTCAGATGTCAAAAACAATACTGTACAATTACTAACGTGTTTACTTGAAACATGTAGGCCTACCGAGTTCATCACAAAACCGTTCATTATTTCAACTCGTATTTAAGATCGCAAACGTTAAGTACGTACTAAAAACGATATACAACTAAATCGAACATGCATGCCCAACGCATAACATGTCTCTCAATAATTCAAATGCCTTTTAATCGTTTCCGAAAGTCCTCTGAACTTCAATTCAATTCAAAAAAGCACGGCGAACATACGAAGCGCGAGAGACGTTTGGCAGAAAAATGGCGCCAAAGCTAATCAACCAATCACGGGCAACTTCACCTATGGCCAGCCTCTCTGTACACAGGCTCTCTACAGCGAGGCTGCTGCCCCTCACCTCCCCACCCTCCCCCACGCCTCTTCGCCAAACTTCCGACAAGCCGAGGAGATGTCCGAATCGCGGGCCCTGGTGTTGCTGCGGCCCATCTGCCGCCGAGCCGCCCCACGTTCGCCACCGGTCAGCCCCCCGCTGCCATCTGCGTTAAGCCGTCGGCACACGGACCGTGCTGTCGAACATTAACGTTGAGGGTGCCAAGTTCAACGTGGTGCTGAACGCTCAGGAACGATGGGACTTGAGCATACGGTACGTGAGCCCCAACGTGGTATACGCGATCGCTACGCACTCCAGCGGCAGTTGAGGGATGTTTCTAGTTCGTAAATCACACTGGCGGGCGGGCGTAAAATTCTCACGTTACCTCTATTGCAACGCACTTTTCGTCCATCTCCACGAAGAGGAAAATACCATGTCCAATCAGTAAGGACACAGGCTTATAAAAGATCCATTACAAACAGCGCGGTACAAATTTGTAATACTTCTCTGTATAAGATAAACATTATTTCATCATTCCCACATTTTAGTTAAACCCCAAGGTCAGTCTTACTCGATCACTGTTCCTACCCAGTAGCAGAACCTTTGCAACATGTCAATTACGAAGCGTAACAGAAAAAGGAGCAAAATACTTTATACAAGTAGCGCAAGCTGTCCTGTAGATTAAGCCAATCGAACAGTCACCCCTCAAAAAAAGGTGAACTTATATTTACATAACATCAAATACTATAGTAGATACTTATATTAAAACTATTAATAAAGCATCAGAACTTAATAAAAACGAGAATGTTAAGAAAAAAATTTTGGAAGTGTCAAGACGCGAACCTCCGACCCCATAAACAAATCATTACCAGATGGTGACACTACTCATTATGCTTTTTTTTTTATCTCATTGTGTTCGTTGTATCTGCTCGGGGTGGACGTCGCAATACACCCGTTTCAGTTCATCGTTGATCCATTAACTCAGTTTTTTATTACAGAGGGCAGTTAACCCTCTGACCGAACACGCTGAGCTACTGTGCCGGCTCCTAAACCAACATACCTCTTACCTGAAATCATATTATGTTACCCCATGCTGAAAACCTTAATCGTTGATATGTTACTAATTGAAATTTAATTACAACAAATTGAACCAAGAACAATGCGTTTCGGGTGGATCTTCAGTGTGTGGGTGCCTTAAAATAGCCTATTCTCATAATACGCAAGTTACAATAATTCTTTTGCCACGAATATGATGTTCCTCATTATTTTATTGGAACGAATCACACAGTTAACAACGGGTTTTCCAGTGATTCTCAATTTGCTGGTGCTCAGAAACGGCATATATACATATAGGCTTGAAATGAATGCCAATATGGCGCCTCACAAGTCTGTACTGAAGGGAGACGACGTGCGTGTGACGTAGGTGGCGTTGTGCCAGCTCATTGGTCAACGCTCAGACGCACGCTCAGGATATTGCTCTGCACATTCGGAAAGACTCCCGAGCGCGCTATTCCGCGCTATGACGTCAGAAACTCGGCACGCTCAACACTCAACGTTGGGATGCACGGTGCGTGTGTCACGGCTTTACAGTACACTCCCGCGTCGCGACGGGCGGAATGCGTAGGCGAGGATGGGAGGCAGCTGAGGGACGTACTCACGCGGTACCTGCGTAGCAGCAGCATGGGCGGCGGAGCGGCTAAAATACGCACCCTGGGCGTTGAGGCCAGGACCCTAAAGCCGTCGGCACACGGACCGCGCATCCGAACGTTGAGCGTTGAGCGTGCCGAGTTTCTGACGTCATAGCGGGGAATAGCACGTTTGGGAGTCTTTCCGAGCGTGCAGAGCAATATCTGGCATGTCAGGTATTCTGAGCGTGCGTCTGAGCGTTGACCAATGAGATGGCACAACGCCACCTACGTCACACGCACGTCGTCTCCCTTCAGTACAGACTTGTGAGGCGTCATATTGGCATTCATTTCAAGCCTATATGTATATATGCCGTTTCTGGGCACAAGCAGATTGAGAATCACTGGAAAACCCGTTGTTAACTGTGTGATTCGTTCCAATAAAATAATGAGAAACATCATATTCGTGGCAATAGAATGATTGTAACTTGTGTATTATGAGAGTATGCCATTAAAAGGCAGTGACACACTGAAGATCCACCGAAAACTTCTTGGTGCAATTTGTTATAATTAAATTTCAATTAGTAACAGCTACGATTAAGGTTTTCAGCAAGTGCTAACAAGCTATGATTGAGTGTCATTAGGGTACGCCAACACGGTAGCTCAGCGTGTTCGGTCAGAGGGTTAGCTCCCTCTGTAATAAAAAAAACTGAATTAATCGATCAACAACAAACTTAAACGGATGTCCTACGACGTCTGCCCCGAGCAGATGCAACGAACAAAATCGAACAAAACGAGATCAAAAAAAAAAAAAAAAGAAAAAAAGTGAGTAGCGTCACCGATCCCTATGAAACAGCATGTTTGGGTAGTGGTTCGCGACTCAACACTTACAAATCTTTTTTCCTAACATTTGCGATTTTATTAGGTTCTGATACTTTATTATTAGTTTAATACAAGTATATACTATAATATTTTATGTTATGTAAATATAAGTACACCTTTTTCTGAGGGGTGACTTTGTTCGATTGGCTTAATCTATAGTACAGCTTGCGCTACTTGTATAAAGATATTTTGCTCCTTTTTCTGTTACGCTTCGTAATTGACATGTTGCAAAGATTCTGCTACTGGTTAGGAACAGTGATCAAGTAAGGCTGACCTTGGGGTTTTACTAAAATGTGGGAATGATGAAATAATGTTTATCCTATGTGGAGAAGTATTGCAAATTTGTTTCGCACTGATTGTAATGGAGCTTTCATAAGCCTGTGTCCTTATTGATTGGACGTGGTACTTACCCTTTCGTGGACTATGGGGCAAATGTGCTAACGCGCGCCCGTTTCGTAGACAGTGTGATTTACGAACTAGAAACGTCCCGCAACTTCCGCTGGAGTGCGTTATGATCGCTTATACCACGTTGGGGCCCACATACCGTATGCCCAAGTCGCATCGTTTCTGAGCGTTCAGCAGCACGCTGAACTCGGCACGCTCAACGTTGACGTTCGACAGCGCGGCCCGTGTGCCGACGGCTTAAGTGTTGACATGTACTGAGACACTGCAGCCATTTGTTCGTAGATGAATGTAGAGAACGAATTGGTCTCTTAGATCAGTAAATTATAGTCTACAGTTAAATTTTGCGTATTATACAGTTATTGCCTTTTCTTTGGACATGTCTTTACTTACAAGAACGATATGAACTTAAAATTTTTGTGAGTGTAATTACTGTGAGGTATGATGAACGTGTAATTGTTCCCAGATAAGAAGCATGTTGGTTGGATAGTTAATGCCTATGTAATTTACACATGCTTCCAATGGATTCCTTCTTGCTCCAGCGAGGAGACCCTACAAAGTGTGGTGCTTGTGGCGTGCAGATCACTGTGCGCCATGTTTTATTGGACTGTGTTTTATTTTCTGACCAGCGGGAGGCGGCTGATTTCCTGACGGATCTGCAGTATCTTTTAGGTAATAATGAAACGAATGTGTTTAAGGTTTAAAGTTTTGTGCATTGTCCAATTTTTTTCCAAGATTTTAGGGAGAAGATTCTAATTCGTTCACAGGTGACTGATTCGCCCATATTTCACGTAAGTGGCCAGCCAGTGACAGTTCCTGTGGCGTCCTTTAAGCTCCTTTCTCGTTATTTATGTTTCAGTCTCTTCTATAGCTGTCTTTGCGTGTACGATCCCATTTTACTAATTTTGTCGCATTCGTTACTTTTCATGTGTGTAACGGCGCTGCTAAACATGGTGTTGAGCGCCCTTAAGCACCAACATACACGCACAAACCTGTGTACTGCAGTAAATTTCTTATAGTTGTTTTAAACGCTGTTGTCGTCGAACTATTTCATGCTTAGTTGTTGAGATGAGAAGTTTCTTAAGGTATATCTTCGAGAGTTTTCGATTAATCTCCTGGGATTTGCTGCTTGTAAAATAGGTTTGGTAACCATAGAGTCTCCCAGCCATTCACGACATTTTCTTCCGTTCAGTTTTCGTGTCATGATTCGTTCTTTTTTCTTTCAACTTTCCTATTGGCATAATTTCTGTGCCCTCTGGTAAAAGTAGGTTCCAACTCCTTGCTCCGCAGATGTGTGCACTTTAAGAGCTCTGTAGCCCCCTGTGAGTAGTAGGGCAGGCAGCACCACCCGACATTGTGTTGATGCCATGGCAGATCCAAGATGACAGCAACATTGCAGTGACATCATAGCAGGAAGTTCAAATTTTGGCAGGAAGGTAGGTCAATTGAACTACCCTCACTAACCTAACTCCCTCCCCTCCTCTCCTCCCCCCTCCTCTCCCCCCTCCTCTCCCCTCCCCTCCCCTCCTCCACCTGAAAATTGATGGGTAAAGGATTTAGTCTGTGCTGGGCTGCTGTATAGGATAAACGTAAGTCTTTATTTTGTGTCCATTGCTCCCCTCCCTTCCCTCCCCTCTCCCATCTGGAAATTGGTGGGAAGAGGACTTAGACTGTGCTGGGTAGCTGGATAGGATAGACATCAGTATGCATTGGTTATTTAAACATTTTGAGTTCTCATAGGCAGTAGCTCCATCCAGTGTGTTCACCATGAGGTCAGGAGTCCAATTGACCTAGTTCACAACGCCGCCACCAGAGGGCGCTGTCGACCCTCCCCCCTCCTCCCCCATGACGTAATCCATGTTGGCGTCTGGGAGGGAAAATGGCGGTGATCAGTGAATGAGATGTCTGTGATGGAGGAGGAGGAGTTTAACAGGTGTATTAGCTGTAACCATGCATCAGAGGACTGTGTCAATAGCAATGATATTTGGTGAAGATGAATACACTTCATCAAACAATGAAGATGCAGCAGGATGGGGCTAAGTTAAACTTGGCAACTCATGCTGATAAATGTGTGTGCTGTAACTGCAGATCATTCGATAAAAGTCAAGTCACTCCTCAGAAGTACAAGAGGCAAGAAGTCCAATGTTTGCACTCCCTACCCCCAGAGGCCATACGCCGGCTTACAGCATGGCCAAGTGTAGCCGCAGGGGTGGCTGCATACTTCGTGTCGTGTTGGAGATATCCACAGCCTTCCTCATTCCTATCCCTGGTGCATGGATATTCATTGTTGTTGAACACGAACTGCTAGGAACATCTGGTGTTCCGAAGTACTGTCACATACATAACTTGAAGATGTCACAGGGACTAAATGTACCACTGAAGAAAGAGATAGAGAGATAAAGGTTTGCAGGTGATGCAAGAATTCTGAGGAATACCACCACCACCACACTTGAACACAGACACTAAAAAGATCACGGCACACTTGTGAAACCATCCCAGAGACATTTCGCACACTTTTGTGAGAAATACCCTTGTCTTTGAGAACGAGCTGCTTCAGAAGCTACTAAATCCAGTTGAATATGTCTCTAAATACACTTTCAAAAATGTCGCTGCAGAGTAGTTTGCATCAATTTTGCGATGTATACAACCACACTCGAAAAAAAAGGATTGCTGCACACTTGTGAAACCTTCCTGAGACACTTCACACACTTCTGTGGGAAACAGATCCCGAAACCGATATCAGCTGCAATATCTGATTTTACACGCCAAAATGAAGATATTTGGAAGTCGAAATAAATATCTTTGTAACTCTAAACATGACGCTCAACACTTTCTGAGATTTAGCTGCTTGGTTGAAGACACTGCCAGAGAGAGAAAAATTTATGAGTCCTACAGCTGCTGTGGTGTTCATCACTTTTCTGAAATGGTGAATGGGCTTAGTTTGCATTTGCTGCTGCTGGAGTCAGGGACGGTATTTTCCTCACTTCTCGAAGCACACACTGGTGTCTAAGCACAGACGGGAAATTCAGAGCAATTACACAAACAGAATTCGAAGTACTGTTCTATAGACCAGAAAAATGGCTGGAATTTTCGATGACCTATAGTTGGTGGTCTGGAGTTGCTCTAAAACCGGTATGGCGGTTGAAGCACTTCATCCTATGTGACTGAACCAGAGGAGGACGGCCAGCTAGGACTTGTCTCTGAAGACTCCAACAAAGAAGACATCACGTAACTGTCAGACGTCACAGAACTTTCCATAGATACCTTGCCCCCATCTTGTTCGAACTAGTCTGTAGAGATTTCTATGCCCGGCACAAATTATGTCTTGTGAGTCTCTGATGTCATGGAACTTCTTGTGAATGGAACAATCTGATGGGTCCTTACTGAATTTACCTGTCAAACTGCTACTGATGCCGGTATGAGAGCACTGTCCGCCATTTCCTGCAATTACGAGACTTTCAGTAACAAAACTACTTTGTATAGATCGAAAAAAAAAACATACAGCAGCAATATTGCACTGACAGTTAAACCTTGCAAATCTGGTCTACAGATCACGAAATACGAAAACTCCCACCAAAGACACTTCCTCAATTACACTGCTCTGGTATTGGCGAGGAAAACTCGAATTTTTCAGTTTGAAACCGATCTCCAACTGGGCTAGGTCACCACATACCATATCGATGTACTAAACACGACTCGTATCCTGCATCATACAAAAGCGTCACTTTGGCATCCTGCTTATAGCTATCGACCAACAGCACATAACTCAACGACAGAGATACCAAAAAAACATAAGCTTAAGCACCGTATATAGGCCTCGCAGCACTAGGTATTTACCTCGAGGTCGGTCGATCATTCACCATGGCCAACGGTCACGAGTCAACTGCCTCTGTGCATGTTGCCCCGATAGACGACCAGAGCGCCCTCAGCGGACCGTGGTCACTCTCCAAAGTGGTGTACAAAGGCTGGGCTGGATTCCCCAGGCACAAAAGTTATCTTGATAGCTTTCAATCTCGCTTGCGCTCGAGTGAGCGTAAACAGATAGTTACCTACTCTATACGTTTTCGTACGAAGATCGTCGTACTAGTCTAAACGGCTGCTGTTATGTAGAACAGCAGCAGTACGCTACACGTTCAACACAAAAAATGGACCTAATTCTCTCTTTCTGCTTCTAAAACTGATTAGTCACGACGCCTGTTTCCTGATTGGTTGGGACAGTTTGACGAACCTTCGTGAAACTTGTAAAATGTTGCATGCTTCGCAGTATTTTCCCACTGTAATCAATGAATATGTACGTAGCCTGCGCTCTTCCAATACTGAATGTAAACCTGTATTCCCAGAATACACTATACTGTCACAAACATCTAATACTCCACACAGAATATATACACTACAACACATGACTGGCTAAATATTACTTGTGATGCCATGCTCTTTCTGTCAAAATCAAGTAAGTGCTGAAAGCTTCCAACTCGAGCAAATGAACATATGCAAACATCTGACAGCTTCCTTTTCTCCTTACACCTGACAGAACAGACTAATGCAACACATTGACACATTGTGTACAGCAGTCTGGACCACCATCTCTGATGGTCTCACTGTATGGTGGTACAACATGCAATGTGTGGTTTTCATGAGCAATAAAAAGGGCGGAAATGATTTTTATGTTTATCTCTATTCCAATTTTCTGTACAGGTTCCTGAATTCTTGGAACCGAGGTGATGCAAAACTTTTTTGATGTGTATACACAGATATATAATTATACAACTTTTATAAGAGGTGCTGTAGTATTGATTACTGATGTGTAACCGTTAGCTGCCGAAAGTGCATGTGTGGACAAGTAATGCAAATACGCTTTATGTAAATGTCATTCACAGACTAAGTGAACAGAATGTATATATTTCCTGACGTGCGTTAACAGGTTCGTGTTCTAACAACTCAAATCAATCGTGTTAATAAACATTAATTGCTGCCTGGGTTGGAACCATATAGAAACATAAACTGTAACAGGAATTCAGTATCTGTAGTACTTTGATAAAATAGGGAATAAAGTACATCACTGACTAAATTTAATTCGTAGCATCTGACAGCTGAACGCAAAGGCATGTTATTTCACACCAACTATGTTTTAAACTCGGGAATTCCGGCAAATTAACACTGTTAAATACTAGCTTAAGGGATCCGGACACTGTTATACCGCATACTTATATCAGGTAAATACATTAGTATTAGTATTAGTATTAGTAGTGGCCGATTCAGAGATGTCATTTCAGATAGGGACGATTTTAAATTCAAATGCTTCAAATTGCTCTAAGTACTATGGAACTTAACATCTGAGGTCATCAGTCCTCTAAACGTAGAACTGCTTAAACCTAAGGACATCACACACATCCATGCCCGAGGCAGTATTCGAACCTGCGACCGAGCAGCCGCGTGGTTTTGGACTGAAGCGCGTAGAACCACTCAGCCACCGCGGCCGGCAGGGATGACTCCTACATTACTATAATGTGGCAAGATTTTTTTGTGTGAAAACGATCAAAGTGCTTGAACATCTGTGTTAAAGTTTTGATTTAATTGGGAAAAACTGTCAATGTCCACTCGGTGCTGGGGAAGAGCAGTCAAGATCGAATTTCTACTCAGAGCTTTTTTTATCTCCTTTTGTACTTAAACTTACAATGCCGTATTTCCGAACGGGCTAAGTTTGTAGAAGAAAAGCAGTGATCAAGAAAGCAAGCAATCTGTAGGGATTACCAGAAGAATTATTGTCTCCTAATATTTCAACCAAGGAAGCAAATTATCACAGGCAGCTATCATTTTATTCGTTCAATGTTCGTTTGCTTTCCACTGGGTGATCTGTATTTTATACATACAATGAAGCATTTCCCAACAAAGGACCTGCTGAAGTGTGTTAAGTGTGGCATTTTTTGTTAGGAAATATTGCCTGGCTGCGGGTGAACTCAGTGTATTGTATGATTCCAGTCCTGGACAGAATAAAAAATTTACTGTGTTCTCATTTTGCAATTTAATGGTGCAGATGAGTGAGATATTGATCACCTGTGGGTGACATTTCTAGCAGAAGGTCGTTCGTGCCTGGCCGTGCGGTTCTAGGCGCTACAGTCTGGAACCGAGCGACCGCTACGGTCGCAGGTTCGAATCCTGCCTCGGGCATGGATGTGTGTGATGTCCTTAGGTTAGTTAGGTTTACATAGTTCTAAGTTCTAGGCGACTGATGACCTCAGAAGTTAAGTCGCACAGTGCTCAGAGTCATTTTTTGTCATTCGTACCTATAGTGTAATAACTATATGGGTCTGATAAATCAGAAGGCAATGTGTAAGCTGGTGGATCATAGGAGGCATGAGATTGCTGATGCTATTAATTGCAAGAAGGAGATGTTTCATAGATTGCGAGCATTTCTGAATAGCTACTGCAGGAAGACAAGCCTTCTTGTCCAGCGGTTAATTGCAATACTGTACACCATATCCGTGAAAATTTTGAACTGGCGTTCCTGAGACAGTCGTACAGCAGACACCACGAAAGCTGCATGGTGAGTTTATTACGTTATTTGTTAAAATACCCTCTCATGAATGAATGCATCATTTGGAGCCTTGAATAGTAATTTTTCCCGTCATTTATTTGTTTTATGTTACTTGAAAGAAATCTGAGGACAAACAGTACAACAGGGTTGTTACGCCTCAACAGCTGCATGCGATGGCATTATGTATCAAAAGGACAACACTGAATGATTTGTTAGAACTGAAGCACTTCTGCAGTCCTACGGCAGAGGAGTGCATTGCCTGTTTACCAGTGGAAGGAAGCCCTAGTGACAACGAGTAAATAACAGTGTTGAGCTGAAGTGTTGTAAGGTTGTAAGTAGGCTGTTTATGTTTTCTTTATGTAAGTAGGCTGTTTATGTTTTCTTATTGGCAACGTTACGTAGCGCTCTATATGAAAATCAATGGCTGTGCTGTGTGCAGTCTGTGGCTAGTTTGCATTGTTGTCTGCCATTGTAGTGTTGGGCAGCGGCAGCTGGATGTGAACAGCGCGTAGCGTTGCGCAGTTGGAGGTGAGTCGCCAGCAGTGGTGGATGTGGGGAGAGAGATGGCGGAGTTTTGAAATTTTGTTGTTGTGAGCGGACGCAAGGAGAATTGGCCACTCTTCGGGGGCAGGTGGAGGCTTTGTCTGTTAGGCTCATCGAGCTCGAGGCGCAGGCGTCGGCTCGTAGTGGCGTTGGGGCAACTGTGGTGAGACCTATGCCTACTTCGGTGGCCTTGGAATCACATGGAACCCCTGATGTCGCTGCGTCTTCCGGCAGTGAGCATCTTACCGGTCAGCCATCACTCCAGGGTGAATGGCGGACAGTGGTGGGCTCTCGCGTGCCTGGCCGAAAGGCGAAGGTGGGATCTGGCCGCGTGGCAGCTGCCTTACCCCTTTCCAACAGGTACGGGGTGCTTCCTAGTGGTGATGACATCGTTTCCGAGCCACCACAGGATGCCTCGCCTGTTGGGCCAGTGGCCGATTCTCCGGCAAGGTCCCGACAGTCACAGAGGGCGGGCCTATTAGTTATAGGGAGCTCCAACGTTAGGCGGGTTATGGAGCCCCTCAGGAAAATAGCGGGTAGGTCGGGGAAGAATGCCAGTGTGCACTCGGTGTGCTTGCCGGGGGGTCTCGTCCGTAATGTGGAGGAGGCCCTTCCGGCAGCTATTGAACGCACTGGGTGTGACCGGCTGCAGATAGTAGCACATGTTGGAACGAATGACGCCTGCCGCTTGGGTTCTGAGGCCATCCTTGGTTCCTTCCGGCGGCTGGCTGATTTGGTGAAGACAACCAGCATCGCACGCGGAGTGCAAGCTGAGCTTAATATCTGCAGCATAGTGCCCAGAGTCGATCGCGGTCCTCTGGTTTGGAGCCGTGTGGAGGGTCTAAACCAGAGGCTCAGACGACTCTGCGACTATAATGGTTGCACATTCATCGACCTCCGTTATTGGGTGGAGAACTGTAGGGCCCCCCTAGACAGGTCAGGCGTGCACTACACACCGGAAGCAGCTACTAGGGTAGCAGAGTACGTGTGGCGTGCACACGGGTTTTTTTTAGGTTAGAGGGACCCCCCCCTTGGGCGAAACGATAAAATACCTGACGGCTTACCAGAGAGGACATTATCATCGTTGATAAAGAACGTCCGTCCTCAGAGACCAAAAACAGGAAAAGTTAACGTAATATTGGTAAACTGCAGGAGTATCCAGGGCAAGGTTCCTGAATTAGTATCTCTTATTGAAGGAAATAGTGCGCATATAGTATTAGGAACGGAAAGTTGGTTAAAACCGGAAGTGAACAGTAACGAAATCCTAGACACAGAATGGAATATATACCGCAAGGATAGGATAAACGCCAATGGTGGAGGAATATTTATAGCAGTAAAGAATTCAATAATATCCAGTGAAGTTATTAGCGAATGCGAATGTGAAATAATCTGGGTTAAGCTAAGTATCAAAGGTGGGTCAGATATGATAGTCGGATGCTTCTATAGACCACCTGCATCAGCAACCGTAGTAGTTGAGCGCCTCAGAGAGAACCTGCAGAACGTCGTGAAGAAGTTTCGTGATCATACTATTGTAATAGGGGGAGACTTCAATCTACCAGGTATAGAATGGGATAGTCACACAATCAGAACTGGAGCCAGGGACAGAGACTCTTGTGACATTATCCTGACTGCCTTGTCCGAGAATTACTTCGAGCAGATAGTTAGAGAACCAACTCGTGAAGCTAACGTTTTAGACCTCATAGCAACAAATAGACCGGAACTTTTCGACTCCGTGAATGTAGAAGAGGGTATCAGTGATCATAAGTCAGTGGTTGCATCAATGACTACAAGTGTAATAAGAAATGCCAAGAAAGGAAGGAAAATATATTTGCTTAACAAGAGTGATAGGGCACAAATCGCAGAATATCTGAGTGACCACCATCAAACGTTCATTTCTGAGGAAGAGGATGTGGAACAAAAATGGAAAAAATTCAGAAACATCGTCCAGTACGCCTTAGATAAGTTCGTACCGACTAAGGTCCAAAGCGAGGGGAAAGATCCACCGTGGTATAACAATCATGTACGAAAGGTACTACGGAAACAAAGAAAGCTTCATCATAGGTTTAAGAGTAGTCGAATCATAGCTGATAAGGAAAAGCTGAACGAAGCGAAAAAGAGCGTAAAGAGAGCAATGAGAGAAGCATTCAACGAATTCGAACATAAAACATTGGCAAACAATCTAAACAAGAACCCTAAAAAGTTTTGGTCATATGTAAAATCGGTAAGCGGATCTAAATCCCCTATTCAGTCACTCGTTGACCACGATGGCACCGAAACAGAGGACGACCGAAGAAAGGCAGAAATACTGAATTCAGTGTTCCGAAACTGTTTCACTGCGGAAAATCGTAACACGGTCCCTGACTTCAGCCGTCGCACGGACGCCAAAATGGAAAATATTGAAATAAACGATATCGGAATTGAAAAACAACTGCTATCACTTAGTAGCGGAAAAGCATCCGGACCAGACGAGATACCCTTAAGATTCTACAGTGATTATGCTAAAGAACTTGCCCCCTTTCTATCAGCAATTTATCGTAGATCGCTGGAAGAACGTAAAGTACCTAGCGACTGGAAGAAAGCGCAGGTCGTTCCCATTTTCAAGAAGGGTCATAAATCAGATGCGAATAATTATAGGCCTATTTCGCTTACGTCAATCTGTTGTAGAATAAAGGAACATGTTTTGTGTTCTCGTATTATGACGTTCTTAGATAATACAAATCTCCTTCATCATAACCAACATGGATTCCGCAAACAGAGATCATGTGAAACTCAGCTCGCCCTATTTGCCCAAGAAATTCACAGTGCCGTAGACACTGGCGAGCAGATTGATGCCGTATTCCTGGACTTCAGGAAGGCATTTGATACGGTTCCGCACTTACGTTTAATGAAAAAAATACGAGCTTACGGAATATCGGACCAGGTTTGTGATTGGATTCAGGATTTCCTAGAAGAAAGAACACAACATGTCATTCTTAACGGTTCAAAATCTGCAGATGTAGAGGTAATTTCGGGAGTACCGCAAGGAAGCGTGATAGGACCTTTATTGTTTACAATATACATAAATGACTTAGTTGACAACATCGGTAGCTCCGTGAGGCTATTTGCAGATGACACGGTTGTCTACAAGAAAGTAGCAACATCAGAAGACTCGTACGTACTCCAGGAAGACCTGCAGAGGATTAATGCATGGTGCGACAGCTGGCAGCTTTCCCTAAACGTAGATAAATGTAATATAATGCGCATACATAGGGGCAGAAATCCATTCCAGTACGATTATGCCATAGGTGGTAAATCATTGGAAGCGGTAACGACCGTAAAATACTTAGGAGTTACTATCCGGAGCGATCTGAAGTGGAATGATCACATAAAACAAATAGTGGGAAAAGCAGGCGCCAGGTTGAGATTCATAGGAAGAATTCTAAGAAAATGTGACTCATCGACGAAAGAAGTAGCTTACAAAACGCTTGTTCGTCCGATTCTTGAGTATTGCTCATCAGTATGGGACCCTTACCAGGTTGGATTAATAGAAGAGATAGACATGATCCAGCGAAAAGCAGCGCGATTCGTCATGGGGACATTTAGTCAGCGCGAGAGCGTTACGGAGATGCTGAACAAGCTCCAGTGGCGGACACTTCAAGAAAGGCGTTACGCAATACGGAGAGGTTTATTATCGAAATTACGAGAGAGCACATTCCGGGAAGAGATGGGCAACATATTACTACCGCCCACATATATCTCGCGTAATGATCACAACGAAAAGATCCGAGAAATTAGAGCAAATACGGAGACTTACAAGCAGTCGTTCTTCCCACGCACAATTCGTGAATGGAACAGGGAAGGGGGGATCAGATAGTGGTACAATAAGTACCCTCCGCCACACACCGTAAGGTGGCTCGCGGAGTATAGATGTAGATGTAGATGTAGATGTTATACTGGATATTATGAACTGCTATATATATTATGACTATTAAGGTAAATACATTGTTTGTTCTCTATTAAAATCTTTCATTTGATAACTATCCCTATCAGTAGTTAGTGACTTCCGTAGTTTGAATCTTTTATTTAGCTGGCAGTAGTGGCGCTCGCTGTATTGCAGTAGTTCGAGTAACGAAGATTTTTGGTGAGAGAGAGATGGCGGAGTTTTGAAATTTGTTATACTGGATATTATGAACTGCTATATATATTATGACTATTAAGGTAAATACATTGTTTGTTCTCTATTAAAATCTTTCATTTGCGAACTATCCCTATCAGTAGTTAGTGAGTTCCGTAGTTTGAATCTTTTATTTAGCTGGCAGTAGTGGCGCTCGCTGTATTGCAGTAGTTCGAGTAACGAAGATTTTTGGTGAGGTAAGTGATTTGTGAAAGGTACAGGTTAATGTTAGTTAGGGCCATTCCTTTGTAGGGATTTCTGAAAGTCAGATTGCGTTGCGCTAAAAAATATTGTGTGTCAGTATAAGCACAGTCGTGTATAATTGTTCTAAGGGGACGTTTCAAGGTGTCAGGCAAATCCAACACCTTCCATGAAAACCCTGACATGATAAGCAAATCCAGTAGTATGTCACATAGCTCCGAATAAATCGTGACATTAAATTGACCAAAGTAATACGAGTAACGAGTGAGCAAATGGAATACCACAGACTAACACAAGAATGCCTAAATGAATGTCATACCTTCCCACCGTGAGACATACGCAGTTCCGAGGGGAGAAACGAGAACAGAAGCCGAGAGCAGAACCGTGTTAAGCTAGAAGGCCCTACGATAAGGGACGGACACCCACGTCGCCAGCTAACCGACAGGACCACCCTAAAAACTAGAGCCCTCCAGAAGAACAGTATATATCTTACGATAACACTGAAAGGGCCACACCAGCTGCAAGTTTTAGCGTGAGACTTTTTCGCGTCTTTGTTACATTGCAAACTTTAAAAACATTGCCCCACCATGAAAAGTATAACGTTTCTCATTGGATAGAAAGAATTTTTGTAGGCGGAGCTTAAGGTTATCATTGAGACCCTGATTGGTCAGATGAAAACACAGCCAGATAGTTTTTTTTAAAAACCAACTTCGGTACATTGTAGTAAGGAGAAGTTAGGAGAGAGCTGCTTCGGAGACGGCGAGGTGAGCGGAGCTGCGCCGGCCGTCGCCCCCTGACGAACACCGAGAAGGTAATGAACGCACGCGATGCCGCATTTTTAGCGCATAAAGTTTCACTCAGAACTGCAGAAGTCTCATCTGTTACATCCCCTTTTTACGTAATACTAGTGTCGATTGTCAATTAAATCTCATGGTGTTCACATTTGCCACTTGAATTAAAAATCTGAAACGCGATGATTTTTTCTGTTATATAATTATTAATTTACGACAAGACAGATAAGTAATAATAGATAATTGAGGGTCACTTTAGACCATTTTGATAGTTTTCTCTTTTGTGAAACTTAATTTAAACTTAGATTATAGATGAGATATGGCATAGGTCATCCTTCGATCCATTGTAGAACTTGGAAACCCATTCAGGGAATATTCGTTCACATTTTTGTTGAACGCAGTTGGTTTTTATCATCCTGTATTAAAATATTTCCTTTTATCAATAGTGCAATTTATAAACAATGTTTTGTGAGTAGAATAAAAATTCCAATGGTAAACTTAACTGCTTTTTCGACGCTATTTTACCAGCTAACTAAAAATAGGAAAGCCTTGAGCCTCTTCCACTAAATTTAGTTAGTATTAAGATTCTTTTACAGGGAGTGCAGTGGAGCTGACGCTGAAATCATTAAGTATTTGGTTATATCATCGCTAGTCTCACTGAACTCTTCTGAACTCTACATGTCATGTGTGGTCTGGCGTCTCCTTACCAGCAACAGGTCCCAGGTTCAAACTAGTCAATTCCCTAAAAAACACGCTCAGAGCATCGTTGCGCGAAAGTGGTAGGGAGACACGACTTAGAACAAACAGACACCATGCAGAATGTTAGAGTGTTACAAAACATATACTAGCGATGGCACTATATTTTGCAAATATGTATCAGATGATCGAGAAACAGTTTATTTTTTGGTCTGAAGTGGTATTGCATTACAATTAAGGTTACATATCTTGTTCATATTGGTATTCATTTGGACCTTGATCGTTCTTATTTTGGGCGAATAGTCATTGTTTCACTGAATTGCATTTTCCATTGTTGCTGTGTACCCTTTAAAACGAATACTGTCGTTAAATTTCTATGAAACCATTATTCTTTATATTCCTCTATGTCAATTTTCATTCACCATACACAGAACTGAGTACTGAGTTATTAAGCTGTCAAAGCAGTTTTTTGTCAAACTTTTATAAAATGGCCCTTGATCGTTAATCTCCTGTACCTCTCGTACAAGTGGCTTCCCTAGGGGTGTGCTATGGTATTGTGGTGAGGGATGTTCAGTTTTGTTGCTGTTGAAGATACGTAACTGTAAACAAAAATAATTGTGTTACTTTATTTTGTCGAACTGATAATTAAAAGCGCGCGACTACCCTCGCAAAGTGGCGTTAATATTATGTTTCAAGAGGTTTGATCATATCAAAAAATTATGGGCAATATTGAACTATAATTTAGTTAGTAATTGAGACCCTGGCCTTATACTGCTTATCACAACGGTAGTTCCAGTTGGAGGCACAAAAACAATCATGAAGATTAAATAAGAACATGGTTGCGTGTTCAGTATTATCTCGCACATAATGCACATGAGCACGGATACTGGAATACATGGTAAGGGTCACACGCAGGCGGCCTGTGAGCTGTGACGCCACTGTGAACCCTCCACCACACCGCATGCATTGAAACTTAAAGGCACAGGGCGCACTCATACCGATCTCACACACAGGCATGAATGTAATAGAGATTTTCCAGGTTTCAGTGTATTATTGTTACTGTTATTATTATTACGCTTTATATTAGTTTGAGTTTTTTTTCTGTAGCTGGGGAAATGTTAGTGTAAAGCGTCTGAACAACTTTTTCGAATGTTCTTAATAAATTTGACTTTCCAAAAGTCTAGGGCTTAAATCAATGAAAACTTTTGTAATGCTTAATTGCCTGCGTCTTCTTTTTAATCGTGAATTAACTAGGAAGAAGATCTTCAACTGTGTCTCTGAAAAAAGATAACACTTTATAAGCTAGGCAACGTAAAGTCGCTGCCTTTGCAACATCTTTAGATGATCAATTAGTACACCGTCCTTTCATAACTACTTCTTGTTGTCAATTAGAAAAGGAGCCCTGAATCACTTTTTCAAGATGTTTTAATTTCATGTATCTCAGTCCTACATCCTGTAAATCTGCATTGTTTTGCCTAAAGTCTTTAATTTATGTTTGCATAATTTCTAATTGTTGGGGTAAGCACCCATTGTCGCATTTAGAGCAGTGTACGTTTCCGCTGTTAATGTATTGTCTAGTAGTAATTTCTTCATTAATCGGTAATATATATATATATATATATATATATATATATATATATATATATATATATCTCTGTAAAATATCTTCTACTTCTTTATGATACCTTCGTTTCCGTGCCCAAACATATCTCACATTATTAGGCTCATTACTGCGCCCTAAATCAGCGCTTGGGAATGGTAGATTTAGAGCTGAAACGGCATCAATCTTCATCCTGCGTTTTGAAGCAATAGTCAACAGTTCACAAAGAGAGAGGTCAAGAATTGGGTTAATGGGTTAATAAGACTAGAAATTAAAAGACTTTCGTAAGAGATCAATATAATTTATTGAACAAACTGTTGCATCCTTGAGCCCCTGGCTCGCGATGCACACGAACTGGACTCAGCTGACGCTAGCGTACTAAATACTGTTATAAACAGTACAGTCATCAACAAATTTAAGTTTGATTGAAATACCCCTACCTTGTATAAATATTGATACAGAATCATCTTTTGGCAATTTACAGATACGTCTAGTACGAACACACATAGGTGTGTCAATAAAATAATTTGTAGATTGGTCAGTCCTCGTAGCTGCCCAGAACTGGTTGATTATAAATGTGCGGTAGGCGATTACGTCATGGAGTGGAAAGTTCCAATCCCTTTCATAATCCGAATAAGTGAAATGTATTGAGAATACATGAGCGTTTTCAACTCGAAACAAACCTGCACGTTCACAACCATTTATTTATTTTCGTTTCGCCTCATTCTTTTTAGGAAATTATGAAATTTAATTCCTAAATTACCTAGTTGTCTACTGTGGTTAGTGCAACTGGCAGTCGCGCACCAAATCATTATTCCTCACTGTCTTGCGACTAGGGCCTCCTGTCGGGTGGACCGTTCGCTGGGTACAAGTCTTACGATTCGACGCCACTTCGGCGACTTGCGCGTCGATGGGGATGAAATGATTAGTATAACACAATACCCAGTCCCTGAGAGGAGAAAAATCTCCAACCCAGCCGGGAATCGAACCCGGGCCCTTAGGATTGACATTCTGTCGCGCTGACCACTCAGCTACCGGGGGCGGACATTCCTCACTGAAAAACTTACTCTAAAAAATCCTTCAGTACACTGATAATTATGGCATAACTCTGAATTCAATTGGCAGTCAGTAACAAAAATTCACACCGGCGTGAGCAACCGTGGTTTTGCTCGTAAAGGCAATTACAAAACAATACGTTATGGCAAATGCGAGCACCTAAGTGCTGGTTGGGTTCACTCCGTCATACACGGCGCGGCTTGCTACTGCGCATACACGTCTTGATCACTGTCATGTGTTCTAGTATCCGCGCAAACGAGCGTTCGTTATTATCATGTCTCACTCCCCCCCCCCCCCCCCTCCATAGATACCAGACCGCCATGTAGTTGCTAAGGTTACGTAAGCGCAGGTTACGGGAACGTGCAGTTCTCTTTATTCTATGGAGACAGTTGTGTGGAGGGAGTCTTGCACTCTTCTCAGATATGTTTCCATCCATCTAGTCCTGAAAACTACTAGCATATATGGCAGATACTGTTTACACTGCTGGCCATTAAAATTGCAAACCAGGAAGGATAGAAATTTTTACCTGTTGTGAACATACAGTACAGTAGGAAGAATACATAAATAAGTTTGTAGGTTATTTGAGGGTGTACAGGATGTTAAATTTAGTGCACAGAGGTGCCACCTCTGGCATCGACAATGGTTCTAACCTGTTTGGGCACGGAGTCATACCAAGCTTAGATGATATTGTAGAGGGTATAATTATTAATGCGATTAAGTTAGTTAAAGGTAGGAGTTTTACAATAAGGTAGTTAAAAATGTGAAGGAATATTGGAAACCATTAGTCATATGTCTGTTACATTCTGTTGTGCTGCTCAGTGGTATGGCACAAGTGGGTTGGTGGAGCGCCAAGTTAAGCAACAACGAGGAAAACACTGTGTCACCGACCAGTGGAGGATATGACAAAAAGCAGCTCGCCGCACGCCACGGTGTCAACATCGAGGGCAGTATTCGGGTCAGTTACGCCAGCCGATCAACACCAGAATATTGCACCGACCCAATGGGGTGGAAACACAGCAAACATCAGCGGCAGAAGGCTGTATTTAAGGACTGACAGCCAGATCTTCATCATCGATCGTTGTGAGGCGTTGGAGTGACGCAGAGCCCGTGTAACTCAGCGTCGCCACCAGTTCAGAGTCGTCACTGTCAACATAGTCATCGTAAGCGTCACCGTCTAGGAGGCGCCAGAGTGATGCCGCCGCTGCAAACATCAACATCACTATCGTCGGACGCTGTTAGCAGGCAGGCGCCTGTAATCGAAGTCATCAACTGGGGTGCATTGTGGCAACGCACTGTCCCCATTGTCCACAAACACCATGACAGGGGTCGGAGCCGGGGACCGTGGCCCGCCGACGCCAAATGGCCAGTGCCGCCAGAGATTGTCGCTGAGACAGGTAGCAGATTCCAGTCACGCTAGTGCAGCTGCAAGCGCAGCCGCAGGCGCATGTGTCAGCACCTGCCGGCCATCTTCGTCCCCGCCGACAATATTACGAGAAGAAAGCAAACCTCGTCCAGAGAGCCAACAGCCAATGTACTGCAGCTCATCAGTAAATATTATTGTTCTGCCGTACCCACACTATCCTCTTCCTCATGCCCAGCAGGGAACCCACGTTCGAATCCGGGCAGTGGAGTCCCGTGCCTGTTTACATTGGTGTCGGAAAGACTGCTGAGGTATCGTGTAGGATGGAGCTCGTGGAGTAAAGAGCAAGTATTATGTGTTGCTAGACTTCAGTTAACTGGAGATGCTAGAGTACATGTTGTGTGTAATGAGAATCTGAGGGAGGCTAAAACATTCGAGAATTTTCAGGAATGGTTAATAGAAAGATATCGGAAGAAGAACACGGCAAGATATTGTCGGGAACAACTTAACTAGGAGTTTTCATAAGCAGGATGAATCGACTGAGAGTTTTGTCGACCGCATTTCTAAAATCAGTGTAGGTACCTATGAGCTCACGGGTGATGATGGGGTCAACTCGGTAATTTTGTGGGAAGCGGAGCAGAGGGCGCTTGACGCATTTTTGAGGGGCTACAATCGGAAATGTCGAGAAAGGTTCGTTTGGAATGTGTGTGAAATCTTATGGGACTTACTGGGTTATCAGTCCCTAAGCTTACACACTACTTAACCTAAATAATCCTAAGGAGAAACACACACGCCCATGCCCGAGGGAGGACTCGAACCTCCGCCGGGACCAGCCGCACAGTCCATGACTGCAGCGCCTTAGACCGCTCGGCTAACCGGTTCGTTTGGAATTTCCAAAGTATTT
Organism: Schistocerca cancellata; assembly: GCF_023864275.1. Classification (NCBI taxonomy): domain Eukaryota; kingdom Metazoa; phylum Arthropoda; class Insecta; order Orthoptera; family Acrididae; genus Schistocerca; species Schistocerca cancellata. The sequence continues at coordinate 174,429,159 of NC_064631.1, forward strand.
GAGTAAAGCAATGGATAGTGCAATATCGCTAGAGAAAATTGAGTCATTGGCTACGTCACATGAATAATGGACTGTGTTTAGGATGGACATAAACTGTTTTTGGTGTGGACGAAAGAATCATGTACAAAGAGATTGCAGACAGCAACGTTGTAGGTATTGTAACAAGTTTAGTCACTCGGATCGTTGTTGCAGAAATCAGCAACAAAGAAAGTTTCAGTCGCATGGTAGGTGTTACGAGCAGCAATTAAACGGCGCAACGGGCGTAGTGTCCACTGTGCCATACTCCTAGTAAGAGTTAGCGCATGTAAGAAAGCAGTGGCAGACTTTTTCTGACCGGCTATGTGGGGGATAAAATATGTAAAATGTTGTTGGATACTAGTTATCAGGCATAAATTGAAGTAAGCAAGTATTTGGGGCAAATACGTTGTGAGCGTGGGATTGATCTGCTACTCTGTCATTCTGCACAACGGATTAATCTGAGATGTACCCTTTACCCTGTGGCTCCTGCAAGATACAATTTCCACCCCCACACTACTACACAAGTCAGACAGACGCTCCTAACGTTCTAAAGAGAAATGCCTGAAAAACTTTCAGCAATAAATATCTTCTGGAGTCGTCCGCTGTAAGGAAATGACACAAAAATTCACAAAATTTCTTACGTAACTAGTGGGATACTTGGGTACTGGAGTAGTGCTAGTTAGTGTAAGAAAAACATGAAACTAACGAAAATTATTATTTATTTTGCAAAAATTCTGAGAAATCACAATGGCACTTTTAGTTATGAACTGAACACGTTATTTCCTGGTTCTTTTTGGAATGTGAAGTTACCTCTCAAGGATAGGGTTCGCTAATGAAATTTCTGTACGAAGTTTAAGATTGTTATTGACTTGGCAGAATGGCTGAGCCGCACCTACTCAACTTGAATAATTATCCGTTAGAATGTTGCTAGATGCGGTCGAGGCTGTCGCATGTGAAATGCAGTGAAGTGTACTGTTGTGGAGGAAATATGGGGCTCGCAAGAACTGTAGCGCGCAACACCATAAGCTGCAATGACTGCTGTCTGCGCCGATCGCTGCTGACAAATAAGATAATTCTCGTTCTATCTGGATTGACCTTCGACAATCAAACTCTCCCTGCGCCTTGATGAAGTCAAGGACTCTTATTCGCCCCTAGTCTAACTATTGGCGTGGAACACCGGTCAGAAAACCAGCCCACCGCGATGCCACTCAAAAATTCGCTCGCAGGCGTTTAACTATAACTCTGTCCGTTCACACCGCACAATAAGTGTGTTGGCCAACACAGTGAACAATGCTTAATCACAAGGACTCAATATAGAGTCGCACTTCGATTCGCTCTCCCAGTGAGAGACTTGTTCCTCGCTCTTTGAGTACACGTACGAGCGCGCACTCTCTCGTTACGTGTTCTCGCTCCAAGAGCGACAACGGAACGGGGTATATCTTTCAGTCTCTTCCATTACTCCTTCAGCTCAAGGCGTCAGAAATATCGTCTGCCAATCAACATTGCTCTTCTAAACCGGGAGAATGACGTTTCGTTTAAGGCGACCAATCCGGAAATCTGTAGCATTGGCGTTTGGCGTTTGCTGTCTCCCTGTGAAAATCTCCGAAACTGCGTGTTATATTGTAAAGAATGCGTAGGCTGGGCGCTCCCACACAATGTAGTGGAATTTGCTTTTAAGCCGAACACGGAGTCGTCCTTTCACTCGGGCGAAAGCTGCCTGTTCTATGGGCGGTCACCGGCCGACATAGATAGGCTGGGTCGTCCTCTTAAGGGACTGGTCCCCTGGCATGTGGTCTGCCTCTCTCGAACTAAAGGCTCCTGTGACCGTCGTGTCTGGATGTATGTGTGTATGCCAGCCTTGAGTATTTCAACCACAGTGCGCTTAGTTGTTACACTCCTGGAAATGGAAAAAAGAACACATTGACACCGGTGTGTCAGACCCACCATACTTGCTCCGGACACTGCGAGAGGGCTATACAAGCAATGATCACACGCACGGCACAGCGGACACACCAGGAACCCTATGTCCGCCGCTCGTGGTCTCGCGGTAGCGTTCTCGCTTCCCGAGCACGGGGTCCCGGGTTCGATTCCCGGCGGGGTCAGGGATTTTCACCTGCCTCGAGATGACTGGGTGTTTGTGTTGTCCTCATCATTTCATCATCATCCAGGAAAGTGGCGAAATTGGACTGAGAAAAAATAGGATAATTGTGAAACGTCCCCTTAAAACAAATTATACATGTGAAACGTCCCCTTAGAACAATTATACAAGCCTGTGCTTAACCTGACACACAATATTATTTAGCGCAACGCAATCTGACTTTCAATAACCCCTACAAAACAATGGCCCTGACTAACTTTAACCTATACCTTTTACAAATCACTTACCTCACAAAAATCTTCGCTACTCAAGCTACTGCAAAACAGCGAGCGCCACTACTGCCAGCTAAATAAAAGATTCAAACTACTGAAGGTACTAACTACTGATAGGGATAGTTAGCAAATGAAAGATATTAATAGAGAACAAACAATGTATTTACCTTAATATTCATAATTGACATTCAGTCTTACAGATTATCAAAACTCCGCCATCTCTCTCCCCACGTCCACCACTGCTGGCGGCTCACCTCCAACTGCCCAGCGCTACGCGCTGTTCGCATCCAGCTATAGCAGTTCATGACAATAATGGCAGACAACAATGCAAACTAGCCACATACTGCACACAGCACAGCCAGTGATTTTCATACAGAGTGCTATGTAACGTTGCCAATAAAAAACATAAACAGCAAACTTACATAAAGAAAGCCTAAACAGCCTACTTACATAGCCCCCATGCTCCCCACAAAAAATTTTACAAAATGTTTTTGGCCGGTGTCCAATAATGATTTGATAAAATTTTTCATAATTACACTAACAAAGATATCCAATGCACACACTTATTGATACAATGTTGGTCAAAAGCTAAAATTTTCTCACAGTCCATAAAGACAGTCCAGATTGTTCATCATAATAGTAATTACAGGTGTTTGTTCACAAAGTCTCATTAGTAAAAAAAATTGCACACAGAAGTAGTGGATTTCCATGCAGTCTTGAAGAAGTAGTGTGGTCCTTCCAACGGAAAGACAGTGCTGACTCTTGACATGCAGACAGGTAATGGGCCACAACAGAGCAAACCCACAGCAGAGTCATTCGACGTTTTGAAGAAGATTGGTAGATAGGTCATCACAGAGTAGACCTACTGCTGAAGGTACTAACTACTGATAGGGATAGTTAGCAAATGAAAGATATTAATAGAGAACAAACAATGTATTTACCTTAATATTCATAATTGACATTCAGTCTTACAGATTATCAAAACTCCGCCATCTCTCTCCCCACGTCCACCACTGCTGGCGGCTCACCTCCAACTGCCCAGCGCTACGCGCTGTTCGCATCCAGCTATAGCAGTTCATGACAATAATGGCAGACAACAATGCAAACTAGCCACATACTGCACACAGCACAGCCAGTGATTTTCATACAGAGTGCTATGTAACGTTGCCAATAAAAAACATAAACAGCAAACTTACATAAAGAAAGCCTAAACAGCCTACTTACAATTGTACGGGCGCTGATAACCACGCAGTTGAGCGCCCCACAAACCAAACATCATCATCATCACACCAGGAACCGCGGTGTTGGCCGTCGAATGGCGCTAGCTGCGCAGCATTTGTGCACCGCCGCCGTCAGTGTCAGCCAGTTTGCCGTGGCATACGGAGCTCCATCGCAGTCTTTAACACTGGTAGCATGCCGCGACAGCGTGGACGTGAACCGTATGTGCAGTTGACGGACTTTGAGCGAGGGCGTATAGTGGGCATGCGGGAGGCCGGGTGGACGTACCGCCGAATTGCTCAACACGTGGGGCGTGAGGTCTCCACAGTACATCGATGTTGTCGCCAGTGGTCGGCGGAAGGTGCACGTGCCCGTCGACCTGGGACCGGACCGCAGCGACGCACGGATGCACGCCAAGACCGTAGGATCCTGCGCAGTGCCGTAGGGGGCCGCACCGCCACTTCCCAGCAAATTAGGGACACTGTTGCTCCTGGGGTATCGGCGAGGACCATTCGCAACCGTCTCCATGAAGCTGGGCTACGGTCCCGCACACCGTTAGGCCGTCTTCCGCTCACGCCCCAACATCGTGCAGCCCGCCTCCAGTGGTGTCGCGACAGGCGTGAATGGAGGGACGAATGGAGACGTGTCGTCTTCAGCGATGAGAGTCGCTTCTGCCTTGGTGCCAATGATGGTCGTATGCGTGTTTGGCGCCGTGCAGGTGAGCGCCACAATCAGGACTGCATACGACCGAGGCACACAGGGCCAACACCCGGCATCATGGTGTGGGGAGCGATCTCCTACACTGGCCGTACACCACTGGTGATCGTCGAGGGGACACTGAATAGTGCACGGTACATCCAAACCGTCATCGAACCCATCGTTCTACCATTCCTAGACCGGCAAGGAAACTTGCTGTTCCAACAGGACAATGCACGTCCGCATGTATCCCGTGCCACCCAACGTGCTCTAGAAGGTGTAAGTCAACTACCCTGGCCAGCAAGATCTCCGGATCTGTCCCCCATTGAGCATGTTTGGGACTGGATGAAGCGTCGTCTCACGCGGTCTGCACGTCCAGCACGAACGCTGGTCCAACTGAGGCGCCAGGTGGAAATGGCATGGCAAGCCGTTCCACAGGACTACATCCAGCATCTCTACGATCGTCTCCATGGGAGAATAGCAGCCTGCATTGCTGCGAAAGGTGGATATACACTGTACTAGTGCCGACATTGTGCATGCTCTGTTGCCCGTGTCTATGTGCCTGTGGTTCTGTCAGTGTGATCATGTGATGTATCTGACCCCAGGAATGTGTCAATAAAGTTTCCCCTTCCTGGGACAATGAATTCACGGTGTTCTTATTTCAATTTCCAGGAGTGTATTTACATATCGTTTACATGAATTCATACAACACTGACTTTATCTTATCGAGCTTGGGTTCGAATGAAGCGTCTTGATGTGCGGAATATGATTGTGAGGGCAGAATATGTAAGCAATGAAGTTCAGAAGACCATGACGTCTTACAACATTTAAGTGCACCACACTGGACGTTAGACATGTAAATTCACTCGGTGCTGAAGTGTTGAAGTTCCGAGTGGAGGAGGTTAATTTCCAAGTGGATTCAGAAGTTCTTCCCGTGGTAAGCAGTAGGCACAACGTTACTCTTGGACTCGATTTCCTGGTTTGCACATCACGTTACAAGTGACATAGAACGGCATATGCTAGAACTGGATGGAACTTTGTTTCAGCTAGGCTCGGCAGCCGGAATACCTTCACTGTCGCAAGGTCCGTCCTATGGCTAGCGAAAACCAATTAAACTGAGTACAAGGTCCCTTAACGTCAATTCGTGGGATCGCATACTGAAAGGTACAGGAAAGGTAGTCTAGACCGATGTTGGTACTGACCCACCAGTGAACTTGCTGTGTGTCGTTGAACCTTTGGTTGATAACGAAGATCTAGTTACAGTTAGTTGTTTTATACGACAAAGTGAGTCCTATGTTCGGAAGTTAGACGACACAAGGGTAGTTGGTGCCTCTCAGTATTGGTAATTTTGGTCCCAAGGAAGTAACGTTGTCGTAGAAGACCCTGATTGCAAATTTATGAGTGTTAGATGAGGATGAGCTAGATTGTGATTTTATGGCAAATTACACAATGCTGGTAGGGTCTGCCGACTGGTCAGTGCTAAAGAGGAGTAAGGTAGCACATCTTGAAGCCCAGTGTAGAGCATTAGTGGAAAAACTGTTCAGTGAGTGCATGAAATTATGTAATCCGTCAGGTCCATCACCCCTCCTGGCAATGAAGCACCCATCTACAAACGACCGTATCGCGTCCAAGGCGTTTGCAGCCGATCATGGAAGAGTTTATAGATCAACAACTTAGAGATGGCAACATAGAACCTAGTTGTAGTCCCTGATATGCTCCCATTGCAATTTTAAGCAAAAAAATCATCAGATGGTGGCAACGAATATCGTTTCTGTTGTGATTACCGGTTCATCAACCAGAAAACCATGCTGGATATGTATCCTGTGCCTAATATAACAGAGACATTGGACAACTTGGGTCAGTGTTGGAACTCCACAACACTGGATTTGCGTAGTGTTTATCACCAGAGGACCGACCACAAACTGCACTCACAACACCAACTGGACACTTTCTGATTAGTTGCATGCCTTTTGGACTTAAAAACGCACCGGCAACCTTTCAGCACTTGTTGGATAGTGTGTTGTGCGAATTACAACCAGAGCATTGTATGGCGTACCTGTATGACATAGTGTGCATTCATAGGATATTCAATAACATTTGGAGTACTTGTGCGAAGTGTCTGCCTACAGCACAGTTAACGTTGAATTTAGAGAAATGTACTGCACGATGGAATTCGTACCGACCCAGAGCTAGTTGAGGCAAAAGTTTTCCAATACCCACCTAGGTAAAGTAATTGCAGCCTTACTTGGAGCTCCCAAAACTTTGCCTTAAGTGCAGGGTGATTAATTATAATTTTAATTATAAAGTTTATAGCTTTAATTATAAATTTAAACTTTCAAATCGCTGTAGAAATAACACCACTGCTCAGAATGACGTCAAATTGCAACGGATTATTGACGGAGAAGGGGGAAACGTACGGCAGAAGAAAAGTAAATAGTTACAAAATGTAGCAATAGATGGCGCTGTAAGCATCATAATTTAATAGTGGTCGACTACAAATGACAACTGAATCATACAACAGTGTCTAAGATATACGTTTGACGTTAAACAAACTGTACTACCCAGTGTACATGGCTGTACAGGTGTGATACTGTTAGTTACGTAAGTCCATCCACAACGGCAAGGTCATATCACATCGGATGGGAAAAATCGGTTTTTTAATTGTCCTGAGGCCAAACCGCATAAAAAGCATCAATCACACTGCGTTTTAATTGTCCTGAGGCCAAAAACATAAAAAGCATCAATCACATCGGTTGTTAATTGTCCTGAGGCCAAAAACCGCATAAAAAGCATCAGTCAAAATCAAATCGGATTATTAATTTCCGTGTGACGGGCGCCAATCATGTTCCATATGCTGTCAACCGTTTTTTGCAACAAGTTGAAATCGAGAGAAAGCATGTTCCACAACCAATCGAGCTACTCATATATCTGTGAAGTTATTCCACATGCTCGTACCTTCGATAACAGTCTGCAATGGAGCAATGTGACAAATGCATTCGTAAATCTAGAAATATGGGATCTGGCTGTTGCCCTTCATCCATAGTTCACAATATATCATGTGAGAAAAGGGCAAGCTGGAATTCGCACGGACGATGCTTTCTAAAACCATGCTGGTTCGTGGACATAAGCTTCTTAGCCCTAATAAAGTTTATTATATTCTTACGGAGAATTTGTTCAAGGATTCTGCAGAAAACAGAACTTAGAGATATTGGTCAGTAATTTTGCGGGTCCGTTCTTTTACCTTTCTTATACACTGGAGTCATCTGCGCTTCTTTCCAGTCGTTTGGCACTTTGTGCTAGGCGAGAGATTCTGATAAATGCAAGCTAGGTAAGGGGCCAATGCTGTACAGCACTCTTTGTAAAATCGAACTGATATCCCATCCGGACCTGGTGGTTTATTTGTTTTCAAATTTTTAAGTTGCTTCTCTACGCCAGATATGCTTATTTCTATGTCGTCCATGCGGGAGTCTGTCTGATGGTCGAATGACATTATGCTTCTACGGTTCTCCTTCATGAACCATTACTTGAACGTTAAAATTTAAAACTTCGGCTTTCTTTTTGCTATCTCCAGCTGCCACACCAGACTCGTCTAACAAGGGACTGAGGGGAAGCGCTTAGCGATTTTACATACGACCAGAATTTTCTTGGATTCTCTGCCAGATCTTTAGCTAAAGTGTGACGGTGCTAGTTGTTGTATGCTTCGCGCATAGATCTTTTCACACACGCACGAATCTCTACTAATCTTCGCTTGTCATCCTTTGTGCGTCCCATTTTGAACCTAGAGTGCAACAGCCTCCGCTTCCTCAGCATCTTACGAATTTCCTTAACATTGGACCATACTGGGTCTTTTCCATCCTTTATCCACTTACTGGGCTCATAATTTTCCTGAACGCGCTTTACAATCCGCTTAAACTTTGCCCAGAATTCCTCTACATCCATCTTACTAGCACTAGGTGATACCAGTTCACTGTCTTAGTAAGATGTTAATAACTGCTTATCTTCTGCATCTAGCAGAAACACTCTGCTAGCCTTCTTGACTGATTTATTAACTTTTGTAATCATAGTTGCTATAATGACATCGTGATCGCTAATCGCCGTTTCATTGTCGACAAGGTCCAGACTATTTGTAGCTAAACGGTCTAAGATATCTCCATTGCGTGTGGACTGCCGAGCTAGCTGTTCAAGACAATTTTTAGGAAACGTGTTCAAAAGTATTTCGCATCACTGTCTGTCTGTACCCCACACAGCCGGCCGGAGTGGCCGAACGGTCCCAGACGCTACAGTCTGGAACCGCGCGCCAGCTACGGTCGCAGGGTCGAATCCTGTTTCGGGCATGGATGTGTATGATATCCTTAGGTTAGCTAGGTTTAAGTAGTTCTAAGTTCTAGGGGACTGATGACCACAGCAGTTAAGTCCCATAGTGCTCAGAGCCATTTTGTACCCCACACAATGAGTCCATATTCCAGTCAATACTCGGCAGGTTAAAGTCGCATCCAACTAGAACTGCATGGTCTGAGTATTTACGAGCTATTGACCGTAGACTTTCTTTGAATGACTCTAGAATTGCCACAGTGGAATCGGGTGGCCGGTAAAAACATTCAGCAACTAACTTAGTTTCACCTACACCTGTTATACGCGACCAGAGGACTTCACTGTCACTCTACTTCGACCTCAATCGAGACTTTTTTTTGTCACCTGCAATGACATCTCTCTCTCCTAAGGCCTCTAATCTGTCTATCCGATATATGTTCCACAACTCGCTAAATATCTCATAGCTTTCCACTTCGGGTTTCAGCCAACTCTTCAGTCCGAAGAATAATTTGAGAGCGGGAATTTTCCTGCACGGCAGTAAATTCAGGAAGTTTATTACGAATACTTCGACAGTTTACTGATAAAATTGTGACAGTCTCTGTTCTGGACGCCGTTTGACTTCCCATGCTGTGAATCGACTGGCGAGTGCTCATCAGAGCACTTCAAACTACCGCCTGGTCTAAAAACCGCTCATGTGCACTCAACAAATACTCAGCTACCCGAGAAGCTGATTCCTTTGTGTAGTGCACCCCTGACCTATCAGGAGGAGTAAGATTTAGTAGGGATGAGCAAAATTTTTGGTTCGATCTACTATTGATACGGATTCCTGTGAAACCACGCAATACGTCACCATTCCGGTTATCTCTTTCAAACCAGATACGTACACTACTAGCCACTAAAATTGCTACACCAAGAAGAAATGCAGATGATAAACGGGTATTCATTGGACAAATATATTATACTAGAACTGAATGTGATTACATTTTCACGCAATTTGGGCGCATAGATCCTGCGAAATTAGTACCCTGAACAACCACCTCTGGCCGTAATAACGGCCTTGTTGGGCATTGAGTCAAACAGAGCTTGGATGGCGTGTACAGGTACAGTCTCCCATGCAGTTTCAACACGATACCACAGTACATCAAGAGTAGTGGCTGGCGTATTGTGACGAGCCAGTTGCTCGGCCACCATTGACCAGAAGTTTTCAGTTGGTGAGAGATCTGGAGAATGTGCTGGCAAGGGCAGCAGTCGAACATTTTCTGTATGCAGGAAGGCCCGTACAGGACCTGCAACATGCGGTCGTGCATTATCCTGCTGAAATGTAGGTTTTCGCAGGAGTTCGAATGAACGGTAGAGCCACGGGTCGTAACACATCTGAAACGTAACGTCCACTGTTCAAAGTGCCGTCAATGCGAAGAAGAGGTGCGAGACGTGTAACCAATGGCACCCCATACCATCACGCCGGGTGAGACGCCAGTATGGCGATGACGAATACACGCTTCCAATTTGCGTTCACCGCGATGTCGCCAAACACGGATGCGACCATCGTGATGCTGTAAACAGAACCTGGATTCATCCGAAAAAATGACATTTTGCCATTCGTGCACCCAGGTTCGTCGTTGAGTACACCATCGCACGCGCTCCTGTCTGTAATGTAGTGTCAAGGGTAACCGCAGCCATGGTCTCCGAGCTGATAGTCCATGCTGCTGCAAACGTCGTCGAACTGTTCGTGCAAATGGCTGTTGTCTTGCAAACGTCCCCATGTGTTGACTCAGGGATCGAGACGTGGCTGCACGATCCGTTACAGCCATGCGGATAAGATGCCTGTCATCTGGACTGTTAGTGATACGAGGCCGTTGGGATCCAGCAGCGGATACCGTATTACCCTCCAGAACCCATCGATTCCATATTCTGCTAACAGTCATTGGATCTCGACCAACGCGAGCAGCAATGTCGCGATACGATAAACAGCAATTGCGATAGGCTGCAATCCGACCTTTATCAAAGTCGGAAACGTGATGGTACGCATTTCTCCTCCTCACACGAGGCATCACAACAACGTTTCACCAGGCAACGCCGGTCAACTGCTGTTTGTGTATGAGAAATCGGCTGGAAACTTTCCTCATGTCAGCACGTTGTAGGTGTCGCCACCGGCGCCAGCCTTGTGTGAATGCTCTGAAAAGCTAATCATTTGTATATCACAGCATCTTCTTCCTGTTGCTTAAATTTCGCGTCTGTAGCACGTCATCTGCGTGGTGTAGCAATTTTAATGGCCAGTAGTGTATAATCGTGACAAACTACAGTCAGAACCCAAATTGAACAGCTACAAGAAGACGATGTCCATTACTACAGAAAATAAAACACAGCAACTTCGTGGAAGTTTCATTAAGAAATCCAGCACATTTGCGGATGTTATTTTGAGCAAACTGTGTTTTATTATCGACGATAAACCAACCCAGTCTGATATCACAGCCTGTAAGAATGATGGTCACAAAATTTCGAATTTATTTCAACAGCCTGCTTTTAATCACAACTAACAGCATATTCACTCTGATTACGTTAGAGAACTACAATTGACAGCAGCTTTCATAAGAAAAATTATCTTCTGGCACAGTTGACCTTACACCGTCAAGCAACAATTCTGATATTTCAGATAAAATTTTTTGAAACCGCTCAGAGTAATACTTTTAGCACCTTTACAGAAAGGCCTAAACCACGAAAGCAACGTACTAGGAAGCATATTCAAAAGACCAGTAGATATGTAGATGTCATTTTGTGTGAACAGGATTTTATTGTCTATGATCAATCAGTTCTATCTAACGAGGCAGCCGGCAGTATAATGCCAAAAACAGCTCCAAATTATTTTCGCAACAGGCTACGCAAGAAGAAGAGAATATTTTATATTCAATTCACCGTTTATTTAATGAACACAAACACACAGATTCCGATACACCGACCCCGCACAGTTATCCTATACAAACTGAAAACAGCTATGATAACACTGAGATTCCTCCAATGTCACAAAATTATTCAAGGTGAAGTTCAATCTGTAGTACAGCCTATTGGAAGTAGAGAGGCCATGGTCAGACTGAGGGTGATATCTGCAACAGTAAATGCCATGCCGTCCTTCAAAACAGCAGCGGGGCGGTCAACCAACAATACCATCGGGCCGCACAGCTTACTTCAAAGCAATGTAGCGCTACGCCGAAAAAAACTAAACTCTGTTCCGCATATATCAAGCCCACTGACGTCAAAGTTACTTCCTTTTACTCGCAAAGCCAAGGTGATTTAACAGCAGTGTACAGATCCTACGAAATTAATCGCAAAGTCATCAACAACGAATCAGTCCACAATAAAATAACCAGAGCTGAATATCACCAGCGCCAAACTGTCAAGCAAATTTATTGGAAAACGTCGATTTCCAAAACTAAGAACATTTACATTCATCTCAAAAATATTATGCCAAGCCAAACATAGAACTGGATCACTTACACTGCGCTATGTAAATACAACTTAGCAGATTCTGCCATCACATAAATTATTTTTTATACGATTTTGCTTTCCCGAACTGCAACGTCACACACGATTTTGACACCGATACACCGAATTTGTCCAGTTTTTTACGTCTTTTGTCGCTAAGCAACACCTGAATGATATGCACTTAACTTCCATTTCCATCGTATAGCAATGATGAGAAATTACTGAAATACCAATAAGGTAAGTTTTAGTGCCAAGAATACGACTGCTATCATGAACGAAATTATACGCACGCTTATTTCAGCAGCAAGAGTTTGAAAATAAAATTTTATGGCATTTATTCTACGAAATTTCTATGCAACCAGCTACTTTATTTACACTACATACATGCACCAATCTTGTCGACATAAATTATTACTTCAATTCGACGTCTTGCATTCTGAAGACATTACACTACTGCTATTCATTTAGCTTTATATAAATTTCTTGCTATTTTTCAGGAACGATGCTAATTGCCAATTTTTTTTACAGATGTGCGTATTTATATTTCCAGCTTTTATATATGCTTATTCTGATTTACATACCGTATGAGCGTACATAATAATATGACACAACACGATCATTTTACCTGATGCATTCCCATGCTTATACAAATTCTGTTGGTACCTTGTTTTCACGTTCCCTTGATTATGTAGCATTTTACTGGGTGGCGACGTGCCCGGCAGGGAGAATCTTGCAGGTCAGTTCTCTTACCGTGAGTTTAGCCTTTGCACATTTTTCTGTTTTCATACGGGTGTACACAAAAACAACAACTGAAAGAGACAACATTTATTTTTACATTTCAAATGGTTCAAATACCTTGAACGTGGTGCTATAGTTGGCGCACGAGCCATGGGCACAGCATCTCCTAGGTAGCGATGAAGCTGGGATTTTCCCTTACGACCATTACACGAGTATACCATGAATATCAGGAATCCGGTAAAACATCAGATCTCCGACATCGCTGCGGCAGGAAAAAGATCCTGCTAGTACAGGACCTACGGCGATTTAAGAGAATCGTTCAACGTGACAGAAGTGCAACCCTTCCTCAAATTGCTGCAGATTTCACTGCTTGGCCGTCAACATGTGTCAGCGTGCAAACCATTCAACGAAACACCATCGATATGGCTTTCAGAGCCGAAGGCCCACTCGTGTACCCTTGTGAGGGTACACGAGTGGGAGGAAAATTTCGAGAAATCCTTGAGCTGAGAAATGAGTGAGTTGCGTCCACACCTAGTCAAATCTGCCCTGAGATTTGTAATTTTTCTTTGTGTGTGTGTGTGTGTGTGTGTGTGTAAGTTGCTGAAATAAATACAGTCATTTCATGTTTTATTCATCTAAACAAACTCGTCCATTCGTATATTAAAGCACTAATCTCATAATCTTTTGAGTCTGGTTTCATTTAATTACTGATGTCAATTATTGGCTCCTAATGCGGGGCAATCTAATTAGTCATTTACATGTATTTTCATGTCAGAGAGCAGAAAAGAACTTTCAGTTCCCTACAATATCAATGGACGCCACAACACTGATAATCATGGTGGCATTCTGTGACGTTTAGACATCATTACACTTCACGTGTGGGTATTTGTCTTGCTGTAGATTCTTGACTCAAGGCTGTACAGTCGAGCAAGACTGAACGAAAAAGTGTGCATCCTGACCTATATTAGTCACGTGAAATCTTGAGATACTGAAAGATGCTGAGCATTATTTTGTACTAACGACTCCACAAGTGCGTGACAGTCATGTGAACCCAAACAAAGGAGTCTTGGTAAGTCATGATATTGCAGCTGTCACATTTCAACATGTGCTGGTATGAGTTTCTCCTCCTTAGAAAAGAGACGTAACACAACTGCCTTACAAACAACCAACATTTAAACGCTATTTCTGAATGGGAAACATGCTGTACAGTTTTTCCGTATTTACAGGGTGTAGATGACTTTACTCCTACTTACTTAGTGCAGTTGTACTGAAATGAAAAATCATATGCATATGCAAGTATATAGCACTCTTAAGGGGATAGTCTGGAAACAACATATTGAATTGTTGCAAATGGTTCAAATGGCTCGGAGCACTATGGGACTTAACATCTGAGGTCATCAGTCCCCTAGAACTTAGAACGACTTAAACCTAACTAACCTAAGGACATCACAAACATCCATGCCCGAGGCAGGAATCGAACCTGCGACCGTAGTAGTCGCGCGGTTCCGGACTGAAGCGCCTAGAACCGCTCGGCCACACTAGAATTCCTGCAAAAAAAATTGTTTTTGCTTAAATATATGCATTCGTATATACACTGTGTGAAAGTATTTTGTGGAATTTGAAAGAAAAATGTAGAAAAAAATATAATTAGTTCAATCCAGTGTCTATGGAAGCAGAGAAATTGTGCAGAAAGAGTGTGTAAATCACATTGCGAAAGAATTTGGGACAGGATTGAGAAATGTAGTGAAGGAAAGTCAGGTATAAAACGTGACTATCAGTGGGAAACCACATGGGAGTTTGAAAGAAAAAGCAATTCTTAAGCTGACTCATTATTAAAGCAGAACCGTTTCTGACTGTGCTCCAGATACTACGGCAATAAAGAGTGCAGTCTACGCAATACCGTACCATTGCATGAGCACTGATGAGGAATGGCAACACATCAAGTGTCCAAAAGTGAGAATTCTTGAAGTTTCTTTAATCGTACCCTTGCCAAAAGAGAACAAGCAGGATCACATAAAACTGCTATCCATACTGCTCTGAGACCATCTGTTGTTGTCAGAATGGTACCTATTTATCATAGGCTAGCATCTGATACAATGCTCTCCAGATGCACTACTGGAAAGACTCAAAATGCAAATGAGTGTCTACGTAGTACAATCTGATCAAAATGCCCAAAGGATGTATTTGTATTCAAAATAAAAACAGAACCAGCTGTGACAGAAGCTGCTTCACAGTTCAGTCAAGCGTTCTATCTGATAGAAGCAACAAGAACAACAGAGACCACTCCACTGTCAGCAATAAAGACATGAAGGAGCAAATTTGGATATGAGCGAAGAAGGAAGAAAAAGGTGAGACAGTGCCTATAATTTGAAATAAGGAGACGACATGCATCCAGATTGATGGCCATACATGCTCAGCCCAGAAGAAGGCAGAAAAAGCAACGTACAGCCCAGGTGGATTTTAGAGCAAGGACCGGAGAGTTATTGTGTTGTTTAACGTTGACTGTGTTCCTCTCTAATTTGGGAAATTTAGTAAATATTCCCTAAATTGGATGAAACTTTTATAGAAAACTCTTCCTATCAGTGCTAACAGTCCTGAGTATAATTTTTAAAAAAAAATTAGAAAAGAAAAAATTGATATGTGAATGCTTTACTTCAATAAAAAGATTCAGAACATCGTAAAATTAATTTTAGGGTCGCCATAAAGATACACAAAAATGTTTGTGTTATTAAATACATTCTTCAGTTTTTCAAGAACATTAAAATATATTTTCTGTACGAAAGAAAATTTCAAAAAATCCTTCAAAAGAAAAGAAAATAATTTTTCAAACACTGTGGGATGGATCGACTTGTAAATCTGTAGTTATATGTAGCAATCTGGAGAAATTGTATGTTTAAAATTTGAGACCAACTGATTCATTGCGGGTAAAGTTCCATTTTCTACTAGACAATCCCCTTAATGCGAATTTAATGATTTTTGCTTGCCACCTTTATGGTGTCGCAAGGTTAATGGCCAGCTGCGAAAGAGAGAGAGAGAGAGAGAGAGACAGACAGAGAGACAGAGTGCAAGTGCATGTGTTTTTCTGAGGACCAATTAAATGCGTTTCATGAGAAGGTAATATAAACTAACACAAAAAAAGAACGAAACGACGCATCAGGAAGGAACTAACTAAATGGCATGGAAATAGGTAGAGCTGATGTCCATGTACAGACAAAGAAATGATAACATCAACATCTACGTGATTGCTCTGCTGTTCAAAATAAAGTGCCTGGCAGAGGGTTCAATTAACCACCTTCAAGCTGTCTCTCTACGTTTCCTCTCTCCAACGGCGCGCGGGACAACCGAGCATTTGCTACATTTTTCTGAGCGAACCCTGATTTCTCTTATTTTATCGTGATCATTTCTCCCTATGTGGGTGGGTGCCAACAGAATTTTTCCTCAATCGGAGGAGAAAACTGGTGATTGAAATTTCATGAGAAGATCCCGTCGCAACGAAAAACGCCTTTGTTTTCATCATTGCCACTCCAATTCACGTCTCATGTCTGTGGCACTATCTCCCCTACCTCGCGATAATACAAAACGAGCTGCCCTTCTTTGTACCTTTTCAATGTCATCCGTCAGTCGCCGCATCTCATGCGGAACCCACACCGCTCAGCAATACTTCAGAACAGGGAGGACAAGCGTGGTGTAAGCAGTCTCTTTAGTAGACCTGTTACACCTTCTAAGTGTTCTGCCAATGAATCGCAATCTTTGGTTGGCTCTACCCACAACATTATCTGTGTGATCGTTCCAATTTAGGGTATTTGTAATTGTAATCCCTAAATATTTAGTTGAATTTACCGCCTTCAGATTTGCGTGACTTATTGTGTAATCGAAATTTATTGGATTTCTTTTAGTACTCATGTGAATAATTTCACACTTTTCTTTATTCAGGGTCAACTTCCAGTTTTCGACCATACAGATATCTTATCTAAATCATTTTGCAATTCGTTTTGGTCATCTGATGACTTTACAAGACGGTAAATGACAGCATCATCTGAAAACAATCTAAGACTGCTACTGAGATTGTCTCCTGCGTCGTTTATATAGATCAGGAACAATAGAAGGCCTATAACACTTCCTTGGGGAACGCCGGATATTACTTCTGTTTTACATGATGACTTTCCGTCTATTACTACGAACTGTGACCTTTCTGACAGGAAATCACGAATCCAGTCGCACAACTGAGGCGATATTCCAAAGGCACACAGTTTGGTTAGAAGACGCTTGTGAGGAACGGTGTCGAAAGCCTTCTGGAAATCTAAAAATATGGAATCAGTTTGACATCTTCTGTCGATAGCACTCATTACTTCATGAGTATAAAGAGCTAGTTGTGTTTCGCAAGAACGATATTGTCTGAATCCGTGCTGACTACGTGTCAATAAATCGTTTTCTTCGAGGTACTTCATAATTTTCGAGTACAGTATATGTTCCAAAACCCTCCTGCAAATGGACGTTAGTGATTCTTCAAAAAAATTTGAAGATTTATTCAAGAGAGAGAGTTTCTCAAACAGCTAAGTCAGTAACGCGTTGGTCCAGCTCTGGCCCTTATACAAGCAGTTGTTCGGCTTAGAATTGATTGATAGAGTTGGTGGACGTCCTCCTTAGGATATCATGCGGAATTCTGTCCAATCGGCGCATCAGGTCGTTAAAATACCGAGCTGGTTCGAGGGTCCTGCCCATAGTGCTCCAAACGTTCTCAATTGGGAAAGGATATGGCGCCCCTGCTGACCAAAGTGGGATTTGGCAAGTAGAAACTCTTGCCGTGTGCAGGCAGGCATTATCTTACTGAAATGTAAGTCCAGCATGGTTTGCTATGAAAGGGAACAACAAGGAGCGTCGAATACCATCGACGTTCCGCTGTGCTGTAAGGGTGACAAACAAAGGAATCTCGCCATGAAATGAAGTGGCACCCCAAACCATCATTCCTGGTTGCAGGCCATATGACGAACGACAATCAGGTTCATATCCCGCTGCTATCCGGGGCATCACCAGACACGTCTTCGCTGGTGATCAGGGCTCAGTTCGAAGTGACATCACTGAAGCCAGTTTTACTCCAGTCAAAGAGAAACCACAATGACAATGTGCCGACACCACTGCAAACGGGCTTGTTGGTGTTCAGAGGTCAATGGTTGTCAGTACAAGGGCCGCTTTGAGCTTAGCCCCTTTCTGTGAGCCGCCTAGTGATGGTTCTTGTCCTGAAGCACCAGTTGCACATCGGACTGGTAGTAATGAAAAATCCGGGACTCTGAGTGCCTCTCTGACGATTGTTCGATCCTCGCGCTCTGTAGCCTCTTACATCGACCGCTTCCTTCTTGGCGCTGTGTTTCGCCATGGTTCACCCATTCCTGCCAACATAGTCGAATAATGGTATTGTTCCTATTCATATTTCGAGTGATTTGTTACTTCAATCTGCTTCTTTGCCAACTAAGTGTTCTCTCTCAAATGCTGACATCTGCATGTATACTCTTCACGTGCCAGTCTGCGCGGCATAGTTACTCGCCAACTAAGAACACGAAATTAAATTCGCAAAGACTTCAAGCCCTGGTATCGGCATGCCCCTTGTTTACTAATTTTCTCAGCCGTATGGTGAAATTGCATTGCGGCATCACATATACATCCATCGGCGGTCAAAGTTTACAGTTTTACATTTTCTTGGATACTCTTATGAATAACAGTTTGTAGCCAATTTGCATATGTCCTTCGTGGCACGCCGACTTTTTTATCTTAATATGTATATCCATGATAAAGGGCAGAAGACAGAGCTGGTACGAATTTCTGTAGATTTTCATGGAGACTTGTTAGCTTGCTGAAGTGAATAATTTACTCGTCATGAACACCGTTTTTAAGGGGAACCGTTCGTGAGCGAATTTTCTGCTGTTGACAATAGTAACGTTTTCACACTTTTCTAAAATATTATTTGTTTAAATCGAACCAAATCTGAATCATACATAACCTACCCTATTTTATTTTACATGTATGATAGTAACATTCTTATCACAGAAGAAACCCTAAAACAGGTATGTGACTTAAAAAATTGGCACTTAAAAATGTCTAAACATTTGTCAAATTTTGCCATAATTCTAGTACATTTTAATTAAAGTGATGTAATTAACCTCTGTGCCAAGTTCCATTGATTTAGATGTATTTGTTTCAGAAAAAATTTACATGAAGCCAAAAATTACATACTTTCGGGAAAATGCATTTAAAGATTTTAATACAATGTCTTCAACTTACATTCAAAGCTGAAAATTCAAAGCAGAAACTCGTCAGGGCCATAGCTGCCATCGTTACGGGTTTCTGTTTCCTCCGGATTATCTTTGGAAGCCTTCTTTTGAATTTTGGCCCATTTTGCCATTTCTAGGATACTTTTCTCAGCCTCCCGCACTATCAACTGGTCAATTGACAAAAGCGTATTCTTTACGTTCACTCCAGATTCTAAGCCCATATCACTGAAAACTTTATGCTTGCTGTCTGACCCATCACTGAAACACAACACTGCTTCCATGATACCAGTTTTTAGGGGTTTGAGGCCCACAAATACTGTATTAGGGAACCGTTGACACTTTCGCTGTGATCTTGAGTTCTTCCATGGTTACATTTAACAATGTTTTTGTTAGCTATATCTTTATATGAATTTTATAACTTCTGCTTTTGGCATAGGCAGGGGATGGCTACATCTATATTCGTAACCAGTTACACTAGCCCTATAATATTTACATTGTGGCTCGGGGCCCTTTGGACAGAAAGAATGAAATTTCGCCTCCGTCCCTACATCTAAATTTCCTTATTCTGCCTATATTTACGATCTGCGTGAATAAAATATAGCTAGAAACAGAGTACTTCCAAAAATCAATCAATATTTCAGATCACTACGATGAGTAAATCGAAAAAAGGATTCTGAAATGATATTCAGCTATTACCTACACTCTCTTAGCACCAGGCTGACCAATTTGAAAAACAGTGGTCAAAGAATAAGTAGCGTAAAGACAAAAAAAAAAGTCTGCTGCAGCCGGAATAAAGACATCTCAATTGACAGCAGATGGAGGGGGGAGTGTCGTTGTTTAAAAAATTATGCAAAAGCTGTACAAATTCTGATACAGCAAGTATTGGGGTATAACTTAACAGAATTTAAAAAAAAGTCATATTTCGACGGATCCTCTCTTCCTGATTCGCTTAAAACACACTGTAAAAGAAGTGGACTCGGAGAAGCTCAAATCACAAGACTCTGAATGGAACAGATTTTATTTTTACAAATTAAAACAAATCTATCAAGGATGTTTCGGTTTCAAACTAATTTAATATTGGTAGCGACCACAGACTGAGCGAAATTAGACATGAAGATTCAAAAAGGAGGGGTAAACTAATATCCCTGAAAAAGAAACTGTTAACATAGATTAATACAGTCACTTTCTATAATGATGTTTTCTATTTTTCTGTATGTGATGTATGTATAGATGGTGTTTGGCCCAGTTTTGGAGTACTTCTTCTTCCAATGTTGAGAACTATTTCTGTTCTATTACCTAACTCTCGCATGTAACAGGTATTTTTTGTGCTATAAAGGTACGCTATCCCTAATTTTAATCACGCTTCACCGTCGCCGTTATCAAGCGTGATGCCTTGGCGAATTAAACCTGCAGTGGGCGAATAGTTTGATGTTTTCGGTAACAGTCAGGAAAGTGAGCTGGTGTAGTCGGTTACTCAGTTTTATATCATGCCAGCCGTCAACGCAGGACCCATTTTCACTGTTACTCAACGAGCTTGGCATGAGGCATATTGTTACATACATGTAGGACAGAGGTCTGTAGGGCTCACCCAGTTGTATATCATCCTTAGCAACATTAATCACTTATAGGTGGTTTATTCTTCCTGTACCTACTCCGACATTTATTTTATTTGGACAGTTCTTTCAGTATGTTGGCAGTTATACAGATGTTAGTGCGTATTTCTTCAATTTTATCGTTGAACACCGCCCTTGCTATGCTCTTGGTTATCTGCAGCGCAACCTCTGCATCATCGCGTAATGCTGCATCCCAACCAGCTGTGTCCATCACCTGGAAGATGTGTGTCCTGATGAAATCAACACAGGTTCTCTTCAGTGAGGTGCAGGAGTGCTTGATGGCGACCACGGCCAAGAGCATTGCACTGTCAACAGTAATTTTGTGTTCCAACTGCTCTTCACAGTACTGCTTCAGGCCGCAAAGTGCATAGTTGTCAGCCAGCACCAGGAGCTTGTCTGTGACGCTAGCTGGCGGCGGCAGCTGGTCGCTGTACATGTAGAGCAGGACTTGACGCAGTTCCTCCTCTCGCACCCCATCCACCCGCAGGGTGCCACCTGGGCTGTCCTTGAGCTGCTCGGCTAGGACGGGGCTACGCGCTGCCAGCACTGCCCTATGAGCTGCCTGTGATGCCCCACCCACCATGAGCGTCACGTCGCTGCCCTCGCCAGACTCCAGCAGCACCAGCAGGTCGCTGACCAATCTGCCCTCGACATCTTCCACCGCTGCTGATCTTTCATTCTCGCTGTGGAAATGAAGTACAGTCTTTAAATACAACGCTACTGAGAACATAATAGACAAAGTTCACTCATGCTGATAAATTAAGGATAATGCTGATACATGGTGAAACAACGCTCTGGTGGGCGGTTTGCGGGCTTAAATCACCTCGGGGTATGACCATGCGGTGCATTTGACCTGCGGTCGTCGCATGGTGGCGCTGGCAGCAACCCACATACGCAGAGGTGTGTTGGTGCATGTCAGAGTACGGTGAAGTGAATACGTGTGCAGAAGTTTTCAGACGTGCTAATGGTGACTGTGTGTTGAAAATGACTCAAAGAACACGTATTGATGACGTTATGAGGGGTAGAATACTAGGGCGACTGGAGGCTGGTCAAACACAGCAGCTCGTAGCACGAGCCCTCCGTGAGCCACAAAGTGCGATCTCAAAATCATGGCAACGATTGCAGCAGACAGGAAACGTGTCTAGGCGCAACAGTACGGGACGTCCATAGTGTACAACAACACAAGAAGACCGATATCTCACCATCAGTGCCTGCAGACGGCCACGGTATACTGCAGGTAGCCTTGCTCGGGACCTTACCACAGCCATTGGAACAGTCTACAGATGATTGAATAGACTTGGTTTAGTCGCCCGGAGACCTGCACGGTACATTCCACTGGTCCCTGGTCACAGGAGAGCCCGTAAAGCCTGGTGTCAAGAACACAGTACATGGTCATTGGAACAGTGGTCCCAGGTTATGTTCACGGACGAGTCCAGGTATAGTCTGAACAGTGATTCTCGCCGGGTTTTCATTTGGCGTGAACCAGGAACCAGATACCAACCCCTTAATGTCCTTGAAAGGGGCTTGTATGGAGGTCGTGGTTTGATGGTACGGGGTGGGATTATGATTGATGCACGTACACCCCTGCATGTCTTTGACAGGGGAACTGTAACAGGTAAGGTGTATCGGGACGTCATTTTGCACCAGTATGTCTGCCTTTTGAGGGGTGCAGTGGGTCCCACCTTGCTCCTGATGGATGATAACACTCAGCCCCACTGAGCTGCCATCGTGTAGGAGTACCTTGAAACAGAAGATATCAGGCGAATGGAGTGGCCTGTCTGTTCTCCAGACCTAAACCCCATAGAGCACGTCTGGGATGCTCTCAGTTGACGTATCGCTGCACATATTCAAACCCCTATGACACTTCAGTAGCTCCGACAGGCACTGGTGCAAGAACAGGGGGTTATACCCCAGCAGCTGCTCGAAAACCTGATCCAGAGTATACCAACCCGTTGTGCGGCCTGTGTATGTGTTCATGGTGGTCAAATCCCATATTGATGTCGGGGTACATGAGCAGGAAACAGTGGCGTTTTGTAGCACATGCGTTTCAGGACGGTTTTCTCAACTTATCACCAATACCGTGGACTTACAATCTGTGTCGTGTGTGATCCCTATATGCCTATGCTATTAGCACCAGTTTTGTGTAGTGTCACGTTGCGTGGCAGCGCATTCTGCAGTTATCCTTAATTTATGAGTGAGTGTAGTTATAACCTACACCTGCATAATATGCAAATGCTAAACATTGTCATGTATTGACAGCAAATTCCATGAACAGGATTTTATATCGGTTACACAGCACAGTAAAGCTATTATGACATGATATTTGGTATACAGCAGTGTCCAGACAGAGTCCAAACCCATAATTAATTCTGAAATAGAAGAAATATATCCCAGACTAGAAATTGCAAAACAGGAAAATCTCTTCTAGAACACTAACATCTTATTACAGCCACCTGAATCACAGGCCACTTGGCCACTTACAATGTGGCTCAAGTGATGCATTCGCAGTAGCTCTTTTCCTGCAAAGGAACTGTGTGGCGCTATGGAAGAGTCTTTGCTAGTTATGATAGACAATAAATCATCTTCCCATTGCATCCCACACTTAGTACTCTGGTTGATGTTATTACCTCCCAGGTCTCGCAGTGTATATCTTGCCTTCTTGTAATTCATTTCGAAAATCGATGTAGACAAATCATGAAAGTTATTTCTCTGACACAGGCTGGCCCCATGCCCCCCTCTCACACCTACACACATAGCTCTAACTAAGTAACTGGTCTCTCCACATGATGTTCCTCCGACTGCTTCACTACCCTTCAGATGAATATGCAACAAGGACCATCCCATAAACTGAAGAGGAAGTCATCTGTTTGAAGTACATTATCCATTTGTTCATCTCCCAACTCTGGACACTGGACTCGCATTCGCAAGGACGACGGTTAAAACCCATGTCGGGCCGTCCTGATTTAGGTTTTCCGAGATTTCCCTAAATCGCTTCAGGCAATTGCCGGGATGGTTCCTTTGAAAGGGCACAACTGACTTCCTTCCCCCTCCTTCCCAAATCGCATGGGGCCAGTGACATCGCTGTTTGGTCCCTTCTCCCAAATCAACCAACCATTCAATTGAACTCTGACATTGTGGATTCCAATTAAACTGGCACGTTTTGGTAACACTGTAAACAGGATGTCACTGCCTGATAATAGCTCACGGACCATCTATCCTCGGGCTTCTGATACAGAAGCTTCTGGAGAATTGTAATTTTGTCATGTGCTTAAGGGCAGACACTTGTTCTGTTGTGGAATAGACACTCTAGACCACATACATTGCCCGACAAAAAAAGTGAAGCACCTAGAAGACATGGTTAGCTGGCAGTGAAACATTATACAAACACAGACCATCGGTGGGTACGTAAATGATAAAGAGTTACAATTCTGTGACAAAATGGCCACAATAGAGCATTAGTGTTGCTTCTATTTAGTGTTGTTACCAGGCCTGGCAGGGGATGTAAGGGACTTGAACAGGTTCAGATGCTGAGTGATCACTCAAGGACATGGAGATGCTGCATGTTCGTAAGTGTTACAGCGGATCCCAAGGACGCACACAGGTAAACGGCAAGGTTTGCCTGCCACCAACATACACATCGCATCTGCAGGCATAGAATGGAAAGGGTGTCACGGCGAGGATGTACCCTGAAATAAAATATTTCTGCCTAAAATTCTTTGATATTTAGTGCAACACAATCTATTACGGCTTCATTAATTTCACAGCTACCAAACAGAGAGCGTCGATGATTGAATCTATAGAGACTTAGAATGTTTCTCTACGACGCCATCTTTCAAGGTGTACTAATTTTCTTTCTGGCATTCTATATACACTCCTGGAAATGGAAAAAAGAACACATTGACACCGGTGTGTCAGACCCACCATACTTGCTCCGGACACTGCGAGAGGGCTCTACAAGCAATGATCACACGCACGGCACAGCAGACACACCAGGAACCGCGGTGTTGGCCGTCGAATGGCGCTAGCTGCACAGCATTTGTGCACCGCCGCCGTCAGTGTCAGCCAGTTTGCCGTGGCATACGGAGCTCCATCGCAGTCTTTAACACTGGTAGCATGCCGCGACAGCGTGGACGTGAACCGTATGTGCAGTTGACGGACTTTGAGCGAGCGCGTATAGTGGGCATGCGGGAGGCCGGGTGGACGTACCGCCGAATTGCTCAACACGTGGGGCGTGAGGTCTCCACAGTACATCGATGTTGCCGCCAGTGGTCGGCGGAAGGTGCACGCGCCCGTCGACCTGGGACCGGACCGCAGCGACGCACGGATGCACGCCAAGACCGTAGGATCCTACACAGTGCCGTAGGGGACCGCACCGCCACTTCCCAGCAAATTAGGGACACTGTTGCTCCTGGGGTATCGGCGAGGACCATTCGCAACTGTCTCCATGAAGCTGGGCTACGGTCCCGCACACCGTTAGGCCGTCTTCCGCTCACGCCCCAACATCGTGCAGCCCGCCTCCAGTGGTGTCGCGACAGGCGTGAATGGAGGGACGAATGGAGACGTGTCGTCTTCAGCGATGAGAGTCGCTTCTGCCTTGGTGCCAATGATGGTCGTATCCGTGTTTGGCGCCGTGCAGGTGAGCGCCACAATCAGGACTGCATACGACCGAGGCACACACGGCCAACACCCGGCATCATGGTGTGGGGAGCGATCTCCTACACTGGCCGTACACCACTGGTGATCGTCGAGGGGACACTGAATAGTGCACGGTACATCCAAACCGTCATCGAACCCATCGTTCTACCATTCCTAGACCGGCAAGGGAACTTGCTGTTCCAATAGGACAATGCACGTCCGCATATATCCCGTGCCACCCAACGTGCTCTAGAAGGTGTAAGTCAACTACCCTGGCCAGCAAGATCTCCGGATCTGTCCCCCATTGAGCATGTTTGGGACTGGATGAAGCGTCGTCTCACGCGGTCTGCACGTCCAGCACGAACGCTGGTCCAACTGAGGCGCCAGGTGGAAATGGCATGGCAAGCCGTTCCACAGGACTACATCCAGCATCTCTACGATCGTCTCCATGGGAGAATAGCAGCCTGCATTGCTGCGAAAGGTGGATATACACTGTACTAGTGCCGACATTGTGCATGCTCTGTTGCCTGTGTCTATGTGCCTGTGGTTCTGTCAGTGTGATCATGTGATGTATCTGACCCCAGGAATGTGTCAATAAAGTTTCCCCTTCCTGGGACAATGAATTCACGGTGTTCTTATTTCAATTTCCAGGAGTGTATAAAGTCTATTACAGCGTCGAGCGCCATGATCTGGCATATTAAATAGTTTAACGTGACAAGGAACAAACAATGTTGCACTTTAATTAAGCCAGGATACGTAATTTTCAGCGGTTGTACAAGTTATGAAGTCAGAGCACAGTATCCACATCCATTACCTGTTTTCTCTCTTACGTCAGTGATTCCACTATATTCAGCGTTTTAATAGTAATATTACACTTATTTGAATCAGTCGTTAATAAAAGATTTTGACATGTGAGTAAGCTGCATGTGTTGTAAGGTTTCGGTGCACGATATGAAACGTCCTCAAAAGAGGTTTCGGAATAACTGGCCACTTATGTTCTTGGGTTAACATATTTTCTTTGTGTAAACCAATTTTGCAAATAGGTTTCAATATCAATTTTGTCAATAACAAGCGAACTAATAAACATATAATGTAGTTTTTAGGTGGTAAATAATCGCAAGAAGGAGTATATAAGTGCATTGTTAATGTTTTATTTGCAAAATTTGAACCGTGGTCATAAGAAATATTTTCGGTGTAACGAACCGGGCAGCGTGACGTCAGCTACACAAATGAGAGGTGTCAATGTGCGAGGTCTTCACTGCCTCAGTCGTAGTGGCTGTGTCTGTCTCGGCGGCAAGATCGGTAATACGCAGCGCTGTAAGAGATTTTGTACGGCATATCGGCCGCGTCGAGCGCCAAAGCCTTCAAACTTTCCGCTATGTGTTGAACTCCATCTTAATTCAACATTCACGGGTGATACTGCGAGAACGAACTTTCTGAGGGTGTTAGGTAGTGGAGCGATCTGAAATATTCGTTTTACAGTGTGTTACAATGCTCGCTAACTAGTGGTGCTAATAACAAACTAAACATATTTTACTGGACAGAATTACTACCGCTTTTTAGTGACTACAGAATCATTTAATGAACTTTAATTTCCTATTTTCAAGTAGTCAGAGCACTTTCGGAATGTGAGCCCCCACCTCTGACGGGTGCTTGGTATGAGACTTCACTGTGTTCAGATCTGATGTCCAGTTAGCTTTACTAACAGACATCAACCCGGTTGACGAACTGGTCTCGTCAAAACTGGTTTTTGCGTGTGTGTGTGTGTGTGTGTGTGTGTGTGTGTGTGTGTGTGTGTGTGTGTCCACTATTCACAAGTGAATTCACTTTTATTTCATAGAACACTTTGTTCAGTTTCAATCATAAATACTTGTCAGGAGCTTAATTATCCTATTTTATTAATTTTAATGACAAATCTTTCCATATTTTGCAATTTTCGGCAAGCGCTAGGAAACTCACAAAGAAATCCAACAATTCTACAGCCAAGTTGGACGAAAGGAAATAAATGGAATGATATGAAACCATCCGCACAGACATGTGTATGAGCCACAATTTCTACTATGTTGCAGATTTAGCTGACTCTCCACTGATCAGACCACACATTTTAACACGAATTTCATCTGGCCAAAAAGAATGGGGAGCTCACACGTGAGACACCGTTACCATCACCTAATGTGCCTGTGAATTTCCGTTCGGCCAGCTGGTCGAACGGTGCAGTATTCAGATTTGTGTGGCGCTTTTATGTGACAGTGGCTCAATGTTGGGCTCCATATGAATGTGAAGGCAGGCATACTCGTCGTCAAGGTTTCTGACGATCATATCTGACCACCACAAGAAGGATCGCTGTCTTGTGCACCGACCACATTGTAACCCCTTTACATCTGCACCTCCCATCTAAGAACAAATAATGGACTCCCTACAACGTTCTGTCACCACACCGTTGGCCAGAGACTAGCAGCCGAACTACCTCGTGTGTAGGCTGTCGTTAGGACTACAATACAAACGACTTGCGTTTGGGATGTTGCCGTGACACGGAAAAGCTGACTGCTGATGAACGGCGTCACATTATGATTGGTTGGTTGATTTGGGGAGGGACCAAACAACGAGGTCATCGGCCCTAACGGACTGGGGAAGGATAGGGAAAGAAATCGGCCATGCCCTTTCAAAGAAACCATCCCGGCGTTTGCCCGGAAAACCTAAATCAGGATGGCCAACGCGGGCTTGAACCGTCGTCCTCCTGAAAGCGAATCCAGTGTGCTAATCCCTGCGCTCTCGGTCTCGCATTATGTTCAGCAATGAATCGCAATTCTGCACAAGCCTGGATGACCATCGTCGTCGAGTACGACGACAACCTGGGAAGAGATTTCATTCTTCCAATTTTTTGGAGAGGGACAGCGGTGTCACTCCTGGTGTCGTGGTGTGGTAAAAGAACTGGTACGACCTTTGGTCACGCCTGGTAGTGATCGAAGGAACTATGATGGCATAACGGTACGTCACGGACATCCTAGGTCTCGCGCGACCATATCGTGATGCCACTTTTCAACAGGACAATGCTCGTTTACACACGCCACGTGTCTCTACGAACGGTCTGCGAGGTACTCCGGTGGCCAGGAAGCCCTCCAGGTCCGTCTCTCATGGAATATGAAGGACCAGCTGGGACGTTCAATTCCGAACCAGTGTCAGTATCTAGGATATCGAGGACCAATTACAACAGTTGTGGGCCAGCTTGCCTCGGGAGAGAATACAATGGACTTATGACATCATTCCCAATCGAATCGGTGTGTTCATCCAGACCAGAGGAATTGCAGCGTCGCACTGGTAAGTGGGTTCATAGTGCAAAGTTCTTTATTAAACTGACTATATTTATCACTGAAATACACTATGTGATCAAAAACATCCGGACATCCCTAAAAACATAGGTTTATCATATTAGGTGCATTGTGCTGCCACCTACTGTCAGGTACCCCATATCAGCGACCACAGTAGTCATTAGACATCGTGAGAGAGCAGAATGGGATGCTCCGAGGAGCCTATGGACTTAGAACGTGGTCAGGTGATTGGGCGCCACTTGTGTCATACGTCTGTACGCGAAATTTCCATACTTCTGAACATCCCTCGGTCCATTTTTTCCGATGTGATAGTGAAGAGGAAACGTGAAGGGACACATATAGCACAAAAACTAACAGACCGACCTCGTCTGTTGACAGACACAGCGCCGACAGTTGAAGAAGGTCATAATGTGTAATAGGCAGACATTTATCCAAACCATCAAAAAGGAATTCCAAAATGCATGAGGATCCACTGCAAGTACTCTGACAGTTAGGCGGGAGATGAGAAAACTCGGATTTCATGGTCGAGCGGCTGTTCATAAGCCACACATCACGCCAGTAAATGCCAAACGATGCTTCTCTTGGTGAAGGGAGCGTAAACATTGGACTATTCGACAGTGTAAAAACGTTGCGTGGAGTGACGAAGCATGGTACACAATGCGGCGATCCGATGGCAGTGTGTGGGTATGGCGAATGCCTGGTGAACGTTGTCTGCCAGCGTGTGTAGTGCCAACAGTAAAATTCGTGTGGTCGTGTTTTTCATGGAGCAGGCTTGCAACCCTCGTTGTTTTGCGTGGCACTATTACAGTATAGGCGTACACTGATCTTTTAAGCACCTTCTTTTCTCCCACTGTTAAGGATGTCGATTGCATCTTTCAACATGATCGAGCACCTGTTCATAATGCACGGCCTGTGGCGGATTGGTTACAGGACAATAACATCCCTGTAATGGATTGGCCCACATATAGTCCTGACCTGAATCGTGTAGAACACCTTCGGGATGTTTTGGAATGCCGACTTCTTGTACCTCTTCTCAGTGGAGTACTCCATGAAGAATGGTCAGCTATTCCATAAGAAACCTTCCAGCACTTGACTGAACGTATGCCTGCGAGAGTGGAAGCTGTCATCAAGGCTAAGGGTGCGTCAACACCGTAGTAGATTCCAGCATTACCGATGGAGGGCGCCACGAACTTGTAAAGTCATTTTCAGCCAGGTGTCCGGATACTTTTGATCATATAGTATAATACCACATACCCTCTCAACCTAAGAAATTTCTTTCCATTCCCTCCTCCCTGTCTGGTTGCTTAACTTTTTTTCTTGCCTTCATTTCCTGAATTTCTGAACCGTCACCAAGAACTTCAAAAATTAAAACTGTTTCTGATGTCATCTTTGTATCAGCTGTTATAACTAGTATTATATTGTCTTTCACGTCCTAAGCATTCTGAAAACTAAAAGAGTCATTGACCACATACGTTTTGCTTTATTAGAAAAGTTCCATCAGTGGTATATTTCATGATAAAGCACTATCAGCAATGATTAGGGGACAGCAGGGTAATAGCTTGCACCGCTTAGTGTTGCCACAAAGCGAAAGTAATATCAGTTACACCCAGAGTTGTGGTCAGCTTCTAACAGCACGAGATTGTTCACACTATCTCATTATTTAATTTCAGCTGCTTTTGTTATAAAAACATGGATATGAAGTGTAGAGGTCAGTGAAACATTTTAATTGTAACTATATAAAGTAACCAATTACAATTTTATGAAACTTGTTCTGCACATCAAACATTAGTACTTAAAAATTGTGGCCTTTAGGTTAAGATTGGAAATGTAAGATTCATGTTCGTCATGAGATAATGCCGCGTAGGATGCACAGTATTGCCTGGGGATAAACTATAATGCCCTATACGGTAATTTCATTTTAATATTCGCGATGAATTACTTTTTGAAAATGTATGAAAACTTATAAGATCGTTTCTTTACAGATGGTGAGGAAAAGAATCAGAGTGACGAACACGGGAAAATGATGGAAAGCCACAAATGGCAGCTGCAAGGAGGAAGGAGAAACCTTTTTCTACTTTAAGAGATAGGTTGGAAGGTGGAGGCTGTTCTATAGTGAAACTTAGGCAGAAAGCTTACGTTATCTAAAGAACAGGACGAAGACATATCTAAGCATGTGTTATTGCTAGCAAAGACTTTTATGGAGTACCTTCTGCGGATTTGAGATATTTAGTTGAATGCATATGCTGTGGCAAAAAATATTCAGCATAATTTTAACAAATCATTCAAGATGATCGGGCAGGACTGGCTCTCTGGGTTTTGGTATTAGAAAGCTATATGTCAACAATCGGAAAACTGAGACTGAGTCATGAGTGGATCTCAGCTTTTAACGCAAGTAACACAACCATTTTTCTCTAACCTCTCCTCTGTGACTGAAATCCATAATCTGAATGCCTCTAGGGTTTATTATTTTGATGAGATCCTGGTATCAATAATTCAAAAGCCAGGTAAACAAGTAGGTTCAGCAACAACCTGGGAACGTGGTAAAAACGTTTACGGTGTTCCGTGTAGCGAGTGCCAGAAATGAAATGTAATTTATCATCGAATCATGTCGCCTACGACACACTGGGATCGTGGTAAGAACGTTCACAGAGTTTCGTGTAGCGAGTGCCAGCGCGGCATATATGCCTTCCATGTTTATTTTCCTGCTGTGTGGGATAACCGACCCTTGCTTTACAGAGAAGGGGGCCATCAAATTCAATATATGACTGCAGCAAAATGGCTAGATGAGTGAGGATCTCTTTCCAAAGTGGCTAGACTCAGCATTCGAGGACCATAACATTCTTTTGATTTTAGAAATTCACGGTAGCCATGTCTCCCTACAAGCCTATACCTTTCGCAGGGACGATGGACTAGCAGACCTTCCAATACCACATCACAGCTCCCACAAGCTAAAACCTTTGTAAGTGGCTTTTTCAGCAATTTAAAGGCTCCATTTAATCTAGAATGTAACAATTTTATGAATAGGAAATAGCGCCGTATGACATTTGCCCTATCTTTAACGAAGCCTTCAAGGAGGTTGCAAACATAGAAAGCGATGTTTCTGTCTACAGTAAAACAGCAATCTTCCCTCTGCGCCCTCCCAAATGTAGTAACGAAGACTTCGTACTTTTGCATACACAAGAAGAGTCAACTTTATGCCTACCAGCTGTTGACAATGACGGCGCTACTCAGAATGTGCATGACACACTCGATCAGCTGAATGAACCAATTGCCATCCCTGCATCCTCGTTATGGGTTATCTGTAACACAACTGTATATCTAACATCGTAATGATTCCACACTGAAAAACCCTAATAAAAGTGTCGTAGGTGACATGCTTCGATGATAAATTACATTTCAGTTCTGTTTATCACTGCATCGTCTGTGCAGATCCTCAGGTAACTAGTAATGTCGAGTACTAGGTCATTTGTACATATAATCGTTGTACATCTCTTAGACTGGTGTAATAATTTACGAAGTATATAATAGTGATTTAGTTCAAATAAATCAAGAAATAAGATTGTGACTCGTCACGAGCAGCTTCATTATGGGTTACAACTTAATACACTGGCTAGTAAGACACTTAACTGTAGTACATTAACAAACTGACATACCTGACGTTAGAATTTAAGCACACATCATTTCAAGCTGTATTTAAGCACACATCATTTCAAGCTAAACAAGTGTTAGAATTTCTTAACATAATGAGAAATAATCGGAAGTTCAATATCAAAATTCAGTGCTCCCCAGTTGGGTGCCGAAAGAAAGAAAATTCTGAGATAGCTAACAAAAACGAATAAATGCAAGAGAGGTAACGCTGTTGCATGTCTACAACCCACGCTATGTTGTACACGCTCTTCACATGTATTACATCATAGACACAGTAGAGCATACAGTGAAGTGCGACCAAAAGTATGTAAGATCCTTTCCCAAAATTTTCAGTATACAGCAGACGGACATGGATATTGGATGATGGTTAAAAGAGAGAGAACACACTTCGTCGCTAAATAAATCGAACCCTGTTACCTAATAAGAAAACATGTCTCTTTACTTCGTGAATATTAAAGTTTCGCAAATTTAAGTGGAAAAACAATGCTTCTTAAGGCTAACTGTACTTCATTTATTGATTTTTGAAAGTAATAAACTTCCTATAATGCGCAAACACAGCCATGCTCGTATTAATGGTTAAATTTAGTACTCTTCCACACTGAACTTTGCCATCGCTGTATTGCTCTTCCAAATTAATTTATCACTCTGTATCTGTCCATAGTATCCTTTTTATAAATGTTCACATGATATGTTCCGGCAATGGATGCCACTAACTATGAATGACTATATTGCTTTGTCAAAAATGGCTCAAATGGCTCTGAGCACTATGGGATTCAACTTCTGAGGTCATCAGTCCCCCAGAACTTAGAACTACTTAAACCAAAGTACCCTAAGCACATTACACACATCCATTCCCGAGGAAGGATTCGAACCTGCGACCATAGCGGTCACGCGGTTCCAGACTGTAGCGCCTAGAACCGCTCGCCCACCCCAGCCGGCATCGCTTTGTTCCCTAACCTGATGTGTAATTAGGCGCACCTGAGAGAAGGGGCTTCGAAAGTTCCAAAGAACCAGACATGCATGACAGCTGAGATTTACTACTTCAAATCACTGTTTATAGTACACCTTAGTAGCAGGGCAAAGAGAGGATGGCCCCACATTGCATTATTGCCAAATTTGTTAAAGATGGCTGATCCGAGATGGCGGCGATAGATGCGGCAACATCTGAGTGACGTCATGGCAGGAAGTTCAAGTTTTGGCGGAAAAATAGGTCAATTGGGCGACCTTCACTAAACTAAGAAAATGGCAAGGAAATTTTGGTGGGAAAAGGGCTCAGTCTGTGCTGGGCTGTTGGAGAGGATGGGCATAAGTCTTTACTTTGCATGCAGTGTTTATTTAAAGAATTTCAGTTGTCATTAGGCAGTAGCTCCAACCAGTGTGTTCACCATGAGGTCTGGAGTCCAGCTGACCAAGTACACAGTACTACCACCTGAGGAACTGTCCTCCCTCTCATGACATAATCCAAGATGGCGCTCTGGAGAAAAATGGCAGGAAAAGGACATGGTCTATGTGCAGCCGCTGGAGAGGAAGCAGTGTACTTTATTTTCAGTCGGAAGTCGGAACAATTTATTTTTTCATGCATTGCACATAGTTTATTTATTACACTGATACAAAACACTTGCCCTGACATGCTTACAGTACAGTACACTGATGCACAGACGTGCAAACAACTCATAAATTGTCAAAATAATGCATGTCAAATGCTCTGTAAATGTACTCACTAATTGTAAACGTCGAAATAACGCATTGCATTGCCTATAGACATGTTCACAAAATAATGCAGTACACTGATTCACAGACACGTTCACTACGCGTAAAATTGTAAAAAATAATGCATGTACAACGCTATGCAAACACACTCATAACGCTTCAACAATTGGAATAATGCAGTGCACAAACACTCATTGCATTAAAAACGCTTTCGAACTATCATTAAGAAATTCGACCCCTACATATCAGCAAACTGTTCCCTACAGAGGCCCCCAGGTGCGCACACCAGGGCGGCATGTGCACGCCAGTCCAGGCTGCCCCACTTGCGAGACACATCTGGCCGTGCACGTGTTTACGTGCCCAGCATGGCTGACACATTGCTGTGAGATGTTTACCTCCTGACTCACCCTTGTAGGTGCAGCTAAAAGGTTGTCAGTGTTATACTGACACCACATGTCTGTATGTGCTACAGAAATCTTTTGCAATGCTTCCCACAATAATGTAGGATGCATTCTTCCTAGTGATCCTAATGAGACAGCCTGTCTACAACATATCAACCCTTCCCAGAAATCATAAAGTGCTGCAGAAACAGTTAACGGTTGCTTTTGTTGTTGTAGGAGCTTTAATGATGTCTCAGCTTGTTTGCATGGATATTCTTGTCCTAACAGTACCTGTTTACGAAAATATCCCAGAATAACGCCGAATGCATTCCTCCTGATGGTCCCAAAGAAGCACCCTGTCCATCACGTTACCATTCCTGGATATTATAACATCCTGCTTTCCCCATATGTCTGAGAAACAGTAAACGTTTCGTTCATGTTCTCACCACTAAAAGCCTTTGTCATGTCTGTGCATGCTTGTGAAAACACTGTTAATCATAAAACCATTCTTGTTGTTTGGAAAGAGAGCACAGTCTAACCACAGATAGGAAACTCAGAACAATTACGCACTGTCATACAGAAGAGAAAAATAGCTCGAAGTTTCGGTGTCCTACAGCTACTCGTCTGGAGACGTCCTAATGCCACAATGGTGGATGAGGGACAACATCCCGCCAGAGATGGATGGTCTGGTTCAACCTTTTTTGAACACTAGAACAACAAAGACATCACATTACCCTCAGAACTTTCCATAGATACTATGCCCCCATCCTGTTTCAACCAGTCTGTAGAGGCTCCTGCGTCCCAGCACAAAGAACGTCTTGTGAATGAATGGAGTATTCTGATTGGCTCTTACTGAATTTACCCACCAAATTACTGATGCTGCCAGTGCGGGAGGACAGTCCGCCTTTTTTTCTGCAGATGAGACTTTCAGCGGCAATCCTACTTTCTACAGATCGCCATATTGCACTGACAGTTAAACCCTGCAGAAGTGGTCTACAGATCGTCAAATACAGAAAGACACGTCCTCAATTACACTGCTTGGCCGCTGAAGATGGATGCTTGAATATTTCAGCGTGAAACCGATCTCCGAACTGGCTATATATAACCAAAATGCTGAATCGACGTAGTAAACACACAATTTGTATCCTGCGACATACAAAATCACCACTTCTGCATCCTACATATAGCTATTGACCATCAGACACTCGTTCATATACCACGAAGACAGACGGAATAGGCACACGGACCTTATATATAGCCGTCGCAGCACTAAATATTTCCCACGAGGTCAGTAGGTCATCCACTGCAGCCGACGGTCACAAGTAATCTTCCCCCCCACACACACTGGCCTGGCGCATGACCAGAGCACCCTCAGCGAACCGAGGTCACTCTCCGAACTGTTGTACAAAGGCTGGGTCAGATTCCTCGGCACAGAGGGATGCTTGCTTGCTTTCTACACCCATCTCTAGACTTCTGTATTACAAGAACATATGTATTTTCATATGGTTTGCCTGAATATCATACCATTTTCGCGATATTTCTCGATATCAGGCATGTAGCAAAATCGCTTGCATAGTATTATCGCCTGTACAGTATAATTCCGAAAATATAGAGTGGTAATTATGTCTCTAGAAACCCAAAACCGTAGCGAGGTGGAGCGTGTTGTAAAATACTGAGTAACTGGAAACTTATCTCGTCTGCAAAGACATTTTCATGAAAACTCGAAAAAAATAGAGGAAACTGATATTTCTACTTGCGAATACCGATGTTGGTGACGTAGCAGATTCCAAATCATCCTTATAATTTACAAAGTCAACTAACGTGTTTCTCATGTGTCGAGAACCATCAAACGTTCTTTCACCCATCTTTCCAGTGCTAGATGCACACAACACACTGACAACTTTTTAGCTGTGCCTACAAGGGTGAGTCGCGAGGTAAACATCTCGCAGCTATGCATCAGCCATGATGGGCAGGTAAACGTGTGTGCGGCCATATGTGTCTCGCTTGTGGAGCAACCTGGATCGGCGTGCACGTGCTGCCCCAGTGAGCTCGCCTGTTGGCCTCTGTAGGGAACAGTTCACTGATATGGGGGTCGAATTTCTTAAGCATAGTTCGAAAGCGCTTTTACATGCAATGAGTGTTTGTGCATTGCATTATTTTGACTATTAAAGAATTGTGAGTGTGTTTGCAGAGTGTTATACATGCATTATTTTTTTTACAATTTTATGCGTAGAGAATGTGTCTTTGTATCAGTGCACTGAGTTATTTTGTGAACATGTGTGTAGGCTGCGCAATGCATTATTTCAACGTTTACAATTAGTGAGAGTGTTTGCATAGCGTTTTGCATGCATTATTGTGATAATTTATAAGTTGCTTCCATGTCTGTACATCAGTGTACTGCATTATTTCGGTAATTTACGAGCAGTCTGCATGTCTGTAGTATATTTATTGTGACCCCAAGCACGTTAGGGCGAGTTTTTTCCTATTAGTGTAAGAAATAAACTATGTGAAATCCATCTCTAAATAAACTGTTCCAACTTTCCACTGAAATTTAAGACCACTGCACCTCTCCAGCATCTGCACACTGACTGAGTCCTTTTCCTGCCATTTTTGCCCAGAACGCCATCTTCGATTACGTCATGGAAGGGGGGACAGCACTCTCTGGTGGCAGTACTGTGTACTGGGTCAACTGGACTCCGGACCTCATGGTAAACACACTGGTTGGAGCTACTGCCTATGACAACTGAAATAGCTTAAATAAACACTGCATGCAAAGTAAAGACTTATGTCCATCCTATCCAGCAGCC
This sequence comes from Schistocerca cancellata, assembly GCF_023864275.1. Lineage (NCBI taxonomy): Eukaryota > Metazoa > Arthropoda > Insecta > Orthoptera > Acrididae > Schistocerca > Schistocerca cancellata. Next base: position 174,466,378 of record NC_064631.1, read on the forward strand.
CAGCACAGACTGAGTTCTTTTCCCGCCAAAATTTCCCTGCCATTTTCTTAGGTTAGTGGAGATAGCCCAACTGACCTTCTTCCCCTTCTTTTCATTCGAGAAAATACCACATTTTTCCAGTAGTATGGGACTGGGACAATTTAAGCAGGGCCACGCAGATGAATACAACAGTTCCCATTTGAATAGCGGTCTGATAAGACGATTCTTCCTGAACGTTATACGAACAGTGAGTGCAAGTTAGTAATGTTTGAGATGTTTACTGCGGTTATATAGGGCGTGAAGTGTATACCGATGTATACTTCGACTAAAGTGTTACTGTCGACCTTTTACCTTCTAATAAACTTATCATAGCTTATGAAAATGCCCAAGGATGTAAAGAGAAAGTGTCACTTTTCCGATGATTACACAAAAGGGCGGTCTTTTGTCAAGAAAGGATGTATGCATGAGGAAGCGTTGTGTGAAATTTGTAGCTGTTTCATCTCAGTAGCTCACAGAGGAAGGTAGATGTGAGACACTACATTATTACAATGAATCATACAAATGGCTTCGCGATAGCATCGTCATCAAAGCCCATTTCTTCATTCATGATTAAAGAAGATATCCAGGGAGACTTGCTCGTTGCTGCTGCAGAACTAAGAACAGTTTTGTAAAGTTGTCAAGCATCATCAGTCCTTTAGTTCCCTTGACTGTACCATAAAACTGAATCCTAAAATGTATCCTGACTCCAAAGTCGCCGCAAAGCAGTCTGCAACCAGCATCAAAGTTACACCGATTGATAAAAATATTCTCGCACCATACCCCGTGTTCGAATGCGTAAAAGAATTGCAAGAAGTTTCATTTTATGGCATAGACATCGACGCATCGAACCACAAGGCTGAAAAGATGCTTCCTTTAGTTTTCAATACTTTATTGAAATTGAGGGAATACAACAGAAGCTGTTGAAGTTTGATTCGCTGAATAACGAAACATCGGACGGCTTCATCGACGCGGCCAGCAGAATGTGTTTCACAAAATTAAAGAAGAAGCAGGACAAAATGTAGAAGGAATTGGACGCCCTGCGAATGTTCTCCACAATGCTATATACAGCGTTGCTGAATCTTAACCATCGACATTTAAATAATCGTCATGAAAACATTTAATTAATTGTCAATTTACATGGTAAGGACAGAGAAGCAGATAGAGTTCTGTTTATACCTTGATGTCAATCATCAGGCTCTTCTATCTCGCTCAAAACAAGATGACTGTCTTTAACGCCCGCAGTTGACATAATTCGTAAGCTTTGGATTCCATTAAAACAATTTTTTGACACCGAAGACAGGCTACCTTAAATAATTTCAGATTTTTTCAATAGTCCGATCAGTAAAATTTACTTCATGTTTCTACAGTCAAACTTGGCTCTGTTTGAAAAAAAATATAAAGAACGTGGAGAAGAATAAAGTCTTGATAATTGAAATAAGAAACATATTAATCGACACTCAAATATGTCTCAATGAAAGGAAAATTCTCACTTTAATTATCATGCAAACTAGATGAAATTGAACAAATTAAAGAATGAGAACCCTAACCAAGAAATAATTATAATTTGATTTCGAAATCGGAGGAAGAGAGATTGTCTTTCTATACCATATCATTTGACTACTTTGAGAAATGGGCTATTTCTTTTAATAAATATCACGTAGTTGATTGGATGACGCTATCTGAAGTCTGCGGAGAAACACTATTATACACTTGAGTAAAAATGGCGCGAAGATTTCAGGCGACATTTGTTTTCTGGAATATATGTATCTGAAGAGCTTTTTACAAGCGAAGCGTGACTCGGAAGAATGGAAGAAAGGTGGATTTACTTTCTTAAGGGAACCGGAATCGAAAATCCTAAACGCAAAAGCCAACTTCTAAAATTATGCGAGTGTTTGCTTTCTATAGACGCACACAACGCCACAGTGGAAAGAGTATTTTCTCTGAAGTCGGCCCGGTGGGGTGATCAAAGAAATAGACTGCTGCCAGGGACTGTGGAAACCATCTTACAGTGCCAGTTGAACTACGAGCTGACTTGCAGGGAGTTTTATAAATACGCAAAAGGGAAAAGAGACTTCCTGACAAGGGTGAAAATATGGTTTTTTTTTTTTTTTTTTTTTTGCAGTTCATAAACATTTTAAGGTAAAGTAATACAGGTTGAGATTATTCTGCACACTTTTCTATCAGAAACCACGCTTCAGTTTAAAGCAAGACAGCACCAACACCTGTGGGGGTGCTCATCAAGTAACACTGAGCTTGTAGAACGTCAAAGTGCTTATTCAAGAGGTTAACTGCAAATCGGGGTAACTATACGTCGCCGGCCGGGGTGGCCGAACGGTTCTAGGCGCTACAATCTGGAACAGCACGACCGCTACGGTCGCAGGTTCGAATCCTGCCCCGGGCATGGATGTGTGTGATGTCCTTAGGTTATTAGGTTTAAGTAGTTCTAAGTTCTAGGGGACTGATGACCTCAGTAGTTAAGTCCCATAGCGCTCAGAGCCATTTGAACCATACGTTGCCTTCCTCAGTAACTTGGTTTTTCCCGATGTATCCATGCTGCATCAGGATCACTGCTCATGGGTAAAGCGTCTGCTTCTAATCTTAGGGGCAAAGTGTGAGAGAGATGACATGGATTTTTATCAGACTCTGTAACAATGTTGTTTTCACTCTAGAATTTTAAATGTGTACTGTACACGTAAATTTATGCTTTGGAACTTATGGAAGGTGGCCTGTAATATGATAAATTAATAATAAATAGAAACCATATCGACCTTGCCATTGTGGGGTGGCTTGCGTGTCTCAGTGATGTAGATAGCCGCACCCTAGGTACAACCACAGTGTTGGGGTATCTGTTGAGAGGCCAGACAAACGTGTGGATCCTAAAGAGGAAGAGCAGCCTTTTTAGTATTTTTGGGGGGAACAGTCTAGATGATTGACTGACATGGTCTTGTAACACCAAACAAAACGGCCTTGCTGTACTTTTACTGTGAACGGCTGAAAGCAAGGGGAAACTACAGCCATAATTTTCCCCGAGGGTATGCAGCTCTACTGTATGGTTAAATGATGATGGCGTTCTCTTGGTTAATATATTCCAGAGGTAAAATAATCCCCAATTCGGATCTCCAGGTGGGGACTACTCACGAGGATATCGTCATCAGGAGAAACAAAGCTCACGTTCTACACATAGGACTGTGGAATGTTAGATCCCTTAATCGGGCTGGTACGTTACAAAGTTTAAAAAGGGAGACGGACAGGTTGAAGTCATATATAGTGGGAATTAGTGAAGTTCGGTGGCAGGAGGAACAGGACTTCTGGTTAGATGAATACAGGATTATAAATACAGAATCAAATAAGGGTAATACAGGAGTATGTTTAATGATCAATAAGAAAACAGGAATGTGAGTAAGCTACACTGAACAGCCTAGTGAACGCACTGCCGCAGCCAAGATAGGCACTGAACCCATACCAGCCACAGTAGCACAAGTTTATATGCCAACTAGCTCCGTCTCAAGTAACGTATGATGAGATCGTTAAGGCGGACGAAAATTGAATTGTGATGGGGGACTGAATTCGATTGCAGGATAAGGAAGGGAAGGAAAAATAGTATGTGAATGTGGACTGGGGGAGACGAATGGAAGAGAAAGCCGCCTGGTAGAATTTTGCACAGAGCATAATTTAATCATCGCTAACATTTGGTTTAAGGCACATGAAAGGAAGTTCTATATGTGAAGAGACTTGGAGACACTGGAAGATTTCAGATTGATTATATGATGGTAAAACAACTTTCGGAACACGATTTTAAATTGTAAGACATTTCCATGGGTAGATGTGACCCTAATTTATGGTTATGAACTGTAGATTAAAACTGAAGAAATTACAAAAAGATAGATTAGGAAAATGGGAACTGGGTAAGTTGAAAGAACCACAAGTTGTTGAGAGTATCAGAGGGAGCTTTAGGCAAATATGAATGGGTAGCTCTGAGACACGAAGAAGCGAAGGTAGTAGAGGATCCAATAGGTAAAAAGACAAGGCCGACATGAGATCCTTGGATATCACAGGAGATACTGAATTTAATTGATGAAAGGAGAAAATATAAAAAAAAGCGAGCCGAACTCTCCGACTGTTATTACCGTGACAAGGCACAAGGCAAACTTGCTCTAAGCACTATGGGAATTAACATCTGAGGTCATCAGACCCCTAGATTTAGAAACTACTTAAACCTAACTAACCTAAGGACATCACACACAACAATGCCCGAGGCAGGAATCGACTCTGCGACTGTAGCAGCAGCGCGGTTCCGGACTGTCGTGTCTAGAACCCCACGGCCATGGCGGCCGGCCGCACAAATAGAAGTGATTTGTTTTAAATTACTAAATTTTAACAGCGAGAAGAAAGCCACTGCAATGAAAATCGAATAGTTGCTCACGACAGTCTAAAATTGAAACGAGTTCATTGATAGGTCGTGAGAGAGAGAGAGAGAGAGAGAGAGAGAGATAAATCACACAGGAAACCATACCATTCTAACTCGAGACGTTCTGCCTCCCCCAGTAAGCGGCAGATCTTCACAGTGTCTTCAGTGTGATGCCTCATGGCGTTAGCCCACCTGTCTGTAGCCATAACTTCTTTGCAGTGGGAACTAATGAAGCGGATAGCTGCCGCCTTTAGCTTCTCACATGAGTACACCATTGCAAGGACAGCGCAGTCTGCTGCGTTCTCCATGCATAAGTCTTGAATCAGTTGCTGCTCGCACTGCTGCTTCAGCCTCGGGACATTGTACTTGTCCGCCGCAGCGAGCAGTTCTGCTCCAAAACATTCCAACAGAGGCGCTTCGTCTGTGTACATGAAATGCAGCATCTGACGCAGCACTTCCTGGTTGATATCTGTGATGCTGACACTGTTGTTAGAAGCTTCCAGCAGATCGTGCCGGAACATAGCGGCGAAAACAGGGCTGCGGGCCGCCATTATAACCCTGTGAGCCGGCAGCCAGACACTGTCTGCCGTGATGGTGACATCAGCCGCTACCCCGGATGACAGCAGAGCTCCAAGATCGTCCCTCAGGGTCCCTCTGCTCTTTCCTCCCTCTTCCATTGCTGCTGCTCCTGGAAAGATATGAATACAGCAGCCTTAGTAGCTTAGTGGGCAGACTGGGGATTCAAAAAATTTTCAGCTGCAATCTTGAAAGGTATATACATAAACTAATTCAAATTTTATAGGAAAATTTTGTATTGAACCAGAGATGGTCAAATGTAGTATCGATGTGCAGTAGCATCGCTGCTCAACAGCGATCGCTGATTCAAGATGTTATGGGTGATGTGTTAGAGTAACTTTGGATAGAGAGATGTATGGAGGACTCTCAAGTGTAAAGACGTGTTGTAACTGATGTGTGCTGGATACATACTTACTCTCTACAGGCAGTAATGATCTATTAATTGCAAGATACTACACGGGATATAATAAGGTAAAGAAAGTTGTTTTGTTATTAATCTAAGGCGCATATTCATAAGTGATAATTGAGACAAGATATAGCACCCACATCCAATGAATTTGTCAAGCTAATTGTTAATGTATAACCAGTTTAATGTGTGTATTAATTGTGAGCATTATTAATTTCCAAATAATCAAAATGCAAGTTTTAAAGTTAGTGCCATATTGCTGCTTACACCAAGTCAATACCAGCTCCCAGATCCATGTCGTTTTTGATAAACTATTTTTCTCAAGAAGTTATTGCCTCAGGCATAATCGATTTAATTAAAATGTATGCTAAGCAACAGCTGTGCACGATAGCTGTTTGCTAACTATACAGTTTAAAGTACTAACAGGGAGCAGTGCGAAGGGCGTCATCATTGCGCAGATAAAGGCAAGAAATTTTATTATTTCCGAGATAGTATTCATTAAGCACAGGGATCATTATTTTCAAATTGACAAAGTTTTGTTTTATTATCAGGGCCAATTTCAAGCCAATAGTGTTGCATCAGATTCAGTATTTTGCTTTACGTAAATTCATATAGTTTTGCTTTGGTTTAAAGTTCTTGAGAGTTTACATTCTCGTAGTCAGAAAAGTTCAATACACGGCAAAGCGCATATGCGACAAGATAAAATACACGTTCACATGGCATTCCCATTATAGTAGTCGTGTTTCAGACTACTGTCAGTTACTTAATTTCAATAATATTTCACACGTACAAATTTCAATCGTATTTCAAACGTACATGTTTCAGTCTACAACTCCTTTCTCCTCAATAAAGTTGGTTGGTGTGAAAAATAAAAAGTTGAATTTTGGTCCTAGGTTCATCTGTTACTGATTAAATAAGCCAGTTCAAAGGTTGGCGGGAGGCAAGGCCCAAAAGGACCATGGCTTCTCCGTATTTTTTAATTTATTTACATAAACAATAATGAAAATCATCACAAAAAGTATCAAAATTATTGGCAAAGAAATACATTACGTTCTAATGGTGGTGATACAGTAGTCAGAAAATTCTGCGAAGGACATGAAGTGTATCTGAAAGAATTATTTCAATCGTGGAGCAACGAAAAATTTCGTCTTATTCAACCGAATGTCTTATAGATCCTCACATGACAGTTCACGGTACCAATATGTTCCAGAAAGCCGCTCGCGAAAATACGATTTTTCAGGGGATGATATCTTAGGCTTTGTTGATCACAGAGATGAGGGATCAAATATTTTGGATAGCCCTTGGCCTAGCGACTATTTTTATGACTATCGGAAGAACCGGTATAATGCAGTTATCCTACACTACAGGGCTAAAATTTAAACATTACACACTTCTTCCAGCTCAGGCAAATTGAGAAATCAGTTGATTCTTTTGCATTAGCTATGGTCTAGGGTGGGCCTTAGGCGGTTTAAACGCAGTCTAGTCAGGTCAATGTGACCACCGCCTGCGTTCGACGATAACGTGCAACAACGCTCTCAGCTGGCAGGTTGCAGCACTAGAAGGGTAAATAAAGCGTGTCGGTGGGACGCAGAACACCATGCAGTCGTTGTCGTAACGCGGAAACAGAACAATTTATCTGGCGTCCAAAAGAGCATATCACCGGCTGTCAGGGCCAAGAATGGAAGCATTTCCGAGACAGCTAAGTTTGTAAACTGTACGCGTGACGTCATGGTTAAAGTATATCGTGGATGGCAAAATGGTGCTATACAAAACTGGCGTCATAGATGGCAGGGCTGAACAACGGCTACGGGGAAACGAAGGCTGGGATTTGCATGACAGTAACGCAACTGGATGTCCAATGAGTGTCCATCGGACAGATGGCCGTTGGCGTGTACTATGTGGAATCAACAATCTGCTGCAACAATCGTCGGAATAGTTCAAGCCGGACGGCATTCCCTGAGTTACCTCATCATTCTGGAAGGCACAGTGGCTCAATATAAGAATTCATCCATCCTTGGGGACCATTTCAGCTCCTACATACTGTTTGTTTTTCCTCGGCACGATGACATCTACCAGCAGGACAATGCAACATGTAACACAACTCGCAGTATATGTGCGTGGTTTGAAGAACACCAGGATGAGTTTACTGTATTATCCTGGCCTCCAAACACACCGGATTTAAGCCCAATACAGACTCTGCGGGACCTCTTCGCTCAGGCTGTTCACGCCATGTATCCTCAATCGACAAACATAGCGCAGCTGGCCACGCCACTGAAGTCTGCATGGCTCCACATCTTCGTCGATAACTTCCAGAACATCACTGACTGTCTTCCCGCACGTCTTGCAGCGTTCTGTGTTTCTGTGTTGCAAAAAGGTGGTTATTCAGCATTTTGACAGGTGGTAACATTGATGTTGAATATGGATTGGGGGTAAGAAATGAAAGAGGAAGCCGTCTGGTAGAATTTTGCACAGAGCATAACTTAATCATAGCTAACACTTGGTTCAAGAATCATGAAAGAAGGTTGTATACATGGAAGGATCCTGGAGGTACTAGAAGGTATCAGATAGATTATATAATGGTACGACAGAGATTTAGGAACCAGGTTTTAAATTGTAAGACATTTCCAGGGGCAGATGTGGACTCTGACCACAATCTATTGGTTATGAACTCTAGATTAAAACTGAAGAAACTGCAAAAAGGTGGCAATGTAAGGAGATGGGACCTGGATATACTGAAAGAACCAGATGTTGTACAGAGTTTCAGGGAGAGCTTAAGGGAACAGTTGACAGGAATGGGAGAAAGAAATACAGTAGAAGAAGAATGGGTAGCTCTGAGGGATGAAGTAGTGAAGGCAGCAGAGGATCAAGTAGGTAAAAAGACGAGGGCCAGTAGAAATCCTTGGGTAACATAAGAAATATTGAATTTAATTGATGAAAAGAGAAAATATAAAAATGCAGTAAATGAAGCAAGCAAAAAGGAACACAAACATCTCAAAAAGTGCAAAATGGCTAAGCAGGGATGGCTAGAGGACAAATGTAAGGATGTAGAGGCTTATCTCACTAGTGGTAAGATAGATAGCCTACAGGAAAATTAAAGAGACCTTTGGAGAAAAGAGAGCCATTTCTATGAATATCAAGAGCTCAGATGGAAACCCAGTTCTAAGCAACGAAGGGATAGCAGAAAGGTGGAAGCAGTATATAGAGGGTCTATACAATAGCGATGTACTTGAGGACAATATTATGGAAATGGAAGACGATGCAGATGAAGATGAAATGGGAGATACGATACTGCGTGAAGAGTTTGACAAAGCACTGAAAGACCTGAGTCGAAACAAGGCCCCGGGAGTAGACAACATTCCATTAAACTACTGACGGCCTTCGGAGAGCCAGTCCTGACAAAACTCTACCATCTGGTAAGCAAGATGTATGAGACGGGCGAAATATCCTCAGACTTCAAGAAGAATATAATTCCAATCCCAAAGAAAGCAGGTGTTGACTTATCTTAGAAGAAAGATTAAGGAAAGGCAAACCTACGTTTCTAGCATTTGTAGACTTAGAGAAAGCTTTTGACAATGTTGACTGGAATACTCTCTTTCAAATTCTAAAGATGGCAGGGGTAAAATACAGGGAGCGAAAGGCTATTTATAATTTGCACAGAAACCAGGCGGCAGTTATGAAAGGGGAGCAGTGGTTGGGAAGGGAGTGAGACAGGGTTGTAGCCTCTCCCTGGTGTTATTCAGTCTGTATATTGAGCAAGCAGTAAAGGAAACAGAAGAAAAATTAGGAGTAGGTATTAAAATCCATGGAGAAGAAATAAAAACTTTGAGGTTCGCCGATGACATTGTAATTCTGTCAGAGACAGCAAAGGACTTGGAAGAGCAGTTGAACGGAATGTACATTGTCTTGAAAGGAGGATATAAGATGAACATCAACAAAAGCAAAACGAGGATAATGGAATGTAGTCGGATTAAGAAGGTGATGCTGCGGGAGTTGGATTGGGAAATGAGACACTTAAAGTAGTACAGGAGTTTTGGTATTTGTGGAGCAAAATAAGTGATGATGGTCGAAGTAGAGAAGATATAAAATGTAGACTGGCAATGGCAAGGAAAGCGTTTCTGAAGAAGAGAAATTTGTTAACATCGAGTATAGATTTAAGTATCAGGAAGTCGTTTCTGAAGGTATTTGTATGGAGTGTAGCCATGTATGGAAGTGAAACATGGACGATAAATAGTTTGGACAAGAAGAGAATAGAAGCTTTAGAAATGTGGTGCTACAGAACAATCCTGAAGATTAGATGGATAGATCACATAACTAAGGATGAGGTATTGAATAGAACTGGAGAGAAGAGGAGTTTGTGGCACAACTTGACAAGAAGAAGGGACCGGTTGGTGGGACATGTTCTGAGGCATCAAGGGATCACAAATTTAGCATTGGACGGCAGCGTGGAGGGTACAAATCGTAGAGGAAGAGATGAATACGCTAAGCAGATTGAGAAGGATGTAGGTTGCAGTAAGTACTGGGAGATGAAGAAGCTTGCACAGGATAGAGTAGCATGGAGAGCTGCATCAAACAGTCTCAGGACTGAAGACCACAACAACAACAATAACACTGATGTGACTGGACAGTGGGTGGCTCCTGAGAAAATCCAGAAACACCGTGATTTATGGGTTTCAAAAGTACCATTTGTGGGAATCCTGTCTGACAAGTCGTAAATGCAGTTTTAACTACTTAAGTTCTAGCATGTCTCTTTGGTATATAACATATGTATTTTATAAATATCATACCGCAGTAATCAACGTAATTAACCCAGAGAGATAATAGAAAGGCATAGTAGGTACATGTAACTAAACCACGACAAATGATCTCCGTTTTTCTCTATAAAACCGATAACATTATCAATATTGAGCTCTTTCACTCAGTGTAACTACTTAGACTCTTGTATTGTCTTGGCTTTCATCCTTTGTGTGATTAGTATAATTCGAATAACAATTGAGTTTTGAAAAATGTGTGTCGTGTTACTGATTTAAAGTTATCCTCCCCGTCAGTACAATGATTTCCTGAATAAAAGTAAATTTAGCTGTCTTAAATAAAGGTATTAATTCGTAATTTTAATGAAGTCATTGTTGACCGCAATTTTGCTCAATTTTAATTTTCTTAGTATTTACGAAACAGAACCTTCCATATTTTGTAAAATAAGTCCGATCGTCTTTCAAAAGAAATGGCTCTGAGCACTATGAGACTTAACTTCTGAGGTCATAAGTCCCCTAGAACTTAGAATTACTTAAACCTAACTAACCTAAGGACATCACACACATCCATACCCGAGGCAGGATTCGAACCTGCGACCGAAGCGGTCGCGCGGTTCCAGACTGTAGCGCCGAGAACCGCTCGGCCATCCCGGCCGGCGATCGTCTTTCAGATTACATTCATTTCCACAGCTTATCATGCAGTAATAGCTTGTGTACGCAATTCCAGAATGAATCGATACCAAACAGATGATGATTGTCGCTATGAATTTGAATATTCACTAAACAGAATTACAAGCAAATAAAGACTTTACTAAAGTAATTAAAAGCATGTACAAGCCATTGCACATCGGGTTGCAGCGAAAGCGGATGGGAAAATTATGTTATGTATCTATTGCTGACTGACTGCATTAATGATAAATCAATTAGAAAAGGGCGAGAACTACATATCTTGTGACATACAAGCCAAACGACAGAATGGCTACGAAATGACGGGACGTACTAAGCTTTAGGTGAAAGGTAATTTTACGTCATTTTACTAAAAGAAATCCGATAAATTTTGGGTATACGATAAATCATACAAATCAAAGGGCTGTCAATGCCACCGTTTTCACTTATCTTTGCAAAGATAAGTGACTGTAAAGTGAAGAATCGCAACCCACATTTGCAACGATCAGTTTTTCAAAAAAATTTGATCCAATAACAGATAGGAATTATCTGCCAAAATCAAAGTCGGCAATATGGTCGAATAGTATCACAAATAACGCGGCGCTGCTTGAGTGTTTTATAATACATTGTGCGCTAATAAATATTAAATCAAGACAGATCATAAATCTTACTTTAGCAGGCCAGTTAGGGCATAAATAAACATTCGGTATCAATAGAGGCTATCTGTTTAACCAGAAATGGAAAAATAGGAAAACCAAAAGAAACAGCTACCCCGGACAATACCGATGTTGAATCGGAGATTGATGAGCAAGAAGTAATTGGCACAGCAGTGGAAAATCTGGATTCTGTCGTTAAGTGAAAAAGAGATGCCGGCAGAATCTCAGCAAACCGCTCAAGCGGTACCCAGATCGTTTACTGACTTTCATAATTTTTTTTAAGAGATCACTCTAAGCCAAACGAAGAAACTCAACGCAAATTTTGAACGTGAGGCATATGAATTAAATACTTAAGTAACTGCACAGCTAATGGTCAGATATGAATACGAACTTTGAATGTACAGCATCTGAACTAGAAACAAGAATTAATTCTCAGTAAGAACAAAACGTTCAGTGTATCAGGACGGAACTTACCGAACTAAAGAAAGCATACAAAGATTTGTCGGCGGCTGTGCATAATTTGTTTCGGTAGGTCGAAAAAATCAAAACTGCGCAGGGAACAATAGAAGACAATGATCAGCAGCTTGCTCGACACGTACTAAACCTTGCCGTAGAGCAAGACAAACATACACAAGAAAAATTTGAAAACAAAAGTAAAACGATTACCTTTGACTTTGTCCATTGGTTGAGACAGAAGGACGATTAGCTGAGGGAGCTACAGATGGTAGTATAACAAGCTATAAACTAAGCTTTGTTAGCACGTAGTGGAACTAGCGAAGCTGACAGCAAAACATCGCAGTGGCATGATCAGGTAATTGAAGAAGTGGAGAAAATCATAAAGGCAAGTTAGTCAACCAGTCACTTAGCTTGTGACGCGGGGGCGGCAAACAATCTTTCCTCTATACTTGGCGAGGAGAGCCTTCTAAAATACAGACAATTTCACTCACTCTGGACAAAAAACGCCCACACCCAGTGATTTTTATAAAAAGTTTTCGGGGTAATATTCATAAAGCATGGATCGACATGCAAAAAAACTCATTCGTATCTTAGGGGATGGTGCATTGTGGACAAACGACCCGGCAGATTGTCCGCAGCTCGTGGTCGTGCGGTAGCGTTCTCGCTTCCCACGCCCGGGTTCCCGGGCTCGATTCCCGGCGGGGTCAGGGATTTTCTCTGCCTCGTGATGACTGGGTGTTGTGTGCTGTCCTTAGGTTAGTTAGGTTTAAGTAGTTCTAAGTTCTAGGGGACTAATAACCATAGATGTTAAGTCCCATAGTGCTCAGAGCCATTTGACCCGGCAGATTACCGTCAAACATATGCGCAGCTCGAAAGAGCATTTTTGCGGAAATATTGATCACATAAAGTCAAGAACGTGTATAACACTGAACCATACAATAGCAAACAGGAAGCTCTCCGAAAATACTTTGAAAAATATGTTAACAAAACCGGGTATTGGGGTGAATCCATGTCGCAAGGAAAAGTAATCTGCCCCTTAAAATCCAAATTACCAATACATTTTAAAGAGAAATTTATACCGGTACCTAACTCTGACGTGAAATAGTTTGTGTCAACTCTTATCGCAACTGATCTACTACATGAGGAAACGAATAATGGTAACAGCAGTGGTGGGCACGTTACGAACAGTAACAACCAATATAATAATTGTAATCGTAATGGTAATGGAAAGAACAATAACGCCTCACCACAGCATCATAATGGAGCATATAACAGAGCAGGAGATGGCGGAAGTTTGTCATTTTTAGTAAACGCTGGCGACAAGAAACTAGATACAGTTCTGGGTATTTCCAGTACGGAAATAATCATCAAAACCATTGGCAAATTATCAGCGAAAGAACTGGCATCAAGGCGTTGGGAATACACTCACGTCAGCTGGTAATGCGAATGGGCAGCAAAATTCACCTGCATCCAACAATACAGGGGAGCATAATTGGCGATGACACCCCATCTGTCAGACTTATCCAATTGGTAGGGGATAATAGACCCAGCACCTCCTGTGCGACATAGTAAGTACGACCACAGCGTGCAACCTACGACAGAATGCAATCAGAGAAGAATTACGTAACGAAGATAAACAATGCAAAAGACCCAATACTGAAGTGATACAAGCTGCATTTTATGCTACAGTGGAAGGCACACCAACTACTATTATTACAGACACCGCAGCCACCACGAATGTCATGTCCTTGGAACCAGATAAAATGATTTATGAAACATCCACACCGTATACCCTTCCTGTCCAAAACCCTAAAATAGTTGGTACCTTGGGTAATAAGTCTAAAAATGTTCTTATGCAGACTCAAGTATAAGTCGACGCAGATAATGGGGCAATGAGTACGTTCCTCGTCAATGGGACTTTATTAGTGAGGTGCATATGAGGGATAGATTTTTTGCAGGAGAGGAATGTATTTTTCGCCCTCCCTAGTGACAAGTGTATGCTTTATGTAGGTAGGAAATAAATAACCTTACCACTTATGAAGAGTAAGGCGGGATAGATTATGTCAAGGTGTCACGATTGGATTCGTAGGTACTGAGGTAACGTCTAAAGACAACAAGTTTCCTTGCTCTTCAAGTACATGAGTTCAGATAAGAAAAATGTGATGTGCAGCCTTGGAAGAATCAGATTAAAGAAAGAACTGCAGAGTCCAAACATTTGAGCAACAAAATGAATTAAATGATCTGCTCTATAGGTATATTAAAGTATTCAACGAAAAACTGGTAACATAAATGGCTATATACGCAAAATGAAATACGACACAAGTTACAAGGTTGGCGGAAACATCTTACTTCGAACGCTCCCTAAACCTACCTTGCTGAAGAAGAAAAATCGTAAATGGCAAATGCTATTTACAGGACCCAACAAGATTACAATAATCCCTTATGAAGTTAGTTAGCCTATCTACTTGTACAGCCTGAGTAGAGCCGCATTAAAGAATTATATCCTCATCGGTATACAAAGAAATATATTCTGTGACAAATATGCTTGTTATTCTCAAAAACATTTTTATTTTTGTGTTTAGTAATTGTGTATTTACACGTCGATATGTGTGTTGTTACTAATGCAATAACTAGGGAAGTGCTTTGTGAGAAAACGTGATACATCATTTATCCAAAGACTGATCTTGCAAGAAATTAATTTCCATTGTAAGTAGTAAAACATTAGTAGTCTACCAAGTCAATATCGCAAAGAATTTTTTCTGAGTACTATACTTCCCTAATGTAATTTAAAGTAATTGGAACAATTTATGTAAAGTAAAGTTTACGAAGAATAAATATTAAATTATTACGAGGGTAATCTTAAAAGTACATAGACCTGTTTATTTCTACAACGGTTTACACCAGTTTACAGCTTGAACATTTAGCTATTTTTCGGCATAATTCAATTATGAACCTCTTCATTCACTTTGTCGTCGGATCTGAATCGCTTTCCGGCCAAATGTTCTTTTAACCTGGGGAACAGGGACAGTCACTGTGCGCCAAGACAGGACTACAGGGTGGATGGGTGATTATGTTCCACTGAAACTGTTGCAGGAGAGCATCGGTTTGCCGAGCGATGTGTGAGCGAGCGTTGTCACGGAGAACTTGTACGCCCTTGCGCAACATTCCTCTTCTCCGGTTCTGAATTGCCTGTTCGAGTTTTTTCAGAGTCTCACAGTACCTGTCAGCATTAATTGTGGTCCCAGCGATTCAGCTCCGACGAGGAGGTGAAAGAATAGGTTCATAACTTTCTGAACAGCATGGCGGCGAGCTGGTATGACATTGGCATACAAAAACTGTCACAGCGTCTACAAACATACATCGACAGAAATGGTGATTATGTTGAAAAACAGCTAAATGTTGACGCTGTAAACTGATGTAAACCATTGTAGAAATAAACAGGTCTATGTACTTATAAAAAAATAGGAGACCTTGCTTTTGGGATTACCCTCGTACATTCTTTAGAGCAATATACGAGTACAAATAACAGATGTCATGAAATATGCTCTTTTATAAATATAGCGTAAGAGCAGTAATAAGTCAGTTTTCATATTGGTAAATTTTTAAGTCCTTACGTAAGCCTAGTTTACACGACGGCACTAGGTAGCAGGCAACTGCGATACCGGCCACGCGCAGAGAGTTTGCGCAACTCGTCGGTGAAACTAAACAGTTTCGGCGTGTTCCAACTTTGGCGACACTAGCTGCTGAATTTTGAGGTTATGTGTGTCCGTAGGGTGTAGACAAACTGAAATATGAAGTGGAGAACGGAGAATAATGTTCGCTTTTTGTATATCTATGCTTTGCATAGGTGCTGGTTACAAAAATAAGCAATATATTGCTGCTCCTGAGACCGCCAGGTGCGATCGGAACATAAATAGTTTGACAATATCTGAGCTGCAGGGCAAAATTTATTGAATCAGGAGCACATATACAACTGAATTAAGAAAAATACAAGAAAATGTAATTTCTAGCTGTGGAAATGCTCTCGTCTACAAGACTAAAATCCCATCGTTGGAGTTGGCCGACCTTCTTTTTTCTTTTTTTTAAGGAATATTGTTGACAGGAGGGAAGGCTACACAAATCAAGAAGCTGCATTCTTTATTCAATACGCATTATTTAAAGCTTCGCAGTAGTGCTCACCATTCACATATGTTTGAATTTTGAAATATTGCCACTGTACAGATCTACCTTTAAGAGAGTAGTTTACAAACCATTCTCTTCTCAATTCGGCCTGCTTCGAAAAATTACTGCTGTTAATGTTAATAATTATTACTGATAATGTTAATAATTATTGGTGTTAAGGAAAAGGTGTCATTGTCGTCACCAACTAAATCCGCATCTTATAGCATGTCGAGTGTTCTCGATTGTAATGCACGCAGTGTGGTATGTAATTTCAGTTCTGGCGGCAGTGCTTCATGCATTACAGTATCTTTATTCCTTATCGAATAATTAACTCTATTTAGAAGAAACGTGAACAGTTCTGGTGACATTCTAAGATAATTAAAAGAACTTCTTGCATTATAGACTATTTCAGCAAGGATGCTGAGCAACCGAGCTGGCGTCTTTTTTCATTCAGTCACGATTCGGAACACGTTTCTTATTTTTTTCTTATGTAGCCATTCCACGCAACAAGCTTTAACTCCATCACAACGTGCGACGTGCAGCTGCCAAAACTTTCATTTCAAACACGACTCAGGAACCCACAAAACGACGAAACTGAAGTATATAATGGTTTCGCCGTGTCTACAGTCAAATATGAAACCATTTGCGTGAAACTCATTCCACGTAACGACTGGCACAACCGAATGTCGTCGTGTAAACTAGGCTTTAGGTTAGGAAGTGCTAAAGTGGGTCATGGTTTTTTCATTAATATGATACAAAGAATATAGTTCGGTGTTAGATGAGGCAAGGTTATGCCTCGTGCAGACTTCAGTTAACACACGCAAGGATTTTCAGTAGTCAGAAAGGAAAAGTGTTTTGTTTAGCTTTCATATAGATTACGAAACACTTAGGACACTCATGTACATCTAGGCTTCATGTTCTTACACTACGGCCACATGAGAGATTACGATCGCGAAAGGAAGAAACCTTGTAAATAAAAGAATTGAGCAACTATTATGTAAAATAAAACACTTGTAAGCAACAAATTTATTTGCTCAATTTTAAAGATATAGAACACAAGTTGTTGGTCAAAGTAAAATATTGACTATGGATGACAGCAATAATAATAAAAAAATTGTGTTATTCACAGTGACACTAAGAACAGAGCAAAGCGAATATGTGTTATTTAGAACTCTAGGCGAGTGGCAGTACAAAATCTCGTGATGTGAAGAGCCAAACACCATGATGCTAGTGCATGAAAATGGACGGCGAATCTAGTCAGGGTGTATACATGGACAAGGAAAAAAAATTCCCGGATTTTTCCAGGATTTCCCGATTGAAAATACACTTTCTCCCGGATGAAAATAAACTTTTCTGTGTTTAGTGACAGTACACTTTTCCTCGGCACTGTAAAACTTATCAATCCTTAGATGATTTATGGTTTGACACACCGACGTAGAATTACTAGCACTTTAGAAAATGAAACTCAGGGGAAAAAACACGTTTCGGAAAGATCTTTGATGTGCAGCAACATGTACGCTGCATATTTTAGTGTTACGAAAGTATAAATTCGAATTCAACGAAACACCGCATGTTACTTTCCGAAGCATTGAAATCGAGACTGCGGAGCGCTTTCGTAAGCCAGTCACAGCTCATGTCACGTGATCTCGCCAGCTGATGACAACACAGGACACGTGATGTAGTCAGCCAACAGCAAGATCACTCTCCTAAGTAGCGCGAACACACAAATAAGAAAGATTAATGGTTTAATTTAATATACATATTGTTGCTACAAGAAAAGCAAAGCTTTCACATATAATACTGGTCTCGAAGATCAATAAGCTGCAAGAGAAGCTAAGCTTCCACATATAATGTTGATCTCTTTTGCGCATGCTACACTTTAAGATATCACATAAATGTGCCAGTAAAATTTTTAATAACGACGCAAATGTCTGATCTTCTCGGCTCGAAATTCTTCTAGATGGTCGTCCCCAAAGAGCTGATTTTTAAATGAGAGTCAAACGCTCTGTGATTTAAGAAATTCGTCGTACATTCTCGCACAAAGTTCATCTTGTATAAAAGGAAATTTACTTTGAAAGTAAAGCCTTTCAAACCTACCATTCGCAATGTTTTCCCGTAACCTGTTAGAAATACGTTTGTTTCAGCAGTTGCCAACCCGTATATTTGTACGTGTAAAACATTAAAAGATCTTGCATTAAATCGGATTTAACGTAAACAGCTGTCATGTTACGCTCATCGGAGGCAATTTGTTGTTAAGAAGCATTGCATAGTCTTCCTAAAGCCTTTGACACACTTTGCTGTTGGCAGACGCTTGTATGAGCACTGTGTTTTGTTGTATACGGCTCATTTCCTTTGCGACTTAAGTTTTATTTTCGTTTTTTTTTTCTCTCGTTCATGTTTTGTTCCTGCAGTATTATTCTGCAGAAGCGGTATACAGTAATATTCTTTGTTAGAGTATCGGTTATTACCAGCCAAAATTCCAAAAATTTAGCTGAAAAATAAAACAATGAAAAATTCCCGGAATTCTAAAAAAATCCCGGGTTTTTCCCGGTTTTCTCCCGGATGAATAAATTCCCGGGTTTTTCTCGGATCTCCCGGGTCGTATACACCCTGCTAGTGTAAAATGTGGAACTAACAATCCTCTTAACTTACCTTATCTGCAGAGATGGGCCGATGTATCGGGCTGCGGTGGTGTAAGAAAGACACGCAATACAGACGAACCATGTCTCGCGCGTGTGACTGTACTGCCTTGCAGTGACTTCTGAAGCCGACTGTGCCAGCGCAATGCAATAATTCTTGATTGTTGTCACGCTATGCTACTGCGCGGCGATTTAAAAATTCAAAGCTTCATGAAAATCTAGATCGTTTACGCTCATTAAAGGCAATAACACATAGCGGCTGTAGGCATTAATCAAAGGTTCAAATGGTTCAAATGGCTCTGAGCACTATGAGACTCAACGTCTGAGGTCATCAGTCCCCTAGAACTTAGAACTACGTAAACCTAACTAACCTAAGGACATCACACACATCCATGCCCGAAGCAGGATTTGAACCTGCGACCGTAGCGGTGGCGCGGTTCCACACTGTAGCGCCTAAGACCGCTCAGCCACCCCGGCTGGCAGGCGTTAATCAATACAGAGGAAATATATTATGTGAGCAATAACGAAAAATGAAGACCCAGTTCACTAATGCGCAAATCATGTTCAACAAAGCTGTTTGAAACAACAAAGCAAACATAAAAACCAATAACCCACAGCCACAATGAACAATAAACAGTAGTACTGTATAATACTATGTATCTGCGAATGTATGTGTGTGAACTAATAATATTCTCTCTAGGTCCAACACGATAAAAAACCGAATATTCTGTAGCACTGACACAAATGTACAAATGTTTCATGTCAATCCCTGTACGGTGAGCTGCTTGAAAAGGGAACTTCATGTATCCTGAGACCTGCTATCACCTGACAACGCCCCGGCTTGCACACAACGATCCTTGCCCGAATCGGAAGGTCCTGCCTTCATCCCACGACACCGTGTTTGACCTGGAGCCTTCTCGTCTCATTAGCGCCAACTACCAGCACGTCAGCACTCAACACGCCATAATATAAACCGTTATATCAAGGTAGTTTGAATGAAAAATACTGAGAAAAATATTAAAATAAAGTATGTAAAGTTCCCCTAACTAGACTTAGACTTACGCGTCTTCAGTGTATAAATGCAAAAAGGGCTCTTGCGTGTAATAACAAAAGGAAACCCAGAAGACTTTCCAAAATACATGTAGAAACGTAAATGAAAGCATCAATACTGTTAGCGGTACATGTACTTGTGTACATCAGTGAGTATTTGACCAGCAAAATAGCTAATATTCTTGTCGAAGCTGTGGCGCAGTGGTTAGCATACTGGACTCGCATTCGGGAGGACGACGGTTCAATCCCGTCTCCGGCCATCCTGATTTAGGTTTTCTGTGATTTCCCTAAATCGCTTCAGGCAAATGCCGGGATGGTTCCTTTGAAAGAGCACGGCCGATTTCCTTCCCCATCCCTCCCTCACCCGAGCTTGCGCTCCGTCTCTAATGACCTCGTTGTCGACGGGACGTTAAACACTAATATCCTCCTCCTCCTCCTCCTCCTCCTCTTGTCGAAGTTTAAATATTTCGATGTATTTCAAGGCTGTATTGCAGATGTCACTAACATAGAATAAAGCTCGAAGTCTGGAACCTTTCCTGCAGTTTTTGTCGAGTTTCCCGTGGGACCACGCCAGGATGGGAAGGTAACCCAAACGCAAGTTAAATTTCAGGCTTCAGTCAAACAAACGACACTACCGTAATTATTATGTATAAAGGTACTACGAAATAACCAAATAACTTTAATAACGGGATAACTAAAAGTGTCAAACATTTGGGAGTTAAAATGTACTGATAAAGCGTAAGAACGTGAAGGACTATGTAGAATAATGTTGTCGCTACGGTTCAATTTTGTGAATGACACAAATAAACACTCCTATTCAAAAATTCAAGGGGGCATTCTAGCGCCCCTTTTCCATATATAACCAATATATTTTATAATATAAATACCATACGTCAGGAATAAAACCTAAAAAGACGATATAAAAGCAAAGTACATGTAACTAAACCACGACATATGATCTTTGTTTTTGATGTATAAATTGTCAGTTTGAGGCTCTCTGTGACTCCGTGAAGCTGGTTACACTCATATATTGTCTTGGATATCACCCTTTTTGTGATTAATGTTATTCGAATAATAATTGATTTTTTTTAAAATACGTGTCGTGCTGCTGATTTAAAGTTATCCTATACGTCAGTACAACGATTTTCTGGAGAAATTTAGTTGTGACCGTCTTTCATAAACGGTACCTAGTTATAATTCTAACGAAGTCATTGTTGAGCGCCATTTTTCTCCATTTTAATTTTCTTAGTATTTCTTAAATAGAACCTTCCATATTTTGTAAAAAACAAAGACCGGTTACCTTTCAGATTAAATACGTTTCCACAGATTATTATATAGTCAATCGCTTGTGTGTGCAATTTCAAAACAAATCAACACCTGTCAGGTGATAAGTGTAGCTATGAATACGAATATAATAAAGGCTTTCTTAAAATAATTAAAAGTATCTACAAGCCACGGCGCATCGGCTGGTAGCAAAAACAGAGGGAAGCATTATTTTTGATTTATTGTTGGCTAACCATCTCAACGTTAATCTCAATTAGAAAAGGCTGGGAACTACAGATCTTGTAGCATACGAGCCAAACAATAGGAAGCGAACATATGGCAACGGTTCTGAGGTCACCACGCTATGTTTTTACTCGCCACTTTTTGACCATAAAACATCACGACGTGCTGTTTGTGTGTAATGGGCACAACACGCCAATATCGGCTGTCTTGACCTGGAAATTGTTCGATTGTGCCACTTGGCGGCGTAAGAACCTTACAGAAATTTCTTCTCTCATACGAAATTCTTCGTACTTGCAAATCAAATATCGCGTTTTTTTGTACACTGTAGGCGTAGCCCAAAAATATCGTACTTTTTTATTCAGTGTAGTGTACAGTGAACTTGTATTGGGTGGGAGACGATTTTGTTTTATCTTATATTTTGCGTACTTATGTATTTGTTGTTTGTACACTGAAGAGCCGAAGAAAGTGGTACAGCTGCATAATATCGTGTAGGGCCCCCGTGAGCATGCATAAGTGCTGCAACACGGCGTGGCGTGGACTCGACTAACATCTGAAGTAGAGTTGACAACATGAATCCTGCAGGGCTGTCCATAAATTCGTAAGGGTACGAGGGGATGGAGATCTCTTCTGAACAGCACGTTGCAAGGCATTCCAGATATGCTCATTATACACAACTCTGGGGAGTTTGGTGGGCAGCGGAATTGTGCCAACTCATAAAACTGTTCCTGAAGCCACCCTGCAGCAATTCTGTACGTGTGGAGTGTCGCATTGTCCTGCTGGAATTGCCCAATCCGTCGAAATGCACAATGGATATCAATGGATGCAGGTGATCAAACAGGATGCTTACGTGCGTGCCACCTGTCATAGGCGTATCTACACGTATCAGAGGTCCCATAAAACTCCAAGTGCACACGCCCCACACCATTACAGAGCCTCCACCAGCTTGCACAGTCCCCTGCTGACATGCAGGGTCTAAGGATTCGTCAGGTCGTCTCCATACCCGTACACGTCCATCCGTTCGATACAATTTGAAACGAGACTCATCCGACCAGGTAATATGTTTCCGGCCTTGGGCTCCGAAAGCCCATATCTTTGATGTTTCGTTGAATAGTTCGCACGCTGACACTTGTTGATGGCCCAGCATTGAAATCTGCAACAGTTTGCGGAAGTGTTGCCCTTCTGTCACGCTGATCGATTCTCTTCAGTCATCGTTGGTCCCGTTCTCGCAGGATCCTTTTCCGCCCGCAGCGATGTCGGTGATTTAATGTGTAATCGGATTCCTTATAGGGTTGTTTTAAAAATCTGCCTTACACAAACACAATAAGTTTATAATTCTGTAAAATACAATATCAAATTTATAATAATTTAATTGTTGTAGGTCTAAGAACTACAATATATGCAATTTTCTTTGTTTTGTTTAGACTCTCACCTTAATATTACATTGTTAAATGAACTGCATTATTATACACCGGTTTTGTGCTCTTTTTCGTCGTTTTTTCGAGAGCATGTCATTTGCGAACCACCCAAGAGGGAAATTATTGCGTATTTGTGAAGAACTGTTTGTGGGCAGAGGTTACTTGCATTTTTGTACTTACATTTTCCTGATATTCATGGTACACTCGTGAAATGGTCGTTCGGGAAAACCTCCACTTCATAGTTACCCCGGAGATGCTGTGTCCCATAGCGCGTGCGCCGACTGTAACACCACGTTCAAACGCACTTAAATCTTGATAACATGCTATTGTAGCAGCAGTAACCGACCTAACAACTGCCCCAGATCCTTGTCTTATACAGGCGTTGCCGACAGCACCGCCGTATTCTGCCAGTTTACATATCTCTGTATTTGAACACCCATGCCTATGCCAGTTTCTTTGGCGCTTCATTGTATGTGTTGAAGTACGTAAACGTGTCGAAGTATATAAATAAGCTGTCACAACTTTAATGACTCACAGTGTTCGTTCTTTATTAGCAGCACACCCTTCTGTAACGGGGAACGGAAGGGAACCAGCTGAAAAATGCTCCTATCGCAGCACAAAAAAAGTATATGTTCATCTTCAAAAGACTGACAGGAAATTTAGAAACTAACTGTCTCAATCCTCATTCCGCCTTCCTCCCCAAAAAATTAGGCTTGGAAACGTATTCGCTCTTTTCTGTGCTGAAAGAGAGTGGCAGAGAGACAGTGGGAGAGAATGAAGTCTTGACTTCTGCTCGAGCGGCTGCACGACTTTTACGTTCGTGATCGAAAACGTTCTGTCCTAAATTTTTATAGAGCATTTCGCCTGAATACTGAACTCGTGAATGTAGTAGTGGCACAGCTACAACGTTTTTCACTTTCTGACCCACCGGTAATAACGGTTCCGTCCGATAACACATTTGTGACTGGTTTCTTGGAAGACTGTCTGCCTGTGACCGCCGCATACGGCTCTTCGGTGTCCGTAAGCAGGAAACCGGAAGCGGTTGCGTCCACAGCGCTGCGATCCCTCGTCTCCTGTCGAAAGCGTAAGCTGCCGCTCATTGCTGTGGGTAGTAGAAGATGCTTTATTGTTGTTGAGCGATGCTCCACAAAAAGTCTATTTTCATTTTACTCTGAGGCAGACAACCTTTTTCAATATGATCAGTATTTACGCTAATGGCTCATGCGTATGGTTCAAAATTAATATTATAGTTTGTGATCCAATATTTCACTGCGTTGTTTAATGTTATTTTTACTGCTATATAGCTCGTTTATTTTCCTTTAAGAAGCGATTCTTCATGAATTTTTTTTTCGTCAAGAATTCGTATCTTTCCTTCAAGCAATATCGAATAACTGCAGTGTAATGTGCTGTACTGTCCTTGTTCGATTTCTTAAACTGTGAACACCTTGCAGTGCATGCTCTATGGCAACGCAAGCACGCTGCACATTTTGAGGTCCTAAATGGATTCACGGGGAATATAACGCTGATCAAAAGCGATATTGAAGGTATTCAATTAGATTTCAACAAACAAAATTGCCCATTTTTGGAGCTACCCACAGTGGAAGGAAGTTGCCAACGCTGATGCCGGCAAACGTCCATAGGTGTGCCTCATTACTGTTAGTGAGGAACTATGATCTATACTTTGCAAATCACACTTAAGTGACAGGCAGAGGGTTCAACGAACCAACTTCACAATAATTCTCTATTATTACACTCTCAAACAGCGCGCGCAAAATATGAACACCTATATCTTTCCGTGCGAGCTCTGGTTTGCCTAAATTTATTGGCGTCGACATAATATTTCCGCAATCGGAGGAGAAAGTTGGTGATCGAAATTTCGTGAGAAGATCCCGCCGCAACGAGAAGCGCCTTTCTTTTAATTACGTCCACACCAAATGCTGCATCATATCGGTGACACTCCCCTATTTGTCGATAGTAAAAGATGTTCTGCCCCTCTTTGAACTTTCTAGATGTACTCCGTTAACCCTATCTGTTAAGAATAGCACACCGCGCAGCAGTACTCTAAAAGAGGACGGACACGTGTAGTTGTAGGCAGTCTCCAGTCTTTTTCGTATATCTGTTGCATCCGCTAAGCGTTCTGCCAATAAAACACAGACATTGGCTTGACTCCCCACATTTTCTGTGTGGTCTTTCCAATGTAAGTTGTTCGTAGTTTAATTCCTAGGTATTTAGTTGACTTTAACGGATTCGTTATGGCACTCGTATGGACGACCTCACACTTTTCATTATTTAGGACCAATTGCCAATTTTCAAACCTTACTCATATCTTTCCTAAATCGTTTTGCAATTTGTTTTGATCTTCTGATGACTTTACTAGGTGGCAAACGATAGCGTCATCTGCAAATAACGTAAGACTGCTGCTCAGATTGTCTCCTAAATCGTTTATATAGATAAGGAACAGCGGAGCGCCTGTAACACTACCTTGGGGAACGTTGGAAATCACGATATTCCATAAGCACGCAATTTGATCACAAGCTGCTTGTAAGCTACGGTGTTGAGAGCCACCTTGAGATCTATGAAAAATGGAATCAGTTTGAAATCCCCTGTCGAAAGCACTCGACACTCCGTGTAAGTGTGTTTCACAAGAACGATGTTTTCTACATCCATGTTGACTGTGTGTCAATAGAACGCCATTTTCTAGGTAATTCAGAATGTTCGAATACAATAATGTTCCAAAATCCTGCTGCATATCGACGTTAATGACATGAGCCTGTAATCTAGTGGATTACTCCTATTGCCTTTCTTGACTCTTGGTGTGACGTGTGCAGCTTTTCAGTCTTTGGGTACGGATCTTTCGTCAAGCGAGCGGTCGTATATGGATGTTAAGTATGGAGCTACTGCATCGCGTACACGGAAAGAAACGTAACTGGTACACGGTTTGCACCGGAAGACTTGTGTTTATTAAGTGATTTAAGTTGTTTCACTACTCCAAGGATATCTACTCCTAAGTTACTCATGTTGGCGGCTGTTCTTGATTCGAATTCTGGAATATTTACTTCGTCTTCTTCGGTGAAGAATTATTAGAAGGTTCTGTTTAGGAACTCTGCCGCTTCAGCACCACTGTCATTGACAGTATTTCCATTGCTATGGCGCAGAGAAGGCACTCATTGTGTCTTACAGCTAGCATACATATTTTAAATACGACAAGAATCTCTTCGGATTCTCTGCCTATTATAAGGATCTCGCATTGATCGGTATGTTCAGTTCTTAACTATTCCTGCTGTTATATGGGTTCTGTGGAACGAACGAAACTCAAATTCAAATCGTTGACTGTCGAGTCGATGTATAGTGATGTAGATCGGTTGTCGTAAAACGGACATATATGACCGTTAACACAGATTACTGCGCCAGGCTTGTAAGAAATCTTAACGTGCAAAGGTTTCCTTCAGATTTTGTTAAAGAATTTCTTCTGATTATTTGCAGCTACATTAAATAAAACGGAAAATAAGAACCTTGTGAGCACTGGTCTGAAACTCGATTGCAACTAACATCTCACAACGTGCTTGCATCGTGAGACAAGTGCCATTAATGTCATTACATCCTTGCTTGCACCTTCTACAAGCTCATTGATGAATATCTCATTGCTCCATTACTAATCACAATCTTGTCAGTTCTCTCTCAGCATTCCAAAGGCACACAAGTAAAATACAGAACCGAATAATCAGCACACAAATAACAGACACATACAGACTGGGCAGCGCACGTGTAGAGTCCGTGTAAAATACCGTGGCTGGTAGATGAGTAGTCACCAGGGCATGCGTGGGGAGAGCGGTAATGGTAGGGGTTACGAGCAGGCACTGTAGGGGAAATGCGGAGCGCTGGAGGGGAAATGCCATTCTAAACTGAAGATGAATTTTCTTTTATAGATATTAACTGGAGCCCTTCCACACCTACACTTGGAGGTGACTATTCAAAAAGATCTGTCTCCTCTGTTTCGGTTAGTATCTAAATAAAATTCCGCGGAAAATGCAGCGCTTTATTTCGCTTGGCTTCTTAACCATTTTTCACTTTCAGAGAAGCGCCATGTGTGCGAAGTTTTGAGTAAAACCCACACATTCTCTTGTATCCTTTTTAAAATTTGCTTCTTTTGCCGAAACACAGTCGAGTTCACAAAATGTCACCTCACTAAAATGTGCAGAGACAATTGCGAGAGAATTCTGAGCAGCGGTTTATTAAGTTTGTTAAGTGAGGACCTGAGAAAAAATAAGTTCAGTAGCTTATGAAAAAGCACATCTTCGGTACAAAAATAAACGTGTAATGTCTTCACTTACATTATTCCAAAATCCACAGCGTTTCTCGTTTCACCAGCTATCGATTGCCCTTAAAAATCAAATTCTTTTATTAAAAAAATCTGTTGTTATTGGAAAAATATGGTAAATAATGAAGTTTTCCATAATAGCGATATAGCAAAATTCTCTCCTCTTTGTGCGCTATTATTTGCCAAAATCTTTTTTCGATATCTCAAATTGTTTATAAAATATGAGGAATGTTGTGGATATTTCACTCTGGTTTGATCACTCACATGGTGCCATCGCAAATGAGTTTGCCACATCAAATCAATTTTCTCGAGATTGGTGACAGATTGAGACCAGGACATCACACACACCCATGCCCGAGGCAGGATTCGAACCTGCGACCGTAGCAGCAGCGCGGCTCCGGACTGGAGCGCATAGAACCGCACGGCCCCCGCTGCCGGCGAATTACTCTCCATGTAAATATCACAATAACTATTACCATTAACGAAATGAATGTCACATCATCATGAATCTGATATACAGGGTGGTCCATTGATAGTAACCGGGCCAAATATCTCACGAAACAAGCTACAGTTATCTACCAACTGTCGCTACTCTCCATTGACGGTGGCAGTTCAGTTTATCGTCTTCAAATGTGATGTACGAATATGGTGTAGAACATTACTCTCATAGAAAATAACGTACTTCTATCCCTATTTAGCTTCTCAATCCCAGCATTCCTTTCTCATTCCCACTGTTGTTACCCTTACCTCCCACCAGCTTTTGACAATGTTGACTGGAATACCTCTTCCAAATTCTAAAGGTGGCAGAGGTAAAATACAGGGAGCGAAAGGCTATTTATAATTTGTACAGAAACCAGATGGCAGTTATAAGAGTTTTGGGACATGAAAGGGAAGCAGCGGTTGGGAAGGGAGTGAGACAGGGTTGTAGCCTCTCCCCGATGTTATTCAATCTGTATATTGAGCAAGTAGTAAAGGAAACAAAAGAAAAATTCGGAGTAGGTATTAAAATCCATGGAGAAGAAATAAAAACTTTGAGGTTCGCCGATGAGATTGTAATTCTGTCAGAAACAGCAAAGGACCTGGAAGAACAGCTGAACGGAAAGGACCATGTCTTGAAAGCAGGGTATAAGATGAACATCAATAAAAGCAAAACGAGGATAATGGAATGTAGACGAATTAAATCAGGTGATGCTGAGGGAATTAGATTAGGAAATGAGACACTTAAAGTAGTAAAGGAGTTTTGCTATTTGGGGAGAAAAATAACTGATGATGGTTGAAGCAGTTAGGATATAAAATGTAGACTGGCAATGGCAAGGAAAGCGTTTTTGAAGAAGAGAAATTCGGTAACATCGAGTATAGATTTAAGTGTCAGGAGGTCGTTTCTGAAAGTATTTGTATGGAGTGTAGCCATGTATGGAAGTGAAACGT
This sequence comes from Schistocerca cancellata, assembly GCF_023864275.1. NCBI lineage: Eukaryota > Metazoa > Arthropoda > Insecta > Orthoptera > Acrididae > Schistocerca > Schistocerca cancellata. Next base: position 174,494,829 of record NC_064631.1, read on the forward strand.
ATACGATAAATAGTTTGGAGAAGAAGAGAATAGAAGCTTTCGAAATGTGGTGCTACAGAAGAATGCTGAAGATTAGATGGGTAGATCACATAACTAATGAGGAGGTATTGAATAGAATTTGGGAGAAGAGGACTTTGTGGCACAACTTGACAAGAAGGGACCGGTTTGTAGGACATGTTCTGAGGCATCAAGGGATCACAAATTTAGCATTGGAGGGCAGCGTGGAGGGTAAAAATCGTAGAGGGAGACCAAGAGAGGAATACACTAAGCAGATTCAGAAGGATGTAGGTTGCAGTAAGTAAGTACTGGGAGATGAAGAAGCTTGCAAAGGATAGAGTGGCATGGAGAGCTGCATCAAACCAGTCTCAGGACTGAAGACCACAACAACAATAGGGTTAAAGTACAAGTGTTTTCACATTTTCCTTCATTTTAACTCGGGACCCTAATGGCTTACGTGGCACGGCGAGCCCTGCAACCCTGGCTTCACATGTCAGTAGTGGTGCACGGTGACACGGCTCTGAACGGCCGTGGGCGGACGTGCCAATCACGAGCTTGGAGATCGCGGGAACTGGACTTCTCCCCAGTTTGGCATTTGTTTATTTAAACAAAGGTGAATTTTCAATATCCTACTCCCTGAACCTGTTTTAGACATAGCACATTCAGAGTTAAACTTAGGGCAAGGAATGTGGAGGCAGCGACATTCTCCACTTTGCGTGACTTAGATGAATCAACAGTGTTCAAATGGTTCAAATGGCTCTCAGCGCTATGGGACAACTTCTGAGGTCATCAATCCCCTAGAACTTAGAACTACTTAAACCTAACTAACCTAAGGACATCACACACATGCATGCCCGAGGCAGGATTCGAACCTGCTACCGTAGCCGTCGCGCGGTTCCAGACTGTAGCGCCTAGAACCGCTCGGCCACTCCGGCCGGCCAATCAACAGTGTGCATGTGGCATTCTGTGCACTGAACTGTCACTGGTGCGAGTTGAGGGCGATCTAAAGGAGCAGTATACAGCAATTCTATAACTAACTGTATACCTCTGAATGAGAGCCTTTTCGATACCAGTGTGAAATACATAAAGTGGATAAGAACCAACTTAGTGTTAGGAGAAGCAGTGACCACACACATCTCTGACTGAATTTCTTTCTTTCTTTGGGCCTTGTCCCACCTCACGCGCCGGCCGGTGTAGCCGAGCGGTTCTAGGCGCTTCAGTCTGGAACCGCGCTGCTGCTACAGTCGCAGGTTCGAATCCTGGCTTGGGCATGGATGTCTGTGATATCCTTAGGTTAGTTAGGTTTAAATAGTTCTAAGTCTAGGGGACTGATGACCTCAGATGTTAAGTCCCATAGTGCTTGGAGCCACGGGGTCGACCGTGTTATTACAGACGTGAGAGTGTTAGTTGCAGATAGGGCCGGATACCCTTCCTGCTGCACCCCAAACCTCCCGGGACGTAAGTAGTGTACCCTAGCTGTCTGCATGTAGTGTAAGCCCATGGAATAGTGCAAACGTTTTCAAATGTCTGTGAGTCGTGTAACTGAGGTGGAACGTGGGAACCAGCCAGGTATCCATATAGTGGGATGTGGAAAACCGCCTGAAAACCACATCCAGGCTGGCTGGCATACTAGCCCTCGTCGTTAAACCGCTGCGTGGATTCGATCCGGGGCCGGCGCGCCTACCCGAGTCCAGGAAGCAGCGCATCAGCATTCTCAGCTACCCTGGTGGGTGCATCTCTGAGTGAATAGTAGCCAAGAAAAACATGTCATCAGACAGGTTTGGACGTGTACACAAAACTCTGACGCCATAGAGGCTGCCTGGTTATCCAGAGCCTTGTAGTTCCTCACCCAGTATTCCAGGTTGGCCACCTTGCATTACCATGTTGTAATCTGACGTCATAGCAAGACCGCGCCAGTAATCCAAGTATTGGGTTATGTCGTCATACTTAGACTGCGCCAGAATTCCAGGTTGACCATATTTTATCCATGGCGGCCACCCTGCATCGCCATCTTGTATCCTGACGTCATAGCAAGACTGCACCATTATTCCATAGTTTCAGATTCCCTGTCCCAGTGAATAAATTAACCAGCATGGGAACGCACCATTTTTAATTTCCCGCCAGTTAATACTTAGGACAGCAACCCTACTTCCACACCAGTGCAGTCAGGCTATTTTTTCTCATTTGCCGCCAAAATTTCAACTTACGCCATTTTATACATAGGGCAATTGACCTTTGCCAGAGCAAAACTGGTTGAAGTGGGGTGGGTAAACCTCATGACGTCATCGATGATGTCATTAACGACGTCATCGGTGGCACACACTGTCCGAGAACCGGGCCAGCTGTAGTATTTCCCGGCTCGAGCTCCAGTCTAGCAACATCAGAGTGTAATAATGTTGTGAACAGTGGCGAAAATAGAGCAGTTTGTGATTTATCTGACTCCAGCGTTTCCCATATCAGAAACAATAATAATGGTGTGCAAACAATCGTTTCAGTTGACTCAAATGACGCATATAAAGGAAATGGTGATACAGTTTCCGACGGTCCTGCTAACTGGGTAATAAAAGAGTTCCTTCGTGATCATATCGATAAAAAAAATCCATGTGGCACAGGATATGGATTGTGAATTCAGTAATTCTTACAGGCAGTATGCGGATATTGGGGAGTAGTTAACTGAAGGTTTACTTTTCAGAACCATGAGAAATGGCGAGAAACGACAAAAGCTACACAGGGTGTTCGGAAATTCCCGTTACAAATTTCTAGGACTTTTAGAGGGGAGACAGTACAAGAATACAGCAAATGACGAAGGGAAAGTGGAACAGAGACGTCTAAAAAATGAGACTGATAGCAGGTGCAGAACGTTTAAGCAGGAACAGCCTGAGTATAGCCGCAAAGCTGTAGAAGCATGCGTGCTATGGGTCAAATAATTGCCGTGTATAGGAAAATTAAAGATACCAGTAGAAGAAAAGAATCTGTACGAATATATCGAGCTCAGATGTTAAGTCAGTACCAAGCAAAGAGGTAAAGACTGAAAGGTGCAAGAAATTTATAGAAAAACCGTACCTAGGAAACGCCCTTAAAGACAGTACTGTAGAAAGGGAATACGAGGTGAATGAAAATAAGACTTCGAGAAAAATTTGGCAGAGCACTGAAAGACGCAAGTGGAATAAGACCCTGAAGTATAAGACATTCGCTAAGAGCTATAGAGGTCCTTGTGAGTAATTTTGAATTGACTATTGTCAATTTATAAACAAGGCTGAGCAACAAAAATTTTGTGCAAATGAATTTCGCTGAAACTAATTCTTAACTTGCCACTCAAAAGTATTGTAACAAAACGGGAAGCACCACAAAACTCCAAGAAGGTCGTGAACTAATAATGAAATACCTGAGTGACTGCAGGAAATTGTGCCCCTATACTATTTGGTGCTAATGGTGCGACGCTCGCGACAAAAGTCACACTGTGGTCGGTCCGGTGTAAACGTGTGAAACCATCGCGCTCGCTGTGTCTTTGCACAGTAAGAGAAACACAATTGCGTTTACTGTTTGCAGACAACCAAAAAATACGAGACTGTTCTGTCACAGAGAGCTCCAGTGCCCACTGATTTCGTAACTGTTAGAAGCAGACAAATACTTCATCCATCATGGAATGTTTTCGGGGGCTACAAGTGACTGGATAATGCGGAAGTAACATCGATTATACGCCTGAAATCGTGGAATCCAGAACAGCCTTTGATCCTAATTTTTTTTTCATTAAATGACCGGTTTAGATCAGTCAGATCATCACGAGATTCGTCTGTCACCTTAAACTAGTAAACAAAACAAATAAAACCCTTACCCAGGGTTGCCACCGTCACGAGATATAAAAACATGTATATTGTGATAAAAATACATGCCGCCACGAAGCATGGACCTTGCTGACGTCGGGTGGCTTTTATGCCTCTGCGATACAGACTGGGCGCCCTAGTGGCATCCATATCAGACCAGTATCTCTGAAGAGACCAGACAAACATATGGCTCCTGAAGGGGCAGTAGTCTTTTCTGTTGCCGGGGCAACAGTCTGTATGATTGATTGATCTGGCGTTGTAACATTACCCAACCATCGTCTTACCACGTTGACACTGGGAATGGCTGGAAGCTAGAGGAAACTAGAGTCATTATATTCCCCGCGGACGTGCAGCTCTACGGTGTGGGTTGATGATGGTAGGATCCTACTGGGTAAAATATCCCGGAGGTAATGGGTTCCCCCACTCGGATCTCCGGGCGGGGACTACTCAAGAGGATGTTGTCGTCAGGGGAAACAAAACTAGCATCGGGGCGTTTGTTGTTGTGGCCTTCAGTCCTGAGACTGGTTTGATGCAGCTCTCCATGCTACTCTATCCTGTGCAAGCTTCTTTATCTCCCAGTACTTACTAACTGCAACCTACATCCTTCTGAATCTGCTTAGTGTATTCCTCTCTTGGTCTCCCTCTACGATTTTTACCCTCCACGCTGCCCTCCAATGCTAAATTTGTGATCCCCTGATGCCTCTGAACATGTACTACCACCCGGTCCCTTCTTCTTGTCAAGTTAGGCCACAAAGTCCTCTTCTCCCCAATTCTATTCAATACCTCCTCATTAGTTATGTGATCTACCCATCTCATCTTCAGCATTCTTCTGTAGCACCACATTTCAAAAGCTTCTATTCTCTTCTTGTCCAAACTATTAATCGTTCATGTTTCACTCCCATACATGGCTACACTCCATACAAATACTTTCAGAAACGACTTCCTGACACTTAAATCTATACTCGATGTTAACAAATTTCTCATCTTCAGAAACGCTTTCCTTGCTTTTGCCAGTCTACATTTTATATCCTCTCTACTTCGACCATCATCAGTTATTTTGCTCCCCAAATAGCAAAACTCCGTTTACTACTTTAAGCGTCTCATTTCCTAATCTAATTCCCTCAACATCACCCGACTTAATTCTAGGCTGGGTAGCGGAGAGAATTTAGAAGAGGAGATGGATAGGTTAAAATTAGATTTAGTAGGAATTAATGATGTGTGGTGGCAAGATGAGCAGAACTTGTGGTCAACTGAGGACAAGATTATCAACACAAATTCAAGTAAGGGTAACGCAGGAGTAGGGCTGATAATAAGTAAGGAAACAGGAATACGATTACGCAGCAACGATCAGCACAGTGGACGCATTGTCGTAACCAAGGCGGATGCAGAGCCACCATCCATTATGATAATAAGTTTGCGTGGCCGCCATTCGCAGAAAGCACAGAAATGTTTGTTTTGTAAACAGCAACCGCCTTTTCTTGCTGCAATGCAGGGGGCTGGCACTCTGTAGTGGGGTAAGGACGAAAAGGAGAACTTGGACTGGGGGAGCAGGATTGAAGGTCAAGCCACCTGGCAGAATTCTGCAGAGCATAATTTAATCATTGTGAATACTAGGTTTAAGAACCACGAAAGAAGTAGAAGTAAAAGGGAGAGACCTGAAGACACAGGAAAGTTCTAGACAGATTATACACTGTTCAAATGACTTAGGGGAACACGTGTATCAACATAAAATCTGAGCTGGAGACACCGGTAAGTTCAGATAGATCATAGACTGTTCAGAAGTATTAAGGAAACACGCGTACCAACGTAAAATCTCTTTTGACTCAGGTTACCACCTGCATGGTTTGAGATCTTCGCTTTCATTGTAGGTAACAATTAAAATCATTCACCATCTATTGGCTGTGTTACACATTATAATGTCAGGTGACCCCTGAGAAGGAAGTGAGTACTAGTGTCTCGGTGTTTTCTAGCAAGGCACACAGATAGCAGTTGTCATTTGTGGACGTGAAATTCAACCATGTACATGCAATGCGAATATTAATGCAGTGCAAGTTGCAAGGGCAGCCTGTTTGATCCTAAAAGCATGGACTTTCGCTCGTGTTACTGCAGGTGCCAATGCCTCTCCGTGTGTCATCCTTAGGTTGTGGACTCGCTTTGCGCTGTGGACTCGCTACAGGGAGACAGGTCAGTACAGAAGGTGAGTTGGACAAAGTCTGCGACGCTTTATAACCCCATGTGAAGACCAGTATTTAGCCATCTCCGCGTTGCGGTCTCGTACTGATACCACCAGAGCATTGCAAGAAGATCTCACAGGGGCCACTGCAGCCCCTGTGTCCGATTAGATAATGAACAGGTTGCAGGTTACGAGAAACGACCTTACGACCCAGACGTCCTTTTTGAGTTCCCCGCTTGACGCGACAACGCTCGCCTTTAGGTCTACCGTTCCCACGTCAACTGGTAACTTCGTCACTGGCGAAAAGTGTTATTCGCAGTCGAGTACAGATATCCTCTGACGCAAGCTGATGGCCAGGTTTGTGTGCGGAGAGCAGGGTGAGCGGTATCTGCCAAACGTTGTTCAGGATGTTGACAGATTTTTCAACGCTCTGTAATGTTGTGGGAAGGCTTTAATTTTAACAGTTATAGGATCTTGTCATTGTCCATGGTCGCCTTACCGCCAGCCATCACATCGAACTGGACCATGTGATGGCTGCTGCATATGACGCTGTCCCTGAACTCCTAAAGCCAGGGCCTATGTCTTGCGAAGCCTGAACATTGAAATAATGGAATGGCCAGCGGAGAGTCCAGATCTAAAGTCCATTATGCTTATGTGGGACATGCCTGACATACGTGCTCGTGGTTGTCCCTTTCCACCACAGACTCTCCAAGATCTCTCATGGACTCTCATTCAGGAACGTGATGGATACTACCGACTGACCTCCGTAGACTTATACAGAGCGTGCCACGTAGATGTCGTGCAGTGATGAACGCCCACGGAAGTCATATTCGTTACTGGATCTTTCAAAGTCCAAGCACCCAGGATGACGGGATTAACGATTGTTTCCAACTGTCGTACATTTCAGTTCGCTTTACCTAAACGATCGAGGGTGTACTGAAGGTTTGTTGTGTACTTAATTTGTGAAAGATAAAGGTGTAATTCGGCAGCATGACCCCTCTTCAATTATTGCTCAATGGAATATGGCAGACGCCCAAACTCATGTTCTCCTAATTCTTTTGAGCAATGTATAATGGTCAAACAGCCATATCGAAATCAGACTTTAAAATTGTAAGACAGTTCCAGGAGCAGATGTTGGCTGTGACTATAATTTATTGGCTATGAGCTGTAGTAGTTTAAATCAGAAGAAATTGTTTAAAGGTAGGAAACTTAGCAGATGAGATCCGGATAAATTGAAACAGCCGGAAATTGTTGAGATTTTCCAAAGAAACATTCGGAAAAAGTTGAATGAAACAAGGGAAAATCAATACAAGTGGAGTCGGATAGTTAGCTTTCATAAGTGAAATAGTGAAGGCAGCAGACGATCAAATAGCCAAAAAGGCGAGACCCAGTAGATAGCCTTGCATAAGAGGGTAAGTATTAAATCCAAGTGACGAAATTGTTTACAGAGTACGACAGCGGTGTTGGGGAAGTTGAGAAGGACATTTTGATACAAGACACTTGTGGTCTGTCAAGCCAGGAGGCAACCTCAAATTAGTATACAAAATCCACCTAAACTGCAGCCAGCCTCTGTGGACGAGTGGTTCTCGGTGCTCCAGTCCGGAACCGCGCTGCTGCTGCGGTCGCAGGTTCGAATCCTGCCTCGGGGATGGATGTGTCTGATGTCCTTAGGTTCGTTAGGTTTAAGTAGTTCTAAGTCTAGGGGACTGATGACCTCAGATGTTAAGTCCCATAGTGCTTAGAGCCATTTGAACGATTTTTGAACCTAAACTGCAGCGCATGCGCGCATTTTTACGTCACTGGTCTAGTCGTTCACTTACAAATTGTGAAATGAGTGTTTGTGTAAATCCTACCTCACTGTTTGGTGACTTTCTGCGTAAAAAATTAACTCTTAAATCATTTTATTTCTCTGGCCTTATTACGATTGCTTGTGCTGGTAAGGCTTAATTTTATATCGGATTGTAAGCGTAATTTGTTTTTGCATAATGTCATCAAAAGTCTTTTCCATTCATTACCCTCACAGGAGAGGCTAACGTATTAACCTTAACGAAAGCTGATGTCATAAGAGGGTGAGATCTTAAAAATCTCGCGCGGCGCGCATGCGCTATAGCGTAGGTAACTTTTGTTGATCACTTCGAGGTTAATGTAGGTCTTTGTAAGAAGCAACCTACATTAATTGTACATAGCCACCGTCTCACCATGTCAGTTTTAGATAAAATATCACTTCGAGGCTGTTTCCCTGCTTGATAAAGTACAAGTGTCTTATGTCAAATAGTTTGTCTCGACATCCCCTACACCACTGTGGTAGGTTTAACCCTCTATAGAGAGCATATAATATGGGAAACAAACTTGAAGACAAAGTTATAGAATGGGAAGAGGAAGTAGATGAGAATAAGATGGGAAACTGATACTGGCAGAAGAAGTTGCCAGAACACTGAAAAAGCTAATTCGAAACAAGGGCCCGGGAGTTGACGACATTCCCTTAGAATTATGACATCCTTGACATCCTGTGACAATACTATTGCACCTGTTACACAAAACAAATGAGGCAGGAGAAGTCCCCTTAGACTTCAAGAACAATGTCATGATTCCTGAACAATGTCATGATTCCTGACAGGTGCTGAGAGGTCTTAATACTAATTACCCAATAGTTTAACAAGTCATAGTTGCAAAATACTGACGCAAATTAGTTACATAAAAATGAGAAAAATGATATAAGCCTAACTGAGAGAAGATGAGTTTGGGTTTCGGAGAAATTTAGGAATTCACGACCCAATACAGACCCTATGACTTATCTTAGAAGATAGGCTCAACAAAGGCAAATCTACGTGTATAACCTTAGTAGATTTAGAGAAAGATTTTGACGATGTTAGTTGCAATACAAGCTTTGAAATTCTGAAGGTAGCGTGAGTGAAAAACAGGTATCGGCAAGTTAAAGCTTGTGTAGAAACCAGACAGCAGTTGTAAGAGTCGAAGGACATGAAAGGAAGGCGGTAACTGACAAGATAGTGAGACAGGGTTGTGGCCTATCCCCACGTTATTTAATCTGTACATGTGGTGTCACCGCCAGACACCACACTTGCTAGGTGGTAGCCTTTAAATCGGCCGCGGTCCGGTAGTATACGTCGGACCCGCGTGTCACCACTGTCAGTGATTTCAGACCGAGCGCCGCCACACGGCAGGTCTAGAGACACTTCCTAGCACTCGCCCCAGTTGTACAGTCGACGTTCATAGCAATGGTTCACTGACAAATTACGCTCTCATTTGCCGAGAAGATAGTTAGCATAGCCTTCAGCTACGTCATTTGCTACGACCTAGCAAGGCGCCATAGCATTTGATAATTAATATTGTGAAGCATGTACAGTCACGAGAGATGTTCACCAATTGTGGATTAAAGTATTCTATCAGTTATTCTTGTTTTGCTAGTCTTATTTCTCTGACCTGTTCCAGACCTCACGCAAGCCTGCGTGAGCTTAATCGCGTGCCTTTCGGCTTCCTCCAAACCCCGTGAATTGGCTCCTGCCAACTCACTACAGTACACTGAGCGAATTGAGAAGGAAGCTAAGGAGAAATTTGAAACGAGAACTAATTTTCAGAGAGAAGAAATAAAAACTTTGTAATTTTCCTACGACATTGTAATTCTGCCGGAGACAGAAAACGACTTGTAGAGTTGTTGAAGGGGATGGATGGTTTCATGTCGTTGGTTTGAATATCGAAGCACATAGTTGACTTAAGTATAAAAATGATGTCATTGTGCCTATATCTGCGTTGCTGCACTTCAAAAAATTAATTTGCCTCTTCGTCGTACCGCCTCATAAACTTAGCAAAGTGGTAGCTGCATTTTAGAAAGTGCCTAATCTGCAATTAAAATAGTGGATAAAATAACTACATACTGAGTATTAGAATGGTACTTACTTGTCTGGCGTTGAGAACTGACTGGAACTGCGGACGCCGACAGCTTCCGATGCGGTGGAACTTCAGCGGGACAGCCAACTGATAAAGCTAAATGTCACTGAGCAATAAACAAAAAACACTACGTGGACTCAACTACGATTCCAGTGTCGAATAAACGACGCATTTCCTTAAAGAAAAACGGACGCGAAATATACAGGCACTTGGACCCAGGAGACGAAGGTCGAGCGTGCCGGGAACGTAACTACAGCTACAGCCACTTGTGTTATCAGTGTGGGCAGCACTCCGCTGTAGCTTTGCGTCTGTCCTGCCGCAGATGATTACCTCAGTCGTCGGTATCGCCATCGCTCCAGGTCCCCCCCCCCCCCCTCCCTCCGTACTGCCGTGGCAGGAACGGTGTTATCGTATCAGCTCAAGATCTCGTTTACTCTACAATACAGCCTAGTATTACTCGACGAAGAGAAACGTAGACTCCAGCCGCAACAGGAGTTAACTCCGTTCCATGACTGGGCACAGCTACGTTCCAGGTCAAAGCGCTCCGTGTTCTACATTTTCATCTATACTCAGGAAGCCATCTTATGGTGTATGGTAGAGAGTACTTTGTGTACCCCTTTCCTGTTCCAGTCGCGAATGGTGCACAGAAGGAAAATTTGTTGTTAATTCTCTGAGCGAGCGCGAATCTCTCCATTAAACTTCATGGTCTCTTCTCGAGATATACGTAACTGGAAGCACACTATTGGTTGATAACTAAAAAAAAAGACAGTCTTGATGGCAAATTTCTTTTAATCGAAGTGACCGGTTTCAATCCTGAAGGATCATCTTCTGACTTGAGCAGTCAGTTCAGCGTCGTGGGTCGGCGCAGCTTACTCCATGGAAGTCCACCTGCCGTTCTGGAGCCTGAAGATGACCCTTCAGGATAGATGATCCTTTAGAATTGAAACCGGTCACTCCGATTAAAAGAAATTTCCCATCAAGACTGCTTTTTAATTATCATATTAATATAAGATGGCTGATAATGTTTCCAAAAATTTTGTTATTGGTTGAGGCTACGAACTATTTAGCTGGGAACGTATGCTCTCGGAACTTTACGACTCCTCCTTTGTAGAGTCCGCCGTTCGAGTTGGATGAGCATCTCTGTCACGCTTCCGTGCTTATTAAAAGAACCTATAGCGATTCTAGGCGCTTCAGTCCAGAAACCGCGCTGCTGCTATGGTCGCAGGTTCGAATCCTGCCTCGGGCATGGATGTGTGTGATGTCCTTAGGTTAGTTAGGTTTAAGTATTTTTAAGTCTAGGGGACTGATGACCTCAGATGTTAAGTCCCATAGTGCTTAGACCCATTTGAGCCATTTTTGAAAAGAACCTATGACGTAACGCGCTGCTGTTATTAGATCTTCTCCATTTCATATTTATTCGATCAGCTTTTTCTGATACAGGTCCTAGACAGTCGTGAAATATTCAAGTGTCGATCAGACAAGGAATTCGTGCGCTACTCCTTTCGGGGGTGGACCACACTGTCTGAGAATTCTTCCAGTGACTCTCAGTCCGGCATCTGCCTTACTTGCGGACAGTTTTATGTGGTCGTTCCATTTCAAATCGCCCCGTACGCATAGGTCTGAGCACTATGGGACTTAACATCTATGGTCATCAGTCCCCTAGAACTTAAAACTACTTAAACCTAACTAACCTAAGGACATCACACAACCCTTCCAGTTCTTCCTACATTTCGCTGCAGTTGTAACGTATTTGTCATCTCGCACTGTTTGCATGGAAAGTGATGGAGTGAGATGCCTCTGAGGGCAGCAACAACTAATTGTTGTTAACTTCATTAATTTATTGAAGATGATAAGGAGAGAGAAGAAAGAGTACCAACGGAAAAGATAACGGAACACCCAAGCAAAATGTTGAAGCTAAGTGAACGGTTGGTGTGCAAATTAAGGTAGGAACGACCTACTTTACTCGTTTATCTATACAACTGCTGCGCGAGTCACTGTACGGTGCACGGTGGAGGGTACCTATAAACCTCTGTACGAGCTCTAATTTCTGTCATATTCTCTTATGCTAAATGTATGATGGCAGCAGTGGGATCGTTCCGTGGTGGGTCTCAAACGCTGGTTCTCTAAATTTCCTCGATAGCGCCCCCTGAAAAGAACATCATCTTTGTTGTGACTTGGCAAGACAGCCAAGCCACTATGCAAGGAAGCCGAAAGGCACGCGTTAAGCTCACGCAGGCTGGCGTGAGGTCTGGAACAGGTAAAGTAATTATACTAGCAAAAAAGGTCTTAGCTGTTGGAATACTTAACTTTAATCCATAATTGGTGAACATCGGTCTGACGGTACATGCATCACAAGATAAATAGCAAATGATAATGGCGCCTTGCTAGGTCGTAGCAAATGACGTAGCTGAAGGCTATGCTAACTATCGTCTCGGCAAATGAGAGCGTAATTTGTCAGTGAACCATCTCTAGCAAAGTCGGCTGTACAACTGGGGCGAGTGCTAGGAAGTGTCTCTAGACCTGCCGTGTGGTGGCGCTCGGTCTGCAATCACTGACAGTGGCGACACGCGGGTCCGTCGTATACTAGCGGACCGCGGCCGATTTAAAGGCTACCACCTAGAAAGTGTGGTGTCTGGCGGTGACACCACAATCTTCACTCCAGGGAGTACCATTTGTGTTTACGAAGATCTCTGTAACACTTTCATGCTAATCGAACATACAGGTAACAAATCTTCAGTCGATGCAACATTGGGCGACTTGCGTGCCGGTGATGAGGATGAAATGATGAGGACAACACACCACTCAGTCCACGAGTGGAGATAATCTCCAACCCTGCCGGGAATCGAACCCGGGCCCGCTTGCATGAGAGGCGAGTAGATTATCACCCAGCTAAGCAGGCGGACTACTTATGAGGTACTCGAATGCTGCAAGAGTGTTTTTTCTATTCATCCCAAGAAGAAAATACTTAGGAAAATATGTATGTCTTATTTGAACGAGACGACATAATTTCAAAAACGGTGTACAATATAAACTTTTTACCAAAAAATTAAAGCGTTACAACGGTTCTAAATCTCTTCTCTTCTCTCTCTCTCTCTCTCTCTCTCTCTCTCCTTCTAAAACTGATCAATCATCACATTTGTTTTCTGACTGTTGGAGACAGTTTCATGATGAAAGTTCCTGGAGCCTGTAAATAGCTGAGGTGCTTTGCAATGTGCTGTCACTTAAGTCACGAATATGTACGTAGTCTATACTCGTCCCACACTGAATATAAACTTGCATTCCTACAATACGCTATACTGTCATAAACATGTAATAGCTCAGCACATAATACATACACCACAACATCTGACTGGCTAAATGTTACTTTAGATGCCAGACGCCTTCTGTCAAAATCGATTAAGTGCAGAAAGCTCCGAACTTGAGTGAATGTACATAGCTATGCAAGTATCTGGCAGCGTGCTGTTCTCCTTACACCTAACTTAACTGATCCATGTCACACACTAATATTTCCATAGTGGCACTTGCTCATGCATACCGTGAAATATATAAATAGACATGAATACACAACTTCTGTAAATGCTGTTGCAGTGGTGATCATAGATGTGTAGTTGCTAGCTAGAGGTAGTTCTTGTATAGAGAAGTAATGCAATAGGTAAATGTTATGAGCTAAGTGAACGAAATGTACATATTTGCTGATGTGCGTTAACAGATTCGTGTCGTAAGAACTCAGACCGACTGTAGTAATAAAAGGTAATTGTTCCTTGGGCTGGAAGTATAAATTGGAACAGGAATTAAGTCAGTTGAAAAACTGACTATTACTTGTATATATAAGGAATAAACTACATCAATGTGCACTTTTAATTTGAAGTAGCTGACAACTGAACGCAAAGATATGTTATATTTCAAAATAACTGTGTTTTAAAGTCGTGAATTTCTGTAAATTAACTCAGTTGTTATAGCCTTAAGGAATGTTCACATTGTTTTACTGTACAGCCCTCGCGAGCCTGATGTCAGGCAAATAGATTTGTTTTTGTGTGACCCAGCAATACTAATGCCGGTGGATAGTTGGTAGCTGCATTAACACTTTCGCTGCGGCATCGGTGCAGGCGCGCACTCTCCAGTGCGGCCCGGCGATGTGCGAGTGCGGGCCGGTAACACTCAGAAACGGCAGGTACCGCTCGTAACCGACGCTCCTAAGCACACCTGAGCTACAGGATGACGTCAAGACCTTGTAAGATCTGTAGGGTCATGTTCTATACCGACTTAATGATGACACCTTAGACGCATTACTTCAAATAAGCTTCGACTGTATTGTGGTCATGTTTTGAAGTCGTTTGCTGTCTGACACCTATAGGGGTCACACAGGCGTCATTCAAATGTTCATTAGCCGCCATTACGAACAATATACGTTCGATAACTGACCACACAAAACAAAAGTTTACCCGCTATGATGCTAGCTTAGACACTGCAACTAGACTGAGTAATCCGATAGTGAGCGCAGGCGCTTATACGCGTCAGCCGCACTGGCTCATGGCTTGTTGTGACGCTTATAAGCGACAGCCGCAGCGAAAGTGTCAAGAGATGTCACTTCATTTTCTTTTTTTTCTTTAGTTATACACCATTGTCAAAAAAAATGGTTCAAATGGTTCTGAGCACTGTGAGACAACATCTGAGGTCATCAGTCCCCTAGAACTTAGAACTACTTAAACCTAACTAACCTAAGGACATCACACAAATCCATGCCCGAAGCAGGATTCGAACCTGCGACCGTAACAGTCACGCTGTTCCAGACTGTAGCGCCTAGAACCTCTCGGCCACCGCGGCCGGCTATACACCATTGTCATTCTGCATAATAATAAATACTTTGTACACTCAACATTCGCTCCTTTTGGTATAGATTAACCTTTAATGATAATTACAGTTTAACACCAACCTTTAGATTTTGATATGACTATTGCACGTAAATTCGATTTTGCGGTTGTATGTCACTACGTTAGGTTCATATAACAAAGACTTGACATTGGTTGTGCTATTTTATTCTTGATAACAGATAATAAAAACCTGTTCGTCACTTCTCGACATTACCGGTAATGAAATAATATGTGATTCGTATCTCCACGAGTAGTACCATCACACTCTTAGGCAGGTGTCTGGTTTGTACGGAATCGATGTAAGTGCTCTGGGAACGTCCAGCGGATGAGTCTTATTCTGCTTTATGTAGATGTCACTAGTCGGGGTCCATAAATGTTCTCCAACCAAGGTCTTTTCGGAATTCTTGGTTGCATTTGTACTTTGTCACGTCCTCTGTGCAGTGCGCTCTGCGTCCATTCATCCAGCCAGGAGTCGTACGCTCTTCTGCGAATGAGCTGTCCATATTAAACGAAGGGGACGTTTATGTGTAGAGTTGTTCCGTTGCTTGCAATCTGCTATGACGTTCACCAGTTTTTTCAGTGCGTGAGATTACACTCACATAGATGTAATTTTTTTATGCCTTCTCAGGCATTCGTGGTACCAACAAAAATTGGGCAAGTGTGATTAGGAATCGCCCACTAAGGATTCCGTACAAACTTAATTATGTATATAAACGGGTAATCCTTTCAGAGAATGGAGAACCTCGACCATATTTTCCTGTTACCGACATTGATGCTGGCAAGTGTCGGTCTCAGGGATTTCAAGATTTACTGGAATGTTTTAATTTCAATTATATAAATGTGACATAAAGTCATACCATTTGGTAAAAGTCAGACATGAGGCAAGGAATGACTTTAATGCTCATATGGCTCGTTTAGGAATTTATCTATCATCAGGTATCCAGGAGCGTTTACAGCTTGTAGACATGGCGTTTCATGTAGTCCGCGAATGTTTGTTTCACGTCTTCCATCATCAGATATCCAGGAGTGACTATTGTACGCAGATATGGCGTTTCAGGTTGCATGTGAAACACCCATTCGCAGAGTAGTATCCGAATGAAATTTGCACTCTGCAGCGGATTATGCACTGAAATGAAACTTCCTGGCATATTAAAACTGTGTGCCGGACCGAGACTCCAACTCCGCTCCTTTGTCTTTCGCCGGCAAGTGTCCTACCGTCTGAGCTATCGAAGCACGACTTACGACCCGTCCCCACAGCTTCAATTCTGCCAGTACCTCGTCTCCTACCTTCCAAACTTCACAGAAGCTCTTCTGCGAACCTTGCAGAACTAGCACTCCTGGTAGAAAGGATATTGCGGAGACATGGTTTAGCCACAGGACATGGTTTAGCCACAGGACTCGGTCCGGCACTGAGTTTTAATATGCCAGGAAGTTTCATAGTCTCCGAATGTTTGTTTCAAGAACAATTTGAAACGCCATAGCTACTCGCAGTAACCACTCATGGCTAACAGATGACAGACAAATTTCGAAACGCGTCATTTGAGCAATAAAGTCATTCGTTTCGTGATGTTTGACAAACCACTGCGACCCAGTCAGCCTGAATACAGAACTACTGATTGTTTTAATTTCAAGTTTTACGTCGGATATCAAATGACAAAAGAAATATTTTTCCGTATGATGTAAATAAAAACTAACAGTTTTTGGATTTTTTCCTTTGGTTGTACTCTTAAACCTTCCTTTTTATCACATTCCTTGATTCCAGGCCGACGGTAAGTACCCTGTACGTATTGATGAGTGAGTCTACGAGTATTACAATCTGTGACATAAATGACCGTATCGTTTGACTGCATTGACTTACAGAGCAGTGAAACCATAGATATCAGTATGTAATATAAATTTCAATATGATACGTGTATATGCAAAATACTAACTCTAATTCTTTACAGACGAATGGAAAAACTTGTAGAAGCCGACCTCGGGGAAGATCAGTTTGGATTCCGTAGAAATGTTGGAAGACGTGAGGCAATACTGACCCTACCACTTATCTTATAAAATAGATTAAGGAAAGGCAAACCTGCGTTTCTAGCATTTTTAGACTTAGAGAAAGCTTTTGACAATGTTGACTGGAATACTCTCTTTCAAATTCTGAAGGTGGCAGGAGTAAAAAACAGGGAGCGAAAGGCTATTTACAATTTGTACAGAATCCAGATGGCAATTATAAGAGTCGAGGGGCATGAAAGGGAAGCAGTGGTTGGGAAGGGAGTGAGACAGCGTTGTAGCCTATCCCCGATGTTATTCAATCTGTATATTGAGCAAGCAGTAAAGGAAACGAAAGAAAAATTCGGAGTAGGTATTAAAATCCATGGAGAAGAAATAAAAACTTTGAGGTTCGCCGATAACATTGTAATTTTGTCGGAGACAGCAAAGGACCTGGAAGACCAGCTGAACGGAATGGACCATGTCTTGAAAGCAGGGTATAAGGTGAACATCAATAAAAGCAAAACGAGGACAATGGAATGTAGACGAATTAAATCAGGTGATGCTGAGGGACTTAGATTAGGAAATGAGACACTTAAAGTAGTAAAGGAGTTTTGCTATTTGGGGAGCAAAATAACTGATGATGGTCGAAGTAGAGAGGATATAAAAAGTAGACTGGCAATGGCAAGGAAAGCGTTTCTGAAGAAGATAAATTTGTTAACATCGAGTATAGATTTAAGTGTCAGGAAGTCATTTCTGAAAGTATTTCTATGGAGTGTAGCCATGTATGGAAGTGAAACATGGACGGTAAATAGTTTGGACAAGAAGAGAATAGAAGCTTTTGAAATGTGGTGCTACAGAAGAATGCTGAAGATTAGATGGGTAGATCACATAACTAATGAGGAGGTATTGAACAGAATTGGAGAGAAGAGAAGTTTGTGGCACAACTTGACTAGAAGAAGGGATCGGTTGGTAGGACATGTTCTGAGGCATCAAGGGATCACCAATTTAGTATTGGAGGGCAGCGTGGAGGATAAAAATCGTAGAGGGAGACCAAGAGATGAATATACTAAGCAGATTCAGAAAGATGTAGGTTGCAGTAGGTACTGGGAGATGAAGAAGCTTGCACAGGATAGAGTACCATGGAGAGCTGCATCAAACCAGTCTCTGGGCTGAAGATCACAACAACAACAACAACAACACTGTGTACCCATTCCTGAGAAAAAAGTTTTTAAAGTGAAACAGACAGATAAACGAACGGACAACAAAGCGAGCTTATAAAGGTTCTGATTCTACCTAGTGATGCACGGAACCCTAAAAGAGAACTTGGAGTAGGTATTCATTGGTGATTTTGGTTCCTTTTGTGTTGGATATCGCTTGTAGTACACTCTTAGTCTGATACTATTGCAAAAGACGAGTACTTCCGATTCATAAAATATCGTAACGCCTTTGACACAGCAATGGTCTCAGCTAAACAGACAGAGGTATTTGTCAGTAATTTAAATTTTTGCATTATCCCCAGTTGTGGACTGAACAGAGCGCATATTGTGTTGGTTTTTCCTGACTTCTCTGAATCGTCTGTGTATACGTGGATTCCCCAGTTTCCTGCTCCCTCCATTTGCCTTTGCAATGCACACCAATAGTTAACACTTTCTCTCTATCGTTTGGAATGAGGTGTGCTCCCTGAGGATGAAACAGTCAGACTGGTAGATAGGTCACTGTATATTAGAGGCAATAGTTTCGCTCACGATGAGTCCATTTCTGCATATTGCCATCATCAGGTGCTCTGTAAAAACATAAATAAGCGATGGTCGTAATATAATGGTCTGTAAGTATGATCAGAAAAGCTATAATACATCGGTAAGTGTTTCTAACTTACATGTAACATCGTTGCTGCCATGTATTGTCTTTTTTAGAATTAGTACTTTCTCCTAATGGTACACTGGAGAAGTGCAGCTAATTTTAGGTGTTTTCCATGTATGCTACTTTCCCGACTGTTTGGATGACAGTGGATCACAGCTACCCATATAAATAAGTGATATGTGAAATTCAGTTGTTTTTTATTATTGTTTCGTTCTAATTATGTTTTTGGCTGGAGTTTGTTTTAGTTTTATTTGAGATTTTTATTTCACATTTTTAACTCTTTTGTAATAATTTTGTTATTGTCTATGATTCATGTTGGTGTTATGTCGGTTTTAAGCTTTTCATGTTGCTATCACTGTAACTATTGATGTGGTTATTTAGGGTCTCTGATTATTACTTTACCCGTTTTCTTGATTTATAATGTGAACAAAGTTTTCTATGTACTTTTAGTGTTTTACGTCGGTTTGTTCGTTCGTTCCGTAAATTTGTAGGGGTGCTGTATGCATGTGAACATATATCTGTTTTCTCAAGGACGTTTATGAATGTTACCTTCTCCATAATATGGAGGATTTTTAGTGCTTCGTTTATAGGTTTTACGCTGTGTTTTTCTGTTTGTAGATGTTGAAAAAATGTGGATAGTTGTTTTCACTTTCTCTAGTGTGTTCTTTATATCTAATTTTGAAGTTTCTACTGGTTTTTCCTATGTAGAATTTGTAGCATGTGTTACACTAAATTTTGTAAATGCCAGAGTTGTTGTGTATGGGAATTTTCGGGCTGCCTTTGAAAATTTTGTGTTTGAGGCTTTGTGTGTTTTGACATGCAAAGGTGATGTCGGTTTTTTTGAATAATTTTTTAACTTTGTTCGAGATGTTTCCTAGGTAGGTTGTGGTGACTCATTTTGTTTCCTTCTTTTTCGTTATGTGTATTACGTTTAGTGTTATTTCTTTATGTATATTGTGCCTTTCTTGTTGTGCTTTACTGCAATATAATTGTGTTACAATTTTGGGGTCATAATCGTTTTTCTGGGCTATGTATTCTAAGATTTTTATTTCCTTCTGAATTGGTTCGAATTCTGATGGTAAATTTATTTATCTGTTAAGCACTGTGTGGAAGAATGCGAGTTTGTGGGATTTTGGATAACATGAGTGTGCGTTCATAATACAGTCTGTTGTGGTACGCTTTCTGTAAATTTCGAAGCAATGTTTGTTGTTAGTGTTCTTAATAGTTAGGTCGAGGAAGTTATTGCTTTGTTATTTTCGTATTCTATTGTAAATTTCATTTTGGGGTGTAACTGATTCAGTGCTTTATGTGTTTCGTCTGTGTCAGTAAGGTTACGTTCTATCAGCATTAAAGTGTCGTCTATGTATCTGTAATTGCACATGATTTTTTTTAAGAGTTACGTTTTTTGTTTCAAAATATTATTCTTCCTGACTCTTAAAGAATGTATCAGCTATGGTTCCAGCAATGCTACATCCCATCGCGATTCCACCTTTTGTGTACTTATTTTATTATCAAACTCGAAATAATTTTAGTGTAAGACAAGTTCTGCTAGTTGCAAAATTTCTGTAGTGCCTTATATTGAGATTTTTCTCTATTTGAGTAGGTTTTGTTCTATGATACCTATTGTTTCTTGGATTGGGATGTTCGTTTATAGGTTAGTAATGTAGGAAGATACAAATCTTTCATTTGGGGTTAATTTTATGTCTTTGGTGCTTTTAGGTATTGTTCTAGAATTCCTTATTGTCTATTTTTTTGTATGTGTAAAATTTATTAAGGAGGTTGTTTAATTTCTTGCTTATGTAGTGTGTGGGACTATTAACATTGTCTGCTGCAGGACGTATAGGAACTAATTGTCTGTGTATCGTAGGGTGCCCATGGAGCTTTGGTGTTCAAGAGTTCATGGGTACAAATGTACTTTTTTTCATATTCTGTAAGCATTGTGTGACATGCTTATATGGTTTTCTTGATTTGGGCTACAAATTTGTTTGTGGGGTTTCTATTGATTTGTGTGATATCATTGCTACTGAAGCAATCGTTAACTTTTAGTGTGTAGTCATTTTTGTTTATGATAACTAGACTATTGTCTTTATCTGATTTATTTGCTAGGGCATTGCTGTTCATTAATTTTTCATTAATTTGGCGTAGTGTTTTGTTATCTGAATAGGTATTATAGCTTTTCTTGATTTTGAGCTCTCTTTCGGTGGCGTTTGGTATTTTGATAGTAATTTCATTCTGCTGTTTCGCTAAGTCTAGTGCTACTTTTGCAGATGTTATTAGTTGTTTTTGTACAGTATTGTGAAATTCAGGTTCGGTAGTACACTTTAATCCTTTACCCAATAATTTTTGCTCTTGGTCATTGAAAGTAATTCAGTGATGTTGATGAGTCTTTTTATGAAAATTGCAAGGAGAAATTATGCTTTTAGTTTTGGAAATTGTGTATTGTTTTTCCATGAGGTGTTTGATTTTATTGTTCTGTGTCGACCTGATATGGATGCTGATGTTATGCACATAGATATTTATGAAATGTGACATGATGTCAAAAATGAACATGATAGTTTCTCTACTGCGTATCATATCATGAGCATCTTCTTCCTTGTACGAAGGAGTAACCCTTGCCCTTTTACCAGCATTGCATCTGCTGGTGTGGATTTCATCACTACTTATCAGGTGCATATACAGTGGTATTTAAATCTGTACAGCTTCTGTAACGGCTTGCTGTTGGCGTATTTGTAGTGTACACATCTATTCTGTATTGGTGCAACGTGCTGCAAGGGCGCAGCAGCGACCAGACACTCGCTGACGGTAAGAATTTCTTCTGCCCGCCCGTCCACACAATGCATACTCTCCTAGTTGTGGGTCGAGTATTCCTTTAGCTCTCTTTAAAAGTGCCATGTACAAGATCTTGTATGTGACTGGTAAGAGGGAGATCCTTCTATAATTGTGAGGTTCAGTTTTACTTGCATTTTTATGCAGTGGACAGAGACGGGCCGTGACCGTCAAGCTCGGCGCACGCATCTGTAATTGTGTCTCGCAATGTAATGTCTAAATATAACCCACTTTTACCAATCATGTACTTTCATTTTCATCCGCCTTTCCTTTGCAACGAGTGTATGCATTCGTTTCGACTGTGGAAAGAGCGAGGCAGCGCAGAATTACCGCGCGTTTTGTGGCTGCCTGCAACATTCTTAATCCAGTCTGGATCTAATGAGCACCAGGAGAAGACGATATAATTGCTGAATTATGGAAACACTAGTGACAACATTATTCTATGCGTAACAGAAATTATTAACGAAATTTGGACAAGAAACAGCTTACCATCAGAATGGATATCGGCATTAATACATTCACTGCATAAAAGTGCAAGTAAAACTGAACCTAATAATTATAGAAGGATCTCCCTCTTACCAGTGACATATAAGATCTTGTACATTGCACTTTTAAAGAGATATGAAGGAATACTCGACCCACAACTAGGAGAGTATCTAGCGGAATTTACGAGGGGAAGGTCATTTGCAGAGGAAATACTAAACTAAAGATCATAACAGAAATAGTGAAAATCATAAACTTGAAATACGTGATAACTTTTGTAGACTTTAAAAAAGCTTATGACTCAATAGATAGGAATGCACCAATCAACATTTTAAAGGAAGTCGGACTCGACAACAAAACAACAGAAACAATTAAAGGAACTTCAACATACAAAACATCGAAAGTAAAATTTATGAGGGAACTGTCAAAACCTTTTGAAAGACAGGGAGATAGTTTAACACTTCTACTTTTAACTGCGCGTTAGGGAAGGTAGTGAAAGAATGGGGAAAATCCACCAGTAAAAGGGTGTTCAGCTAGGAAAAAACACAAAATCATCACATAGTGTCTAGCTTTTGCAGATGACATGCCATTAATTACTGGCTCACTGGATGGTTATAAAGAACAAATCACGGAACTACTGAAACAAGTAGACAAAATAGGACCAAAGATACCGTGCAGAAAAACATTTCATGATAAATATCCATGATGCCCCACCAAATCTTAACATAATATCTAAAACATACCTAGGAGAATGGATAAGAAGCAACACCAAAGAAAAGATAGTCATAGAAGATAGAGTATCTAAAATAGAACGAGCACTCCAAATGACAAAAAAATATGTAACAAGAAAACTGTTCTGAAACACAAAGCTAAGAAAGACACTATTAAACAGCGGTAAGACCAGAAACACTGTATACAACCTTAACACTTAAACTAAAAAGATTTAGGGATCTTGAAAACTGGAAAAAGTTTAAAGAAGAATTCTGAGGAAAATATTGAGACCTGGAAGTAATAGTAATGTTGAATACAAATTAAAATCAAACAAAGAGCTCTATTTCTAAATGTATAACTTAACTGACGTAATGAGGAAAATAAGACTGCATTTCTATGGCCATATATACGAGTGGATAATAACATACTAGCCAGGCAGATCTTCAACTTACTAAACAGCTACAAATCCAAACCCACGTGGTTCATCGCAATTAACGAAGATATGAAAAACGCAGGAATTAGAATGGCCATAATAGATTACACAATACTCTTTAGATAAGCAACACAAAAGGCAGGATCTCAGGAAAGAAAGAGGTCTGCAAAAGGAAGAAAGTGAATCCAGGAAGAAGAGGAATGACACACTCGAAGAATGAAGTAAGTCTGGGAGCAACGAAAATATAAACACAAAGAAGCAAAACCAAAGTTGATTTATCGTACACTCCAAAAGGGTTATTCAAATAAATAAAAACAATTCTTGGTTCGCCGCTCTTCCTTATAGATACGACTACCTAAGGTTTCTCCTGTGCCATCATCACGCCATTCCCACAGAGCTACCAACTTAAGTTCGTTATCTTTGAGATACATTTGTTTATCGCCTTCTGTAGTATGGCGTGGAAACGAAACACACATTTGTCATCTACAAACTGAATTATACTAACTGTTTGGGTTAATACTCTTTCCATGTCGTAGGTGGATTGAGGACCTATTCTTGTGGCACGCCACAGTCCACTGCACGCGGACCCTTGAGTCGATTATCCTTTCTAATATCTACAGTTCGTTTACTGATTAATGCCGACATTCATTCTACAAACTGTGATGGTGCACCTAATTGCAGTAACTTATCTAATACGGTGTTTATTTGAACGTTATCATGTTGTTGATGTCTTCAGTCCCAAGACTGGTTTGGTGCAGCTCTCCATGCTACTCTATCCTGTGCAAGGCTCTTCATCTCCAAATACTACTGCAACTTACATCCCTTTGAATCTGATTACTGCATTCGTCTCTTTGATCTCCCTCTAAGCTATCATCTTATAAGAGAAGTCGTAGCATCAGTATTGCCTCCTGTGTTCCTACATTTCTCTGTAATCCAAACTGATCTTCCCTGAGGTTGGCTTCTACCACTTTTTCCGTTCTTCTGTAAGAATTCGTGTTAGTATTTTACAACCATGACTAATTAAACTCATAATTTGGTAATATTCACGCCTGTCAGCACCTGCTTTCTTTGGAATTGGAATTATTACATTATTCTTGATGTCTGAGGGTATTTCGACTGTTTCATACATCTTGCACACAGGATGGAAAAGTTTTGTCATGGCTGGCTCTCTCAAGACTACCAGTAGTACTGTCTAAATGCCATCTACTCCAGGGACCTTGTTTCGACTTAGGTCTTTCACTGTTCTCTCAAATTTTTATCGCAGTATCAAATCTTCCGTCTCTTTTTGGTCTACGTCCTTTTCCCATTTGCCGGCCAGTGTGGCCGAGCGGATCTAGGCGCTTCAGTCTGGAGCCGCGCGACCGCACCGGTCGCAGGTTCGAATCCTGCCTCGGGCATGGATGTGTGTGATGTCTTTAGGTTAGTTAGGTTTAAGTAGTTCTAAGTTCTAGGGGACTGATGACCTCAGATGTTAAGTCCTATAGTGCTCAGAGCCATTTGAACCAACCATTTTTTTCCCATTTTATAATATCGCCTTGCAGTTCATCTCCCTCTTATAGGTCGTCTATATACTCCGTACACCTTTCAGCTGTCTCTTCTTTGCTTAATAATGCTTTTCCATCTGAGCTCCTGATATTCATACAGATGTTTGTCTTCTCTCCAACGGGCTCTTTAATTTTCCTGTCTGCTGTTATCGTAGGCTTTTGAAATATCCGAAAACAGAGCTGCTGTATGTCTGCTCTCAACTAATATATAAATGAATGCTTCTACCTCTATGGAATCGAACTGCGAGCCAGCTAAAAAGAACGAAGTCTTTACCCATCATTGCAAGCGCCTTTTTACTATTTTTTCCACTGTTTTAGCAACATATGATGACAGCGCAACCGATGTGTAAGATGTGCTTGACAATGGATGTTTCCCCTTTTTGTATATTGGTCTATGATCTGCGTCTTCCGTTCCTGGACTAATTCTTGATGCACCCAGATTCAATTTTATATTTGGGGAACTAGTTCTAAGGCATTCCCATGCATCATGGGATAAATGATCTTATCCTTTTCTGGGGCTGTGTTGGAGCTGTCTTTGATGACTGATTTCAGCTCGTCGATATGGAACGGTACATTTAGCACATGTTAAGTTGCTAGTGTTTACCTTTGCCTTTGGGGGCTTGCTGCGAAAGCTTGCTGGAGCAATAAGGTCGCAGAATTCTGATATCCACTGATATGATTTTAAGCGAATGGATGTAGCGCCAGTATATCTGAATCTGTTAACCTTGTGCCATATCTTTAACAACTTAGTATTCTTGGTTAGACTGATACAGTATTTCATACAGCTGCTCTTCTTGACTGGTTTCAGTAGCTTCTAGAGGCTACTTGTTTGTAGATCAAAAAGATGTCCA
Organism: Schistocerca cancellata; assembly: GCF_023864275.1. NCBI lineage: Eukaryota > Metazoa > Arthropoda > Insecta > Orthoptera > Acrididae > Schistocerca > Schistocerca cancellata. Next base: position 174,520,288 of record NC_064631.1, read on the forward strand.
TATTAGTTTGCTTAAAATATTCACTTAATACTTCCCTTCTTTCTTGTGTTTCTTTCGAGCAGCCTTCTTTCCATCATGGATTGCCCAGTCTTCTTGCTTTTGTTGTTAAAGCTCTTTTCGGGTAGATTCACTTGCGGTATGGTAGATACTATTCCGCAGCTGTGTATAAGCTCTGCGAGGAGGTTGTTTTCCTTCTATTGATTTTAGGCACTATCTGTCTTTCACCTTGTGATGTATCTGCCATATCCTTACATTTGTCCTCTGGCGATACCTGCGTAGCAATTTTTCATTTTCTGTCAATCTCAGTTTTAGACGTTTCTATTCCCTTTTGATTGCTTCATTTTTTTATTTTCTCCTTTCATCAAGTCTGCCTGCTTAGCTGCGTGGTAACGTGCTTGCCTAGCATGCTGCGGGCCTGAGTTCGATTCCCGGCCGAGTTGGAGATTTTCTCCATTCGTGTGTTATCCTCATCATCATTTCATCCTCATCACCGGCACGCGAGTCGCCCAGTGCGGCGTCGACTGAAATAAGACTTGCACTCGGCGGCCGAACTTCCCCGGATGGGGACTCCCGGTCAACAGTGCCACACGCTCATTTCATTTTTTCCTTTCATCAGTTAAATTCAATATCTTCTGCTATATCCAAGGATTTCTACTAGGCTTTGTCGTTTTACCTGTTTGAGTTCCTGCTGCCTTCGCTATTTTATCCAACAAAGCTTCCCATTCAGTGTTCCTTTACCCTGTATGAGTCAATCACTGCAAGCTCTATTGCCAGAGCACTTATTGCGGAGATAGCTTATAGACTGCGACACCACCAGTGGTGAGGGATCGATCTCCGACAGCCCTGAAGTCTCCAAGTCACTGTCGGAGTCTGTTAACACAAAAGCTTCTTTCTGATTCTTAAACCAATTGTTCATGATGTAAGTTGTGCGAATGTGCAAAATCCTACCAGGTGTCTTCCTCTTTCATTCTTTTCCCACAGCCCATATTCACCGAGTATGTGTCCTTCTCTTCCCTTCCCTGCTATCGAATTCCACTTACCCATTACAAATAAACTTTCCTCTCCCTTCACTTTGTGTGTATCTTGGCTACGTTAATGCATTCACCATGCTGCTTATAATAGCTTACTCGCATTCCTATTTTTCAGTTCATTAGTACATCTACCCCTTCATTACCTGCATTCCATACATATGTTTTACAGTGATCGGACATACAATCATTACGTTTAACAGGGAAACAATCATACTAAGGCTCTGTTGTATTTATTCAGTGCATAACAAGAGTGAACACATTCAAATATTTTACGTCCAATGAAACAGTAATTCAGTTTTATGCTCAACATTTACATTAAAATTTCACTTTCATGGTAACATTTCACTTTCATGGTAATAAATCTAGCACTTTGGCCTCCTGTATTACATGAGCCGGCCGAAGTGGCCGTGCGGTTAAAGGCGCTGAAGTCTGGAACCGCAAGACCGCTACGGTCGCAGGTTCGAATCCTGCCTCGGGCATGGATGTTTGTGATGTCCTTAGGTTAGTTAGGTTTAACTAGTTCTAAGTTCTAGGGGACTAATGACCTCAGCAGTTGAGTCCCATAGTGCTCAGAGCCATTTGAACCATTTTTTTGTATTACATGTATGCATATATACTCTGAACAATTTTGTAGCTGGTAACAATGAGTGGCATTATGTTTGGAACTTCCTAGCAGATCAAAATTGCGTGCCAGGGCTAAGCTGTGCCTATGTCGTTTCTCCGCAACATCATTTATTTTGGGAGTGCCAGTCCTGCAAGATATGCAAGAGAATTTCTGTGAAGTTTGGAAGGTTGGGGAGAGGTACTGGTGGATGTAGAGCTCTGACAGTGTGTTGAGAGTCATGCTTGGACAGCTCAGTCAGTAAGAGCGTTGCTTGCGAAAGGTGAGTTTCTGGGATCCTTTTCCGTAACACAGTTTGGATCTGTCAGGAAGTTTCAAAACAGCAGTTATTGCACGACAGAGCGAAATATTCGTTCTTGAAATTAACTCGTCAGTGCCCAGTGTTGCTTTAACGGTACGCGTGACAGGACTGGACTTTTACTTATTTTTTGGGAAACAATGAACTTCGGTAATTTTGTTGTGCTTATTTAAGGGTTGTTGAACATCTGTTCTTTCAGTCTTGTGTTAGTAGTTGTCAGAAGCAGTCCACTATTTGGAACAATTGTCAAATTAAAAAAAATATTCCAGCAGCCACAGCATCATCACACAATGGATTTAAAGTAAGTATAAATATTAAAATATTTTAACATTCAGCTCAAAAATGGTAAATAATTGTTTAATAAATCAACAATCACGTGTCATTTATTGAAATTTATGTAGCATTATTTGTAAAGCAAGGACATTTGCTACATTTTCATCATTACGTAGAAGTAATGACAAACGCTAATGATAGCACTTAAATAATTTCTGGTTCTATTTTGATAGCTTATTTATTTGTTCTAATTCGTTAATTTTTCTTTGAGAACAAGGTTTTGGGGGCATAGAACTGCATAATGCCCCTTTCCTAAGAAGAAAGAAATGGAGAAAACTGAAAGAAACACTGTACTTTCTGTAATACAAAAATTGTCCACTGGTGTAGAGATCGTGTTATAGTTTTTCATAGTGAATCTCTCCACGAAGAACCACCTTTATGCCTTCTAGAACCGTAATATGAAAACCGAAAAAGTTAGTAGATTCACCAAAACGTTCAGCTTCAATTTTTCTCTTTGTTTGTTCACGAAAACATCTTCTCTTCGGAATTGTTACTAAAAATTAGCATTCTAACCACATAAACAGCAACTATAAAAAAGTTTGAACCTCGATTTTTATAACAAACACAAGCGTCAATTGCTGACATTTTGATGTTTAGATTCGACAGTGTCCTGTCTAACTTCAAGATCCAGTAGTGACCATGTTGTTTCAATCCATACATTGCCATTTTTACTCTTTTAATAACAATATCTTTCACTGTGTTTGTAACTGGGTCTACTTCTGGAACTTTTACATAAATCTCTTCATGCAAGTCTCCTTGTAAGAAAGCTGCGACAATGTCTAGGTGTTCACTGTCGAGATCATGTTTAGCAGACATAAAAAGGAAATACAAATTATACCGTATAACTGGTGCATATGTTTCATCGTAGTCCAGGCCTTGCTTCTAAGTACCACCTTTTACGTATTACTAGCCGTGCTTAATAGTGTACGATGTGACCTTTCAAATCTATTTATTATCAAACACCTATTTTGCATTTATTGGCGTCTTATGTAAAGATAAAAAGCAGGCTCACATGTGTGGTTTCTCTTTGTGAGTTTGTAACTCTTCTTGTATTGCCTTCAACCAGTCTTCAGCATTGCCTGACACCATTGCTTCTTCCGGTTACAAATGATCAAAGCCAGTTGACTGTTTGGACTGGTCAAGTTGCGAAGTCATTCAGCTTCTTTGGCTTTGGAATTCTTGACGATTTTCATATTGGCTCACATTTTGCTGTGTTAAATCATTGTCATTATTTGCATTGTTTCGACTGGATTTCTCATTGCAGCTAGTATGCATCGAATTACTTCTTGATGTCATAGTCTTAGGTTTTGGTTCAGTTTCTTATAATTCATTTGTTCTTAGCTCACTCTGCACTTGTTCTATCTGTGGGATGAACAGTAGACTTGACACCTGTGGTTAAGTTTCTTCGTTACCGGCACCCGTTTAGAAGCACCTTCGTCAAAAATAACATCCCCTGATTTTATGGTTGTCCGGAAATTAAGTTCATCTTCACGGTATCTTACCAACACAGAGTCACTACTTTCTTGTCCCATTTTTGTCATTTGGCTCTCAGAATGTGAACATAACCTTTGCTTCTAAAAATTTTGAGATGTCGACTATCCTGCCTCTTGTCTGTCAAACCTTCTTCTGGATTCTTGTTTTTCATTGCCTTAGTAAGAGATCTGTTAATTAAGTAGACAGCAGCGGAAACTGCCTCTGCCCAGAATTTATTTCCCAAATTTTCTTTCAAGAGCAGGCGTCTTGCTTTTTCTACTAGTGGGCGGTTATAATATTCAGCTACTCCATTTTGTTCTTGTGTATAAGATGCTGTAGTCTGATGTCGGATCCCTTCTTGTTACAAAAAAAAAAAAAAAGAAAAGCAGTAATCATTCGCATATACTGTGCCATTATCTGTACACAGAGTCCAGATACTTCTTCCAGTTTGCATTTCAGCTAGGTCTTTTTTTTTTTTTTTAATCGGCTGTGGTTCTAGAATTCTACTTCTCAAAGAATGCACAGACGCATTCCTGAAGTAATCATCAATAAAAATAAGGAAGTAATTGGCTCCTCTAATGGAACTAGTTTGTATCGTCCCACACAAATCAGAGCGAGCAAGCCAATTACATATGGAGTATCAGCTGTTGCCTTATATGAAATGCCACTGGCCGGACGTTTGCATAATGCATAGCATACATATAGGTTCAGAATGCAGATTACTTAGTCTTTTATGCCACAAATCTGCACTATTTAGTTGCAATGCTAATTTTGCTTCAAAATTCCGAGCATGTGGTTGGTCTAGTCGGTACATTCCATTTGTTAACGGCGCACAAGCAACCACATTTTTGGATGTGTCGTTAATACCACAGCCTTGCCTCTGGTGAATGACTTTTTTCTGCTATTTTACTAACAGATGTGCTTAGTTGAGATACATACAAAATATCATCTACCTTTATTCTACCTTTCGTTTTGCCCATGAGAACATTTGCAACTGAAGATCTTATTCCTTTTATAGATAAGTTGCGACTTTTGGTATTATAACTTGCAAACCCATAACTGTTTTAACACAATTTTCATGACGTGGATATTTAGATATGCGTGCTAATGCGCCAGAGTCTGCAATCAATTGTCATAGTTTATTTCTTACAGTAATTTACTTTTTATGGAATCCCTTGTGACTGGCAAGTTTGACTTTTTTAAACTCATGATCATATGTTCATAATCATCTGGTAGTTTTTCAAGCAGAACACGCCCAATCCATTCTTCTTTATCTCTTAAGCCCAAGCCATTTAATTTTTGTGATGTGACAATTATCTTTGATACACTTTCTTCTATTGACGAACATTTTTCAGGTCTGGTTGTCAGAAGTGTCTTCAGTAACCGTTTTCATTGGAAGAGACCAGAACCTTTGTAGACATATTTTAGCTTGTCTGACACTTCTTTACTTATAGAGGTATCTTGCAAACGAACATACATTGACGAAGAGTATAATTTTGGCTCTTGCTGCTGTGCACGCTCTATTTACGTCCGTTATTGTGTCATTGACCGAATCGTAGAACTGCTCGTGCTCCAGATACATTCGTGTATCGAACTGCCATTATATTAGTTTTCAACCGGGGGCAATGAATTGGTGTTTAGAGAATCTATTGTTTTTGCGAATAAGCGGTTCCAAATCGCCGCGCGATGCAGTTAACTTCTGCCTGCAAATGATCTCGTGTTTTTAGACTATTACGTCGAATTATAAAGCTTTGGTCCTTAACCTGTTAAGAAACCATTGTTAATTAGTGGTGACTTCAGCGCCCACACGTAGCGTGGAGGTGTCGTACGAATGATCTGGCAGGAGAGGAGAGATCATAAAGTCTTTTACAGAAAATTACAACATGATTATATACAGTGATGAATCTACAACTTTAAGCCAAGGCCCAAGGATGAGGCCAACTGCAGTCGATATAACGTTAGCCTCTCCCAGTTTGAATCAACTTAAGAATGATCCATTCAGCACGACACCGTGGAATCTGATCATTTCCCTCTAGCTATGTATATACGTTGAGTTTATATTAAAGAAACATACTTTTCTAATAAAATAATTTATAACGTGGACAAAGTTGATTGGCATAAATATCGCCAAACTACTGAATCGCCGCGCGGGGTAGCCGCGTGGTCTGGAGCGCCTCTCCACGGTTCGTGCGGCACCTCCTGTCGAAGACTCGAGTCCTCCTTTGCTAATGTGTGTGTGTGTGTGTGTGTGTGTGTGTGTGTGTGTGTGTGAATGTGTGTGTGTGTGTTGTCCTTATCGTAAGTTAGTTTAACTTAGATTAATTAGTGTGTAAGCCTAGGAACCGATGGCCCCAGTAGTTTGGTCCCACAGGAACTTACCACCACCACCACCACCACTAAATCAGAGGTACAATCAATTAAAAACGCCAGCCTCCGTACAAAGTTTATTCATAGCTTCTGAAAAGCGTATATCATGTGGCAGGTAAATCCATCGCAACAAGATCTTTAACAGTGAAAGCAAAAAGATTAGGTAATCCGTGGTGGATATACGAGACAAAAGAGCGACGTTCAGAGGCGATGTTAAACAACCTAACACGAACAACTTTTTGATTTAGAAACAAACAGCAACTGGAACCACGAAAATACTTAAATCAACCAAGAGAATCAGCTGGATTAAATACTGTAACACTGGTTCATTGGAGATATGATACAAGGTCAACAGATTCAGATATATCGCTCCTACATCCAGTCACATACCTACAATCATATGAATGGACAGAAGAATTCTGTAACAAAACAGAGATATTTTGGTTGGATCGAGATTGACAGTTGTATCGTCGGGGCCTCCATTTTCATTTTGTATTGTAGCTATTCCACATGTTCATTATCTTAATAAGTCAACTGAAATACACTCTTCGATGCTACAACGAGTTCCATTAACATGTAACTTATGAAGTTAACAAACCGTCGAACGACAAAAACACAATGAGTAATGTCTGACTCCAAACAGTAAGTATAATGCCAAACTCTGTTGCTTTCAAGGTCCACAAAAATACTCGTATACTGCACGGTTTACCCTCCCAACGGCGATTTCCACACAGCCCCTCTGCGATAGAGTGGAGCTCCGGGATTAGGACTGTTTATATTCTTAAAAATGTGGGGAATCCGATATATCGAGTTAGCCGGCCGCGGTGGTCTAGCGGTTCTGGCGCTGCAGTCCGGAACCGTGGGACTGCTACGGTCGCAGGTTCGACTCCTGCCTCGGGCATGGGTGTGTGTGATGTCCTTAGGTTAGTTAGGTTTAAGTAGTTCTAAGTTCTAGGGGACTTATGACCTAAGATGTTGAGTCCCATAGTGCTCAGAGCCATTTGAGCCATATATCGAGATTTAAAAATATGTCATTATCGGCGCTCGATATTTCGAAAAGTTTTTCGATGTGTCGACGCAAAAAATATCTACGTAAAAAAAATCAACATACAAGCCAAAAAAACTAAATATACTGCTAGTTTTAGAGTTGTACATTTAAGTACTGATTTATTATTAAATATTCTGTACACCAACAAGCTAGCAACCTGCTCATCCCCCTCAGAGTAAGAATTGGCAGGAATACGATGCACGTGCGCTCTTGGCGATAACCAATTTGCTAACGATGGTAACTGCACGCAAGTGGCACCATAAAAGGTGTCCGATGGGTCCATCGTTCAGTTTCGTCACATATCGGATTTATCTGGAACACTTCATGTCGACTTCCCTTTTTTTTATTATTATTACTACAAATGCCAGCGACTTAAAAGCTGTAGTGTCAAAATTGCTTGTTGAAGTTAAAGGCTGCAGTTTCTGTTGGTAGAGCCGAGCGCCGATTACGTCAGCATTTCCAAACATCTCCATCCACCGAAAAGCCCAATCTTGCCATGTACTGCACATGTCGACCATCCCTGGTGTAAACTACTGGAGTCTCTGCTGTTTCCTCTGGCTTTGCCTGTCGCGCCGATGGTTGCGCTTACTGTGCTTGCCTTCATCCTTCTTTCCGTTCCGCCACTGTGGGCGCAGTTTCCCCCTACTTTTCATGAACCATTTCGTCGTCCGACGGTAGTACATATGCGGACTTTACTCGTCCCACGAAAACTGTCTGTTGCTTGCCGTTGCCCTGTATTTGCATTGTATGCTCATCACACTTTAGAACTGTGTATGGACTAGAATACAGTGGTTGCAGAGGGTGCCATACCGCACCTGTCGTCAGTGTTATATAGGAGCACACACTCAGATCTTTGTACGAAAAACTTTGTTCCACATGTCGTGATGCTGGTGATGGACGTAGCTTGGATATTGGTTTTGCATTTGTTGCAGCAAGTATGGCAGATTGGTCACTTTTGGTTCTGGCTACGTCTAAATAAACTCTGACGGTAAGCTTGAGATCTCTGAGTATACCATCTCTGTTGCTGAAGCTGTTATTGTGGTGTCACCGCAAGGCACCACATTGGTTAGTTTGCGGGCTTCAAATCGGCCGCGGTCCGTCACTACACATCGGGCGCGACAGTCGCCACTGTCGACTTTAATAGGAATGCTTCGCTTGTTATAGCTTCGGAGATCTCATTTGCAGAGACGCTAGTTAGTATAACCTTCAGCTAAGTCAGTAGTTACGACCTAGCCAGGCGTCATGTACAGTTTATGCATTGGCAATCGATCTCTATTTGTGAAGCAATCAGAATTGTAAAGAAGTATTCGCAGCTCATTCTATAACTGCACTTGTAACTATTTGTGTACAAAGTCAAGATCGACGTTCACCGCTGATGCTGAATTAAAGCTAAGTATTTAATTGTATTCCTGTCTGCTAACTTTCTAATCACCTAAGGTGTTCCAGATACATCGCGTCAAGTATAGTTCATTGATCCTCATGTCAGCCTACGTGATCAATGCATGCAATTAATAGCCACACCTCTTGATCAAAATGGCTCTGAGCACTATGCGACTTAACTTCTGAAGTCATCAGTCACCTACAAGTTAGAACTAATTAAACCTAACTAACCTAAGGACATCACACACATCCATGCCCGAGGCAGGACTCGAACCTGCGACCGTAGCGGTCGCTCGGTTCCAGACTGTAGCGCCCAGAACCGCACGGCCACTCCGGCCGGCCCTCTTGATCAGACTAAGAGTCAAATTGCGTGACTCAGCCGAGTCACCCCTTTTCCATGAGGCCCATGGTTCCGCTTCATACACAACACTTATAACTTGTTTATATGCATTACAGAGGCCTAGCAATACCAGCGGCAATGTGAAGGTCCAACTGTCTTTCTGACACACAATCGCCGCTTTCTGTGTCCTGTGCCAGTGTTCCACTATTCCATTATATGTCGGATGGTAACTGGTTGTACGATGATGTTCCAATTCACACAGATTATCCATATGTAGGAATGATGATGATATTTGGTTTGGGGGGCGCTCAACTGCGCGGTTATCGGCGTCTGTACAAATTCCCAAACTTTGCTCAGCCCAATCTCGCCACTTTCATGAATGAGGATGAAATGATGAGGACAACACAAACACCCAGTCATCTCGAGGCAGGTGAAAATCCCTGACCCCGCCGGGAATCGAAGCCGGGACCCCGTGCTCGGGAAGCGAGAACGCGACCGCGAAACCACGAGCTGCGGACCCATATCTAGGAACACCATCGACTCGAACTTTCACTCACGCTCTGTGGTAACGTGTGACAGAAACCTGAAATTTGCTATCCACATCGTAAAAAAAAAAAAAAAAAAAAGATTGCCACCGTTTCTGCCGAGATGTCTTTCATTGGGCCATTAATGGATGGCTTCTTACTGTTACTAACCGGTAACTTGCTAGCGTCAGACCCCATGTCGACGCGATAGTAATGATCCGCCTTAACATCTCTCCATATGGTCTTTGTGACAATGTTCACAGGCTTGTTTGATTACTGTGGTATCCACCACTATTAGATCTCCGCATCGTTAGCCGCACTTAATCGTGGGCGGTCCGCTGCTAGAGCATCAAGGGCGGCCTTCGAGCGCACGCGCGCTTCAAGCCACAGCGATTGACCACCCAATAACACTCAGCGATTGGCCGACCAGAATATACAGCGACCCCAGCCACCGGCTTCATTAACTATGGAGCCTTATTTAACGCCGTTACTGACGTCTACAAGCGACTTCTTATCGTGCTATGTTCTGCTCCACAAATAAGAAATGCTACGTTTCGATGTTGATTTGGAATCCGAATGCTATGCTCGAACTTGGACTTAACATTCATAAGGTTTGGTATGTCAACGAACTTGTGATTTCCCCAGGAATTCTGTATTTCACTTGCACTTCCTGGACAATGGTACAATCACCATCATTTTATATAATTTCCATAAAATGTTCATCTACAACTTGGCGCTTCGTAACAGAATTACTTTGCATCAGTGTTGAATCAATAAATTTAGACCGATGATATATTTGTGTTATTTCTGGTTATAATAGTTACTCATTGTTTTGGTTTCCACTTTGTCTTCGACTTTCTTACTACGACGCTTTTGTTAAATTTCATGGCTCGCCATGCCTACTACTGGCCACTGGCGCCATTTTGGGTATATATGGAGAGGTTAACCTTGTGGCCCCATCGCCGAAATGCCAATGATACTAATACGTTAAATCTTTCTGATTCTCATGATATTATCTACACTCATCCCGAGCGTCTTGTCTTGGTATATTCTTCTTACCTTCTGCCAGCACGGCTGTTTGCTTCTGTAACGCTTCTATCTCCTCTTTCAGGTAGCTTAATTGCTTAATAACATCTGTATGTCATTCTTTTTGGATAGCTTAATTACTTAATAACATCCGTATGTCGTTCTTTTTAGATAGCTGCAGTGTCTTGTATGTTGATTTCTTCAGCCACATTTTTTTACGCTCGACGCGTTTGCCTTGTCCAATGTTGCATACTCCCTGCCTGCAGTAGTGATTACTGAGCTGATGTTGGCTCTTTCGTACTTAACTACAGCTGCTTTTACTGCTACTGGCAGTTGCACCATATACACATGTAGTGCCGTGTCCGATAACTCTTCTTCTCCGAAGATACTTCATAAATGCCACCAGAATTCTGAAGGTGTTCTGTCACCTAACTGTTCACCATGCAGTACTTGCTGCATCCGTAGCTCTGCCGTCTTACACAATCGGCTGATTAGTGTTTTCTTCAGGTACGTATACAGTTGTTCTCGCGTTGGTTTCAAAATAATGTCTGTGACTTTAGCAGCCGCCCTAGCATCAAAACAGTTCACTGCTAATGCGCTTTTTGTGTGATCGTCCGTCACGTCATTATGTACCAGTGTTAGGTCTAACATTGCAAACCATAATTCTGACTTTTCTGGTGAGAACCGCAGAGTTTGCACTTTCATTCTTGGCTTGACTTTTATCTTCTATTTGTCGCGGTTCTTGGCTATTTATTGAAATTCTGTCGCCTAACGATCATGGACATGTCTCTGTCATCCTGCGTTCCTAATGAAGCACAAAAATCTTTTATCCGTTTATGCAATTCGTCTTGTAGTTTTAACAACTGCAACTCAGCCTGAGCTTGACTGACTTCTTGATATGATGGTACCGTATGACTCTGTCAAGTCTTTGCCGTTTGTGATTTTTTCTGCATTTTTCGGATCACAAATTTGTAGCTATATTGAGTGTTCATCGTCTTAGTAAATCAACTAAAAGTCACTTTTGGAGGTTAGAAGAAATTTTATTAATGCGTAACTTGCGAACTTACACAAACTGTCAAAATGGCTCTAAGCACTATGGGACTTAGCATCTGAGGTCTTCAGTCCCACAAACTGTCGAACAACAAAAATACAAAAAGTAAACACCAAAGAGTAAACGTAATGTCAAACTGAGCCTGTTCCAAGGCACGCAAAAATACATTATGCGATTTATTCTGTCAGTGGCGACTCCCACAATATCTCCATAGCTGGTCAAGTAATGATATGCACGAGGCTGAAAGTCTTACAGGGAGTTCCAGTAACATGACCCTGCTTCGCTTCCAGGCCAATTGGAGTGTTGAAAAGTTATTAATCCATCATTTCGCTTTCTTGTTGGCTGATTTTTACTCCGCCAAGTTTGTTTTCGTTTCAACGGTAACAGAAGCTGGTTTAGCCACATTGTGGTTCTGATTATAATTTCTCGTGCGTATTTCACTCTTTTAATTGCATAGTAAATACGTTGCTCATATTCTGACTAAGTTCCACCTGTATCCATAATGTTGGGTGGGGTAAATGATTACATACTTGGTTTTGTTTCATATTAAACAGAAGCTGGTTTTGTCACGTGGTATTATGTAGACTTCTGTGCATTTGTTATTTGTTTACGAATCTGTGTGTGAACTGCGCTATTTAAATGCATGTTAAGTACAGCGTGTCCATGAAGTCCCATTACGACTTCTAAATTTTATTACAACGGCAGTTGTTGAAATATTTTAACAACATTTCTTTTATTGTAATCAGTGTTTATAAATTTCGTTGACAGTGTTTAAAAGACCTCTATATGGGCGTCTTTAGTTGCACGAAGCACATTAAGACGGTACTCGATTTCTTGCCATGTTCGCTGTAGCATAGCGTCATCAGTGGTGTCAATGGCATTACGAATCCTTTGCTTCAAGTCAGCAAAGTCCCTTGTCTGTGTTTGATACACGAGTTTGATGCCTATGGAGAGTACATAGCGAACGTTCTACGGTCCATGGACAAAAGAACACGTGCTTTTGTTAAAAAAGAATTTTCCGACACGATTTTCAGAGCAGAAATCAGCTGTTTCGATCATTCTAGACCAAGTTCAACCAACAGCAACTACAGTTGCTCGTCGTATGTACCGATTCCTTCCTCTCAACATGTTCATGCCCGTGAGTAGATGCAAAGCAACTTGCAACAGACACCTACTTCTACTGTTACTTCTGAAAACACCGAACAAGGCTTTCCATATTTTCTGGATCTGCTTTATCTATAACAATTAAAAGTAATAATCTTTGGGTTTAATTGTTTCTCATTCTTTAAATCTAACTGTTTTTATTTCCTTTGCTTATTAACTGATGAATGAATGTGCATTAATGACAAAATTTGTATAATTTATTATCTTACTTTTTACAAACTCCAAGCTGCCAGTAAGAACTGCACATACTTCAGGAACAATGTTTGGTATCACTTGCTTGGAGGAGGGGAGGAGGTTAGTGCTTAACGTCCCGTCGACAACGAGGTCATTAGAGACGGAGCACAAGCTCGGATTAGGGAAGGATTGGGAAGGAAATCCGCCGTGCCATGTCAAAGAAACCATCCAGGCATTTGCCTGAAGCGATTTAGTCTTGCTTGGAGACTTTAACACGTTCGCTGCGGTCGCCAGTGCGAGCCGCTAACGCGCGAGGCGGACGCTTGTAAGCGCACGTGCGCTGAGAGCTGAAATCATAGCCCTGCGAAACCTGTAAGTTTGTGGCGAATAAACTAGATGCCGCCAGCTGATTCGTTTGGAGTTCGTACGCTGGCTACCAGAGGCGCAGCGTTCCACTCAGTCAAAACAGTTCGGGGCCAGCTGCCAGGAGCGCTGCAATCACTTCTCTTTGCAGCCGCACGGCCTTCTATGATTTTTATTTCGAGGAAATAACTTTACATAGTTACCGACTTAGCTCGCCACTGTATCGTTTCATAATTCTTATGGATGAATAAAACTTTGTTCTGCAAGGGAAGTCAGCAGTTGCAAGTTATAATAAGATACTGCTGGAATTTATATTTCGTAATCCATACCTGGCTGAATACAAATTATGAACACGCCTAAATTTTGATCGCAAGACTAATGTCTAGTTTTGCGACAAATTCATGTTGTGCACGAACGTAATATTGGCAACGAATATAACGTCTGCGGAAGAGGTGCTAGATATAGAAATACAAGTACACTTTAGCTGCATGCCGATCATGTGATAAATGCTGCCTGCTGTCTGTCGCTTATAAGCGTTACATGCATTTATTGCAAACAATTCTAACAAAGCCCCTTATTTATTTATTGTATTGCTAACTGGACAGAAAATGCAATTCACACAAGTGACAAATCCACTCCATTGAAAAAGAATTAGTCGGAAAACACCAAAAGATGTATAAAACGAAGAAAAAGAAACAGGACTCGTCTGCAATGTGGTGCTATGGAAACCCAATCACAAATATATACATATTTTAGAAATGACTGTATGTGTATGTATGTATGTTCCACATCTCCTCCTACTGGACCGATTTCAACGAAACTTGGTACACATATTCCTATTATCGGAAAACTATCACTGTAGGGGTAAGAACCACATACGTCAGGAGATATGACGTCATGAACAATGTAATTCGTCAAAAACGGCCGCATCATGTGACGATATTCCACATCTGCTCCTAAACTAGTACACCGATTGCAATCAAATTTGGTACAAATCTTCTCTAAGGTAATGAATCATTTGCTATGGTAGCAAAACCTACTTACGATATATAGTTCAGGAGATATGACGTCATAAACAATTCTGTTCGTGAATAACCGCAACATCAGGTTTGTGATTTCTATTTATTATGTCATTACTACTAAAGCTATTCGCGAAGAATTTTGCAGAGGATATGCATATATACCACTAAATGTAGCTTTGAAATTATATCATAGTATGACACGTAGTACAGGAGATATGACGTCAAAACTATGAAACGCACGAAAATCCGTCCCACTATGCATGTGGTTGTAATGTATTACGTCTGTAATACCAACTCCATTCGCAACGCATTTTGCAGTTTCCTAATATTCTTCCCGGGGAACATGGAAAATTATATTCTTGTGGGACACATAGTACAGGAAATATTATGTCATGAAGATTGACCTGTGTGAAAACGGAACTGAGATGAATGGAAAATAGATAGCGATAGAACAGGAGGCGATGGACAGAGAGAGAAGAAGCAGATGGACTAAAATAAGACAGGAATGAATACACACCCGGGCAACGCCGGGCACTGCAGCTAGTAACAAATACGTTTTCAAGGTGTAGAGGTGATGTTTGTATAGCAAACCACAAATACGTCCACATACGGTACTGTACAGAAACATCATATTCTGAGCAACCAATGTAACTATATTTACATGGCTATCAAATAAAACAAACACTTTACAAATCAAACACAAACAGATCTTCCTCTGTAGATACGACGTCCCATTACATTATGGATGTGTAATTGTGCAGCAGTTCAAACAGAATCCAGGTTGGTTTGGACACGTTATACACACGTATGGTGTATCCGTACGCTTGCCCCGTGCCGCGCACGTTTTACATCGCTTCCGCATAACTTGCTTCGTCCCTTCCGTTGCGTCCCGCTTTTGCACAACATGTGTGTCTTTACATTTGTTACGCACACCTTTTGTAACGTCCATTGGTGGAAGTAGTCCCTTTATTATTTGTATTCTATAATCATACAAAGTCATATTATGCCCTGTGTATTTATTATATAGGTAATGTGCATTGAACATTAGCAT
Organism: Schistocerca cancellata; assembly: GCF_023864275.1. NCBI lineage: Eukaryota > Metazoa > Arthropoda > Insecta > Orthoptera > Acrididae > Schistocerca > Schistocerca cancellata. The sequence goes on from NC_064631.1 coordinate 174,535,555, forward strand.
GTCAACTACATGGAAGAATAGTTTCTTTGGCCAGCGGATTGTCTTTCGTTCACATAAATAATAAGACAACATCTGGTCCTGCCTATCGGTCCCAGACATACAACTATTATATCTGATAATTGGCAGTGGTTTCGCGACTATTTGCTGGCGTGCATTCTGCACACGTTCCATTGTATTGGGGTATTCTGTGGAAATATAGGAGACCTCTCGTCTATCCTTCCATTTGCCGATCATTACCCCGTCCGAATATCGTGCTATGGTGTCCCCTTTCCCCAGCTTGGCGCATACCACGTCTTTAGGGGTATTTTTCCTATTTACCCTTAGTGTCCCGGTGCAATGTGTTTTTGCATTCAACAGGGTTTTAGCTAAGGCAAAGCTGTTGTAAAAATTGTCCATGTAAATGTGATGGCCAACATTCACCTTCTCTTCTAACAAATGCAATACTATCTTTTCAGCATGCCCTTTTCCCCCCATATCACCACGCATCCCCGTGTACACAGCGCATTTATTGATGAAGCCGTCTGGGTTATTTAGCATGTACAATTTGATGCCATACTTATTTCGTTTGTTTTTTATGTATTGTCTAAATGACAATCGTCCCCTCCAAAGAATCATTGATTCATCTAAAGAGAGATCCCTACCTGGATAATACACATTACACATTTTGTTGTTGAAATAATTCAATATAGGGCGTATCTTATACAGTCGATCATTTGGTTTCGGTTCTCCTGACTCTGGATTTTTTGCAAAATGCAATGCGCGTAAGATCAGCAAATATCTGTCTCTGCTCATACTCATCGTTACTCCTTTATTTTCGAACAGCGGATCCCTCTTCCAGTAGTCTTGTAGTCGGGCACATTTGACATTACCCATATGTAATGAAATCCCCAGGAAGACACGTATTTCTTCTATACTTACGGGTTTCCAATTACTAATTCTAGAGCCCTCTTGTGTATTTGCGCTCGCAAATATATTCCGTGCGTTATCATTTGTTTCGTCAACTATGAGCTGCAGTATGTCATCTGTAACCAGTAGCGTAAAGAAATCCATTGGCGTATTGCCAGCAGGCTTCATCAGCAAACATTCTGCTTTCGTAAACGGGTGATACTGCATCCCATGTGGTTCTTCATGCCACGTAACACCTGGTTTGCTTACCTCTGCGAGCGCTGGTTCTTTATCGTCGGCGATTTCCTCATCATCGTCGCCCGTATCGTCCGATTCCGAACTGTCACGAAACATACGGGACAGTTCTGCTTCCACACTGTCATCACTGTGGTCTGTTTCTGCAGTCTCCAAATGCCAGTCACCCTCATCTGGTTCGTCCTCTCTGAACTCTACATCACTATCTTCTAACACACGTAGTAACTCATGGGCAGTATATTGGTCACTCTTCCTACACTTTTTCGCGTTCGAAGGCCCCGGTGTCGGTTCAGTCGCCGCCATTGCAAACAATGCACAACACAGACGACAAAAAACGAAAACACACAACTGCAGACAGGAACACGTTACGTGATATGTCGTTGGTTACTTGAACTAACACGAGTGCACAGCCGAACAAACTAAACTGAGAACTCTGCTAGTGAACGCGCCGCTTATATGCGTCAGCCGCAGCGAACATGTTGACGGCGTAGCGTAATGGTCAAGCGCATTGCTCACGAAACAGTCGACCTGGAATCAATCCCAGGTGCTTCCTAATTTTTTGCAATTGTTGTCATTCTTATTTTCCTTGGTTTCGTCAGATTGTTCAACTATTTACCGTAGAATTTAAATACATTCAAGTAGTATATTTATATAACTAGGCGAAAGGTTTAATGAAAATAAAGATTTTAACGATTCTTGTGATTACGTGCGCTACTTTTTATTCATTACGACAGTAGACGTTTTGCCATTTTTATGGTGACATATCATAGAAACATGTGAAACATATATGTTTCACTCTAGGCACATTTTATGAAGTCATTGTTTGAGCAGTTACATTTCTCTGCAACATGCTTCATTGGAAAGCACACTTAATTCAAGTTTTAAGACTAAGGTGTTTCCTCTAATAGTTTGGATGCAAACCAAGCGTACTAGATCATAGGGGTGTCCACAAGAGCACTGAATTGATGCAGCACGGTCGAATGTATTTTAATTGCATCTTCTCTTGATGATACCTCTCGCTGTTGTTGGAGTTATTCAGGGGCACTTTGTAATCTTTTAATTAGATTTTTGACTTGACGATAGAAATATACATCTACCGTAAATAACCGAACACTCTGAAGATACGGAGTAAAATAGAAATGAGAAAACAAAATCAGGACGGACCTGGGATTGATCCCAAGGCGCCTGTTTCGTGAGCAATGCGCTTGACCATGACTCTACGCCAATAACGACGAACAGAGCGCTAAATAGGGTATAGCCTCCTATAGTGCTATCGGAACAACTTTCGAGAGCATGTTCTCCTTTCCTATGGCCAACTCAGGCGAAATATTTCGGGCACGTTATGTGGAGTCCCACCTCTTTCTAGAAACAATTCGGACGAAATCGGCGTGTCCCAGTTGGCGACCTCCCCTAGTGAGAACTCAGCTAGCGAGCGCACCGCTTATAAGTGTTACCCGCACTGGCTTGCTGATCGCGGCAACGCTTGTGAGCGTCAGCCGCTCTGGCGTGTTGATCGCGGAAACGCTTATGAGCGTCAGCCGCAGCGAACGTGTTAAGTAAAACACTGAGACTGGTGTAGGAATCGCCAGTTGCTAGGTATCTGAGCTTAAGTGCCAACCGCTCAGTAACTGGTGTAGCTTCCCGAAATTTGCTGTCAGCCTTTGATATTTTCGGTCCAACCAAATTTATCAGATATTCAAAATCTGACGCGGACATACGGCAAAATGTCTTGAAATGTATGTTTTCAACATCCATGTCATCCATCAGATCACCCCCAGTATACCCTTTTCTGCTTCTGAAAACTGTGGTCATCCACCACTTGCGTTTTCTTCGGTCTTTGTAGCCTCTTCTTCTGTCTTCTTCCTCAGCTAAAAGGCGCATTAAAAGGAAACCGGCACTTGCTATAGCCATTTCGTCCATTCGTAAATTAGGAAACTGGCACTGGTCACGACTGCGAGTATGGTGCGGATCCTCACGAGCCCAAGTCTGACAAGTAACTGGAGTAGTACGGACGAAGATAGAAGCGGCACGAGCGCAAGTTTGACAAGTTTGAAAAATCTCCTCACAGACGAGTATGACGAGCACAAGTCTGGCGAGCACGAGTAGTGTAGACGCACCCTAAGAGCCATACTGTTCGTCTCTGTTGCACATCGTAAATACGCTTTACACTGCTGATGTTTTGGTGTTCCGTGGTGCGAAACCGGGTTTCTATATGCATAAATTTCTTACATGTGCAACACCCCAACACTACGCTTGCATGCACGTTAGCATTTCCACACGTCGAATTTGGAAATGCTACTTACCCGACTTTGTATATGACGACAAATGGAATTATTCGTACAGGAGTTTAACAGTTTATAGTGACGTTGATGAACAATAAACGGACAGACAAATGTTGATTGTGAAAGAGCACATCTCGTGGGAATCATTTGGGTATATCCAATAGGCAACGAGCGAGGTGGCGCAGTGGTTAGCACACTGGACTCGCATTCGGGAGGACGACGGTTCAATCCCGTCTCCGGCCATCCTGATTTAGGTTTTCCGTGATTTCCCTAAATCGTTTCAGGCAAATGCCGGGATGGTTCCTTTGAAAGGGCACGGCCGATTTCCTTCCCAATCCTTCCCTAACCCGAGCTTGCGCTCCGTCTCTAATGACCTCGTTGTCGACGGGACGTTAAACACTAACCACCACCATCCAATAGGCTAGTAAGCGAGTTAACTGCCGAGGGCGACGTTCCTGTCGAAAATCGTTTTCGAATGAGTGAAGTCAATTTTGAAATCTTTCTGAGCCATATTTCTGGCTGTGCACAAAAATCTAATACACATATGCACTATTCCATTCATCTTGTATAAAATTACATGTAACATTGGAATATGTGGTGTTACTATAGTATACAGAGGGTTCGGAAATTCCCGTTACGTACTTCTAAGACTTGGAGAGGGGCGCGAGTAGATAATACTTTAAATTGGAACCCATGTCCGAAAAGTACCGTTTTTAATGGGAATTTTTGAACACCATGAGTGTACTGTATTTCGCACAACACTTTTATTGAATTTTTTAAAATTTTTATAGTACCTACAATACAACGAAAGTACATCGAAAAGTTAAGGTATATGTCTCAAGAGTTCAGCTTTATTTTTATTTTCAGACTTAATCAAATTGATAGGTCACTGGTGCTGTAAACATACGCATGTTTGGCCGGTGTAGTACTTAATTTTGCAACGAAACTTAGTTCCACTGTGCAGAAGAGGCATGTAATTCAATGATAGCCCAATACGAACACTGTTATATTTGAATAGGATTTCAATGAGGGTCAAGAATAGTTTTAAATTTCTGAAGCTACGAATGAATTTCCATTTCACTGTGATATTTACACTCAAACACTGAAGCAAAAAAATTATCATCGTACTAAAAGAAAAAATACCCTCACAGCATTGACTGTTCCGCAGCAGTATGGACCCTAGCAAGATCACACTCTCAGTTACAATACTCTTTCATCTATTTCGTCATTTCAAGCGATGTTGTGTTTCTCTAGTACGAATAAATGGTTAGAGTTGCTAAACGCTAGAACGTTCGCACTGTTTTAAAAACAGTTCGTCTCGTTAGAATGTATTCATTTACTTAGTTGAAGACTACACCTATTAGGCTGACTGCTGTGGCCGAGAGGTTCTGGACATTTCAGTGCGGAACCGCGCTGCTGCTGCGGTCGCAGGTTCGAATCCTGCCTCGGACATGGGCGTGTGTGACGTCCTTAGGTTAGTTAGGTTTAAGTAGTTCTAAGTCTAGGGGACTGATGACCTCAGATGTTAAGTCCCATAGTGCTTAGAGCCATTTTAACCGTTTTTGAACTAAACCTATTGTTATGGCATGACGCTAACTTTTCACGCGAATAAACACACGATTTACATATGTTCTGTCCACCGAACCAGAGAAGAATGAGAGCGAACTCACTTAATAGGCAGTTACTGCAGTTCGTAGGCAACGGTGGCGGAGGAGATATCGTGCAAAAAAGTAGATGGCTTTCAACTTTCGTAACACGTTGTGCGCTTCCACGTGTAACTTGATTTACGCTAGTGGTGAGGGGGGATGCACATGTAAGAAATTTCACGTGTGTGGAGACCCAGCTTTAGGGGACTTATACGTGAGTAACTGTCAAGAAATCGATTAATTTTTGTCTTAAAAAATTCTCTGTAGTTTTCTGAACGAGAAAAAGTTTACTTGCTTGAAAACGGACCACAGAAAGTCCCAGAATTAGAGGAATTCAAAAGTGGCTGCACGCGCCTCTACGTCCCCATGGCACACAGTGAGCTCTGTTAAAAAATAAAGTTTTGCCCTCATTTGTTTCGTTTTTATGACTTTTTAGTCCCTTAAGTTGGCTGACCTGCGAAAGCTTTACAGTTGCGTATCTTTTGTTTATACGTTTCTATTTGCATATTCTATTCTATTCTAGTCATTGTTTACTGTCGTTTTGGCGCGAATATTTTGTTTACAGCAAAATAATTGTGTGCGTGAGTTTCTTATTCCACTTGAAAGTAATGTGAAGAATTAAGAAGTTCGGTGTTAAACAACGTAAATTTTACGGAAATCGTTGCGCCAAATTAAACACTCTGCTTTGAACATTCTGCTTTATCTGAACTAATAGGCCGTAAATAAAGCTTTGCAATGTAAGTGGTGTGAGGGTAACTGAGCACATCCGTGTTAAGAGATTGTGCATCAAAATTGAGAATTGTTTCTAATTTTTGTGATTTAAGCGAATGCGGCTGTACTTGTGGCGTAGCTAAACAGAGTGTATAACAAAAATATTAAACTTGCTTATGCTATCAGGTGTATAGGAATAGAAATGTAAAAATTTTCTGTGTTCTTATGGACTTATCTCTCCCTACAAGGTTTGACAGGTACAGTAAACTTATTCTACAGACTTAGAAAAAGTAGAAAAACACAGTCTGAAAAATGCTGTTCAGGAAAGTGAAGACATGAATGACAGCAATGCATGTATGTCTGCAGTCCAGGATGGATCCTGACAACAAAGAGGCCTTAGTTCCCTAAATGATGTAGTGACAGCTACTTCCTTGGACAGTGATGTGGAATGTATTCCGAAGTACTGTCATGGCTGTACTAGTGGAACGGAAAATCGTAAATGTTTGATAAATTTTAGTGGTATAGTGGAGGAATGGAATATGAAGGTGGTGTGAAGATATTTGATGGATCAGTGAAATTACAGAAGCGTCCAATTCCACCCATCTGCTTTGACACACGACATCATCAGTTTGGCGGAAATGGCCATACCAAGCGTCTCCAAATGGGTCCTATAATGTTACTAAATACACACGGAAAAAAACACGAAAATACATACAAGTAAGACAATAAAATCTCCCTCCAAAAATACAATCAAACTAACGGGGCAACCGAGGAAAATTGGGGATTTTAGGGTGGGAACAAGCTAAGTATAATAGTTAAAAAAAAAAAAAAACCACGATCCCGAAACACACAACATTACGAAAAAAACAAAATTACAGCATTCTGCTATACCAACAAAATCTCGAGGAATTCGACACTTCTCTTGACCTATAAAGTTCATCCACAGGTGATGATACCAAAACACCAACATCTACAACTAAAACTAAGAAAATTAGAATCGGTCATTTCCATCAACTATTGATACCAAAAGCCAACATGTACAACTACGAAAAAAAAAAACCACAAACACAAAACCTCGAAAATCTAACATCCCTATATAAATTAAAACACATTCAGTAACCATAATTACACAAAACATTGCAACTGAAGAACAACAGACCAAAAAAAAAAAAATTACATAACACCAACAAATTCCAGCAATGGAAACGAGGTCGGCCACTCTCCCACCCACCCATCCACACACACACACACATCCACACACGTCGACACTGCCACATGTACCTGTCCCTGGTCCGAAACGTCGAAGCTCTGGTCAGCCTCATGTTTTTGCGACAAATACTTCACTTTACAGTCTCAGCGATCAGTCCAAATAACTGGAGGAATTTAATAACGGATGTGTGTCCCCCTGCACCTCTGACCACAACATAGCATTGTTACATTTCAGCATCACATACATACCTAACAACAGATGGCACACAAATAATTAAACGTCTTACCGCACCACAAACAGCAAACAAATAACACCTAACGAAAATGACAAACATACAAAAAAAATTTTGATAAGTCATTGAAAAAACCCCCAAACCTTATGTTTGGAGCAACAAACACTGCCAACGTCGTCGCACATCCCATGCCGAGACTCAAATGAACCCAATACAAGACGTTACATTCAGCAAATACACACACAAGCAGACTCAACAAAACGACATCTACAAACACAACCAACTCAAACTCCACTCCGTAGTGACGTCACACCAGAACACCCTTAACGTCATGGGTCAAAGCAGACAGGTGGAATCGGTTGCTTTCATTGACCCAAAATTTGGCCCAATGTATACATATTGCCTACGAGATGGAGACTCGAAAGAGTAACAAAAAGTTAGTGAATCCAAACCTTATGCTGACGCAACAATTTTTAAAAAAATGGAATGTGTTGGACATGTCCAGAAAAGTTAGGCACAAGACTGAGAAACTTAAAGACGAATTTGAAGAGAGAGAAATTAGCTGACGGTAAGTGGTGGTCGACTTACAGATGAAGAAATAGACCAAGCTGCAGCACTATAATGGACAAGCCATAAGACAAAATAAAAATTACCTTGACAGAATGAAAAAGGCAGTATGGGCTAACTTGTTTCATAAATCCTCCACTGATGACAACCCATGTCACCACACTGTCATACAAGCTGCCCACCTGGCAATGATTCACGGTGTGGCAACCACTGGGCTGTTACTCATGGTGAGACCTGCAACCATAAACATTCTTTGCCATTTTTTGTAATGGAAGTTATGAAACCTATGTATAGGGATCTTAGTGGCACAAGATTATTAGAGAAATGTTTACATGGTAGGACTCAAAATCCAAATGAAAGTTTTAACAACTGTATATGGAAACAGATACCAAAAACAGTTCTAGTAGGACTAAATACTTTGAAAATAGCTGTGCTAGATGCTGTTCAATGTTTCAGTGACAGTGCAGTGTCAAGGCCGTGCAGTGTTATAGAACTGATGAAAGTGCCTGGTGGACTAAATATGCCTAGAGCTCTAATATCCATTGATTGATTTATTGAGCACCCGTTTTATCATGTACAATGATATGGGATTTGTCATATGTTACATACAGAAAAAATATGAATAACAACATATTATGTAAAAAATATCAGTGAACAATCCGAATTAAGTATATGGGCAAAACAATTATAGCTTACATGATTTAAATTTGTAACAATATAGGACACAAATAAGTTACATATATTCTGTGTATAATGGACTCTTCGAAGCAGTGTTGGAAGCCACAAAAGAAGCAAGAATAAGAAGTAGTGTGAAAAAGAGGAGGGAGGAAGAACAACACAGTTAACAAGATGAATATGGACCTGGGATGCATTAGTGCCATGCAAGTTTAATAGAAAAAGCAAGTTTTAACTTCAACTTGAATTTCCTGAGAGTTAAATTGTTTCATGTCCTGGTAAATTTTGGCTAAAAACTATTAAAGATAGAAAACTGAAATTTTATATACCGTCTTACAACATGCTTAACTAAAAAGTGGAGTACTCTTGTGGCTTAAATTTCAAAATTATTTTTTTTTTAAGAGAAACCCTGAATTCATTTCCAAAATTTTTTATAATCATATTTAAAATTTTTTGTACTACAATTTTTGACACCATCTTTTCAATAGTCTGCTTTAAAAATAATCATGTTAAGAACTTACAGGAAAAAAATAAACCTTCTACTTCATTTGTATTTTGAGTAATGTGTACCTATGATGTACATAAATAATTAACATAGTTTGTTTCCCTTGCAACAAAAAATATAGTTAAAAAAAGTGTGAGAGCTAAAGCTGTGGTTCATACATAAAAATGTTCCCAAAAGATGTCTTAAAAGATGGCAAGTGTTATATGGGCTTACAAATCTTATTCTTTGAGTTACACTGTTTAGAAAACATGGGTTTTGCAAGGTTTCCCCTGATATTCATCGGCCATTCCCCTTAATCATCCCCCTACCATTTCCCCTTTCATGCCTGTTAGTGTTTCTGGAGGCCTTTATTGGAAACTTACTTGGCTTTCAAGATGGAGAAATTATTCACATAGGAGTTTGGCAGCTTTTAGCCAAAGAGTTTATAGTGACATTGACGAAGGAAAAACAGACCCATAGATGTTTCATATGGAAATGGGCATCTTGTAGGAATCATTTTGGAACATCAAATACGCTAATAGTGGAGGTATCTGACAAGAATGACATTTTATTCAAAAATAATTTTCGAATGAGTAAAATCAACTTTCAATGCTTTTTGAGCCATATTTCTGGTGCTGTATATAAGTTAGGCAACTAGAGTCACTGCAAGAAAGTAGAATGCCTTTCACCTTCCATAAATGTGTGTAATGTGGCATGACACTGTACATGTTGAATGTTTGCACATATAAGTTGAGTTACGCATTTTGTGCTGGAGGGGATGTAGTGTAAGATTTATTTATTTATTCTTGTTCCGTAGATCCAGTATACAAGAGAATTGTATGGATGTGGAACAAGTCATAATTAAACAAGAGAACAGTAGCCTATTTATAGAAGCTAATGATATAATCTGCAATATTTGTAAAGGAACAAAATGTGTCAACAGTTCCAAGCTTAGGACACTTCCTCAAGTAAAGCAGAGGTATAAAACAATACAAAAATAAATTACAGTTGTTCCATATTAACTTCTAACATTTCTAGAAGTGAAGGACATTGTTATTCCGAGGTAGATAATCATGTTCAGTTACAAAGCGGTAACATCAAACATTGCAAGTCAATATGCCATACCTGGCTTACAATATAGAAGTGTTTATGTCAAAAAAACTCATCAAGAGAGTAAAAAGAGTGTTCCAGAAGATATTCTCTTAATTTACTTTTAAACTGTGGTATTACACTAGTAAGATTTTTTATGTTCATAGGATGTGCATTAAACATCTTTTTGCTTGAGTAGTTTTTTGTACTAGACTCAAGTTTTTTCCATCCACATCCAAGTCTTGTTTTGATATTGTATCATAGTCATGATGGTCACTGCTAGTTTCCTGTGTTTTACATTCTGTTTTATCTTATTATTCTGAGTCTTTTCTTGACACCCATCTCAATCTGTTACTGAGCGGGTGCTGCAGACCTTGCCATTGTGCGCCCTTAAAACCCTCTCCATCCATCCATCACATTTTGATTTTGTACATGGGTAGGTTCTTAACTAAAAAGGACAGAAGGGATAGGATGTATTGTAAGGTCACTGTTAATATTTTACTTGGAATTTGAGTGACAAATACTTTATTTGCCATTGGTTGATTTCCCCAAAACATTATACAATATACTAAAAATGAATCAAAATAGCCAAAATAAGAAGCCTTGACAGTGTCTGTATTTGCAGTCGCTACTGTAATACGTAGAGCGGAAGTTGTTGAAATAAGTCTTTATCTCGAGTCCAGAATATGGCACAACCCATTTAATATTTGTCGATGAGGAGGCCTAAAAATTTAGAAGAATATATTTGATGTATATCTTGATCATTACAGCTTACACTTATGTCTTCCTGCTCGTACTGAGACCCATGGAAATGAATGTACTGGTTCTTTTTTTAATTTGAAGTCAGGCCACTGCAGGTGAATCATTTATAGAGATCATTGAACACAAAATTGGCAGATGTTGCAATGTCACTGTCAGGTATTTTTTCAACTAAAAGACATGTATCGTCTGCAGAGAGAGTGTACAGTGTGAAATGTCATTAATAGGGGAAAGCTGGGTAAAGTTGCCACCCTAAGAAAAACGTTTTGTTTCACTTACCTTATCTGACATATAAGCATGTAGAATGTATCTTATTAAGCTATGTACATTGTAGAACAATAAAAAGTTGTATTATTACTCAATATCTTGTTCTATAGTTGAGAAGTGGGCTTAAATGAATGCCCTACTTACTGGGCAAAGTGGCCACAGGTGGATAAAAGGTAAAAAAGACTCAAAGAACAAGTTTAGGACACCGTGAATAGAAAGGAATTGTGAAATGGAGAATGTAGCCTACACATTTACAGAATAAAATTTATTTAAATTTGAGAAAAAATATTAAAACTTATTAACAATTTACCAAATTATACAAAACGTTAATAGATTTACTTTCCAAGTTAAGGTGCATCATTTGTCATGAGATCAAAGTCAAATTAGGGTCATAAGTCACTTATCTCTACAATATTCACACACGAACACGTTGTCATCTTCATCACATCTGGCACATTCTTCATGAGCCCACAGCTTGCAATCAGAGCATCTAATCCAAACTTCATTGTTTTTAGATTTAGAGAAATCCTCATTATAATAAAAACATTCAGTGTCCTTATCTTCCTTACGGTATTCTTCTCCACTGTATTCTCCAAAAAGTTGATTTTTGCACTTTACTTTTAGCTTTCCTATTTGTAGTTTTGCTTTGTTGTTTGGCCTTTTTATTTCAAGAGTTGGTTTAGACGTGTTAGTCATTTCTTCTTTCTCTACAGGGTTCGCTCTTCTTTTCTTGATCTGATTTTTCTTCTTCACCTTATCTTCTAACAGCTCGGTTTTGTAAGGGCCAGAGGTTATTATCGTTGCCTGACCCCTTCTTTGCCCCTTTCTTCCCATGTTGTTGCTGCTGGCCTAATTTTAATTTTGCTAAAGATAGGCCTATAATATCTTTTGGGCTTAGAGCAAAAGATGTTGACTGTGTTACCTTCTCATTTGCGTCAGCCATCAAAGTTCCCTCATTATTGTTATTGCCACTCACTTCTCCTTCCGGCACAGCTTCATTTTCATTAGTAGGACTATCAACTATTTCTTTGCCATTTGCTGCTACAACATCAAATTCATCTTCTTCAATTTGCATATGCCTATGTCCAATATGTACACCTCTGCAGCAACAAAATCTGCATCAGAAAATATAGACGGTCCAAAGGGACAATCCCGCATTTATGAAATCCATTTATCGCTGTAGACGGTTCTGCTGCCAGCAGAAATGCCTCTCCAAGAAGCTTACTGATTTGGAATTGTGTTATTACCATTCCTGGGTTGTTTTGGAGAATCTTTTCACAAGCTCTGGCATAGAATGTTTTGAAAGGTGCCATAAATGATACATCTAGAGGTTGTAGTTTGTGGCTACAATGTGGTGGCAAACACACTATGGTCGTATGATTTTCTCTGGCTTTTTCTATAAAGTCTATGTTTTTTGGGTGGGTGACGTGTCCATCCAGAATAAGTAGGACTGGATCGTCAGCCATAGGTTTTGTGTAGTTCAAGAAATGATCAAACCATTTCATCCACTGTGATGGCAGGCAAATGCGGTTCCTGGAGGAGCACCATCTTGAAGTTCAACTTTCATTCTTTGTCTGGGAAATATCACAAAGAGTGGAATAAATGTCCCCCTGCAGACATGCATATGGCTACTGTTGAAAGCAAACCTTTTTCTGATGGCATAATAGTACCAACTTGGCGTCTGCCTTTACAAGAGAAAACTTTGAAATTTCTATACTGAACTGCCGTTAGACCAGTTTCGTCAACATTGTAGATTCTGTGAGCAGGGTAAAAGTGTTTTTCTTGCATTTCCTGGAGAACATTAAAAAATCTTTGTGGTTTCCTAAGGCTTACGTTTGGATGTCTTTTCCGAAACTGTGCCACTCAGTCCTTGCCTGCCATCTTTTTTCCTTTATTAAATGGGTGTGGTAGATTATTTCGCTCAGCAAGTTGAAATGACAAGTGTCATAAACCAGTTATTGATATGCCATGATATCTTCGTTCCATGTCAAAAATATAGCTAACAAGTTTTTCTTCTTGCTTTTCATTGAAAACACATCTAAAGTTTCCTAGAATCTTCTTATTTTCAATAGCATCATGGTTTTTCTTCTGGAATCTTTGTTTAAGTTTGCTTCTTGGAACATTCAACTGTTTGGCTGCTGTTGCAAAGGGCATCTTTTCTTTTCTTACAGCTTCCAGTGCCTGTTGCATAGCCTGGGAATCCCATGATTGTTGAAGTGATTTTCTCAAATAATTTGACAGCATCTTAGCACATTCCTGTAATAATAGAATATAGTTTCAAAAATTGGTTAATATATTAATGCTTTATTATAACTACGTATTTTCAGCCAGACTATTTTCTTATCATCAACCGGTTGTTTTAAAATAGCTAGCCTAAGCAAGTTATCGAGAGTAAGTTCGGGCAAAGTGGCCACTTGGCCGCTTTGCCCTGCCAGATGACTGGCCACTTCACCTGACTGGACGAAATTACCCTGATTGTTGTCTGAAAACGACAATACGTAACTACCAGATGCATAAATAAATAGTTCCCAAGGTTAAAATATAACGTTTTACCAGCACTATAGCAATTAAATGTCGCAGTACATACATTGTAAATATATTGCAATTGAACACTTACTTTTCATCAGACGTATAGGAAACACAAAATGAGTCACTGCAGACGAGTGCGCCCGTCCTTCTCCATGAGACTCGCTGGCAACACCAAAGAAGTCTCTTCAAATAGTTTTAAGTGTTTTCCACTAGGCTGCAGCACTCTCGAAGGGAATGAAAACAAGTGGCTACTTTACCCGCCCTGGCCAATATAGCTACCAATGCCCTACGTAGGTTGGATCTTAAATACTGGCAACACTGCTGTGGAGATACTATGCAATCGAATTTACAGTTGTCGCTGATAGCACACGTTGTTGATGATACCTGCCTTTCCTCCGAGCAAATGGACTGGCCCGTCCCATGTCACCAGCATGCGCACAATCGGGGGAAACACAGTCACTTGTCAGCAACCGGTCTAACGTAATGGTGTTACTATGTTTTCGAAAAAGGAACAATGGAGTTGGATCAAGATTTAATGTGGCAGAGGTTGTACATCACGACAGTGTCATCAAGGTCTTCAAGAGGCGTCTGAAGAATCAGCATTGCCATACACTACAGTGGCACATTGGGTAAAAGCCTTCAATGAAGGCAAACTGTGGCAGACATGCATTGGGCAGGTCATCCTAGAGTCTCTGAAGAAGAAGTGCACGCTGTTGCCACGTTAGTGGACAGTGATTGACGCCATACGATTGCGGGCTCGCCCATGAAACTGGATTAGTACATATGACTGTGCTTTGCATCCTGAAGGAATGCCTGGGCATGTGAAAAATTGTATCATGACGGGTTCTGCATGACTTGATGGAAATGCAGAAATGGATGCATTACCATGCTGCTCATACGCACTTGGAGTGCTATCAGTGCGAAGGAGAGGCTTTCTTACATTGTATCATAACACTGGATGAGATATGGGCCACCTTGTACTAGCCAAAACTGAATCCCCAATCCAATGAATGGCATCATTATGGGTTGCCTCAAATGTTGAAAGTTCATCAGAGCCCTGGTGTGGTGAAGTTATGGTGATTCTTGTGTACGACTGTGATGGTGTTATCCTAACACATTACATTCCTCCACTGCAGACTGTCAATGCACGGTATTACTGTTTTTGGAGCATCACCTACAAACAGCTTTACGAAAGAATCAGTGACACTTTCTGTGCAACGCACCCATCATTTTGCACGACAATGTGGGAGTGCATACAGCACAAGCTATGGCTTCTCTGTTCAGTCGATGGGACTGGGAAGTACTGTACCATCCACCATACTCCCGGACTTAAGTCCTTGTGACTTTGATTTGATTCTGAAGATGAAGGAACCACTTTGTGGCATTCGCTTCAGAACTGTTCCAGAGATTCGACAGGCAGTAGACTGCTCCATTCACCTCATCAACAGAACAGACTCTGTTAACGGTATACTACGCATTCCACTTCACTGGCAATGGGTTCTACACAACGCTGGTGACTACTTTGAAGGAAAGTAACAGGTGCAAACCTGTAACTCTTTTGTATCGGTTGTGAATAAATAGTTGCCACTATTTTAATTCCAACCGTTGTAAAAATAAGAAAGAGCAAGGGCCCAGCACAGAACTTGCAACACTCCTGTACTTACTGTTCCCCGACCAGATGAGGCTATTGTGCCATCTCCAAGATTAACCGATACCCTCTGCATTGTGTCAGCTAGGTATGAACGAAGCCACATGCCCACTGTGCCACTTAAACTAAAATAGACAGCTTTTGAAAGGAGGATTTCGTGGTTCACATAGTCAAAGGCCTTGGTTAAATGACAAAAAATATCAATTGAAGTTAATGTATTGTCCAGTGCTTCTAAAACAGTATTGTTAAATGAAAACATAGCGTCATCAGTTGACAGGTCTGCTAGGAATCTGAATTGATAATGACTAAGAGTCTTGCGGGTGTTCAGATGCTCCACAATTCTCTTATGTATAAGTCTCTCAAGAACTTTGGTGAAACATGTTAAAAGGGAAGTAATTCACGCCTGTGGTAACCCAGCTTTATGTCCATAGAGTAGAAATATTTCTCATCTATGGGAAAAAGTCTTGCACCAAAAAAATTCCTGGCTCTGTTGATGTTTCACACCGGAAGCTACCATAACTTGATTAGCTCATGTAAACACTTGGTTGCAACGACAGATGAACAGCTGAAATGGAAATGCTATGACCAAGTGGCATATGATAGTATATTTGCAGCTATAAAATTCGTGTACTTTTCCTCACTTTGATCCTGCACTAAACAAATTAGTGAGTATACTAAAATGACTGACTGCTATTAAAAGGAAAAATGTGGTGCTAATTACATTTCAGTCACGCTTAAGAACTTTTCCCTGACAGAGAGTGTGTAATTGCTATTTTTGTAACACAAGTGCATGGCCACATTGTAGAAGTAGACTCAAGATTAAACAGTAGTCAACATTTGTTATAACGTATGTGGTCAAGTTAATTATCATCATGCATTAAATCTCGAGTAGTGTATTGCAGTACTGGAAGCTTTTCTAGCAAAATTAATACAAGAAGACTATACTATAGGCTACTGGCACTTCGGGGATTGCTCTAAATACATTTATACAGATATTTTAAATATAATTATTAGTCTATGGGCTTAAATTACTTTAATATTGTATAACTGTTTGTCTAAACTACATAAACAACCTTCAGATTTCATAAACACCTCTCTGTTAATACTTGGTGTATCTCCCACATTTTTCTAGGTGTCTTTATCACAGGTAAAGATAGTTCATTGACTTCTTCATTCCAGCAAAGTTAAAAACTATTTAGGTTTATTGAGTCTAATCTAATCTAATCTAATCTAAAAGTGAAATCTAGATTGTACCATATGTAGGGTCCTGTTGGTGTGCATCATGCCTTTGTGATAATGAGTCACTCAACTTTTGTTTCCTTTTGGAATAAAGCAGTTTTAGCAAACCATGGTAATAGAATTAATGATGTAAATCACTGAGAAGGTTGGCCTATATGAGTCAATCACATATTCAGTATTCCATTCATAGCCCTGGCCATGTGCTTTTGCCACAAGACTATTGTGTACAGTGGGGCCTATAGCATCCATTGAGACTAATACATAGAAGATAATGATGACAGAAGAAAATATAGCATGTAAGCACCTGTTTTTCACTTACAGAGGTTCCTAATCTGTGAAAGAGAAAAATACTTTTAATAGCTTGCTATATACCTGCTGAGTGCATGCCTACAATATCAATTTCAGAACTAGGTGTATAAGTAGCCATTTGACTGACTGTATTTATTAACTCCATCACTAAGTTTGTGATGGACATTTTAAATATTGTCTGCTTCAATGTTACTTAAAATATGAATTTTGTGTGGAAAAACAATTAAGAGTACCTACTATGCCACATTTCTATCAACCTCAAATATGAGGCCATATTCTGTGGTAATTTGGCAGCACCTAAGTGAGTTTTCAGAATACAAAAAATGACCATTAGAATCATAAAGGATGTAAACCTTGAAACTCCTATAAGTTGCTGTGTAAGAATTTAGGTATTCTACCTTTACCATGTATTTACATTATGAAGACCTTCATTTTTTTTAAACTAACATAATGGGCAAGGAATAGAAAACTACTTAAACAGTGACAATAATCGCCATAACAATGTTGTTGTTGTGACTTTGTCTGAAGAGTGGTCTGATGCAACTCTCAACACTAGACTATCCTGTGCAGGCCTCTTCATCTCCAAATAAATACTGCAACCTACTTCAGTTTGAACTGCTTACTGTATTCACCTCTTTGATAGCAAAAACTACCTAAAAATAAGTTTCAATCTGCAAATATAAAACAACAGACACAAAAACAAAAAGTAACAAAGAACACAAGTGAAATGAGAACAAGCAAGTGATTTGGTAGTAGGCAAAAGCTCCACACATCCTGGCAGCTACTGTCAGAATGGTAGAACTTGCACAGCCAGATCTTTTCTCTTTTTTCCTTTCTCCATGCTCCATATGGGCAGGGAGAGGGGGGATGATGGACAGTTAGCGGTACAGTTAACCTGCTTTTCAGTCAATGGACAAAAAAAAGTAGAATATATATACACTGAATTTAAAACTTTTTAAAGGTGAGAAATAAAATGTAAGTTTTGAGATACACAATGGATGCTTTTTGCACTGGTACTTAAAAACAATGATAATAAA
Organism: Schistocerca cancellata; assembly: GCF_023864275.1. NCBI lineage: Eukaryota > Metazoa > Arthropoda > Insecta > Orthoptera > Acrididae > Schistocerca > Schistocerca cancellata. The sequence continues at coordinate 174,553,379 of NC_064631.1, forward strand.
AGGTAAAATAAAATGCAATAAGCACACATTTAAAACATGTTACTGAAACACTGATATGTGGAAGAAGCACTTTCCTGTCACTATAAATTTGAAGGACCTGCCACAGGATATGGAGTTAGTTGTAGAAGGGGAAAGGTTGTTTGGTAAAGAGTGCAGGAGTGTGGTGGTATAAGGATGGAGGACTGCTGGATTGGAGGGGAGGGATAGGAGGGGGAAGGGGTGACACTAATAGTTGTTGGAAAAAGGTGAGTGGGGAAAGAAAGGCAGAGGGGGGGAAAAGGGGGTAACAAAATGTGGGAGGGGAGGGAGAGGAAGCCCTGATAAGGTGGATTGGGTGGGGTCGACCTATAGCTTGTAGGACAGGTAATGTCAGGGCTTAGTTCATGATGTGGGAGGCAGAGATGGTTGAAGTGTCATTGGGAGTGCATGTGGAGGGCGTGTAAGTGGAGGATTGGTGGGATGTCTTGGGAAACGTGCAGCAGCATATGAGGATGGCAAAGTAGATGGGAGTTTGCGGATGACATATACTGTTCAGAGGTGGTCACTGAGAATGAAGAGAGGCGGGGATGTGATGAGCAGGTGAAGGATACTTGTGGTGGAAGATAAATGTATGTGGAAAGCAAGGCGGAATGCATGGTGTTTGAGGATGTGGAGGGACAGATATCCAAGCAACATTTGCATAGCAAAGGATGGGGTGGATTAGGGATATGTACGTGTGAAGGACAGTAGAGGGGCATAGTCCCTGTGTTCATCCGGTTAGTAGTTTTAGTCTATTAGGGACTTTCTGTTGGATGATTAGTAGGTGGGATTTTCACATTAGTTGCCAGTTGAAGGTTAGTTCAAGGTATTTTAGTGTGTTAGCTGGATGGGACGGTCATAAATGGTGAGGTAGAAGTCAGGGAGACAGAAGGTGCATGTTGTGGTGTGCGTATTGTAAGACCTTCGGTACACACACCATCAGATTATATGACTTGTCACTCTAACGAAGTAGGCGAGTGTCAGAAATATGTCTCGTGGTCCTATCGTGACGTGTTTATCTTCTGCCATTAGGTCAGACGATAGAAATGCCACTTGCACGCTTAGAGTAGCAGATTGACGGTGACCAACTTTAAACAGAACTTGATTAATTTTCACAGACATTTATTAAAATAATAAAAAGCATAGAAATTATTTAACTTGATTCTGGATGCTGTTTACAATTGACAATCTGAAGTTCCTTTGGTCTTGGTACGTTAATCTTATTCTCACATATCTCTGATACTTGATAAAGTGTCTATACATTTATCTTCATGGCTATGTACAGGAACATGGTAATCTTATTAGGCACAGACTGAAACTTGACTATAGACTGGTACAGACTAATGCAGGCTGGTACAGACTAATGCAGGCTGGTACAGACTAATGCAGGCTGGTACAGACAAATGCAGACTGACCGATCAGAGGTCTGTACACTCGTTATAATACCTCGCGCGTACAGGTATCACTGCACGAGTGTGATCCACGAGGAGAAAAGGTTCTACATTAGCAGTGATCTCATTGGCTGCATTACATATTAATACACGGATCGGCGGAAGCAGAATTTGGTCCTTCTCTAAGGCAGCGCCATCTCATAGTGCGGAGATGGAAGAGCGCTGCGCCTGCGCTGTTGCGCTTAGCGGAGCGCCCTCTAGTGGGAAAGTTGTGTACGCGCTGACTACGCGGAACTATGTACACAACACATGTAGTGCATCCTACGATTATTGCCTGGGTTTTGGAGGGGTTAATCTTAAGAAGCCATTGGTTACACCAGGAAGCAAACTGATTGAGGTGGATTTGGAGGGATTGTTTGGATTTTTGTAACGTAGGATAGAGGGCAAGGAAAGTGGTGTCATCAGCATACTGAAAGAGGTGGATGGGAGGAGATGATACGGGCGTATCAGCAGTGTATATGAGGCAAAGGAGGTTGGAGAGAACAGAACCCTGGGGCACTCCAGCAGTGGGATAGAAGGTGTGGGAATTTGTGTTGTTAACAATGACATTGGATGAGTGATTGGAGAGGAAGGATGCAATAAGGGAGACATAGTCGATGGGATGTGCATAAGTCTGGAGTTTGAAAAGGAGACTGAAATGTCATATGCAGTTGCATGCTTTCTCTAGGTCAAGGAAGACAAAGATGGTGGATTTACAGTTTTTAAGCTGTTGGTATAGGAGATGGGTGATCAGAAGTTGATCATCAGCAGAGAAGGAGGTTCAGAAACCACACTGGGCAATAGGAAGCAGATGACTGGGGCAGATGGTGATGGGTAAAACAGGAGAGGATGGATTGAAAGACATTGGTAAACACTGACATGAGGCAATACGAGGAGGTATCAGGGAGGGGGCAGTTGTCTGCTTTGAGGAAAACCAGGATTTTGGAGGTTTTTTGCAGGTCGGAATAGTAGCCTGTGAAGAGGATAGGGGGTTATACAGGTTTGCAGGGGTGATGAGAAAGGAGGTAGGTCATGCTTTGAGGTGGTGATAGGTAATATGGTCTTGACCAGGTGGCGTGTTCCATTTTCTGTGAAGTGCTTGTTTTATGTCCTGTGCTGCTATTGGGGTATTTAATTTGTTTCTGGTAGGTTGCTCAAGTACCAGAAGCTCGGCGCCAGAGGTGGGACTGTGAAATTTGTACATTCATGAACAGTAGGGAATTGGGAGTATTTAAAATGAGGGTTTCAGGGATGGAGAAGATGTCGGAGAGATAGGGTGCAAAGTGATTGGCTTTGCTCAGGTCATCAGGTAAGGGAAGGTTGTTGTGAAGGATTTGGTTATGAGGGATGGATGGGTGCCAGTGTTGGTAGAACTGGGAGTGTAGCATTTAGTGTGGTACATGTCTGACTACAGTTCCATCACTGTTTGGCACTGAGTAAATTTCTAATGTGTCACTGTAGTTGCCGGTGGCATATAGGTGTATCTGGGTCATGAGTCTAGAGGCAAGTGTGATATAAGAGACGAGATTCATGGAAAATGAGTACAGCTTGTCGTGGGAGAGTCGGGTGATGAGGATGTATGACTTTAGTAGGGACATGGTCAGAGATACCATCTGACAATGTCTGCTGCAGGAAGTTTGTGGCATGGGGGATATCATCAGTCTGATGGAAGGTTAGGGAGTAGCATTCTATCTGGGTATCTATGTATTCCAGTAGGCATTCCAGTTGACATGGGCATAGCTGTGGACCACTTACAGACGGAGATGGGGATGGGATGCATGAGGATGAGGTAGTATATAGAATGTGGCGAGGAGGACAGATAGGTGGTCACTTCCAATTGGGTCAAGGACTTCTGCACTGAGACATTCAAGGAGGTTGGGAGATGTGAGGATGACATCTGGGGTGACATTGCTTTGAGGACGAGTGTGCTGTGCAATAGGGACAATGTTATCTTGGAGCGAGTCTGTAAAATGATACCACCACCTGACTTATGCAAGGGATCTACTATAGATATAGAGGTCAGTGTCAATAATATAGGTGGAAAAGGTACAGTAAATGTGGGTGAGGAAATCATAGGGGATGGAGTATTAGGTCAGATGTAGATAGTACCTATGGCCAGGGGGAGGGGATTATCTGTGTGGTGGAGGGTATAGGAAGTAATTCGGATGGTGTGGTATGGCTGGAGGAATGTTTCATTAAGGATGGAGGTATCAACATTGTGTTGGGATAGGGTGTGCATGAAAAGTGGCTTGTTCACGAGTAGGGAGCGGATGTTGTGATGCTATATTGTTGTCACACCAGGACAGGAGCTTAGGGAGTGGGTCTTATGGGTGAGGGGTGGAGAGGTCTAAATGAGGGTGTTGAGATGAGTGAAAATGAAGTGGGCTTGGTACTGGGAGTAGGTGGCCTGGGTGTTGAGTTGGAAAACAGAGCGGGCAGCAAGAGTAATTTGCTGTAGGGTATGCGGTCATTGAAAGAGGTGGATATTTTGGAGGAGAATGGTAAGGAATCTGATGATGTCTTTGGCAGTGGGAATTGGATGGAGTAAATTATTGGGATGGATAGGATGGTCAATAGGATGGACAGTTGCAGTTAATTCTGGTTTGCTGGGTGGGAGTTTAGTCTTGCACTTGGCAGAGTAGGTGAGGTGGGCATCATTGCAGGTGGGAAGGGAGGCAAGGTTGGGGCAGTGTTTGAGGAAGTGGAAGTTTTTACAATGAGGACAGGTGGGGGTTCTTACAGTCAGAATGAGCTGATCATTATAAACAATGCATTTTTGGCAACAGTTGGACTGGGGGTGGGGAGGGGCAAGGATTTCAAGGTTGATTATATGCCGATGGTTGTAAATCCGTGCTTCTTCTGTGAGGGGGTGATTGATGGAGATCAGCAGACTGTGAAAACTTGTGTGAGGTAGGTGGGACCTGAGTCCTTGTAGGTAAAGTGGGCTGTGCGGATGTCTAAAGCAGGATGAGAAATGAATTCAGAAACCACCTCCTTTTCCATGATCTCAGAGCCTATCTTTCTTATCATGGCAGCAAAGGTGAGGGCCTGCCGAGGAGTCCAGGTTTGTTTGGATGTGGAAGTGGTGCTGAAGGGAATGATGGAGGCATGAGGACCAAGGGGAACACATGAGATTTTGAAGAGAGGCTCAAAGTGCAAGTTGGGATTCATGGATTTGATAAGGACAGAATCTTTGCAGGAGATGATATTAGTGATGGGAAAGGAATGTGAGGGATCTATTTTTGTATTCATAGAGTAAAGAATTTGCCATTTAGGAATTTGAGGTCAGGGTTGGAGAGAAAGAAAGTGAAAATAGACAGGGAGAAAGTGCAGGAGGGGAAGCAGTGTCCATGTGTTCAGTAGGATCAGCAGTTGTGTATTGTTTTTTGGTTATGGTCCTAGTAATGTAATCTGCATTAGGTGGCTTCAATGTTTTTTTGGTGATTGTGCATTGGGGTGGGGACTGAGGAATTGAAGGAGGTGGTGCAGGTCTTTGCAGTAGGCTCAAGTAGAGGCAGTCACATGTTAATGGTAATGTGGTTTCAGCCTTTGTGACAGTAGCTTGGCGAGTTGTTATTTTGGCGGGAGTTGTAGGGGAGGTGATTGATATGGGAGAAGCTGGAAATGGGGAGTAGGCAAAGGATGTTGTATAAGATGTGGAAGTGGTCATGGGAAAGGCAGGGTAGGCACAAGAAATGACTGCAGATTGGGATGGTACTGTTGGAAGGGGAGGGTAGACATAGGGTGGTGGGCCAGACGAAGTGCTCCATATAGCAATATTGAGAACAGAGGAGTGGTCGATGTAAATGATGGAGCTGACCAGAGCGTCCATTGTGGGTGAAAGGAAACAGGGAACAGAAGGATTACTGGTGGTGGAGCATCACTGGGATGGTGGGGAATAACGGCAGCAACGTCTGGTGTGATGTGATGACAGCAGATGAGGATGGCAGCAGCAGTGAAGATGGAGGTGGTGGTGGTGGCCAGTAAACTCCAGTGGTGGCAGCAATGATGATGGCAGCTGTGGCAAAGGAGGTGGAGAGATGGTTGCGGTGACAGCGGCGGTGGTTATTGCAATGATGGGAAGATAGCTGAATTTGTTGGTGTCGGTGACGGTGACAAGAAATGACACACAAAGAAATGGTGCACACACACACACACACACACACACACACACACACAGAAGACAGTCTCAACAGCATGAGCAAACTGTTTACATGAACACACACTCATGCTAAGCATAGGGGAGGGTCTCCTACCAGTCTATGCACAACAAGAGTAGCAACAAATGACACTAGAGGCAGAGGCTTCCAGTCAGCTGGTACTGATATTAGGCTGCCAGGTGGTCTCAGTACAAGTTCTTATTTCCCCAAAATAAATTACATTCCATTTCAAAGATATTTGCTTCTTTTTGCATTCAGCCAATGACAACAGAAGTTATCTTCAACTATGAAAACATTCTGATACGAGTGGTGTATGTGTTCACTGTTCTAGTTCACATAGCTTAAGTATGGATCAAATGCATAGAGTTCTGCAGTGTTTGCATGAAGATTTTTATCCACAACTATAACTTATGGAAACATATGTATGTTTGCCGTAGCAACAGCAGGCAGAGGAAAAAGAGTGTCACATTTGTAGTTTCTTTTATGCGAATGCGTGGTGTCTGTTCTTTCAGACATATCAGAAAGAACAGACACCACGTGGAGTCTTCAAATGTGATACATTACACGTAAATTGAAGGTGGAGGTGCAGAGAAAGGAAAGGTAAGGTATTACTAATGTCAGCTGCATCAGGACATTACTAGTTTCTAAAGAATGAGCTTACCATGTATCCTGTTCCTCTGTTATGCCATCATGAACAACATCCGAAGATTTATATGAATAATGTATTAGTTGCTTTGATTTATGAAAACACTTACAACTATCCTGTTTCTATATTAGGGTGTTGTGCACAGAAAGTAAAGCTTAGGCATGCTCAAAATGACAGGAATTAAGATCCCATAAGGAAACCTGACACATAAAACAAATGTTGATAAAACTGAAGTTTAGGTCTATGGCAGGTAAGGAAACATATTTACAGCAAGTTTTGTTGTATTTGTATTGGTTTGTATCTCAGGGTATGCTACAGATCATTCTGTTACCTGAGCCAATATTCTGTGTGGTGCTGGGGGAACTGTCACACTCAAGCCATACTTTTTGAATAAATGAAAGGCAAGAACATTATTTGTAGACACCAGTAATTACCTGTTTGAATTAACTGTGTGGCTTATTTCATTGCTTACAATCTTCTGTGTTGTAAATGTTCTTTTTCCCCTTTTGTGAGCCAGTGTGATATTAACAGGACAAACTTCCCCCCACCCCCAAAAAAGAAAGCTTGTTTCAGGAATGGTTGTTAAGTTGAAGAATCAAACTCATTTTCTCATTACGGTGTAAAGTCCTTGCCCAGTTATGAGGTGCAGTTGGGTTGAATTTAGTTCAGGATTAAACTGTCTTCTTAATAAAGGCAATTTTTCAAAATTAAGTGACCATTATTTTATCATAATTGATATTTATGTATTTAGCATTGCAAGCAAAACTCTGGATTGCTCCCTTCAAAGCAAATATTCAGTATTTGATTCCTTACAGCAATTATAATTCCATGAAGTGTTGTCTTCTACAGTAGTTATTAATAATATTGGCATAGTGATCACTAAACCCCTACATACAACTCGTTTCATAGACCTATTTGCATCTGTTTGCAGTTATGAGCAAGTGTGATATTGACAGCCACCCCTCCTCCCCATCCCAAAAAAAATCATGATTGAGGAATAGTTATGTTGAATAATCAAACACATATTCTCATTATAGTGTAAAGTCTTTTTCGAGTTATAGGGTGCAATTAGATTGACTTTTAGTTCAGGATTAATTTCGTTATCTTGAGAAAAGCTATTTTACAAACTTGTTAAGTGATGATTACATTATCATAACTGATATTTGTATATTTAGTGTTGCAAGCAGAACACTGGATATCACAAAAGGCAGGACATGTCTCTTGTGATCACCAAAATTTGCTCTGCAATGTTCTCCCTTGTTGGCTACAAGTCTGGTAAGTAGTTCTTGTCGTAGGACCTTCCATTGCTTCGCCAGCACAGTTGATGAGTACAGGATGGTTGTTGTGCATGTGGATGTGCTGCAGTATGTCTCCCCAACACACCCACACATGCTAGATGGGAATTAGGCAGGGGAATGTGCAGGCCAGCCCATTCACCAAATATCTTCTCATTCTGAGGGCTCTTGCTCCTGTACTATTGGGTGCAACTGTGCATTGTTATCTTTAAAAACTTAGTCAGGGCCAAATGCACTACTGAAAAAACAAACATCTGGAAGGAGTAGAGAGTCACAATGATGCTGACCTGTAATTGTACTTTTTGAAGATTTGGAAGCAGTATGCCCTCACAACAGTATGGCTCTCCACACCATAACAGCTACACCACCATCGAGAGAGGTAGTGCAGTTGTTAGCACACTGGGCTTGCATTTGGGAGGACGATGGTTCAAACCTGCATCAGGTTATCCTGATTTGGGTTTTCTGTGATTTCCATAAATCGCTTCAGGTAAATGCCAGGATAGTTCCTGTGAAAGGGCTTGGGCAACTTCCTTCCTCATCCTTCCCTAATCTGATGGGACTGATGACCTCACTGTTTGATCCCTTCCCCTGAATCAATCAATCAATCAGCCTCCTGCACCATCCAAGTGATCATGTTTTACAATGTTCCTGGGTGCTCTACATGTGGCCTCATTATGGGAGCATGTAATGCACACACCAACATCACTGAACATGATAATTTTGGTGGTCCAGTTTTTAGGGTGTGAGGAGGTGCAATGTTGCATGGCTGTACTGCCTTCAAATCTTTGAACATAGTAAACTCACTACTCAATATCATTGCAACACGATATTCCTTCCTGATGTTTGGTTTTCAGGAATGTATTCGGCTCTGACTTTATTTTTAATCAATTACAAATCATGACCACATTGAACAGTGCAGGTTGAGAAGCTCTTGGAACATGAGGATATTCAACGAATGAACACTGTTGTGTCTAGACAAGACAGTCTAGACACAAGGCGAGGAAACCGAAAGGGCACGCGTCAACTCACGCCGACTGGCGTGAAGTCTGGAACAGGATACTTAATGAATGCTATAAAGAAAAGTACGTAGCTGCTGAAATACTTAACTTTACTCCATCATTTGTATACAGCATTCTTGATGATACAAGTGAGACACTCTATAGAAATGGTTAATGGCGCCTTGCTAGGTCACAGCCATGGACTTAGCTGAAGGCTATTCTAACTATCTCTCGGCAAATGAGAGAAAGGCTTCGTCAGTGTAGTCGCTAGCAAAGTCGTCGTACAACTGGGGCGAGTGCTAGTCTGTCTCTCTAGACCTGCCGTGTGGTGGCGCTCGGTCTGCAATTACTGACAGTGGCGACACGCGGGTCCGACATGTACTAATGGACCGCGGCCGATTTAAAGCTACCACCTAGCAAGTACGGTGTCTGGCGGTGACACCACAAACACAACTGCCAATTCCCTCAATTAAATCCCATAGAGCAAATGGGGGAGATGCATTGCAGCATGGCCAGATGCACCAATTACCATCCAGATATTGTCAACCCCATTGGTGGAGGAATGGAATACCCTACCTCAAGAACTTCTTAGCAACCTTGTGACCAACATGGGACCATTTTACAGAGCATGCACTGCATCCATGGTGATCACACACCCTATTAAGAACTGTGTCCTGCCTTTTTTAATGTCAGGGGACCATCATATGTCACTGTGACTTCAATGTAATTATTGTCTTGGAATGACAGTATCTCAAGTAGTTATTTTTATGCATGGTTTCATTTAGCTATGTTGCTTGGCATTGACACATCATACAAAAGTTAGTTTTGTCCTTACGTTTTTCACACCAGTGTAGTATAAATGTATGGACCTGTGAATGCTTCCATGAGCCTGTTGTTGGTTACCATGGCATGAAACTAATGCATGTTGTACAATTGGTTGCATGTACAATATGATCACCATCATGAAATCCTGAAGAGTATTCAGAGCCAGATTTCTATTGCCATGTCCATGCTGTCAATAATTTGTTGTTGTTATCAAGCCACTGATGTTATCAACCTGCTATAATTGTCAACCTACTGTAGTTCTCAAGACATTGTTGTGCATTGTAAATTAGGTGCAAGAAAGATGGCAGAAATCATCCTATTGTCAGTTTTTTAAAGGGGACTGTGAGTGAATGCCAGGGAGAAGCAGTGTTATGGTTTGTCTCTCTCGCACCAACAAAATGAGGCTGTCTATTATTACTTTATTACTATATCTTTGTCGTTTACCAGCCGTGTCTGGACAGACTGCATCTACCTGCACAGAAACATTTTGTTGTGCAATCAAACGTGGTCATCATAGTATTTTTTGGTGATAATTAAGATGGGAAAAAGGCACATTACTTGGAAATTGAGTAGTTTACATCATTCACACAATTTCTATAAACAGTTTACAACCGTTCTATGAGACTTTGATTATCGAGACTCTGAGGATTTAATTGCTAATGCAGGTAGGCACCGTCTCAATGTAATCAGGCCTCTGGAGCATTTGGGGCATTTCGGCCAACTTCACACATATATCACTTACAATTTGGAAAAACAGTCAGTGTCAGTGGGGGTAAGACACCCTTGGGGATTCAGGTGTGAAAGGAGCAATATGTAAGCACAACTGTGAAACGTCCAAAAAAATTTGTATTACATTTTGTACATGAGGAAATACCATTGAGGTAAGATGAAAACAACTCTGTACAGTCTTGCAGAAAGAAACTGTGCGTGCGTGTGTGTGAAAGGCTAAAAAGATGAAAACTACACACAAGACCTCATTTTGGTGGTGGAGGGGGAGGGGAGGAAAATGCATGAGCACACACACACACACACACACACACACACACACACACACATGAGAGAGATATTGAGCAACATCATGTAATCACCTAGTTACTTTTATACAGCAAACCATTAAATTATTTCGCTTTATTCCTGTTGTGCATATGGTGGTAACCAAGTAATATATCAGCATGCCAGTGAATCACCTTCATGACTGCCAGCAGTCTCCTGATTTTACAACAAAATAATTTCTTTGGTGGGCTACATCATAACTGAATTGTATCCCTTTATTATGTTCTCTTATTACATATCTGTAGCTTCCATAAGGTAGGCTCAATCCTGAGAACACAATACTGTTTTCATACTTTGAATTTCTGGAGACACATTCTGCATTCTCATTGAAGGCCTTCTTGTACATGTTTCCAGAGACTGATCTCTGACATGCAGTGAGAGCATCAGTACGATTACTGCAGGTAGTTCCATTTACTTTGTGATTGCCAATCCACACAATTTCAGCTTTATTTTCTGAGCAATAGAATATAATGGCCTGAATAGAGTAACAACAAGCATAATATGTAAAAGTTGCATTTTGTAAGGCTTGATTGCATGATAAGATGATTTTCTGACACATTAGTCCATTCAGAATATTCACACTGACATTTTTCATGTACTGTACCAGCATTACTAATCAGTCTGTTATTTGTATGAGAAGGGATTTTACTTAGCCTATACTGCTACAAAATCTGAATAACACACTTATCTATAATTATTTTCTGGTTTGAGCAAGAAACTGAACAAACTTCAGACATTTGTGACGTGAACGTTACAGTAATTTCTAACCAAAAATTTATAACCTATGCGCTGTTTCTTACAGAACATAATGTATAAGAATCTCAAGATCAAGTCCTCTGACAATCATGTTTATAGTAAATCATGACATCAGGTTTAGGTTAGAGAAATTACAGTATTCCTTTTGCAATTAGACCTACATAATTACGACAAATAATGTCTGCATAAATTGCCACCAGTTAATGTTCCCACAGTGCAGGCATATTACAGCACATGAATTATAAGCACAACCCTACATTGCAATCTATAAAAACTTTCATTTAAGTATCGGGGTACTTTCAAAAGGACAATATTACCATAATAAACATCAAATATGGCATGAGTTCATTCTTATGGTCTAAAACAACAACTATCAGACTAATGGCATCTGGTAGAGGTTCATTGTTGCTTCTAAAGCAATGTTTAATTGGCGGGATACTCAGCCATTGTAAAACTGTGTGTCAGTTCTGACTTTTCATACAACATGTGACTTATTAATTATGTAGGAATAAAGGAGACAACTCACCAAAAGGCAAAAGTGTTGCATCATTGATACATACACAAACAGAAGGTACAGAGCTTTGCTAATTTTTGGAATGAACTTCCTGTTTCAAGATTGTGGGAAAGACAAGCACATAAAAACACACACTCACTCACATGCACATGCCAGTAGGGGGACAGGCACGTGAATGTGACTGACTGTGTGTATCTTTGTGTGTATGTTTTTTCTACAAGCTTGAAAAAGAAAGTTAATTGTGAAAGCTAGCAAAGCTGTGTACCTTTTGTTTGAGTACCTATCAACGACACAGTGCTTCTCCCTTTCAGTGAGTCATCTCGTTCATTCCTAAATAATTTGTAAATCTCAACCAGAACTTCCCGTACATTACTATGTGACCTATAATTGGCAAGCTTTCCATTTCAACTGACAAAACAACTATATATTAAATGATCTTTCCAGTGAAACCACAAGGGATCAATCAAATGAAATGGCAAAGTAGTGACGCCCACGACTGCATGGAATCTTGCAACTGCATCCGCCTTCTGACACATACAAATCTTCATCAGCTTTGATTCCATGGGGATTTTTGACTTACATATGAATCTGCTACCAAGTGGTGTCTCACTTACAACAGAAAATACTGTGACCTCAAGTATTTGAAAGCACTGTCTCTGTGTCTCCTCTGTCTACACTTGCCGCCAACACATCCTTATTCTTCCATCCACACGATGGTTGTTAGTTCTTAGTTTTTCATCTAAATGCGCAAGCAATTACAAGTCACAAGAACTTGACAACAAAAACTGAAGACAGTTACTCATTTGTAGATAACTGATTCATGTTGCACACATATACATAAAAATGTTCTGATGTTCTGAGCTGTGGATATTTTTGTAGCATATAGATTCTAGATGAAATTTACACTTGCACATCTAGATTGATACATCAAGCTATCTTTTTTTGTGTCAAAATAAGGAACAAGATCACAGGCTGCAAGAAGGCAGTGCAGAAGTACTAACCAAAGTTGTCTGTGCCCCAAGTACTGTAAAATTAATTGTTCTTTTTCTTTCCTTACATTAAATCTCGAAGTAGGTGATTGAGGTTGTAATCCATAAAAAACAGCAATCCACTTACTTCAGGTGTTTTAAAGAAGATAACATGACACAACTAAGATAAAGTTATCTGAAGCTGAATGGCACAAACTGTGGGACAGTGATTGTAAGCATACTGATCATACTTTGTGACATAAAATTAATACATTCACTGCTTAATAACTGCTGCCATCACTTAGTTACAACTGCAGGACTGAGATAGGCCTAAACCAGGAACACTCGCTAATCCAAACTTACATTCCTCAACTGTTATCTCTCATAGACTGTTCTTGTTTTTTGTATACTACAGCCAAGGCTAAATACTCTGTTATTGATCAGAGCTTTAAAACAGCAAGAGTAATACTCATCACTGAAATTCAACAACTAAGTGTACCAGTGATAGTTACTGCTACAGAATTTAGCAAGCAAACACAAAACTACATAAGTAATTCCATTGTTGCCCAGAGTGCTACTTCAAATATTTATAAATGTATTGCTGCATCAGGAGTTAACATTCATCTGCATTTGTGTGGGCGTGTCTGCATTTGAGACATTTACTGTAGCATCCACATACATGTTAACACTTTCAGCTAATATCCATATTTTTAGTTTTAGGAATTATGATCTTTTGATATTTGTTTTTATTGCATCTTGTCAGCAGTTTATAGCTTTTTGCTTTAGTTACTGAATTACATCATCATGTGAAGAATGTATCAAATCTTTGTTTAATAAAAACTATTGAAACTGACAATGAAAACTCTTTTGATCAGTTTTCAAATTAAAAAAAGAAATCATGGCCACTTCTGAATGGAAAATCTTAACCAAGCCAGAAGAAATGGTGCAAGTACATTGAGTCATGAAGTACTGAAGAACAATTTAGTGAATTAATCACAACTGTACAATTTTTTCTTAGAAGTGCCAGTCCATAATGCTTTTGTTGAGAGATTGATCTCCTTAATATAGTTGTAATGGATAAAGGAGAGAAACAGACTGACGGTTGGATCTATAAAATGGATTTCAGTGTGTAAAATCTTATTTGTGTCAACAAAAGGAACTTTTAAACAAGATTTATTCCACTGAAAAATACATAAGGGACACGGGATCTAAAGTAAATTAGGTAAGCTATAATATTTATGTTTTGTTTGTTTCATATTGAATATAGCCCTTTGACATCATAAAATTGAAATAACAGTATTTCATTTGGTAGTCCTAAAGAGTTTAGTCTGGATCTCAATAGGAATATTAGTCACTGTTGCAGCAATCCTACTTTCTTACATAAAACTGGTCACCAACTTGTAATGGTTATCTAGGCTACACTACAGATAAGAGGTTTGGCAGTCATACTTCTTACTCAAAAAATAAAAAGTTTGATTTGGTACTTCACGCCGTTCCACCCATATCCAAAGGAATGTGGTCCTGCAGGACTCTGTAATAAGTGACCCTCTCTTTTTAGTGGACATTAATGGTCTTGCAGCAGCTGTGAGGTCCTCAGTATCACCCTTCTTATATGCTGACAACTTTTGCATTTCTGTTTGTTAATCTATTATTAGTATGGCTAAACGTTGACCACAGGGAACCATACTGAAGGTACAGTCATGGCCCCTCACCCACGGCTTCCAGTTTTCAGCCATCAAGACTTGCATCATCTACTTCTGTCACCATTGTACAGTTCACCCACACCCACAGCTTTAGCTTGATGAGCATCTCCCTTAATGCAGTGGACTCTTACCGCTTTTTAGGACTGGTTTTCAATTGATGCTTCACTTGGTTTCCCCATCTTCATCAACTTAAGCTGGCTGCAACTTAACATTCTTTGTTGTCTGTGTCACACCAACTGAGCTGCGCACCGCCCTACACTGTTGCAACTGCACAAAGCAATTATACAGTCCCATCTTGACTACAGGAGCCTGGCATATGGTTCAGCATCACCCTCAGCATTGCAGATGCTGGTCCCTGTACACCATTGTGGAGTCTGATTTGTGATGGAAACTTCCTGAATGAATCCTGTGAACAGCCTATTCGTGGAAGCTAGGGTCCCTCTAATGCACATCTGGTGAGAGCACCTGCTTGCCAGTTATACCACACACATTCACAACTCCCCTAAACATCTGAATCACTATCCCTTTTTCCCTAACACAGTGATCCATCTGCCACAATGGTGGCCCAGATCGGGAGTTACAATTGCAGCCCATGTCTGATCTGTTCTCACTGAGCTTCAATCTCTCCCTCCACCGCCTCTCCTCTGGGTCCGCTTACATACATCTCCATGGTGTATACCTTGACCACAGCTTCGTCTTGACATATCACAAGTCCCAAAAGACTCAGTTCACCCTGTGGCCATCTGCCAGCTATTTCTATCTATTTTTGAGGATTCCATAGTTCAGAGGTAGTTTACAAGGATGGATCAGTGGTTGAAGGTCACATTGAGTTCACTTATGCTCATTCAGAATGTACTGACTTGAGCTCCTTTTCAGGTGGCTGTAGTGTTTTCGCTGCAAAGCTAGTAGCCATCTCTCATGCTCTTGAGCACATAAGTTCTTGCAGTGGGGAGTCCATTCTCATTTGCAGTGACTCCTTGAGCACCTTACAAGCTCTCGACCAATGCTATTCTGACCATCATTTGGTAATGACCATCCAAGAGTCCATTTACATCCTGGAACAAGGTGGACAGTCAGTGGTCTCCATATGGATCCCAGGACACATCAGAATTGCAGGAAATGAACTTGCCGATAAGCTAGCCAAAGAGGCTACTCATAAACTGAGTCTGGAGATCAGCACACTGAACTCTGATATTTCATCAGCATTATGCTGCAAAGTATTTGGGCTGTGGAATAGAGAACAGTGCTCTCTGACTTTGCTGAATAAGTTATGTATGGTAAAGGAGATGATGAATGTGTGAAGGCCTTCCAAGAGAACCTCTTGCAAGGACTCCATTGTGCTTTGACAGCTCCACATCAGCCATACTTGGCTGACTAACAGTCACCTACTATGTCATGAGGACCCACCTCAATGTTTCTATGGTTCACAGTTGACAGTGGACCACGTCTTGTTGAACTGTCCAAATGTACTGCCATGTAGCAGACTTTTACTCTCCCTGATGCGCCCCCTTCAATTTTAGGTGACACTCCCTCAACAGCTATCATAGTTTTAAGTTTTATCTACGAAGGGAGTTTTCTATTTAAGGGTTGGTGTCTCAGCCTCATCTTCCAGGCCCTCACCCTACCTGCATTTTAACTCTTCCTCGCTCACTCTGGTGTTGTCTCTTCGACTTGGTGTTCACGTTTTCACCATCTGTGTTTCTCTTGCTTTGCGTTTAGGTTGGGGATTTCAGTGTGTTGCAGAGTGGCTGTCTCATCTTTTTTTTACTCTTGTGATCAGTCAGCCAAGTTTGCCTGCTATATTGCTTTAACACCTTCTACCACTTTTTTCCTTTAGTTAACATTTTCCATTTTGGCTTGATACTTTCCTCTTCTACTTCGGTGTGGTTACATGCATAGTTTTAAGCGTTTTGTTCTTTCCCCAGATTTCAGGTGGTAGGATTCATTTGGGTACGGTTTTAATCTGATATCTGTGTGACTAAGGACAAAGGGACTGATGACTTTGCACTTTATCCCTTTAAACTACAGACCAATCAAGCAACCTATACTGTTCAAAGGTTGCCCTTTTAGTACACACGAAATTTGAATCCTAAACTGTTCGATTGGTAATGGCTGTATACCCTTAGGTAGAGCATTAAATAATGTTAGGACCACCATAGGGAAGCTGTTCTGTATCTTAGTTAATCGACATCTTAGCCTGGCTGTACTGTTTTTATAGCAAGTGCTGTATTGATGAACTCTCTTTCTGTAGGTCTCATGATTTGTCTTTGTGTGAACAATGCAGCTGAAAATATATTGACTGAAAACAGTCAAAACTCCTACTCTGGAAAGTATTGGTTTGTGATGGACAGTTTTTTTCCTTGAGGTAATGATTCTCATTCCTTTCTTTTGTAATAAAAACATATTCTCGCAGCCTGCAGAATGGCCTCACAGTAACAGCCCGTAGCTGATGTGAATGTGGAACATTGCATAGTATACTGTTAATAGGTACTGATGTGGTATAACTCTTTTTATTTTCCTCAAGAGGTACAGGACTCATGAGAGTTTTGAACATACACGTTTAATGTGTTGTTGCCAGGTTAACTTGGTATCAATGAAAACACCCTGAAGCTTAACAGCCATTGTGTCACCCAGTGCTCCAGTATTACTTAGGCTGCATATCATCATCTGTGTTTAGACTTCATTAATTTTTGTCTTGTTCATAAAGAACCAGGTCTTCATCTCACTGAATAGGACTTCCACTTATTAAACAGCATGAAGTACATTTTCCTCTTTTGAGAACAAAGTGGTGTCATCTGCAAAGTCCAAGGTGTATTCATTGGAGCCTATGTCATTAAAGAAAATTGATAACAACAGGAGTCCTACTACAGATCCCTGTGGGACACCATGTTTTAACTTCTTTTCACCTGATTCTGCTCCTTGCACTAATACAATCTACCGTCTATTATTTAGGTAGGACTGGAGAGTTTGTAGAAAAGCTCCCTCAATGCTGTATGATTTTAGCTTGCTGAGCAGGGCCTTACGTGGGATAGAATCAAATGTCTTACTAAGGTCTCAGAGTACCAGTGCTATAGACTCCCTGTCTTCAAAACCCTGACTTCTATTTGTACCTAAGTCAAGTATTGTTGTTGTAGTTGATTTGTCCTTCTAAACACCATGCTGTGTATCACAAAGGGGTTACTTCCTTCAAAATAACTTAATAGCTGATCTTTATTTATGGACTCCATGACCTTAGCTAGCAATGGTATTACAGATTTAGGCCTGAAGCTTGACACGTCATGTGTATTACCTTTTTTGTTAACTGGTACTGTGCATGATACTTTCAGGAAGTCGGGAAATTCCCCAGCATGGAGGTATTTATTTATTACTACTGACAGTGGTTGAACAGTTTTGTAGACTACAGTTTTTAATAGTACAGCACATGTCGTAAATATCAGGGCTCCCTGAACGTAGGCTTTTACCAATTTTATTATGTATTTTGGATAAACTCTCTTCCACATTACCATGTTACATTTATTTCAATATTTCACAGCAATTGCAGGATCTGTTCTGAAGTCAGGAATTTCACCTACTGTCCTTTCTAATATGTTTTTAAAACATTCATTAAATTCATTTGGATTGCCAGAATTTGAGCAAGAGGTGGGCTTTTGCCTATAGTAATTAATTGAATCCCATGCTGTCTTGCAAGGATTGTGAGCTTCTCCAATAAATCTGGAACTGCTTTGCTTCTTTGCTTTCTCTACTTCTTTTCTGTACATCCTTTTGACCTGCAGATAATTGCAGTATAGTCTATCCTTGATGTCAATGTCCTTAGTGGTTTTGACTTTAGCATTTAGTAGTGTTACAATGCATTTTATTTTAGCTAATCTAGATGTATACCAGCTCTTTACTTTGACAGTTTTCTATGTGTATTTTGTTTTGGAAACTGGATAGCTCTTGGGTTTTAGGGGAAAATTTTCATCAAATTTAGCTTTAAGACTCTGGAACATGGAACTGAATGTACCATTAGGTGCCACTTCTTCACAGATTTCATGCCGGTCTATAGAAGACACTGCAGTTTTGAAATCGTCATTTCTTTGTATTATCCTACTTCTGAAGACATAATTTGAAGGCCAGGTGGGAATTTGTTGAGTACTTGCTGAGTTTGTGCGTAGCGTCATGATTACTCCACTGTGATCTGCAAGTGTAGGGTCAACCAAACTTAGTCCCAGCTATTTATGTTTGTAACAACTGTATCAGGGCAGTCGTCTCCTCTTGTTGGAAGATAACTTGCCACAGATGGCGCATACCTACTTACTACATTCATAAAAGCTCTCTCTTTGTGACTACATTCCCCAATATGGACGCTACGATGGTATGAATACTCATTCGTTTCTCACTGGTGCACAATATTTACATTGCCACAGACTTCACATTCAAAGATTTAATGGATTCAATATTACAATATTAACAAACATGAAGTATTAAATCTCAAGAAGGATTATGGCTTTGTGGGCATAAAAGGAGGCAACACACGAAGTTTAATGGCTTGTCAAACTGGCGCTAATTGAGGCTTTTGCAACTTAAAGCCGTTTCATGACAAATATTTCTTGTTTTTTTTCCAACGATATACTGACTCACAAATGTTTTGTAAATGTCACAAGTTAATTTCCAGTCGATTCACATCAAACGTTTTCATTGGTTGATGGTAACGTCATTCTCATTGGTTGACTGCACTATCTTTGGGTCAACTCAAGTTACCAAGCTGGGTTAACTAGGGTCGAGGAGATTTCAAGCCAACCTGAGTTAGACTATTATTAACTAGAGTTGTGTTCATGCAGTGCTCTGTGGCCGCCGTTATCGATGATGGTTCCATGTGAGGTTGCAGTTTATCATTGTCGCCGCCGACTGAACCCAAGCTGAAGCAAACTGAACCTGAGTTGAACCGAATTCACTCTATGCCTACAGAACAAGATGTCAATCACTATGATATTTGAAAGCACAGCAGCTAAAAACGACTGAGGGAAAAGATGATGAAGTGGTAACCTTTCACAATTCATGCTCCAGCCGTGGTGTTTGGCAGTCTTAAGATTGTCCGACCATCGTCGAAATCCCCAGACGTGTCATGAGTGAATTTTCGAACTGCAGCCTATAGCCCAACAACCATTTATCCACATGATGAGGCATTTTGCTTCCTTAAGATAGTCTAATCATTGTCTAAATGTTACAGCAAATTCAAAGTAGCTTATGAGTGTCTTCAAATTTCAGCCTGTACAGTGGTACTCATTAACCCTAGCAATACCAACGCATTTTCCATAACGCACTTTGCCAAGGGGTGGGAGCGGGGCTGTCCTTTACAACTACCTTAAAAAAAATTGAAAAACAAAAACAAAATTCGTTGTTGACTTATATTAACAACATACTATTTAAAGATGTAGCTATGTGTAAGTAAGGTCCAGAACATGGAACTATCATTTAGAACACTCTTAGCGTTATCTACACATTTTCAGTAACTAACAAGCTAGGGGTACTTTATAACCAGCATAAAAAATTTAAAAACTGCAGATTTCGTTACTTGCCATTGACTTTTAATCATGACATATTTCTTAAAGAGAGACTATGTGTAAGTAAGGTCTTGAACACCAAAATTTTATAGGAAGGGACATCACTCTTGGAAACAGACATCAGAACTGAGACTTAAATTTTCGGGTTAAAGTGCATTAGCCATTCATATTTGTGGCGAGTTACCTGGCTACAGACTACTATGAACTGCCCTCAAGAAAAATGTGCCTAATATGTTAGAAGGTTTATATAATACTGAGTACATAGCCTGTAAGAAAAAAATGCAATAGTGGAACATACTGCTTTTGTAACAGATATTTGGATGTTAGGCAATAAAAAAAAAATTGTTTCAGTTTCGTCATCGATTTCATATAACTGTAATCAAACAGGTACGCAAACCATGCAGAGGCTAACGAGAGAAATGAACGCTAGAAGAATTAAGACCAATTAACACTGGCCGTCACGGCACCATCACATCACGGCGCTGTCACGCCAAGGTGTTTTCACAGTGTATGTCATGTCACGGCAAGTCATGTCAATTAAAGTCACATGATATCAGCTCACGTGGCTCAGCGCAACCTGTTTTTCACGGAAATTGCGATCTTCGCAAGGTGATTTTCAACTGTTTTTGGCACGAAGTGCACATATACAACAAGGTAGTTAACCCTGGAGTGGGCGCGTGTGGTACACCTGTCACCCAGCGGTTTTACATTGTGGCGCGTGTGGTACACCTGTCACCCAGCGATTTTACATTGTGATATTTCCGTTACGCTTCAAGTTGCAGCGTTCCCACGCTCAGAACCTTTCAAATGGGTGCATTATTGAAGATCTGTTTACAGTGAACGTCAGTTGGACAGCAAAACAGAGAGCAGCAGGACGTTGAAGTCAGTTGGGGTACAACTGTCCACCACCCGCCTATCTACGTAACAATTTCTTAAGGTACCGATAGGTGTTTTCCTTTTTCAAACATTTTTAATACTAAATTCGTTGTAAGTACAATATTTAAGATATTTATTAATCTGAATAAAATAACTATGTTAACTAAAGTGATTACTTATGCAGTCTCCAACATGTACTATAATTTACAGAAACTGATATTCATAAATACGTTTTTATTTTAATGATGTCAGACCCAAATAAAAGGAGAGTGGATGTGTCTTCCAACCCTGAAGTGTGGATGAAGTGGCTCAAAGAAGATGCAGAGAATGATTAAAATGACGTATTTTATTCTGAAGAATCTGATTCAAATGAAGATGATCAACCAATGGAAAGCGATTATGACACTGAAACTGAACACTCTGCAGATGAATGCGATAATAAGAACAATGAGTGAGTCTAGTACTTCCTGTTGCCTTGGGTATGACAGTAAAACAAATTGGTCCAAGTCTTTTCCTAAAGGAAACCTGAGAACGAGGTCAGAGAATATAATAATTCATCTGCCTGGCCCCTGGATGCAAGCATCAGCAATACTTTCTGAAGGTAAGTTATTAGATCTTTTCTTCAACAGTAGTTTTTACAAAGTTATAGTTAATTGCACAAATATTTATGTAAGAAATTTGAAAATTAAATTTCAGAAACATGGAGATGCTAGAATCACTGATGAGACTGAAATAAGAGCAGTTTTTGGCATACTCTACCTAATAGGAACCCTAAGAAATTGTAGAAGAACCCTAGCATGCACTGGGGTAACTCTAGAGGAAATGGCTTAGAATCCTGTTACCTAACTATGAGTGAAAAAAGATTTAAATTTCTTGTGAGACGTTTACATTTTGATGACATAGGGGACAGAAGCCTTCGAAAAGAAATTGATAAATTAGCTCCAATTAGAGATATTTTTGAGACTGTTGTTCATAATTTTTCATAACACTTTGTTCCAAGTGAATATTTGACTGATGACAAACAATTACTTTCTTTTCGAGGAAAACACTAATTCAGACAGCATTAAGACATTTGATAGATGCTAAAACTGCCTATATGTTCAACTTAGAAACTTGTGCTGGCACTCAGCCAGAGGGTCATCTCAAGCACAGTAATTCTCCTACAGATGTAGTAATGAGATTAGTGGAACCTGTCAGTGGGACTCACCATAACACTACTGGTGACAACTGGTTCAGCAGTATAGCACTACCTAAGAAGCTATCAGAAGACAAGGGACTCTCAGATGTTGGAACACTCTGGGAAAACAAGAAGGAAATCCTTGAGGAGTTTTACCTAATAAGCAAAGACCACAATATTCTTCTTTGTTTGGCTTCCAGGAGAATGGTACGCTAGTTTCATACTGCCCTATAGTTAATCAAGCTGTTCTCTTGATATCTACACTACATCATGATACCATTGATAAAGATACAAAAGATTCACTGAAACCAGACATTGTAGCTTTTTACAATATGACAAAGATTGGAGTTGATTTACTTGATCGACTAATTCAAAAAAATGATGTGTTGTGTAACACTTGTAGGTGATCTATGATTATTTTCTATAATTTAATTAGTGTTTCTACCATGAACGCACTGTGCATATACTGAGTAAATTCTAGAACACCTAAATCATTGAAAAGAACGGAGTTTCTGTTGAGGATTGCCTGGGAAATGATGCAACCGCAAATTGAGTACAGATCTGCTGTCCCTCAAATTCCCATTGAATTACGGCGGCGTGCATGAGCCAAACTGGGCATAAATTCAACAGTTATACCACAAGACAATGCCAGAGAAGGTTCCAAAGGACTCCGTTACGAGTATGGACGACAGAAAGACAACTCAACTAGAAAATGGTGTCATAAATGTAAAAGGTGGATGTGTTTGCCTCATTTACATGCCATATGTGTTAACTGTCTCTGAAAAGAATTATTGAAATATTTTTTTTTTAATTTGTGGTTTATTTCCATCCCTATACATATAAAAACATAGAAAAAGCAACTAAAGAACATTTGATAATCATTTCAATGAGTAATTAAGAAACAAAAATGGGGGACAGGAGTCCCCCACGTGCCTAATCCCATAACAATACAGCACGAGCCTACTGCAGGGTTGTAAAGCGCCATATTTTTGGACTCTAGCATCTTTGTACTACCTTTTGTTCTAGGCTCTCGGCACGCAAATTTTGTACTGCCATGTTGTTCTTGCTTACTTCAGTGCCAAATAAATGTATAAACGACATCTAAAGTGTGTTATTACTGCCCAACAATACGTGATAACCACAAGTCCACATTTATACGAAAATGACATTTATTGGACTTAAATGGCTTGCAGCTTGCAGGGATATTGTGTGTATTAGAGAAGGAAGACAGAAGTGCAAAACAACACAAAAAAGAGTGTGGCTATGAAAGTTTCATTCAGTGGTACAAAAAGGTTGGTTGATTTAGGGGAGCAGACCAAACAGCGAGGTCATTGGTCCCATACAGGAAGGAAATTTCACACAGTATACAAGAAGTCTGAGGAAGAGAAATCTTCATTTTATATTTTACAAAGTCAAAGCATCATTATTTTCATTTGTTACATCAAATTGCACCCATAATCACTAAAAAGAAGAGTGTGTTATGAGGTGCCATCACATTCTATGAAAAATTGGCTTGTTTAAGACTAAGTTCAGATGCTAGTCTAGTGAAAATTTTTGTACACTAGCCATATCTCCATCAATATCTTCCCCTTCAAGATTTATAGGTTTTCTTTAAGTTTTGTATTTGGTTTTTAACAGTTCAAGTGTCTTACTTGTACTGGGATTAGCAGTGAAACCATACAAATATTGATCACTGATGCTTGAGAAACTGTCTCATACAAAACCCAGAAAGATAATGATTAGCTAGTGAAACCACACAATTATTGACCACTGATACTTGAAAAACTGTTTCATACAAAACCCAGAGAGATATTTAGCGACAAATAAAGCTGTAACAAACACATATTTAAACGAACAAATGGCAGTGTCTGAAGGTCTGAGCCCATTTCTTTGCGAAATGGTACAAATGACTGACAACATACAAATAAATTCGACTTACTAATCAATCTGATTTTACCAACAACATATTTTTCATTTCGAGTTGCAGTCATACTGCAATGCATTTCATTGTAAAATGTTAAATACCATATTGGTATGTATAAACATCCACTTTATAAATGTAATGGAGGGCAGGTAATTTAGTTCGCTCATGTCTTACAATTTTACAATTGATACTGCTCCCTCCCTGCTTCAATTAACCATTCATAATTTATTATAAGTTTTAATAAAAGAAATAACAAAATGAAACATTTTATGGCAAATAATGAACAAAAACAACAGATATCAACCACGAAAACCACAATGAAATGAAATATGGACATCTGCTCATGGCCATGTATCGAGAGAAAATGAGCTTTGGGTCACATGATCAACAACAGATGAATGATGTCAGTTGTCAAAACTTCCTTCCTGAGAAACCTTGATGTTGCTATATGTGAATTGAAGGGAGGCGATGGCCATTGTTGATGCTGCCATTTGAAATGCATTGTGGAATGTTTTGAGGGGACAGGACATGATGTGACATGACGGCCAGTGCAAATTAGCCTTTAGTCTACCAACTCAGTTTGGTTACTATGTTTTAAGAGAAGTTACAACTTGAGCAGATGTGAAATATTCAAACGACTTAGAACATTGATTTAACTTTTCCGCACTGACACGGTGTGAACAAGCATAGGGTCAACTCAGTTTATGAAACTGGGTAACGTGGGTTGGGATTATTACTTGTAACTTGATTCTAACACATTGCATGGCGGGTGGCACTGAGTAAAGGCCAGAATCGTCAGTGGCGGAACCAACAGCTAAAACAACATATTCAGCGGTAACTATTGCCCGTCCTACACGCAACAGAAAACAAACACAGCGTTTTTTATGGTGAGTAACACGAGAGATGAGGATTCAAAGTTGCGTGAAGCATCTCTCTCGTGTGTTCAATATGAGTTTTCCACACCCCAAGCAATACTATCAACTAATGTACTGAAAAAAGCCATTCCTAGCAAACATCACGCAAATGCAGAGGTGAGAAAAAATCAAACTTTGTCTTTATTCCACCAAAATATATGTAGCCTCAAGAATAAAATAGACCAGTTGCTAATAAATTTAAAAGACGAGTGTGAAAGTGAGCCTGATATACTGTGTTTCTCAGAACATCACGTTAAGAATGGGATCCACATGATACAGATTGAGAACTTTAGTTTAGCTACTCATTACTGTAGATCTGTTATGGAAAAAGGTGGTGTTGCAATATTTATAAAAAATAATATAGTGTATAAATCCCTAGATTTAAGCAAATACTGTTATGAACAACATTTTGAGGTGTGTGGCAGTGAGTTAACAGCAGATAGTGCAACTGTTATTGTTCTGGCTGTTTACAGGGCACCTGCTGGAGATCTAAATGTATTTCTAAGACAAACTGAATCCCTTCTGGTCCACCTATGTAGGAAAACTAAATCTATCATTGTTATGGGTGACTTCAATGTGGACCTTTTAACAGAAAATAGAAACAAGACAGATTTTGAACATTTAATGTACTG
This sequence comes from Schistocerca cancellata, assembly GCF_023864275.1. Taxonomy (NCBI): domain Eukaryota; kingdom Metazoa; phylum Arthropoda; class Insecta; order Orthoptera; family Acrididae; genus Schistocerca; species Schistocerca cancellata. Next base: position 174,578,811 of record NC_064631.1, read on the forward strand.
TTACAATTTAGTGCCACTTGTGAACACTCCAACTAGAGTAACTGCCAGCTCTAGCACTTTAATAGATAATGTATTTGTAGATAAGGATATTTGCAATAATTTAACCATGAAAAATATTATAAATGGTCTCTCTGATCATGAAGGGCAATTCCTCACTCTAAACCAAATGAATGTACAAAGAAAAGAAAATTTCATTTGGAAAACATTTAGGATTATAAACAGACACACCACTGAAACCTTTAATCAGCAATTACGGCTTGTGGACTGGTCTCCTGTATATGCTACAGTTGATGTTAATTCAAAATTTAATATATTTATCAATGAAGTTACAAGCCTTTTTGAAGAAGCATTTCCTAAAAAATCAGTGAGAGAAAACCTGTGCAAATCTGGAAACAAGCCTTGGATTACTAAAGGCATCAAAATCTCTTGTAAAACAAGAAGAGAACTATATGCTGCAGCCAGGAGTTCAAATGATAACAGTAGGATTACACACTATAAAATCTACAGTAAAGTTCTGAATAAGACAATTCAGGCAGCAAAGAACATGTGCTTGAAGGCAGAAATTGACAACTCGAGCAATAAAGTAAAAACTATCTGGAAATTTGTAAAGAAGGAAACCGGGAAAAATGCAGTTTGTAGTGAAAATATCCAAATCAAAAGTGAGGGTAATCTTGTTAGCGATCCAAAAACAGTTGCAGACACATTCAACTACAATTTTTTAATAGTAACAGAAAAAATAGGTTTACAAGGGTCCATGAAGCAAGCCATCAATCTTTTGAAAGCTAGAGTACCTGGTTTAGTGCAACACATGAAGGTAAAAACAGTCACTGTTCAAGAAATTGAAAGTGTTATTAAATCCCTGAAAAGTAAAAACTCTGCTGGAATTGACAACATTTCTAACAAATTATTAAAATACTGCTCCAGCCATGTAAGTAAAGTCCTTTGCCACATTTTTGATGCATCACTTAAGCAAGGAATAGTTCCTGAGAGGCTTAAGTATGCAGTTGTAAAACCGCTGTATAAGAAGGGGGATAAGATGGATACTGCTAACTATAGGCCAATATCACTACTGACAAGCTTTTCAAAAGTTTTAGAGAAACTAATGCATGCCAGGATAGTTAAGCATCTCAGTGAACACAATAGCTTCAGCAAAAGTCAATTTGGATTTCAGAAAGGTTTGTCAACAGAAGATGCAATATTTGCATTTACTGGCAAACTCTTGGAATCTATCAACAAAAAACTGAAAGTGATTGGCATATTTTGTGACCTAACAAAAGCATTTGACTGTGTAAATCACCAAATTCTTTTACAAAAAGCTGCACATCTCGGTATAAGTGGTGCAGCAGGGAAATGGCTCGACTCATATCTGTCAAACAGAAAACAAAAAGTTGTAGTAGATAGTCAAGATGGTGTCCCTATATCTTCAGAATGGGGTACCATCTCATGTGGAGTGCCGCAGGGCTCAGTTCTGGGCCCCCTACTTTTTATTATATTTATAAATGATCTTCCTCTCTCTACGGAATATTGTAGATTCACCATTTTCGCGGATGACACTACACTACTTATTGATAATTCGGAAGATAAGCTTGAGGTAACGGCAAATAAGATTTTAAATGAAACGGTGAACTGGTTCAACATTAATGGTCTTATTTTAAATTACTGTAAAACAAACTACATTCAGTTCCACAAAACATCCAAAGATGAGGAAATATTTGTAAAGGTAGGTGAGCAGACAATAAACAGGGTAGATTCCTCAAAATACCCAGGCTTGCATATTGATAGCAAACTGAATTGGTCCAGCCACATCGTGGATCTGTGCAAAAGACTAAGTTCAGCAACATATGCATTGCGCATTGTTTCTTCTTATAGAAATATGGAAACCATGAAGTCAGCATATTATGGTTACTTTCATGCAATTATGGCATTTGGAATTATATTTTGGGGAAATCAGCCACTGGCAAAAAAAGTACTGTGTGCACAAAAAAGAGCCATAAGGATCATGTGTGGAGTCAATCCTAGAGCCACATGCAGGAATCTTTTTAAGAAGCTTGAAATACTTACATCCACTGCGCAATATATATTCTCATTGATGTGCTTCATAAGGAAAGAAAAATCCATCTTTAAGCTGAATAGTGCATATCACAGTCACAATACTAGAAGGAAACATGATATCCACTATGAACAGCCAAATCTAAGTATGGTGCAGAAAGGAGTCCATTTCAGTGGCTGTAAGATTTTTAATGCCCTCCCTTCAAGAATTAAGTGCTTGATAGATGATGATCTCCTGTTCAAAAAAACCTTAAGGCAGTTCCTATTGCAAGGATCATTTTATACATTAGAAGAGTTCCTGAACTACAGTGTTTAACATCTCTTGTATTGTAAAATGCAAATGTATGCCCAAATTTGTAATACCGAATATTTTTATTGTGAACATATATTTTGCAATATTTATTTCTTTGTAACACTTATTATTTTGTAATCTTTATCTCTGTCTAAAATGTATTTTTGTAGTGGGACCTAAGTTACTGTTCACTGTTTTTTGTTTTGTAATCTCTATCTATATCTAAAATGTATTTTTTTGTAGTGGGACCTAAGTTACTGTTTACTGTTTTTGTTTTGTTTTATGTATTACCATAAATTCTGGCCAAAAGCTTGTAAAATTGACACGTTCCATATCCTGTGATACTGTCACAACATGGATCACCGGAACAAGAGATAAATAAAAAAAATAAAAAAAAATATAATAAAAAAAAAATAAATAATCTCCACTGGCCATTACGTCGCATCCAGTCCCATCCCATCAGAAAGTTCTGCAGTGCATTTCAAATGGTCGCATCCACATTGGCTGTCCCGTATCATTATGTCACATCACGGTACTGTCAAACTTTTTCTGGAGAAAAGTTTTCATGGCTAATGTCATCCATCCATTGCTGGTCACAAGACTCACAATCTCATTTCGTTCCGATACAAGGCTTTCGTGGTTGCTATCAGTGTTAGTTATCTGCTATTTGTTTAGTTAAGGTTTATAATAAATGACGACAGGTTCATTGAAGCAGTGAGACAGCAGTCTTAATTTTACGACATGGGCCTAAATTACTTGCCCTCCACTACATTTTAGAAAGTGGATTTTTATAGATTCTGGTGCAATAAGTAATATTTAACAGTGGAATGGATTGCAACATGGGTGCAACTTGAAGTGAAAAAAGTACTGTCGGTAGAATCAGATTAATTAGTAGGTGGAATTTATTTGTGTGTTGTCAGGCCTTTGTAGTGTCACATAAAGAAATGCACTGGAACCTACAGATAATGTTACCGAGCGAGGTGGCGCAGTGGCTAGCACACTGGACTCTCATTCGGGAGGACGACGGTTCAATCCCGTGTCTGGCCATCCTGATTTAGGTTTTCCGTGATTTCCCTAAATCATTCCAGGCAAATGCCAGGATGATTCCTTTCCAAGGGCACGGCCGACTTCCTTCCCGAATCCGATGAGACCGATGACCTCGCTGTCTGGTCTCCTTCCCCAAACAACCCAACCCTACGGATACTGTCAGTTCTTTGATTAAATATGTGTTTGTGGTAAGCATATTTATTGTTAAGTAGCTCTCCGAATTTCGTATGCAACAGTTTTTCAAGAATCAGTGGTCAATATTTATGTGGTTTCGTTAGCTTATCCCAGAACAAATAAGGCACTTGAACTACTAAAAGCCATACAAAACATGTAAAGAAAACATATGTATTTTGAAGAGGAAGGAATTGAGGGGGATATGACTGTTACACAAAAAATTACACTGGACTAGCAACTACAGTTAACCTTAAAACAAACAAAATTTTCACAGGATGTGATGGCCACTCACAACACTGTGTTCCGTTTAGCAATTGTGGGTAAAGTTTGATGTAACAAATGAAAAAAAATTGGTGCTTCGACTTTCCAAAATATAAAATGCTGATTCCACTTCCTCGTGTTCTTTGTGTAATGTGTGAAATTCCACTTCTGTACCATGTAATGACATTTCTTCAGACCCAAGCATATTCTCCGGGTTATTTAGCACTTCTGCCTTCCTTCTCCAATATACACGGTAACCCTACAAGATGCAGACCATTTGAGCCCAATAAAGGACAATTTCGTACAGCTAAAGCGTTGAGTGCACTTCGCGCGTACTAAAAACAGCTGAAAATCATGTAGGGAAGATCGCAATACTAGCGAAAAGAACAGCGTAGGACAGCAATGTGAGTTGAGATCACGTAACTTGAATTTACTTGACGTGCTGTGACGTGAAGGATAGGCTAATGTGAATACACCCTGACGTGGTGGTGCCGTGACGGACTGCGTGAATTGGCTTTAACGGTTTGTTTCTCTCTAGTTCGGAGCTCACCGGCGCTTCCGCACAAACTGAACCCGTGTCTGTCGTAGTCAAATGTCTAAATCTTCAATAACGCAGGTGAAGTGAATATTTTCACAAGTCTTCAAAATTTCAAGCCGAAAGACCAGAAATTGCGCCATTTGTAGTAACCATCCAGCTCGTGAATATAATCATCGATTGGGAAACACCGAATCTTGGTTTGGTCAACTGAAATAAATCGCAATCTGCTCAGACGCGAAAGAGAGAATAACACTGGATATTTCAGTTTTTTTTTTCGTTCCTACTCGATTTAAGTCAGTTTGAACTCGGTTTGAAGTAAACCCGAGTTGGCCCATCTCTAGATTGTACTCTCGAGACTTATATTTGGAATGGAATGCATTTTAGGTCGAGAGAACAAGCGCAAGTGGCCTGCAGCCTGGCGGGCATGGCCACGTGACAGCAATTTCCGGTTCGAAACGTCAGTGTAGCAGATGTTTTACTGGCGCGATACAATCCGAATGGTAGTGGTATGCCTGTGCGTTGATGTAAAATCTCTGGCATACCTACTTTCGTTTTCATATATCTCTGTTGCAGTAGAATTTGTTTTGTTCAAATTCAAATTCAAATTGTGTTGGGGAACAATGAGGTGAAGTTTTCGTGTAGAAGTTGAGTGGTGGTCGGAAATATGCTGCAACTACGTTTTAGTGTTTTTGGTAAGTTTGACGTTATTTCATAATTGTGTGTGTGTTCTTACGTTAACGTAAACGTTAATAAAAAGTATGTGGTTTGTTTGACGCAGATGCGTTTTAGTTTTTCTGGAAAATTTGGTGTTATTTCTTTTTGCCAACTCTTAAATTTTAACTTGGTTGAGCTGTCTTCGCTCCTTTGCACGATGTGAGATACCTTTATATTCAAATCAGTTCGTAAAGTGATCTTACTATTAGATCTGTGGAAGGTGCAATTGTACGCCTAGTTGCTGAAGTCTGTATCGGATAAAAGCAGAGTATCAAGACGTGATCGGGTCAACAGAAGCGTCCGATCTTACCCGTCGGCTTTGACCCGTGACGTAAGCGTGTTGTGGTGTGTGACGTCATTACGGCGCGGAGTTTGATTTGCGATTGTGGCGTGTTTGTAGATGTCTTGTTTTTGTTTGTCGTGCTCTCTGGTGGTGTGTTCATGGTTTTCGTTTGTTTCGTGTGGTGGGGTCAGTTTTCTGTTGCTCAGGTGTTGGATTTGAAGCGGAATTTCTATTAGTGAGTTAATGGTTAATTTAATGCTGTTTTGTGTATTGGGTATAGGTTGGAAACATCCGATCTCACGCGTCGGCTTTGACCCGTGACGTAAGGGACCTACACATTGATCTGTAGCGTAGCCCTGAATACGAGGTTAGGTTGGGAGTTTTTTTTTGGAATGCGGCCGCGGCAGCGGCCGCCTATGATTCGAAAATATTGATTTGACACTAATGAACATGTATACGTAATATGAAGCAATTTGATGAACATATTGATCTGTAGCGTAGCCCACTTGAGGTTAGGTTGGGAGTTTTGTTTTGGAATGCGGCCGCGGCAGCGGCCGCCTATGATTCGAAAATATTGATTTGACACTAATGAAGCCTGTGGGGGGATGGGGGGCACTGCAGACTCCCCCCACCGCATAACGACACATGATGATCAAATTTTGAAAAAAAATGAAAAATTTTTTCCGTACCTGCTAAACTGCATAAGTGCCGATGTATGTAGGTGTAAGGGAAGCTTTCGTTTCTTAGTTTTCTATTGGGGGATGTGATCGGTAGGTTCTGTTGAGCTATATAGGTTAAGGGAAGTGTCCGATTATGGATAGGAATGTGTTTTTTGGTATTTGGTCAGTTTTGTGATGTTGATTTATTTCGTTGTTTTGCGTGGTTTTGAATGGCGGTCGGTGGCTACATTTCTGTATATTTAGTTTCTCCGCACCCAAAAACCCCTAATTTCCCACGCTTGTCCCGTTACAGTCATTAGGCTTTTTGTGAAACTTGTGTATTTCAGTGTTTACAATACGTATGCGATGTTTTTATATCCGCCATATTGGAATTGTTTATAGTCGTTTCCGCGGTATTTGTGACGTCATGGGTCAAAGCCGACGGGTGAGATCGGACGCTTCTGTATTTCCGACGTGATCATATGCCTCTACTTTACAATCAGTAAGGTGTAGCTGTTGTCACAACCGATGAGGATATTACCAGACAAATATTTGTTAATATAGGAGTAAAATTGTATTAAACGAAACGGATAAATCAGTCCCTGGATTAACATATTTTGCTACATGAGTTTCAGATGAAGAATTACAGAATTGTGTAGTTTCTGGTAATGTCTGAAAGAGTAAATTGTTTGGAAAGAATTGGAATTGCTAAGTGTTACCCATAAAATTCACCAGAAGGTGTTTTGTGTTGTAGGAACTGGCTATTACTGAGGTAATTTTCAGAGTCCATCGTTAGCAATAACTCGGTTAAGTAAATTATTTGGACTGCACAAACATTTTTTTCAGTGAATTCATGACTTGACCCGACATGTTTACCTGTTCCATAGTGTTATATGTACGTGGGAGAGGGCGTATTGGAACAAATTGTAGATATTTTTTCTTGCGTTGTAATTAACATGATTCGCTGTAGTGTATGAAACAATTTGTAAATTTTGTTGCAGTTGCTACTTATCAGAAGAGCAAATTTTACCGTTCACTTGAAGCATATTATTTTGAGCAGGATGTAGGGTGTATTTCAACATTTATCAGTAACAACGCATTTAATTTTTAGATTGTCTAACTATAATTTGGGAAATACGGAAGGGTCCAATCCCGCCCGTCTACTTTGACCCATGACGTCACAAATATGGCGCAAACGACCATAAACCACGATTCCAATATGGCGCATATAAAGTCGGTACTTACACGTTGTTGTTGTTGGTTGTTGTTGTCGTCTTCAGTCCTGAGACTGGTTTGATGCAGCTCTCCATGCTACTCTATCCTGTGCAAACTTCATCTCCCAGTACTTACTGCACCCTACATCCATCTGAATCTGCTTAGTGTATTCATCTCTTGGTCTCCCTCTACGATTTTTACCCTCCACGCTGCCCTCCAATGCTAAATTTGTGATCCCCTTATTCCTCAGAACATGTCCTCCCAAACGGTCCCTTCTTTTAGTCAAGTTGTGCCACAAACTCCTCTTCTCCCCAAGTCTGTTAAATACCTCCTCATTAGTTATGTCATCTACCTATCTGATCTTCAGCATTCTTCTGTAGCACCACATTTGGAAAGCTTCTATTCTTTTCTTGTCCAAACTATAAATCGTCCATGTTTCACTTCCATACACGGCTACACTCCATACAAATAATTCCAGAAACGACTTCCTGACACTTAAATCTATACTCAATGTTAACAAATTTCTCTTCTTCAGAAACGCTTTCCTTGCCATTGCCAGTCTACATTTTATATCCTCTATACTTCGACCATCATCAGTTATTTTGCTCCCCAAATAGTAAATCCCCTTTACTACTGTAAGTGTCTCATTTCCTCGTCTAATTCCCTCAGCATCACCCGACTTAATTAGACAACATCCCATTATCCTCGTCTTGTTTATGTTGTTCATATTATACCCTCCTTTCAAGTCCCTGTCCATTCCGTTCAACTGCTCTTCCAAGTCCTTTGCTGTCTCTGACAGAATTACAATGTCATCGGCGAACCTCAAAAGTGTTTATTTCTTCTCCATGGATTTTAATATCTACTCCTAATTTTTCTTCTGTTTCCTTTACTGCCTGCTCAATATACAGACTGAATAACATCAGGGAGAGGCTACAACCCTGTTTCACTCCTTTCCCAACCACGGCTTCGCTTTCGTGCCCCTTAACTATTATAACTGCAAACTGGTTTCTGTACAAGTTGTAAATAGCCTTTCGCTCCCTGTATTTTACCCCTGCCACCTTCAGAATTTGAAAGATAGTATTCCAGTCAACATTGTCAAAAGCTTTCTCTAAGTCTACAAATGCTAGAAACGTAGGTTTGTCTTTCCTTAATCTTTCTTCTAAGATAAGTCGTAAGGTCAGTATTGCCTCACGTGTTCCAACATTTCTGCGGAATCCAAACTGATCTTCCCCGAGGTTGGCTTCTACCAGTTTTTCCATTCGTCTGTAAAGAATTCGCGTTAGTATTTTGCAGCTGTGACTTATTAAACTCATAGTTTGATAATTTTCATGTCTGTCAACACCTGCTTTCTTTGGGGTTGGAATTATTATATTCTTTTTGAAGTCTGAGGGTATTTCACCTGTCTCATACAGCTTGCTCACCAGATGGTAGAGTTTTGTCAAGATTGGCTCTCCCAAGGTCGTCAGTAGTTCTAATGGAATGTTATCTATTCCTGGGGCCTTGTTTCGACTCAGGTCTTTCAGTGCTCTTCCAAAATCTTCACGCAGTATCATCTCTCCCATTTCATCTTCATTGACGTCCTCTTTCATTTCCATAATATTGTCCTCAAGTACCTCGCTCTTGTATAGACCCTCTATATACTCCTTCAACCTTTCTGCTTTCCCTTCTTTGCTTAGAACTGGGTTTCCATCTGAGCTCTTGATATTCGTACAAGTGGCTCCCTTTTCTCCAAACGCCTCTTTAATTTTCTGTAGGCAGTATCTATCTTACCCCTAGTGAGATAAGCCTCTACATCCTTACATTTGTCCTCTAGCCATCCCTGCTTAGCCATTTTGCACTTCCTGTCGATCTCATTTTTGAGATGTTTGTATTCCTTTTTGCCTGCTTCATTTACTGCATTTTTATATTTTCTCTTTTCATCAATTAAATTCAATATTTCTTCTGTTACCCAAGGATTTCTACTAGCCCTCGTCTTTTTACGTACTTGATCCTCTGCTGCCTTCAATACTTCATCCCTCAGAGGTACCCATTCATCTTCTATGTATTTCTTTCCCCCATTCCTGTCAATTGTTCCCTTATGCTCTGCCTGAAACTCAGCACTGGTTTAGTCAGTTTATCCAGATCCCGTCTCCTCAATTTTTCACCTTTTTGCAGTTTCTTCAGTTTTAATCTGCAGTTCCTAACCAACAGATTGTGGTCAGAGTCCACATCTGCCCCTGGAAATGTCTTACAATTTAAAACCTGGTTTCTAAATCTCTGTCTTACCATTATGTAATCTGATGCCTTCTAGTATCTCCAGGATTCTTCCATATATACAACCTTCTTTTATGATTCTTGAACCAAGTGTTGACTTTACATCATACGTACACATGAGGACGAAAATACATCAAAAAACAAACACACACACTTTCCACAAAAAGTGTAATGACACTAACGAGACAAGTGTGGGAAATGGGGTGTTTTTAGGTGGGGACAAACAAAATATAAAGACACCCACCCACCCATACAAAACCACACTAAACGATGAAAAAAATATCACAAAACTCCCCAAATACCACTAAACACAACATAATCCGGAATCAAACACTTCCCTTGACCTATATAGCTCAACAGCAGCTCCTGATCCCATAAATTAGGATCAAACACTTCCCTTGGCCTTTATAGCTCAAAAACATCTCCAGATACCAATATCAACACACACAGCCCCACATTGTGATCGAACACTTCCCTTGACCTGCGCACTGTTAATTTTGTCCGTCATATCCATTCCTGAACAAAAACAACAACCGATTAATTTTGTATTTTTTGTTACCTACTGCCTTTGCAAAAGGTAGCCTCCATTTGTGCTTTCTGACAGTGCTTTTCTTTTTCTGCTGTTGGCCTAAGACAATAGCTCAAAACAACTTCATTTTATATAGTTATCATTTGAATGTACAGCTCACTTCAGTATGCAAAGAACCAATAGTAACAGCCAGGTTGTAAATCTAGTCTTCTGTGAAATAAGCTGAATGAATAGATCCTTCATTACAATAAAAAAAAATCTGACGTCGTTTTATTAAAAACTGTTGCTGTTATCAGCTCGTAAGACTTGACTTGGCCAATTCGAGCTATTTTAATTATGTTGTATGCATGAGCCCAGCTATTTTGCATATATTTGTAGATGTAAACTGTCATATTTGTTTGGAAGTCAGTTCATAGTTGATAATTTTAACTATTAATAATGTAACCATTAAGGTTTTTTCATCTGCAATGAAGACTTGTTGCTTTGTGTGCTTTGCTTTGGATGGTAACAATTTGCTGCCTGATTATCATCATGGTCATTCTACATAAAGTGGAACAGGGGTTCCCATTCAAACATTACTGAATCTTATGAAATTTGATTAGTGTTCCACAGCATCTTAGATGGATTTGTAGCCTACAAAGTTTAGATAAATATCTCATTTGGTTCAGTTTCTACTGCTTCTTCCGGATAGGGGCCCCAAGTTTGAACCTCCTATGCACATGCTCAAGTGACAGCTTTAGGGAACTTTTATGAAAGGTCCACTTGACTTAAAAGCCCTTGCTTTTGTCTCCTTAAATAACTTTTTGTGGTGAATAAGAATATATTACCGAACATGCCTCCAAATACAGCTGTACCTCTTAAAAATGGCAGAAAATCCATTGTGTGGCTTGGAGAGCCCATTTTTAAGCAGCTGTAGATCATAATTTTATGAATGGATTCAGCCAAGAATTTATAATGTGACATTCAGCCATATTGTATTCTTGTGCTTTTTAGACAATGGCATATGTCCTTTACTACTAAAATATATGCAGATGCAAAATTGATGAAGGCGTTTTGGGTCCAAATGATTGGTATTTTTGAGAACTGTACCTAAAGTGTATCTTCTTTAATCATTTTTTTCTTCCGTATTTAGAAAAAGTGTTTGATAAACTTCAGAATCTAGGGACGGTTTAATTTTAGACCACAGTCTGCTTGACGAGTGCCGGCTGAATGCCTGTAATTAAGTGCATTTTATAATTGTTCTTACCCATAGTGTACTACCTGAAGATTTCTCCCGTTAGATTTAAATGTTATTTGTTTCCTAACTTATGTGTTATGAATCACATTAACTGTTTCTTGTTTCCTCATTAGATTCTTTATAATACATCTTCGATACGTGGATCAGAAACAGTTTAAATTGTCCAGTCCTTTCCTGTAACATATACTTTATTTAAAAATCATGGGAAATAAATGTTTTGTAGATTGTGTCATCAGTGGTGAGCAGCAATATTAGTAGCAACGAGAGTGATTTACTACGTAGATATATCTAGTCTGAATCAAGCTGCTGTTGAATTACTGAAATTAATAAGTACCTGTGAACAGTGCCATATTCACAGTTAGTATTTTGGTAGGGATGGGGTGGGGTGGTCCTGTGCCTTTCATTTTAGAATAGCTCAAATTGAATATTAATTTTATTGGTCCATCAGTACTAATTTAATGTCCAAAATTATAAAGTGTGTCATTGGTATACCTTTGTTTAATTAGAACACTAATGACACTGAATAGGTTCAAGAGGACTGTTACATAAGAGTTGTAGGCTTTGCCCAGTGATGTAGTGTTAATGCTTGCTGTCAAGTCACCTTATGGTGCATAGATTCTTAGTTTTATTAATTGGCAAAGCCAATGAATTTGAAGAGGGAGGGGAGGGGGGGAGACTGGTCCTGGTGACACATTGATCTGTAACTGAGCCAGGGGCATAGGTTGGGTCTGAAGGTAACATTTTGGTTGAGAGTTGTGCCTTGGCCTGTTAGAAACAATGGCCAGTAACCTCACGTTATAGTCAATGAATTGTTTATGACTTTTGTCACATGTTTCCCTCCATCACTGATCAAAGCCAGTGACTTGGATATTCTTATATAAATGTTTGAATAATTTTTATTCTTATATAAATGTTTGAATAATTTTAATAAAACATAATTCAGTTGTGAAGAGAATTTGCTACAATGATTCCATTAATTTCCTACTTTTGTAGGCTAGTCCCGTGTTAATTTACTTGGAAGTATATAAAATCAGCTTTAGTCCAGTACTTTAATACATATAAATAGAGCAAATGATTCACTATAAATTTATAAAGTACAAAAGGAAGACTGTGGTCTCTTTGTTTTGCCATACCACTTGACACGATTTGGACATAAATCCTTTCTTCTCAATGAATTTTCATCATGGCGAGCCTATTCAGGCATGCCTCACTAGTTGTATTCCTTCGGCATGTGTAGATTCTCTTAAGGATAGAGAAACTGTACTTATTTGTTGCTGTTGTCAGTGATGGAGCTGCCAAGAGCTGTAGAAACTGAAACACATTAGGGTAGATCTTAGTCACAGATAGACAAAGCTTCCATTATGTTTTGAGCAACTGCTCCAGTTGACTCAGGTGCTGGTGAATGAGTTTCAACTCAGCCATTAGTATTAAACTGGCAACTAATGGTTGTGAAGCATTAACTGACTGGAATTTCGTAGCTCCACCAATGATACCTATGCCTTCAGTTTTTTATGATAGAAGACAATTAAAGCTGTTTCAAAGTTCGCAGTTCGTCATGATCTGACCCTGCAGTGAACGTCTGAAGACACCCCTAAAGGTTATGAACACACACTTTGTGGTAACTCTCAACATAACCACTGTTCCCTTGATTTTCACAATGTGCTTGCTTGGCAGAAGTATGTGGTTGCTTGATTTAAACTCCATTGACCGAAGCTAATTTTGTTAGCTTCTAAGAAAAGCTGGTTGAAAGTATTAGCAACATTTTCTCTCATTGCCAGCAGCTCCCTTTGGATATACCTAACAACTTTGATTAACTCTGCAAAATCTTGGCGCTGAAGTTGATGACAGATGAACACGCACAGCATACAGTTCAAAAAGAATAACCAAGCAGATGACAAAATCTCAACTGGTGATGGGTGCTGACAGAAGCTTGGCATAATGGGATGTGGTCTTGCTGTCAAATTCTTGAATCTTTCCCAGAGCTGAAACTGCACAACTATATATTTTCTTCAAGTCTCGTGCACTGTGAAGACGCTCAGTCGATCTAGTGAGTGTGATAGGCCTACTTTCCAAACTCCTGACTTGAACATGATTCAAGGGCATCATTTAATATTTGCCTGTGCTTTGGTGGCCCAAAGAAATTATGTACCATTTTCATTGTTCCAAGTGAATTTCTGGTAAATGTAATGTTGCATTTGTCGGTGACTACCATATCAAATTGTGAGGTACACATTGAGAGTATACAGCTAAACGGAAGTACTACACTCCTGGAAATTGAAATAAGAACACCGTGAATTCATTGTCCCAGGAAGGGGAAACTTTATTGACACATTCCTGGGATCAGATACATCACATGATCACACTGACAGAACCACAGGCACATAGACACAGGCAACAGAGCATGCACAATGTCGGCACTAGTACAGTGTATATCCACCTTTCGCAGCAATGCAGGCTGCTATTCTCCCATGGAGACGATCGTAGAGATGCTGGATGTAGTCCTGTGGAACGGCTTGCCATGCCATTTCCACCTGGCGCCTCAGTTGGACCAGCGTTCGTGCTGGACGTGCAGACCGCGTGAGACGACGCTTCATCCAGTCCCAAACATGCTCAATGGGGGACAGATCCGGAGATCTTGCTGGCCAGGGTAGTTGACTTACACCTTCTAGAGCACGTTGGGTGGCACGGGATACATGCGGACGTGCATTGTCCTGTTGGAACAGCAAGTTCCCTTGCCGGTCTAGGAATGGTAGAACGATGGGTTCGATGACGGTTTGGATGTACCGTGCACTATTCAGTGTCCCCTCGATGATCACCAGTGGTGTACGGCCAGTGTAGGAGATCGCTCCCCACACCATGATGCCGGGTGTTGGCCCTGTGTGCCTCGGTCGTATGCAGTCCTGATTGTGGCGCTCACCTGCACGGCGCCAAACACGCATACGACCATCATTGGCACCAAGGCAGAAGCGACTCTCATCGCTGAAGACGACACGTCTCCATTCGTCCCTCCATTCACGCCTGTCGCGACACCACTGGAGGCGGGCTGCACGATGTTGGGGCGTGAGCGGAAGACGGCCTAACGGTGTGCGGGACCGTAGCCCAGCTTCATGGAGACGGTTGCGAATGGTCCTCGCCGATACCCCAGGAGCAACAGTGTCCCTAATTTGCTGGGAAGTGACGGTGCGGTCCCCTACGGCACTGCGTAGGATCCTACGGTCTTGGCGTGCATCCGTGCGTCGCTGTGGTCTGGTCCCAGGTCGACGGGCACGTGCACCTTCCGCCGACCACTGGCGACAACATCGATGTACTGTGGAGACCTCACGCCCCACGTGTTGATCAATTCGGCGGTACGTCCACCCGGCCTCCCGCATGCCCACTATACGCCCTCGCTCAAAGTCCGTCAACTGCACATACGGTTCACGTCCACACTGTCGTGGCATGCTACCAGTGTTAAAGACTGCGATGGAGCTCCGTATGCCACGGCAAACTGGCTGACACTGACGGCGGCGGTGCACAAATGCTGCGCAGCTAGCGCCATTCGACGGCCAACACCGCGGTTCCTGGTGTGTCCGCTGTGCCATGCGTGTGATCATTGCTTGTACAGCCCTCTCGCAGTGTCCGGAGCAAGTATGGTGGGTCTGACACACCGGTGTCAATGTGTTCTTTTTTCCATTTCCAGGAGTGTATTTGTATGAACGCAAGTGCCCCACGGGCTTTCCCCAACAAGGATATAGCACCGTTACAGACATGTCCTCGTAAAGATAATGCACAAAGATCCAGCTAATCCTTTGCCAGTCACATCAAACACTGGAGCAAATTGCAGGAAATCTTCACGAATATTGAGATCCGGGGAAATGTAGTGGGCTGAGAGAGTTGCTCCACTCCAGCAGTGTCAGAAGTTTCATCCGCAAGAACTCTGAAACCTTTGCCATCATTAACTGATTATTGATGCACGTGATGGTCTGACTTTGGATAAGAGCCCTGATGTATTTGTCACATTTACCAGTCCCTTCCAAACTCACTCGTAGGTTTAGCAATCTTTCATGTGATATGTTAGAATAGCATGAAAGCTACCTTTCCATGTTATTTTGTTTGCCAACTTTAATAGGCCTGAAGTACCAGCGTCCCCGTAATGCAATCTCGTAGCATCTAGAGCGCCCCCCCTCTCCCCGTGCTGGTCTGGACGTGGAGGTAAGAGTAGGCCAGAAGTATTCCTGCCTGTCGTAAGAGGCGACTAAAAGGAGTTACACACGTTTTGGCCTTTATGTGATGGTCCTCCTCAAGGGTTTGCCCTCCATTCTTCAAAATTTTCCCAAAGAGCGAGCCAGTTGGGGAAGGGCGCCTTACATGGTGCATCGTGCATTGATATCTGTAACTCATTTTCTTGTCATTGTATTTCGGTCCCGCTATTTCTCCATCTCTTGGGCGAGGACACTTTCCTGGGTGCGTTTTCCACCATGCACTATGCAGTGTCGCTTTCTGTGTCGATGAGGACCATGGGCTTCTTTGTACCTGATATCCAGCATGGTACCCAGTCCGTTGTCCCCCCTGCGGGTTCGGGGGTTAGAATAGGCCCGCGGTATTCCTGCCTGTCGTAAGAGGCGACTAAAAGGAGTCTCACATGTTTCGGCCTTATGTTTTGGTCCCCTCTCGGGTTTGACCTCCATCTTTCTAAATTATTCCGAAGAGCGAGCCAATTGGGGAAGGGCGCCTTACGTGGTGCACTGTATCCGTCGTGCATTGAGACCTTTAGCCGGCTTTTTCGTCGTTGCAATGGTGTCCCGCTCGTTTTCCATCTCTTGGGCGAGGATACGTCCCTGGGTGCGATTCCCACGCTGCACTCTGCAGTGTTTCTTTTAACTGCGGCGACGACCTTGGACAGTTTTGCACCTAAGATCCAGCACGGTAGCCAGTCCGTTGTGGTGGGGCCGCCATGTACCCTCTTGGTTGTAGCCCCCTGACAACACAGGGATCGCTCTACTGATGCCTGCGCCGTTAACTCCCCACGTATGCCAAGGAGTAGATGCCCGTCTCCCTGGGGCATCAGGACTCCCAGCAATGGACATCCTGCCAGGTGGCTATTGCCGCGGCTGGGTGGCGCCCGTGGGGAGGGCGCTTGGTCGGAGTAGGTGGCATCAGGGCGGATGACCCGCAATGAAGCGTGGTACATCATCTCTCGCTGGCGGCCAGCCGCCAGCAGTCTCTAAGCGTTCTCGGGCTCAATTTAATGCTGAAAAGTACAATCCGAAAACGTTCCCCTCTCTGGCCACGCCGTGGGAGGAGCGTAAGTCTCAGGATGGAGGTAATAGTTATTCGCCCCGATTCTTAGTTTGTACGAGAGCTGATGGGGAGTCTTTTCTCTCCACAAAGCCTCAGTTCTTCGTTGAGCATTTAGAGGACAAGTTTGGGGAGGTGGAGGGCTTGTCAAAAATGCGCTCTGGATCGGTCCTGATCCAAACGGCATCCTCTGCCCAGTCACGACGGTTGCTTGCTTGTGACAAGTTGGGGGATGTTGCTGTTACGATCACGCCGCATAAGAGTTTAAATATGGTTCAGGGAGTTATTTACCATAAGGACCTTCTTTTGCAGTCTGATGACGAGCTGCGCGCCAACTTAGAGCGCAGGGGTGTACATTTCGTCCGGCGCATTCATCGGGGTCCAAAGGAAAATCAGATAGCTACCGGTGCCTTCATCTTGGCCTTCGAGGGTGATACGTTACCGGAAAAGGTCAAGGTGATGGTCTACCGATGTGACGTCAGGCCCTATATTCCTCCCCCGATGCGGTGCTTCAAGTGCTGGAAGTTCGGCCATATGTCTTCCCGCTGCACTTCCAGCCTCACATGTCGAGATTGCGGACGCCCGTCTCATCCCGATACTCCATGTGCCCCGCCTCCCATCTGTGTCAACTGCGGGGAGCACCATTCACCTTGCTCGCCTGACTGCAAAGTCTTTCAGAAAGAGCGCAAAATTATGGAATATAAGACCCTGGACCGGCTGACCTATACTGAGGCCAAAAGGAAATATGACAGACTCCATCCTGTGAGAATGACATCTTCTTATGCAGCTGCTACGACAACTGTGCTAGCCCCATCAGTTTCGAGACTTCCAGCCAGCTCGATAAGCAGTAAGACTCCTCCTGCCCCCTTGCCTGTGGGGGGGGGCTCTACCCAACCGGTTGCTCCTGCACCACCTACCTCAGGAGCAACCTCCTCCCACCCGTCGGGGACGTCCGTCCCCGCTTCTCAGCCGGAGAAGCGTCTAACTTCTTCGGCTACTCTCGCCCATAAGAGTTCCCTTGGGACCCTCCCTTCCCAGGGTTCCACCAGCGGGAAGGATGACGGCCGCCAGTGGCATAAGTCCTCACCAGCGGCCGGGCGTAGGGCTTCACGATCCTCCTCTGTCCCGGAAACTGAATCGGTGAAGCCTTCCCAGCCGGTGCAACCCAAGGTTCAGCGAGAGAAGTCCAAGAGAAAGACCTCTAAGGCCAAAGAACTTGCGGTGGCGCCAACCCCACCGCACCTTTCGCGCTCTGCGTCTGAGGATGCAGTCGAGATTCTAGTGTTCGCTGAGGACCTTGATCTCGCTGGTCCCTCAGACGCCATGGATGCCTCTCGTACGGGTACTGAATCGGTGGCAGTGAGTGAACAAGCGGCGTAAATTGCCTTCCCAGTCCTTTCACGCCTTTCTCAGCCATGGACAATATCATCCTCCAGTGGAACTGCGGCAGTTTTTTCCACCATCTAGCTGAGCTTCAACAACTTATCAGCCTTCACCCTTTCTTCTGCATTGCTCTTCAGGAAACTTGGTTTCCAGCAATGCGAACCCCCACCCTCTGTGGCTATCGGGGTTATTATAAGAACCGGGCAGCATATGAAAGGGTGTCGGGTAGCGTCTGCCTCTATGTCCTTCACACTCAGCACAGCGAGTCTGTCCCTCTCCACACACCTTTAGAGGCTGTCGCTGTTCGGGTGTGGACGCCACAGGCTGTTACCGTCTGCAGTCTTTACCTTCCACCGGATGGTGATGTCTCGCAGCATGTCCTGGCTGCGCTGATAGCCCAATTGCCGCCACCTTTCTTGCTATTGGGCGACTTCAACGCCCATAACCCTCTGTGGGGTGGGTCAGTGGCAACAGGTCGAGGCGCCATCGTTGAGCATTTATTGTCGCAGCTCGATGTCTCGATTTTAAATGATGGTGCCTTCACACACTTCAGTGTGGCGCATGGCACATACTCCGCCATTGACCTTTCAATATGTAGCCCTAGCCTCTTACCGTCTGTCCAGTGGAGTGTGCATGACGACCTGTGTGGTAGTGACCACTTCCCGATCTTTCTGTCACTACCACAGCGTCACTCTTCTGGGCGCCCTAGCAGATGGGCTATGAATAAGGCTGACTGGGACTCGTTCTCCTCCACTGCCGCTCTTGAGTCTCTCTCTAATGACGACATTGATGCGGTGGTTCAATCGGTCACCACCGGCATCGTTACTGCCGCCGAATCTGCCATTCCCCGTTCTTCTGGGTCCCCTTGGCGGAAGGCTGTGCCTTGGTGGTCGCCTGAGATCGCTGAAGCGATTAAAGATCACCGGCGGGCGCTCCAGCGTCACAAGCGACATCCCTCCTT
The DNA here is from genome assembly GCF_023864275.1 of Schistocerca cancellata. NCBI lineage: Eukaryota > Metazoa > Arthropoda > Insecta > Orthoptera > Acrididae > Schistocerca > Schistocerca cancellata. The sequence continues at coordinate 174,597,683 of NC_064631.1, forward strand.
AGACCACCTTATCGCCTTCAAACGGCTGCGTGCGCGGGCCCGCCTCCTTATCCGCCAAGGCAAGAAGGAGTGCTGGGAGCGGTATGTGTCCACCATTGGCCTCCATGTCACTCCTTCGCAGGTCTGGGCCAAGATTCGACGCGTCTACGGCTATCGGACCCCTGCCAGCGTCCCTGCACTCTCACTGAATGGAGCAGTTTGTACTGACTCCGACGTCATTGCCAATCGCTTAGCAGAGCATTTTGCTATGAGTTCCACTTCTGCGAATTACCCCCAGGCCTTCCGCTCCATTAAAGAGCGGATGGAATGTCGGAGCCTTTCGTTTCGCACCCACCACCCAGAATCTTACAATGCTCCATTCAGTGAGTGGGAATTTCGCAGTGCCCTAGCTGCTTGCCCTGATACCGCTCCTGGACCAGATGGCATCCACTGTCAGATGCTGAAACACCTTTCAGTGGACTGCCAGCGGCGCCTTCTCGATCTTTACAACCGTCTTTGGGTCGGGGGGTGTTTCCGTCGCAATGGCAGGAAGGCGTTGTCATCCCTGTTTTGAAACCCGGAAAGACCCCTCTGGAGGTGGACAGCTACCGCCCCATTAGCCTCACCAACGTTCTTTGTAAGCTTCTCGAACGGATGGTGAGCCGGCGCTTAAATTGGGTACTGGAATCTCGGGGCCTTCTGGCTCCGTCTCCGGGTGGGTTCCGGAAAGGCCGCTCCGCCGCCGACAATCTGGTGAGCCTGGAGTCGGCCATCCGTACTGCCTTTGCCCGCCGTCAGCACCTGGTCGCTGTCTTTTTCGACATGCAGAAGGTGTACGATACGACATGGCGTCATCACATCCTTTCTACGCTTCATGGATGGGGTCTTCGGGGCCCTCTGCCGATCTTTATCCGCAATTTCCTGTCGTATCGTACCTTCCGCGTGCAAGTCGCAGCCTCCTATAGTTCCACCCACGTCCAGGAGAACAGTGTGCCACAGGGTTCTGTTTTAAGTGTCTGCCTGTTTGTAATAGCCATTAACGGGCTCATTGCGGCCGTGGGAAATTCTGTCTCTGCTTCCCTGTATGCTGACGACTTCTGCCTTTATTGCAGCTCTACTGGCATTGCAGCTGTTGAACGTCAGCTACAGGGCGCTATCCGTAAGGCGCAGTCTTGGGCTGTAGCGCATGGGTTTCAGTTTTCGGCAGCCAAGACCCGCGTTATGCATTTCTGCCAGTGCCGAACAGTCCATCCTGAGCCGCGGCTTTATCTTGCCGACGAACTCCTTGCTGTGGTGGAGACCCACAGGTTTTTGGGGGTGGTTTTCGATGCCCGGTTGACTTGGCTGCCTCATATCCAGCAGCTTAAACAGACGTGTTGGCGGCATCTAAACGCTCTGAGATGCTTGAGCCACACCCGCTGGGGCGCCGACCGCTCTACCCTGTTGCGGCTCTACCAGGCGTTAATCCAGTCCCGTCTGGATTATGGGAGCCTGGCTTATGGCTCAGCATCCCCATCTGCGTTACGGGTGCTAGACCCAATTCTCCACAGCGGGATACGCCTTGCCACTGGTGCTTTCCGCACCAGCCCTGTGGACAGCGTACTAGTGGAGGCAGGTGTACCTCCACTGCGGTTCCGGCGCCAACGTTTGCTGGCAGCTTATGCTGCCCATGTTCTAAGCTTGCCCGGGCATCCAAATTATCGTGTCCTGTTCCCGCAGTCAGTCGTCCATCTGCCAGACCGTCGGCCCCGGTCGGGTTGTCCGATTGCCGTACGCGTCAAGGAGCTTCTCTGCGGGATTGGGTTTTTCCCTGTTCCACCTCCTTTCCGGGCGCCTGTGCGTACACCCCCGTGGTGTGTTCCTCGCCCTTGCCTTCGGCTCGAGTTGGCACAGGGCTCGAAGGACTCGGTCCCTCCAGAGGCCTTCCGCCGCCGCTTTTATTCCATCCTGGCCACGTATCAGGGCTCTGGAATTGTTTACACCGACGGTTCGATGGTTGCTGGTCGTGTCGGGTATGCGCTAACTCTAGGGGACCATTCCGAACAACGGTCCTTGGCGGCTGGCTGCAGCGTTTACACTGCTGAGCTAGTCGCCATCTTTCGAGCCCTAGAGTATATCCGCTCCTGCTCAGGTGAGTCCTTCGTTATCTGTAGCGATTCCCTGAGCGGTTTACGAGCTCTCGACCAGTGTTTTCCTCGTTCTCGTCTGGTGATGGCTATCCATGAGTCCCTGCATACTCTTGCGCGTTGCGGCCGCTCTGTGGTCTTCGTGTGGACCCCCGGTCATGTCGGTATCCCGGGCAATGAACATGTTGACCGCCTGGCGAAAGAGGCCACGAGTAAACCATCTCTGGATGTTGGCCTCCCAGAGGCTGATTTGCGGGCAGTCCTCCGCCGAAAAGTTTTTGCGCTTTGGGACGCTGAATGGCGCGATCAGATTACACCCAATAAATTCCGTGCCATTAAGGAGACGACGACTGTGTGGCGGTCCTCCATGCGAGCCAACCGCAGGGACTCAGTCGTCCTTTGTCGGCTCCGCATTGGCCACTCCCGGCTAACACACAGTTATTTACTGCGCCGGGAGGACCCTCCTGTATGTCGCTGCGGGGCGGCTTTGACGGTGGCCCACATTCTGTTGGCCTGCCCCCTTTTAGCTGTGGTCAGGCAGACATTTGCGCTGCCTGATACGCTCCCTGCTGTTTTATCTGATGACCCTGTTATGGCTGCCTTAGTTTTACGTTTTATTATGGCAGGGAGTTTTTATTCTTTCATCTGAGTGTTTGTTTTATTTTATTTTTTGTGTTGATTCTGGCCTTTGGCCTATGATTTTAAACTGATCTTTTAATGTGTTTCTAAGTGGTTGGCTTTTCCTTTTTTATTTCTATGGTCGGCCAACCACTGTCACACTCTGTGTGGTTTTAGTTCGTTTTGTCTTGTCCTTGTCTCCGTTTCTCTTGTTCTGTATCGTCTGTGATCTATTCTGTTCCTCGTTTTTATTCTCTGTGGGTGTTCTTTGTATTTGGAAAAAGGGACCGATGACCGTAGCAGTCTGGTCCCTTTCATCCCCCAAACCAACCAACCAGTCCGTTGTGGTAGGGCCGCCATGTACCCTGTTGGTTGTTGCCCCCTGAGCACACAGGGATCGCTTGGCTGATGCTTGCGCCGTTAGCTGCTAACGTATGCCAAGATGTAGATGCCCAACCCCCCTGGGGCATCGGGACTCCCGGCAATGGCAATCCTCCCAGGGTGGCCTTTACTGTGTCAGGGTGGCACCCATGGGGAGGGCCCCTGGTCAGAGTGGGTGGCATCAGGGTGGATGGCATGCAATTAAGCACAGTCCATCATCTCTTGCCAGGAGTCTCTAAGTGTTTGCAAGCTCAAATCAACATACAGAAGTACAACCCCAAATAGTTTCCCTCCCTGGTCGCACCATGGGAGGGACGTCAGGCTAAGGATGGCGGTGGATCTTATTTGCCCTGGTACCTTGTATGTTTGAGAGCTGATGGGGAATCTTTCATGACAATGAAGCATCAGTTTTTTGTTGAGCATTGAGAGTACAAGTTTGGGGAGGTGGAGGGCTTGTCCAAAGTTATATCTGGGTCAGTCTTGATGAAAACAGCATCTTCTGCCCAGTCATGGATGTTACTCACTTGGGACAAGCTGGGGGATGTTTCTGTAACCCTCACGCCCCATAAGAGCTTAAATATGATACAGGGTATCATATTTCACAGGGACCTTCTTTTGAAGTCTGACGATGAGCTGTGTGCCAATTCAGAGCAGCGAGGAGTATATTTCATCTGGTGTGTCCACTGGGGTCCGAGGAATAATCAGGTTGCCACCACTGCCTTCAACTTGGCCTTCGAGGGTGATACATTGCCCGAGAAGGTCAAGGTGATGGTCTACCCCTGTGATGTAAAGCCCTATATCCCTCCCCCGATACGGTGCTGGAAGTTCGGCCTTATGTCTTCTTGCTGTACTTCCAGCGTCACATGTCGATATTGCGGATGCCCATCACATCCCAGTACTCCAATGTGCCTCACCCCACATCTGTGTCAGCTGCGGAGAGCACCATTTCCCTTGCTCACCAGACTGCAGGATTCTCCAGAAAGAAAGGAAAATCAGGGAGTAAAATACCCTGGACCGACTGACCTACACTGAGGCTAAGAGAAAATTTGAACGCTTGCATCCTGTACATATTACATCATCTTATGCCGCCGCCACAACAGTTCTGGCATCATCAGCTCCGCCAACCCCAGTCATCTCTGAGCCGGAAGACTACACCTGCCCCCTTGATAGTGGGGGGGGGGGGCACTTCCCTCCCTGTTGATCCCGCACCCCCTACTTTGGGAACACCCCACCCACCTGACCATCGGGGAAGTCTGTCCCCACTTCTGCGCCAGAGAAGCATAAGTCTTCTTCAGCTTTTCTCGCTAGGAAGGGGGCCCTTGTTTCACTCCCTTCCCAGGTTTCTGTTAGTGGGAAAGATTACACCAGTCAGTGGCTGAAGAGCTCAAAAGCAGCTGGATGTAGGACTTCACACTCATCCTCAGTCCTGGAGACTGAGCCAGTGAAGTCCTGCCGGCCAGGGAAACCCAAGGAGCAGCGAGTGAAATCCAAAAAGAAGTCTGAGGATGGGGTGGAGATTCTGGCATCCGCTGAGGACCTAGATCTCGCCAGACCCTCAGACACAATGGATATAGACTGCTCAGGCGATAAGTCGGTGGCAGCAGGTGAATCTGATACTTAAACTGCCTCATTAAATGTTCCATGCCTTCCCAGTCTTACGATGTCATCCTCCAGTGGAATTGCGGACGTTTTTTCAACTGCCTGACTAAGGGTACTGTTAAGCTTTACATCTGCTATCTGCATTGCCCTCCAGGAAACCTGGTTCCCGGCAATGCAGACCCCTGCCCTCCATGGCTATAGGTATAGGGGATATTACGAGAACCTTAGCAAATATAAGTGTGGCAGGTGGAGTTTGCGTTTACGTCCTAAACTCAGTCTGTAGTGACACTGTGCTCCTTCAAACCCCTCTTGAAGCTGTGGCTGTCAGAATATGGACGGTGCAGGAAGTAACTGTCTGCCATGTATATCTTCCTCCAGATGGTGCAGTACCCCTGAATGTGTTAGCTGTACTGATCAATCAACTCCCTAAACCTTTCCTGCTTTTGGGAGATTTTAACACCCATAACCCCTTGTATGGTGGCACTGTGCTTACTGGCTGATACAGGGATGCCGAAACTTTACTGTCTCAGTTCGACCACTGCCTCTTAAATACTGGGGACGCTGCACATTTCAGTGTTGCTCATTGTAGTTACTCGGCCATTGATTTATCAGTTTGCAGCCCAGGGCTTCTCCCATCTATCCACTGGGGAGAACATTATGACCTGTGTGGTAGTGACCACTTCATCTTTCTGTCACTGCCCCAGTGTCAGGCCCACAGATGCCTGCCCAGATGGGCTTTAAACAGGGCAGACTGGGAAACTTTCACCTCTGCTGTTACCATTGAATCTTCCCCCTACAGTAACATCAATGTGATGGTTGAGCAGGTGACAACAACAATTGTTTCTGTGGCAGAAACCGTGGTCCCACGCTCTTTAGGGTGCCCCCAACGTAAGGCAGTCCCTTCGTGTTGGCCGGACATCACTGAAGCAATTGAGGACCGCCAGCGAGCTCTACAGCGGCATAAGCGGCACCCTTCCCTGGAACACCTTGTAGCCTTTAGATGGCTTCGTGCCCGTATTTGCCAACTAATTAAACAATAGAAGAAGGAGTGTTGGGGGAGATACGTCTCGAGCATTGGGTGCCATACATCACCTTCACAAGTTTGGGCAAAGGTCAAACGTCTTTTTGGGTACCAGACACCAACAAGTGTTCCAGGTGCTACCATAAATGGCGTGTTATCTACCGATGCAAACGCGATTGCCGAGCGCTTTGCTTGAGTCTCTGCGTCAGAGAATCAACCCCCAGCCTTTCGCACTCTCAAAAGGCGGCTGGAAGGGAAAGTTCTCTCATTCACTACATGCCACAGTGAATCCTGTAACGCCCATTTACAGAGTGGGAGTTCCTCAGTGCCCTTGCACGTTGCCCCGACACAGCTCCTGGGCCTGATCTGATCCACAGCCAGATGAGTAAACATCTATCATCTGACTACAAGCAACATCTCCTCGTCATCTTCAACTAGATCTGGTGCAATGGCGTCTTTCCATCGCAATCATTCTGGTGCTCAAACCCCGTAAAAATCCGCTTTGTGGATAGCTATCAGCCCATCAGCCTCACCAATGTTGTTTGTAAGCTGCTGGAATGAATGGTGTGTCGGCGGTTGGGTTGGGTCCTGGAGTCACGTGTCCTACTGGCTCCATGTCGGGGCGGCTTCTGTCAGGGTTGCTCTGCCACTGATAATCTTGTGTCCCTCGAGTCTGCCATCTGAACAGCCTTTTCCAAAGGCCAACACCTGGTTGCCATTTTTTGACTTACGTAAAGCGTATGACACAACCTGGTGACATCATATCCTTGGCACATTGTATGAGTGGGGTCTCTGGGGTCCGCTCCCAATTTTTATCCAAAACTTCCTGTCACTCCGTACTTCCCATGTCCAAGTTGGTGCCTCCCATAGTTCCATCCATATCCAGGAGAATGGAGTCTCACAGGGCTCTGAATTGAGTGTCTCTCTATTTTTACTGGCCATTAACAGTCTAGCAGCAGTTGTTGGGCCTTCTGTCTCACCTCTGTATGCATACGATTTCTGCATTTCGTACTGCTGCTCCAGTACTGGTGTTCCTGAGCGTTGCCTACAGGGGGCCATCCACAAGGCGCACTCATGGGCTCTGGCCCACAGCTTCCAGTTTTCAGCCGAAAAGTCGTGTGTCATGCACTTCTGTCGGCGTCGTACAGTTCATCCGGAACCAGCAATTTACCTGAATGACGATCCATTCAATGTAGTGGAGACATATCGATTCTTAGGTCTGATTTGACTTGGCTTCCTCATCTTCGTCAGCTTAAACGGAAGTGTTGGCAGCACCTCAATGCCCTTCATTGCCTGAGCAACACCAACTAGGGTGCAGATCGCTCCACACTGCTGGAGCTCTATGAAGCCCTTGTTCAATCCTGCATTGATTATGGGAGTGTGATTTATGGTTCGGCAGTACCCTCAACGTTTGTTCGACCCATTGCACCATTGCGGAGTTAGACTAACGACAGGAGCTTTTAAAATGAGTCCAGTGACAAGCATACTGGTGGAGGCTGGAGTCCCTCCATTGAAGATCAGACGTGCACAATGCTCTCCAGTTACATTGCACACATTCATAGCTCTCCTGAACATGCTAACTACTGTCTTCTTTTCCCAACCACGGCGGTTCACCTCCCGCATAGACGGCCCAGGTCAGGGCTAACGACTGTTGTTCGCTTGCGATCGCATCTGTCTGAACTGGAGTCCTTCCCTTCACCACCTCTCCTCGAGGTCCATTCACGTACACATCTGTGGTGTGGTGTGACTGTAGGCCGAAGCTTCGCCTGGACCTTTTTCATGGCCCTAAGGACGCCATTAACCCTGTGGCTGTCCACTGTTACTCCCTCTCGATTCTTGAAGTATTCTGGTGCTCTGAAGAGGTTTACACCGACGGCTCGATGGCCGATGATAATGTTGGCTTCGCCTTTGTCCACAGAGGCCATATTGAACAGTATTCCTTGCCCGATGGTTGCAGTGTATTCACTGCAGAGCTGGTGGCCTTATCTCGTGCACTTCAGTATATCTGCTCATGCCCTGAGGAATCATTTCTTCTGTGTCCTGGCTCCTTGAGCAGCCTACAAGCTATTGACCAGTGCTACCCTTTCCCATCCTTGGTCGCATCCATCCAGGAGTCCGTCTATCCGTCTATACCCTGGACCCCAGGTCACGTCGGCATCCCAGGAAATGAACTTGCCAACAGGCTACATGGAAACCACTTCTGGAGATGGGCATCTCTGAACCTGACCTGCATTCTGACTCCTGCTGCAGGGTTTTTCGGCTTTGGGAGATGGAATGGCATAACAGTACGCACAACAAACTGCTTATCATTAAGGAGACTACGAATGTGTGGAAATTTTCCATGCGGACCTCTTGCAGGGAATCAGTTGTCCTCTGCTGGCTCCTCATTGGCCATGCTTGGGTGACCCATGGTTATCTCTTGCACTGTGAAGACCTGCCTCAGTATTGGTGCGTCACCTGGTTGACAGGGGCCCATATTCTGGTGCACTGTCACACTTTGACTACCCAGCGATGAAATCTTGGGTTACTGGACTCGTTTCCGCTAATTTTATCTGACAACGCCTCATTGGCTGATTTAGTCTTATGTTTTATTCGTGAACGTGTTTTATCATTTGATGTAAGTTTTAGCACGTCCTTTGTCCCTCTGTGCCCTCCACCCTAGTGCTTAGTGTTTTGTGTTACATGTCTCGTCTGGTTTATTCTCACACTTGTGGCATTGTTTCATTAGGAACAAGGGAACGACGACCTCATAGTTTGGTCTGTTCCCCCCTCTTTTAAACCAACCAACCAACCATCTACAGAGAATCACTGCCTAAATGGTAAGGACTATGCATTTTCTATTTTTTTCGATCTTCTCCACAAAGTGTTGGTTCAGGCAGTGTTTTGTATGTTTTGTCTTGTTCAACGTCATGTGAACAAAATTGCCACCATTGTTTACATCAGCCTTATGGTAGTCATCGCTGACATGGATGTTGAAATGTTGAACATGCTTTGACTTCAAAAACTTGAAGATTACCAGGGATCCAACATTTTGGTAACTACTTTTAACTGAACTTATCTTAGTGAAAAATGTGCATTACTTAAAAAAGGCACTGTCCTCTTTGGAAGAGTGTGCTAACAAAAAATATTTCTCCATAGTCAGCTTAGGTTGAACTTAGGAGATTGGCCATTTTGCGTAGTGAGGGAAAAATTCAGAAAAATCATTAGATGAAAGTCGGCCGAAGAACCCGAGACAGAAGCCAATAGGCAGTTTGTCAAAAATTGTAAGTTGTATTGGGCACAAAGATGTTTGGAAATGTTGTAACTTCGGTATATTTTGAGACGGACTGCTCGTCACTGCAGATGCGATGACCACAGGTGGCTAGGCTGTACGGAAGGGACTTCTTGCTATGGAACGGGTGGCAGCTGTCGAAATGGAGGTAGTTTGGTGGTTAGAAGGTTTGATATGGACGGAAGTACTGTTGTAGCCATCTTTGAGGTGGAGGTAAACATCTAGGAAGGTGGCTTGTTGTGTTGTATAGTACCAGGTGAACAAATGGGGGAGAATTTGTTGAGGTTCTGGGTGCCCTCACCTTTGATCCTGATAGTACTTCTCACCCCCTCCCCACCTCTCCCTTGCTCTCTGTCTAACCTGCAGCACTTTTCTGTTTGCCACCCCCACCATACTATCCCTCTCCAAGCCCACCCCAGCCTCCTCCTTACCCCCACCCAGTTGCCACTCACATCATGGACTGGTGGTGCTGCTGCTGCTGATAGTGTGGTTTCAGTTGCCTGCGACTGCAGTTAGTTGGCTGATAGCTTTAATTGTGAGAGGTTCTTTGTAGTCCTATCTGTGACTAAGCATCTCTGCTACATGGTGAGTAGCAACTTTCCTTCTCAAACATTCACTTATGACATATGTAGAGCCCAGTGGTGAATTGCCAGACCTTGATGGTTCAGTGAAAGATGTTGATTTTGCTTCAGGACCCAACAAAGGTGATTTTGAATTAGCGGTAATGCTTCCATTGGTTGAAAACAGCAGCAATGTTAACTTCGGTGGATCATCCATTTTCACAGCCTGAGAGAACAGTTTCTTCTAGTTGTAGTGTTTTACAGAAGTAGTTTGTTTTGTGATGCATTGTTTTAGCTCTCAAAGATTTCTGTATACTATCGTCAATGACACAGGATTTCGCAACACCATCATTTCAATAATTTAACAGTTGGTAGTATAGAGAATCGTGTGTAACAAACTAGAACATTTCCAAGATGCGTTCATCACCTCTGTAATGCGCATTGTTTCTGTATTCATTAGCATTCATATTAGGGTACTGTAATGTGCTGAGACTGAGCTCATAAACTTTGTATTTAATTCGCCTTTGATGTTAAATTGATGTATGTTTCTAAATGAAAACTGAAAATGTGTAGTATTGGTATTCAATGGAGCATTTTGTTTAAATGAATAAGCTGTAATGCTAAAAAAACTCTATTTACAAACAACAACATACAATCATGCCAGTTATCTGCGATTCATTTGAGAACATTGTCATTGGCATATTGTTCCAGCAGACAACCACTTCTTCATACATTGAAGAAGAGGCATTGTTAACGCTTGTTTTCTACTAATAGTATTAAGATATTGTGGGTGGGTGTGTAAGAAAACATATCTGTAATGTCACATTGTGGATTGGGGGGGGGGGGGGGGCCTTAACCCCATTCCCGCTCACCTTTAAATACATGACTGCCTCTGAAAATATTGGCAGGGTTTGTTCTTCTCATCAAACGGTTTATTTGAGAACATTTGAAGGTAGGCAGAGAATTTGCTGCCATCCTTTTAAGGACGACGGTAATGGGGCTGTTAAGAAACCTTTGAAAGTAATTTTCTTAACCATGGCAAGGAAATACAAAAGTCTAGGACTTACCCCAGGTACAGGTACTAAACTTCGTATTGCATGTGATAATGCAATTTTCTCCCTTACTACTGAATACATCGTAAAAAATTAAGGGTATTACTAAAAGAGCATGTAATTTGTCAAAAGGAAGCTATAAAATAGGGTAACACAATAGGAAATGCTGTGTAGTGGATTTTGCAGAAAAACTGTACATGTTTACTTGACAATGCTGCACAGGGTTTTACTGGCAGAACAATCAAGTTACTCTTCATCCTTTTGTTATGTACTATAAAACAGAGGATTGCACTAAGTCAGTGTTGTGTAAGTGATTGATTGTAGTACAGTACAAACACAAAACACATTGTACGTTTTCCAGAAAACCATGTTGTGATAGAAGAAATAAGAAAATTCACAGGTATGTGACTTGAAACTAATGATCTACCATTCCTGGGATACTAGTTAACTTTTTTTTTTTTTTTGCTGAACCACTGAATGAAAGCAGGTTGCTGACGAGTGTTTAATCACCTACACTAAATTCATAGAAGTTAATTCTGGGCTTCAGAATAAAGCCTCATCACTATCAATAAGAAATAGTTGCTTCAAATATTTCTGGTGGTAAGTGAGGAATATAGAAATGCAAATGTCAAATTCATGAGACCAAGTGTACCTTCCTCAGTTTTTGTGAATTCTTCATGGTGGTGATTGCTGGAACCCTCATGAAACTATATTAATGACTTAGACTATTCCAAGTGTAAGCACAAGTGTTAGTTGCATATATTTCCAGCTCAGACTCGATATTCTCCATTGAGAACTTCTTTAAAACAATGAACACAGTTTGGAATCTTGTGGATGTATTCTAGGTGAATTGAGGTTCATTTCTTGAAAATCAGCTAAGAGTCTCAAAATGAAATGGATGTATTTGTATTCATGTTCTTTTGGTTTTGTCACTAAAAGGGAAAAAAAATCTTTGATATTTTTTATTTTGAAAATTATTGTAATAGGAACTGTGTAAAATAAAAATTAAGAGGGTGAAATGTGTGATTTTGGTTTGCAGATTCCTGAAATTTGCAGAAAAATTCTTTAAAAACAACTTTCATTACAGATTTGTAAATATTGATATGTATAATTCCAGTATTTTAATAAGTTTATATCTTACTAGATCCTCTTTCCATTGATGCCAGAAGTTACAATCTTAGCACAGTTATGATCCAAAAAATACTTTAACAGTCTTTCATTATGTACCAATTTTTAACACACATGTGACATGAGGACAACAAGATTTATTTATTTATTATTTATTTTTTGTGACTGTAATTGAAATAAGCCATGTTTTCTTTGAGCTGTAAGCACCTCTCTGGGGTTCATCTTGTAGTTAGTTTGCTTGTAGTAAGTTTTGTAACTGAACTAATTTGCATTTTGTGAAATGAAACAAAAACTGCCTGATGCTTGGCACAGGTTATAAGCCAGTGAAAGAAATGTCATTGTTAGTGAAGAGTTTTTAAGACTTCGAACTGGACTCCACTTTACAGAAGATCCATAGATCAGTTCATACCACAACACACTGCTGATCACAAAATTTTAATTTCTTCAAAATACATACTATAATACACTTGGGAAAAACAAACATATAGTTAAGAAGGGTTTATATCCAATTGGCATTACTTATGTTGACAAGTTGAAACTGCTGACCAATAAAGTTTTCAAGCTGCCGGGAGCTTTGTCCCAAATGTAGATAAGAATTGGCTTTTAAGCAACTACAGCCTTGGGATTAGCAAGAATCAACATATACTGATTATATGACACATCTGACACTTACTACATAGTGAATAGGCCTACTTCACTATTATCTCCTTGTATTTAAAGTTGCAATGAATTATCAAAAGGTATTCAATGTGTTACATAAGGCAGAAAGTCCGGAAAACACAAGGTTCCATCACCAAGGCCATAGCAGCAGTGATGTTGTGGAAATGCAAATGATAAAACTGTACCAGAAGTATAGGGACATGGACATTTAATTAATGAACTAAAAATTACAGTGTGCTGTTAGTCATTCCAACAAAGTTCAAATTTTGACCCTGGCTCCTTGCAGCTGAAGTATACAACAATCAGTAGGAGAATTCAGTGTTTCTGCTAGAACGATGAAGCATCTGTGTAGTATCAGCATGTGTGTTATTAATGCTGTTTGTGTGTTCATAATTTGCTAAATAAATATTTGAAAAAAACAAAAAGATGGGAGCAGGCAAACATGTTCACTACATTGATGACGAATGTGCTGCTCAATACGATAGTTTCATAAATTTTGTCGATTTGTCTGCATGAAAAGGACTTTGACATTGGTATTTCAGCTTAGTGGAATTTCTGTGGAACCAGTCATGTAAAATCTTGTGATGGAAGTGGAACAGCAGCTAAAAGAATGGCAGCTCTTGCTAGTTTACAGGGGCCTGTAAATAATGAAATATTGATGGATCTTGATCAGTTCAAATTCTGCGATGAAAACATTTCGGGCGACTTCTTTTCTTTCGGTTACACATAAAGAAACTGAACAAATTCAGTTTCATTAGGAAGGAGGTTTTGCCATGAGGTAAAATCATCAGTTCAAGCCCACGAGTTTAAACAAGACCAGACTCGGATGTGTTTCCAATGATTCTTCAGTGTTCACTGTTGATACATTTGAAGCATATGAAGAAATTTCAGCTATTTTAGGTGCAGTGCTACAACCTGGGCAGTATGCTGATTGTATGTATGGCTTTGCTTGGTGGGTAAGAAATATATTTCAAGTCTCGTTAGAATAAAAAAGCTGTTTTGGTCTGCTTTATGCATCCACAGTCCTGCCTGTTTCTTCCATTGGACATCTACTAAAGACACTTATGGGACTCCAGAGAAACATCTTTCAGACTCATAAAAACACCAGTAATATCAACAGCAAGGCAGTAAATTTAATCAGAATCTGAACAAGACAGTATTGGCAATTTGTTCAGTTTGAAGTGGAAAATAATTATTGCAGTCATTTAGTCTGTTTTAAGTTCCAACTTTGTGGATTTTCACTTGTTTTATTGCTGCTTATTGTTTGAAGTAGATTTAGTCATAGCTGTACTTGCATTTTTATTGACATAAAAGCAGTTTTCACTAGTTTTACTTTCTGTTTACTCATTAATGTCTCATTATAGCATGTACACTGTGTATGAAAAGTACTAACTTTGAGCTATGTTTGTGTACAAAAAGCACAAGACAGCATGACTGAGTGTTGTATTAGTATTAAGTTTCTTGGCTGACCCCACCCATAAAATTATGATTTATGGCTAGTAAAAAATGGGCTCCCCAAGTCACACAGTAACTTTTCAGCCATTTTTGAAGCAGTCTGACTGTACTTAGATATGTTTAAAAATCTAATCAGTAAGATATTCTTATTCAGCACAAAAAGTTGTTTAAGTATTAAAAAAAAAAAAAAAAAACAGGGGCTTCTAAGTTAAGAGCACATATCTACACGATTCCTCTGAAATTCAAAATTAAATGCTGGGCAGAGGGTCTCTACCCTTCCACTCTCAAACTGCACACGGAAAAAATGAATACTTAAATGAATCTGTGTGAGCTGTTATTTTACTCCGGTGACCATTTCTGTCTATGTAGGAGTGAAAAATACCTTTTTTGTAATGATTGCCACCCCATCTTGCCTATCGTACCATGACAGTCTCTCTCCCTTATTTCATGGTAATGCAAAATGAGCTGCTCCTCTTTGCAATTTTTTTATGTTGTCCATCAATCCTATTTGATATGGATCTCATACTTTCCAGCAATATACAGAAGAGGGTGGATATATGTAGTATAGTCAGTGTCTTTAGTAGATCTGCTGCATCTTCTGTTACGCCAGTAAAACAGTCTTTGTTTTGCCTCCCCCACGACATATAGGCGTTGATCTAGTTTGTAATCCCTATATATTCAGCTGAATCGAAGGTCTTTGATTTGTTTGTTTCGTTGTGTAACCAAAATTGAGTGGATGCCTTTTAGTGCTCATGTGGATGACCTCCCGCTTTCCATTGTTCATAGTCAATTGCCACTTTCCACACCATACAGATGTTTTGTCTAAATCATTTTGCAATTGGTTTTGATTTTCTGATGACTTCACTAGGTTGTATATGACATCATATGTAGACAAACAGGGCTGTTCATATTCTCTCCTAAATCATGTATATAAGCTAGGAACAGCACGGGGCCTACAACACTGCCTTGGAATGCCAAATATAACTTCTGTATTACTCTGTGCCTTTCTGTCAGTCATTATCAACTCTGACCTTTCTGGCAGGAAATTAAGAATCCAAGTGTACAACCGAATGGATGCTCCATAGACACTAATTTGATTGGAAGTTGCTTTCGAGGAACTGTGTCAAAATCCTGGAAATCCAGACATAGGGAATCAATTAGAGATCCCTTGTCGACAGCACTCGTTACTCCACGTGAATAAAGAGCTAATTATGTTTCAGGAGAACAATATTTTCTTAATCTGTGCTGACTATTTGTCAATAAATCATTTTCTTTGAGGTAATTCATATTGTAGCAAAATCTTATTGCAAATAGACATCAATGATTGTGTCTGTAATTAATCAGATTATTCCTATTTCTTTTCTCGAATATTGGTATGACATGTGCAACTTTCCAGTCTGGGTCGGGTCTTTCATCAAGCAAGTGGTTATATGTTATTGCTATGTATCAAGTTACTATATCAGCATACTCTGAAAGAAACCTAATTGTATACAGTTGGGACTGGGACACTGGCCTTTGTTAAATGATATAAGCTGCTTGTTACACGGAGGATGTCTACATGTAAGTTACTCATGTTGATAGCTGTTCTTGATTCAAATCCTGGAATATTTACTTCTCTCTTTGGCAAAGGAATTTTAGGAAACTGTTTCATAACTCCACTTTAGTGGTCCTGTCATTGGTAACATTACCTCTACCATAGCTATCACACAGTGAAGGTTGTTGCATCTTGCCACAGTCTCTTTGGATTTTGTGCCAGAATTTGACATGGTTTCATTGTGCGGACTACTAAAAGATCTCACATTGAAGTTGATGCTAAGTTTAAAGTTCCAGTAAAACACTGCCAATCTTTGAGATTTTGAATTTTTTAAAAATTTGGTGTGCTTCTTTTTCATTGCTTCTGCGACAGTGTTCTGATGTGTGTCATGTACTGTGGGGGATCAGGGCTACCTCTTGTTAATTTTTCTGGTACCTCTCTCTTAATTGCTGTTTAGTACTATTCCTTTGAATGTGGTCTTACTCTTTGGAAGGTGGCAAGCAGAATTTTTATTTGCTTTCTTAAAGTCTCACAGCAACAGCCTTGTAGTCATTAATCCCCCCTATCTGTCATGATTCCCACTACTTGTTCAGGATTATTTGTTGTGAAGAGATCAAGTATATTTTCACAACCATTTGCACATAGTGGTCTCCTGAACTGTGTGTTCACAATAATTTTTTTAGAAAGCATTCAGTAAGATTTCAGATGACAATTTATGCCTACCACTGACTTTACACGTGTATTTTCAGCAACCTATCTAGGATAGCTTGAATTCACCACCAACTGTAATGGCATGAGAGGGGCATCAGTTTGAAATGAGACTAAAGTTTTCTTTGCACTGTTCAGTGATTGAATCATCTGAGTCAGAGAGGTCAGTAAAAGTAATCAACTACAGTAATTATTTATTCTGGTTGTCAAGTATAACCTCTATCCACATTATCTAACTTAAACTATCTGCTTCAGTTTAACTACAAGTTAAACTACATCTAACAGCAATAAGCTCAGCACCACAACTGTAGTTGAACTATTCTTTCTGAACGCCGTTAGGCCATGTGTAAAAATTTTAGATGAACTTTTCTCCACCTTTAGCCAGCTTTCAGTGCCTATAACAGTGTGAGCTTCAGTGCTTCTTGTTATTGCTTGGAGGTCAGGTTCTTCTCTTACACAACTATGATAATTTACAGCTGCAGTATGATTATTGCTAGGTCTACCCGGATTGTTTGCCCTTCCCTCATTGAGACTGAAGCCCTTTTGTTGTTTCTCTGATGCCCTCTAACCTAAAAAACTGCTGTCCACTACACACAGCCCCTGATGCATGGGTATAGCCGCTTCACATGTTTCGTGGAACCTTACCTATTAAGCAGAGCCCTAAAACTGACCCCTTCTATGGTGCAGATCTGCAGCCTTCAAAAATGCAGAACAATCTTGGCATCTAATTCAGAACTTTCACTGGGTTCTGTATCAAAGGTCCGCAGTCAGTGCTGTCGATGCTACAGGTGGTGTGCTCTGCCTTCATCTTGCAAGCAAAACTAGCAGTCTTTACCACTTCAGATATCCACCTGAAACCAGACAGAATCTCATCCAATCCAAAGTGACACACATCATTAGTACCGACATGACCCACGAACTGCAGTTGGCTGGACACTGTGGCATCCAGAAGCACCTTTCTACAACTGGGATGACTCCCCTTGTGGTATACACATTGGACTTCTTCCCCTCCATTCAAAAAAGCTATCCAAAGTTGGCACTTCAGCATGCATGTAGGTGGTGCAAACTTGAGACTCCTTTGCACAAGTGGCTGTAGAAAGGAAATCAAAGGAGATTTCAAACTGAAACTTGGTACATATCCATCCAAGACATTCCTGAACCTATGCAAAATATTTCATCGCTTTGGAGATGGTTGAACCAGGACCATCTCAAAAATTGGTGCACTTGACATGGACTTGAACAGTCACTCAGCTTAAGGGGACCACACCCTGCCTATCTAACCCATGTTAATTTAGACAAGTATTTGACCCTTTTCTGAAAAAACTATTTGATGCAGGACCTTAATACTTTCACTGTATGTTACATGATACTGATATAGTAACCTGTACTAAAATCTACTTTATCCATTTTGTGGTTTTTAAGAAATACTTTTTTAAATTTATTAACAAAAATAAGTTTTTCTGCAGAAAATATTTTTTGTGATCTTCCTAATGGGGGAATATTAATGAATTTAGTCCCAGAGGTAGCTTTTTATGTAATGCAGAGTCTCTGAAAATTTCATTCATTTATCTATGATAGTTCCTGATATAATGGGGCATATGTACTGAAAATTTTAGTTTGCAGGAAATTGACTTAACTTTTGAAATTTGTTAGTAACAGTTAATTAAAACTGTCCTTCTGCATATGATGGCCCTTCTTTGGCCTCTAGCAGGTCTTCCAGCTTCTTTTTCACTTCCTGGATGTTTGTCTGGCTTTCTTGGCCATATTAGATGCAGACCTGTCTGCATCGGCTATCTTCATTTTATCGCCGTGTTTTGGGTTCCAAATTATACTGTTGAAACATTCATTTGGGTTCTGTGTCTACCCATGCAAACTTTTTCTCAAAAAGTCAGGATGAGCCACATCTCTGAAAATAGGTTTAATTGCTGTAATAACAGCAGCAGGAAGAGAATGCTGGTGAGAATAAGATTCTCCAGTTGGTTGAGCCCTATTGTATTTGCACTACGAATTTTCTCCTGATGGACACAATCCATCACATGGCTTATCATCAGTAGAGGACTTACGGAAGAATATGGCCCAAACGTCAGTCTTCATTACCTCCAGATTTTCTTTATTTCTCCTAATTGCCTGCCCATAGTACACCTGCAAGTTTTCTATTTCAGTTTTATTTAACAGACCCTGTCCAGTCAACAATTTTCCATCTTCTAATTTTTTCCTCTCATATCAACAGTTAGTTTTCTCAGCCTTGTTCCCAAACATTATTGAACATGGCCTACACATTCTATTGTGCTAATAATGACATCTCCATATAGCTTAAAGTTCACCACACTGTATGCCTTACTGTCACCATCGCCCAAATATTTGGTATACAGTGTGCCTCTTGTTTCTATGGAGTGTTGTACTCCATGAACTTCCATACCACCACTTGTTCCTCTAAAATTAGCCACACAGTGTTCCTTATGTTCATTGACTTTACAACATTTGCAATATTTAGACATTATCTCCACATCTAACACTTTACCGGTGTCTACATTTGTGACAGTCACTCCTCCATTCAGAGAAGTATGTCCTCTTTTCTGCCACCTTCCATCAAGGGCAACTGCAATATCCGAACATCCATCATTTTCTTCCACTACTTCCCTAGCAGCCAGTTTCATGCTTTCCTCGCTGATCTCATGAAGTTTTCTCTACTATTGCAGTCAGTTTTTCAAATTTATTTGGTGGTTGATGTAAGTTCATAACTGAACAAAATGTTCTTCCTGCAGCCATGCCCTTGCCAATAGATTGTAAGGCATAAAATAATCTAGTATTGATTTCATAAGGGCCATTTGCATCTGGTTTTGAAGAACTCATAAATGAAATCACAGCTGAGCATTTAGTGCAAATTAAATCCAAAGCAATTGCTAGGCCTTTTCTCCCACTGGCACTCACAAATTTTCACTCACCACATTGTCTACAGTGTACAAATTTAGAAATTAAATCTGATAATATTCTCAAATTTATAATAATGTTATTGCACCCCTTGTCACTTACAATAAATTCATTGTGACTTGTTGAAGAATTACAATTAGAAACATCGTTGCCAGGCAACATAACCTCTTGCACAGAAAGCTTTCTACACCTGTTTCCTCTAAATGGTCCTCTCCTGAAAATGCCTTTACGTTTAGTCATCTTCAATAAACACAACAAAACACACGTAAACAAGCACTGCAAGTGTAAGTGTAACAACTACACGCAATCACACTTGAACAAAACTAACCGCATGTTTGGTGTTTTTTTACAAACAGCAGAAACAAAAGAATACTGACCGTTGCATTCCAAGGATAGCCAACACACTTGGGGGTTAAAAGAAAAAAAATCCCAAACATGCAATGCAGGGGATGTAAAGATCTAAAATATATGCAGAAAATTGGGCGTGGCACATAAACACACATGGTAGGAGAAAATGCTCTTTAAATGCTCAAATTTTTTTCAGCAAAATCCTTTTCAGGGTACTTAAATAAAACCTTAATCATATCAAAATATGATGAAAACTGAAAATCAGATTTTTTCAACCTGGACCATGGTGTGGTCCCCTTAATTACTAGGGTGGTGACTTTGGAGGGTATCTGAATGAGACCTTCGTTTGTCTCTGTGCCATCTATTGTGGGAAGTTCTGAGCACAAAGTGGTGTGCTCTGGTTTCTCTGAACAAAATTTGAGTAATAAAGGGGACCATGACCATGTAGCAGTGTTGCCTTTGTGCTTCATGTAGGGAATCTACCATCCTCTGTCAGTTTTGCATTGGCCACACTTGTTTGAGCCATAGCCATGTCCTACAATAGGAGGATGCATCCCACTGTCGGTGCGGTGCCCATCTGACAGTGGCCCACATCCTACTGGACTGCCTCAGTTTGGCCAACTTACAGTGAAATCTTAAAACTTGCTGACATGCTGCGTCCGGTGCTAATAGACAATGTGAAAACGAAATTTCCTGGCAGATTAAAATTGTGTACCAGACCGAGACTCGAACTCGGGACCTTTGCCTTTCGCGGGCAAGTGCTCTTGGTAGAGCACTTGACCGTGAAAGGCAAAGGTCCCGAGTTCGAGTCTCGGTCTGGTACACAATTTTAATTTGCCTGGAAGTTTCGTATCAGCCCACACTCCACTGCAGAGTGAAAATCTCATTCTGGAAATGTGAAAATGGCTGATCTGGTTTTACATTTTACCCATGAAGACGGATTTTACTCTTCTCTTATCGGCTAGTTGAGAAATTGATGTCCTATGGGTTCCTTCAACTTCATGGGCAGAGCAACTCTTCCACCTTCATCCTCTTACCCCTCTCTCATCTCTATTTGCTTCCATCTCTTGGATTTATTGATTTTGTTACATTTGAGTTCGTAGGTATTTGTCTTCTGTGTCTTTCCTCCCTGAGGGCTTCCCAGCTTGACACACATGGAGTGGAGGGATTGATGACATTTTAGTTGGGTCCTTCTAACCCCATCAATCCATCCAGCAGTTGTCAACAATGCGGGTGGTGGAAAGGAATAGAACGTCCTATCACAGAAACTTGTGGCCAGCATGGGAGCACATTGCAGATCATGCATTGCCATCTGCAATGATCACACACCTTGTTAATTCATAATGTCCAGGACAACATCATAAATCAGTGACTTCTGTGTAATTATTGTAATAGAATGAAACTGTTGTTTGTTTCATGGTGTATTTCTTTCAGTTATGCACTGTACTGCACTGTAGTGTAGCAGTTCTATGTATGATCCAGGTTTCATCAGGCAGTTGCAGTGACACATCCTGTGAAAGTTAATTATGTCCTTAAGTTTTGTGTATATAACTGCAAATCCAGTGCTACACTGGATTTGAAATGTTTTCTGGATCACTCAAGCTAGTTTGATTCTAACTTCAATTTTAACTGTTGTGGTGAATTACAATGAATGGAACAACACAAATAACCAGATAAACATCTGCAAAGCTCAAAGTCTGAGCAAATTAATTATTATTTTAAGAAAAACAAAGGCAATTATTAACAGTTTTAACAGATATGTCATTTTCTGATGTACATATTCAGAAAGTTCACACATTCATCCCTTGTAATAGTAGTGAGAGCATGTCTTTGAGCATCTGTATTATCTGTGGACTAACTTGTCTTAAAAATATTTCCTGGGCAAACAAAATCAGAGCTTTTTCAAAGGTGCAAAGGGAAATCAAATCTGAGAGGAAAAGTAATTATTTTCTGTATGGATTTGAATCTTGGATAACCCAGTACTTATTTCAGTAATCAAGATGTTGTTTGCACAGTTTTCTAACATACTGTCTGGCTGCAAATGAGGAAGAAAATTAGCATTGGGAAGTGATTCTATCATAAGATACAAGCTGCCAAAACATGATCAAAATTTGTCATGACAATATTTCTGAGCTACTTTCACAGCAGATTTTGATAAACCTGCTGTGCACGGTGCACATGTTCAGCAAGTATGCTGTTATACCTAAAAAGTTCAGCAGTCACCAAGTTTCAGCAAGGGAGCCCCTACAGTTCAAGAACAGTAAAGCAAGAACGGTAATTGTGTGTCTCTCTCTCTCTCTCTCTCTCTCTCTCTCTCTCTCTCTCTTATATATAGTAGGAGCAGTCAGAGTTTGTAGAAAGACAGAGTGGGATAGTCAGAGATATACATACATTTTTAATATGGTTATGAGCACGATGTAGATGAGGGTGAGTCTTAACAACTAATGATGATGGTGATGTTTGTCCTAAAGACAATTTTGCACTGTGTGAGCCTGGTGGACACTGACAGCCTGGTGTTGATGGGGATGAGTTGTTTACATATTTATGGTCCATGTTGTTATACATGCTATGGTGTGATGGGCGTGTTAGTGATGATGGGGATGAGTGGGGGTGCCCTTGACAATTTTGCTTCTGAAGCAGATGTGTGTGCATTTGAATGTCTGGTAGGTAGGGCATGCCATGGATTATATAGACCAAGCTTTCTTACTTACTAAATTGGTATCGGTATGTTCTTAAATCTAGTGATTTGATGATGGGTGAGACAGTTTAGGTGCTAGGCTAAAGGGCCCTGGGTCTTATGGCTATTGGAGGGATGGGCAGTGGAAGCTTGTTGCACTGGGGTGAGCAGCTAGGTTGATTAGGTTGATCGTCTGCGTGGTAACTAATCCACTAATCCTAGGGGGGGGGGGGGGGTGGGGGGGTGTTGGCATGTGATGTGCTTTGGGATTATGAGCTAATGGAGGGATAGGTGGTGGGATCATATTGCGTCGGGGGTGGGGAGCAGGTTGTTTTGGCTGCCTAGTAACTAATCCTAAGGGGGTGGGGGTGTTTTGACAGGGTTGGTTGGGCTAAGGAAGTCTGGGCACTGGGTCTTGTGCTCTGGTTATATCTATAGCTCCACATTCATTCTCTCATTCATACAGGGACTACATGCATCCTTTCTCATTCACGCAGGAGATCTGACCATCTGGTTGTAGCCATACGGTGGACCCGCTGTCCCAGCTGTTGTATGAGCGGGTTTGGTGAGTCCCTTGTCTTCTCATAGAAGATAGTTGCCGTTTGCCAAATCCCTGTGGTAAGTAGCTGTACATCTGCCATCTTGTGTACCTCTGGTGTGGGAAATTGGTGTTGGAGGTGCAGCACTCTCTTCAGGATGCGGCTCTGCACCGTTTGTAGTTTCTTGAGGTTAGTGGGAGCAGCATTACCTCACACAACTGTGGCATACTCCAGTATAGGCCGCACCTGCCTGAGGTAAATGATGACCCCCCCCCCTCCCCGCCTTGGTGGTAGTGGTGAAGTCTCGTTCAAGATCGGGCAGAGAGCCTGTAGTCGTCTGTAGGCCTTCTTCCGGCTGTCCACTATATGTGGTTTCCAGGTAAGGTATCGATCCAGTGTTACCCCCAGATATTTTGCTGTGCTGGACCATGGTACCGGGGTGCCCCTTACTTCCACCTGTTCGTAGTTTCTGGGAACGTGTCTGCGGTATATGGTGATGGCCTATGTTTTTGCCGCATTGAACGAGAGGCGCCATTTGGTGGCCCATGATAGTTAGTCACAGGCATTCTGCAGTATTCTTTGGAGGTGTCTTGCGTTGGTGCTGCACAAGTACAGGACAGTGCCGTCTGCGTACAAGGCTAGGTGGACTTGATCTATTGTTGAGGTGTCGGCCGTGTACAGAATGTATAGTAGAGGCCCCAGGACACTGCCCTGCGGTACTCCAGCATTGATGGGTCGTATAGTGGAGGTCCCCTCCTGCGCCCTTATGTGGAAGGTTCTTCCCTCGATGTAGCTCTTCAGCAGCGTGACGTGTGACATGGGTACCCCCTTGCATGAGCAGTTTGTACAAGAGGCCCTCGTGCCACACCAAGTCGAATGCTCCCGCGACATTGAGGAATATTACTGTGAAGTACTCATGTCTCTCCCTAGCAACGAGGGCTTTCTCGACAAGTTGTAGTAATTGTTGGGTGATGGAGTGGCTGCTTCTAAATCCAAATTGAACGTTTGGCATGATTCTGTCGTCTTGTACGTGTTTTAACAGTCTTTTGGCATATATTCTTAGACACTGTGGGTAGCAGGCTGATGGGCCTGTAGCTCTCTGGCAGCTTGTGGTCTTTCCCTGGCTTTGGGATCACTATGATCTCGGCGTCCTTCGAGGCCTTAGGGTGGTTACCTGTGTTTACCATGTTGCTGAAGGCCGCCATCTGTAGTGGAATGGGTAATGGTGGCATTAGCTTGATCAACATATTAGTGAGGAGGTTGGGTCCACTTTTTGTGTTGATCCAGCATATTTGCACTGCGACTACTTCTTCTGATATGCTTTCTATCTGGTCTTGTTCGTCTCGGTGGGCTAGGAAGGCCGGCAGTCGCTGGACTACTGTTTCTGTGTGTGCCTGGTTGACTGGTTGGTCGAAGGGTCGGAATTTGCCTGCGAACACGTCCGCTAGTACGTTCGCCTTAGCGTCCAGTTTGCAGACTGTATTGTTCCCAACTATGAGGGGTGGTATTCGGCTTGTGTGGTTTAGGATGTGCTTCAGTCTTCCAGGCTGACTGGTCCTGGAGGTTCAGCATGGCAACTTTGTCTGCCCATTCCCTGTTTCGGTGGTGTCGTACTGCCGCCTTGATTTCTCTTTGAAGTCTGTTGACATCCCACTTTGTGGCGTTGCATTCTCTGTTCAGCCTGTTTTTTTTCTTGTAATCATGAGAAGCACTTACTGTGGTAGCTGTCTATGGTTATCCTTTCGTTGCTGTTGTCTTTGTGGGGCTGCTGCTGCCACCTCCAGTGCGTGTGTTGTAAGGTGCATTAGTGTGGCCTCAGTTCCTGTCATCGCTGGGTCCGGGACAGTACGTAGTCACTCTTCCAGGGTCTCTCTGTATGTTTGCCAGTTAATTCCACTGATGTTTATGCCCCTGTGCTGCTTTTCTGTACTTTGTAGGTCAATGTCGAATACGACGAGGACATGGTCGGAGGACAGTACGCACAGTGGAGGGTCTGTCGCTTGTAACTGCAAGCCCTTGATTACAGCGAAGTTTGTAGGTAGTGGGCTCAAAGGGGGCGATTACACTGGCGTTATTCCAGATCAGAGCTCTGTGTAGTCTTTTTCCACTCATGTTTGTTAGTCGGCTGTTCCAATTTGTGTGTTACGCATTAGTCTCCCGCGAGGAACACGTTTCCTGGTATTGTGAAGAGTGCCTCGAAATCCTGTGGGTCCAGGTTTCCTGTGGGTCATCTGTAAAGGGATATAAAGTTTGTCTCTCGTGTTGTCTTTACCACTACTCCGGTGGCTTTTGTTGTCAGCTGAGGGAGGTTGATAGGGTGCTGCTGCAGTGTTCTCACATACACTGCGGTTCCCCTTCCAATGGTCTGCCTGTCAGTCTGGTAGCAGTTGAAGTTAGCTGCTCTAACATTGATTCCTGGTTTCAGGTTGGTCTCCTGCACTAGGCAGGTGTCAACTCTCTCCTCATGCAGGAATTGCCTGAATTCCCCCTGCTGGTCAATCACCTTGCGCCCAGCGTTCCAGGCGACGACAGCTAGTCCTGCGTTGTGCACCCATTATAGTCTGCTGGGTGCATTGGTCATTGCCCCTTGGGCAGCTTGAACTGCGGTGTTGACCTGGTTAGCTATGTGCTTGGTCATGACCTCCGTGGCGGATGCAACTGCAGCTGCGACTGCTTCTTTGAGCATGCACATGGTGACTAGCCTTTCGTCCTCTAGTGGTGCTGACAGGGCAGTTGTCTGCCTCTGGGTTGCCTTGGTTGTCGTTGGGGGCAGTGGCGCAGGTTGATGCGGGATGTTCAGTTGGCGAGTCTCTTGTTGCTGCGTTGGTGTACATGACTCCTGGTCGTAGATTCACTGGTGGGCGTCGTGCCTTTACTACATCGCACCCCATGTAGTTTGCAGGGTTTTACTTGTGACAGTGGGCACATGTAGGTAGGGCATCACTTTCCTTTTGGCATTCTGTGGCTGGGTGGTTTCTTGCACACTTGGGACATTCGATTTGCATTGTGCAGTGCCTGGTTATATGGTCTAGCTTTGGCATCTCTAGCACCTATGTGGACCTTTTCGTCTTCTAGGTTTCTCCATAGTGACGTCATTGTTGGCAAGGGAGGTAAGGTTCCGTAGTTGCCTGTTGTCAGGCGTGTCGGCGGCCACAATCTCCAACAGTGGAGTGTCTTCCCTGGTCTTAGGTGACTTGACGCACGTAATAGAGAGAGTTGCGATTTGGATCTTCTCAAGTTCCACTTTAACTTTAGCAATGGATGTCCTGACTAACAGGCCCCTCGTGACGAGGTTTATGGTGCTGTCTTTTACTTTGGAGTATGTGTAGTAGCCCTACTTCCTTTTTTTCCAGCTCTTTGGTTGTCTTTTCAAAGTCCTCAAGGGTCTGGATGTATAGTCGGTATAGATCCATCCCAGTGGTTTTGAACTGGAAGGGTGTTGTTGCGACCATCCTGATGGCTTCTAGTAGTTCTTCGTACATTTCCTCGCACTGTATGATGATCGGAGGCAGTTTTGTGGTGGTCTTAGGGACTGGGGAGGGCTGGACTCCCCTGTCGGAGGTTTCTAGTGTGTGAAATGCATTTGCTGTGGGTGCCAGTTGCGGCGGTGAGCAGGTGCCTGGGTGGTACTGTGTGCGTAGCCCTTGTAAAGCCACCCTCATCTTTGGTGCCTTTGGCACATTTGCCCCTAGTAGTCTTGGGAGCGGTGGAGGTGGGGACTGTTGAGGAATCAGACTTCTTTCTCTTCCTCAACTCCTCCTCGAAGTCCATCTGCTGCTGGGATGGCAAGGCATCGGATGACGATGCTTCCTTCCCAGTTGCCCTGGAGGTAGCATGCGCTACTGAGGGTGTGTTGTCAGCTGCTGTGGTTTGCGGCATGTCTTTGACTACCACAGTTGGTGGGCCCCTTGCCAGAGTCTGTGGTTACTGCATCACTCAGCACCACCTGGAATTCCGCCCGGTCCTCCAGGTAGTCGTGGGGAGAGGGAGGTGGTGGCCCCTGACGTAAGCTGGGTGTTAGTGTTCGTGTGTCCCTACTCATTTTTGGGGCACTGATGCGGTTCTTGCCACATTCGCACACCTGATGCGTGAAGCAGCAGCAGCAGCCGCCACACTGCAGGAACGAAGACAACAGGAACACTCAAAGCAGCTCTCACTAGACATCTCTCCAGGCCATCTGGGAGAAGAACTGTCTGTTCAGAGAGTGGCAGGTTACACGACAGCCGGCAACCAAGGCCACAATCGACAGAATGCGTTGCGAAATTAAGTATACTGTCTTGCCCACTTGCACAGGCGTGGAGGGAGCAGGTAGCCCTCTAGCTGCTGCTTTCTTAAAGGCCTTGCAGCCCCTGTAGTTTGCAACATGCGCCTCTCTGCAGGTGCAGCAGGTCGGAGCGTCTGTTTTGGGGAGCAGACACTCCCTGCTTACGTGGTTTCCTATGCATTTGATGCAGCACAGTGTCATCTGATAGTACTTAGTGATATGGTCAATTCCTTGGCAGTTAAAGCCCTGTGTAGGTCCTCCTCTGCGCAGTCATATCCCCACAGTGACTTGTGCTGCCCACTCTATTCTCCTGGAATATTTTCCTAAGCATAGGATTGTCATCCAGAACAACCAGGAAGAGCGGCGTGTCGCTGTTGTCTCTGGGCGATTTCATCCGCGATGTAGTGAAGACGATGTAGCGTGTACTTCCAGCAGGTCCAGGAGGTAAGCAGGATCCAGGCTGAAAGGCAGTTTTCGAAAGACCATCTTCAGCATCTTTACTGGTTCCGATGAATATGTGTAGCCATGGAGACCTTCAAGCTTCGTCAGCTCTATCACACCGCGGTAATTGTCTGCAGTGTGTGATTACGCGGTACAGGTCTTGGGCTGCCAACTAGATCGTGAAGGTGCCCTTCACCACCTGTTTAATCTTCTATTTGAAGTCCTGGAAAGTGTCCTACCCATGGGTGACAACTGGTGGGAGAGGGGGCGTATCAGACGCCTTCGCTGTTGGCAGGAAGGCTGTTGAATCGGTTGGCAGTGTTAACACCGCCTGCAGCTGCTGCTGCTAGCACGACTGCCCTGGCAGTGTGCTTCCTAGTGGGCCTTGTAAACCCATCTTCATCCATCACAGGTGGGGTCCTGGTGGACCCCTTCTGTGACATCTTTTGCTGTGTGTGCACTCTTGGCGCATTGCTGGAGGTGCCGCTTCTCGGTTGTCGTGCAAAGCATTGGCACGACGCATCTGGCAGGTGCACTCCAAAGCCGTATTTTCTGTCTGGGTTTCCTGATTTTTTTGGACTCCAGTGATGAGCCCCATCAGGAATTGGAGGCTTTTGTGCGCCTCTGTTTCCAGCGGGAATACTTCTGGCCACTTGCTGTACCTGTCAATTGCTGTGAGGCAGTACCTGTAGTTACGGATGACTGGAAGTGGTCCTACCAAGTCGAGGTGGACGTGTGAGAACTGAGCATCTGGTATGTGAAATCTTCCTAGCAGAGCTTGTGTGTGCCATGTAACTTTGCACTTTTGGCAGGGAGCGCAGGTCTGAGTCCAGGTCTCTGTATACCAGGCCACACAAAACCCTGCATTACTATATTGTGATTAAAACTACTTTGTACTTGACAGTTTGCTGAGCGGCCGTGCAATGTTGCGAGCTGCCGCTGTAAACAATGGAAGTCGTGTTTTTTATAATGTGGCAACTGTACATGGTAGAGTGATAAGAGGACTACCTTCTGACACTTTTTAACTTAGTGAAAATTTTGTGCTACCGAAATAGAGAAATATTCAACTTTTTACGAAAAGTTGAATTTTCACGCTACTCAATATTAATCATTCCCTATCTCCTAAACCATGTGCCGTACAACAACAAAATTTTAATGTTGTCTTCACTGGCATATTTCGATAATGTTCGCAAACTTTCTGAGCAATACAGCCAGTAATAGTGAAGTAATAAATTAAAATCTCACGTCTGATGCGGAACCTCTTCCAAATCAACATCAGAAATGTAGTAAGCGACAAACTTTTTCCCTTTACATTTTTCGTGGGGGTCAAAGCGAGAAGTAGTTTCGGAAAGGTTTGCATTTATTTTTAGAGCTTGTTGGAAGTGGGTCGGTGCTACAGTTTCGCCAAGACGAGAATAGTATTGTGCGTACCGTTGAAGTGCTGATATAACTTACGTGGGGTGGGAGAAAGCAGCACATATAACACCGTTAGTTACTTTTTCGACTTGTGCCATGAATTTCACAACAAATCACAAAACTCAAAATATCAAGACAACGAAACCAACACCACCAAAAGGTACAATTTTGTTTTTTTTGCAACTTACCATCACTCGATGTGTTCTGTGTCCGACAGCTGGAAAGCGCCGCTTATATCTGTGTCGCTAGAACTTTCAGATGACTCCCTGACGGCAATAATTAATTCGGAAACACTATCTTCCAATAAGGATTCGTTCTTCCGTGCCTCCTGAATGACTGCTTTTGTATGTACTACAACATTACTCCAGTTTTCCACAGTTACTTTAGAAACAGCTTCATGTAAAAGTCTTTCCACTTCTGAAAACCTGAATGTCTTGTTTTCACGTGCTATGTACCCCTTGATTTGGGCCCATATTAGCTCTACAGTATTAAAGTGACAATGATAGGGAGGTAATCTAATTACAGAATGTCCATGTTTGTTGGCAACTTCATCTAAAACATGTCGGGTGTCGTGGCTTATGTAGTAACACAAGTGCCAATAGTTCCACTTTCTTCATTTTCTCGTGAAAATCTTAGGTTTTCTTTGACCTGAAAACATGGAAACAGCCAGGAACAAACCCACGGACGGTACCTGCATGAACAACAATAATTCTGCTTCCTTTGCCAACAGGTATTGCCATTTCTTCTTGTGATCTGTCAGACCAACCTGTCTTCAGTGTATGACCAGAATTAACCCATGTTTCATCTAGCCACACTAAATCATCGAATTCAATGTCCTTTACCTGCTGCAAAAATTGGCATCGCCAAGCAGCAATATCTTGCTGTTCCAAGAGAACTGTAGGACCACTTAATTTTACGTAATTAAATCCCAGGTTTAACAAAACCAACTGAAGAGCTGAGACCAGCTTCTTTAAGCATTACATGCAGTTTTTGTAACATTGGATGCTCTCTACGGTGATAATATGCATACAAATGTCTGCGAATCGCATCCTGTTCGAAAGTATCAACATTCATCACACTTTTCTCGATGCGTCGTTTCTTCCTTGGAGTTTGCAGACTTGGCAGTTCGGAGTTAAGATATGGTGGCCCGGAATGTGTGTTCTGTTTTTCATTTTGGTCTTTGCCTATGTTTATAACGGTTGTTCTGCTTATTCATAATGCTGCAGCAGTCCTCTTGACTACCTTATTAACAGAAAGAAGAGGCCCTACGTTCTCCCTTTCAATCTCAAAATATTGTCTTATGTTGCAGATGTATTTGCGCGATTGTCCTCTCAATGCTATTCCTTGCCCAACTTTCTTCGAAGGTGATTTCGGACTGTGAACTCTAGGACGACCATGCTTTTTATTTTCGGACATTTTGTACACAGAAGTCACTACAGTAATTTATCACACCTTTGTAGTGGAAACAAAGGAGAACCAGACACTGAGATAATGCAGTTCACACAACACGACGTGCACAAGACCAGGTGTTAGCAGGTGCAGGTACTCAACCATGACGCATAAGCCGTGGCAACTATGCAGGGGAGGAGTGCTGAACGTCAGCATGCGATTGGCCCGCACTGTCTCACAGTCACACGCTTGACTAGCTTAATCGCACTATAGTGCCCCGTAGCACAGATTCCTGGATGCGAGTCTGTAGAGAATCCAAAACCCTTCGTTGTAGAGGGGCAGTTACATATGGCTGCTGTCGGCCTGCTGACTTGTCACAATATAGCAGCTCCTCAATGCCAGGGAGTGGTAAGCTTTGTCTTTCAGCAAGCCTTTAGCTCTTACTTGCCATTTTGTGTTGCAACTAGTTCGGCGAAATTCAGAGGTGCAGAAATGCTTTCCACTCTAGACAAGGCTTCAGCAGTGACATTTTTCAAACCACTTACATGCCGAATGTGTCTGTGAATTGCGAAATAAAATTTAGTTGGTTGATTCGCACTGGGTCATAGTTATTTCTTGGCTGTGAAAACGCGAAAGTCAATGGCTGGGGATCTGGGTATATAGTGAATCAGAAGTAACAGACCACCTCATAGGCTGCTAACAATTCAGTATAAAATGGTGGTCAAGAGTGCTGTTTCTCTTTGATCTTGGAGAAGAAACCCAATGGTTGCCAGTACCCATTTACCTTCTGTTGTGGGTGGCAGCACTGACAGCATGGGATGAGGTGTCTGAGAAAATGGCTAATGGGGCATTGGTATTTGGCTGTGCAAGGAGAGTGGCCTGCTTGAGGCTTGTCTGGCAGGCTTCAAATGCTGTCTGCAATTCATCAGTTCACGTGACAGGTGTGGAACCATGCACTTTGGGGCCAGCGAGGGTTGGCATGGAATGGTGCCCGCGCTTCAGAGGCTCGGGGTAAAAAACTACGGTAAAAGTTGATCATCCCCAAGTAGTGACACAATTCACGCACTGTTTTTGGAGCTGGGTGAGTTGTAAGTGCGGTGATGCGCTCAGCTGGTGGGTACGTACAGGTCGCAGAAACCCGAAATTCACGGAATGTCACTTCCTTAGGCCCAATTATACATTTGGCCGCATTTATGAGGATTCTGTAGTAATCAGATTTTTGGAAAACTACACGTAGGTGTCTTTCATGTTGTTCTATGGAAGATGATGCCACCAACACATAGTCAATGTATGCGAAGTAGTAGTCCAATCCATGTCAAATGTCATCGATAAAATGCTGAAAGGTCTACGCTAAGATCCGGAGGCCATAAGACGTGTATGGGAATTCAAACAGTCTAAAGGGCATGGTTATTGCAGTTTTTTGGACATCCTTTGTTGCCACTGGTATTTGGTTGTAGGCTAGGTCTAAAGTTGAGAAAACTTTGCAGCCCGCCAACTGGCAAGCAAAATCTCCGATGTGGCGCACGGGATATCAGTTGGCAATTGTACGGGCATTGAGTCCTCTGTAGTCACCACAGGGCACCAACCATCTGGTTTCTTTGGTACCTGGTGCAGAAGAGAGAGCCAGGTGCTTTCCGATGGTCGTGCTGTGCCTGCTTGGATCATTGCGTCGACTTTTGCTTTTGCAATGTGCAGTTTGTTGTGGACCAGCCATCTGGGCTACGAGAAAACTGGAGGACCAGGTGTGGTCCTGATGTGACGTACTGTCGAGTGGCAGGGCGATGACAGCACTCCGGCAGGACGCAGAACTGATTTAGCAGTTGCGCTAACGGCGCTGGCGGGGCAAGGGAGTGTACCGACGACTCACTCCACTGTGTAGGCTGGCATGCCAACTTCAACATGGAAACATAGTCCAAAATGGGAGCATACCTTACATCCAGTAAGAGATCGATTGGACAGGAAATCCAGCCCTATTACAGTGTACCACTCGAATTACCTCCGTTACCCGATGTTTGGATTTAGTCTCAAATCCATATGTACGTATGACTGAACCATTGTAAGCTTATTTGTCTGTCGCTGACGTAGATCATCACAAACCTTCTTTCCTTCCCGTCTGGGCAAGCTGGCCAGTGACTAGGGTACAAGTAAAGCTTAAATGCTAGCTAGAATGAAGTAGATAATTTGGTTGTATTAGAGACATTTAATTTTGACATTTCCCATAATTGACAAAAATTACAAAAATGTGAATTTTCTTGACCACCCACATACTCCTGAGAATGGCACATTAACTAATTTGCAGTTACATGCCCTATTATCAGCAGCTATGTTCATGAATACTCGGCATCTCGCAAGGATAACTACAAGATCAAGAATACTAGATAAGTTGTTGGAAGGGGTTAAGCGTTGGTGAAAATCTTGCTTCTGATCACACAAAGAGCTCTAAGCTCAGAACTGTGCATGGAATGCAAATTGGCGCTATGCTACGATAAGACGGTTTATCTCCCACATTGAACCTTGTTGTGTAGACCTAAAAAAATGCGCAATCCTACACTTACAGCGAAGGCAATAACTCAAATTGGCCGTGTGGTAAAGATACCGATAACTCGGATGGCTCTGCCTCTCTGAATCAGAGCACTCCCAGTTTGAGGTAATCTCAATTGAAAGTTGCTTCTCAAACTTCCACCCCACATGACAGTACAGATCCTGCAACTTAGATATCAAATGCAAACTTTCTTTTGACAAAACCCGTAACTCGAATACGAGGAAAATCCCTCTCTGCACTACTCTGCACAGAGGAACAATTTGTGTCTTAGATCTTGCGGGATGCGTCCTAACTTGCCGACATTAAAGTCGAAGTCCGCTCTGTTTGAAGATGATGGCAAAGATGCCATCTCAAAGTCCGTGCTGCTCAATGGCTGAAGGGGGGGGCTGTCATCTGTGTTTCCCGTCCAGGAACATGGCAACCTGCATCTAAGTTCTTACGCCGAAACGATGGTGGTAGAAGCGCTCGTTCCGGTCTGGCGAGGGCGAGGAGCACGCTCTGCATTGTCTGCGTGATATTATGCTGTCTTTTTGTTTGTATATGCTGAGAGCTGCGACCTGCCGTGACAACTAATCGAGGCACGAAGTGATGTCATCCAGCCTGTCTTTGACAGGTGTTCCAGTGAAAACTCGGAGCTGCAGCCTTGTTTACTGTGTCCGCAATCTCTGCCAGCTTGCTCAAGTTCTCCTCTTGCATCACTGTGAGCAGAGTGCGATGCGTTTCTGGCAAGTGCGACATCCATATGGGTCGTAGTAGAGGATCTGGGATGTCCGGTCCAGCCAAGGTGTGGAGATGTCACAGAAACTGTGATGGTTGCGTATTGCCACTTTCCTCCCTGTGCAACAAGTGTCTTAAGTGCTGTGTGTTAGAGAGGGAGAGCTGCCAAATGAGCTCGCATTTCAGAATTTTGTACTTCCCGGAAGCCGGCAGGTTGGTGATAATGTCACTGGCCTCACTGGCTGGAGCAGCTGTCCAGTAGCCCTTAGTCACAAAAATACTTTTGGATATGATATGCACTGAAATTTGATGTTATCCTTCTTTATTGCATTACTGGAGCACATTACAATTTTTTAAAATTTTTCAAATGTAAAATATACCTAGTTGGTTTTGCTATGAAACCACTGTGACGCAAGGGGTTGTTAAACATCTTTCAAAAATCCACTAACTTTTAATTTCTAGTATTTTATCACACTAAAGTTACATTTTCTTTCATACATATTCTTTTTTTATAAACTGATGTCCCAAAATTTTTTTGTTTAATGCAAAATCTTGGAAGTGCATTACATACAACACTTGTTTCCTACTTTTTACGATATTCCAAAAGTTCTTTTTATCTGTTATGTACAATCCAACATCACGTACTTTGCATGACCATCTCGTCCTATGAGGCTCATTTATTGAACGGCAATTTACATAGCGCTTAGTTTTGCTATGAACAGGAATATGCGGTTCATTGGTTTGTCTTTTATCCACAGAGACTTTCGTTCTAAATGTCTTCTTAGATGATGATGATGGCTGGGAAATTGCTTTCCTTTTCCTGCCAGGAGACATGCTGTCTTGCATAAGCAGACCCTCAACCAGTAGTATTTAAAATCTTTCAATTTCAGTTCCTCCAGTTTTTATTTTATGTGTCACGACAGTGACGCCCAAGAAATGAAAAAATATTGTGCCGCCTCTTCTTGCTTTTCCTGTCTAATTCATAAGTTGATTTGAGCATGTCTGCTTTGTCAGTATGACCCATTGAATTATTGTTGTAACATATGACTTTCGGACATGTTATTGCGTCCTGAGAGCCATTTTTTTCTTTGGTTCGCTGTGGCTTCTTGGTTTGGATTATGGAAGTTCGAGAGAAAAAGAAGAAATTTTTTTCATCTATTTAGTGCAGTTACTCTGTCCCAGTTCCTCCACTCTGATTCCCCACGAGTATAACATTTATCAGATTTAAAATCTTTTGGCAAGTATTTCCTTACACTTTTAATTGTGCCACAAGCATATATTTTATCTAATGTAAGGTTTTTGAACAGTGGTACTGATGTAAAATAGTTGTCTATGTAGATTTCATAACCCTGACCTACAAGTGACCTTATGAAATCAGTAACAGCTCTCCCACCTAGGTCCTTTTGTACCTGGGTCCCTTTTTTTCTCTGTGTAGATTTAAAACTCACAAATATACCCAGTTTCATCTGCCCTTACCCACACTTTGTAACTGCTTTGTATGGGTTTCAGTGGCATATACATTTTCATAAATGATCGCCCTTTGAACATAATCTTGAGTCGTCAGTCCTTTGTTTCGTAGATGGCTTGTAGCAATTTTTGTAGGTTGTGGAGAGAGAATTTAGCAATGGTCATAGTTTATATAGTTTGTCACAATCTGCTGATCCCCTCTGTGGTTGTTTTTCATTGTCATTTACATGTAGATTAGAAAGGAGCCACACAAATCTATTGAATGGCATTCTTTGGGCAATATATTCATCTCACAATGCTGGATAAAATGACCAGTAATCCCTAAGACTAGGTTGTGCTTTTACACCCATAAGTAAATTAATACCTAAAAACACTCATCTCATCTGAATTTGCAGTGTAGGGATTGATGCCCTTTTGCATAGTATATTAATTTGTGTGATACACTCCAATCTCTGATTCGTAAAAAGTTCAAGGAGAAAGTCACCTGCGGAAGAAAGATTATTGAAATTGGATGAAGGCCCTGTTTCCTCTACAAAATTTACATGGTTATAATCACCACACTCATTTGCCCACTTCGGTTCTGTAAAGTATTGGGTGGAAGGAAGTAGTTCACTGACATCAGCTGGAGTGTCAGAAGCTTCTTCCTAAGCTGCTAAAGAAGGTAAGGAGTGTGGGGGCTTCCTGTTCAAGGGCCTAAGTAATACCCTCCAGATTACCATCTTCATCCTCTTCAGTATCTGACAAATTGCTTGGAATATCATCAAAAAGTAGGTTGTAGACAGTAGCCTCATCAAATTCCGCCAAAATGTATCTTTTATCCATATAAATAGAGGCAAGTTAAATAACTTACTGTATATAATAATAGCTTTGTATGGTATCGTATTAGCATAGTAGTTTCAGAGCAGAATTAACAACATTTGTGCTTCTCATTTTTTCAAATAATGTGCTATATTCAAACTTTAGACTTATTTTCAATCTAGAACATATGTCGTAGCGTGTATAAAAATTTTACTTACATTGAATGAAGTACAGCATCTGAATAACACAAAACAACATGTGTGAATCACAATGTCGCACTTGCTTGGAAAATACACGCCGAATGCCAGTTCCCACTCGCAATGTTGCTATCTCGATTTGTTTGTTGAGTTAGTTCATCGAAAATCCACTAGAGTGCACCTCAAACAAGGGTGAGATGGTGGTTTCACAGTGTCGCATATGCCGCAAGAGGATACAAAGGGGTAGTGCCACCACATGTGCATATTTTGTGGCATCTTGCGTTATCCTGGTAGGCTCATTTCATTTAAAATCACCCAAAATAAAGAAATCTTGTTGCCATCATGTCACAGATATTTGTGAAAATTTGGTGTAAGAAAGTACATAAATAGAAAGTGATAAAATAATTTTTTCATATTTTTTAGATCAAAACTGTAGTCAGGGG
Organism: Schistocerca cancellata; assembly: GCF_023864275.1. Lineage (NCBI taxonomy): Eukaryota > Metazoa > Arthropoda > Insecta > Orthoptera > Acrididae > Schistocerca > Schistocerca cancellata. The sequence continues at coordinate 174,633,944 of NC_064631.1, forward strand.
ACCATTTTGAAATGTCTAGAATTTTTCCATCTGGTGTCAGTACGAAAGGTAGGTTGAAACTTTGTAGCTACTATATCTCCCTTATTTATAAATAAATTTTATTCAATTTAGTGTCATTAGAAAGATAAAATGAACAACTATATCACTAAACTATAAAAATGCTGCCACTGTGCATATAAATATGTACAAATCTGTTATGAAAGTCATTTTTCAAAAAAATTTTTTACAAATTTCATAAATTTTTTTGGTCAAGATCACAAGTTTCACCATTTTAAATTTTGTCTCAAAGAATTCCAATTGTCATATATTTGAACATAAAAAAATCAGAAGGGTGTTTTATCTGTTTAATTATTTAAAACAGAAAGATCATAAATAATAATACACACATTTCATTGTGTAACTCTTACCTAGTGGTCACAAATGATGATCAGTCCTCATAAAACACATTCATAAAATTCTAAAAAGCATTCATTCTTACAAACCAGTTTTCAATGGACAATGTTATGTCTGATTCAGAAGTATATAAACAAACAGTATTTGTGCTTGCAATAGGAGCAGGCAAAGTCATTAAAATGTTTTCATAAGGCATCCAGCAAACATCAGTGTGACGTGGCCATGAATAACTTAAGGGCCACTTGGACTCATGAACTTGACTTTTGCGTCTCTGTGTTTTTCTCTTATCTCTAGAATTTTTCCAACCAACCACTGGTTATCATAGATAGCTGTGACAAATGTTTCTTCTTTAATTGTGTTAGAGGCAGTGTTTTGAATTCCAAGAGGAACTTGAATAAATTTAGTAGGTGATGAAACACACTTTATCAGCAACTTGTTTTCATTCAGTGGTTTGAAAAAATGATTAACTCTTGTCCCAGGAATGGTAGAACCAGCCTCATATTGTTTCTGTAATGTGTTTGTGAATTTTATCTCCTCTGTTGTAACATCAAAGGTTTTTATTCCTGAAACATGCGTTTTGGCAAATGTACTTGCTTGTGATGGCACAAATTTAAAAAGTTCTTAAAGTTTTTATATTGTGCAGAACTGCTATCACTGAATTACATAACATGCTGGATGTGTGATAATTGTTCCAGTATATAAGTGAAAGCAGTTTTCTGGAAAACATAGGATGTATTTGTATCATGCTGCAAACAGTCACTTATACAACACAGTGACACTGACTTCATGCAATCATCTGTTTTAAAGAACATCACAAAAGTATGAAAGGTGACTTGAATGTTCTGCCAGTGAAATCCTTGTGCAGCATTCTGAAGCAAACAGGTATAGTTCTCTGCAAAATCCACTGTGATGATACACGTAGTGTCAGGGAGGGTTTCTTTGCTTGATTTGAAGTACTGACTCTGAGATTTTGATACATAATGATGTGTTAAGTTTTGAAGCTTTTGCACAAGTTACTCAACAAATTAATCAGTCATCTTCATTAATGTCTCCAGTGTGCGTCGATCAGTTTGCATCCATTGTTTGAATACAACATTTTCACACTCTTGTAAGGACTCCAGCTCCATTAAAAAATTGCACAGTTCATATTAGTCAGGACACTGAGAACAGCGATGCAGCAGGCACTCTTAGTTTTCCAGATTGCACACAAGTTTCTGTAGACGTTCAGTGTATGGTTCTTTCACATGTGCACCATGCATTAACAGTTTTACGTTTTGGTGATATGTGCGTACACATACGTTATGCATTCCACGACTGTTTACCGTGACACATTCTTTTGGCCTAAGTTCACAAAATTTAGTAAAAACCAATTTTATCTTTAGGGTATATTTCTCTGAAAGCTAAGTCTAAATCTTTCAGATTATGTAAAATTAGTCTTGTTGTCTTATATACTCTTGCCATTTTCTGAAGGGACAGGCAGACAGTCTTTATTAGCAGAAATGCGATTTACATCATCTTCACAGTAAAAATTCTGGACACTTTTTCCAACTATTCTGTTTCCCACTTTATAACTCCCTTTTGACAAAATACCATCTTTTAGCAATACCCTCAATTTCTTTACCATGTATTCGGTAGTGTTAAAAAACATTTGGATTTTACTTTACTGCTTGAGGCTGGTACTAAGGTAAGTATTTGTAGTTTTTCTTTAACAGAACTTCTGCTGAATTTCTCTTAAAGTTTTTGCATTAAAATGTTACAGTCTGTACATTCAGCACTGCCAGTTTCTTCAGACACATTTTTCACTGGAACATGGAGCACTTCTGATGCTGTTTGCTGGAATTTTAAAGCTAAGCGATTGAATGTATTCTTGACGCCTGTCTTGTGCTCTCTTGGTAACCTTAAATGGTGAAATTTCAAGCAGTAAGTTTTTGAAGAGCTGTAGATGGATCTGGTGTATATTCTTGATCTTCATCTTCACATTCTTCCATCCCAGGAAGGTTATCCCCCATAGGAGATAAAATGTCCTTATGGCATGTTATGCACAGCTTGGTACCTGGGATAAGTCCAAGGGTTTTATATTTCTGTGCCATGGTTAAAGAAATAGTTTTCAAAGATTTCTTAGCATTCTTTTTACCATGCTTCTTAAAAGGGTCACAGCAAATTCTTTGTCTTCAAATGTTCCCAAATAAAGCCTTTTGTGAAAAGAACAAACTCTCTCAATATTTTCACAGTTGCTTCTTAGCGTCGATAATTCAATATCAGCTTGTTTCAGGCTTGACGTATCTATTAAGTAAAAGCTCTTCACTGCTGCTACTTTTCTTCTGACACAGCTGCTGACAGAAAACCTAAAGAACATTTGTTTTCCATTGTGATTTTTAATCAACTGTATATTGCAGAAAAGAACAGGATAGTTTGAATCTTTTTCTTGTTCTCTAATTAGTCAAGAATGTACTATGAAGAATCTGTAAGGGGGAAATGAGAAAGAGTTAATGACCACTTTATTAAGTGATCTGTAATATTCACATTATGGAACCCCTTGATATGTAAAACCCCTCAATATGATTAATATTAAACCCCTCAACTAGATAGTGTGACATATTTTATGACAATCAGATGCTACTATAGGAGTGTAGTAAGATTCATAATACATAAAACCTCCAATTGTGGAATTGAATTATGTTTATAATAATTTGTTTTATTTTATTTGAATTATCATATACAGGGTGTTACAAAAAGGTATGGCAAAACTTTCAGGAAACATTCCTCACACACAAAGAAAGAAAATATGTTATGTGGACATGTGTCTGGAAACGCTTACTTCCCATGTTAGAGTTCATTTTATTACTTCTCTTCAAATCACATTAATCATGGAATGGAAACACACAGCAACAGAACTTACCAGCGTGATTTCAAATACTTTGTTACAGGAAATGTTCAAAATGTCCGCCGTTAGCGAGGATACATGCATCCAACCTCTGTCGCATGGAATCCCTGATGCGCTGATGAAGCCCTGGAGAGTGGCGTATTGTATCACAGCCATCCACAATACGAGCACGAATAGTCTCTAATTTTGGTACCGAGGTTGCGTAGACAAGAGCTTTCAAATGCCCCCATAAATGAAAGTCAAGAGGGTTGAGGTCAGGAGAGCGTGGAGGCCATGGAATTGGTCCGTCTCTACCAATCTCGGTCACCAAATCTGTTGTTGAGAAGCGTACGAACACTTCGACTGAAATGTGCAGGAGCGCCATCGTGCATGAAACACATGTTGTCGTACTTGTAAAGGCACATGTTCTAGCAGCACAGGTAGAGTATCCCGTATGGAATCATGATAACGTGCTCCATTTAGTGTAGGTGGAAGAACATGGGGCCCAATCAAGACATCACCAACAATGCATGCCCAAACGTTCACAGAAAATCTGTGTTGATCACATGATTGCACAATTGCGTGCGGATTCTCACACATGTTGAGTGAAAATTTACAATTTGATCACATTGGAATGAAGCTTCATCCACAAAGAGAACATTTGCACTGAAATGAGGATTGACACATTGTTAGATGAACCATTCGCAGAAGTGTACCCGTGGAGGCCAATCAGCTGCTGATAGTGCCTGCACACGCTGTACATGGTACGGAAACAACTGGTTCTCCCGTAGCGCTCTCCATACAGTGACGTGATCAACGTTACCTTGTACAGCAGCAACTTCTCTGACGCTGACATTAGGGTTATCTTCAACTGCATGAAGAATTGGCTCGTCCATTGCAGGTGTACTCGTCGTTCTAGGTCTTCCCCAGTCGCGAGTCATAGGCTGGAATGTTCCGTGCTCCCTAAGACGCCGATCAATTGCTTCGAACGTCTTCCTGTCGGGACATCTTCGTTCTGGAAATCTGTCTCGATACAAACGTACCGCGCCACGGCTATTGCCCTGTGCTAATCCATACATCAAATGGGCATCTGCCAACTCCGCATTTGTAAACATTGCACTGACTGCAAAACCACGTTCGTGATGAACACTAACCTGTTGATGCTACATACTGATGTGCCTGATGCTAGTACTGTAGAGCAATGAGTCGCATGTCAACACAAGCACCGAAGTCAACATTACCTTCCTTCAATTGGGCCAACTGGCGGTGAATTGAGGAAGTACAGTACATACTGACGAAACTAAAATGAGCTCTAACATGGAAATTAAGCGTTTCTGGACACATGTCCACATAATATCTTTTCTTTGCAAATAAACAATGTTTTCAGCCTTCAGTTGCAAGGTAATTTTATTCGTTTACCTAGGTTTCGATTCCAGTAATGGAATCTTCTTCAGAACAACAATGAAATTTGCAATATGTTAAAGATTTGTATCTTTTCTTTATTTGTGTGTGAGGAATGTTTCCTGAAAGTTTGGCCGTACCTTTTTGTAACACTCTGTATAAATAATAAATTTTATGTAAATAAAGAAAATATTTTTTGTTCGAATTCTGTGAAAATGTGTAATTCCTTAAAAACGTAGTATTGGTAATATCTTAATGGCTTTTAAAATGAAATACCTAAAAATTAACTTTCAACTGTCAATAACAGAATCAATGAAAAAAATAATTAATAATTATTTATTTATTTATATATTTATTACTTGGTTATATATTGCTAAAATTGAGTGGATTATTGATTGGTTTGAAGGTAATATATATTTCTAGTATATAAATTACATTTAATAAATAAATTAATATACAAATCTCAATTTTTTAATTTATAATTTAATTGATGATAACATCTAGTGAATAAATAATTTAAAGAGTAATAACTAATTATAAAAAACCTTCAGCATGGAGTTATAAATATGACTAAATTTTAATTTAATGTATTTTTAAATGACTTATTATTTATAATAATATAATTTTATATGAAACAAAATTAATTATTATTAATAAATAATAATATTTGTATGAATATATCATTTCTAATGATAATTGATATAAAAAACACAAAACACAACATTGAATAAAATGTGATCTTTCTTCACTCATAATATTTGATAAATAAAATTCACAAAAACATGTGATAACAAGCCACAATTAAACAAGCATATACTGCAACGACTGTTCATAGGTTATAGTATGATTGGATGGTCTACCGTCACTTGATAAAAATTAAACATCATCAGAGGGCACTCTAATATGTTGGAAAAAATGCAACCCATTGCACTTATGGAAGTTAAATTAAGTCTCCCTGGTTATACATTACTGTCCAACTAAGCGTGGGTTGGATGAATTCTTTCTCTTTTTAATTTCAATCATTCCTTCTCATTATCTCGTATTGAGGGGCTCTATTTCCCGAACGTTATCATATTGAGGGGTACAACTGTACTTTCAAATAACTTACCAGACAGAATGGCTGCTTATGTAAGAAGCACAAAATAAAGACAAAGACCTTCAGATATATAAAGTGCACAGACACACAGAAACATAACACACACAGCCTGTGTTGCATGTGAGTGTCGCTGCTACACAGAATTTTTCATTGTTTCATGTATTGTTGATTAGCCATTTGAAGCAATTAATTACTACAGCATTATTGAAAAAGTGTAAGAAGTAACAATAGAGGACAAATACCCTTCTGATTTTTTTATGTTGAAAAGTATGACAGTAGAAATTATTTAAAACAAAAATTCAGATGGTGAAACTTGTGATTCTGCTGAAAAAAAATAATTCCTAAAATTACATTAATTACAAATTTTCAAACATTTGTTGCTTAGACACAGCACTTTAATCATTTTTATATTATGGCTCCTATATTTTACTTTCCAATGACACCAAATTGAAAATTGATTCATAAATAAAGAAGTTATAGTGGTTACAAACTTACAAGGCACTTAGTTTCTCAACGCCAGTTGGTAGAACGGGCCCACATTTCAAAATGGTCTCCTAATTACAATTGTGGTCAAAAAATTCCAGAAAAGAATGCCTCTAAAGACGTCAGTTAACCCTGCTGACCACACCACAGTTCTCAGAGGCCTACACCAGTAATAATGAAAAACATTTAAATAATTTCTGTTTCATCACAGGGATTAGGGTACAATACATTAAATAACCTTGAATAACATAAAACAAATATATTTCCTCAAAAAACAACCAAACTCTCAAAAATTAAACAATAGTAGAGTAAACTTAATATAACTAAAAAAAATCAATCCTATTAGAAAATCACATACAATTAGTGATGTTTTTTAGAACTAAAACCAGTGTCAAAAAATTCAGCGGAAGTTTCTCATTTTTTACTGGTACAATTTGGGCAATTTTTGTGGAGCTCATCACACACTGGCAACTTACATAAATCACACTGCATTTTTGATTTCCTTTGTTTTTTGTAGTCACAAATTTACAGTAAGTTCTTTTGTTATAAGCTCCTTGCTCAATTTCTTCATGAGCTGCCTCTGCTAGTGGAGTCATGTTCAGGCATTAATAAATACTGTCCCGTAGGTTATGGGGAATTGGTGTGTCAAGCGTAGCCTTCATCCAAGGTGCTGTAAGCTGTCCAGAAAGTGTCAACATAAAATATGATCGTGACAATGGTTTCCTTTGATCGTTGTTTCTCACTTGCCCTCAGTTTTTGTAAAACTTATGGAGGTGCACAGTATAGGCATCTATGAAAGCAATGTTTATCATGTTGTAAAAAAATGCATACATCCATCGACATGTTTTTCGGCCAGTGCTATAGTACTTGATCAAACGCATCAACACCCGCTTTTTTTTTGTTATAGTTAAATCATATAGGGTTTTTTGGAGTCGGGATGTACAGCATCATCTCCATGCATGATTGAAATGACAGTAACCATTTTATCTATCTTGGGTTTATATGAAACAGCTGTCACGTCTTCTCGGAATATGAAAAGCGACGTTCCAACTTAGCGGTCCTTGTATTTCATATCGATGAATTCTGGGTGGAGTTCTCGTTTGTGTTTCTTTATGGTCCGGATGTATGTCAGTTGGTGGGTCTTCAGCAATTCAGTGGTAAGCGGAATACTAGTAAACCTGTTATCCCCGGTGATACTATGATTAGTACCGTAAACTGGCTTGGTAAGTAGTTTGGTAAAATAAACAGCAGCAGGAACACCCGGGGGGGGGGGGGTAGAATTTTACCCAAGTATGGAATAGCATTTATTAGATATCAAGTTGCTTGATAGCTAAACATTATGGTCTTAATCCTGTATTTATCGGGCCTGCTAGGTATGTACATTCTGAATGGGCACTTACCCCTAAAACACACTAACTGTTCATTTATAGTAAGGTACGAACTTGGTTGGTAATTCGTTTTAAATTTTTCAGTTAGACAAATTCGCGTAGTCTCTGAAATTTGGAATATTCTATCTTTTGTCTTTTTTCTCGCGTCTGGGAATCGTCAAATTGTAAGTTGCTAACAAAAAAAAAAACAAAAAAAAAACACAAAGCGGTTGTGAGATAGTGTAGCTTGGAATCTATTTCCATTTATCGTGCGGTTTGATGGGGACATGATTGTTTTTCGTGGCTCCAGCCAAAACAAGACGACCAATAATAGCTTCCAGCTCTTCACAAATGATTTTAAGGGAGGCTTGTATTTCTTCGCTGCTGAAAAATTCATTTTTTTTTCTTGTCCATCTTTTTATTAGTGTATTTCTCTACGGGATGCATTAGGGAATGTGTGAAAAATGCTCTGAAGCATTCAACAGGCTTCTTAGCATCAGCAGCGGGGCCAAGGGTCTTAACTATCAGATGTACTTTTTTTTGTGTGCCCTCGTCGCTGTCATCATCATGGGTCTGGTTTTCCAAACTGTGAGGCCATTCTTCCCTTTAACCCCTGATCTGCCGATTTAAATTTCCAAGCTCTCAGCTTCCTCTTCCACCACCATCCTCTGAACTTAATCTACTGCACGTGGTTTACCCTTTACCTGAAGGTTACATTTTGTCTTCCTCTTTCTACGTGGTTTTAAAGGTTTTGAAGACTATGAAGTGTTCTTTTTGGAAGTTTCAGGTACAACATGTCGTCGCACAATCGGTCTGCCTCTTGAACATCTGAAGGGATGAATTTAGGATCGTCACATGAATAGTGTTCTTATACCGAATTGGAACGTTCTTCTACTTCATTATCACAATCTGTATCCCCTAGTGGTGATTCAACTTCAGAGGCACAGTCATCTGACAAAGGTTTTGTCTGTTGTGCTAACATTTCATCATCAGTGTAGAATCGCTTTTCCCTCTAAGAATCCATTCTGGCAGTAGTAGGAACACCTGCATTAGACCTCTTGCGGGTCCGGGGATTAGAATAGGCCCGAGGTATTCCTGCCTGTCGTAAGAGGCGATTAAAAGGAGTCCATCCCCCTCACGGGGGTAGTTAGCGCCTGCGTCCGGAGACGGACGGTTTCACGACCTATAATCGTGGTCTTTTTGGTTTTTCACTTCTCGTTTCTTCCTTCCTTTTGTTGGTTCCTTTCTTTGCTCTTCTCCACCTCACTGTCTTCCTTACTCTTTCCCTTGACTTCTCCTTGCCTTCTCATTGCCTTTTTCTCCTTGCCTTCTCATTGCCTTTTTCTCCTTGCCTTCTCATTGCCTTTTTCTCCTTGCCTTCTCATTGCCTTTTTCTCCTTGCCTTCTCATTGCCTTTTTCTCCTTGCCTTCTCATTGCCTTTTTCTCCTTGCCTTCTCATTGCCTTTTTCTCCTTGCCTTCTCATTGCCTTTTTCTCCTTGCCTTCTCATTGCCTTTTTCTCCTTGCCTTCTCATTGCCTTTTTCTCCTTGCCTTCTCATTGCCTTCTTCTCCTTGCCTTCTCTGGTCTCCGCCTTGGCGTTTGAGACAGTCTGTCTTCTTTCTCCCTCTCTCTCTTCTTTTTCCTCTTCTTCCTTCCTCCCTGTGCGTGCCTGAAGGCCGACCCACGCGTTCGCACGCGTAGCCGGTGACGGGGTAACGCGTAAGTCCCCGCCCTGGGTAGACATGTAAGGCACGCGCGTACCCCCTGGTAAAGGCCAGGCCCGGGGAGGGGTGATTGCCTGAGCTGATACCTTCTGACCATGCCGATTGGTCCCTCTGTCTGTTTCTCGGGAGGTGTGACCTGAGGTGTAAACATTCACCTAAGGCGGGAGTGCCCTCTGAGAGGGTCCCCACAAGGAAGGAGCGCGCCATCGGAGACGCTGGCAATCATGGGGGATTCTTCCGCAATGGATTCTACTCCATCTCTCTCGACTTCGACCCAAAAACGGAAACGTGACCAGCCAACAGTGACAAAAGTACTACCGCCTGCCCCACAGTTCCTCGTAGTTTCTCGATCTGAGGACGGAAATGATTTTTCCTCTGTCAACCCTTTCGTTATTCAGAAGGGCGTAGATGCCATAGCCGGATCTGTCAAATCTTGTACCAGGTTGCGTAACGGCACCTTATTAATAGAAACTGAGAGTGCCTTTCAGGCACAAAAACTGCTTCGGGCCACCCTCCTGTACACGTTCCCTGTCCGGGTGGAGGCCCACCGAACTTTGAATTCGTCTCGTGGTGTAGTCTATACTAGCTCCCTCGACGGATTGACTGACAAGGAGCTTCAATCTTTCCTCGCTGAGCAGGGCATGACGGCTGTCCATCGGGTCATGAAAAAGGTCAACAATGACCTTGTACCGACCCGGACACTTTTCTTGACCTTAGATAGTGTTAAGCTGCCATCGTGCATCAAGGCGGGCTACGAGGTTATTTCTGTTCGCCCCTATGTCCCGACACCTACGCGCTGCTACCAGTGTCAGCGTTTCAATCACACTCGACAGTCTTGTTCCAATGCGGCTAAATGTGTCACTTGTGGCAGGGATGCCCATGAGGGTGACTGTCCACCTCCGTCTCCTCGTTGTGTGAACTGTCAGGGTGACCATACATCTGGCTGTTCACCGGCGGAGGAAGCTCCCCCTCCCGGCCATCCTCCCGAGATGGCCGATGACCCTATAGACCCCATGGACGATGACTGTCCGCCTACTGATAGCGGCGGCAGTGCTCGCTCGAAGCCAGGCCCTAAGCGGCCTTCGAGGTGACCCCTTCTCTCATCTTCCTTTTCTTACGATGGCACTTATTCACTGGAATATTCGCAGCATTCGCTCCAACCGAGAGGACTTGAAGTTGCTGCTCCGCTTGCATCGTCCGCTCGTCGTTGCCCTCCAGGAAACGAAGTTACGCCCATGCGATCAAATTGCCTTGGCACACTACACCTCTGTGCGTTTTGACCTACCCCCTGTGGTAGGTATCCCAGCTCATGGAGGGGTTATGTTGCTGGTCCGGGATGATATTTACTACGATCCCATCACATTGCGCACCGGCCTGCAGGCAGTTGCCATCCGCATTACTCTCCCCACTTTTACGTTTTCCTTTTGTACCGTTTACACTCCATCGTCATTTGCCGTTACCAGGGCAGACATGATGCAACTTATTGCTCAGCTACCTGCACCATTTTTGTTAACTGGAGACTACAATGCCCACCATCCCCTTTGGGGCTCTCCAGCATCCTGCCCGAGGGGCTCCTTGTTAGCAGACCTTTTCAACCAGCTCAATCTTGTCTGCCTCAATACTGGCGCCCCTACTTTTCTTTCGGACACATCTCACACCTATTCCCATTTAGACCTCTCTATATGTACTCCCCAACTTGCACGCCGGTTAGAGTGGTATGCACTTGCTGATACATATTCGAGCGACCACTTCCCGTGTGTTATCCATCTCCTGCAGCATACTCCCTCTCCGTGCTCCTCTAGTTGGACCATCTCCAAGGCAGACTGGGGGCTCTTCTCTTCCAGGGCGACCTTTCAGGATCAAACCTTCACAAGCTGCGATCGTCAGGTCGCACACCTCACGGAAGTCATTCTCACTGCTGCTGAATATTCCATCCCTCACCCTACTTCTTCTCCACGTCGCGTACCGGTCCCCTGGTGGACCGCAGCATGTAGAGACGCTTTACGTGCTCGTCGACGTGCTTTACGCACCTTTAAACGCCACCCTACAGTGGCGAATTGTATTAATTATAAACGATTACGTGCTCAGTGTCGTCGTATTATTAAAGAAAGCAAGAAAGCCAGCTGGGCTGCTTTCACAAGCACCTTCAACAGTTTTACTCCTTCTTCTGTTGTCTGGGGTAGCCTGCGCCGGCTATCTGGCACTAAGGTCCACTCCCCAGTTTCTGGCTTGAAGGTCGCGAATGAAGTCCTTGTGGCCCCTGAGGCTGTCTCCAATGCCTTCGGCCGCTTTTTCGCAGAGGTTTCGAGCTCCGCTCATTACCACCCTGCCTTCCTCCCCCGCAAACAGGCAGAGGAGGCTAGGCCACCTGACTTCCGCTCCTCGAATTGTGAAAGTTATAATGCCCCATTCACCATGCGGGAACTCGAAACCGCACTTGCCCGGTCACGGTCCTCCGCTCCAGGGCCTGATTCTATTCATATTCAGATGCTGAAGAACCTTTCTCCTGCGGGTAAAGGTTTTCTTCTTCGTAGATACAATCGCATCTGGATTGAGGGACATGTTCCCGCATGCTGGCGCGAGTCTATTGTTGTCCCGATTCCTAAGCCGGGGAAGGACAAGCACTTGCCTTCCAGTTATCGACCTATCTCGCTTACCAGCTGTGTCTGTAAAGTGATGGAGCGAATGGTTAACTCTCGATTGGTTTGGCTGCTCGAGTCTCGACGCCTACTTAACAATGTACAATGTGGATTTCGTAGGCGCCGCTCTGCTGTTGACCATCTGGTTACCTTGTCGACCTTCATTATGAATAACTTCTTGCGGAAGCGCCCGACCGCGGCTGTGTTCTTTGATTTGGAGAAGGCTTACGACACCTGTTGGAGGGCGGGCATTCTCCGCACCGTGCATACATGGGGCCTTCGCGGTCGCCTCCCTCTTTTTATTCGTTCCTTTTTAATGGATCGACAGTTCAGGGTACGTGTGGGTCCTGTCCTGTCCGACACCTTTCGCCAGGAGAATGGGGTGCCACAGGGCTCAGTTTTGAGCGTCGCTCTCTTCGCCATCGCGATCAATCCAATAATGGATTGCCTCCCAGCTGATGTATCAGGCTCCCTTTTTGTGGGCGATTTTACCACCTATTGCAGCGCGCAGTGTACCCGTGTCCTGGAGCGCTGTCTTCAGCGTTCTCTTGACCGTCTTTACTCCTGGAGTGTCGCCAATGGCTTCCGTTTTTCTGCCGAGAAGACGGTCTGTATTAACTTCTGGCGTTACAAAGAGTTTCTCCCACCGTCCTTACGACTCGGTCCCGTTGCTCTCCCAATCGTGGAGACAACCAAATTTTTAGGCCTTACCTTTGACAGGAAACTTAGCTGGTCTCCACATGTGTCATATTTGGCCGCCCGTTGTACCCGTTCTTTAAATGTCCTCCGTGTTCTCAGTGGTATGTCGTGGGGAGCGGATCGAACCGTCCTACTTCGTCTATATCGGTCGATCGTCCGCTCCAAGCTGGATTATGGGAGCTTCGTATACTCCTCTGCACGGCCATCCATCTTACGCCGCCTCAACTCCATACAACATCGGGGTTTACGACTTGCGATCGGAGCATTTTATACCAGTCCCGTAGAGAGTCTTCATGCTGACGCTGGCGAATTGCCACTCACCTACCGGCGCGATATACTGCTCTGTCGGTATGCCTGTCGGCTACTGTCAATGCCCGACCATCCGTCTTATCGTTCCTTTTTTGACGACTCTCTTGACCGTCAATACGGGTTGTATGTGTCTGCCCTGCTACCCCCTGGAGTTCGCTTTCGTCGCCTCCTTCAACACCTTAATTTTTCACTCCCTGCAACTTTTCGAGTGGGCGAGAGCCGCACGCCACCTTGGCTCCAGGCTCAGGTCCGCGTTCACCTTGACTTCAGCTCGCTCTCAAAAGAGGTCACCCCCGGTTCGGTCTACCACTCCCGTTTTTTGGAACTTCGTTCGAAGTTCATCAACATGACTTTCATTTATACAGATGGCTCTAAGACCAATGACGGGGTCGGGTGTTCCTTTATTGTCGGGGCACAAAGTTTCAAATACCGGCTCCATGGCCATTGTTTGGTCTTCACAGCTGAGCTCTTTGCCCTCTACCAGGCTGTTCTTTACATCTGCCGCCACCGACATTCTGCTTATGTCATCTGCTCAGATTCCCTGAGCGCCATCCAGAGCCTCAGTGATCCGTACCCGGTTCACCCTTTCGTACACCGGATCCAACGCTCTCTTCAGCAGCTGGTGGACGTCGGTTCTCCGGTTAGCTTTATGTGGGTTCCTGGCCATGTCGGTATCCCTGGGAACGAAGCTGCAGATGCCGCGGCCAAGGCTGCGGTCATCCAGCCTCGGACAGCTTCTTGTTGTGTCCCTTCGTCCGATTTTAGCAGGGTCATTTGTCGGCGCATTTTATCGCTGTGGCATGACGATTGGGCTGCACTTACCGACAACAAGCTTCGGGCCTTAAAACCTCTTCCCGTGGCTTGGACGTCCTCCTCACGCTCTTCTCGGCGGGAGGAGGTCGTTTTAGCCCGGTTAAGAATTGGACACTGCCGGTTCAGCCATCGCCATCTGCTGACGGCTGCGCCGGCGCCGTTCTGCCCATGTGGGCACTTGCTGACGGTTACACACATTTTAATGTCCTGTCCAGATCTTAACACACTGCGCCTCGATCTTAACCTGCCTAATACTTTCGATGCCATTTTAGCGGATGACCCACGAGCAGCTGCTCGTGTTCTTTGTTTTATCAATTTGACAAACCTCACTAAGGACATTTGATGATGTTTTTTAATCCTATGCCTGTCAGTCTGTCTTTTATCGTGTTTTCCCTTTTAGTTGTTGTTGTCAACTTGTGCCTCGCGGTGCATTCTTAGAGTAGTCAGGGCGCTAATGACCATTGAAGTTGTGCGCCACAAAAAAAAAAAAAACCTGCATTAGAAGACAGTATAATTAATCAACCAATAGAATGGAAAAACCTAAAGATTCTATCCATTCAAAGATTACGACTATTATTATAGACGACTGGAAAAAGTTCAAAAGAGGGAAACTGTAAGATAATTGACTACTGACAAGCACACTAAGGCCTCTGAGATTTAGATACTGACATATGTTTGACCACACCATAGGCCTCCCAGGCGTAGGGACAATTTACATGTAAGCCACACCAGAGGTCTCGGAGGCCTGGTTGTTTACCTGAACGGGCCAACAAGAACTGAAGTGTTGTGCACTGTACACTAGCTCAGACACAACCAACTAGAGGCGGCTTACATCTGAGTCACATCCCCTACAACTGTGTTGGAGCAGGATTAGACAGGTCTGAGTGAGCATCTGGACCTCACAGGCCCATGGTGTGGCCAGCGGGGTTAACATCGCGCAGTAGCTGGCCATTGACAGCCTTAGCGATCTTACAGTGTTAAGACAGTTTTATATTCATTACTACTAATAAGGACAAAAACATTCCATGAAACATTTTCTTCCGTTATTCTACTGACGCAGATATCAGAACGACATGGAAACCGCGCGCCTGGTGTCAGCACTAAACAAGATGGAAATTCGTTTAGTCGTACGTTTCATATCCCTGCCACGGTCACTGTGCTGATTTCCCCGATCTTTTCACATCCCTGTGCACAAGGGACACAAGCATTGTTTTGAAAATGATATAATTTGTTGTAAAGCTATAGATTCCTTGCATGTATACGAAAATGTTTACTGCCACCTCTAAACAAGTTTTTGTGGCATGGCACATCTATAAAGCGACGAATTAATTTATATAAAAAAAATTGAAGTTGAGTCTTGCCAATCCCCCCCCCCATCGCCCTCTCCCCTTCCTCCCCCTCCCCCTCCCCCTCCCCCCCCCCCCCAGCCACCTTGGAAAAATTTCTGCGGATGCCAGTGACTGGTTTGACTGTTTGTATTGTAATCTACAACCACTATATTTAAGAATATTAGATAAAAGATCTTGAATTTTTTAAGAATCCAATCATAAATAGTTTTGATGGCTCATACTTCATTCTAACAAGAAAGTGTTACAGTTAATAAAAAGATAGAAATATTTGAATACATATTTCACTCAAATGGGATCAGAAATTTTCGACATGAGAGCTAACTAAGTTGGTGACTGAAGTGGACGAAAATTAGATTAGAATGAACTCAAAAGTAGTCAGACTGCCCTATAATAATTTCAAAGGATTACCAACAGAATTTAAATGTGGCAGTGGTACAAGAAACTGTTCAGATTAATTCATTTCATTTTAAAATTTTAGTGTTATAACAGTTTGTAGAACACATATATATACACACTTAAACGCTGCCATTGATAAACATAATTTCCGAAACTTTTGATTGTCCCAGTCGCCTCTCTTCTCTCAATTCCCTTTTCTTAGACACTGTTCGTCATCTATTTGAATATATCCACTCAGAAGGTACTGAATTCGCTCGTGCGCACAATCTATTTTGGGCCAATGACTATACATATAGGTGAAAAAAAATTCCTTTGTTCCCATGAGAACGGAGGATCATCGTCCCTCGGGAGCAACATCTCAGAAATGCACTTGTCCATTCCAATGACAACCTTGTAATCATAAGTTTTCGTTGTTTTCGCCACTCCGTTGTCGAAGGCCTTCAACAAATTAAAATTTGTTACTATGGGTGGTGATGGAAGTCCATTTGGAGGGGAATTTCCATCGTATGCCTGCGTATATTTCGTGTTGCCTGCTTCAAAACGCCCCCCGCCCCAATTGGGGGGGAAAAAAAACTTGGATCAAGTAATGTTGCTTGTCCAACAATGTATTACTTGTTAACAAATCGCTCATTGGCAACGTTTACATCCTCTACGACATTGCAACTATTACGGGGCAAACACTTCTGGTTTTTAAATGTAGAAACGAAGTCTTAAAGCGTCAAAGTTTGTTTATTTTTTTAGTGTATGGCTAGAGATTATGTGTTGTGTCCAGCCGGATGCGATCGTTGAAGTCCCACGATATTTCGGCGAATAACCTTTCCGCCATCATCAGGTGGTTCTGATGGAATGGTCTGTGTGACGCTGAGTAGACGAGCCTATCCTTGGCTCGAGGTGGTGCAGTTTGGACAAAATTTGTCATTCCTGCCGTTCCTGTAAAAGAGAGAAAAATATATTACCACTCTTGTTGATTGGTCCTTGCTGTTATAACCTGAAAAAGACACACTCTGATTGGATTAGTAAAACTAATCCCATTTAGCTGGATACAGGGCGCGAAGGCGTCCTATTGCCCTCCCTTTCACATCACGGATGTGATGCTTCCAGGTGAGCCTGCGGTCTAGGGTAACTTCTAGGTATTTAGCTATCCCACTCCATGGGATAGGTTCTCCCAGGATTTCGACTGGCGTAAACCCTGGAGGCAGAAGTCTTCGGGTGAAGACAATTACCTGGCTCTTCGTGGCGTTGAATTTCAACCACCACTTTGTTGCCCATGAGCCCAAGGCGTCGCACCCGCGTTGTAGGCGGTTTCTCAGCGCTTGGGCATGCTGCGAGTGAACCGGGCTGTATCGTCCGCGTACTCGACAAGAATGCCAAAGAACTACTGCACTTTCACCTGCAATTAGCTTCCACGCTTAAAGACTATTCCTGGGAATGGGTGTATGGTGTCACATGGGCCCAGGCTGACTGGATACACCTGAAATCAACTAACAAACAGATTGACAAGTTTGCAAGGCTACCAGGCAAACAACAAGAAGAGACCGAGCCGATGAAACAAACCTTGATTAACCTCACGGGGAAGCCACTGGACGACGCAGCCACATCCATACTCGAAAAGGACTCAACTTTTCGCCGACGCCATCTCACCTCCCTTTCACTGAGATCATTTTGGCAGTGGAACGGGCGGTCCGGGGCTTAACCGAGGACAAGGCTGAAGAAGTCAGGAGGGAAACATGTCGGATTCTCTCCAAGGCAAAACCGACTACCAGCGACATCTCACGGGAAGAAAGAGCGGCACCTCGGGCCGTTAGAGAAGACAGACTGTCCTCCTGCCAGCCGACAAAGGAAACACCACGGTCGTTCTGAACAGACAGGACTATGAACAGAAGATACTAAAACTTCTTGACGACCCGGCATACCGGAAGATCAAGACGGACCCGACCAACAGGATACAATTAAGGATTGCCAGCCTACTGAAAAATGGCGCAATAGAGGAGAAAGATATCGAGAGACTTTGACAGCGTTCCGCAGTAGCTCCGAGAATATATGACCTCCCTAAGACCCATAAGGAAGGATGCGTCCCATTGTCAGCAACATAGGGGCGCCCACATACCCTCTCGCACAACACCTGGCAGGTCTGCGCAGACAGTATGTGGGAAAGCGCGAACACCATATTCGGAACTCACGAGACTTCATTCGTCGTCTTGAGGAGCTGACCCTACAAGAAACAGACATCATGGTGAGCTTTGATGTCGTGTCACTGTTTACAATGGTCCCACTAGAAGATTCGATTCACCTTATCAGCGAGAAATTTGGTCCCGAGTTGACAACTGTTCAGGCACGTACTTACATCCACCTACTTCGTCTTCAACGGCCAATACTATGAGCAAACCGACGGTATGGCTATGGGGAGCCCTCTCTCACCAGTGGTAGCCAACTTATTTATGAAGAGTTTCGAAGAGGAGGCAGTTCAAGCGGCCGAACAGAAACCCGTGTGTTTTTACCGATGCGTGGACGACAAGTTTCTCATTTGGCTCCACGGACCTGATCATCTACAAACGTTTTTAGAACATCTAAATTCCGGTCCACGAGAACATACGGTTCACCATGGAGATAGAGAAGGAAGGGAAATTACCCTTTATTGATGTACTCGTAGAGCAGAGATCAAATGGCACACTGGGTAATAGCGTGTACCGCAAGCCTACACATACGGACCTACATCTACATGCCTCGAGTTGCCACCATCCTGCACAACTCAGCGGGATGCTCAACACACTGGTTCATAGGGCATACTCGATATCGGACGAACAAAGTCTGCACAAAGAACTCGTACACCTAGAAAATTTTTCACAAGAACGGATACAGCAAACGACAGATTCAGACAGCCCTCAGACGACGGAAACACTGCAGAAACCCAGATGAAGAACAGTGTAAAATAAGGAAACAAGCCTTGTCTTTCTACCGTATGCAGGCAACGCGGCACCAAAAATAGGGAGACTGCTAAAACAACATAAAATTGACATGGTCTTCCGACCACCATCAGAGATACGGGCCCTACTGGGGACAGTGAAAGACTGATTCGGCCTCAAGAAAGCGGGCTTATATAATATTCCATGTGGTTGCGGCAAATCCTACATCAGTTAAACAATCCGAACAGTCGAAGACCGGTGCAGAGAACACCAACGCCTCACGCGCCTAGGCCAGCCCACCAAATCGGCACTGGCAGAACACTGCTTGGAAACTGGACACAATGCGAAATACGAAGAGGCCAAGATCCTGGTTCCTACCAGTTTCTACTGGGACAGCATCTGCAAGGAGGCCATTGAAATTCGCGTAACGGACAATCTCATAAACAGATACACAGGTTTTCAACTAAGCAAGGCATGGCAACCATTACTTAACTCCATCAAGGAGTCACGCCACAAGCGGACACAAGACCCTTCTACGACGGCCGCAGAGGACACTCCATGGCATTCTGCATCTTCCACCACCTGACGCGACGCCGGGGTGGGTTCTGGCCTGGGTCGGCGCCCGCAAACGGATTGTCTGCGGCCGCAATCGAAGCCCGACTGACGGACATAAATAACACTGACAATGAGCAGACAGACCAAGAGTATACGTTAACGGCAAACCATCGAACACCTTCTATCCAGAGGCAGGGGTACCGCAAGGAGCTATACTTTCACAATTGCTCTACTCTCTATACACACGACATCCCACAACCCACCAGGTGGAACGATGATGCCGATGACACGGCATACTGGTGTCACTCTGACAGCGGCAGGACTCTCCGACTTGACCACGCAATACATTCAAAAACTAGAGCCCTGGCTAGCAAAGTGGAAATTATGACTGAACGCCCTCAAGAGCCAGCTTGTAGTATTCCAGCACAGAAACAGAACAGTGGACAGAAGCCAAAACCGGAAAGATATCACAGCACAACTATGGGGACAAAGCATCACACCAAATGACACAGGGAAATACCTAGGCATCACACTGGACAGGACTCTTTATCTTGGAACCAACACGTCACAGAAATACTAGCAAAAGTGCGGCGCAGAATGGGACTAATAAAGATCATCAGGGGCAAGGGACATAAAGCTAGCACCGAAACAATGCTGCACACACACACACACACACACATACACATACACACACACACACACACACACACACACACACACATAAGCCTTTCATCAGGCCAGTCCTAGAGTATGCAGCCCAAGTCTGGATGGCACACAACTCCCAAACCCAGAGAGTGTGTGCAGCTGAAAGACGAATCCTTCGAATTGCTCTGAACATACCCTACAGCACAGGAGAAACAATAGTGCACAACCAAGCTAGAATAGAACCACTATCGCAGAGATTAATAAAACTAAGCTATAGGATAGGATTAAATAGATTGAAAAGCAATACTCTAACAGAAGAACTGAGAAAGGAATACCACACAGTAAATTTCCCAGCATACAGATACCCAATACCAACACGGAACGTAATACCAGCAATAGACATAGAAGAACCACAAAACGAAGACACAATGAATCTACACAAGGACCAACAAATAGTACAACACCTACTCCCAACAGAAGAGAATGAATGAAATCAAACCAACAAAGACAATAAAAATAAACGGAAACCAAACACAAAGAAAACACCCAACCCTTGCTGAGGTTTTAAGGAGGTTTTCCCTCAGCAGTAAGGCAAATGCCGGGGTTGTGAATACTCCTCCAAGCAAGATAAGATGAACCAAGACTGTAATATATATGTATATAAATAAAAAAAAGCATTAGACTACCAGACAGTAGAATACAACAGGAAAGAACTTGAAATCAATAGAATACAATAGGAAATAAGAATAGCATATAAGAATAGTATGTAAGAAATCCACCCAATGTTGAAATAGAGTTCAAACAGAATCAAATAAGATAAGCTAAGGTGTCAAAATGGCATTAAGCCATCACTGCACCCGCTCTCCCCATAAGTGATTGGAATAAAAAAAAAAAGAAATCCATCAGAACCACCTGATGATGGCAGAAAGGTTATTTGCCGAAATATCGTGGGACTTCAACGATCGCATCCGGCTGGACACCCGAGAACCCTGGAAGCAATCTCTATCATGATTGAAATTTACACTTGTATGTCTAGATTACGAATGTAGTCTCTAGTTTGTGGAGTCGCGAGAACCGCTAGCTCTGCCATCATACTTTGTCCTATATTCGGTGATGTGCTGGGTCGTCTGTTGTGTAACACCACAGTTACACTCGGGCGTTGAAGTTATGTTCCACTTGAAGTGGGAGGCTGCACAATTCCCATGGTTGGTTCGGATTCTGTTTAGTGTGGACCATTGTCTGCGAGGGAGGTTGAAACCATGTGGCGGCATCTTCACAGGAGGCATTGTTGGGCAGCATTTGCCGTTAAGTCACTTCTGCCACTCAATGATAGTTGCTGTTCCTCAAGTTCGTGCCATCTCTTGTTCCCTGTTTTCTCGAACGCAGGCGATTAGCATTTGCGTTGCTGATGTCAGAATGTATAGGTAGGTCTGGATTGTCCATTATTTTGTTGAATTCTCTTAAGAGAGCGTCTTTAGTCTGAGATCTGGCGGTGGGATATGACTTAGAACTGGTAGCCAGAGTATGGGAGTAGATTTGATTGTGCCAGTGATAACTCATTGTGGCGTTTAGTTGGGTATCTGATATTTGTATGGGCGCTATTGAGCCAGACAGCAGTACAGTATTCAGCAGTCGAGTACACCAAACCTAGAGCTCGGCATCGCAGAGTTACGACGGCAGATCCCCAAGTTGTTCCACATAGCTTATGAATTATGTTGTTGAGAGTTCTTATTTTTGCAGCAACGTTTTGGAGATGATGGTTGAAAGACAGCGTTCTATCCAATATGACACCAAGGTATTCAGGGTATCTGTTGTCTCAGTTGCTGGTTGACCATGCACGCCTTTAACTTCCTATTAGCCATTTTGTTGTTTAAACGAAAGCAACACACTTCAGTTGTACTGGTGTTTGGTTTGAATCCCTACTTTTTGAAGTACCGAGTCAGCTTCTGTAGGTCTTCTGTCAGGATCTCTTCCGTTTGTTCAATGGCTTGTTTTCCGATAGCAGTTGCCCAGTCATCTGCATATCCGAATTTCCTTGAAAGCATCTCTAGCATGTATGAAATAAAATGTACAAACTAAGCAAGGGAGCAAGAACTGACCCTTGAGGTAGCCCGTTGTTCAATGATCTTTTATTGCGTACGTCTTTCCCCTTATACACACGGAATTGTCTTTGGCTAACCTGGTTTTCAAAAGTCATGCAGTTCTTCTACGTGGGATAACTTGGAGGAGCTTGTAGAATACTCTGGCTTTCCGTACTGTATCATAGGCCGTTGTTAAATATGTGAATGCCACTGAGGTCTTGAGTTTTCGTTGATAGCCTGCGCCTATGTAAGTTGTAAGAGACATAACTTGATCTGTTGTATTCCTGTGTGGTCTAAAGCCTGCCTGTTCCATTGGAATTAAGTATATCAGGACCAATTCTGCTCAGTAAAAGTCTTTCCAGGGGGTTATATACAATGCTAAGCAAGGCAATAGGGCGGTAGCTTTCTGGATTTTCACTCGGTTTATTTTTCTTCAGTACAGCAATAATCTTTGTTTGAAGAGCTTTGGCATCTGGCCTCTTTCGAGAATATCAGTGTAGAATTTGGCTAGCCAAGCACGAGCCTGTTTTCCACAGTGAGCGAAGAACTCTGGGTAATGGCCGGCCCCACCAGGGGCTTTACCTAATTTAGTGCCACTGATGGCGGTGTCTATTTCTTCCACGTTGAATGGTTTGGGTTATGTCCTCAGGGAGCTATGTTTAAGGAATTTCATTTCTTTTGTTATATCTTCAGTAAGATTTTTGCTCCTTTTGCTTTTGGAAATCATAACTATATGCGAGGCAATCTTGTTTCGACGGATTTCTGACGTCCGTGCAGTTGTTTTTCCATCTCCAAGCTTCCTTATAAGAGACCAAGCTTCTTGGCTTGATTTTGTGTAGTCAAGTGAGCTAACTTTATCTTCCCATTTTTTCCTCCTGGCTGCATCTGGGCTGTGTAAAAGCTGATATGCAATTTCATGGTCTTTGCTCTCAGTATATATATATTCTTTGCGATACCCGCCAGGGATGTTTCTTTGCTGCAGATATCATAGCTCCTATAAATCGTTCATAAGCTTCATATGTAGGTGGTATTCGACGTATATAATTATCAAGTTGTTCTGTGAAACCAGGCCAGTTGACCTTATTGAAATCCCAGCGTGGTCGAGGGCTGGATGTGATCAGGGGATTTGGATGCTGTTTTCGTATATCCCAGGTCTGCGATAGCTATGAGGGAAGTAATTAAGCATCTTTCGCGTAGTTGTTAAAGGTTTGTTTCCTTCCATTCCACTACTGATTCACCATTTTCATCATTAGTTTTGTATTTTCAATTTTGGTGGTGACTGCTGAAACCCCCTATGTAGACTGCTGGGTGTGGTCGGATGTCTACAACATGATTGGGCGTGAATGTCCTCCTTAGCGCTAGTAGACGGAAGAAAGGCATTACCTATAGTATTTCACACATATGTAGCATTACCATAGGCAGGATCATACGTTGCTCCTAGAAGATAGTAGCTTGGTATTTTTCCTCTGGATCGCAGCTGCTGTTCTTCCCTGGTGTGTGTTTCTTGTATAACTACCAGATCAACTTCATGAGAGAGTAGCAGTTGAGACAAGGCTTCACTTTTAGCGTGACTGAAACTTTCAATGTTTAGTTGACACACGTGTAGGACAGATTCCAGGATCCTAGTGGTATTTTGGTCCTTAGAAGGACCCTTTGAGAAATCGTTTGTAGTCGTCATAATTCTGTGTTGTATCTTGATTAGGATATAGAGAGACTTCACATCTGATGGCCTATTCGTTGTTGCTCCCTTAGCAAGTTATAAACTCCGTTTTGGGCAGTGAGATAGTTTGCTCAACCCTCACCTCTTTACTTAACGAAAGATTTGAAGTGAGGTTACTGAATGTTCTTTGACTTTCCACTCCTCCGGCATCTATGTTCGTCGTTTGCGAGAACAGCAAAGTGGAAAATTTGGCAATGTTTTTCCTAAAACACGGACCACCATATCGAAAAGCGAGTTCCATCAGGTTGGGACTTACTGTTTTTTGTGTCGGCAAGACACATTTGATCCTGTGTATTTTTTTCCCTTCTTCAAGTGAACTTCTTATAATATTGAACTAGAGATTTAAACTTTTCGACCACATTCTCAATTGGTTTTGTGCCTGATCCGAAAATTAAATAGACTGTGTGGGCTTGGCAGAAGATTTGAACCCATTTACAAATTTTGGCCTCAGCAACAGTATCAGCTTCATCGTCGGTTACAGCTGCCACTATTTCGTTATGTATTGTCCAGTTGGTTGCTTCTCTTTTTAGAATATTAGTTATATTTTCGGCAATGTGCCGAAGCGAAAATTCCAGGCAACCCAACACTCGAATGAAGCTACGTGTGATTGAGATAGTGTGAAATAAACTCAATAAAATTTGGATGTTCAATGAAGTCCACCTGTCAGTTGTTAAAGCGACTGCTGTTGTCGATTTTATTTTCCTTTGTGAATAATCGCGCAGTTGATTAGATGGTTGTGGCAGCAAGCTGGTGGAAAATGTTTCGTTACGGAAAAAACGAACGCAGACAACTGTCTGAAGTAAAACACTTCTTGGGCTGGGATGCGTGGCACAGACAAGTTACCTGTAAAGTCGAACACGAGTTCACAAACTGAGTCGTCTCTGGCAGTTAGTATCTACATTTCTGTAGCTGCTTGTAGAACTTCTTGCATTTTGTATGTGAATGTCCAATTACCCTGTGCCACTCATTTGACAGACTCAGACAGTTGAGGAGAAATCAGTTTGGTTTGCATCTCTTCACACAGTATAGACATCCTAGAGTTTGTGCATCATCTTCACATTAAATTCAGAATGCAGATGTTTCATTCCTTTTCCGCCATAGTGTGACGGTTCAACAGGAAAGCAACTTACATGATCATATTGCTTGTTTCTTTTCAATGTTCAGCATGATCAGAACGGCGCTTAATGTCGAAAACTAACATGAGGCGTTGTACGTAAGTCTTGTTCACTTTTATTCGTAAAATCACGACTTTTGACAGAATGTGTATTTGTTAAGATAGCATTTCCAGAGTTCGCACTCACATATTGGAATAATGATTTTTACTCATCAATTATTTTTCCGGAATAACTAGTGTAGGATCACCCTTTCACACATTTTCTTCCCTAACATTACCCTTCCACTTTTGAGGCGTTCTCTTTCGCTTCTTACCTTCATCAAGAGAAGTTAGCTTATATTGTAGTTGTTCCGACTCCGTTTCGTTACATAATTTCAGAATACCTTAGGCAATATTATTTCACACACAAAGTCTGTGAAAGAAGTGCAGATCTATATTTGTATCTCTTTTTTCAGATGACATTCAGTACTCCACCATGGCGCCAACATCATATCAGGAGCTGCCAGGTTTGCAACTGAACAGAACTAAATGCAACTGTCAGTTCCTTTCATCAGAAACTATAGGATGGGCAGGAGAGTGGCTTGGAGAACAGAGTTCCAGGATACAAAGGAACACAGCAGAGGAAAGAAAAGACAGCACTAACCTGACAGTGGCAGATGTCGAAACTGACCACTATTGATTTCTTAGCACTTTTGGGTCCTGGTCAGCAAGTTGCTGAAGATAGATCGAAGTGGACTGCAGTGTCATCCGAAATGTTCTGCGTCAGTTGTTGAAGACTATTAGGGTTGTTGTGATACACATTAGACATGAGGGCCCTCCACACAAAGTAATCGCACACTGACAGGTGGCCTGGGTGGCCAGCTAGGGCCGCAACCAGATGGACCTCTTACTTACAGCTGTCAGGCATGAGCATTGTGTAAATGTGCTCAAAGGTTTTTCCGGCTGTTTGGGCACTTGCTCCATCGTGTTGGACATTACTGTCTTTCCCTCCTCCGTTAATGCTGCCACAAATGGATTCGAAATGTTGGTAGTGTAGTGCGTAAGTCAGCGTCCGATGAAAGATGGGACCAATAAAGGCCGATTCCCACTACAGCGTAGTGTGCGGCGGCGGCGGCGGCAGCAGCAGCAGCAGCAGCAAGCGTTTTCCGCAGTGACGCGGCGGCAAGCGGAATTGGCGTTCCCGAGCGGCAGACACTAGCGGTAGTCAATGAATGACGCAGCCACTGAGATACGGTTGGGGGGACACTGAAAGGCGCTTCAACATTCACCGTGGAGACAGCTTCATTCGTCAACATGGCTCGTAACGTGACTTAGTACGTGTGGTTGCAGTAATTTTTAATGCGTCCATGAAGTCTGGAAATGTGATGAAATCTGCCGCAAATACGGCAGTGCAAATGATTAACCAAAGTCTAAAATTCGAAAGAGGGACGAAAAGGAAACATCAGGAATGGTTTCGTGTGACAAAGTATCATAATATGCGGTATGGTGTGCACAACAAAACTGTGGCTCATGCCTCGCGTGTCATTTACAACAGCTGTGACTGAACTTGAATCTGCTATTGCCACGCAACACTTAATGTGGTGCATCTACATTCTCTGCAAACCACTGGAAGCATACCACAGTGATAAGCCCCGGTGCAGATTCTGGATATGCCCACTCCTTCATAGCAGACAGAGGTGAAGGAGAGTTTCACACCCGTACAGGATATGAGGGAAAAGGACATACAGAAGTTCCGTATATATTTCCGAATGACACCACAGAGGTAAATGTTACATATGACATTCATAATTGAACTGTTTAGCTGTAGTATGCCATAATAAAGGTGCAAGAGACAACAATATTTTTAAAGGATAAGTCTGTAGAACAGCTAAAGAGGTATGCTACACATTTCCAAAAGACATAAATTATATCGTATTACATGAAAGATGAAGCTAAGTGAAATACCAATTTTTAAAGCTGTTCAGTTATTTTCTTAATTGCATAATTTTTTCATATATTTCATTGTTTCGCCTTGTATTAATAGATTCGATGAGTTGTTGTCAATGATTGCTCCCCACGTCATGAAACAGACGACAAAATTTAGAAAACAAATCACCCAGAGGAACGACTTGACATGACACTCAGGAACAGGAAATTCCAACATTTGAAGCTGTTATAAATAGTTAGCTGAAATTGCTGTTCGTAATTTTTGTCTGCAGTTGTCATTTGTTTGCAGTTGCATATATCTGAGATGTACTGTACTACTTAACTGCATTTTTAGAATGTGTTTGTGAATTCTCTATCATGTTAATATAATGTATCCAAAACTAGTTGTAATTTTGATCAGTTAGGTTTTTGCGCGTTTTATAGCAAAAAATTTTCTTGGAATGTGTGCTAGGGATGCATCACTTGTATACGTCATGTACATAATTTTTACTCGCTGCATTTAGTCTGCAACGAATTTTACAAATCAAAATGATACATCCTATGTTAATTCGAGAAGCATATAAGATACTACTGTCCCAAGAGTGCACGTCATCATGGAACCACGTGTTATTAGCTGCTACTGATAAGTTGTACAAATAACTTCGTCGTTTGATCTAAATCATAGTTAAGTTAATCTTACGTGTCCGTGCACTGATTTAGTATCATAATCTGGAACAGCTTGCTCTTGTCAACTGTTGTTGTTGTTGTTCTCTTCAGTCCTGAGACTGGTTTGATGCAGCTCTCTATGCTACTCTATCCTGTGCAAGCACCTTCATCTCCCAGTATCTACTGCAACCTACATCCTTCTGAATCTGTTTAGTGTATTCATCTCTTGGTCTCCCTCTACGATTTTTACCCTCCGCACTGCCCTCCAATAGATCCCTCGATGTCCTACCAACCGATCCCTTCTTCTAGTCAAGTTTTGCCACAAGCTCCTCTTCTCCCCAATTCTATTCAGTACCTCCTCATTAGTTATGTGATCTACCCATCTAATCTTCAGCATTCTTCTGTAGCACCACATTTCGAAAGCTTCTATTCTCTTCTTGTCTAAGCTATTTGTCGTCCACGTTTCACTTCCATACATGGTTACATTCCATACAAATACTTTGAGAAACGACTTCCTGACACTTAAATCAATACTCGATGTTAAGAAATTTCTCTTCTTAAGAAACGCTTTCCTTGCCATTGCCAGTCTACATTTTATATCCTCTCTACTTCGACCATCATCAGTTATTTTGCTCCCCAAATAGCAAAACTCCTTTACTACTTTAAGTGTGTCATTTCCTAATCTAAGTCCCTCAGCATCACCCGATGTAATTCGACTACATTCCATTATCCTCGTCTTGCTTTTGTTGATGTTCATCTTGTACCCTCCTTTCAAGACACTGTCCATTCCGTTCAACTGCTCTTCCAAGTCCTTTGCTGTATCTGACAGAATTACAATGTCATCGGCGAACCTCAAAGTTTTTATTTCTTCTCCATGGATTTTAATACCTACTCCGAACTTTTCTTGTGTTTCCTTTATTGTTTGCTCAATATACAGATTGAATAACATCGGGGATAGGCTACAACCCTGTCTCACTCCCTTCCCAACCACTGCTTCCCTTTCATACCCCTCGACTCTTATAACTGCCATCTGGTTTCTGTACAAATTGTAAATAGCCTTTCGCTCTCTGTATTTTACCCCTGCCACCTTCAGAATTTGAAAGAGAGTATTCCAATCAACATTGTCAAAAGCTTTCTCTGAGTCTACAAATGCTAGAAATGTACGTTTGCCTTTCCTTAATCTTTCTTCTAAGATAAGTCGTAGGGTCAGTATTGCCTCAAGTGTTCCAACATTTCTACGGAATCCAAACTGATCTTCCCCGAGGTTGGCTTCTGTCAGGAAATATGACAGACTCCATCCTGTGAGAATGACATCTTCTTATGCAGCTGCTACGACAACTGTGCTAGCCCCATCAGTTTCGAGACTTCCAGCCAGCTCGATAAGCAGTAGGACTCCTCCTGCCCCCTTGCCTGTGGGGGGCTCTACCCAACCGGTTGCTCCTGCACCACCTACCTCAGGAGCAACATCCTCCCACCCATCGGGGACGTCCGTCCCCGCTTCTCAGCCGGAGAAGCATCTCACTGCTTCGGCTGCTCTCGCCTGTAAGGGTTCCCTTGGGACCCTCCTTTCCCAGGCTTCCACCAGCGGTAAGGATGACGCCCGACAGTGGCGTAAGTCCCCACCAGTATCTGGTTGTAGAGCTTCGCGATCCTCTTCCATCCCGGAGACTGATTCGGTGAGGCCTTCCCAGCCGGTGAAACCCAAGGTTCAGCGAGAGAAGTCCAAGCGCAAGACCTCTAAGGCCAAAGAACTTGCGGTGGCACAGACCCCACCGCACCCTTCGAGCTATGCGTCTGCGGATGAGGTCGAGATTCTGGTGTCCGCTGAGGACCTTGATCTCGCCGGTCCCTCAGACACCATGCATGTCACTCGCACAGGTACTGAATCTGTGGCAGTGAGTGAAAAAGTGGCGTAAATTGCCTTCCCAGTCCCTTCGCGCCTTTCTCAGCCATGGACAATGTCATCCTCCAGTGGAACTGCAACGGTTTCTTCCACCATCTAGCTGAGCTCCGACAACTATCAGCCTTCACCCTTTCTTCTGCATGGCTCTTCAGGAAACTTGGTTTCCTGCAATGCGAACCCCCACCCTCCGTGGCTATCGGGGTTATTATAAGAACCGGGCAGCTTATGAAAGGGTGTCTGGTGGCGTCTGCCTCTACGTCCTTCACACTCTGCACAGCGAGTCTGTCCCTCTCCAAACACCTTTAGATGCTGTCGCTGTTCGGGTGTGGACGCCACAGGCGGTTACTGTCTGCAGTCTTTACCTTCCACCGGATGGTGATATTTTGCAGCATGTCCTGGCTGCGCTGATAGCCCAATTGCCGCCACCTTTCTTGTTACTGGGCGACTTCGACGCCCATAATGCTCTGTGGGGTGGGTCGGTGGCAACAGGTCGAGGCGCCATCATTGAGCATTTATTGGCGCAGCTCGATCTTTCCATTTTAAATGACGGTGCCTTCACACACTTCAGTGTGGTGCATGGCACATACTCCGCCATTGACCTTTCGATCTGCAGCCCTAGCCTCTTACCGTCTGTCCAATGGAGAGTGCATGACGACCTATGTGGTAGTGACCACTTTCCGATCTTTCTGTCCCTGCCACAACGTCACTCTTCTGGGCGTCCTAGCAGATGGGCTATGAATAAGGCTGACTGGGACTTGTTTCCCTCCACTGCCGCTATTGAGCCTCTCTCTAATGATGATATTGATGCAGTGGTTCAGTCGGTCACCACAGTCATCGTTACTGCCACAGAATCTTCAATTCCCTGTTCTTTTGGGTCCCCTCGGAGGAGGACTGTGCCTTGGTGGTCGCCTGAGATCGCTGAGGCGATTAAAGATCGCCGGCGGGCGCTACAGCGTCACAAGCGACGTACCTGCATTGAACACCTCATCACCTTCAAACAGCTGCGTGCGCGGGCCCGCCGCCTTATCCGCCAAAGCAAGCAGGAGTGCTGGGATCGGTATGTGTCCACCATTGGCCTCCATGTCTCTCCATCGCAGGTGTGGGCCAAAATCCGACGCCTCTATGGCTATCGGACCTCTGTCAGCGTCCCTGCGCTCTCACTGAATGGAGCAGTTTGTACAGACTCCGACGAAATTGCCAACAGCTTGGCAGAGCATTTTGCTCAGAGTTCCGCTTCTTCCAATTACCCACTGGCCTTCCGCTCCATTATAGAGCGGATGGAACGTCGGAGCCTTCCTTTTCGAACCCACCATCAGGAATCCTACAATGTTCCATTCAGTGAGTGGGAATTTCACAGTGCCCTCGCCGCTTGTCCTGATACCGCTCCTGGGCCAGATGGCATCCACTGTGAGATGCTGAAACACCTTTCAGTGGACTGCCAGCGGCGGCTCCTCGACCTTTACAACCGTATTTGGGTCGAGGGTGAGTTTCCATTGCAATGGCGGGAAAGTATTGTTATCCCCATTCTGAAACCAGGCAAGAACCCTTTGGAGGCGGACAGCTACCGTCCCATTAGCCTCACCAACGTTCTTTGCAAGTTGCTTGAACGGATGGCGAGCCGGTGGTTGAACTGGGTACTGGAATCTCGGGGCCTTCTGGCTCCATCTCAGGGTGGGTTCCGTAAAGGCCGCTCCGCCGCCGACAATCTGGTGAGCCTGGAGTCGGCCATCAGTACTGCCTTTGCCCGTCGTCATCACCTGGTCGCTGTCTTTTTTGACATGCAGAAGGCGTACGATACAACATGGCGTCATCACATCCTTTCTACGCTTCATGGATGGGGTCTTCGGGGCCCTCTGCCGATCTTTATCCGCAATTTTCTGTCGTATCGTACCTTCCGCATGCAAGTCGCGGCCTCCCATAGTTCCTCCCAAGTCCAGGAGAACGGGGTACCACAGGGATCTGTCCTCAGTGTCTGCCTGTTTTTAATTGCCATAAACGGGCTCGCTGCAGCGGTGGGAAATTCTGTCTCCGCTTCCCTGTATGCTGACGACTTCTGCCTTTACTACAGCTTTATTGGCATTGCAGCTGCTGAACGTCAGTTACAGGATGCTATCCGTAAGGCGCAGTCTTGGGCTGTCGCTCATGGGTTTCAGTTTTTGGCAGTCAAGACCTGCATTATGCATTTCTGCCGGCGACGCACTGTCCACCCGGAGCCGCGGCTTTATCTTGATGGCGAACTTCGTGCTATGGTTGAGACGCATAGGTTTTTGGGTGTAGTTTTTGATGCCCGGTTGAGTTGGCTGCCTCATATTCGGCAGCTTAAACAGATGTGTTGGCGGCATCTAAATGCTCTGCGATGCCTGAGCCACACCAGGTGGGGCGCCGACCGATCTACTCTCCTACGGCTCTACCAGGCGTTAATCCAGTCTCGTCTGGATTATGGGAGCCTGGCTTATGGCTCAGCATCCCCATCTGCGCTGCGGGTGCTGGACCCCATCCTACACAGCGGAATACGACTTGCCACTGGTGCCTTCCGGACCAGCCCAGTGGACAGCATCCTTGCGGAGGCAGGTGTCCCTCCATTGCGGTTAAGGCGCCAAAATTTACTGGCCGCTTATGCTGCCCATGTTTTTAGCTTGCCCGGGCATCCAAACTATCGTCTCCTGTTCCCGCAAACGGTCGTCCATCTGCCAGACAGTCGGCCCCGGTCAGGTTGTACAATCGCGGTCCGCATCAAAGAGCTTCTCTCCGGGCTTAGGGTTTTCACTGTTCCACCTCCTTTCCGGGCCACTTTGCGTACACCCCCATGGTGTGTTCCTCGCCCTTGCCTTCGGCTCGACTTGGCACAGGACCCGAAGGACTCAGTCCCTTCAGAGACCTCAGTCCCTCCGCAGCTTTTATTCCATCCTGGCCACGTATCAGGGCTCTGGCTTTGTTTACACTGACGGTTCGATGGTTGCTGGTCGTGTCGGTTATGCGCTAACTCTAGGGGACCATTCCGAACAACGTTCATTGCCGGCTGGCTGCAGCGTTTACACTGCTGAGCTGGTCGCCATCTTTCGTACCCTAGAGTATATCCGCTCCTGCTCAGGTGAGTCCTTCATGATCTGTAGCGATTCCCTGAGCGGTTTACAAGCTTTCGACCAGGGTTTCCCTCGTTCTCGTCTGGTGATGGCTATCCAGGAGTCCCTGCATACTCTTGCCCGTTGCGGCCGCTCTGTGGTCTTTGTGTGGACCCCTAGCCATGTTGGGATACCTGGCAATGAAAATGTTGACCGCCTGGCGAAAGAGGGCCCCCAGTAAACCATCTCTGGAGATTGGCCTCCCGGCGACTGATTTGCGGGCAGTCTTACGCTGCGAAGTTCTATCGCTTTGGGGCACTGAATGGCGCAATCTGCCCACGCCAAACAAACTCCGTCCAATCAAGGTGACGACGACTGTGTGGCGGTCGTCCATGGGGGTCTCCCGCCAGGAGTCTGTTGTCCTCTGCCGGCTGCGCATTGGGCACACTCGGCTGACGCACGGCCACTTACTGCGCCGTGAGGACCCACCTCTATGTCGCTGCGGCTCAGTTTTATCTGTGGTCCACATTTTATTGGAGTGTCCGCTTTCGCACTGCCTGACACGCTCCCTGCCCTTTTAACAGATGACCCTGCTATGGCTGGCTTAGTTTTCAGTTTTATTCGGGCAGGGGGTTTTTATCATTTAATCTGAGTGTTTGTGTTTTATTTTATTGTTTGTGTTGATTCTGGCCTTTGGCCTACGGTTTTAAACTCAGTTTTTAATGTGTTCTCGGTGTTTGGCTTTTCCTTCCCCCCCCCCCCCCCCCCCCCCCTATGGTCGGCTAACCACCGTCACATTCTGTGTGATTTTATTTCGTTTTGTCTGGTCCTTGTCTATGTTTCTTTTGTTCTGTGTCGTCTGTCTCCTATTCTGTTGAACGTTTTTTAGTCTCTCTGGGTATTTTTAGTATTTGGAAAAAGGGACCGATGACCGTCGCAGTCTGGTCCCTTGCATACCCCAAACCAACCAACCAAACCGTGTAGCGACTATAGAGTGCAGATATGTCCTAACGCAGTGCCCCGCAAATTATGGATCAGAATAAAATTATGAAGGGACCCACAGTGTACTGTTAATGGCGGCATGTGAAGCCAATTATAAGTTTACGTGGCTGGATATAGGGGATGCAGGATGAGTCAGTGATGGGGCACTTTTGGCTACACGGAATTTGGAACTATCCTCATGAACCAAACATTAAACCTACCTCCGCCATCTGTGCTGCCTGCTACTGACGTCGTCCTACCACATATATTTGTTGCAGACGAAGCTTTTCCTGACACCGAACATCATGCGACCATATGCAGGCGGTCGAAGGGTGCACTTCTTCCTTGTGAGGCAGATTTTAATTACGGTCCATGTCGGGCACGCTGGTTAATTCATAATGCGTTCGGCATTTCGGCAACGAAATGGCGAATATACTGTCGTGCTTTAACGGCTAATGTAGAAACAGTAAAATTAATTATTATGGCAACCGAGGCCGTTCAAAATTACTTGAAAGACTGCGGCCAACTGGAACGTTCACCTAGCGGATTGCATTGTTCACCAGGACTTGTAGATTGTGAAATTGGCGTTCAAGAAATTATATATGGCACCTGGCGTCAAGGAGTATCGCAAGAGGATGCAATTAGAAATGTTCGATCGTTTGGGGAAACAAATTACACCATAATAACAGGAGCTATACGCTCTCCCTACAAAGACTACATTAACAGTGATGTTTGGAAGGCCAGTTGGCGAGCAGTAGGTACACATGGTTGTAAAAGATTGTAACAGTTAAAAATAAACAAAGTGAAATTATTTAGCATCCGTGTCCTGTGACATAGTAGTAAACTTCTTTTCGGAATTATTTAGCATCCGTGTCCTGTGACATAGTAGTAAACTTCTTTTCGGTTAAAACTCAGTAGGCCTACATAGAATATAGTGGTAATTCTGACTTGACAGTAGCATTTCTGCTGCCTACAGAAATTTCTAATTTCAGCATATTTATGCAACTGCGTTGTTCTGGTTCCTTTTTTCGCAACTGAGTTATTGCAATTTTTGGGTATATCTACATTGTTTATTTTTGTCCCAGAAACGAATTTGGTGGTTCTGAGATTACAGTCTGGGTTGCAATCTTGGGTAAGAAAAGGAAATATATTGCTGTACGCTAATAAGGAGAAGGCACACATAATTGTGCAGACTGTAGTATTGTTGACTTAAAAACATTGTTGTAAGGCTTCTACTGCATGACACTTTCATTGAAATAAAAACATTGCATATGGTACTTAACGGAAAAGTAAGAAACTGTTATTTTTTTCAATGAAACCACAATATATTATAGGTCTTACACTAGTTTTACGTTGCCTCAGATTTACTTCGGAATTCTAAATCATATAGCAGTTCGTCAGTTTCGATTTTTGCCTTTGGGCTGGAGCGTGGGTCTAGCCGGCGTAAAGGCAGCAGCAACATTCAAGCAGTAATAGTATTCTGCATCATCTGTGGTTGACGTTTTACACAAGCTCTTATTGAATGCTTGCAGCATACTGTCGAGGTGACTACTGGTTTTCATGTTCATTTTGCTCCAGGAGGTTTTACTGCATCTAGAAATCGGAAAAAAAATGTACACAGTTATTAAATTAGCGTTGTCCGTCATACTAAAGCAATATTTAGGGAGGCCATTTACCACTATTTTTTCGAGATGATGTTCTGTGATCGGTACCTGGAGCTGGAAGTGTTAAGCTGCCTATTGCTGCAGGTGTTGGATTTTCTTAATCTGATATTGTAGAGAAAGCTATGGCCACCTTATTTGATTCTTCACACCTGGGGAAAAGTACTTCCGGATCTTCAGAAGCACTACTATTTAGGATTGTTGATTCTGCTTTACTGATACTGGAAGCTTCGCTGTCAAAGATATCTGTAATTTAACAAGAAGACATAAAAGTTGCAAAGCACCAGTTCAGTAACGGCAGTTTACTGAAACGCGGGTATTAATCTGATAGTGTCAATCCAGAATTGTTGGCATCTGATTCGCATGCTGTGGACGTGGAGGCCCAGCAGTTGCCAGTGGTTCTGGTTCTGGAAATAAAAATACTCGATATGTCAGATGTAGAAATATTGACCTTGCAGTTAAATGCTAAATAACACGCTTCTTTTTTCATCTTACGATTTATAATGTATCACTCATCTCATAAACTCCATTTGCTTCATCTGGGGCCATGTGTTTGTGACCTCTGTGCCAGATCCACTGGGGTGCTGCGGCTTACGCACTACTTTCCAATATCGATCGCGTTAACACTTGCATTTACTTTTTACGTCTGCAGCTATAACTCACAACTATTCAGAAAAGACCTGAAAAGCTGGCTAGAAAGTGCCATACATCTTTCACATGACATGTCTGCATAAAAACACTTACGCCGAAGAAGTTTGCTAAGGAAGGGAAAATGTCAAAAATCTCGCGGAGTTTTTGTTTGTTGAAAATATTTTTCTTGGATGTTGTCTCCCTGAGATATACACAACTCTCTTGTACTTTACTCTGCCAGTTACTTCTAACACAGCAGGAGATACTTTCCTAAATTAAAACTAATCAAAATGTTCCCCAGAAACTCAATGCCCAGCTCCACAGTAAGTGCTTCTTCAGTAGATCTAAGTATTACACATAAAACACGTCGTTAAGTTAATTTCTATGACGTTGCCGATACTATTATTTGTTTTTGAAAGTTTAATGATTCATATCCTATCTTTGAAAGTGTATTAGTAAACGAGGCCCCAAAATTCATTTGCAGAGGAAACCCTCAACCTTAGTTATGCCACTGTTGTTTCTCGCTAATTTAGTGGTATATGCTGCAACTCTGTTCCTACAAGTTACTTTGAGGGTTGAATGAAAAGCAATGCCTCCACCTTCGTTAATTGGGTTTCGATGGGAATATTTTAATAAATCAAACGCAGAAATAATCCTTAGAATGTGATCTTTAATTACCAATATTCACTTTTCCACATAATCACCAGCCATTTGGTTACATTTCTGCCAACAGTGAAGTTTTCTGAAGCCGTCACGGAAGAAATCTACACTCTCTTCCCGCAACCACAGTCTCACAGTTCCTTCAACTCTTCATCAGAAGCATAATGATGGCCCTGCAGATCGTCTTTCATTATCTGAAACAGATTAGTCAGACGTTGCTAAATCTGGACTGTATGGAGGATGCCGTACTGTGGTGTTATTCGGTCTCTGAAGTTCTGCTGTGGTGGCACGTGAAGCGTGTGGTTTGGCATTGTCATGCTGCACGAAAACATTTCCATTTCCCTTTTCCTTTCAGACCCTTGTTAGCCGTCGTTTCAGAGTTCGCAGCATTCTGCTGTAACGCTCTGAATTTATTGTTGCTCCACGATCAAGGAAATCAACGTGGATAACACCATCTGCGTCCCAGAACACTGTGGCCATGATTTTACCAACTGAGGGCTGCACCTTGAATTTCTTTTTCTGGGGCCGAGTCTGTGTCGATATTCCATAGAGTGACGTTTCGTCTCTGGGTCGTAATGGTGTACCCTCGTTTCGTCTCTTGTCACAATTGAATGGAGAAAGGCGTCACCTTCGTTCTCTTAACACGAGAGGAGTTCCTGGCAAATTTAAAGTCTGTACACTTTCATTTCAGGAGTCAGCATCCGGGGTACCCATCATGCACAGATCTCCAGATTGCCAAGTAAAGCAATAATGTGACCCACACGTTCTTGTGAAACGCTGATTGTGCTTGCAATTTCTCTCTTAGTGATAAGACGATCGTTCTGAATCAATCTGTCGACATTTTGCTTGTGAAACACGGTGGTTGCTGTCAACAGGACGTCCAACTCTTGGTCAGGCAGGTCATATGTTCCCGCCTCAGCATCTTTAAACTTACTCGCCCGACGACGCACAGTACTCACATCCACACAATCACGCCTTCTGCTGTCAAGAATCGAATGACTCCATGTTGCTTAAATCGCATTGACCGACCGTCTGCACAGGGTTCCTTACATCACACTGTAACAACACAACCGTTCAATGCTAAGACTTTCCGCCAACTGGAGCTGTAGAGAAGATACTACGGAACAAGCCAGTACCTGCCGCATACCAATGTTGCCAACTGTTGAAGAGTTACGAAGGTGGAGGAATTACTGTTCAGTCAACCGTCGTATATATGTACTATTTCTTAACTTTAACTTCGACCTGAGTGTTCCTGTACAGGCAGAAGTCCATTTGCGTCCTGACACAGAACACTCCATTAACGCCTTTACCTGACATGAACGTGTCTATTAGGTACGTTTTATTGCCGTGTATAATCATGTACGTAGATGAGCGATACAAAAAACATATTTAGTGCGGTGGAGGTAGCTACTGTTTCCCCAACCCTACACTGCCGCTCTTTATGTGGGTCCATATGAGGGCAGATCTTTCTTCTTTCGTGTTCTAACCCAGGTGCCAACGTTTTAGTAGCAAGAGACCAAAGTTGAGATGAGATGTCATTGCATTCAAATAAATGACTGCTAGGAACAAGATTTTATTTTCTGTCACGAATTCATCTGGGATCGGCATTACTCTTTGTCAAAGTCCCCAAGAAAGTCATTCCGACCGATAACAGATTTTCAGTCAACGGATAACTACTGAACCAATTACCTGTGGTAACGTTTCGGTTAGTTTTTATGAGTGGTTCAGTCAGATTTTTGAGTGTCGTATGGTCTGTTGGAAGTGACGTATGGTCCAGACTTCTGTATCCGACAGTAAATCATACTGTATATTATCATATATTAATGTGTGAAAAGTTTGTGAATCACACATAGCGTAAACTTTGAGATCATATTTGGCCGGCTTTTTGGCCATGTATTGAATGAAACTGCAGCGACCACGGAATGCCACTATCACTTCGTAAACTGCCTCACTTTCCCCAACATTGTAAGCCTTTTGGTAATTGGCAAGAGAAGTGGAATGAAAATTTCGGATCGGAGCTAACTTGTTACAGATGGCTCTTTGCGTGTCGTAACGTCGTCAAATCGTAGAGAACTCAACAACGTTCGAAATCTACGATCGCTGAAATTGGCGCACAAAATAGTGTCCTGTCCTGTTCCATCCTGTACTCAGAAAAATCAGCCCGGTTTCCACCTTCACATCAATCAAAAATAAAGCCCCGAGTGCTGCTTTTATTTCTGCCCTTGAAGTGGGCTATGTTGCGCATGCGCAGTTGCTACAGCGCCAGTAGGGGTGTACAGTTCTACCGCCACCTGGCGCGCTACGAATTTGGCAATTTTCAGCTGTTTTTGTAAATACTTGCAGTACCTCTTAACAGTTAAAGTTTCGACAGTGCATTTCTTTCGTTGTCTTCTTCCCGTGTAAAAAATTTCAGAGTAGGTTTCGACATGTCTTAATGGACCATTCCCTTGTGAGTGCGACCACTTTCCTCATAAGATTACATAATCTTCAAATTTTTTTTATAACCGTCCAAAATTAATTATTGGTGGGAGCCAAAGATTAGATATGCTGAACAGACAAATGCTGCAAGTACCAGAATAAGTATCGAATTTATTCACTTCAATGGAGAAATGACTAATTAGATTGCTATTAAGTTTTCGTTAAGTAGTAAGAAGAGAACAGTTAATATGTACACAGTAAACTTGGAAAAAGCTTCAGCGCTTTCCCTACCCAGATGTACTGTACAAAATGCCAATGATGTTTTATCGGAATAAATTATGTAAATTGGTGATTACGAAAGGTGCGAACTGGTAATCAAATGTCGTGATCTCTCTCGGTCTAGCAAAATGGAGCATGGCGCTAACCGGAAATCACAAGGCTGATAAAAATACGCTGGTTCTGCGTGCATCTGCACCCAATATTGTCAACTGCCTGCAGTGCTCAGTAGGTTGCTGTGCATATGGCCCACGTAGCTGTAACTGCGACGATGCGCGATCGCAATAAAGTGCTCTCGTCTGGGCTACCAGAAATGTAATGATATTATCAACGTAGTCTGTAGCGGACGGTACATAATAATAAGACTGATTGCTAAGGCAGTCAGAACACACATCTCTCTTTTCAGTTAGTGAGTGAGAGTTCCTATTCTGCGCCAGTGGCTGCTCAATCATCCTCTTGCACCAAAATGTACACCAGTCCCGTCTTCCGTCCAGATATTTTGTGTGTGTGTGTGTGTGTGTGTGTGTGTGTGTGTGTGTGTGTGTGTGTGTGTTATTGTTGTTATTATTATTATTATTATTATTATTATTAATTTTTTCAAAATATCACCTCAAGGCTTTTAGGAGCGCACCTCGCCAACATGGCCCATAGCAGTGCCAGACGCGTCTTTTGTCTTGGCCCGAAAACAACTGAGTCTGGGCCAGCTTTCCATGTAGTGGAGAGATCACGGCTTTGAGTTCAATGCTGCGGGATGAGTGCACCACACCATCCTGCCCTACAAATCCTACAACCCGCTGGGGTGGCAAGTCCTCTGGCTCTCTCTTGGGACGCTGTGGAGGCCGCTATAAACTGCCCCTACTCGGCCGTTCCCTCGCCTCATCGCACAGGGCACGTTGCGGCTCGCTCACAGCGCCTATCACCTGCAATTTACCCCTCACTTATGCCTCAGAAATCTGGATTTCGTCCAGGTAAAAGCTGTACTGGGCAGTTGCTAAATCTCTCACAGTTTATAGAAGATGGCTTTAAAGAGCGGAAGGGGATAGGAGTGGCATTTGTCGACTTACTAGTGGCGTATGATACGGTCAGTTAACACCTACCGGTAGTCAAGGTCTACATTCTGACCAAAGATTTAGGTGTAACCAGACTCATCGCCTCCCTTCTGCAGAATCGCAGGTTCTTCGTAGACTTTAAAGGACAGTGTAGTCGATGGAGAATGGAAGTGTTTTGGCTCCAATTATGTTTCATATATACATGAACGACCTTCCTACAGCCCCAAACACCAGGAGCTTCTTGTATGCTAACAACGCTCTAGACATCCACATTTTGAATCGGTGGAGAACAACCTCACGAATACCCTTGAAGATCTATCCAGTTGCAACACCATAAACCAACTTAAATCGAACCCTTCGAAGACCCCAAGTGTGTGCTTTTCATTTGAGAAACAAGGAAGCCACTCGCAAGTTGAAAATTGTATGGTCGTGGGTCGAACTGGAACATTAAGAGAATCCAAAATACCTAGGAGTGACACTTGACAGATCTCTCACTTTCAAAAAGCACTGAATAAAATGCAAGTCGAAAGTTGCCACCAGGTACAACCGCTGCAGAAACTGGCTGGCTCACAGTGGTGTAGTCACTCTGAAACAGTCAGAACATCTGCGATGGCACTACGCTACTCTGCGGCAGAGTATGCCTGTCCTGTTTGGCATGAGTTGAATTATATCAAACAGATGGATGTAGCCCTCAACGAAACCTGCAGAATTATAACAGGTTGCTTGAAATCCACTCCAATTGAATGGCTTTACCACCTCTCAAGAATAGCACCACCACCTGTTCAAAGATAGATAGCTGTGAACAAGGAAAGAAAGGCAGTGGAATAGGAAATTACCCGTTGCCCAGCCTCTGTATGGGCATAAACCGTATCTGCAACGACTGAAGCCAAGGAAAAGTTTCCCTAGGACATCAAAGGAACTTAAGAACCACTGCTGGGAAAACTAGGTTACAACTATGGACGGCTGCGACCTACCTTCCCCCTCGTTGCAATAGAGTTGCTGAAACCTCACCTCCAGGCCATGACGGGGAATGGACAATTTGGAAGTCCCTGAATAGACTGCGATCCGAAGTTGGAAGATCCAAAAGTTAACTTGGCAAGGTGCGGATACAGTGGTACAAATGATATTTGATGTGACTGTGGAGAACAGACAGTTCGGCACATGCTTCGGTGTGTAAAATGTATGTGTATGTACCTGTATGCTTGACGTGATGAGAATAATGGTGGTGGTGGTGGTGGTGGTGGTGGTGGTGGTGGTGGTGGTGGTGGTGAGTCCCGGGTGAAAATACCTAGAAATATTCAGAATTATTCTGCGGAACCGTATGAAATTGCGTAATTATGTGTTAAAAACGTAAGGTGGGCGAGTGATGCGGGCCTTGAACTAATTGTGGATGGGCCGCATTGGTTGCCACCTTGCAAAATTTAGCTTGGCGATCAGTTGTTTGCTGCCACAATACCCCTCCCAATGACTGACTGACTGACAGCATATTTTTCATGAGATGGAACTTAACAGTTCATACATTTCCAGGTGTTGTTGGACGTAGCTGTTCATTATGGAAGAAACGAAATATGAGCAATTTAGTCAAGGATCATTATCGTATAATTATTCAGTTACTGTTGAGCCAATTCAATACCATTGCCCCCTTGAAGTTGACCCATTTACTACAAAGAAACGTAATTTCTATTTATTTATAGAGGTTGTATTTCCTGTGTTGCTCTTCTTAACTTTATCTTCTTTCGTTTCACCCTCTTTGGGGTACGCTGGATCAATCATTTCTTTGTGCGTTGTTCTTTTCTTAGGGCCCAGTATTTCTTCATTTTTTCTGATCTTCTTCTCCTCTCTTCTTCCGAGATGAAGGATTTGGACTTTTGTGTGGATTTGTCTTGGAACCTTATGTTTTCATCTTTAGTAATTAATTTAGCAGTTCGATCAATAAGTGAATTTTCTGAAATATTTAATTCCACTAGGTCTTTCTCATTTTCTTTTTCGTTTTTCGGTTACGGAAGAAGTCAAAGATTTGTTTAGTTAATTCTGAGAAGATGACCATAAAAATTTATTCTCCTTTTCGCATAGAATCTGAAAGTTTTTCAATTTTCTTGTAGAGAGTTTCATTTTTGATGTACATAATCTTATTGTTTTGAAATTTTGGCCCAATGATTTTTCTTAAAATTTTTCTTTCCTTTACCTCAAGTTTCTCCATTTGGCCTTTGAAATTCATGTTAAGTGTTTCTGCTGCATACAGTGCTTCTGGCTTAATCACTGTCTTGTAATGTGTAATTTTGGACCCCCATGAAAGGGATTTTTTGTTGTATGTATTTTTTGTTAGTTGGAAGGCCAATTCAAGTTCATTTTTTCTGGATTCCATTGCTTTGCTTTCCCCAGCATTCCAACTAATCCATTCTCCGAGATATTTGAATTCTTTTACTATTTCAATCTTCTGTTCTTGAACTTTGAGGTATTTACATGAGTGCTTGATGTTTGTCAATATCTTAGTTTTTTCAGAGGAGATGTGAAGACCAATTTTAGCTGCTTGTTTCTTTAGTTCAAGGATTTGCTCCCGTGCTTCTTCCATTGTTTCAGCAAACAGGGCCATATCATCTGCAAAAGCTATGCAATTTACTTTAAGGTTCTTCTTTTTCCAACCCAGTCTTATACCACTCTTAATATTTGTGTTCCATTCTCCGACTACTTTCTCATGCGCACAATTGAACAACAACGGCGAGAGCCCATCGCCCTGTCGCACTCCCGTTTTTATTTCAAAGGGTTACGATAGTTCGCCCATAAATTTAACTTTCGAAAATGTATTTGTAAGGGTCGCTTTTATAATATTAGTTGTTTTCTTATCCAAACCCATTTCTTCCAGGACTGATAACAGAGATTCTCTATCAATCGAATCATATGCTTTTTTGAAATCAATGAAGGAGATTGCGTATGTCTTTGCCCTTGATTTTTGGTATGCCATAATGTTTTTGAGGTTTAGTATTTGTTCCGAACATGATCTAACCTTTCTAAAACCTCCCTGGTATTCCCCGATTTGCGGATCCAATTGCGGCTCTGCCCTGTTCAAAAGGACTTTAGAAAGAATCTTGTACGTTATATCCAGCAGTGATATTCCTCTGTAACTTAACTTTATATTGACAGAAGTTACCAAAATTAAGTGGTGATAATCAATTGTCTTTGTTGATTATGTGTTGCATCAAACTACAAAATAAGACATTCAGTTAGAATCACATTTATAAAGCATTAGTCATTTCAACCCTTCCCTCCACCAGTCTAACAAGGTCCTTTGCATACGTACACACCTTAATGTGACATCTTCAGAAGTAATGAGTTATAGTGTTCACTTTTGCTTTAATGAAATGATTCCACTCACTCTGCAATACATTTGTTTCTAAATATCGTCCTAACTTCAAAACTGGCGATGTATTCCACACTGTCTCTCACATAGCAAGTGAAGGTGTTTCGTGTAGCACTTACTGTCACTGCATACAAGCGATCATCCTCCGATGAATGCGCTAATGATCTCAACAAATGCAATATCAATTGTTTGCTGAACTGGTATTGAGCACTGTTGTCAGCCAATGGAACACATTACACAAATATTGAAGATGTCACTTGATGATTAACAAGTAACTGTTTATGCTATGCTGCAAATGGTTGTGCTGTGGGATTCTTGTTAGAACCTCCTTTGCATCTAATACATCTAAAGAACATTTCCCAGCTACCCTGACTGAACTTACAAGCCAGCAAATCTCCTATCAAATCATTGCACAAATAGGGTTCACTTCTGTCACAAGGAAACCTAGGAACCCAAACTTAATGTTTGAGCCCAGTATTTTCACTTCATTAGGCTGTTACGAGGACTTACATAAACCTTGAATATCCATCATAGTGGCTGGTGGGAATGTAGCCGTGTGAGATTAGCAGTTACAAGTAAAGTAATCTTTAAAACTGTGTGCCCGACCGAGACTCGAACTCGGGACCTTTGCCTTTCGCGGGCAAGTGCTCTACCATCTGAGCTACCGAAGCACGACTCACGCCTGGTACTCACAGCTTTACTTCTGCCAGTATCTCGTCTCCTAGCTTCCAAACTTGGTAGAGCATTTGCCCGCGAAAGGCAAAGGTCCCGAGTTCGAGTCTCGGTCGGGCACACAGTTTTACTCTGCCAGGAAGTTTCATATCAGCGCACACTCCGCTGCAGAGTGAAAATTTCATTCTGAAAATAATCTTTGACTGCAAGGATGGTGAAAGCTATCTGTCGTTAATGGCACAGAGGTTAAGTGAAACGTTCTGTGAAATAGTGCTGTTGTTTGGCTAAGGTATCTGACCATGAATGGAGTTGAGCCTGTGGATTTTGTAATGCTCAGTGCTATTGTTTCTCACAGTTATGATCGGGTAAGTCCATAATAAGCAGTTGCTCCTTCGAATACGTTAATTAAACAATCTCCCACTGAATTTATTCATAGCATATAATTCATAATTTAATAATGCAGTGGATACCGACTTATGTAACTGAAATAAATAGAGTAGCTTTAAGAGCAACCAGACAATGGATGGACGCTAGTTTAAATTGATAACTGTTATTGTTTCATATTACTGAACAATTAGATTGCAAGTGCACTGAATATTGCTAGTTCAAGTAAAGTGGTGGAAACAATATTCAATTTAGCATTTTATTTTCTGAAACTAACTCCAAAATTAACACTTCACAACACAATAGTGGTTCCCATAAAGCCTAATTTTCATTCAAGGCGTTAAAACAATAAATTGAAAAGTCAACAAATGATTTTAGTTCAAAGAATGAAGATAAGATGGGGATTATTCCGCAGTCGCGCTGTTATTCATTCTCAAAATAGCTCAGTAGAGTAGTGTTAAAGAATGTTTCTCTCTATAGATTAAAGTCACAAAAGACAATGGTTTGCGGAGGAGCAACAGGTCTCGGCAGGGTACTTCATAGTAGCCGTGGTTTCCCGCGATCGTAATCACAATATTAAATCCTTTAAAGTAAATAACGTCTGAAACAAGAATCAGCTTCATTTCCACAATAAAGTGGTGCATCTGCTGGAGGGATA
This sequence comes from Schistocerca cancellata, assembly GCF_023864275.1. Lineage (NCBI taxonomy): Eukaryota > Metazoa > Arthropoda > Insecta > Orthoptera > Acrididae > Schistocerca > Schistocerca cancellata. Next base: position 174,678,779 of record NC_064631.1, read on the forward strand.
CTAATTGTTAACCACGTCTTTAAGAGTCCCGTCTTACAGCCGCCGCCGAGTTCCCGTGCAAACATGAATGCAGACGACACGCCACACTCGCGCGAAACATATCGGTCCACGTTTCCTTACGTTACTGAAGGGAACACCATAGGAATTAATTTTTGCGGAAAGAACACGAGATAGAGTTATACCCAGTACAGAGAAGCTGCACTTTGATACTAAATTTAAATGAACTTCACGAAAAGGAACAGTGCTTGATTTCTTTGCACGTCGTTTAAACGTAATTACCGGAAGGGAACACTACTGTTAATTTACTGCGGAAACAGGTTAACTAATTACGATGGATTGTACTGGATGGGCCATCATCCACAAGGTATTGACAAAAATACTACCTGATTATCTCAGTTTGATTTCGTTAAGGGAATGGGCCTAATTTACCTTGAGGTTCACACTTTTCTTAGTATCATCCATCACGTGGCTTATCTAGTCTTACAAAGGGGTCTCACATTCAACATAAATTCACTTTTAATTGTTTAGTATCCCCCTTTTTGCTTTACAAATCACTTTCTGAACATAAGAAATATTAAAACAAGAAATAAAGTTGCCACATGCAAAATATTTTCACACACGCAGTAGAACTTGATATTTTCCACTTGAAAGGGATCATAATTTACAAACCTTTTGCGCCATTGCTTGGCACAAGTGAGAGCATGGATTCTCAAAAGCTTCACACACAAAATCGGGCTTAATCAACAACACACGTGTTTATTTCACTCGCGGATTTTATCGCAGTTGTACTTAACAATCTCCACTTCGAAAAGACTCATTTACAAACCTTTCGTACCCTTGAGAGCATTGTCTCGCATAAAGCTTCACACGAAAACGAGCTTAAAATTTAATATCCTGGCCAATGCTTGAAACGGCCACAAATGTCACAGTGGTATTTACACTAGTTATTTCTCTGGCGGAATTGGCGTTGTGCGCGTCGCACTAAATATTGCAGAAGGAACTGGGGATGGGCACTAGTTCCAGTCGTAAGCTGCCCGAGGTATCGTGGTGGAGGCGGTACAATTGTTCATCACCCTCCTGTTCTTGGGCGACGTCCTCAAAGTTCACAGGGAAGGAGATGACATCACAATGGTGAGACAAGCAGTTTGCGACGATGTCTGTCACGAGAAATGTCCCAGATCTCTGTGGTGAACTTTTGCATATACTCCAGCTGTTGTAGGCGGCGCAGTAAACAATTGATGTTGTCGCAAAACGCTTGAGTTATCGGCTTCTGGTTGGTGAAAATAATGAAATAGTGGGCTACTATCGACCAACGGAAGTATTTCACTGCCTGGTACACCGCAAGCAACTTGCGGTCGTGCGCACTCCACAGGCGTTGTGACGCTGATAAGTTGCACGAAAAGAAACCAAGTGGCTGTCACCAACATATTGCGGGAATGCTGTGCTCATAGCAGTCTGGCTGGCGTTCACAAGTATGACAAACTCCGCATCGTATATCAAGTGGGCGAGCAGCGTCACTTCAGTGAGGCTTCATTTGGTCTTGGTAAAGCTTTGTTCTGTTGCGTCTCTTCCGGTAACCCTTCTTTTAGCAGTGGGGACGCATAGCGCCACGGTCAGTAGCTCCAGCACAGTGACAGCATTATGCAGACGATGCCAGTAAAAGTTGATTATGCCAAGGTATCAGTGGAGGCTTTTGTTGGTTTATCGGCATAGCATGTTAAGGATCACCTGTACCTTGTCCGGTAGAGGCTTGATCCGATAGGGATGCAATTGAAATTCGACCTCTGTTACTCTGAATATGTATTTCATTGGGTTTATAACGATGCCAGCCTTGCTGTGGCGTCGAAAGATGGTCTGTAGGTGGCAGCAGTTGAACTCTGACGATTTCGAGTACCCAGGGATGTTGTCGAGGTCTGTGAAACAGCCTGGCGTGCCTCGCAAAACAATGTCTAGGAAACGCTCCCAAGTGTGGATAGCAATCCTAAGGCCAAACATCGTGCACATGTGCTGGAGGAGCTCGAAGGGGGGTTATGATCGACGTTTCCTGTAAGTCTTCCGGCCCCACAGGGACCTGTATGTACGCCTTCACGCTGTCAGTATTGTTGAATATTGTCAAGCGCACCAAGAAGTAGCTAAAATCCAGTGTGACACTGGATATCTAGTACTGCCTGAATTGGGGGGTTTCTTCTGCTGTCTGTACTATGTCCATGTTCATTCTGCTTTCCAGTTTCATAACCCATGGGTTGTTTGTTCAAAATGAAGCATATAGCCTCTGAGAATTTAAACTGAACACCACTAACACATTCTTTCCAATTAGTATTAAGCAGCCCATTTTTCAGTCCTGTTATGTCAAACAAATCGGCACTTCCATATTTATGACACTGAACTTGTGTTTACGGCCACAAGAAGCAATTATTTCTTTTCAGTTTGATGGAGAGTATACGTTGGGTTGTCCTCTTAGATATTTCTCTATTTTAGCAAAGTCTCTATGAGAGGGAAAGTACGTGTCTCCAGGAATGAGATAATGCACAATTTCTTCAAAATGTTTTGTGTGAATCAGATAACTCCAGACTGGCATTATGTCTCAATTCTTATTCTGACTCCCACAGTTGTCAGAAAATACTCCCCCCCCCCCTCCAGAGATGGGTGTTGTTTTCAAATCTTTGAGGATACAGCTACCAATCTCATCACTACCTCAGCCTGCAATAGTTTCATCCATACAAGCATATGTCCAATATTCTGGCCACAATCATGTATTCCAACATTATATGTCTCCAGTTTTCTGGAGTAGAAGGCAACAGAGGAACTGAGCTTGTCAGTGGGCAGTGTTTGCTGCAAATCAATGAATATGACATGTATATTAGCATCATGCTTGGACAACTCTGAAAATTCACTTAGTTTGCACTTCAAAGATTCAGCATAACGCAAGTGCAATTCCTTTTTTATTCATGTAGCAGACTTCTCTTCTGTCTCATTCTCTATATTCATCTGGAGGGAGTTGCTTGTTTTACATGTATCTGCTGCTGTGAATTTAAAGCCTATATTATATTCTTCACAGAATATTTTTCTTTATGTACTTTGGGATACTGCTTATACGTTTGCATCCTTGCAGTATTGACAGTAGACTCTTCCAGGATTTCTTGACCTCCTGTAATGAGAGCAGTGCTTGGGAATGGACTTGATGTGAGCATGGACATCGTTCACTGCATCACTAGTATAAGCATTAAGCCTGTTTACGTGTTTACCTCGTTTATTAAAAATATTCCATCTTTAATTTTTATTCGCGATTTTTATAATGTTGAGACGATCTGTGATTTTGTAGGCCGTGAATGCTCATAAATGATTTTATACACACTCTCACTGACTTTCCATTAATCTTCACTCAAAAAATGAAAGTGCTGTTTTTGTAACAATTTTCTGGAGAATTTTTCTTGTATATTTGTTTTACAGAACATGCTTCATGCTGCCAAAATCTATGCTTATCAAAACCTCCCGAGTCCAAAATCCAGTGAACACATTTATTCCTTCTTTATCCTACTGAAAGCATTTTAATGGACACTTAAACATTTCTCCTATTGTTGCTGCTGGAACAAGATTACCTGCAGTAGATGTATATTCACGACGATTCGCTTCTTTTTTTATTTCTATGAACCTTCTTCGTGAGTTGCACCCTCTTTCTTGATCTTCATTGTTTTGGAGGACTACTGAATGTCAGTCTCCCATGTGATACCGTTTTTCTTTGTGAAACAGTGTTACTGTCATCCTAACAAAAGGCAATGTATCTATATAAATTAAAGGCATATTGTTGTAAACACATCATAAGTCTGTTACTTCAGATGTTTATACTAGTGAGAATAACTGTTAAATTTTTCTTGAATATCGATTTCGAATCTTTAGGTCAAGAAAGTGCCAAGCAACAATTTTACTTTTGGCATATTTTGATGTATATAACATAAAATTAAAGAACCTAAATGGTGTGAAGTAGTGCATACTTTAATCATTTCATAAAGACAAGCAAGTATCAGAAATGTATCTTGTAAGCAGAAACCCACACTTCGTTCGAACAGCAAATACACACGATGAACTATGAAAACAATATAATGCCGAGAAACGCGTATCTGAATTTCACTTTCTGATGTTAATCTGTCCCCAGAACATGGTAAATATTCAGAGTGAGAACTGGCGTCTGTCTCTTCATCACCGTTTTCCGTAGAAAAGTTCAGTTTCTTTCTAGAAGCCATCTTCATCAAATTCGTTATGTTGCTTGACATTGACTTGCCGATCGGAAGATACGTAAAGCATTTGGGCAAGAACAGAAACCTGAAAACAGTGCCATCTCGTGAGATTTTTGCGGAACCATTTGACGCCATGATCTGCATTATAACCTGTGCTTTTTTACCGTCTCAGAAAGTCCATCATACGGTGAGCTGGCTTTTGCAGTCGCATCCATACACAAAGTTCAGGATGTAGGCTAAGGTGACGATAAATGATACATTTATTGACAACGGTTGGTATACTAAAGAACTTACACGGTTATTGTCTGGATTCATAGGCCACGGTCGTGTTGCTGTGATAAATTACTTGACCACTGATTATGGTGCCTAGTATGGTCTCGTAGCTGCTGAAAGAAAAAGGACGCGTGTCTGACCGAACGCACACATTATCTCTCATCTCGCGGGTCGCCGGGTGTGGTGTATGTCAATATCTCTGTCACTTGATTACAAATAAAGGTTTTCCATTTGTTTGGAACATTCCATACCCATCTCAAATTGACTGTTGAGTCACTCCACAAGGTAGCTCTCCTGGCTTCAAACCCTGTTTTCTGGCAAAAGTGATGTGACCAATGCAGCAAATAACTCCTGCCTAGGTAACGTTATCTTCTTGATAGGAGTCACAGTGTATCCAGTTTCCGTAGCTGTCCTTATATTTAAAAAAAAGCGCCATAGCTCTTTCAGACGCATCACAGAATACATGCACCTCCGCAGAGCCACCTGTGCCCGTCATTCCTATCCACCTAGGCGTATGCAATGATAAGTGATGAGGCTTTGAGACCCATGAATGCCAACGACGTGCGATATCTGTGGGCAAAACATTCCTCCCATGCTAGACCCCTCAGTCATGTGTCTTGGAAAATTAGCTTCGAAATGATCCCAACAGGAGTGAACAAACCAAGGTGTTATAAAACTGAGCAGCTGCTCGAAGATCATTTCTCTTGGTAACCAGTTTGTCCATTAGATCATCAGCTATCTTCTTGTAGTTATTGCAGATAGTCATTTTCCGTGTTCTCATTAATTCCTAAAACTTGGGTTGTGGACTTTGTTTAAAGGCCTTTGACACTCCATATTGCCTTACTCGCCCATTTCGACAATAGAAGACTTATCTGTGCGAGGAGTTATGTCAATTCATGGTAAATAGTAGCAGCAGTGTTGCTGTCTCTAACATTCGCTACAAAATCATCCATGAATACTGAGTTGTTTACAAGACCTGAAGCTTGTGGATAGTTTTCACTATTTAGTGCTGCTATCTCCCTTATGGCAACTGACAGAAGGAATGGGCTTGGTGGAAGTTCAAATGGCAAATGTTTGAAGCGATATGTAATCACGTCATTTGTGGTCATGTAGGCCCCATTTCCATCTTGTTCAACACGATACCAAAATAATCTCATGAGATCTGTCAACGGTAACTGCAGGAAAGCTTGGCCACACCATACTATCCCACCGGAAGTGTGCAGAATCGTAATAAGGTTGCCAGGATATTTGGTCCCTTTTTGAGGGCATCATTCAGTGATAGAGACTCTGGCTCATGTGAGGATGCATCGAAGACTATTCTAAACTTAACACTTCCACTGTTACTTTTCTTCACGATGTGGTGTGGCAGGTAGAATGTGTTTCCAGCAGTTACAGTCCTCAGGTGATACTTCTAACTGATCCTTCTTACGAGGATGGTTTGAAAAGTTCTCGGAACGGAATAGAAAAAAAATTACTTACATCACTGACACTTTCTTATTTTTCACGGTAGTCTCCTTGTAGATTAATGCACTTAGTCCAGTGATGTTCCAATGCCTTGATCCCATCTCGAATATGTTTCCTTCAGGCCTGCCTAATAGTTGTCAACTCTGGCCATCAATCATTCGTTGGAAGTGAATATTTGTTCACCAAGAAAAATTTTCAGTTTTGGGAAGAGATGGAAGTCTGACGGAGCCATATCAGGTGAATAAGGTGGGTGTGGCATAATTCATACCTTAGTTCGTGTAATTTTGCCTTGGCGAAGATACATTTTTGCGGGTGCACATTGTCTTGATAGATGACTTGCTTCCTTGCTAAATCTGGCCTTTTTCCACGTATCTTTTAGTTGCAATTTGTCCATGTTGCACACTGCCCGTGTGGGTTAGGAGGTTTGCATGCTGTGGGTCCAGAGGGCTATGTCAGCAGTAGCTTAGCTGCCAGAAGGGCTACCCAAGCAGTACAGGCCAATGGGGAGGAGCCAGACAAAGTGTGTCCCACAAAGGCCTCTCGCTCCGCCTTTCCTATCTCAAACCTGTCTTCACCATGTCCTTTTCCTGTCATAAGACCTCAACGGCAGCAACGGCGTAGAAAGTCTTTCGGAATGGTGAAGCTGGTGGAAAAGGTACTCTTTTTGTACCCAAAGAGAAAAGGTGCAAGTAGCGACTGTATCACAGAGAGGCGGCTACAGACAGCGTCTTGACTCAGCGAGTGGCAGATTTTAGGTTGGGCAACCTACTGCCTATATGGAAAGTAATGGGGAAACTACCACATTACATTCCCAAGCAGTACATGGTATGCCTCTCCATGCGAAAGATGCCAGAGTTAAAACTTCCCCAAATTTTGATCTCTGGGAGGGAACACAATGAGAGTAGACATATTTGAAAGGAAGAAAGGGACAGTGAAGGAAAGAAAGATAAGGATTGGAGCATGGAATGTGAGGACACTACTGCATGCAGGAAAGCTAGAGAATGCGAAAGGAACAGATTAGATGCGCTTGGTTTATGTGAAATGAGATGGGGAGGTAGAAAGTGAAGATTATAAGCTCTTTTACTCAGGGGAAATTTAGAGTAGTGAAAACACAGTAGGAATATTGATAGGGCAAAAGCTGAAAAATAAGGTAATGAAGGTACCGTATATTGATGGAAGTCTGATGATAATACGACTGAAAGGTAGTTCAAAAGATTTGGTGTTAGTATAGGTATGTACGCCAACCAGCCAACATAGAGATGAGGAAGTGGAAGAATATGAGAAAATACAAGAACTCGTCGAGAAGGAAAATAGAAATGCTTGCATTACAACAATGGGGGACTGGAACACAGTGGTGGGTGAAGGAAGAGATGAATATACAGAAGAAAAATTTGGATTAGGAGTAAGAAGTGAGACAGGTAAAGGACTAATTAGCTTCTGTAAAGAAAATTCATTGGCAGTGGGTAACACATTATTTGAACACTACAAAAGTAGACGTTACACATGGATAACAAATTTGAATAGGGAAAGATATCAGTTGGACTACATCCTAATACATAAAGTCTGAAGAGGTAAAGCAAAAGAAAGACCAAACATAGAAAGACTCAGAGAGGTACGAAAGGCACCAGATTTGGAAAACAGATTTATGGAAAAATGAGAAAGAGGTAGTGTTGATGAAAGTGTTAATGACAAATGGCTAAAAATGGTGGAGGGACTCGTGGACTCTGCCAAAGAAGTACTAGGAATTAGTTTCCCAAAGTACCCAGAAAGAATGGAGAGAGCCATGGCTCAGATGGTTGAGGTAGTAAAACAGTGCTGCAATCAGGACTACTACCTTGCTCTGTTTCTGGTACCGGCCCTTTTTTGTTAAGCGCCGCCAAAATCTGATTATATTCTGGAGTTGCTCAACGTTTCTTGATGCCTTTTACTGATATGCCAAGTCTAGTTCCCAACTCCTTATTCAGTTGAACCTGTGTACCAAATCTGCCACTCCACTCGCTTTCTAACTTCGCCATTTCTTCAACTTCGGCATTAGACCAGGGTCCTTTCCAACACTCGACATTACCCTGGGGTTCAGAGGTGCTATATTCGACCGGATGTCCTTTCCTCTCATGCAAACGCCGCCCAACTATGGTTGCAAAAATGCGCAGACAATAAGGGCATTTAAAGCCACCTTGCTCGTCAGGGGCTCGAGGGAGTTGAGAACATCGCCAGACATGTTGCCACTGTTGACGCACCACTCTAGCTGAGATCAACCCCGAATTTAAGGCATGAGACTCTGCTATTGATACCTAGTGAATTTAGATTTCTGCCAGGGGTCGAGTCACCGCTTGTATCGGTAGTTAAGTGAGGCCCCTGTCTATTTTATTTCTCGTTCAGCTACAGGCAAAGCGTGATACACTTACAAACATCAACATAAAAATTTAAATTAACATTAACAATGATTTACAATAAAATTTTCAGGGTTTCCAGCCACAAAAGTGCTTGGTCACTTATCACATGTATGTCCATCAGATTTCCTCCCTTAAGTCCGTGTACGTCGCACTCAACTATATGCTGCATGGTTTGACTCTCTCCGCACTCACAATTGGGGTCCTGGGAGAAACCCCACTTTTTCAACAAATATCCGCACCGACCAACACCTGTCCGCAGACGATTTAGAGTTACCCACACTCTACGTTGGAGTTGGAAGCCTGGAACTCGTTGAGATGGGTCCTCAATGAGGAAACTGTTATTCACTTTGCTTTCCTGCCATTGCTGTTTCCACAGGTTATCGATATCAATCTGTTGTTTGAGTTCTTTCCAGAAGGGATTTCTTGACATCAATCTGTCAGGGGGAGGAGGTAGGTCCCTGAACTTTTCTTTGTACCTCTGGCTTGCTCTTTCACGTCTAATCGAGGGTGGTTCGATATTGGCAAGGACGGGCAGCCAAGGTTTCGGGGTGGGTCTTACTGTTCCTGTTATGAGCCTCATTGTCTCGTTAAGTTGCACATCAATATATCTGACATGCCTACTGCGGGCCCAGACGGGTGCGCAATATTCCGCTACACTATACAGAAGTGCCAGTGCTGATGTGCGTAGAGTTTCAGTGGAACATCCCCAGGTTGTTCCTGCCAGTTTCATTATGATGTTGTTTCTTGTTTTCATTTTTTGGGCGACTTCGTACAGGTGGCTCTTATATGTGAGAGTGCAATCTAGCTTAACACCCAGATATTTTGACGTTCTATCGTTTTTCAACAATTTACCTTTTATTTGCACTTTTAGCTCACGATTTGCATCTTTGTTACACAAGTGCATTATTGATGCCACGGATTTAGTCGGATTTACTTTGAGGTGCCAGTTGTCATAATATTGTTGTAGTCGTTCCAGATCCCTGTTTAAAATTTCTTCCAGTTCTTCGAAAATGTTGGCGTGAGCCGCGATAGCGATGTCATCTGCATACATAAAAGAACGAGATTCCAGGTTTGGGATGTCCGCTATGTATAAATTGAAAAGGCATGGAGCCAGCACAGACCCTTGGGGGAGACCATTTTGTAGTGTCCTGTAGCTGCTTGTTTTCCCATTCAGAGATACCTTGAATCTCCTGTTTATCAACATATTTCTGACTAGATCTATGATCTTCTTGCATTTCACGACTTTTGACAATTTATACAGTATCCCTTTTGTCCATACGGTGTCGTATGCTGAGGTGAGATCTAATAATACCATGCCCGTTTTCTTTTTGTTTTGGTAACCTCTTTCAATGAAAGTGGTTAGGGCGAGAACTTGGTCGCAGCAGTCTCTTCCTTTTCGAAAACCGCCTTGCTCTGGGGGAAGAACAGCTTCTATTTTGCTTTCTATTCTGCCTAGGATGACTCGTTCAAACAGCTTGTAAGTGGTGCACAATAAAGATATCGGTCTATAATCTTTAGCATTCTCTCCTGTTTTCCCTGGTTTCTGGATGGCTATGACTTGTGCGTTTTTCCATTGCTTTGGTAACCGGCTGGTATCTATGATATTAGAGAAAAGAGAAGACAGCCATACTCTTCCCTTTGGCCCGAGGTTCTTCAAGAATTCTGGAAGAAGGCCGTCACAGCCAGCTGCTTTACCAGGTGACATTTTCTTTAGTGCTATATTTATCTCTTCTTGTGTTACCCAGTTCGCTAAACCTGCTTCCTCCTCGCTTGCATCTAGCTCTTCGTTCATCAGTTGGTGCAGTTCTTTTTTCTTCGAGGCGGAGGCATGGATTCTGGATTTTTGTAGTATAGAAGAGCATATCTTGTAGGGGTCATTTTATTATTGATGTTCCGTCCCTTGAATTGTGCTCCGCCAAGTTTCCTCAGTAGACTCCAGCTCTTCTGTGAGGAGTGCGTAAAGTCCATTTGTTCCATCCACTTTTGCCATCTCTGTTTGCGTTCCTCGTCCATAGCTCTTATGAGCTGTTCTCCTAGTTCTGGATTCTCTGTTTTGTTGTATTCATCGAGTAGTTGTTCGCACTCCTTTGTCCAGCATGGGATGTATTCTTTCCGCGCTCCTCTTGGTATTGAGTTATGTGCCGCTTTGATAATTAACTTCGTAAATCTGTCGTAATTTTCTGGAATTGGGGGAATTCTGTTTACATTATTTTCAATGGTATCTTTAAACTTAACCCAGTTAGCCTTCCTGAGGTTCCAGCGGGCTATAGGGGGGCTCTTTATTACTGGTATTTGGATCCCAAGGTCTATAATAACTGGTCTGTGTTGGCTCCGAGGAATACGGCTCAGTACAGTGCTCTTGGACGGAAGTGCTATTCCAGTTTCTCCAGATGAGACAAAACAAAGATCGGGCGTTGATGTTGTGCCCCACGCTCCTGAACAGAAGGTGGGGGTATCTTTTGCATCGTATATTAATGTATAATTATTTATATCTGCCCAGTCTGCCAGCATGAGTCCTTCTTTGTCGCAAGACTGATAGCCCCATCTGGGGTGGTGGGAGTTAAAATCGCCAATTATGACTGCAGGGTGTTGTGGGTTAGGTAAAACAGGTTGTTCCCATTTTTCTGAAGGTGGCTTGTACACGTTATACACAGTCATATCGTTTAGTTTGATTCCCACGGCAAATTCGTGGTGCATAGTTTCCTCAATATTATCAACCAGTTCTTTCTTGATCAGTGTTGCAATACAGTGTTTATTATGGGCTTTATAACCCACAATTTCATAGCCTGGTATTAGAAGTCTCGAGATATTTTCTTCTGATAGATGTGTTTCCTGCAAGGTCAGCACATCAATTTTTTCTTCTGTTAGTAGCTTTGTGAGGATGTCTCCTTTTGTCCTCGTGTATCCTTCTATGTTAACTTGGCATATACGTATTCGTCCACGCACTTGGCTCCGGGGGGGAAACTGAGGCATTTGTCTCGCTCTCTTGCGTAACTTCGCCTGTGAGGGCCGGGAGGTATTACTACGTCCGGCCGCCGTTTGGTGGTGACATTTGCTTCTCGTGTCGCAGCTCGTTCTGAGCATTTCGATTTTCTTCTCGCAATGCGATCGTTGTGCGGCACGATACTGGGGGGGTAGGCCACGTCGAGGCTGTCACCATCTACCCCTGTCTATTTGGGAACTCCATCCGAGGCAAATTTGTTTGATCCATTGCATCCTTGCGGAGACGGGGAGTCTGGGCTGCAAACCCTAGTCCCCATGCCCTAATGTGTGGTTCTTACAGCACACCTCTTGATGAGACACCATTGGCCCCACAAGCGAAAGAACTGCTACTTAGAGTCAAACACCACTCAGGAAGGGTACTGACAGAATGCCAACATGCCTCCCCCCACACCCATAGTCTTAGTGTTGGTGAGATTCGTCTCTCAACATTTGACAAGTACCTGTTGAGGTTGCTTGCGAGTAGAACCTCTACCGCACATCTTATGCTGCCACCTTCCACCCATTACCCATGTGACACGGGATAAGGTAGACCAATGACAGCTTTAGGGCAACTACCGTGCAGTCTGCCACAGGCACCATCATGGCCCTGAAAATGACACTGTCCTCATAAGTACACTTCGTGGTTCTGAAACGGACACTGCCCCGAAAAGGGCACTTAATTCTCGTCTCTGATACTAAGGCAATAAGCAGCCTCGAAACCTCAAGCGGCTGCTTTGTTACGAGGTCTCGTCTCGTATACTAGTACAGACCAGTCCTGTCCCAACACCTTATATGACGGCCCTGTGGCCCTGCCCTATTAACTGCAGAACCAGTCACCCCTAGGCTTGCCTCAGCTCCTTACACTGCGCCTGACTCTCGCCTTGGGGAGGTTAGGACTTCACCACAGAGAGGCTAGAGGCATCTCTCACTGATCCTAGCCAAAAGGCATGGGACACAGTGGGGGACTACCTTATATTGCGCAACATGCAGGTTTATGAGAGTCATAGTTATTCCCGCCAATTGCTCCTCGTGTCTGTTACCTTAAGAGAGTCATCTTTAATCCCGCCAGTTGGTCCGCCTGTTTGCTATGAAGCCGTCTTTATTCACAAAATACATGTGAATAATATAAGGTATACACTCTTACAGACTAATGCACCGTACTCCCCGAGAGGAGCTTACAGGGGCGCCGGTTACTGCTGGTGGTGTAACCGCCAATACCTTAAATTATTACACAATGCAAAGACAGTTAATAATTAACAAAATACAGAATAAAGAACGGTATTGCTCCTGATATTGAAGCCCCCAGGAGTCAGGGCAAACTAACCTAGAAAATACAGACTCGCTAACCCACGCACTCCCTGTACTTCGGCCTGACAGACGTCATATTTTTGAACAAGTCAGACCCATGCGGTTCCCCCGAGCACCCGCGTGCTGATGATGCTTAGCTCCTGCCTGCGGAAGCCCAGTTGGAGGAGCTGGCGGGCAGATGTTGGTGCCCAGGTCCCCCTCCAATTCAGCGTCACCGTCTTGAATTCCATGCTGCTGGCCGCGGGTCGGAGAGCACAGATAGCACGCCGCACCGACGGGACATCATACGTCGTCGCCTTCTGCTGGTGACACCAGTCGGTGTCGAGGTGGTCGCCGACGATTTGTGCATCGATGACATGCGCCACGCTATCCTTCGACGCTGTGATGTCGGGCTTGTGGACTCTCTCTGGCGTTCGGAGATGTGGCTCAACAGACACGTCGAACCCGCGTTGAGGCAGCCCGCGCATGGCATATTTCACCACCGCGTCGTGACGCCACATATGAGCTCGGCTGGTGAGCCCGCAACCCTGGACGACGTGATTCGCGGTCTCGACGGCGTTGCACCTCGCACGACACATCTTCTCCCTGTCCCGGCCGCGACTCCTGCGCGCTTTGGATGGTAGCGCGTTGATCCGCGTGCGGACGCTACATAGTCGTGGCCTGACAGGAAACTACAGGTGTCCTCGACCCAGCTATGTTGGCCTGATTTCATGGCTGACGACGAAAGGGAGTCGTAGTTACTCTCACCATTTGCTCCACCTTTTTCGCCACTTCAACATCTGTCTGTCTGTCTAGTCACCCAAACCAATACGCAACTATTAGGCTACACTAAAAGAGTCGTAGTTTCTCCCACCAGCTGCTCCACGTGTTTGCTACCTTAAGGAGGTCGTAGTTACACTCACCAGTTGGATGATTATTTACTGTGAAGCAGTCTTTATTCACTATAAATACATGTGATAACACAAGGTCCACTTACAGGCACGCCGGTTACCAATGTTGGTGTAACTGCAGATGCCTTAAATTACACACAATGCAGATGACTAAAATAACAGAATAAAGCACGGTATTGCTCCTGATATTGAAGCCCCAGGAGTCAGGGCAAACTAACCTAAAATAACAGACTCACTAACCCACGCCCTCCCTGTACTTTCGCCCCTGGGACGTCATATTTTCAAATAGACTGAAGATCCATGCGGTTCCCCCAAGCACCCGCGTGCTTATGACACTAAACTCCCGCCTGCGGAGGCAGAGTTGGAGGATCTGGCGGGCAGATGTTGGTGCCCAGGTCCCCCTCCAGTTCAGCATCATTGTGTTGAACTCAGTGCTGCTGGCCGCCAGTCGGAGAGCGCCGGAAGCGCACCGCACCGACGGGACATCGTACTTTGCCGCCTTCTGCCGGTGACTCCAGTCGGTGTCGAGGTGGTTGCCGACGATTTACGCGTCGATGACATGTGCCACGCCGTCCTTCGACGCTATGATGTCGGGTTTGCAGACTCCCTCTGGAGTTCGGAGTTGTGGCTCAACAGAGACGTCAAACCCGCGCTGAGCCAGCCTGTGTGCGATGTATTTCACCACTGCATCATGACACCGCATACGGGCTCGACTAGTGAGTCCGCAGCCCTGGACGACATGATTCGCGGTCTCCATGACGTTACACCTCGCTCGACACATCCCTGTCTTGGCCGCGACTCCTGCGTGCTTTGGATGGTAGCGCGTTAATCCACGTGTGGATGCACGCCACATAGTCACAGCCCGACAGGAAGCGACTGATGTCTTCTACCCAGCTATGTTGGCCTGATGTTCTGGCAGACGGCAAAAGGGCTGCCCTGTCGATGGTAACTTGCAGGCGTGCCGCTCACATCTCTCCGATCTTCGCAGCAGCCGACTGTAGGAGGTGACCCACATGAGGTGCCATTCCAGCACCGCCGCTTCATGACGTGCCTCCCCCAGGTCTGCGTCGGTGGCGGAGGGCTCGAACTGCAACATGGTAAGGAGCCTGCCCTGCCTCAGGGTTGGCCCCATCCAACGAGCAGATGGAATCCTGAAGCCCCCATGGGGTATTAGATTGTGGAAGTAGCCTAGGGGAGTGTCTGCTGGGAGGCAGAACCATCTCCTTACTGCAGCCCGAATGCAGTTATCCATGGCCTTGAGCACACCTTCACTTTCTTGTCGTGGCCAGACGCCACGAGCATGAGGGTGAGACACTTCTGCAGGCTCATCTGCAGCCCCCAGGTTAACCCGCAGCCCCAGCTGGCGCGAGGGCTGCTACTGCTGAGTTGGTGAGGGACTGCAGGCGCCCCCTCGTCGACGCGAAGGGCAGAATGTCGTCTGCGAAGGCCACTGCGTTAACCTGGCGGCCCAACACCTTGACACCCATAGTGCAAGGGCAGCTGGTCTAGAAGAGAATCTACGGCAAACTTGAAAAGGAGATGGGACAGGGTATCTCCCTTCCGAACACCTATTGCTGGTAGCACAGCTGGAGACTCGTCCCCATCCCCCGCAATTACCGCCGTGCTGTCCGCATAGCAGCCCTCAATGTAGTCAACAAATTAATCCGGAAGACCATGGGCTTTAAGCACAGAGTGGAGGGCCACATGGTCCAACGAATCGAATGCCTTAGACACATCGAGGGAGGCCACAAACACAGAACGACAGCGGCGGACGGCACCAACGAGCACCCGGTCGAGGAAGAAAGTATTCTCCAGCATCCCATCCCGTGGGATGAAAGCCTGCTGATGTTTGTCCACAGCACACATAAGAGAATCATAGTTACTCCCGCCAGTTACTCTGCCATATGCCAACTTAAACATATGTCATGGTATGTCTATCTGTCCAAACCAATATGCCACTGTTTGGCTATTGAAAGCCGTCTTTATGCCATTGGAATAATACATATATATACATAAGTACACAGAAGGACACGGTACATGAGGTGGTGTGTACCTCGCCAATGTCTGCCACCGAAGTGGGGACTAACAGGGCGAACACCATAAACTTATGCATAAGGAAGAAAACACAAATGAAAAGATAGAGAAGGAACAAAGACGGGTCTTCCTCCTGTAGACAGGCCCCAGGAGTCAAGGCAGAAGATATCCAGCAGCCTAGCCGACACCGACTCGTTCCATCAGCCTAGGTGCCGTCATACGCTCGTAGATTCTGTAACTCTTGCAGCAGCTCTGCAGTACACGGGTGCTCAGTACCGCCAGTTCTCGGGGTCGGAAGCCTAAGGCGGTGAGGTCACTCGCCGACACTGGAGACCATGCACCCCTCCAGTTCAACGTCGCGGTGGACACAGTCACCTCCTCAACATCACGGTGCAGGTTGGAGATGGCACGCCGGATGGACGGCGTGTCGTAGTAGGCCGCCTTCTGGGAGTGACACCAGTCGAGTCGGAGATGGTCTCAGACTACTTGGGCGTCAATCACGCGGGCGATGCCGTCTTTAACCGCCACCACGTCAGGCTTACGGATGCCCTCAGGTGTACGGAGGTGGGGCTCCACGGAAACGTTGAAGCCCCTCTGCACGAGTCCACGAGCGACATAGCGCACTATTGCGTCGCGTCGTTTAACTCGGGACCCGTGCATCCTGAAGCAAGCCTGTAGTACGTGGTTGGCGGTCTCCACGGCCTGGCAGCCCGCGCGGCATCTGGTGTCCGCCTCCCGCCCGCGATTGCGCCGTGCCTTCGTGGGGAAGGCGTTGATGCGGGCGCAGAGGGCGTCGATGTAGTCACGCCCAGATAGAAGGCGACTGGTGTCAGCGACCCACTGACGCTGGCCCTTGACGGTGGCAGAAGATGACAGCGCTGCACCGTCAATGGCGATGTGTAGGCGCCCACATTTCCCCAACCTGCGTTGACAACTTGAGGAGGTGGCCCTCCCATGTCAAGTGCCGCTCCAGCACCTCGATCTCATGCTGCACCTCATCCAGGCCTGCACAGTCGCAGGCTGGCCCTATCTTCTTTAACGCCAGGAGACGGGACCGACGGAGGGTTGGCCCCATCCAACGGCACGATGGGATGCCGAGGCCCCCCTGGGCAACAGGAGCGTCGAAGTAGCCCAGGGGGGTGTCTGCCGGAAGGCGGAACCATCTCCTGACGGCGGCTCTGACGTTGATGTCCGCAGCTTTAGAGAGCTTTATTTCAGCCGTCTTTATTCACAGAAATACAGTGAATCATACAGGTTATAAACACTCTTAAGCTAGTGCGCCATGCTCCCTGAAAGGAGCTCACAGGGGTGCCGGTTACCGATGTTTGTGTAACCGCTGTCAACCTTAATATTATTACACAGTATAAACAAACAATAAATTACAAGAATTAGAATAAAAGACGGTATTGCTCCCGATATTGAAGCCCCAGGAGTCGGGGCAAACTAAACTAAGCAAAACCGACTCACTAGCCTGCGCCCTCCCTGTACTTCGGCCTTGACGACGTCATGTTTTCAAACAGGCCGAAGATCCACGATGTTTTACCGAGCACCCGCGTGCTAATGGTGCTTAACTCCCGCATGCGGAAACCAAGTTGTAGGAGCTGTCGGGCAGATGTAGGTGCCCAAGTCCCCCCCCTCCCCCCCCCCCCAATTCAAGGTCACTGTTTCAAACTGTATGCTGCTGGCTGCGGGTCGGAGAGCGCCGACGGCACGCCGCACCGACGGGACATCATATTTCACCGCCTTCTGCCGATGACACCAGTCGGTGTCGAGGTGGTCGCCGACAATTTGCGCATCTATGACATGCGCCACGCCGTCCTTTGACGCTACGACGTCGGGCTTGCGGACTCCCTCTGGCGTCCGGAGGTGTGGCTCGACAGACACGTCGAACCCTCGTTGAGCCAGCCCGCGCGCGACTTATTTCACTACCGCATCATGACGCCGCACCCGGGATCGGCTGGTGAGCCCACAGCCCTGGACGACGTGGTTTGCGGTCTCGACGGCGTTGCACCTTGCGCGACACATCTTCTCCCCGTCTCGGCCGCGACTCCTGCGCGCTTTAGATGGTAATACGTTAATGTGCGTGCGGATGCACGCCACGTAGTCACGGCCAGACAGGAAGCGACTGGTGTCCTCGACCCAGCTGTGTTGCCCCGATGTCCTGGCTGACGACGAAAGGGCTGCCCCGTCGAAGGTGATATGCAGGCACGCCGCCCACATCTCACCAACTATTGCAGCAGATGGCCCTCCCACATGAGGTGTCGTTGTAGCGCTGCCACTTCGTGTCGTGCCTCTCCCAGGTCTGCGTCGGTGGTAGAGGTCTCGAGATGTAGCAGGGTGAGGAGCCTGCCCCGCCTCAGGGTTGGCCCCATCCAGCGGGCTGATGGAATCCCGAGGCCCCCATGGGCTATAGGAGCGTGAAAGTAGCCCAAGGGGGTATCTGCTGGGAGGCGGAACCATCTCCTCACCGCAGCCCGAACGCAGTTGTCCATGGCCTTGAGTGCACAGATGCGGGTGCGACTCAGGGCTAGGCCATGGTACAGGCCCGGGAGAAGAACGTCACGAAGTGCATAAAGCCGCTGCTGCGCCTTTAACGGTGCCCGCGTGATGATCGCCAGCTGCTGCTCGATGTGGTGCCTCGGATGGAAGAGACACCGCCCCGAGAAGGAGAACTGCAGTCCAAGGTAGCGGAAGGTCTCACCCACTCCGGACACCGGCATGGTGGTGTCGCCGGCATTGAAGGTGACGCTGGTATCCATCTTCACCTTCTTCTCGCGGCCGGACGCCACGAGTGCGAGGGTGAGACACTTCCGCGGGTTGACCCGCAGCCCCAGTTGGTTGAGGGCTGCCACCGCTGTGTTGAGGGACTGCAGGCCCCCCCTTGTGGAGGCGAAGAACAGGATGTCGTCCGCGAAGGCCGCCGCGTTGACCTGGCGGCCCAACACCTTGACCAATGTGTGACGGCAGCTGTTCTAAGACACAATCAACAGCGAAATTAAAAAGGAGAGGGGACAAAGGATCTCCTTGCCGAACACCTCTTGCTGGCCGCACGGCCCTCCAATTCAATGTTGCGGTGGACACTGTAACCTCCTCAATGTCTCAGTGCAGGTAGGAGATGGCACGCCTGATGGACGGTGTGTTGTAGTAGGCCGCCTTCTCGGAGTGACACCAGTCAAGCCGGAGATGGTCTCAGACTACCTGGGCGTCGATCACGCGGGCGATGCCGTCTTTAACTGCCACCACGTCAGGCTTGCGGATTCCCTCAGGTGTTCGGAGGTGGGGCTCCACAGACACATTGAAGCCCCTCTGCGCGAGTCCACGGGCGACATAGCGCACGATCGCGTCATGCCGCTTAACCCGGGACCCGTGTGTCCTGAAGCAAGCCTGTAGTATGTGGTTGGCGGTCTCCACGGCCTGGCAGCCCGCGCGGCATCTGGTGTCCGCCTCCCGTCCGCGACTGCGCCGTGCCTTTGTGGGGAAGGCGTTGATGCAGGCGCGGAGGGCGTCGAAAGTTACGCCCAGATAGCAGGCGACTGGTGTCGGCGACCCATTGGTGTTGCCCCTTGACGGCGGCGGAAGATGACAGCGCCGCACCGTCAAAGGCAACGTGCAGGCGCGCGGCCCACATCTCTCCAACCTGCGTCGACGATTTGAGGAGGTGGCCCTCCCACATAAGATGCCGCTCCAGCACCTCGATCTCACGCTGCACCTCGTCCAGGCCTGCACCGTCGGAGGCTGGCCCTATCTTCTTCAACGCCATGAGACGGGACCGGCGAAGTGTTGGCCCCATCCATCGGCATGATGGGATGCCGAGGCCCCCCTGGGTAACAGGAGCGTGGAAGTAGCCCAGGGAAGTGTCCGCCGGAAGGCGGAACCATCTCCTGACGGCGGCCCTGATGGTCACGTCCGCAGCTTTCAAGGCACCCTCTCGGGTGCGGCCGAGGGCCAGCCCATGGTACAGGCCAGGCAGGAGTACGTTGGTGAGAGCGTGGAGGCGCTGTTGCGGCTTGAGCGGAGCTCGGGAGATGACGTCAAACTGCTCCCCCAGGTGGCGTCGGGGATTAAAAACGCAGCGACCAGCGGTGGAGAATTGCAGCCCCAGGTACCGGAAGGTTTCACCCACACGTAGTGCAGGCACGGTGGTGTTGCCTGCCTTGAAGGTAACGTCTGCGTCGACCTTCACCTTCTTGTCGCGCCCAGACGCGACTAAGGCGAGGGTGAATCACTTCCGGGCATTGATCTGCAGCCCCAGGTGTGCGAGGGCTGCGACGGCTGCGTCGATGAGGGACTGCAAGCCCCTCGCGGTCGATGCAAACAGCAAGACGTCATCTGCGAAGGCCGCAGCGTTAACTCTGCGACCAAGAATCCGAGCTCCGATGTGGGAGGGAAGTTGACTCAAGACATAGTCCATAGTCATAGTTACTCCCACCAGCTACTCTGCCATTTTGACAACTTAAACATATGTCATGGTATGTCTGTCTGTCCAAACGAATATGCAACTGTTTGGCTATACTAAGGGAGTCATCGTTACTCCCGCCAGTTGCTCCTTGTGTTTGCTGATATGTTTCGTCTGGTGACGAGGAATTTCGCTATAAAAGCCAACTTTATTCACGTACATGAATTGCAACTACTGACAAGCAAACTTCTACAGAATAGAATAATTTTATTGTTGTTCGGCCATTAAGTCAATAGTCGAAGTCATACATATAATACAATATAATTCATGTTGCAATAGAACATTTGGTTTGTTATTACAGTGTAATATTACAATTGATGAAATCCTTTGTTGTACAATGGGTGGGCAACTAACCAGTCACGCAGTGCTTGTATGAATGGTTTCTCTGGTAAATCTTGCATAGCTAGTGGAAGTTTATTAAATAATTTGTGCCTCATTAGTTCATAACTGTTCAGTAATTTTGAAAGTCTGTTGAATGGAGTATAAATACATCTGTTCTTCCTAGTGTTGTAGCAATGTATATTTTCTCTGTGTTTAGCTTCTTTTTTGTATAGATTAAGACATAGTATATATATAGGTTTAATTGTGTCATAATTTTTTGCTCAGAAAACAAAGGTTTACAGTGTGCCTTATATGATGAGCCTGTAATTACCCTAATAGCTTTCTTCTGCATTAGAAGTGTGTGACACACACAACTGGAGTTTCCCCCACAAAATGATACCATAGGTTATTATGCTTTGGAAGAATGATAGATAGGATATTCTAACATAATTTTTAGGTACAAAATCCATTAGTCACCATAACAGATTACCCTAGACAACTTATCACTAAAATACTTGACCTGTTGACTCCAAGATAATTTGTCATCCAAATATACCCCTAAAAACTTAACTTGGATCGTCAGATAGGCTTTAGTCTAAAAGACAAGCTACTATCTGCTGAGTTTTATTTTCTTTACTTTTACTTTTACTTTACATGTGGCTAAGGCCTTATCGACCA
Source organism: Schistocerca cancellata (assembly GCF_023864275.1). Lineage (NCBI taxonomy): Eukaryota > Metazoa > Arthropoda > Insecta > Orthoptera > Acrididae > Schistocerca > Schistocerca cancellata. The sequence goes on from NC_064631.1 coordinate 174,699,813, forward strand.
TACACCTGCTCTACGAGCCTCTTCCAATTATTTCTATCCAGGGAAATTGTTGTCCAATCAGAGTTGATGCCCATCCTAGCTGCATCTTCCCGGATATTCTCCATCCACCTAATTCGAGGTCTTCCTCTTCTTCTCTTTCCTTCTAATTTCTTAGTGGATGCTATTTTGGGTAGTCTGTTCTCCGGCATCCTTGTTACATGACCAGCCCAGTTCAGTCTTCTCTTCTTTAACATTTCCACAATGGTACTATGTTTGTACAGCTCCCATAGTTCTTCATTTTTCCTTATCCTCCACTCCATGACATTTTCATCGAAGATTGGTCCAAATATTTTTCTTAGTATTTTTCTTTCAAATATCAACAGTTTTTCTTCAAATTTTTTCCTGAATGTAATAGCTTCACATCCATATAATGCTACTGGTACAATAGTTGACTGATAAAAACGGATTTTGAATTCAGTACTAAGTGATCTCATCCTTAAAATTTTGATACAGCTGTAAAAAGTTCTATTACCTGCTGCTAGACGGGCGTCTATTTCTATTTCTGCTCTATTGTCTCTGCTAAAAAGACTCCCTAAGTACTTGAAGTGGTCAACTGCCTTGAAAGTGAGACTATTTACGGTCAGTGGTGTATTCTTTTGGAGTTTTCTACTTATGACTAGATATTCTGTCTTTTCTTCATTCACATGAAGTCCAGCTTTCTCAGCTATTTTGTAATAATTTTGCATCATCCTGATTAATTCAGCTTTTGAAGTGCTTATTAAGGCTACGTCATCTGCATAAGCAAGTCTAGTAATGTTCTGCCCCTGCAGCTGGATCCCTTGTGGATTAGTTTTGGTGAATTCTCTATCAATCTTCTCTAAGATAATATTAAATAGAATAGGTGAGATGGCATCCCCTTGTCTCAGTCCAGTGTACACCTTAAAATTTTCAGTCTCTCCTGCTGGTGTCTTAACTTTGCATATGGTTTCTTCCAAACACATTTTAACTAATTTGATTAATTTTAATGGTATTTCAAATTCTTTCGTGGTGTTTAAGAGTGTCTGTCGGTGTATGCTATCATAGGCCTTCTTGAAGTCTATAAATAGAATATGGATATCTACATTAAATTCCCATGCCTTCTCAGTTATTTGTCTCAATGTGAATAAGTGATCCAAAGTGGATCTGTTAGTGCGGAAACCACATTGGTAGTCCCCAATCAGTTCTTCGGTTATGGGAATCAGTCTGTGTAGTATACACATCGACAAAATTTTATACGTGACATCGAGTAGGGCAATTCCTCTGTAGTTATCACAGACAAGGGGATCATTCTTCTTAAAGATGGGGCATATAATTGCAGTTTTCCAATCGGCCGGTATGTTTTCTGTCTCCCAAATTGTTTCAGTTAAGGAATGTAGTTCTATTTCCAATTGTGGTCCTCCATTTTTTAAAAGCTCAGCATGTACCTGGTCTTCCCCACAGGCCTTGTTGTTCTTTAATTTCTTTATTGTTTGTCTTATTTCATTTACTGATGGTGTGGTGACTTGTATATCAACTGTATCTGGTTCTTCAAATGTAAAGTAATATTGTGGATCATTGCAGTTGAGCAGCTGTGTAAAGTATGTCTTCCATGTTTCTTGTATGTCATTCTTGTTTGTAAGTATTTTCCCATTATGGTCCTTTATAAACTGTTCCCTTTTAGTGAATTTTCCCAAGGACTTTTTTATATTCTGGTACATCTGCCTTGCTCTGTGATGCTTGAAATCATCCTCCGCTTCTCTTACCATGTTGTTGTAGTGTTCTCTCTTCTCTTGTCTTAGAGTTCGTTGTGTTTCCTTGCGGATTTTATAGTATCTCTCCTTTAGTGTAATATTGTCCATGTCTTGTAACCATGCCTTCCTCGCATTTTGCCTCTCCAGTACTCTTTCTTGGCACTTTATATTAAACCAGATTTTGTTAGTTCGTTTTATTTTCACTAAGCAAAAATCCATTTGCTTTAAACCAGTATGATGCTTGAGCAATTCTCTGTAGCACAAGTTTTAAGGCTATTGAGGTCATTACAGCTGCTAAGAAAAGTTGTATCATCTGCATATAGTACAGTTTTTGGTTTAATACATGACGGCAGGTCGTTATTCATTATTAGGAACAGGAAAGGGCCCAGTACAGATCCCTGTGGGACACCTACCTTAACTAGTGCCACACTGGACAATTCTTTGCCAACACAGACAGCTTGCTTAGGGTACTGTAAAAATGATTTTAAGAGTTTAAGGTCTAACACCATAGACGTCCCGATTTTTCAAGTAGTAGTGTTTGTTCTACAGAGTCAAAGGCTTTGCTTAGGTCACAAAAAGTGACTTGAGCAAAGTCTTTATCCTCAAATACTTGATGGATGTATTTTACAACAGCATCTATTGTTGACATGTTTTTCGTAAAACCATATTGAGATCCACTAATAATTCCTACATTATCAAAGTAATCAGATAATTGTTTGTAAATTGTGCATTCCAGAACTTTAGAAAAAGATGGGACTATGGAAATTGGGCAGTAACTCGAGGCAGAGTCTTTATCCCCTTTTTTATAAACTGAAACCACCCCAGACAGTTTAAGCTCATCAGGAAAATATCCCTCAGCTAGACATTTGTTTATGCAATGTCTTAAGGGGTACATTATACTGCCTATGACTTTCTTTGGTATGTTACAGGATAAGTCATATATGTCTACACTGTCTGATTTTAACTGTTTCACTGTCCTTAACACAAAATCTGGTGAGACCTCAGAGAAACTGACGATACTTGTATTTGTTCATGATCTACAACTATTTTTTGACAGTAACTCTGATCAGCTGATTTCAGGTGTAGCAATACTATTTCATACTTCAACTGATTTAACGAAATAATCATTGAATTTTTGGGGGGAGGGATTAATTGTAACATTTCTTTCATCTTTAGCAACACTATTTATTAGCTTCCAAGCAGCTTTGCACTTCTTGGTGGATTTCTCAATACTTCTGAGATTGTGTGCTGTTTAGGCTTCTATGATCGCTTTTTTATATTCATTCCTACATGTAACATAGGCTAGTTTAGCTTGATTAATCTTCAACCTACAATAAACATTGTGCAACAACATAACTTGGTTTTTCAGAGTGGTCAGCTGTACTGTATACCACGTATTTTGTCTTTTTGGAAGTTTAGTTTTCAGGACTCGTTCAGTTAGGCCTACTTTGAATTTCTTTGTTGGAATGCAGTCATTAAAGTGTGCCAAAAATATTTTTAAAAAACCTAGCAAATAGTATATTTGCTGGCAAATCGTTACTTAAAATAAAGGGTGTGTCACCATAATACTGACCAAACCAGTCTCTGTCAGCAAGGGATTTACCAAATCTATGAACTTTTTCATCTGAGGCAGGTCTGGTGATCGCAATTTTTGGGACATACTTCGTCTGTGCGAATGCGCACGGGTTGCCCAAACTCTTACGGGAATCGCCAAAGCGTGCGCGAGTAATGAGTGAATGGGCAAACCTCTATAAGGTACATTACATATGTAGAATTGTGGACAGTTGGGAATGTGAGTCTCACGGGAAGCGTGCAAGGGATAAGTCCCTGCAGTCGCGCTATTCATCTGTGTCCTCGGTGGCTCAGATGGATAGAGCGTCTGCCATGTAAGCAGGAGATTTCGGATTCGAGTCCCGGTCGGGACACACATTTTCAGCTGTCCACATCGAGGTATATCAACAACACCTGTCGGCAGCTGAGGGTTTCAGTTTGTCATCATTTATTCCAGGCAAAAGCTGCACGGTCATCAATAGTATTCTGTTCTTTCGAGAACAGTTACTGTCTTCATATTTCAGTTAACTGTTGAATTGTGTGCTCAAGGAATGGAATAAATAAATTCACTCTGTAATATGTAATTACATCCATCGCAGGCGTAGTAGAGCGGTTCAACTGCTTCCCAGTAAGACGTGGCGCCTGCAGCGAAGCACCATTTTCCTCTGACATTAGCTTTGCTTTTGCAAAAACCTTTGTAAATTCACCTTCACCTTTGACTCTCAACAACTGCAGGGTGTTAAGAACATTTTCAACATGATGAAATGTTGCAATAAGGTCTATATTGGTTCCTTACGGCTGTTTTGATATCGATGATGTGTAGCTCATCACTTTTTGAAGGATCACTAAACTCATCACAAAATTTGAGGAACCAAGTGTGTTTATCAGTTGGACAGCTTGTCTTGACGTGTCCTTGTTATGGCTAGACTACAGTTTTTCGAGAGCAGCGACAATTGCTGGATAAATTTCCTTGAAACGGATGACTGCTTCGTGCTTGTGGACCCATCGTGTTTCACATAGTGTAAGCAAGTTCTTTTGTGTCCAGTTGGCAACAGTTCGCGAATTTCGGCCTTTAATACGGCAGTGCGTTGAGCAGAATGACTGAAGTGAGACCTCCACAGACTGCACAGACCGCGCGCAATTTCTGATTTCTGCTCGTGAATAAGCGTCAGCAATTGCAAGGTTAAGCGAGTGTGCACTGCAATGTACATAAAGAGCATGGGCGCATTCCTTACGAACGTACGCTTGGGCGCCATCCAAGTGCCCACTCAAAGCTGCAGCATCGTCGTAGCCACGACTAACTACATGGGAACAGTAAAGTCCGTGTGTTTTCAGTATTTTAATGATTAGCTTTGCAAGGCCGAATCCAGTAACATCGATAGTTGGAATATATTCGAGGAACATTTCCTTAATTTTATTGTGATTAACATTCTCCAAATCAACATACCGTAAGCAAAGTGAAACTTGTTCTACGTGAACAGTGTCAATAGTTTCGTCAGCAAGCATACTAAATATTCTGGCTTTCTTTACGTCATCAATTATTTTACGTTGTATAATTTCACCACAAATAGCAATAATTTCATTTTGAATAGAGCGTTCTTTGGAGCTGTCGATAAATGCTCCAAAATATGTTTCTCCAGACTCAGCAACATAACGCAGTAACGCTCGAGAGTTACCATTGTTCATTAGGTTCCAATAATGTGTAAACTAGTCCAGGGTCAGTATGTCCTCTCAAAGAAATGCCTTGTTTACCACAAAAAATAGCTTTTGCTATGGACGTCAGTTTCCTTTTATTGTCTTCTCGCTTTCGTTTTCTCTCTGAAGGCAATTGCTCGATAATTGTAGACATATTTTGAGGAAACAGTTCTAAGAAAATGGTCATTTCCGAATTTCGCTTGTGATAGGAAGTTTGTGCATGCGTTTGAAATACCTCCAACGCTTTTGTCCAATTTGAAAAAGGGTCACACACGAGTTTTCCCAATCGCTGATTGTTTCCCTTGCTTTCACATGAACGACCCATAAAGACACAATTTTTGCAGAAGGCTCCATTTTTAAATTAGAATACGACAGCCAAGGGAATGAGTCCAACCATTTCAGTTGAAAGCTTATGTTTCGTTTCGACGAAACAGGAAAGTTGTAATATTAGATGGTACCCAAGAGCCTTTTAAAATTTGTTCCTTTAGACAATCATCCAGTTGTGAACTTTGATTTTGAATATAAACCTATGTCTAATGTAGCAAAACCATTCGAAGCAGACGAGACATCACGTAAACTTCTGGGTGCCACGCTCATTGTTGCAGGTTGATTGATGCTGGGAGGCAGTGTGCAAGACGACTACTGAGTGGCCAAAAGTACCTCCGTGTTTGTAGCTCTTTCTGATAATGAGGCCCCAGCAATCATTACGTCTTCACTATCTCCACTCGTCACATTATGACTAGCGGGTTCGACAGTTGAAGATGTGTCTTTAAATGTACCAGCTTGTGAACACCATTTTTTCCAATATTCCAAGCCCTTAGATTTATTTGGATTCTCAGCTTTTCTTTCCTTTGCCTCCATTTTTGCGATGCAGATGACCCTATAAAAAACACTAAAATAAAAAAATTGGCAAAAATGCGACAGGTTATTATTAATTTTATTCGGCTGATTTTCGTCAGATTGGAAGTGTGCTGATTTAATTTTAGCTAACCACACTCACTAAATGACGGGCAACAGCTGCTCTGACAAGAAAATTAGCATTCTGCCATCCAAAAATCTGTGGAGTTCTGAAAACTGAATCACCCAAATAGGCCTCAGATATCCATAATCCAAGCTTTGCTCGATTTCTGAGTGGAGCTTCAGTCTTGATGAAAAGAAAACCACCGAAATTTCAGACATTTCTCTAGTTCTCAAATTCTTTCAACTTAAGCTTTTAATTGAAAACATCAAGGTTACCAAATCTGTCATGTATTAAGTTCTGTATCGATTGGGAAAGAATACTTTACAATTTGATTACATTTTGTGGTACAGAAAAGTACATTAGAAAACACTAGTTTTTCACCTTTAGGTAAACACTCGTTTCGTCGCCATAATACGTGCAATATCTTAGTAAATATCGCCAGTTAATAATTTTATAGAATACGCTTGGATAGTGACAGTAAATTTTTGACTCCCCATTCGTTGGATTTTTGTAGTATTCATTCTTGTTGTTCCATTTATTTAGCAGTACACTCATTCTCGGGATTTTGTTGCTCCTCTGTCGAAAACGTGTTCCTTCTACCGTTTTTTAAAAATTGCCTTGGGCGCTCAATCCACACGCTAAGCCACTGCTTCTATTCAACCGATGCCACAATGACAGAAGAATGGATACAGACACAGTATGAACTCGGACATGTAGTAGCACGATACACAACACATGGTTTTCACACAAGCCCTGCCAAAACAAGAGATTTTCCCAGCCGAATGAATGCAGCGTTTGTGAACTTAGCAATGAACATTGTGAAAGATGTTGTTGTGGTCTTCAGTCCTGAGACTGGTTTGATGCAGCTCTCCATGCTAATCTATCCTGTGCAAGCACCTTCATCTCCCAGTAACTACTGCAACCTACATCCTTCTGAATCTGCTTAGTGTATTCATCTCTTCGTCTCACTCTACGATTTTTACCCTCGAAGCTGCCCTACAATGCTAAATTTGTGATCCCATGATGCCTCAGAACATGTCCTACCAACCGGTCCCTTCTTCTTGTCAAGTTGTGCCACAAACTCCTCCCCAATTCTATTCAATACCTCCTCATTAGTTATGTGATCTACCCATCTAAAGTTCAGCATTCTTCTGTAGCACCACATTTAGAAAGCTTCTATTCTCTTCTTGTCCAAACTATTTATTGTCCATGTTTCACTTCCAAGCATGACTACACTCCATACAGATACTTTTAGAAACGATTTCCTGACACGTCTATACTCGATGTTAACAAATTTCTCTTCTTCAGAAACGCTTTTCTTGCCATTGCCAGTCTACATTTTATATCCTCACTACTTCGACCATCATCAGTTATTTTGCTCCCCATATAGCAAAACTCCTTTACTACTTTGTCTCATTTCCTAATCTAATTCCCTCAGCATCACCCGACTTAATTAGACTACATTCCATTATCCTTGTTTTGCTTTTGTTGATATTCATCTTATATCCTCCTTTCAAGACACTGTCCATTCCATTCAACTGCTCTTCCAAGTCCTTTGCTGTCTCTGACAGAATTACAATGTCATCGGCGAACCTCAAAGTTTTTATTTCTTCTCCATGGATTTTAATACCTACTCCGAATTTTTCTTTTGTTTCCTTTACTGCTTGCTCAATATACAGATTGAATAACATCGGGGAGAGGCTACAACCCTGTCTTACTCCTTTCCCAACCACTGCTTCCCTTTCATGCCCCTCGACTCTTATAACTGCCATCTGGTTTCTGTACAAACTGTAAATAGCGTTTCGCTCCCTGTATTTTACCCCTGCCACCTTTAGAATTTGAAAGAGAGTATTCCAGTTCATATTGTCAAAAGCTTTCTCTAAGTCTACAAATGCTAGAAACGTAGGTTTGACTTTCCTTAATCTTTCTTCTAAGATAAGTCGTAAGGTCAGTATTGCCTCACGTGTTCCAACATTTCTACGGAATCCAGACTGATCTTCCCCGAGGTCAGCTTCTATCAGTTTTTCCATTCGTCTGTAAATAATTTGCGTTAGTATTTTGCAGCTGTGACTTATTAAACTGATAGTTTGGTAATTTTCACATCTGTCAACACCTGCTTTCTTTGGGATTGGAATTATTGTATTCTTCTTGAAGTCTGAGGGTATTTCGCCTGTCTCGTACTTCTTGCTCACCAGATGGAAGAGTTTTGTCAGGACTGTCTCTCCCAAGGCCGTCAGTAGTTCTAATGGAATGTTGTCTACTCCCGGGGCCTTGTTTCGACTCAGGTCTTTCAGTGCTCTGTCAAACTCTTCACGCAGTATCGTATCTCCCATTTCATCTTCATCTTCATCTACATCCTCTTCCATTTCCATAATATTGTCCTCAAGTACATCGCCCTTGTGTAGACCCTCTATATACTCCTTCCACCTTTCTGCTTTTCCCTCGTTGCTTAGAATCGGGTTTCCATCTGAGCTCTTGATATTCATACAAGTGGCTCTCTTTTCTCCAAAGGTCTCTTTAATTTTCCTGTAGGCTGTATCTATCTTACCCCTAGTGAGATAAGCCTCCACATCCTTACATTTGTCCTGGCCTGCTTAGCCATTTTGCACTTCCTGTCGATCTCATTTTTGAGTCGTTTGTATTCCTTTTTGCCTGCTTCATTTACTGCATTTTTATGTTTTCTCCTGTCATCAATTAAATTCAATAGTTCTTCTGTTACACAAGGATTTCTACTAGCCCTCGTCTTTTTACCTACTTAATCCTCTGCTGCCTTCTACTTCATCCCTCAGAGCTACCCATTCGTCTTCTACTGTATTTCCTTCCCCCATTCCTGTTAATTGTTCCCTTACGCTCTCCCTGAAACACTGTAAAACCTCTGGTTTAGTCAGTTTATTCAGGTCCCAACTCCTTAAATTCCCACCTTTTTGCAATTTCTTCTGTTTTAATCTACAGTTCATAACCAATAGATTGTGGTCAGAGTCCACATCTGCCCCTGGAAATGTCCTACAATTAAAAACCTGGTTCCTAAATCTGTCTTACCATTATATAATCTATCTGATACCTTTTAGTATCTCCAGGATTCTTCCATGTATACAACCTTCTTTTACGATTCTTGAACCAAGTGTTAGCTATGATTAAGTTAGGCTCTGTGCAAAATTCTAACAGACGGCTTCCTCTTTCATTTCTTAGCCCCAATCCATATTCACCTACTATGTTTCCTTCTCTCCCTTTTCCTACTGTCGAATTCCAGTCACCCATGACTATTAAATTTTCGTCTCCCTTCACTACCTGAATAATTTATTTTGTCTCGTCATACATTTCTTCAATTTCTTCGTCATCTGCAGAGCTAGTTGGCATATAAACTTGTACTAATGTAGTAGGCATGGGCTTCGTGTCTATCTTGGCCACTATAATACGTTCACTATGCTGTTTGTAGTAGCTTACCCGCACTCCTATTTTTTTTATTTATTCATTATTAAACCTACTCCTGCATTACCCCTATTTGATTTTGTATTTATAACCCTGTAGTCACCTGACCAGAAGTCTTGTTCCTCCTGCCACCGAACTTCACTAAATCCTTACTATATCTAAATTTAACCTATCCATTTCCCTTTTTAAATTTTCTAACCTACCTGCCCGATTAAGGGATCTGACATTCCATACTCCGATCCGTAGAATGCCAGTGTTCTTTCTCCTGATAACGACGTCCTCTTGAGTAGTCCCCGCCCGGAGATCCAAATGAGGGACTATTTTACCCAAGAGGACGCAATCATCATTTAACCATACAGTAAAGTTGCATGCCCTCGGGAAAAATTACGGCCGTAGTTTCCCCTTGGTTTCAGCCGTTCGCATTACCAGCACAGCAAGGCCGTTTTGGTTATTGTTAAAAGACCAGATCAGTCAATCATCCAGACTGTTGCCCTTGCAACTACTGAAAAGGCTGCTGTCTCTCTTCAGGAACCACGCGTTTGTCTGGCCTCTCAACAGATACCCCTCCGTTGTGGTTGCACCTATGGTACGGCTGTCTGTATCATTGAGGCACGCAAGCCTCCCCACCAACAGCAAGATCCATGGTTCATGGGGGGTGTAGAAGATATCATGCAGAAAACTGCAGGAAAAGATGAATGTTAATAATAAAACTAGGGCTACAACAATTTCACTCAGTTTTGTATTTGCACACAGAGTATTTTCGTGAATAATAAATCTGGCAGTGAAGGAGGCAACAGTTATCAGCTGAGCATTGTTTACTTACGTTCGTCAGAGGGAGTCAGCATGACGTCTGAAAGGTTTATTTGTAGTGAAAGTGTTACGAATGAAGTAAATTTGACACGGCGATGGAAAAAGAGATACAAACGTTTGGCAGGACTAAGACGAGAACGTATGGTACACATGTTGGTTCTGGTGAACTGTACCGCTGTTGTTGTTGATAAATGCAGGAAATGTTATTAAAAGGATCATTATGCATAAAAACGGGTAGAGACAATGGAAATAAGCCCTACATTTATCGATCGTCAGTTTGTTTTGTGCGAAAAACGTATCACAGGGTTGCATGAAAAACGAAATGTAGATCCGATTAAAAAGAAATCGGGTTCGTGATGTTACAAAGACATTTCAAAATCGATAATGGAGTTTGTGACCAAACGGAATGATGACTGGAGAACTCGAGTAAAATTCGAGGTAGGTCACATTGAAGATCTTGTTTTCACGTAAAAAAAATTTCACGTCAGATATGAACAGTTGAACACAAACGGTAAGATCACTGAATATGAACAAAGAAGTTATGAGTACAAATAACGGAAGGATATGTGAGAGTGCAACGTATATATCTTCAGAGGATCATTATGGAAGTCGGGTCAACTGATGAGGCATAAAAACTGTCTTCCTCTTTTCGCGTACTGTCCGTGAATGGAACGCACGGGGAGGAGGTGATGGGGTACTTCAGTATCAGTTTCTCACTTACCATGTCGTACATTGCAGAGCACAATTATACACATATAAATGTAGAAAGAACACATTAAAGAAACAGATTATGATATTGCACACACTAATCGTTTCTCTTCCACATAACTTAAAATAAACATTTTAAAAAAATTCTCACCAGGTCAGTAACAATTTCTGCCGTTTCCGGGAAGCGGGATGCCGATGGTAGCAGTAAGCTGCTGCCATGTAATTGAATGACTTCTCACTGTGCCCAGCTTCGGATCTGTGAAAACTGGGGTGGCCCTGATTCAGGGACTGCGCTACCTAGAATTTCTAGGGCTCCAGACAAACCGCATTCCTTTGAGGCCCAGTCCAACCATTGGTGGCAATATTGCCGCCAACGCTGGCTCTTCGCTGCCGTATTCCCCTCTTCCACTACGCCACGCTGGCATAGCCGCAGTTTGGAAACGAGGTAGCTTTGAAATTTCGACGGGGCGGCGGGTGGCGGTGGTGGTTACACCCATGACAGCAGGTATTGGCTTTGTCCGGTACTCGTCTCACTGGCACAGAACAACAAACGTATCCGGTTGCACAGTCCATAGAGGAAAGTACCCAAAAGTGGACCCCCAGTTTGTTTTTACTTTTTTAAAGTATATAGTATCTTAAATTTACGCTTTATGAGCATTATACTTCATTTAGTTGTCAACTTGTTTAAGCGAAACTTTTAAGTTTGGAATAATTTTCTAACTCTAAAAATACGAAAAGCTTACATTTTTTCCTTTTTGGAAAATTGGTGCCTAATTTGGACCCCCTTTTAAAATATTTTAAATAGCAATGAAAATGAGTCACAGATATCACAGTATTACTTAAATGAAACCAACTACGTATTCTGAAGTAGAAAAATCACAAAATGAAGCAAAAATCGAACAATTTATGAATTTCTTTTGCAGCCCTTGCATACTCTGTATGTACACACAAGCTACACGTCAGGCACATGACCCACAACTCTCCTTTTGTGTCCTCTGAAAACTTCCCGCAACAGAAGATGCACTCAGTTTTCATCATCTTGGGAAGGCATAACTCCTGGAATGACATTTAATTCAGGCATTCCACTAGAGATGCTGGCAAGTTCATCTTCATTGCTGTATTTATCGTCTTCTTTCTTGTAACGAAGTCGCTTTTTTTACCATTGCTTTCCCTTTTCCTGAAGATCTGACTGATATGGAACCACGACCACGTCTGCCCTTTTGTTCTTGACCACGTCTCTGTTGCTTTGTAGCTTCTTTTTCTTCTTTAACTTTGAGTTTTAACCAGTTATGTTTTGTAGGGCAAGGAAATGATCACAGTAGAGCTACAACCTTTTCATCCCCTGGTAGAGATCCGCTTTTTGATATGCGGAACCGGAAATATGTCGAATGGACTTTTTTTTGGTAGACAAGATAAATTCTGGTGATGCACCACATGATGGTGGAGTCAACCCCATGATCTGCCAAAGATGTTGATGGCTTGTTTAGATCGAATGGCTCTGCCTGGTTTGCCAAACAAATTGATGGATTGTCTGATATCAACGGTTATCTCTAAGCGGTTTCATAAAAAGAGGTTGCTTGCTTTTTGTTTGCTCTGTCGTCGTATTCTGCATCTGAGAAAAGCGTCTTGTTCAAGGGGTATATCCCTGTAACTTTAAAACCATTGATAGCAATTTGAGCTCTTTGACATCTGACATAAGCTCTGCCAAATAGCTCCATGATGTCGTAAGCACAGAGAGCCCGTTTATTTTGTCTCTGCCACTGCCTGACTTTTTGGCTGTAGTAGACTTTCAAAGGAGTCGTAAACGTCCTATCCAACGGCTGCAATTTATGCGAGCTATGAGGAGGCTGTGACACTATGGCAACATAGTGTGCTCTCGCAAGATCAATTAACTAAATGTTCTGTATATGGCTAAAGTGACCATCCAAGATCAGTAGCATAGGTTTTTTCGTTGTAGGATTGGTGTTTTCAGTGACGTGTTGGAACCATTGAGTGAATAGATTGGTTTGGATCCAACCAGAAAGATACACTGCAAATCTTGTACCTGGTGGTGCCCCTTTCTTCAATTGGTCACTCATATTTTTGCGCAGGAAAATTACCAGAGGTGGTACAAATGAACCAGCAGCATTCATACAGCAGACTATAGTTATAAGAGCTCCTCTTTCTGCTGATGTTAAAGCAGCTATTTGTTTTTCCCACTTCAGGCCGATTAGTTTTGCAACTTTGGATTGTACAACAGTGATTCCACTTCCGTCCACATTATAGATTTTGTTTGGGGGGGTGAACTTTCCATTATCGTAAACTTCATCTATAAGTTTGCAGAACTTCTGTGTATTTTCTCTAGTGAAACCAGAGGCGCTGCTGTAAGATGTACCAGTAGGTTTCCTTTCCGATAATTTAGCATGATGACGTTTTAACAAATGTCTAACCCACTTTCTTCCAGCGATGTCATTATTGAAAGGATGTTAAAAGCCATTGTTCTCTGCCAGCTAAACAGCCTTTTCTCCTCAGATCACTACGAGTAAGCCTAAAAAACAAAGCCTCCATTGCAAGATAATAATTGACAAGCTCATCTTCAAGGGTACTGCCTAAAACTTCTTTCATATGAAACAGTTTCGCGGGCTGTGGGTAGACCACTCCTGCTCTAGACTTTGATTTACCACTAACAAACATTGCTGCTTTGTAGTTTCTGATGGTATTACTAAAGGGGGAAAAAACACATTAAATCTTCCACTATTATGCTTGTAGCTTCATGGCTTGGGCTGTGGGAATATTTAATGGCAGTATCTTCATATATAGCCAGTTTCATCACAATGAAACCCCCTTAATCAATAATTCTTAAGGAAAATTAATTGGGAAATTCCTTTACAACTTTCAAAACATTGTTAACATTAGATAATATTTATCTGCTGCAGATATTAGATGGCCTAAGTATACCATTAAAATTAGGGCTCCCTTCATTAATGTCCATGTGGAACCGTACTGCCTTTTCTTGCAGCCTGTAAAAGACGTACTAAATCCTCATTCAAGGCAACTGCTTCTAGATTTTGGGATGGGGCTAGCTGATAAATGGCCATGATTACTGTTCATGACAATTTTATGAAAAAGATATATTGCTACTCACCATACAGTGGAGATGTTGAGTCGCAGATAGGCACAACAAAAGGACCATCAGACAAGTAAGCTTTCTTCTGATCTAGGCAACGTACACACACATGTACACACTTGTGCAAACACCACGCACACGCGCACACACACGCCCGCGTGCGCGCACGACCACTGTTTCTAGCTGCCGAGGCCAGCCATAGACAGTGGTCATCTTTGTGCGAGTTTCATTTGCATATGTGTGTGTTGTTGTTGTTGTTGTTGTTGTTGTGGTCTTCAGTCCTGAGACTGGTTTGATGCAGCTCTCCATGCTACTCTATCCTGTGCAAGCTTCTTCATCTCCCAGTATCTACTGCAACCTACATCCTTCTGAATCTGCTTAGTGTATTCATCTCTCGGTCTCCCTCTACGATTTTTACCCTCCACACTGCCCTCCAATGCTAAATTTGTGATCCCTTGATGCCTCAAAACATGTCCTACCAACCGATCCCTTCTTCTAGTCAAGTTGTGCCACAAACTTCTCTTCTCCCCAATCCTATTCAATACCTCCTCAATAGTTATGTGATCTACCCATCTAATCTTCAGCATTCTTCTGTAGCACCACATTTCGAAAGCTTCTATTCTCTTCTTGTCCAAACTAGTTATCGTCCATGTTTCACTTCCATACATGGCTACACTCCATACAAATACTTTCAGAAACGACTTCCTGACACTTAAATCTATACTCGATGTTAACAAATTCCTCTTCTTGAGAAACGCTTTCCTTGCCATTGCCAGTCTACATTTTATATCCTCTCTACTTCGACCATCATCGGTTATTTTACTCCCCATATAGCAAAACTCCTTTACTACTTTAAGTGTCTCTCATTTCCTAATCTAATTCCCTCAGCATCACCCGACTTAATTTGACTACATTCCATTATCCTCGTTTTGCTTTTGTTGATGTTCATCTTATATCCTCCTTTCAAGACACTGTCCATTCCGTTCAACTGCTCTTCCAAGTCCTTTGCTGTCTCTGACAGAATTACAATGTCATCGGCGAACCTCAAAGTTTTTACTTCTTCTCCATGAATTTTAATACCTACTCCGAATTTTTCTTTTGTTTCCTTTACTGCTTGCTCAATATACAGATTGAATAACATCGGGGAGAGGCTACAACCCTGTCTTACTCCTTTCCCAACCACTGCTTCCCTTTCATGCCCCTCGACTCTTATAACTGCCATCTGGTTTCTGTACAAACTGTAAATAGCGTTTCGCTCCCTGTATTTTACCCCTGCCACCTACAGAATTTGAAAGAGAGTATTCCAGTTAACATTGTCAAAAGCTTTCTCTAAGTCTACAAATGCTAGAAACGTAGGTTTGCCTTTTCTTAATCTTTCTTCTAAGATAAGTCGTAAGGTCAGTATTGCCTCACGTGTTCCAACATTTCTACGGAATCCAAACAGATCTTCCCCGAGGTCGGCTTCTACCAGTTTTTCCATTCGTCTGTAAAGAATTCGCGTTAGTATTTTGCAGCTGTGACTTATTAAACTGATAGTTCGGTAATTTTCACATCTGTCAACACCTGCTTTCTTTGGGATTGGAATTATTATATTCTTCTTGAAGTCTGAGGGTATTTCGCCTGTCTCATACATCGTGCTCACCAGATGGTAGAGTTTTGTCATGACTGGCTCTCCCGAGGCCATCAGTAGTTCAAATGGAATGTTGTCTACTCCCGGGGCCTTGTTTCGACTCAGGTCTTTCAGTGCTCTGTCAAACTCTTCACGCAGTATCTTATCTCCCGTTTCGTCTTCATCTACATCCTTTTCCATTTCCATAATATTGTCCTCAAGTACATCGCCCTTGTATAAACCCTCTATATACTCCTTCCACCTTTCTGCCTTCCCTTCTTTGCTTAGAACTGGGTTGCCATCTGAGCTCTTGATATTCATACAAGTGGTTCTCTTCTCTCCAAAGGTCTCTTTAATTTTCCTGTAGGCAGTATCTATCTTACCCCTAGTGAGACAAGCCTCTACATCCTTACATTTGTCCTCTAGCCACCCCTGCTTAGCCATTTTGCACTTCCTGTCAATATCAGTTTTGAGACGTCTGTATTCCTTTTTGCCTGCTTCATTTACTGCATTTTTGTATTTTCTCCTTTCATCAATTAAATTCAATATTTCTTCTGTTACCCAAGGATTTCTATTAGCCCTCGTCTTTTTACCTACTTGATCCTCTGCTGCCTTCACTACTTCATCCCTCAGAGCTACCCATTCTTCTTCTACTGTATTTCTTTCCCCCATTCCTGTCAATTGTTCCCTTATGCTCTCCCTGAAACTCTCTACAACCTCTGGTTCTTTCAGTTTATCCAGGTCCCATCTCCTTAAATTCCCACCTTTTTGCAGTTTCTTCAGTTTCAATCTGCAGTTCATAACCAATGGATTGTGGTCAGAATCCACATCAGCCCCAGGAAATGTCTTACAATTTAAAACCTGGTTCCTAAATCTCTGTCTTACCATTATATAATCTATCTGATACCTACTAGTATATCCAGGATTCTTCCAGGTATACAACCTTCTTTTATGATTCTTGAACCAAGTGTTGGCTATGATTAAGTTATGCTCTGTGCAAAATTCTACAAGGCGGCTTCCTCTTTCATTCCTTCCCCCCAATCCATATTCACCTACTATGTTTCCTTCTCTCCCTTTTCCTACTGACGAATTCCAGTCACCCATGACTATTAAATTTTCGTCTCCTTTCACTACCTGAATAATTTCTTTTATCTCGTCATACATTTCATCTATTTCTTCATCATCTGCAGAGGTAGTTGGCATATAAACTTGTACTACTGTAGTAGGCATGGGCTTTGTGTCTATCTTGGCCACAATAATGCGTTCACTATGCTGTTTGTAGTAGCTAACCCGCACTCCTATTTTTTTATTCATTATTAAACCTACTCCTGCATTACCCCTATTTGATTTTGTATTTATAACCCTGTAATCACCTGACCAAAAGTCTTGTTCCTCATGCCACCGAACTTCACTAATTCCCACTATATCTAACTTTAACCTATCCATTTCCCTTTTTAAATTTTCTAACCTACCTGCCCGATTAAGGGATCTGACATTCCACGCTCCGATCCGTAGAACGCCAGTTTTCTTTCTCCTGATAACGACGTCCTCCTGAGTAGTCCCCGCCCGGAGATCCGAATGAGGGACTATTTTACCTCCGGAATATTTTACCCAAGAGGACGCCATCATCATTTAATCATACAGTGAGCTGCATGTCCTCGGGGAAAAATTACGGCTGTAGTTTCCCCTTGCTTTCAGCCGTTCGCAGTACCAGCACAGCAAGGCCGTTTTGGTTAATGTTACAAGGCCAGATCAGTCAATCATCCAGACTGTTGCCCCTGCAACTACTGAAAAGGCTGCTGCCCCTCTTCAGGAACCACATGTTTGTCTGGCCTCTCAACAGATACCCCTCCGTTGTGGTTGCACCTACGGTACGGCCATCTGTATCGCTGAGGCACGCAAGCCTCCCCACCAGCGGCAAGGCCCATGGTTCATGGGGGGGGGGGGGGATATGTGTGTGTATGTTGTCTAATTCAGAGGGCCATTTTGGCCAAAAGTTAACTTGTTTTTCACAGTCTTTTTGTTGTGCCTGGATTTTTCCATTGTCTACTGTTGAAACGATTAATGGAAATTGCAATGTGAAAATGCTCATTATTGTGATGCAACAACCTTATTACAAACATCATCTTCTCTCATGTTGTGAAAGGGCATGTGATGTTTCAAATTTTTGATGATAATATTTGACGTATCTATACAACAAATGCTACGACAGAACTTGGTCAGTTTTTTCTATTATATTTTGTTCAGTTGAAGGTTCCTTTTCTGCAGACTGGTGGAGCAGTGATGCTAGATTATTGAGATGTTTTGTGACTCAAGAGACTCTTTGTGTTCTGTCCAACTGTATCCACTATTTCTTAATGCAACATTTAAATGAATTTAAAGATAGATGTGTGAAATATCAGTGTATTAAGCAGAGCATGAAAGTCTGCAAATGGATGTAATGAATTGCTCCTAGAAATGTTTAAAAGTTGGTTTTATTGTTGTTCTTGTGTTTGTAATGTTCCTAAGAAGCACATAATTGGATGAAATAATATGAAAAATAGCATAAGTGGTCTGATACAAATTACTCCTGTTAAACTTACTGAGATAAATTTTTTGAACTTTTCAAATGACAAATTTTATGCAAAATATTTTCATTCCTCAGGTTGTTCCACTGTCTAAGTATGACATATCAGTAACATATGTTTCACCTGTACAAATGTTATATTTAAATTTATCCACATTATCTGGATGTTGTTTGAGGTCAGCGACTGTATTATAAGATTACGTGGAATAATTTTATACAGCTGCAGTAACTTTTTACTAATATTTTATCAGCACAGTACATTGTGGTAGCATGCTGCCATCATCAGGTGCAGTATACGGTTACTTATACATCACCTGATAGGTTATGTACATTAGCAGTGTGTGCCGGTTATGTATTTTATTTATTTATTTATTTTATTATCCATCCTTAGGCATTAAAAATGCAATTGATGTCGTCATTTGTGTACATATACAGTTTATGTAACTAACAGAAGTGGTGTAATATATTGTAGATCATTATTGTCTAATAAGATACAAAAATGTGTCCTTGATGCTGCACAAGGTATTTGCATTATGTTTACATGTATAAGTTTAATCTAAGTGAAACTATATTAGTACCGGTACTTAAGATCATCTTTAGTGCACATTATAAACTCTTCTATTGTATAAAAAGCTTTTTCTCTAAGCCATTTCTTTGTGACACTTTTAAACTCCTTCAGTGACACATTATGTGCCTCTATTGGCAACATGTTAAGTAGTTTTACTCCCATGTACCTGTAACTAAATTGAGTTTTCTTTAGTCTAGCAACTGGGATGTCAGTTTGCTGTTTCATACGTGTGTCATGGCGATGGATAGATTGTCGTAGTTTGTGACTGTTGCTTTTCTTTTGTGTGTATCAGACAACTTAGTATAAAGAGGGCTGCAGCTGTTAGTATTTTAAGATTTTTGAAATATGGTCTACAAGATTAGTTATTTCTGACTCCATGGATGCATCTTACTGCCTTCTTTTGCCAAATGAAAACTTGTTTTGCACCGGGTGAGTTTCCCCACAACAAAGTGGCATATGTTAAATGGGTGTGGAAAAAGGCATAGTATGTATTGTGTAATAACTTACCGCTAACACTTGACCTTAGTTTACCTAACAGATATGTCAGACGTGCTAACTTGGTACAAATATAATCGGTATGACTCTTCCACGTTAATTTTGAGTCAAGATGGATCCCAAGTAGTTTAGCTGAGACACAATCAATCTTATCACTCTTAACACACAAGCTAAAGAGAATATTTACAGTTTTATCATGATTTATATGCAAGTCATTGAGTGGGAACCACTTCATGGCTGCTCTGAGATGAGCCTCACTTTCCTCGTTTAATTTTCATAAATCTTTCCCTGCTGTAAAAAATATTGTATCATCTGCGTAGTGTGTGGATTTACATAACATGGTGCTGGGCAAGTCATTTACATATATCATAAAAAGTAAAGGTCCAAACACAGAGCCTTGTGGTACACCCTGCATGATATCCAAGACATTTGACCTTATATTGTTAAAATGCACAAATTGTTTTCTGTTGCTCAGATACGATCTGATCAGAGATAGTTCTGAGCCTCTAATACCATAGCAGTGCAGTTTTTCTAGTAGTATAGATTAGATTAGATTAATACTAGTTCCATGGATCATTTCGTAATGATGTGGAACGAGTCAAATTTTCCAATACATGACATAATTAAGTTAATTTAACAACATACTTAAGTTAATATAACAACTCTTTCATTTTTTTGTGTTTTTTATTTTATTTTTTTATTTTTTATTTTTATTTTTTTTAATATTTTTTGTATTTTTTTTTTAATTTATATCTAAAAATTCCTCTATGGAGTAGAAGGAGTTGTCATTCAGAAACTCTTTTAATTTCTTCTTAAATACTTGTTGGTTATCTGTCACACTTTTGATATTATTTGGTAAGTGACCAAAGACTTTAGTGCCAGTATAATTCACCCCTTTCTGTGCCAAAGTTAGATTTAATCTTGAATAGTGAAGATCATCCTTTCTCCTAGTATTGTAGTTATGCACACTGCTATTACTTTTGAATTGGGTTTGGTTGTTAATAACAAATTTCGTAAGAGAGTATATATACTGAGAAGCTACTGTGAATATCCCTAGATCCTTAAATAAATGTCTGCAGGATGATCTTGGGTGGACTCCAGCTATTATTCTGATTACACGCTTTTGTGCAATAAATACTTTATTCCTCAGTGATGAATTACCCCAAAATATGATGCCATATGAAAGCAACGAGTGAAAATAGGCGTAGTAAGCTAATTTACTAAGATGTTTATCACCAAAATTTGCAATGACCCTTATTGCATAAGTAGCTGAACTCAAATGTTTCAGCAGATCATCAATGTGTTTCTTCCAATTTAATCTCTCATCAATGGACACACCTAAAAATTTGGAATATTCTACCTTAGCTATATGCTTCTGATTAAGGTCTATATTTATTAATGGCGTCATACCATTCACTGTACGGAACTGTATGTACTGTGTCTTATCAAAATTCAGTGAGAGTCCGTTTACAAGGAACCACTTAGTAATTTTCTGAAAGACAGTATTTACAATTTCATCAGTTAATTCTTGTTTTTCAGGTGTGATTACTATACTTGTATCATCAGCAAAGAGAACTAACTTTGCCTCTTCATGAATATAGAATGGCAAGTCATTAATATATATTAAGAACAACAAAGGACCCAAGACTGACCCTTGTGGAACCCCATTCTTGATAGTTCCCCAGTTTGAGGAATGTGCTGATCTTTGCATATTATGAGGACTACTTATTTCAACTTTCTGCACTCTTCCAGTTAGGTACGAATTAAACCATTTGTGCACTGTCCCACTCATGCCACAATACTTGAGCTTGTCTAGCAGAATTTCATGATTTACACAATCAAAAGCCTTTGAGAGGTCACAAAAAATCCCAATGGGTGGTGTTCGGTTATTCAGATCATTCAAAATTTGATTGGTGAAAGCATATATGGCATTTTCTGTTGATAAACCTTTCTGGAAACCAAACTGACATTTTGTTAGTACTTCATTGTTACAGATATGTGAAGCTACTCTTGAATACATTACTTTCTCAAAAACTTTGGATAAAGCTGTTAGAAGGGAGATTGGACGGTAATTGTTGACATCAGATCTATCCCCCTTTTTATGCAAAGGTATAACAATAGCATATTTCAGTCTATCAGGGAAAATGCCCTGTTCCAGAGAGCTATTACACAGGTGGCTGAGAATCTTACTTATCTGTTGAGAACAAGCTTTTAGTATTTTGCTGGAAATACCATCAATTCCATGTGAGTTTTTGCTTTTAAGCAACTTTATTATTTTCCTAATTTCAGAGGGAGAAGTGGGTGAGATTTCAATTGTATCAAATTGCATAGGTATGGCCTCTTCCATTAACAGCCTAGCATCTTCTAATGAACACCTGGATCCTACTATATCCACAACATTTAGAAAATGATTATTAAAAATATTTTCAACTTCTGACTTTTTGTTCGTAAAGTTTTCATTCAATTTGATGGTAATACTGTCTTCCTGTGTTCTTGGTTGACCTGTTTCGCTTTTAATAATATTCCAAATTGTTTTAATTTGATTATCAGAGTTGCTGATTTCAGACATGATACACATACTTCTGGATTTTTTAATAACTTTTCTTAATATAACACAGTAGTTTTTATAATGTTTGATAGTTTCTCGGTCACTACTCTTTCTTGCTGTCAGATACATTTCCCTTTTCCGGTTACAAGATATTTTTATACCCTTAGTAAGCCATGGTTTGTTACGAGGTTTCTTACGAGTATATTTAACAATTTTCTTGGGGAAGCAGTTTTCAAATGCATTTACAAAAATGTCATGAAATAAATTATATTTTAAATTGGCATCAGGTTCACGGTACACCTCATCCCAGTCTAACTGCTGTAGGCTTTCCCTGAAATTTGCAATTGTTAAATCGTTGACTGAACGTACTACTTTGGAGGACTGTTTAGTATTGCTGAATGGAGCTATGTCATATATTGTAACTAGCTGTGCACCATGATCAGAAAGACCATTCTCAACAGGCTGAGCATTTATCTGGTTAAACTTATCTTGGTCTATAAAGAAGTTATCTATCAGTGAGCTGCTATCCTTTACCACCCGAGTAGGAAAATCAATAACGGGTGTCAAATTGAAAGAACCGAGTAATACTTCGAGGTCATTTTTCCTATTACCCTCTTTCATAGAATCTACATTGAAGTCCCCACAAATAATAATTTGCTTCCCCCTGTCTGACAGATAGCACAACAAGGAGTCCAAATTTTTCAGAAATAGATGAAAATTTCCTGATGGGGACCTATATATAGTTACAATTATAAATGTGCCTTTATTTAATTTAAGCTCACAGGCACATGCTTCTATATGTTTCTCTACACAAAACTTTTTTGTTTCTATACTTTTTGCACAATGATAACTTTTGACATATATGGCAACTCCTCCTTTCTCCATATTTTCTCTCATTACATGTGCAGAGAGCTTATATCCACTTACATTTACCTTATCCATATCAGTAACAATGTGATGCTCAGACAGGCATAGTATATCTATTTCATCCTCAGCTTCTAAATCTTCTAAACAAACCAGAAGCTCATCTATTTTATTCTTTAAACTCCCGATATTTTGATGAAATATACTTACATTATTTTTAATTATACTTTCATGAGAACCTTTCCTTATTCTAACATTTGCAGTACTCTCCTGTCTGAGTTTCTCATTGTGCTTAGGCCTAGTTGCTATACCAGTGGTCACATGGTGTTCAGAGAGGCAGATTATGTCAACTGGGTTGGGTGACTTTAATTCATCAATGCAATTACCTAGGACTGAGATACAACTTGGTGGAGATAAAATTTCTGGTGATTGGTGAAAATTTATAATTGACAGCTGTGATTGGTGATCCAATGTGCTAGAATTGTGCTGTTTAATTTCTTTCCTAAAGTGAAGATTTGTTTCAATCCTGACCTCTCGTAGAACTTGACATCTTTCTGTCTTACCTATCCTAAAAAAGGTGCTGCTCCAACACCTGTAACCACTGGTATTTTACCATTCATGGCAGTGCCTCCCCCCCTTAAATTTCCTGCTATTACCCCAGCCAGTTTCCCCTTCCCTTTCCTGTTGAGATGTAGGCCATGCCTGGTATAGTCCCACCTACTGAGAGACTGACAGTCAAATGCCTTGCTGAGGTCCACAAGAGTGGCATTAACTGATAATCTTAATTTGAATGATGACAATATGTATATGAAACATCATCTTGAACTGCTTTTGCCGTTGATAGGCCAGACCTGAAGCCATACAGAGAGTCACTAAGAATATTATTCACAGACACATGTTGACTGATTTGGAGCTGTATGCAATATTCCACTACTTTTGATATGATGGGTACATGGGAGATTGGACGGTAATTATTAGGACAAGACTTGTCACCTTTCTTGTGCAGTGGAGTAATGACTGCCATTTTTAAGGATGAAGGGAAACAGCCACTGACAAACGTCCGGTTCATAAGAGAACAGAGTGGATGTGCTATTACATCTGCTATTTTTTTATCACAAAATTGGAGAGACCATAAATGTCTTCTGATTTTGAGCAACTTAATTTTGCTATTGCAGTTTTAATGTCTGTTACTTTTACTTCTTTCCAGTTAAACACAGGAACCATATCCTCAAAATTTTGTAGAAATGAATTTCTATTATTTGAGATATGGTTGTTGTCACATTTATGGATATGTTCATTTGCAGCATTAATGAAGGAGGTGTTGAAATCATTCGGTGTGATACAAGCATCACATGAATTATTTTTGTTAACATCTTTATTTCTACCCAGATGTGTCTTGATAACAGTCCAGGCTGCTTTGCATTTATTTTGGGACTTATTAATATAATCATCATTTGCCTTGCACTTGCTTAACCTAATTTCTGCCTTGTATTTGTTCCTCAAATTTATGTAGTTTGCTTTTTCGGCTTCACTATATTTTGATTTGTCATAGGAAATCATTAACAGAGTTCTGAGCCTTCGTAGGTAAGGTGTGAACCAGTTATGCACTGATGTGAGACCATGTTTCCTCATAGTTCCCTTATTTTTTCTCATTACTTGTGTTCTGTAGTTATCAATGTTCTCTTCATTCAAAAGCCTAATGTACTTAATTTTATTGGAGAGAGATGCTGGCTCTTTTGTTATCAATTTTAACCAAATACCTTTATGGTCTGATAAAAAATGAGTATTGAATAGCCCTAGTTCATACCAATTTCTCAACATTTGTGATTACATTATCAAGGCAGGCAGACTGTCGTGTTGGGTTTCCATTAATGCAGTGCAGGTCATGTGATCTTAGCATATTCAGAAGATTAAGTTGTTTAGGTGTGTTCTGCCTTGTATCAATATTTATGTCACCAAAAATTAAAATCCTGTATTTAGGCCACTTACCGAGGTGTAGTATCAGTTTCTGTAAGGCCTGTGCAAATACTTAAACATCATTCTCAGGTGTGCGGTATACAGACATAATTTGAGTTTTAACATGGGCAGTAACATGGCTACTATTTCCAGTACATTTTCTATACAGTAATCATTAACACTAAGGGCGCTGTAATCCAAGTCTATACCACCACTAACATATATAGAGGCTCCCCCATAGTTGTGTGTTGGTCTACAATAACCTGTTACTAAATCAAAGCCTGGGGCTACATATAACTGCAGTTGGTCTTCACTTAACCAGTGTTCATTGATACATAATATAATGTTCTTGTTCACTCCTAACAAAAAACTCAGGTCATCAGTTTTGTTTCTTAATGACCTGATATTTATATATTTAAAAAGAAAGATGATGAGACTTACCAAACAAAAGCGCTGGCAGGTCGATAGACACACAAACAAACACAAACATACACACAAAATCTAGCTTTCGCAACCAATGGTTGCCTCGTCAGGAAAGAGGGAAGGAGAGGGAAAGACAAAAGGATTTGGGTTTTAAGGGAGAGGGTAAGGAGTCATTCCAATCCCGGGAGCGGAAAGACTTACCTTAGGGGGAAAAAAGGACAGGTATACACTCGCGCACACACACACATATCCATCCTCATATACACAGACACAAGCAGACATTTGTAAAGGCAAAGAGTTTGGGCAGAGATGTCAGTCGGGGCGGATGTACAAAGGCAAAGATGATGTTGAAAGACAGGTGAGGTACGAGCGGCGGCAAATTGAAATTAGAAATTAGCGGAGATTGAGGCCTGGCGGATAGCGAGAAGAGAGGATATGCTGAAGGGCAAGTTCCCATCTCCGGAGTTCTGACAGGTTGGTGTTAGTGGGAAGTATCCAGATAACCCGGACGGTGTAACACTGTGCCAAGATGTGCTGGCCGTGCAGCAAGGCATGTTTAGCCACAGGGTGATCCTCATTACCAACAAACACTGTCTGCCTGTGTCCATTCATGCGAATGGACAGTTTGTTGCTGGTCATTCCCACATAGAACGCTTCACAGTGTAGGCAGGTCAGTTGGTAAATCACGTGGGTGCTTTCACACGTGGCTCTGCCTTTGATCGTGTACACCTTCCGGGTTACAGGACTGGAATAGGTGGTGGTGGGAGGGTGCATGGGACAGGTTTTACACCGGGGGCGGTTACAGGGGTAGGAGCCAGAGGGTAGGGAAGGTGGTCTGGGGATTTCATAGGGATGAACTAAGAGGTTGCGAAGGTTAGGTGGACGGCGGAAAGACACTCTTGGTGGAGTGGGGAGGATTTCATGAAGGGTGGATCTCATTTCAGGGCAGGATTTGAGGAAGCCGTATCCCTGCTGGAGAGCCACATTCAGAATCTGATCCAGTCCCGGAAAGTATCCTGTCACAAGTGGGGCACTTTTGGGGTTCTTCTGTGGAAGGTTCCGGGTTTGAGGAGATGAGGAAGTGGCTCTGGTTATTTGCTTCTGTACCAGGTCGGGAGGGTAGTTACGGGATGCAAAAGCTGTTTTCAGGTTGTTGGTGTAATGGTTCAAGGATTCCGGACTGGAGCAGATTCGTTTGCCACGAAGACCTAGGCTGTAGGGAAGGGACCGTTTGATGTGGAATGGGTGGCAGCTGTCATAATGGAGGTACTGTTGCTTGTTGGTGGGTTTGATGTGGACGGACGTGTGAAGCTGGCCATTGGACAGGTGGAGGTCAACGTCAAGGAAAGTGGCATGGGATTTGGAGTAGGACCAGGTGAATCTGATGGAACCAAAGGAGTTGAGGTTGGAGAGGAAATTCTGGAGTTCTTCTTCACTGTGAGTCCAGATCATGAAAATGTCATCAATAAATCTGTACCAAACTTCGGGTTGGCAGGCCTGGGTAACCAAGAAGGCTTCCTCTAAGCGACCCATGAATAGGTTGGCATACGAGGGGGCCATCCTGGTACCCATGGCTGTTCCCTTTAATTGTTGGTATGTCTGGCCTTCAAAAGTGAAGAAGTTGTGGGTCAGGATGAAGCTGGCTAAGTTAATGAGGAAAGAGGTTTTAGGTAGGGCGGCAGGTGATCGGCGTGAAAGGAAGTGCTCCATTGCAGCGAGGCCCTGGACATGCGGAATATTTGTGTATAAGGAAGTGGCATCAATGGTTACAAGGATGGTTTCCGGGGGTAACAGACTGGGTAGGGATTCCAGGCGTTCGAGAAAGTGGTTGGTGTCTTTGATGAAGGATGGGAGACTGCATGTAATGGGTTGAAGGTGTTGATCTACGTAGGCAGAGATGCGTTCGGTGGGGGCTTGGTAACCAGCTACAATGGGACGGCCGGGATGATTGGGTTTGTGAATTTTGGGAAGAAGGTAGAAGGTAGGGGTGCGGGGTGTTGGTGGGGTCAGGAAGTTGATGGAGTCGGGTGAAAGGTTTTGTAGGGGGCCTAAGGTTCTGAGGATTCCTTGAAGCTCCGCCTGGACATCAGGAATGGGATTGCCTTGGCAAACTTTGTAAGTAGTGTTGTCTGAAAGCTGACGCAGTCCCTCAGTCACATACTCCCGACGATCAAGTACCACAGTTGTGGAACCCTTGTCAGCCGGAAGAATGACGATGGATCGGTCAGCCTTCAGATCACGGATAGCCTGGGCTTCAGCAGTGGTGATGTTGGGAGTAGGATTAATGTTTTTAAGAAGGATTGAGAGGCAAGGCTGGAAGTCAGAAATTCCTGGAAGGTTAGGAGAGGGTGGTTTTGAGGAAGAGGAGGTGGGTCCCGCTGTGACGGAGGACGGAAGTGTTCCAGGCATGGTTCAATTTGGATAGTGTCTTGGGGAGTTGGATCATTAGGAGTAGGATTAGGATCATTTTTCTTCGTGGCAAAGTGATATTTCCAGCAGAGAGTACGGGTGTAGGACAGTAAATCTTTGACGAGGGCTGTTTGGTTAAATCTGGGAGTGGGGCTGAAGGTGAGGCCTTTGGATAGGACAGAGGTTTCGGATTGGGAGAGAGGTTTGGAGGAAAGGTTAACTACTGAATTGGGGTGTTGTGGTTCCAGATTGCGTTGATTGGAATTTTAAGGTTTTGGAGGGAGTGGAGCTGGAAGTGGGAGATTGAGTAGATGGGACAGACTGGGTTTGTGTGCAATGAGAGGAGGTTGAGGTTTGCTGGAAAGGTTGTGAAGGGTGAGTGAGTTGCCTTTCCGGAGGTGGGAAACCAGGAGATTGGATAGTTTTTTAAGGTGGAGGGTGGCATGCTTTTCTAATTTGCGGTTGGCCTGTAGGAGGATGCTCTGAACAACCGGTGTGGATGTGGGAGAGGAAAGATTGAGGACTTTTATTAGGGACAGGAGTTGATGGGTGTGTTGATTGGCTGAGTGGATGTGTAGGTGAAGGATTAGGTGGGTGAGGGCAATGGATTGTTCGGTTTGGAACTGGTATAGGGACTGATGGAAAGAAGGGTTGCAGCCAGAGATGGGAACTTTAAGTGTGAGGCCTTTGGGGGTGATGCCAAATGTCAGACAAGCCTGAGAAAATAAAATATGGGAGTGTAATCTGGCTAGGGCGAAGGCATGTTTGCGGAGGGAATGTAAATAAAACTTAATGGGGTCGTTGTGGAGGTGTTGTGAGGGTGACATGGTACTAGAAGGTGGAAAGTGGAACACGAGGCTGAAATGAAAATGAAAATAAATATAAAAATATATGGGGAGAGATAAAGGTAAAACTAGAAAGCAAATGGAGATCTGGTGTGAAAAAAGGCGAAAAAGGGTTGGTTAGAGCTGGGCTGTTGATCCTGTGGTGAACTTGTGTAGGTAGATAATGATGTGCATAAAGGTTAGGTGGTTGTGTTGCCGCCAAAACACGTTAAAGGATGGAGAAATACGGGAGAATTTCGAAAAAACTACGTGAGGATGTATTAAAAGGGTGGTTTGGTGGTGACAGATTATGGAAATGAAGCTAACAATTGTCTGATGAAGAAATAATGACGTTACATATTCATATCATTGACCTGATATTTATATGTACAAATAATAATGAGTCATCCTCACAATGGGGTAGGTCTGGATTCCTCTGTAGCAGTATATCCGTTTGTTCACTTTGCTTGTACATTCTTCTGTCACTTGTTGATTGTGTACTTCCATCTCTGGCTAGTTTCTTGATTGTGTTGGATCCGGATGATGACTAGATGATTTCCCTGGTGCCATCCATAAAAAATCACTGCTCCTCTGTGGAAGATGCACATACAGTAGCTTGTTTGTTTTCACTCATGTCTTGCGTACTTGCTTTTCTTACTGTTACAGCTTGATTGCTTACACTCACTAGCTGAACACTTGCATTTAAATCATCTACTCTTTGAATGTTCTTATTCACTGACTGAAAACTTCCTTTTAACTGACCTACTTAACCTGGAGATGACAACATGACATTTATATGTGTAGATGATGTGCTGACAGTTCCTGGAGACTTTTTTTCTTTGCTGGGAAGTGGGCCGGATAATGGTTTCACTTCTATTTATATGTGTAGTTCGTGTGCTGACAGTTTCTGGTGACTTTCTTCTCTGCTGGGAAGTGGACTGGATAACAGTGTCACTTCTGTTTATGAGCGCCCTGTCCCAAAACTGGTGTCATCATATGACTGCAGTTTACTGAGGAGGTAGCTACCTTTGTCAGTGTTGCCCTCCATGTGCACCTTGCAGAAGTAGCGATAGTTTTGCATACTTTGTTTTCCTTTTGCGTTAAGATGCATCACATGTTTTGTGTAGTCTTCTCTATGTAGAAGTTGGTTCAAGTCGATTACAGTGACGTTTGTACATGGAGATGCCAGGTCCATTATAATACAGTTAAGATTGTACACCATACAGTTGTTTTCTGGCTTATCGTATCTGTACATTAGCAGTGTGTGCCAGTGCGGTTAAGAATCGAAAAATAAACCTGTGTGGAAGGATAAGTCTGTTACAGTGTGTACACTATGTTAATAGCATGATTAGATAATATATATTAATACGTTTACTTAAATTTTTGTTGGTGATTTCATTTTCTGGCATACGGAGCACAGTAACAGGTAAATCACAACTTAGCTTTTTCACAAACGTCTGTTTACAACTTTCAGAAGAGTTTTAAAATCTAAGATAAACTGCTTACAATTTCAAGGACTGTTTGCAACTTTAAAGCGAGTTATAAAATCTGAGCTACAGTACTTACAATTTCAAAGACAGTAATATATATGTGTAGTGAAGATGAAAACTTTTTTGTAGCTATATTGGTAATATGGAGAATGTTACATGGATACTTAATGAAAACTATTCTGTCAATGAAATAAACATTTAATGTTAGAGAAGTTTTTGAAGAAGTTAACATTATTCATTTCAAGCTTATCATTTAATAATACACCTCCATGTGCTGTGCCATGAATGAAGATTTCCAGTTCTTCATATAAGTCCATTGGTGTCCCTTATTTTTTTTTATATAATATATGATCATTTGCAATATCATGGAATGGGTGGCCTGGGTCTTTTATGTGGGTGACTATTCCTGATCCATTGTAATTGTTAGTGTGGTAAGCATTTGTGTGTTCATTATGTCTTGTTTGGAAGTCTCTCCCTGCTTGGCCTATATAAAGGGATCTGCAGGCATTACATACTATATTAATGGTGTGTGATCTGAGAATGTTTGCTATTTTGTAGGAGAGTTTGCCTGTGAAAGGTATGCAAGCCATGGGTTTCTTTTTCATTTCATGTATGGAAGGTGGTTTATCATTGTTTTTCTGTTTTTGCGTAAGGTTACCAATTAATACTCCATCATGGCGATTTGCTGAAACTATTTCTTTTATTATGCTGAGCTCATCAAGATGTTTACATTTATCCATTGTATATTGTTGACTCTGTTAACTAGTGTTCTGTATGCAGCAAGTTTGTGTGTTGTGGGGTGACTGGATGAGCTGTGTGTGGTGGTATCTGTTGCTGTTGCCTTCCTGTAAACTTTGAAGCTGTGCGAGTTGTTTACTGATGTTTAACACAAGGAAATTGATGCTATCGTTGCTCTCATATTCCACTGTGAATTTTATATTCCTATCTTTTTATTGAGTGTGTCGAATATGTTGTAAATATCATTCGTGTCAACATCTACTATGAGTAATGTATCATCAACATAACTATTATAGTAAATGATTTTATCCATAGAGCTTGATTTTTTAGCAAGAGTTTTGTGCTCAACGTGGTTAATATATATATATATTGGCAATTGTACCATCTATGCTTGAGCCCATTGCAAGGCCTCTGTTACATGTAGATTTTATTATTAAATGTAAAATAGTTGTAGTTTAGTACTAGTGAAAGGAGGTCCATGAATTCAATATTTTCGGGCAATGATAGTTTTTGATGTTTTATGAGGTTGGACCTGATGATTTTAATGTTTCTGGGATGGGAATGTTAGTATATAGGTTTGCAATGACAAATGTTATGGGAAAATATGCTATTTATAGAATATTTTGAAATACTATAAGTGAAAGGGGTTATAGATAGTGCATATTTTTGTGTGAATAATGGTACGAAAGTTGTCTCATATGTTTGGTACCGATCTTGGTTTGTTTTAAAAGAATTGGGATCAATTAGTTTTGAAACATTTAGTGAAAGTGATTGTGTCCTTCCTGTGCTTTGTATAACTGCACATATCATGTAATCATCTTTAGACTCTTATAAGATCTTAGAGTAGAAAACGAGTAGTGTGACAAGAGGAAACCAGCAATATGTACTGCAAATTAACCATTTTAGCATTAGCTGATGCTATATGTACACTTAATTCTGTTATCTATATTTAGTGATAAATTAAATTTTTACTTTTATTGACAAGCAAATTGTGTGTATTGTGTAAGAAAAATCTGTGATTCCTGAACAGCCAAAAAGTGTAGATCAATAATACAGGTTGTTTTGTTTTTGGACATCAATTAAACTTGTTAATACTCACTAATTTTAGTTGGTTAATTTCCATTTGTTACGATTAGTTATTTTAAGATCAATTTTCTGTATTCAGTCGTGTTACAAATTCTTGTTTATTACTTAAAATCCATTTAACATGGTAAATAACAGTTTAGCAACAGTAAATTTGTAATGTTAGAATGTGTACTCTCTTTTGTAATCTTGTTTACACTGGCTGGCTGTTACAGTGCAAACATCAAGGCACCAACAAGTAGCTTGCATATGTTTTTCTTGTTTTTAAGATTTTATACCAATACGCAGAAAGAAGTCCATTGGTGCTCGCGTAGGTGCTGTGTTATAGTAAAGTGTAGGTTAACATTTACTCTTGCAGCTTCCATAAAACTGATTTGAGTCAATATGGCAGAGCTGACCCAAAGTGTATAAAATGCACACTCTGGTAATGTAGCAACATCAGTTATGTAAACGATGTTTATCTGTCAATAACATGATACTAAATAAATTTATATGCATCTACTGGTCATTTGCTGCTTGATAATACCTGTAGATATTTTGTAGCATTTTGTTAACCATCCTCAATACAGATAACTGTAATGTACCTACGGAGACCATGGTGACAAAGGGGCAGCTGATTGATACACACTTGTGCATTAGCAAGAGGTGGATTTGTCTCCTCTCCTAAGCACTGGTTCACTGCTTTACAAAAAATGAGCAGCTGGATGTCAGCATCCCTTTTGTTACAGTTTGTTCCTGTGTTACTAACTGTGTAAAGACACACACTTACACATAATATCGTAATGATATCCTTAACTACTGGAAGGCATCCATTTCTCATCAACTAGCAAGACTATCAGGTAATGTCACTTTGTACACAGTTGATAATGGTACGGATAATATTCAAATTGACAAATTACTTTCTTTGTGGTTTTTTTAAAAAAAAAAAAAAAAACTCTATACAGCTACATCTCATGTATTGATTATTTCACTTCTGACATTTGAGTTTACTTTTTGTCATACTTGTTACAGATTTTGTTAGTCTGTCTTTCCACCAAAAGACAAGTTTTGGTCATGTTCACTTTTCTGTAAGTTGCGTAAGTCACATTGTGACATTTCACTTCACCACATGTTACAGCTATAACGTGGTGTCACTAATTGGTTTTATAGTTACCAGGCAGACCAACCACCCTAATCAAGATCTTACATACACAGATGACAGTGTTTTGAGTTTGTATGTTATTTTATGCTGAAGCTGTTTGTCGGTGCCATAGCCAACAGTTGGAGCCACCAACAGTGCATGTCAAATCTGTAGCAGGCTGGATGAAACCCTTTGACATGGAGAAGATATCCTGACCATTGTTGCATGTGGAGCAGAAGCTGGTGCTACTCTCCCATGAGATTTCCACATAACCTTCAGTCAACAAAAGATACGATATACAGATGACTTTTCATTACCTTTACTCCAGGAGCTCCATGCTGGCCGTCGTGCAGCGATATTGACAACAGCAGCAAATTTAACTATTTTCCTAGCAGCAACTCTGAAAACAAAAATTCCTATAAAGTGAAACTGGGAAAAATGGATACAGTTGACAGTGATCAGCTTATGCTTAGCAACTATAAATGTCCTCAAACCCCTGGGCTGCAAATATTTTTTTGAGACCATAAAAACTTTGCATTTTATAGCTGTTGCTGGATTTGCGAGACTGAAACCAAGGAAGATACACAATGCCACACCAGTGCATACATACATATGCACATCGTACGAATAGTGAATATGATTTGTGCCTGCAAGAATACACACATAACATCCTTGACTGATGGACTAATACATTCCAGTTTCTTCAGGTGCAGTGCTTCAGTTTAACAGGATACATCTTTCACCTGCAAAAAACATCAGAATTAAGATGCAAATGTTCTTTCGCAGCTGCAAACTATGGCATTAACAGCATTCACAATATTGAACAAACAGCTTATCAGTACATTCTCAAAGCATTAAATGTCAAATTGCAGGCACTGTTTTGCAAGTGCGTTGGACTCGCTACTGAGGTCCCTTTGGAATATCCAATCTTCTAGCACTTCATGGTGGTGTGGTGTCACACTGAGGGACAAAATACAAAACACAGAAATTATACCGGAGCTACATATTTTCAATTTGGTAAGCAAAATTTAAAAAAAGAAAGAAATGCAAAGCCAAACTGGATTTGCCATTTACAAAGAATGCAGCAAGATTGTCTGCCTAAAATCTCCATGAACTACAGACACCAATGGGCAGCGAAATGTTTGACATCAGAGGCAAGATGATTCCTGGAACAGGCTGTACAGCCTGCTCCATAAAGTGAAGGTGTTGATGATGAACTGTGTTTGATACCCAACTTGAATGGAATTTACATCCAATGTTCACAAAAGTCAGCTGTGTGCCATTTGCCTCGGAGAAAAATCTTCAATATATTGAGTTGACTACATGGTGCCATCAGTGTCAGACTCTTCCTCAGTGAACATTTGTTTGCCATTTTGTGCTAGCAATGTGTGTGGAGTATGCACCAGACAGGATTTGTGTGCAAAGTGTGTTGTATACTGTGGTGTTACAGGGACTCTTTGACCTTTACAGTGTTTTTAAACTGAGTGTAGGACAGACTATTTGGTTAATTAAAAATTATTTCATGAGCATTTGGACCTGAACTTACATCAACAGAGTGGGCACAAGACG
The DNA here is from genome assembly GCF_023864275.1 of Schistocerca cancellata. Taxonomy (NCBI): domain Eukaryota; kingdom Metazoa; phylum Arthropoda; class Insecta; order Orthoptera; family Acrididae; genus Schistocerca; species Schistocerca cancellata. The sequence continues at coordinate 174,734,083 of NC_064631.1, forward strand.
CTGTTAGTGTCTCCAACTATTGCGCACTCTTATGTAGGAGACTTTGTAATTGTATTGCCTAGTATTTGTTGGGGGGGGGGGGGGGGGCGGCAACAGGAAATACCCCTTTCCTACCCGTACAGGGGCAAGGTATTTTACTATGTAACCAGGAAGATATACAACATGAAATGCAATATTTCTCTCCAATGAACTATGAACTAGGTTGACAAAAAAGTGAAGGCAGTGACTTTTTGAGTATATTTTGTATGCCTGTTGTGACCATACTGAACATTTTCTGTATACTTAATATATATTACAATAAATTAAGTAAAATAATATATTATAAATGCAGCTAACATATGGTGTACACAATATTTTTCTTTCACCTTATATTGTTTCTCTAAAAGTAGAGTTATGCCACTAAAATCACAAATATGTTAATAGTTTTGCCAAGTTTGTACACTCATATTATATATGCTTAGATTTATGGCCAAAAAATAATGAATAAAATTTGTAATGAGATGGCTTCAGTCTGTTTAATATCTTAAATGAAATTAATATAACGTTAAATTTGGAGAGTAAGAGTTAACTAGAATTAATTTTTCAGTGTTAAATAAAATTTGGTTTATATTTTTAGAAGAGTTGTTTAAAATTTGCCTTTCTCTAACTTAAGATCTATTGTTCAAGGTTTCTGAAATCTGTAAAGCAACAAATCTGCTTTTTGTGATATTGGTTAAGAGGTATTCTCTATTAAGAGAAGCAGAAGCAAGGATAAAAGTAGACATAAGCATTTATTTTCTGTTTTGTAACATGACGAAGTTGTATTCATTTATTAAAAGTGAGTTTACAATACAAGCATAATTGCTGATCATTGTTAAAGTATAAAGAGTTATTAAAAAGAACAGACAGTCACTGTAAATCACTGTTAACACGGCATTTAATGTAAAGGCATGCTACTGCTTCAGTTTCTACGTGTCTCTCACTTATCTTCTAGGATACTTGATGTGCTTTTCACTCCATCACAGAATAGATCGTTAAAAAAAAAATAGGGTGAGCTTCTACTTACTTGGAAATGGGTGTCACATAAACTCAGTACAAATCAGAAATTCAGAATAGATCGTTAAAAAAAAAATAGGGTGAGCTTCTACTTACTTGGAAATGGGTGTCACATAAACTCAGTACAAATCAGAAATTCGCATTAGTTTTTGTCTGGAAGTGATGGGTTGTCTGCCCTTATGTTTTACGTATTGTATCCCTCCTAGGTTTTCCTTATCATAAAATAAATAATAATATTATGTTTACCAGTTTCATTGTTTTATGCTAATGTAAAATCTTTCACAGAATTTGAACAACACAGAGAACAGACAGATAACCATTAAGTCAAATCATTCTGTTTGCAAATCAAAAGTTGGAAAACCATACTACTTAGGGTTTTTATAGTATTTTGGAGTGTTACATACTCAAATTAGTTATTTTTATTACTGTGTTACTAGTGTTGAATTGATAGGTGCTTTCTAATTTTTGTAAACTGGTCTCTTGTACCACTAATATGCATTGTTAAATTACTGGCCTTATAATTGTACTTAATGTTACCTTCCGGTATTTGTTTATGTAATATCTTTGTTCAAGACTGTGAAAATTGATGACTACTCCTATCCTATTGTACAGTTTTGTTAGCGAGACTTTGTAATGTAATTGTTTTTGTAGTTACTGTTCACTTTTTATGTCTGCAGCTTATTGATACATGTTAAAAACATACAGTTTGAAGAAAGCTGTGAAATTGCATATGTTGTCCCATAAGCATGACACCAATTAATAACAAAATAAAATATTGTGAAGTGTCTACAGCTGTGTGTTTTAATCTCTGACCTGCAAGTATAATGTAATGTTGCAGTGCAGTTCTAGTACCAAGATCTCTCTCTCTCTCTCACTCACTCACTCACTCACTCACACACACACACACACACACACACACACACACACACACACACACACACACACACACACACACACCTATACCTATCAGGTAATGTAATTTGAAACATGGCCTCGAATATACAGAAGAAAGAGCATAAACCACTGTCTCAGGGGATGTGTACATTTAGAGTTGAGGTACCTGTAAATCACAGGTTTGTTATAAATACATTAACTGATCAAAACTATAGAGACACCTATTATTGGACATTAATATAGGTTGTGTCCATCCTTCACCTTTATGATGGCTTGAATTCTGCTGCGGATACATTCAATGAGGTGCCTGAATATGTGTGTGGCACTATGGCGGTTCATTCTTTCCCAAGAGTCAAAACCAAAGAAGACAGTTATGTTGGACACTTCCGTCTTGAGTGAAGTCGGTGTTCTGGCTCATCCCAGAGACGTTCCATTGTAGTCAGTTTGGGATTCATGGCAGGCCAGTCCATTTCAGGAGTCTTATTGTCCCTAACCATTGCCTGGAAGATGCTGCTTCATAACAGGGTGCTTCGTCATTCTGATACAAGCAATCACCATCTGCAAAATATTCCTTTAATGTATGCAGTAAACAGTGTTTTAAAATGTGTTCATATCCTTTTGTGTAAGCTGACCAAAGCTTAACCACAAAAATCCCCATACCATAGCACCACCTCATCCACCCTTCACAGTTGCAGCCACACATGATGGCAGGTAACTTTCCTCCTGGCATTTACCAAGCGCAAACCCTTCCATTCTACTGTCACAGGGTATACCCGCGTCATGATTCAAAAGTCCAAATCACTAATTCCAAGTCATCCACTGTCCAGTTACACCACTCTTAACACTATCTCAAGTGTAGTTTGGCACTGACTACGGAAAGTATGTGGCATATGAAGAGCTGTTCGATTATTGTATCCCATTCTTGTTAATACTCTGTGCAGTCATTGCGCTAGCTAGATTGCTGGTAGCACTATGGAACTCATGAGCTTATTCTGCTTATATCACATTATTTTTAGAGCCACACTCCACAATGATTGACAGTCCCTGTCTGTAAGTACATGTGGTCTGTGCGGTCTTGCATTAACTGTGTTTGTTCTTCCGTGTTTCCATTTTATAATCACTGCATGTGAATTACTTTATTTTTGTTGTCCTTAAATTGTAATATCAAGATATTCCCAATATCCTTGTAAAAAAGATGTATGGATAAATAAAGCAGCAGCAGCTACTGCTGCTGCTGCTGCTGCTGCTGCTGCTTCACCAACAGTCTAGTTGCGCAGTTTTAGAAGTGTTGAAATGTCCCTGATGGATTTGTTACCAGGTGACACCAATGATTATGCCACATTCGAAATCGCCGAGCTTTCCTGATTAACCTATTCTGCTGTAATTGTTCCTCTAGTGGTACCACAGTACTCCTTTTATACTTGCAGCTCCTCCTCTTGCAACATCTAGTGGTCAGTTCTACAGTACAGTGTGGGGTCTGGACAATTTTGGCCAGGTAGTGTATATACAGCATGTTGTTCAGTGTTTGTGTATTATTAATTTTTTAATGTTAAAAACCACAACACTTCCTCAGTGCTGTAATAATATGTTTATTATTTTATTAAAATGTGTTACTCACCTCTAGTGCTTATAGTTAGTGATTTTAAGCAGTCTTCACATTTCTCGTCTTATAGATAGTAGCTATTGGTTTCGTTTCAAGTTTTTAGGATGTTTTTGAACTATTGTTTCTTAGTTTGTGATAGTAGAGTCCAATGAAAAACTTTTTGTCTGTAATTGAATACTGAAAGTCAGCATCATAATTTTGCGTGAACCAGTAATGTATTTGAGCACCACCACCACACTGTACAAAAACAATTACTTGACTTGTAAATTGCGTATTCTATAATGTGGAATAAATTCTTCAAACACACAGTGCTGTGCGTGAAAAACAATAGCTAGTCCAGGCTTTCATTACTTAAGTCAGTAAGGAATTCAGTGCAACAGATTCATATATTGACGATGTTAGTGACTGTAGCTGGTCTCATAATTTCTTTTTAAAAGTTACTTTAGTTAGGAAGTTTTGTACAACTTGCAGAGGCTTCTGACAGGTCTCATATTGGATACACAATTTAAACTGGATGCACTGAAATCGTAATAATGTATTAAAGCTGATGAATTTTCTGAGATCTACAGTATACCAAACATCCTTATTATTCTTGTAAGGAGGTATGGAAGTTACTTGTACTTCTGTACATCTGCATCCTGTGGAACATTGCTTCCCAAATTAAGGTTAGAGATTAATGCACAGGATGAACAACTCTTGTGCAATATTAATGTACACCCTAAGACAAAGAAAAACACCGCAGCACAAAGGAATTACTCAGATGGGGTGGAAATCGGTAGTTGCGATACACATGGACAGAGAAACAAATTATTACAATTTCACAAAAATTGGATAATATATTCGTGAAAGAGAGAGAGAGAGAGAGAGAGAGAGAGAGAGAGAGAGAGAGAGAGAGAGAGAGCATCACAAATTGAGCAAGTCAATAGTGCATTGGGCCACCTCTGCCTTTATGCAAGCAGTTATTCAGTTGGCATTGATAGATAGTTGTTGGTTGTCTTCCTGAGGGGTTCCACACAATTAGCACATTGCATAATCAAAATCCCAAGTTGGTTACACACACCTGCCCATAAGGCTCCAAACTTTCTCAATTGGGGAGAGATCCAGCAACCTTGCTGGCGAAGAAGGGTTTGGCAAGCATGAAGACAAGCAGCAGAAACTCTTGCCATGTGCGGGCAGGTACTATCTTGCTGAAACATAAGCACAAGATGGCTTGCCACAAAGGGCAACAAAATGGGTTTTTAACATATCATTGGCATATCATGGCAGGTGACAGTCAGGTTGGTATCCTGGCACTGTGCTGAGCATCTCCAAACACGTCTTCGCTGTTCGTTGCAGTTCAGTTCGAAACAGATCTTATCACTGAAGTCAGTTCTACTCCAGTCAATGAGATTGCAGGCCAAATGTGCCCAACATCACTGCAATTATGCTTGTTGAGTACAGAGGTCAAAGGTAATCAGTGCAAGTGGTAGTGTGAGCTCAGCCCTTTTTCTGTGAGCCACCTGTTAGTGGTTCTTGTGGTTACTTCAGCACCCGTTGCAAGTCAGATCGAAGATAACAATGAATTCAGGGCTCTGAGTGCCTCTCAGATGACTGCTCAGTTCTCACATTCTGTCGTCTTTCTTGGTTGACTGCTTCCTTCCTGATTCTGTGTTTGGCAATTCCTGCCAACTTTTTGGAGCCAAACTGTGCATCCTCACAAACTCTGACATCTGAGTATATTGTTCACATGCCTATCTACGAGGCATAGTACTGTCTAGCTGAGTATATGGAATAAAATTCACAATGATTTTATGCCCTGGTATTAATGTGTCCTGTTTGCTATCCTTGCCAGCTACATGGTGAAATGGCGTCGTGGCATTACACATTCACCCATCTGCCACCAAAGTTTAGAATTTTGCATTTTCTGTCAGTATCTGTATGATCAGTTTGTGACCAATTTGCATAACTCCTCTGTAGTTTTTTTTCTCCGTCTCTAAGAGTGTATTAATGATATAGGTTGTTGGATAACTAGAGGGTGTTTCTCATATGCTACAGTTTCCGCTATGGTGCTAACTGCTCTCTCTCTCTCTCTCTCTCTCTCTCTCTCTCTCTCTCTCTCTCTCTCTTACTATAGACTTCACAAGTTCTGGCTGTGCTGGGTCTAGCAACTAGAAATGCCCTTGTCTGATTTCTTGAAAAACATTTTTTATAAATAAGAGTTCACCATATCTGTTGCTGGAGTTATGGTAATACATCCTTATAGAGATCTATAAATTGGCAGGGTGCTGGTGCAGAATCGTAAGAGGTTGGTGAAATTGTTGTGTAAATGAAATTTGCACCTATGAACAAGATTAGTTTATGGATAGGACAGCATATAGACACAACTGGTTGTGAAGAGATACTTCCTACAAAAAAATGCTTCTAGTTTTACTGTTAATTGTTAGGGAATCTGCACAGATTTCTAGAAAGCTTGTGACACTAAAGTGTTATATAACGCAAGAGGATACAGGTAATGATTTGTGTGATTTTAATGCTATTATTTTTATTGCTTCCAAATAGAAACAATACAAAAATCCATATAATACTATTTCAAACGTTCCACTAGAATTTTAATGTGGCACTTCATGGATAACATACTTGTTTGTTAGCACATAATTAATACTTAAGAAATACATAGAGCAAATTGTCCCTCTGATTGTGATGAGTTGTATCGGGTAACTATATTTTTGAGCAGAGTGGAAGGCTCAGTGATGACACTGTTGATTTACTCACACCGTAAAGATTATGTAATGATAATTGTGGGTTTAGAGTTTGCAGTTGGTTAACTTGCACAGAAAAAATTAGGCATAGGAACCAAAAGTGTAATGCTAATTCTCAAGTGCCACTAAGCTGTGAAGAATCATTAGGTAGTAGTTAAACCTGTAGAAAAATGCATGATCAACAATCTTGATCAATTCCAAGATTGCTGTTTACCATCTTAAAGGAGTAAAGACAGACGATCCTCTGGAGATGGGTATTTCTTTCTCTTGAGTAATGGAAATGTGCCACCATCAGAAACATCGATTCAGAGTAAAAGTAGTAAATTGCTGTGTTAAGTAGATAACAAAACACACAAATTTTAACTGTTCCTGTAGCTGCCATATGCAAATTCTGCAACATATTCATTTATACCTTTTCACTTAAGAGGTACCTGCAGAACATGATTTCATCGTGTATGAGAAATTGTACAGGAGATTCTGAGCCACACATTCTGGTAGTTCATGTTTGTGATGTTTGAGGTATAAATTGAAAGAGTGAAACAAAATAAAACAAATATTTCCCGTTTACAATACGACTACACTGTACTTGATGATAAGCATTGCAACAGCATTTTTTACTGAATTCTTTGTTGTGTTTGTTCAGTCTAATGTCAGCTTTCACAAAAATGGAATATGCAGACATGCCTCACATACAGGTCCTAAGTGGAAGTGGAGTTGCAATAACACAAGTACAACAAGAATTATTTCCTAACTTGCATCATGCAGTGAAAAAAAAAATTAACATGTTGGTAGGTGCCCAAAGAAATATAGTGTATTTGTGGGGAACCCCCCCCCCTCCCCCAAACTTCTCCTGGTGGGAATGATCAATGAAACACAGTACATGCGATGAGAATAATGCACTGCTGTAATCAAGCAAATCAAAGAAATAATAAAAGCCTCAGTGCTGCACTGACAATGAATAAAGAATAGTCATGAAAGTTCTGTGCAGTAATCCTATCTATTCTTTAACATGGCAGTACTTTTGGATTTTTACCATTGGAGCTTGAAATGCCAAATTTTCACAATATTCATGAGGGGGGCAGATATTCTTCACATCATGCATATACATTGGCACTAACAAAATTTCACTATAATTATCTGATGTAGTATTGCTGACTGTAATATTAGAGGACCATGTATGGTAATGGATGGTGATGCTGGTGAGGGTGGCGGTGCCCTACTCCGAACTGTAGACTATTTTTGACTCAATTGCAGGCCAGTACCTTTATTAATTAGACCATCTTGGACCCTGATTTCAATGGCCTCTTTAATCACACGAGCCCAGTAGGGCAGATTGACTAAGTAATTTGGTGTTGTCGTCATCCATAGTATGGCCAGTTTTGTACTATGGTCGGCCATGGCTGATTTGGTGGTCTAGCTTAATTCAGCATGGTTTCTATGTCCACGGCACCTCTCATCTAGTGTGTGTATAGTTTCCCCACTGCATGCTTTGCCACACTGGCAGGGGATTTGGTAGGCTCATTGTTTGTGAAGGCTAAATCGTCTTTCACTGAGTCTAGTATTGTTGATGTTTTAGGGGGTCAATTAAATACACATTTAACATTGTTTCTCCAAGATTCTGCCAACGGGGAGCAACATAATTTTAAATGTGTATTTTATCCGCCCCCTAAAACATTGACACCACTAGGCTCAGTGAATGATGATCTAGATGTTTGCAAACCTGGAGTCTACCAAATCCCTTACCAATTTGGCGAAGCATACATTGGGGAAATTGATACACAGTGGAAGAGAGGTCTCGTGAACATAGACACCACACAAAATCATGTCAGACTACCTAATCAGCCCTGGCTAACCATAGTACAAAAACTAGCCATACTGCAGACTATGACAACACCAAAATACTGATGTCTTCCTTCTTGGCGTAATTAAAAAAGACAGCGACCTACAATTTAGTCAGCCGTGGAACCCTGCACTTAACCAGAAAAAGAAAATGGTTCCTGCACAGTGGTGCACACACTAGACAGTGACAGTGCGGACACTGGAAACCAGAGTTCCGAGCCAAACTGCTACCTCCACCATCCACTGTGGTTGGTCACATGGGTAGCAATGAGAGTGGTGTGGTGGATAGGGTAGTAGCTAGCATATCTTGGATGCTGAAAGGAGCAGAGCAGCAGTCATCAGGGACGATCTGAATATGGCAGCAAGTCTGTTCACTGAAATATCATGGAATAGTTGTGACATGACCTGGCCAGACATTCAAGAGTTCTACTAGTTTTTCTGCTTATATTTTCTTTAAACATGTGAGAATTCATTACTTCCTACAGTGTGTTTTGTATCATTTTATCTGACATTCAAAATTAATTCCAACGTAACTGACTACAATAAAAATGTGTAAATATGAAGTATGAGACAGATTTCTGGCCAGTAGTCACCCTGTTCTGGACCTAGTAGATCTTACCTCAGTGAGGTGAGAGGAATAGGACAGGTATTGTTAAAAGGAAAGGCAAGTCAGTCAGAGCGATGGATGAAAGGGACCTACCTGTATTGAGGACAATAGGTGAGGATGAAAGGGAAGGCATTAAAATAAGAAGCAGAAACAGGGCTCAGAGTATTGCTCACCCCCCGCATTCCCAGTTACAAGGGTATGCAACAGCTGGTGTGTGGGTGTGAAACTGAACCGGAACACCCTGGCAAGCATTACCCATCTATCTCTATGTGCAGAACACATTATACAACCCTCTTCGAATGTTAACACCACTATAGTACCATGGGTGAAGCTGGATTAGAATACTCGAGTTTGTGAGTTTGATTCCTGGTCTAGCAGTAATCTTTCTAATTTCGTGCTTTTTGGACTGTGTGGTAAGGTACCGTATTTACTCGAATCTAAGCCGCACTTTTTTTCCGGTTTTTGTAATCCAAAAAGCCGCCTGCGGCTTAGAATCGAGTGCAAAGCAAGTGGAAGTTCTGAAAAATGTTGGTAGGTGCCGCCACAACTAACTTCTGCTGTCGAATATATGTAGCGCTACACAGGCATGGCGCCAAAACCTCCGCGTCAGTAAATAAATTAAAAAAAAAAGGTGGAAGACGAGCTTTTTTTTCTCCGCCCCGAGTTTCGACCACTGCACTTTCATACATTATCCAACAAAGTAAATACAAATTCCGTATTGTTCATCTTCGAATGTAGCAGAATGTCGATGTACTACGAAAATCCGACATGCAAGACTGTTTGGGATGTTTGTCAATATGGCCAACTCTACTTTCTGAATTTTTTCCTACCTGTGAGAAGAGATGGTTGCTAATAGGAACCTGATGAAATGTGAATCACATGCAATATTCTCTTCACCATAAGAATAATACGAATATCAACATTTTGTCATGTATTCTTTCGTGTTTGCTGCTATCTCATTTAAATCCTGCCTGCCTAATAAACTACGAAACTAGAGTGAGACAACAGCAAACGCGGAAGAATATGCCTATCGTGTCATGTTTATATTCGTATTACTCTTATGCTTAATACTGATACTGTGAGAAATGAAGCATGGCAACTGACTAGATTTTTAATTCTAAGATGACTAATTTCTGTGCAGAATTTGATGCACTAAAGAAGCGGCCGCAAAGATTTTCAAACGGAGAAACATTTTCGCCTAACTCTCGTTCAGAACATGTTCTATCATACGCAGTCTATTATTTGGTTCTTGTTGATCATTATCAAAGAAAACAACAGTGTAAGTAACAACAAATAGCAGTCTCTTGCCACTGTTTCGCTAATGAGACGATTACTCTCTTTTTTTTTAAAATTGTAAGCGGCGGTAGCGCGCACAAAACAAAACCATGCCGCGAGCGGCGACAGGCCGTAAACACGCACTGTCAGAATGCGACAAACAATGCGTGACACAGTACAGTAATGCATTTTCAGCTTAGAGTGACGCAAACACCTATAACAAAGAAAACAGCACTTATCAGATCAAAGCAAAATAAGCAATCGATTCAAACCAGACGAAGCATGTGAAAAAGGAAGGGTACCCGTATAAATACGGACGGAGCGCCTGACGCGTAGCAACGGCTACCTGGTAAAGCTTAACTGCTAAGCTTACGACTCGAACCAAACTACTGTAGCTGTATCGTCATTCATTCGACCTAAATTGTCTCTCATATTACAATGTTTCGATATTACTTTGTTTCGATTTGGAGGTGCGGCCTAAAACTTTTCTCTCCCCTTGAATTTCGAGTCTCAAATTTCCGGTGCGGCTTAGATTCGGGAATTTTTTTTTCCTTTATTTCGAGTCTCATTTTTCAGGTGCGGCTTAGATTCGAGTAAATACGGTATCTGCATTTTTAACTGTGCAGTGCAGTTATTTAGAAATGTGTGCAGTTATTTAGAAATGAGAGTCCATTCCTTTTCATTATTCCACTTCTTAAGTCCTCTTTTGGCACTTAATGTTTACTCTTTTCTCTTTCGTGCACTACACCCCTCCATACTTTCCAGTTCATTGTCAACATTGTTTCTCTTTTCCTCAGTTATTTGTCATGCTTCTTCCTTCAAAGAAAAAATATTGAAATGTGCCTTGCACTAAATAAATAAATAAATAAAAATAGAAAATAAAAAATCTACCCTATTACCATGAAAATCATATAGCTATTTCATCAACTACATTGAAAATGAGTTTACGGTAAGCTCTCTGAAATTGGATCTTGTCTTGTTAGTACCGACTATTATGCTTACCACTTTCATGTCAGTTAAATTTCTTTAGAACATTACATCACTGGTAGGACTAGCAACCCTCTTAACAAGTAATTACCATTGTGTAATGACTTGTTATACCTTTCAGTCTACCACTACTGCTATTATTATTATTATTATTATTATTATTATTATTTCTATTTTTCTCAGACCTTAGGTCTGGTTAAAAATGGAAAGTGACACGGACCTTCATCAAGTGTGACTTCCTTTTAACTGTACGGTATATGTTATATTGCATTTAGGAACTTTCGGGTCGTTGAACATGTATCAATAATTACAGATTTTTGTAGTTGTATATATATATATTTGGATGTAGCTGTATTGCATTGATGTACTGGTGGATATTGTGAGGTATGACTCCTGTAGTTGATAGTATAATTGGTGTAATGTTGACTTTATCCTGATGCCACATGTCCTTGACTTCCTCAGCCAGTTGGATGTATTTTTCAATTTTTTCTCCTGTTTTCTTCTGTATATTTGTTGTGTTGGGTATGGATATTTCAATTAGTTGTGTTAACTTCTTCTTTTTATTGGTGAGTATGATGTCAGGTTTGTTATGTGGTGTTGTTTTATCTGTTATAATCATTCTGTTCCAGCATAATTTGTATTCATCATTCTCCAGTACATTTTGTGGTGTGTACTTGTATGTGGGAACGTGTTGTTTTATTAGTTTATGTTTTATGGCAAGTTGTTGATGTATTATTTTTGCTACATTGTCATGTCTTCTGGGGTATTCTGTATTTGCTAGTATTGTACATCCGCTTGTGATGTGATCTACTGTTTCTATTTGTTGTTTGCAAAGTCTGCATTTATCTGTTGTGGTATTGGGATCTTTAATAATGTGCTTGCTGTAATATCTGGTGTTTATTGTTTGATCCTGTATTGCAATCATGAATCCTTCCGTCTCACTGTATATATTGCCTTTTCTTAGCCATGTGTTGGATGCGTCTTGATCTATGTGTGGCTGTGTTAGATGATACGGGTGCTTGCCATGTAGTGTTTTCTTTTTCCAATTTACTTTCTTTGTATCTGTTGATGTTATGTGATCTAAAGGGTTGTAGAAGTGGTTATGAAATTGCAATGGTGTAGCTGATGTATTTATATGAGTGATTGCTTTGTGTATTTTGCTAGTTTCTGCTCGTTCTAGAAAGAATTTTCTTAAATTGTCTACCTGTCCATAATGTAGGTTTTTTATATCTATAAATCCCCTTCCACCTTCCTTTCTGCTTAATGTGAATCTTTTTGTTGCTGAATGTATGTGATGTATTCTATATTTGTGGCATTGTGATCGTGTAAGTGTATTGAGTGCTTCTAGGTCTGTGTCACTCCATTTCACTACTCCAAATGAGTAGTATAGCATAAGTATTTATAGCTTTTGTCTTGTTTCTTGCTTTCAATTCTGTTTTCAGTATTTTTGTTAGTCTTTGTCTATATTTTTCTTTTAGTTCTTCTTTAATATTTGTATTATCTATTCCTATTTTTTGTCTGTATCCTAGATATTTATAGGCATCTGTTTTTTCCATCGCTTCTATGCAGTTGCTGTGGTTATCCAATATGTAATCTTATTGTTTAGTGTGTTTTCCCTTGACTATGCTATTTTTCTTACATTTGTCTGTTCCAAAAGCCATATTTATATCATTGCTGAATACTTCTGTTATCTTTAGTAATTGGTTGAGTTGTTGATTTGTTGCTGCCAGTAGTTTTAGATCATCCATGTATAACAAATGTGTGATTTTGTGTGGGTATGTTCCAGTAATATTGTATCCATAATTTGTATTATTTAGCATGTTGGATAGTGGGTTCAGAGCAAGACAGAACCAGAAAGGACTTAATGGGTCTCCTTGGTATATTCCACGCTTAATCTGTATTGGCTGTGATGTGATGTTATCTGAATTTGTTTGGATATTAAGTGTGGTTTTCCAATTTTTCATTACTATGTTTAGAAACTGTATCAATTTAGGATCTACTTTGTATATTTCCAATATCTGTAGTAACCATGAGTGGGGTACACTATCAAAAGCTTTTTGGTAATCAATGTATGCGTAGTGTAGTGACCTTTGTTTAGTTTTAGCTTGATATGTCACCTCTGTATCTATTATCAGGTGCTCTTTACATCCTCGTGCTCCTTTGCAACAGCCTTTTTGTTCTTCATTTATAATTTTGTTCTGTGTTGTATGTGTCATTAATTTCTGTGTGATGACTGAAGTTAATATTTTGTATATTGTTGGTAGGCATGTTATGGGGCGATATTTAGCTGGGTTTGCTGTGTCTGCTTGATCTTTAGGTTTCAGATAGGTTATTCCATGTGCAAGTGTATCAGGGAATGTGTATGGGTCTGCAATGTAACTGTTAAATAATTTAGTTAGATGTGAATGTGTTGAGGTGAAGTTCTTTAGTCAGTAATTTGCTATTTTATCATTTCCAGGGGCTTTCCAATTGTGTGTAGAATTAATTGCTCGGGTGACTTCATGTTGCAAAATTATCACTTCAGGCATTTGTGGTATCATCTTGTATGTGTCTGTTTCTGCTTGTATCCACTGTGCATGCCTGTTATGTTGTACCGGGTTTGACCATATGTTGCTCCAGAAGTGTTCCATGTCTGTTATGTTTGGTGGATTGTCTATTTTAATGTGTATGTTATCCATTGTTTGGTAAAATTTCTTTTGGTTTGTGTTGAATGTTTGGTTTTGTTTCCTTCTATTTTCACTTTTTTTGTATCTTCTAAGTCGTTTGGCCAATGCTTGTAATTTCTGCTTTTTTTTCATCTAATTGCTCTATTGCTTCTTGTTGTGAGATTTTACCTAACCTTTTTCGTTTTTTGTCTGATATTTCATTTCTTATAAATTGTGTTAGCTGTCCGATGTCTTTTCTCAGTTTTTCTATTCTGATCTGTAGCCTGTGTTGCCATGCTGGTTTTGTGGGTTTCTTCTGTGTGTTGGTTTGTTCTGATCTCTGCCTAGTGTGTATATTTAGTGTAGTGAGTGCTCCTATATAAACCAGTAGTTTTAACTCTTCCATAGTTGTGTTTTCATTTATTTTGTTGTGTATGATTGTGTTGATAGTTTTTATTGTTGTTTCGACTTGTGGGTTATTTGGCGTCTATGCAAGAATGGTCTAATGTCTGTATTTGTGTCTTTGTATTCTATATATGTCAGCTGAAATTTCTCTTCTATATCTAACACGTGTGTCTCTTCGTGTTCTATTTGTGCTTGTTCTGGTGGCTGTCTTAAGATTTCGTTTTCCTCTGATTGTTTAATTGATGCGTGTTGGTCTTTGTTTGTTTGCTCTGGGATGTTTGAGTCCATTACTGTATTTTCTTCTTCTTCTTCTTCTTCTTCTGATTGCACATTATTTTGTTCCAGTATTTGTTGTACTTGTTGTTTGATGTTTTCTAATTCTGACTGGGGTATCCTGTTATTTTTTATTATTACACGGATCTGATCAGCTAGTCGTTGTTCTGTTAAAAATTTTAATTCCGGGTATCTGGTAATAAATGTTGTGTATACTTGTGATCTGTATCCAGTTGTTGGTTCCTAGGTTTGTTGCTTGGTGATAACAGAACATGAGGTGTCGATTAACTTCATCTGACCATCTCATCCTCTGTCTTTGTTTTCCTTCTAGGGTGGTTGCAGGAAGCATATCCTGCAAAACACCTCTATTTGGATTTAAATCATTTTCCAGTTGGCTAGCAGTGTCGTTACCATTGTGGGCGGGCATAGGGTTCAAGCGTCGTCCCCGACCATGACGGCACTTGTCCGAGGCTTCTTTAGTTCTGTCCTGAACCAAGTAATCACACTAAAAGGGGGGTTAGCCCTATTAGTGGTTTGTTCTTTTCGTCGCCTTTTACGACTGGCAGAACATACCGGAGGCCTATTCTTTTTCCCGGGCCTCCACGGGGAAGTATTATTATTATTATTATTATTATTATTATTATTATTATTATTATTGACCACATCAATGGATACCTGGAAAAATTTCGTCTATTACCACTAGGGAAATGGCATAATTGGAATCTTATGTCTTTCATAAGTTGCAGTGTTGGGTTGAATAATGCAAAACAGAAGTTATGTTTCTAAAAGTTGTGAATCACACTCACAGCCAACTAATTGTTGACACCATGTATGAGAACATCGTATCCCAGGCAACTCATTTTGCAAACAACTGATTATTCAGCATTATAATGTTTCTTGCAAAACTGTCCTGAAGTGTTCCGAAAATGTTCTTATCACTGACATTGCAGGGAATGTGCTGCTACTTAAAAGTTCAGTTTAAAAAACTGAAAGTTGATTTACATATCTCTGTATATAAAAATGCCACCAAAACAATCTGTAAGAGAGATGATGCATGTTCAAGACAATGAGCCCCTTTGATGAATGAAATGTTTTCATGCACATCAACATGCTTTTGCATCTAATTATGGTACTACAGTTGCTGCTCATAAATAGGCTGCTAGGTATCCTGGTCAACATCATCCAGCCAAAATGTGTTTTACTGTCTGTATCTGTGCCTTTGTTATAAAAGTTCTCTCCTTCCACGATCAATGAAAAGAGCTTGTCCACATTCTAACAGTACTCCTCCTAGTGAAGAAGTATTTCTAGAAGCTTTATACCAAGAACCCCAGCAAAGTACATGTGAGGTAACACAGAATTGCATGTCTCATCTTGCACAAAGGAGGACTGCACCTATATCATCATTTGTTAGTGTATCATCATCATCATCATCATCATCATCATAATGAGGACTACTTTCTGATGGTGCTCTTTTGTGACTTGTTCCAAAAACAACAGGAAGCCTGTGATACCTTCTTAAATTACAAATTGAATGCAGCTATGCTGAAGAGTTCATAGAAGCATTATCCAGCAAGTTGCTAAATGCAGGGAGGTCGATTTCATTATCTGCTCTGAGGACTGTGTATGTTTTGTGAAAGAAA
This sequence comes from Schistocerca cancellata, assembly GCF_023864275.1. Lineage (NCBI taxonomy): Eukaryota > Metazoa > Arthropoda > Insecta > Orthoptera > Acrididae > Schistocerca > Schistocerca cancellata. Next base: position 174,750,024 of record NC_064631.1, read on the forward strand.
TGATGTCACCGATAGTGTATGTAACATATTGTAACTGGTCACTTTTGCTGAATGTATGAGGGGACTTCAAAATTTAACACATTATTATGGCAGCCTAAGTAGCTTTTATTGACTGCTGCATTACACTTCAAAGTGACATAGATAAATGACACTATTTGTCAGCATAGTCACCAACTATCTGTAAACAACTATTGAAATCAAGCGCTCTGTTCCTTGATGGCAGGGATCCACTCCTTGGTGACAGAGCTATTCAAGAACCTCCCTATGAGGGTCCTCATTACAGGAAAATGTCTGTCCCCCATATGCTCTCTCATCTTGCTGATAAGATGGAAATCAATGACCTTCCTGGTCAGATTCACCTATGTCTGTACAGCCTTAGTCAAGTTATTGGCACTATTTCACTATGGCTCGACAGGTCATTGCACTTTGTCCACATACTTTCAGAATTTCAGGGCAAATTGTGTGCAATTTAAACTTTTGCCAATCAGAATCATACTGTTATACATACTTCAGACTTGGAGTACGTTTCCATTTGGCATGCCCTTTCACTCCCACATTGTGGTGCACCTGTTATCCGTACCACAGCTGAACTTTTCTGCAGGACACCTGGAACATGTATCCTCTGTAATAATATGCCACTCTCGTGGTGCAGTAATTTTAGCATGGGATGACATCTGCAACTTACTTTCCGAAGTTGTTATATAATATATATGTTTAAAATCTCCACATTGATGAGCTTTGTAGTTACTTCTGTCTTATACTGATGTATCCATCCGATTATAAGTCGAAACTGAAATTATGCAGGTAACTAAAAATAGTTTTTTGCAAGTGATCTGATTAGAATGAGCTGATTTACATCACTGATAGTTAATAGCATAGGACAGCAAATGAAACTATGAAATCGATTATCAATGGAAATTTACTTATCTTTGGTGTAGTTAACTGTTACGTGGTCACATTTTTCACTGTCAGTAACCCAACTGCTAATTACTTTTAGCTTCTTATTTATTCCAGCAAATAAATGCAAAATCATGATAATGATCTTTTGTTATATATTACTGTGATCTCAGTGTTTGTACATTTGAAATTGTGTGAAACTTAAAACCTTCTCAGATACAGGCTGTACAAAACACTGCCCCACAAATGATTGTCCAAACATTTTCTGTGTGGTCTCTGCCATGCAGACATTTATAACATATTGACGTTCAGAGTTTTACAAAATGCTAGGACAGTTACATAAACATTTCATAAAGAGTTTGCTATAGTGCAGTATTTTATGACAAAAGAAAACTTCTGATATAATTACAATGTTGATTAGGTAACATGTTTAAGATGAAAATGAGAGAAATAATATCATTAAACATATAATCTTTTCTAGTTACATTTTAATTACAGTGTTACTTTTCTTGCTAATGTTTATTTACTGCATATGTGTATTGTGGATTATAATACATTCAATAATTTTTATAATAATAATAATTACTATTATACACAATTCCAGGAACTGATGATACACTATGTTCTAGAATGTGCTAAAGAAAGACAATCTGCATCAGAATTAATAAGCTGTAGGTCAGACATGACTCTAAAGCAGGTATAAAGTTCATGTCTACATGAAAACAGAAGGGAACAAATTAGTAGTCATTTATATCACTTATGTACAATATGCAGCTATTTGATCATCAGTCATGGTATCAGTAATTTCATTTCATTAAGTTGTTTCCCATTCTGGCACATTAAACCCCCCCCCCGTGCCCAAGTCTCATGCATCAGAATTACACATGCAACTCTGCCAGGACACAACTGGAACTGAGTAGGTCATGTGTCATTGTTGTGCATATGTCAAAAGCAACCAATACACATGATGGAACAAAATACTTACAGACATTACAATGAGAGTGATATAATCTTCATCACTTCAAAAAGCATTAATAAAAAGGAAAACATGTCATAGAATTGTATCTGGTCCAATTACACTAATGAATAGTACCTCTACTTGCTCCTGCCCAGTGCTGAAAGTTTCAAGTTCCTTATTGAGATATGACTCTATTGATTTTTTATCTAGTTTACTGAACATAAATACCTTTTTGCTTGTTTTAGTTGATCTTTATACTTAAGTAATCATTGTTGCCTCAAACACATTGTGATCACTGATACCAGATTCAATGTCAACATCCTCAGAGAGGTTGGGTCTATTTGTTGACATTGGATATATATTTTCACCACTAGTGGTGTTCCAAACTATCTGTTCTAATAGTTTTCAGAGAAGGCATTTAGTAATGTTTCACAGAATGTCTTATCACACCCACCACTAATAATTTTCCCAATTGATTGTTGGCCAACTGAGGTCTCTGCCAAGATTACAGTGTGATGGGGGAACTTAACTGAGAATTTCTATAAGTTTTCAGTTACATCAAGAGATGGGTCTGGTGGGAGATACAATGATCCAGTGACCATTTTATGTCCAACCCTGATAGTGAGTCTTGTCCAAACAATCTCACATGCAGCTTAAGTTTCTCAGTGGGTTTGAGTTCTTTGTCTACTGCAACAAATACACCTCTTCCATTTCCCATTAGCCTATTCTTTCGATATACACCTAAATGTTTCCCAAAAAAAAAACTCATTGCTTTCAGTTTCAGGATTCAACCAGCTTTCTGTACCCAGTATTATGTGAGTTTCACTGCTTTTCAGGAGCACTTTGAACTCTGGCACTTTGTTGTGTGTGCTTCAGCAGTTAACCACTAGGATTTGGATATACTCTCACCTATGGGAGACATTTCTTTCAATCTTACACTGATACTTATGGGTGTCCTACAGCTATCGTTACTGGATTGGATGGAGAATCACCTAATCTAAAAAAAAAAATCCTTGGTTGCACTGCCCACACACAGTCAGCTACCTGGATAGCTGTCTCTGATATGTTGTGTGCACCTGACCCATTTAAGGGGCACCCTGCTGTTTTCAGCCTTATGGCGCAGGTCCACAAATTTGCAGCCTAACTTGTCACAGGACTTTCAGAGTCTCTGGTTCAGTCCTTCCACTCAACTCAGAACCGAGGAGCCATGATCACTTCTGAGGACAATGTTGCAAGTAGTGAGCTTCATTGAAACATCATGTGCAAGGCTGGTCTTCTCAGCCTTCGTAGCCAGTTGCTGGTATGACCCAAGTATGACCTCAGAGCCCATATAGCAGGCGTCATTTGCTTCAATGTGCACCACAATCTGCAGCGGTATGCAACCTTTTCCCTCAATGGTTGCTGTAATAGCCTCTTCAACATGTCGAATGAGGTCTCAAGGCACACACATTGAGTCCAGCTTGTGTTTTCGTCTCCTTTGCTGCAATTTCTCTAAGGGACACCATCATATGCTGTAGATTTGAACTGTCAATGATTGATATACCCAAACTCTTTTGCATTTGCCCTCTTGACACTGGGTAAAACAGGTTTCACAACACATGTAGAGTGAGTCCCACTGACGCAGCTTCAGTGAAAGGCAGCATCTTGAACTTGTTGGGTAGGGGAATCTGTATAACACCCTGAGTCCTCCCTGTCCCCATCCACACTGTACAGGACGCATAAATCTACCACTGAAATGCCACTCAGTCAAGTGGAAGAGTAAAGGCAGTCCTATACTTTCTGCAGAGACAGGAGAGGATAGAACTTTAGGTACCTGTGGTACTGGTACCATAGAATTTTATTCACCGTAGATCATTTTTCAATGATATTGGTGTCGTCATACAAGATGTACTAGTACATAAAGAATAATAAAATAAACTTCTGTCAATACATTATAGAATACATTTGAAGCATGGCAGTGTATCAAATTACAAAGAATAGCTTTTAAAAGTTAACGCAACAAGCTATCTTATAATCTAATATAATATGGTATTTTATTGTTTATAGTATAAACTTTTTAGTTACACACGATTAACTACAGCACAAAATAATATGTTTAACTACAGACAACTTTTAAATGCTTATATTCTCCTCAGGCATCTCAAAGAATTCTTTAATGTCATAGAATGGATGATCTGACAGCCAGCTGTACCAATTTTAAAAGAATTTTATCCATAGACTGAACATGAACTGGCAGTTTATTGAACATTTTGAGTGGGTTAACTTTGTGGGAATTTCCTGTTCTCGCTAATCTGTGGCGCGGTATGTCTAAATTACCGTTAGCCCTGGTGTGGTGTTCGTGTATTTCCCTTCTGGCAATAAATTCTGAAATATTATTTTTAATATAGAGTACAGACACATAGATGTATAGATTTATAATTGTAAGTATTCTGAGTCTGGAAAAAAGAGGACGACAGTGCTCCCTATGACCTCTTTTACATATTATACGTATGACTTTTTTTGTAATTTCAATACGTTTTTGATGTGAGGGGAGTGCCCCCATATAATCAGACCATATGAAATATGTGACTGGAATACCCCAAAGTATGTCACCCTGAGGTACTCCAAGCTCACTACGTCCCTTAGTTTCAAGAGAAGCTATGCCACCCGAGATATTTTTTCACATACATGATTGACATGTTCCTCCCAATATAGTTTTGAGTCAATGTGAATACCTAAGAGTTTTACCGACTTATTGCCTACTTCATGTGATGTTCCCATTATAAGTTGTCGTGTTTTGTCAGGGTTGCATAGGAGCTTATTGGCTGCAAACCAGTCCAGGGCCTTATCTAGTGTTTCTTTTGTTAGGTTATTCAGATCTGAAATGTTCTGATGTGTGGTAAGTAGTGTTGTATCGTCAGCATAACACACAACAGGGTGAGCTATATTTTTAGGTAAATCATTAATAGCGACAATGAAGAAGAAGGGTCCAAGGATAGACCCTTGTGGTACACCTGTGCTGATTTCCATGATGGAAGAATAAAAAAATTTTTTTTCAGCATAATCCTTTTTAGAGTACTTAAATAAAACCTTAATCTATCGAAATATGATGAAAACCGAAAATCGATTTTTTTCGACTTGAACCACGGTTTTGTCCCACAACTCTTTAGGAACCAAACTTCGAAATTTTGTAAAAGATACCACCAGTTTACAGAATAGCTCAACCACTTTGGAGGGTAATACTACACATTGCAAAGAAGAATCACAAAAACTTTGGAGTGTAACTGCAGACACTGAAAATAGATTGCAAAACAAATTGGAAATGGTGTTAAGATCACCTATGGATCTGGTAGAACATTTGCAATTGAACAGCGCCATAAATTTGACGAAACAGTTACCCACGTTTAATCCAGAGGGGAAAGTTCACCCATTCTATTTCGTAAGAGTATTCAATAGGTCATTACCCAGTAAGTGGAGTGCTTACAAGAAGATAGATTTTGCTTTAGGGTATTTACCTAGAGATGCATAGGAATGTGGTAATACAGATTCTGAAGATTTTAAAATATGGGAGGGTCTCCAGGAGAAGTATGAGAGGATACATTACAGCCTTTAGATTTAATCTACTACAACAGTTCATGTGGTACTTACAATAAGAATATCGAGTGGCATTTAACTAAAGCTAAGTATTTAGATGACATATTAGATAAAACTCATTTAGTTAAAATGTTGATACATAGGCTACCGCACCATGTCAGAATAGAAATATAATATTGAGGATGATCAGACTTCGGAGATCTACTTCCCTTTATTGAACACAGAGAAGAACGAAATGCACTAAGACCAGGAGAGAAACAGTAATAATAAAAATAGGAAACCATTTCAGAGCTCAGGTACGTTTAGTAAAAGAGGGAAAATAATTACTGTAGGTTACATGATAACAATACAAGCAAAATAAAATCAAATGAAAATAACCAGATTGTCAAGTGTTTTTACTCAAGTGTAATCCGACGACACAAGCCAGTGCACCAGGTATAGAGGTTATTAATACTAACCAAGACATGATGTAAAATAGATACCTGGTGATTATCATGGAAAATGGAGAAAACCTTCGTCCAGGGTCATGATCCAGATGTGACACAGTACTATGCGACCCGTATGTAGAAAAATACATAACTTAATAGGTACATAAAATACATATGTGGAGTTGTGTGCGGGAATAATGGAGAGATGTATATAGATTTGGGTGACGAAATTTTTATAATATCCAAAGAGTTGTTTACAGTATTCAAAATTAAGGAAATGTTACCGACATACCAGTAACTGGTGTATATATAGTCGGAATAGCCGGAAATAAAAGCAAGCAAATTAAACCAGAAACAGGGATCCCAATACATATTAGATCACTTTCTTTCATCCAAACTTTATTAATAGTACCTAACATAAATATGCAGGTATTGTTAGGCTTAGATTGATTACTGAATCACAAGATGACTACAGGCTAGAAGTACCTTTTAAGCCAAGTTCACCAGTAAATACAGAAATCTTTCATTTGCACTAAAATACACATATTAACTAGCAGTAACATATTAGTGGAACACAGTAATGAAGTAGTTCAGGATCCAGAAAATATAGTCAGATAAAGCGTTCCAATCAATTTTATTGACAGATATACAGAAACAAGAACTGTCTTCTTGGACAAACAAGGAGAAATCAACGGTTATGTTTGCAGTTTTAAATTGAAAATGACAGACCCTTTCGTCTGTGAACTGTATCCAGTACCAACTAGTCTCAAGAATGCTGTCCAAGGAAGAGATTAATAAAATTATAGACCAACATATAATTGAGCATAGTATTAGTACATACTATAATACTCTATTAGCAGTTGTTCTTGATGCAAGAACTGTAGATAAACACACCGTAACTGAAAGAAACAGTCCTGTCACCATAGGTGATTTATGACACAAAGTACATGGACAAAATTAATCGCGTCACATTTTCGAGGTGGGTAAAGAATACATCAATAGAATAATGTATGATGCGCTAAATGACCCACACACATTATGATAAAGGAACCCTGTGAGTTCTTGGAAGTATAGGGTGTACATGAAGTCCGCGAATAGTTTTAATTATTTACTGCCCAAGAACCAAACATTGTACAGATATCACATATATGTCATTTTGAAGAGGAACCCTGAAAGTTTTTTTTTTCCATGTATACCGCCACAGCTTAGTTTGGTAATTTGCCGATAGACAGCGCTGGTGGCAAACGTCGATGGATCGGCTGTGCTACAGAACGGGACAGCTGTTTCATCAAATGGCCTCCCCAATCACCAGCTCTCACTCCGTGTGACTTTTTTCTGTGGGGACACATTCAAAATCTGGTGTATGTACAAGTTATAGTATTTAGGGAACACTTATTAATGGTGTAACAAAATAATAACAACTAAGTGAAAACCTGGCAAATAAGATATAAGAAAATATACTAACACACGTAATGTTGTAATAAGGAATAAAATGAATGTCAAAAGGAAATTTAATAAGAAGACAATTGTGTCCAATGAAAAAGAAAAGGATAAAGCAACGGCTTTAGCTTGACTGCAGGGATCTGTAATGTAACAGGACATTGTGGGTCAAGCCATGTTCCATTATATGATGAATTGTCTCATCAGCTAAAGATGTTCGTGATGTTTCAGTAAAGTAGGGAGGTCAAATATCGATATACCTACTGTGCATACCGTATGTCCCTACAGAGATGGCGTTCAAGGAAAGATGTAGCCGCAGAAGCCAGGAGAATGCTGACTACTTGCTGGGCATCTGGTATGCAGGCCATGGACCCAGAAGACGCACACAGAATAAATGGGGTTATGGAATCTCTTAGAAAAATAAATTATTTTGTTTTGATTGTAATGTAAGGAAGCTTTTGTATTACTATTAGATCGGCGACGCTCTTGTTCGAGTTCTCAGAGAGAAAGAATGTATTAACGTCACGTTAATGAACTGAGTTGTAAATGCAGTTATTCAATAAACATCTGGAAACGGATGGTTGAAAGAAAAAATACTTGTTTAGTCGTCATTTCATAATTTTGTGTAAGTCATTTGTCGGAAAACTTTAGCAATTTCCTGCAACAGAGAAGACACTTTGGAGAAGTCTGCATGGACATGGCATAGCATAGCTGGTCCACAAAATTATACATGGCGACCAGAATTACATACAAGCAAAAGTCATCAAAAAGGGAAACATTGTGACATACGATAGTGGATGCAAGTGAATCTTTACTGGGCGACACCAAACCAAACTAACCTGAACCAACAAACTCGACCAAGCCCAAATAGATATTCTTATTTATTTTTCACCTATATGGCGACTGTATTCTCGGAGTAAAATTGCAAAATAACAGCATTAACGACTTAAAATTTGCCAAACAAACAAGGAGCACATATACCAATAAGATAAGAGTTGCTAGAGGTAACAAGAAAACAAACAACGATACAGAGCTACGCAGTTAGTTGCGAATTTAAATTGAAAATTGCTAACCAATATCACCAATAATACTGTTTGATTTGACACGGAAAAGGGATGAATCCCATTCAAATTACTGACTATGAAAAATGTCGATGTAGATTTTGTCTTTGAGACATCAAAATCGTTGGTCACGCAGCACACTACAGATACATCTCAACACGACAATCCAGGGAAACCTTTGACTGCTTATGGCACATAGTTGCCTAGTTGCAATCCGCTAGCAATAAAAGTACACTACCGTCAGCTGGCAGAAGCAGCCACCATTCAACGAGATACCACATGCGGTGAGTAGTGAATCTTGTCATATTGTGTGGGTGTGTGTGTTGTTCATCTACAAGAGACAAAAAAAAGATATACGCAAAGTCATGTATGATAAATATATAAAAAGTTTACAATATATATATTGTACATTTAGTTACGACTTAATGTCTATTGTGAAATGAAGCTTGGCTTTATTTCACAAATGAGTGAAATACTTAGGTTGCTAAAGCAACAACTAGTGCATAATAATAAACAACTAATGTAGCAAATTAATCAAAAATTTGAAGTAACTAGTACTCACATAACAGTAAATTTAAATGATAAATTGAAAGAAAATAATGACAAGAACAAAAAATTGTTTTCCATTTTAAGCACGAAGTTCGAGACTTATAGCACAAATTCCTAAACGCTATCTTTGACCTTACCCGAGAACAGAGAAACCTGTTAAAACCTTAACAGACAAACTACAACAGAAGACATTGTAGATGTTAAGTTTAATGCTAAACAGGATATCATACAAGAAACTATTATTATATTATAAGGGAATAAAAAAGAACTTGACAGCTCAAATAACAGAGTAGGCAACAAAGGTAACAGATGTTGACACAAAGGTTGACAGTCTCACAGAAAACTTACTCAATACAGCACATCAAGTAGTAAGCACCAACTTAAAGCAACATTTGCGTAATCTTAGGGATAAATTCGATAACGTAAAACTCGAAATTTCAAGTACGAATATGCGGGTAGACTCTTTGGAGCATAACAAACTCTTAAATAATCAAGACCAAACTTCGAAATTTTGTAAAAGATACCATCAGTTTACAGAATAGCTCAACCACCTTGGAGGGTAATACTAAATATTGCCATGAAGAATTACAAAAACTTTCGAGTGCAATTACAGACACTGAATATAGCTTGCAAGACAAACAAACTGGAAATGGCGTAGGTTCACCTATGGATCTGGTAGAATATTTGTAATTGAACAGTGCCTTAAAATTGGTGAAACAGTCCCCCAAGTTTAAGCCAGACAGGGAAGTTCACCCAATCTATTTCTTAACAGTATTTAAGGGATCATTAGGCAGCAAATGGAATGATCGCATAAGGACATATTTCCCTTTAGGGTATTTGTCCAGAGATGGAACACAATGGGGTAATGTTCATTCTGAAGATTTTAAAACATGGAAGGATTTTCAGGGGAAGTTTAATAATGAATATTGGTCATCAAGTACCCAAGAAAAGCTAACATTACACCTTTTAGACCCAAAATACTACAATAGTTCCTGGTTCATCCCAAAGAGGTATATAAAATGGCATTTAACTAAAATGAAGTATATAAACAATGTGTTAGTTGAAACTCACGTAGTTAAAGTGTTGAAACGTAGGCTACCACACCATGTCAGAAAAGAAATATTATATAGAGGATGATTGAACGTAGGAGATCTACTATTATTTATCAAAGGGCTCCAAAGTTCAGGTACATTTAATAAAAAGAAGGAGAATAATTCCTGTAGGTTACACAGTAACAATATTAGCAAAATATAATCAAATGAAAATATCTAGATTAAGTGTCAGTTGTTTGCACCTCAAAATAATCTGATGACACAGGCTAGTGCGCCATGTAGAGGGTGGTCCATTGATAGTGACCAGGCCAAATATCTCACGAAATAAGAGTCAAACGAAAAAACTACAAAGAACGAAACTTGTCTACTTGAACGGGGAAACCAGATGGCGCTAAGGGTGGCACGCTAGATGGCGCTGTCATAGGTCAAACGGATATCAGCTACGTTTTTAAAAATAGGACCCCCCAATTTTTATTACATATACGTGTAGTACGTAAAGAAATATGAATGTTTTAGTTGGACCACTTTCTTCGCTTTGTGATAGATGGCGCTGTAATAGTCACAAACATATGGCTCACAATTTTACACTAACAGTTTGTAAGAGGTAGGTTTTTTAAATTAAAATACAGAACGTAGGTACGTTTGAACATTTTATTTCGGTTGTTCCAATGTGATACATGTACCTTTGTGAACTCATCATTTCTGAGAACGCATGCTGTTACAGCGTGATTACCTGTAAATACCACATTAATGCAATAAATGCTCAAAATGATGTCTGTCAACCTCGGTGCATTTGGCAATACGTGTAACGACATTCCTCTCAACAGCGAGTAGTTCGCCTTCCGTAATGTTCGCACAAGCATTGACAATGCGCTGACGCATGTTGTCAGGCGTTCTCGGTGGATCACGATAGCAAATGTCCTTCAACTTTCCCCACAGAGAGAAATCCGGGGACGTCTGATCCGGTGAACTTGCGGGCCATGGTATGCTGCTTCGACATGGTATGCTGTCATAAAATATGCTGTTCAATACCGCTTCAACCGCACGCGAGCTATGTGCCGGACATCCATCATGTTGGAAGTACATCGCCATTCTGTCATGCAGTGAAACATCTCGTAGTAACAACGGTAGAACGTTACGTAGGAAATCAGCATACATTGCACCATTTAGATTGCCATCGATAAAATGGGGGCCAATTATCCTTCCTCCCATAATGCCGCACGACACATTAACCCGCCAAGGTCGCAGATGTTCCACTTGTCGCAGCCATCATGGATTTTCCGTTGCCCAATAGTGCATATTATGCAGGTTTACGTTACCGCTGTTGGTGAATGACGCTTCTTCGCTAAATAGGACGCGTGCAAAAAATCTGTCATCGTCCCGTAATTTCTCTTGTGCCCAGTGGCAGAACTGTACACGACGTTCAAAGTCGTCGCCATGCAATTCCTGGTGCATAGAAATATGGTTCGGGTGCAATCGCATTTTGATCACAATAGCCACACATAAACACGATACAGACCTTTTCCGCCATTGGTAAACGGTCCATTTTAACACGGGTAATGTATCACGAAGCAAATGCCGTCCGCAGTGGCGGAATGTTACGTGATACGACGTACTTATACCTTTGTGATTGTTACAGCGCCATCTATCACAAAACGAAAAAGTGATCCAACTAAAACATTCGTATTTCCTTACGTACAACACGAATACGTAACAAAAAAATGGGGGTTCCTATTTAAAAAAAACGCAGTTGATATCCGTTTGACCTATGGCAGCGCCATCTAGCGGCCCAACCATAGCGCCATCTGGTTTCCCCCTTCAAGCTAGACGAGTTTCGTTCTCTGTAATTTTTTCGTTTGACGCTTATTTCATGAGATATTTGGCCCGGTCACTATCAATGGACCACCCTGTATAGAGGTTATAAATAGGCAGAGTCGTCGCGTGGGCGCCGAGCGGAAAGGACCTCGCAGCGTAGCCGCCGACCGCCAGCAGCAGTAGCTCGCCCGCTACCCCCTCCAGCCGGCCGCGCGCCGGCCGGCCGCTACCAGCGCTCCGCAGCCAGTCGCCCGGCAGCGCCCGGGGAGTGCGCATCAGCTGTTCCCGGTGCAGCCGCCCAGCGGCAACCGGCCGAGTGCCGAAGGGTTGAGCCTGCTCCCCTTCGACGCAGAGCCGCGCAACCAGTCGCGGACTGCCGCGAAAGAGCTTCGGCTCACAGCTCCCGGTAGCTTCCGGTTACCCAACGCCCCCAACGTGATTCTCACGTTCTTTTAGGGACTCTGAGGCAGTACCAGGGCTCCTTCACGGGACCAAGCCCGCGTGCTGCAGGCCATTCTTCTCCCGCACTTCCTTTAGGTGCCGCGCTTGCACAAACAGCGCATGTTAGCGTAAAGTAGGGACCACCCACTTCCATAGGGAACAAGTAACACTTCTCTCGCCTTTCGAGAAAAGTAAAATTGTCGTTTCCCTCCTTCCCACCCAATAAACAATCCTAAGTGCGAGATGGCGGACGCTACTAGCACTTCCCCTGCTATCACCCGCAGCAAGACTGCAACACAAGAGGCGCGAGGATCGACTGCACCCGCCGAAACTCGCGCCCCGCCCGCTACCGAAGGCAAGGGAGCGGCTGGGAGCGCTCGACAGCTTGGCGCGAAAGCGCAAAAGCAGCTTGAGTCGCGCCGGCTAATCACCGAACTTTTCGGGGCGGACGTCTCTCCCACAAAAACAAGTACACTGAACATCACGTTACACTCACCTGTCACTGGACAGTCATGTACCATTCTCCCACCGACGCCGCAGCCTCAAGAGATCGAGGCTGCGACGGCGGATGTGGACACAGAAAACTACTAGACAGAGCCCTGGCAGGTGGAGGGCCCAAAACGCAGACCCAAAAAAACACCAGCACAAACAAGCGAGCAACCAAACTCGCTAGGCAACCGAAAGCCGCTGTTGCCTACACCCACTAGCACACCTCAGGCTAGCAACATTAACACACAACCAAACGCAAACACAGTTGTGGCGAAAAACAACAAAGCACACAAAGCCACAACAGTGCCCACACAACACAAGACTGGTTTCCCCCCAGTTGTTATACAAAACTATGGGAACCTTAGTGCCCTTAACACTGCATTCGCGGAGAGGCACATAACCAGCACATTACATGCAAAGTACTCGGGGGATAGGGCCTCACTGTACGTTGCCACAGACAACGAATATAAAGATCTTCTGACCTTCCTCAAAGATCGGAAGATCGAACATTACACGTACAGAACGCTGGACGAGAGAACCCAGCAGTACGTGATCAAGGGAGTGGACCCCAGCACCCCCAACGAGACAGTACATGCGGCCCTTTGTTATTTGGGATTCGACTGTAAAAGTGCCTCCCGGATGACAGGGTTCCGTACACACGCACCGTTACCACACTACATGGTTGAGTTAGCCGACACGGCTGATTCCCGCGCCATCCTGCAGATAAAGAGCTTTCTGCGGATGGACGTGCGTGTAGAACTCTACGAACCACCCAACGTCCCCCAACAATGCAACAACTGCCAGCGGTTCGGCCACTCGGCCCTCCGCTGCGGCCTGGCAACTCGCTGCCGCGGATGCGCTGGCAACCACAGATCCAACACTTGCACACAAACACAGCCAAACCAGCGACGTTGTGCCAACTACGGTGGGTCCCATGCGGCAAACTTCAGACAGTGCAACTCACACAAACAGGCGCTGAAGCGAAAACAAGACAAAAGCAGGGTACTGTACGACATACCACGCCCAAGGCCAGCGCCTAACCCAGTAAGAAACGGCGTAACGTTTGCCACGGTTGCACGCCCTGGCGGAACGGCACAGGCTGCGGAACCTCAGCGCCCTACACACACATGTGAAACAACCGCTGCAACAGCCACACAACAGCCACAGACAACACCTGAAACCCAACAAGCATCGGTACCAACACCTATGCCCCCAAACAACACGACCCCACTCCCGGAAATCACGAGCTGCGAAGAAACGCACCATATACAAGAAAACACATCCACACAAGAACCCCCGAACCCCAAGCCCAGAAGAGGAATAGACGTACACGCAAACACAGGGCGGGGAACACGAAATCACCACAACAGGCCACGCAGCAACAACAGAACAGCAACACACAGGAAAACAGTCAACAAGACACCGAGACTATAACTCACACTACCATCCCCCTCACCGCAGAAGTAACTCAGGCGCCACAACCTCTACCACGAAACACAAATGCCGCCCCAAACAACACACCAATACCTGCACAAGCGGCCGCTAACCCCACAACAGCACCTCAGGCTGCCACACCCAACACCAACACATCACCTGGGGGAATACTGGAAACACTATTCCCCCGACACACGACCATTGAAATCCTTACCAAGGTGCTGATGGCCGTCACTACTCTCATCACCCAGCTCATGAGCGCCGAACCCGGGCAATACTGGGCTGTCATACACACTGCCATCACAACACTCTTTCACACTCTTACATGAATAATACGCCACACCCGGCCCATAACGCAGGCCCGCACACACTATCACGGATCCTGTTCTGGAATGCAGACTCGGTCCACAACAAAAGGGCAGAATTTGCCGCGTTCATGGAGCGCAAGGGAATCCTTGTCGCGCTACTGAGCGAGACTAAACTTAAACCGCACAAACAATTAAACTTTCCTGGCTACTGTGTATATCGTACCGATCGACCGGGCGACGCCGTGGCAGGTGGAACTGCAATCGTCATACACAAAGACATTGAGCACACAAACATAGAGCTCCCTGAACTGGAAAAAATCGAGGCTACGGCCGTCAGAGTCAAGTTCAACGGAGCCTACACCACACTGATATCGGTATACAACAGCCCTGTAGGCATTTCAACACGCGATATCAGCACATTACTCAACATTTCACCGCGAGTAATAGTCGCTGGAGATCTGAACGCAAAACACCCAGAATGGAATTCACGCATACGAAATCCCAACGGCAAAAAACTGTACGAACATTCACTTGGCAGAAACTACATTATGCTAGCGCCGACTGAACCGACGCACATTCCCTATCAGAGGGGACACAGGCCAGACGTGATAGACATGGCCCTCATCAAGGGCATTACATCGACACTCAACGTTTCCGTTGAAAACGATCTGCCCTCAAACCACCAACCTGTAATACTATACATTGAGGAAACACTGCAGCACATGGAACAACGTAAGATGTTGGACTACGGGCGTGCGGATTGGACAATGTTCAAGCAAACGCTCGATAGCCACATCCCACCTATACACGAAATTAATGAAACAGCACAAATTGACGAGGCAGTAGAAACCCTCACTAACGCCGTCCAGGACGCAATGGCAGGCACCATACCTGATCGCACCTCACAACAACGCAGTGCGGCCCTGCCCCAGGAAATCCTGGGCCTAATCTCAATGAGGAATCGCCTCAGGAGACAATGGCAGCGCACCAGGCGTCCGTACTTCAAACGGCACATTAACAGACTACAGGGCATCATACACGATAAAATACAAACACACAGAACACAACAGTGGAACCACAAACTCGAAGGGCTGGACACCACACGACCTGGCGTGTGGCAACTAGCCCGACACTTCACCAGGGAGAAAATATACACCCCAACGCTTCAAGGGCCCGACGGACCTGCATACTCAGCGGAAGAGAAAGCAGAACTAATGGCCCGAACACTCGCAGCGTCATTCACACCGAACCTGGTACCATCAAATCCATCGTTCACACTTGCTACTGACCAAGAGGTTACACGCATTCTAGCCCAACCATCGCGCGACGACATTCGACATGCTAGCACAGCCGAAGTCTCCTGGGCTATAATGCATTCCGCTGCTAGGAAAGCCCCTGGTCATGATGGCATTCAAAACCGTGTCCTCCAGGAGTTCACGGATAAAGCAACTGAGTACCTAACACACATAACGAATGCCATACTAACACACCTTTTGGAAGACGGCCAAGGTCCTGATGTTCAGGAAGCCGGGGAAAGACCACAGCCTCCCACAAAATTACCGACCCATCAGCCTTCTGAGCTCGCTCAGTAAGATTGTTGAGAAGGTGATTCTCAAACGCATCACTAGGCACTGCATAACAAATGACATCCTGAGACCGGAGCAATTCGGCTTCAGAAATCACCACTCCACAACACAACAACTCCTACGGGTCGTTGAACACATAACACATGGCTTCAACATAAACAAAGCTACAGGGGCAGTATTCCTGGACATCGAAAAGGCTTTCGACCGTCTATGGCACAACGGCCTCATCCGCAAACTCAGCGACGCGGGATTCCCCGACGGGCTGCTGCGTCTAATACACTCATACCTCACAGACAGGAGCTTCAACACTGACGTGCAGGGAAAACAGTCAACACGACACGGTATACACGCGGGAGTACCCCAGGGAAGCATCCTAGGGCCCCTACTGTTTAACCTCTACATAAACGATCTCCCAACCACACACAACACAATGATGGCAATCTACGCGGATGACACAGCCATCCTTGCGCAAGATTGGAAACCATCAAACATTACGTCACGCCTACAGACTGCACTCAGAGTGGCCGAGCCTTGGTTGGAGAAATGGCGTGTTAGAGTAAACGTCGACAAGTGCGAAGCCGTTCTGTTCACGAGAAGACCGAAGCAACTGCGCAAACACCGCTACTGCAGACCAATAACTCTACATGCACGTCCAATACGTTTCCGCGAGAAAGTCAAATACCTCGGTGTCTGGCTGGACCGAAAATTACTCTGGGGGGACCACATACAACACATGACCAACCGAGCTAGCGCGAGGCTCAAACAGCTCTATCCTATGCTCAACAGGCGTAGCACACTGAACAGAAGGGTGTCGAGGTCCATGTACATGACACTTATCCGACCCCTGATGACGTACGCAGCTCCCGTCTGGGGATAAGCTGCGCCTACACGCCTGCGCCGTCTGAAGCTCATACAAAACAAGGTACTCAAAATCATAAGCAATGCTCCACGATACACACGCATCGCGACCTACACCGGGAATACCGACTTGAGACTCTCACGGAGGTAATCCACAAACTCACCACAAGACTATACAGAAACTCCAGACATTCGCAGAACCCGTTTATTCTGAATCTGGGGAACTACGACCACAACCATAGATGGAAACATAAAAGACCAAAGGCCGGCCGCGGTGGTCTAGCGGTTCTGGCGCTGCAGTCCGGAACCGCGGGACTGCTACGGTCGCAGGTTCGAATCCTGCCTCGGGCATGGGTGTGTGTGATGTCCTTAGGTTAGTTAGGTTTAAGTAGTTCTAAGTTCTAGGGGACTTATGACCTAAGATGTTGAGTCCCATAGTGCTCAGAGCCATTTGAACCATTTGATAAAAGACCAAAAGACATACTTGCAAGGACATAACATCTATGGCCAAGCTTACGCAAACATAACGGCACAGGCGAGCCCCTGTTAATCAGACGCATTTACTGGATATCCAGCTGAAATACACTGCCGAATAACTGGCACCACACAGGGAAACCGTACCGTACACCGCATGCAAACAAGCTCCACACATCCCCCACACAGTGAGATGATCTATGGCCGATCTCCCACTACTGTATAACGATCTTGATTGTTCCAGGAAAGTAGCAGCCGCAGCAACTGGGACACATCGCCATCGCCTGTCACGGTAATGATGCATGATACCTATACTAAAAAATCCAACCTTGCATGAGCTATCGCAGCTAGTAAGCCACTACTGCTCTTACTACCCATCCCACTGTCGCAGAGGTTTTTTTCCCACAGCACGAGCCATGGCACTTTTTTCCCTCTGCTCTTCAAATCGCTACCCTCACTCGCGTTTCGTCCACTATCTATCACCTGATGGACCGTGTTAATGCGTAGCCTTACCCAGACGCACGGACAACATCACAGCCCAGCATCCTGTGATCCACCTACTAGATAACTAACATGTTTACGGAGGTGACAGTAGAACTTTTGGTTTGGTCACCACGTTGGTGCCGTCGTGGAGGGGCCCCATCTCTATTTAAAAAGGTTATAAATACTGGCCAAGATATGATGCAGAGTAGTTATTCGGTGATTATCACGGAAAAGGAGAGAGTCCTGGGTCCATGGCCCAGATCCAGATGTGACGAATTACTATGTGCCCCATAAGTAGAAAAATACATAGCTTTCAGCAGACAAATATCTACCAAGAAATGGTCAGTAGCGGTGGAACTCCATAATGATGAGGAAATGTTTAAACCTATAGTATCTGGAATGTTGTGCGGGCATAATGTAGATATGTATGCAGATTCTGGTAGTGAAATTTCTCTTATATCCAAAGAGCTGTGTACAATATGCAAAACGAAGGAAATATTACCGATATCACCTGTAACTGGAGCGTATATTGTCAGAATAGCCAGAAATAAAGGTAAGCGGTAACAAGAATCCCAGTACAAATTAGACCTCTTTCTTTCACCAAAACTTTATTAATAGTACCTAACATAAATATGCAGGTATTGCTATTTTACATTGGTTACTGAAACATAATGCGATACTTAAAATTACCTAAAAATCTGTAAGATGTAGTCTGGATGACTACGGGGTAGAAGTACCTTTTAAGCCAAGTTCGCCAGTAAATACAGAAATCTTTCATTCAAATAAAACACGCATACTAACTAGCGCTACATATTAAGGGAAAGAGTACTGAAGAAATTCAGGATAAATCCAGAAAATATATTTGGATAACACGTTCCAATCAAATTTATTGGCAGATATACGGAAACAATAGCTGTATTACGTTTTAAGTGCATGTAACGATGTCTTCTCAGACCGGGGAAATCAGCGGTTATGTTTCTAATTTTAAGTTGAAAAAGACAGAATCTTTCTTCTGTATCCAGTACCAACTAGCCTCAAGAATGCTGTCCAGGAGGAGATTAATAAAATGATAGACCGACATATAACCGATTGTAGTATTAGTGCGTATAACAATCGTCTGTTAGTACTAAAGGGAACTACAGGTGGCGTTCGTCTTGTTCTCGATGCGAGAGCCTTAAACAAACACATTGGAACAGAAAGAGACAGGCCTGTCACTATAGATGACTCGTGGCACTAAGGACATGGACAAATGGCACAATTTAGTCACATCACATTTTCGAGGGAAATAACGGATACATCAATGGAATAATGTATGACGAGCTAAATGTCCCACATAAATTATGATAAAAGAATCTGGTAAGTTAAGACAGAAAGTATTATCGCTGCACATCGAAAACACTTGCATGTGAGAAATACAAATGAAAATGGTTATTGATACTACAGGGCAAGGACAGTGAGTAGGGCAAAGAAGGCAGAAAGAGAGAAGAAAGGAGGTGTTGAAATCATCACAGAGTAAATTTAGAGGAAAAGTATTAATGAACCTCTTTGTTTCTGGTCAATAAAGTCGATAAAGATGTTGACTCGTACTGTTCAACATAAATAAGGTGTACAAAGAATGTGGACTCATGAGCGATTGGATATTATGGTAGAGCGACTAATCTATACCGTAGGTTGGGTCCATTCGCAAGAGAAATGGTTCACATCACTTTTATGAAATAGTTGACAGCGAATCACTTCCATGTACAAATAAAAGTAAGTTTTTCAGTACTTATCCAAAAATGGGGTGTTTCAGCTATGTTGCAATAAAAAAGAATTTAAGTAGGAGTTTGTGGGACAAGTGATCACACTAAAGAAGGGAATATTATACAACAACAGAAAAGGTAATGTAACTTTAAATTTCGACATGTACTCTGTTGTTGATGAAACACAAAATAGAACTGAGTAGTGTTCTTGTTCTTAAATGTTAAGAACATTTGTATGTTATATGCAAATAAAAGGAAACATGAAACCTTTCCTAAAGGAAAAAAATCTGTAAAGCTTTTTTTATCACGAGGGTAACAATCACTCAATAGGCAATGGTAGTATCAATAATTCAAGTGATCTACAAGTTATAGTATTTAAGGGACACTTACTAATGGTGTAACAAAATAATATAATAATTAAGTGTACTGGGTACTAAGTTAAAACCTGGAAAATGAGATGTAAGAAAATTCACTAACACCTGTAATAATGCAATAAAGAATAAAATTAACGTCAAAAGGAAATTTAATAAGAAGGCAGTTATGTGCCATGAAATATGTCCATATTGTATATTATAAAAGAAAAGGATAAAGCAACATCCTTAGCTTGACTGCAGGGATATGTATTGTAACAGGGCGTTGTGGGTCAACCCGTGTTCTGCTGTATGAAGAATTGTCGTGTCAGCTAAAGATGTTCGCGATATTTAAATAAAGTAGGAAGGTCAAATATCGACAGGCCTATTGTGCATACCGTATCTGTTTCTACAGAGAAGGCGTTCGAGGAAAGATGTAGTTGCAGTGCGTGGAAGCCAGGAGAATGCTGACAACTTGCTGGGCGTCTGGTACGCAGGCCGTGGACCCAGAAGACGTGCAAAAGTAAATCGAGTTATGAAATCTCTGACGAGAAAAACAAATCATGTTTTTTTTTTTTTTTTGAAGAAAGCTTTTGTATTACTGTTAGATCGACGACGCTCGTTTGAGTCCTCATAGAGAAAGAATGTAGTAGTTTCTGTCAGAGTCTACATTAAATTTGCGGCTGAGTTAGCCCCTCTTCTAATTATAATCTGTTGTAGAGGCTTCGAACAAAAAATGCCCAGTAGTTGGGAGAAAGCACAGGTCATACTTGTCTGCAAGAAGGGTAGTAGAAGTGATCCATCTTTGACATCGATTCGTTGTAGAATCTTAGAACTATTCTGATCTCAAACATAATGAGGTATGTTGAACATAACGCCAACTAGCATGTTTTCTGATAACATCGAGCATGTGAAACTCAGTTCTCGCGTGGCATGCTGAAAGCTTTGGATCAAGGTAGTCAGGGAGGTACAGTATTTCTTGATTTCTGAAAAGCATTTGACTCAGTACCACACCTACACTTATTCCCAAAAGTACTATCGTATGGGGTATCCAGTGACATTTGTGAGTGGTTTGAGGGCAGTTTGGTAGGGAGGACACAGAATGTTATCTTGGAAGGAGAGTCATCATCAGATGTAGAAGTAACTTCATGTGGGCCCAAGGGAAGTGTGTTGGGACCCTTGTTCTTCATGTTGTAGACTACTGACCTTGCGGACAATATTAATAGTAACAGACTTTTTGCAGATGATGCAGTTACGTATAACGAAGTACTGTCTGAAAGAAGCTGCATAAATATTCACTCAGATCTTGATACGATATCAAAGGCATGCAAAGATTTGCAGCTTGCTTTAAATGTTCAGAAATGTAAAATTTTGCAATTCACAAAACGAAAAAACGTAGTATACTGTAACTACAATATCGGTGAGTCATAGAATACGCCAACTCATTCAAATATCTGCCTGTAACACTTTGTATGGATATGAAATAGAATGATCACATAGGCTCTGTTGTGGGTAAAGCAGGTAGACTTTGGTTTATTGATTGAATACTTGGGAACTGAAGTCAGTCTGCAAAGGAGATTGCGTACAAATCATTCTTGTGACCCATTCTAGAATATTGTTCAGGTGTGTGGGACCTATACCGAATAGGACTCACAGGGGATATTGAACGTGTACAGTGAGGGGCAGCATAAATGTTCACAGTTTTATCTGATGCTTTGGAGAGCGTTATAGAGATGCTGAAGAAACTAAATTGGCAGACTCTTGAAGCTAGACGTAAACTACACTGAGAAAGTCTATTGACAAAGTTTCAAGAACCGACTTTAAACGATGACTCTAGAAATATTCTGCAAGCCCCTATGTGTCGCTCGCATGGGGATCGTGAGGACGAGATTAGAATATTTACAACACACACAGATGCATTCAATCATTCTTCCAACGCTACATGTATGAGTGGAATGGGAAAACACTCTAAAACTGATACAATAGGAGGGTACTCGCTGCCACGTATTTCGCGGTGGTTTGCAGAGTATGAATATAAATGTAGATAGTGATTTAGAAGAAGAAATAGACAGGAAATGTAACACAAGGGAACAAAACCCCGAAGAAAGTGTTTTGTAGGAAGAGGTTCTTGTGTAAAATTTAAACTTTCATGGCCGGAATTGCCACAGTTAATAAAATATTGCGGGCTCTTATGCCGTGGTCTAAGGGATTTCACTTCAAAACCGCGCGGCTCCCAAAGTCAGAGGTTCGAGTCCTCCCTCGGGCATGGATGTGTGTGTTGTCCTTAGCGTAAGTTATTTTAAGTAAGGTTAAGTGGTGCGTAAGCTTAGGGACCGATGACCTCAGCAGTTTGATCCCACAAGACCTCACCACAAATTTCCAATTTTTCACTTCAAAACCCGACGTTTCGTCCCCAACTGCGGAGGACATTTTCAAGATGTATCGTAGCTTTGTTGAATGTCCGATTCACACTCTGGTTTGCTACTGACTACACCAAAATTCCGCTTCCGCGCAGTGGCGTGACGTCATATGTTTCGAATACGCGAGCGCAACTGGCTGTTGCCGACTGCCGTCGTTCGCTGTGACTATCATCCCATGGTGGAAAACTGGTACACATCTTCAACACCGGAATCCAAATTTCATTCAAATTCACGCCCTCCTCCTCCCTATTAAAATACCTGGTGTTTTTCACGGCCAGTTGCGCTCGCGTATTCAAAACATGTGACGTCACGCCACTTCGCGGAAGCGGAATGTTGCTGTAGTCAGTAGCGAGCCAGGGTGTGAATCGGACGTTCAACAAAGCTACGATCCATCCTGAAAATGTCCCCCGCAGACGGAGGACGAAACGTCGGGCTTTGAAGCGAAAAATTGGAAATTTGTAGTAAGGTCTTATGGGACCAAACTGCTGAGGTCATCGGTCCTTAAGCTTACGCACTACTTAATCTATCTTAAACTATCTTACACTAAGGACGACACACACACCCATGCCCGAGGGAGGACCCGAACCTCTGACCGGGGGGGGGGGGGGGGGGGCAGCCGCGCGGTTTTGAAGTGAAATCCCTTAGACCACGGCATAATTTCCCGGAATATTTTATTAATTGAGAGTTCTTGTGTTCACCACATACATGACAAAGAGCATACACACTTCCGAGGAAAACAGCATAAAAAGGAAAAGGTAAAGCAATTAATTCAAGGTTACTGTTCTGTCTGCCTAAGTTAGTTGCTCACATTATCAACTTGTCTGTAAAGTTAAAGTTCAATTATATTTCCTAAACCAAGTCCATCTGCTTAGCTGGGCGGTAACATGCTTGTCTCCCATGCACTGGGCCCGGTTCGATTCCCGGCCGGTCGGAGATTTTCTCCGCTCCTATACTGGGTGTTGTGTTGTCATCGTCATTTCATCTCCATCATCGGCCACAAGTAGCCCAATGTGACGCTGATTGAAATGATGATCGTATGGCATAGTTGGCTGGGATGTCCCATTCGGGTTCAACCGCCAAGAGCAAGTCATTATGCCATACGATCATTTCATTATTTCCTAAACCAAAAGCTCTTCAAGATCTTGGTAAATTAGCCTCTAAGCCTTTAGGTGGGAATTTTCAATCGATCCGAAGGGCCCAATGTAAATCATAAAAAACTATTAAATTCAGCACAGGTAGCTTTCAACTTCTCATTAGATTTGGCTGGAACTAAATGATGTAAATTGAGTTACTTTCAGTTTCTTATCATGTTTTTTTTCCTGGTTTTTCTTTGCTTCTCCATAGTTTGTCTCTCTCTCCTGGACGGTAAGTATCTTGCAAGCAGGGTAATCTTAAATCATTTATAAAGTTCGCAGGTTTTGGGTCATAAGTATTTCGTCAGTTGAAAACTCAGTGGAAGAGTACTGTAAACAATTTAAAACGTCTTCAAAATTATTGACTTATTCAATGCATTAAGAATGGTTTTTGCTACAATAGGTTCCGCATAATGTCCCAGTTTTCGCAATATATCTTTGTTCCATATTGCTAGAGTGGCGGTATGCTGAAATTAATATATGATTTATTTCCCTTCCCTCTACAAAACGTTTCCACGTTCTTGATATGAATTGAGTCCCACTGTTAGAAATGATTGCTTTGGGGAAACCCACATTTGAAAGTAACACCTCATGGTTTATAAGATTTTGATTTTACTGACTGCTCTCTTAAGAGGACACAATTTTACAACTTTTGAGAATAAATCAATCATAAAAAGATATAACATAATCCTCCTCCCCACTTTATTTTTGCTAAAAGTCTAACAATTAACGCATTAGAGAGGACGACGGTTCAGACCCACGTCCGATTATCTGGATCTAGGTTTTTCATCATTTTCCTAAATTGCTCCAAGCAAATATCGGAATGGTTCCTTTGAAAAGGACACAGCCAATTTCCTTCTTCGTTCTTGACACAATTTGAGTTTGTGCTCCATCTCTAGTGACTGTGATATCAATGGGACGTTAAACACAATATTTCCTCCTTCCTTCCTTCTAACAACTAATGTGGCAAGCACATGAATAGGAGTCAGTAAATAGAGTATAATACTCCAAGTTTTTGGGTGCATATATTGATGAGAACTTGAACTGGAAGAAGCAAATCACTGAGCTTCTCAAACAATTACGCTGAGCACTTTTGCTAGTCTCAGAAATGAATATATCAACTTTCTGACATATCTTGCATGTTTCCTGTCAATAATGTCTTATGGAATAATTTTATGGGGTAACTCACCACTTATAAAGACAATATTGACTGAACAAAAGTGAGCAGCAAGAATAATGTGCAGTGTTCACTCGCCATCATCATGTTGGCACTTCTTGAAGGAGTTAGGTATTTTAACTGCACCATCGCAATACATGCATTTGCTAATGAAATTGGTCATTGAGAAGAACAGTGATGTTCATACCTACAACATTAGAGGAAAAAATGACCTATACTATTCTGTGGCGTTATGTGGGGGTTGAGGGGGGGGGGGGGGGGGGTTGAGGGCCCCGGACGGCACAAATTGCAGGTCGGCAGGTAATGGTCATGGTCATTAGATCAGTTAATGCATTATCATCGGAGTTACGTAGATATTTACGCCGAATTTGTAGGTAATTGGGCAAATGGAAGTGGTTCAGAATTGAATTGTCAGAGTAACCCGTAACAATTACACCATAAACAAGGGTTAGTTGATCCCTCAGTGTTATCTTCAGTCCAAAGAGGAAAAAAGCTTCGGTCCATTCTCAAAGGCAACACTTACTGATAGGAGTGTTAGAACTACGATTTTCTGATGGGTAGCATCTGTCTATTTAGTATAGATAGATTTGTTACTTCATATACTGGCCACCAGAGGCTTCGTTATGGGTCCTTTGTCACAGTGAAAAATTATTGTATCGTTTACTCCTCAACACTTACAGTTCCAGTTATTGATTACAGCGATGTTTCCTACAAAGCCTTTCTTAGGAATGCTCATGGCACCTGTAACAGGTAATGAATTACTATGTTCATTATATCTGTGATGTTCGACTCTTTGATCATGTTTCACATCATATGTAAAACTATCCTGGCTGTATGCAGACAAGTGCAGAAATTTCGGTACCCTCAGTGTTCTCTACAATCTTATCAGTGAATGCTGACCCTCAGATCTCTCCTCGACCTTAACGCTCTTATCTGAACAACAGGACAGAAATATTTGCTCCCATCTCAGCAAAATCCTCTATTTTCCACCCCACGATTTAGCGACTTTCTCGAAGTCCTTCTCAGTAGCAGGAACCCGACGTTGGAATAACCTCCCAAATTATGTTATAGAAAAGAATACTGTAATATCTCCAGTTTCAGAAGACAGTTAATGACACATCTACTAAAGAAACAATGAAATTACCATTGTCCCTGTATGCACTCGTTACCCTTGTACATTGTTTTTTCCGACTAGCTAATCCTCGTTTCACAATATTCTTAGCTGGGACAGTCTCCTTAAATTTCATTTCCCTAGAACTATCTATATCAGAAAATATCAGTCTTGTACACCTCTCAGTTCCTTTTACATCTGCCATTATCATTATTGTTATTATTATTGTTATTATTGTTACTATTATGACTAGTAGTAGTACAAATACTGCCAGTATTGACTTTATTTGTTCTCAGTACTAGTTACTCACATTGCCACTTCATGTACTACAATCATTCTAATACTATTTGTCATATTAAAATGGTTATTTGTTTGAAAAGTATAATTGAAACATGTACTGTCTGTGGGAAACCCTGGTCCAATATAAGGGCCTGATAGCCATAATCAGATCAGGTTAAATAAGTACATAAATAAAATAAAAACTTTCGTCTCTACAGGCACCACCTAAGAATACAGATTGTTGGTAAGTGATTTTTGTTTTCAAATTTCACATCTTTTACAACTTTATCTGTACTCATTTTAATGTTTTTATAAAGTAAACAGCATAAGCATGGTGATTTAAAACCTTGTCAACATAACATGCGAAAGTGGGCTACTTTAGCCCATGATTTGGGCTGAAGTGTCCCTAAATCCCATTTCTAACCATAAAACGTGATATTACTGTGAGCTCAAGTTGCCCATAAAATACATTTATTTGCAAAACGTGACTGCTGTTTGTCGAATGTAGTTTATTCAGGGGTTTTCGAGCAATATACAAGTATAATTCGAACGCGCTCTAATCGAATGCATGAAGCCCACCAAAAAAGTCTGTTAATGGTCAACATCGAAGGATTTTTTGCTATATAAATGAGAAGACATTTCTAGAGAAACAGAATCTTCAGAACTTGCGAAGAAAGTTCTCTTTACAGTAACTTTGAAGCACAACATATCAGGCCAGGGGGTCATGTTTTGATTGAGTGGACAACTGTCGAAAAATGTGTGTCCTCTTTTAAATTTAATTCAAAATTATTCATAAAATATTATTTTCTTTGTTAAATGCTTTCAGTACAAAAAGTCACCTGCATAATATAAAACCTGTGCTTCACTTTGCATGTCATGAAGTAAATGTAGTTATCAAATCATCTAAATCTAGTTCATCGGTAATATTGCAGTCAATATGTAAGATAACACTATGATTGAGTTGATCTCGCAATATTGATGATCGTAAATAAGAAACGAATGGAGGTAAACACGGAAAACTTCATTCATTTGAACAGGATGATAAGGGAAATGTAATAAGCAAGTAAACGAAGTGCACAAACTCTAGGAATTAGTCCACTCGTCAATGTATGTTTCTTTAAGAACCCCAAAACTTCCTTCAAGTTTTTTTCTAGCTCATTTTGCCTCTTCGAAAGTTATAAAACATTTCTCTATTGTTTATCAGTTTCTCTCCAACAAAAAAATTTTTGTAAAATTTTAGAATTTAATCTCGCCTTTAGCACAACAGCCTGTAGTCCTGTAGTCCAAGAGTAAATTTTTCCAACGACTTAAAACATTTTTGCAGAATGATTGTTGAATCTACTCTCGAGTGACGTAATCAGCTGGTTGAAAACTTCTATCTTACAAAATACATTACATTGTTAATTAACACCAAGTGTGATGTGTACAT
Organism: Schistocerca cancellata; assembly: GCF_023864275.1. Taxonomy (NCBI): domain Eukaryota; kingdom Metazoa; phylum Arthropoda; class Insecta; order Orthoptera; family Acrididae; genus Schistocerca; species Schistocerca cancellata. The sequence goes on from NC_064631.1 coordinate 174,777,511, forward strand.
TTTTCCAGCCTGTATTTTGCAAATAGAATTTAACCTCTGAAAGCTTCGCACTCCTTTTTGAACGAAATGGAGCTTATAACTGATATGACCTCAGTCAAAATGCCCTGAATATGTTTCCACTTTTATAAGTAATTTTTACCCGAGAATAAATATTACATGATCTGACTTCGATTTACCTATTATATTCAGAAGTACGAAGTATTTTCATAGAGCAACGAAAAACATAAGGGAATTCCGAACATATATTTAAGAGAATGAAGCATTGTAATCACACCTTTTCATTTCCAGGCAAATCTACAAATATATTTGTGTTCTGCCTTATAAAATATTCACGTTACACGAAGATGTAAGACCTTAATTTGTCAACCCTAGAACGTTTTCACAAATGAACCCGAAATCAGCAGGAAGTCTCGCAGTTCACAATAGCACTAACTTATCTGATACTGATTGTAAAATGCATGTGACGAACTGAAAATTAAAAAAATTCAATGATTGTTTGTCATGATTTCAAATGGATTCCAAATAAAACGTCTTTCTTAAATGTATCAGACTCGAAAATCAGAACTTAAAAAAAAATCTAGCATCTGTTCCCCACACACAACAGGATGTCTACTTGCGCTCTACATTCCACAAGGGTTCTTCATGGTTCCTCTAAGTCCCTAGTCTGGAAACGTTCATTTTAGAAGTTTCAGCCAATAAGCGCTATGACAATAGATTGAATGGCTTCCGCGCCATAGTTTGAAGATGATTCTGGGCACATGATGGAGCGCAAGAGGCGATGCAGTAAACATGTCACGGAATGATTATAAAGAAATTTTGACAGCGCTAGAGAAGCTAACAAAAATAGACGAGAGCTTGAGCACACTATGGACGCAGGAACTTTGGTAGTCGGAATACAATCATTTGTTTCTATGAATTTTCTAGATCTCTGGCAAGTGGTGCTGCATGAAGTGCATGATGCCGAAAACTATCTGTAAATGGGGGGACTTCACCTAGATCAGTGTGTTCAGAAAATAAGTGCCTTACAGATGGTGTTCTAAGAGAAGCGATTGGAATTCGTAGAGAAAGTGGTAAGCTATGCTAAAAGCTTTGTGTGAAGATCTAGGCATTTCTATTGAACCTTCAGGAGGAATTAGGAGGAGGTACATTTCTGGCGACGGAAGTAGAGGTGCCAGCTTGTCGCATGAAGACGATTTGAAACGCAAAATGTTTTCTCCATTAGGTGGAGAAACTGTTGAAACTCGAAAAAGATCCCAGCAGCTCCAGAATTTGGCCGAAATAAATGTCTTCCTTAAGGCCTGCTATAAAGCAGGGCGTTGATTATGAGGAATGCAACCTCCACCAAACTACTCAAGATACTGACAGAGAAGACTTTAAGCTTGAGTGCGTGCATTGTGAGCTTTTATAGCTACAACAGAGTTCCAGAAAGAACTTATTGATTTGGGCCCATTGGGTTCACTGAAGTTAAAGTTTGAGTCCAAATTTGAAGAAGGGTTTCGTAATATGGTTTTAATGCTGTGGATCTTCCTCATGGCTGCCATAACGAATGCTAGTTGTGTGAGAAGCTCCTCTAAATTGAGACTGATTGAAATTGTTTAAGATGTATAATATTCGCACTGAGATTAAAAAAACCGAACAAGAAGTAAAAATTTACACTGGCGAATATATTAGAGAGTGTGGGTTGCAAAAAAAGTGCAGAATAAAATTTTAATTTATGAAAGACATTTTCGAGTGGTCTAAGACGCTACAGTCATGGACTGTGCAGCTGATCCCGGTGGAGGTTCGAGTCCTCCCTCGGGCATCAGTGTGTGTGTTTGTCCTTAGGATAATTTAGGTTAAGTAGTGTGTAATCTTAGGGACTGATGATCTTAGCAGTTAAGTCCCATAAGATTTCACACACATCTGAACATTTTTAAAGACATTTTACTTGGAACCCATTTGAAATAGAGACAGAGTATCATAAATTATTTTTCCAGTTTGTCACATGCACTTTACAGTCAGTGTTAGTGCTTCCATGAACTGCAAGGCTTCCTGCTGATACTGAATATTTTTGGAAGGATTACTGTATTTCAGGTTAGCAGTAGAGCAATGTATGTCCTGGACCACTTTGATTAATCTTTGTTGATCCATTATGGACTGTGGAACAACGGCTGACATGTATTTCTAAGCATATAAGAAGTTAATGAAATAAATTTCTACAATATATACAGCTGTTGGTAAATTATTGTATCAAGAAAGGAACTTTGATTAGTGTCTTTTTTATGCAAATAAAGTACCCCTCCCCTCAGGTCAAGGTCAAGGTCACCCTATCTCCCACCTTGACCACTGCCTCTTCTTCCCCACCACCATCCCTTGTCCCCAGTGACCTCCACCACTTCCTCTCCTGCCTGTCCTCCTTTTAAACCAAATGGCTGAGCTCAATTTTATCGCACTCTCCCTGGTAAGAAGTTAGGAGCATTATCACGCTGGTGATTATCCAGCCAGTTACAGGCTAATAATTATCGATGACTGCATAATTGTGATTGCTTTCCAGTAACTATGTAATAATTACCAGTAATTCAACTTCAGTACCATTCTATAACTATTAAAAGCGAGGAGAGCACTGGAATGTTGATTGCGGTAAAATGTTCCTAAAATGCTCTTCCACAGTGGTTGAATATACATGACATGTCATAGCCACCAGTTACTCCCTATTTAAATAAATGTTGTCAAAAGTAGACCATGTGTAATTCGCCGACTGAGTAAATGCAATGGACATGGGTTAACTACCTCAAAATGATTTGTAACTTGAAACCAAGAACATGTCTTATTTTGCATCATAATAACTGAAAAACTCAAGGAAAGATTAAAAAGCATGTCCTCAAAAAATCCACATCATATTTCGCGTGGATAATAACACAGAAAACAATCCCGTTCAGTATGTTATGAGTAGAACACGCCTCACACACACACACGCACACACACACACACACACACACACACACACACACACACACACACACACACACTGCTGGGGGAAAAGGCACATCGTCACAACAGTCTGTTACAAAAATTTCATAGTAAAACACGTCTGACACGCACACTGATGAACATTAGACGATGTAGGAATGTAAGTAAACAGAAGTCACTGATTGTACTCCAGAGGTGAAGAAATACACCCCAACCCCAAAAAGGCGTCATATTTCGCATAAGTAGTAACACAAAAAACTCTATACACTGTGTTACGACTAAAACACATCCGGGGAAAAACGTATTTATCGATAAATCGGCATTCAGTGACCGTTTGCCGTGTTAAAATGCAGTCAGCCACGAGTCTGTGGCCCAGAACACCACACATGGTCCTGCTTGCTGGCCATCTGAAGACTTGGGCGACGATTCCATTTGCAGAGCTCGAGGCCTGATGAAGCTTCTGTGATCGACTGTTGTAATTATCTCCAGTATCCATCACAGGTATTGCCATGCAAACGGGCCGCCACTGGCAATTCCAAGATGCGAAGACGTATGTGATGTCATATATGGCGCTAGATGGAGAGTTTAGTCCTTCTCTAATAGAATTCTGCTCCTTCTGGAGGGTCAGCAGATGCCGCCTGTTATTTTTAGCCGCCAGTCACTGAACTGCTAAATATTATCGCAGTTGCCCCTCACTGGTAATATTGCTAAATGGAAATTGTTTTTAAAAGTTATCTGCTCTCGCACATTTCCTGATATGTTGACACTAAGGGTATTTATGAATCCATCCATTACAGTATTATGACATTTACAGATATTGCAGGATGTTGTCGTGCAAGAAATTCTAGCTCTAATTAGAACTGCCCATTATGTGGATGGGTAGAAAATGCTGCCTGTAAGTTATTTTTAGCTGCCTATTAATGAACTGCAGATCCATTATCTCAGTGGTCCCTCATTTGGCGTACTGTTAGATGAGGAAACTTTAAAAAATTATCTGCTTTGCCACATTCCTGATATTTCTGCTCTAATCGTGTCACAAGGCATCCCATTATACACTGAAGAGCCAAAGAAACTGGTACACCTGCCTAATATCGTGGGGACTGATGACCTCAGATGTTAAGTCCCATAGCCCTCGGAGCCATCCCATTATACACTGAAGAGCCAAAGAAACTGGTACACCTGCCTAATATCGTGGGGACTGATGACCTCAGATGTTAAGTCCCATAGCCCTCGGAGCCATCCCATTATACACTGAAGAGCCAAAGAAACTGGTACACCTGCCTAATATCGTGGGGACTGATGACCTCAGATGTTAAGTCCCATAGCCCTCGGAGCCATCCCATTATACACTGAAGAGCCAAAGAAACTGGTACACCTGCCTAATATCGTGGGGACTGATGACCTCAGATGTTAAGTCCCATAGCCCTCGGAGCCATCCCATTATACACTGAAGAGCCAAAGAAACTGGTACACCTGCCTAATATCGTGGGGACTGATGACGTCAGATGTTAAGTCCCATAGCCCTCGGAGCCATCCCATTATACACTGAAGAGCCAAAGAAACTGGTACACCTGCCTAATATCGTGGGGACTGATGACGTCAGATGTTAAGTCCCATAGCCCTCGGAGCCATCCCATTATACACTGAAGAGCCAAAGAAACTGGTACACCTGCCTAATATCGTGGGGACTGATGACCTCAGATGTTAAGTCCCATAGCCCTCGGAGCCATCCCATTATACACTGAAGAGCCAAAGAAACTGGTACACCTGCCTAATATCGTGGGGACTGATGACCTCAGATGTTAAGTCCCATAGCCCTCGGAGCCATCCCATTATACACTGAAGAGCCAAAGAAACTGGTACACCTGCCTAATATCGTGGGGACTGATGACGTCAGATGTTAAGTCCCATAGCCCTCGGAGCCATCCCATTATACACTGAAGAGCCAAAGAAACTGGTACACCTGCCTAATATCGTGGGGACTGATGACCTCAGATGTTAAGTCCCATAGCCCTCGGAGCCATCCCATTATACACTGAAGAGCCAAAGAAACTGGTACACCTGCCTAATATCGTGGGGACTGATGACCTCAGATGTTAAGTCCCATAGCCCTCGGAGCCATCCCATTATACACTGAAGAGCCAAAGAAACTGGTACACCTGCCTAATATCGTGGGGACTGATGACCTCAGATGTTAAGTCCCATAGCCCTCGGAGCCATCCCATTATACACTGAAGAGCCAAAGAAACTGGTACACCTGCCTAATATCGTGGGGACTGATGACCTCAGATGTTAAGTCCCATAGCCCTCGGAGCCATTTCAACCTAATATCGCGTCGGTCCCCTGCGAGCACGCAGAAGTGCCGCAACACGACGTGGCATGGACTCGACTAATGTCTAAGTAGTGCTGGAGGGAAATTACACAATGGATCCTGCTGGGATATCCATAAATCCCTAGGAGTACGAGGGGGTGAAGATCTCTTCTGAACAGCACGCTGCAAAGCATCCCAGATATACTCAATAATGTTCTTTTTTGGGGCGTATGGTAGGCAGCGGAAGTGTTTAAACTCAGAAGAGTGTTCCTGGAGCCACTCTGTAGCAATTCTGGACGTTTGGAGTGTCGCATTATCCTGGTGGAATTACCCACGTCCGTCGGAATGCACAATGGACATGAATAGATGCAGGTGATCGGACAGGATGCTTACGTACGTGTCACCTGTCAGAGTCGTGTCTAGACGTATCAGGGGTCCCATATCACTCCACCTGGACACGCCCCGCACCATTACAGAGCGTCCACCAACTTGAGCAATTCCTTGCTCCATGGATTCATAAGGTTGTCTTCATACCCGTACACATCCATCCGCTTGATACAATTTGAAAGGCTACTCGTCCGACCAGGCAAAATGTTTCCAGTCGTCAACAATTCAATGTCGGTGTTGACGGACCCAGTTAGGCGTAAAGCCTAGTGTCGTGTAGTCGTCAAGGGTGCACGAGTGGGCCTTCGGCTCCGAAAGCCCATATCAATGACGTTACGTTGAATGGTCCGCACGCTGAAACTTGTTGATGGCCCAGCTTTGAAATCTGCAGTAATTTGCGGAGGGGTTGCACTTCTATCACGTTTAACGATTCTCTTCAGTCGTCGTTGGTCCCGCTCTTGCAAGATCTTCTTCAGGTCACAGCGATGTCGGAGATTTGATGTTTTGCGAATTTCTGATATTCACGGTACACTCGTGAAATGGTCATACGGGAAAATCACCACTTCTTTGCTACCTCGGAGATGCTGTGTCCCATCACTCGTGCGCCGACTGCAACACCACGTCAAATGGTTTTGAGCACTATGGGACTTAACTTCTAAGGTCATCAGTCCCCTAGAACTTAGACCTACTTAAACCTAACTAACCTAAGGACAGCACACACATCCATACCCGAAGCAGGATTCGAACCTGCGACCGTAGCGGTCACGCGGTTCCAGACTGTAGCGCCTTTAACCGCTTGGCCACCCCGGCCAAACACCACGTCCAAACTCACTTAAATCTTGATAAGCTGCCGGCCGGTGTGGCCAAGCGGTTCTAGGCGCTTCAGTCTGGAACCGCGCTGCTGCTACGGTCGCAGGTTCGAATCCTGCCTCGGGCATGAATGTGTGTGCTGTCCTTAGGTTAGTTAGGTTTACGTAGTTCTAAGTTCTAGGGTACAGATGACCTCAGATGTTAAGTCCCATAGTGCTCAGAGCCATTTGAACCATCTTGATAAGCTGCTATTTTGTAGCAGCAGTAACCGATCTAACAACTGCGCCAGAGACTTGTCTTATATAGGCGTTGCCGACCGCAGCGCCGTATTCTGCCAATTTCAACATCTTTGAATTTGAATACACATGCCTATACCAGTTTCTTTGGCGCTTCAGTGCAGTACTCTGATATTCCCAGATGTGGTGGGGAGTGATTCTGCTAACTTTCCTGCGGTGGATTGTTGTCTCTGATCGAACTGTTTGCCTTCTGGATGAATAGTGTTTATTTAACTTGCTTGTCTCAGAATTACTAATAATCGAAGTGGTCCAGAGTTTGGAGACATGGTTGCGTGGAAGTGACTGATCACACACATCGTTCAAGCGAGCTGGGTGCTGGAGCTACGTCTGTGCACCAGTCACTAAGACAACTGATGGTGAGAACTTGCGCCGGTGAGCATTTTTGCGTAAATACGTTATATTGTTTACACTGTGAATGTTTGTAATCTTCTCTAGATTTCATCACACATTTGACTACATCTAAGAGATAGCTTAATTTTTGTCAGTATGATGCTCTTTTTACGATTAATGAAATTTCTGCATGCTTTAGTGAGCCCATACATCTGTTTTCTCATGTCTTCCAGCTCTTTACTTGCGTTCATGGCTGTCGCAAATGAATGCTTCCATGCTTACCACAGTCTCTGGGTCATTTTGTTTTTCGCAGTCTTTTCTGTGTCCTTCCACGTGAGCTAGACGCTATGGTCTCTTCCTAAGATGGATTCTGAACACCTGAGGAGAAGCTGTGAGATGCTTTTACCAGACTGGTATATGCGCATAGCCCCCATTTAGATTTAGGAATTGTATGAACATTACTAGTGGAAACACATGCTGCAATCATTGCGGACATGTTGAGTAGAAATGAGAAATAGTTTTGACCTTCACAAACTAGGTTGTAGAAACATGCAGCCTACATACAGTATTATTTTTAAATGCCTGTCACCGAACTGCTACAAGGTTACCCTCCTAAACCATAAATTAAATTCTGTATGTGTGTGATCGTGTTCAGTACCTACACGAACTTCATGTTATTGTTATACTATCAGATGATTGCCATATTTCTTCTCTATGGTGAAATACGCAGCATCATATACACTTCGCGAAACAGTTTAGTTCTTTTAAAATGTAAACTATGTGCAGTCTCACAATCCAGTAGCTGTCACTATTGAGGCAGTTACATAGTGATGTCAGCCTCATGTGAGTTGTACATTAATCCATCTTTCCTGAAGTTGGCCTCATAATTTACACAACCATATGGGCAACGGTTGGTACAGATTACACACACGCAGTGAAGTGAAAGCCTGCTTGTGATTGGTTATTAGATCAGGTCGTGATCAAAGCTTGTTTTAGAATACTGCTTGATTCTATCCCAAACGCAGTACATACAATCTTTAAAAAATATCTGCCAATCTACTGCTCTCGTCATCACATGAGGCCGTCATATTTCTACAGTTTTAGCTGGTAGTCTAAGTTCCACAGTGCAGCTGTGTCATATTTTAGGAGCTTAAATTGGTGCTCGTCTGAGCCTTTTGGTTGAGTTGAAAGCAATCGGTCGACACTACCCAAATTGCATGAGGATATCACTTCGAATTACAGAAATGAATGGGGGTCAAAGTCTACATTGCTCTGTCTTAGTCTCTCTCAAATATTAACATTCCACAGATGGAAAATTGAAGTAGATCACAACTATGGCCAGCACAAATGGCTGTATTGCTAGTACCATAGATCGCGTTTTAACCTAAGAGGATCCTTCCCACATGAATGTAATTGGTATCTGAACATACACTTACAATAAAATATTGTAGATATCTTTACAGAATTAATATTGAAAGCATTCACAATGTCACTACAATTCTCGCTTTGAAAATTTTTGCAAAATCTGCAGCCAGTGTGCTTTCCCCATTTGATATTGCCTATTTTTTCTGTGTCAGCTATCTCACTCACTGAAATACAGTTCTCAGGGATTTGCAGATGGGAGATGATTGGAAAATGTCAGCTGTGTGTATGATTCAGTATATAAATTCCCTGCTTTGTGCCTGATTAGCAAACTGAGTGCCATGTAACAGTGCGATTTCGCATTTCAGTCGTTTCACTGACAGTTTTTTCTGTCATTCACTTGTCATTTTTTCTGCCACCGCCTGTCGCAGTCTACCATCCTACCATCTTGAGACGTCATCTTGTTTGCTGTATTATTATTATTTGCGGTCTACTTAGTATGGACAGTGCATGCCCTAGCTTCAATAGTTGTGAAAGAGGCACGGATATGCTCTGCCAAGTCCAGTGTTGCAGGAGACCTGTCAGACGTGTTTTACTACGAAATTTTCATACGAGACTGTCATGATGCGTTTTTTTTTTCCCAGCAGTGTATGTCCGAGGCGGGTTCTGCCGGTAACATAATGAACAGGGGTGTTTTCTGTGTTACTGTTTAACCGGCCGCTGTGACAGAGCGGTTCCAGGCGTTTCAGTCCGGAACTGCACTGCTGATACGGCCGCAGGCTCAAATCGTGCCTCGGGCATGGATGTGTGTGATGTCCTTAGGTTAGTTACGTTTAAGTAGTTCTAAGTTCTAGGGGACTGATGACCTCAGATGTTAAGTCCCATAGTGCTGAGAGCCATCTGTTACTGTTTACACGAAATATGACGTGGTTTTGGGGGACGCGTTTTTTTAACCTGCCAGTGATTTTGCCAGTTATTGTGATGCGAAATATGACGTGTTTTTAATTTCAAACTAGACGTAACAAAGTGAACAGGAGTGTTTTTTATGTTCTTATTTACGCCGAAATGACGCGGTTTTGGGGGGACGCGTATTTTTAACCTGTCAGTGATTTTGTCTGTTATTATGATGCGAAATACGACGTGTTTATGATTTCAAACTACTCGTAACATAGTGAACAGGAGTGTTTTCTGTGTTATTATTTATGTGAAATGTGACTCAGTTTCTGAGGATCGCGTTTTCTTAACCTCTTAGTGATTTTGCCAGTTATTATGAGTCGTTTTTATTTCGAAGTAGAAATCATTTTGGGGTAGTAAAACCATGTCTGTTGCATTTACTCAGTAGGCATACTACAAATTGTCTATTTTCGACAATATTTATTTAAATACTGAATGAATGGTGACTGTGATATGTCATGTATACTCAACCATCGTTGAAGGGCATTTCAGAATCGTTATAACATGACAGTGCACACCTCATTTTTAATCGTTATAGAATGGTAGTGACAATGAATCATTGGTACTTATTACACTGTAACTGGGAATGAATGATAGTAATAAGGTAATCATTGACAATTATTAGCCTTTAATTGGGTAATGACCAGCATGATAATGCTTCTGACCTAACACCAATGAGAGCAGGACAAAACTGAGCTTAATCAGTTGCTTGAAAAGGAGGAGAGGTTATGGGACAGGTGGTGGGTGAAGTCAGTGGGGAGAAGAGGTGGTGGTGTGGAAAGAGTGGTGGAAATGGGGGTGTGAGGGGAGGTGACCTTGTCCTTGACCTTGGGTGAGGTATCTCATTGGCATTAAATAACCATTAATCAAAATGGCCCATGACATACAAGTACATTACTCCACTACTCACGTTCATTCACGAATACTGAGCCATATGCGGCTCACATTCATGCCATTTGTTCTTTGGCATTTTGTCACATTGAGTGGAGTCTTGTTTCTTCCTTACTTACTGGCGTAACGAAGTTTCTGGCTTGCCTCCTTGAGTGGCAACAACAGCACTTATCGATACTAGTACTGTTGTACTATCTTTGGTGTGACCACTAATATTTCCGGGTGGTGGTGGTGTCTGGGGTGGTCAGTCGGTCGTGACAGAGCAGCGAGGAAGTCTCCGAGGCGTGAAGCCAGGCAAGGACTGCTGGCGGCGTGCATGCGCTGTCGGATCATGAGGAGTTAGCTGTGAGAGCGGCCAAGTTGGTTGCCCACCGAACCTGGGCGCTCAAGTTGAATACTGAGAGGGAACCACTGACGAATTACTGTTGAAACAATGAATGACTAATACATGTACTCAAAATATACCAGCTAGCATTATTATTTAAATATAAGATATGTTTCTACACTTCGACATTTTCTAAGATTCATTTCTCTTGCATTTGACTTATCATTCTACTTGTAAATATCTGTTGCTTTTAAAATCCCTGTTTGCCTGATGTGCTCTTATAGCTTTATCGGCTGGTTTTTCTACACTGTGAGTATGATTGCTCACGATTTCAATGTAGCCAAGCAGTAAAAAAATACAAAGCGTTTCATTCTTTCGTTTATGGAGGTAAGGTACCTCATACAATAGAGGGAATACTGGCACCTGTGTCTTTCTACACCTCTTCCACAGCAATGTTCTAATACTGCGCCTGATTGGAAAAGAACCTTCATTACCAAGTTCAGTCAGTATCCAACTATTTCTTATATAATGTGGAAAGCTTATTTTCATTAATAACGCTGCACGTTACAAGTAATTGACATGTGAGATGTCTTGTGACCGTTACTTGTACCGTGGAGTTCCCAAGAGATTAATATTATCTATCATTAATCAGAGCGCGTTAGACTCACGCGCCTGATAAGGTTTCCCTTAGTCACTGTGATATGAAGAGCCTGCCCTCTTATATACAGACGTAAACATCAGTCATAAACAGTTAGTGAGCGCCAGAGAACCGGTAAGTCTGCTGCTGCCTGCAAACGCTTCTGTTTTCTGCCCCCCTTTCTCTCTCTCTCTCTCTCTCTCTCTCTCTCTGTTGTTAAGGTACTCTTTTTGTCAACGTGAAGGCGAACTTTGAGCGAAGATTAACAGCCCTTTTACGATGGATTTACCTTTGAAATGTATGCAGGATGAATGCAGTTTCCGCGAAGGTCGTCTTTGCTAGTTACTGCACACGCGTTATCTCCTGGATAAGAAGGCAGTGGACTGATAACTTAACAGTAAGCTACATAAAGCATGTAACATAGAGCACAGACATCCAAAAGGGCAGTGTATTCCTCCCTCCTCTTTGCCCTTTCCATTCGACCGTAAAAATGTGAGTCTAGGTTTTTTATTCCTTACAGAATTCTAATGAATGTTTACAACTGAAACTTGCTGGCAGATTAAAACTGTGTGTCGGACCGAGACTCGAACTCAAGACCTTTGCCTTTAGCGGGCAAGTGCTCTACCAACTTTTTTTTTTTATCTCATTTTGTTCGCTCTTGTTCATTGTATCTGCTCGGGGCGGACGTCGTAAGACATCCGCTTAAGTTCGTTGTTGATCGATTAACTCAGTTTTTTTTATTACAGAGGGCTGCTAACCCTCTGACCGAACACGCTGAGCTACCGTGCCGGCGTCCAACTGAGCTAACCAAGCACGACTCACGCACCTTCCTCACAGTTCTACATCTGCCAGTACCTCGTCTCCTACCTTCCAAACTTTACAGAAGCTCTTCTGCGAACCTTGCAGAACTAGTACTCCTGAAAGAAAGGATATAGCGGAGACATGGCTTAGCCACAGCCTCGGGGATGTTTCCAGAATGAGTGAAAATCTCATTCTGGCATGTTTGCAAATGTTTGTCTCTGATGCTAGTGAACCCAAGTTTAAGCCAGTCATTCTTGCATTCGTCCAGAACCGAGCGTGACTGGAAAATATGCGGCTGGTGAATAAGTTCATTGCGTTTTTGCATAAGTGTAAGAAACACAACAGATACGCACAAGAAAGACTTTAGTCATCAATAATATTATTCTCCTTATTATTTCCTTCACGATTTACAACAGTCTGCTAACACTGGGGTAACTTTTCCACACCGCGACTGTAGAAATCACGTGGTTTTGACGTGAAGAACTCGTCCAGCCGTGTTCGGACCGCATTTTCATCAGGAAAAGAAGTTCCTTGAAGTTTGTTCGATAGATAGTGAAAAAGGTGGAAGTCTGAGGTTGTGCGATCACGTGAATAAGGCGGGCGTGGAATAGCTTCCCAACCCAACTCCTGTATAGCGTTTATTGTCAGTCTAGCAGAATGCTAGACCTGGCGAAGGACCTAGCAGCCCTGGGAATTGAAGGCACCTGGAGGAACCCGGCACAAAACACATAGGAATGGAGGCAGTTTGTGGAAGCAGAGCGTTGTCTGCAGGGCCTATGATCGCTGAATATCTATCTAGCAGAATGCGGGCGGTTGTTATCGTGAAGTACCACTACTTCACGCAGTCTTCTGGTCGTTGTTCTTCGACTGCGTCTCTTGTTATGGCCGCGCGGGGTAGCCGCACGGTCTCAGGCGCCTTGCCACGGTTCGCGCGGCTCCCGCCGTCGGACGTTCGAGTCCTCCCTCTGGCATGGGATGTGTGCTGTCCTTAGCGAAAGTTGGTTTAAGTTAGATTAAGTAGTATGTAAGCCTATGGACCGATGACCTCAGCAGTTTGGTCCCATAGGAACTTACCAAAACTTCCCAACTTTCAGCAGTGATAGCTACACCTCACGAAAGCGATTCATAGCGCATCACAACGTCGCTGTTCCTCAGATGCATAACATTATCTTTTGTGAGAGCGCGCAGTCTTTGTACGGCGAGTTACTGCTATGTCTGGGCTCAATCATTCCTTTATTCACGAACCAATTAATGATGAGCAAGCAGAAATGTACACGTGGCCACCTGCTGATTTTTGTAATTTTGGCTTAGAGGGTGCGGTACCCATACCTCCTACTTCTGAACCTTCCTCATTGCACACAAACGTCGCACGATGGTGGAATTATCACAGTTCATCACATCTGCCAGTTTTCGAGCACACTGACATGGATCATTCTGGATTAATGTATTTGAACGATCTTCATCAAACCCCGAAGGACTTCCTGAACGTGGAGAGTCACTAACGTCAAAACGATCCTCTTTAAAACGAGAAAAACCATTTTCTTGCCGTGCTGTCCAAAGGCATTACCCCCATACACAACGCAAATGTTTCTGGCTGCATTCACTCGTCCATTGACCTCAAACAGAAGACTACGTCGGAAATGTGCAGATTTCTCCACTTGACACTCCATTTTCTAACGTCCACAGCTCACTCACTCACTCCTAATGACAAAATGACTATATTTAAACTCAAATACAACAGTGAACTACAAATAAAAAATGATTATCGATAAATAAGCCCTTAGCAACCGGAATACCAACATGCAAAATTAAAACATAACGGAACTTATGCACCAAGCGAATACGGTGGCTTTAGAAGTCAGTGCATAACTTCAGGTTTGTTTGGTTGCTAGCCCTTTCAAGGGAAATCATGTTATTTCTAGTGGCGAAGCGGCGGTTCCAGCGTTGTCCTACAGTAGTTTCAGGTGAGAAAAGTGACATCCGCAGTGTGTTTCTATCTTCCATAGTTTGTCTGTAATAAACAACTGAAATCTGTTCTTTCTTTTTTAATCATCCCGTATCTTTTCCGATCATTTTTTAGACTTATTTCTTAACTTACTGGTCATTTTGTTAGACACATCCAGGATTTAATTATACGAGGATAAAATTTCAGATTGCTAAGTTAAAAAAGAGTTCGTAATCATTTTAATAATATAAAAGGATGTACTACACAAATCATGCATACATTTTAAGCACCAAGTAGTGCACCTACAATAAGTATTGAGTGGATAACTCTAAACCCTTTTGGGGTACGTAAAGTCTTGTTTGTTTCCTATGAAGTTTAGTTCTCGTTAAATTTCATGTCTTCATAATTATTGAGCAAACAGAAGGAATTCTAGACGCTCTCTTTCCTTTTGAATATCTTTCACCGAACATCCATGACACGAAATAGGCTTCTTGTGCATATTGCTGCGAATGTCAATTTATGTACTACATGACGCGAAGTACGTAAGTGGAGCGAAAACGGAGCTTTTCGGACGAGCTGTTCTTAGTGGGAACTGTGTGGCCGATTTAGTCCTTTGTGCTCTACATTCGCCGGCCGTTGTGACCGAGCGGTTCTAGGCGCTTCAGTCTGGAACCGCGCGACCGCTACGGTCGCAGGTTCGAATCCTGCCTCGGGCATGGATGTGTGTGATGTCCTTAGGTTAGTTATGTTTAAGTAGTTATAAGTTCTAGGGGACTGATGACCTCAGATGTTAAGTCCCATAGTGCTCAGAGCCATTTGAACCATTTTCTTGCTCTACATTCAGAACTTTGTGCTGGGAACTCGAAAGTAGCGTGGTTCATATACTGCATGTTACGCTGTCTTTTTGCACCAAAACGTCTTTTCTTCAGTGCCTACAGCAATGGAAAGACAGTTATTCCTTATATGTCTGTACATCATCTCCTCGAAGGAAAGTATTCCACTGCTTATTTTTTCTCCGCAACGACACAGTCTGGCAACGGACAGTTTTCAGGTCCACTGAACGTACTCGTAAATCCAAAGTTTGACTAGTTCTCTTGATACTTACTTAATGTTCCAGTAGGTTGCATTGCTTTCACGAGATTTACGTTTGGAATCTGTTCGTTCTCACTTTTGTTTCTGTTATTTGTTTCTGTCACTGAGTCATCTTCAACATTTCTCATTTTAATCAAAACTTATCCATACCGAAACATATTAATCGGGCAATGCATACGCACGAGTTACTAAAAATCAACATCAAATGGTTCAAATGGTTCTGAGCACTATGGGACTAAACTTCTGAGGTCATCAGTCCCCTAGAACTTAGAACTACTTAAACTTAATTAACCTAAGGATATCACAGACATCAATGGCCGAGGCAGGATTCGAACCTGCGACCGTAGCGATCGCGCGGTTCCAGACTGTAGCGCCAAGAACCGCTCGGCCGCTCGTGCCAGCAAACTCAGCATCAACTGACGACTGACTGGTGAAGAGAAGCGGTGCGCGTGCTCTACGGAGGCTCTCGTATGCCAGAACGGAAACAACACAGGGTCCAGCAATATCCCCAGCAAGCAGTCTGAGCTCTAAACAAGCACGCAGTGAAAAGTCAGGACTGGGACAGTCGAAAAGCGCTATGTTTCATCCGTGCGCAGGTTTATGTTCGTTTCCTTACCAAAGTAATTTTTGGCTCTGTGAAGATTTATCAAGTCACCCTGTGTAGTATTTCTTACAAGCAAATATCAGGCAACGATGCATCAACAGTAAAAGTAATCGGGAGATCCTCACATTAACACTAAATATCTTACAAGTCTACACTTTTCACTGTGGCCGTGTCAAGGGAAGCAGGTACTTGACTTGTATTATCTTCTCGTTTGTGACGAGTTCTGAGACCAGCAATGATTATTTCTATTCTTACTTCTCACAAATATTTGAAATATTTGACCATTATCCGAGTATATCGCACTTTCCTTGGGCGTGGTTAGGGAGAAACCAAAGAGTACAGCTTAAATTGCTGTGAGTGGATGAGCACTAATGACATTCTACATCTACATCTACATCAGACTCGGCAAGCCACCTAATGGTGTGTGGCGGATGGTACTTTCGGCACCACTATCTGATCCCTCCAACCCTGTTCCGCTCGCGAACAGTGCGTGCGAAGAATGATTGTCGGTAAGCCTCTGTATTAGCTCTAATTTCTCCAATTTTCTCCTCGTGGTCAATACGCGAGATGTATGTGTGTGTGTGTGTGGGGGGGGGGGGGGGGGGAGGGAAATAATATGTTGTCCGACTCCTCCTGAAATGTGCTGTTCCGAAATTTTAATATTAAATCTCTCCATGATGCACAACGCCTCTCTTGTAACGTCTGCCAGTGGAGTTTGTTTAGCATCTCCGTAACGCTCTCTCGCCAGCTAAACGATCCCGTGGCGAAACGCGCTGCTCTTCGTTGGATATCCTCTATCTCCTCTATGAGTCCTACCTGATAGGGATCCCAGATGATGAACAATACTCAAGAATGCGGCAAACAAGCGCCTTAAAAGCCTCTTCTTTCGTGGATGAGTTACGTTTTTTTAAGATTTTTCCGATGAATCTGAGTCTGGTATCAGCTTTTCCCACTATCTATGTGGTTATTCCATTTAAGGTCTCTCTGGATAATTACGCCTAGATATTTTACGACAGACGTTGTCTCCAACTGTTTGTCATCAGTAGTGTAGCTGTACGGTAGAGGATTTCTTTTCCTATGTATGCGCATTGTGTTACTTTTATTTACGTTCAGGGTCAGCTGCCAGAGTCGTCTGCACCATTCTGCAGGTCATTCAGGTCGTTCTGGAAATTCTTACTGTCTTCTGGCGTTGCTACTTTGCTATAAGCAACTGCATCATCTGCGAATAGCCTTAAAGAGCATCCAACGCTTTCTACTAGACCAGGGGCGGGCAGAAATCCTGCACGTGTGCGGTGCACTTGCACGCGTGCAGTAAACAGGTATTCTGCGTGCACACAGAGGCAAGCTGGCCACCCGCTTCTCTCCCCTCCCCACCATACCGTCTCTCCGCTTCTTCCTCCGTAATGCGTTTTGTTTCCTGGCCTGCTTTATTGAATGAAGGAATAATGTTAGTACGAGTGCGTGAAAGAAATCATGGTTTGAAAGAGTACCTATTACCTACGATACGTTTTATTTAATTATCACAGGTGGAGTTTACAATAC
Source organism: Schistocerca cancellata (assembly GCF_023864275.1). Taxonomy (NCBI): domain Eukaryota; kingdom Metazoa; phylum Arthropoda; class Insecta; order Orthoptera; family Acrididae; genus Schistocerca; species Schistocerca cancellata. Next base: position 174,794,744 of record NC_064631.1, read on the forward strand.
GTTTAATCTATGGAACAAAATTTCTACATGAAGACAAACGCAAACAGTTACGTAAATTTTCATTACTGATGTTTACTCTTAACCGAGACTTATTACTTTTTATAACAGAAAAAAATCTCTCGCAAACGTATGTCGAGCCAAACATATTATCTTCGCGGCTTCACGGTGGAGACGAGGAAACTCTTGCTGTGGAAAGTTGTGATAAAAATCTATTACACGTCTTGCCAAAAGGAACTTGTCTCTCATACGAGAATTACGCTGTAGAATCTACATTGTAGATCTGTTAATTCCATTTGCAAACTGGGATGAATGTCATCTACAGAAACAGCAAATTGTCTCGAGAACTATTCAAAACCTTGGGATAAGTATGATATATCCCCAAATCGCTTGAGAATTTCCTCTTTTATTGCACTAAGTACGGGAACATACTGAAATTTATTATAATGGCGTTCAATATTAAACTTCCGCTGACCAGCGAGAATACTGTCATTTCGAAATTTCACGTTTTTGCACAAAGAAAAAATGATTCTTCCATTCCTTTTTAAAAGACAGCAATTCCTTTTTAAAAGATAGCAAATCTCCACTACTTCGTTTCCTTGATTCACTCTGCATTTTCCGGTTCTTGAAATACAACGTTCACTACGTAGTGGTCGCTTCGCTTCAACGTCCACAGCTTAGCCTGGTACATTGCCGCACCCTGCCAGCTGTCACCACAGTCCCATTCGACGGTTGCACGCGAGCAGCACACGTGCAGCGCTGTGTGCTCATGAGCCGCGTGCAACGTTTGCCCGCCCCTGATCTAGACCATTTATATATATTGCGAACAGCAACGGTCCTAACACACTTCCTTGTGGTGCTCCGGATATTACGTTTACGTCTGTCGATTTTGTTCCGTTAAGAGCGACGTGTTGAGTTCTATCTGCAAGAAAGTCTTGAATCCAATCGTAAGTCAGCTCCGATACTCCGTAAGCTCGTAGTCTTTTCATTAAATGGAAGTGCAGGACGGTGTCATATGCCTTACTGAAATCAAGGAGCACGGCATCAACCTGAGCGCCGTTGTCCACTGCGCTGTGGAATTTTGGAAATTTGTGGTGGGTTCCTGTGGGACCAAACTGCTGAGGTCATCGGTCCCTAAGCCCACACACTACTTAATCTAACTTAAACTAACTTACGCTAAGTACAACACACACACACCCATGCCCGAGGGAAGACTGGAACCTCCGACGGGTGCGAACCGTGGCAAGGTGCCCAAGACCGCGCGGCTACCCTGTGCGGCGTGCTATGGATCTCATGGAGGAGCAGAGCGGCTGAGTTGCGCTTGATCTCTGTTTGTGAAACCCATGTTGATTTTTATAGAGGATATGTTCATTTTCTAAAAATGTCTTAATGCTTGAGCATGAAACATGTTCCATAATTCTAGAACAGATTTAGAGAGGAAAGTGACTAAAAGCAGACTTCCATTACGTCTTTGGTTTTTAAAGAAACAGTAAACTATAATAAATTACATTTTAAAAGCTTGTAATGTTATGCACCATTTCAGTAACAGAAAACGTAACAAAAAATTATTATGAAAAAATTATTTTCAAAAGGAACTTCACATTTAGCAAGTTTCAAAAACAGCTGACAAATTTGGCTGTCTTGTAAAAATAATTAAAATAACACTAAACAAAATTAGAAAAAGGTATCACATCAGAAAAAGCATAACCTAGTTTCAAAGTAGGTGTGACATAACATCTTCCATTAAGTTATAAAATTTCTCTGCATTTCCTTTGCTGAACCCAAGAGCCTTTTATACGATGTTCCTAGAGACTTTCTCTTTGACAGAAATGGTTTTGTGGTGTTTAAGAGAAAGACTAACTCACATTTTCCCAGCAATTTCGACTTTGAAAAGGCGTTCAATGTTATTTCTCTCTGCCAGTTGTATAGCCTTCTTCACAAGTCATTGCGATTACGCGTTAAGATAGGAGCTTCCATAGCAAGACAACACTAAACCAGCTCCTCTTCAAGATCTTCACCCGGAATTATAGGTCTGCCTCTTTTTATTTTTGCTGCTTTCTCAGGTGTACTGTAATTCATGTTGCATGTTGGAGATTCTCATAACAGCAGTTATTCGAACATTAAGCTGTTTACTGGCCTTCTTCCAACTTATCTGTTTTTGAACTGCAAGAACAGCTTTAGTCATTTTAGACGGACTCCAGAGTCTTTGATCAACTCTCTCTATTATCCTCTTTGATTTCACAAGAGAATTCCAAGAGAATAATAGTATGTACTAATACAGGGAGACTTAAAACAGGAAAAAGTAATGGGTCCAGTGTAAGTAACTTCTGGTGGCCTTGTTTACGTGACTGAAGTCTACGTTTTGTAATAGAATAAATTTTGAATCGAACTTCTAAATCAAACGGTATAATCGTAACCATTAAACTTAAGCCTTACTGTTCAATAACAAACGCATGTTTAGAGGTTTACCTGCTAATATCTAGAATAAATTACGAAAAACGTAGGACAATATAAAACCTTTTCCATAGGCAAAATATATAATGGCGACCTGATGAATAACGAATGAAGTTGACGACTTGTGCACCTCGTTAAGAGTTGCAGAAGCCTGGACTGTTCTTTACATTTGGTTCCACTACATTTGAGGAGAATTTCGAACCAAGAGACCAGGGGGCCTGCTTTAGGGTGGAGAGTCCAGGTTAGGGCACTTTTCTCTATTCCCCGTTTGCCACAAATATTTGCTATTTTTTTCGGAATATGTTGCAATTTCCGAGGGTGCTGTTAGACGGGAACCTAAGACTACAGCTTAAATGACATTTGTATTCTTCGTTGTCGCAAATATGAAGTTGTTTTTTCTGCGAATATGTTGCAATTCCGCGCTAAACTCCTCAAGCTATTTGTCTTTTGTTCGTCCGCATGTCACTGTAACTAATCACACTGAATCCGCTGCGAGCTTCAAACAGGCAAAACAAAGCGAGCTTTAGCTCGTGTAACGTAGTTAAAATATAAACCTGCGCGAAGGTGAAACATAGTGCTTTCCGATTGGCCTTCCAGTTCTGACTTGTTATTGGTCGCTTGGTCAGAGTTCGAACGTGTGGTGGGGACATCGCTAGAACCCTTATTGTTTCCGTTCTTGCATTCTAAACTGCACGTCATTTATGACGGCGGCCGATGTTAGGTTCGTTCTGCGCATCTGACGTCACAAAACACAGTCAGCCAATGAACAGAGAACGACGTTGCCAGAGCTCGACTGCAGTGCACAGCACGGACGAGTGTCTTCAGTTTTAGAAACGTTCATAGTAATTGAACAAAAGCAATGTCTTGATAGCAGACTTTCTTTTATAGAAAGTTTGGAAAAAGCATTCTTTATAACAATTGCTTCATATTCTATTAATTAATTAAACCAAACACAGCAATAAGCCTCCTAATTCAGGCGATAGCAAGGAAAGGTGTTTGGATCATTCTCACAAAACGCTTTTTCGCAGTAAAGAACAGCGGTAATTGTTTATTTCCTATTATACTTCGACGAAACGTGAATAATTCATAGTCATACCAACAGTGTTTGTCCGAATTTTGCGATATGTTTTAAAGTCCTCCGGGAGATGTATTAAAAGATGAACTGCGTTAGTGTTATGGTTAGTGTGTATGGCTGCTAAGTGAAAGGTTCTGAGTTCAAGCCTTGATCAGTGCTTAATATTTTCTTTATTTAAAACAATATCGAAGTGTCTTACTTCATGAATTTTATTCGTTTGAATGTAATTTTGTGAAATTTCTGGTGACAACTGAAATCGACTATACGCTATGGACTTTCACCTCTGCAAACCTTCAAAATTTCGTGCAATGGTTTACTACACCTAATGCTGCACAATAACTGCGTTGAACTTCGAAACAAAATTAAGTCATTTATGGGGGGAAGGTATCAGTCAGGAAGATTGGTAAAAATCAAATTTTTGGGCCAAATAGTTTTTGTGAAATCGAATGATAAAGTGTGTCAAACCAGTCAAAACACCATGTGTCTGCACAGGCGACCAGTGCATTGATGACAAAATTGCGCACATCACGGAATGCGGGGAGCACGTCTCTGTAGCAGCGAAAGGGTCAATGCGGCCGTGGTGGCTTTACTTCATAAACTGCGCGCTCCCCCCTAAACGCAGGTTTGTGAACTATATACTATGGCGCTGTTTCTCTTGGCGCGTACAACTGGCAACGCAGCAATCTCCCGCATCTCGGCGGGCATGCGCGAACCGCCAAGATAAAAGAATTGAACTAAAGTATCGTTGCTCGTTCGTCAGTCCCTACTCACTGTTGCCAGCTCTGTTGTCAGTGTGCCGCTGGAACTTAAAAACTTAACTCCGCCCAAACAGGCCATGACGGCCCAACGGTGCCGACCGGCCGTCGTCTCATCCTCAACCTACAAGTGTCACTGAATGCTGATATGGAGGGGGATGTGGGCAGCACGCCGCTCTCCCGGCCGTATGTCAGTTTACGAGACCGGAGCCACTACTTCTACTACACTGTAAAAATGTGCCTCGAACAAAAGAAGATTGAGAATGACTGTCATAGGCTATTAAGTTTATTTCTCTTGCTGTGCCCCCTCTATAGCCAAAGCCATAAATAATTCTTCACGTTAATATGATTCACCAGGACAGAGGATCTTACTGTCTGTTATAACGGGCAAATCGCTGAACTGGAATGCGGGTTTTAGTTTTAAAAACTGACATAGGTTTCGTCTTTAGTGCAGTGTGAGCCGCCTCTCTGAATGACGTGGGTTGTTTTGCTCCAAAATTTTCGTTGTTCAAATAGCACTGAGCACTATAGGACTTAACATCTGAGGTCATCAGTCCCCTAGAACTTAGAACTACTTAAACCTAACTAACCTATGGACATCACACACATCCATGCCCGAGGCAGGGTTCGAACCTGCGGCCGTAGCGGTTGCGCGGTTCCAGACTGAAGCGCCTAGAACCGCTCGGGCAGTGCGGCCGGCTTTTCGTTGTTCTTAGGGGCATATACATATGCTTAGAGGCGGTATAACTATACAATACATGTAGCACATGATACGGGCTGAATGCTGTTCACTATACCATGCACATTTTTATGGTGGAAACTTCCCCGTTAACACTTTTCATAAAAGTTTCTGGAATTATGTGCCTAACAGTGTTGTATAAGCAGTTTAAATAATGGGTTATTGACATAAAGCATTATGTATTTTGTGACCGTGTTTTACTTCTCTTCCTCTGCTTTTGAGTTCGGCCTCAATGTTTGTCTACCATGTTTCAACGTAATCCTGAAAAGTTTTCATGCATTCTTTAGAGTATTTGTCATTCAAATATGCCAGTGTGCTCATTCTCCCTCTTCGAATTGCGCACCGTTAGGTTTCCAGCTTTTGTCGATAAGCACAACTTGGGCAGCACTCGCAGCCCTAAGAGGAGTGGTCGTAAGAAGATCCCAACTGACCGGGACAGCCGGCGAGTTTCACATCTAACCCCACAAAAGGCTATTATTCACATGGTTTTCTTTGACAACATTGCCAAAACTTTTAATTTTAGCAACGATTACACTGCATCTCAACAGTATGAATGACTCAGGGATGCTTTCAGATACTGAATCTTCAATGAAACTGTCTGGGAATGACAGTATTCCACGTAAGTGTTGCTAAAATGTTTGATCGTCTGCAGAGGATATCTTCCACGGAATGGGTGTCAGGGTGCACTGGGGAGAGTGAGAGAAAGTGATGGGGTGAAAGAGATAGTGACAAAGAGGTAGGGAGTGGGGAAGGCGTAGAGGTCAGAGAGCGCACATGCACTGTAGCAGATAGTAATGAGAATCATCCAGCAGTTCGTGGCACTCACGCCAGCATGTTTGTTCGTGTTTCAGGTCCACCAGCATGGGCTTGTATGCAGAATCGTGGCTCACCGAGCTGCTGGTCGTCGTGTCGCTGGCAGTGGTGGCAGCGTACGTGTGGTTCTCCCACTCGTACAAGTACTGGCAGAAGAAGGGAGTGCCTTACCTGGAACCTCAGTTCCCCTTTGGCAATGTATACGAAAGTTTTGTGGGCAAGCGGTCCATGCCAATGGATGTCACTGACTCATACCGGAAGCTGAAAGGTAAGTCAAAATACACTCCTGGAAATTGAAATAAGAACACCGTGAATTCATTGTCCCAGGAAGGGGAAACTTTATTGACACATTCCTGGGGTCAGATACATCACATGATCACACTGACAGAACCACAGGCACATAGACACAGGCAACAGAGCATGCACAATGTCGGCACTAGTACAGTGTATATCCACCTTTCGCAGCAATGCAGGCTGCTATTCTCCCATGGGGACGATCGTAGAGATGCTGGATGTAGTCCTGTGGAACGGCTTGCCATGCCATTTCCACCTGGCGCCTCAGTTGGACCAGCTTTCGTGCTGGACGTGCAGACCGCGTGAGACGACGCTTCATCCAGTCCCAAACATGCTCAATGGGGGACAGATCCGAAGATCTTGCTGGCCAGGGTAGTTGACTTACACCTTCTAGAGCACGTTGGGTGGCACGCGATACATGCGGACGTGCATTGTCCTGTTGGAACAGCAAGTTCCCTTGCCGGTCTAGGAATGGTAGAACGATGGGTTCGATGACGGTTTGGATGTACCGTGCACTATTCAGTGTCCCCTCGACGATCACCAGTGGTGTACGGCCAGTGTAGGAGATCGCTCCCCACACCATGATGCCAGGTGTTGGCCCTGTGTGCCTCGGTCGTATGCAGTCCTGATTGTGGCGCTCACCTGCACGGCGCCAAACACGCATACGACCATCATTGGCACCAAGGCAGAAGCGACTCTCATCGCTGAAGACGACACGTCTCCATTCGTCCCTCCATTCACGCCTGTCGCGACACCACTGGAGGCGGGCTGCACGATGTTGGGGCGTGAGCGGAAGACGGCCTAACGGTGTGCGGGACCGTAGCCCAGCTTCATGGAGACGGTTGCGAATGGTCCTCGCCGATACCCCAGGAGCAACAGTGTCCCTAATTTGCTGGGAAGTGGCGGTGCCGTCCCCTACGGCACTGCGTAAGATCCTACGGTCTTGGCGTGCATCCGTGCGTCGCTGCGGTCCGGTCCCAGGTCGACGGGCACGTGCACCTTCCGCCGACCACTGGCGACAACATCGATGTACTGTGGATACCTCACGCCCCACGTGTTGAGCAATTCGGCGGTACGTCCACCCGGCCTCCCGCATGCCCACTATACGCCCTCGCTCAAAGTCCGTCAACTGCACATACGGTTCACGTCCACGCTGTCGCGGCATGCTACCAGTGTTAAAGACTGCGATGGAGCTCCGTATGCCACGGCAAACTGGCTGACACTGACGGCGGCGGTGCACAAATGCTGCGCAGCTAGCGCCATTCGACGGCCAACACCGCGGTTCCTGGTGTGTCCGCTGTGCCGTGCGTGTGATCATTGCTTGTACAGCCCTCTCGCAGTGTCCGGAGCAAGTATGTTGGGTCTGACACACCTGTGTCAATGTGTTCTTTTTTCCATTTCCAGGAGTGTATAAACATCTCATAATCACTTTTATTAAAACATTACTGAGCCGTGAGCGTTTCGTGTTCATGCCGTTTATTTCTTGTCACCTTGTCTTAACGGTACTGTGGCCTCCTCCACATTCGATTTACTGGCGTCACTACAGTGCGCTGTCGTACTATCTCTGGAGCGACCGCTGGTATTTCCAGGTCGTGGTGTGTCATGAGTTTGGTCAGGGACGGAGCGGCAGTCGGGGGACGGGGCACCAGTGAGGTGCTGACAGACAGTACTTGCCGACCGCTGACCACACGCATGATTGGAGCGGGAACGACCGCTGGTTGGTCGCTCGGTTGGTCGTTTCATTGACCACCCTGTATTTGGCCTTTTGATCGTTTCTGGGCCTCGTCAGTTGGTCATCTTCCCGGACGTGGGCCGGTACCTTCCTTCTGCAGAGATGTCGTCGCCAATGGGCAAGAGTTACCACTGCATGGTTGTGTCCGAGCCAGTGTGCCCCAATGGACATCAAGGGAGTCGGGATGGAGCTACAGTGAGCTCTGGACAGCCATGATTCGCCTGACCCTTGCCGACACACATAACTTGAGCTGGGGACGATCTTGGTTGGTCGTTCCTCCGGCCGTTCGTCTCACCGGACGACGTGTATTTGGTCGCCGACCGCTTACGGAAACTCTGCATGTGTCGACTTGTGATTTCTCCTTGTTGTCCCACAGTGATTGGTTTTAGGATTGTCGGAGTCTTGGTGCAAGTGTTTACGTGGAACTGTGTGTAGCTTCTGTGATTTCCGCTGAGCAGATGAATGCTGTCTGCGTAATGGAGTAGGTGGTAGGACAGTTGCGACAGAGGGAATTGATTAGGTTGTTGGTTGATTCGCCAGCCGTCCCTAGGCCGTGCTGCCACCCAATTATTTAGTGCTAAGCTTGGCTGCCTGCCTCACCTAAACTTGTTAGAGTTTCCACCCCAGGCCGACCCTTATAACACTTATGAGCACCACTGTTCTGTTGTTTGTGATTGTGATTTCTTTTGTCGCAAGTACTGTGTCAGGCCTTCAGCAGTGTATTAATTTTGTCTGTTCTATATTCAGTATAAGGCCTCCAGCCGAATCTTATGCGAAGTATTTTAAGATTAGGCTTTCAGCCGTGTTTATTTAAAATTCTTGTTTGCTCTGTATTTAGGCTTTCAGCAGCGTTTGTTTTAGAATCTGTGGCTTTCAGCCGTAATGTGTAAATTCCTGTCTGTAATGTTTGTCTTTAATTATCTTGAATTATTAAAATGGCCTTCAGCCGTACTGTGTAAATGCTTATTTTAAGGTTTGTGTTTAATTATTTCGAATAATTGTGTGGGCCTTCAGATGTCAAGATATTTCAAGTTTTCTTAAGATGGTTTTCTGTTGTGCTGTGTAAATGCTTGTCTATTATGCCTTCTATTATGTAGATAAATTACTGGGCTTTCAGCCGAGGAATTAATTTAAATTTTCCTTAATATGGCTTTTAGCCGAAATTGGTAAATGCTTGCCTTTAAAGAATTTCCTTGCTGATCTGAAATATTATTTGGGCCTGTAGCCGAGAAGATATTTTAATTTTAGTTAAGTAAGGCCTGCTGCCATATGTCTAAATTCTTGTGCCTGAAAAGGAATTATTTAAGGATATTTTAATTTTACTTAAGTAAGGCTTCCCCGCCCAATTGGCCATGCGATCTAACGCACAGCTTTCCGGGCAGGAAGGAGCGCCTGGTCCCCGGCACGAATCCGCCCGGCGGACTTGTGTCGAGGTCCGGTGAACCGGCCAGTCTGTGGATGATTTTTAGGCGGTTTTCCATCTGCCTCGGCGAATGCGGGCTGGTTCCCCTTATTCCGCCTCAGTTACACTTTGTCGGCGATTGCTGCACAAACAAGTTCTCCACGTATGAGTACACCACCATTACTCTACCACGCAAACGTAGGGGGTTGGTTGTTGGGGTTGTTTTGGGGAAGGAGACCAGACAACGAGGTCATCGGTCTCATCGGATTAGGGAAGGATGGGGAAGGAAGTCGGCCGTGCCCTTTGAAAGGAACCATCCCGGCATTTGCCTGGAGCGATTTAGGGAAATCACGGAAAACCTAAATCAGGATGGCCGGACGCGGGATTGAACCGTCGTCCTCCCTAATGCGAGTTCAGTGTCTAACCACTGCGCCACCTCGCTCGGTGCAAACATAGGGGCTACATTCATCTGGTGTGAGACGTTCCCTGGGGGGTCCACCGGGGGCCGAACCGCACAATAAGGCTGCGTTCACACTTCCGGCCGGGCCGAGCCGAGCCTGGCCGGGCCGCCGCCCGCTTTGATATCAGACACATGGTTTTGAATTGCGGTGTTCAGACTGGCGGCCGGGCCGCGCCGACACGGCGTAAGCCTCCCGGAGCCGAGCCGACGACATTCCGAGTGTTTAATATTGCCGGCGCGAGCCGACCGCAGGCGCGAGCCTGTGGAGCAGCACTACTGCTTCTGCAGTATACGGATCACACGTCTCCCTTCTGCTTTCATCACAAGTGTGACTGCACACGTCTTTTATTTTAAGATGTTACCTCACATTTCACAATAAGTGAGGAAAAATTACGTTTATTATAATGATACATGCGAAATTACTTTTATTTCATTTATTTAATCTACATGCATTTACAACAATAGCTTGCCAGCGTTCGCGGCATTGCCGCCACTGAATAGTTCGCATTTACTTGTAAACGGAGGCAGATATGAGTGTCACTGAGGGACGGAAATGTGTCCTTACCAGATGACAATGCATTGTAAAGTCACATTGTGGCACGTTACTATAAGCTGTTGTCTGTGACATCTTTTTGCGATGTTCTTACTTTAATGGATGCAGAATAACATATACATGACATTAACTTGTGTCCATCAATTTGGTATCAGAATTTCGGCTAGTATGACAGTAATGATGCAGTTTCCAGATTATGGAACGAAGTAACCAAGGAGTGTGTTTCAGATAGTACGCACAAATATAAATTATTTTCCTTTATAATTTTATTTGTTTCATTTACAGTGAAATGAGATACAAAAAAATACAGTAAATAGCAAAGTAATTTCAATTCCAAAATTTATTTGAGAGGTTTTTTAATTATTTTAAGTTGCATTTTTAACGAAATATTCAACAAAAGTGTTCCTGACAGTTTTCGAACGTAATGTGGAATTTCTGTTGAATGTGGCACCAGCTGTCTGCATATCAGCATTGTTACAAAACTTTTCAGCTTCAACATTGCATCCTTCTCTGTCAATGACAATATTATGAAGTAGACAAATGCACTTGACTATGTGATCAGCTACGTCAACGGATGTTTCAATTTCCTTCCTCAGTAGTCTCCATTTATTGGTCATTATACCAAATGCACATTCAACAACTTTTCTTGCTCTGGAATGCATATCATTGTATAGAATCTTCTCGTTGTCCAAATTTCTGCGAGGAAAAGGTCTCATCAAATTCTCTAATAAGGGGTAAACTTCATCTCCCAAAATGACGTACGGTAGTTCCTGACACATTCCTTCAAGTCTTGTTGGTGGCGGTAATAACAGCTCCCCATTTGTAAGTTTCTTATATAACATACTTTCTTTAAACACGCCTGCATCAGACTGTTTACCGTAGGCACCAACATCCACAGCTATAAATTTGTAATTTGCATCAGCAACTGCTTGGAGTACAATCGAATAATACTGTTTGTAATTGTAAAACATGCTGCCAGAAAGTTTAGGACATTGGAGACGTATGTGCTTCCCGTCTATACATCCAACACAGTTTGGAAATCCCCATCTCGTATCCATTTCACTGGCAATTTCATTAAATCGAGAAACAGTTGGCGTTGGTAAATGAATGGGGGCAAGTGACTCCCATATGGCCATACAAACGTCTTTCACCAACACTGATACGGTGGACACTCCTAAGCGGAATGACGATGCTAGTGCATGAAAGGAGATGCCAGTGGACAGATACCTGAGAAAAAAAATCGTAAAATGTGTTACTCAAGTGTGGTGTTGGGCGAAGTTTTTACAGTTTTGTTTGCACAGTAGATATTTACTTAGTCCATGTCATTTCATAGTTATACAACAATAAATAATTAAAGAGACATTTTCTTGCATCCTTCTATATTCTTTCAATTAAAATAATGAAATCGAAATGCAAAGACCTGAGAGACAGTTACAGAGAATAACTTGTATAACTTGGCAAAATAAGGTCATGTGATCCAGGGAATAGTATATTAAAATGCAATTCCACTCGGGCTTTGTTCTGTCATATGATTTTCCTAAGTTCCAAGAGCTATGCACAGTTCCTTACCAGTGGAAATAGAACCACTGAGTCAAAGGGCATATCAGTCTGTCTATCTTACAAGGTAATGAAAAGAATTCTGTGAGGTCATCAGTGGCTCCACATGATGAACCATCACCACTGCCAAGCGCTGCATCATGAAGAAAAACGAAGAAAAAGTTGGAAAATTCTGAAGGAGTGTATCTGCGATTCTTCGTTGAAGGCACAGCAAGACATTACCCAAAATGACGAAGCTAATTACTTACTGATGATTCTCAGGAGTCCCATAAACTCTCTTCCCCTCAGAGGTAAGCGTTTGTGAAATTTAAAATACAAAAGTATGACTACAATTAATTGGAGGTAGTGAATGCTGCACAAAGTTCTACTGCAAACCAAAAAGTGTGTACTAACGAATCTTACCTTACCGTTATACACAATTTTTCTTCTGCTGTTATACTTCTGCGAAAATTTGTGTTCTGTTTCGAAATTTTGTCTTGAATGTTCTGCAGCACATACTGAAATGTATTATGATTCATTCTGTAATATGAATAAAATTTTTCAGGATAGTTTTTAAGTTCTTCATGTAAAGAAAAAAACTCTCCTAAATGTCTGTCGCTATTTATGGGATGAATCCATAACCTCCTAGTTCTTCTGTACTTCAAAACTCGACGAGTAACTGCAGAGTCAAAACAATACCAATAAAAGAGTGAAGACATTGTTCTACACGACAGCACACACTAGCCAAAGGCGAGCAACTGTTGACTGCAGCTGCGTTTTCTAGTGACTTGCTTGTCAGCTGTCGAAGGGTGGGGATTTTTTTTAATTTTTTTATTTGGCCTTCGGCAACTAGCAGCCATTTAGCCAAAGAGTAGGGATTACCTTGACGGTGCAGCGCAGCCCGCCAAGGAAGGAAAAAAATAATGAAGAACAATGAAACGCACGTCTGTGTCGATCTACAGTAGTTTCATTAACTCTCCATTATTTTTTTTTTCTGTCAAAGTAGACAACGAGACTACAGAATTGCGCTTCAGTTTCTGCAGTAAACGTATCACAAATCTCCAGTTTGTTTTTGTGATTAGTTTTACACCACTGATCACTAGTAATTAGTTTTTTTCTGTCCTGCATTATATGACTACATTAAACCAAGCTGTAACCGCTCGAACTCCGTGGCTTGCGGACGCGGCACTGACGCCACTGAATATCTCGCATTACTTGTGACCAGAGACAGATATCAGTGTCATTATCATTTCAAAAACTTTTTGGTACTTTTAGCTACATTTCATACGCAACAATGTATGGTCTAAAACGGATCTAACAGTAAGCTACCCGCTACATAACTTTTTCACTACAAGATCTGTAAATCAAGTGCACAACGTTGACAAATAGCATCATTTAACAATGACTGTTAAGAAATACGAAAAGATAAATGATTCAATACGAAGCTAAGATGTTACACTAGCACGTGTACAAAAATCAGATTTTTTAGCCGCATAATTTCTTCAAAATCGGCTGGGAAGCGTTACGAAACTAAGAAATCACGCGAAACGAAAAGTAGACTTTTTCTTTTTTCACGACGTAAGTAACGCTTTTAAGGAAAAAATGAGTTCATAAAACGATGTGGCGCAGTCTTATATACCTCTAAGAATTTTTAGAACATGAAAATCGGAGAAGTGGACTTTCCCCCATTCCGCCGACCCGGCTCGGCGCGGCGCGCAGTGTGAATGCCCTACACGTCGGCCTGAGCTGGCTAGGCACGAGCCGAGACAGTACGCGTCAGCCCGGCCCGGCCCGGGCGGCAGTGTGAACGCAGCCTAACGCTGGGTTCGGTGTGGGGCGGCGGAGGGATGAAGTGGACTGCGGTAGTCGTCATGGGGTTGTGGACCACTGTGGCTACGGCGGGGACGGAACCTCTCCGTCGTTTCTAGGTCCCCGGTTAACATACAAGACAATGCAATAAGTAAGGCTTTCAGCCGTTTCTCTAAATCCTTGTGTTTTAAAAGATATTATTTAAACCTTATTACTGAGAAGTTACTTGGGCCCTCAGCCGTGAATTGATCCGTGTTGTTTTAGAGAGAAAACTGTGCATTGCGTTTCGAATAATAAAGTTCTGTGTTCTTGTGAAACTAACAGTAACTGATCTTGGCCCCTTTCCACAACCTGAACCGCTCTGTCCTACGATCCCAGATTTCAATTACATTTAGAAGTAGGAGTCTGCATTTTGAAAAGATTTCTTCCAATTTGCGTTAGTACAGACTATTAAGGATTTTAAGTAAATAACGATTCAACTGCTTTTAATTTATAAACTTGGTTCACTTTTGGAATTCTATTATAGGACTTACGTTGAGATGAGTTTCCAAGTGATCCTCTGATGGCACCAGCCGAGTTACGCAGTGGCGTGAGTGGAAGACGGGATATAGGTGTGCAAGCTCGTAGTCCTAATACTAATAACCGATTCGCAACAGTTCTTGTTGACACGTATTGGCTCACAAGCCCTCTTATCTGTACTGTGGTAGCTCTACGATCCGCCACTGCTTCCGTTATGATACGGCGATCCTGGTGGGAGTCTGTGCTGCGTGGACGTCCAGAACCTCGTCGACGGGTGTAAGAATGTTCACGTGACCGTTAGTGCCAGCATGGTTGCACAACCGATGTAACGCGTCCAACTTGTGTGGCAGGTCTCCAAAAGGACCATCCCACCACTCGCAAGGCCACAGTTTGACCCCTTTCAAACTCGCTCAGTTGGCTGTACGTAGCACGAGTGCATCTCCATGGGACAGTTGCCTGCTTGCTTCACATGTTCGCACCACACTGAACCTTCCGGCTGTGAGCATTCCCTATTAAAGTGTAGACACAGATGGCGCTCTGTCAGCTATGCCACTACGCTATCTGTTGGCAGACGACCTTGAGACCATCGTCAGTACATCTATTATCCTCCAGGTGGCTTATGCTGTTATCGGACCAAATCGATGTCATCTTTCCAGGCGTAGATTTTTTTGCGGAAGTGTATTACTGAAAACCGTATCAAAATAGCTACAGTGGTTCAAATGGATTCAAGCACTATGGGACTTAACATCTGAGTCATCAGTCCCCTGGACTTATAACTACTTAAACCGAAGTAACCTAAGGACATCACACACAGCCATGCCCGAGGCAGGATTCGAACCTGCGACCGTAGCAGCAGCGCGGTTCCGGACTGAAGCGCCAAAAACAGCTCGGTCACAGCAGCCGGCACCTACAGTGGTTCCTGACTATCCTTCGCATAGAGACGAAAACATTCGGCGGTGTACTTTGTAACATGTAAAGATTCTGGTTAATGTACGCTGCTACCTGAAGTTGCGATGGCTGTTAGATATCGAGTTACTGCTTTATTTCTTCTCCCTGAACTTTAACCCTTTCATTACCAACGGGAAATACATGTCCCACGATAGGCTTTCAAAGAACTGATAGGAATTAGTTGCTTGTTATTGCTATGCACCAGTGTCCCACTGGTGAAGGGCAACCTACAAATTCTTATCGGGATTCTTATAGTTACAGATTGCACCTGTAGGTTGTGATGTCTTCAACTTTCATTGTTAACCCTGGTCACCGTATTGTCACATCGAAATAATTCGCACCTGCAGATATGTAACCCAGTTACCAGATTCGTGCCTTCCCATACACATCGTGTTAATGACTTGCACCCACGAACT
The DNA here is from genome assembly GCF_023864275.1 of Schistocerca cancellata. Lineage (NCBI taxonomy): Eukaryota > Metazoa > Arthropoda > Insecta > Orthoptera > Acrididae > Schistocerca > Schistocerca cancellata. The sequence continues at coordinate 174,810,246 of NC_064631.1, forward strand.
GACGCTTGTCACCCCACAAACGAAGCCCATATTGAGCACCCGTAGTGTGAGTTACAAATTTAGAGAGACGTTCTGTTTATGGATGGGTGTCTGTTTCCGGTATGTCTTGTACTTTTTGCGCAGTTGTCTTCAGAAAATCTGGAGGTACTTATGAAGAATCCTGGATATCCTATCCTCCACTCCCAAAACCCTTGGAAAATGAAACGGTGAGAAATATTCTTTTCATGCTGTTACTTCTGACTAATACATTAATTTAAATAACCATACATTAATGGTTCAAAAATGGTCCAAATGGCTCTGAGCACTGTGGGACTCAACATCTGAGGTCATCAGTCCCCTAGAACTTAAAACTACTTAAACCTAACTAACCTAAGAACATCACACACATCCATGCCCGAGGCAGGATTCGAACCTGCGACCGTAGTGGTCACGCGGTTCCAAACTGAAGCGCCTAGAACCGCACGGCCACACCGGCCGGCATACATTAATGTGATGGACATGAAATTACTGGTCTAAATTACTCCTTGGTCCCCTTTACTGCCGGCCACTATAGCCGAGTGGTTCTAGGCACTTCAGTTCGGAACTGTGCTGCTGCTGTGGTTCGAATCCTACCTCGGGCATGGATGTGTGCGATGTCCTTAGGTTAGTTAGGTTTAAGTAGTCTAGGGGACTGATGACCTCAGATGTTAAGTCCCATAGTGCTTAGAGCCATTTGAACCATTTTTTTCCTCCTTTACTGCTTGCTGAATGTGAGGATTGAATAGCATCCGAGGTAGGCTACGCCCAGTTACTACTTTCCTTTTTTTTTTTTCTTTATTGAATTTCAATTCCCCCCGAAGGGGGCGGGCTGGCAGCAGCTTAGTATGCCGCTCTTCAGCCTACAGATTTTGTGAGAAAGTGCTAGAGAATAAATAATTAAAAACAGGCGATAAAATCGGAGACTTAAAGAGTAACATGGCGAAAAGAAATCGTGGAACTTAAAACAAACAACAGAGGGATGATGATGCTAATAAAATACATACGATGCAGACAGGGAAAACAATAGACAGACAATTAAAAAACACGGCGACAGTCTGGATTCTGTTCGCAAAAGACATAAAAATCACACCTAGCGACAGCATGGTTTCTGTTCGCAACACGAGAAAGACAAACAACACTGAATAGTCACTGGAACACTGCACTAAAAAGTTGGCAAATGTGACATACCACAGTCGTGAGCAGGTGGGGGGAAACTGGACAGAAGATGGGAAAACAAAAAAGGGGGGAAGGAGAGTAAAAGCGAAGGGGGAAAGCGGGAAAGGAGCTGATGGAGGATGAGGACCCATAAGAGGGGTGGGGGGCCGACGCGACAAGGAGTGGGGTAGGCAGAGGAGGGGAATACAAAAGGACTTGGGGGGGGGGAGAAGGGAGGTAGGGAGAGGTTTAGTGGGGAGAAAACAGGACGGAAGGGGGGGAAGAGGGAGCCCAGGGAAAGGACAGAGGAAAGGAGGGGCAGTGAGGATCAGAGTTGATAGGAAGGATAAATGGAGGGAGAGAGGGCATGGTCCGGGAGGGGGAGTTGACGGAAGCCACCTTGGGAAAGGAGATGGAGGGTGTAGAGATGGAGGGTAGGGGGGACACAACGGTGAAGGCGTGGCAGGGGGCGGGGATGGGAGAGGAGAGGAGCAACCAGGGGGTGAGGGGGTTCAAGATGGCGGGAGGTGTAGAGGATGTGGATATGTTCGAGGAATAGGAGCAGATGGGGGAAAGGAATGAGATCATAGAGGATCCGTGTGGGGGACGGGAGGCGGATACGCTACTTCCCTTTTTTTTTTTTTTTTTCTTTATTGTAATTTTTATCACCTTACACAAGGCGGGCTGTCAGCAGCTGAGTACGCCGCTCTTCAGCCTTGAGATTTACAATAAGTAAGAAATACAGGGGACACAGAGAAGACAATCAAAAATGGGGGGCAAAACAATGTAGACACCAAAAAACAAAAAAACACGGAGCCGTTCACGCCTGACGAGAAAACAGCACTGACACTAGTGGACACGGCGCACAAAACAGGGATGATGGCGATGGTACACGTGAACAGTGGCGGCGTTTCGGCGTCAAACACTAAACACAAACGAAGGCACACACACAAGACACTAATGGCGATGACCTCTGGCACGCGAATGTTCACTGAATGTGTGCGAGTCCGGGGACCTGCCAAGAGAGGAGGAGGAGGAAGAGGAGTGGGAGAGGGAGAGGGGAGAGCAGAGATGCCATGGGCAGGGGAGAGTGGGGGAGGGAGGAAGGGGGAGGGGAAGCCCGGGGGAAGAGGGGTGGAGGATGGGGGATGGGGGAAAAAGGAGAGAGAAGGAAAGGAAACAGGGAGTGGGGGGAGGATCAAAGTTGATAGGAGGGGTAGATGGAAGGGAGGAGGACATCATCAGGGAGGGGGAGCTGGCGGAAGCCACCTCGGGAGAGGGTAAGGAGGGTGGAGAGATGGAGACCGGGTGGGACGTGGGAATACAGGCATGGCAACGGGCGGGGGTGGGAGAGGAGTGGGGAGACGAGCGGGTGAGGGGGATCGAGTTTGCGGGAGGTGTACAGGATCCGTATCCTTTCAAGGAAGAGGAGAAGGTGGGGGAAGGGGAAGAGATCGTAGAGGATCTGCATGGGGGAGGGGAGACGGATGTGATAGGCGAGGCGGAGAGCATAGCGTTCAAGGATTTGGAGGGATTTGTAAAAGGTAGGGGGGGCGGAGATCCAAGCCGGATGGGCATAACAAAGGATAGGGCGGATGAGGGATTTATAGGTGTGGAGGATGGTGGAGGGGTCCAGACCCCACGTACGGCGGGAGAGGAGCTTGAGGAGACTGAGGCGGGAGCGTGCCTTGGCTTGGATTGTCCAGAGATGGGGAGTCCAGGAGAGGCGACGGTCGAGGGTGACGCCAAGGTACTTAAGGGTGGGAGTGAGGGCGATAGGACGGCCATAGATGGTGAGATAGAAGTCAAGGAGGCGGAAGGAAGGGGTGGTGTTGCCTACAATGATCGCCTGGGTTTTGGAGGGATTGACCTTGAGCAACCACTGGTTGCACCAAGCGGTGAACCGGTCACGATGGGATTGGAGAAGGTGTTGGGAGCGCTGCAGGGTGGGGGCAAGGGCAAGGAAGGCGGTGTCATCGGCAAACTGGAGAAGGTGGACGGGGGGTGACGGCTGCGGCATGTCCGCCGTGTACAAAAGGTACAGAAGGGGGGAGAGGACGGAGCCTTGGGGCACACCGGCAGAGGGGAAAAAGGTGTAGGAATCTGTGTTATGGACGGTGACATAGGAAGGACGGTGGGAGAGAAAGGAGCCGATCAGACGGACGTAGTTAATGGGAAGGGCGAAGGTTTGGAGCTTGAAGAGGAGGCCGGGATGCCATACGCGGTCATAGGCACGTTCGAGGTCCAGGGAGAGGAAGATTGCGGAGCGACGAGAATTAAGCCGTTCGGAAAGGAGATGAGTGAGGTGAAGGAGAAGGTCGTCGGAAGAGAAGGACGGCCGAAAGCCACACTGGGTAACGGGAAGGAGGCGGTGCTGGCGGAGATGCTGGTGGATGCGTCGGGTCAGGATAGATTCCAGGACCTTGCTGAAGACCGAGGTAAGGCTGATGGGACGGTAGGAGGAGACGGTGGACGGCGGTTTGCCAGGTTTAAGGAACATTAGGATACGGGAGGTTTTCCACAGGTCGGGGTAGTAACCGGTGGACAGGACTACATTGTAGAGCCTGGCCAGGGTGGAGAGGAAAGAGACAGGAGCTTCACGAAGGTGACGGTAGGTGACACGATCATGACCAGGAGCGGAGGTGCGTTTTGTGCGGAGTGTATCAATGAGATCCTGTGTAGTGATAGGGGCATTGAGTTCCGTGTGTGTAATGTTGTCCAAGTACTGGAAACCAGGAGCGAGGGGAGGGACAGAGGTGTCAGTTCGATCGCGGATATCCGGGAAGAGGGAGTAATCGAACTGGGGATCATCGGGGATGGAAAATACATCAGAGAGGTAGGAGGCAAAGTGGTTGGCCTTACTAAGGGTGTCAGGGAAGGGGTGATCATCGTGGAGAAGAGGATAGTAGGGGGAGGGTTTAGTTCCGGTAAGGCGACGGAAGGCTGACCAGAACTTGGACGAGTTAATTGATAGGGTAGCATTTAAACGGGTGCATGTCTGTCGCCAGTCCCGGCGTTTCTTAGCCGCGAGCAAATTACGAATGTGTCGTTGGAGTTGCCGGTGGCGTCGTAGTGCGTCCGGGTCACGCGTGTGGAGGAAGGCACGGTAGAGACGGCGGGATTCACGGAGGAGGAGGACGGCCTGTGGGGGTAAGGTAGGACGGTGGGGGTGGATGGCGACAGTAGGGACGTGGGCCTCCACGGCCTCAGACAAGGTCCGCTGGAGAAAGGAGGCAGCATGGGTGACATCATCGGGGTGGTGGTAGGTGAAAGGGTGGCTATCGACCTGGGTGGAGAGGGTATCCCGGTAGGCATTCCAGTCGGCACGGGAATAGTCATGGACGTACTTAGGGGGAGGGTCATTACGAGGGTCGGGTCGGGGGCGACGTCCGTCTGAAATGGTGAGGAGGACAGGAAGATGGTCACTACCAATAGGCTCCAGGACATCCACCGTTATGCGACCAAGGAGGTTGGGGGAGGAGAGAATAACATCGGGAGTGGAGTTGGATTCGGGATGGGTGTGCTGGGGGATGGGGATGAGGTCGCCTTGAAGGGTGGAGAGGAACCGATGCCACCGCCGTAACTGGGCAGCGGAACGACTATGGATGTTGAGGTCGGCGTCGATCACGTAGGAGGAGAAGGTACGGTCGACGTGGGAGAGGAAGTCGAAGGGAAGAGGAGCGTTGGGGCGGACATACATGGTGGCGCAGGTAACGGTAAGGCCGGGGAAGAACTACTTCCCTTTCATGTCCTTCGACTCTTATACACTGAAGCGCAAAAGAAACTGGTGTAGCCATGCGTATTCAAATACAGAGATACGTGTATGTAAACAGGCAGAATGCAGTGCTGCAGTCGACAACGGCTATATAAGACAATGTTTGGCGCAGTTGTTAGATGATTACTGCTGCTACAATGGCAGGTTATCAAGATTTAAGTGAGTTTGTGTTGTGTACACAATTACGCGTAGTCAGCGCGTACACAACTTTCCCACCAGAGCGCGCCCCGCTATGCACAACAGCGCAGGCGCAGCGCTCGTCCGTCTCCGCACTACAAGATGGTGCTGTCATAGAGGCGGACCAAATTCTGCTTCCGCCGATCCGCGTATTAATATGTCACGCAGCCATTGAGATTGCTGCTAACGTAGAACCTATTCTCCTCGTGGATCACACTCGCGCAGTGATACATGAACTCTCGAGGTATTATAACGAGTGTACAGACCTCTGATTAGTCAGTCTGCATTAGTCTGCAGTCAAGTTTCAGTCTGCGCCTAATAAGATTACCATATTCCTGTACATAGCCATGAAGATAAATGTATAGACACTTTGTCTAGTATCAGAGATATGTGAGAATAAGATTAACGTACCAAGACGAAAGGAACTTCAGATTGTCAATTGTAAACAGCATCCAGAATCAAGTTAAGTAATTCCTATGCTTTTTATTATTTTAATAAATGTGTGTGAAAATTAATCAAGTTCTGTTTAAAGTTGGTCGCCGTCAATCTGCTACTCTAAGCGTGCAAGTGGCATTTCTATCGTCTGACCTAACGGCAGAAGATAAACACTCCACGATAAGACCACGAGACATATTGCTGACACTCGCCTACTTCGTTAGAGCGACAAATAATCTGATGGTGTGTGTACCGAAGGTCTTACAGTATGCACACCACAGTTTGACATTGGTTTTATAGTCTGCGCACGAGCAATGGGACACAGTATCTCCGAGGTAGCGATGAAATGAGGATTTCCCCGTACGACTATTTCGCGAGTGTACCGTGAATATTGGGAATCCGATAAAACATCAAATCTCCGATATCGCTACGGTCGCAAAAAAAAGTCCTGAATGAACGGGACTAAAGACGACTGAAAAGAATCGTTCAACGTGAAAGAAGTGTAATCCTTCCACAAATTGCTGCAGATTTCAATGCTGGGCCATCAATAAGTTTCAGCGTGCGAACCATTCTACGAAACATCATCGATATGGGCTTTCGCAGCCGAAGGCCCACTCATGTAACTTTGATGACTGCACGGTAGAAAGCTTTACCCCTCGCCTGGGCCCGTCAACACCGACATTGGATTGTTGATGACTGGAAACATGTTGCGTAGTCGGACGAGTCTCGTTTCAAATTGTATCGAGTGCGTAGACGTGTACGGGCATGGAGACAATCTGATGAATCCATGCACCCTGCCTGTCATCATGGGACTGTTAAGCTGGTCGAGGCTCTGTAGTGGTGTGCGGCGTGTGCTGCTGGAGTGATATGGGACCCTTAATTCGTCTAGATACGACTCTGACATGTGACACGTACGTAAGCATCCTGTCTGATCACCTGCATGCATTCATGTCCATTGTGCATTCCGACGGACTTGGGAAATTCCAGCAGGACAATGCAACACCTCATACATCGAGAATTGCTACAGAATGGCTCCAGGAACACTCTTCTGAGTTTAAACACTTCCGCTGTGCACCATACTTCCCGGACATGAAAATTATTCAGCATATCTTGGATGCCTTGCATGTTCAGAAGAGATCTCCTACCCCCTTCCCCCCCCCCCCCCCCCGTCCTCCCTCGTACTCTTAGGGATTTATGGACAGCTCTACAGGATTCATGGTGTCAGTTCCCTCCAGCACTACCTCAGGCATTAGTCGAGTCCATGCCACGTCATGTTGTGGCGCTTCTGCGTGCTCGCGGGGGGCCATACACGATATTAGGCAGGTGTGCCAGTTTCTTTGGTTCTTCAGTGTAGCAGTGGCCTGGTTTCTGTGCAAGCTGTGTACAACCTTTCGCTTCCTGTATTTTATCCTCAACACTGTCAATATTTAAAAGAGCGAATTTCAGTTTCAATAATTGGTACTTTATGAAACTCCCCTGGTATTAAATTTTGAATTGATCACGCAATAATTATGAGAGAGGTACTTCTAAAAATGAGTTCATTTGTTCTAGGGAATCGTTTCGGCGGAATGTACTTCTTCAACCGGCCGAATCTGGTGATAGTGGATCCCGATCTGATCCGCACCATCCTGGTTAAGGACTTCTGGAAGTTTCAGGATAGAGGTATACAGGTGGACGAGTCGGAGCCTCTGGCCAGGCACCTTTTCTTCCTCGGTGGCAACAAGTGGCGGAGGCTGCGCGTTAAGCTGACACCGACCTTCACGTCTGGGAAGATGAGGATGATGTTCCAGGTGAGTTGACCGACTTACTCATCGCAAAAGCACATCCAAAGCACTGTCTACTCTACCTCAGGGATAACAGCTCACTTTTACACGGCAGACAGAAGTTAATTGAAATTTGGTCACAGTATGCAATTTTTATTAATGATAGTTCCAATCAACTTCTGCCTGTTGTCCGAAACACGGGTTATAACGCATATACGAGGGTCACTCCAAAAGAAATGCACACTATTTTTGTAAAAATACAGTTTTCATTCTGCATGTGTGAAAGTTTTACACGGTGAACATGCATCCTTCCCGCTTGTTTTCAAACTTAGTTCAACCTGTTCCCGTGAGTGGCGCCGTCACAGCATGTCTTCAAGATGGCTGCTACACTTGACTTTCGTCAGAAGTAAAGTGTTGTCATAGAATTCCCGTGCTGTGAAAACGAGACAGCGGGAAACATCCACAAGAGGTTTAAAAAGGTGTATGGAGATGCTGCTGTCGATCGCAGTACAATTAGTCGGTGGGCAAGCAGGTTACGTGATGAAAGCGGGCACGGCAATATTGAGGATTGTCCTCGCAGCGGCAGGCCTCGTACTGCACACACTCCAGACAATGTGTAGAGAGTTAACGAATTGGTGACTGCTGACAGACGCATCACAGTGAACGAATTGTCACGCTACGTTGGGATAGGGGAAGGAAGTGTTTGTAGAATACTGAAAGTGTTGGCGTTAAAAAAGGTTTGTGCCATATGGGCTCCCAGGATGATGACAGTGGCTCACAAAGGAACAAGAAAAACGGTATGCAGCGAACTTTTGGAACAGTACGAGAATGGTGGAGACGAATTTCTTGGAAGAATTGTGAGAGGTGATGAAACAAGGCTCCATAATTTTTCACCAGAGACGAAGAGGCAATCAATGGAGTGGAATCATGCAAATTCACCCAAGGAAAAAAATTCAAAACCACACCTTCTGCTGCAAAAGTTATGGCTCTCGCTTGTGGACATCATGCTAAGTGGAACCACCATAAATTCTTATTCATATGTGACGACACTGAAGAAACTTCAAGCTCGACTGAGTCGTGTTCGACCACATCGGCAAAAGTAGGATGTTTTGCTGTTGCACGACAATGCACGGCCACATGTCAGTCAAAAAACCATGGAAGCGACCACAGAACTCGGATGGACAACACTGAAACACCCGCCTTACAGTCCTGACCTGGCTCCATGTGACTATCATCTCTTTGGGAAACTGAAAGACTCTCTTCGTGGAACAAGGTTTGAAGATGATGACTCCGTTGTGCACACTGCCAAACAGTGGCTCCAACAGGTTGGTCCAGAATTTTTCCGTGCGGGTATACAGGCGCTGGTTCCAAGATGGCGTAAGGCAGTTGGGAGGGATGCAAATTGTGTGGAGAAATGAAAATATTGTTCCTAAAGGATGTATCTACACACTGTAAACCTTTCAAACATGTAGAATAAAAGATGGATTAAAAAAAATAGTGTGCATTTCTTTTGGAGTGACGCTCGTATTAGCTCAAAAACAGAATTCTAAGATAACTGTAAAGAATTTATGACGAATAAGTCTTGCGAGCGCGACGTTTATGTAAATGAGTTTGGACAGAATGATGGCTAAGCTGTGAGCAGCAGTTGATGAAGCTTCGCCTTTAGTTTTGCCGCCGTAAGGTGAAATATTAGCTATAGGGCGATTTGTCGTTGTGGTCTTGAGTTCTAAACCTGGTTTGTTGCAACTCTCCATGCTGGTCTACCCCGAGCAAATGTCTTCATCTCTCCAAACTTGTCACGCCCTACATCAGTTTGCACCTGCTTTTTGTATTCAAGCTTCGGTACCTCTGCACTTTCTTTCAGGGTGTGTACTTTTAAACTATATCTTCTTTTATTCAATTTGTGCCACAAATTAATTTTTCACCAGTTCGATTCAATACCTTTTCTTTAATTATTCGATCCCCCAATCTAATTTTCAATCTTCTTCTGTAGCACCACATTTCAAAAACTTTTGCTGTCTGAAGCACTTATCATTCACGTTTCACTTCGGAACACCGCTACAATCCAGACAAATACCTTCAGAAACGAGTGCCTAACACTTAAATTTTTATTCGGTATTAACAAATTTATATTTTTGAGAAACGCTTTTCTTGCTATTGCCACTCTGCGTTTTACATCTTCTCTATTTCGGCCATTATCAGTTATTTTACTTCCCAAACGGCAAAATCTTTTTATGAAAGATTTTGAAGATATCGCACTCAGGACTTCGTCTCTTCAACCTACATGTTTTTGGAGATACGTGCATCATATTTTCATTGTTTGGCCACGTTGAATCGAAGCTCTTAATCGGTTTTTAGGTCATTTTAACTGTCTTCATCCAAGCATCAAATTTTCGATGCCAATTGAAAAAAGATGGCAAATTACCTTCTTTGGATGTTCTGGTACATAAAAAAGAAAATGGTACCTTGGGACATGGCGTATACTATAAACCCTCACATACGGACCACTATCTTCATTCTGCGAGCTGTCATCCACCACATCAGCGCATGGGAGTTCTACATACAATGGTCAGGAGAGCTTAAGCCATTTCTGCTTCCGAAAATTTGACACAGAAACTGGATCATCTTAAGGCTGTCTTCAAGCTCAACGGATATACCGATCATCAATTTAATCATGCTTTTCAGTTTGGACCATGAAGTGAACCAGCGCCGGATACTAGTAAAACAGTTGCTTTCCTACCTTTCGTTGGAAGTATTTCTTCAAAAATTTCTAGAATTCTCAGGAAATATGATATTAAAAGTGTTCTTTTGCCCTGTTTGGATCTGTTAAAGATGATTTGGGATTGAAAGCCTGGGGTTCATAAAATTCCCTGTCATTGTGGAAAGGTCTATATTGGACAGACTATTCGCACTGTTCATGACCGATGTGTGGACCATCAGCGTCACATACGTTTGCTTCAGCCTGAAAAATCTGCCGTCGCCGAACATTGTCTCAACGAAGGGCATAGCATGTCGTTTAAAGAGACGCAAATTGTTGCTCCGGCTCCTCGTTTCCGGAATTGTGTGCTCAAGGAATCTATCGAAATACGATTATTTGATGATGTTATTAATAGAGATAAAGGTTTTCTTTTAAGCAAGACTTGGAACTCTATTTTATCTGATATAAAACAACAACGGTCTGGTTATCGGCCCGCTACATCTTAATTTGCGATTTATCATTTTCGCCAGTTTCTACCGCCGCTGGCGCTGCAATTCTTCGCTTCGGAGAGGGCAGCTCTCCTGCTTCTCGCGCAGGCGCAGTGGACTGGACTCGGGGTATAAAGCAGCCGCCGTTTGTGATGTTATCCAACCCCCCACAACATCCTTCCCTCACCTCCCTACCCAGCAGGTGTCAAGCACTGCTTCCCCCTCCCCACAGCGGGTGTCACGCTCCGCTGTTCCTTCCCCATCCCACCCGCAGGCGTTAAGCACTGCCCCCCCCCCCTCTTCTACCCTGGTACAGTCGCAGCAACGCCCTCTCCCCACCACATCCACTGATCCCACCCACCTAGGCGACATCATCACTAATATCGTCGAGGCACTGACCTCCGCAATCTCCACCACATTTTCCTCCCTCCTCCAAACCATCCCACAACAGCTCGCCACCGCCCTCTCCCAATCCATGTCCCACATCACCATTCCCATCCCAACCAGTCATGGCTGTTAGACATCACGGTTTGACAGCCATGATCTGGAACGCCAATGGTCTCACCAAACAACAGGGCGAGTTCCGTCAGTTCCTCCTTGATGAGGGGGTAGACATTTGCCTTGTTGCTGAGACGCACCTCAAACCCGGTGTTTTCGTTCGTGTAGCAAACTACTCCTGCTACAGGACAGACAGGCCCACCGCCTACGGTGGCACGGCGGTGTACGTGCGAAATTCCCTCCGCCACCATCCCATACCCCTTCCCCCACTTAACACTGTGGAAGCCACTGGCGTTGTTGTCCACACAGTGAGGGGCCCCATCACGTTCGTGGCTCTATACAGACCACCACGAGGCCTTCTTGAAACACCGGACTATGACGCATTACTGTCACTCGGCAACGACGTCTTCGTTGGCGGCGACTTCAATGCAAAACATGCTGCCTGGAACAGTAGACTGACAAACACATCTGGTCGTCGACTCCTTCGGGTCGCTGAGCGGCACTTTGCCCGCACCATTGGCCCGCATGAACCCACCATTTACCCCTCTGGAGGACGTCCCCCAGATGTCTTGGACATCGCAGTGGTGAAAGGTCTACCCCACCTCATCACTGCTGCCACCCGCATTGCTCTAGCCTCGGACCACCGGCCGGTCATCTGTTCCATTGACCTCGTTGGAACCCCGACCGCACCGAGCAAAGGCCTGAACATCCGTGGTATTGACTGGCAGTCCTACCAGAGACGGGTCGAAGCAGCCCTACCCACAATCCCCGCTGCCGATCAAACGGACGCAGATAACACCCTCATACACCTTACCACCATTGCCCTAGACGCCGCAACAGCAGCGACCCCTCACCATCCACACAGACCCCCAGACCATCTGCGTCCACTCCCCCCCCCACATCGTTGCTCTCATCACAGAGAAAAACCGGATCATTCGAGAATGGCAGCTCACTCGAAATCCGGCAACCAAGCGCCTCATCAATAGACTGCAGCGCCAAATCAAGGCTGCGGTGCAAGACCACCGCAATCAGACATGGGCGAACAAAATCTCGGCCATTGACCTGAATGACCCGTCTGCTTGGCGGCTCACAAAGAGCCTTCTGAGACGAGGGCAACGGATCCCCCCACTCCAGGTTGGCAATGACTTTGTGTCCGAAACAGACGCCAAGGCTAACGCCTTGGCGGATGTTTTCGCGCACAACTTCACTCCGGTCAATGACCCCGTTGACCCCAACCACATCCGCCTGGTAACGGCACGCCTCCCACAACTCCTTGCCATCCAGGACCCAGAGGATGAAATCACACCCATCAACGAAGAGGAGGTTGAACTGCAATTGCGGTACCTCAAATCCAAGAAAGCTGGTGGCCCCGATAAGCTGACTAATGCCCTACTCAAACAGCTTCCCCCAGCTACTATTCCCATCCTGACGGCCACCTTCAACAACATCCTCACAACCAGGCAATATCCCTCTGCCTGGAAACATGCTGAAGTGGTCGCCATACCCAAGGCTGGGAAGGATCTTCGTTCCCCCGCCAGCTACCGCCCCATCAGCCTCTTGCCCGCCATCTCCAAGGTGTTTGAGAGGCTGTACCTTAAACGACTGCTCATCCACATTGCCCGAGAACGAGTCCTCCCTGATGAGCAGTTTGGCTTCAGGCAGGGACATGCAACTACCCACCAACTCCTGCGCCTTGTAGAAGAGGCACTGGACGCCATGGAACGTAGGGAGTACTTTGGGGCCATACTCTTCGACGTGTCCAGAGCGTTTGACTCGGTCTGGCACGAGGGGCTGCTCTACAAATTATTTTCCCTTGGCTTTCCAGTGTCCCATGTTCGGCTAATAGCCACATACCTGGAAGGTCGCACCTTCCATGTTAGGATCCCAGATGGGAAATCTACACGACGACGAATCAGGGCAGGAGTACCACAAGGCAGCGTACTTGGACCGCTACTCTACTCCCTCTTTACAGCCGATCTGCCCTCTGCGCCGAGGGTACATTTAGCTCTCTACGCAGATGACACTGCACTCTTCTCTCGTTCTCGGAGTGCGGCAGTTCTTCAACAGCGGCTCCAAGGGGCTACAGATTCCCTAACCGACTGGGCTAGGACCTGGCGTCTGGCATTTAATCCCACCAAAACCCAAGCCCTCATCATCTGCAGACGCCATATTCCCATTCGGCTCCCTCAGGTGACGGTCCTTGGTACCCCAGTCCCTTGGACTCGTACTGCGAAGTACTTGGGGGTTACCCTGGACCAACGCCTCACCTGGCGCCCCCACATCGATGACGTGCGTCGAAAGGCAATAGGGAGGCTATGCCTGCTCTACCCTCTCATCAACCCAACCTCCTCACTCCCCACACACATTGCTGTTAGACTGTACACCTCCCTTGTTCGCCCCATCCTTGAATACGCGGTGGTGGTGTGGGGCAATGCTGCCCCCACCCACCTCCGTCGACTTCAAACCGTCCAGAACCGGGCTCTCCGGCGTGCCCTCCGCCTCCCCTTCGACTTCCCAACTCAAGAGCTCCATAACCTGGCCGAAGTGCCGCTCCTTCACACCCGCATCCTCTCCGCAGCCAACTCCTTTTACCAACAAACCCGTCTCTCCCCTAATCCCTTAATCCTATCCCTGGGTACCCGGGTTCACCGACTAGCCACCACTCGATGGCCTGACTTTTTATTTCGCCCCCCATGACCTCACATGCAATAGCCATCTCACCTCATGACAATCATTCTCCCTCACATCATAGAACACTCCCCCCAACATGTCAAGTCATTCACTCCCCAACACGCCACCCCCCCCCCCCCCACACACCCACACATCCCAAATGCTGGCCGAATCATGACAGGCCCTTCCTTTTTCCCTTCTCCATCTGTCGCTCTCTGACTTCTTTCTCTTTCCCCGACCCCCCCCCCCCCAACCCGCCACATCAAGACCGACTACCACCACCATCAAGACGCCGCTATGAAGAAGAAGAAGAGGCCAGGACAATGGCCTTTCGCTTTCACCATCTCTCACTATTCCTCCTCCTCTCCTTTAATCTGTAACTTAGTAGTAATCCACGGCCAGTCAATTGGGCCATTCGTTTTCCCACTTCTTCCACTATCACTCTAACTATCCTTTCTACTTTTGTTAAAAAAAAAAAAAAACACAGCACAAAAGTCAAGACCAAAAAAGACCCACCATGTAACCCCTTTTTACCACCACACCATTTAAGAAGGAGAAGCGCATAAAACGCTAGAACTTCGTTCACTGAAGAGGGTCCATCCCTCAGCCATGTGCGAAGTGAAGTGATGTTCCTACTGTTCCAGCGTGATTGTGTACATAGTGATCGCATCCGAAGGTGGCGTCGAGATAGATCGCTGAAATATCGTGCAATGAAAACGATTGTATCTGGCAGTATTCCAGTGAAAAGCATAAATATATGAGACGCCGGGAATATGTACGGAATCACTGTACCTTGCTCTTGACCCCGTAGGTTACACCTGACGACGCGGCTTTAGGCCATTATGTTTCAATAAAGAACAATTTTACTAGCTGTTAGAGGAATTCTTCCTAATATCACACAAAAGCCATTGACCATATCAGCTAAAGACGCCTGGAGAGTCGGAATGTGCTCAGTTTGACAGGGCACTGAATGATTGGAGCTCAAACAATCATGAGAAATAGCTGACGCAGCTTTAGAGTTACTGACATCCGTAATAGATATAGGAACCAGAATATTCTTTGAAATCGTGTCTGATTAGTTCCTTACTTGGTATTAACACTTAAGTGCATACTATCTTATGTCGCAATACAGACAACAGTAGTGGCTACCTCTTGCAAATGTACCTACTTAGACGGACAGCTTATTTAGAAATCGATCACTATATCCCTGTTGAATATTATTAATCTGACATTATATTCCATGATAAGGTTCCGTAGCAGTCGAGGCACTAGAGCTGTATTGTGTTTCGTTTCCAGACTATGGTGGACTGTGGCCGTGAGATGGCGGACATTCTGGAGGAGCCTGCGTCACGAGGAGAGGTGATGGAGATGCGAGAGATAGGCGCGCGCTACGCCACGGACATCATCGCATCCGTCGCCTTCGGCATAGAGGTAAACTGCCAGCGGAACCCGGAGGCCGCCTTCAGGCAGTGGGGGCGCAAGATCTTCCAGCCGAGTCTCCTGGCCACCATTAACGCAGTCGTCAACGCTATAAATCCCAGGCTAATTTCGTTTTTAAAGTAAGTACGCGACGGGCAGAAGTCTCTTATGTCACATATTCGCGTATTACAGAACTATCAGTCTAACAAATCACGAATTATTTCCTCAAGAACGGAAAGAGCAGCCTGACCGGGAAGATAGAGTTGCGTGCCGGAGAAATTTAGAAAATCGCAAGGCAATACTGACCTTACGGCTTATTTTGTAAGGAAACCTTTGAGCTCGAGGCCATAAAAGGCCAATGATGTTTACGGTATGCGACCACCCCAAATATTGCCTACCATGCAACCATAATATTGGTTGCTAATGGCAACAGGGGGTGAGACAGGAGTTATCCAACGGTTGAACTGCTTCGACGACGAGTAACTCGCAAAAGTGCTACGGTGCCAGTGGTGTTGATACAAAGCAGAACAATGGCAACAATAAACAATGTAAACATTGCATTATATCTATAACAGTTGCCGAAGTTGACATTTCGTCAGAAAGGAACCCAGGGAGTTTCGCAGATTGAGAAAGAAATGGCACATGAAATATTAGCGTTTCTGCAAGATGAGTCAGTGGAATGTGTGGTGCTGTATACGCTCGACTGTGCAGACGGTGTACATGAGGGGTATATTGACGATGACATGTGCTTCACAAGTGACAGCGATATTGAAACAGGTGTAGCCATGGGTCATCATCGATAACGGGCAGGGAGCCACAAACCCCCTCTCCAGTGAAACATGGTAAAGAAGAATGCTTGTCCAAGGAGCGGGTACTTAACATAATTACGTACCTGGAAGATCATCTGCAGCGTTATAATCAAAAAAATTATGAACGAATTTCGAATAAGTCGTCAGCAATATGACCGTGTAATATATAAGAATAGCTACGGATATTCAGTGGAGGACAAGGCATACTTGTTACAAAAACTGGTGTTTCAGCGTTTCAAGGATTCTTTACACAATTTACAGAATCCGCATGATAGTTATTCACATGAAATAGCGCCCCACATAGATTACAGTGATTTCAAGGGAACCAGTGGATAATTGCATTACTTCAGCAAGTGCTACAGATTTGGAAGACGTAAGATAACGAAATTCCAAAGAAAGTGCCAACTAGACGATGAACAGCAAACTACGGAATCAGCCCTAAAATTTTTGGAGAAAATAAACAAACGTATCCCTCCGTTCAGCAAGGAATTTGTTTCCAACTCCAACCAGTTAGGCTTTCAATGGGAAATACATATGAAAGGAACCCTGGAAATCAGAGGTATCAAGAGAATTGGATCAATGTCAACTAACACCAGTGCTTTAACGCATTCTTATACAATTATGCCGACTGTTATTTGGATGGTAAATCCTGTGAAGAGTTACTTATTGTGCTGCGAGAAGTTGGAGGTGTTCTGTTCCCTACGATTATTGTATGCGTGATCTTCCAAGGGTAGTAGGGGATATTTACGTCACAGCGAGCGTAAGAGAAGTACCAATATGGTATGAGCATTGCTTTCGCCCAAAAGCAGGTCAAAATAACTTGTTTTTGCTTCATTCCTGGTCTGCGTATTAAAATCATACTCCTTTAGTGAAAACTATCCATCCCCGAAAAGTGTGTGATATTGCAGTTCATACCACCTGGAACGATTGGACAAAATCAAGCCTCTCGGTATTTGTTTTTTCTGTACCTATGAAACATATTATCGCACTATCTGCAGCTACGTCTTAAGGGAAGCCAATTTCACGGTAAGCTCCACGACAGACTGCTTCGCAGTCTGCTGCATACCATCACATTCCATCAGTTCTCACTACACCAACACGATTCTATATGCATTCCTTAGGAGTGGATTCCTAGCTGAACGTCCTGCACGGTGTGTAACTCCCAAGATGTTCGCCTTCGATCTTCAAGGTGCGAACCTTAGTGACCACTGAGAAGAGCCATTTTTCATTCGGTTTTCAAGTGCAAGTTAACGGTCCGTTCTGAATATTTCTTGAATGTCGACGATGTCCATTTTGTGAAGTGTAATACATATATCTCATGGAAGATTGGTCTCTGCATCTCCCGGAGACTCATTTTCTGTCGCCCTCCGGGTACACACGGCGAGTCATTAGCAGCTAATATTTTTCTTGTCACGATTGTTGACATAACGCTTTCAAATGTGTCTTACTAAAGATCGTACTTGCGATCTCGCCCTCAAGGGAAGGGGTTCCTTGTTAGATGATGCACAGAAAGAAAGCAAACATACAATTAAAAAATTTTTAGAATTACAAAACATTTCGATAAAGTTCAGTTGATTGCAATTATTTTGAATTCTGAAAGTTGCAGGTACAAAATGCAGAGAAGCTTATGTACAATTTCTACTCAAACTAGACTGCAGATGTAGGAGTCATAGGACACGAAACTCTACTAAACGTCCGAAACAGGCCTTGGAAGGCCTCACGGTGCCGACCGGCCGCCATGTCATCCTCAGATCACAGGCGTCACTGGATGCGGATATGGAGGGGCATGTGGGCAGCACACCGCTCTCCTGGCCGTATGTCAGCTTACGAGGCTCCTCAGGTTGCCTCACAAGGTCTGAGTGCACCCCGCTTACCAATAGCGTTCGGCAGACCGGATGGCCACCCATCCAAGTGCTAGCCCAGCCCGACAGCGATTAACTTCGATGATCTGGCGGGAACCGGTGTTAACACTGCGGCAAGGCCGTTAGCTCATAGGGCATGAAAGGAAAACAATAACTCAGAAATGAGCGTGACAGAATTGTTTCCTATCCTCAGTGTTATGCAGTGTGAACACTGATCAAGCAGTGAAAGAAACCAAGAAAGGGAATTAAAGTTCAGGAGAACAAATTAGAACTTTGTTGTTTGCTGATGATACTGTAGTTCTTTCAGAGATGGTAAAGGACTTGGAAAATGAGTGGAATGGAACGGTCAGAGTCTTGAAAAATAGTTGTGACATGAATATCAACAAAAGTAAAATAAGGCAATAGAATGTACGCAAATCGAATCAGGCGAAGCTGAGGGAATACTTTTAGGAAATGATACACTAAAAGTAGTAAATGGATAGCAAAATAACTGGCGATAGGCAGCTGGCAGGGGTAAAATACAGAGAGCGAAAGGCTATTTACAATTTGTACAGAAACCAGATGGCAGATATAAAAGTCGAGGGGCATGAAAGGGAAGCAGCGGTTGGGAAGCAAGCAGTAAAGAAAACAAAAGAAAAATTGGGAGTAGGTATTAAACTCTATGGAGAAGAAATAAAAACTTTGAGGTTCGCCGATGACATTGTAATTCTGTCAGAGACAGCAAAGGACTTGGAAGAGCAGTGAACGTAATGGACAGTGTCTTGAAAGGAAGATATAAGAGGAACATCAACAAAAGCGAAACGAGAATAATGGAACGTAGTCGAATTAAGTCGGGTGTTGCTGAGGGAATTAGATTAGGAAATGAGACGCTTAAAGTAGTAAAGGAGTTTTGCTATTTGGGGAGCAAAATAACTGATGATGGTCGAAGTAGAGAGGATATAAAATGTAGACTGGTAATGGCAAGGAAAGCATTTCTGAAGAAGAGAAATTTGTTAACATCGAGTATAGATTTAATTGTCAGGAAGTCGTTTCTGAAAGTATTTGTATGGAGTGTAGCAATGTATGGAAGTGAAACATGGACGAAAAATAGTTTGGACAAGAAGAGAATAGAAGCTTTCGAAATGTGGTACCACAGAAGAATGCTGCAGATTAGATGGGTAGATCACATTACTAATGAGGAGGTATTGAATAGAATTGGGGAGAAGAGGAGTTTGTGGCACAACTTGACAAGAAGAAGGGACCGGTTGGTAGGACATGTTCTGAGGCATCAAGGGATCACAAATTTAGCATTGGAGGGTAGAGTGGAGGGTAAAAATAATAGAGGGAGACCAAGAGATGAATACACTAAGCAGATTCAAAAGGATGTAGGTTGCAGTAAGTACTCGGAGATGAAGAAGCTTGCACAGGATAGAGTAGCATGGAGAGCTGCATCAAACCAGTCTCAGGACTAAAGACCATAACAACAACATCCAGAGTAGAGAGTATACAAAATGGAGACTTGCACCAGGAAGAAAATTTGTTGACCCTGAATATAAATGTAAGTGTTAGGAAGTCTCATTTCAAAGTTTTGTTGTTGAGGGAGGCCTTGTACAGAAGTGAAACACGGACAATAAACAATTCAGACGACAGGAGAACAGAGACTTTTGAAACGTTGTGCTACAGGAGAACGCTGAACATTAGATGGGTGTATCTGAAACTACTGAAAAGGTATTGAAAGTATTTGGAGAGAAAAGAAATTTAAGGGACAACCTGACGAAAAGAATGGTAAAT
Source organism: Schistocerca cancellata (assembly GCF_023864275.1). NCBI lineage: Eukaryota > Metazoa > Arthropoda > Insecta > Orthoptera > Acrididae > Schistocerca > Schistocerca cancellata. Next base: position 174,829,783 of record NC_064631.1, read on the forward strand.
TTGGTAATGGTGGGAACTGTGGGGTTTGGAAATTGTAGAGGGAGACCAAGCCTTCGCTATAGCAAGCACATTGTGCGACGTAAGCGGAAGTTGTTGGGAGTATTTCTACATCTGAAAGATGACGTCAATTCAAATTTTGCACCATTCGCGTAAGAGTGGCGCTGGTGGCGCCCTGTAGCTTGCATTCCACCGACACCAAACCACTGCCACTTGCGACTTCAGTGATGTCAAGCGATAGCTCATTGGAAGGCAGGGTGGAGGTCTGTCGTGTTTTCTGATGAAAGCTGTTTCTGCCTCAGTGCCAGCGATGGCCAGGTGTTGCATAGAAGGAGGCCATTTGAGGGCCTGCAACCAACATGTCTGCGCGCTGGGCACACTGGGTCTACACCTGGAGTTATGGTCTCGGGTGCGATTTCGTACGCGTGACTATCCCACGCAGTCTGACCCCGAATGTGTACGACAGTCTGGTGATTCGACCTGCTGCGCTGTCATTCATGAACAGCATTCCAGGGGGTGTTTTCCAACAGAATAACGCTTGGCCGCACACCGCTGTTGTGACCCAACATGCTCTACAGGATGTCGACACTTTGTCTTGGCCTGCTCGAGCACCAGATATGTCTCCAGTTGAGCACATATGGGACATCATCGGTCGACAACTCCAGCGTCATCCACAACCAGCATTAACCGTCCCTATATTGACCGACCACGTGCAACAGGCATGGAATTCCGTCCCACAAACTGACATCCGGTACTCGTAAAATACAATACAAGCACGTTTGCATAACTGCATGCGACATTCTGGCGGTTACACCGGTTATTAACGACTTATCTCGCGCTTACATGAATATGTGATCTTGCAACATTAAACAATTAAATGTATTACCTAGACAAATGTATTCCAGGAATTTCATTACTCTACATTATTTGCACTACTGGCCATTAAAATTGCTACACTAAGAAGAAATGCAGATGATGAACGGGTATTCATTGGACAAATAAAGGGTTATTACAAATGATTGAAGCGATTTCATAAATTCACTGTAGCTCCATTCATTGGCATGTGGTCACGACACACTACAGATACGTAGAAAACCTCATAAAGTTTTGTTCGGCTGAAGCCGCACTTCGGGTTTCTGCCGCCAGAGCGCTCGAGAGCGCAGTGAGACAAAATGGCGACAGGAGCCGAGAAAGCGTATGTCGTGCTTGAAATGCACTCACATCAGTCAGTCATAACAGTGCAACGACACTTCAGGACGAAGTTCAACAAAGATCCACCAACTGCTAACTCCATTCGGCGATGGTATGCGCAGTTTAAAGCTTCTGGATGCCTCTGTAAGGGGAAATCAACGGGTCGGCCTGCAGTGAGCGAAGAAACGGTTCAACGCGTGCGGGCAAGTTTCACGCGTAGCCCGCGGAAGTCGACGAATAAAGCAAGCAGGGAGCTAAACGTACCACAGCCGACGGTTTGGAAAATCTTCCGGAAAAGGCTAAAGCAGAAGCCTTACCGTTTACAATTGCTACAAGCCCTGACACCCGATGACAAAGTCAAACGCTTTGAATTTTCGGCGCGGTTGCAACAGCTCATGGAAGAGGATGCGTTCAGTGCGAAACTTGTTTTCAGTGATGAAGCAACATTTTTTCTTAACGGTGAAGTGAACAGACACAATGTGCGAATCTGGGCGGTAGAGAATCCTCACGCATTCTTGCAGCAAATTCGCAATTCACCAAAAGTTAACGTGTTTTGTGCAATCTCACAGTTTAAAGTTTACGGCCCCTTTTTCTTCTGCAAAAAAAACGTTACAGGACACGTGTATCTGGACATGCTGGAAAATTGGCTCATGCCACAACTGGAGACCGACAGCGCCGACTTCATCTTTCAACAGGATGGTGCTCCACCACACTTCCATCATGATGTTCGGCATTTCTTAAACAGGAGATTGGAAAACCGATGGATCGGTCGTGGTGGAGATCATGGTCAGCAATTCATGTCATGGCCTCCACGCTCTCCTGACTTAACCCCATGCGATTTCTTTCTGTGGGGTTATGTGAAAGATTCAGTGTTTAAACCTGCTCTACCAAGAAACGTGCCAGAACTGCGAGCTTGCATCAACGATGCTTTCGAACTCATTGATGGGGACATGCTGCGCCGAGTGTGGGAGGAACTTGATTATCGGCTTGATGTCTGCCGAATCACTAAAGGGGCACATACCGAACATTTGTGAATGCCTAAAAAAACGTTTTGAGTTTTTGTATGTGTGTGCAAAGCATTGTGAAAATATCTCAAATAATAAAGTTATTGTAGAGCTGTGAAATCGCTTCAATCATTTGTAATAACCCTGTATATTATATTAGAACTGACACGTGATTAAATTTTCACGCAATTTGGGCGCATAGATCCTGAGAAATCAGTACCCAGAACAGCCACCTCTGGCCGTAATAACGGCCTTGATACGCCTGGGCATTGAGTCAAACAGAGCTTGGATGGCGTGTACAGGTATAGCTGCCCATGCGGCTTCAACACGATACCACAGTTCATCAAGAGTAGTGACTGCCGTATTGTGACGAGCCAGTTGCTCGGCCACCATTGACCAGACGTTTTCAGTTGCTGAGAGATCTGGAGAATGTGCTGGCCAGGGCAGCAGTCGAACATTTTCTGTATCCAGAAAGACCCGTACATGACCTGCAACAAGCGGTCGTGCATTATCCTGCTGAAATGTAGGGTTTCGCAGGGATCGAATGAAGGGTAGATCCACGGGTCGTAACACATCTGAAATGTAACGTCCACTGTTCAAAGTGCCGTCAAGGCGAACAAGAGGTGACTGAGACGTGTAACCAATGGCACTCCATATCATCACGCCGGGTGATACGCCAGTATGGCGATGACGAATACACGCTTCCAATGTGCGTTCACCGCGAAGTCGCTAAACACGGATGCGACCATCATGATGCTGTAAACAGAACCTGGATTCATCCGAAAAAATTACGTTTTGCTATTCCTGCACCCAGGTTCGTCGTTGAGTTCACCATCGCAGGCGCTCCTGTCTGTGATGCAGCGTCAAGGGTAGCCGCAGCCATGGTCTCCGAGCTAATAGTCCATGCTGCTGCAAACGTCGTCGAACTGTTCGTGCAGATGGTTGTTGTCTCGCAAACGTCCCCATCTGTTGACTCAGGGATCATGACGTGGCTGCACGATCCGTTACAGCCATACGGATTAGATGCTTGTCATCTCGACTGCTAGTGATACGAGGCAGTTGGGATCCAGCACGGCGTTCCGTATTACCCTCCTGAATCCACCGATTCCTTATTCTGCTAATAGTCATTGGATCTCGACGAACGCGAGCAGCAATGTCGCGATACGATAAACTGCAATCGCGATAGGCTACAATCCGACCTTTATCAAAGTCGGAAACGTGATGGTACGCATTTCTCCTCCTTACACGAGGCATCACAACAACGTTTCACCAGGCAACGCCGGTCGACTGCTGTTAGTGTATGAGAAATCGGTTGGAAACTTTCCTTATGTCAGTACGTTGTAGGTGTCGCCACTGGCGCCAACCTTGTGTGAATGCTCTGAAAAGCTAATCATTTGCATATCACAGCATCTTCTTCCTGTCGGTTAAATTTCGCGACTATAGCACGACACCTTCGTGGTGTAGCAATTTTAATGGCCAGTAGTGTATGTTTTGGTGTTGCCATTTTTTTCCCTTCAGTGAAAATTGCACTAATTACTCGGAGGTGAAGAGGCTTTCAGAGGACAGACTAGAGTGGAGAGTTGCATTAAACCAATAACAACAACGACAACAACAATAAAAACAACTTTTCGTCATTGATATGTATCATCTCAGAAAATACTATCGTTTTACACTCCGTAACACCGGTGCCCTTATTCCAAACCATTAGATTTACATCGGATTTGTCTGAATGATGTTTAGATTCTTTTTTCTTGTGCTTTCTGTGTTTCCATATGAGAAACTAGGTTATCGTAGGATCGACCGAATAATATTACAATATTTATCTTGCAAGAGCACGCAGTGTAGTTGCTATTTGAACACCGACGAGGACATTCTGCCTGCTGCTGGAAACTACAGACACTACGGCACTGAGTCTCAAATGTGAGTGGGTTCATATGGCTCTGAGCACTATGGGACTTAACGTCTGAGGTCATCACTCCCCTAGAACTTAGAACTACTTCAACCTAACTAACCTAACGACATCACACACATCCATGCCCGAGGCAGCATTCCAACCTGCGACCGTAGCAGTCGCACGGTTCCGGACTGAAGCGCCTAGAACCGCTTGGCCACAGCGGCCGGCTTCGCTTAACACATCTGCGCAGGTAAAGATCACATTACGTTCGCTCTCTGTGTTATCCAGCGTCTATACCAAAGTACGTAGTCATGATTTGGCAAATTCATTTCATTTCTTCTTTGTTGCCGGAGGTTCTTCCAGTTTCCGTAGTCGTCATTTAACCTGAGGAACACAAGTCGTGAGCGCCATATGTTCTTTGAATCGCGTACTCTTTGTTCTGCTTGTTATCGTATTTTCACTGTTTGTGTACTGTATTTTATGAGGCTGAGATTGGGGACCAACCTCGCATTTGCTAAATTAAAGTAGAAAACTGCACTACATTCAGGCTGGTCCGTCTACCTTTGTGCAGGCTACGCAGCAACGCAACAGAGATATCGCATTATTTCCGCAAGATGGTGAGGGACACGGTGGCGTACAGGGAGGAGAACAACGTAACGAGGAACGACTTCATGCAGTTGCTGATCCAGCTCAAGAACAAGGGGTGTGTGGACAGTGACAAGCCTGGGGTGCACAGGGAGGACGATGAAGACGACACATGGAGTGAGTAGCCACGGCTGTTCCTGTTAATGTTTGTGTCAGTGACAAATTGAATTTAACCGAATTCAGGACCACGTTATTGACACATGGAGCACACTGTATTAAAAAAAAAATGCAACTCAAGTACACCACTCACATAAGATTTTGATAGCGTAATGTCAACACTTACTTGTGCCGTCCGAAACAACCGTAATACTCCTGGGGATCGATGTACAATATCTGATCAAAAGTGTCTGGACACCAGTTAGTGGACATTAATATGGGACGTTGTAACCTTCCCGCCATATTTGTTTCTGTATGAAATTTAGGCCAACTTTACCTCCCAATCTATAAGAGTCTGCGTATTGCCAAAACTATGTACCCACAAACTGTTATCCGACTTAAACTCGTGTACTAATCTTTGTCTAAACAGAACCGAATTAGAAACGAACTGAAGTTGGTCTGAATGCAACTCGTCTTTATATTAAATGCGCAACTGAAGTAAAACAATTATCTGGCCGTAATAAAAATTTCCACTTACCTTGCGTCTTGACAACATTACTGCAGATTCATCGAAACCACAAGTCTGCAGCTCGTGTTCTTGGGGCTAGAGTTGCTACCTCTGGATTACAGAGTCTTGGGTTCGACTCCCGGCCAGATTGGGGATTTTCTTTGCCCGGGGATTGGGTGTTTGTGTTGTCCTCATCATTCCATCATCATTCGTGTATGTGGCCAGATTGGACTGTGTGCGAATTGGGAATTTGTATGGGCGCTGATACCGCGAAGTTGAGCGCCCCACAAAACAACCATCATCACCGAAAGCGCGACAGCAAACAGCAAGCAGGCAGCGGATAAGTTAGATTTCTATTTCTAAATAAAATTTCCAAACTATATTCAAACTATTGTATACACAGTGAAATGTGGTAATCCGTAATGATAAAAAGTGGGGTGGGGAGAGTAACTATTCCTATGAAATGATATTCCAAGACAAGGATTTTAGAATGAAGTATGCATGCAAAAAGACAGAGTAAAACTTCGCGTGAACTTCACACATAACATCGGTCTGAACAATACTATGCTGAACAATGATTTAAAAAGGGGCAATGTTAACAGAGAATTTCTATAAAAACCAAGCAGCTTAATCAGATAATATGTTAATGCATGACTCAGGGAAATGGCGTGGTGAGCAAGTGAACAAAGTTAACTAGCTGCCAATAATAATTTCTACAAATTAGGTCCGCAGTGCTGCATTCTTACTTCAAACACCGAGCGAAGTGGCGCAGTGGCTAGCACACTGGACTCGCATTCGGGAGGACGACAGTTCAATCCAGTGTCCGGCCATCCTGATTTAGGTTTTCCGTGATTTCCCTAAATCACCCCAGGATGGTTCGTTCGAAAGGGCACGACCGAATTCCTTCCCCGTCCTTCCCTAATCCGACGAGACCGATGACGTCGTTGTATGGTCTCCCTCCCCAAAACAACCCCTCTTACCTCAAACGTCAAAAAAAGTTAAATTATTCAAAATTTATATGCCTTTCACCTTTGAAGGAACGTAGGTTGGAACTTAAATATTGGCAACACTGCTGTGGAGTCACTATGCAATGGACTCTACTATTGTCGCCGAAAGCACACATTGTTGACATACCTACCTTACCTCCGAGCAAATGGACTCGCCCGTGCCAGGTTACCGGCGTGCGCACAATCGAGGGAAACGCAGTCACTTGTGAGCCAGCGGTCTAACGTAACGGTGTCACTATGTTTTCGAAACAGGAACAACGGAGTTGGATCAATATTGAATGTCCCAGAGGTCGTATAGCACGACTGTGTCACGAAGGTCTTCAAGAGGCGTGCTGGGAATCGGTATTGTCGTGAACAGTGGCACGTTGAGTAAAAATAAAAATGCCGTGTGGCTAGGGCCTGGTGCAAGTCTTTCGAGTTGACGCCACTTCGGCGACTTGAGTGTCGATGGGGATGAAATGATGATGATAAGGACAACACAACACCCAGTCCCTGAGCGGAGAAAATCTCCGACGCAGCCGGGAATCGAACCCGGGGCGTTAGGTATGACATTCCGTCGCGCTGATCACTCAGCTACCAGGAGCGGACGGCACGTTGGGTAAAAGCCTTCAACGAAGGTCGGCAGACATGCATCAGGCTGGTCTCCTAGCGTCTCTGAAGAAGTGCGTGTTGTTGCCGCGTTAGTGGACAGTGGTCGACGCCATACGATTCGTGAGCTCGCCCACGAAACCGGACTGTGCTTCGCATCCTGAAGGAACGCGTAGCCATGCGAAAAACTGCATCACGATGGGTTCCGCATGACGTGACGGAAATTCGGAAATGGATGCATTACAACGCTGCTCAGACGCACTTGGAGCGCTATGAGCGCGAAGTAGAGGCTTTCTTACGCCGTATCGTAACACTGGATGAGGCATGGGACACATCGTACGAGCCAAAACTGAAACGCCAATCCAACGAATGGCGTCATTATGGGTCGCCGCGAAAGTCGCAAGTGCGTCAGAGCCCCAGTTTGGTGAAAGCTATGGTGATTCTCGTGTACGATTGTGATGGTGTTATCTTAACGGATTACGTTCCTCCACGGCAGACCGTCAATGTACAGTATTACTGTTCGTTTTGGAGCATCACCTGTGACCAGCTTTGCGAAAGAAGCGGCGACACTTTCTGCGCAACCCACCCATCATTTTGCACGACAGTGCGCGGGCGCTTACAGCGCAAGCTGTGGCTGCTGTGTTCGGTCGATGGAACTGGGAAGTACTGTACCATCCACCATACTCCCCGGACTTAAGTCCTTGTGACTTTGATTTGATTCCGAAGATGAAGGAAGCACTTCGTGGCATTCGCTTCAGATCTGTTTCAGAGATTCGCACCATCAACAGAACAGGCTCTGCTAACGGTATACTACGCCTTCCACATCGCTGGCAACTTGTTCTATACAATGCTGGTGACTACTCTGAAGGACAGTAACAGGTGCAAACATATAACTCTTTTGTATCAGTTGTGAATAAGTAATTGTCACAGTTTAAGCTCCAGCCCTCATATATATCATATTCATCCTTGCTGTCCTTTACAGTAGATCTTTCTTCATCTAACAGATGCCATCATAAGTTAACACAGCGCTACTGAATTCGACCATCACCTGCCACACTTCAACTAAGAATCTACCAGACGGTGCAGAGGCAAAGACTGTGCATGAGAAGACCAAAGATTTTTTAACAGTAACATAACTTGTTCTCTTTCTGACGTGCACATCGATAAGATACAAAAAGCAAAATGACATGACCACCTTACAACATGTCCACCTTTCGCCTTTATGATGACTTGAACTCTACTGAAGACCGTTTCAGTAAAGTGTTTGAATATCTCTGGAGGAGCAGTAGCCCCTTCATCCTCAATTGCCAAAGCCAGAGAAGTTAGTAATGTTGAATGCTGGGGTATGAAGCAAAGGCGACGTTCAAACTCATCCAAAACATGTTCCATACGGTTCATGTCATCTCTAGGCAGGAATGTTGTTGTCCACAACGAACTGTTCCTCTATTGTAAATAGCAGACAGTGTCTTTAAAATATATTCATACTCTCCCACAATTAGCGTTTCCTTAAGCGCAATAAGTGGACAGCACCCTAACCATGGAAAACACTCCCATACAGTAACACCATTTAATGTCCAACTTATTTAACAATTTTCTTGGGAGAAAATCCACTAATATAGGCTCTTTATGCCAGTAGTAGTATACCATGAGAAATATACACACAGAAAGTGAATATTGTTTATTGGAATGACGACTGTTTAATGTAAATGTTGCAGTCTGTTCCGTTTATGTATAGGGAGACATCTCGTGAGAGTGACGGTAATCTAAAACTGGTTGACTGTGGCGGTGTCGGTGTCTAGTGGTCAGTATGAGAATCAACCTTTAGATCACCTAAAAGAAGTTTAACTGGACCAGAATGTTACGTAAAGGAATTATGAAATAATACAGTCACTATTTGGAATTGATCAGTATGGCATTATGATGAAATGCGTTGTTATAATGGGGACGAAGCATTGTTCAATTTTACCTAAAGTGAAAGTAGTAGGTTGTCTATTTGTCTTGCGTCTGGAGAAGTTATGGAGCCAGCGAGAGTTGTTCCTATACGGCAGTCAGCGGTCAAGTAGGACAAGATACTAAACCTTCGCTATCCCAAATTCCAGTGGGTAGCTTCTGATCTGAGTAATGTGTGTGGCTTCACATTGGGATGAGCCAGGACAGAAAGATCGCGCTTGAAGCGGAGAAGTAAGTTTTTTTTTTTTTTTGCTAGATTAACAGTGCCAGATTCGAGTAAAATTATTTATGTTTTATTAAGTTGTAGGGAAGCCATTAGGCGAAGAAGTTATTCATGAGAATACAATATTTTATGTTGCTCAGAATGCTACATCATATCTATATGTAAAGGAAGTGAAACAGGAACATGTGGATATTGTTGCATGCGCTACGTTCAAGGAAGAGTTTATGGTGACAGGAATTGATAGGAGTATGTTTGCCAGTAACACGTTTATTCGACTCGAATCAGTAAACGACTAACTGACAAATAAGGCCCGTTCGTAAATGTTTATTCAGTGGCGATCGTGGTAAATGACGTTTGCACAAATCATTCGACTCGACACCTCAGTGAAATGACCACGTTGCCCGATCGTGTGTCTGTGGGAAAACAATCGACGCATGTTCAAAACGAAACGAACTTCCTTCTCGACCTTCGTGGCGCCATATGCTTCGCGGACGCGACGGGACGAAGACTAATCGAACGGACCGTACCAAATTAAATTCTGCACGCATTGCTGAAGAGCTCGCATTAAGCGCGACGGAAATGGTTCATGCCTAGCAGAATCATACTCCCGGATACTCATGTACACAGTGCCGTTGCCCAGCCATTTTGCATTGCTTAGTTTGCGACGCTCCTGTGAGCACTACACTGTTACCAGAATTTGTCCTAATGGCAAATCTGCACGCCGGCAGATGCCAGGTGCCACTGGCTTTGTGCTGATTATAACAGTAGTTCTGCCGATCAAGCATTTTTGCGGTATGGCAGCCGCACATATCCCTACTGAAGAGCAGAGCTCGAAAACTGCGAGAAAGTATAGGTGATCAGCCTCTGGCTAGCGTATGTTTGGGGTTGCTGTACTTCATGGTGAATTTAGCATGAGCACAATGACAGCAGATTGTTTAGCAGTGATTGGGCAGCGGTCTCTGACGCCAGTGCGTAAGGCTGGATGAGTGAGTCCGTACTCATGCAAGTACAGTGTCATCATGACTTGAACGCAGATGCCAGAAATGAGACGACAAGCCCAGTGGTGCGGAGTGGGTCATCAGAGTCCAATGGGCAAGAACATGGAGCCCAGCTCAGAAGTCGAACTTGCCTCAATGCCAGATTCAGTGGTGGCATAGGAACACGAATGCAAGCCCAAGAGCTGCAATGGACAAGCAACTGGTGATGTGGTAGGTGATGTCCGGAGCTCGACTGTAGATGATTAGCTGATTATGCAACCTGTTGGAGACAGGGTCTCTACACCATGTGGTGGCTGGTGTGCCAGATTCTAGCCTGTTTGCTGACTGCAATGCATGCGAGTTGCGTCATATGCCAGAATGTTGCTATGACGCAGCATGGGCATTAGAAGCCGTCATGGTGAATGGTACGCATGACATGGCCAGCTGATGGCTATGCTGAGAGTGGCCTGGGTATCTGTGGTGGATGCCATGCCACATGGCTGGGTGGGATAGGGTGACGCTTAGTTGCACATTGCGGTATGAAGACAGCTGGTGCTTACATCATTCGTGGCTCCATGTGCAGGCCCTGCCTGGCCAGTGTCCATTAACAGGTCTTTCACTGGATCAAAGAAATGAATGGCGGCTGGAGCGGTCAGGATGAAGGTCAGCTTGACTACTTCAATTCAGACTATGGTTGGTTTGCCATTGAACTCGACGTTGAGTATTCTCTTGCCACAAGGATCACGCTGTGAGGATACAAGTAGAGTGGCTGTTGTTGTATTGCATCAGTGTACAACATGATGTATGCACACCACTGTAGATTAGTGTCTACAGACACTTCGTCAGTGCTGTACCAAGACGGTGTGTGGTTAGAGGCTTGCCATGTGGTTGCACAGTCATTCTGTCAGTGGTGGGCCCGAGTTGTCAAGGGGCAGTGGTACTTCCTCCAGAAATCACCAGGGATGGCAAGAGGTTGTCTGTAGAAGAGACTGATAGGTGAAGCCCTGATCTCTTCCTTTAGTGTCACTCAGAGGCTGAGAAGTACTACTGGGAGTGCTTCAGCCTAGGTGTTATTGTGGTATGTTAGGAAGAATTTCAGCGTCCCGTGAAGGTGGTTGACCATGCTGTTAGGTAGATGGCAACTGCACACTGTGGTGTCACATATCGATACCACACCACCGGCTTCCAGTTGGCAAGGGAATAGCAAGTTTCCTTCTGATGCCAATGGAGGTTGAGCAGGTTCTATTGGATCCAATGCTGTGCCTGCTGAGCCACACCTGCAGTGGCTCTGGACTATGAGTGCCCTCTGCTGCCACAATGTGGGATGGCTGGTGCCAGCCACTCAGCTACTTGCGCTTAGAGCCTCGCCACTATGACACCATCATTCTTGTTTAGAACAGCGAGCCTCATTCTGATTGCTATTGTATGAGCCTGGACTCTAATTCTTGCTGCATTATTTGTCATAAGCCTTCGTTCACTTCGAGAAATACAAGTTAAGTGTATATTCTGTTTACTGTGAATAATTTGTTCACTAATTACGCCTGCTGCTGTACAGGTTTCCTATGATGACAGTTGCTGCACCACTCTGTAGCCCACTTGTCCTTACCATCGTTTACAGTGTCAAACACAACACACCCCACACAGATGAGCGACTTGTGGCAACAGTGTACAGTCGAACTGGTGGTCATGGTCTGTCGTGATGTGACTGGGGTTACTGAAGCGTGTCAATGAAGGTGATGGTGATGGTCTCAGTGATGATGTTCAGTATGGGTGTTGCCTCCAATCGGGGATGAAGTGGTCCAACATCCTCAGCACTTAATGTTTGCCATGGGGCAGAAGGAGAGGGCCCATCATGTCCACATAGACATGTACAAAATGACATGTCACATTGGGGAAGGCACTGACAGGTGCATGGGTGTGCCTCCCAACTTCGACATGCTGGAGGCAGAACAGGTGTGTGCCCACTGATAGCAGTCTTTCTGTAGCCCTGCCCAGATACAAAATATGACAGTTCGTAGATGTGGTCTAAAGTACTGCATTGAAATTTCTTTGGAAGGAATGGGCAGCGTGTGCCCAACTCTTGCAGACAGAGCTGGGAATGGGTGCTAGCTCGAGTTGTAGGTTGCTGGAGATGTCGTGGCAGAGTCTGTCCAGTTGTTCATCACTCTTCTGTCCTTGGGTGACGTCCTCAAAATTCACAGGAGGAAATATAATGGTACAAGTGCAGGACAAGCATTTGGTGACTATATTGCCTGTATTGGAAATGTGGTGGATGACTGTGGAGAACTGTCTCACATATGCAAACTGCCAAAATTGGTGCATTGTTGTTTTGAAATGTGTGAGTGATGGGCTTGTGGTTGTTGAAAATAACGAATGTCTGAGCTTCCACATATGGGCAGAGGTATTACAGCACCTCAAATAGTGCATGCAGCTCACAGTCCTAAGCACTTCAAGCACGTTGTGACTCTGATAATTTATACAAGAAGAACCTGAGTTGCTGCCAGCTACCAACAATATGTTGTTGTAGCACCTATGGAAGTTTGGCTGGCGTACAAAGCCATGGCTATTTGGTGTCGTGCACTGGGTGAGCGAGAATGTCGCAAGTCAGGTTCCATATGGATTAAATGAAGCTCTCCTTCAGTGCAGCCATCCAGATAAAGGGAATCTTTCCTTTGGAGATGGGGCCATGTAGCGCTGCTGTATGAGGTTTTTGCTTAGCGATGGCGTTAGGCAGATGATGTGGATAAAATTTCATCTTGCCTCAACAGTAACATATTTCTTTGTGGGTTTGTGGGTGTGGCATCTTACCTATTGCCTACAACTTCCCCAGTAATGGCATGGCTCTGCTATGGGTGATTAAATGCTCAAAAAATTCAATTTCATTCACCTCACATATTCACTTCAAGTTAATGATGATACCGCTTTTCTCAGGTGCTGGAAAATGGTCGTTAGATGGCAGCAGAGAAGTTTTGGTAGCTTGAGAAACATTAGGAAGGCACGCAAAACACCATGGCAAGCCTCACAAGACGCCATACAGGAAACATTACAAGGTCTGGGCAGCATTCCAAAGGCCAGTCATCATCAACACCGAAGGGCGTGATTATGGCCGTTTTACGTATGTCTTCAGCCACCCCAGGAATCCACATGAATGCCTTCACTCAATAGATTTTGCCGAATGTAACTGAGCCTGCCAAGGAGTGGTAGAAATCCTGTATGTGCAGTACTGGACATTGGTCTGGTACTGTTCATGCATTTAAGGCATGATAGTCCCCACATAGGTACTACAAATCGTCTTTCTTGGGGACTTTGTACAAGGCAGAGGGCCAGGGGCAACTTGATAGTCGAACAATGACCTATCGCAGACTTGTGTTTATTTATCCAGAATGTCTGCATATGGCCCAGGGCACTTCACAGTTTTTGCTTGTCACACTATTTTCAGTCTTATTGAGTCGATCAGCTGGGTGTTTGTATCAGGTAGCAGCTTGTAATGCCTGAGGTAATCTGCACACAGGACTGGCTTATTGAGGTCAGCCACAATGAACGTCCACGCAAATGTGTGGTAGAGTCCAAGGTCGAAAGTCTGGAGATGTGTGCCATATGCTTTTGTGGTGTAACTATTTGTATGTTTTTGTGGTGGAACTGTTTGCAGCTATAAGAAACAGTGCCTCGGCAGTACCCCAGCACGGCTTGTGGGAATAATGACGGAACAGAACCTGTGTCAACAATGTACTTGATATTACCAGCCCGTTCTGCCATGAAGGAGCCCTTTCGTATAACTGTGTAGTCAGGTAGGTCAGGGCTCGGTTGCAGCTGATGTCTGGGTGCCCATAGGGCAGATGGCACTTTGCGGCATTGTTGCTGAAGTGGATGTAGTATCAGCAAAACCCGTTTGGTGGCTGCTCTTATGTTGGCAGAGCACTGCTAGAATGCCTGTGCAGCGTTGCCAGTTGCATGAGTTGTGTCGCCGATGGCTGTATCTGCTGCTGCCACAGTGCCTGGTGCTCTCTGCCCATGAGTGTGCCAACTGATCGACTTGCATGTTTAATGCTACCATCGCAGTGGCCAGATTCAGGACTAGGTGGTGGAGATTGATGGCCAAGGTGAGAGGTGCAGAAGGCATGCGTCACTGTGGGGTGAAAATTGGTGTGGCCAGTTTGTCATAGGCTGTCGCTGCTACCGCATTTGGCACAATCACAAGCACATCATGACCTGATCAGCTGAGTGTGCAACGGTGTCTGGATGCGTTTCTGTCTGTGCTGCAATGATCACCTGCACATGGGAAGGGTGTCTGTGCACCAAAATAACATGCAATAGAGAGTCCAGAACCATATTGGACTCTGTGAGGCTCTGCAGATGGTGCAGGAACTGACTTGGCCTCCTGTCGCTGCATTCCTCTTGGCACAGCAAGTGAAGCATGTATTGTTGCTCTGATGATGAGATCCTCCAGATAATTTCTTCTTCGGCCTTTTGCATGTGGACTGGGTATGCGGGGCAGTGGTTTGTCCCACACTTTGACAGTGTAGTTTCGTCAATCTGGCTCATAGCATGTCCAAATTTTGCTGGATTACAGGTGATGTTACTGCTCAGGAAAACCGCCTCCCCATGAATGGGTCATGGGCCAAAAAGGTGGCAGCGTAACAAACACCCATCCTGTACTTGTCGCGACTCCAGCAATAGTAGGAAGTATCAGTATAGTGGCACCTTGCATGCAGAAGATTTTTTGAACTGGCTCCAGGTGGACAGAGTTCGTGCATACAGGATGTGCCTGGAACTCGCTTTCAAGCCTCTTATTGCTCACTAACAGATCTTCTATTGTCTTCTAGAGTTCCTCCAAGCTCGACATCTTCCATTACAATAAAGTTCTCATGCAAAGTTCTCATACCAAAAATAATACAACACACAAAAGATAACACTAGAAAGTTCGCGAGCGAAGAACACTAAACAAAAACAAAGATAAATATTCGGACAAAAGAAAAAACTCGATGGTTTGTCCACTAACCAGGCACTATTCGTACAAGAGATCGTAAGTGTTAATTCATTCGCGATTTTTGGTCACACACACGAATGAATGTTCGTCACCGCATGTTAAACTTGACCCACACGGTCCGCGGCTACCAGATTACACTGCGCAACATATGTCTGTACGGTACCGCTACCACGGTTGAACTGCTTTGTTTGCTTCGCACCCGTGGGCGCCGCACCTCTGCCAGAATTATGCCTAACGGCAAATCCATGCGCCGGCGGATGCTGGGTGGGCTGGCTGTAACTGTACTTCTGCCGCCCATGCATTTCTGCGGTATGGCTGCCACAGAAGTAATAAATGTGTATTTTTTGTTTGAAATAGACAATACGACTACTTAAAATGTAGATAGCAATTTTGACTGTTTATCACTGAAACTTTTCAGCAATGTGGGCTGATAATTATATTTTGGGCTCATTCTAAAATTGAAAGTAAAAGAGAAATCTAACGCTTTTACTTTTACGAGCCAGTGTAGGATGAAAATATTAATGCAGATAATTTACTTGCTGATTATAATCTTGTTTAACCCAGAAGAAATAAAAATGAAAAATAGTAAAGTTATTGCGTTATCATATTCGGAAAAGGTTTATTAATGAAATAACAACTAACGATTTACAGAAATATATTATTTGGTAAGGAAGCCTCAGAATTTTTCTCGTTTTTACAGCAAAATCAAGTTCATTCAAATATGCATAATACACTCCTGGAAACTGAAATAAGAACACCGTGAATTCATTGTCCCAGGAAGGGGAAACTTTATTGACACATTCCTGGGGTCAGATACATCACATGATCACACTGACAGAACCACAGGCACATAGACACAGGCAACAGAGCATGCACAATGTCGGCACTAGTACAGTATATATCCACCTTTCGCAGCAATGCAGGCTGCTATTCTCCCATGGAGACGATCGTAGAGATGCTGGATGTAGTCCTGTGGAACGGCTTGCCATGCCATTTCCACCTGGCGCCTCAGTTGGACCAGCGTTCGTGCTGGACGTGCAGACCGCGTGAGACGACGCTTCATCCAGTCCCAAACATGCTCAATGGGGGACAGATCCGGAGATCTTGCTGGCCAGGGTAGTTGACTTACACCTTCTAGAGCACGTTGGGTGGCACGGGATACATGCGGACGTGCATTGTCCTGTTGGAACAGCAAGTTCCCTTGCCGGTCTAGGAATGGTAGAACGATGGGTTCGATGACGGTTTGGATGTGCCGTGCACTATTCAGTGTCCCCTCGACGATCACCAGTGGTGTACGGGCAGTGTCGGAGATCGCTCTCCACACCATGATGCCGGGTGTTGGCCCTGTGTGCCTCGGTCGTATGTAGTCCTGATTGTGGCACTCACCTGCACGGCGCCAAACACGCATACGACCATCATTGGCACCAAGGCAGCAGCGACTCTTATCGCTGAAGACGACACGTCTCCATTCGTCCCTCCATTCACGCCTGTCGCGACATCACTGGAGGCGGGCTGCACGATGTTGGGGCGTGAGCGGAAGACGGCCTAACGGTGTGCGGGACAGTAGCCCAGCTTCATGGAGACGGTTGCGAATGGTCCTCGCCGATACCCCAGGAGCAACAGTGTCCCTAATTTGCTGGGAAGTGGCGGTGCGGTCCCCTACGGCACTGCGTAGGATCCTACGGCCTTGGCGTGCATCCGTGCGTCGCTGCGGTCCAGTCCCAGGTCAATGGGCACGTGCACCTTCCGCCGACCACTGGCGACAACATCGATGTACTGTGGAGACCTCACGCCCCACGTGTTGAGCAATTCGGCGGTACGTCCACCCAGCCTCCCGCATGCCCACTATACGCCCTCGCTCAAAGTCCGTCAACTGCACATACGGTTCACGTCCACGCTGTCGCGGCATGCTACCAGTGTTAAAGACTGCGATGGAGCTCCGTATGCCACGGCAAACTGGCTGACACTGACGGCGGCGGTGCACAAATGCTGCGCAGCTAGCGCCATTCGACGGCCAACACCGCGGTTCCTGGTGTGTCCGCTGTGCCGTGCGTGTGATCATTGCTTGTACAGCCCTCTCGCAGTGTCCGGAGCAAGTATGGTGGGTCTGACACACCGGTGTCAATGTGTTCTTTTTTCCATTTCCAGGAGTGTAGTTTTACACAAAGGGTAGTGAAATGCGTAATTTTCAGGCAAAGTGGATTTAATCTTTTTTTAAAATTTCAATCTGGTTAGGTAGAGAAAAGTAAGGTCAGAGAGGTTCGCTGATGTGGAATTCTTATAACAAGAGCGTAACAATATAAAATACTGTTATCAGAAGACGCAATATTATTGTTGCTGCATGTGATGCACTTACTGTCACGAGATAACGTACACGGACGAGTAAAGTGAGAACTACCCACCAATATTGAGCAAATCGTCTAGAGCAGTTAGCTCCCTTCTTGCATTTGTATGGCATACACTATGTGATCAAAAGTGTCCGGACATCTGGCTGAAAATGACTTACAAGTTCGCCCTCCATCGGTAATGCTGGAATTAAGTATGGTGTTGGCCCACCCTTAGCCTTGATGACAGGTTCCACTCGCGCAGGTATACGTTCAATCAGGTGCTGCACTGAGGAGAGGTATCGATGTCGGTCGGTGAGGCCTGGCACGAAGTCGGCGTTCCAAAACATCCCAAAGGTGTTCTGTAGGATTCGGGACATGACTCTGTGCAGGCCAGTCCATTACAGGGATGTTATTCTCGTGTAACCACTCCGCCACAGGCCGTACATTATGAACAGTTGCTCGATCGTGTTGAAAGATGCAATCATCCCCGAATTGCTCTTCGACAGTGGGAAGCAAGAAGATGCTTAAAAGATCAATATAGGCCTGTGCTGTAATAGTGCCACGCAAAACAACAAGGGGTGCAAGTCCCATCCATGAAAAACACCATCACTACATAACAATACCGCCTCCGAATTTTACTGTTGGCGCTACAGACGCTGGCAGATGATGTTCACCGGGCATTCGCCATACCCACACCCTGCCATCGGGTCGCCACATTGTGTGCCGCGATTCGTCACTCCATACAACGTTTTTCCACTGTTCAATCGTCCAATGTTTACGCTCCTGACACCAAACGATGCGTCGTTTGGTATTTACCGCGGTGATGTGTGGCTTATGAGCAGCCGCTCGACCATGAAATCTAAGTTTTCTCACTTCCCCCCCCCCTCCCCTAACTGTCATAGTACTTGCAGTGGATCCTGATGCAGTTTGGAATTCCTGTGTGATGGTCTGGATAGATGTCTGCCTATTACACATTACGACCCTCTTCAACTGTCGGCGGTCTCTGTCAGTCAACAGATGTGGTCGGCCTGTACGCTTTTGTGCTGTACGTGCCCCTTCACGTTTTCACTTCACTATCACATCGGAAACAGCGGATCTAGGAATGTTTAGGAGTGTGGAAATCTCGCGTACAGACGTATGACACGAGTGACACCCAATCACCTGTCCACGTTCGAAGCCCGTGAGTTCTGCAGAGCGCCACCTTATGTCTCTCACGATGTCTAATGGCTACTGAGGTCACTGATATGGAGTACCTAGCAGTAGGTGGCAGCACAATGCACCTAATATGAAAAACGTACGTTTTTTGGGGGTCCGAATGCTTTTGATCTCATAGTGTATGAGTTAAGTATCACAGTGATAACGTTGTATTTGCTATATGTCTCGAAGGTTAGGCCATGTGTGGTGTTGGGCTTACGTTGCCCCAAGTTAAAATAAAATAATCCGTAGAGAACTCAACAAACACCTCCTCCTACTTCACTGCCGGCACTCCATATAATAGCAGGCAACGATCTACAGAATCCTTCCATCGGATTGCCACAAGGCACAGTGTGATTCATCACTCCAGATTACTCATTCCAGTCATCCATTGTCCAGTGGCGTCGCTCTTTGCTCCACCTGTAGCGACTCTTACTATAGATATGTGTGGCTCATGAGGAGATGGTCGATCATTGCACCTCACTCTTTCCAGCTCCCTGTGCACAGCCATTGTGCTAGCTGAGCTGTTGGTGGTGCTTTTGCACGCCTAAATTACTGTTTCAGCTGATTCCATGTATTTTTTTTGTAACAACCTCCCCCAAAGCTTGACGGTTCCTTTCCGTCAATACATGAGGTCTGCGCGGTCTTGTTTTAGCTGTGGTTGTTCCCTCGCGTTTCCATATCACAACAACATCACCAACAGTCGACTTGGGCAGAGTTAGAGGGTTGACATACCCCTGGCAGATGCTTACTCAGGTGTCATCCAATGATTAGCCCCATTCGAAGTCTCTGAGCTCTCCTGATCAACCCATTCTGCTGTTACTGCATCTTCACTCGCAGCACAACGCTGCCAGACTCCTTTTATACTGGTGGATCTGTCTCTCGTGACATCTAGTGGTCAGTTACGCAATATATAGGGCAGTCTCGATAGTTTCCATCAGATTGTGTAGACAGTGTGTATCAGAAATACGTTTCAAATTTTGTGGACAGATTCCTCAGAGCAGAAAAAGAAGATAAGTAAATGTCAGAACAGTTTAGAACGTTCTGAAGTCAGAAACTCACAGCAAATGTTGTCCGCGGCTTGTGGCTTGCGGTAGCGTTCTCGCTTCCCGCGCACGGGTCCCGGGTTCGATTCCCGGCAGGGTCAGGGATTTTCTCTGCCTCGAGATGACTGGGTGTTGTGTGTCTTTCATCATCATTTCATCCTCATTCACTCGCAAGTCGCCGTAGTGGTGTTAAAGAACTTGTGGAGCGGCGGCCGAACCGCCCCGCGAGGGGTCTTCCGGCCACCAATGCTATACGCTCATTATTACAGCAAATGTTCAAAATGCACTAAGATGGTATGCTTGCTTTTACTCATGTATGCAGTTCCACAATACTTGTGGGCGGTTTAAAATCTTCGTAGTACAGTTCATGCTAAATCTTCGTAGTACAGTTCATGCTAGAACCCAAGCAGCAGTCTCTGAGCAACACGTAGGCTGGAACTGTGAGCGGCTGCCTATCAAGTCCATACGTTCTCCAGCATATCTCACAGGAGATACAACTGATGATACCTGCCATGGCAGATGAATAGGTAGGCGAGGATAAGTTTCTTGGCTTTCACGTTTCCCTGACCTCAGTCCTTTGGGTCATTATCGCTGAGGGAACTAAAACAATTGACTTATGCAACAGACATTCCGTTCCTTCCTACAGAACAAGTCGGACCGTTCCCTGTAACCGACCCTTAGAGCTGCAACAGACACTGTGGTTGTTCACTGCATCACTATATTTTTAAATAACAGCATTTATATTGATGGATTTCCATACTATTCTAACAGCTACAGCCTAAAAAATGTTTTTTTTTTAAATTCTGGTATTTGATCATCGACTGTAATAGATAATGATCAGTTTCAATCGATCATGACCGTCTTTGAACTGTGTGCTCAAATATACCGATACAAAAATGTATTAGATATTTCTGTTAAAATTTTATCAAGAATTAATATAATATTCCAACAACGGTCAGTGAGATATCATACATGAAGTGTTATGTAAGGAACGTGTAGACATGCTCTCAGAGATCTGAAGAGGGTATCATCAACTCAACTTGTGGTTCATTACACTTTTGAATCAAATACCGAAATAATGAACATTTCGAACAGCTCTCAGTTCCAGGGAGGACACTATAAAAACATGAAACACTGCAGCTAATATCTGAGGAACATATTAAAGTACATTTCGTTAAATACTTTACGATACCGTACACATGTAGTTCGTTTAAATATATAATTTTATCTGCTTTGACTCTAATACTGGTCACCGGGTTTAACTGAAACATGGTAATATTGTCACACTGTAAGGCACCAGCCTCCTGATCAAAGATGTTCCATCCGACACCACTCATCTCTCACAGACCAGTGCCCATCAAACCATCCCACGTCACTGAAAGAATATGGACGACAACGATATTACCTGGCATTGACAATTCTGTTTTACTCATACACTGAGGTGAAAAAAGTCATGGGATATTGTGTCTGATTTCGTTTTGCCTGGAATAGTGCAGCAACTCAACATATCATGATCAACCAGTCTTTGGATGTCCTCTGCAGAAATATTGAGCCATGCGGCATCTATAACTGTCCATAATTGAGAAAGTGTTGCCAGTGTACGATTTCGTGCACGAACTGAGCTCTCGACTACGTTCCATAGAAGTTCGATGGAATTCAGGGGTGGGCGACGTAGGTGGCCAAATCATTTGCTCGAATTGTCCACAACGTTTTTCAAAACCAGTCGCGAATAACATAACTGAACAGCTGAAAATGATCTCCAAGTACCCGAATATAACCATTTCCAGTCAACGATCGGTTCACTTGGACCAGAGGCCTCAGTCCATCCCATGTAAACACAGCCCACAGCATTATGGAGTCACCACCAGTTTGCACACTGCCGTGTTATCTGTTGTGGGTTGGCAGGAGAGCCAACACCGGGTACTAGAGGAAGCCGAAAGGCACGCGTTTTAGCTCACGCAGGCTGGCGTGAGGTCTGGAACAGGACAAGGAAATTAGACTTTAGAAAAACGGACGTAGCTGGTGGAATACTTAACTTTAATCCATTAATGATGAGCGTCGCTCTTGACGGTACATTATTCATAATCTCAATAGTAACTGGTAATGGCGCCTTGCTAGGTCGTAGCAAATGACGTAGCTGAAGGCTATGCTAACTATCGTCTCGGCAAATGAGAGCGTATTTTGTCAGTGAACCATCGCTAGCAAAGTCGGCTGTACAACTGGGGCGAGTGCTAGGAAGTCTCTCTAGACCTGCCGTGTGGCGGCGCTCGGTCTGCAATCACTGACAGTGCCGACACGCGGGTCCGACGTATACTAACGGACCGCGGCCGATTTAAAGGCTACCACCTAGCAAGTGTGGTGTCTGGCGGTGACACCACATTATCAACATGAGTCCATGACTTGGTGGGTCTGCGCCACACACAAACCCTACCATCAGCTCTTACCAACTGTAATCGGGACTCATCTGACCAGGCCGCGGTTGTCCAGTCGTCTAGGGTGCAACTGATATGGTCACGTGCGTAAGACAGGTGCTGCAGGCGATGTCATGCTCTGGGCAAAGGCACTCGCGTCGGTCGTCAGCCCGTATCGCCAGATTTCAACGCACTATCCTAACGGATACTTTTGGCGCTCGTCCCACATTGATTTCGGTGACTGTTTCACACAGTCTTGCTTGTCTGTTAGCACTGATAACTCTATGCAAACGCCGCTGCTCTTGGTGTTCAACGGAAGGCCTTCGGCCACAGCGTTGTCCTTGGTGGGAGCTAACGCCCGAAATTCGTTATTCTCGACGCACTCTTAACACCGTGGGTCTCGGAATATTGAATTTTCTAACGATTTCCGAAGTTAATTGTCTTATGCATCTAGTTCCAATTACCATTCCGCTGTCAGGTCTGTTAATTCCCATCGTGCGGCAATTACCATTTCGGAAACCCTTTCATACGAATCATCTGACTACAAATGACAGTTCCGCCAATGCACTGCCCTTTTATACCTTTTATACGCGATACTACCGCCATCTGTATATGTGCTTATCTCTATCTCATGACTTTTGCCGCCTCAATGTATTATGTTGGCCATAGATAGTTTTATGAAATTAGTGCGTTCTGTAGATATGAGTCACTATCGTTTGGTATTTATTTCTCTCTAAAAATTCGACACTTGTACAGTACCATGTAAAAAAAAAAAATTGCTCTTAGCAGTGATCCGTTTAAAGCATTTGTTGACAGTTTCAGAAAATTGTGTATGGAAACAAAATTCTGTCTTAAAATATTATAGTGTAATAGATTTTGGTGGTTACTCCGATTAATCATGGAGGAAATATAAGAGCCAGCTATCTTTTTCAGAGTTGTCAATTGATGACGTCGCTGCCCAGGCGTTTGTCTTCTTCGCAGCGGGCTTCGAGACGTCATCAACCACGATAAGCTTCGCTCTTCACGAGCTGGCTCATCACAGTGACATCCAGAAACGTCTCCAGGAGGAGATCGACTCGGTTCTCAAGCAAAGTGATGGACAAATCACCTACGATGCGATCAACAGCATGCACTACCTCGATAAAGTAGTCTCAGGTATGTACGAACATATGGTTTCGAGCCCTGAAACTTGATTGCCAATTTAGACTGATATTCAAATATGTGAAGAAACCCTACTTTAAATTCGAAGTCAATGAAAGAATTGTATTTATTGTTTCCAACTCTAATGGAAAGAAAACGATGGTCATTAATATTGTTCATCTGACAGACAAAATTAAAAGAGGAAATAAAGAGAAAGAAACCCAATAACTACGAATCGAACCTAATCATAATATTTGGTTGCTATTGTCTTTGAATAACAGTACCAAATTCTCTTCAAATTACATGTTATTTACCACAATTCCTTTTTCTTTCAACCTGAAAGAAATATTTTACTGCAGTTTATTGTGCAACTTGTTATTTTTTTTAAATAATTCCTCAGGAATTTGTTACAGTAATGGCATTCCTTCTTTAATTCGCATACGTGTATTTAAACATCTTGTTACACCTGCTCCAGACACTGCTCGCACGCCCTATCTTGCCATATACAGCATGATGTTCACATCTCTTATGGTAATCAACATCTCTCTGTCTAAAACAGTTTTTGCCAACAGAAAAGTGCTCAATCTCCAGGAAGAGCCTATGAAAGCAATATACCTTTCATTGTTTAATTATGTGATACTCAAGCCACAAATGAAGTATCCCAAGGTTCTAATAAATATAAGGGGGTTGTTCGTGTTGTTGCCCCAGATGATAATTACACGAAATATTTGTCAGGATTTGTAAGCAGTGGGTCCTTGAAGTACGGCAATACGCGAACTCAAGAAGTAAGTTTAAACAGTTTTATTAACAAAGGCTGATTATAAAACATGCACATTACGTGCACCGCTCATCATCACTGTGTCTGACATCCTAATTACGGTCGTATCGAAAGGCTCCATGGCGAGCCAAGAAAAGAGACTAATTCGTGCCCAAGGCCGTGCTAGTTAATACGGCGTGCTGCAGACAGCGGCCATACGCGTAATACCTTTGTAGCAGTGTTGCCGGAAGCGCATGTACTGACCAAGCAAATTGTCAACGTTCCAGACAGGTCGGCTGGGGAGTGCGTGTTACGTACCGTACGGCTGCATGCAACCCGTAGACCCTTATATCACTCTCCCCAGAGAAAATGAGCAACCATAATCTGCTTCGCCATTTGTGGCATCAGAAAGGATTGCAACACAAATTTCATTTGCAGACACAGTAATTCTCGGTACAGAGAAGCATGCCTTCAGGATGACAGTTTCATACATGACAAATGCTTTTGACAAAAGACAAATTAATAAAAGCAATAAAAACACAGTACTGACAATCAAGTATGCATTAACATTACTCGATGAATCGAAGGACTTAATTCTATTTGCTGCTTCAAAGAAGTTTAACTCATTATTGGAAGAAATTACCTTTTCATGGATATCCTTAATTAAATTATTGGCTTCAGAAAAACTTGGCAACGACCTTACCGCCGTGGATACACCGGTTCCCGTCAGATCACCGAAGTTAAGGGCTCTCGGGCGTGGCCGGCACTTGGATGGATGACCATCCGGGCCGCCACGAGCTGTTGCCATTTTTCGGGGTGCACTCAGCCTTGTGATGCCAACTGAGGAGCTACTCGATCAAATAGTGGCGGCTCTGGTCAAAGAAAAACCATCATAATGACCGGGAGAGCAGTGGGCTGACCACACGCCCCTCGTATCCGCATCCTCTCACCTGAGGATGACAAGGCGGTCGGATGGTCCCGATGGGCCACTTGTAGCCTTAATTCAGAGTGATGAGTGCTTCAGAAAAACTTGATAAGGAATGCTTTCCATATGTTAATATGTATCAATCATTGTACGAGTAATAAACAGATAACATTCTCGTTAATGGCAAATGTCCAGTTGCATGAAATGTAGTTGGCAACACACTAGTCATATCAAATAATTCACATGATAAATCACAATGTGTTGCATTCAAGATTAATCCATTATTATTAACCAGTGTGAACTATCCAGCCAAGAGCGCTGAGTAGTTCAGAAAATGGGAGCACATGTGGTCACTCGTATGGGGGGAGTCACATGATTGACTTCCACTCACTCTCCGAGTTAAGCCATTCCATGTACATCACAGATAGCGATGGAAGGTCGGGCCTGCTAGCTGCAGCGCCTGGACACGTTTCCTGTCTACTGAAATCGTTGCGATGATCTTGAGATCACACTTTGTGGAAAGCGGAGGGCCCGTGCTACGACCTGCTGTGTTTGACCAGCCCCCTGTCGCCCTAGTATTCTACCCCTCATAACATCACCAATATATGTTCTTTGAGCCATTTTCAACACACAGTCACCATTAGCATGTCTGAAAACGTCTGCACACTTACTCGCTGCACCGTACTCTGACATGCATCGACGCACCTCCGCGTATTTGGACTACTGCGGGCGCCACCATGACCGGCAGAAGTGCAGCTCCCTGCGTCGAAGTTCCCTCCACAGTCAGGTAACTGTGGACTCGTCTCAGTGAACCCCAAGTCGGTGGTCGCTATAGACACTTCGTCGTATTCACCAGGGCTTTCTGCAGCTATCAGGGCCGACCTTCCATCGCTATCCGTGACGTACATGGAATGGCCAAACTCTGAGAGTGAGTGGAAGTAAGACTAACATTTCATAGCAGTCAATCACGTGACTGCCCCCATACGGGTGACCGTATGTGCTCCCTCCCGTTTTCTGAACTAGTCAGCTCTCTTGGCTGGCCTAATGTTTAACTTCAGGCCTTCAGAACGTTCCTTCGTGCAAAGTTTGCAGGCTAAAAGCCATTCTTATGTCATCCCTAGGTGGAGATAAAACACGTAGCCCTGTTACAGAAGCGTGTTGTATCTGCTCTGCACTGTTGCCTATGTGAAGAATCGACGGTTCCCGGCGTCCCCTCTCGCAGACTATGAGGCAGTAAGTTCCCTATCTGTTTGCACCTCAGTTCTACCCATGGAAAATAAACATCTATGAGGCGTGCATTCGGATGAGCAGGACGAGAAATCTGCCGCAACATCTCCTGCTGCTGAAGTCACGTGGTACTGGGCCGGCGCATGTTAGTCCGTGCAGCGCTTAGCGTATTTTGAGTGTAAATGCGTTTTATAGACATCTTAACAATTTTATACCTGGAACTGAAATAGTTTTAAGGCTGTGAAGAGCAGCAGTATTGTGCTTTTCGCCACAGTATCATAGCTCAGTTCCACTTTACTTACGTTTTATCGGGTGCGGGAGAAGTAGTGACGTCCAACAATATATTTCTAGGTTTGCTGTTGCACTTATTCATGTTGTCGAATCTCTGTTCATCTTTCGGGGAACTAGAATACAAAAATTATATGTGGGAAGTGTCTCATGCATTAGTACGTAGATACACACAAGGGTTTGAGGACCTGATTAAACTGGAGGAAATTAATCACGCTGTCTTATATAAATTTCATCTGCGGATGAACGTAGCACGAATACGTAACCGGCCGATGTGGGCGAGCAGTTCTAGGCGCTTCAGTCCGGAACCGCGCGACCGCTATGGTCGCAGGTTCGAATCCTGCTTCGGGCATGGATGTGTGTGATGTCCTTAGGTTAGTTAGGTTTAAGTAGTTCTAATTTCGAGGGGACTGTTGACCTCAGATGTTAAGTCCCATAGTGCTCAGAGCCATTTGAACCATTTGAACGAATACGTAAACACTGACTGGCAGCGTCAACGCACTTGCAAATTTATCTAGCATTTCTCTCGTAAACACATGGGGAAAAAAAAAAGAATCGCCGAAATTTTCTCTACAATACAAGACATTATAATACCGCGTCTCTTTATTTTTAAACATATAAAGCGCCTCACATTAATATGATATTCACTATTAGATATTTGTTGCACGTAACTATGAAAAGTAACTGGTCCTTCTTTCTCGTACTTCTCTTTACATCCGTAGCAAAACAATACTGCACCATGGCTGTTATTAATACTAAAACGTGTAGAAACGTATGTAAAAATAGGTGAATATGTGTAATCGTGCAATATTAAAGTTTCGCTGTTACCACAAATTGCAGAAAAGCAACGACGTTCCATTACCACGCGATTACCCCGGTTTGATGATGAGAACATGCGCAGTAGGTTATGCTCACTCCATAGATATTTGTACTCTATGGTTGTACCGAGTGTTGACCTGGCTTATGCCACCATTGTGTACATAGCGGAAGTGTTCCACTCAGCGCTGTCCCAGCCTGTTCTAACAAAATTTTATTACTGCATTTAATTAGTACCTTGCTCTGCAACGGGTGCTTCATATGGGACATGTGGCGTCATGCAGGTATTGTGAACCTTTAGGCGCATCCAATTGCGCCCTTAGTGCATATAGATGACTGCAGCTTCATGGTAGAGAAAATGAAACTGAATCCCTCATACTACTAGTTTCAATATTCTGTATATATTAAGATCCATTCTTCGATATTAAACTTTGTACGAGTGATACCAGTCTATTGATATATGTATATCGATTCTGTTTCCAAAAACAGTTATTTCCACATTGCACAGTTATTCACCATTAGAGTAGTTGATTTATTTGCCAACTCGGTATGGGTCCAACACTAAATATTTTCCCCAGAACGAAGTTTCTCACACAAGGATATACAATATATTTGTTATGAAAGAGGGCACTGGATAAAGTTACTTAGGAAAGGTTGACAGAGAAGGCCGCAGTCTGAGGAATTTGAGTATCAGTGTCCAATTCAAATTTTATGGAACATGAACTTATTTTTAGACATCAGCCAAAAGGTGCCATTTTATTGTTTTACCTGCAAGTGAGTATATGGCTGGGGGAAAGAGAGAGAGTTAATAACATGGATATGTAACAAATGAAATAATTATTGAGGACAGGGGATTAAATTGAAAACGGCTCTTTGTAATTCATTATCACTCATGAACAGTGGTTTGCAATTCTTAATGTAATGCTCTAATCCTCCCTAAATGAAAGAAAGCAAATAACATTTAAACACTCAGTCATTAATTTGTCATGTACGTTTTCGTTGGAAGTTGAAATGCATATAACGATTTATAGCTACAAAATATTTTAGAAACTACATCTAACAACAATAGAATGTGGTCATTTGAAAGTAGATTTTTGAGGTTTGGCGTTCTGCCAATGCATGAAGCAAGTGTGTAAAAAATAATTTGAAATAGGTCAACAGTCGCAAATAATAATGATGTCGTTGCTAAGTTTACTTTGACAGTTAGTGAGGGGCAAAATAATACTCACAAGTAATTTCACTAAAATCAAACCACATTTCAAGGTTTCATCCCTCAGCCTGAGCTACTGGAATTTCTGCTGAATTTCTAATAAGATCACAGTGCAATTTTCACTCACACGTTGTAATTTTAGTGTGACCCTGCTGTAACACCATAATAACGTCAGCGAGATAACCACTACCTTGGTACTGTGGGCCAAATGTAGACCAAAATTATCTTAAAATTACGTATAAAAGTATGGAACACACTGTCTTGTTATATAGACATTTTTGACAAGTTATGTATTTCAATTTTTTTAGTGGGATTTTGAATTTCATCAGTTTATTAAATTCTTGACATTATGTTGCACAGCGCAGTTGTCTAGGTAATACTAACGTATTCATTACTCATGTCAGAACCGTATAAAAATCGATACTTATTCCCTGACACGAAATTCATTCTATATTATGAACTACATTAGTTAGATTCAAGAAAATTCACAGCTGATATTTCAATTGGCATGTCTATAGAATTCTTCCATAAAATCTACTTAAAAAACACATAAATATGCTTTACAATGATACTACGACCTGAAATGATAAAACTACGTAATTGAATATTGAAAGAAAATCGTTTCACTGTTCGTGTTACAGAGACGCTGAGAAAATATCCACCAGTTGTTATACTCAACAGGGAAAGCAATACTGAGTACAAGATCCCTGGCACTGATATCGTCCTGGAGAAAGGTACTAAGATCTTGATACCTGCGTATGGTCTCCACCATGACCCAGAGTACTTTCCAGACCCTGAACGCTTCGACCCCGAGAGGTTCTCTGAGGAGCAGAAGGCCCAGAGACACCCGTACGTTTACTTGCCGTTTGGAGAAGGACCACGCATCTGCATAGGTGAGTCAGAGAACTGTTGCACGTGTCGTCGTATCTCGTTTTCTTTCTTGAAACCACTTGACCACTATTTTTTTATTCCTTTCAACTTTGACCTCTTTCAGTAGTATCACACATATTAACAAAACATTCTTCTGCAAAGTTAAGCTTGGACATACTGTATGTACAAGGAGGAAATGTCGAGGATATGGAACATTTCATAAAAACAAAACTGTGTAATGCATTTTAGAATAGATATAATACCCTTATATTTCTCTACACAGACACTTAAAAAAGTGGAATAAGAGACAAAAATACATGTTCAGTTACAATTTCTTCCAAATCATATCACAGTCACTTAAATGTATACATACTAATGTGCTCAAGACAATAAGTAATGTACTGGATGAAGGATAGTACAAAAAACTGTTTATGTTGTTTATACAGAGTACATAACATACAGAAATAAGGTATTGGATATAATTAACTTTATATGATTCACATAAAGAGTTTACCACAAATATTTCCCGACCCATTTACATTATCGTTAATCTGTTTTCGCCCAAATTATTTCTGAGAAATTTCTCACAGACCAATAGCCATAATTACAGAGACGTCGGTATAAATTTCACTTTTTTTTAAATGGAGCTATGGTGATGTGTTCTCCCAATATCGTAATCCTCTAGGAGACAATGGGGCTTTACCCTTCTAGGTTTGGAGTAATTGTAATATTTAGAACTTACGATTTGCCTATTTTTAACATGAAACTGAGCTTCCTATTACTGCTACACAAGCAAGTTCACATAATTTCTCTACCTTCTTTCAGCTTATTGTTAAGTGACATTGGTAAAAAGCTCTAGCCTTCTCCATACCATGTGAAAATTACAACCAATGTTATTACGTCATTAATAACAGTCTAAAGATGTTAGTTGACCTTATGTTTAGGGTGTAGTTCAACATCAGATGACCTCTCAAAAAATACTTTACAAAACAATCATTAACACATGGTAATCCAGATCAAGACTTGATGCCAGATGATACATACCAAGTAACATAGTTGATGAAATAATTTTAAATGTAGTCAGTGTGGCACGTTCAAAATCACAACTGTAAGTTACCAGTCGCAACGTCAACAGACATTTGAAGGAAATAATGCATCCAAAAATTAACAGCTGAACACGCCAGATGACATGCTGACCATTGGACTACTTAAGCCAACGAGAGAAACTTTTTTGTTTTTATTTAGATTATTCGTCACGTTCGATGCCACAATGCCACGATTAATTATAAAGAAACTAAGGAAAAAAACCATGAAAGAATGAGTGGCAAACAACAAATAGATGAAAAATGCAACTAAAATAGTAAAAATGAGAAAAGTAACTAAAATAATAAAAACACTGTGATAGAAGCCGACACCAGATGGTGTTAAAGCCTTATGATCAAGTACAAAATGTAAAAATGTATTACAAAATGATACAAAGTTATAAAATCGATAAAACAAGAGGAATCTTCTAAAACATAAATGAACGCAGTCATGTGTCACTTCCACAAATGCACAGAGATGCGCTAAAGGTAAACAGATGTGCCATCTACATTCAGAATTCCAGAAACAATAGTGATTGATGCAAATACATTTTAAATACATTCTAAAAGAACTATTAATAATAACAAATGAAATCGGTTTCGAAACAAACATATACAATAGTCAAATATTTTATTTTACTTGTAATAGAAACGAAAGATGAATAAAAATGAAATAAAATTATTATTCGCTGTAAAGAAAAAAAAAGTAAGTAAGCGCGAAAGGAGACAGGTTAATGAACCATCAAATCGTGAAAAATGTTGGGAAAGCCAGTGCATGCCACTTGCGAATTCCTCATTGATAACAATTTCCAGACCGGATCGGCGATGCACATAAATTTCCAATTTTTCGAGAATATAGAGGTTCATCATGCACAATGTCCAAATCATCATTGATGAGAAGCAAAAGATGACCATTCACCCTCAAATGGAAAGCAAGTGCACTATAGCTTTTGTAAGTGCGCTCTCTGAATCGTGTTGTTAAATCTCTCCCCGTCTGGAGAGAGGTTTAGGACAATTTACGCTCATCGCCTAGCCGATTCGGTAGTTTATCTACACCTACATCTACATATGTACTCCAAAAGCTGCCGTATGGTGCGTGGCAGAGTATACCTTGTACCACTACCAGTCATTTTACTTCCTGTTCCACTCGCAAGTAGAGCAAGAGGAAAAACGAATGTCTATATGCTTCCGTATGAGCCCTAATTTCTCTCAGTCCTTACCGAAGTCTGACATTCACCTTCCCTACCACAATTCTCACATGCTTATTCCATTTCATATTGCTTTGCAGTGTCGTGTCTAGATATTTAAACGACGTGACTGCGTCAAGCAGAACAGTACTAATGGTGTTTCCGAACATTAGGCGTCTGTTTTTCCTTCTCATCTGCATTAACTTACATTTTTCTACATTGGGAGCTACGAGTTATTCACTTTTCTCTAAGTCATCTTGTAACCACCTAGTCACTCAAATTCGAGACCTTCCTCTACACCACAGCATCAACAATAAACAGCCGCAGATTGCTACCCACCCTGTCTGTCAGATCATTTATGTATACAGAAAATACACTTCCCTAGTGGGCTCCTGCCGATATCCTTATCTCTGATGAATACTCGCCGTCGACGACAACATACTGGGTTCTATTACTTAATAAGTTTTCGAGCCACTCACATGTCTGGGAACCTATTCCATTGCTCATACTTTCGTTAACAGTCTGCAATGGGACACAGTGTCAAATACTTTCTGGAAATGTAGAAGTATGAAAACTGCCTGTTGCCCTCCATTCATAATTCGCAAAAGGGGGCAAGCCAAGTTTCGCACGAAAGATACTTACTAAAATCATGCTGATTCGTGCATATAAGCTTCTCAGTCCCAAGAAAGTTTATTATATTCTAACTGAGAATATGCTCAAGGATTCTGCAGCAAACAGAAGTTAGGGATATTGTTCTGTAATTTTGCTGGCCCGTACTTTTACCTTTCTTATATACTGGAGCCACCTGCGCTTTTTTCCAGTCCCTTGGGACTTTGCGCTGGGCAAGGGATTCGCGATAAATGTAAGCTAGGTAAGAGGACAATGCCGTACAGTACATCTGTGAAACTGAATTGGGATTCCATCCGGACCTGGTGATTTATTTGTTTTCAACTCTTTCAATTGTTTCTCTACGCCATGGATTCTTGTTACTGTGTCCTCCACACGGGAATCTATGCAATGCTCGAATACCTGTATGTTTGCACGATTCTTCTGTGTCAAAGATTTCTTAAATGTGAAACTTAAAACTTCGGTTATACTTTTGTTATGTTCTACTGCCACACCAAGCTGGTCTATGAGTGGCTGAATGGAAGCCTTAGACCCGCTAAGCGATTTTACTCAGGACCAGAATTTTCTCGTCCTCTTGATTGGATTTGTTGCTGAGTTATGAGGGTTGTAGTTGTTTTATGCTTCATGCATAGATCTTTTTACAGAGGTGTGGACCTCAATTAACCTCTGTCTGTCGACGTTTGCGCGTTTGCTTTGGAACCAGGAGTGCAACAGTTTTTGCTTCCTCAGCATTTTCCGAATTTCGTAGTTAAACTACGGTGGGTCTTTTCCGTCCTTAATCAAATTACTAGGCACATAGTTTCCCAGCTTGTGATAAACAATCTGTTTAATCTTTGCCCATAATTCCTCTTCCTCCATCTTACTGGATCTAAGAGATTCAATTCACTGTCTAAGTGAGATACTAACAACTGCTTCTCTGCTCTTTCTAGCAGAAACACTCTCCTAGCATTCTTGATGAATTTATTAACTTTCGACTTACAACGACATCATTATCTCTAATCC
Source organism: Schistocerca cancellata (assembly GCF_023864275.1). Lineage (NCBI taxonomy): Eukaryota > Metazoa > Arthropoda > Insecta > Orthoptera > Acrididae > Schistocerca > Schistocerca cancellata. The sequence continues at coordinate 174,862,959 of NC_064631.1, forward strand.
CCGTCTCTATACTGATGCTCTCGCTAAGGTCCTGCCTGTTTGTAGCTACAAAGTCAAATATATTTCTATAGCGCGTGTGCTGCGAAACTAGCTGCTTAAGACAGTTTCCAGAAAACGTATTCGAAAATGCTTCGTAAGACTGTCTGTGTGTACTCCCTGCAATGAATCCATGGACGTCCCAGTCCATACCCAGCAGGTTAAAGTCGCCTCCAACTAGTATTGCATGATCTGGGTCATGACCTGCCCTAGCCTACAAACCCTCATGTGCACTCCAAAAGTGCTCTCCGACCTGAGTAGCTCCTACCTGTATACTCGCTTCTGACCAAAAACTTCCTTTGAATGGTTCTAGAAATGTCACTGCGAAATCGGGTGGCGGGTAGAAACGTCAAAAAATTAACTTGGTTTCTCCTAGAACTGTTATACGCATCCAGATAATTTCACTGTCACACTCATTTCCAACTTCAACGCAGACAATATTTTTCCAGCCGCAATGAGCCCTCCCCCTCCTATGGTGTCTAATCTGTCTTTCAGATATACGTTCCATGACTCTCTAAACAGCTCAGAGCCTTTTAGTTCAGGTTTCAGCCAGCTCTTGATCCCAAGAATAATTTGAGCGCGAGTGATTTCCTGGAGAGCAGTAGATTTGGGAGCTTCGTTGTGAATACCTCAACAACTTACTGATAAAAGTTTGAAAGTGGAGGAGTCTTTACTCTAACCGTGATCTGACTTCCCTTTCCGCATATCAATTGGTGAGTGTTCTTCAGAGTTCAAAATGTTCAAATGTGTGTCTTATGAGACTTAACTGCTAAGGTCATCAGTCCCTAAACTTACACACTACTTAACCTAAATTATGCTAAGGACAAACAGACACATGCATGCCCGAGGGAGGACTCGAACCTCCGCCGGGACCAGCCGCACAGTCCATGACTGCAGCGCCGGAGACCACTCGGCTAATCCCGTGCGGCGTTCCTCAGAGTACTTCAAACTAACGCCTAGCCTAAGAAACCCCCATGCGCATTCCAAAAGTGCACTCCTACCTGAGTAGCTGCTTCCTTCGTTTAGTGCAACCCTGACCTACAAATCCCCACTCAATAACAAAAGTCTACAAATCTGCTGGCAAGACCGTCACAGTCGATTGAGACCCTCCACTCGGCTCCAAATAAAAGGACACCTATCAACTCTGGGAACAACGCTGCAAATTGCGAACTCTGTCTGCACCCTGCACTTGAGGCCAGCTGCCTTCACCACCTCCATCAGCCTCCTTAGAAACTGATATGACCTTAGAACCAGTGCAATAGGCGTCGTTGGTGCCAACATGAGCCAAAACGTGCAGACGACTGCACTCTGAACGCTCAATAGCCATAGGCAAGGTCACTTCTGTCTCTCGTATGATGTCCGCCGGCAGACACATCTAGTGCACATTGGCTTTCTTTCCAGCCCTATCTGCCTAAAGGGCTCCATAACGCACCTGATGTTGGAGTCCTGATAACTAGTAAACCCTTCTCCTGGTGTGCGTGCTCGTATCCTGCTAAAGGACCGTCCACCTCCTCACTCACAGAGCGAATGGCCAAGGCCAGACGGTCGGCCTTTACGTTGACCTCCGTCTCGAGCGACGCTAACGCATTACCACCTGCCACTCGCTCTGCTGTGAGTGCAGTTGCACTGCGTCTGGTACACTTGGAGTTGTCTTAGAAGCAGAGCCTCTGGGCGAAACAAGCGACACCTGGAGTGTACCATGCGATGCACCTATATTCTCCAACACCGCTACTCCCCAAGGCAGCAGCCTGAAGGTGACTGACAGTAGCCAAAAGTGCATCCACCTGTTCGCGAACTGCAGCCAGCTTCTCCTTCGTCCACACAGAACATGCACACATCCTACCCATGCTAGCAAGAGTAAATGAAGAAGTAAACTGTAAGAGCAGAGCAACTTACTACCCTCTTGATATGTCACCAATGGACTTTGATGTCTTAATGATACCTGGCTATTCAGAAGAAATGAAAACTGCATTATTTCCTTCAAATATGTATTGACGTTGTTCTTGTTCACTTAGCACTAGTAGCTTAAAATTGTGATTTTGTTCGTGATGTTATTTCGTCAATTATGTTACTTGGTATGTGTCATTTTACTACCTACATTGTAATGTGTGACATGTATTTCTGAATCATGACTTGATCTGGATTGTCATGTTCTTATGATAGTACTGTAAAATATTTTTTGTCAGATCATCTGCTATGGGGTATACCCTAAATGGACACACATCAAAAAAGTTTTGCATCACCTCGGTTCCGAGTTCCGGAACTTGTACAGAAAACTGGAATAAAGATGAACATCAGCAACATTTCGCCCTTTTTATTAATCATGAAAACCACACATTGCATGTCGTATCACAATACAGCGAGACCTTCAAGATGGTAGTCCAGATTGCTGTTCAGACCAGTACCCCTAATTCCCAGCTGCACGTCCTCTTGCACTGATGCATGTCTGTATTCGTCGTGGCATAGTATCCACAAGTTCATCAAGGGACTGTTGGTACAGATCGTCCCACTTCTCAATGGCGATTAGGCGCAGATCTCTCAGAGTGACTGGTGGGTCACTTAGTCAATAAACAGCCCTTTTCAGTCCATCCCAGGCGTTGTCGATAGGGTTCATGTCCGGAGAACATGCTGGCCACTCTAGTCGAGCGATGTCGTTATCCTGAAGGAAGTCATTCACAAGATGTACACGATGGGGGCGCGAATTATCGCCCATGAAGACGAATGCCTTGCCAATATGCCCCCGATATCGTTGTTCTATCAGTCGAAGGATGGCATTCACGTATCGTACAGCCGTTACGGCGCCTTCCATGACCACCAGCGGCGTACGTCGGCCCCACATAATGCCACCCCAAAACAGCAGGAAACCTCCACCTTGCTTCACTGTCTGTGCAGTGTGTCTAAGGCGTTCAGCCTGACCGGGTTACCTCCAAACACTCCGACGATTGTCTGGTTGAAGGTATATGCGACACTCATCGGTGAAGAGAACGTGATGCCAATCCTAAGGGGTCCATTCGGCATGTTTTTGAGCCCATCTGTACGCGCTGCACGGTGTCGTGGTTGCAAAGATTGACCTCGCCGTGGACGTCAGGAGTGGAGTTGCGCATCATGCACCCTATTGCGCACAGTCTGAGTCGTAACACGGCGTCCGGTGGCCGCTCGAAAAGCATTATTCACCATGATGGCGTTGCTGTCAGGGTTCCTCCGAACCATAATCCGTAGGTAGCGGTCATCCATTGCAGTAGTAATGCCTGAGCGGGGCACGTAATTGACAGTACCTGTCTCTCTGTATCTCCTCCATGTCCGAACAAGATCGCTTTGGTTCACTCCGAGACGCTTGGACACTTACGTTGTTAAGAGCCCTTCCTGGCACAAAGTAACAATGCGGACGCGATCGGACCGCGGTATTGACTGTCTAGGCATCTAGGCATGGTTGAACTACAGACAACATTAGCTTTGTACCTCCTTCCTGGTGGAACGGCTGGAACTGATCGGCTGTCGGACCCCCCCCTCCCCCCGTCTAATTGGCGCTGCTCATGCATGGTTATTTACATCTTTGGGCGGGATTAGTGACATCTCTGAACAGTCAAATGGATTGCCCACAATCAACGTCTATCTTCAGGAGTGCTGGGGACTGGGGTGATGTAAAACTTTTTTTGATGTGTATATATTGTAATAAAGAAGTTTAGCTAACATCTGTTGACTGTTATTAGCGATCTACCAGCATCGGTTATAATTTTAACATATATCAACACGGTCGTAAGCCTTGTGCACGACATTCGCCATACCATTTCTTTCTGCAATTCACAGTTCAGTATTCCCACTTGGTTACTGCAGGTATTGGATATGCTAATCGATCTCTGGACCACATGAATGAACTCTTAAGCATAGAAAAATCTGAAAACCGCAACTTCAAGTTGTCAGAGGAATTTCTCAGTGTCTACATTTCTTTTATGGAAGTACCTCTGTTTTTCACAGCTTCTTCTTATGTTATTGATTAATGAACACTAGCTCTTGTGGGTTCCATTACCTTTATCTAGAGCTGAACAGAAAACTCTACTTTCTCGTAGTCAACAGTTTTTGATGGATGATTGATGAACTGTTATAATCTTATACATTGGACCATAATAAATGGGAAAGAGTGTTGGGTGGTAAAATACTGTAATTAATATCAAAATAAAGAAAGAACAACGTATATAAAAGAAAGACATGTGGCTGAATAGAAAATTTGAAAAAAATTGAGCTGGTGTAAAAATGAAAATTCAACAAGAACAGTTTCAGATGTCATACCTTGTTCAAAAGCAAGAAACTGCTACAAAAATTTTACAGATTTATATGAGATATTTTTCCCCCCCATGAACCATGGACCTTGCCGTTGGTGGGGAGGCTTGCGTGCCTCAGCAATACAGATAGCCGTACCATAGGTACAACCACAACGGAGGGGTATCTGTTGAGAGGCCAGACAAACGTGTGGTTCCTGAAGAGGGGCAGCAGCCTTTTCAGTAGTTGCAAGGGCAACAGTCTGGTTGATTGACTGACCTGGCCTTGTAACAATAACCAAAACGGCCTTGCTGTGCTGGTACTGCGAACGGCTGAAAGCAAGGGGAAACTACGGCCGTAAATTTTCCCGAGGGCATGCAGATTTACTGTATGATTAAATGATGATGACGTCCTCTTGGGTAAAATATTCCGGAGGTAAAATAGCCCCCATTCGGATCTCCGGGCGGGGACTACTCAAGAGGATGTCGTTATCAGGAGAAAGAAAACTGCCGTTCTACGGTTCGGAGCGTGGAATGTCAGATCCCTTAATCGGGCAGGTAGGTTAGAAAATTTAAAAAGGGAAATGGATAGGTTAAAGTTAGATACAGTGGGAATTAGTGAAGTTCGGTGGCAGGAGGAACAAGACTTCTGGTCAGGTGACTACAGGGTTATAAACACAAAGTCAAATAGGGGTAATGCAGGAGTATGTTTAATAATGAATAGGAAAATAGGAATGCGGGTAAGCTACTATAAACAGCATAGTGAACGCATTATTGTGGCCAAGATAGATACGAAGCCCACTCCTACTACAGTAGTACAAGTTTATATGCCAACTAGCTCTGCAGATGATGAAGAAATTGAAGAAATGTATGATGAAATAAAAGAAATTATTCAGATAGTGAAGGGAGACGAAAATTTAATAGTCATGGGTGACTGGAATTCGAGTGTAGGAAAAGGGAGAGAAGGAAACATAGTAGGTGAATATGGATTGGGTGTAAGAAATGAAAGAGGAAGCCGCCTGGTAGAATTTTGCACAGAGCACAACTTAATAATAGCTAACACTTGGTTTAAGAATCATGATAGAAGGTTGTATACGTGGAAGAACCCTGGAGACACTAAAAGGTATCAGATAGATTATATAATGGTAAGACAGAGATTTAAGAACCAGGTTTTAATTTGTAAGACATTTCCAGGGGCAGATGTGGACTCTGACCACAATCTATTGGTTATGAACTGTAGATTAAAACTGAAGAAACTGCAAAAAGGTGGGAATTTAAGGAGATGGGACCTGGATAAACTGAAAGAACCAGAGGTTGTACAGAGTTTCAGGGAGAGCATAAGGGAACAATTGACAGGAATGGAGGAAAGAAATACAGTAGAAGAAGAATGGGTAGCTTTGAGGGATGAAGTAGTGAAGGCAGCAGAGGATCAAGTAGGTAAAAAGACGAGGGCTAGTAGAAATCCTTGGGTAACAGAAGAAATATTGAATTTAATTGATGAAAGGAGGAAATATAAAAATGCAGTAAATGAAGCAGGCAAAAAGGAATAGAAACGTCTCAAAAATGAGATCGACAGGAAGTGCAAAATGGCTAAGCAGGGATGGCTAGAGGACAAATGTAAGGATGTAGAGGCGTATCTCACTAGAGGTAAGATAGATACTGCCTACAGGAAAATTAAAGAGACCTTTGGAGATAAGAGAACCACTTGTATGAACATCAAGAGCTCAGATGGAAAGCCAGTTCTAAGCAAAGAAGGGAAAGCAGAAAGGTGGAAGGAGTATATAGAGGGTCTATACAAGGGTGATGCACTTGAGGACAATATAATGGAAATGGAAGAGGATGTAGATGAAGATGAAATGGGAGATACGATACTGCGTGAAGAGTTTGACAGAGCACTGAAAGACCTGAGTCGAAACAAGGCCCCCGGAGTAGACAACATTCCATTGGAACTACTGACGGCCTTGGGAGAGCCAGTCCTGACAAAACTCTACCATCTGGTGAGCAAGATGTATGAAACAGGCGAAATACCCTCAGACTTCAATAAGAATATAATAATTCCAATACCAAAGAAAGCAGGTGTTGACAGATGTGTAAATTACCGAACAATCAGTTTAATAAGCCACAGCTGCAAAATACTAACACGAATTCTTTACAGACTAATAGAAAAACTAGTAGAAGCCGACCTCGGGGAAGATCAGTTTGGATTCCGTAGAAATACTGGAACACGTGAGGCAATACTGACCTTACGACTTATCTTAGAAGAAAGATTAAGGAATGGCAAACCTACATTTCTAGCATTTGTAGACTTAGAGAAAGCTTTTCACAATGTTGACTGGAATACTCTCTTTCAAATTCTAAAGGTGGCAGGGGTAAAATACCGGGTGCGAAAGGCTATTTACAATTTGTACAGAAACCAGATGGCAGTTATAAGAGTCGAGGGCCATGAAAGGAAAGCAGTTGTTTGGAAGGGAGTGAGAGAGGGTTGTAGCCTCTCCCCAATGTTATTCAATCTGTATATTGAGCAAGCAGTAAAGGAAACAAAAGAAAAATTCGGAGTAGGTATTAAAATCCATGGAGAAGAAATAAAAACTTTGAGGTTCGCCGATGACATTGTAATTCTGTCAGAGACAGCAATGGACTTGGAAGAGCAGTTGAACGGAATGGATGGTGTCTTGAAGGGAGGATATAAGATGAACATCAACTAAAACAAAACAAGGATAATGGAATGTAGTCGAATTAAGTCGGGTGATGTTGAGGGTACTAGATTAGGAAATGAGACGCTTAAAGTAGTAAAGGAGTTTTGCTATTTGGGGAGGAAAATAACTGATGATGGTCGAAGTAGAGAGGATATAAAATGTAGACTGGCAATGGCAAGAAAAGCGTTTCTGAAGAAGAGAAATTTGTTAACATCGAGTATAGATTTAAGTGTCAGGAAGTCATTTCTGAAAGTATTTGTATGGAGTGTAGCCATGTATGGAAGTGAAACATGGACCGTAAATAGTTTGGACAGGAAGAGAATAGAAGCTTTCGAAATGTGGTGCTACAGAAGAATGCTGAAGATTAGATGGGTAGATCACATAACTAATGAGGAAGTATTGAATAGGATTGGGGAGAAGAGAAGTTTGTGGCACAACTTTACCAGAAGAAGGGATCGGTTGGTAGGACATGTTCTGAGGCATCAAGGGATCACCAATTTAGTATTGGAGGGCAGCGTGGAGGGTAAAAATCGTAGGGGGAGACCAAGAGATGAATACACTAAGCAGATTCAGAAGGATGTAGGTTGCAGTAGGTACTGGGAGATGAAGAAGCTTGCACAGGATAGAGTAGCATGGAGAGCTGCATCAAACCAGTCTCAGGACTGTTGACCACAACAACAACAACAACAACATGAGATATTTAAAACTAAATTAAAAACTTACTAAATATTAGTGTATGCTCTAATACCAACGAAAGTGTGATAAGTTTGCATAACAGGTTGTTAAGTCTCATCCTAGTTATCGTCTTTGTTTCTTATCTCAGTATATGGGAGTATATTAGTGAAGAGTAACAACTTTTTCTTGTTTCAGGGATGAGATTTGGCCTGCTGCAAACGAAAGTCGGGCTTACGCACATTCTCGCGAAGTATAACATAGAACCGTGCGAGAAGACCATTCGAAATCTCTCCTTCGAATCCAGGGCGTTTATCCTTACGCCAAAGGGTGGTATCCAATTGAGACTGAGCAAGAGGAACAAAGTATAGTGTTCATCTACTATGATAGAACGTTTGACTAATCGTTGAAGTTTTTTAAATAAAACTTCAAAACTGTAGATATTGTGTAATAGATATTTCGCTGTGTTTGTTGTCATATTCTTTGTAATGTGTAGGATAGAATGAGAGACAACCAACTGTTGTAACGAATAATTGTGCCATAATAACTCGTAGTCCAGGCATGATATTAGAATTACATAGGTGACTGAACAAGCACATGTACGAAATTCTACTAGAGGCTACTTTGAAATGAGTACTAAGGGCAGAATATGGCATCCACGGTTTCTAAATTTAATTACAATAAAATTATGTCAACCATCTTTTCCATGACATTTCGTTTGATATCACTTGTTTCAATCTTCTAAAGATATAGTTACCTTCTCATATAGTATCATCACATCTCTTGATATAAGAATGTGATGAATTAGTAGCAAAGCAATAAAACTGCCTCTGAAGATAACTATTTTAGCCACTACCTTCATTTTCACTTTTGATCACAGCTTACCAACCTTTAAATCTCAAAACCTACATGACATGTACCATAGACAATTATGAGTGTCATTACTTTCACCATTACTATCATCATTCTCATGCAATGTATCATCTTACTGAGTAGTATAAATTTTGCTTCAGTTTAGATGTTTAAAAGAGTTTTTATTAATATTCCAAAATAATTTTTGTACTGAGTCAGTTTGCTCCATTTTCTGGAAGACAGGCTGGACAGAATTAATAAAAACAATATAGAACCATATAAAGTGGTTGTACATTTCATTTCCTTTAGCATCTTAAAGCATATAAAAATTTCATGTTATGTACAAAGAGCTCCAGAGGAACGCAATAAGTGAAGAAGTATTCATGGAAAACAGCAGAGCAATCTATCGTTCAGAGTTATTATCATCCAGTACATTAAAACCATAACATACACTTCAAAATATACAAGGAAATAGATTTCAATTGGTCACAATTTGGGTGTAGGTAATTCGCTTATTCCACAATATCTTCCTCTTCTTTCTTTCCCTGGGTTTATCCCATGTTTTCAGCATGGTGAACTGAATTTGGATTATTTAGTGGTAAAGGCTAGACAAATACCTTTCTTGTCGCCACCTCTTCCCTCCAGGGATGGAATTTGTGTATCCCATACGTCTCCACCTACGTAGCTTTATCCACGTGGAAGTGTGAGAATGTTTTCGAAATATTTGTGAAGTGCGTAAACTACGCGCAACGTGGGTACCAGTCTGGTATTCACCTAGTCAGATATGAGAAACTGCCTAAAAATCGAACCCAGACTGATGGGTACACTGGCTCTTGTCTCTCACCTGCTAGGTGAATTCCATGCAGGAGCGGCGTACCTCCCAGGAAGCTGCTTGTAACCTACCTGGCTATTTTTTGTGTAAAGCTGTTTATTGGACAAAAAAACAATTAAGTGCAATGGTATACAAACGTTGATGCGAAACTGGAGCACTACTAACACTTCCTCCAGAGTATTTCACAATACAAAGAATAACTGGAATAAGATATATAAAACAAATATAATCCCACTAAAGCAGGAATACAGAATGGCAGATTCTTTTTCTCTTTATTGATGTTCCGCATGACAGCAAATCTTCCCAATTAGTTGTGGTTGGGTAGTGTCGCCCCTGCTATGACATTAAAATTTCGTGGATATCTTTCTTTTTTACTTCTGGAACTACCCTCCAGCCCTCCACCATTTGAAATGCCTTACTGAAGTTCTGTAAAACAGCCATGTTTCGGAGAGAGCAATCGTTCTTGTTGTTATTTTATCGTCATCATTTCTAAGTCCCAGAAGTGACTTAAGTCTAAGAAAAATGGTTCAAATGGGAGCACTATGAGACTTAACTTCTCATGTCATCAGTCCGCTAGAACTTAGAATTACTTAAACCTAACTAACCTAACATCCATACCCGAGGCAGGATTCGAACCTGCGACTATAGTTGTCACCCGGTTCCAGACTGTAGCGAATAGAACCGCTCGGCCACCCCGGCCGGTTCATGTCTAAGAAATCTTGATGAGGTTCACATGGTTAATAACGTATGAGAATAGTACCCGACCTGCACTCACTAAGAATACAACCAAATCTTAAACAAAGAAATGCTGAATTAGTTAGGCATATTGGTGTGTAGTCCTTTATTATTTTCCAGTACTGGTATGCACCTATAAGAATTTCTGTAGGGCACTAGTGCTCTGCATCATTGGGATCAGCCAACTGGAGCTTATGGATGGTAACATCTTGTGGAACAGCTGAAAGTAATGAGAACATGTTCCTACTTTCAGAGGTGGAGAAAGTCGAGGTATTTTATTCAAACTCCTGTCAACATGAAGCGAACAGATCTGTTGTTTGATGGCGTGAAATGTGACGACTTAAAACATTCGTCAGTTAATAGCTGATGTGTGATAGTGGTAGGGCAAAGGATCCTGGCGCATTTTGTTTGTGCATGTTGCATGCATCCAGGGGCAAGTATACAGTCACAGAAAAATTATCTCCTTCCCCTTATCTTAATCTATTGTTCTGCTAAGTGGTTTATGATCCCCTGGGACTGATTTATGACCCCTTGGGTGTTGATTTCTGTCCCCTGAGTATAACCTGTCCATCGGAGAAACCACCCACTCCATCCCCTCCCCCACCCCCCTGGGAAATGGGACAATACTTTTTGTCTCCCCTCACAGTTCAGTTCTGAACCATTTTCATCCTGCTGGGAAATCCCCCAACCCTCCTCTCCCCTCCCCCACTCGCTCTCCCCTCCCCACCTGGAAATTGGGGGGGGGGGGGGGGGGGGAAGACTCAGCGGTCCTGAGCTCTTGGTGTGGAAGGATCTCAAAGTATGAACTTGAAATCAGTGTCAACTGACGTAATAATATATTGTTCAACTCAATTTGCATATTCTTTCCGTAATCAGTTTGTTGGAGACAGGGTTCCTCCCCTTCCCTCCCCTCCCGCACTTCCCATGATGTAATAACTGTAAGCACCAAAGAATGGAAACAGGTGCAGTTTTGTGTTGCCCATGGTTGTGTCAGCCAGCCAGGCACCAGGGGCCCTGTCGTCCACATCTGCCAGCTGGGCACAACCAGCACTGGGTGGAGCACCAAGTGCTGACAGCTCCATGATGGCCGGTGGAACTGCAGCGAGACTGTGTATGTGCGAGGTTCCTGTACTCCATACCGACTGCATGCAGAGAAACCACTCTTGGGGTCTGTACAGCCCACCACAGAAAAACTGCTATTGGAACCCTATAGCCCACCTCAGCCACCAGGAGCCACGCATACTGATACCGGTTCGTTTTCTTGTGTGCCTACCTGCCGAAGGGACATGAGTTTGTTCTTGCAGGCCCCAGGGCAAAGCATCAGGAGGAGGCATAACTTGCAAATTCCAGATTCGCATCCTTTCTCTCTGAAGTGGTGACTTCCTGTTTGTGTGAACACCTGCTGCATGAACCAATGTGTTCAAAAACACAGACCGAGTTTTTCATCCCTCCTCAGAATACTGTGTTCCTATTGCCTAATGTGGGTGCTGGCACAATTGTGATATCAAAAATGGTACTACCCTATCGAATTAATTGTTTAAAATTTTATGGGAGACAAGGTAGGGGAAAAACTCTGGAAGTTGTAAGTCAAATAGATTGCTGAAAACATTCACCAACACCTTACAATGATTCTTCTTCGTAATAAAACACATTTTCTACAGTTGAGGATCACACACATACATTGAAAATGAAGTAATTAAATCTCCGCCACATATAATTCGTAGCGTTGTTTATATGTGAGGTCTTGTATGCATTGATGTTTGAGAGTACAAGCACTGTCCTCCATCATAACATTTCCACCTTAAATTAAACATATCTGACGAAAAAGCCTTCTGATCGCACACAGCCGCAGGCGATTTGTATCTACCACTCACGCGAAGCTAAGCCGCAGTTTTTGGTATGCCAAAGCCTCGCGATAACTCACGTCACTTGCTGCAGCACATTGCAATAGAAGAAGGTACAGCTTGAACATATAGTTCTAACTACAATTGTTCCCCCGACGTAGGTTCTCAGTTCAAAAAATCCACTTTACCAAGTATGAAATGGAGATGTTGTTGTCCATAAACCTCGAATTTCTCATGCGACATGTAGATTCCTTCCTTTTATACGAGTTATTTTCGAAGACAGAAGAAATCAGAGTATACACGCATTTACACAACGCTAAAGTATCGTTACTTGTTGTGAAAATCCTGTACAACAATATGGCGCAGGCTATATTTCCTCTAAGTATTCCCTCTTCAGGTAAAAAAAAATCGGTTCTCATCAGCTTAATATCCGTTAAGTCTTGTATCTCAGGACTAGAATATTAAACTCATTTTTGACTCATGACAGAGTGCTAAGAGCATGTTCTACCTCTGTCACAGGATATCTCCTCACTCTTGAACTCTGTTAAATCATTTTTGAAGTCTCTTAAGGTGTAAATGTCAGGTTGATACTACGTGTCACTTTATATATTCGGTAATATAGCTCATTTTATTTAAATGGTCATCTCTCCCTGTGGGATATTGAAATTTCGTTAAAAGCTCTCGCTTCAAAGAGAAAACACCTGATTACTGCGCCAATTCGCGAATCATATCTGTGGCACTCTCACCCTCGCTCCCATCCGCTTGGTGATACATCATTGATATCAGATTGATTGACTAATTAGTTACATTGATCTTGAGAGTCCCTCTGCATAACGCGTAACTTTTTTTCTGCAGTAGTATCACACTCGCCAGAAAACCTTTAGAGACATCTCTGTGACATCTTTGGGGTCTTCTCACAGGCTAGGTGGTCACTTCCTCCAATGTCAAAATGGGCGGTAGCCGTCGTCAAATCGCTGAAGATATCCAATGGTAATTACGTACTGTCTGTCGGTTGCCTTGTGGAAGTAAGTCACTTAGAATTCTTGTATACTGCTCCCGAAATAATCCTGCAAAGATCTGTCGGTCTATGGGTGGAGCAGGATGTTTCACTCTCTTCTCCACCCCTGCAATGCCTCGGCCTCCATCCCCGCCACCAGCACCAGTCCACATGCGAAGAGCAGCCACTGCCACCATTGTGTCGCAGACCTCCGCCCACTGTCAGTACTGTACTGATCCTGGACAACACAGTGCTCACCATACCGGACAGCTGTTAAACGATTCCAGACTCACAAAAGTAGCATTATCCTTCACATAAGGCTAAACACTTAAATGTCACTGGTGTAAACACCACAATATCGAACAATATGCTTCCCCTCCTCCCATCTGCAAATCGAACATGTGGGAAAGGCTGACCCAATGAACAATGGCAAAATATTTGGCTGCTGTCCAGCCTATCCTAAACGTGTGTGAGCCTGCACACCTGGGTTTCCCTCAAACTACAGCCCTGCAAAAGCACGCCTATTTGTTCCTGTCAGATTCGTGAGAGTGGATGCTTCGAAAACTCAAGTGAGAATCCTTGGAGGGAAGGTAATGTTCTATTCGAGCAACAGTATTGAAAAAATTTAGATAACAGGCATTTGAAGCTGAAGGATTCTACCGCCGCCAACAACCTTTTCACGTAAAGACTATGTGGGGAGCGTGATGGGGGTGGATGTAAGTCAGAAATAGCATGCTTCGACTAAGTAGTAGGAATGTCGCGTATGAAGAGCACGCTAGAAAAAGTGAACCTCTGTCTGCCGTTGTAACTCCTGAACTGTTAAATTCCACCTCATGTAAAATGTGGTAGAAGCAAAGCATCTAAAGACTCGTGGTCAAATCATATATGTTGCAAATGGCTGACGTTAAAAAATGCTATTCTTATGGAGCAGCTGTCTGGAAAATCGCAGTAGCTACCAGTTCTTTTTCCTATAGCTTATGCTTATATTTTTAGAATTTCAAACATCTACTCACCATCTCGTTGGAAACCTACCTTCTTGGTAGTGTGCGTCTCGTGTCATTGCACCGCTGGGTCACTAGGTATTTTTTCTTCTTCCTAAGAAAATTACATTTCGGAATCAGAAGAGGATTTATATGCATGTATATACCGTGGAAGACTAGTTTTAATAGCATATTTGTTAATGATGGGAGGGAGCCCCACACACATTGTAGCACTTTACTTAAATGGCCCTGACAAACCTTTGATAGCTACGTTACAGATGGCTAATTGCACCGCTTTGCTGTTTGGGCTCTATTTTCATCATAAGCTGATCTCATTTCGAAATTAATTCAAGTTGTATATCTCGAATAGTATACTTTTATACTTCACTTCTTCAGTTAATCTTGTTACGTTGGATGTGTCCATGCTGTGTGCAGACGCAGGAAGATTTGGCCACAGTTCACAAATAGCTCAATGTGCTTTTTGCTATGGTCAGTCACCTTCAGGCTGCTGCCTCGGGATATAGCGGTGGTGCAGAATCTGGGACACCTCAGGTGAGCCCCACAGGCTCTGCTTCTGAGTCACCTCCTTGTGTACCCAATGCGGTGGATCACCCTCACTGCAGGGTGATTTTTTTTTAGCACATTTCATTCCCTTCCCTTAGGGGGGAGGGCGGGCTATTCTAGTGCTTGCATTGCACTTTTTAGCCATAGGCGAGATTTACAATTTTATTTTCTTTTTAATACAATTTAAAGTGCTTGCAGAAAGGTGCTTTACAGATTTTTTGCACTTTTGATGTGGTCATTAACAATTAACATTTAGTATTACAATACATAATTAACAAGTTTATATAATTAACAAGGTTATATTTTAGTTTAATAAGGTATATAGTAGCAGAATTTAACAACGAGATATGATTTACAAGGTTATATTTCAGTTTCTCAATGTATATAGTACTAGAATTAACAATGTTTATAATAATAGAATATGAAAAGGGGGAGGTTAAGGGAGAGATTTGGGGGTGACAGTAAGAGATAAAGATTTAAACATTGGCATTTGGTGAGAGATGAAGGTGTAAACATTGGCATATGGAATATATAATTGTGGTTATTTACGTTGGAGTGTATAGTGTTTCTGTGTGTGATTTGTGTGTAATATTTCCTAAATTTAATCTGTGTTCGGTTGTGGAGCAGAGGGGAGGAGAGCAAATGAGAAGAGGTTTTTGAAGTTAGTCTGTGGGTAGCGTATAATGATGTTACTATTGTTACTTGTTTTTGTTGTACAATTATGGCTATTTTCTATTTTCGTATTTTTCATATTTTTCAGTGGCAGAACAGGATTGAGTAGTTGAAGAGTGTGCCGGCTTGTTTATGTGTGCGAGTGTTGTCGTTTTGTTGTGTGTGTGTGTGTGTGTGTGTGTGAGAGAGAGAGAGAGAGAGAGAGAGAGAGAGAGAGGAGAGAGAGAGACAGAAAGAGAGAGAGAGAGAGAGAGAGGGTATATGTCTGTCTGTGTTTTATTGTCTGACGTCTAGGTGGGGAGGGGTAGTGGTATGGGTTGTCAGCGGTACCATAGTTGGGGCTAAATCTGGGAAGTGGTTTGATGTGTTTTGTGCTACTGTACGCGCTGGACAGATATACTTGTGTTTGGGGAGTCGTTGAGTACGAGGTCTTGTTGTAATTAGGTTTTCCATGTCAGGTCTTTGCGTTAGTATTCGTTGTCCGTAGTTCGCGCGCAGTTTTGTCAGTCGTGTGTGGAGTGGTTCCACGTTAACTATTTCGTATACGTCGTTGCTGGGCGTCCTTGCCGGGAGTCTCGCGAGGTTGCGGAGCAGTCGTCGTTCCGTACTGTAAAGTGTGCGGAATTACTCCCAGCGGGGCGCTGGCGTATTCGAGGACAGGTCTGATAAAAGTTTTGTAAGTGTGTATGGCTGTTTCCATGCTGCAGCCACGGAGACGTCCTTGTACTTGTGGTATCAGTCTTTGGCGTTTTCTAGTCTTGTCGAGAAGGTAGTTCAGGTGAGTCACCCAGTTCATGTGTTTGTCTAGGAATACGCCAAGGTACCTGCCCGTGTTGACAAGTCTGAGTGGCGTGTTCCAGAGTGTTAATTGTATGTCGTTGTCGTTTTGCTGTCTCTTTTTGGTCAACTTTCTGTGTCGAAAGAGTACTGTTTGTGTCTTTGCTGGGTTTGGTCTAATTCTCCAACTGCAGGGTGAGTGGCGGGTGGTAATTTGTTCGCGTCACTCGAGGCGGAGGGCCAACGTGAAGACTGGTCACCTGGCCACCACGCCCATTCCCCCTGTGAGTGGAAACGGGGCCGCTCCTTCAGTAGGGTCCAAGCAGGCACACCTGGAGAGGGTTTTACTTGTATCAGCAGCTCCAACAGGCAGGTAGGGCTTGAAAGAAAGACAATGTGAACTAGGTATGTCTGCCGGTGGACCTTATCCTAGAGATAGAAGTGGACTTGCCTGTGGCTATCGAGTGAAAGTGTGGACACGACAAAGGGATAAAAACCTGAAGCTGGAAGAAGCATTGAAAGAATGCTAGAAGTTATTGGACACACAAGTGAATACCGAAGATTTCATTTGTGCAGTTGAACAACACCCTGCAGTTTGGGACACCAGTTCTGATGCTTACAGTACTAAGCAGTTAAAACTAAATGCTTGGATGAAATTATTTGTTCAATCCTACCGGATGTTGAGCAGCGGTCCTTGGTTATGAGTAATTACCTTTCTAAGTATTTAAGCATTATTATATTTTTTTGTAGATTAAGGAAAGGCAAACCTACGTTTCTAGCATTTGTAGACTTAGAGAAAGCTTTTCACGATGTTGGCTGGAATACTCTCTTTCAAATTCTGAAGATGGCAGGGGTATAAGACAGGGAGCTAAAGGCTATTTACAATTTGTGCAGAAACCATATGGCAGTTACAAGAGTCGAGGGGCATGAAAGGGAAGCAGTGGTTGGGAAGGAAGTGAGACAGGGTTGTAGCCTCTCCCCGATGTTATTCAATCTGTATACTGAGCAAGCAATAAAGGAAACAAAAGAAAAATTCGGTGTAGGTATTAAAATCCATGGAGAAGAAATAAAATCTTCAAGGTTCGCCGACTGCAAAGGACTTGGAAGAGCAGTTGAACGGACTGGACAGTGTCTTGAAAGGAGGGTATAAGATGAGCATCAGCAAAAGTAAAACGAGGATAATGGAATGTTGTTGTTGTTGTTGTGGTCTTCAGTCCTGAGACTGGTTTGATGCAGCTCTCCATGTTACTCTATCCTGTGCATGCTTCTTCATCTCCCAGTACCTACTGCAACCTACATCCTTCTGAATCTGCTTAGTGTATTCATCTCTTGGTCTCCCTCTACGATTTTTACCCTCCACGCTGCCCTCCAATACTAAACTGGTGATCCCTTGATGCCACAGAACATGTTCTACCAACCGATCCCTTCTTCTAGTCACGTTGTGCCACAAACTTCTCCCCAATACTTCCTCATTAGTTATGTGATCTACCCATATAATCTTCAGCATTCTTCTGTAGCACCACATTTCGAAAGCTTCTATTCTCTTCCTGTCCAAACTATTTACCGTCCATGTTTCACTTCCATACATGGCTACACTCCATACAAATACTGTCAGAAACGACTTCCTGACACTTAAATCTATACTCGATGTTAACAAATTCTTCAGAAACGCTTTCCTTGCCATCGCCAGTCTACATTTTATATCCTCTACTTCGACCATCATCAGTTATTTTGCTCCCCAAACGGCAAAACTCCTTTACTACTGTAAGTGTCTCATTTCCTAACATAATTCCCTCAGCATCACCCGACTTCATTCGCCTACATTCCATTATCCTCGTTTTGCTTTTGTAGATGTTCATCTTATACCATTCTTTCAAGACACTATCCATTCCGTTCAACTGCTCTTCCAAGTCCTTTGCTGTCTCTGATAGAATTACAATGTCATCGGCGAACCTCAGAGTTTTTATTTCTTCTCCATGGATTTTAATACCTACACCGAATTATTCTTTTGTTTCATTCACTGCTTGCTCAGTATACAGATTGAATAACGTCGGGGAGGGGCTACAACCCTGTCACACTCCCTTCCAAACCACTGCTTTCCTTTCATGTCCCTCGACTCTTATAACTGCCATCTGGTTTCTGTACAAATTGTAAATAGCTTTTCGCTCCCTGTATTTTACCCCTGCCACCTTCAGAATTTGAAAGAGAGTATTCCAGCCCACATTGTGAAAAGCTATCTCTAAGTCTACAAATGCTAGGAACGTAGGTTTGCCTTTCCTTAATCTAGCTTCTAAGATAAGTCGTAGGGTCAGTATTGCCTCACGTCTTCCGATATTTTTACGGAATCCAAACTGATCTTACCCGAGGTCGGCTTCTACCAGTTTTTCCATTCGTCTGTAAAGAATTCGCGTTAGTATTTTGCAGCTGTGACTTATTAAAGTGATAGTTCGGTAATTTTCACATCTGTCAACACCTGCTTTCTTTGGGATTGGAATTATTATATTCTTCTTGACGTCTGAGGGTATTTCGCCTGTTTCATACATCTTCCTCACCAGGTGGTAGGGTTTTGTCAGGACTGGCTCTCCCAAGGCTGTCAGTAGTTCTAATGGAATGTTGTCTACTCCCGGAGCTTTGTTTCGACTCAGGTCTTTCAGTGCTCTGTCAAACTCTTCACGCAGTATCATATCTCCCATTTCATCTTCATCTACATCCTCTTCCATTTCCATAATATTGTCCTCAAGTACATCGCCCTTGTATAGACCCTCTATATACTCCTTCCACCTTTCTGCTTTCCCTTCTTTGCTTAGAACTGGCTTTCCATCTGAGCTCTTGATATTCATACAAGTAGTTCTCTTTTCTCCAAAAGTCTCTTTAATTTTCCTGTAGGCAGTATCTATCTTACCCCTAGTGAGATAAGCCTCTACATCCTTACATTTGCACTCTAGCCATCCCTGCTTAGCTATTTTGCACTTCCTGTCGATCTCATTTTTAAGACGTTTGTATTCCTTTTTGCATGCTTCATTTACTGCATTTTTATATTTTCTCCTTTCATCAATTAAATTCAATATTTCTTCTGTTACCCAAGGATTTCTACTAGGCCTCGTCTTTTTACCTACTTGATCCTCTGCTGCCTTCACTACTTCATCCCTCAAAGCTACCCATTCGTCTTCAACTATATTTCTTTCCCCCATTCCTGTCAATTGTTCCCTTATGCTCTCCCTGAAACTCTGTACAACCTCCGGTTTAGTCAGTTTATCCAGGTCCCATCTCCTTAAATTCCCACCTTTTTGCAGTCTCTTCAGTTTTAATCTACAGTTCATAACCAATAGATTGTGGTCAGGGTCCACATCTGCTCCTGTAAATGTCTTACAATTTAAAACCTGGTTCCTAAATCTCTGTCTTACCATTATATAATCTATCTGAAACCTGTCAGTATCTCCAGGCTTCTTCCCTGTATACAATCTTCTTTTATGATTCTTGAACCAAGTGTTAGCTATGATTAGGTTGTGCTCTGTGCAAAATTCTAACAGGCGGCTTCCTCTTCGTTTCTTATTCCCCAATCCATATTCACCTACTACGTTTCCTTCTCTCCCTTTTCCTACTGACGAATTCCAGTCAACCATGACTATTAAATTTTCGTCTCCCTTCACTATCTGAATAATTTATTTTATTTCATCATACATTTCTTCAATTTCTTCGTCATCTGCTGAGCTAGTAGGCATATAAACTTGTACTACCGTGGTAGGCGTGGGCTTCGTGTCTATCTAGGCCACAATAATGCGTTCACTATGCTGTTTGTAGTAGCTTACCCGCATTCCTATTTTCCTATTCATTATTAAATCTACTCCTGCATTACCCCTATTTGACTTTGTGTTTATAACCCTGTAGTCACCTGACCAGAAGTCTTGTTCCTCCTGCCACCGAACTTCACTAATTCCCACTATATCTAACTTTAACCTATCCATTTCCCTTTTTAAATTTTCTAACCTACCTGCCCGATTAAGGGATCTGACATTCCACGCTTCGATCCGTAGATCGCCAGTTTTCTTTCTCCTGATAACGACATCCTCCTGAGTAGTCCCCGCTCGAAGATCCGAATGGGGGACTATTTTATCTCCGGAATGTTTTACCCAAGAGGACGCCATCATCATTTAACCTTACAGTAAAGCTGCATGCCCTCGGGAAAAATTACGGCCGTAGTTTCCCCTTGCTTTCAGCCGTTCGCAGTACCAGCACACCAAAGCCGTTATGGTTAGCGTTACAAGGCCAGATCAGCTAATCATCCAGACTGTTGCCCTTGCAACTACTGAACAGGCTGCTGCCCCTCTTCAGGAACCACACGTTTGTCTGGCCCCTCACAGATACCCCTCCATTGTGGTTGCACCTACGGCACGGCTACCTGTGTCGCTGAGGCACGCAAGCCTCCCCACCAACGGCAAGGTCCATGCTACATGGGGGGGGGGGGGGTGAGTGGAATGTAGTCGAATTAAGTCGGCTGATGCTGAGGGAATTAGATTAGGAAATGAGACACTTAAAGTAGTAAAGGAGTATTGCTATTTGGGGAGCAAAATAACTGATGATGGTCGAAGTAGAGAGGATATAAAATGTAGACTGGCAATGGCAAGGAAAGCGTTTCTGAAGAAGAGAAATTTGTTAACATCGAGTATAGATTTAAGTGTCAGAAGTCGTTTCTGAAAGTATTTGTATGGAGTGTGTATGGAAGTGAAACATGGACGATAAATAGTTTGGACAAGAAGAGAATAGAAGCTTTCGAAATGTGGTGCTACAGAAGAATGCTGAAGATTAGATGGGTAGATCACATAACTAATGAGGAAGTATTGAATAGGTTCGGGGAGAAGTTTGTGGCACAACGTGACTAGAAGAAGGGATCGGTTGGTAGAACATGTTCTGAGGCATCAAGGGATCACCAGTTTAGTATTGGAGGGCAGCGTGGAGGGTAAAAATCGTAGAGGGAGACCAAGAGATGAATACACTAAGCAGATTCAGAAGGATGTAGGTTGCAGTAGGTACTGGGAGATGAAGAAGCTTGCACAGGATAGAGTAGCATGGAGAGCTGCATCAAACCAGTCTCAGTACTGAAGACCATAACAACAACATATTTATTCGTAAATCCTCGCAAGTATAATGTTATCATTACGACTACAGAGAAAACTGAATGCTTTTACTTGTATTTTTTTAAATCATAACCTTATCCTACATTATGCTTGGGAGGATATCCTTCATTTTTCTCTACAATAGGAAAAAAATTCAAAAGGTAATGAATTTTTAAAATAGCTGCCACGTATCTACTTTTTTACTAATATGCACATGGGTGTTAAAACACCAATCCGACTATATCTACTAAACTATAATTATGATGAATAGTAGGTGTATGTTCTCGCTTCAGCGGTCGTGCCGTTGAGTTCCTTTATTTAGATTCTGTCCGTTTGCCAAGCTACAGCTCCTGCTCACAGACAAAATAATCACAAAACTTGTCTCTGAACTTTATTGCTTGTTTTGTTGGCGGTATAAACCTTCGACTGACAAGGTATCTTCAACTTTGAAACCATCACGTTCTCTGACAAAGTTATGCAAAACACAGCAACTACGTATTATGGATTCACCCAAGTGAAGGTCAACATTCAATGTTGGATGGAAAACTCTCCATTCATAGGCCAAGATTCCAAACGTACACTCTATATTCCTTCGTGTTCTCCTAAGTCGGTAGTTAAATGCACGTTTTTTTATGCTCAAACATTTACGTGCATAAGGTCTAAGTAGCTTTGTCGTCAAACCGAAACCTTAATCCCCAACAATCACAAAGGACATAGACTTATTGAAACCCTGGAAAGAAGATGGAGCTTAAGGAATATTTAAGGAGCCCTCATCAAGTTTTCTCTTAAAAACACTGTCCTTAAACATCGTAGAATCAGCAGACTTACCACATGCACCCACATCCACGAAAATGAATTCGTTGTTGGCGTCACACAAAGCGAGCAGCACGACTGAGAAAAAGTTTTTGTAATTATAATACAATGAACGACTTCCAGTTGGCTTGATCACTCGTACATGTTTTCCGTCAATGGCTCCAATGCAGTGTGGGAAGTTGATTTTTTCGTAAAAATAAGCAGCTGTCTTAAGCCAAAAATCCGTGCTGAGGTCTGGAAAGCATTGTCGTCTAACTTTTTTCCAGATGGCATCTAAAACCTGTCTTACAAATACTGAGATTGTAGATTGACTTATTCTGTACTGGTAATGTCGATTTCGCACCGAAATTCCCGTTGCCAGATATCTGAAACAAAATTAAGAAAGCAGTTCAATCACTTTAACATTTCTATATATAAAAGTGAATGCATGTGTGCTTGTCCTCTACGCGTTCCTAAACCATTCATCCAACTGTGATGAAATTTTGCTGAGTTGTTCTCCGTATGCCCGCGAAAGTTCGTAGCCAAAAAAGAGAAATACGACACACTATTGAGGAGATATGACGTCATAGACAATGAGATACCACAGCGCGAAAATACCCAGATTTATGCACCCAATAACTGAGAGTGAGAGCACTTAGCGACTATTCTCTCTCTCACCTTCTAATGTACTTTGTTTTCAGTGACACTCATTCAGAAGAAGTGGAAATCTATCTGCTCATGTTACACGAGAGATCTTCGTCGTGTAAAGGGTGTCAAAAGTGAGTCAGCTGCAACCAGGAAAAAACAGTACACCTATTTTGAACAACTACGTTTTCTAGACACTGCGGTGGAAAAATCTACAACTCACGTGGACGAAGAAGACATTGTGAATGAAGAAGAAAATGGAACTTCTGTTTCGTCTGATAATGGACCTACATGTAGGATCTCTCAGCGCAAATCTAAGAAAAGAAGCAGCAACGGCTATGAGGTAATTGAAGTTCTAAAGAAAATGATTGCAACGGAGGAGGAATCTTGCACTTTCGATGAAACACATGAGAATTAGCCGTTTCTCCTCTCTATGTTAACTGAGATGCATAAAGTACCTGCTGAAAACAAATTAAAACTCCGGGCAGATATGATTTCTCTCGTCGCTGCTGCTCCATAACCTGTTCAGCAAGGGTGACAGCAAATGGGTTATATTGGACCCTTCACTCCTCTGCTACCATCATCATTGCTACAGTATCCCATACAACCATAGCTTATGCAGATGCATTGCTTGCCACAACGGCCGATAGAACAACATCCTATGCAACAGAAAACAATGTCTCAGCCAGGACTAGTGGATCAACAAGCACAAGTTCAATTTTTCCAGACTCAATTCAACAATGCCCAAATGCAAACGAGCCTTTACAATCTCCTCTACGTGCAGATTCTTCAGTCATATCAAATGAAGATTCTGATAGTCAAATGAGTGACCCTTTGCACTTTAATATGTAGTGTGTATACAAAAATATTGAACACACATAGTGTACAAAACCTATGGAAATAAATGTTCTTATCAGTGTTCTTTTTGAAAATAAATGTTCTTATTAATGTAATATTTTTAGTCATAATTGAATCTATTTCCTTTTGACATAATAAGATAAAGATATTGAACAAAAATATTCATATATTTTAAAATGTTAACCGTTTCCAAAAGTAATTAATATTTAGTCATCATCATCATCATCATTTAAGACTGATTATGCCTTTCAGCGTTCAGTCTGGAGCATAGCCCCTCTTATACAGTTCCTCCATGATCCCCTATTCAGTGGTAACTTTGGTGCCTCTTCTGATGTTAAGCCTATTACTTCAAAATCATTCTTAACCGAATCCAGGTACCTTCTCCTCGGTCTGCCCCGACTCCTCCTACCCTCTACTGCTGAATTCATGAGTCTCTTGGGTAACCTTGCTTCTCCCATGCGTGTAACATGACCCCACCATCTAAGCCTGTTTGCCCTGACTGCTACATCTATAGAGTTCATTCCCAGTTTTTCTTTGATTTCCTTATTGTGGACACCCTCCTGCCATTGTTCCCATCTACTAGTACCTGCAATCATCCTAGCTACTTTCATATCCGTAACCTCAACCTTGTTGATAAGGTAACCTGAATCCACCCAGCTTTCGCTCCCATACAACAAAGTTGGTCGAAAGATTGAACGGTGCACAGATAACTTAGTCTTGGTACTGACTTCCTTCTTGCAGAAGAGAGTAGATCGTAGCTGAGCGCTCACTGCATTAGCTTTGCTACACCTCGCTTCCAGTTCTTTCACTATGTTGCCGTCCTGTGAGAATATGCATCCTAAGTACTTGAAACCGTCCACCTGTTCTAACTTTGTTCCTCCTATTTGGCACTCAATCCGTTTATATTTCTTTCCCACTGACATTACTTTCGTTTTGGAGATGCTAATCTTCATACCATAGTCCTTACATTTCTGATCTAGCTCTGAAATATTACTTTGCAAACTTTCAATCGAATCTGCCATCACAACTAAGTCATCCGCATATGCAAGACTGCTTATTTTGTGTTCACATATCTTAATCTCACCCAGCCAGTCTATTGTTTTCAACATATGATCCATAAATAATATGAACAACAGTGGAGACAGGTTGCAGCCTTGTCTTACCCCTGAAACTACTCTGAACCATGAACTCAATTTACCGTCAACTCTAACTGCTGCCTGACTATCCATGTAAAGACCTTTAATTGCTTGCACAAGCTTGCCTCCTATTCCATAATCCCGTAGAACAGACAATAACTTCCTCCTAGGAAACCCGGTCATATGCCTTTTCTAGATCTATAAAGCATAGATACAATTCCCTGTTCCACTCATAACACTTCTCCATTATTTGCCGTAAGCTAAAGATCTGGTCCTGACGACCTCTAAGAGGCCTAAACCCACACTGATTTTCATCCAATTGGTCCTCAACTAATACTCGCACTTTCCTTTCAACAATACCTGAGAAGATTTTACCCACAACGCTGATTAAAGAGATACCTCTGTAGTTGTTACAATCTTTTCTGTTTCCATGTTTAAAGATTGGTGTGATTACTGCTTTTGTCCAGTCTGATGGAACCTGTCCCGACTCCCAGGCCATTTCAGTTATCCTGTGTAGCCATTTAAGACCTGACATTCCACTGTATTTGATGAATTACGACTTAATTTCATCCACCCCAGCCGCTTTATTGCACTGCAATCTGTTGACCATTTTTTCCACTTCCTCAAATGTGATCCTATTTCCATCATCATTCCTATCCCATTCTACCTCGAAATCTGAAACATTACTGATCGCATTTTCACCTACATTGAGCAACTCTTCAAAATATTCCCTCCATCTGCCCAGGGCATCCACAGGATTCACCAGCAGTTTTCCTGACCTATCCAAAATACTTGTCATTTCCTTCTTACCTCCCTTTCGAAGACTGCTAATTACACTCCAGAATGGTTTTCCAGCAGCTTGACCCATAGTCTCCAACCTGTTTCCAAAGTCTTCCCACGATTTCTTCTTGGATGCTGCAGTTATCTGTTTGGCTTTGTTTCTTTCTTCAACATAACTTTCTCTGTCTACCTGGGTTCTGGTATGTAGCCATTTTTGATACGCCTTCTTTTTCGTTTTACAGGCTGCCTTGACTGTATCATTCCACCAAGCTGTTTGCTTCATCCTACTTTTACACACTACTGTTCCAAGACATTCTTTAGCCACTTCTAGTACTGTGTCCCTGTACCTTGTCCATTCCTTTTCCAATGACTGTAATTGACTACATTCAACTAACTGGTACCTTTCTGAGATCGCTGTTATGTATTTGTGCCTGATTTCCTTATCCTGAAGTTTCTCCACTCTTATCCTCCTACATATGGACCTGACCTCCTGCAATTTCGGCCTCACAATCCCAATTTCACTGCAGATTAAATAATGATCAGTGTCATCAAATAATCCCCTGAATACACGTGTGTCCCTCACAGCCTTCCTGAATTCCTGATCTGTTATTATATAGTCAATGACAGATCTGGTTTCCCTGCCTTCCCAAGTATACCGGTGAATGTTCTTATGTTTAAAAAAGGAGTTTGTGATTACTAAGCCCATACTGGCACAGAAATCCAAGAGTTGTTTCCCATTCCTGTTGGCCTCCATATCCTCTCCAAATTTACCCATAACCTTTTCATACCCTTCTGTTCGATTTCCAATCCTGGTTTAAAATCACCCATGAGCAGAACACTGTCCTTGTCCTTTACTCTAACAACTACATCACTGAGTGCCTCATAAAAACTATCCATCTTATCTTGATCTGTCCCTTCACAATTCGAATATTTAGTGGAGCAAAAAATTGAATAACTTTCAATACAATTTATCAGTTTACTTATCTCAAAATGACTATAGGTTTTCCTTCTGGTGAGATACACTTTCTGGTTTTCGTTTCTTCCCCGGTAATATCAGCATTTATTAACAACAATAACTCAAAGAAAGACGATTTAGACATTATTAGGTAATTAAAAAACTTGGTCTCGTCTAAACACAGTTCATCAAAAAGAGTATAATACAACCCTTCAGATTTGCTTGACGATAGCTCTTTATTCGCACGAAGTAATGGTCGCTATCGACAGGGGATCTCAAGTTGATTCCGTATTTCTAGATTTCCGGAAAGCTTTTGACACTGTTCATCACAAGCGACTTCTAATCAAGCTGCGGGGCTATGGGGTATCGTCTCAGTTGTGCGACTGGATTCGTGATTTCCTGTCAGGAAGGTCGCAGTTCGTAGTAATAGACGGTAAATCACCGAGTAAAACTGAAGTGATATCAGGTGTACCCCAGGGAAGCGTCCTGGGACCTCTGCTGTTCCTGATCTATATAAATGACCTGGGTGACAATCTGAGCAGTTCTCTTAGGTTGTTCGCAGATGATGCTGTAATTTACCGTCTAGTAAGGTCATCCGAAGACCAGTGTCAGTTGCAAAGCTATTTAGAAAAGATTGCTGTATGGTGTGGCAGGTGGCAGTTGACACTAAATAACGAAGAGTGTGACGTGATCCACATGAGTTCCAAAAGAAATCCGTTGGAATTCGATTACTCGATAAATAGTACAATTCGCAAGGCTGTCAATTCAACTAAGTACCTGGGTGTTAAAATTACGAACAACTTCAGTTGGAAAGACCACATAGACAATATTGTGGAGAAAGCGAGCCAAAGGTTGCGTTTCATTGGCAGGACACTTAGAAGATGCAACAAGTCCACTAAAGAGACAGCTTACACTACACTCGTTCGTCCTCTGTTAGAATATTGCTGCGCGGTGTGGGATCTATAAAGGCACATTTGCATGCCGAGCGTGAGTTTCCTCGGAAACGCGAAATATTAATTAAATAAATAATCAGTGACAAATAAATAAAGCCTATGGCACACAACTGCAGCGCTGTGTCGCTGATAAAACAAAAGCACAATTACGTTACTCTTATGTTTGATTAAGAAAGGAGAGAGCTCTGGTAGAAGTGGTGCGAGAAGCACGTATTTTATTCTATTGTCTGGCACACCGCCATATTTCATGTTATAGAAGAATACTGCGAGTTGCAACCAGACTAGGCACTCGATTCTGTAAAGAATTTATATTTATAAAAGTAAGTAGGATTATGAACTGTAGGCTTATTCATTGAATATATCTGATTTAACTAACTGTGTAACTTTTTATGTTTAGTAGACAATCACCTCTGTAAGACGTATTGGCATGGCTGGCAAATTATTGAAATAGTGAGATTTAGATTATGAGTCCGCACCTACCGCAGCAGTCTTTGGAAACGATTTATTTACGAAGTCCGATTATTTCAGTTTTATTTCACGGTCAACTACAAGTAACATTGCCTTTACGAGAAAGCCATTGTCAAGCGTCTGATACCGAATAATTAAACGTCCACGTTCCAGATAAGCAAATATTTATTACAATTACAATCACAATCACCATCATACAGATAGAAAAATTAATATTTAAATAATATTTTTTTATTTTATTTATTTTATATTGGCGACTGCGTGTCGGACTTGTTATTTTGTCATTTGTTACATTGTTCTCTTTGTTTCATGTGAAAAATCAACTTTCTGGACCTGGACGTGAATGTATGAGAGATAACAAAAAAAATCTGAAGATATTTTCCAATTCTAAAATTTTGCGGGAAGACGCAATGAAACTTCCAGCAAAATAAGGTAAGACGCAGCATCTTTGCATTAGCAGGCTTGACCAGACGTATAATTCAGTGTATTAGCTTTTCAGTAGATTCTGTAGTGTTTCTTTCGTGCATAACAGTTTTCAGTGATAAATTTCATTCTCAGTACTTTTCCTTAAACAATAACGTATGCAACAATACCAATACACGAGTGTACAATATGGCCGACTTCTGTACGATACGTAGTAACATGGACAGCAGCCATTACCAATAATCTCAAATTCAGTTTATATTTTTAAATTAACAGACAGCCATTGTTGCTACGAGCGATTCATGCTCAACTGCATTTTATTTTAAAATCAGTGTCAAATATTTTCTTGAAACATATATCACGTGTGGCATGGTAATAACTAGAAATCAATACGCAAAAATGGAACAGCAAAGACGTACTATTCAGACGCAATCCGACTCGGACGAGAGACAAATGTTAGAAAATGACTTTACGACAGCAACCGGTAGTGACGATTTATCAAACATTGACGCAAGTGTTGACGGAAATTTTGGCAATAGGCCGTCCACTACAAAAATTTCAAAGTCTCAGTCAGAGCCCATGTTGATGCATGACGTCACGTCTAATGACGCGACGGGGGCACAGACCTTGCAAACAGTAAACATTGCCGACATGTTACAAATGCTAATGAAACAGAACGCCGAAAACATGGCAACCTTACAGACACAAAATGACGCAATTAAATCTGACCTCATAGCACTCAAGACAGGTAATGACACTTTATGTAAACGTGTGGAACTTATAGACGCCACACTCACCAAACAGATGACTGAACTCAGTACTAAATTTTCCCAGCTTAATACGAGACAAGAAAAGACTACAACTGACGTAGCACTTTTACAGACACAAGTAAAAAACCTTAATGTCACGTGTGAAGTTCTTACTGAACAAATTCAAACATATCCTTCAGTACATGACAACCTTGAAAAACGAATTACTGACGTACAGAATAAATTTGACAATGTTGAACAACACCTGACTGACATCTTACAATCTGATGCTACAGCTCATTTTCAAAATATTAATAAAGAATTTCATGATTGGGTAGTGAACAAAGACAAACATTTTGATAGATGCTTACGTGAAAATTTACCAACAATTGTGCACGACTCCGTAGCGCAATACATTACTAATAACAAACAGCTGATCAGTGACGCAGTACAATCCGTCACTGCACCCATGAGACAATTCACCGATCGACCACAGTCTGAATGTAACGAAAATATCAGTCAAAATGCACAGTTCAGGAATCAATATACATTCGAGTATGACACACACATACCGCACACGACAAACACACAAGAACAAAACACACCACGACTACAACACATACCACGATGTGCAAACACAAACACAAGCTATTATCATGGTAAACCACAGCAACATTATCGTAATTACTCGCCAGCTGAACATACCAGTAATTACAGTGGAATAAATCCATATCACAATGCGAAGGAAGAAGAAAGCTTAATGAAACACAGGCAATTTCAGATTTTTATCCCAGAAAAACGAACCATTCATCCGGTGATTTTTCTTAAATCTTTTAGTAACGCATTTCCACGCACTTGGAGTGACCGGAAAAAGATTTCATATATTGTCGGTTACATCCAAGGCGATGCAGCTGTCTGGGCATACAGTCAAGCTGACGTATGTACCACGTACAGTGAGTTTGAGCGTGCTTTTCTGAACAAATTCTGGTCGCAGTCCGTCCAGGAGCGACTCAGAAGACAAATTTTAGAACCTGAAACTTTTAACAGTAAAAATGGCAACTTACGCAGATATTTTGAAAAATACTTGAACATGGGACACTTTTTAGACGAACCAGTCGCAACGCGTGATATACTCCGTGCGTTGAAGGCCAAATTGCCTTTCAACATTAAAGAAAAACTCCTACATATCCCGGATGACGATTCAGATTATTTTTTAACAGCCTTAGATTCGGTTGACATGTTACTTGAAGATCAGCGCTTCGCGCGGCAAAACAGCAGCCACAATGTTTACACTAGTGGTATGCAAAACATGCAGGCTTGCCAACTCAATTCTGGCGCGCCCACAGTTGGATACGCGGTACAGCAAAAACAGCAAACTCACATGCCGTTTCAATACGAAAATCAAAATCAACACGCGTATTCCAATACAAACAATAGTTACAACAGTAATAACACTTCATGCGGCAATCCATACAAAAGGCACCGCGGTAATAACTACAACGGTAACAACGGATACAAAGGCAACAACAAAAACACAAACAGAAATAGAAATAATAATAACTACGAGCCAAGACAGCATCAAGGTTGGACTCGTAACGATCAGTACTTCCATTCAAACTCTGCTTTACCACAGCAGCCACCAGGACAAAATTGGAGCATACCTTACGACCGACAGGTAAGTTATAATGCGCAACAGCAACAACAACCGCAAAAGTTTGGAGATCATAATAGGCAATATCCGAATGTGAATATAATAGAAATGACACCTGATGCACAACCTCAATCTGTGTCAGTACCTAGTACAAATGCTAATCCAACAAACTAGAAACAGTCACTTCTATGCCCCAGGTCGTGGCTGAAGAATTCTTGCGGGGCGACTGCAATGTTAATCAGTTATTTGACACCACACTTGAACAACAGAATAATGATATGCCGAATAATTCTAAACAAAAATTACCTGTTTTATTTATAAGATACAACTACAATAACAAAATATCAGATGAACTTTTACAAGACAGTACACAATGTCGTTCAAACACAAATGAAATTGTTTTAGCATCTACTACTGGTGTAGTAGGTGGGATTCCAACTACTATTATCCTAGATACAGGTGCAGCTGTGAGCGTTTTGTCTTATAATTTCTATAAAAAGATGTGTGAATTGGAACCTGTGCCTGAGTTTCCTGCCCAAAACTGTAAAATAACTACTGCACTAGGTAATAAGTCATGTAGGGTTATGAAGCAAGTTTTTGTAAACATTAAAATAGGTAATGGAACCGTACAATGGCCATTCCTGGTTGTACAAAACCTTGTGACAAATTGCATATTAGGAATAGATATTATGAGCGAGAAGGACTCTATTATAGACTTCTCCAAAGGTAAATGTATTTTAAATGATAAAGGCAGTGTAATTATTATTGATTTGGACAGGAGAACTCTAAAGCATGACAAACACTGTACAGGGTACAAGGTTCAGTTAGTACTTGACAATGACATTCAAGATATGCAAACACACTCATCTGACACAGAGCTAATGGACTTGAAAACATTGCTTGATCATAAGATAAGTGAAGCTACAGCTCTCAGTGTACATGAACGTATAAAACTACAGGAAGTGTTATCCAAATATTTACAAGTTTTTACCAAACGATTAGGTGTTATCAACACGTATGTATACAAGATTGAAGTTAAGCCTCACAAGATCTTCTACCACAAGACATATAACGTACCGTTATCTCAACGACCTGCTGTGTGGCAAGAATTAAAACAAATGTTAGACTGGAAGGTCATTGAACCATCCACCTCACCTTATTGTAGTCCTCTACTTGTTGTCAAAAAATCAAATGGAAGCATTAGGTTAGTGTTAGACGCACGAGCAATTAATGAAATAATTTTACCGGTTCACACAAAACCCGAAAATTTAGAAGAGCAATTACAGAAATTTCTAAATGCAAAATATTTTTCCACAATAGATCTCGCTAATTCGTTTTGGCAGGTGGGTATCACTCCTGATTCACGGAAATATACTGCATTTATGTTCGGGGGGCGAACCTATCAGTTTTGTGTTCTACCTTTCGGACTGAAAGTCAGCTCTGGGGTATTCATTACAGCCCTGGATACCGTGCTTGGCGACGATTTAGTTGAGACAGTCACACACTATGTAGATGATATACTGATAGCTACACAGTCTTGGAAGGAACACGTTGGCACACTTCAAAGAATTTTAGAAAAATACGCACACCGAGATCTTAGAGCATTTCATGCTGAATAATGTCAAAGTCATACCCATCAAAATATTGCTAAGCAACTCGAAAAACTCTGTTGTTACAACACAGATAATAAGTAGTGTAGAAATTTTCATTTCAGCGGTTCCAGAGTCGCAGTTGAAGGCAGAAGAACTCTTCTTTCAGCGCGCGCCACCACCTGGAAGACGGAATATTAAAATAAAATTTATGATTACGTAGCAGTGAATGATATATTAATTTTTCACGGAACATTTGTTATTGTAGGTACCACTGACTTGGTATGACACCTGACGAACCGACAGACGTCATCTGTGAAGCGATCTTTTACTTTGAGAAATAGATTAGACGCACATCTCTCAACACGAAAAGCATCTATCAGTAGTCAAGGCCACACAGACACTCTACACACACGCACAAAACGCGAGGAATCGAACATTTTTTCTCTCTTACTATTTTGAATATTTATTGAGTAGTGAAAACGCCTGGTCTTGCCTACTGATGTAATGAATGTTGTGTCTAACCTATCTTAATTTCAGATGACATCACGTGACACAATGTAATAACCTATAGCTATGTAATGATGATGCAAACATGTTTATGTGCAACTGTATTATGTTTATGCTAAGAAAATATGTGACGTGTGTATGTATAATTACTTATTTTTTTTAACTGATGTATCATGTAACTGTTACTATGTAAAAATTTGAACAAAACGAGTGCCAAAAAGACATTGCATAGTGAACCTCTGTTCACGGACATTAACGAACATTACTAACTCTGCAACTACGCAGAAACCTATGTGAAAGAAACGGTTAATGCCATTCATTATGCAGCGTATCTATGTAAACGCGATGAATGATTTCTTTGATTAATAACTACGAACATTTAGGTGAGCTATATTCAGCAAAAAACTGAAAATGTGAAGGGCATAATTCGTGCATCGTCTAGTGACATTACTACAGTACCTAACTTCAAGATGTTAACTGGATTAAATGGACACAAAGTGCCTGTCCAGAAGACAACACGACGGGTGGAAGAATTTTGGTTGGAACTTCAGGGAATGAAATGTTCTCAAAATGTGACGGACACTCTTACCTGGACTGTCCAAGGATCGACGCCAGCTATGTGCCGTCCGAGGTTCTGCAACCAAGCTTCCACGGAATGTAAAAAAAAAAAAAACGAACTGCACGTGGACCAATTACTCGACGGGTCACGTCTGATCTGTAATGAGCAATGCCTTTAGTCACAACGAACTGCATCACAACGACTATAATGGAAATGGGAAATGGACATGCTTATGTATTAATCACGTTGTTATACAACGATGTTACTGTGATCAAAAAAACTTTACCACGACGATACTAACCTGTAAAAAAAATTATTGTGCAGCAGATGAATATGAACTGTAATAACGACACGATGTGTATAGGTCAACGCACCTGAAACATACGGACATTTTTCTTTGAAGTATTTCAAAACAATACTATGTAACTAAGAACATTCAACAATCTAAGTTGTATTGTGTTATAACAAATATTGTAAATTTAAAACTAAGTTACCTGTCATAGAATGTAGTCTTCATATGTAATCTTGGTTGAATATTTTCTTTGTGCAACGACTGAGAAACGCGCGCACACGAACAATATGAACTGCAATACTGTGCCGCGTAATCTAACTGTACGATATAACGGCAGTGCCGGAGTCACACAGACGCTTCTGCGCATGCGCGCACTCTATCTGCCAACATAAGAACTTTTACGGCGCACCCGCGTCATTCAAATTTTGTATATAATGTGTATAATGTAAGTCATGTAAATAGTTGTAGATAACTTAGATTTTCTTGTGCCTTTAGGTGAACTGCTCGCCTGCAGGTGTGTCCTTTCGCCTCGCAATTCAGGGGGCAATATAAAGGCACATTTGCATGCCGAGCGTGAGTTTCCTCGGAAACGCAAAATATTAATTAAATAAATAATCAGTGACAAATAAATAAAGCCTATGGCACACAACTGCAGCGCTGTGTCGCTGATAAAACAAAAGCACAATTACGTTACTCTTATGTTTGATTAAGAAAGGAGAGAGCTCTGGTAGAAGTGGTGCGAGAAGCACGTATTTTATTCTATTGTCTGGCACACCGCCATATTTCATGTTATAGAAGAATACTGCGAGTTGCAACCAGACTAGGCACTCGATTCTGTAAAGAATTTATA
The DNA here is from genome assembly GCF_023864275.1 of Schistocerca cancellata. Taxonomy (NCBI): domain Eukaryota; kingdom Metazoa; phylum Arthropoda; class Insecta; order Orthoptera; family Acrididae; genus Schistocerca; species Schistocerca cancellata. The sequence continues at coordinate 174,897,196 of NC_064631.1, forward strand.
TTTATAAAAGTAAGTAGGATTATGAACTGTAGGCTTATTCATTGAATATATCTGATTTAACTAACTGTGTAACTTTTTATGTTTAGTAGACAATCACCTCTGTAAGACGTATTGGCATGGCTGGCAAATTATTGAAATAGTGAGATTTAGATTATGAGTCCGCACCTACCGCAGCAGTCTTTGGAAACGATTTATTTACGAAGTCCGATTATTTCAGTTTTATTTCACGGTCAACTACAAGTAACATTGCCTTTACGAGAAAGCCATTGTCAAGCGTCTGATACCGAATAATTAAACGTCCACGTTCCAGATAAGCAAATATTTATTACAATTACAATCACAATCACCATCATACAGATAGAAAAATTAATACAATAATAATATTTTTTATTTTATTTATTTTATAGATCCTTACTAGGTGGGATTGACGGAGGACATCGAAAGGGTGCAAAAAAGGGCAGCTCGTTTTGTATTATCACGTAATAGGGGAGAGAGTGTGGCAGATATGATACGCGAGTTGGGATGGAAGTCATTAAAGCAAAGTCGTTTTTCGTCGCGGCGAGATCTATATACGAAATTTCAGTCACCAACTTTTTCTTCCGAATGCGAAAATATTTTGTTGAGCCCAACCTACATAGGTAGGAATGATCATCAAAATAAAATAAGAGAAATCGGAGCTCGAACAGAAAGGTTTAGGTGCTCGTTTTTCCCGCGCGCTCTTTGGGAGTGGAATGGTAGAGAGATAGTATGATTGTGCTTCGATGAACCCTCTGTCAAGCACTTAAATGTGAATTGCAGAGTAATGATGTAGATGTAGATGTAGATAGGATGTACATGCTTCTTCCTCTCCCTTTGCCATCCCCTTTTCATTGAAAGTGCTAGGAGGATCGTGTATGTATAGTTGTTGTTCGACATGTTCCCTGGTCACTAGTGCACAGTTAACTGACGACGTGGTGGCCAAATCGACTGGTGGCGGCAGGACTGGCTGCGCCGCCTGGCGATCCAGTGTAATAGACTCAGACACAATGAATCGCCGAGACTCTCCGTCACTAGTGGCTTCTCGCTAATAATCCCCATAACACTCTACACTACTGGGCATTAAAATTGCTACACCACGAAGATGACGTGCTACAGACGCGAAATTTAATCGATAGGTAGAAGATGCTGTGATATGCAAATGATTAATTTTTCAGAGAATTCATACAAGGTTGGCGCCGGTGGCGACACCTACAACGTGCTCACATGAGGAAAGTTTCCAACCGATTTCTCATACACTAACAGCAGTTGACCGGCGTTGCCTGGTGAAACGTTGTTGTGATACCTCGTGTAAGGAGTAAAAATGCGTACCATCACGTTTCCGACTTTGATAAAGGTCTGATTGTAGCCTATCGCGATTGCGGTTTATCGTATCGTGACATTGCTGCTCGCGTTGGTCGAGATCCGATGACTGTTAGCAGAATATGGAATCGGTGGGTTCACGAGGGTAATACGGAACGCCGTGCTGTATCCCAACAGCCTCATATCACAAGCAGTCGAGATGACAGACATCTTATCCGCATGGCTGTAACGGATCGTGCAGCCACGTCTCGATCCCTGAGTCAACAGATGGGGACGTTTGCAAGACAACATCCATCTGCACGAACAGTTCGACGACGTTTGCAGCAGCATGGACTATCAGCTCGGAGACCATGGCTGCGGTTACCCTTGGCGCTGCATCACAGACAGGAGCGCCTGCGATGGTGTACTCAACGACGAACGTGGGTGCACGAATGGCAAAACGTCATTTTTTCGGACGAATCCAGGTTCTGTTTATAGCATCATGGTGGTCGCATCCGTGTTTGGCGACATCGCGGTGAACGCACATTAGAAGCGTGTATTCGTCATCGCCATACTGGCGTATCACCCTGCGTGATGGTATGGGGTGCCATTGGTTACACGTCTCGGTCACCTCTTGTTCGCATTGACGGCACTTTGAACAGTGGACTTTACATTTCAGATGTGTTACGACCCGTGGCTCTAGGCTTCATTTGACCCCTGCGAAACTCTCCATTTCAGCAGGATAATGCACGACCGCATGTTGCAGGTCATGTACGGGCCTTTCTGGATACAGAAAATGTTCGACTGCTGTCCTGGCCAGCACATTCTCCAGATCTCTCACCAATTGAAAACGTCCGGTCAATGGTGGCCGAGCAACTGGCTCGTCACAATACGCCAGTCACCACTCTTGATGAACTGTGGTATCGTGTTGAAGCTGCATTGGCAGCTGTACCTGTACACGCCATCCAAGCTCTGTTTGGTTCAATGCTCAGGCGTATCAAGGCCTTTATTACGGCCAGACGTGGTTGTTCTGCGTACTGATATCTGAGGATCTATGCACCCAAATTTCGTGAAAGTGTAATCACATGACAGTTGTAGTATAATGCCCAATGAATACCCGTTTATCATCTGCATTTCTTCTTAGTGTAGCAATTTTAATGGCCAATAGTGTATTACCAATGACGAGCAGCGCCACAGGTGGCGTGGCTGGCTGCACCACTGGCGGCCAAGTGTAATTAGGGCCTTAGAATCAGGCAGCACATAGCGAACACAACAGACTTCTACTTCAACAGCATTGAGGCTATGTGGACTATACAGAAGAGAGCTTGTACCACAACACATGGAAGTTTAAGTCAAGTAGCTCTTGTTTATATTAATAAAGAACCCAGTTAATAATTGCTTGCAGTTTGTGTTATAGAACGAGGACACCGGTCACTGAACAACATCGTCTCCTTGCTTTCCATGGTACAGCTCTGCAGAGACAGTAAGACGTCATAGAAGCGACTGACAATGATTCAACACTTGGCTTCCTTTTGAAGCTGCGAAAACGCATTTCTATATCCGTCTCCATGATTGTAATTTGAACTGACCTCATAAACAACCAGCAGGGCGCCTTTAGCCATGAGCAAACGGTGCAGCCGCACAGGGCCCCATGCTTCTAGGGGCCCCGCACTTCTAAGGGGGACCCGCACAAAACATTGAAAGTTTATTTGAAAACTGTCACCCATAGTTATCTTATATACATAAATTTAAAAAGTAAAGTAGGGTGTTTCTAAAATTATTTTTAAGGTAACGTAATGCACTTATATACCCATTGTGACACGACTGTGACCAGTGGAATACGTGTCAGAAAATTATGCCTGCAGCAGAGTCGAGGGAACCAGGGGCTATAGTCCTGATGTGCTATAGTAATATCTATTGTCAACACATGACTATCGTTCATGAGTAAATTAAGAGGTACGCGATTCATTGTTTCTCAGTGCCTCTCTGAGCCCTTTCTACTCTATGTTGTTGCTAGCAATCAGTCATTACATTCCACCGTCAGCAGATGTTTCCCACAGAATGATTTGTTCATAGTTGTCAATTTAAACGTATGGTACTTTTCCAGTTCAAGCCGTTTCACGTGTTCTGTGTGCACTCTGTGTGAAGATACAATGTTTTTGCCTGTCCTGTGAAGTTCATAGAGCCAACAGGGAAATGTCTCATCAAAGGGACAAATTTAGAAAATTCGATTCAGGTGCTCAAAAGATCAAGAAGAAGCTACAGCACGAACAGTTTTTGAACCCACAAAAAGGCGCTTTCGAAAACTTTCTTCGACCAACAACTTCAGATAGTGAGACTAAAGTGTGCTTAAAGGACGTGGAATTAAAATACCCTCTCATCATGTGGCGCTTTAGTTACAAGTGAACATAAAGCACCTGCGTGCGGTCCTCCTGCTGTCCCACATTCAGGTCGGCCTAGTAGTAGCAGGTGTGAAGTAATCACAAATTCGGACCCAAACGCTTGGCCTAATACGTTAACATCCTCCATGATAAATGTAATTATACAGAAAGGCTCTACAAAAATTGCGTATTTTGTGTATCCCTTAAATGAGAACAGAAGAAAATTTTCAGCTCGTTTTTATTGAAGAACCTAAGCAAATGGATAAAAAATTGATCGTAAGTGGCTTGTATATTCGAAACCTACCGACAAAGTTCTTTTGTTTTTATAGTGAACTTTCTGGATCTCCTTCAAACAAGCATTCAAGTGATGGACTCTGTGACTGGGTTCACTTGGGAAATCTGCTTAATGAGCATGAACAATCATTTAATCAACTAAAGTGTACAAAAATGGATAGAATGTGAGCTACATTTGAAACAAAAAAGGGGCATTGATCAAATTGACCTGGAGCCGCTGGAAAAAGAGAAGGAACATTGGTATCAGGTTCTATGAAGAATTATACTCACTGCCAGGTACCCAGCTCAACATAATATGGCCTTAAGGGGAGCAACAAGCTCTATCCAGAAATAATGATAATTTTCATGGTTTCATCAAAATAATAGCAGAATTTGACCCCGTTTTGCAGGAACATTTCAAGTGGGTAAAAACTCAATAAATTCATGCTCATTATCTTGCGAAAAACATTCAAAATGAACTCACAAACGTACTTGCCAACAAAGTAAAAAACAGCATTCCTGACACAAGCCACAATGAAGAAATGAGATTGAGTCTTGGGTTTGTAAATTTATCAGAAGACACATTCACTGTAGAAGAGCACATCCTCGACTTTCTTAACATCATTTCACCAACAGGAAAAAGTTTCACTGAAACCCTTTTGTCGAAACCAGGTCAGCTAGGACTCTATATTCATGACTGCAGAGGCCAAAGTTACGATAATGGCACAGACACGGAAGGTTATCGAAGTAGTGTTCAAGCCAAGTGCATCCACTCACAGATGGGAAACCTTATTGAACAGCGTACCAACTGTAAAAATGACCGCGCGGGATTAGCGGAGCGGTCTCAGGCGCTGCAGTCATGGACTGTGCGGCTGGTCCTGGCGGAGATTCGAGTACTCCCTTGGGCATGGGTGTGTGTGTTTGTCCTTAGGATGAATTAGGTTAAGTAGTGTGTAAGCTTAGGGACTGATGACCTTAGCCGCTAAGTCCCATAAGATTTCACACGCATTTTTGTAACAATTAAGAAGCTTTCAGATACTCGATGGGAAAATAGGATGGAGAGTGTCAAAGCCATAAGGTACCAGACAAGAGAAATCAGAAACGCCCTTCTTGAGGTGAGCAACAGCACTGATCACCTAAAACACAGAGCGAAGCACACTCGCTTGCTGTGAACGAAATAGAAAGCTTCGAGTTTATTTTAGGCATTGTCATATGGTACGACGTCTTCTCTGCCATTAACGCAGCAAATGAGGAACTTCAAGCAGAAAATATGGACCTAAAAGTAGCAACCAAATCCCTCGAAAGTCTAATTAAGTTTATTGAGAATTTCCGTGAAGAAGGTTTTATTAATGCGCAGATAACAGCGAAACAGATAACTGAAAGTCTACAGATTGAACCAAAATTTGGAGAAAAAAGAACTGGCTAGAAAGCGAAGCAGTGTGATTGTCAAGGTGACGTGGTTTGCAGAGCTCAACCTTCAGAGGAAAATCGATTTTTTCGACCCTGTCGTTGAGACAGTGTTAAAATGTTTGAAATAAAGGTTTGGCCAACTGGCTCAGTATTCCAAACTATTCTGCTTTTTGTTTTCTCCAAAAAGTTTAAAATAGATACAGAATTCTATGTAAACAACTTGAGGAAGAGAAAGTGTAAACATGAATGGTGAATGTTCCAAAGACATTGTTGCTTCAGACCTTTTGACAGAAATTAAAGTGTTCAGAGAAATGGTGACCGAGAATGTGAAAACACCTATTTTATTATTCAAACACTTGAATGACTTCCGAAATCCATTTCCCAACATTTATTTTGCCTACAGCGTTTTGCTAACCTTGACAGTAACTGTAGTCTCCGCTGGAAGGGGCTTTTCACGTTTAAAGCTTCTCAAGAATTATTTCAGAAGGAGCATTTCGCAAGAACGCTTGTCTTGCCATGCTGTCAGTGAAACATGATGTGGTTTCAAAATTGAATTTTGAAGACATTGTCGATAAATTTGCTAGTCAAAAAGCATGGAAAAGATGTTCTGTGTAATGTGTGTAAAGCAGAAAAACCGTAGAGTTTGTAACCTACAACTCATTTAATTTCTTGTAAATATAGAGCGCAATCAAATGATGAAAACCTTATTTCATTCCGAATTTCATTAAATTGGAAGCACCCCGATAGCTAAGTTAGTTTATATTGTTAATATTTTAGTAATTACTATACCTATTAAGATTCTTTCTCCGATTAATTGTATTCCTATCACAACAGTAGGTCTGCTGTGTAACAGTCTTTAGATATATTGGTAGTACGTCAATGACGAAACTTGGAATCCTTTTGAAAGGGACGAAGATGTATAACTTGTGTTGGAGGAGCGGCAGGGATGGGGGAAGCGGGAACAAGGAACTTTGAGTACTGCAGCGGGGGTCTAACACATACAGATGCGACACTTCCGGCTGCGAAAATTGTTACCTTTTGGGAGCGACAGTAACGCTCCAACCGGTAAGAAAGCAGCCTAATGTGTGTTAATTACAATGTTTGTTTTTAAGTGTTTTTCTACTTAATTTACGACATTATATATCTACGGTCCATGTATTAACAGTTTACGAAGAAACATGAACTAAGAAACAATGTAAAAACAGCTGAATCTCACTGATTCAATGACGTAAGTTACAATTTTTTCATGAAGAAATAATTTCGAATCCGTGCACTACTGCAGCTTAAAATGGTTCAAATGGCTCTAAGTAGTATGGGACTTCCCATCTGAGGTCATCAGTACCCTAGACTTAGAACTAGTTAACCCTAACTAACCTAAGGACATCGCACACACCCATGCCCGAGGCACGAATCGAACCTGCGACCTTAGCAGCAGCGCGGTTCCGGACTGAAGCGCCTAGAACCGCTCGGCCACAGCGGCCGGCTACTGCAGCTTACTCCGCTGAAAACAAGAGAATATAAATACGTATTATACGGATGAAACGCATATATTTCTGAAGTTGTCTATTCTTATTGTGGTAGGCACTTTACTTGACACGTAAAAATTCTATATAGAGTCTAGCGATCCTCCCATTCTTACACCTCACTCGAGTTTTTGACACACGTGATGATGATGATGATGAGGACCCACACGCCGAGAAGCGTAGAGGACTATGCGGGAGACCCGCACCGCTATGTTAGGCAAGGTCCTAGTGGAGGTGGTTTAACATTCCCTTCCGCCGACCGTAATGGGGATGAATGATGAAGATGAGGACGATACAACATACAGCCATCACGAGGCAGGAAAAATCCCTGACCTTGCCGGGAATCGAACACGTGACCCCGCGCGCGGGAAGCGAGAACGCTACCGCAAAACCACGAGCTGCGGACTACAGACACGTGTATTTTTGTAAATGTAATTACCTTTTCTTCAGAACCGAGCGAGGTGGCGCAGTGGTTAGCACACTGGACTCGCATTCGGGAGGACGACGGTTCAATCCCGTCTCCAGCCATCCTGATTTAGGTTTTCCGTGATTTCCCTAAATCGTTTCAGGCAAATGCCGGGATGGTTCCTTTGAAAGGGCACGGCCGATTTCCTTCCCAATCCTTCCCTAACCCGAGCTTGCGCTCCGTCTCTAATGACCTCGTTGTCGACGGGACGTTAAACACTAACCACCACGACCACCACTTTTCTTCAGATGCGAATGTGGTGAAGATTCTTGTTGTTCGTGATTCACTTTCAGCAACAATTGTGGAATTTGTTTCTTCTGTGTTGGAAAATGGTTTTATTGCTTTTGACATTTTATCGTCACGTCTTTGTAGTTTTCCCCTCCACTACCGTTGTCGTGTACATTAAATAATGTACAGGGTTGCAGTTATTGAACTATATGAAAAAACATATATTAGTTACAACCTACGACGTGAACACACTTTGTTCAACATGTAAACGTTGTTACAGATATTCGGATTTAGGTTATGAGATGTTCGATATGCCTGCCATCATTGGCGATGATGTGGCGCAGACGAATAGCGAAATTCTGCATGACCCGATGAAGTGTCGGAACATCGATGTTGTCGATGACCTCCTGAATGGCCGTTTTCAGCTCAGAAGTGGTTTTGGGGTTATTGTTGCACACCTTGTCTTTAATATAGCTCCACAAAAAGAAGTCGCATGTATTCAGATCCGGAGAATATGATGGGCAATCGAGGCCGATGCCAGTGGCCTCTGGGTGTACCAGAGCCAGAATGCGTTCCCCAAAGTGCTCTACCAGGACATCAAACACTCTCCTGCTTCGATAGGATCGAGCTCCGTCTTGCATGAGCCACATCTTATCGAAATCGGGGTCACTTTGGATAAAGGGAATGAAATCATCTTCCAAAACCTTCACGTATCGTTCGGTAGTCATGGTGGCATCAAGGAATATCGTACCGATTATTCTGTGACTGGATATCGCAGATCACGCAGTTACCCGTTAAGGGTGAAGAGACTTCTCGATCGCGAAATGCGGATTCTCAGTCCTCCAAATGCGTCAGTTTTGCTTATTGACCAACCCATCCAAATGAAAGTGGGCTTCGTCGCTAAATCAAACAATACAGCGCATACCGATTCCCATCATGCCTCGCGGCCAACCGTGCAGTGTGAACGTCCTAACGCAAACCGTTCAGAAGTTATGTCGATTCTATTTCATATGGTTCAAGAATTGACAGCTTGTAAGTATTGCATTCCATACAATTTTCCTACGTTCCACATTCAATGATTTGGCTGGAAGACTGGCGAACGAATCTTCGCGTTGTTGGATATATGTACGACGTACATATGCAAATGGACAGGTCTTCTGGTGTTTACTATTTTTTTGTTCTTAAAATAAAACGAAATTCCTCAGTATTAAAAACGGTCACTACTCAGTTAGTACGTGTAACTTAAAGTACTGCCAAGGCAATGAATATGGGTCTGCCAGTAAAAACGCGTGCGATGGGATTACGTGACTACTGGCTGCATTGCTATGGGCTGTCTTTGCCCTCATCTCTTATCGAGGACGTGAAACAAACGGATGTCTGCAGCTGGTTCCTTCACCACTACCAATCACAGGTTCCCAGCTGTCTGCACTATTTTACATTAAGTATATTAAGTAAGCTGACACCGCATGTCGTTTTACAGCTTAATTATGCCACTAGTCAGAGATATACATATCACAAAGTTTACTACTATACAAACAGAGTATTCCTTTAACCATCGTCGGCCGGTGTGGCCGTGCGGTTAAAGGCGCTTCAGTCTGGAACCGCGTGACCACTCCGGTCGCAGGTTCGAATCCTGCCTCGGGCATGGATGTGTGTGATGTCCTTAGGCTGGTTAGGTTTAAGTAGTTCTAAGTTCTAGGGGACTGATGACCACAGATGTTAAGTCCCATAGTGCTCAGAGCCATTTGAACCATTTTTTGAACCTTTAACCATCAACAAATAAAATCGGCAGTATCTTGCCTTTCTCTATATATTTGATACAAAGCATTTTTAAAAATCTTATAATGCCTCGCTTGGCTATCTTCTCTCACAATTCACTGTGGTTTCGATAAAATTTCTTTCTTTTCTAACTGGAGAATTCAACACTGAAGTTTCTTCAACACGCTTGTCATCGAGGACGCTAGAGTTTAGTTTTCTGTAGCTGTTGCCATACAGGATTGGTCTCAGGAATCCTTTTACTTTAATTAGAACTGAATGATGGTTACTTACATGAGTGGTATGACTTAATATCCACCTACGTCGATATTTTCCGAAACATAAACCTGTCTAGTCGGGGTGCTGAGTTTGAGCTTACGTATGTGTAATGAATGGTCAGGATGTTAAGCTTCCGTATTACATCTTTTGCACTGACAGCAGTTGTTACATCTCGCAGTGCCTCAAAGGTTGGAGTGTTACCCTCGATATCCATGGCTCGTAAAACATAAAGTCAACTAAGTATCAGTCCATAGTGGGAGGGGCTCAAAGGATGGAATGTTACCCTTACTATCTATGGTTCGTAATACACAAATAAAATCACCTCTAACAAGGGAAGCTCCCCATCGCACCCCCCTCAGATTTAGTTATAAGTTGGCACAGTGGATAGGCCTTAGAAACTGAACAAAGATGAATCGAGAAAACAGGAAGAGTGTGCAACTATGAAAAAAATAAGCAAAATATACAAACTGAGTAGTCCATGTGGGAGACAGGCAACATCAAGGATACTCTGAACTCAGGAGCGCCGTGGTCCCGTGGTTAGCGTGAGCAGCTGCGGAACGAGAGGTCCTTGGTTCAAGTTTTCCCTCGAGTGAAAAGTTTAATTTTTTATTTTCAGACAATTATTATTTGTCCGTCCGATGCGAGGTAACTGCGCCGTAGTATGAGGACGCTACACCTAAACAAACATCGAAACACACGACGTCAGTCGACTACAGCGTACGGAAAAAAGAGTATTCCTGCTAACGAGGCTCCCTTGGCTGGCAGTTGACTGTTCGCTACTTTATTAAATACGTCGTCTACTAATCGCACGGTTTTGCGGTGCGGTCGCAAAACACAGACACTAAACTTATTACAGTGAACAGAGACGTCAATGAACGAACAGACAGATCATAACTTTGCGAAAATAAAGAAAGTAAACTTTTCACTCGAGGGAAGACTTGAACCAAGGACCTCTCGTTCCGCAGCTGCTCACGCTACCCACGGCGCTCCTGAGCTCAGCCTATCCTTGATGTTGCCTATCTTGCACATGGACTACTCAGTTTGTATATTTTGCTTATTTTTTTCATAGTTCCACACAACTTCTTCCTGTTTTCTCGATTGATCTGGGTTCAGTTTTTCAAGGACTATCCACTGTGCCAACTTATAACTAAATCTGAGGGGGGTGCGATGGGGAGGTTCCCTTGTAAGTTTCAGTCCATTGCGGGTGTTTCTTAAACAACAGGTGATAGTTTGCTATTAGAATGTTTGTCTACTTCCTTTCTTTTTCGATCTAGACGGGGCATAAACGTTTACAAGTATAATAGCACTCATGTCTGAATCATACGGTCGTCAAGATGACATTCAAGTTGACTCATTTCCAAACCTCTCATTATTAACATTGGACAATGGCGTCTTTTTCCTTCCTCATTATTAGAGATGTTATATGCAACTGTAAGGGAGATGTCTTGACATAGTAGTTGCTGCAGGAATGCAAAGAGGACATCATTAGTTTTTAAAAATTTATGCAAGACTTACCATTTGGATGAGGTGATAATAGCTGAGATTTTCAGTGTTAAGATCGTAATAACTCTATTAAAGTTCATTATTAAGTGATTCGTCAGTCAGAACATAAAGTTCCGTTTCCAGTTGCAGTTTCTATCAAGATCAGTTTAGCGCCTCCTTCGGTTACGTGGATTTCTGCATGGTTGTTGTCATTCTGCATCAGATGTTCATTACTCCCTACAGCAAAGTCGAAGTTAGGCTTCATCGAGTGGGTCCGGTGCTTATCATTCCTCAGCTTCTTCGCAGACTGCCTTGTCTGTTTTGAATAAGTTATTGCTGTTGTTTTGTACTTCCAGAATAAAGATTTTGAAGACTGCTGCAGTATAGCTGGGAACACATTACTGCATCATTTCCCACTTGTTTTTCGAGCTGGTACACTCAATGATCCCAGATTCACCATCGTATTTGGTTCCTGCATTTCCAGAATAGCTATTTTCACTGTTTTTCAATGTTCTTTGCTTCCACGAACACTTGTTGACCATCTTCACAATCTCTTCCACTTCCATAATCACGTTGTGATGTTCTGCATCTTGTGCGTTCTCATTGACACTGATAGCATCGTCGTTATTGATGTGCTTTTATTATCTGCTGTGGCAGTCTCCATTCCGTCCCCTTGCTCTTTGGGGCTAGTTTCATTAACGTTTGACGCCTAATCCACATGCTGTTTCACTTCCTTAGGCACATTCAGTGTTCCTCATTTTTCCACCAGCGGAGCTAATAGCATGCCTGTCGGTTGATTTTATTTTCAGTTTTATTGCTTTTCATTCGGTTCTCTTGCTGGTCAGATATGGATTCTGTAATTTCTTCAGTCACCTTATTCCTACTTCCAGGCCTCGATGTACCCATAGTGGGGTCAGATCGCTATGACGGAACAGCTGCATGTGTCATTGGTCCTGGCAGATTCTTTTTCAATAGGCAACTACACAGGGCGTCTACAGGTACAATTTTGCCTCAGGTGTTCAGTGGAAACGCACAAGGAGCATGTGCGGAGATGGTTTTCATTCACAATATATGCTCTGTGTCTGCATGGAGTCACAAAAGAGGGCATGTGCTTGCGACACTACTTTAGCTATTTGATTGCCTTTTCAGCTTGCCACGCGAAAAGTTTTCTGACCAAACTACTTCTTTGGTACTGTAAATTGTCTCGTGTAAACTAAGTACTTCTCTTACCGTTTAGAGCGGCAATTAGAACTGTAAATTTCGGACTCTCACAGATGGCAAGCCAATACCTGCATGTGCTATTGATACTGTGCTAACAGAATTGTCAGTACGCTTAAATTTTACGCTACTATTGGTGTTCCTGACTATTTGCTCACAAACATCGTTATTTATAAATTTTGCATATACACTATTCACAGCATTGTCAACCTCCTCATCAAGCAACTTTACATCACTGATCATCCATTTTCGAATAGCGAGAAAGATAGGCCTTTCGGTGTTCCATTCAAAACTAAATTTCAAGGTTTCTCTCGTCGAGAAAGACATGTTAATTGCATTTCAGTTGACACTTGCTACAGCACTTACGGCACAATACAGTAAATAAACAATCCGCTACATACAGCTGCATTGTACTTCCACAGGCCACGGCATCCAATTACGCCTAGTGGTCATCTATCTCATCATGTAAATTCTGTATCTGTCGTAATAGACGAAGCTGTTAATATGTTACACCATAATATTTTAATCACCTGACAAGTCAAAGTAAATTACAATTGTGGTATCGTCCATAGAGAGCGGTACCAGACCGTAGCTGTCAATGAAGATTGATACCACAGACATTAGTGGGGCCTCACTGCAATCCGCCTCACCTCTCACACATCAACGCAGCAGTGCCCTCACAACTGAGGTCAATATGGTGTTTAGCATATGAGAGCTCCGCCCCAGTTCGAGACATCAGTGACAGCTGTCAACATCATCAGCTAGTTGACGTCATTACTCAAGAAACAAGCAACCCATCGCCGGTAGCTGCTCTAAAAATTTCGCCCATATCACAGTCAGGATGAAGAATGATCGGAGTGGATGGCCTAATTAGAGGAACACATCGCCGCCCACAAAATAACAGGAATGGGGCACAGTGCTTACTTTCTGTTCACCATTGCTCCTGTGATTTATCAACTCTGTGTGGAAGTGTGAACCGAAACACTACCCGATAAAGTCATATACAACATTCTGTTTTTATGACAGTCTTATCCATGTAGCAGCCGTTCAGTTTTTCGTCTTGAACAGCAGATTGCTCAGACAGTCAAAGAGCGGATAGTGGAACTCGGTGGTCTCACCAGACATGGCAAAATTAAGTGTTCTTGTGGGAGTACTGTTGTGACATCATGTAACGCGATGCTACTACTTAGAATATATCAGATGCACGCATTTGTGCTGCAATTCTGCCGGACCTTATTTGAAAACAATACTGTCTCTTTGGGAATCTCAAACAATTGGGGACTGAACAGAGGTTAATTTTGGGGCTCCAAATGTTTCTTTTGTTTGCAGTGCACCAGAAACTCAGTCTCGTGTACAGCATAGCTTCAAGTTGTTCAGATAGAGGTCATACAAACAGTAGGAACAGCAGAAGCAAAAATTTTCAGTCTCGTGGCCCACGGCGTGTATTACAAAACTCTTGGGGAGAAAACGGTGTCCATAGTGCTTTTCGACGAGTGATTGGAAAGATTGTGCTTTCTTAATGCTAGTTGCTTTCAGTGTGGAAATGAAGGTCACATTCAAACTGTGTGTTTACGTGGCAGGCATGGCAAGGGCAACGGCCGCCTTCGTGCTAGCACACGGCGGCAACAGCTTCACTGTCAACTAGCTTTCACGGTGCAGGAAACAGAACTCACTCAGGCGTGAGCCAAATCCTGTATTTCTTCATCGTCAGACGCTGGTGGTGCAATACGATGGCACGTGAACAAACTTTTTGTTCATTTAAAAGTGGAATATAAGACAGTTAAAGTTGCAGCTGGCCGCTGGTGCTTCTGTTTCCCTGATAAATAAAGACATCTATGCCAGAATCGGTAGTCCAGTGCTACAGCAGCCAACTTCTGTTTTGTCTCCCTGCAACGGACAAAAACTTCCTGTCATTGGCGTGTGTAGTTTGCCAGCAACTTTGCCAGCAATCTTGCGGAGACAGCGTACATTGAGATCGAGCTCTTTGAACTCTCCCACCGACACACGTCTCGTATGCTTGTTTCGTCTATCTCGCTTCGCTTCTCCTATTTGTATGTCCAAACCATCTCAATATACCTTTCTCAGTACTCGACACTACATCTTCTTTCACTCCACAATGTTCCCTAGTATCAACTTAATAAGCTTTATTTAAAGTTTTATGTCTTGGTTAAATTTCAGGTTCGTTGAATAATGATATAATACATAATAACGATTTTCTTTATTGATAAAACTAAACAGTAAGATATCCATAAAAATAAAAGAATGACAATGACTGCCGAAAACTAATGTGGTTGGCTCTGAGCACTATGGGACTGAACATCTATGGTCATCAGTCCCCTAAAACTTAGAACTACTTAAACCTAACTAACCTAAGGACAGCACACAACACCCAGCCATCACGAGGCAGAGAAAATCCCTGACCCCGCCGGGAATCGAACCCAGGAACCCGGGCGTGGGAAGCGAGAACGCTACCGCACGACCACGAGATGCGGGCAAACTAATGTGAACAATGGTCTTACATACCCCTGGAATGTTGGGGTAAGTCAGGTTTGTGTACAGGGTGGTCCATTGATAGTGACCGGGTCAAATGTCTCACAAAATAGATGGCGCTGCCATAGGTCAAACCGATATCAACTGCGTTTTTTAAAATAGGAACCCCCATTTTTATTACATATTCGTGTAGTACGTAAATAAATATAAATGTTTTAGTTGGACGATTTCTTTTCGCTTCGCGATATATGATGCTGTAATAGTCACAAAAGTATAAGTACGTGGTATCACGTAACATTCCGCCTGTGTCAACGGTGCTTCGTGATACATTACCCGTGTTAAAATGGACCGTGTACCAATTGCGGAAAAGGTCGATATCGTGTTGATGTATGGCTATTGTGATCAAAATGCTCAACGGGCGTGTGCTCTGTATACTGCTCGGTATCCTGGACTACATCATCCAAGTGTCCGGACCGTTCGCCGGATAGTTACGTTATTTAAGGAAACGGGAAGTGTTCAGCCACATGTCAAACGTCGACCACGACCTGCAACGATGCCCAATTAGGTGTTTTTAGCTGCTATCGCGGCTAATCCGCATATCAGTAGCAGACAAATTGTCCATTTTAACACGGGTAATGTGTCACGAAGCACCGTCCGCACTGGCGGAATGTTACGTGATACCACGTACTTATGCGTTTGTGACCAATATGTAATAAAATGGGGGTTTCTATTTTAAAAAACGCAGTTGATATCCGTTTGACCTATGGCAGCGCCATCTAGCGGGCGTCATCCGGTTTCCCCCTTCAAGCTAGACGAGTTCCGTTCTTTGTAGTTTTTTCGTTTGACGCTTATTTCGCGAGATATTTGGCCCGGTCACGATCAATGGACAACCCTGTATTCTTTTAAATTTTAGTCGCGATTCCAGGTTCCCATCATTCTTATTAATTTTAGTCGCGATACCAGGTTCTCATCATCAAGGAGACCTCGATTTATCCCCGAGAAGGTTCATACTTGAAAATAATTGTTCGTATGAATACGTGGACTCGAATAAGGAAAGAATGCCAACGCTGTCTTCCGTTCAGAGCTCTACCCTGAAGATAACGCCTCACCAACTACACTGAAGAGCCAAAGAAACTAATACACCTGCCTTATATCGTGTAAGGCCCCCGTGAGCACGCAGAAGTGCCGCAACACGACGTGGCATGGACTCGACTAATGTCTCAAGTAGTGCTGGGGGGAACTGACACCATGAATCATGCAGGGCTGTCCATAAATCCGTAAGAGTACAAAGGGGTGGAGATCTCTTCTGAACAGCACATTGTTTTTCTGCAGTCCCCTGCTGACACGCAGAGTCCATGGATTCATAAGGTTGTCTCCACATCCATACATCCATCCCCTCGGTACAATCTGAAATGAGACTCGTTTTACCAGGCAACATGTTTCTACTCATCAACAATCCCATGCCGGTGTTGGCGCGCCCAGCCGAAGTGTAAAGCTTTGTGTCGTGCAGTCATCGAGGGCACACAAGTGGGTCTTCGGCTCCGAAAGCCCATATTTATGATGTTTCGTTAAATAGTCCGCACGCTGACACTTGTTGAAGGCCCAGCATTGAAATCTGCAGCAATTTGCGGAAGAGTTGAACTTATGTCACGCTGAACGATTCCCTTTAGTCGTCGTTGGTCCAGTTCTTGCAGCAGCATTTTCCGACCTCAGCGATGTCGGAGATTTGACGTTTTACCGGATTCCTGATATCCATGGTACTCTGGAGAAATGGTCGTACGGGAAAATCCCGTTATTTCTACGCCACGCGGGGTAGCCGTGCGGTCTGATTGCATCTTATCGTCACGGTTCACGCGGTTCCGCCCCCCCCCCCCCCCCGTAGGAGGTTCGATGATGATGATGATGTTTGGTCTGTGGGGAGCTCAACTGCGCGGTTATCAGCGCCCGTACAAATTCCCAACCTTTGCTCAGCCAAATCTCGCCATTTTCATGTTTTGATGATGAAATGATGAGGACGACACAAACACCCAGTCATCTCGAGACAGGGGAAAATCCCTGACCCCGCCGGGAATCGAACCCGGGACCTCGTGCTCGGGAAGCGAGAACGCGACTGCGAGACCACGAACTGCGGACAGGAGGTTTGAGTCCTCCCTCGGGCACGGGTGTATGTGTTGTCCTTAGTGTAAGTTAGTTTAAGTAATGTTTAAGCTTAGGCACCGATGACCTCATCAGTTTGGTCTCATAAGACCTTACCACAAATTTCCAAATTTCATAGCTACCTCGGAGATGCTGTGTCCCACCGCTCGTGTGCCGACTATAACACCACATTCAATTTCACTTAAATCTTGATAACTTGTCATTGTAGCAGCAGTAACCGATCTAACAACTGCACCAGACACTTGTTACATATAGGCCCTGCCGGCCGAAGCGCCGTATTCTGCCTGCTCTGTATTTGAAAACACACGCCTATTTAACAGCAACTGCGTGATCAAGTCCTCAGAGCGCAGCTTAACCTGGATGCTATGTGCTTGCACAACATTGCGGACTCGCTTCCTAAACGAATCCGATAGGTTATCAAGTCCAGGGGCGGAATTACACAGAATTAAATAATGCTTTTAACGATCTCTTTAGAGGTTCTAATTTTTTGTGAGGTGAGCTTGCCATTCACACGATCTGGGTACTTGAAGTGTTATTCCGAACACATTTTTTGTACAGTCACTGGCTAGGGACAGCAATTAAACTGCAAGAAGTCCTCAACATAAGTGTTTACAGTGCCCAGCGAGAATAATGGAAAATTGGAAATTTGTGTTAAGATCTTATGGGACCTAAATACTGATGTCATCGGCCGCTAAGTTTGCGCACTACTTAATCTAACTTAAACTGACTTACGCTAAGGGCAACACACACACCCATGCCCGAGGGAGGACTCGAACCTCTTGTAACGCCGGAACTGCATATCCTCCTATTTCCATCTATTGCACTGCAAATATTTTCCTCATTTTGTTACCTGAAGATATAACATTGTGTCTTTGTATATTGTAATTGTTTTACTATTTGTATATATATATGCATTTACGTCGACGTATAATTGGTTTGTTTTGTGAATATTATTTGTATTTATACGCTGGGTCTGGCCTAGGGAAAACTATGCTATCGAACGAATACATCGATAGGTCGTGTGGAGAACCAGAGTGTTTAGGATCTTTGGTAGTGTTAACTCTGTCGCGTGGAGCGCGGGCAGAGAGGGAGTTTGGCTGAGGTGGTGCAGTGGAGCAGGTGTGTTGTGTGAAGATCCCGCGAGTTGCCGCGCTTTCGGGGTTTGGCAGCATGTAATTGCGCTCGACTTGCGATGATAGTTTCTGACATAGTGTCGCGGACGGGAAGCATTAGCTGGCGCACATCAAGAGCCCGTTTCGCCTGGTGACCGTATCGAGAAGAAGGCGCGCCAACATCCAGCTTCTGCAACAGCGACGGCCGACAATGAGTGACTGTCGCCACCTCCTCGATCGACGGCTTCAAACCTTCAATCAACCAACAAGGAAGACTGGAAGCACGTAAAGTTTTAGAACTGTATGGCAGACCTCAGCTTTTCAAACTGTTCAAATCACAAAATTACAGCAACGTAGCATGAACCTTTGTTGCTCATTGTCCCAATTCCATTACCAAGCAGGGTCCCTTCCTTTTCCGGAAGGAAACCGAGTGTCGTTGAAATTCAAACGCCAGCATCATTCGATTTCACTGCTTTAATTTCAAAGTTCAGTTAAGGTATTCATAGCTGGCTACAATATTTAGATTACAGAAGCACAAATTAAGAGTGCGAGTTTTGTTACCGTATTTTAGCTTACCTGTGACTGCAGCTCAGTTTGGTACGTACTAAATTTTACTATTGTTAATTGTTCAGAATCATTTAATTCAAGTTCAAAGTTAAATCTCTTATTTCTAAATTGCGTAGATTCAAGTAGCTTTTGAAATGATTGTTGAGGTAGTCCAAGACTAACCGTATTTTACTGGATTTCGATGTGCTTCAGAAAGAAAGCTCACTATTAACTTCAGTCACTAAATTAACTTTCGATTTTCCGGTTTTATTAATTCTTTTGCTAAATTAAGTCAGAGTGTAGCGAAATTCATTACTTTTGACAAACTTTCAGTTTTCACACTACACGTGTCAACCTTCAGTTGCCACGCTCCTAGTGCTAATTATATGTGTAATAACCTTTCTTTTTCAGTTACTATAGTAATTGTCCTTAGGACTGTCGACCGTAATTTCCCCCAAATCTCAAATATCTAATTACCGCTAGTTAATTGTTAACGTAACGGCTGCACATTTACTTTCTTTATTAACTTTACACCTTTTCAAAATTAATTTCCACCAGTTTCATTTGCATTTTTCCTTTCATTTAGATGTAACGCTTTCCTCCCTCTTTACCGACATATTAACTTCGGTGACGATTGCTTTTCCCAAATTTCCATTAGGTACACGCGGTTTAATTTTTCACTGTCATTAAGGTCGATAAGTGAGAGGGAGGTTACTCGTGGTGACCTCGTGACAGGACAATCTTTAGATTTGAGGTTGTTCTGGACACGAATTTTGCATTGTGCAAATCTCGTAACAAAGTGCTGGTTACGAAATGGTCGATACGTCAGCAAGAATATTAGTGTGAGGAATCCTAATTAGATTTGAGATTTGGCATTTATATTGAAAAGTATTAAGATGAGTGAAGGCAACAATTACCAAAATTTGGTAGACTTGGATACGTAACAATCGGTCGAATAGTGGGAAACGCGCACCGCGGAACCCATTGTTCAGGGGCAGGTGGCTAGCATGAAAGACGCGACAGCCGAAACGCAACAAAGAGCAGAAATGGAATTCCAAACTTTAGAAAATGTTTCGGAATTGGAAGTGAAAATCAAATGTGAATCCCTTGATGACGAATACGGGGGGACAATTAAAGAGGAAGCCGCTACGGAAGTAAAACCGGTAGTTTTCGGGAATTTAACTGATTTATTGAATGTTTTGATTAACGAATTCACGAGTCAGACTGAAAAAATTGAACGGAAGCTAGACAATCAAAACAAAGCTATTAATGTTGTTAACAACAATGTTGGAGTTGGTAACGCTAAAGTTGATAAAATCAAAGAAGATATTGTTGTGATTAATACCGAAATCGGTAATCTTAAACAGGAATGATAGGCGTTCAGGTGGAAATTGCGAGCATAAATACTCGTTTTTATTCCGAAATTAGCAGAATCAAGAAAAGTGTAGTAGAAGCAGTTGCTCCGATCATCGAGAATAAGGTGACGGAACAAATTCAATTAGTGAAAAAAGAGGATCAAAAGAAGGTGGAAACTTTAAAGGCTTTAGTATTCGAAGTAGATACCAAAGTGACGAAGCAGGCTAATACCTGCGAAGAAAAAAAAAGGGAAGTAGATACGCTTGCGACAACCACTTGCCGAGTAATTACGAGAGTATCGGAATTAGAAAAGAAACTTGACGAAAAACAGAGCTATGTGCCAATCTGTGCACATAATTCGGAATTGTTGACGAAAGAGGAGCGGTTCGACCCCTTGAAAAAAGGCGGTATACAGCCGACGGATTTCATTAAAAATTGTGAAAGAGTTTTACCCAGATCATGGACTAATGAGAGAAAAATTAATGCGGTTATTGATGTGTTGGCTGGTGATGCCAAGCGTTGGGGCTTAAACCTCAACATTACCACCTGACTTTTAACGAGTTTAAAAATTTGTTTCTGGCTGAATACTGGTCAGAGCAAAAACAGCAAAGTGTCTGGCGCGAATTTTTCGTATCGAGGCCTTTCGATGCGAATTCGCGCGGCTCGATGAAGGAGTTTTGTGAGGGCTGGATCCGCAAGTTGGAATATTTGCGTGATCGCCGCACGGAATCCGAAATAGTCTGGGAACTCTACAAGAAGCTTCCAGATGATACAAAACGCTACATAGGAAGGAATTACAGGACAATCAATGATTGCCTGGAAAGAGTTGAGAACGAGGACAATTGGCGCAATAATCGCGATAGTGGTAGAAGCCATGGTAACAACAACGGGTACCGCAGCAACCACAAAAACGATAATTATGGGAATAATGCATATCGCAACCATGGCAGCAATAACAATAATGGTTCGGACCGTAATAACAATCGGTACAATGCATTAATAACAGGAATGACGGTAACCAGTATCACACTAGCTTCACAGGATAGCAATAACGCCAGAGGGTGCGATAAGCCGCCTCAGCAGCATCCGGGGAGCAGATCCGCTGGGACGAGACAGGGAAACCATTAGCCGCGCCGTGAGGGGCCCACCGGGCGTGGAGAAATTTTGTAGGCCCAATAACAGGAGAAAACTCAGGTGTCGTCGTTATGAAAATTCCGTATGGAATATTCAACGGCGGGAGAGTGTGCCAGTGTTAGGAGAAAGGAGTGCGCCCACAAGTAGTAGATCAGCTGCAGACACGGCGGTAGAAATTCCATTCACTGTCAGTGAGAACAATTTAAGTAGTGTTCCAGAAAACGATTATAAAGTGGCAGCTGTAACACCCACAGCGGAAATGAAGATTGAGTTTAAGAATGATTCGCAATTGTTGAGAGAAGATCAGATGTCGGATAACACGTTCGTCATTGAGTGAGGGGATGCAGAGAGGGATGAGGTCTGGTTAAGACAGTTCGGCCGCTTATACGACGAACTAAGAGATTATAGGGGCCTGTACGGCAGAAGTGTTCATGGCGAGCGAGTGCAGGATTTTCCGCGTCTCGTCCCGAAGGAAGATAGTGTTTGTGAAATGATAGAAGTTCTGGTCCTAACCGGCAGACTTTACCAGAAACAGTTGATGTTAATGGGGAGCACAAGCAAGATACGTCGTGTTTCGTCCCGCAGGAGTTAGATGTTGAAGTAGTAACGGAAAGTTCTGGCCCTAACCGGCAGACCTTACCGAAAGTTGTAGTGGTAGAAGAAGCCGACCCATCCGACGCAAACCTCCAGTTAAAACATTGCGAGAGTATTAAGGAGAAAGATTGCGAAAATTTTAGTGATAGCCGGACAGGATTGGTAGAAAAGCACATATACAGCGTGTATGAGGTTAGAGCTGACATTATGATAGCAGTGTGGGTTATGCAGATCTAGAGGAAGTAATTGCAGATACTATTGGTCACATTCCTCCAGGTAGATTGGCAGATGAGATCAATCTGACCAAAGAGGAATCAACGAAGGTGACAATTAATGAATTGATAGCAAAGCAACACTCACTAGTTGACGAGTTACAGGAAAAAGTTTCGGTATTGGAGGCGAAGCTACAGACTAAGCCTCAGGACAAACGTGTTAAAATTAAAACTGTATGTGAACAGAGGCTGAAAAGGCCGCCAGATAAGCCGGATTTAGGATCAAAGCCGGATGGTTTTTTTCTGGAATGACCTGGAGATAGACGAGGATTTACTGTGGGAAAATAAAGAAACAGTCGAGGACAAGTGTAGACAGATAGTAGTGTCTGTTAATATGCACGACCTACAACTAAACGTGTTGATTGACACCGGTGCAGAATTGCGTGCTGTATCTGTGAAAATATTTGAGTTACTGAAAGACAGACCTGGCATCGTAGTTATGCCAGTAACAGGAGTGAAAATTATCGGTGCTACTGGGAAGGCCAGTAAACCGGTCACAAAACTTCGAGATATGTGGGGCACGATTTGAACAAGAGTTTGTCGTCGTGCCAGACTTAACTACGGAAGTAATTATCGGGTTAGATTGGCTATTAAAGTACCGTGCAGTGATTAATTGCGAAAGCAAAACTTTGACATGTACATCCCAAGATAAAACAATAGCAGTTAGTTTTGACGAGGCAGGAGATGGTGTGCATAGGCAATACCAGCCTATACAGATTGTTAACTGGCCGGATGCCATTGACGTAGGTATGAATTTGAACTACTGTAAGGTGAGGAATGTCGGCATTGACAATAGTGTAGAAAGTGAATTGGAAAGTATTGTAGACGGTGTATCAAACGTAACACACGAACAAAGACGAGATCGACTTTCCCGTACCTATTGCCATTACAACCATAGGGCATGGGGCAAATATGTAGCAGAATTTGAGAGAACTATGAACACCTTGAGACATGAATCTACGGGATTTTCTCCAGAGGAAATCCTGTTAGATGACAGAAGTAAAAGTTTAGTGGAAGAGATAATCAAATTCCCTCCACGGATTGACATTAGTATTGGTGTGAAAAAAGATCGTTTGCGAGAAGTAATGAAGCTAAAAGCCGATGCTCGCATATGTCGTCATGACGCTAAAGCACGTTTTGCTAAGTTTGCAATCCGAGACTTAATACTTGTAAAAGCTCATGAGAAATCGAGTGAGATAGACAATGAAATCTCTAAATTTAAGTTTATTTATAATGGACCATATAAAGTCATTGGTATACCTCACACAAATGCTTATTGCTTAGAGTATCCAAGCTCTGGAAAACTATTAGGTATACGGAACATTGTAGACTTGAAATTGTACCAACCTAGGATTGATTAATACCACAGAATGGGTAATTTGTACAGTATGTAAATATAAAATGTAAGATTTAAACGATTTGCTAGATTGCCATGTTTTTGCCTGACCAAGAGGACATTAAAGAAGTTGTAATTAATAAGTAATTAAATTTTACTAAATGATTTAAGAGAGAGTGATTATTTGTCAATTGAAAAATCCAAGCTGCTAGTTTAAGTTTTCAGCTGAGTCACAGTAGATGAAGCAATGTAAATATGATTTTGTAACTAGCTGTAAGATTTCATGAATGTGTGTTTCACTAGTCATTGCCGATGTACTTAGACGCTGTTTTAAGTTTCAGGCTAATACATGCGTGTGATGATGGACAGTGTTGAGTTATCCAGTGTGATAGTGTTAATGGACTCCTTGAGATTACTCGGGAGTGAGTTTTTCCGAAAGAATTCAGTGAAACGGACGTTCTGGAAATGCCGTTACAAGGGCGAGTGAGATCAAGAGTGCCGCACAGGCGGGCGCAACAATACTGGCGAGGCGGAGCCGCTGTCGGCTCTTGTGCCGCTGTCGGCATTCTTTGTATGTGCGGCTACGGAAGGCGGAGTTGTTTTTATTCCCAGACAGCCTATGTGAAAGAATTCTGTTGTCAATATTCATGTTTTTTGTCGATCTGCTGTATATTATTTTCTTGTTTAGCGTTAATTAGACTCTCATGACGAGAATATTAATTATGAAAAGGTTATACAAAATGTGTATTCTGAGTAATTATTGATTTCCAATTTTGATCTACCTGTTTTTATGACCATGCACTCTAATTAATTTTGTAAATAGTATTCCATTTCTTATAGTGTTACGAATTTTAATGATTTTGGAATAGCTAAACCATTTTCTATGTTTTCTATGAATTTTAATATGTTGTCAACCAGTTTTCTTTTGTGTAAGATGACAGAGTGGAATAAGATTAGGAGTGTCTCCACTCGATTGTTATGGTCTAAAAATTAGTTTATGGTTAATCAGCCTATTGCTAAATATTCTTGATGTTTTGAGCATATGCATTTCCGCTGTTTTTTTTCCCTTTTTGGGACATTTTCTGAGTCTGTTTAGGTTACACGAACATCCTCAGACAATGTGGGGCACGTGTAACGCTGGAAATGCATATCCTCCTATTTCCATCTATTGCACTGCAAATATTTTCCTCATTTTGTTACCTGAAGACATAACATTTCTGTGTCTTTGTATATTGTAATTGTTTTACTATTTGTATATATATGCATTTACGTCGACGTATAATTGGTTTGTTTTGTGAATATTATTTGTATTTATACGCTGGGTCTAGCCTAGTGAAAACTATGCTATCGAACGAATACATCGATAGGTCGTGTGGAGAACCAGAGTGTTTAGGATCTTTGGTAGTGTTAACTCTGTTGCGTGGAGCGCGGGCAGAGAGGGAGTTTGGCTGAGGTGGTGCAGTGGAGCAGGTGTGTTGTGTGAAGATCCCGCGAGTTGCCGCGCTTTCGGGGTTTGGCAGCATGTAATTGCGCTCGACTTGCGATGATAGTTTCTGACATAGTGTCGCGGATGGGAAGCATTAGCTGGCGCACATCAAGAGCCCGTTTCGCCTGGTGACCGTGTCGAGAAGAAGGCGCGCCAACATCCAGCTTCTGCAACAGCGACGGCCGACAATGAGTGACTGTCGCCACCTCCTCGATCGACGGCTTCAAACCTTCAATCAACCAACAAGGAAGACTGGAAGCACGTAAAGTTTTAGAACTGTATGGCAGACCTCAGCTTTTCAAACTGTTCAAATCACAAAATTACAGCAATGTAGCATGAACCTTTGTTGCTCATTGTCCCAATTGTATTACCAAGCAGGGTCCCTTCCTTTTCTGGAAGGAAACCGAGTGTCGTTGAAATTCAAACGCCAGCATCATTCGATTTCACTGCTTTAATTTCAAAGTTCAGTTAAGGTATTCATAGCTGGCTACAATATTTAGATTACAGAAGCACAAATTAAGAGTGCGAGTTTTGTTACTGTATTTTAGCTTACCTGTGACTGCAGCTCAGTTTGGTACGTACTAAATTTTACTATTGTTAATTGTTCAGAATTATTTAATTCAAGTTCAAAGTTAAATCTCTTATTTCTAAATTGCGTAGATTCAAGTAGCTTTTGAAATGATTGTTGAGGTAGTCCAAGACTAACCGTATTTTACTGAATTTCGATGTGCTTCAGAAAGAAAACTCACTATTAACTTCAGTCACTAAATTAACTTTCGATTTTCCGGTTTTATTAATTCTTTTGCTAAATTAAGTCAGAGTGTAGCGAAATTCATTACTTTTGACAAACTTTCAGTTTTCACACTACACGTGCCAACCTTCAGTTGCCACGCTCCTAGTGCTAATTATATGTGTAATAACCTTTCTTTTTCAGTTACTATAGTAATTGTCCTTAGGACTGTCGACCGTAATTTCCCCCAAATCTCAAATATCTAATTTTCCGCTAGTTAATTGTTAACATAACGGCCGCACATTTACTTTCTTTATTAACTTTACCCCTTTTCAAAATTAATTTCCACCAGTTTCATTTGCATTTTTCCTTTCATTTAGATGTAACCCTTTCCTCCCTCTTTACCGACAAATTAACTTCGGTGACGACTGCTTTTCCCAAATTCCCATTTGGTACACGCGGTTTAATTTTTCACTGTCATTAAGGTCGATAAGGGAGGGGGAGGTTACAGTCTGACGGGGGAAGCCGCGCGGACCGTGTCAAGACGCCCAAGACCGCGCGGCCGAGAATAATGTATGCGATAGTTTACAAAAAGTTGTTGCTGTGAACAAGTGCTGTAATCTGTGTTATGTCTACCAAAACTTTCAGCCAGATCCCCTAAAAGGCATTGTGCACTTACTGAACACACAGTCTCAATCTCGTTAAGCAAGCGTTTTCGAGAGTGCATCGAAAAGAGAGATACTAGGATATCTGATGAACCGAATTATAGGCATGTATGTTATCTGCTTCTTGTTCGCTTTCGTTGTGTACACGCACATAAGGCTTCCTCTTTCCAATCGGTAACCAATATGGTTACGACAGTGCATGGAGCAGGACAGTGAAATTGGTAGGTCGGAAACTGAAAACTTCAGTCTACTTCACAGTATGTGGAACATAAAAAATGGAAATATAATTGAGCATATTTCATCAAAAACTAAAATACTTTCGTTGTGATGATTCTCTTGCTCTCCAAGCATCAGTGTTTAATACCTTGCTAAGATGCTAAAAGTTATCTGAAGAGTTCCAGTGTCTATTTCTGCCTGTGTATGTGTTGAATGTAAACTGGTCTATGCTTCCGATCTTAGATCTTGTAATAGTGCAAGTAGCATCTGACAGACTTCCAGTATCCAAACTCATGTGAGTGTGGTGCTGATCATTTAAGTGCAACTGATTGATATGGAACATTCAAGTGCATATGACTAACATTTATTTTATTTTATGTCTGATTAAGATCGGAAATTGCACCTGACTAAGGTTAAAATGTTTAAACATGACGGAAAGGTATGTCCTCTCTCTGGTGTCTTTACTTTTCTGAAAGCCAAACTGGTCGTCATATTGTATATTCAGAATTTTTTCCATTCTTCTGTGTACCAGCTTGCAACTTGGATGTATGAAGTGTTATGCTGATTTGACGATAATGCTCGCCCTTATCTGCCTAGCTTCCTTCGGGAATGTTTGTGTGACATTTTTATGAAGTCGAGCAGTATGCCTCCAGACTCATAGATTGTCCGCCGCTCGTGGTCTCGCGGTAGCGTTCTCGCTTCCCGAGCACGGGGTCCCGGGTTCAATTCCCGGCGGGGTCAGGGATTTTCACCTGCCTCGAGATGACTGGGTGTTTGTGTTGTCCTCATCATTTCATCATCATCCAGGAAAGTGGCGAAATTGGACTGAGCAAAGATTGGGTAATTGTACGGGCGCTGATAACCACGCAGTTGAGCGCCCCACAAACCAAACATCATCATCATCCAGACTCATAGATTCTACACACTAACCTCAAGAGTCGTTTGGTTGCCTCTTCCTCCAGGAGTTTAGAAATTCCGAAGGAATTGTGAAGATAGCAACATAAATCGAACGATCTATATATACAGGGTGTTACAAAAAGGTACGGCCAAACTTTCAGGAAACATTCCTCACACACAAATAAAGAAAAGATGTTATGTGGACATGTGTCCGGAAACGCTTGATTTCCATGTTAGAGCTCATTTTAGTTTCGTCAGTATGTACTGTACTTCCTCGATCCACCGCCATGATTTCATACGGGATACTCTACCTGTGCTGCTAGAACATGTGCCTTTACAAGTACCTCACAATATGTGGTTCATGCACGATGGAGCTCCTGCACATTTCAGTCGAAGTGTTCGTACGCTTCTCAACAACAGATTCGGTGACCGATGGATTGGTAGAGGTGGACCAATTCCATGGCCTCCACGCTCTCCTGACCTCAACCCTCTTGACTTTCATTTATGGGGGCATTTGGAAACTCTTGTCTACGCAACCCCGGTACCAAATGTAGAGACTCTTCGTGCTCGTATTGTGGACGGCTGTGATACAATACGCCATTCTCCAGGGCTGCATCAGCGATTCCATGTGACGGAGGGTGGATGCATGTATCCTCGCTAACGGAGGACATTTTGAACATTTCCTGTAAAAAGTGTTTGAAGTCACGCCGGTACGTTCTGTTGCTGTGTGTTTCCATTCCATGATTAATGTGATTTGAAGAGAAGTAATAAAATGAGCTCTAACATGGAAAGTAAGCGTTTCCGGACACATGTCCACATAACATATTTTCTTTCTTTGTGTGTGAGGAATGTTTCCTGAAAGTTTGGCCGTACCTTTTTGTAACACTATATATATATATTCATGCACTAATATTTGTGTACAATGTATTGGTTAACGGTTTGTGTATCACCTGTAACTGTCAGAGACTTAGTAGGTTTTATTTTTTTGTATTCACTGTTTCTTTTACTTAATGTTTGCTGTTAATGTTCAAATCTTTGTGTATGTTTAAATTAATATACGTTTCATAAAATTTAACTGTAATAATTTCCTGCGAGAACGAGAGTTTAGATGTATATCGATAGGTAGTGAGTTTGAAGTTTCGTTTAAGCACCTGCCAGACAGCTTGAAGCGTATGCGCAGAGCCGAAATCGCGTGTAACCAGCACCTCTTCCCGCTTCTGGCTCCTTGTAGTATGTCTGTTTGGTATATAAGCAGTGAGATCAAACAGCCAGAAACCACTCGGAAAATTTTTTCTGGCGTTGTCAAGCTGCCAGATTCTCGTATCCACATGGCTGGCTGAGTTGGAGTGGTGGGTACACTTCCTTGACTTTTATTTTGTTTGTGGCGCGTTTTTCAATCGTTTCGACACTACTGTAGGTCCCGTGTTCGGCTATTTCACGTTTAAACTTCATTGTTAATAATAAGGTAAGCATTTTACTTATTCCTTTAAAGTGTCAGTTATTTATAGACGTGCAAAAGAAATGGAATTGGTTGAAATGTGAAACTTATAATTGCCAATTATGTCCAGCGAATCAGAATGCGAGTTTTAGTCGAGTGGTGAGGAGTTTGAATAGTTACATAGTCAAAAAGACAGAAAATCGAAATTTATTTCGATCATGTGTCCTGCATTATAGCGACACAAAATTCGTGGAACATTTTCATGTGCAGCGTCATGTAGTAGAGGAGTTGTCCGAAAAATTCAGAAACTCTAGCTATCATAACTACCAGGCAGGGGGAAATGGGAAGCTGCTTCCACTGCAACATATTTATAACCATAACTGATACAAACCTGACAGAGA
Source organism: Schistocerca cancellata (assembly GCF_023864275.1). Lineage (NCBI taxonomy): Eukaryota > Metazoa > Arthropoda > Insecta > Orthoptera > Acrididae > Schistocerca > Schistocerca cancellata. The sequence goes on from NC_064631.1 coordinate 174,926,358, forward strand.
ATATGCAAAAAGAAACTTTTCCTTTCCAAATTTTCTGATGTATGCGGAATGGCTTGGTAGCGTGGTTGTTCACAAGCCGGAGCTTCAGCCACAATGCCTAAACATATTACGAGGTATGACAATAAAGTAATGAGACTGATTTTCTTTGCAAGATGTGGCAACCCTGCTGGCTTACGTAGGCACAATATCTTTAACCTTGGTGTATAAGGGGCACATCGATGCAACTGCTCAGTTGTGAGTTGTGCTGTAATAAGTTAAGACGTGTTTGTGTCTCTCGTCACAGAAATGGAACCGCATAATATTGCGCAATGGTATGCCATTTCTTTTTGCGTTAAATTGGGTGAATACGCGACGACAACTTACGGTTAGCTTCAGAAGGCTTTTGGAGAGGAGGTTATATCAAGAGCTCTCAAGTTTTTCGTTGGCATAAAATGTTTAGTGAAGGCAGAACGAATGTTGAAGATGAACATAGCAGTGGACGACCATAGAACTGATCATCAATCGAGAAACGGTTCGTCTAATAATAACTGGTTCTGTGTCACGATAATGCGCCATCCCATACTGCTCTGTCAATAAAGCAATCTTTAACCTCAAAACAAATTTCAGTACTACCACAACCACCTTATTCACCAGATATCCCTCCGTACGACTTTTTTCTATTCCCCAGAGTCAAAATGGCTGTCAAGGGACACCATTTTCAAACAACACAAGATGTCCAAATAGCTGTGACGAGAGCCTTGGAGGATATTACAGAATATGAGTTCCAGAAATGTTACCATCAATGGCAGAAGCGCTGGAAAAAGTGTGTGCAATCAGAAGAGAACACTTTGAAGGAGACAACACTAAACTTGACTAAAACGGTAGGCAACGTCAGTCTCATTACTTTATTGTCGCACCTCGTAAGCTCTGTGTCAATATACAGGGTGTTTATAAATGAATATCGCGGTTTTAACGCTTTACAATATTTATTATATTAAATTTACAGTTATGAATGATATGTCAAATGAAAGAGCAACTCAAACAGTTTTACCAAGAACCTTATAAATGTTCAATGTGAGCACCATTTGTCACACGGATCACATCAAGTCTATAGCCGAGTTCTTCCCAAACGTTGATAAGTGTGTCTTCAGTGATTGTAGCAACAGCTGCTTCGATCCGGTTTCTTAATTCAGGGAGGTCTGCTGGCAGCGGACGTATGTACACACGATCCTTGATGAACCCCCACGTTGCACAGTAACTACAGATTCGGTCCTTGCAAACTGCAAAACACAAAACGCTTTCTGTTCTCTAGTCGCCATCTACGCTACTACCGCTGTCTAGTGGATTGCAGCGCACTGGTGCCGAACACATATCATTTCTAACTGTAAGTTTAATATAATAAATATTATAAAGTGTTAAAACCCTGATATTCATTTATAAACACCCTGCATATTGCGTTCAGTTATAACTAATCTGTATTTTTATAAGAAAATTAATATTACGAATGTTTAAGTATCGAATGCATCTTATCATAAATATCCAGCAATATTTTCTGGTGAGTATTACATTTGTTTTGAAATACCTCGTCCATTTCTTTTTTGTGTGGAAAGTCTTTACTACCTCTTCCAGATTTTTTGCTGTGTAGTAGTGTAATATCACAACAGACATCGCCATTTATTCTTGAGTTGTCCTGACGAAAACGGCTTCCCCAAGGCGTCTTTTAAATGTAGAACATAGCTTCTTACCCATTCAGTCGTTATGCTGCCGGTAATACTTTATAATCACACAAGGTTCCGTTGAAAATAAGTTATCGTTTAGTTCTTCTGTGGGACGAGGGTGGAATGTTAAAATTTCTTCCATCATTTGGAAGTCTGAAAAAAGGAGATACGGTACTGTATAATACAATTTACATATTCTCTGCCATAAATAATATAGATAAAATAGAAGATGAATTTTTTTTTTCAAATTATTTGACTAAATTATTTTCCCTTCGGACATCTCTTCCCCACACGGTATGCAGTTGCTGCTGCTGTTACACGTATCAGTTGTTTATCCACCACTACAAGCGGGAATCTAACCATAAATGGGACTAGAAGACCAAACATAGGTTTCTACGTCATCGTAGCTCCGCATGCCCAATAAAGCCTGTTTTTTAGCGCTTGAAAGTAACTGACTGGCCGCTGCTTAAACGAATCTTATGTAACAATGTCTGCACGCCAGTGAGACGAAAGTTGGTTGTTGCTCGGTACGCGAGAAAGGATAGCGAATTTTTAACCGATGACATATAGCGTGTTTATTGTAATATTGTGATCTTAAAAAGATAACAGACAAATTGCATTTAAATGTTCCATATCTTGGATTAATCTTCCACGCAGAGGTGTAAGGTTTGCAGTACGAGAATAATGCCGAGACAGTTCATTATCGGGACGGTTTACGGAGTACAACGTGAACTAACGAGTTAAAATTCCAATGTATCGATGTGCCCTTTAACCTGAACAAATGTATCGAGGAGAAATAAGAAAGCAGTGATTTTGGAAAGACAAGTTTTCACAGTTAATTCCATATTGAGCACGTAAAGTAATACGAACTGTTTACCTGTGACAATGTGGCTCTTGTCGTGAATTTTTGTATCGGGTATAAATATGAAAGTAGTGACAGTAAACGGACAGGTTTACGAAGTGAGCTGATTTCGAGATAGAGCACAGATTCCGAACTGTATACCGTATGCAAAAACTGCTACATTCGAACAGTGGTTATAGGTGCTGTCGGGTTCAGCGTAATTTGGTCTGCAAAACGTGTTCACTCTCAGACTAGAGGCTGCACTTGATTTAAATTATTTATTTGCGGATAATGGCGCTTAATTATCTAGGACGAAGAGAGAAAATAATTACAGTACGTTGAATGGTTGGTCAGAAACTCCCAACACAATAGTAAAATCGTTTCTGAGCGTGACAATCAGTGTTGCTAGATTTTTTCACCCTGTAAAGGACAAAAGTTCAGTGGGGCAAAAAACACTGGATTTTATTCTTTTACTCAGAATAATTATAAAAAAATATTTTTGTGATTTATTTGTATTTGTTATGTTTTAACATGCTTTTGTTTGATTTTACGTATTTAAAAATACAATGCAGCTACAATCATTGTTGAAAATGGTCATTAATTCAGTTTTATCAAATTCGGGGCACATTTATTTTTACATCAGTCCATCTTAATGTCATCTGTGAGAAAACCCTCTCTACGAAGCAGATGGAACAAGGGATACTAAAGATGACGGAACTGACTTGAAAGATGTTAGAGATTTCATTCTTGGAAAACCCTTCCATAATTATCTTCAATTTCTCAATCGCACATTATTTTTGCATCAAAAGACCGTGCCATGTCCAGGCTTCTTTTAATTATTTGAAATTCTTCGTATAAGGAGTCCTTGTTCAGTTGATCCATCCTTAAAAGTTCCGCAGCTTTTTGAAAAAAGACCGTAATTTATTGGTGATTTAAAGTTTAAGAGCAGCATCTTGGAAATGTTGTTTTCTGAAAAATCATAACGGCCTCCCGCCCAATGACGCCAAACGGTCATTTTCCATGTGGTAGAAACAAATATCCTACAAAATTGACGTAGAACAGTAGAAAATCGTTCCGAATAGAGTCTTTTGAGTTAGTGCTTAATTCACCCATTATTTCACTTGTCTTACTTCCGAAAAAGTTGACTTTTATTCTTTGCTCAATCTTTTCGCAAATCCCTTGCATTTCAGCATGCATCTCAACGACAGAGAATCTCATTCAATCTTCTTCATTGTTATTTCTATCGAACGTTACGTTTTGCAGAAACGGACAAGTACACCAAAGTTTTTTTCTCTTCTTCTCCAAATGTGATTATCTTTTCTAATTGACGAGGACATTCATTGCGGAATTCCAGAAATGAGATTTTAGTGCAGGCCATATTGTTAATACTCTTTTGATAGCAGGCGCAAGAGATAAAAATCTCGTGGCAACACGTTTTACTATTTCTTCCCATTGGGTGTCATTCACTTCAAATTGGAGTTGAATGCCCGCTCTTCGTTCCGCACTGAAATGACTGCATATTTTCAGTATCAAACTTTCTACATACACTTCCTGTTTATCAGTATTATATTTTGCAGCGTTGTGGATAATATAGGCTAGAAACCAACTCTGACAATTTTATCATTTTCAGCTAAAAGAAGCATATAAATGGAATGGTTTCTGTCAAAGTTTATAGTAGTGTTGTCAGCGGCGAATGCCGAAACTTTATTTAAAGAAGATCCAGTCTTTTCCAGTGTGTCTATCAATAACTTCGGAACTTGATATCAACATTCATCGTTATATTCTACAAATTCCAATGGACCGTTTACAACCCCAGTATCAAAACCGAAGAATCGTAAGCACACTGGAGACAATTTTCTATTTTTGTGGTACGTGAACGTGTCTCTTTCTAAGTATAGATTCTTGGATGATCTTTAAAAGATTTTTAACAGATTCTTTGGCCAATACTTTACATTTAGTAGCTTCCGTTTTTGTTCTTCTGCAGCTAAAACTTTGAGCGAATTTTGAATGACTGTCGATATATGGCAGAGAATGCTTTACCATGTGATAAACAGAAGTATTTAAAACAAACGTAGGGAAACAGAGACGCCCGGCTCCGCGCAAGAGAGTGAGAATTGGTGAATATCGGCTCCCCCCCTCCTCCCTCCACCGCTCCCGGTACTGTCATAGATTGATAGCCGAGCTAGACAGGAAACGTTAGTGACAGCCCCAGACATTTGCACAAGCCCCGCCCATTTCCCCCCTCCACACCTACCCCCCGCCCACCAACCAAGAGTTTATAGTTTTACCGCGGTTGTTCATACTAGCAGTGTTGTGCTGTTAGTACTTCTTAGAAGTTTGTGTAATACTGTCAAAATGAAACATAGATATGCACTCTCAATAAAGTTATCATACACAAGATACATAATCTTGACTGTTGTGGCCAACTGCTGTCAAAACTGATATCTAATAGACATTAAAGTACGATAAGATGTGTTGGAATGACACTGACGAAATTATGTGCATATGTTTAACAATAGGCAGCTCTAAAGCTCTGAAACACTTAAGAAGAGCTCAAAGTAATCTCGTGTCTGCTATAAGCAAGCAGTCATAAGATTTCACAAGTAAAAATTCACCCATTACACAGGCAAATATTAATGAAGAATGTCACTGTATAAATATCTGACTGCTTGCATTACGCATATCTACATTATCCCACTCTTATATTCTTTAGTCTTAATGAGGTAATCAGAAACAAACCAAGACATTGACTTTGCCTTGTTTATGCACAACATTGACTTTAGACAATCGAGATAATGGACAGCATCCTTGGCGATACTGTTGTCGTTGTTGTTGTGGTCTTCAGTCCTGAGACTGGTTTGATGCAGCTCTCCATGCTACTCTATCCTGTGCAAGCTTCTTCATCTCCCAGTATCTACTGCAACCTACATCCTTCTGAATCTGCTTAGTGTATTCATCTCTTGGTCTCCCTCTACGATTTTTACCCTCCACACTGCCCTCCAATGCTAAATTTGTGATCCCTTGATGCCTCAAAACATGTCCTACCAACCGATCCCTTCTTCTAGTCAAGTTGTGCCACAAACTTCTCTTCTCCCCAATCCTATTCAATACCTCCTCATTAGTTACGTGATCTACCCATCTTATCTTCAGCATTCTTCTGTAGCACCACATTTCGAAAGCTTCTATTCTCTTCTTGTCCAAACTAGTTATCGTCCATGTTTCGCTTCCATACATGGCTACACTCCATACAAATACTTTCAGAAACGACTTCCTGACACTTAAATCTATACTCGATGTTAACAAATTCCTCTTCTTGAGAAACGCTTTCCTTGCCATTGCCAGTCTACATTTTATATCCTCTCTACTTCGACCATCATCGGTTATTTTACTCCCTAAATAGCAAAACTCCTTTACTACTTTAAGTGTCTTATTTCCTAATCTAATTCCCTCAGCATCACCCGACTTAATTTGACTACATTCCATTATCCTCGTTTTGCTTTTGTTGATGTTCATCTTATATCCTCCTTTCAAGACACTGTCCATTCCGTTCAACTGCTCTTCCAAGTCCTTTGCTGTCTCTGACAGAATTACAATGTCATCGGCGAACCTCAAAGTTTTTACTTCTTCTCCATGAATTTTAATACCTACTCCGAATTTTTCTTTTGTTTCCTTTACTGCTTGCTCAATATACAGATTGAATAACATCGGGGAGAGGCTACAACCCTGTCTTACTCCTTTCCCAACCACTGCTTCCCTTTCATGCCCCTCGACTCTTATAACTGCCATCTGGTTTCTGTACAAACTGTAAATAGCCTTTCGCTCCCTGTATTTTACCCCTGCCACCTTCAGAATTTGAAAGAGAGTATTCCAGTTAACATTGTCAAAAGCTTTCTCTAAGTCTACAAATGCTATACTACCAATTAATATTTCCCAACAGAATTTCTTACACTGCGCGAGGTGACGGAAATTTGCGCTCACTGCAGTTGACAAATATCAGATTTTTTTATATACTGCAGATGAAAGTTCATGAAATAAAAAAGACAGTGTGGATGCCATTTTTATTTTTCATTCTTATTGATGATTTCTCAACTCGCATATTCAATAAGCATATTTCCAATTCTTTTCACAATGGTACCAGAAAAACTATATTTCGTACTAACTACTGATTTTCTCCCTTGTTATGACTGGCATATCTGTGATACGAACAGCTTTGATGTTGGAACATGCGGCAGACCATGCGCGGAGCTTAGGATGTGGGTTGATGTGGAGGGGGGTGATTGGGCGGGACTTGTGTACCGTCCGGGGCTGTCGCTAACGTTACGTGAGCTAGTCGTATCTTCATGTGGTACGTGCGTAGATAATAGGTACTTGCCAGTTGTAGCGCGAAAGATTTTGCAATAATAATCGAACAATGTTGAAATACGGGACAGAACCTGTCCCGGTGGGACATTTAAAATGATGCGGGAAATACAGGACGTCACGGGAAATACGGGACGTCTGGCAGCAGTAGTGAGAATATTCGTGACACGTAGGTAGCTAATTACTACCAGAACCTTACCACTGTCACCAGGAGTGACAGTAAGGAGGAACAGAACAAGAAGCATAGAACATTCAAAAGCATGCAAAATTATCACACTAGAGAATGAACAACACATAGAAAAACCACAAGAACGTATAAAAACACAGCGCCCCTGGCGGCTGGCGCGCTAGCTGCTTGACAGGCGCTATTCATTTGTCTCCAAGCATACGCTACGCTGTATCACTAAATACAAATAAAGGCTCTGGTTGACACGAATCCTGACTGACGGCCGCGGTCAACGACACGCAATAGTGCTGTAACATGCAGTGACGTTGGCAAACATTACGTCATTCAATACGGATTATATTCGTATCGCATCATCGATTACCAACGCTTCCACCGATAGGAAAATAACAGGTACCTTTTTCTGCCACTTCACATTAACGTTCTTTCTCAAGAGGAAAGCTGAAACGGCATTGTTTAGCGGGGATTATAATTACTGGAATACGAGTATGTTTGTGTGCCGCCAGCGTGAGTCAACTATTCGCAGTTTCTCACAGCTAAGTTTCTTTCTCCGATCATTGTATTGGTTATGCAACTCTCCCCTTGCGATTATATAATTTTTTAAAAAAAAATATTAAATAAATCTTAATACGCTTTGGTGAGTTCATCTGTAGTTGTCTCATTGTTGTTATCCACCTCATGTAACATTGTGACAGATTAAATAATTCTTCCAGTAATTTCAAGAACTGAACTAAAACTGAATACACTGTGTAATGCTTTTCACAATAAGATGTTAATGCAAACGGTATCTGCCGCCGTTAAATTCTTTTAGCATTAGCATGCATTACACATTCTTGATTTCACACACTGATAAGAAATATTCCACTTTATTTTTTTATGTTTTATGTTATTACTTGCAAATAGGCATTAGCGGTATTGCTCCGTTTTTGGTTTGTGTGGTGAGATTTTGTAATGGTTGATGCAATAATTTATTCGAAGTGCCACTGAAATATGTGCGTCGTAAAGTGGGCGCCATTAAGCCACACGGCTTCGACCAATCACAGCAGAGTGGTTAGATTTTCATTGTTAGAGTGTTTAGACAGCGGGAAAGCTAAATAAAGCTTGTTTACGTATAAAAACGTACCAAACTGCACTATTACAGAGTCTCTGAGGGAACTTGTCAGCTATGTTGATGAATATTAATAATTATTCTACTACAAGTGAGACCTCTATTTGGTAAATACTGGACACAGTCAAATTTTGTGAATTTCTTAGCTATTTTAGCATTAAATACATCTGACGTTTTACTCGTTTCCTTAGTAAGCAATAAGATTTCTTTTGAGTGCTTTAATATTATTCGTCAGATTCCAGTTTTCAATTAAAATTTTGTTATATTCTTTGCGGAAGGACGGTTATTACCGATAGGAAGATTAATTAAGCGGGAATCCTGGTTTTGCTTTAGATTGTTATCTATTCTGTCTATTTATCGCAAGTGTTGCAAAGTGCTGTTGAACTGGTAACTGCGATACTGGATTCCCTATGCCTTTCATCTCGACTCCCACTAATCTTCTATCACGTCATCAAACAGTTGCCCTCCTGCATAAAGGCCTTCAGCGTGCTCGTTCCACCTATCCGCTTATTCCTCTGCGTTTAAGGGTGGAATTACTCTTGCACTCATAATGCTGACGTATATAAAGTACCCCACCCCCACCCGCTTGGTAATGTTCGTTAAGTGGAAGATGCCTTGATCTTGCTAGGGGGAATGTCCACTTTTATCGTGAAATCTCTTGTTTCTTTCTATACTGTGTTTATTAATTTAAAACAGTGAAAATGGATTATTGCAACAAAAATGACAATTGTTCAAAAACATTTATTTGATTTGTTAAGTAAATTTTTTTGAAGTAACTTAATTTCAAACTAAAATAAACTAGGCCTACTTTTAAATATTTAGAGGTGACTGCTGCTAGTTTTTATTTTCACATATAATATTAAGCTTAATGAAAGAAAGTTTCGTGCTCATGACATGTTTGGCATCAGGTCTGGTGCGGAATTTGTTTTCTGTTGGGGAAAAAATAATAAACCAACGTAGGAACCGTACAAGGGACAGATGAACAGTGTTGTTAACGCGTTTAACAATAATCCTTAAAAACTACTTCAGCACTTTAAAAACTCAATTACTGGTGTACTCTCAGTTAAGTAGCTGCTTCTAAAAGTATATCCTATGTAACAACAATTTACAGTAGCTAAAAAAGGTAATGCAGCTGTTATGGAAATTGTTGATAAGATACAAACAGCTTTGGAAAATATGACTTGGTTTCACTTTCATTATGTAATCATGATATATGACAGTGCAACTACAATGTTTCATAGAAAATGAATGACTTAAAAATAAACTTACGAAAATAACGCAGTAGTTACGAAACAGTGAAACAATTTCATAAAACTTGTTCATTTATACTTGAAGAGAATGTGGTAAGCTATTGCCATCTTGCCAAGCACATTAGCCACTTCTTCCTAATCTTTGAGGAGTCGGTGGAAACGGAAACAAAACTCAGTGAGCCATCTCATACTTTCATTGTCATGACTCGTAACAGAGGTCAGATTTCCATTCGATTCATTAGCGAACTGGGTACACCCTTCCAAAGTGTGGTACACCGATTTCGAATGCCACGTGCATCGCAAATGCGTACACCAGACGAGGAAACTATGCGTCAAAAGGGTAGTGCACAACACAGAGGTGGGTTATCAAGACTTCGCTCTGCTTACGAGTGAGTTGCTGGAAGGAACAAAGTCGCGCCTTTGTAGTTGACTACCTAGTGCATGTCTACATTTACGCTCCACGAGCCACTGTGGGGTGCGTGGCGAACGGTACCTAGCCATTTCCTTTACTGTTACATTTGCAAATAGAGCGAAGGAAAAACGACTGTCCATATGCTTCTGCATGAGCCCAAATTTTTCGTATCTTCATGGTCCTTTCGCTAAATATATGTTAGTGGCAATAGAATCGTTTGGCAGTCAGCATCAAATGCCGATTCTCAAATTATCTCAACAGTGTTCCTTGAAAAGAACGTTGTCTTACTTTTAGGGAGTCCCATTTGAGTTTCCGAAACATGAGTGTTGTTCTTACCTGACGGTAACAGGTTTAGCAGCCCGCTTCTGAACTGCTTCGATGTCTTCCTTCAATCCGATCTAGTGTGGATTCAAAACACAGGTCGCAGTAGCTTCCTGTAAGCGGTCTCTTTTATACACCACACATTCCTAAAATTCACCCAATAAACCGAAGTCGACCATTGGTCTTCCCCACCAAAGTCCTCACGCTGTCGTGCCATTTCATATCGCTTCGAAACGTTATGCCCAGATATTTAAACGACGCGACCGTGTCAGGCAGGACATTACTAATGCTGTATCTGGAATATTATGATTTTATCTTTCCTATTCATCTGCATTAACTTACATTTTTCTACATTTAAAGCGAGCTGCCATTCATCACACCAACTAGAAATTTTGTCTTAGTCACCTTGTATCCTCCTACAGTTACTCAACTTCGACACCATCCAGTACAACCCAGCATCATAAGCAAACAACCACAGATTGCTTCCCATCCTGTCCGCCAGATAATCTCTGCACGTAGAAAATAATAGCGATCCTAACACACTTCACAGGGGCACTCCTGACGAACGCTTACTATCGAGGACAACATAGTGAGTTCTGTTACTTAAGAAGTCTTTCAGCGACTCACATACTATTCCGTATGCTCGTACTTTCGTTTGCAGTCTGCAGTGGGGCGCCGTGTCAAATTTTCGGAAATCTAAAAAATATGGAATCTACCTGTTGCCCCTCATCCACAGTTCACAGTACATCATGTGAGACAAGCGCAAACTGAACTTCGCAAGAGCGGTGGTTTCTAAAGCCGCCCTGATTCGTGGACATAAACTTATCGGATTTAAGGAAATTTATTGTATTCGTACTGACAATATGCTCAAGGATTCTGCAGCAAACCGATGATAAGGATATTGGTCTGTTATTTTGCAGGTCTGTTCTTTTACTCGAGTTGTTTTTCCAGTCGCTTGGGACTTACCGCTGGGCGACAGATTTCAGGTAAATGCAGGCTAAGTAAGGGGCCAATGCCATAGAGTACATTTTGTGAAACCAAACTGGGATTCATCTGGACCTAGAGACGTATTTGTTTTCAACTCCTACAGTTGTTTCTTTACGACAGGGATACTTGTTACTATGAAGTCCGTACGGGAGTCTGTTTGATGGTCAAACGACGAAATATTTGTACGATTCGCGTGCGTGAATGATTTCTTAAATGCAAAATAAAACTTTGGCTTTCGTTTTGCTATCTTAGTTTTGCCACAATAGACTGATCAGTGAGTGACTAGATGGAAGCCTTAGCCCCACTTTCCGATTTTGCATAGGACCAAAATTTTCTTGGAATCTCGACCAGATCTTTTGCTAAGGTATTACGGTGATGGTTGTATCGCTCGCACGTAGATCTTTTCACAGACCTACGAATCTTTACTAACCTTTGCCTTTGTCTTCCTTAACATTTTCGGAATTTCGTTATTAAATCGTGGTCAGTCTTTTCATTTGTTAAACCGCTTCCAGCCACTCCTTTTTCCAATGAAACATCGCATAGTGTCTGAGCTTTGAAGTGAATGAAAATAAGCTTTACATTTGGCTGCTGAGGATATTGTACATAGTTCCTTTGTTGCCTCGAATTTCGTAAGCTCTGGTACCTAGCAGAAAACACCTCCTTTATGTATCCTTTAGGTGCCTGTGATCCAGTTCATGATGGATAGCATGTATGATCTTTAGATGCAAGGGTCTTGTTGACCCAGATACATGGCACCTATGTTCGTGTCAGGACCCCAAGGAAACCCTAAAAATCTAAAACTGGTGCAGATCCACTCTGTGTACTCCATACAACCTGTGGCTACAGCTGGGTTCACGCCCTCGAGTGGTGTCACAGAAGTTGCATGTTGAAACACTGAAATTCGGGTGAGTCATTCCAGTGATGGCACTTTTGCCATGCCATCGAAAGTTACAGTCGTTTTTACATTGTGATGCCAGTAACCCACCTCCATCACCTACTAGCTATAGTTAGGTAAGGTATGGCCATCCTTTTCCTCTCCTCTTGCCCTGGTCCGCAGTTTGATTGGCTGAAGTCGCGTCACGTGACGTTTTCGGCCATGTTGTGCACTCTCGTTGCGCCTGTGGCATAGGAATAGTTAAGTATTTTTGTAAGTTTCGAGTCAAAGCGCTGTGCTTTGGGCTTCACTTTTCGATCTCAGAAGGGAGACAAACTTTTTAAGATCCCTGCTGAAGGCGTAGACGGTTGCCTAAACACTCACGGATAGATCGTGTACAACCAAACAGACACAAAATGATTCTCGTTTCGTAGTTAATATCAAATTTTTGAAGGCTGCTGTAAGCTTTCCTTATTCGTTTACTTGTATTTAGAGTATCACTACAGCAAACAAATAAATTAAAGAATAAAAAATGTACAGATGTAATTGGAGTAGTACAGTCGATTTTTTTTACCACACTAAGCAATTTCAGGTACACCTAGTAGGTCCAGTATTGGCGTCAACCAGTCTTCACAGTTACATACGAAACTTGACGTTCAGGTAGGTGCGCTTTTTTTTGTGAACAGTACGTGTTTTCAAACGTTGTGAAATGTAAAGGTCACGTCCAGTAAACATTATTAGTTATTGGAATCGTAATTGCTGTTTTTATGTCCGGTCATGATCTGACAGTTTGTGTTGCTCTAGAGGCTAGAAACAAGGAACTTAATATCACCTTGTAATGCGTGATATATACATTTTTGTCACTAATTTCATTCCCATTTTCGGATTTAGTATGTGAGTAGCAATATTTTTGGCAGAAAGTTCAGAACCTAAATACGATCATTTATGCATGACATCAATTATACAGTAGTTTAGAATTCACGTGTGGGCCGTTGGATTTTAAGCAAGGACATTGTGAATGCTCCATGCTTGGTGACATACCTGTTTGAAGGATGCTGTTGATTGCAGGTCCATTATCCGTTTGGAATTCAAGTTTTGCACAGCACTTCGCTTCAGTAAAAATTCCTTGACGAAACTACAACAGTATTACAATAAAATACTGTGGTTCTATCTGTGTAATAAATGATAGCTTATGAAAGCAGCGTACTAAAAAACCTTGCAGGAAAAAGGTTTTAATCTAATTTGTTAAATAGCCCTTGCTTGCAGGGGAGCGTGGTTTGTGCACAGGTAAATAGCTTGTTTTAGCCACTTCCTTTTAAACTAAGTCTACGAAAACTGCTCCAGTATTCGGCTGTGTAACCTGCAGATTTGATTTTTCCTTGAAACAGAGAAGTTTTCCGACTCAGTGCTGATTATCTTTTTCTGCAGCTGATGCTGAGGATTCGAGATTACCAGTTTAAAATTGCTTATGACAGCACTAGTTATTTGAGCTAGATAGCGTAGCAGGAACCGCGAAATCTATTTCTTTCGTTGTTAACAAATCACAGCAGCACGAAAACTAAGAATTTAGCCTCATCGCAAAACATACCGTCGGCACATTTTACCTGCTGAGGAATAAAGACATTCACTTCGGAGCTACGAGTGCGTGGTGAAAAGTAAAGCTTCCGAATTTTTTATGTGAAAACTCTTCATGTTTTTTAAATAACGCAAACGTTATTAATATTCTACATCTTTATTCTTGATTTAATAAGCGAAGGGTCAGGTGTTTGTTTTTTGTGTGTGCTGTTCGAGATTTGAATAATAGATTATTGTGAAGGTGGTTCGATGAACCCTCTGCCAGGAACTCAAGTGTGATTTGCGGAGTATCCATGTAGGTATATATATATATATATATATATATATATATATATATATATATAAATTTCAACGGACTGGGAACGTGACGGATGAACGTGCTGGAAAGGTAGGGCGACCGCGTACGGCAACCACAGAGGGCAACGCGCAGCTAGTGCAGCAGGTGATCCAACAGCGGCCTCGGGTTTCCGTTCGCCGTGTTGCAGCTGCGGTCCAAATGACGCCAACGTCCACGTATCGTCTCATGCGCCAGAGTTTACACCTCTATCCATACAAAATTCAAACGCGGCAACCCCTCAGCGCCGCTACCATTGCTGCACGAGAGACATTCGCTAACGATATAGTGCACAGGATTGATGACGGCGATATGCATGTGGGCAGAAGCTTATTTTTACCTGGACGGCTTCGTCAATAAACAGAACTGGCGCATATGGGGAACCGAAAAGCCCCATGTTGCAGTCCCATCGTCCCTGCATCCTCAAAAAGTACTGGTCTGGGCCGCCATTTCTTCCAAAGGAATCATTGGCCCATTTTTCAGATCCGAAACGATTACTGCATCACGCTATCTGGACATTCTTCGTGAATTTGTGGCGGTACAAACTGCCTTAGACAACACTGCGAACACCTCGTGGTTTATGCAAGATGGTGCCCGGCCACATCGCACGGCCGACGTCTTTAATTTTCTGAATGAATATTTCGATGATCGTGTGATTGCTTTGGGCTATCCGAAACATACAGGAGGCGGCGTGGATTGGCCTCCCTATTCGCCAGACATGAACCCCTGTGACTTCTTTCTGTCGGGACACTTGAAAGACCAGGTGTACCGCCAGAATCCAGAAACAATTGAACAGCTGAAGCAGTACATCTCATCTGCATGTGAAGCCATTCCGCCAGACACGTTGTCAAAGGTTTCGGGTAATTTCATTCAGAGACTACGCCATATTATTGCTACGCATGGTGGATATGTGGAAAATATCGTACTATAGAGTTTCCCAGACCGCAGCGCCATCTGTTGTTGAAAATTGTAACTACTGTAATTTCGAAAGTTTGTCTGCCTGAAAATGTATTGTTGTCCCAAGCATATTGCAACAAACGGTGTATTTCTATCGCTGCTCGTTTAGTTTTTATTGCCGTTTCAAATATACCGGTCATTTTTGAAACACCCTGTATATATATATATATATATATATATATATATATATATATATATATATATATCACCCTGCCGACGAATACGTTTCTCCCAGCGAGAGACTAGTTTGATAAAGCCGTCACTGTAGGATGTTGCGAAGCCACAACCTCACCTCTGCATGTACCTCTTCATCACTATCAAAGTGAAGTCCTTGGAGATGTTCTTTAAGTTTTGGAAACAGATGAAGCCGGGTGGGGCCAAGTTGGGGCTGTATTGAGGATGATTGTTGACAGTTAAACAGAAGAGCCCCAAGGAGTCGGACTGTTGCAGATATCGCAGCGCTCGTACGTGCTCTGGCGTTGTTATGGTGAAGTAGAGGGTGCCCCATCTGTGGACGAACTCTTCGAATTCGAATTTCGATCACAGCACGCTGTTTCTTACTCACCGTCATAGTTACATTATACTCTCCAATGTTACACACAAGAATTCGGAGCCCTCTAGCGACAGAGGGTTGCAGATATGTAGAGATGAAAAAGAAAGATGTAGAATGTTAATAACGTTTGCTTCATTTAAAAAGCTTTAAGAGTTTTCCCATAAAAATCGGAGGCATTACTTTCCGGCACATCCTCGTAACACTGTATCTTAGCAGTACATCAGGTACAATGGGACTTCAAAAAGCGCGTTACACATATTATGACAGGCAAAGTAACTTTTATTGAATACTTCACTACACTTCGAAGTGACACAGATGCAGTCACTGTCTCTCAACGTAGTCACCAAGTTTCTGCAAACACCGGTTGGAATTTCCTACCAATTGTTCAACTGCTCGACGCCAGAAGTTTACTCGTTGGTCACGGAGCCATTCGACAATCGCTGCATGAACGTCTTCATCGTTGGAAAATCTCTTTCTCCCCAGTTGGTCACTCAGCTTGCCGAAAAGATGGAATTCACATGGTGCAAGATCTGGACTTCCCAATCAGCGCACTCACGTCTGTGCGGTCTTGGTCAAAAAGTTGGCTCCATTTTGCTACCGCTGGACGCGGCATTTCATTCCGTCCCTATATTGCTAGATTTTCACAGTGCACAAAGATTTTCACATTAGCTAGAGGTCCAACACAGACATAAAGAAATGTTATTCGCTTCAGCCATGGGCCAAATGACAAGATAGAAGTGCTGTTTTGGTGTCACTTGTCACGTCGATACCTTTTTATAGTCGACAGCTGAATGTATTTCACGTTGTGACGCTACGTGGTAATACATGGTACACGCATTCTCAAAAAAAAAAAAAAAAAAAACCATGTTGGTCGCCAGAGGATTGGACACTGTGTCTGTGTGATGACTCGCGAGGATTAGCACTGTTTGACTGCAACTTGGCGCCTGTATTTCAAAACACTATCGTTCTGTTTATATTTTTCTCGGATACCACAACAAACACGCGACAAAATAATTTATTGAGCAGATCAGAATATTCAGGTTGAAGCTGTATGCTTTCCACAGTTGTATGCAGAATAGATCATACTTTCGGCAAAGTTTTTGTCATGATCTTTCTCTTCCGTGCATTAGAAGGTCATTGCGGTACAAGTGAGACAATTTGTGTGTGTTGGATAAAGATTTAATACATCTAACCCATGGCCAAAGATTTCGTGGTTTCATTATATTTCTTGACACTATACTCATTACCATTAAATAACTATATGGGCATGTTATGTTAAAACATTCCAGTAATCGCAACGACAATGTAATAATTCATTTGTTAACAGTGTAACGTGTATTAATAGTTTATCATGAACGAAAATTTCTAACTGTTAGTGACTTACATTATCTAACCGTAAGGTAATTAATGTCTATATGAGGAAAAGTATCTAGGTTCGATAATAACAGAAGATAACTGGACAACAGTGAAAATTCATGGAGGGGTAGCAAGTACAACACGGTGCTATTATTCCTTGCATAATATATTCAAGTCCAGAAATGTTAGTGGGAATATAAAAATCAAAACATATTTCATTATATTTAGATCTATAGGAATGTAAGGATCCAAAGGCTGGTTGATGACTACAAAGGAAGAACGATGGTTTGTGAGGTTGGAAAAGATGTTGAGAAAGTTATTTGGGGCGTTGAGAGAGGAAGAAGGGGGGAGACTAAGGACAAACGGAGATCTACAGACACTTTTCGCCATATGAGGATTGTAGTACCAATCAAGCAAGGAAAAATAATATGAGCTCGTTGTGTACAGAGTACACCATCAGCTCGGAGTATTAAGAAAGTGTTATAAGGAAGCCCGAGGGAAGAAGGAGAAGAAGAAGACACAGGAAAAGGTCACTAGAAGATACGGAAGAGATCTTCAAGAAAATGGAAATCAGGAACTGGAGAAGGAAAGCAATGGACAAAAACCAACGGAATATGGTTACAAAGGAGGCCAAGATTCTTCTAGGACTGTAGTGCAGAATAGCAAGTAAGTAAGTAAGTGTAAAGACGAATAGAATTTACACGTCTTCAAGTGTTGAACATATGGTCTTAAAAATATGGTACATAAATAACTGGCAGCAGTGTTTTATTTTATTCAAATTTAGGTATAATTATAAATAGCCGCAGCTCATATTGTCTGTTCGTTGCATTGTTTCAAAGCATAAGGCAGCTGAATTTCTATATAAATTATCAATATAATACATATTTCTAGTGCCATACAGGCACATTAGGCTGCGAAAGTTATGGCAAGTGGGATCCGTCCATTGATTTATGTAACTTACGGAAGAAATTTCCAGAATTTGTTTGTTGTTAATACGATCAATGTAGAAAGACGCATTGAACCAGATAAATTGTCTTTATTACACATAGTACAATTACGATAATTTTTAAGTATTGTCTTTTCATAAAACATCCAATAATGCGTAACAAGCACTACACTTTGATTCTCTTCCTAAGCCTCAGCTGGATACCGCTTTTCGATTTGAGGATGCCTGATCTGGGTTCGAAGGACAAATGGCGAACGGTCTTCTCGCACGGTTCTACCTTGTAGTTTGAGAGAATGTTTGTAAGGCCGACTTTGGTCTGTAGCAGTCCAAATCGCATACCTGAAACAATAATAAAATATTAATGTAGAAGGATGACTCCTGAAACTTTTTGAAAAGAATCACAGATTGTTTCGAGAAACGGGTCGTCATACAACTTCCTGGCAGAGCAAAGCTGTGTATCGGATCGGGATCTGAACCCAGATCCTTACCATTAATAGGCAATGCTGTTACCCACTGAACTATACAGAAAGTAGGAGAATGGTGCTGGCAGAAGATAAACTATGATGGATAGTCGAGAGTCGTACCTAGATAGCTTATTTAGTAAGAGCATTGCCTATAAATGGCAAGGTTCTGGGTTCGAGTTCCGATCCGACCCACGGCTTTAATCTGCCAGGAAGTTTCAAAACGGAGCACTTTCCGGTGCACATTGAAAGATTAATTCTGGAGTAATCATTGTCTGTGGAGGTTTAATGTCGATCTTCTGTCAAATGGTACTAGCGGAGAGTATCTTGCGTTGTTGATGCCCAATAAAATTCCACAGGAGGACTGAAGGTCGTAGTGCAACAGCCATGGACAGTTTGATTTTAGATCCAACAACTTGCAATGATTTAGCTGTACAACATATGGTCAATGGTTTATCTGACCGTGATGGTCAAATTCTAACAATAAAAGACGCTGACCAGTTAGCCACAGATAACAGGAGGAAAGTATTGCATTCTATCGCACAACTACAAAAAGATTCCATTGTTCTGTTTAGAGAGAAATTACACAAAGAACACTGGTAAAACTCTATAAAACAGACCATGAATGTGAAAAATGTCATTCTTTTTTAAACATGTTCCTCCAAAACTTTGTTTCCCACCAAAAACAAACCAAGCTAAAATTGAACAGAAGTTAGGATAGTGAATGGATAGCTCATGGTTTTAAAGTATCTTGTGCTAGGAAGAAAGAGCTCTACTTAATTCAGAGAACAAGCTACCGTCAAGAACTGAAACTCCATTCTATAAAATCTTCCACGCGGTTATGAAAACAAAAGGAAACATATGAGGCATTTACAAAAAATGAGACACTACACGAATAAATCAAAACTATTTAGAATAATACTGAGCAAGAAACAAACTAAAACAAAGGCCTAAATGGAACTGTCACCCTAGAAAATATCTCTGTCAGAAATAATTGCACTTTCAAGTAACTGGTCACCACATTCAATGAATATTTCCTCACAGTGGTACCAAACCTTGGACCCATTAATAAATAACTAAATACAGGTGCATTAGATTTACTTGTGCACACACTATATGCACCAGCAACAAACATTAGTTTCAAAAACACAAGTCCTAAGGAGATTACTAAATTCCTCAGGCACTAAAATGTAATAATACTTCTGGCAATGTTGATGGTTCTAGAAGAATATTAAAATCTTCTGTTAACTTGGTAGGATTACTGCTAAGCTATCTTTTTAATCAGCTAGTGACCCAGGACATATTTCCTGATAGACTTATATGTCTTATGTAACAACCATCCATAAAACTGAAGATAATCAAACCATCTCCAATCACAGATTGGAGTATCAGTCAGTATTATCAAAAGTGTTTCAGGAAGTGATCTACAGTAGAATATCGATACACTTAGCTGAACAGAATTTGTTAAGGGCTCCACACTTTGATTTGTGTAAAGAAAGAGAAAGGAATATAAGACCTCATAAATGGAAGAACTAAACAAGAAAAGTCATCCTGTTGGTGTATTTTGTAACTTAGCCAATGTCTTTGTGTTACGCCATTAATAGCATCCCTGTGACATCGATAGGTTTACCTTCATAATAAAAAGCAGAGACTCATATTAACAGACTGCGTCACAAGCATGAAGCGTCTCAGAACGTAACATCTAGGGTCTCACAAGGATCAGTACTCCGCCCACTCCTCCTCGGATACTACATAAATGACTTTCCAGTGACTTTAAATCTCTGTTCAAAACTGTACATTGACACACGTATACTAGTTAACAGTCCAAACACAGCGTAACCAGATTCAGCTCAAATGATAGCTGAAAAGACCTACCGATGGTCCACAGATAACAGTGTAAGTTTTAAACTCACAAAGACACATATTATTTGATTTCAAACAAGCAAAAATAACCTACTACCACCAGAAGTAGACACAATGGCCATGCTCTAAATCGAACATCCTGTGCAAAAGTACAGTTGGATGGTAAATTAAAAGGAGTCAACAGATACACTAACCAATAAGCTCAGGTCAGCATGTTTTGACCATAGAAGCGCCTCTCGTTGTACTGAACTACAAACAAGAGTACTGGGTTGTCTTGCACCGTTTCACGCCTTGTTTTCGTGTGGAGTTATCTTCTGCGGTAGTGAATTTCAAGTAAATAAAGTGTTTTTTTTTTTCAGTAGAAAAGAGTCAGTTTCAGTTGATCTGCTACCTACACAATGCGAATGCAGGACACAAAACTAATATTCATGTAGACATTGTCTCCTCGTCTACAGTTCAGTGCAGTGATCTACATTCTGGGACTGATAAGTTCTGTTAGCTCCATGACAAGTAGCAGTATTCATTGTGAAGTTTCGTGCCAAGTTGTAATGTACTGTTATAGAACTAAATATTTAAAGATGTAGGCAATCTATCTTTTTCTAAATGTCCATATAATCAGCAAAATATTAAGCTGTAAATAGGAGGTAAACAGTATCTATTTAATGTAACTCAGGAGGTTGTAACTGCTTTCTTCAAGTAGAGACTTCGTTTTTAATTTGCTTAATTGAATTCAGTACCATAAGCATTAAGCGGCGCGTTGCCTGTTTGCTATTATACAGCATATGGATTAAGCTTCTGTGAGATTCGTGTCTCTTGTTGACATTCAATCGTTCAACATCCCTGAACAGATGCCTGGATAGCCCTGCGTGCCAAACCGCCTTTTCTGGGATGTGGAGGTGCACCAGCCCTGTATAGAATCCGTCCGATGGATTAATGGCGAGGCTTGCTGTATCGGTAAGGCTGGATGTAGTCTTTAGGCGGTTTCCAACATCCGACTAGATGAATACTGGGCTTAAATTATTCGCAAGCATATTGACAACTTTCGCTCAGTTTAACGTGGATAACAATAAATGAAAAAGAACAGACTCATGACTACCAACACGACTATCAAACATTTTATAATGTCTTTCTCGTTACACTTTGTAAGTGATTAAAACAGATGAAATACGGTGATATGACAAAAATCATGGGATACCTCATAACATCGTGTCGGACATCCTTTTGGACAGTAGAGTGACGCATCTCGATGTGGCATGGACTCAACAAGTTGTTGGTTGTCCCTTGCAGAAATATTGAGCCATGCTGCCTCTATAGCCGTCCATAGTTGCGAAAATGTTCCCAGAGCAGGATTTTGTACACAAAATGACCTGTTGATTGTGTCCCACAAATGTTCAATGGGACTCATGTCGGGCGATCTGGATGGTCAAATCATTCGCTCGAACTGTCCAGAATGTTCTTTGAACCAATCTTGAACATTGTGGCCCTGTGACATGTTCGGGAAAATAAGTCCATGAATGGCTGCAAATAGTCTCCAAGTAGTAGCCGAACGTAACCATTTCCAGTCAATGATCGGTTCCGTTGCACCAGAGGATCACAGCCCACACGATTATAGAGCCACCATCAGCTTGCACATTGCCTCGGTGACACCTTGGGTCCATGGCTCCATGGGATCTGTGCCGTACTCGAACCCTACCATCAGCTCTTATCAACTGGAATCGGTACTCATATGACCAGGCCACGGTTTTCCAGTTGGCTATGGTCCAACCGGTATGGTATGGCCCAGAAGTGCTGCGGACGATGTCGTGCTGTTTGCACACTCGCGTCGGTCGTCTCCTGCCATTAGCCACTGACGCCAAATATCGCAGCACTGTGCTAACGGATACGTTCGTCGTACGTCCCACATTGATTTATGCAATTACTTCACGCAGTGTTGCTTGTCTGTTAGCACTGACAACTCTACGCAAAGGCCGCTGGTCTCGGTCCTTAAGTGAAGGCCATCAGCCATCGCGTTGTCTGTAGTGAGAGATAATGCCTGAAATTAGGTGTTCTCCGTATACTCTTGACATTGTGGATCTCAGAATATTGAAATACATAACAGTTCCTGAAATCGAATGTCCCATGCCTCTAGCTCCAACTATCATTCCGCGTTCAAACTCCCGTTGTGCAGCCATAATGACCCGGGACACTTTTTCACGTGAATCAACTGACTACAGAACTCCGCCAATGCACTGCCCTTTTATACGTTGTGTACGTGATACTACCCCTACCTGTATATAATGTGCCTATCGCTATCCCATGACTTTCGTTTCCTCAGTGCAGATTACTGAAACGGTATGAGATTCAATTTTCAGAGGAAATAATAATAATTGCAGTCAGAGGTAACCCATTATAGAAATGCTGTATTCAGTTTTTAAGGTATCGAAACGGTTGTAATGAAAGTTTGAGTGATTACGCAGAGCGTTGATTCAAGGCAATGGAAAGCACCATGTGGTTAATACATCATCAGACCTGATATGGACAAATATAATGAATACGAGAAAGGCAGTTGCTCTAAATACATACACTTTTAGCTCTGTCCGTGACTGCGATGTCTTCATAAGTGACATCGGCATGGTGAAGTGATGAAGAAAAGGTGATAAAATTTATCATAGAGTAAGATACAAAGGGCATGTACAGCAAAAACGGAATGGGGAGACCAGAATAATATCTAAAAAGAAAAAAAGAAACATTTTTGAATAAGAAGAGGGAATAATTTTACTGTAGAATGGGAATGGAAAGGCTGGCCGCTGTGGCCGAGCGGTTCTAGGCGCTTCAGTCCGGAACCACGCGGCTGCTACTGTCGCAGGTTCGAATCCTGCCTCAGGCATGGATGTGTGTGATGTTAGTTAGGTTTACGTAGTTGTACGTTTAGGGGACCGATGACCTCAGATGTTAAGTCCCATAGTGCTCAGAGCCATTTGAACCATTTTGCAAATTGAAAGCCTATGATTTATTCGGACTTGCGTCGAAAGAAATCTGGCTTGGGAGGAAATTATCAAATCTGCTGTAGCACCGTAAGCACATGCAACTAGGATCTTTGTTGTAATCTCGAGAAAAAACTAAATAGAAAATTGCATATGAAGGTAATAACGTCTTGAGAGCGCTTCGTCAGTGTTCCAAATACAAATTACCGGTTACATAAAACAGAAGAATGAGCACATCATTAAGTAAAACCTCAAATTAACCATTGACTACGAACTGGACCTGCATAAGAGGTGGTCGAGACTATCTCAGACAGACTATTCTGGGTCTGTAAAAATAGCCAGAGACCATCTTGACCTATTCGGAGATGGATCTGATATGCGAGTTCTGCAGCTACTGTATAGAAAGCTGGTATAGTGAATACAGTAGTCGCACCCACTCCTATTTCCTAGTGTATACCGTTTTTACTTTGCACCTACATTCACTGAAACTCCTCTAATCAGCAGGTTTGGCGCTCTTGAACGCACTCCCGTCCATTGATCCTTGGATATTTGCTCTACTACAGGCCAAGTGAACGCAAAAAGGGAACGAAAACGCCTAACGTTGGTCCCGTCGATGCAAGACGCTATTCTCCCTCTCGCACATACTCCGACGCAAGCGACAAGCGAACCACTTGGGTGACGCGTATCCCGGGTTTGTGGGTGGTGTTAATGAGATGGTATCAGCGCACTATAGTCAAGCTACAGATCGCATTCTGTTACAAGACTGACCTATGCAGCTGCGTGGCCCCTCTCCGAACGGCAGGTAGACGTAGGAGTGCCTCTGGGACTTCTGCTCTTCAGAGAACCTCTCTGGGTCGAAGCGCTCGGGGTCTGGGTAAAACTCTGGGTCGTGGTGCAATCCGTACACAGGTATCATAATAGAGGTTCCTTCGTCCAGGACTACGTCGCTGTCAGGAATCTTGTACTCAGCATTACATTCTCTGTTCAGTATCGGGACTGGCGGATATTTCCTCAGAGTCTCTGGAACAGAAACAACAGAGTAAATTAGCTTGCTGTTAATTATAAGCCATTGTTATAAGTATTATTGACACGAAGAAACAAAGTTCTGCATCTTACATCCCTGGACTGCTGAGACAGGATGCCGCTCATTGACCAAATTATCTAGGATTTGTCAACCTTCCATTAACTACCGCTTATAACATAGTAACGATATTGTTATGACGCTAGAGGATTAGATTAGATTAGATTAGTACTTGTTCCATAGATCATGAATACGACACTTCGTAATGATGTGGTACGTGTCAGGTTAATAAAAGGTGTCTATACAAGATATTACATGACACTTAGTTTGTTTTTTTTTTCTTTTTTTGGGGGGGGGGGGTTGGGGAAATTACCCACTAACTATGTCCAAAAATTCATCTAATGAGTAGAAGGAGTTGCCATTAAGAAATTCTTTTAATTTCCTTTTAAATGCTATATGGCCACCTGTCACACTTTTGATGCTATTAGGTAAGTGACCAAAGACTTTTGTGGCAGCATAATTTACCCCCTTCTGAGCCAAAGTTATATTTAACCTTGAGTAGTGAAGATCATCTTTTCTCCTAGTGTTGTAGCCATCTACACTGCTATTACTTCTGAATTCGTTCGGATTGTTAATAACAAATTTCATAAGTGAATATATATATATATATATATATATATATATATATATATATATATATTGAGGCTACAGTGAAGATTCTTAAGTGTCTGCAGGATGATCTTGGATGAGCTCCAGCAATTATTTTGATTACACGCTTTTGTGCAATGAACACTCTTTTACTCAGTGATGAGTTACCCCAGAATATGATGCCATACGAAAGCAGAGAATGAAAATAGGCGTGGTAAGCTAATTTACTGAGATGTATATCCCCAAAATTTGCAATGACCCTAACAGCATAAGTAGCTGAGCTGAAACGTTTCAGCAGATCCTCAGTGTGTCTTTTCCAGTTCAACCCCTCATCAATGCATACAACTAGAAGTTTTGAATATTCTAACTTAGCTACCGATTTATGATCGAAGTCTATATTTATTCATGGTATCATTCCATTTACTGTGTGGAACTGTATGTACTGTGTTCTGTCAAAGTTTAATGCGAGCCCATTTGCAGAGAACCACTTAATGATTTTCTGAAAAACATCGTTTAGAATTTCACCAGTTAATTCTTGTCTGTTGGGTGTGATAGCTATACTTGCATCATCGGCAGGTCTGAAAAGGGATGTCTAGCACTCTGTCATCATCATATTATAGTTCCTGGGTCCTTCTAAATGACAGGAGTACGGGTACATGCAGATAGAAGTCTCCGCTCAGCTGTATGGGGTATTTCAGGAGGAATAGTTAACTTTTTAGGCGATGGTAGCGCAGACTAATTCGAGTAAACCATTCAGTAAAACATATTTTCAGTTTTTACTGATTACAGAGATAAATCAGTTAGTATTTAAATCAAACAAATATTTACAGAATATGTTAAGCAAAGGTAAATCATTAAGTTGAAAGTTGATTTTGTTAAATTCCACCACCAGCTTTATTATACAGGATGTACCAGAATGAATATTAGGATATAAAAGGACAGAACGTGGGAAAAAATGATAAGTTTATTGAAACACAAATTGAAAACAAAGAAAAATAATTGCCATTGCACATCATATACAGTGTGAAGAAAAAATGCCGAACTTGGAGGTCGACATGCGATTCTTCATCCAGTTTCAAGACAAAAGTTTATCTAACAAATCCGGATTGGGTGCACATGTATGAAAGCAAGCAGCTGGCAATAGTGTAACACGGTGCAGCGCATCGGAATATACAGAGCAACGTGTAGCACCTCACACTGTCATACCAGCCGTCGCAGCTCACTGAGCAGACTGCTGGGACATCACACCCATATCCACATGGAATCCTCGTCTGGTTCCTTTTTTGGTGTTTAGACGACCGTTCCCTAGTTCTCGTCGTTCATAAGCAGGACATCATTTTGTCATAAGACAATAGACCATCATACAACAATGGGATCTATCAAACTGCACGTTTTTGTCTACTAACCAAGCAGTCCACAATTATAACTGGTCAAGTTCATGTAGGATGGTAGGGCGGCTTCCCTGTGCAGCACACAAACAATGACTACGTCGATATGCTTTTGGTGCAGGGTGCATCCGAAAAACAAGTTAGTGCTTTTGCTCGTGCGTATCCTGTAGGTACTTTCAAAGAAATCCGGTAAGAATGTTTTTCGTCTCCTGTAGCATTGCCTTCGGCAAACTGCATCCACAAGTAATCGGTAGAGGTCGCCCAAGGGCAGAAACAGAGGACGCGATTTTTGAAACCGTTCACCAGTCACTTCGGCGAAGTATCCGTGGCATTGCAAGGTAGTTCCAGATATCTCAAAGACTGGCTGTTGAAGTGTTGCACTATGAAAAACTACAACCGTATCTTATACATTAAACGCAACACCAGTGGCCAGAAGACCGTATTTGACGAGTACAGTTTTGTGAAATGCTTTTACACCAAATGGAAGATAACGAACATTTAATAAATATCGTGATATGGACTGACGAATCTAGCTTCACTCGTGTAGATATTTTAAACCTCCTCAACAGCCATTATTTGTCGAACAGAAGCCATATGTCACCCATGAACGTGACTAAGGCAGCCGGCCAGTGTGGCCGAGCGGTTCTAGGCGCTACAGTGTGGAACAGCGCTGCCGCTACGGTCGCAGGTTCGAATCCTGCTTCGGGCATGGATGTGTGTGATGTCCTTAGGTTAGTTAGGTTTAAGTAGTTCTAAGTTCTAGGGGACTGATGACCTCAGCAGTTAAGTCCCATAGTGCTCAGAGCCATTTGAACCATTTTTGACTAAGGCATGATTTAGTGTAAACGTGTGAGTTCGAAATCATGGGAGGAGTGCTTTTGGGCCCTTACCTATTACCAGACAAGTTGAATGCACCCCTGTATCGCACGTTTCTTTGCAATACTTTGTCTGACGCATTAGAAAACGTTCCACATGGTGTTCGGCGACAGCTATGGTGTCAGCATGATAGTGCACCACCACACATTGGAATGAATTGTTCCCAGCGGAATGGATTGGTCGGGAGGCCCAATGTTCTGGCGCCCACATTCCCCGGACCTTAAACCACTAGATTTTTATTTGTGGAGACACTTGAAAGAACAAGTTTATAGTACTCCACTCATGGATATATACGACCTAATAGCGTGAATGCTGCTTCAACAGTGGTGGATAGAGGTGTGTTGCATAGGATCCACCAAAGTGTGATCCAGTAAGTGGTGAAGTGTTTGTAAATGCAACGTCGTCAGTTTGAACAACTTCTCTAAAGTGAACACTCCTTGTACGTGCTGTGAAGAGTCTGGAAGTCAAATGAACAGAATAGAATTATTGTGCGTAGAATAATGTGCAATATAGTGTAGCTTAACTATTGATTTTTTGTACCTCATTAGATACAGACGATGTTACTGTATCCATTATTACTTTTTATTGGATTTATTTGTGTATGGACGAAACAGAGTGGTCGTTTACGTCTGCACGACATTCATGTCATGTCTTAATGTTTCAGTAAAGATAACAGTAACGGATGGCTCTGAGCACTATGGGACTTAACACCTCTGGTCATCAGTCCCCTAGAACTTAGAACTACTTAAACCTAACTAACCTAAGGACAGCACACAACACCCAGCCATCACGAGGCAGAGAAAATCCCTGACCCCGCCGGGAATCGAACCCGGGAACCCGGGCGTGGGAAGCGAGAACGCTACCGCACGACCACGAGATGCGGGCACAGTAACGGAAACAAATACACAAGATACGGTGTAGTGAAGTTGTTCATTGGATGCAATTGTTTGCTTTAACTGAAACTGTTTGGCGCGAACGCGACTCGAACATCGGCGAGTTTGTGTGTCCGTTTCCTGCGCATTTCCTTGTCTCACTGAGCTAATAGCACATTTCCGCCATAGTGCAGAGTTCATGTTCCTGTTCATGGTCATGTTGCACGCTATTACAGCATTGCCAGAGTCTCGTTTTTTCAATCGTATTTCTATTAAACCTATTGGTGGGACTAGTTTTTGCTAGATACAGCTTTGTCTTGAACAAGGATGACATATCGCATGCCAACCGCCAAGTGCGGCATTATTTCTTCACTTTGTATGCCCTATACGTGGTTTTCAATATAACGCAATATACCGGGTGATCAAAAAGTCAGTGTAAATTTGAAAACTGAATAAATCACGGAATAATGAAGATAGAGAGGTACAAATTGACACACATGCTTGGAATGACATGGGGTTTTATTAGAACAAAAAAAAATACAAAAGTTCAAAAAATGTCCGACAGATGGCGCTTCATCTGATCAGAATAGCAATAATTAGCATAACAACGTAAGACAAAGCAAAGCTGATGTTCTTTACAGGAAATGCTCAATATGTCCACCATCATTACTCAACAATAGCTGTAGTCGAGGAATAATGTTATGAACAGCACTGTAAAGCATGTCCGGAGTTATGGTGAGGCTTTGGCGTCGGATGTTGCCTTTCAGCATCCCTAGAGATGTCGGTCGATCACGATGCACTTGCGACTTCAGGTAACCCCAAAGCCAATAATCGCACCGACTGAGGTCTGGGGACCTGGGAGGCCAAGCATGACGAAAGTGGCGTCTGAGCACAGGATCATCCCCAAACGACGCGCGCAAGAGATCTTTCACGCGTCTAGCAATAGGGGGTGGAGCGCCATCCTGCATAAACATCGTACGTTCCAGCAGGTGTTTATCATCCAGGCTGGGGATGATGCGATTCTGTAACATATCGGCGTACCTCTCACCCGTCACGGTAGCAGTTACAAAACCAGAATCACGCATTTTCTCGAAGAAAAAAGGCCCGATAACGGTAGATGTGGTAAATCCAACCCATACCGTGACTTTCTCGTCGTGCAATGGAGTTTCCACGACAGTTCTAGGATTTTCGGTAGCCCAAATCCTGCAGTTGTGGGCGTTGACAGACCTTCTGAGCGTAAAATGAGCTTCGTCGGTCCACAACACGTTACTCAACCAATAGTCATCTTCCGCCATCTTTTGAAACGCCCACACCGCAAATGCCCTCCGCTTCACTAAATCGCCAGGTAACAGTTCATGATGCCGATGGATTTTGTACGGATAACATCGGAGGGTACGCCTAAGTGCCAACCAAACAGTAGTGTATGGAATGCCGGTGCGACGTGCAACTGCACGAGCGCTGACTTCCCCGTGCATAGACGAACCCGCTACAGTCTCCATTTCTTCCTGAGCTGTCTCAGCAGCATTACGCCTTGTGCTCTGTCGGCCACTACGGGATCTATCGTCTAAACAACCCGTGGCTTCGAACTTCGAAATCATTCTCGCCACAGCTGCATTTGTCAACGGACCTTTACCCGTTCGAATCCCCTTCCTATGGCGATAGGATCGTAACGCTGAACCAGCACATTCCCCATTCTGATAATACAGCTTCACCAAAAGCGCCTTTTCAGGTAACGTCAACATGCTGTGACTGCTGGCGCATCTGATACTCTCTCTCATTACAGCTCCTTTTATACACGATTGTGATGCGCAGTCACTGACGTTTTGCTGTCCAGCGCCATCTGTCGGACATTTTGTGAACTTGGGTTTTTTTGGTTCTAATAAAACCCCATGTCATTCCAAGCATGTGTGTCAATTTTTACCTCTCTGTCTATGTTATTCCGTGGTTTATTAAGTTTTCAAATTTATACTGACTTTTTGATCGCCCGGTAGATGGTCGCCATTCCATTCCGTGCATTCTTCGAGACGGTGAACGAAACTTTCCGTCACACATTTCAGCATATTCAGTGGGATCTCCTCCAGAGCTGTAAGTACACTATTCTTGAGTTCTGCCATAGTACGAGGAAGTGTAGCGTACATTTGACTCTTCAAGTATCCCCAGAAAAAGAAGTCAGGTGCAGTCAAATCGCGTCAGCTTGCTAGCCAATGATTGTTTCAAAATGTGGAAACCAGTCGACCAGGAAAATTACTCCACAAGATATTCATGGACTGGCGGGACGTATGAACTGTTGCCGCATCCTAATCGAACCATATGTCGTTGTCCTATCTTGGACGGAGGAAGTCTAACATTTGGACAAAGCGATTGCTTGTAACCTTTACTGCACGTTCGCAGTGCAGTGGTGTATCATGTAACAGACGAGGATTAGCTTTTTTATGTGGCGTCCAGTATCTGTAATTCTGTTTATTTACACCACGGTCTACAGGAAAATGGCATCATCGAATACCATTACGTTGTGTCGCATCTACGGTTCGGCTGCTGAAAGTGCCCGGGAGCGCAAGGCGAAGGTTCATCAGACAACTTCGTATTGTTCGTTTAGTTTCTATATGAAATGCAGTTTGTGTGGGCGGAAGTGCAGGTTATCACGGAAGATGAGCTGCTGGGAATTATGTGACGTCATTAGCACCAAGGCGAGTCTGACGGCAGAATGGTGAGGATTTCGGATGAGTGCGGGACGCGCTTCGTCCGCACGCACCACGGTCCACTGTGTTCTTCCTCGCCTTGGACTTTTCTTCTTTGCGCAGTATGTAGTAGTCCTGAATTATTGCATTTAAACTCGAAATGGCGACGAAAGAGTCACTGAACTGTAAGGGAAGCCTCGTTATTTTCGAAATACGCTTCGGGGGCAAGTGCTCAACACTCTGAACTTCAAAAGCCCATATATACAGATGGCCGTCCTTCCTCAATGTAGCGCCTGCATACTTATTTTGTGCAAGCGCAACAGCGACCCCGTACTGCGTGACTCAGATTCTACTATTCACTCTGCTGCACTCTGTACCTTCTAAGTCCCTTGACAACACCACGTGTAGCTGAAGTCGTCTTAGGGCTGCTTTATACTGACGTCACTGTTCATTATCTGAACAATCGATTAGCCTCATATGGTAACCGAAGAAAACATCACAAGCCACGTTCGCTAAAAAAGCATTTTTAAATTTTTTTACGACCGGTTTCGATAAAGCTGTAATGTTTTCATCGGATCGGCAAGATGATGAACAACGTTTGACAGGAAAATATTTTACAATCATGATTTTACCACCTGATAAACTTGCGTGCTGCATAATCTGTGGAAATATAACATACATTATGCTTCTGAATTTTTACATGTCCTTCAGTGTTACAAGTCGCTTCACGTTGCGTATGGTCACCCCACTAACATGAAGAACACATCAGATCGGCATGTCAAATGTAAAAGTATTACGTAGAAACATAGACATAACTATATTGCGCCGATTGCAAGTGGTCAAGCTCATTTCGAGTGAGCAACTGACAGAAATGGTGTAATCACAACGACCTCCATGTGCATCCACGAGGTGGTTCTGTGGCGGTTGGCTGGATTATCATCTTGTATATAGCATAAAACAAAGATACATAATTCCATAAATTCGGTAATATATTACTAAGGACTATTTTTATTTACATTATTACACGGTCCAAGTCAGAGAAATATAGGAATATTTACATCTAATTAATTCATGTACCTTTGATAATTCTGTAGGGTAAAATATGTATGACATACGTTAGGGAGCAAGAATTAGACTCGTAACATGCTAAAGGTAGATAAAAATTTAGAAAGATATTCTTCAGGCAGGGTGTCCATTCTGCTGTACTCTTCGTGGTGTTCTCCATAGTTAAGTTTAGAATTTTTCATCATAAAGGCTAGACATTACATTTTTTATTTTATAAAAAACAGTGCTATACTCTATTATAAACAGATCACCGTTGAAAGTATAAAGGCAGCCTTACGTTATTTTAACGATGGAAACACAATGTTCATTTATGTCGCGTACGCCATCCTGTCAACTGTTATCCTTCCTCTAGCAGATCAAATGAGGACAGAATACCACTGTCGAAAACGGTCATAAAAAAATGCTTTTTTAGCTATCTTGGCTTGTGTAGTTTTCTTCGGTTACCATCACTGGAGATCGTCCTTAGACTGACTTTGTCAGGAATACTTAATTCGTCTCTTGTATTTATTTTTTTCTGTAGACTTCGACTTTCAGCCATTCCTACATATAAAAATTTGAAATGCCCCTGCTGGCACAAGAAGCGCGATCGTTTAAGCCGGTCCGTCTATCGTGCAATGTTAAGTGTAGATTATGTGTCGCCTGATTATTAGAACTGCAGAGGCCCCGTCATACTGGAAAATACTCCGTTCCTTGTAGCTAAACGACCCTGTGTGGTGTCGCTGTGCTATCCGAAGCAGTACAACAGAACCCCTCATTACGTGCTGTAAGCGGTTTCAAGATCTCAGCAGACAGAAGCGGGATAGTCTCGCAAAAGCTAAAATGCGCAAGGCTGAAGCTAGAATTCTGGGCTGATAAGAACACGGCTGGAAACCAAGGAGGTTCTGGAGGTGCTTCAAGCGAATAACTATGTTTGATATTACAAATTTTAATATGCCAAACATTGATTACATTATTTAAATGGTTCAAACGGCTCTGAGCACTATGGGACTTATCTTCTAAGGTCACCAGAACTACTTAAACCTAACTAACCTAAGGACATCACACACATCCATGCCCGAGGCAGAATTCGAACCAGCGATCGTAGCGGTCGCATGGTTCCGGACTGAAGCACCTAGAACCGCTCGGCCACAGCGGCCGGCAGTACCTGGATTCCATGAATTCGTTTTCGCAATGTTTCCCTCTAATACTTGACTACAATCCACTTCTGTGGGTAGGATCAGTTTTATGCGAGATGATGCTGCTCCGCACATTGCACAGTCAGTGAAGCGGCTCCTGCAGAGGCATCTCAGAACTGCTAGAATTATCAGCCGCCATTTCCCTACAGCCTGGCTGTCCAGCTAACTTGATATAGTCTGTGTGACTTCTGGCTATGGGGTTATCTGAAAGATGTTGTGTACAGTACTCCAGTTACGAACGTAGATGAAATGGAAGCACGCGTTGTGCAACGCATTGTGAACGTGACCCCTGAGACACTCCGATCAGTTGTGGAATATGCTGTTTCCCGTTTCCATCTTGCAGAGAACGGTGGACAGCATGCTGAACGTATCTTGCGCCAGTCTCACGACAGTTACAAACCGTCGTCATTTTGCTTTTTATGTGCTTTTTGGTTCCAGGACAATTAAAAAGCGTTGCCGTTTTGGTTTTTATCGGAGTTTTGGCTTCAGGAGAATTAAAACCAATTTTCCCCTCTGATGTGGTACGACCTTGCTGTGGTGGACGCGCTTACCTAACAGTGCCGCAACTGTTGACTGCCGAACTTGTGCAGTGATGCACACTGAACACTGCGAATGGTGTGTTGTGTAACTCAAACCATATCTGTCGTATTGTAGTTAATCTGACATTTGTAGCCTAGCCCATTTACAATAAGACTCCTACAGCGCCATCTGTTGGTAAAACTTTAATTATTTTTGTTGTACGACATTTCCCCCTGTGTCAATAATATGCTGTTCAAATGTGAGATCATTCTGAGCAATGGTTCCCTTTCTACAGCATTTTGAAACTCGAACTGGACACCCTTTCAAAGGGGAAAGGCCGTTACTTCTCCTGGGTAAGTGATACAGGAATGTGGCGTTGTTCAGGTACTATTGCACCAGGAATCGTCGGTAATTCGAGTCAGTGTACTGTTCGACAACACTGCCCAAAGAGCCACCCCCAGTTGATTCAGTTTGAACCAGCGGATATTAAATTACACGCGTTGGTGTTCTAGCTCTCAAACAGGTGGCACTATTAATCAGCAAGACACATTAGTTACTCTGCTTAGTTTGTACAATGCACATACTTAATTGGTAACGTTCTTTTGTTTGGAACGAAAATTTAATTTTTCACTGTGGTGAGTAGTTTTAAGGTTCTTACAAATCGTTTTATTTGTTATGATTACGTCTAGCTGTCACCCAACGATATAGATAGTGTCACGTGACTGTTCACTGCCCGGTCTTGTTGTGGCTGTACATGCTCGTGACCACCTCTGTACTATAGCAGAAGGAAAATACAGCTTCTCGTAGCCCTATTAGACGGCCTCGTTCAAGCTCAGTGAGGTGCTGATAATGCCTTAACTGCTTTCTTGACCAAAGTGAACTCACCACGTTCACTCTCAAAGATAACTAACGCCCACGACCGTTAGATGATTCAAATGGCTCTGAGCTCTATGGGACTTAACTTCTGAGGTCATCAGTCCCCTAGAACTTAGAACTACTTAAACATAACTAACCTAAGGGCATCACACATATCCATGCCCGAGGCAGGATTCGAACCTGCGACCGTAGCGGTCGCGCGGTTCCAGACTGTAGCGCCTAGAACCGCTCGGCCACGCCACTTCGGCAGGCATGACCGTTAGAGTATGTATCTAAAACAAACGTGATTTGCATCCTAATAGCGGTGGTACTAGCGCCGCTCTTACGCTGTTCTTGTTGTTGTTGTGGTCTTCAGTCCTGAGACTGGTTTGATGCAGCTCTCCATGCTACTCTATCCTGTGCAAGCTTCTTCATCTCCCAGTACCTACTGCAGCCTACATCCTTCTGAATCTGCTTAGTGTATTCATCTCTTCGTCTCCCTCTACGATTTTTACCGTCCACTCTGCCCTCCAGTACCAAATTGATGATCCCTTGATGCCTCAGAACATGTCCTACCAACCGACCCCTTCTTCTAGTCAAGTTGTGCCACAAACTCCTCTTCTCCCCAGTTCTATTCAATACCTCCTCATTAGTTATGTGATCTACCCATCTAATCTTCAGCATTCTTCTGTAGCACCACATTTCGAAAGCTTCTATTCTTGTCTAAACTATTTATCGTCCATGTTTCACTTCCATACATGGCTACACTCTATACAAATACTTTGAGAAACGACTTCCTGACACTTAAATCAATATTCGATGTTAACAAATTTCTCTTCTTCAGAAACGCTTTCCTCGCCATTGCCTCTCTATTTCGACCATCATCAGTTATTTTGCTCCCCAAATAGCAAAACTCATTTACTACTTTAAGTGTCTCATTTCCTAGTCTAATTCCCTCAGCATCACCCGATTTAATTCGACTACATTCCATCATCCTCGTTTTGCTTTTGTTGATGTTCATCTTATACCCTCCTTTCAAGACACTGTCCATTCCGTTCAACTGCTCTTCCAACTCCTTTGCTGTCTCTGACAGTATTACAATGTCATCGGCGAATCTCAAAGTTTTTATTTCTTCTCCATGGATTTTAATACCTACTCCGAACTTTTCTTTTGTTTCCTTTACTGCTTGCTCAATATACAGATTGAATAACATCGGGGAGAGGCTACAACCCTGTCTCACTCGCTTCCCAACCACTACTTCCCTTTCATGTCCCTCGACTCTTATAACTGCCATCTGGTTTCTGTACAAATTGTAAATAGCCTTTCGCTCCCTGTATTTTACCCCTGCCACCTTCAGAATTTGAAAAAGTATTCCAGTCAACATTGTCAAAAGCTTTCTCTAAGTCTCCAAATGCTAGAAACGTAGGTTTGCCTTTCCTTAATCTTTCTTCCAAGATAACTCGTAGGGTCAGTATTGCTTCACGTGTTCCAACATTTCTACGGAATCCAAACTGATCTTCCCCAAGGTCAGTTTCTACCAGTTTTTCCATTCGTCTGTAAAGAATTCGCGTTAGTATTTTGCAGCTGTGACTTATTAAACTGATAGTTCGGTAATTTTCACATCTGTCAACACCTGCTTTCTTTGGGATTGGAATTACTATATTCTTCTTGAAGTCTGAGGGAATTTCCCCTGTCTCATACATCTTGCTCACCAGATGGTAGAGTTTTCTCAAGGCTGGCACTCCGAAGACTGTCAGTAGTACTAATGGAATGTTATCTATTCCCGGGGCCTTGTTTCGACTTAGGTCTTTCTGTGTCCTGTCAAACTCTTTCATTTCCATAATATTGTCCTCAAGTACATCGCCCTTGTATAGACCCTCTATATACTCCTTCCGCCTTTCTCCTTTCTCTTCTTTGCTTAGAACTGGATTTCCATCTGAGCTCTTGATATTCATACAAGTGGCACTCTTTTCTCCAAAGGTCTCTTTAATTTTCCTGTAGGCAGTATCTATCTTACCCCTCGTGAGATAAGCCTCTATATCCTTACATTTGTCCTCTAGCCATCCCTGCTTAGCCATTTTGCACTTCCTGTCGATCTCATTTTTGAGACGTTTGTATTCCTTTTTGCCTGCTTCATTAACTGCATTTTTATATTTTCCCCTTTCACCAATTAAATTCAGTATCTCTTCTATTACCCAAGCATTTCTACTAGCCCTCGTTTTTTTACCTACTTGATCCTCTGCTCTCTTCACTACTTCATCCCTCAGAGCTACACATTCTTCTTCTACTGTACTTCTTTCCCCCATTCCTGTCAATTGTTCCCTTATGCTCTCCCTGAAACTCTGTACAACCTCTGGTTTAGTCAGTTTATCCAGGT
The DNA here is from genome assembly GCF_023864275.1 of Schistocerca cancellata. Lineage (NCBI taxonomy): Eukaryota > Metazoa > Arthropoda > Insecta > Orthoptera > Acrididae > Schistocerca > Schistocerca cancellata. The sequence continues at coordinate 174,962,873 of NC_064631.1, forward strand.
CGCATCTTCTTAAATTCCCACCTTTTTGCAGTTTCTTCAGTTTTACTGTACAGTTCATAACCAATACATTGTGGTCAGAGTCCACATCTGCCCCTGGAAATGTCTTACAATTTGCCGGCTGGTGTGGCCGTGCGGTTCTAAGCGCTTCAGTTTGGAACCGCGTGTCCGCTACGGTCGCAGGTTCGAATCCTGCCTCGGGCATGGATGTGTGTGATGTTCTTAGGTTAGTTAGGTTTAAGTAGTTCTAAGTTCTAGGGGACTGATGATCTCAGAAGTTAAATCCCATAGTGCTCAGAGCCATTTTTTTGTCTTACAATTTAAAACCTGGTTCCTAAATCTCTGTCTTACCATTATATAATCTATCTTATACCTTCTAGTATCTCCAGGATTTCATCTATTTCTTCATCATCTGCAGAGCTAGTTGGCATAAAAACTTGTACTACTGTAGTAGGCGTGGGCTTCGTGTCTATCTTGACCACTATAATGCGTTCACTATGCTGTTTGTAGTAGCTTATCCGCACTCCTATTTTTTTTTTATTCATTATTAAACCTACCCCTGCATTACCCCTATTTGACTTTGTATTTATAACCCTGTATTCACCTGACCAAAAGTCTTGTTCCTCCTGCCACCGAACTTCACTAATTCCCACTATATCAAACTTTAACCTATCCATTTCCCTTTTTAAATTTTCAAACCTACCTGCCCGATTAAGGGATCTGACATTCCACGCTCCGATCCGTAGAACGCCAGTTTTCTTTCTCTTGATAACGACGTCCTCCTGAGTAGTCCCCGCCCGGAGATCCGAATGGGGGACTATTTTACCTCCGGAATATTTTACCCAAGAGGACGCCATCATCATTTAATCATACAGTAAAGCTGCATGCCCTCGGGAAAAATTACGGCTGTAGTTTCCCGTTGCTTTCAGCCGTTTGCAGTACCACAACAGCTTGGCCGTTTTGGTTAGTGTTACAGGGCCAGATCAGTCAATCATCCAGACCGTTGCCCCTGCAACTACTGAAAAGGCTGCTGCCCCTCTTGAAGAACCACACGTTTGTCTGGCCTCTCAACAGATACCCCTCCGTTGTGGTTGCACCTACCGTACGGCTATCTGTATCGTTGAGGCACGAAAGCCTCCCCACCAACGGCAAGGTCCATGGTTCATGGGGGGAGGGCTCTTACTCTACTGGTGCGAAATTTGAATACACATCATCTTTCAGATGTAGAAATTTATATCGCACGATTTTTTTCCCATCAGTGTACTTATAAGGGAAATACACCCAATAAAGTATGATAATAAAGTATGATTAATGACATTAAAATATACATACAACATGTCACATAGCCTACTTCATAAAATTTGTTATATAGTTCGTTAGCCGGCCGCAGTAGCTGTTCTAGGCGCTTCAGTCTGGAACCGCGCGACCGCTACGGTCGCAGGTTCGAATTCTGCCTCGGGCATGACTGTGTGTGATTTCCTTAGGGTAGTTAGGTTTAAATAGTTCTAAGTTCTAGGGGGCTGATGACCTCAGCTGTTAAGTCCCATAGTGCTCAGAGCCATTTGAACCTTAGTTCGTTAGAGGGCAGACAGCGTGATCGCAGGAAAACGATTTTTATTTACTCAGTTATGACATCAGTAGCCTCTAAAATAACAATTATACAAGAGTACATAATTACAGCTACCCTGAACGTAAGCAACGAGAGTGATCAGTGTTTCGTATTCTTTTATTTTCAACCAGCATAATAGCTTCATATTCGTACTAGTTAGCTTTCAATGAATTCTATTGCTTGTGCTTATTCAATCTGTTCCCGTCTGATGAAAGCATTTAGCTCATACACAACTTCTTTCTCAATTCCCCATTTCGACATTTGAATGCTTCGGTAATTTTCGATCAATCATTAGCGGTATGGATTTTTTGGATCCCCTAAGCATTTGTGATATCTGTATTCTTCTACCACCAACATCACATTACATCAGCATGGCCACTGACTGCCCACGCCCACGAAATTCCGCGGAACAAACTACAAACTAATTAGAGCGTTGATTTCGTAACTATTAGTTCACGATGATCGTGCCTGAAGTATGAAAATAATACGCAGCGCTACTTTTCTACCCAACAGAAAAAACGGGCATTTTACGCAGCTGTGCAGCTTATTTAACTTGTGACGAAGTTTTGAGAGAACATATTACACACTCATACATACCTGCGACTACTTTGTCGAGATAGGGCATACTGCTTATAGAATCATAGGTGATTTGTCCTTCGTGCTGCTTGAGGACTGAATCAATCTCCTCCTGCAGACGCGCTTGGATGTCTGGGTGGTGAGCCAGCTCGTGAAGGGCGAAGCTCATGGTGGTTGACGAGGTCTCGAAACCCGCGGCGAAAAACACGAACGCCTGGGCTGCGACTTCGTCGATCGATAACTCTGAAAGAGATCGGCAATTTTTACATTTCTCTCCCTATTTATAAACGTTTGCAGAACCAAACTACGAATGTAGTATTCTTGCTCTGTTCGAAGAAGTGGGATCATAAGCTGCTAAACTGTTCAGGCCGGAAAGTAAATACTGTTTGATACGTTTTACATTTCCATGTCCAGTATATCTATATTTAATGTTCTCCACTTCAATCGTAATCGAATTAGAATCCATAAGGCTTGACGTTCGGGCATATAATCCAGGAATCGAAATCATCATACCTGTTGATAGTTCGCTGAGCTGCATCATGTCCACATGGTTTACTTGAAGCTGTGCTATGCGTCGATTCCCTATTTACCACCTGAAGAAAAAGCCTTGTGCCTTTGAAACTAACTGCGATTAAAGAGGTAAGTAATAGACACAGTTGTTAGGACACAGAAATATAAATGGGGATAAGTTCTATCTTTTCCCGCTGTGAAAAGAAGTGATTTTATGTGCAGTATCGGAGTGTGTTCCATCATAGAAGATCGACGAATGCAAGAATTGTTATCTAATAATGACTTATGCTTTTAAAAATTGTGCATGTACAAGCATCACGACTTTAGTCTGATTAATCTTCTTCGGTATTTTTCCTCGACCAGCAGTGCCTACTGGGTTTCGGATCAACTGCTGCCGCAATTCGCTTCTGCGAGTCTATAGAGGAATCCTGCCATTGGCTGTTTGTCGACACACGTGGTAAACTGTCATGTCTGAACTATACAAACACGAGTCTTGTACTGTAATACATTTCTCGACAATTGCGGAAAGCTGTAAAAGCTATGTATTTGCTATAACAGTGAACACCGCTGTTACCAGTATTCGTGTGTTTTCTAGTGTTACTTTCTTTTCCGGGTAATATTCGAACATTTGAATGTTCCCACCACAATAAGATGATATATCTCATATGAAAATACTACTGACTTTATAAAATTGCAAGAAAGAAATAAAATAAGGGTCTGAAACCTTGTCGACATATTCGTTACAAGTCGAACACGGCTAATCTGGTCTCGGGTGGGGAAGGATATAAGAGCTAACAACAGTTGCCTCTGCCATACTGGCTCTCAAAGACGTGACATATTTCTCTAACAATAAATTGAAAAATCTTATATATTATTTCTCAAGGCGACATCCCTTATTCTCAAAAATGGCCCTGAGCACTATGGGACTTAACATCTGTGGTCATCAGTCCCCCAGAACTTAGAGCTACTTATACCTAACTAACCTAAGGACATCACACACATCCATGCCCGAAGCAGGATTCGAACCTGCGACCGTAGCGGTCACGCGGTTCCAGACTGAAGCGCCTAGAACCGCACGGCCACACCGGCCGGCCCTTATTCTCAACACATACCAATCGTACTAGGATTAATTAGGTATAGTTGAACTTTTTTAACCGGCTTCTGACATTGCATATCGATTTAGCACCAAAACTTATTTTTTGTGAAAAATTGTAAAATGAAAGAGATTTTCAAGTAACATAGGCTTCATGTCTATTTTACGAAGCTAACGTATTAATCACAAGTAAGAGACTCCTTTTTTCATATTATCTTATTCCAAATACCTTTTTTATTTTAAAGTACTTATTAATTGGATAATTTGTATAGAGCATTGTCATAGATAATAACCGTGACCACTGCGGTAGTCCATCATCTCTGCTCGTCGTATAAGTTATTCTAACCGAATATACTTTTCGAAACGACAAACACATTTGTAATTGTCGCCTAGATTGTGATTTATCTATTGTTACTAGCGCACGACGTTCTTACAAAAAGTACTAAGTGAAATTAAAATCTCTAAAACAGTTAAGGTTATTGTGGCCTTGATGATATGCAAGGTAAGAAGCGAACATCGTGCTCTAACCCATACATTCCTATTTATGTACTTTTTGTATTTTATGTTCTAATTTCCCATTAAACTTCTTTTAAAGAACAAGTAAATGGTAAAACTTACGGTCGGTACTTAGAAATTATAAGCACTGACAGCAGAAAAATATTTTCGTGAGTAGTAAATTAAATTTCTTTTTTTTTAATTTTGTGTTTGTATTTGCTCATGAATTATTAACTTTGTCAACGCAGTGCGCTGTAAATACTTCTGTCGTAAACAACAAATGACAAGTTTATGATGCCAAGGAAAAGTGTTGTGGATTGGCAAGAGAGCCAACCCTGTATGAGAGGAAGCCGAAAGGCACGCGTTTTAGCTCACGCAGGCTGGCGTGAGGTCTGGAACAGGTCAAGGAAATTAGACTAGCAAAAAAGGACGCAGCTGTGGAATACTTAACTTTAATCCATAAATGGTGAACATCGCTCTTGACGGTACATGTTTTACAGCATCAATAGTAACTGGTAATGGCGCCTTGCTAGGTCGTAGCAAATGACGTAGCTGACGGCTATGCTAACTATCGTCTCGGCAAATGAGAGCGTATTTTGTCAGTGGACCATCGCTAGCAACGTCGGTTGTACAACTGGGGCGAGTGCTAGGAAGTCTCTCCCTAGACCTGCCGTGTGGCGGCGCTCGGTCTGCAATCACTGATAGTGGCGACACGCGGGTCCGACGTATACTAACGGACCGCGGCCGATTTAAAGGCTACCACCTAGCAAGTGTGGTGTCTGGCGGTGACACCACAAAAAGAACAGCAGAAGCTGTCAGAGGCGTCTCTTCAAAGGGGTGGGTGCAGGTCAAACGCCTCCTCGGAGAGAAAGGCGGCATTCCTGCAACTACCCTTATCCCAATAAGTACACGTGTTCCAAATATTGTCCTTATTTAAAAGTGCGAAAGTTTCGCACAGGTCCCTGGTTTACGATGGACACGCAGTTTGCACATTGACGATGTATGTCCCAAGTACGATTGCGAGTTCTGTTTCATTTATAGTGACGGATGTAATGTATCTGGGTGACATAAGGACAAGTTTAGTAGTCCTATTCCTATTTGCGCAATTACCAAGTATGTTGTACACTGATCTCGTAATGTAGGAAGAAGCTCCTGATAGCAAGATTTAATGTTGTTAGAGAAATACTCCGTCGCAGACTGGCTTAGCCGCACGAAAAAGATTTGTTAACGCAATGTACGTATTGACTGTGTATCCGAAGTGTTAATGTATCAAACAGACCTTTCTGACAGATACATTTGTATGGCCGGTCGCGCTGCCTGCTGGTATCACCGTACTTGCGAGGAGTAATCATTAAGCTTTAATTGTCACATCGAAAAAATAAAATTACATAATTAGTTTCTTTTGTTTTCTTGCTGTTAGATGTCTGCAATCATGGAACACAATGAAATGTCCCGCCACGGTACCGAAGATTGCCGCTTGAGGAGCCGTAACACATCGACGCAGCACATAGATGTAGTGGAATATCGTGCCGTAATGTGTTTTCTGCACTTAGATGGGGAGAACGCCGCAACAATCCATGCTACTTCGTGGTAGTGCACGGAAGCAACAAATCGTCATATGACACTGTGGTTAAATGGCACAGTCGCTTCCACTGTGGTCAAAGTCTGAATGACCACGAAGGAAGCGGTTGATCGTCTCTCTACCAAGAACCGTGAAATGCGAGACAAGTATAAGCTCTCGTGTTCGAAGGCCGGCATATCACAGCAGTGTCGATAGTGGTAAAAGTGTAAATTAGTCACGGTTCAGTTTTCATCTTCTTGTACAACATGCAACATTTTGAACACGCAAAGATCGCATGCAAATATCACTGTCTGTTGGGTTCCGTGACTGCTCACACATATAAAAAATGACGCTGAACCGAAGTATCAGCAGAAATATAGCATTGCAGACACGAACTATGTCTGCTTTGTCGGACAGTTTGCTGTTTGATCAGAAAGTTTCAATGTGGATGCACAAACAATGTCCGAACTCCTACGGAAATAAGAAATCTGCGAGTAGGGGGTTAATGGACGGGGGTCGTTGCGGTGTGCCGAGTGGGAAACTGGGAATTTGGGTCAGACGGAAAGCATGTACGGATGGTCGAAGCAGTTACGGCAACCGTTCGAGAAAAGCAGAGCATCCAGGTTCGAGCTCTTGTGCGGCACAAATTTCCAAATCTCGCCACTGCATTTGAACTACCCAATACCAGTTGAACCACCTTTACTATTTGCTAAAGCTAGACTACTAAACATACAATACAGAAAAAAATCGAAGTATTCAATTAACGTATCACAGATTCACAGAAGTTTCCATTCACATCAGAAACATTTAGATTATGGTCATAGAGATTATTGGTGATACAATTCACTCTGGGAGTATTCACCATAGGGGAGGAGGGGGGGGGGAGGAGTATAGCGAAGATTTTGTCAGAGTAGCAAGTTAACCATTCTTTTAAGAAGATAACCTCTAATTGCCAATTGTAAGCCGAGTCTGAGTTAAACAAATAGTTAGATTCAAAGCAAACATTTTCAAAATCTCAGAAACAGACTTTACCAAATTCCAGTAAAAACAGAAAAGCTGTGAACAGACAGAGCTCTCGCCAGATGTAAAGGAGGCAGCGTTAGTAGTGTGGAGACCCAGGGAACTGTGCTCTCTAAGTGTACAGGGTGCAAAGCTCGCCTATCTGTTTCTCACCCCATTTCCTTTCCGTTCCTTTCTCCCGATTTGTTCGCGTACGAAAATGTATCAGCTGTACCACAGCTGTACCACCTAACCTCCATGGACGAGTACTACGTGTATCGCTCTAGCCCCAATACAAAGTAGTAAAGCAAGCAGTGGAAACATTGAGATTCACCTCTGCGGTAACTGAATAATCCTCAGGCAATATTGTGCTGACTGTGTTTTGGGACTCTCATGGTGTGCTGCTAACAGATTATGTTCACAATAGGCAAACGGGCACAGAAGCGCAGTACCGAAATGTCCTGACTAGGTAAGGGCACCCATACTCGGGGCCCCAACCCGCCCTCTCCCTATCTCTCGGGTAAACGTGTAGTCGCGTGTTTTACTTTCACTAAAATGATTTAAAAGACGGTAGTACGCAGGTTTTTAACAGGTTCGTAACTAGAACTGTTTTATTGCTAATTACAAGTCTCCACTCGTCTTCCAAAATATTAAAAATTCCCCATACCCCCAAGTCCAGCCTTCACCCCCACCCTACAAACTACGTCATGGGCATTCATGAGATCAGGTTATGGGAGGCTACGAAGGCGAAGCATTGCAGAATGTTATCCAAGGGGCTGTTTTTTCTTGTAACGTCGCACCTCGTTCTGCATAGGAGACAGATACACATGATACCTTTTTGTGGTGTGAAAATTTGCCTTTATATATCTCTTCAGTGAAAGGCCTTGCCGCAGTGGTAACACCGCTTCTCGTCAGATCACCGCAGTTAAGCTTTGTCGGGCTTGGCTTGCAGTTCATGTCTACCGAGCGTTGTTGGCAAGCGGGGTGCAGTCAGCCCTTGTGAGGCCAATTGAGGAGTTGCTTGACTGAGAAATAGCGGCTCGCGTCACGAAAACTGACAACGGCCGGGAGAACGGTGTGCTGACCACATGTCCCTTCATATCCGCAACCAGTGACACGTATCGACTGAGGATGACACGGCGGTCGGTCGGTACCGATGTGCCTTTTGAGGCCTGTTCTGATATAGTATTTATGTCTTCTTTTCCCATGTGCTTTGCACTGAGTAGTTACGAAAGCAGAATCGAGAGACGCGCTGTATGAGAGTGAATGTAAACACTGGACAAATTTCGCAGGTGAATGTGAAAGTAGAGCTCCTACGTCAAGCAGATGCCCCTATTTTTGTTTACATTGTGGTACGTAAAGCAAAGAGGTGTTAAACAAATGAAGAACCTGAGGACGTCACTTACTCCAGGCATCTGCTTCTGTCTCCTTATGTTCTCCGCCCTTGTGGTTGTCGACGCTTCCCTCGTTCTTGAGCTGGATCATCAGCTGCATGAAGTCGTTCCTCGTTATGTTGTTCTCCTCCCTGTACTTCACTGTCTCCCTCACCATGCCGCGGAAGTACTCCGAGATGACTGATATATTACTTTGTATCCTGCGAGAAAAGGAACAAATTGTAATTAATGATTTGCTCGTCGTATTATACAGCTACTATAATCTACCTTGCTAATGTGTTCATGAGATCAACACATATCAACAGCAATGATCTAACATACATTGGTTTCACTGTTGAGATGTGGTGTGTGTGTGTGTGTGTGAGGGAGAGAGAGAGAGAGAGAGCGAAAGGGTAGCGGGAAGGAGATATTTGTTTCCGCGTGGCGGCAGAGAGTGGAGAAACGCCTTTCATGTTACCAAGCCTTAAAAACTATTACTGCAGGCAGCAATGAACGAAACTGCGTCGCCAGGGGACAGTCACCTCGCTGTCTGGGGAGAGCATTTCCCGTCCACCACGAGAAAATGTCCCAAAAAATGCTACCTCTCACTGGTTGTAGGTGGTTAGTACAGTGGGAAGCGCAGGTTGGTTGAAATCAGGGAAGCCTTGCAACGTGAGGGACATTATAGTCCTAACACTAGACCCTTTTAGTTCTACATCTACATGATTACTCTGCAATTCACATTTAAGTGCTTGGCAGAGGGTTCATCGAACCACAATCATACTATGTCTCTACCATTCCACTCCCAAACAGCGCTCGGGAAAAGCCAACACCTAAACCTTTCTGTTCGAGCTCTGGATTCTCTTATTTTATTTTGATGATCATTCCTAGTTATGTAGGTTGGGCTCAACAAAATATTTTCGCATTCGGAAGAGAAAGTTGGTGACTGAAATTTCGTAAACAGATCTCGCCGCGACGAAAAACGTCTTTGCTTTGATGACTTCCACCCCAACTCGCGTATCATATCTGCCACACTCTCTCCCCTATTACGTGATAATACAAAACGAGCTGCCCTTTTTTGCACCCTTTCGATGTCCTCCGTCAATCCCACCTGGTAAGGATCCCACACCGCGCAGCAATATTCTAACAGAGGACGAAAGAGTGTAGTGTAACCTGTCTCTTTAGTGGACTTGTTGCATCTTCTAAGTGTCCTGCCAATGAAATGCAACCTTTGGCTCGCCTTCTCCCAATATTATCTGTATGGTCTTTCCAACTGAAGTTGTTCGTAATTTTAACACCCAGGTACTTAGTTGAATTGACAGCCTGGAGAATTGTACTATTTATCGAGTAATCGAATTCCAACGGACTTCTTTTGGAACTCATGTGGATCACCTCACACTTTTCGTTATTTAGCGTCAACTGCCACCTGCCACACCATACAGCCATCTTTTCTAAATCGCTTTGCAACTGATACTGATCTTCGGATGACCTTACTAGACGGTAAATTACAGCATCATCTGCGAACAACCTAAGAGAACTGCTCAGATTGTCACCCAGGTCATTTATATAAATCAGGAACAGCAGAGGTACCAGGACGCTTCCCTGGGGAACACCTGATATCACTTCAGTTTTACTCAATGATTTGCCGTCTATTACTACGAACTGTGACCTTCCTGACAGGAAATCACGAATCCAGTCGCACAACTGAGACGATACCTCATAGGCCCGCAGCTTGATTAGAAGTCGCTTGTGAGGAACGGTGTCAAAAGCTTTCCGAAAATCTAGAAATACGGAATCAACTTGAGATCCCCTGTCGATAGCGGCCACTACTTCGTACGAATAAAGAGCTAGCTGTGTTGCACAAGAACGATGTTTTCTGAAACCATGCTGATTACGTATCAATAGATCGTTCCCTTCGAGGTGATCCATAATGTTTGAATGCAGTATATGCTCCAAAACCCTACTGCAAACCGACGTGAATGATATAGGTCTGTAGTTCGATGGATTAGTCCTACTACCCTTCTTAAACACTGGTGCGACCTGCGCAATTTTCCAATCTGTAGGTACAGATCTATCGGTGAGCGAGCGGTTGTATATGATTGCTAAGTTTTAGCAATGTAAACGAAATGTAAATACTACTCCACGCTATTTCTAAACGTCTTCGCAGATTATAGCTGTGTGTCACACCAGCACTCGAACCCGGAACCTTTAATTTTGCAGGCATCGCTCTTTCTGACTGAGCTACCCAGACACGACTCAGGACCCGCCCTCTGGGTTCCACTTACGGCAGTGCTCTCCTACTTTCGAAACTTCACAGACTCTCTCCTGCGCAACTTGCTGGACCGGCACTCTCGGAGGTGACGTTCCAGGTTCGGGTACCAGTCAAGCACATAGATTCAGTCTACCGAGAAGTTCTGAAGTCACATTATCCAGGAACTCCGATCAAACACCGAGAAAACCGCAGTGTGATGCTGGACGGCTGACGATTACAGGTGTTCGAAATAGCCGAGCTATTGGCATACTAATACTTTTGGCAGGGTGAGATGTGACGTGACAAGTGCTACCAAGTGGCGGGCAGAGGAGGGCGACGGTGTGGTGGCTTTGACAGGGTTGGCGAGTGGCGCCATGCTCGACTGCCGCACTGTGTCGTGATTGCAAGTTTCGCTGTGCTGGCCCCGAGGACAAAACTCAAAGAGGGACTTTCGGTATCACGATCTCGATTAGTTGCCAGCGCACTTGGAACGGTGCAAGTATATCAAGGTCTTCATCATCTCGTTTTCTTAGTGCGTGATTTAAAGTTTCTCACACTGTTTTTGTTTCGTGATAAACAGAAACCTGTTTCACTGCATTGTAATCTGACTGTGACTTCTTGTGTGTTTTGTTTTGTAAATATGTTGCTTGTTTTCTGCTTGATTTATGCTCGTGTCCATAGTACTGGAAGAAGTAAATGATTCCACAATTGTGTTTGTTTCATATAAAACAGAAGTTTCTTTCGTCAGATGGTGTACTGTGGACTTATGTTTATTTACGATACAGTAGCTCCTGTGTTATTCAGCAATGTTTCTTCGGACATACTTTTATGTTAAAAGGAAAAGGCACTTCGGTGATTACCACCGTTATGAAATACATGGAATTTGTTTAGAGCTGCGAATGTGGATAACCATCAGATGTACGTATAATGGACAGTGAAAATTTGTGCCGAAATGGGACTCGAACCCGTGTTACCTGCTTATGTCGAAGGTGCGCCTTACCATTGGGCTATCGGACCACGTTCCAAGTATAAAGCCAAACCAACATATGTTATCAACCACGTGTCTACAACTCCACCCGTACATCCATTATGTATTTTCCCATACAGGAGAGATAGTTAAATTGAAAGTCGCTTGCCTGGTGTCGGCAGACGAATATGACATTCCAGTGCCCGTGTTGTTCAAAAGTACGATGCCATGTTCCTTCGCACATGCAAGCCGATTTTACTTTATCAGATATTAATCATTGAAGTCCTTCTTTGGCATTACAGTAGCGGGAGAAGCTTATGGGTCATTAGAGCTCCAATACAATTCCCGCTGTAGGCAACCCCAGAATGCCTGACAGCACAGTCAGCACTCACATGTCGTGCACATACGCTGATGAAATTGGAGTATGTTACACCGTCAACATCTTGGTCGAATGCTGCCAAACCGAGACTCCAGTATTTCCATGCCTGCAGGATAAGTTGATTAAAATGTCATCCTTATGGGGTCATATTTCAGTACTATCCGCACAGAAGAAAACAGTTCCTAGAGATTAAGATTAGTGGAGCACATGATGGTCATTAAGTTGGTCCAGTGTTGCTAGAACGTTACAGAGGGACATCGAAACATAGCACACCCACAAGACCAGCATATAATGTAACTGCCAATGTTGAGTAATATTAGAGGATATAATACACTATACTGATGGTGTTTACAATACAAATGGATGTTTCATATTCGTAATTTATTTTTAATCTCTATTTTGTCTTTTACATTGGGTATCTTTCAATTTTAATTATTTCTCTGTAATTTTTCTTTCCGTTGTACTCATGATTCAGTATATCGACAAATTAATAATACCAATCAATAATAAGCACTTGTAAGGTAATATATTGTTAACATCACTTAATTTCCCTAAAAACAGACCTTTCTGTAAAAGTCATATTTACCAAAAGGCTTAACTCACTAATTAATATGCAAATTCTTGTGGATGAATGTTAAAGGCCTTAGTGAGTAACAAAAATGTTAAATGGAGAGAAGCACTCGACTTGCAGGATGTTTTGAAAGGCGGCAGGCGAATCTACGCTATCGCCCTCACGACAGTCACTTTAACCAGTAAACCTTCTACCTGACTACGTGCCCCATGCGTCTTCTAAACTGATTTTGCCCTTTAACTTTGTAAGTTGTTCATAGCCTGCATTAAAGGTTATCACAGTTATCAGAATCTAAATGAACTTGCATGCTGAAATAGTATTAATGAAATGGTGGCACTGTCATTATTTTTGTCAACTGTTAATGGATGATTAATATATCAACACGGGACTGATCTTCCATAAAAGTTATGACACAAGTGTGAGTGACTGTAGGAAGATACAAGACGACTTAGACAAAATTTCCTGTTGGTGCGATGAATTGAAGCTAGCCCTAAAGGAAGAAAAATGTAAGTTAATGCGGATGAGTAGGAAGAACAAACCTGTACTGTTCGGATACAGTACTACTGGTGTCATGCTTGATACAGCCAAGTCGTTTAAATATCTAGGCATAACGTTGCGAATCAATATGAGGATCAATATGAGGTGGAATGAGCATGTGAAAACAGTGGAGGAGAAGACGAACAGTAGACTTCAATTTATTGGGAGAATTTTAGGAAAGAGTGGTTCACGTGTAAAAGAGACCACATAAAGGTTGCTGGTGCGACCTATTCTTCAGTACTGCTCGAATGTTTGGAATCCGCACCACGTTGGTTTGAAGGAAGATATTTAAGCAATTCAGAGATGGGCTGCAAGAATTGTTACCAGTGTTCGAACAACATGTAACTGTTACGGAGGTGCTTTGGGAACTCAAATGGGAATCTCTGTAGGGAACGCGACGTTCTTCTCAAGAAAGACTGTAGAAAAAATTTAGAGAACCCTTATTTGAATCTGACTGCTGAACGATTCCACTGCCGCCAGCATACATCGCGCATACGGACCACGAAAATGAGATACGGGAGTTTAGGATTCATACGGAGGCGTACAAGCAGACGTTTCTCCTTCGCTCTATTTGCGAGTGGAGCTCTAAAACTCTTGGAATCGTGGTGAAAGGAGCTATTGCACGTGACAAGAGGGCTGGTTTGGTCATTTTGGCTTGGTAGATCCCAAGTACGTTGTAAGAATGGTAAACCCTTTTGTCATATCCTTCATTACCAGAGTGTTGTTCACATCGTTGATGGGCTGCCTGGTCCCCCTGACTCATCACTCATAATGCAAGCGTGAGAGTCTATGGGAAAACACACTTCACATCACCCTCCTCCCAGCTAACTTCATGGTTTTGGGTATCGCAGGGGACAACATTCAGAGAGTGTCTGCTTCCCTCTCACAACAAATACCACAATGTTCATCCCTGTGGTCACACCTCACACCATTGCTAATGGTGGACATCAGTTACGAGTTGAATAAAAATTTAATCATTTAATATTCGTTATGTGATGTACATTTCCATACCGTTTGACAAATACCGGACTGGTGTTTCGTGGTGTAACACTTCCCATTTACATCAGTGCATAACGACCGAATCTGGTACAGGATACGAAAAGTGGCAGTTTTGGAGCTTACCTTAGTAGCGTCAAAAGTCTGGGACTTATAGAGCTGATAAGTGTGTTCAGGGTGTTCAGCGGACCCTGCGAGAAGATGCGCCGCCCCCACTGACGGAACTCGTTCTCCGGATCCCGCTGGGAGTCGACCTGGATGCCGAAAGCGACGGACGCGACGACGTCCGTGGTGTAGCGGGCGCTCAGCTCCCGCATCTCGATCACCTCCCCCCGCGTCGCCGGCTCCTCCAGAACCTTCACCATCTCGCGGCCGCAGTCTGCCATCGTCTACAAGGACACAGGAACGTTTCGTTACTGACAGCAAGTTTTGTGGTCGTGGCCGTAGCTGTCCGCAGATATTTCTCCCAAATTCAAAACTTACCATACCTCACATACGTGAATCGATCAGTTCGAAGACGTACTGTACGTCAAGAATTAAATTTACAAGATGTGCATGAAACGTTCTGTATTCTTAACTACTGATGATTATCAGCTCAACATATTGTTGAAGGTAGATTACATTGTACTTGGATGGTAAGCATATTTAATTATGATCGATTTATAGGTGTTTTGACTGATGAAAGTGAAGTTTTAAATAATGGAATAGTTTGTTTTGTATTGGTGAAGGTTGATAAGAATAATTGTGGTAACGCTTATGATGTTTTTGGCTGAATTAAATGGTGTATTATTCAAGGAAGATGAAGATTTAAGTGGTGAAATTAACCTTGGAGAGGTTTCATTGCTGAGGTTATTACTTTGGAGGAAGGAAAGAGTGTATTTGATATTGAAAACGATGGTAAAACTATGGATTTTGATGAGGATTTAAATTCAGCTGATAATTTAGAGATAAATCAGAAGAATTTAGAAACTGATGATGGGGAATATAATGATTTAGAAGATAATTTTAGCACAGAATGATACATCAAGGAAGAAAGTAAATATTGTATTAATGATTAGAGAGGGTGCGGAAAAATAGAGAAGACATTAGTGCTTCACTTGTGGGCACAGGAAACAGAGGTCCTGAAGGGAAAAAAGATGAGATGAAAGTGAAGGAAAGGTTTAATGTGTTTTCTAACGGAGATCATGTTATTGAGGGTTTGTCTATAGTTGCAATGTGTATCATAAATTTGGAGGAGAAAGGAAGGGACATCGAAAATGATCTTTTAAGGGAGAAGTGTTTAGAGAGGGAAGAAATAATCAATATTCAATCTATAATAAATATCAATGTGGGTAACGAAAAAATAAATGTGCTCCTCGATTCTGATAGTAATGTGTTGGCCATTTCGTAATATTCTGTAAATGAAAATACACTACTGGTCATTAAAATTGCTATATCAAGAAGAAATGCAGATGATAAACGGGTATTCATTGGACAAGTATATTATACTAGAACTGACTTGTGATTACATTTTCATGCAATTTAGGTGCATAGATCCTGAGAAATCAGTGCCCAGAACAACAACCTCTGACCGTAATAACGGCCTTGATACGCCTGGGCATTGAGTCAAACAGAGCTTGGGTGGCGTGTACAGCTACAGCTGCCCATGCAGCTTCAACACGATACCACAGTTCATCAAGAGTAGTGGCTGGCGTATTGTAACGAGCCAGTTGCTCGGCCACCATCGACCAGACGTTTTCAATTGGTGAGAGACCTGGAGAATGTGCTGGCCAGGGCAGCAGTCGAACACTTTCTGTATCGAGAAAGGCCCGTACAGGACCTGCAACATGCGGTCGTGCATTATCCTGCTGAAATGTAGGGCTTCGCAGGGATCGAATGAAGGGTAGAGCCACGGGTCGTAACACATCTGAAATGTAACGTCCACTGTTCAAGGTGCCGTCAATGCGAACAAGAGGTGACTGAGATGTTTAATCAATGGCACCCCATACCACCACGCCAGGTGATATGCCAGTATGGCGATGACGATTACACGCTTTCAACGTGCGTTCACCGCGAAATCGCCAAACACAATTGCGTCCATCACGATGCTGTATACAGAACCTGGATTCATCCGAAAAAATGACGCTTTGCCATTCGTGCACCCAGGTTCGTCGCTGAGTACACCATCGCAGGCTCTCCCGTCTGTGATGCAGCGTCAAAGGTAACCGCAGCCATGGTCTCCGGGCTGATAGTCCATGCTGCTGCAAACGTCGTCGAACTGTTCGTGCAGATGGTTGTTGTTTTGCAAGCAGTTGACTCAGGGATCGAGACGTGGCTGCACGATCCGTTACAGCCATGCGGATAAGATGTCTGTCATCTCGACTGCTTGTGATACGAGGCTGTTGGGATCCAGCACGGCGTTCCGTATTACCCTTGTGAACCCACCGATTCCATATTCTGCTAATAGTCATTGGATCTCGACCAACGCGAGCAGCAATGTCGCGATACGATAAACCGCAATCGCGATAGGCTTATAATCCGACCTTTATCAAAGTCGGAAACGTGATGGTACGCAATTCTCCTCCTTACACTAGGCAGCACAACAACGTTTCACCAGGCAACGCCGGTCAACTGCTGTTTGTGTATGAGAAATCGGTTGGAAACTTTCCTCATGTCAGCGCGTTGTAGGTGGCGTCACCGGCGCCAGCCTTGTGTGAATTCTCTGAAAAGCTAATCATGTGCATATCACAGCATCTTCTTCCTGTCGGTTAAATTTCGCGTCTGTCATCCTCGTGGTCTAGCAATTTTAATGGCCAGTAGTGTAAGAACAGGAAATTAGTGATTTTTCTGGTCACTAATGTTGAGAACAAAACTGTAACCGGTGGACTGAGCAAACCTATAAAATATGAAATATATTTAGATTTTACGTGTAGTGCATGTTGTTTTAGTATGAAGATTTTTATGGCTAACAGGTTAGTTAAAGATGACGCACTGGGAACAATTTTTTGGTGCAAGTACAAAACTTTTCTGAATTGTGTACAGAAATATCTTGAATTTGAATTAAAAAGTAAAAGACTAAAAGTTGAATCTAAAAATCTTTTAACTGGAGACTAGCGAACTGAACATACAGAAATCAATGAAGATTGGAATAACTATTCTATGAATAATCAAATAAAATAAATAACTGGGTCGTTTCAAAATATTTCTAACTTGAAAAAAGACAAATTCTGTGATCTGTAGAGATGGTATGAGGACATTTTCTCAGACAAAAAAAAAATGTTCAAATGTGTGTGAAATCTTATGGGACTTAACTGCCAAGACCATCATCCCCTAATCTTACACACTACTTAACCTAAATTATCCTAAGGACAAACACACACACCCATGCCCGAGGGAGGACTCGAACCTCCGCCGGGACCAGCCGCACGGTCCGTGACTTTCTCAGACAAGTCTGGTAAATTTTGAATATTTTATTAAGGTGAGATTACATAAGCCTATCACAGCAAAGCCGTATGTAATTGCTATTGTTGGTTGAGTGCCTGTGTGAAACAGATTAAAGCAAATGGGATACTGTGGAACAATGTAGGAGTTGTTATTGTAAAACAGTTCCAATAGTTAAAAAGAAAGATTATTCAGTTAGAATAGTATTAGACGCTTTCTAAATTGGATGTCATTGTAAGAGAGCTCCATCAACCAGGTAACTTGGAAGAACTCTTATAGAATTTTAGGAATGTAAAACCGATATCGAGTGTGGATTGGGTCTCTGACTTTTGGAAAATTATGTTGGCTGAAGAGAACAGTTGACGCAGAGATTTTTCATTTGAAAGGTGAATTTACCGTTTCAAAGTTGTGCCGTTCGGATTAATGTTATCAGCTGCGGTTTTTATGAGAGTGCTAAGCCACATATTTCGAGATCGACTGATGAGAAAACTTGGAGTCTATGTGGACGATATTTTAATAGCTACGGAATCTGGGTGTTAGCATTGTGAGGTTTTGGAAGAAGAGCTCTTAGTCTTAAACAGGGGAGGAATGACTTTAAAACTTGATAAATGTGAATTTGTTAGAGCATAAATTCAGTTTTTAGGTCATAAGCAGTGAGAAAATTAAAGCAATTTCGGAGTACAAGATCCCATCTACGAAGACGCAATTAAAGTCATATCTAAAGTTGTGTAGTTTCTACTGAAAATTTCTGAGTGACGGGGGAATGAATAGACCTATGTAAGCTTCTGAAAAAGAACTCGATGTGGATATGGAGGATAAGTCTGACAGAGAATACCTAGTCATGAAGGACAGTCTAAGTTTAAGATGTACTACCCCAACATGTTGTTACCGTTCTGTTAGCTTTGAACAGTTCAGATTATGTCATCGGATGTGAGGTATTCCAGAAAAAGTAGATGGAAGAAAGATAGAACACAGAAGTGTGGCTTTCGCCAGCTGTGTGTTAAATAAATACCAGTGCGTTTCTAGGATCTCTGGCTTAATAAAGTTCTGAATGTTTCTAGAGGGTTGCAAGGTGACTGTACTGTTCGTCCATAATATATTTAGTTTCCTGATGGATTGTAGGTTGGTAAACGAACGTCTTGTGCGTTGGGCGATGTCTTTGGTGCAATTTAGTTATACCAGCCGGTCTGGAGGGTGAACATTAATAAAACCGACTAACTACAGGGACGGGTTTCTGACTGAAGTGGAGGAAAAAGCGTCCTAAGAACACGTGTCCAGAAATACGTTGTTGCCACAGTAGATGGCCCTGACGAATGACAGTTTCTCTGACCAGGTTCCAAGTTTTACCCGTATGTTGGAGGTGATAGGGATAGTAGCGGTTGATGATGATGTTTGGTTTGTGGGGCGCTCAACTGCGCGGTTATCAGCGCCCGTACAAATTCCCAACCTTTGCTCAGTCCAGACTCTCCACTTTCGTGAATGGTGATGAAATTATGAGGACAACACAAACCCCCAGACATTTCGAGGCAGGTGAATATCACTGAACCCGCCGGGAATCGAACCCGGGACCCCGTGCTCGGGAAGCGAGAACGCGACCACGAGACCACGAGCTGTGGACATATATATAGTAGCGGTTGTCATACTGGATACACATAGTCGTACTTTGGCTTACACCATTTTGGCGGGCCACTGGCCTGAAACTTGTACAAAGGTTCGTCTGAATGTTCTGTAGAACTCGGTCCTCCAAATCTGATGTACGCGCAGTCTGCCGTCTCGGTATACGTTCGCCTGTCTGAAAGGACCCATGATCACGCAAAGAGCCAAAAAGGGCTTGAAACGTTGTGCACTGTGGTTGGTGTCTGTGAAGATGCTTGTTTTGATGCATACATGCTCCTCTCGACCGTTTCCATCTGCCTGGCCGTACTCAAACACCATCTCGACTAGTTCCCGATATGAAGATCAGATGATGCTGATTACAGTGCGCTGAGTGATTCACACAGCCAGCAACACGCAAGGAACACACGACACGTGGTCAGAAGAACTGTCATTCGTCAGCGCCATCTAGTGTGGCAACGATGCATTTCTGGACACATGTTCATAGGACCTTTTTTCCTCGATTTACAGTCACGAATCTGCCCTTGCAGTTTGTCGGTTTTATTAATGTTGACCCTGTATAAAAGGCAATGAGAACTTCACCGCAGATGCACCGGTGCATTCACCAGCTGGGGAAGATGTCGATGATGAAGAAGAAGCAAGCGAAGAGTTTCAAGTCCTGTAAATAAAAGGGGTAGTTGGGGAAAGAGAGATTCGTGCAATCTGTAACGAAACGCGATGAATACAAAATGATGACCGAGATCTGAAATCTATTAAAACAAGTTTTGGTATTAAGCGATTCGAAAAGATACCTCACTATTATAAAATTCGTAGCCGACCGGGGTGGCCGAGCGGTTCTAGGCGCTACAGTCTGGAGCCGCGCGACCGCTACGGTCGCAGGTTCGAATCCCACATCGAGCATGGATGTATGTGATATCCTTAGGTTAGTTAGATTTAAGTAGTTCTAAGTTCTAGGGGACTGATGACCTTAGAAGTTAAGTCCCATAGTCCCCTTAGGTTAGTTAGATTTAAGTAGTTCTAAGTTCTAGGGGACTGATGACCTTAGAAGTTAAGTCCCATAGTGCTCAGAGCCATGTTTTTAATGAAATTCGTAAGGGTGTCCTGCTTCGTAGCAAGGATGAGAAAACGGAACTGTGGAGATTGTAGTCCTCAGGAAAGTATGTTGAGCACCTGATAGATTATGTGTATTTAAGTTACGGGCATTACGGGGCACAAAAACGTATAGAGATAATAGGTGATTACGTGCACATGAGCAATTTAGCCAGACAGGTGTGCGCACAGTTGGCCGCTGGTGACTAATGCCAGTGGGCGAAACAGTGCACTATCCTACATTAGAGAGAAATGCAAAGTATCATCCCTAGAAAAGTTGGGGACTTACTAGCTATGGACAATTCCGGGCTGCTCCCAGCCGTTTGTGGTGGCGTGAAATATATAATATATGTAGTAGTGGGTGTATTTTCTAAATTTATTAAATTATATCTGATATTGGAAGCAAATATCAAAACTTTGATCACCAAGCTCCAGAAGGATTTCTCTACTAAAATAATAAAAACAGAGAGGTAGTTGTTTGGCAATTTATCGCAGTTTACTTCTAATGTGTGGAATGGTTTTGTGATCACTCTAGGCATCAGACACATTAAAATATCAATATCTCATCCACCAGGCAACACGTGTGAATGCTATACGCGGGAAATCGGCCACCTGTGTAGGATATATGCAAATGGAAGGAATGTATAGCCTAATTTAATAACGCTACTTAAATAACGCTAAAAGTAATGCAATAGAGTATTCGCCTTTTGAAGTAGTGACTGAAAGCAGACCAGCGTTCTTGCTTACAAAAGTTGTGGAATTTCCACTACGCAGTTCACTATCGGCAGCTGAGAGAGAGAGAGAGAGAGGTGGGGGGGAGGGGGGGGGAGGGGGGGGGAGTAAAGGCTCATGAGGAGAAGACGGCAGAAAAAAACAGCATTCTGGGCGATATAAGGTAATTAAATGTGAAGTTGGGGAGTGTGTTTTGGTGAAGGCTAGGCAGCCGACTCACCTGGAACATCATCTTCATTTTCCCAGATGTAAACGTCGGCGTCAGCTTGACGCGTAACCTCCGCCACTTGTTCCCACGCAACACTAAAAGATGTTGAGACAGAGGTTCTTTTTGGTTTACTGGTACCGCTCTGTCTTGGAAAGTCCAGAAGTCCTTAACGAGAAGGCTGCGGATCAAATCTGGGTCCACTACCACCAAGGTCGGTCGCTTGAAGAAGTATATACCGCCGAAACGATTGCCTGAAAGAATATAGAAGTTTTAAATACCAGACACGAATATACTGCGTCTAAAATGGATCTCCGTTCAATTTATTAACACATACGTACTCTAAAAATCACGGTGAAGTTCATGGGAGGAAACTATTTACAAATGCGCTACCACGAACAAAAAATGTAGTAACTTTCACTGTATATAATCCACTAGCTCCTGTGCCGTGGTTTGCAGCTATGGGAACGTTCACTGTTTTTCCTGTGGTCGTTTATTAACGATCCGTTTCTCTGCCCTCATGAAAGTCATTGACTGGTAACTCAATATCGGTAATTTTGAGGCACTTACGAAGACTTATCATGTGTTTGTTTACCGAGCTTCATAAATTTCATTAAAATATGATTCCTTTACTTATTTACTCGGCATCATTAAGGCCCTAGTCCTATCATTTAGTCTACATGAGTGTAAATGTTACTTGCATGTTGCGAGGGCATGGAATGGGGAGGGGATGTTTTGCCAACAACAGTCACACATCAAGAACAGATCACGTTCCACATTTATCTCTTAAACAAGACAAGACACCTGACATCCCTGCGCCAATCAGAATCTCGCTTCCCACGCCCGGGTTCCCGGGTTCGATTCCCGGCGGGGTCAGGGATTTTCTCTGCCTCGTGATGGCTGGGTGTTGTGTGGTGTCCTTAGGTTAGTTAGGTTTAAGTAGTTCTAAGTTCTAGGGGAATGATGACCATAGATGTTCAGTCCCATAGTGCTCAGAGCCATTTGAGCCATTTTTGAGCCAATCAGAAAACAAAGAACAGGAGAAATATTTCTTTTCGCCCTTTATTAGAATATAACATACGTTTTTCTAGGCCATTAGTCTTTAGACTGGTCTGATGTTGCCTTTCGCCAGTTTCTAGCTTCTGCTAATATTTTGAGATCTACATAACTACCACATGCAACATTCTCTACAATCAGTTTTACATATTTAGCCTAATATCCCCCTCCCCCCTCTGCATCTTCCAGTGCCAGGTGACCTCCTCCTGGGTGACGTAGTAGACGTGGCTGCAATCCGTCCCTTCGTCTGGTAAGGTTTTTCCATTCGTAACCTACTCTATGTTTGTTCACATTCATCGACAGAACCAAATTTCAAATACTTCCAGTTTCTTCTTATCCAGTTGCCAATGCTCCACACTTCACTTTCAGATAATGCTGTACTCCAGAACTTTCAGGTCCTACCGAAAGTCCGATCGTTCTCCAACCACTTATCTGACTTCAGTTATAGGTTTAACATGTAATCGAAATCACGATACGACTCGTAATTTTTAAAACTAGCAAACATTGTCATTCCATGGCTCAGCACTTGTTTTAAATTAATCATTCTATAGAGGACCAGGTCAGTGGCCGCTACAGTAGTCATAGTTTTTTTGGGGGGGAGGGGGGGGGGTTTAGGGCTCAAAACATCTAAGATCATAAGCGCCCAGTATAGAACCATAGAATGCTGGGACCTCGAGGGTAAAAAACCGTTGCGAGGTCCAATACAGTACGGAAGAAAAAAATCTAAAAAGTCAAGACGTTACGGAAGAGTATCTAAAAGGCGTCGACAAGACACCGGAGTCACCAGGTA
Source organism: Schistocerca cancellata (assembly GCF_023864275.1). Classification (NCBI taxonomy): domain Eukaryota; kingdom Metazoa; phylum Arthropoda; class Insecta; order Orthoptera; family Acrididae; genus Schistocerca; species Schistocerca cancellata. The sequence continues at coordinate 174,985,693 of NC_064631.1, forward strand.
GAAATCAAATCTCTTTTATCATATTACTGCTTTTAAAAAAACTTGAAACGCGAGCCACAGCTCGCACGTCATCCGCTAAAATGTCCGGCAAAGCGGGCGGCAGCCCGACCCTGAGACGTAAGTGGCTAAAATAGGGGCAGAGGATCAGAAGATGCTTGACTATTAATGGCTGGCTACAGAAAGGACAGCTAGGTGCAGGGTCGCCACTCAACAAGTGACGGCGACTAAAGCGGCAGTGCCCTATTCGCAACCGAGCTAATATTACTTCCTCACGGCGAGACGACCCGGAGGAAGTCGACCTGGCTGTTGGGAGAGGTTTGACTTCTCTGAGTATGTTGCTATGAAGGGAGCACTATTGGTCATGTCAAAGTGACGTGATAAAGAAACGTACATCTCGTATTGGCGGTCAAGAATGTCATTTAAAAAAAGGTGAAAGGTTGGATGGCCTGGCATGGAAAAAAGCCGACACGCATACCTACTGAATAGGATGTCGCGCCGGTATGACAGTAGTAGTTCTCCGGCTTCTGCGTAGAGACTCTCAAATGGGCTAGTTCGGAAGGCACCAGTGGCGAGACGGATCCCCAAATGGTGGATTGTATTTAGATGGCGTAAGATAGACGGCCTTGCAGAGGAATAGACAATACGTCCATAGTCCAACTTGGAGCGGACAAGAGATCGATAGAGGTGGAGCAGGATAGTACAGTCACCTCCCCACAGTCGTGATAGTAGTGTGATGTGGAATGTGGTGGTGGTCTTTAATGAAACATTACTGCCAGTTTACACATTTATTAACACCAAGTGCAGAGTCGTCCTCCCCACACTGCTGGCAGCCAGGCGAGCTGGCGAAGCACTTTTCAGTCCTGTAATTGCTGATGCAGGTGTGTCCAGCAGTATCGATGTGGCGGCAGTGGCTCTCATAGCAGTTGCTACGTCACAAACGTTAGTCGATGCCTTAGTGCTGAAAATACAGTTAGGGATGCCCAGTGGCCAACAGCTCTGCTAACCGATTTCCAGGGCGTTCTGATGGACATCGGATACATTATCCAGGAAAGCTGCCCACCAGCTCTGCATGAAATGGTCAGTCCTGAAGAATTAAGTCACATCCTCTCTGCAGCAATTACTGCACTCCCCCAGAATGGTATTGGTTGATCAGAACGCCAGGAGCCCCTCAGTGAGGCCTGCAGGGACCTGGTGTTGGAAGGCACCAAAGTCCTCCCATCAGAAAAGGTGAGGATGAGGCAGCAGCAGCTCTCAGCAGAAGAGAGACCATCAGATCTAACTGGCGGTGGAATCGTAGGTTGTAGTCGTTATGGTAGACTCTGGATGGAGTGTTACCAGTTCCATCTTAGAATTGGTTTGCTGCAACACTAAGAATCTAGCTGTACGAATCAGGCTATGCCAAAAGCAGTATCATTCGGCAAGGCTAACTAAACGTCCCCCAGGCTTCTGAGCTTCTTAGCACTCAATAACACACTGCAGTGTCACAACTCTTCCTTTTAGGCCTTCAGTCTACTTATTTCTGCAGCATCAATGTGCTGTAACGACGTTATTGAGTCTGACTTAGGCGTTGTTGATTCGTTGCGTATGGACACCAGGATGACGTTATGCCCTCTTCCGTGTGAGGTCATTCTACTGCACAGGCATCTTGGTCGTCCAGCTCAGGTGGGATGACAACTGATTCGGTGGTGTGCCCGTACTACATGCAATATTGGCTGTTCTTGCAGGGTAACATTGTGATGTAGGCATTGGGCACTCATCGGACTTCTCCTCTGGATGTGGAGCTGTCGTTGGAAAACTTTAACCCGCCTGGAAAATTATTCGGGGATGTTACAATTCAGTTATCAGTCATCTGGATAATCTAGAGAGAGTGGCACAAATTCTGGCTCCTACTCCAGAAACTGCTATTTTATGACATCGAAGAATTTTAGATACTGGATGACTGACTCAATACTTGAACAACATCAAGTCACGATGATAAAGGTAAAAAGGCAAAATCATGGTTATTGAATAGAAAAAGGAGGAATGCAAAGGAGTTGAAAATGTGGAACATTAAAGAAAAACTGGATGAAAACAAAAAGAAATAGAATGAATATCTACAAAGAATGGATCCAAAGAGACTACCAGATACCGAGAAAAAGATGAGAACTATAACAGGCTACAATTGGTATACTATGGAAACTTCAGAAGAAGGAGAAGAAGAAGAAGGTAAAAGATTAACCCTGTTCTCATTTCATACTTTGGTGAAGAATCATTCTTCAGGTAACCCTCTTCTGTGTTTAAGAGATTGTATGTGTTCATATTAAGCAATGACTGCTGCATCGTCACATTCAAGCACACACGGAGTACACAACTGTACGCGTAGTAAAAGAAATGAAGTCGCAAGATAAACTCAAACCTACAGCTTTGAGTATGTGTTTCTGAGTCGCTGTTGTACTAATTGGATCTGATGATGGTTGTAAGGCCATATACGGCTGTAAGCACAGTGAGTTGAAGCAAAAGTCATTTCTCGTACATACGCCGTACATACGCCCCAACCCCCACTTTGTATGTAATCCAGTGGACTGGTTGTCAGACTTTTCTGAGGGAAGAGTTGTAATATTGTAGGAACAAGCATATTTATCCCGATGGACTTTATGGTAAAAGAGATAAAAAATAAATTTTTATTACTGCCAAAAACAAATTTTCCAGGAAAGAAAAATGACGAACACCTATTCTGAGGACAAAATTCACCGAAACGAAATATGACACTACCTTTGCGAGTCGTCTTCGAGATAATAATGGATTTAAGTAATGTCTGCATTTCATCTTACCTTTCAGTTGCCGGTATGCCTCAGCCATGTCCAGCGGCATAGACTGCATGCCCACAAAACTCTTGTAGATATTGCCAAAAGGGAACTGCGGTTCCAAGTAAGGCGCCCCCTTCTTCTGCCAGTACTTGTACGATTGGGAGAACCACAGGTATAATGACGCCACTACCAGTGACAGGGCTACCAACAGCTCAGTGAGCCAAGATTCTGCGTAGAAAGCCATGTTGAATACTCTGAAACAGAACCAGAAATGGGTAAATTGAGTCCCATGAAGTGAGTCTGTCGTCTTCATGCTTCCTTCCACTCTCTTGTCCTTATTTCTATTCACCCCATCCAGTCTTTTCCTGTCATGAAAAATAAATAACCCCTCTCCCCATCAGAAATACAACACGTAGTTTCGTTATTATTATCCCATCTTGTATACGATGTTTACAGCCTGAAGCCCATGACGAATGGCACAGCAGGAACACAGGCATAGTAGGTACGCAAGGGAACTGACTTCTTGTTCATAGGCACCTCTGTTATGCGTAAAGGAAGTTTTTATCGTAGCTGAAAAAGACATATCATCGACATCTTTTATGAGGTCAAGTAGTACGTGATTTTTTCGCTTGCACCTGAATCTGAATTACGTATCTAGACTCGCGGCAAAATAAACTCACCGGAGAAAATCTATCGCCACCTTAAAAGAGCAAGCTGGTTGCTTTGGACACCAGGTGATCATACAATGAGGTGGCAAAAATAATTGAATACCTCCTAGTATCGTGTCGGACCTCATTTTGCCTGGCATAGTGCAACAACTCGACGTCGCATGAACTCAACAAGTCGCGGACGTCCCTGCAAAAATATTGAGCCATGCTGCCTCTATAGTCGCCCATCACTGCGAAAGTGTTGCAAGAGCAGGATTTTGTGCACGACTTGACCTCTAGATTATGTCCCATGAGTGTTCGATGTTATTTATGTCGGGAAATCTGGGTGACCAAATCATTCGCTTGAACTATCTAGAATTTTCTTCAGATGAGTAATAAACAACTGTCGTCCGCTGACATGGAGCATTGTTATGCATAAAAATTCCATCGTTGTTGTTCTTGAGTAGCTGCAAATGGTCTTCAGGTAGACACACATGGCCATTTCCAATCAATGACCGGTTGAGTTGGACCAGAGGACCAAATTCATTCCACATAAACACAGCCCACATGTTACGAAGCCACCACTAGCTTGCACGGTGCTCTGTTGACAACTTGGATCCATGGCTTCGTGGGGTTTGCACCGCACTTGGTCCCTACCAGCGGTTCATCTAGCCAGCCCATGGTTTTTTCGTCGTCTAGGGTCCATCCGATTTGGTCAAGAGCCCAGGAAAGTCGCTGCAGGCGATGTCGTGCTGTTAATAAAGGCACTCGTAACAGTCACATGCTGCCATAGCCCTTTAACGAGCACATTTCGCGTCACTGTCCTAACGGATACGTTCCCCGCAGGTTCCGCGTTGATTTCTGCTGTTGTTTCACGCAGAGTTGTTTTTATGTTACGACTGACAACTCTATTCAAACGCCGCTGCTCTCGGTCGTGAATTTTGAAGGTCGCCGAGCACTCTGCTGTCCCTGATGGGTGGTAATGCTTGATATTTAGTATTCTCGGCACACTCTTGACACTGTGGATCTCTGAATATTGAATTCCGTAACTGTTTTCGAAATGGAATGTCCAACGAATCTAGTTCCAGCTACCATTACCGTTCAGGGTCTGTTAATTTTCGCCGGCCAGTGTGGCCGAGCGGTTCTAGGCGCTTCAGTCTGGAACCGCGCGACCGCTACGGCCGCAGGTTCGAATCCTGCCTCGGGCATGGATGTGTTGTAGTGGGACGAAATTGAAGCGTCACCCACACCCATCCACCAGTGTCAGCCCAGTTTGCAGGTGAATATAAGTTTAATTTAGTTTTTGTTTATGTATTTTTGTAATATTTTGTAATGGTTGTGAATTGCCTAAAGTTTTGTATTTTTTTTTATGTTTCATGTACGGAGAGGGCGGCGCAACGAACGCAGACAGCATCTTCGCTGCCGCGACCAGAGAGAAAATTGCTGGCCACTATACGTCGCGGGTCGACAGCCAAAGAGCAACAGAAGATGCTGGAACCGAGTTGTTGCGTCGTGCTTCTAAAAACTGATAAATGAAAATATGTAATTTTTTTGTACAACAATGATATCATAGGAAGTTTAATCTTATTGAAAATGTTAGTTTTGTCTCTTCAAGGCTCAGGTTCACGTCTATATGTAGGAAGATAATAAACTGGTGGATGCTATTAAAGTTGAAATACGTGTTCTGAGGATTTATTTATGAAGAATTATGTGAATGAATTAATAATATATTTGACGAGATTATTGAATTTTGACAGTATTCATCGTGACTTTGAATCTCAAAGTTTATTTAATGTGGTTCTAATATCGATTAAATCAAGATAAAGTGTATCAATATAATTTCTTAGGAGAAACAAACGACGTAAAAAATTGAAAAAGTGACGTAATTCTGTGCATACGACTCAAATGATGTTTTACAGTTTCGTTCAAGAACCATTCTGAGATAATTTAAAAGGAATATAAATAATTTTGAAGTGGGTTGTAACTGACGTAGGTGACGAAGTCTGCACATGGTCATATATCAAAAGAAAACCATTTATAAAAACTTACGTCGTTACACTACAGTGTGTGATGTCCTTAGGTTAGTTAGGTTTAAGTAGTTCTAAGTTCTAGGGGACTGATGAACTCAGATGTTAAGTCCCATAGTGCTCAGAGCCATTTGAACCATTTGGCCCGCTGTTTAACCATGTCCTAATCTCACAGAAAATGTGTGGGACTGTTTGAAATAGTGGCTGAAACTCAGCAATTAACCATCCCTCGATTTGGTAGCTTTACGGGTTTTAACTTCAATTGGTTCAAATGGCTCTAAGCACTATGGGACTTAACATCTGAGGTCATCAGTGCTCTAAACTTAGAACTACTTAAACCTAACTAAGGACATCACACACATCCATGCCCGAGGCAGGATTCGAACCTGCGTCCGTAGCAGCAGCGCGGTTCCGGACTGAAGCGCCTAGAACCGCACGGCCACAGCGGCCGGCGGGTTTTAACTATGAATCCGTTTCTTTAGCTCAAGTAAAGTGTGGCCTCTCCCGGGTGCTTACTTCAAGGATCGTACGAATGGCTCTTGATGTCCAGTGGACGACCGCGTTGACATCATCAGGTGTGCTGAACAACTGAACGCCTTGGGGCACGTATGCGGCAAACATACTGCTGTCATGGGACAGCGATATGCACATATAAAGATGGCATTAGTATCGCATACGCAAGATAAGAAAGGGCACTGCATTGGCGGAGCCGCGACCTTGTACTCAGGTGCTTCAAGTGAAAAGGCTACTGGCGTAACTGTAGCCGCACGTAGGGACTTAACAGACTCTGAATCCGAAACAGCAGATGGAGCTAGAGGCACGGGACATTCGATTTCGGAGATTGTCAGGTAATTCAATGTTCCAAGGTTCACATTGTCAAGAGTACGCCCAGAATACCAAATGTCAGGCATTACCTCTCACCAGGTGAGTCAATCCTCAATAGTGGTTTATGCAACACTGGCTCGTAGCTTTGGAGCCGGTGGCGGTGACAGCCTGTTGTATCTCGGCGTGAATCGCTCGCACTCGCAAGGTCGCTAGCACGGCCGTGGGAAGTACTACTTGTGTCAGTTCCAGCGACAGCATATTCAAGCCCCTAAGATTCTAAATAAACGATAGTAAATATTATTCACTTTTCATAAAACTTAATACGTAGCCTTTTGTTATTAAAAAGAAGCTGGTTGCAAAATCTCAGCTTTCTGGCTTGGCTATTTTCAAAATTACAGAAAATTACCTAAAATACCAAAAACCGACACTTAGGAAATTAAATTCAGTTAGGAACTATAATAGTTTATCTTTTGGTATTATTTGAAAACATAAACAGAACTATCAGTGTGCAGAATTAATTAACTGAGATTTTCATATTAAAATTTTAATTTTCATTTTCGTAATATAAAATTCAGACAACATTATTAATTGTGTCTTATGTCGTTGTAGGAGTAAATTAGAGTGAGTGAGAGTGTGTATGTGGGACATACGTTAAATTTCAAGATTAATTTTATGTAATGCATTACGCAATCATAGCATGGGAAAGAATTCGGGAGGACGACGGTTCAATCCCGTCTCCAGCCATCCTGATTTAGGTTTTCCGTGATTTCCCTAAATCGTTTCAGGCAAATGCCAGGACGGTTCCTTTGAAAGGGCACGGCCGATTTCCTTCCCAGTCCTTCCCTAACCCGAGCTTGCGCTCCGTCTCTAATGACCTCGTTGTCGACGGGACGTTAAACACTAACCACCACCACCATGGGAAAGAAAGATATTTGTACCCACATTGCTGATGACGTATGTCGAAGCGTACTTGTTTTTGTAAGAAGGCAGCAGGATTAGTTATTTGTAGAGTAATGTTTTCGTAAAGTTATCTCAAGATTAATTTTCGTTTAGTTTCAGTTAATAAACATTATAGTAATAATTTGCTTGTCAAAGTGACGCCAATGAATCAGATGTAGTGATTGGCTCAGAACAGTTTAGGCCCGAATATGATCTTGAAATACCGATCTCATTGGCTGTTCATTTGATCAACCAATAGGAGTGAAGTCTTTCCCGCGCTCTATCAAGTAGTATATGCGCTGTGAGCAATAGCATTGAGTGAGTCATGGACTAGCTTTGGAGACGCGAAGGTCGTGTTAAATGTGTCCGTCTGTAAAGTTGTAAGATGAAGAAATGTTCGGTCCTTCCCGTTCAGATGGATTTGTAATGGTAGCTTTTGTTGCTACGAACATTTTATCAAAGTTTGAGAGTCGTGGGGTATTTTGTTCGGGAGATATACACGTGTGGCTGGTTGGACTTAGAAAATTTCGAGTGGCAATGTTCTGTGTTCTGCTGCAGAATATATTTGGCGAGCAATCTTTGTGAAAGAAATCCACTGAATGACTTACGTAAGAAATCAACGTTACGTGTAGAAAGTGACTGTATATTCGCGTAATTATTCTCGGAATGGACTTAGGAGAATTCTGGCTGCTTTACGTGTGACGTAAACTGGGAACTTACAATAGCAGTTTTGCATACTAAATATGGGCTGATGACACATGTTTAAGCAAAGAAAATAAAAGATACTTTTATTAGATTTCCGAACTTTCGATGAAGATCAGGACTCCGTTTTCCACCCGAAGATATATTATGAATATTTACAGGAACAATCATAACGAGATTTACGCGGCCTCAGCAATTGTAGATATTAGGTGCTGTTTTCATCAGCGCTGTTTTTTCATCACCTTGTAAGTATCTACGTTGCAAAGTGAAGGGACACTGAGCAGACGCCGATCTGAGGTAGGTGAATATCGATTTGCAACTTGCTTCAGTGACAGTGAAACTCAGAGACAGTTCCGTCGCACACGGACAAGGTAATGGTTGGCGGCCTTAGCTTAACTACCGAAAGCAGCAGCTTTTGCGTAGGGTTGTCAGTGCTAACATAAAAACAACACTGCACGAAACAACAACAGAAAGCAATGTGGGACGTACGACGAATGTATCCGTTAGGACAATGGGGCGAAAATTGGCGTTAATGGGCTATGACAGCAGATGCCTTTGCTAACAGCGCATCACCTGCAGCGCGTCTACTCGGCTCGTGACCACATTGCATGGACGCCAGACCATTGGAAAACCGTGGGCTGGTCAGATGAGTCCCTATGGAAAAGAGCTGATAGTAGCGTCCGAGTGTGGTGCAATAATAACAACACGGTGCTGTATTGCGTTCCAGAGGTGGACAGACACGCTATTATGCAGTTGGCCACACTATTTTGACGCTTCACTATATCTCTGCCACAAACACTAGGACTCGCTGCTGAGCCCTTGTTTCACGCCCGGGAACGCACACTGGAAACGTATTCGCTCGCGCTTCGCCTGTCCCCGAAATCAGTTCGCTGTGGCTACAGGTTGTGCTCTTGCGCTTCTTGATCAAACAAACTGCGGTTTCCCTCACCTTATTAAGATTGTAACAGCAGTCATTGACGATCAGCTGTTGTATTAGCCGTATGTCAATGAGAGAAGCTGAAGACCTCAAACTAGCCTGCCGTGTACCATAATTCAGCGAAACCTATAGGGCAAGGAGGTCCTAAGTAGCTGACGGTCTGTACATCGACCCCAACAGTGGGGAGTCGGTGGAAAATACGAATTTGTTCAGTAGTGTTTAGCTGCTAGCAGCTGCTGTTAATAATAATGATACGCTACATTTGTGAGAGAGTAGAATAAAATGAACTATTCACCACAAAAGCGTGACAAAAAATTACCCCTTTCAAAACGCGTTAGTAATACATCTGGCACATACCTCCACAAACAAAAGTCTGGTGGGTTTGGGTCCGGAGAGCTTGGAGGCCAAGGAATTGATCCACATTTACCTATTCAGCCGTCACGGAATCTGTTGTTTAGAGGCCTACTAACATTAACACTGAAATGATGACGATTTCTTTTGTGCATGAAGTTCACGTTTTGTTGTCGCACTCGTAAAGGCACGTGTTCTAGCAGAAGTGGTAGAATATTCTCGAAGAAACAGTGGTAAGTTTGTCCGTTGAGCACGGGTGGAAGAACATGAGGCCTTGACAGTCACCAAAAATGCCAGCCCAAACGGTGACAGGAAATCTTTGCTGATGATGTGAGTGCACAGTTTTGTGAGGATTCTCGACTGTTCATACGTGCTGACTGTGGAAACGCACGTTCTGATGACGTTGAAACGAAGCCTAATCCGTGAACAGTGCATTTCCACCAAAGTGAAGGTTGACACATTGTATGATGAACCATTCGCAAAAGTGTGCTATACGAAGCTATCACTCGACGCGGTGGCTAATGGGAGCTACTGTGAAGGCATTTCTCGTTTATAGTCGCCCCTATCAGCCACCACGCCGAGAGCGTGAATATTACTCGTACAGGAAAATCAGCCGCTGATTGTGCCTACACACGCTACACGTTTTCATGTAGCAGTCTCCGGACAGACATGTGGTCAACATTATTTGTTTCAGTTCACTGTCTTACGCTGACACTAGGATTGTCGTCAATTGCTCCAAGAAGTTCTTCTCCATTTGAGGTGTCCTCGTCCTTCTAGACCTCTCCCAGTCGCGAGCCGTAGTATTAAACGTCCCATGCTCCCTAGGATTCCATTAAATGTATTCAAACGTCCACCTGCTGGAGCACCATCTTTCTGGAAATCTCTCCAGATGAAAAAGTTGATCTGCACGGTCATAGCCATGTGCTAAGCCGTACAGCAAATGGGCATATACCAACCCCGCGTATGAGTACACTTCTCTTGGACTGTTTTGGAAACCAGGTCCGTGATGAACACTAAACATTTGATACTATGTGCTTGTACAGTCGGTGATGAATACTAAACAGCTGATGCAACGTGATTGATGCTAGCAGAACAGTCAGGTTAGTCGAATGCCAACGCAAGAGACAAAGTCTCATATCAACAATACCTTCGGTCGGCGGATAACCAAGAGGATTTTTTGAAAATTTTTCGTAAGAAAACGTTCCATGTAACGCTGGTACGTTTTGTTTCTGTGTGTTTCCCAGGATTAACGCGACTGTGAAGAGAAATAGAAAATGAGCTATAACATGGCAATAAAGCATTTCGGAACCGATGTTTCTTTAAAGCTTGGCCACACCTTTCACTACATCCTGTATTGGAGGCAAAGCTCGACTTGGTTGTTTTAGTCGTGTGTGTCGCTGATGACCTTTGCTTCTCTCGTCGGCTATTCTATAATAGTCTCTCCACGTAAGACATGCCACATTCGCACGCAATGAAGTAAACACATGGCTTTCGGGGACTTAGATCGTCTTCAACATTGAAAAGAACATCGTTACCTTTCTTGGCGGGAGGGGAATACTCTCCGGGACAGGGTAATTAAGGATCTGTCGAAATAAAGATGTCGAAAAATCTAAGAAACAAAGACGGAGATTAAAATGAAACAAGGCTTTGGATCCGGCATTTGGTCTAATAAGATCTCACCGGCCATTACATCCAACAGAGCAGGAAAACGCTAAGAGAATGTGCGTTTCACGGGATGTCAGTACGCACTAAAATAGGGCGTCACACGTTGTAGTGGACGTCGAATATGCAACAAATAGCGGCGCGAGACCAACAGTTCAGAGTCTGGTTGGAGTGCAGGCAGCGAGTACACGCAACAACAAAACTCGCAGCATCTGAAGAAGTAAACTGGAGCGGTCTTTTAAACATTGCGCGAGAATGAAAATTAAAACTTAGCACAATATCCAGAATTGCACCGGTAATCAGTCACTCCGAGAAAACATGAGAGAGAAACTCTCTGAGGAGTTCCAATTCCACCACCATATGCTCCTACTGTCTTCTCCTGGCTCTTGGCGACAGTGGGATACTTGCGTTTTGCTTCTTTAATTCCCAGTTCCGACTGTCTTCTGAGAACTGATTCATTTGGATCGCTGTTTCTTTTACTTAACATTAGAATTATTAATGTTTTATATTAATACTAGAACGAGTGCAAAATTCGAAATATATGCTGTGACATTACATGCGAATATGTTAACGATACGGTACAGAGAAGACACTAGCAAAATTCTGAAATGTACGTGAATGAATAAATATGTGCTTGAGAATCAATACAAAGGAAGAGACACTTTTACAATTTTATAAGACCGTGGCTGTTTCTGATTTTTCGTATGGGAGTGAATGATGGGTAACATACTCCGACGAAAAAAAATCGCAACACCGAACAGTAATAGATGTAGAGTAATGAAATTTCGGGAATACATTTACTTAGGTAACATATTTAAGCAAATAAGATTGCAAGATCTCAGGTTAATGTAAGAGCGAGATAAGCCCTTGCAAATGTGAAATACTGTTACAATAATAACCGGTGTAACCGCCAGCATGTTGAATGCGAGCATGCAAACGTTCATGCATTGTGTTGTACAGGTACCGGACGGCAGTTTGTGGGCTAGAGTTCCATGCTTGTTGCACTTGGTCGGTCAGTACAGGGACGGTTAATGCTGGTTGCTGATGACTCTAGAGTTGTGGTCCGATGATATCCTATATGTCCCCGATTGGAGACTGGTCGTGGCGACATGTCGACACTCTATAAAGCAAGCTAGGTTACAACAGCGGCATGTGGTCGAGCGTTATCCTGTTGGAAAGCGCTCACTGAAATACTGTTCACGAATGGCAGCACGACGAGTCGAATTACCAGATTCACGTATAAATTTGCCCTCAGGATGCGTGAGATAACAATGTTGATGCTCCCGCTGTTGTACGAAATGGCACCGCAGACCATAATTCCACGCTAGACAAACTGGACCTCCGGTGCATCTAGCACCCAGGCAGGTTTGTTGTAGGCTCTCGACCGTCTTCCTTCCAGCCAGTATACGGCCATCACTGGCACCAAGGCAGAACCAGCTTTCATCATAAAACACAAAAGACCTCCATTTTTCCCTCCAATGACCTCTCGCTTGACGCCAATGAAGCTGCAAATGGCGGTTGTTTGGGGTTAGTAGAAAGCACGCTACAGGGATTCTGGCTCGGAGCTGTCCTTGAAGTAACAGTTCGTTGCGTCACTGTGGTCGCAAGTGCTGCTCGAATTGCTCCTACAGATGCAGTACGATGCACCGGTGCCATAGGTCGAACATGATAGTCTTCGGTCTCAGTGGTGTCACATTGCAGGCTTTCATGAGTGAAAATGAACTGGTGACGGTGAGGCGGCCCTCAACTATGTACCCTCAGACTCAGAGTTGAAATATTAAAAGTTTTGGCTGGTTTCGTTGTCTAGGGTACGTTGGATACGTAGTTGCTGCATTACCAGCCAAATACTGCTTAGTCTACAGTATACAATATTAATACACACATGGAAAGAATGGTCAAAGGTTCCTATCACTCGGCAATTGCGAATGTAACGTAGAAATTTATAAATGAAAGACTGCAATTAAATAAAATCTGCATGTACTATCTTAACGACTTTAAATGATGAGTACGATAGTAGAAGTACTTTTGAGAATGTGGTATATTTATGCAATAAAAGTTATTGGTGTCGATCGTCCAGCAGTTAAATAAAATATAAGTTGAATGACAGGGGAACAATAGATTCCTACTGCACGTAATTAATTATGAACAACAGTATAGCTACCGAGGGATTCACTTCTAAACGCATCTCTCCCGCGACTCTGAGTCCACTGTCCAGCACCTCCCGTGTCCTGTGCTGTACTGTTCTCCCTCTTCCATCGAGTCTGCCCATTCACGAGCGCTGTGATTGGCTAGAGCGCTTCCGCCATGCCTTCAAGCCAATGCACACTCACAAACATAAAACACTTTCGAAATACTGGAATTTCATTTAAATAACTTGAAATTAAATAAATATTCCTACGGCTGGGCCATAAACACGCTCTAACACACATTATTAAATACGTAAACAAATTAAATAAACATACAGGGCTGTTACAAATGATTGAAGCGATTTCATAAATTCACTGTAGCTCCATTCATTGACATATGGTCACAACACACTACAGATACGTAGAAAAACTCATAAAGTTTTGTTCGGGTGAAGCCGCACTTCAGGTTTCTGCCGTCAGAGCGCTCGAGAGCGCAGTGAGACAAAATGGCGACAGGAGCCGAGAAAGCGTATGTCGCGCTTGAAATGCACTCACATCAGTCAGTCATAACAGTGCAACGACACTTCAGGACGAAGTTCAACGAAGATCCACCAACTGCTAACTCCATTCGGCGATGGTATGCGCAGTTTAAAGCTTCTGGATGCCTCTGTAAGGGGAAATCAACGGGTCGGCCTGCAGTGAGCGAAGAAACGGTTGAACGCGTGCGGGCAAGTTTCACGCGTAGCCCGCGGAAAATTGTCTCATGCCACAACTGGAGACCGACAGCGCCGACTTCATCTTTCAACAGGATGGTGCTCCACCGCACTTCCATCATGATGTTCGGCATTTCTTAAACAGGAGATTGGAAAACCGATGGATCGGTCGTGGTGGAGATCATGATCAGCAATTCATGTCATGGCCTCCACGCTCTCCCGACTTAACCCCATGCGATTTCTTTCTGTGGGATTGTGTGAAAGATTCAGTGTTTAAACCTCCTCTACCAAGAAACGTGCCAGAACTGCGAGCTCGCATCAACGATGCTTTCGAACTCATTGATGGGGACATGCTGCGCCGAGTGTGGGAGGAACTTGATTATCGGCTTGATGTCTGCCGAATCACTAAAGGGGCACATATCGAACATTTGTGAATGCCTAAAAAAAACTTTTTGAGTTTTTGTATGTGTGTGCAAAGCATTGTGAAAATATCTCAAATAATAAAGTTATTGTAGAGCTGTGAAATCACTTCAATCATTTGTAATAACCCTGTATATCAAAGGAATAGCAAGCAAAAGTAGACCACTAGCCTAATGTCTCTATGCTTTCTAAAACACAGTAAATATTGACCAATTGCTTCATGAATAGTATATATCGGATATAAGCAAAGACATAGACGAATAAATATATTTATAAGCATGCTGCCACCGTTTTTTCGTGTAACTATGAAGTACTTATGACCTGACGCAATCGATAGTAATCGACCACTTAGACCTCCAATAACACATGTACTACTCCAGTTAAATGTCTGTAATTTATATCAATTTAGGTTTACACTAACAGATTTCTAAAGACACGTCGATCGAGAAAATCGGATGAAGCGTTTAGATTTTGGAAATTCGTTGCTGGGTGTTACTTGTAAATTTTACAGTCAGATACTAAACTTTAAACTAATAAAGATATTGAAAATCTGATTACACCTTCAGAATCGTCGTGCAAATAATGGTAATGTACATGTTTCTTTTTGAGGTATCATGATTCATCTGGCTACTATTAATTTCTATACGAACTGTGAAATGTCTGCTATTATGGTTTCACAAAGTCCCCAATCTTTGGCACTCCCAGCATAGACATCTCCTTCATCGACACAAAGCACCGTCCTCGTCACAGCGTCAACATGGATTCCCAGCCACCAGTCACACGATCGGGCTGGACCCCTCTTGTTTTAGCCAACGTCCGGAACCACGTGGTCGGCCCGCCGAGCGGCCCGTGCGACCACTCCAACTCCCAACTTACAATATTTCCAGGGCGCCACAACTCGCCCGTTACCTCACAACTGGAGCCCAGTCTTCTTGCGTCGTTACGTCCTCGTGACCACCTATGCCAGCAATCGTGTATGGTGGCTACATTCCTGCCAAGCCTTTGTGCGATATCGCAGAAGGAATATCCAGCTTCTCGTAGCCCTATTACACGACCAAGATTGCGTCCTTGTCGCCTTAAAGGCATTCTTGACTAACATCAACTCACGACGTCCAATGTCAAAGGTCACTAAAGCTTACGAGTGTTACAGCGTGTATTTAAAGCAGAGCTGATTTGCATCCTGAGAGTCTTATGCGACTGGCTAGAAATTTGAATAGACATCATCTTTCAAATGTAGAAACACGCCTGTCAGCTTTCGTTTATGTCGAACAACTCCTTCTTGGTGTTGTAATATTTTTCCCATCTGTGTATAAAAAGAAGTGAGTAAAATTCAGAAAGCAGGAATAAGACTTCTCAGAGCAGTAAAAGAGTGTAGAAGCTTAGAATTAAGAATAATGTCGGTAGGAATGAATTGAACATCCATAAATTGGGAAATCAAAACAAACAGAACAAAATAGAACTGACACATTTACAGTATGAGTTTCCAAGGAGTACCTCTCAAAGGTATAAGATACAATAAAATGGAGAAGCTAAAGACAAACATGTAATGCTTCAAGTGATGAAGGAAAAGATCCCCCTTACTTGCGTGTGAAGCACATGGACCAGCCATGATTCTACATTACGTCAAAAGTGAATTGCAAACGTTAAGAAAGCAACACGACCCTCACAGAATGAAGAGGTGAATGCGTCTCTGGCTTATTACGACACATCACTCCGTGTGACACTTCCAGCAAATGCTTCGAACTCTAATTCCCATTCGCATGTCAGGAAACTGAGCGCAGTCGCTCCAGAATACGAGTTCTGAAATATGCGCCTGGACGCGTGACGTGACTGACGTTATTTCAAAAAGTTGTATTCTGGGATAGAACACAATGAAGAGAGTGAAATATGAAAAACTCAGAATTGGCAGAACATATAAGTAGTCGCAGTAATAATGTCACCCTTTTAATTAACGAGTAAGTTCTGATTACATTCAGCAAATGACAGTCGTACATTTGTAAAGGCTTATAAAATTCAGAAACTCGGCAACATGTTTGAAACAATGATTAAAAGCATTAAAGATACCTTCTCTAGATGCCATAATTCTGTAAGAAACCAAGAGAGATTTAAAGTTGGGTTGGGGTTCGGTTCTTTGGGAGAAGAGACCAAACAGCGAGGTCATCGCTCTCATTGGATTAGGGAAGGACAGGGAAGAAAGTCGGCCGTGCCCTTCCAAAGGAACCATCCTGGCATTTGCCTGGAGCGGTTTAGGAAAATCACGGAAAACCTAAATCAGGATGGCCAGACGCGGGATTGTACCGTCGTCCTCCCGAATGCGAGTCCAGTGTGCTAACCACTGCGCTACCTCGCTCTACAGTTAGTTGTGTGTGCATTTGTACAGGGTGGGATATGATCTGACTGATCTTCGCTACTTTATAGTGAATCTGTGACAGGGAGAGGAGTGAGATACACATACATGAAATCTACCCATGCAAATAACATGTCTGAGCAATAGCAGCATAACTTGAATTACACAATAATGTTGTTTCCCTTACACCGACATAGGGTTGTGAATAACAATATCCAGCCAGTCGTATACGTGTGGAAAGTCACCCTTATAGGCGGTTAAATACAGGCTGAGTCAGGAGGAAAGCTACATGCTTTTTGGGGTAAGAGTATTAGTAATTCTGAACAAAACAAGTAGTATGAACATATGTCCTGTTCTTAACAGTTCCGAGGAAATTAATGGAAACAGTAGGGAATGGGGCAAATGCAGGAGATGGTAAATTAAGTATTGTGAACTAACGTTTTCGTTAGTTGTGACCGAGCGACGTGGCGCAATGGTTAGCACACTGGTCTCGCATTTGGGAGGACGACGGTTCAAACCCGTGTCCGGCCACACTGATTTAGATTTTCCGTGATTTCCCCAAATCTCTTCAGGCAAATGTCGGCGTGGTACCTCTGAAAGGGCACGGCCGACTCCCTTCCCCATCCTTCCCTAATCCGATGAGAGCGATGACCTTCCTGATTGGTGCCCTCCCCCTAATCCACCAACCAACAGCCGTTAATTGTGTATATTTTCTCACAAAAGATGCTCAATAAGACCACTGTCAACTGCAATGCGTTTTGCAGCTCTTGTAGACTGCTGCTGTGTTGCTGATCTGAGCTCATTCGTACGGTCCTTTACGCTTAGTTTAGCATACTCATGTAAATTACGAGCGAGAAGTTCCTTTGTGTCCACTCTGCGCGCTTCTAGACTTGGCTCTCAAGCTAATCCCACAAACAGTATTCTAATGGGGTAAAATTGGCAAACGTCGGTGTCCAAGAAAAGACTCCACGGCGACCGACACAAAGCCCAGGATACGTTTTAGTGACTTACTGTCACTGGCCGTTCGAACAGGTCAATACCGACAACAATGTCGCTTTGGTTGTATTCGCATGTGTGTGCTGATGAAGAAGGGCATGCGAGCGGTGCAAGTGATTTTCAAACAGGTGTATATCGGATACAGTTAAGAAAAGGGCATGTCTTAATTGGAAGTTTCTTGTTCAGGATCACCAATACTATCGCTCCTTCAACCATGTATCTCTCCCCCTGACTAACCCCGTATAATTTTACAGAACGCTATGTAATGTTTCTAAAGTCAACAAATATCACGTCGTCGTGAGTATAAAAATGAAACAATGAACTGTCTCAAGCGAACACAAGAAGTCTGTGGCAGTAACGCCAGGTAGCTAACCGCTACTACAGCACTCCATACCTTGGTAATACTGGTCACAGACGCCAGCGAGGCAATAGTCAGTCGAAAATACTTAGATCGCAATGAAAATCTAAGAAATTAACACAACCATTACGATTTATTTGCGAAAAGTCTCCCCACGAAAGTTTTAACGCACACTTCTCACATGAGACTGCTTTTGAAAATTCGTTCTTCCCTTTTATGCATGGCACGCACGCCCGCCGTTGACAAACAGAACTGTACTGTAATCAAAACAGATAAACGATTGAGAAATTACCAATAGCGCATGCGCACTGAAGACCAAGGTCAACCGTTGGCAAACCGGTCTCAGGCTGTATGAATTTCTTAGATGGACGCTAACTATGTCAATATTTACTACGGACATGGAGAGGCTGATAAGTGTGGATGGGGGGGGGGGGGAGGTAAGAGGCGAGAACGAGAGGGAGAGGGAGAGCGAGGGAGAGAGAGAGAGAGAGAGAGAGAGAGAGAGCGTTGCTTCACTCACCCGCTCTTTCCTCAGCTGCAACTGGTTGCGTCTCGCCTCGGCATCTGTATATAAGCGGCCGTCTGCTAATCAGCGGAGTAAAGTATCTGCCGGTATTGCGCTGTGGTGGATAATAGCTGTGTCATCTTAAGTCAGCAGGGAAAGCCCGACAGTCCGAGAGAAAGATACACTGTCACAATGACAGAGGCAAAATCGAAGCTGCTACGCATTTATACGGAAAAAAAAGTTAGTGCACATGACGATAAGAACTACAGTGTGAATTTAGACATGTCTTACGCATCACTGAGGCGGGAGATGTGTAAACGATTTCGGTGACATCATTCTCCTTATTGCAAGTGGCTAGTTAGTTTCATGTCCCATGGATCTTTTGTACAATTAATTGTAATGACATAGAAGTAGTCTTTTACGTTCATTTGGAAGCAGACGTTGAAAGAGACGTAGAGATGAGATAGAAACTAACTATAGACAGTGGAGCCAGTGAACAACAGGACGTACCCGGCAAGCGCCTACCACTTGAAGTAAGAACAAGAGGAAGGCATTCATATACAAATTTACGTGCTGATCATTTTTTCAGATGTAAACTAGTAATATCTACGTCTCACGTTTTACATATTACACATATAAAATTTCTTCTACGGTGCAGGAGTTGTCAAGGACAAAGTTTTTTCAGGTAGTTTTCAAACAAAATTTTGCTGTCTATCAGACATTTTATATCACTGGGTAAGTGATAATGATGAATGATATTGCTGGCACTATTCTGTCGCTCCCCCCCTCCCTTTTTAAGTAAAGCCTACCTGAAAATGGTATAATGAATGTTTTTCTTATGGGGTTGTAATGATGTTCATAATCGTTACTTTCAACTGTAATGCCTTATTTACAACAAACTTCATGAGAGAATGCATATACTATGACGCACTAACCAAAATGCCTAATTCTTTACACAGCTGTCAAGTTGATCATGAACGAGCACATTTTATTCTTGCACCACATTTTTGACAAATAGGAACTCTTTTTCTTGAAGATCAGCTACCTCAGAACACTATTCCATGGACTATTACTGAATAAAAATAAGCGAAATATGATAACTTACTGATTTATCTCTCCCAAGGTTTACTATGATTCGAAGAGCAAATGTGGCTGGACTAAGTTGTATTAGGAGTTAAAGAATTTTTTTTTTCAGTGTTACGTTTGTCACAGGTGTCGTATCTTTAGACGTGCAGAACTGAATATGTTGCGTCTCTTTGAATTCGGGAAAGAGACCATTTCCAGAAAACCATTTAGTAATACTTTTAAGAAAATTTTTACCATTTCTTCTGTTGCTGTACGTTTGTTTGGATTGATAAAATACTAGTATCCTCTGCAAAAAAAAGGATAATTCAGCTTGTTCAATCATACAGTGAGTGTTGAATAAAGAGCAACTTTTAAACATTGCAATAAATCAACCATTATCAATAATTATCAACTATTTGTTTTTGACATAGTTTATCCTTTAGATAACACTGAGCTTTGCTGTACAGTGGTGCCGAAATGTTGGCATTAAACACTATGAAATGATAGTGAGATTAATAATGAAGAATGGCAGTAGGAACTATTTCCGCAGGGTTCGCCACGAGGTGTGACGAAAACACAAGGGGCTGTGCCAATGCACGTGCTCCACTGTCCTGTATTAATTTCTTAAGACGGTCTGTTCCATTGCACTATTTCAGTCCAATGTTTTTTCCATGCGTTTGGTGACAATTATTGTGAATATCTTGCAGAATACAGGGGGAGACTGATAGAGCTGTTATTTGTTTCGTTATGTCTGTCTCCTTTCTGACGAAGTAGACGGACTGCAGAAATTTTATAGTTTTGGTGTATTGTTTTCGGACGTTCCTTTTCTATTACTTCTCCCCCTCATCTGACCGTCATATGCTGACGCTTTCTTCTCATCTTGGATAGCTCTATATACACCTCACCTGGCATTGCTTTGCAATATCATTATTTTCGATTCACATCTGGATGAAGCCATGACAACTGAACAAGCAGTCCCCATGTTATCGTCTACGATTTTGCTGAAATTATGTGTGCAAGTTTGCTAAACTATTAAAGGTAGATAAACAAATTCTCGCCCAAAGACTTCAAAACTTTGTGAGTATGAATCTGTTAAGTGAAGGACGACAAAATATCAAGGCAACATTTAAAAATTTGTTTGACATAATGTATTTCATTCTAAGTTGCTTGAAAATTTTATTTACCTACCTTCTTACTATTTTTTATCGATTTATTTACCTTATTAATCATCTTACTCCCACTGGTTTCGATGTAGTAAAAAAGAAATTAGAAAGAAACTGTAGACTGCATTTAGGAATCGAACACAGATCCTCCGCTCTCCAGCCAGTTCCAGTGGTCGCTCGATCAGCTACGTTTTCCTTAAAGGACGTTAACCATAAGAGTACATAGGCGGCAGTCACACAAGTTTGTTGTTGTCCGCCGCTCGTGGTCTCGCGGTAGCGTTCTCGCTTCCCGAGCACGGGGTCCCGGGTTCGATTCCCGGCGGGGTCAGGGATTTTCACCTGCCTCGAGATGACTGGGTGTTTGTGTTGTCCTCATCATTTCATCATCATCCAGGAAAGTGGCGAAATTGGACTGAGCAAAGGTTGGGAAATTGTACGGGCGCTGATAACCACGCAGTTGAGCGCCCCGCAAACCAAACATCATCTTCACACAAGTTTGTTCTCCTGATTTCTCGGAAAATAACCGTTTGTAGACCCCACATATGATCAAGAAAAAATCCTCAATTTTCAGTTACCTACCGATCTCATAAATTCTGAATAAATTTCACGTTATGAACTTTAGGGGTGGTTTCTTCAAAACGGTAGGGGTGGGGTAGAGGAGGGGTGGGTGGAGTAGTGGGCTAAAATATCTTCATTTTAGGAGGTACACAAGTGACCCGCTAAACGTCGGCCCTATGTGATGCCTTCTCCTCCTTGTTAGTAATGAAAAGTCTGCTCTGTAGACTACCATCGCAGAACTGAGTGTGGCGGGAGGGGCGGGCGGGGGGTGGGGGGCAGCAGACGGGTCGACGTAGGAGGGGAGCTTCGTAGGATAGGAAAAAATGACACGAGGTTTTGCCCGTACAAATGCCGCATTTGTCAAAACCTGTTGCTTTAGGATAGTGACAGTGAACAGGATATCAGTTTACTTGATGGAGAACATTAGAATGGGGTAACTAGCTCGCAGACTAAGATCTGGTCGAATTTCACCCAGAAATATATTATCTCCAACAACAGTGAAGAATAGCTCTAACTACGAAGACGATCTTTTCTTGAATTGCTTTTTTGTTGCCGCTTCTTAACACTTTGTGCAAAATTTCTTTCTTCCCTCCAGGATCAAAAACTTCGAAAAAATTCCAGGTATTTACTCCCTGTTTAATACTCGAAGGCCTGTTGTCTCAGCGACGCCATGTGGTTTGATAATGAGTTCTGTGAGCACTTGCTTGTAACCCAGTTTTCCTTGATTTAATGCAAGCTGTTTTACGTTTATAGTTCAGCAACACATTTCAAGTACTTTCTAAAAGGTAGGCAGCTTCAGGTATGCCTTTAGACACTATATAGAAGTATGTTTCCCTATTTGTTGTCACAAGGATCTGCTTACTCCGTGTTAGCACAGAATAACGAAACACTTGTATCCTCCGCACAAATTATGCTTTTTATAAATTCTAACGCAGATCTACTCGTTCTCGTAACGCCTATCAAGCAATTACACAAACTTAATGATAGAAAGTGCAACTAAATAATGGTAGCTCAGCCTCGCAACGTATCCAGTCTCTTTGGTTATTAATGTTGATATGAAATGGAAGGAAACGAGAAGGTAAACTCAACACCAGCATGAACCCCACTCTTGCGTCACCAAGCTTAACTCCTCTTTCGATATCAGTGTCTCCATGTGACCTCTATATCTTACAAATCGCGAAGACGTTTGAATTTTACCTACACGGTAGTGCACATTCCAGTAATTAGAAAATGAACGCCACCCCTACTTCTTCCTTTGTAAGCAAAATGCAGGAAATGTTCATTTTTCCCGCCACTAGCATATAAATGAGTTATGTCACTGGGGAATGCTACTGCTCCTGCGTGTATTAGTATCATTACATGCTCCTTAGAGTGCACAACGAAGCGGGTGCTAAATCAAATGACAAGTCAGTGTGGTTAGACGCGCAACACAGTGCACAGAGAGGAACTACACTGAGTTGACAAAAGCCGTGGGATGCCTCCTAGTATCGTGTCGGACCTTCTCTTTCCTGAACCAGCGTAGCAACTCGACCCGGCGTGGACCCAACAAGTCGTTGGAAGACCCTGCAGAAGTACCGAGTCTCGCCTCTATAGCCGTCTACATTAGAGATGGGGGATCCGCTCTTGAACTAATTCATAGAGTTGAATCTTTCAAAGGAGTGAACAATCAGTGATTCAGAAAAAAAGAACGGTAGCTCCAAACGTTTCCCACGGCAGAGAGAGAGAGAGAGAGAGAGAGAGAGAGAGAGAGAGAGACGGAGCATATCAGCGGGGACTCTGCTGGTCACAGCACAGTGCACGCCACACAACACAGCCAGCGCCGGCCTCTGCCCTGCTTCTACCTTGGCTGCCTGCATTGTGCAGTGCCCCATTGGATTTTGTGTTTCACATATGCCGTGCCGTCTCTGTGCGTCGTCTGCCGAGTGCAGTGTCTGGCGCAGCTTAACTTCGCATCGCACTCTGTCAACAATCGTTTCAGTCGCACGTCCTGCCCTCTGGGCAGTTGATGCGAGCAACAGGACAGAGAGCCACCTAGCGGATAACATAGGAACTAGTTGCAACAACCTGCTCACAAGGGAACGGACGATTTGTCTCGGAGCGGGTGAGTTCACCGCTCCCCCCACCCTCGGAACTCGCCCGCTCAACGCTCACCCCACCGTCTCGACTCTAGCCAGAGCGTTGAACAAAGTGACTCAGGTGTCACTCTGGTCTCTGCGGTCTCAGCTCACGCAGTAATACAGCTCGCGGTTCGACCTGCTCGACTCAGCGCCTCTGCATCGGAGTTCGTCCCTACTGGATATTGTTTTTCGTAGTAATACCGCTATGTATATTACATTATTATGTTATGTATACATCAATTGTTTTTATTTTATTTTTATTTGTTTAAACTGATTTGATTAGGTTCCTGATGACTCCTTTTACTATAGGATTATTATTATGGACACTCGAATTTACGCTTTAATTACGAGCGAACCGATAAACGTATCGCAAAATGTGATACACCAATATTTTCCTTGTTTTATTCTACGTAAGGCTATATGCAGCACTTTCGTTTTACAGTCAAATTTATATTTTTTTTTTTATTCTGGTGCGGATTTTGCGATTTTAGGCGTCTTCGGAAGGAAACGTTCACTTTAAAAATATATGGCTTGCGATGTATTTGTATGAGGTTAATGAAATTTTAATACATTATAGCCAAATATATTGTTAATGTAAATCTCAAGTTACAACATTTTCCGATCACCCAAAAAACCACGATAGTGCAAAATAAATCAATAATCAAAAACTTTGTCATATCGTGGAATATTCAATAAACAATACAAAATTCTTACTCATTATCTGTGTTACTTCAAAATAGGATCAAATAAGATCAAAATACAGGTATAGTACTGGAATAAACCAAGTTTAAAGGGCAATATGCCTTCCATTTATTTTCTATTGTAAATGAGTGGTGAGTCATGAAAAAGAGCTAATTCATTTCAGGGAGTGAACAGTTCTGATCCAATCTCTGAAAAGAAAAGTTTTGCCCATCTCTAGTCTACAGTTGCGAAAGAGTTGCTGGTGCAGCATTTTGTGCACGAACTGACCTCTCAGTTATGTCGAATAAGTGTTCAATGCGATTCATTTTGGACGATCTGGATGGTCAAATCATTCACTCGAATTGTCCAGAATGTTCTTCAAATCAATCGCGGTAACTGTTTCCCAGTGACTTGGGGTATTGTCGTGCATAAAAATCCCATCGTTCTTTTGGGAATAGGAGGTTCATGAATAACCATTTCCAGTCAGTGTTCCATGTAAACACAGCCCACACCATTATGGAGCCACCGTCAGCTTGTGCAGTGCCTTGTTGAAAACTTGGATTCATAGCTCCGTGGAGTCTGCGCCACACACGAATCCTACCGTCAGCTCTTACCAACTGAAACCGGAATTCATCTGACCAGGCCACCCTACAGTTTTCCAGTCTAGGGTCCAATCTATATGGTCACGTGCACAGGAGAGGCACTGCATGCGATGTTGTGCAGTTACCAGAGAGCCTCGTGTCCGTCTTCTGCTGCCGTAGCCCATTTACGCCAAATTTCGCCGCACTGTCCTAACGGAAACGTTCGTCATACGTACCACATTGATTTTTGCGGTTGTTTCTCGCAGTTTTGCTTGTTTGTTAGCACTCACAATTCTACCTAAGCTATATACAAGTCTTTCAAGTTATTCGAGCTTCTTTAGTAATTTTTACTCGAAGCCGTAAGTCCTGCCAGCATTTTCGTGAAGCGTAAAATACTTAAAGCTGGAAAAAAACCTCGGTAACGCTCGAGAGTGGTAATTAGTGGACCTCTTGTTCGATTCTCGTTTCAGTCATTATTGAACTATATTCGTTTTTTTACCATTCAGCGTGAATACCTACATCATTATATATAAAGTTCATCAAATATACGCTAGCTGACACATATAAATTGCAATTTTTATGAGAAATGCGTGTCTTCTTATTACTAATTCCATATTGCACACAAAAATTCAGGTTTCATTGCAAATATAAATTCTTAATTACCGATATTTTATAAAAGATTGTTTATAAAGAGAGTTTAAGTTAAGAATATACATTGAAAATTAAATTTTTCATCTTTATGTGGTTTACGCTTAGTGGAAATGCTCATAGAACATTAACCTTCGTTTAAGAATTTGCATAATCTGGGAATCGACGTCAGGCCTCCAACGCGGCCCCGAGGCATTCTAGCACAGCGCCACGCTGCATGCCGAAAAATTGACCTTATTTTAGGGTATTAAAGGTGCTCGAAAATCTTGAGTCGATTTCCTCGAGAATTTTGGGAGTTGCATACAAATGCTTTGGGGACTGATATTTAAATTCTGAGCTTCACGTTCCATAAATATAAAAAATTACAAAAATCCAATTGCCATGTTTTGTCCTCGAGAGTGATAAGTATCTGCACGTTATTGAAAGATTAAGGAGTTTCGATAGCGTGTTAATGGTGTTATCATTCCGTTTGTTTATTGATAGTTCTCGCCACTGGCTTTCCCTAATCCTCACGACTGAGATGGTAGCTCACAGACTCGAAATAGATAAGCATTTTTTGCTACATCACGAAATCGAAGGTAGAAACTTTCTCCAAAACATTTCGATACAGATGGCATTTGCTCGGATCATTAGCAATTAGGAGTAAGATCATTCCATGAGTTAACACCAGCAGGGGCCGCGCAGCGATGAAGACGCTGGAGTCCTATGCAGGAGAATGGCGGTTCAGATCCCCTTCTAGTAATCAAGACTTCGGTTTTCCGTGATTTTCCCAAGTAATTTAAGGAAAAGTCTCTTGGATGCTTCCTTGGAAAAGGACACTGACAATTCCCTGCACACATCCGAACTTGTGCTCCATCCATAACGATCCATTGGTGTGGTTTCAATGGCACATTGCTACAAAAGACAGCCACAAAAAAATGAAAACATTGTCTTCGGACAGAGACGTTTCCATATAAAATTTCTGGGGCTGTGTTATGCATATCGATGTTGTAAGACAAGGGCACCATTGCACTCACAAGGAACCCCTTGAGTGTGAGATCGCAAAAGGCCAGTGATGTTTACAGCATTCAACGCCCCACACATTGTCTACCATGCAGTCACAATATTCGCTGCTAATGGCAACAGAGGGCGGACTGGAAGTATCCAATCCTACGGAGCGTAGTTGAACTGGGTAGTGCATGAGTAACTGCCAACAGTACTACAGTGCTAGTGGTGCTGATACAAAGCAGAGTAGTGGCAACGATAAACAAAGCAAACACGGCGTTGAATCTACAACAACAGTTGCCGAAGTTGACATTCACCCAAGGAACTTCGCCGAGTGAGGAGGAAGTGGCAGATTAAATATTAGCGTTTCTGCAAGATAACTCAGTGGAATGTGTGGTGTCGCATACGCTTGAAACAGGTGTCGAGCCATGTAGTTCGTCATCCTTGTCGGGCAGGAAGCCATAAGTCCTATTTTCAGTGAAACTTAGTAAAGAACAATCCTTGTCCAAGCAGTTGGTACTAAACATAATTGCGTACAATGAAGATCATCCGCAACATAGTAGAAAAATAGTTGTGAACAGATTTCTAATGAGTTCCGCAGCAATATCATCGTGTACTGCATAAGAAAAACTACGGATATTAAAGGGAGGACAAGGCGCACATATTGCAAAAACTGGTGTTTGCACGTGTCAAGGATGCTCAATACAATTTACAGGATGTGTGTGATAGTGAGCTACTACGTTATGCACATCAAACTGCGCGTGCCAGAGATTACAATGATTTCATGAGAAGCAGTGGATGGCTGCATAATTTCAAACAGTGCTACAGAATTGGAAGACGTAAGATAACAAAATTTCAAAGAAAGCGCCAACTTGACGATACACGGCAAACTTCAGAATCGGCCCGAAAATTTGTAGATGAAATAAACTAACTTATCCACGCGTTCAGTAAGGAATTTGTTTTCAACTCTGACCAATCAGGATTTCAAGAGAAAATGTATATGAAAGGAACCCTCGAAATTAGAGGTACCAAGAGAGTTGTATCAAGATCAACTGACATCAATACCTTAACACATTAGTATACAATTATGCCGACTGTTAATCTGCGTGGTAAATTGACTGGAAAGTTATTTATTGTGTTGCGAGAAATTGAAGGTGCTCTGCTCTCTACTGTTCTCTGTCGTGGGCGTGATCTTGCAAGGTCAGTAGCGAATATTTACGTCACAGCAAGCAACAGTGGAAAAATGAGCGTAAGAGAACTACAAGTATGGTATGAGCACTTCTTTCGACCAATAACTGGTCAAGGTAACTTACTTTTACTTGATTACAGCTCTGCGTATAAAAATCATACACCTTAAGAGCAAACTACCCCCTCCTCAAAAGTGTGTGATATTGCAGTTCATACAACCCAGAGCCCCTATACAAATTCAGCCTCTGGATGTCTGTTTTTTTTTCGTACCTAGAAAACATATTATCCACTGTCTGCAGCCGGCCGCGGTGGTCTAGCGGCTCTAGGCGCTCAGTCCGGAACCGCGCGACTGCTACGGTCGCAGGTTCGAATCCTGCCCCGGGCATGGATGTGTGTGATGTCCTTAGGTTAGTTAGGTTTAAGTAGTTCTAAGTTCTAGGGGACTGATGACCACAGATGTTAAGTCCCATAGTGCTCAGAGCCATTTGAACCACTGTCTGCAACTACTCCATGAAAGGTAACCAGTACAGGATAAGCTCTATGACAGACTGTTTCGCATTCTGTTGCATGCGATCACATTCCACCTGTTCTCATCACACCATTACACCAATATGAATCTGTATGCATTCTTTAACAGTAGATTCCTACCTGAACGTCCTGCACAGATTGTAACTCACAGGGAGTTCACTTCGATCTCGATAGTGCGAATCTTTATGATCACTGTGGCGCACCATTTTTCATTCGATGCTCATGGTGTAAGTTAATTGTTTGTTTTGAACATTTCTTGAATGTCGACGATGCCCATTTTGTGAAGTTTAACAGTTACATTCCATAGAAGGTTGATATCTGCACCTCTCGGACACTCGTTTTCTGTCGCCCTCCTGAAGCACATAGTTAGTCATTAGCTCCTAACATTTTTCGTGTAGAATGGGTAGCTCTGAGGGATGAAGTAGTGAAGGCAGCAGAGGATCAAGTAGGTAAAAAGACGAGGGCTAATAGAAATCCTTGGGTAACAGAAGAAATATTGAATTTAATTGATGAAAGGAGAAAATACAAAAATGCAGTAAATGAAGCAGGCAAAAAGGAATACAAACGTCTCAAAAATGATATCGACAGGAAGTGCAAAATGGCTAAGCAGGGATGGCTAGAGGACAAATGTAAGGATGTAGAGGCTTGTCTCACTAGGAGTAAGATAGATACTGCCTACAGGAAAATTAAAGAGACCTTTGGAGAGAAGAGAACCACTTGTATGAATATCAAGAGCTCAGATGGCAACCCAGTTCTAAGCAAAGAAGGGAAAGCAGAAAGGTGGAAGGAGTATATAGAGGGTTTATACAAGGGCGATGTATTTGAGGACAATATTATGGAAATGGAAGAGGATGTAGATGAAGACGAAATGGAAGATACGATACTGCGTGAAGAGTTTGACAGAGCACTGAAAGAGCTGAGTCGAAACAAGGCCCCGGGAGTAGACAACGTTCCATTTGAACTACTGATGGCCTCGGGAGAGCCAGTCATGACAAAACTCTACCATCTGGTGAGCACGATGTATGAGACAGGCGAAATACCCTCAGACTTCAAGAAGAATATAATAATTCCAATCCCAAAGAAAGCAGGTGTTGACAGATGTGAAAATTACCGAACTATCAGTTTAATAAGTCACAGCTGCAAAATACTAACGCGAATTCTTTACAGACGAATGGAAAAACTGGTAGAAGCCGACCTCGGGGAAGATCAGTTTGGATTCCGTAGAAATGTTGGAACACGTGAGGCAATACTGACCTTACGACTTATCGTGGAAGAAAGATTAAGAAAAGGCAAACCTACATTTCTAGCATTTGTAGACTTAGAGAAAGCTTTTGACAATGTTAACTGGAATACTCTCTTTCAAATTCTAAAAGTGGCAGGGGTAAAATACAGGGAGCGAAAGGCTATTTACAGTTTGTACAGAAACCAGATGGCAGTTATAAGAGTCGAGGGGCATGAAAGGGAAGCAGTGGTTGGGAAAGGAGTAAGACAGGGTTGTAGCCTCTCCCCGATGTTATTCAATCTGTATATTGAGCAAGCAGTAAAGGAAACAAAAGAAAAATTCGGAGTAGGTATTAAAATTCATGGAGAAGAAGTAAAAACTTTGAGGTTCGCCGATGACATTGTAATTCTGTCAGAGACAGCAAAGGACTTGGAAGAGCAGTTGAACGGAATGGACAGTGTCTTGAAAGGAGGATATAAGATGAACATCAACAAAAGCAAAACGAGGATAATGGAATGTAGTCAAATTAAGTCGGGTGATGCTGAGGGAATTAGATTAGGAAATGAGACACTTAAAGTAGTAAAGGAGTTTTGCTATTTAGGGAGTAAAATAACCGATGATGGTCGAAGTAGAGAGGATATAAAATGTAGACTGGCAATGGCAAGGAAAGCGTTTCTGAAGAAGAGAAATTTGTTAACATCGAGTATAGATTTAAGTGTCAGGAAGTCGTTTCTGAAAGTATTTGTATGGAGTGTAGCCATGTATGGAAGTGAAACATGGACGATAACTAGTTTGGACAAGAAGAGAATAGAAGCTTTCGAAATGTGGTGCTACAGAAGAATGCTGAAGATTAGATGGGTAGATCACGTAACTAATGAGGAGGTATTGAACAGGATTGGGGAGAAGAGAAGTTTGTGGCACAACTTGACTAGAAGAAGGGATCGTTTGGTAGGACATGTTTTGAGGCATCAAGGTATCACAAATTTAGCATTGGAGGGCAGTGTGGAGGGTAAAAATCGTAGAGGGAGACCAAGAGATGAATACACTAAGCAGATTCAGAAGGATGTAGGCTGCAGTAGGTACTGGGAGATGAAGAAGCTTGCACAGGATAGAGTAGCATGGAGAGCTGCATCAAACCAGTCTCAGGACTGAAGACCACAACAACAACAACAATTATTAACACAAAGATTTGAAATGAGCCTTACTAAAGACTGAAATTGCGACATCGCACTCAGAAAATTCTTTGTGAGTTCAACCGTCGCGGACGTCGGCTTGTGCTTCCTGGCGAATTCTGTCGAGTGCCCAGTCGTTAGCCGTCTGCGCCAGCTGCATGCTGAGTTTTTCCCTTGCACGTCTCTATGTGGTTTCGGACTCTCTGCATCCCGTAGGTAGACTGGCATGGCGACTTTGTTTCCTCCTACAGGGCTCAATTCCCTAATTATTGCCCGCATCTCGTGGTCGTGCGGTAGCGTTCTCGCTTCCCACGCCCGGGTTCCCGGGTTCGATTCCCGGCGGGGTCAGGGATTTTCTCTGCCTCGTGATGGCTGGGTGTTGTGTGATGTCCTTAGGTTAGTTAGGTTTAAGTAGTTCTAAGTTCTAGGGGACTGATGACCATAGATGTTAAGTCCCATAGTGCTCAGAGCCATTTGAACCCTAATTATTATCGAGCCACCGTCGGTTCGTGATGTATCCGCATTGGCAGTGTAGTGTGGCGGTGTCGTCACACTTGTGCAGATACTAAAGTGGCGTAGAAGACCCTACTTTTTGTTTCCTTTTACCTAGCATTAATTTTGGACCACCACAGGTCCAACATTTCTACGGTACTGGCAGGAACAGTTGCACCTACAGAAGGAGGACCAGCAGCAGCAGGAGCAGATACAAGCACTGCTGAACTAGAATGCTGATTTGCTTCGCGCCCTTTCCCCACCGGCGGTAGGCAGGCGCCCGTAGTGCATGAGTTTACGGAAATGTTGGAGAATTACCTGCGTCGTTTCTTCCTGCTATGTCAGGTAAGGCGTATTGTCGATCCTGCTGACAAGGCTGCCTTATTCTTATACAGCATCACCCTGCACTGAGTCTGAAAAACTCCCCTTAGACGAGATATTTTGGTTGCTGACGTAGTATTTGTGGCACCAAATCAAACCGTGCGGAGTGGCCGCGTGGTCTAGGGCGCCTTGTAAAGGATTGCGAGGCGCCTCCTGCCGGAGGTTCCAGTCCTCCCACAGGGATGGGTTTGTGTGTTGTTCTTAGCAAAGTTGGTTTAGGTAGTGTGACTGTCTAGGAACCGATGACGTCAGCAGTTTGGTCCCTTAGGAATACACAGACATCTCAACACCGAATCAATGTGGTGGCAGCACGGCTGCAGTTTAACAAACACCACAAGCGTCCTGGGCATTTGGATGTAGTCTTAATCGCCGATTTTCAGGACCTCTTGAGCAAGATTTTTTTTGAGAGTTCCAGATGTGCTACCCCTTACTAATATTCGCCAATTCGGGACGTAATTGTCCCGTATTGTCAGCCCCTGATCCCTAGTTTTAGACTCAAGCGTTGTCTTCTTGCGACCCTTTCTTAGCCGACGTTGTCCAGATTGCGGAATCGTATGGATCGACGGCCATGGTGAGGGACGTTCTCTCTGATAATTGACAGGTGGCTCAATTAGGTTGTAAGTAGGCTGTTTAGATTTTTATATTGGTAATGCCACGTAGCGCTCTGTATGAAAATCACTGGCTGTGCTGTGTGCAGTCTGTGGCTAGTTTGCATTGTTGTCTGCCATTGTAGTGTTGGGCAGCGGCAGCTGGATGTGAACAGCGCGTAGCGTTGCGCAGTTGGAGGTGAGCCGCCAGCAGTGGTGGATGTGGGGAGAGAGATGGTGGAGTTTTGAAATTTGTCATGAACTGCTATATATATTACGACTATTAAAGTAAATACATTGTTTGTTCTCTATTAATATCTTTCATTTGCTAACTATCCCTATCAGTAGTTAGTGCCTTCCATAGTTTGAATCTTTTATTTAGCTGGCAGTAGTGGTGCTCGCTGTATTGCAGTAGTTCGAGTAATGAAGATTTTTGTGAGGTAAGTGATTTCTGAAAGGTGTAGTTTAATGTTACTCAGGGCCATTCTTTTGCAGGGATCTTTGATAGTCAGATTGCGTTGCGCTAAAAATATTGTGTGTCACTTTAGTGAATGTTTGAGTACGTTCAGTTTTGCTCAGCTGTTTGAAAAGCAAA
Source organism: Schistocerca cancellata (assembly GCF_023864275.1). Classification (NCBI taxonomy): domain Eukaryota; kingdom Metazoa; phylum Arthropoda; class Insecta; order Orthoptera; family Acrididae; genus Schistocerca; species Schistocerca cancellata. The sequence continues at coordinate 175,017,996 of NC_064631.1, forward strand.
TAGTGTAAGAGGTTTATCAGCACAGTCGTGTATAATTGTTCTAAGGGGACGTTTCATATGTCGACCCTTAGCCTAGGATACCTCACTGGAATCTTCTGATTTTTTCTTGTAGTTTGTGTATTTAGTGTAGCATTTGTTTATTGCTAGCGCGTAATTATAGAGAGAATTTCCTTGGTAGTTGTGGTTTTTCATTGTTGCACAGTAAAACAGTTGTGGCATGCATGTAGATTTGCGCCAAGTATTTCGCAGCTGCAATTAACTAGATATTATTTTCAGTGCTATGTTAATGTGTTCTCTTATTTTTGCTCTTCAAATTGTGTTTTTCTGTGTTATCGTGTGAAATATTGTCACAATAATGGCGTGTGAAAAACGTAACACTAGGCTCCAAAGTAAACTGAGAAATAATAGTGACGACGAGCGTAGCTTATCAGCACCACTGTGTAGTGAATTAACAGACATTCCAAGTAGTAATTTGGTAATTGTGCATAGGGAAATGGAGCGGGCTGCAAATAATGGTGTAGACAGTGAAACAGGTTGTGAACAGGGAAGCATTATCGATCGATCGGTCGGCAACAGCTCGCCTCAGGAATCCGAAATGACAGGACACAATTTTACAAATACTGTAGATTCAGGTTTTGCGTCCTCACCGTTTTCTCAAATAAGTCAAGACACATTTTCAGCTTGTCAAAATGTGAATGTTGCCGGTGCAAATGCACTGCCGAAAAGCGTAGAGGAACAGATTCCAGACACTAATGCATTGTTATTACAACTAATGCAACAAATGGAACAAAATCAGAGACAAACACAGCAAAAGCTTCAAAAGTTAGACACAATGGAACAAAATCAGAGACAAACACAGCAACAGTTAGACACAATGGAACAAAATCTTCAAAATTTAGACACAATGGAACAAAATCTTCAAAAGTTAGACACAATGGAACAACACCAGAGACAAACACAGCAACAGTTAGACGCAATGGAACCAAATCTTCAAAAGTTAGACACCACGCTTGAACAAACATGTGAAGATTTAACTACTGAGTTACATAACATTGAATCGAAATGTCAAAAAGTCTGTAATGACGTAAAAACACAAATTTGTGAGCATTTCCAACCTATTTTTTCGCGTCATGAAAATGCATTACAGAATCACGAAGCAGCCATAAAAGAACTGCAAACTATTGTTCATGAAAATCATGAGACCTTGCAAGCTAAAATGGACTCAGTTGCATCTACCGATTCGGTTACGCAACTTGCAAAAACTCAGGAAAACTTAAAGGACACAGTAGATACTCTGAAAATTGGTTAAGAAAGACACATGGAGGAAATTAGTTCATTATCAGAGAAAGTAGCTGAAATTTCGGAACAGGTCACTAACTTATCTACGAAGGTAGATGATAATCTGAATGACACAAAACCAGCAGTCTTTAATGACACAGAAGAGTGCGAACAAATTAGGAAACTGAAACAAAATCTGAATCAAATTAATACGCAACACCAAAGAGAAATCCGGGAAGTACAAGATCAGCTGACACAGGTAATACAAGAATTACGTATTTCAGAGGACACTCGCGCTCCAATACGGGAAGAGGGACATAGAAATACGGAACAGCCACAAAATAATAACACAGGGCATTTCGGAAGTTATGAAAGAAATTGGCAATGTGCACCGAATTTTGGGATGGAACCGCCGACACGACGTAACAATGACCGACATGCTACTCGCCGACACGATGATTTTGACTATAAGCTGTTCATTACTACACGTAAATTCAAAATGTTTAAGAATTCTGCCAACGACATTCATCCACAAGCGTGGCTCCATCAATTCTCTCATTTTTTCCCTCCCAACTGGTCATTGGAGCACAGGTTAGAATTTATGTGTGGCTACTTAGAGAATGAACCATCTGTAAGAATGCGATCGGTCATTCACGATTGTCACAATGAAGGAGAATTTTACCATGCGTTCCTCTCAGCATATTGGTCACAAGCTACACAAGACCGAGTAAAACATAGCATCATGATGATGAAACACTTTGAACAATCTGAATTTTCCAGTCTTGTCAAATATTTTGAAGACTTGTTGCACAAGAATCAGTACCTGTCAAACACATACAGCCCCTCAGAACTCATCCGCATTTGCTTAATCAAATTACCTGAACATTTACGGCATATTATTTTGGCAGGACGTTGCAAAGACGACATTGAAGCTTTTCAGGGACTCTTACAAGAATTAGAAATTGACACAGACAGTCGCGGGATGCGAAAACAGGAAAACAATCACTACAGGTCACATCCGTCACAATTCCGTGACGACAGAAACAATAAATGGCCACGACAAGCCTATTCTTACAACGTAAATCGTGACCAAAACAGACACCACCCGTATGACAACCACTGGCAGAGTAATAGTTACAGAGAAAGATCGCATTTCCGTAGTAATGAATATGACAGAGACAATCATAGAAACAGACAATTTGGCAACCAGAACTATTATTATCACGGGAGACAGAATAACTTCAGACGCAACGGTCCAGCGCGCAGTTACGATTCAGGGAGAAATTCTCCACCACGTGACCAACAAGAAAGAAACTATGGAATCTACCAACATGACGACAGACGATATGATCATAACGACAGACCTGAACTGCATCAGAACTGGCGGGATTCTCGTCACGGTGAATTTGTAGAAGTTAGGTCTCCTAATCCCAGTAACGACGCGCATCAACAAAGAAACAGACAATGACTCACATCGCAGGCAGCCACTTGCGCCCGCTGGCTCAGGGAAAAATAACATTGACGCTAACCTTGAGCAAAATTCCAGTATTCTTTACGGACGAATACTGCATGATAATTGCATTCAAGTTGAAACTTGCGTACTGGAAGAGTAAAGGTTTACACCACATTTCACATGGAAAACCATTTATTGACAGATAATCTGGTTTTTAACTTAGTCTTTGCAATTTTCACTTCACGCTACTTGTACAATTTGTCACACTGAGAAACTGTTAACATGCAACAATGTTTTGAAGTTCAATATCCACTCAAGAACCAAGAGAACTTATTTAAACAGAAATTACGACTGCGAACAGACGACACAGTGTTATTGTGTGTGTACATTCTTGCTTGTTAGTTGCACGATTATGTAACAACTATAAGGCTCACATATTTAGAACATTTACCAGTACTGCTAATGGGATTCTATTGCAACATTTTGTTTACTTGAAAATACATTCCTGATTTAAAGTACTTTCTGAGAGATACCAGATGACACAGTGGTTAGTTTATGTGACAGCTACACGATTATATCACGACGTTACTAATGTGTGACACAATTTACATTGTTGCTTTTGCAGGGTATCTGTTTTATATCTGCACGGTTTTTCTGAATTCTTCTGGAAAGCAAAACATGTTTTAGTAGTAGCTTTTGTGGTATAGCTACAAGGAGACAGCCTTTTCTGTAGCACAACAATACGTTACAGCACAGTACTTTCTTCATCACGGCAATAAGCGTAATAAGTAAGATATCTATACGCAAAGCATTTCACTTTTGTTTATCATGAGGTAAGTACATTGACTTATGCAGAACTTAGCTTTTGGAGGACGATAACTACGACACTTCCACAGAGATTATCTTACAGCAAGACGCACATCTAGCGCTACAGGACACGTATTTGAGTGATTAATTTTGTACTTAAAACATTTATTTTTAAAGATTTTTGAATTACAAAGAAAGTTTTCCGTGATACATTTCATTCCATTGCTGTAATCTGTAACACCTGAGGGTATAATTACAATAATCCTCAGGGGAGTACACGCCTACTTTGTGTACCATGTGTTTTGCAAGCACAAGGAGCCCTAGCTAATATGGTATTTGCTTATACAACTTTACACATCAGTACCATATTTCTCTAACACAAGTTACACAGCTATCTGCTCATTTAACTGAGAGAGACAAACTTTTTTATTACGTCAGTGACAGATGTTTACGTGATTACACCGTTGGATAACTTCACACTTACGAAATTGTATTTTGTCTGTACTTTGTAAACTGTTCATATTTTTTTGGACCCATTGTGATATTATGAGGGCTTTGAATGATATATTTGGTATGGGATCACGATTTTTAAAGTATGTTTGAGGCAGATGACACTTTTGACATGAGCAGAGAATTTTTTTAGGTTTTGAAATTATTGGAGGAAGCTACGACGATTTTGAGAATTGACTGAGATGTTATGATATTTTTATGACGATGATGTGTATTATGCCATAAGATTTTGCTTCTACACATTTGCAACGCAAATTCTTGACCTGTGAAATATTTTTATATGAGACTGTCACTGTAGTGGAAACTGCTGTCGTAAATATTTCCGTAAGAAAGTTGAGTGACCACCTGCACGTAATGCGTTTTGGGCGCCCAGCTGAGAGGTAGTCGTCTGACAAAAGAAAGCCATTAGGTGAAAAAAAAAGGGAGGCCATTATCCTCGCCATTGACATTCCTTTAGAGAAAACATTGCAAATGCGACACCCTCATTACTTGGAAGGATACTTACATCTGCACACCTGATTATGACAAGCGTCTTTCTACGAGAGTTGAGAGAATTTCTACTAACTTATGAAATGTCACATGACTACTGAATAATATTTTTATGTTTTGGTTTGCGTAATTGCTTATTTCATTTAATATCTGGTTTCCAGCTGTGTTGCAGCGTTCGTTTTATAAAATAAACTTCGATGCATTTGCTAATGTGAACACTTTCTGTCAACAGATCGATTAAATAATTATTTTATGACCCACATTCTTCGATAAAGGAGCTCTTGGAATGGAAAGAAAAATAAGAAGGGACTAATAACAGTAACTGCATACATAATTTTCTTTTCAACTACTTGGTAATATTTTTCGTAGAATAAGTTGTGGTGCACCACTTTAATTACATAGAGATTAAGATGTGAATATACATTTCCCTTATCTGCATTGTTGTTTTTACTGTAATATTTTTTTTTGCTTGAGCTATGTCATGTTTAGATATAAGTTACTGCTGCTGTTTGCCAGGCATAGTGCTACTGAATTTTAATTTGTCTTACTCTTCTAAGCTAGTTTTACTACGGATTTATTTTCCTTGTTTGCTGCACAGTGCCTTATATTAGTTGTAATATTGCAATTGCTTTGCCAATTTGAATTTTTTGTCCTTGTGGTTTGTGTTAATTTGTTATGTGCTGCTGCATTGCCTCGTCCCTTAGTTTAGCATCTGAGCTCAGTAGATTTAAGTTAGCTTAAGAGGGGTAGACCATATAAGAAACTAACTATGATGACTTGGAAGAAATGTATTGAGAAGCTATATGAAAATGGTTTGGGCAAAAAAAAAAAAAAAGGATACTGTACAGTGGAGAAAAACTACGTATTTTTGACAGAGGATGTGAACAGAATACAGAAAGCAGGCTTAGATAGGACTTTTGGGAATAATGATGAACGAAGGGAGATTTCCATGCAAAATACTGCAGTAAAACAAACCCTGTTCTTTCCTTTTGTGTTATCCCACTATGTGTTTGTGTACCCTTGTGTATTTGTTTTCTTCCTGTCTGTGTGTAGTTTCATAGAATTTTTTCTTCTTTTAATATTAAGCTACATTCACTATGACGAGGAATACTGTTATCCTCAAATATAATTGGCATTAACAATATGTTATTTACCTTGTAAATATGCTTTGAAATTATTTATTCTCTTTTGTTTTAATGCTCATGTGTGAAGTTGATGTTTCAATAATTATTCTGATCTTTATGTATTTACTTATGTCATAATTCCTGTAACACTGATGTATATGTTTATTTCTATTCTGTTGTAAAGCCTGTACTACAAATGTTATCTGTATTGTTATGTTCTTTAATGATGTATTTTGTACCTTTGTACAGTTTTGCTCAGCTGTTTGAAAAGCAAATAGTGTAAGAGGTTTATCAGCACAGTAATTCAGAAAATGTTCTAAGGGGACGTTTCAAGGTATGCGTTGTACACAGCCCAAGGTGCCCCACGGGGTACCTCAATTGACCTCGCCTCCCGCCGAGTTGCCGTGTGTTGGTACCGGTGAGGATCCCCATGCAGTGGCGTCGCAGCATTTCCAGTCTTTACCCTCAACGAACCCAGCAAGTTTGTGTCGCTCGCAGTGTCGTAATTCCCGACAGCGGCGTTTTTCGGGTCCGTGGCGTCGTTCTCCTTCCGCTCGTTGGCCGAGCCAGCGGTCCAGCCCCGATAGTCATTTGTTGCTTATTCGCCAAGATTGACCATATGTGAAGGCAATGTGTGGTTTACGTCATCGGGTAGGCCATTTGGCAACTGTTGGCGACAGACGGTGGACTGTGAGTCGGTCGTCGGACACACCTGTGTTTTCACTGGACTCTGGAGCTGTCTCCGACTCCTCACCGTTTCGCCCTGGTGTATTTTGCTGATGCTGGTAATGGACGGGCGACCGGTCGAATTTCAAGTGTGCACGGCAGTGGCGATCACCCTCATTAATTTGAATATGAACAGGATATTGGGGTGCCCAGAGCTGCAACAGCCAGTGCGTAAGGCTGTCTTATAGTGAAAGTGCATTCCTCCATGTGGCAAATTCTCCATCGTTGCACTGTATAAAAATGTGTCACCGCAACTTATACCATTAGGGGTCAATTCACTGTTGGCGCAAAATATTTTTGGTAGAGACCCTTTTTCTCTTTTTGGTTTCCGGGTCATTCACGAAGTGCATTTAGAGTCTGAGTCCGTTCTTTTTCAAGATCTGAACTCCTCATTGTTGCATTACAGCCCGCTCCTTGAGAATACCTTGGGCCGGGAAGAAAATTTCGAGATAAATGTTTCTCTTAAGCCGTCAGCAGTACCTAAATTTTTTCACCCTTGCTCCATTCCATTTACCATGTGTGACAGCGTATAGGTTGAGTTACAACGTTGACAGGGTCAAGGAATCATTTCTTCTATTTTGTCGAGTAACTGGACCACCATTCGGTAGTTATTACGAAGTCCAGCGTCGCCATGCGCCTTTGAGAGCGATTTTAGACTGATAGTCAATGTATAGCGTATTTGTATCCAACTCCATGACAGGTGTTGTTGTTGGCATGTTTCCAGGGGCCAGCATTATTCCTACATCGACTTGCACAATGCCTACCTTCATACGTCTAGTTGCCATTGGACACGATTTCTCGGTCGTCACTGGTGCTCAACCAAGCGTTTTGTCTTTACCACTTTAATCGCTTGCCTTTTGAAATCTCCTCTGCACCTGGTATTAATAAGCTGTATCCAAAGTAACTGATTCAGGAAATTCACTATTGCATCAATTGTGTTGATGACATCTGGGTAATGGGCATTGAGACCTTCAGTCAGTTTTCCAACGTCCTCTGGAGAGTGGCCTTCGCTGCAAGCGCGAAAAGTGTAGTTTTTCCTCCTCAAATGTTCTTTGTTTGGGTCATGCGCTTAGTAAAGATAGTCTCTCCTCTACAGACGACAACATCAAAGTTATCATCAACCTGCCAGCAGCTCTGAAGAACCTGAATGAACTCTAGTCTTTTTTGGGCAAGATCTTTATTACGCCCAGTTCATTCCCCAGGCTGTGGACGTACTCCAGCTTCTTAACCAGCTTTGCTAGAAGGGCTTTAAGTTTGTCTGGTCTGCAGATTGTCAATGGGCTTTTCAGCCTCTCAAGCAGTATTTTCGATTTACTCCCTGTCTGGCATTTTTTCACACTGGTTAAATCTTTAACCCTGGCCTGTGATGCATCCCATTATGGCATTGGTGTCCTCCTGTCCCGTGGATGGTGCCACACATCCCATCAGTTACGCATTAAAGACGATTTCTGCTGCACAGCACAATTATTCGCAGGTGGAACAGAAAGCTCTAGAAATTATTTTCAGAGTTAAAAACTTTCATGTTTCCCTGTATGGGGCGAGCATCGTAAGGGACGAGGATCCTCCTCATCACTGACCACAAGCTGATGGTATCCTCTCCGATGTATTGGCTCTCATTTCAAGCTGCCAGATAGGATTGCCCGCCAATTGCGGACGTGAAACCTCTTTAACAGTAACTATTGCTATGAAATTTGTTACCACTCCACCACCCAGCATGCAGTAGTTGTTGGCAGTTAAAGCATTGTCTAATTTCCCATAAGTAGCCAAGCTGTCTTCCACACCATTGACTACAACTGTTTGTGCGTTTTTTTCCCCCGCTGGTGAATCCCCCAGTAACCTTGTGTCTGATAACGACAGGCAATTTGTGTCTTGGGAGTTTGAAAACTTTTATATTCACAATGGTATCCAGCAGCTGACTACCACCCCAATTCACCCAGCTTCTAACTCGGAGGTGAAGCGCTTCATGCAAACGTTCAAGGTCTATCTTTCCCAGTGACAATACATTTTCGAGTTTTCTGGCCACATACCACAGGGTGCTGGTCAGCAAGTGCAGTCTGATGGAACGATTTCATGGGTGTTAGCTGTTCGTTCTCCTGGACTTCTTGCAGCTGTTGCGGTGGATATCAGTGGGGAGGAGCTAATCAATCATGCAAATCAATTGTGGCCACACCCTCTTGGCACATCACTGCCACAGCCTTCTTGTCAGCAGAGTGGCAGGGTTGATCACAGTAGCATTCCAGGGGCAGACTCTCACTGGCAGCAGTGCGCCTCCCCATTACCATCCCCACCTGCAGCCTTGGGCTCAGTGAACCTCATTTGTGCACCTGTCGCTGTGAAGCCCATGGATTTCGATCTACCCTCCTCCCCTTCTACCTCCTGCCCCCTTCACAGATGGAGGTTGCCTGATCTCCACTACTGGTGGTGGATGCGACATTGCCACAATCTCCATGCCCTTCTGCCTTTCCGACAGATCTAGCAGTACTGACGTTGCCTCCTTCAGTGGTCGATCGGTCAGTTGCTGGGTTCTCCATAGCCCTCTCTGGTTCCACACTGGAGTTTGTGGCCTAAACCTGGCCATTACCAGTATTATGTGGCCTTTTCAGAGGGAGGAATTTAATGTTTCCACCAGCGGACATCGCAATGGAAGCAGGTAAACTGGTGTGGGTAGTAGATCGACTCACACGGTGAGTTCACTTCCCCTCACAGAAGTATGTTCCCTGGTTATTATTGAACCACTGCTGGCTGGTGAAGTACCTGCGCCAACAGTCTAGTGTCGGAGCATTGTCATGCCTGTGCACATACTAAAAGTACATTCCTAGATCTCTCACTTAACACCAGTTCTTGAAACTTAGTAGGCTATCACAGTTTGGTTTATACCTATCTTCAAGCATCTGATATTTCAGGTTTTTCAGTATCTCCCGGATGCTCTCCCATCGAACGATTAACCCTGCAACCAATCATGCTGCCCTTTTTCTACAAGCTCAGTAGCCCTTATTAATGCTATTTTGTACGGTACTGCACACTTGAGCAAGGTTCGAGATCATATACTGCTGTGAGTAGTTTCCTATACAGAGTGATTACAATTTCCCAGCATTATATCAATTAACCTAATTATTTATGTTTTTAAGACCAACGGCCTAGCTGCAGTGGTAACACTGGTTCCCATACCATGAAGCACTGTCAGGCTTTGCTAGCACTTGGATGTGTGACTGTCTGGTCTGCTGAGTTCTGTTGGCATGCGGACTGCAATCAGCACTTGTGAGGCAAATTGAGCTTGAGAAGTAGAGGCTCCAGTCACGAAAACTGACAATGACCAGGAGAGCAGTGTGCTGACCACACGGCCCTTAGTATCCACATCCAGTGTTGCCTATAGGCTGAAGATGACACACCACTCAGTTAGTAACATTGGCTCTTCTGAGACCTGTTTGTACATAGTTTAGTATTTTTTTTACCATTTTAATCTACGGCTTATATTATGTCACCATTCCATTTTGCCTCCACACAAATTGTTACATCCAGTTATTTGTCTGAGTTGACTGTTTCCTTATGACTCGTAGACGTTGTATCACAGGATATTCTGCGATTTGTGAAGTGCATCGTTTTAAATTTCTGAATAATTAAAGCAAGTTGCCGGTCTTTGCATTACTCTGAAAGCTTAACAAAATACAAATAGATATTTCTGCAGCAGTATTTGCACAGTACTTCATTATAAATAACTGCATCACTCCCAGTGTGAGGTTACTATTCATATCATCTGCCAGGTCACTAATATACAACATCTATAAAAAGGATACTAAGAACTTTCTAAGGAGCATGCCTGCAGTTACTTCTGCATCTCATCTCGCTACTATGAAGCATGATGATCGTTCTTGTGATTATTCATGAGTGGTAGCAGAGAGATATGTCGACCGTGGTGCAGCCATAGACAACACCAGGCACAGGAGTGATACTGCATTATATATTCAGATGATAAGGATGGAAGCTGAAGCAATGAATTAAAATTTGTGTCACAGCTGGGACTTGAACTGTGTCTCCTGCTTATTAGAAAGATGTGCTGATTATTACACTACCTCAACAATGTGGCTCCCACACCTACTAATGGTTAGCACATCTGCCAAGCAAGTGGGAGACCTCGGTTGAAGTCCCACTTGTGGCACAAATTTTAATTCATTGCTTCATCTTCTATCCTTATCGAAGATATAGTTGAGACTTACATGCCTCACCACCTACACCTGAGGTATATGCAGAATTTCTCCATGTTGTACAAAACTGGGGTACTAGTCCAATGCTAGAGAGCCTCAGCATACTGGCGATTTAAGAAGGGGAAGATGGGCTGAAGGTGTGAATTAAAGTTTCTGTTAAGGAGGACATTGGATTGGGTAGAACATGCAGCTGTGGTAACCAGAGTGCTACGGTGGTGTATTGGTTAGCGCATTTGCTAATAAGGAGATATGGGCTCAAATACTAACCACAATACAAATTTTAAGTCATTGCTTCAGCTTCTATCCTTATGGAACAAAAAGTTGAGACTCGTATGTCTGCAGAAAATTGTAATCCCTTCAGACCAGTATTCACACAAGTTCCATGTCTGCACACAGCACCACAATGGATGCCGCCATGTCTGGTGGCACTGAGAAGGCCTAACCTTGTCAGACAACATTCGTCATTATCATATGTGGCCAGTACCTGTTGACAGGGTACAGGTGACCTTGGGAACACAACATGATCGCGTCAGGTTCGCCAGTAATTTTGGTAGTAGGCATTACAGATTCAGTGTGTTATGATCAGTAGCTGGGCGATATCTTCTGCAACATAATGCATAAACACGTGTTGCCATTGTTGTCATGACCTGCCTCAATACAGACAGTGTTCGACAGTTGCACTGATCAGCTTGTGTTTAAACCGCACACCCACTGGATTATATCTCACACTGGGTTACTGAAAAACTGGCACGACACCAGGCTCTGGCCACTAACTTAGCTAAAGTCTGGGTCATACACTGATGGAAAACAAGATCACAACACCAAAAAATAATTAATGTAGAATAATGAGCTCTTGGGAATGCATTTGTCTACGTAACATGTTCAAGTGATTAACAATGCAAGATCGCAGGTTAATGTAAACACGAGATAAGCCATTGCAAATGTGAAATTCTAGTAAATTAATAACTGTTGTAACCGCCAGAATGTTGAATGCAAGCATGCAAAAGTACATGTATTGTATCATACAGGAGCCGTATGTCAGTTTGTGGGATAGAGTTCCATACCTGTTGCAGTTGGTCAGTCAATACGGAGATGGTGAATGATGTGTGTGGATAACACTGGAGTTGTCATCTGATGATTTCCCATATGTGGTCCATGGAAGATAGATATGGTGATCGACCAGTCCAAGACAACATGCTGACACTCTGTAGAGCATGTTGGGGTACAACATCGCGATGTGGAGGAACGTTATCATGTTGGAAAACGCCCTCTGAATACTTTTAATGAATGGCAGTACGACAGATGCAGTAGTGTAGAAATTTGCAGTCGGTGTGCATCGGATAACCCTGAAAGTGCTCCTGCTGTCATACGAAATCGCACCCCAGACTGTAAATCCAGGTGTAGGTCCAACGTATTTAGCATGCAGACAAGTTGGCTGCAGGCACTCAACTGGCCTCCTAACAAGCACAAGGCCATCACTGTCATCGAGTCTTTCATCAGAAAGCACACATCTACCCTGCTCTCCAATGAGCTGTCACTTCACACCACTGAAGTGCAGCAAAATGCGGTGGTTTCGGGTCAGTGGAATACGAGCTACAGGGTTTCTGGCTCGGAGCTGTCCTTGACGTACCAAATTTGTAACAGTTCGTTGCGTCACTGTAGTGCCAACTGCTACTCAGATTGTTGCTGCAAATTCAGAAGAATGCGCCAGAGCCATATACTGACCACGATGGTCTTCCCTCACGGCAGTGGCACGTGGTGGATCGGAGACTAGTCTTCTTGCGACCTTACATTCTCGTGACCACCACTATCAGCATTCATGTACGGTTGCTACATTCCTACCAACTCTTTTTGCAGTACAGCAGAAGAAACATCCAATTCCGCGTAGTAATATTACACAACATCGTTTTAACCCACTGACGTGTTGATAATGGCGCCTATGTCACATTAAGGGCATTCTTGACTAACATCAACTTACTGCATCCAATGTCAAAGGGAATTAACGCTCATGAACGTTAAAATATATATTTATGGCAAACCTGATTTTTAATCTTCATAGTAATTCTACTAGTGCCAGTCTTATGCGACTGGCTTGAAATTTGAATAGACATCTTTCAGATGTAGAAACACGTCTACCAACTTTCGTTTATGCCGCACAACACTTAATGGTGTTGAAATATTTTTGTCTGTCAGTCTAGTTGAAGCAGCAGGGAATTTCCCTTTACTATGTATAATGCTACACGACATCTATGCCTCGTACATCGACGTTTCTTTTCTGGTTCTGTAAAGAAAAGGAAATATTCCAACTTAACGCATTTAATATTCTAAATATATGTTTTGGAATTTAACGTTACTAAAGTGGGAAATTTCAGAAGACGTATCAGTTGTTTATCGTCTTGTTATGGCTGTGATATGCAGTTCGTTGAGAATAGCATATTACATCTTTATCTTCTTGCCTTAACCGCGAGATAACAGGGGTCTGGGAAAAATTAATGAATCACCTGTTATCTCTCGATACACGTTAGATCAACTGTATTGTGCATGCCTAATGAAGTAGTTGAGTCTGTGGTGAAAGACTTAAATATGCACTCGAGTGTGTAAACATTTTTTTAAGAAAAAGGTTTATGTGTACATGCTTCAAAGAAAAAAACTGTCCCATATTCTTACAGTGTATTTACTGAGGTGACCGTTTTGTGTACCCAATTACACCCAATAGCATCACGTCAGATGCTGGACCTGTTAGGCGTTGAAAAATGCAATCTGTAACGCCACTCTCCTCAGAACCTCCATATACAAATACGTCCATCGTAACGTGGTAGCCGGCCGCGGTGGTCTAGCGGTTCTAGGCGCGCAGTCCGGAACCGCGCCACTGCTACGGTCGCAGGTTCGAATCCTGCCTCGGGCATGGATGTGTGTGGTGTCCTTAGGTTAGTTCGGTTTAAGTAGTTCTAAGTTCTAGGGGACTGATGACCACAGATGTTAAGTCCCATAGTGCTCAGAGCCATTTGAACCATTTGTAACGTGGTACATAGAATAGGTATTCATGTGAAAAGACGACTTGGAGCCACTGCTGTATGCAGTGTTGTGTTAGGCTGTACACTGTCATCTGTGCTGCTCGAGATGTCGTCACACTGTCCAAATGTATATCTGTCCTGCTATAAACAGTCCCACTTTCTGACTCGAGGTATGTGACGAGATCGTACGATCCTGTCGGTCGAGCAAATAATGTCTGTCCTCTCGAGAACTAGTCGCACGGGGTTATTGAGATAACATTGAGTATGGCCCCACTGAACAGATCGGTTCCATAATCCGCATAAAAGTAATCGGAACCTGGCCAACACAAGCAGCAAATTACAGGGCAATAGTCTGAAGTGTTCATACACCATGAGCCTGTCTGTCGAATTCTGATACATACTGGTGGACATTTTTCTTCTTACACAGGGCATACCACGACCTTCTCGTAAACAACATTCAAACGATACTTCTGGATGAGAAACCCGCTGTGTCAGCTTTTTTTATACACTGAGATGAAAAAAGTCATGGGATACCTCTTAATATCGTGCTGGACCTCCTTTTTCGCACCGGAGAGCAGCAGTTCGACGCACCGTGTACTCAAAGAATTGTTGGAAGTCACCCGCAGAGGTATTGAGCCATATTATCTATATAGACGTTCATAAAGGCGAGAGTGTTGCCGATGCAGGATTTGGTGCACGAACTGAATCTCTCGACTATGTCCCATAAATGTTCGATGGGATTCATGTCGGACTATGTGGGTGGACAAATTATTTGCTCAAATCGTTCAGAATGTTCTTCAAACCGATCCCGAACAGCCGTGGCTCGGTGATATGGTACATTGTCATTCACAAACATTCCATTGTTGTTGCTGCAAGCAGCCGATCATAACTATTTCCAGTCAATGAGCCACGTAAACGCAGCAGATAGCATTATGGAGCCACCACTAGCTTATACAGTGACTTGTTGACAACTAGGATCCGTAGCTCCGCAGTGTGTATGCCACACACGAACCCTACCGTCAACTCTTGCCAACTGAAGTTGGGAGTCATCTAACCAGACTATGGTTTTCCAGTGGTGTAGGGCCCAACCGATATGGTCACGAGCCCAGGAGACGCGCTGCAGGCGATGTCGTGGTAGAAAGCACTCGCGTCGGTCGGCTGTTGCGGTAGCCCATTAACGATAGATTTCGCCACACTGTCCTAACGGGTACGTTCGTCGTACGTTCCACATTGATTTCTGTGGTTATTTCATGCAGTGTTGCTTGTCTGGCAACTCTACGCAAACGCCGCTGCTCTGGGTCGTTATTGAAGGCCGTCTGCCACTGCGTGTCCGTGATGAGAGGTAATGCCTGAAATTTGGTATTCTCGGCTCATTCTTGACACTGTGGATCTCGCTATATTGAATTCCCTAACGATTTTCGAAATGGAATGTCCCATGCGTCTAGCTCCAACTACCATTCTTCGTTCAAAGTCTGTCAATTTGCGTCGCGCAGCCATAATGGAATCGCACACCTTTTCATGTGAATCACCTGAGTACAAATGACTGCTCCATCAATGCACTGCCCTTTTATACCTTGTGTACGCGATACCGCCGGCCTCTGTATATGCGCATGTCGCTAACCCATGACTTTTGTCATGTCAGTGTACAGTATGCTAACTTACCCAAGTCTGATTGATTGCACAAAATTGTTAAGGCTTTCGTGGCCACTTGTTGACAAACTGCCTATTGGCTTCTGTCTCGGGTTCTTCGGCCGACGTTCATCTAATGATTTTTCTGACGTTTCGCCAGCACGAGTGGCTGGCATTGTCAAAGCTTCACCCTCCATTGCCGGTGGTGAACTGGAGGCGAGCTCGCGGCCGCAGGCTATATGTACCTGGCGCGCCAACGTCCGAGGGCTTCTCCCCGGTCATTTCCGGTGCGTTTCTCCTCTTGCTACCTGCGACGGTCGTTCGCTGCAGTACGGGAAGCCAGGATCCGTTTACCTTAAGGCTTTCCTCTTTCTTGTTGAAACTGTTCGCGTGTTTTTGGATTTCTACAGCTTCTCTGAACAAGCGCGTGTGATAGTGCTTCTCTACAGACAGAACTTCCGTGTCGGCGAATTTTATTACGTGGTCGGTCTCATTCAGTGCGTGCTCTGCCACGGCCGATTTCTCCACCTGCCCCAACCTGCAATGTCGCTTATGCTCTTTGATCCTGATGTTAATGGATCGTCCAGTAATTCCGACATAAACTTTTCCGCATATGCATGGTATACGGTATATTCCCGACATTGCAAGTGGGTCTCTTTTCTCCTTCGCCGATCTAAGACACTCTTTGATCTTCCTTGTCGGTTTGAAAATCGTCTTTACGCCGTGTTTGCGCAATATACGGCCGATTCTGTCCGTCACTCTGGGAACGTATGGCAGAAAGGCCGTCAAACCACCACCCGAGCCAGAAAAGAGGCATGATTAGTACGCTCGTAACGAGAGCAGGACGAATATGTGAGCCTCAACACCTCAAACGAGAAATGCAACACCTGGAAACTGTTCTGAGGAGCAATGGGTACTCCACAAATTACATTAGAAGTGTAACAGAGCCAAACACTCGGCGAAGTAAGGAACCAGAAAAAGAAATGTCGGGTACGGCCTTTCTGCCATACATTCCCAGAGTGACGGACAGAATCGGCCGTAAATTGCGCAAACACGGCGTAAAGACGATTTTCAAACCGACAAGGAAGATCAAAGAGTGTCTTAGATCGGCGAAGGAGAAAAGAGACCCACTTGCAATGTCGGGAATATACCGTATACCTTGCACATGCGGAAAAGTTTATGTCGGAATGACTCGACGATCCATTAACACCAGGATCAAAGAGCATAAGCGACATTGCAGGTTGGGGCAGGTGGAGAAATCGGCCGTGGCAGAGCACGCACTGAATGAGACCGACCACGTAATAAAATTCGCCGACACGGAAGTTCTGTCTGTAGAGAAGCACTATCACATGCGCTTGTTCAGAGAAGCTGTAGAAATCCAAAAACACGCGAACAGTTTCAACAAGAAAGAGGAAAGCCTTAAGGTAAACGGATCCTGGCTTCCCGTACTGCAGCGAACGACCGTCGCAGGTAGCAAGAGGAGAAACGCACCGGAAATGACCGGGGAGAAGCCCTCGGACGTTGGCGCGCCAGGTACATATAGCCTGCGGCCGCGAGCTCGCCTCCTACACCGAGTCGGGACGCCGTCGAGGGGAGAGCTGCTACCAGAGCTCAGCCGCCACTCCGCGCCGAGACCAGCGGAGCACCGCGCAGCGCCCACAGTCAACGGGCAGCGGTCGTAGCGTGCGGACCTCGTCCAGCGCGCTCTCCCCACCACACAGCAGCGCGGCGCCGAACAGCGCAGCGCTCTCAATCGGCTGGCAGCAGCCGTAGTGTGTGAAGCTACTGCGCTGCGCGACCCCCACCATCTGGAGGAGCGTCGCACGTGGCGCAGCGCCTTCATTCACAGCTTAACGACCGTGGCGCTAAAGTGCGACACGTGTCTACACCGACGACAGACGGTGGCAGACCGGCACCTAAAACCTCTACAACCTACTAGAACATCGATGACGCGCGGGGTGTAGCAAAATCGTCGTATCTTAAAAAGCAATGTTGTGTTCACACCCAGGTTGCAGCCTCACGACTGGTCTCGCTCTGTCGTAACTCAACGACGAGCAGCCACCGCCGAGTCACTCACTCGACACCTAAATCACTGAGTTCTGTCTCAGCCGCAGCACTGTGTCGCAACTCCCGTTACAACAACTAGGGCAATTACCGTGCCAGGGCCCGGTGGCTTGCCCCCTCGAACTAAACAGATCCGAGGCGGCCAGCACCCGTCTCCCGCGCACGCGGAATAAGTGTAGGAGACCCTCTCTCCCGTGGAGATCCTCGATCCCTCACGGATCACAGGAGGTGCTAACGAAGCGGGAGAAGGTCCAACCCACTCTAGTGCGACCACTCCCCCAGTCTGTCCTTCCCGCTCCCACCCCTGAGATGGCGAAATACCAATCTCGTCAGCTCAAGGACAAAGGCGATCCCCCAGACACTAACATGGACCCTTCAACCAGCGCAACACCAGCAACCCCAACCAACCCTACTCCTTCCACATCCTCAAAATCCCAAAGACTATCCCTCACCCTACAGCTTGACCCTGCACTTCAGTTTGACTCCACCCAAGAAAGCCAACCACCAGAAGAAGAAGGTTGGCAAACAGTTCAACGTAGGAAAAAGTTCACTAGAAGGCATACCTCACTGGAAGACATATCCCTCACTCCCTCCTCCCCCCCCATCAACGACTCCATGCAGGGAGATCCCAGACTCCGACGTAACAGCCTCCCCATTCCCCCCATCCCCTCTCCTATAGCTCTCCGGCCCTACCACCTCCTCAACACATCATCCCCCACCCACTCCCCAATCCAAGAACCCGTAAAACCCTCTGCTCCCTCCATATATTTCCTAAAGAACCTCCCAGACAATTCCACAAACAAAACCCTATCCCTCACTCTCAGAGAACACCTCCCCTCGTTCCGTAATTTCAATGGCTCCCTCAATGTCTTCAGAGATGGCAAGACGGCCAAGTTAACATCATACAAAGATATGGACCCCAACCAACTACAACAGGAGCTCAGGAAACTCCTGAACTATAGGGTGACAGTGGAGAGGAAAACCTTTAGGGAAACCGCGACCCCCACTCACCAACCTAAACCTCCTACAGTCAGCGTTGTGATCAAGGATGTCGGCTTCGACATTCTTCCTGAAGATGTCAAAGCCGAACTCCAACGCCAGGGAATCCCAATCCTAAACGCATGGAGAATTAAGTCCAGAAAGACAGGCAACTATGGCCCCATGATTCGAGTAATCTCGAATAATCAGAGGGACATTGACTTCATGCTTGAACATGGAGTCCACATCTTCTTGTCCCACCACAGAGTAGAACCCTCCAACCCACCCAGCCCCCTACCCATACAATGCCAAAGATGCCAACAGTTCAACCACAGAACAGAACAATGCACCTCACCACACAAATGTAGCCGCTGTGGCAGGGATCACCCCCTCTCATCCTGTGAACTAGACCCTTCCGTCACCCCCACCTGCGCCAACTGCGGTGGCCCACACTCCTCCCGCTCCTTCCGATGCAAAAACCGCCCCCAACAAGCAGTAAACGACCACCTCCAAGCCCCCCTCCACCTCGTTGACACCCCCGCTACCCAAGGTCCTCACCTTCTCATCGAGGATTTCCTTAAATCCGTCACTTTCACACTTGCTTCCCTCTTCCAAGACCGGCGACAAGAGATAATTTCTACTCTCCGACAGGTGGCCCAAAAATTCTTCCTCAAAGACCTGAAATACAATCAAGCAGGCAATAACGTCACAACTACAATAGTCAAAGTACCATACTCGCAAGCACTGAGAAGTTAAGCACACATGCCTACACCCTCATCCCCCCCCCCCCCCTTAGCCAATTCATGGCAGTACACCCCAACAGAAAACCCACCAATCTCATGTTTGTCAACATAGAAGGCATCCACAGCCGCAAAGCCCTTCTCAACGACTGCCTCTGCAGAAACGACATAGACATCCTTGGACTAGCAGAGACCTGGACCAAACCTACTGACAATATGAGACTCAACCGCAACTACGACCACTACGCCAAACACCGACCTGACGGCAGAGGCGGCGTTGCTATATACACCAAGACAACCCTGGCCACCCAAGAGGTCCCACTCCCACCTCAATATCAACATCTAGAGGCAGTTATGATAGCCATACCCCGCCCCAGACGCAGAAGCCTCATCATAGCCTGCCTATACAACCCACCAAACACTCCACTTCCTAGATCCTTCCTCCGCTACCTAACTACCTTCAAAGAATACTTCCTCCTTACTGACCTGAACGCAAGACATGAACTACTAGGAGACACCAAACACAATCAAAATGGAACCGACCTACTTGACTTCCTCACCACCGAGAACGCAACAAGACTTCCCATCAATACCTTCACCTTCATAGGACACAACGGCTGCTCCCTCCCCGATCACATCCTATACAGCCCCTCCCTCTCTGATACCATCACCCAGTATTCGGTAGGTGACACCCTTACCAGCCCCCACCTACCCATCCTCTTCAACACCACTGCCATCAATCCCCCTCCCCCAGCTCCCACTTCCCGAACGATAAAACTCTATAGCAAAGCTGACTGGGCAAAATACAAAGAGACCATTAACAACAACCTACTAGCCCCACTAACCATTACCGACACCGATGACCTTAACCACGTCAACGACAGAATAATAGACACCATCAAGACAGCCATCGACGCAGCCATCCCCACCAAAACCATCGCCTCCTTCAAACCGCACCTTCCCCCCGAAATACTCAGACTGATCCAAGAAAAAAGAAAACTCTACCGCGAAATCAACAAAGACAGAAACCCCGACCTTAAAACAATCTGGAACAGGCTAAACAACGAAATTAAGCGACTCACCTCTGAACACCGACAAAAACAATGGGACGAAACCTGCTCCAAACTTGACTACAGACAAGGACGCAAATTTTGGAACAAATTCAAGACACTCACGGGACAAAACACTGACAGGACATACAAACTAAACGTAGACGACTCCCCCACCACCGACCCCACCCAAATAGCAGAAGCCTTCAAAACCATGCTAGAAGACATCCACAAATTCCCACAGGACCCCCTATTTATCGAACCATTCCACCATACAGTCACCACAGAACTCCCCCTGCTACTCGTCTCCCCCACCGCCCCCTCAGAAGAAGAAATTAAACTGCAGACTGTAATTACCGAGAGAGAAATTAAAAAGGCCATCTTCTTAGGCAGAAACTCAGCCCCTGGCGAGAACGGGATACAGCGTCTACACCTCCGCAACTGCCCCCTCAACACCATCATCCCCCTCCTTTCCCTCCTTTTCAACTTCTGCCTCTCCCACAACACCATCCCCACAGCGTGGAATTCCGCCAAAGTCGTCATGATCCCCAAACCAGGCAAACCCAAATCAGACCCCAAATCCTATCGCCCCATATCCCTCCTCGACGTCCTCCGCAAGACCTTCGAAAGAATAATTACAGACAGACTCATACACTTTACTGACAAACTCCAACTCATCCCTCACCTCCAGTCCGGCTTCCGAAAACTCCACTCCACCAATGATCCCCTTCTCCGACTCACTTCAGACATTACAAGACACCAGAACCTTGGACAGTGCTCGCTCGCTGTATTTCTGGACATCGAGCGGGCGTTCGACAAAATCTGGCATGACGGACTTCTATACAAGCTGCTTAAGACAGGCTTCCCACCGCAGACAGTACGACTAATCAAAACTCTATTAAACGGTAGACGCTGCCAAATCCATATCAACCAAACCACCTCATCCCCTTTCCGCCCCGAAGCAGGAGTAGCGCAGGGTGGGATTATCTCCCCGCTGCTCTACTCCCTGTACACCATTGACATCCCCACCCCGACAAGAACCACTGAACAACTCCAATTATACGCAGACGACACGGCATACTGGAACTCAGGACGCTCGATAAACACCATCAACAACCAGACAGCGACCTACCTGACAAAACTCGAAGACTGGATGCGACAATGGCGCATCAAACCCAACCCCACCAAAACCCAACTCATCCTATTCAAACATCGCAACATCCACAAAAAGACAAACCAAAATCCCGACCACATCTCCCTCACGCTGTGGGGCACCCAGCTCCTCCCCTCTTCCAACGCAAAATACCTAGGCGTCCACCTCGACAAGTACCTCAACCTGAACAACCACATCAAAGAAACCCTGAATAAAGTCCGCCAACGACAACACCTCATACGACGGGTACAAGGCAAATTTACAGGCTGCAATGACAAGACAGCTGTGAACACTTACAAAACCTTCGTCCGCCCACTATTTGAATACGCGGCAGCGCCTCTCGCCTGCATCTCCAAGACCCAAGCAGAAAGAATCTTCCGCACCGAAAGACGAATACTTCGCAGCATCCTACGACTCCCTCCCTCCACCCCCAGACAAGAGGTCTTTGAGGAAGCAAAAGTCATCCCCGTTCAAACAAGATTAGCCATCCTGAGAGCCCGCTATGGGAAAACCACCCTCACCTCCCGACCTGACCTACACTCAATATACACACACAGACCCAGACACAGAAACAAACCCAAACACAAATACACCTACCCACCAAGAACTATCATAAACAACACCCTCCATACTTTCCCTGACACTATACACCAACACGAACACGCAAGACAATTACACATACAGAACAATGACACTCCTACCCCCCCCCCCACCTCCAAGCATTGAACCCCGACCGCCCGCCACCATAAACCCTACCTAATCGAAAGCAACAAAACGGCACATAAACCCGCCTCCACTGTCGCCCTTACTTTTGTACTTTTGTATTTTTGTTTTTAATCTCAATTCTAGTTTTAGCACCATTTCTAACTCTATATCCACTTCCACTGCTTGAAAAATTATAAAAATTTGTAATTAGTCTTTAAGATAACAAAACAATTGTATATTGCCAAACACTATTATAGGAAAACTGTATTTAGTATGTAAGCTAGCAATAAGTACCAAATAAATAAAGAACAGAAAAATGTAATACCTCATCTCTGGCCCCAATAGAGCAACAAGCTCTCCAGCGGCCCATCCGTCTCCCTTAAGGAGCGGAAATGAATATTTAAAAAAAAAAAAAAAAAAAAAAAAAAGCTCGCCTCCAGTTCACCACCGGCAATGGAGGGTGAAGCTTTGACAATGCCAGCCACTCGTGCTGGCGTAACGTCAGAAAAATCATTAGATGAACGTCGGCCGAAGAACCCGAGACAGAAGCCAATAGGCAGTTTGTCTGATTGATTGGTTGATTTGGGGGAAGGTACCAAACAGCAGGGTCATCGGTCCCATCGGATTGGGGAAGGATGAGGAAGGAAGTAGGCCGTGCCCTTTCGAAGGAACCATCCCGGCATTTGTGTGAAGCGATTTGAGGAAATCACGGGAAAGCTAAATCAGGATGGCCGGACGCGGGTTTGAACCGTCGTCCTCCCGAATGCGAATCCAGTGTGCTAACCACTGCGCCATCTCGCTCGATTTATCTAAGTCTGCTGGCACAATACATGGGGAACTAGCCCACAGACTCACATCTATAAGCGTACGGTGATAGGATTAACTCATAATGTCATCGCAATTTTCATCGGCAGCAAGCAAACGGGAAGAAAGATTATGGTTAAATTTCATTTTAGTCACAAGAATATTCTAAAACAGAAATCCCTCCTAATGTTCATAGTAGCAGTTCTTACAACTAGATTCTGATACAAGTGATTTCCTCTCTCTATCCACAAGATGTTGCTGGCCTTAACCTACAGTTTTTCTCCCACTAAGCCGGACCATACTTAACATTTTTGTTACCTCAGAGAACATGTTCAACCAGTTGCAAACAAACTGCTGTAAAGAAGTGTAGCACCATACTCGTGAGTTGCATAGGAAATCACCATGTACCTATGTAATGGGGATAAAAGCATACTCGCAATCTTAGTGCAGGCTAGTGGAGCGCACTGTACCTCCATTCGTGAATGGGTCATTGTGGCTCATGTACACTAATCAGCTTTTCTATGCTCTTGAACTGTCATTTTAACCTTAGTCCGTGAATGCATTAGCAGTTTACGGCTAGAGGAGTTGTCGGCCCATATGGATACCCACTGCATTGTCGCATACTACAACAGTGTTGTTCGATACGCAGCCGGTATTGTGAGATACAAAACATTGAAGATGTGTCACTCAGTGGTTGTCTGCGGTCAATAACACAGAACAGCACACACTAGGAGTTCTGTATCGACACAGACGGTATTCAGTATGCAAGGGGACGAAAACTCGATACAAATGATGTAGCAAGAAACAGAGTCCAGCTCATACAATAGCAGCTGGGTTGATGATGGGGCCGTGACTAGGCGCCGTCTGTGTAGTTTTATGTATGATTGTGCCTCCGAGTGTATGTGGGCTGTGGGCAGGTTTGACATAAAAGAACAAAAAGTAAGAAATCCATTCTTACACGTTGAATATTAATAACCACACCTTCTTCGCTTTCATTACCGTGTTGTAGAAGTTGTACAAATAAGTGTCGTAAATCATTTTTGTGACACTACTATTAGTTTATCAATAATGCTCTTGAATTGTTGTCGATCCGCGAACATCCTGCGCTGTTACGTTGATATCCCAAAAATCTATAAATCAGTCTGTCGTGATTCAAAAAGCCGTAATAATTATGTTGATAAAAATTGGACAAGATATATGCTTTTTTTTCCTTTCCTTCCAACTGGCGCACCCAGTAACATTTTCATACTTAACTTGTGTTACCATACTCAAGTGCACTCTTCAGTTAATGCGTTTTCATAAAAAAGATGCTCATTGTGACTTTTATCGTAACATATCAATTTCTCTCTTGTTCAGGCACGTGTTTATTAGTAATCTGAGGTAGCGCGCGTTAGGGAACAACAGCGGGTTCGATAAACCTGCTCAGAACAACTGCTATCAGAGTGTTTGTGACGACATCCGATATCTCGAGAGAGTGGCAAGATATTTAGATAACAGAAGTGATGTAGTATTTATTTTTGGCGTATTCCATAAGACTGTAATAACCCAACGATAAACAAAGCGGGAATTCTTGTAAGACTTGCAAGATAACACTTAAGTGCTGATAAGCCGTAGAGAGGAGATGACTTGCTTAAACTGATATTTTTCATTTTCACGGAAGTAGACGTTAAACACACGCCTGAAACATGTTTGAATTTCTGAATTTCTGATACCGTTTGGTGAATAAGAAAAATAAATTTATGCGTAGTGAAAATCGATCACAATCCATACAATAAACAAGACCAGCTTCTAGGAGTGTTTCGATGTAAGTTATCCCAGAAAGAAATCGTAAAATCTACTAACTACAGAAAGCAAATTGTTTCCGCTGTGGACTGAGTGTCGCTGTACAGTTTCTAACATCGCTATGACATCGAAGTAGATTTGAATTACTCACTTGACGTATAATTAACACAGAAAAGTGATTTTTTGTAGCACATCACCACATACGATCCACGGAGCCACCAAATGTTAGACATAAAACTTTTGTACTTAGGTTTGTCAGCGAGACATAGTGGTCCTGGATCTTTCGTAAAATAAAATTAATCTGATACGTTCGTTTTCTGTTTATGCACTAAGCGAAAATACACGACGTCTTCGCCGTTTAAGTCGTAAGTAACAAAAAGCAAACCCCCAGCCGATAATTTACTAAGAACGTTAAAACTGGTGACACTGTACTTTGGTTTTTACCAAGTAGGTTCACATGATGATGCGGCTTAAAGCCGCGAAACCAGTCGTGGTTTAATAAATAACAACTTTACCAGCTGTGAGCGGAATTCTTCCTTACATCATGCCTTTCAACAGCTACGACTGCCCGGAATATAAAATAGTTTGTCACAAAGAGCGTTTTCCTGGCGTCTGTGACGGACAGATTTGTATTTTATCAGTAATTCCTCTATTACATTTATTTGTTACGGCATCAGTCAAAATTGATTTTATTACATTGCGACAATTTAATAACGTAGTTATTGAAATAAATTGTTTAACATTTTCGTTAAAAATAGCTCTTTGGTTCAATGTGGAATGCAAGAAATTCAGTCATGTGAAAAATTTCGAATGCTAAGAATGTTGACGTCGCAATCCCTGCCCTCCTTATTATTAACATTATTGCACTTATCTGTACCACCATTATCCTTATCAGTGACATCATCGAGTCAATCCCTTTTTCCGCTTCCAATCCCTCTTTCCAACAAATCACAGTTAGTATTAAAAATGAAAGGGTCAATAAGAAAATCCAAGATGATAAAATGAGCTGAATTGTGTTTTGTGCCCCAACACTCTCCCTCATTCCAACTAGCCACAGCAAAGTATTAAAATGAGGCATCCAGTCGTAATATAGTTTCATTAAATAAATTTAAAAAACTGAAGATGGGGGAACTACCCCAAGTTGCACTAGAGGAGAAATTTAAAACCCTCTTCCCCACTTCAGTTAATGACAGCGAACTATTAAAAGGACGCAGCAAGTCAGAAAGTAGTTTCAATAAATAAATAAAATACGGAAATGAATAAAATAAATTAAAAAAACAACCAGCCTAGTAGTGCTTTGCATTCCAATGTGCCCTCTGCTTACTCTCCAGCCAATGAGAGTATAATATGAAAAGGAGGCATAAATATGGCGCCAAGCTGTATTCTATCTTTGATATTTGTGTACACTTATATGGGGGTTGGAACTTAAATACTGGCAACTATTTATTCACAACCTATACAAAAGAGCTAGATGTTTGAGCCTGTTACTGTCCTTGAAAGAAGTCACCAGCGTTGACTAGAACACGTTTCCAACGATGTGGACAGTGTAGTATACCGTTAGCAGAGCCTTTTCTGTTGATGGCGCGAATGGAGCGGTCTACTGGCTGTCGAATCTCTGGAACAGTTCTGAAGCGAATGCAACGAACTGGTTCCTTCATCTTCGGAATCAAATCAAAGTCACAAGCACTTAAGTCCGGGGACCATGGTGGACGCTACAGTACTTCCCAGTGACATCGACTCGGCAGAACAGCGACAGCTTGCACTGTAGGCGCCCGCGCATTGTCGTACAAAATGATGGCTTGGTTGTGCAGGAAGTGTCGCCGCTTCTTTCGCAAAGCTGGTCGCAGGCGATGCTACAAAAATGAACAGTAATACTGTGCATTGACGGTCTGCCGTGGAAGAACGTAATGTGTTAGGATAACACCAACACAGTCGTATACGAGAATCACCATAACTTTAGACCGCTCCATTCGCACCATCAACCGAACAGGCTCTGCTAACGGTATACTACACCTTCCACATCGTTGGCAACGGGTTCTACACAACGCTGGTGACTTCTTTGAAGGACAGTAACAGATGCAAACATGTAAATCTTTAGTAACGGTTGTGAATAAATAGTTGTCACTATTTAAGTTCCAACCCTCGTACATTTCTCGAGTAATATTAAAATGATACGAAAAACTGTAAAGTTACTCGAAGATACACTCAGACAGAAACACAATGCACAATGGAGGAATCATCTGACTGGGAAAGAAATCGGTAGATCTCATGTGCATGTACAGACAAACAAATGATTATAGTTTCACAAAAATTGGGTGGTTTATTCAAGAGAGAAATTCAGAAATTGAGCAAATTTATAACATGTTGGTCCATATCTGGTCCTCATGCAAACAGTTATTCGGCTTAGCATTGATTGACAATGTTGTTGAATGTCGTCCTTAGATATACCTTGCCCAGTTATATCTAGTCGGCGCGTTAAACCGTAAAAATCTGGAGCTGATGGGATGGCCCTGTGCATGTTGTTCTTGTTGTGGTCTTCAGTCCTGAGACTGGTTTGATGCAGCTCTCCATGCTACCCTATCTCCCAGTACTTACTGCAACTTACATCCTTCTGAATCTGCTTAGTGTATTCATCTCTTGTCTCCCTCTACGATTTTTACCCTCCACGCTGCCCTCCAATGCTAAATTTGTGATCCCTTGATGCCTCAGAACATGTCCTACTAACCGGTCCCTTCTTTTTGTCAAGTTGTGCCACAAACTTCTCTTCTCCCCAATTCTATTCAATACTTCCTCATTAGTTATGTGATCTACCCATCTAATCTTCAGCATTCTTCTGTAGCACCACATTTCGAAAGCTTCTATTCTTTTCTTGTCCAAACTATTTACCGTCCATGTTTCACTTCCATACATTGCTACACTCCATACAAATACTTTCAGAAATCACTTCCTGACACTTAAATCTATACTCGATGTTAACAAATTTCTCTTCTTCAGAAACGCTTTCCTTGCCATTGCCAGTCTACATTTTATATTTTCTCCACTTCGACTATCATCAGTTATTTTGCGCCCCAAATAGCAAAACTCCTTTACTACTTTAAGTGTCTAATTTCCTAATCTAATTCCCTCAGCATCACCTGATTTAATTCGACTACATTCCATTATCCTCGTTTTGCTTTTGTTGATGTTCATCTTATACCCTCCTTTCAAGACACTGTCCATTCCGTTCAACTGCTCTTCCAAGTCCTTTGCTGTCTCTGATAGAATTACAATGTCATCAGCGAACCTCAAAGTTTTTATTTCTTCTCCATGGATTTTAATACCTACTCCGAATTTTTCTTTTGGTTCCTTTACCACTTGCTCAATATACAGATTGAATAACATCGGGGAGATGCTACATCTCTGTCTCACTCCTTTCCCAACCACTGCTTCCCTTTCATGCCCCTCGACTCTTATAACTGCCATCTGGTTTCTGTACAAATTGTAAATAGCCTTTCGCTCCCCGTATTTAACCCCTACCACCTTTAGAATTTGAAAGAGAGTATTCCAGTAAAATTGTCAAAAGCTTTCTCTAAGTCTACAAATGCTAGAAACGTAGGTTTGCTTTTCCTTACTTTGTTTTCTAAGATACGTCGTAAGGTCAGTATTGCCTCACGTGTTCCAATATTTCTACGGAATCCAAACTGATCTTCCCCGAGGTCGGTTTCTACCAGTTTTTCCATTCGTCTGTAAAGAATTCGTGTTAGTATCTTGCAGCTGTGACTTATTAAACTGATAGTTCGGTAATTTTCACATCTGTCAACACCTGCTTTCTTTGGGATTGGAATTATTATATTCTTCTTGAAGTCTGAGGATATTTCGCCTGTCTCATACATCTTGCTCACCATATGGTAGAGTTTTGTCAGGACTGGCTCTCCCAAGGCCGTCAGTAGTTCTAATGGAATGTTGTCTACTCCCCGGGCCTTGTTTCGACTCAGGTCTTTCAGTGCTCTGTCAAACTCTTCACGCAGTATCGTATCTCCCATTTCATCTTCATCTACATCCTCTTCCATTTCCATAATATTGTCCCCAAGTACATCGCCCTTGTACAGACCCTCTATATACTCCTTCCACCTTTCTGCTTTCCCTTCTTTGCTTAGAACTGGGTTTCCATCTGAGCTCTTGATATTCATACAAGTGGTTCTCTTTTCTCAAAAGGTGTCTTTAAATTTCCTGTAGGCAGTATCTATCTTACCCCTAGTGAGATAAGCCTCTACATCCTTACATTTGTCCTCTATCCATTCCTGCTTAGCCATTTTGCACTTCCTGTCGATCTCATTTTTGAGACGTTTGTATTCCTTTTTGCCTGCTTCATTTACAGCATTTTTATATTTCCTCCTTTCATCAGTTAAATTCAATATTTCTTCTGTTACCCAAGGATTTCTACTAGCCCTCGCCTTTTTACCTACTTGATCCCCTGCTGCCTTCACTACTTCATCCCTCAGAGCTACCCATTCTTCTTCTACTGTACTTCTCTCCCCCCTTCCTGTCAATTGTTCCCTTATGCTCTCCCTGAAACTCTGTACCACCTCTGGTTTAGTCAGTTTATCCAGGTCCCATCTCCTTAAATTCCCACCTTTTTGCAGTTTCTTCAGTTTTAATCTACAGTTCATAACCAATAGATTGTGGTCAGAGTCCACATCTGCCCCCTGGAAATGTCTTACAATTTAAAACCTGTCTTACCATTATATGATGATATTGATGTTTGGTTTGTGGGGCGCTCAACTGCGTGGTTATCAGCGCCCGTACAATTACCCAATCTTTGCTCAGTCCAATTTCGCCACTTTCCTGGATGATGATGAAATGATGAGGACAACACAAACACCCAGTCATCTCGAGGCAGGTGAAAATCCATGACCCCGCTTACCATTATATAATCTATCTGATACCTTTTAGTATCTCCAGGATTCTTCCATGTATACAACCTTCTTTCATGATTCTTGAACCAAGTGTTAGCTATGATTAAGTTATGCTCTGTGCAAAACTCTACCAGGCGGCTTCCTCTTTCATTTCTTAGCCTCAATCCATATTCACCTTGCATGGGGGCTTAATTAAATTTTATTATGCAAATAATTTTAATTTTTAGTCGCTGTCTGTCCGGTTACGCAGTCTCGTAACCGGTTGGCTCTGACTAGTATTAGTACGCAATCTGACTGCATAGAATAACAACAAAGAATGAAAGAAAACTTCCGTTAACACAATTAATTAATTAAGTCCCCAGCAACTATAAAACCTACGAAACAACAAAACACAAGTGTAACTGTTCTGTGTGTAGAAGTGTGATTCAACGTACACATCTGGCACGGTTCTACCTCAATAAGACAAGGTATTTTAAGCACCATTTACACTGAAGTAATTAAAAAAACATCATCATAATCTTCATCATTATCATTTGAGACTGATTATGCCTTTCAGCGTTCAGTCTGGAGCATAGCCCCCCTTATACAGTTCCTCCATGATCCCCTATTCAGTGCTAACATTGGTGCCTCTTCTGATGTTAAACCGATTACTTCAAAATCATTCTTAACCGAATCCAGGTACCTTCTCCTCGGTCAGCCCCGACTCCTCCTACCCTCTACTGCTGAATCCATGAGTCTCTTGGGTAACCTTGCTTCTCCCATGCGTGTAACATGACCCTACCATCTAAGCCTGTTCGCCCTGACTGCTACATCTATAGAGTTCATTCCCAGTTTTTCTTTGATTTCCTCATTGTGGACACCCTTCTGCCATTGTTCCCATCTACTAGTGCCTGCAATCATCCTAGCTACTTTCATATCCGTAACCTGAATCCACCCAGCTTTCGCTCCCATACAACAAAGTTGGTCGAAAGATTGAACGGTGCACAGATAACTTAGTCTTGGTACTGACTTCCTTCTTGCAGAAGAGAGTAGATCGTAGCTGAGCGCTCACTGCATTAGCTTTGCTACACCTCGCTTCCAGTTCTTTCACTATGTTGCCATCCTGTGAGAATATGCATCCTAAGTACTTGAAACCGTCCACCTGTTCTAACTTTGTTCCTCCTATTTGGCACTCAATCCGTTTATATTTCTTTCCCACTGACATTACTTTCGTGTTGGAGATGCTAATCTTCATACCATAGTCCTTACATTTCTGATCTAGCTCTGAAATATTACTTTGCAAACTTTCAATCGAATCTGCCATCACAACTAAGTCATCCGCATATGCAAGACTGCTTATTTTGTGTTCACATATCTTAATCTCACCCAGCCAGTCTATTGTTTTCAACATATGATCCATAAATAATATGAACAACAGTGGAGACAGGTTGCAGCCTTGTCTTACCCCTGAAACTACTCTGAACCATGAACTCAATTTACCGTCAACTCTAACTGCTGCCTGACTATCCATGTAAAGACCTTTAATTGCTTGCAAAAGTTTGCCTCCTATTCCATAATCTTGTAGAACAGACAATAACTTCCTCCTAGGAACCCGGTCATATGCCTTTTCCAGATCTATAAAGCATAGATACATTTCCCTCTTCCACTCATAACACTTCTCCATTATTTGCCGTAAGCTAAAGATCTGGTTCTGACAACCTCAAAGAGGCCTAAACCCACACTGATTTTCATCCAATTGGTCCTCAACTAATACTCGCACTTTCCTTTCAACAATACCTGAGGAGATTTTACCCACAACGCTGATTAAAGAGATACCTCTGTAGTTGTTACAATCTTTTCTGTTTCCATGTTTAAAGATTGGTGCGATTACTGCTTTTGACCAGTCGGATGGAACCTGTCCCGACTCCCAGGCCGTTTCAATTATCCTGTGTAGCCATTTAAGACCTGACATTCCACTGTATTCGATGAGTTCCGACTTAATTTCATCCACCCCAGCCGCTTTATTGCACTGCAATCTATTGACCATTTTTTCCACTTCCTCAAATGTGATCCTATTTCCATCATCATTCCTATCCCATTCTACCTCGAAATCTGAAACATTACAGATCGCATTTTCACCTACATTGAGCAACTCTTCAAAATATTCCCTTCATCTGCCCAATGAATCCTCAGGATTCACCAGCAATTTTCCTGACCTGTCCGAAATACTTGTCATTTCCTTCTTACCTCCCTTTCGAAGACTGCTAATTACACTCCGGAATGGTTTTCCAGCAGCTTGACCCATAGTCTCCAACCTGTTTCCAAAGTCTTCCCACGATTTCTTCTTGGATGCTGCAATTATCTGTTTGGCCTTGTTTCTTTCTTCAACATAACTTTCTCTGTCTACCTGGGTTCTGGTATGTAGCCATTTTTGATACGCTTTCTTTTTCCTTTTACAGGCTGCCTTGACTGTGCCATTCCACCAAGCTGTTTGCTTCATCCTACCTTTACACACTACTGTTCCAAGACATTCTTTAGCCACTTCTAGTACTGTGTCCCTGTACCTTGTCCATTCCTTTTCCAATGACTGTAATTGACTACATTCAACTAACTGGTACCTTTCTGAGATCGCTGTTATGTACTTGTGCCTGATTTCCTTATCCTGAAGTTTCTCCACTCTTATCCTCCTACATATGGACCTGACCTCCTGCACTTTCAGCCTCACAATCCCAATTTCACTGCAGATTAAATAATGATCAGTGTCATCAAAGAATCCCCTGAATACACGTGTGTCCCTCACAGCCTTCCTGAATTCCTGATCTGTTATTATATAGTCAATGACAGATCTGGTTCCCCTGCCTTCCCAAGTATACCGGTGAATGTTCTTATGTTTAAAAAAGGAGTTTGTGATTACTAAGCCCATACTGGCACAGAAATCCAAGAGTTGTTTCCCGTTCTTGTTGGCCTCCATATCCTCTCCAAATTTACCCATAACCTTTTCATACCCTTCTGTTCGATTTCCAATCCTGGCGTTAAAATCACCCATGAGCAGAACACTGTCCTTGTCCTTCACTCTAACAACTACATCACTGAGTGCCTCATAAAAGCTATCCATCTTATCTTGATCTGTCCCTTCACAATGCGAATATACTGACACAATCCTAATTTTCTTGCTAGACACTGTCAAATCTATCCACATCAGTCGTTCGTTTACATACCTTATTGCAACTACGCTGGGTTCCATTTATTTCCTGATGTAAAGCCGTACACCCCATTGTGCTATTCCTGCTTTGACTCCTGACAGGTAGACCTTGTATTCTCCCACTTCCTCTTCTTTCTCACCCCTTACCCGAATGTCACTAACAGCTAAAACGTCCAGCCCCATCTTACTTGCAGCCTCTGCCAGCTCTACCTTCTTCCCAGAGTAGCCCCCATTGATATTAATAGCTCCCCATCTCATTACCATTTGTTTGCCAAGTCGTATCTTAGGAGTCCCTGGTTTGTCAGTTAGAGGTGGGACTCCGACACCTCCAAAGGTCCGAGGCATTTTGCTCTGATTGTTGCCAGCATCATATTTAAAGTACCAGGGAAGCAGGTTGCTAGCCTTACTTGCTCCGAATCCCATTGGGTTTTACCCCTAAAGGCTGAGGGACTAACCAGTGGATTTGGTAGTCTTTGCCGTATGAGCACATAGGTGACCACGACTCGGAATATGTCCGAGATGCCCAGCCTTATTCCAAAGTAACTGGTATCCCGACTGTCGGGACCACTTACTAGGCCACTCATACGTTGCCCGTGGTTCATGAACTAGGACATGACTACAGGAACCCACACCATGAACCACTAAAAAAACAGAAATACTATAATTGCACATAGAAACCAGAATTACACTCTAATACATGAACACAAGCCAGATGCTTTGTTGACTGAACCTGTGACCAAGAGACATTGTTAGTTAGGACATTCGAAATAAAAAAAATTTCTTTACCTTCATATATATTGACGAAACATACACTCTGATCATTACAACATCCCCAATCGAACAGCATCGGCTGTCTAGCCCATCAGAACAACTGCATACAACATGCTCACAACTAGTCACGGCTACATCAGAACTCCTACTACCCACTTCTCAATAAGCGCTCTCCACGACGACTTCTCGACAAGCACTGCCAGTGGAGGCGGCTGAATAATACTCTTTGGCGCAACCTCTGGCGCTGTGACTTAGTGTAGCCACCTTTCATATGCCCCTCCTCCACAGGCTAGAATTTGATGGTATTTTTGCCAGCATTGGTGGTGAAAATACCACCAAATTCGTCCAAAAAATACAGACAAAAATTAAAAAGTAGTATTAATAAGTAAATATCACATAACTAAATAAATTTTGGCTTTGCACTGACCCTTCAATAACCTAATATATAAAATACAGTAAGGAATAAAAATGCTTGCATACATATGATTTTACATAATAGTTTACACAAGTGTCATGTGGTTAAACAATTCAATCAATAGTGTCAGCAATGACGAATAGGTGCAGGTAAGAGTCTCATAACATCTCATAAACAGTAAACATACAAATATTCACATAAAATCCTTTCAATAGTTCAATAAACAAGTAGAACTCCTCAGAGCAGTTGACAGTTCCAACAGTAGCACCCAGCAATGATCAACAGATGCAAATAGCAATCTCATAACATTTCATCAGCAGTATTTAAACAGCTTCAACAGTGGCACCCAAAAATGGCGAGCAGGCGCAGACACCAACAAGTGACATTATCTCAGTAGAAGCAGTCCATTAGTGGCACCCAGTAATGTTGAACAGGTGCAGGTAACAGTCCATAATATTCACTATCACTAATTAGACAGTTCATCAGAGTTTATCAGCAGGAATTAAACATTTCCAAGTGGCACCCAGCAATGTTGAATAGGTGCAAGCACGAACAACAGTTTGAAGGCACACACAATTGCTTTTACAAAATTATTATCAGTGCTCTTACACTAAACATACAAATTATAATAAACACACAAATGATATCAGATAATTGTCGTATTAAATATTACAAATACACAAATATCAGTAAACCTATAATATTTATGGGTGTCAGTGCAAGCCACAACAAACAAGTAAAATAATATTTAGGAGATAGGTCGGTACCAATTATTTGGGATTAGGAAAGGAAAACACACAAAACACACTCACCCATCTTTCATCCTCATTAAGTACTACTGTGTAATTGAATAGTCTTAACTGTGTAAATGCAATTCTGTCCAAAATTTTATGTTCAACTTGTGTATCAAGTAGTAGTGGCAGCAATGTATAACAGTCAATAATAGTTAAGCAACGTCGTAGTCATCATGTCAAGACCAATGTTTGCCAAGCCAAATCAAAATGTACGGTTGCTGAACAACTGTCAGTGTGCCAAGATATGCAATTACTTCCTCTCTCCAACTATATATATATATATATATATATATATATATATATATATATATATACTGCTATATATATATATATATATATATATATATATATATATATATATATATATATATATATATATACTGCTTATTGATTTAACAATGTGTGTGTGTGTAGACAATCTTCCTTCCACTTGAGTGTTCTAGTCTGCTATCTTCATCCTTCTTGTTCCATATCGACCAACAAACAAACAAAAAAATGTTCCTCACTTACTTCACCTCTTATCCACCAAAACTCCAATAATCATTATCATCACATAATCTTAATACTTCAATAATACCTCTTATGTCGATACATATAAACATTATCATCAATATCATTTACCTTACCTCTTGTCCACCAAAACTCCAATAATCATCAACTTCACACAATCTCAATACCTCAAAAATACCTCTTCAATACGTCGATACATATAACCTTATTACCAATATCATTTCACTTCCATAACAACTCTTTCCTTTAGTCAGTCTCCTTGAACAAGTACAGATAAAATCCTACTGCAAACTTCAATTCAACATCCCATACAATCCGAAGACACAATGTCCACACACAACCTCTGTGTAATCCACTTGACCCAAATCTTCTACTCATTATGAATTATAAATTACATTTTGGTTACCTTGTCCATCATTAAATAAAAGAAATGCATACATGACCTCTAACAGCCTTTAGTTTGAATAACTTTCAGTAAGTAAGTACGAGTACAGAGTGTGAATGATCGTAATATTTCACAGTGTGTACACCACTTCAAGAATCATGGCAAAACAGAAGCAAACATGTGGAGTATTTCTTGTGTCAAGTGTCACTTGCTATTTCAATTGCTCACGAAGAATGCAGTGTAATAACTGTCAATGGTCTAAACCTAGTGTTGGTATGTCATATCGTTAGCTTCCTTCCTATTAGCATAAATTTATACAGCTTCCATAAAACCTCCAGCTCATGTGACTTCAATCAATGAAGTTTCTTGTGCCAACGTCGTTCGTAGAATTATAGCAGTTCATTTTCTTATCTTAAAAATATAAGGCACTGAGCGTAAGCAAAACATGCAATAGCGAGTAAATATACTAGTAGAGAACAGAATGTTAACAAGTGGATGTAGCACAATCCCTATAACGAGGCTTTGCCAAGCGAACAATTTATAATTAATACCATAGTGTGACCCAAACTCCATGTTCGTACACTGTACATCAGCATTTCTATATACCAAATTAAAGAGTAGTTATGGCAACAAAACAGAAATGTGTAAATATGCAATCCATACGCAAAGCAGCAAATATATATCTTACACAATAAACAGGTCATTAGCATCATATCAGCATAAGCAAATAAATGTTCATATGTAATCTTAATAAGTAAACATGAGGGCGCAAGCAGACAAATCACAAAGTATAACTTAAATAAATAACCATATCAGTACAATTAATCAGGTGACAGCCGGCCGGAGTGGCCGAGCGGTTAAAGGCGCTGCAGTCTGGAACCGCACGACCGCTACGGTCGCAGGTTCGAATCCTGCCTCAGGCATGGATGTGTGTGATGTCCTTAGGTTAGTTAGGTTTAAGTAGTTCTAAGTTCTAGGGGACTTATGACCACAGCAGTTGAGTCCCATAGTGCTCAGAGCCATTAATCAGGTGACAATTATAATTTAAATAAATAGGCACAGCAGGTGCATAGT
Organism: Schistocerca cancellata; assembly: GCF_023864275.1. Lineage (NCBI taxonomy): Eukaryota > Metazoa > Arthropoda > Insecta > Orthoptera > Acrididae > Schistocerca > Schistocerca cancellata. The sequence goes on from NC_064631.1 coordinate 175,054,528, forward strand.
AAAAAAAATGTGACATCAGTGAAAAAGCAGAGCAGCCAAGCCATGCATAATATACATAATTAACAACCCTGTTCATTAATCAATCATTGTCAAAATCAGTTAACACAAAGTATAAATCACGTAATCGCGAGCAGCAAATTACGTCTAAAGTACGTACCAAAGTGGAAATATGTTTCCTGAAAAATAAACTCAATTAATAGTTACCTTTTTATTTTATTATTTTCTTCTTCGAAATTACATTCTTCCTGAAATTTTCTCGATAGCAAGTCCTCTTAACGTCGGTCACACATAGAATTTACCTGAAGTTCTTAAATACACTCCTGGAAATTGAAATAAGAACACTGTGAATTTATTGTCCCAGGAAGGGGAAACTTTATTGACACATTCCTGGGGTCAGATACATCACATGATCACACTGACAGAACCACAGGCACATAGACACAGGCAACAGAGCATGCACAATGTCGGCACTAGTACAGTGTATATCCACCTTTCGCAGCAATGCAGGCTGCTATTCTCCCATGGAGACGATCGTAGAGATGCTGGATGTAGTCCTGTGGAACGGCTTGCCATGCCATTTCCACCTGGCGCCTCAGTTGGACCAGCGTTCGTGCTGGACGTGCAGACCGCGTGAGACGACGCTTCATCCAGTCCCAAACATGCTCAATGGGGGACAGATCCGGAGATCTTGCTGGCCAGGGTAGTTGACTTACACCTTCTAGAGCACGTTGGGTGGCACGGGACACATGCGGACGTGCATTGTCCTGTTGGAACAGCAAGTTCCCTTGCCGGTCTAGGAATGGTAGAACGATGGGTTCGATGACGGTTTGGATGTACCGTGCACTATTCAGTGTCCCCTCGACGATCACCAGTGGTGTACGGCCAGTGTAGGAGATCGCTCCCCACACCATGATGCCGGGTGTTGGCCCTGTGTGCCTCGGTCGTATGCAGTCCTGATTGTGGCGCTCACCTGCACGGCGCCAAACACGCATACGACCATCATTGGCACCAAGGCAGAAGCTACTCTCATCGCTGAAGACGACACGTCTCCATTCGTCCCTCCATTCACGCCTGTCGCGACACCACTGGAGGCGGGCTGCACGGTGTTGGGGCGTGAGCGGAAGACGGCCTAACGGTGTGCGGGACCGTAGCCCAGCTTCATGGAGACGGTTGCGAATGGTCCTCGCCGATACCCCAGGAGCAACAGTGTCCCTAATTTGCTGGGAAGTGGCGGTGCAGTCCCCTACGGCACTGCGTAGGATCCTACGGTCTTGGCGTGCATCCGTGCGTCGCTGCAGTCCGGTCCCAGGTCGACGGGCACGTGCACCTTCCGCCGACCACTGGCGACAACATCGATGTACTGTGGAGACCTCATGCCCCACGTGTTGAGCAATTCGGCGGTATGTCCACCCGGCCTCCCGCATGCCCACTATACGCCCTCGCTCAAAGTCCGTCAACTGCACATACGGTTCACGTCCACGCTGTCGCGGCATGCTACCAGTGTTAAAGACTGCGATGGAGCTCCGTATGCCACGGCAAACTGGCTGACACTGACGGCGGCGGTGCACAAATGCTGCGCAGCTAGCGCCATTCGACGGCCAACACCACGGTTCCTGGTGTGTCCGCTGTGCCGTGCGTGTGATCATTGCTTGTACAGCCCTCTCGCAGTGTCCGGAGCAAGTATGGTGGGTCTGACACACCGGTGTCAATGTGTTCTTTTTTCCATTTCCAGGAGTGTATTTTATACAACCGTATCCTGAAAAATACTGAACGTTAATAACATGATTTATCAAGTCACTATAGCTTTATACTGAATTTATTCGAAGAAATTAGACTGTGTATTTGTTTACGGCTGTCAGTGCATTCGCACTGAGCGCTCGATCAGCTGTAGGTACGCGTGACGTAGGAAATAATTGTTTGCGGTCAACGACTGCCTTGTGCGGCGCACAGACTTGATTGTTGCTTTGAGTATGTGCCGCCGCCGAAACATGCCGCGGTATCCTTGTACTCTCCGTGTGTTTACGTGTAACTGTTAGTTTCTCAAAAGTATGTCATTCCACAAAAATTTTAACGTTCGATATATGATGAATTCCCTTAGAGCGCCGAGATTTAAGAGTTTCTACTTCGACAGTGTTATCATGAATAATTTTGCGAGCTCTATATGGACCGTTATAAAGCAGAAAAAATTTGCGACACAAGCCTTTTCCTTTGTGAGACAAACGATGAGACTTAATTAACACCTTTTGACCAACTGACAAGGTTTTTAAACGACCAGGACGTTTAGTTGATTTCTCTCTTCTAGCAGCCGCAGACGCAATATTTTGTAGAGCCAGGTTGACAACTTCAGAATGCCGCAGTTTCCGTGTAGGCGGGAAAGGAACGATTTCAGAAATGCGATTTGTCGGTGCTTTGTTTTTTAATATCAGTATAGGTGGTAAAGAAGTTGAGTCGTTAGGAAGTTCATTCAGAATGTTTTGAAAAGTATGAAGATACTGATCCCAATTTCTGTGATTCTGATGACAATAAAGACGACACAATTTATTGATTTCCTTCATCCATCTCTCTGAAGCGTTAGATTGAGGGTGAAAAAGTGAAATGAAAATTGGTTTAATTTTACGACGCTGTAGAGTACGAAGCCAAATTTTAGAACGAAACTGTGATCCATTATCTGATATAACCTTATCAACATGACCCGCTTCTTTAAGAAAATGTTTGATGAAAGCATTAGATACTGAACGAGCTGTTGCTTTGCGTAAAGGTGTAAAACACACATATTTTGATGTCAATTCCACTGCTACCAAAATGTACGCAAAACCATTAGTAGAACGAACCACTGGACTGAACAAATTGACTGCAGCCATGTCCTTTAATTTCGCTGGAATGATAGGAAACAACGGTGCTCTGTGAGAAATAGTTGGCGGCTTAGCCTTTTGACATAATTTGCATTTGGCAAGAACAGATCGAATACGTTTTTCCATATTACTGAAGTAACAATTTTCTCGTAATTTATGAAAGCCTTTTCTGGGACCAAAGTGTGCATAACTGAAATGTGTATACCAAATCAATTTATTAACCCACTCATCAGGAATGCAAACTAACCAAACAGACTGCCTATTGGCTTCTGTCTCGGGTTCTTCGGCCAACGTTCATCTAATGATTTTTCTGACGTTTCGCCAGCACGAGTGGCTGGCATTGTCAAAGTTTCACCCTCCATTGCCGGTGGTGAACTGCAGTTTAATAATACACTCCTGGAAATTGAAATAAGAACACCGTGAATTCATTGTCCCAGGAAGGGGAAACTTTATTGACACATTCCTGGGGTCAGATACATCACATGATCACACTGACAGAACCACAGGCACATAGACACAGCCAACAGAGCATGCACAATGTCGGCACTAGTACAGTGTATATCCACCTTTCGCAGCAATGCAGGCTGCTATTCTTCCATGGAGACGATCGTAGAGATGCTGGATGTAGTCCTGTGGAACGGCTTGCCATGCCATTTCCACCTGGCGCCTCAGTTGGACCAGCGTTCGTGCTGGACGTGCAGACCGCGTGAGACGACGCTTCATCCAGTCCCAAACATGCTCAATGGGGGACAGATCCGGAGATCTTGCTGGCCAGGGTAGTTGACTTACACCTTCTAGAGCACGTTGGGTGGCACGGGATACATGCGGACGTGCATTGTCCTGTTGGAACAGCAAGTTCCCTTGCCGGTCTAGGAATGGTAGAACGATGGGTTCGATGACAGTTTGGATGTACCGTGCACTATTCAGTGTCCCCTCGACGATCACCAGTGGTGTACGGCCAGTGTAGGAGATCGCTCCCCACACCATGATGCCGGGTGTTGGCCCTGTGTGCCTCGGTCGTATGCAGTCCTGATTGTGGCGCTCACCTGCACGGCGCCAAACACGCATACGACCATCATTGGCACCAAGGCAGAAGTGACTCTCATCGCTGAAGACGTCTCCATTCGTCCCTCCATTCACGCCTGTCGCGACACCACTGGAGGCGGGCTGCACGGTGTTGGGGCGTGAGCGGAAGACGGCCTAACGGTGTGCGGGACCGTAGCCCAGCTTCATGGAGACGGTTGCGAATGGTCCTCGCCGATACCCCAGGAGCAACAGTGTCCCTAATTTGCTGGGAAGTGGCGGTGCGGTCCCCTACGGCCTGCGTAGGATCCTACGGTCTTGGCGTGCATCCGTGCGTCGCTGCGGTCCGGTCCCAGGTCGACGGGCACGTGCACCTTCCGCCGACCACTGGCGACAACATCGATGTACTGTGGAGACCTCACGCCCCACGTGTTGAGCAATTCGGCGGTACGTCCACCCGGCCTCCCGCATGCCCACTATACGCCCTCGCTCAAAGTCCGTCAACTGCACATACGGTTCACGTCCACGCTGTCGCGGCATGCTACCAGTGTTAAAGACTGCGATGGAGCTCCGTATGCCACGGCAAACTGGCTGACACTGACGGCGGCGGTGCACAAATGCTGCGCAGCTAGCGCCATTCGACGGCCAACACCGCAGTTCCTGGTGTGTCCGCTGTGCCGTGCGTGTGATCATTGCTTGTACAGCCCTCTCGCAGTGTCCGGAGCAAGTATGGTGGGTCTGACACACCGGTGTCAATGTGTTCTTTTTTCCATTTCCAGGAGTGTATTTGAAGAACCCTGTATGTAAACAATACTGAAATCAAATTCCTGTAGATACAGCGCCCATCGTGAAAATCTTCCATGAGATGATTTTGTTGACATAAGAAATTCCAGAGCTCGATGATCTGTGTAAACCTTAGTATGTCTGCCATACAAAAACATGCGAAATTTTGTGAAAGCCCAAACAACAGCCAAGGTTTCAAGTTCGGTAACTGAATAATTCTTTTCTGATTTAGAGAGAACACGACTGCCAAATGCAATAGTTTTCTGTACTACAACGCCGTTTTCTTCTATCTCTTGAAATAAATGTGCACCTAGGCCTTTGTATGATGAGTCCGTCGCCAAACAAAAATCTTTAGATAAATCCGGATGTGGAAGAAGTGGAGCAGCAACTAAAGCATCACGAAGTTGTTCAAATTCTGATTGAGCTTCCTCATCCCAACACCAATTAGAATTCTTTCCAGATAGTTCACACAAACGAGATGTGGCCGAATTATCCAATCTAACAAAGCGTCTAAGAAAATTACAGACGCCAAGGAAACTACGAACATCACGTTTTGTAGTAGGAACAGCATAATTACGAATAGTGTCTAGTTTCTCTTGATCAGGAAGAATACCTTCTGTAGAAATAATATGACCAAGAAATTTCACCTGAGAACGACCAAATTCAGATTTTTTCAAGTTCACTGTAATGCCAACTCTTGCAAAAATACGTAATAATGAATCCAAACTTTTGTTATGCTCACACCAAGAACGTTTAGCAATAAGAATATCGTCAACATATGAAATAATATTGTCACGAAGATAAACAGGTAAAATTTTGTTTAAACTACGAATGAATGCTGCTGAAGATACAGTAAGTCCAAACGGTAATTTCCGAAATTGCTTTTGGGTAAAATAGTCATATCCGGTTATTCTTTACTGACTCTCTAGGTAGATTGATAGTTGAAGAGTTGTTTTGATAGATACAAAGAATAGTAAAAGAGTAGGCAGCAGTGCAGAAAACTAAAAGGGAAATAGCACTACTACAGCTCGGGGACCTGTGCACGCTACGGCACATATTCACTTAGTGCAGCGAATCCCCTGAGGACTTTAACAGCCACACATAAATTCCAGTTTATGACTTAGTGACCAATCTGGTGGAAGTGCGTACATAAATTGATCTAACCATAAACATGGATGTATGTCATTCTTAGAATTGCGAAAGATCTTAATTTTCCGAACAGTTAAAAAGTGTTTATAGTCAAAGTTTTCGCCTCGTGGCGACAAAGACCTACCGCGTCTGTCCCATTCCCAATGTCGATTATTGTCAAGTTCGCGCGCCTGGCGCTCTCTTCTTGCATCTCGTAAATGAAATAAATTATTTTCTTCAAAACCCGCTGCTATCTGTGATTCTAAATTTCTTCTGCTGTCTTTTCCTACGATTTCGCCTTCAATTTGTTTGACTTGCTTTCGTAATGCCTCAAAATCCCTTCTAACGCGTTCATTAAATTTTCCCTGATTTTCAACATGCTTATTTATGTTTCTTTCCGATCTTTCCGATAAGTCACCTATTTGTTCTTTCTGTTTATTTACGTCTTCCGTAAGTGTCGCGACTCGAGTTTCAGCATTGACGCATTTAGTAGTTAAATGTTCATACTGTTGTGTTACGTTATTTATTCTGTCATTTGGTACGGATTCCTCGATTCTTTCAAGTATTTCTTCCTTATCGTGTGCACGTTGTAAATTTAACTCTGAAAATTTTTGTACTATCGCGCGATCTCTAACTTCCTGTTCTCTATCCTGTTCCTTTTGTCTGATTTCTATTGAAATTAATCTATTATTGTGAGCATTCAAAATCGGTTGTACTTCTTCTCTAATTTCTTTCTTTAATTCATCTTTCATGTTTTTGAAACATGTCCCTATCCGTGAGTCTAACTGTGTTTCCATTGTTCCCATATCAGTTTCTAACCCTGTTGCCAAAGTTCCCATCTGTTTTTAATTCAGATCCTAACTGCGATCCCAGTGAGTCTAACCGTGTTTCCATTGTTCCCATATCTGTTTTAATTGTTCCTATATCAGTTTCTAACCGTGTTGCCAAAGTTCCCATCTCTGTTTTTAATTCAGATCCTAACTGCGATCCCAGTGAGTCTAACCGTGTTTCCATTGTTCCCATATCTGTTTTTAATTCAGATCGTAACTGTGATCCCACTGTTTTTAATTCAGATCCCAAATTAAATATTGCACTCATCAACTGCTCCATATTAACTGGTTCGAAATTCTTTTCACCCCTAACATTTCCCCCAAAACTAACTTCCTTCGAAATAGCCGTAAAGTTATCTGTGTTCAATACTATTCCAGAATCTTCTGTCGTTAATCTCGAATTCTGAAAATTTTTTGGTTGTGAAAAATTTTGAACTGGTTCTGGACTACTTTCCCGACTCACTAAATTGCTTTCTACTTCATTATTCATCATACTATTCTCTTGTGTTCGCGAGTTCGCCATGTTAGCAATTTCGTCATTCTCACTATTCATCATTTTTGCCTTTTTCATAGATCGCGTAATCATTTACAAAACATACAAAACTCGTCACTATACGAAAATTACACACAATGACACTTTATCTCCAACAATACCATTCACACGAAATACTTCCCGACAAGCACGGTTAACGAACAATTGAAATCTTCATAATTGCACAAAATTGTCAAACCCGTATACAAGACAACAAAAATTAAATTCTGCAAAAATACCATTAGAAGAAAGACAATACAACTACAAATGTTCAATTACCAAATCTACACATGCAATATAGACTACAATTACTAAACTACGAATTACTACAACAATACTACTGTCTGCTAGTTTTACTATCAAAAGAATTCCAAGGGACGATCCGAAGCAGCGGTCGCCATGTGCATGGGGGCTTAATTATATAAAATGCAAATATTTTTAGTTTTAGTAGCTGTATGTGCGGCTACGAAGTCTCGTAACCGGTTGGCCCTGACTAGTATTAGTACGCAATCTGACTGCATAGAATAACAACAAAGAATGAAAGAAAACTTCCGTTAACACAATTAATTAATTAAGTCCCCAGCAACTATAAAACCTACGAAACAACAAAACCCAAGTGTAACTGTTCTGTGTGTGGAAGTGTGATTCAATGTACACATCTGGCACGGTTCTACCTCAATAAGACAAGGTATTTTAAGCACCATTTACACTGAAGTAATTAAAAAAAAAACAGAAATACTATAATTGCACATAGAAACCAGAATTACACTCTAATACATGAACACAAGCCAGATGCTTTGTTGACTGAACCTGTGACCAAGAGACATTGTTAGTTAGGAAATTTGAAATAAAAAAAATTTCTTTACCTTCATATATATTGACGAAACATGCACTCTGATCATTACAACATCCGCAATCGAACAGCATCGGCTGTCTAGCCCATCAGAACAACTGCATACAACATGCTCACAACTAGTCACGGCTACATCAGAACTCCTAGTGCCCACTTCTCAATAAGCACTCTCCACGACGACTTCTCTACAAGCACTGCCAGTGGAGGCGGCTGAATAATACTCTTTGGCGCAATCTCTCGCGCTGTGACTCAGTGTAGTTACCTTTCAACCTACTATGTTTCCTTCTCTCCCTTTTCCTACAATCGAATTCCAGTCACCCATGACTATTAAATTTTCGTCTTCGTTCACTACTTGAATAATTTCTTTTATCTCATCATACATTTCATCAATTTCTTCATCATCTGCAGAGCTAGTTGGCATATAAACTTGTACTACTGTAGTAGGCGTGGGCTTTATCTCTATCTTGGCCACAATAATGCTTTCACTATGCTGTTTGTAGTAGCTTACCCGCACTCCTATTTTTTTATTCCTTATTAAACCTACTCCTGTATTACCCCTATTTGATTTTGTATTTATAACCCTGCATTCCCCTGACCAGAAGTCTTGTTCCTCCTGCCACCGAACTTCACTAATTCCCACTACATCTAACTTTAACCTATCAATTTCCCTTTTAAAATTTTCTAACCTACCTGCCCAATTAAGGGATCTGACATTCCACGCTTCGATCCGTAGAACACCAGTTTTCTTTTTCCTGATAATGACGTCCACTTGAGTAGTCCCTGCCCGGAGATCAAAATGGGGGACTATTTTACCTCCGGAATATTTTACCAAGAGGACGCCATCATCATTTAACCATTCAGTAAAACTGTATGCCCTCGGGAAAAATTACGGCTGTAGTTTCCCCTTGCTTTCAGCCGTTCGCAGTACCAGCACAGCAAGGCCGTTTTGGTTAGTGTTACAAGGCCAGATCAGTCAATCATCGAGACTGTTGCCCCTGCAACTACTGAAAAGGCCGCTGCCCCTCTTCAGGAACCACACGTTTGTCTGGCCTCTCAACAGATACCCCTCCGTTTTGGTTGCACCTACAGTACGGCCATCTGTATCGCTGAGGCACGCAAGCCTCCCCACCAACGGCAAGTGCCATAGTTCATGATGGGGGGGGGGGGGGGGGGGGAAGGCTGTGCATAATGCTCCAAATGTTCTCAATTCCGGAGAGATTCGACAACCTTGCTGGCCAGGTTAGTGTTTAATAAGCACGAAGACAAGCTGTGAAAACTCTCGCCGTGTGGGGGCGTGCTTTATCGTGCTGAAATGTGAACCCAATTGATGGGCAATTGATTGAATCCCAGTGTGTTTTCCTCGATCTGCGAGCTGAGATGGAAGAGTTGGGAGCAGCTGCGTCACTAGACAAGGGGAGAGAACTTCATCGCCATACCGCTGAGCTGCAAGCATGCTGCGAATGACAGCCAATGGGGTTCCTGATATGGAAAAAATGGCAGCCCAGACCATCAGTCCTGGTTGTTGGATCGTGTGGTGGGTGACACGCATATCCAGACACGTCTTCGGCCTGGAATTTCATTGACTGAAGTGGAATTGTCTTCAGTGTTGAATCTCGCTTTAAACTGAACCTGGATGACCAGTGAAGGCGTGTTGGAGACGCCCCAGACAGCAGTGAGATACCAACATGACTGTCGCCCGACTTATGGGCTGACAACCACGACTAACGGTCTGCGGTGCCATCTCTTTTCGAAGCAGAAAGCCTTTTGGTTGTCATCCGCGCCACCCTATGTCGAAGAAAGTTTTTCACGATGACGACGACGAACAATTAGTGGAGTATGTGAGCACATACTCTATACTGTATGATCATAAGCATACAGATTTCAGAAATGTGATGGCAAAGGATAAGGTGTGGAAGAAGATAGGAGAAGCAATGAAAAAAGATGGTAAGTGTTTTGCATATAGACATTCATTTATTTATGTTTTTTCCCTACTGTGACAAATTGTACAATATGGAGGCTACAACAATGCTTCCATTCTTTCTGTCACCAAACGATTACATCAATAGTCGTTACGAGTAGTAACAGTAATTTATTTCCTTTATTTGAGCCTTAGTTCTTTTCCAGGTTGTAATCATTGATTTGTAGGTTCACAGAAGTAGAAGCCCCGTGTTCGGGGCAGGGGAATAATGTTCAGTGGTAAACTCACGTCATGGTCAAGTTCATAAAAATCTCTTCCTCTTTTTTCTAAGTAGTCGTCCCTGAGGAGATTGTGTAGACAGCAACAAGCTGTAACGAGTTTATCACATGTGTTAGGTTGAAGATTCAGATTTGTGTAGAACACTCGAAATATCTGCCACAAAAGTCCTAAAGCGTTTTCAGAAACGCGGCGCGCTCGTGACAGTTTATAGTTGAAGGTCGCTTTTGCTGGGCAGACGAGCAAGTGTAAGTCTTGAGAATATGCTTTCACATGCGGAATGCCTCGTCGCCTACTATAACAAATGGCATCTTGATGTCAGTTAATGGAAGCTTTTCATCTGCTGGAAACCGTCTCCTTTCATGATCATTTTCCCCATTGCCGACTTATTAAATATGCCACTGTCTCCATCCTTCCCATATGAACCTACGTCTATCGCAACGAATTTACAGTTCGCATCAACCAATGCCAAAAGTACTATGGAGAAGTACCCTTTGTAATTCCAGAAAAGGGAACCACTTTTTACAGGACACCGTGTCCTTATATATTTCCCATCAATCACAGCACAGCAGTTAGGGAAACCCCAAAGAGTGTAAAATTCTTTCGCGCCTTCCCTGAAAGATTCTCGAGATGGAGGAGGCAGGAAGATAGGTGCCAAGTGTTGGCACATAGATTCTACTGTTTCACGAACTATGATGCTCACGTAGCTTGGTGATATCCGGAAACCATATCCAAGGGACACGAAACACTCCCCTGTAGCTAGAAACCTGTAACACAAACCATAATTATTATTAATACATGAAACATAAATAATACGTCTTGTCCTAATTACACAGCTAAACAAATATCGTTCCGTTTTAGGTAACCAGTGTAAGAAGAGATGGAAAGACATCAGAGATAACTACTGGAAAACTGTTCGAAAAGGACAACTGCAAACAGGTTCTGCAGCACCAAGTTCAACAACAACATGGGCGTTGTTCAACAGACTAGACTTTTTGAGAGATGTAGAAAGGGAGCGGTCGTCTTTTTATAGTGTCCAAAGGAGCCAACAAGTGTTGAAGGACTGCTATCTGATGAAGACGGACAAAACGCCAATGAAACAGGGCCTGACACTCTACAAGCCACTGCTTCCTTGTCCTCTAGTGACGCAGCTGCTGCCAACTCTTCCATTTCAGCTCGCAGATCGAGGAAAACACACTGGGATTCAATCAACCGAAGGGGCCAACAACGATTGGAATTGCTGCAGCGCTTGGCTAATAATCGGGAGCCGGAAGATGATGTGGGGCTGTTCATGAGAAGCACGCAGCGTCCATTAGGAAACTACCACGTCGCCTCATTAATAAAGCGAAAATTGACATTTTAAGCTCTGTTACGGGACTTGACAGTTTTTCAGAATCACCTCTTGTGCCACTACCAGTCATCATCAGTCCTTCCGGCTTGTCCTCCCTTTCATCCCCTTTTGAGCGAACTTCATCGGTTGGAGACGATACGTACACTTTCACCCCATTAATAAACGTCGAACCACAAGCAGGTGGTATTACTTTTGAAAATAATTACTAATCATAATGTAAACACAGTGTAAAGGTAATGTAAAAATAAACAACAAACTGTACAGGCCCTGAGTCGTTTCCAAATAAACCTATTATTTTAATAGAAATTTATGTTATTTCATACAGATACGAAATTATCCATTTTAAACCATTGTTGATGAATACGTATGTTTTTCTACAGCTACTTACTGTAAAGTCACTGCCATTTTTTCGTCGGCTTCTATTGGAGTTTGCACTGCACTGGCAGCTGTTCCTGCTATTATGTTCTTTCACCAGACTTAAAACAAAATCGAACTGAGTCTAAAGAAATGTCTGTACCTGTCTTCATCGTTTCGCAAGTGACCGGTTACTAAGTTAGCATAAATTCCTTCACTTTTCCGTGTTTGGAAAATGCTGTGGGGAGAAGATCTTGTAAGCATTGCAATAATTTCCTCTTCTTCTTCCTCGTCCACCAAAAACCTAGAACGGTGTTAGCATCCACGTTGCGAACTCGCGTGCGTGTTCCTTTCACAGAGGTAACTCACTGAGTTCAAAAATGGTTCAAATGGCTCTGAGCACTATGGGACTTAACTTCTGAGGTCATCAGTCCCCTAGAACTTAAAACTACTTAAACCTAACTAACCTAACGATATCACACACATCCATGCCCGAGGCAGGATTCGAACCTGCGACCGTAGCGGTCACGCGGCTGTAGCGCCTAGAACCGCACGGCCACTCCGGCCGGCAACTCACTGAGGGGCGTGGCCGCTGCGGTCAGCAGTCTCAACGAAATACGCAGCCAGTGCCGGTCGGCAGTTACGGCTGGCAGTTACTGCCCGCCGCTACGGCGGACAGTCGCAGCGAAATAGTACCTTTACAGCACAGCGGTTATGTCAACGATATACCACGCTCCGTTTTGTTGCCCTTCGTGGCAAGCCATTCTGGGTTTACATTTCAGCAAACTATTGTCCGCCCCCACGGCGAGAGCTTCTACTTCTTGTGTTGCTGCCGGCTAGATCACTGGATCTCATCCAAATTGAGAAATTTTAAAAGCATTATGAACTGGTCCCACGGAGCAAATCGGGATTTTGACGACCTAACGCGTCAATTACACAGAATTTGGGGCGATATCCCTCAAGAGAACAACGAACGACTCTATCAATCAATGCCAAGCCGAAAATTGACGTGCTCAGTTTGTGAAAACCTTCCTCTTAAATAAATCACTCAGTTTTCCAGTAATTATAATTATTTGTTTGCCGGCACATGTACACCACATCCATCGATTTCCGTCTCGCTCGGATAATTCAATCCTTATGTTTTTTAGTCTTTTTTGTCTAGAGTGTAGTAGGTACACATACATATCTCTGGCGAAATATTAAAAGATGTGTAAAAAGGCATAAGTCGCATTATTTCCGTGATATTTTCGTAAACCTGAGTGAAAACACACACATGCGCACGTATTGTCAAATATCTTTTTATTACTGACTGCAGAAAGATCGTTTATGGCTCACCAGTCGCATCTGTGAATTTCATTGGAAGCTATAGATCACTTACTGTGGAATATAAAACGTTTTATCCATAAACAGTTAAAAAGCAAAGTTTGCTTACACCAAGTATTTAACGAAGTAGTAATACATAGTTGTCGCACATGAACTCAAAACTCTAAGTCCGTCCTAACAGGCTTTGGAAGGCCCAAGAGTACTGAGCATGTCATCCAGGGCCTATGGGTGTCACTGGATGCGGATATGGAGGGGCATGTGGTCGGCGTACCACTGTCCCGGCCATTGAAGCTTTCGTGACCAGAGCCACTACTTCTCTGCCAAGAAGCTCCTCTGTTGCCCTTACAAGGCCAAAGTGCACCTCACTTGCCAATAGCACTCAGCAGACCAAGATAGTCACGCATATAAGTGTTAACCAAGCCCGACAGCGCTTAACTTCAGTGATCAGATGAGAACAGATGTTACCACTGTGGTCAGGCCACTGGCTGTTGAACAGGAGTTATACAGGGTGTACATAAAGTCCGGAAACACTTTCAGGTATTTATTGCACAAGAACTAAACATTGTACAGATGTCATACATATTGCATTTTGAAGAGAAACCCTGTAAAACTTTTTACAAGCATTCGATATGCGAACCCTGAGTGACCGAGCAGATGTCAATATGGTAATCGAATTCTTGCCATGCCCGTCCCAGCATGATGCTGTCGAGTGTGGCTCCAATTTGAATGGTTTCATAGCTTCTGTCACAGGACTTCTGTCATTGGAGCCATTTCGAGTTCACAGGATGCACGACACACCGATTTCTTTGGACTCCTTATGAGTGTCTCTCGTATGCGCTCCACATTCACTTCACTCATATTCGGACGTCCGCTTCTCTTTTCCAGGCACAAGCAACCCGAAGTAATGAATTTGTTGTGCCAGTGGTAAATGGCCTTCCTCGTTGGTGCCTTCTTACCGTACTTGGTTGTAAACATCCGTTGAACAGCTGTAACACAGAAAGCTCGCTCCGCACCTAAACTCGCCATCTTTACGACTAGCGCTGACTATCGGCAAATTACCAAACTACGCTGTGGTGGTATACACAAAAAAAGCTTTCAGAGTTTCTCTTCAAAATGACATATGTATGATATCTGTACAATGTTTGGTTCTTGTGCAATAAATAATTGAAAGTGTTCCCGGACTTTATGGACACCCTGTGCTTTAAATAATATTCCACAAATCTTCTAAAACGTGAAAAAGAATCAACTGCAGAGTTATGCCCCATGTTGGCTGTCTTCACCAACAGATGACTGTACTAGTAAACGTTCAAACTACCATACCCATTCCATAGTGTAAGCCACAACGGAAACACAGATTAATTATTATCAAATGTCACAATATTTTAAAATATCCGCTAAAATACATCAACAACGCAAAACGTACAATGCTTAGGGGTTTTCATTGAGTATCACAATGTTTCTGTCAAAATTTACAATGTTGTTTTACACATGTATTCGTCAAGTTGTGCACTTTCAAATTAAGTGCTTCAATGCTATTTTCATGTCCCAAAAAATAACAGACTGTTGGCATTCCCAGTTGGACCTAAAACAGCAAAATTCACTTGACCAGGCTTATAACTGCACAAAATACATTTATCTGAACTAGACTTACTAGGCAAGCACACAGAGGCATTGCTGTGAACTCTCAAATTGTTTCAATGCTATTTCCACGCCGAAACACATGTGGTTTAAGAAAATTAATATACAATAACTGAAGTTAAGCCTAAAAGATTGAAATTAACCTGACCAGGATAAAATACTAGGTAAACACACAAGCAAGTAGGAGTTCTGAATGTAACTATTTAGGAATGCTGGTGGTGTAACAGCACATTTTTCTCTACAGTTTAGGACATGGATGAAGATCATGTGTCAGTAAAAAAACATATTCAAACGCAATTATTACGCGTGACTCGATCAAGTCGAAGTCCAATGGGAAATCTAGTCCTGTAAAACGTTTACCGAATCTGAAGTGAGGTTCTCTAAGGCGTTTAGTCTATACTTTCTGTGATCTACAGCAACATGTAATAAAAATACCAACACACTCACACACAACACAGCCACCCTCAATTTTAGGAAGGAAGATAGGAAGAAATTTTTTCTGTCACCTATACTGCGACTCGATTTTAGGAAAGAAGGAAGGATATGTTTTATTACAGTATTTCTCTTAAATTAGGAAATAGTGCGCATATAGTATTAGGAACGGAAAGTTGGTTAAAACCGGAAGTGAACAGTAACGAAATCCTAGACTCAGAATGGAATATATACCGCAAGGATAGGATAAACGCCAATGGTGGAGGAGTATTTATAGCAGTAAAGAATTCAATAATATCCAGTGAAGTTATTAGCGAATGCGAATGTGAAATAATCTGGGTTAAGCTAAGTATCAAAGGTGGGTCAGATATGATAGTCGGATGCTTCTATAGACCACCTGCATCAGCAACCGTAGTAGTTGAGCGCCTCAGAGAGAACCTGCAGAACGTCGTGAAGAAGTTTCGTGATCATACTATTGTAATAGGGGGAGACTTCAATCTACCAGGTATAGAATGGGATAGTCACACAATCAGAACTGGAGCCAGGGACAGAGACTCTTGTGACATTATCCTGACTGCCTTGTCCGAGAATTACTTCGAGCAGATAGTTAGAGAACCAACTCGTGAAGCTAACGTTTTAGACCTCATAGCAACAAATAGACCGGAACTTTTCGACTCCGTGAATGTAGAAGAGGGTATCAGTGATCATAAGTCAGTGGTTGCATCAATGACTACAAGTGTAATAAGAAATGCCAAGAAAGGAAGGAAAATATATTTGCTTAACAAGAGTGATAGGGCACAAATCGCAGAATATCTGAGTGACCACCATCAAACGTTCATTTCTGAGGAAGAGGATGTGGAACAAAAATGGAAAAAATTCAGAAACATCGTCCAGTACGCCTTAGATAAGTTCGTACCGACTAAGGTCCAAAGCGAGGGGAAAGATCCACCGTGGTATAACAATCATGTACGAAAGGTACTACGGAAACAAAGAAAGCTTCATCATAGGTTTAAGAGTAGTCGAATCATAGCTGATAAGGAAAAGCTGAACGAAGCGAAAAAGAGCGTAAAGAGAGCAATGAGAGAAGCATTCAACGAATTCGAACACAAAACATTGGCAAACAATCTAAACAAGAACCCTAAAAAGTTTTGGTCATATGTAAAATCGGTAAGCGGATCTAAATCCCCTATTCAGTCACTCGTTGACCACGATGGCACCGAAACAGAGGACGACCGAAGAAAGGCAGAAATACTGAATTCAGTGTTCCGAAACTGTTTCACTGCGGAAAATCGTAACACGGTCCCTGACTTCAGCCGTCGCACGGACGCCAAAATGGAAAATATTGAAATAAACGATATCGGAATTGAAAAACAACTGCTATCACTTAGTAGCGGAAAAGCATCCGGACCAGACGAGATACCCTTAAGATTCTACAGTGATTATGCTAAAGAACTTGCCCCCTTTCTATCAGCAATTTATCGTAGATCGCTGGAAGAACGTAAAGTACCTAGCGACTGGAAGAAAGCGCAGGTCGTTCCCATTTTCAAGAAGGGTCATAAATCAGATGCGAATAATTATAGGCCTATTTCGCTTACGTCAATCTGTTGTAGAATAATGGAACATGTTTTGTGTTCTCGTATTATGACGTTCTTAGATAATACAAATCTCCTTCATCATAACCAACATGGATTCCGCAAACAGAGATCATGTGAAACTCAGCTCGCCCTATTTGCCCAAGAAATTCACAGTGCCGTAGACACTGGCGAGCAGATTGATGCCGTATTCCTGGACTTCAGGAAGGCATTTGATACGGTTCCGCACTTACGTTTAATGAAAAAAATACGAGCTTACGGAATATCGGACCAGGTTTGTGATTGGATTCAGGATTTCCTAGAAGAAAGAACACAACATGTCATTCTTAACGGTTCAAAATCTGCAGATGTAGAGGTAATTTCGGGAGTACCGCAAGGAAGCGTGATAGGACCTTTATTGTTTACAATATACATAAATGACTTAGTTGACAACATCGGTAGCTCCGTGAGGCTATTTGCAGATGACACGGTTGTCTACAAGAAAGTAGCAACATCAGAAGACTCGTACGTACTCCAGGAAGACCTGCAGAGGATTAATGCATGGTGCGACAGCTGGCAGCTTTCCCTAAACGTAGATAAATGTAATATAATGCGCATACATAGGGGCAGAAATCCATTCCAGTACGATTATGCCATAGGTGGTAAATCATTGGAAGCGGTAACGACCATAAAATACTTAGGAGTTACTATCCGGAGCGATCTGAAGTGGAATGATCACATAAAACAAATAGTGGGAAAAGCAGGCGCCAGGTTGAGATTCATAGGAAGAATTCTAAGAAAATGTGACTCATCGACGAAAGAAGTAGCTTACAAAACGCTTGTTCGTCCGATTCTTGAGTATTGCTCATCAGTATGGGACCCTTACCAGGTTGGATTAATAGAAGAGATAGACATGATCCAGCGAAAAGCAGCGCGATTCGTCATGGGGACATTTAGTCAGCGCGAGAGCGTTACGGAGATGCTGAACAAGCTCCAGTGGCGGACACTTCAAGAAAGGCGTTACGCAATACGGAGAGGTTTATTATCGAAATTACGAGAGAGCACATTCCGGGAAGAGATGGGCAACATATTACTACCGCCCACATATATCTCGCGTAATGATCACAACGAAAAGATCCGAGAAATTAGAGCAAATACGGAGACTTACAAGCAGTCGTTCTTCCCACGCACAATTCGTGAATGGAACAGGGAAGGGGGGATCAGATAGTGGTACAATAAGTACCCTCCGCCACACACCGTAAGGTGGCTCGCGGAGTATAGATGTAGATGTAGATGTAGATGTTACAGGCCGACTGCTTTGTATACACACACACACACACACACACACACACACACACACACACACAAGTTGCATATCGTAACATATAATTACATACCTCTACGAAAATTCGAGCGAAATAAAATTGTATTATTTCTCAAAATATGTAAGAAATTGTATACTTCAGAAGCACACTGCACATTCAAATTAATATTTCCACATCTAATTTGTCTGTATTAAGTATTTAAATACAAGCACCTTGTATGTTTATCGTGATATGCAAATATAAATACAGATCTCTACGAAAATTCGAGCAAAAGTAAAATTGTATTATTTCTCGAAACAGCTAAGATTTACCACACTTCGCAAGCACAATCAGACTTCAAATAAAATATTCTCAGGTCTAAATTGGCTGTATTACTTATTAAAAGCATGCAGTTTGCGTACTGGTAAAATGATAAAAACTAATAGGTGAAGCAAGACTAGGTAACGATGGTGATTTGATAGCTGTACCACACTTGCTAGCACTATGGACTTTTAAATTACATATTTCTGCATCTCAGATGTCTGTATTGGTTATTAAAATACAAGCAGCTCAGGTATTAACACCCTATAAATAACAGGTTAGTACATGACAGTGATTTGAAATTTATACCACACATTAAATTCATCTAAATACATATAAACTGCACATGACCATCAGTACAGATGTAACTTATAGCTTAAAGTGGATCGAGAATTAGAAAAGTAGACAATGTATTGAGCCATATTTTCACTATTTAATCTTCATGATCTTTTCAATTTGCTGTGTTTCATAAAGGCACATAATATTATGTTACTATGTATGTACTTGACAACTTATATTTTACTCGACACGAGTGACTGAATGTATTATTTAATAAGATTTTAGAACAATGTAATATGATGTTGGTTATATGCTCAATAGTTTTGCTTTTAATAGGCCTATGAAATCAGAACAAGATTTTGGTTATACTTAATTAAGACATCTCCAGTACAACATAATTTTATATTTTTGTTTTTACAACAATATTTTTTGTACTTATTTTGTATTGTATTTTAAAATGTATATAAAAACTATATATAATTACAATTCTTCTTGATTAGTAGCTTACCTTTCCGTTCATTGTATACATCTCTGTGGTGCTATTATGTTGTATTTCACTTTATGCATAGGCTGTGTTTGGCCATATGATCTTTGGACTAGCTTTGAGACCTCTTCGATCTCACTGTAAGGTAGACTATCAGTAGTTTACTTGTAGTTGTTTGAGTCAGTATTATAATTGTGTTTTCTTACATTTTTCAAGACATCAGTAATTTTTATTCATGTTCGAATGCGTAAATGTCATGTGACTTTGCCTTTGTAAAAGATATTTTTCTTAAATTTTAAAATTTCCAATTACGATTTCCTGTGAAAATTGTATTTCGAAGTCCATCATCTTCTTGTTTCTCTTTTACAGGAGTAAGTATGCACCCTGTAATCTAATGAGTCCACCACACCTTTTGTCTCGTTAGGGTACTATGTTCTGTTGGGCTTAGATGCATCTTCACTAATTACATTTGATGTGTGATGCATTTTACAAAGTAGCACAACGCTTTTACTCTTTTGACAGTAGAACATGATCACGAGTGAAACCAAATTCTGTAGTATATTCCTTCCAGCTTTTCTTTGCCAAAACGTTTCTAGGTACAAATGTTTTATTTTGTCGAAATGTTCCTAAGAGTGACACCCACGTTGTAGCAGGAAATCTGCGAGGTCCATTGCTGTGAAGAAATTAACCATTGTCATATTTTGGCAACTATTGAAATAGTCAGATGCAAGATGAGTCACATTGAGATCACACTTTTACCTCTTTCGTTTCCTGCTTTGCAGACATGGAAACCCTTTCAGTGGATGGATATTTTTAGAAATTTTTTTATTTCATACTCATCAGATTTTGAACTTATATATTGCCTAAATACACACAGTCCACAGAATTGAGCTAACTATTCACTGACCATCAAATTTTCGTTTGATATACAATATTTTCCAAGATCATGGTTTATTTACCAATTGCTGATTTACCCTGACCAAATTAGGACCTTAAGGCTCTCTCTTCATGTGACCAGGAACAACACATACCAAAGATACTACAAAACCTTCCCAATAGTAATAATAATAACAGTAATAATAATAATAATAATAATAATAATAATAATAATAATAATAATAATAATAATAGAAGAGACATTTCAGCTGACATATATAGAATACAAAGACACAAATACAGACATTAGACCATTCTTGCATAGACCACCAAATAACCCACAAGTCGAAACAACAATAAAAACTATCAACACAATCATACACAACAAAATAAATGAAAACACAACTATGGAAGAGTTACAACTACTGGTTTATATAGGAGCACTCACTACACTAAATATACACACTAGGCAGAGATCAGAACAAACCAACACACAGAAGAAACGCACAAAACCAGCATGGCAACACAGGTTACAGATCAGAATAGAAAAACTGAGAAAAGACATCGGACAGCTAACACAATTTATAAGAAATGAAATATCAGACAAAAAACGAAAAAGGTTAGGTAAAATCGCACAACAAGAAGCAATAGAGCAATTAGATGAAAAAAAGCAGAAATTGCAAGCATTGGCCAAACGACTTAGAAGATACAAAAAAAGTGAAAATAGAAGGAAACAAGACCAAACATTCATCACAAACCAAAAGAGATTTTACCTAACAATGGATAACACACACATTAAAATAGACAATCCACCAAACATAACAGACATGGAACACTTCTGGAGCAGCATATGGTCAAACCCGGTACAACATAACAGACATGCACGGTGGATACAAGCAGAAACAGACACATACAAGATGATACCACGAATGCCTGAAGTGAAAATTTTGCAACATGAAGTCACCCGAGCAATTAATTCTACACACAATTGGAAAGCCCCTGGAAATGATAAAATAGCAAATTACTGGCTAAAGAAGTTCACCTCAACACATTCACATCTAACTAAATTATTTAACAGTTACATTGCAGACCCATACACATTCTCTGATACACTTGCACATGGAATAACCTATCTGAAACCTAAAGATCAAGCAGACACAGCAAACCCAGCTAAATATCGCCCCATAACATGCCTACCAACAATCTACAAAATATTAACTTCAGTCATCACACAGAAATTAATGACACATACAACACAGAACAAAATTATAAATGAAGAACAAAAAGGCTGCTGCAAAGGAGCATGAGGATGTAAAGAACAACTGATAATAGATACAGAGGTGACATATCAAGCTAAAACTAAACAAAGGTCCCTACACTACGCATACATTGATTACCAAATAGCCTTTGATATTGTACCCCACTCATGGTTACTACAGATTTTGGAAATATACAAAGTAGATCCTAAATTGATACAGTTTCTAAACACAGTAATGAAAAACTGGAAAACCACACTTAATATCCAAACAAATTCAGATAACATCACATCACAGCCAATACAGATTAAGCGTGGAATATACCAAGGAGACTCATTAAGTCCTTTCTGGTTCTGTCTTGCTCTGAACCCACTATCCAACATGCTAAATAATACAAATTATGGATACAATATTACTGGAACATACCAACACAAAATCACACATTTGCTATACATGGATGATCTAAAACTACTGGCAGCAACAAATCAACAACTCAACCAATTACTAAAGATAACAGAAGTATTCAGCAATGATATAAATATGGCTTTTGGAACAGACAAATGTAAGAAAAATACCATAGTCAAGGGAAAACACACTAAACAAGAAGATTACATATTGGACAACCACAGCGACTGCATAGAAGCGATGGAAAAAACAGATGCCTATAAATACCTAGGATACAGACAAAAAATAGGAATAGATAATACAAATATTAAAGAAGAACTAAAAGAAAAATATAGACAAAGACTAACAAAAATACTGAAAACAGAATTGACAGCAAGAAACAAGACAAAAGCTATAAATACTTATGCTATACCAGTATTGACCTACTCATTTGGAGTAGTGAAATGGAGTGACACAGACCTAGAAGCACTCAATACACTTACACGATCACAATGCCACAAATATAGAATACATCACATACATTCAGCAACAGAAAGATTCACATTAAGCAGAAAGGAAGGTGGAAGGGGATTTATAGATATAAAAAACCTACATTATGGACAGGTAGACAATTTAAGAAAATTCTTTCTAGAACGACCAGAAACTAGCAAAATAAACAAAGCAATCACTCATATAAATACATCAGCTACACCATTGCAATTTCATAACCACTTCTACAACCCTTTAGATCACATAACATCAACAGATACAAAGAAAGTAAATTGGAAAAAGAAAACACTACACGGCAAGCACCCGTATCATCTAACACAGCCACACATAGATCAAGACGCATCCAACACATGGCTAAGAAACGGCAATATATACAGTGAGACGGAAGGATTCATGATTGCAATACAGGATCAAACAATAAACACCAGATATTACAGCAAGCATATTATAAAAGATCCCAATACCACAACAGATAAATGCAGACTTTGCAAACAACAAATAGAAACAGTAGATCACATCTCAAGCGGATGTACAATACTAGCAAATACAGAATACCCCAGAAGACACGACAATGTAGCAAAAATAATACATCAACAACTTGCCATAAAACATAAACTAATAAAACAACACGTTCCCACATACAAGTACACACCACAAAATGTACTGGAGAATGATGAATACAAATTATACTGGAACAGAACCATTATAACAGATAAAACAACACCACATAACAAACCTGACATCATACTCACCAATAAAAAGAAGAAATTAACACAACTAATTGAAATATCCATACCCAACACAACAAATATACAGAAGAAAACAGGAGAAAAAATTGAAAAATACATCCAACTGGCTGAGGAAGTCAAGGACATGTGGCATCAGGATAAAGTCGACATTATCCCAATTATACTATCAACTACAGGAGTCATACCTCACAATATTCACCAGTACATCAATGCAATACAGCTACATCCAAACATATATATACAACTACAAAAGTCTGTAATTATTGATACATGTTCAATTACCCGAAAGTTCCTAAATGCAATATAACATATACCATACAGTTACAAGGATGTCACGCTTGACCGAGGTCCGCGTCATGTTCCATTTTTAACCAGACTTAAGTCTGAGAAAAAAAAGTCAATAATAATAATAATACCCTGGAGGCCAGGGAAAAGAATAGGCCTCCGGTATATTCTGCCAGTCGTAAAAGGCGACGAAAAGAACAAACCACTAATAGGACTAACCCCCCTTTTAGTGTGATTAGTTGGTTCAGGACAGAACTAATGAAGCCTCGGACAAGCGCTGTCATGGTCGGGGACGACGCTTGAACCCTATGCCCGTCCACAATGGTAACGATGCTGCTAGCCACACGGCAAATGATTGAAATCCAAATAGAGGTGTTTTGCAGGATATGCTTCCTGCAACCACTCTAGAAGGAAAACAAAGACAGAGGATGAGATGGTCAGATGAAGTTAACCGACACCTCATGTTCTGTTATTACGAAGCAAAAAACTTAGGAACCAACACAACTGGAAACAGATCACAAGTATAAACAACATTTATTACCAGATACCCAGAATTAAAATTTTTAACAGAACAACGACTAGCTGATCAGATTCATGTAATAATAAAAAATAACAGGATACCCCAGACAGAATTAGAAAACATCAAACAACAAGTACAACAAACACTGGAACAAAATAATATGCAATCAGAAGAAGAAAATACAGTAATGGACTTAAACATCCCAGAGTAAATAAACAAAGAACAACACACATCAATTAAACAATCAGAGGAAAACGAAATCTTAAGACAGCCACCAGAACAAGCACAAATCGAACATGAAGTGACACAAATGTTAGATATAGAAGAAAAATTTCAGTTGACATATATAGAATACAAAGACACAAATACAGACATTAGACCATTCTTGCATAGACCGCCAAATAACCCACAAGTCGAAACAACAATAAAAACTATCAACACAATCATACACAACAAAATAAATGAAAATACAACTATGGAAGAGTTACAACTACTGGTTTATGCAGGAACACTCACTACACTATATATATACATTAGGCAGAGATCAAAACCAACCAATACACAGAAGAAACCCACAAAACCAAGATAGAAAAACTGAGAAAAGACTTCGGACAGCTAACACAATTTATAAGAAATGAAATAGACAAAAAACGAAAAAGGTTAGGTAAAATCTCACAACAAGAAGCGATAGAGCAATCAGGTGAAAAGAATCAGAAATTACAAGCATTGGCCAAACGACTTAGAAGATACAAAAAAATGAAAATAGAAGGAAACAAAACCAAACATTCAACACAAACCAAAAGAAATTTTACCAGATAATAGTTAACACACACATTAAAATAGACAATCCACCAAACATAACAGACATGGAACACTTCCAGAGCAACATATGGTCAAACCCGGTACAACATAACATACATGCATGTTGGATACAAGCAGAAACAG
Organism: Schistocerca cancellata; assembly: GCF_023864275.1. Taxonomy (NCBI): domain Eukaryota; kingdom Metazoa; phylum Arthropoda; class Insecta; order Orthoptera; family Acrididae; genus Schistocerca; species Schistocerca cancellata. Next base: position 175,079,305 of record NC_064631.1, read on the forward strand.
ACTCATACAAGTTGATACCACAAATGCCTGAAGTGATAATTTTGCAACATGAAGTCACCCGAACAATTAGTTCTACACACAATTGGAAAGCCCCTGGAAATGATAAAATAGCAAATTACTGGCTAAAGAAGTTCACCTCAACACATTCACATCTAACTAAATTATTTAACAATTACATTGCAGACCCATACACATTCCCTGATACACTTACACATGGAATAACGTATCTGAAACCTAACGTTCAAGCAGACACAGCAAACCCAGCAAAATATCGCCCCATAACATGCCTACCAACAATATACAAAATATTAACTTCAGTTATTACACATAAATTGATGACACATACAACATAGAACAAAATTACAAATGAAGAACAAAAATGCTGTTGCAAAGGAGCACAAGGATGTAAAGAGCAACTGATAATAGATACAGAGGTGACATACCAAGCTAAAACTAAACAAAGGTCGCTACACTACGCATACATTGATTACCAAAGAGCTTTTGATAGTGTACCCCACTCATGGTTACTACAAATATTGGAAATATACAAAGTAGATCCTAAAATTGATACAGTTCCTAAACATAGTAATGAAAAATTGGAAAACCACACTTAATATCCAAACAAATTCAAATAATATCACATCACAGCCAATACAGATTAAGCATAGAATATACCAAGGAGACTCATTAACTCCTTTCTGGTACTGCCTTGCTCTGAACCCACTATCCAACATGCTAGATAATACAAATTATGGATACAATATTACTGGAACACACCAACAAAAAATCACACATTTGCTATACATGGATGATCTAAAACTACTGGCAGCAACAAATCAGCAACTCAACCAATTACTAAAGATAACAGAAGTATTCAGCAATGATATAAATATGGCTTTTGGAACAGACAAATGTAAGAAAAATACCATAGTCAAGGGAAAACTCACTAAACAAGAAGTTTACATATTGGATAACCACAGTGACTGCATAGAAGTGATGAAAAAAACAGATGCCTATAAATATCTAGGATACAGACAAAAAATAGGAATAGATAATACAAATATTAAAGAAGAACTAACAGAAAAATATAGACAAAGACTAACAAAAATACTGAAAACAGAATTGACAGCAAGAAACAAGACAAAAGCTATAAATACTTATGCTATACCAGTATTGACCTACTCATCTGGAGTAGTGAAATGGAGTAACACAGACCTAGAAGCACTCAATACACTTACACGATCACAATGCCACAAATATAGAATACATCACAAACATTCAGCAACAGGAAGATTCACATTAAGCAGAAAGGAAGGAGGAAGGGGATTTATCGACATAAAAAACCTACATTATGGACAGGTAGACAATTTAAGAAAATTCTTTCTAGAACGACCAGAAACTAGCAAAATACACAAAGCAATCACTCATCTAAATACATCGGCTACACCATTGCAATTTCATAACGACTTCTGCAACCCTCTAGACCACATAACATCAACAGATACGAAGAAAGTAAATTGGAAAAAGAAAACAATACATGACAATCACTCGTATCATCTAACACAGCCACACATCGATCAAGACGCATCCAAAACATGGCTAAGAAAAGGCAATATATATGGTGAGATGGAAGGATTCATGATTGCAATACAGGATCAAACAATAAACACCAGATATTACAGCAACCATATTATTAAAGATCCCAGTACCACAACAGATAAATGCAGACTTTGAAAACAACAAATAGAAACAGTAGACCACATCATAAGTGGATGTACAATACTAGAAAATACAGAATACCCCAGAAGACATGACAATGTAGCAAAAATAATACATCAACAGCTTGCCATACAACATAAACTAATAAAACAACACGTTCCCACATACAAGTATGCACCACAAAATGTACTGGAGAATGATGAATACAAATTATACTGGAACAGAACCATTATTACAGATAAAACAACACCACATAACAAACCTGACATCATACTCACCAATAAAAAGAAGAAATTAACACAACTAATCGAAATGTCCATACCCAATACAACAAATACACAGAAGAAAACAGAAGAAAAAATTGAAAATACATCCAACTGGCTGAGGAAGTCAAGGACATGTGGCATCAGAATACAGTTGACATTATACCAATTATACTATCAACTACATGAGTCATACCACACAATATCCACCAGTACATCAACGCAATACAGCTACATCCAAACTTATATATACAACTACAGAAATCTGTAATTATTGATACATGTTCAATTAACCCAAAGTTCCTAAATGCAATGTAACATATACCGTACAGTTAAAAGGAAGTCACACTTGATCAAGGTCCGTGTCACTTTCCATTTTTAACCAGACATAACGTCTGAGAAAGGAAATACAGTAATAATAATAATAATAATGGTAACTGACACTAATAATAACAATAATAATAATAATAATAGGAAAGGGCATTTAGAATGCTCAACACATTTGATACCATGTTTAGTACTACCAGAAGTGTGGATAAAGGAAGAGGAGTAGATTGAAATGACAATGATCTGTTAGGAAATAACAAAACGTGAACAAAGAATTCTGCCAACAATGAGTAGGAAAAAGTTGTGGAGAAGGGAGACTGGCGAGAATGAGCGGCACAGGATGTATGGGACATGGCTATTGTGATAAAAGGCGGACCATGAGCTGTCTTTTGAAGTTTGGAAGGAATTTAATTTCTCTGACTTTCTGAGGAAGGTTGTTACAGAGCTGCGTTCATGCCACAGAAAATGACTTAGAGAGCATGGCTGTACTATGTGATGGTATGAAGAGAATTTTACTTTGTTAAGAACAAGTATTTCTGCTGTGCTCCCAAATGTCTCTGAATGCAGCAAATTTCACTTTCTGTCTTAGAAAACTTCTTGTAGCTTAATCATCGTACTGCAGAAACAATAATAAGTCTTGAAATCTCTGATAACCCATTGTGGCTCTAAATATTGGCAGGCTGCACGTCTTGCTCCACAGCACTATTACAATGGACGTACTCCTTTCTTAAATGACCAGCTGCTATCAAAAGACCAATCAGAGCTCTTATTTGTACACTATCACATTTTCTCTACCTCTTCTCAAAATTCTTTTCCTTATACATTCTGTCAATTCGTTGGCAGTAAACTGCATAATTTTCTTTGTAATATCTGAAGAAGTATATAGTCTCCACATATCTGTCTTCGTTACAATAGTTTTCAAACGAGGGAGCTTGACTGTATCAACTTGACATTTTATTATATTATGTTTCCTTACTTTTGTTTCCTCAGGTGAAATTTTATGCAATGCAAATCCATTTTTGCAAGAAATAAAGCCTCAACACTTTCAGTATTATTGGTATAATCACCATCTTCCAGGTTCGAAATATCCTATAAGTCGTGCGCATCACTTACGTCACGTACAGCATTTACATGATCGTCTTCCCCATCTTTATCATTTCGTATGTAGTCCGAATATTTGTTACTGAAATCGCTGAGATCATCAGATTATTCCAATACTTGAAGAATTTCTTCTTTTGGCAACTTTCTCTTAGGTATGTTGTAAGTCTAGCGGCTAATACGTTTTTTAGCCACCAAATATCGTTCAACGGCGGGGCATTATATTGCAGAAACGTAAAGTCAACACTGAACTATAACTGCAGCAAAGAAATAAAAAAAATTTTAATGCTTCTGAGAAATGCATGAAGATTTTTAAAGATCAGTTTCAGTATTAAAAAAGAATATGAAATTTTAATACTTATCATTTATAGGAACAAAGCATAACGCTAGGAGAATGGCCAAGTGATGAAATCGCAGTACAAATAATTAAGGCTAAAAAAAAGAAAATAGAACATAATGAGCCTCGGAGACTCACCTTCTGTTTTCTACGGTTAAATCGTTTCCCCAATGCAGAATCTGTATCAGCTTGCCTTTTTGCAGCAACGGCAGACTGCTGCAGTTATTTCATCAAGATGTTAACAAAACCTGGCGAGATTTCTTGTATCCTATGTTAGGAACAGCTGGATTAAGGACTGAAACTGAGAATAGTGCCTCATTAATATCTCTATTAGGTAACGGTAAGACACTGTCTAAGTATTGTTCTTTTACTTTTCAACACTATGTTTGTTGTGGATGATAGCAATAAATTTGAAAATTAAAAGTAATATGGAATATATGTCATGCTGTGTGTGTGTATGTGTGTTCTTTGCTTGGAATTTTCCCACTTTTTCCTGCCATTGTTGCACATTACATCTGGGTCATAAAATTTAACCATCTGTACTGAGTATACAATGCCCATCTCCTGTTCGCCAGGGCAGCCATCAATTTTGGAAATGTATATAATAGAACGTATTTGTTGCCTGTTTCCATTCACTGTATTCTTCATCAGATAGCAACTGGAGAACTTTGAGAAGTATTACACGCTCCAGCTGCCGCGTATGTTTGTCTGTCTCCTGGTCCTCGTTAGGCAGAAAGGAAGGAAGGAAGATTGGGGTTTAACGTCTCGTAGACGACGGGGCCGTTAGAGACAGAGCACAGTCTCCCGATTGGAGAAGTTTGTGGACGAAATCGGTCATGTATTTGTCAAAGTAACGTTTAAGGAGACCACGGAAAGCCGGAATCTCGGTTGCTGGACGTGGATTTTAGTCTCTGGCCTCCGGAATATGAATCCAGCTCGTCTCGGTGGCTCTCGGTAGCGACTGATTACAACAGAAACAAGAATTGCCAGATGCCGATATCTACCAAACGTCCATCGTCAAGTCTCATTCCAGCATGTGAATACCAGAGGTTTGATCACTTGCGTGAAAATGAGTCTGCAGCGCAAGCAACAGATCTGATGCCTCATGCATCTGTTTTTCTTAACACGACATTGCATTCAGTCGTAAAGACAAGTTGCAGAGAATCATTGTGACAATGGAACGGTGGATATCCCATGCCTCAACAGATGAAACTCACTCCAGTGGTCGTATATTATAGGTCAACACCTGCTTGATATGTGCTGATGATGGTGGTGCTATTGTAGGTTTGTTGCTGCCTCGCAACGCTCCAGAAAGCTACGTATCACGTAAGCATTACCGCTAACTACTTCACTTCGTCTTGTGTTACAGAACAAGAGGTAGCTGTTAGATATCAGCACACAGAATTACGTCACTTTGATAAAGGTGTTTACAGAAGACTGTTGTCAAGAACTGTGACCCAGCACTTTATTTTGTATGAAATACCAGTGGCACTGATAACGACTAGACTCAGTCACTCGATAAAGAGGAGGAAGTGTTCGAGCAAACTTAATACGTAAAACATGCGTTGTTTTAAGCTGAAGTGAAGTGCAACAGTTGGTCAAAATATTAGGGACACAGTTTCTGTTTTATATTCAGAGATTTAAGGTGCCAGTTGTTTTGATCTTGCAAATTGTATAGCTTGAAGCATCCTGAAATGCAGGCGTAGGAGTTGTAAGCTTATACTGGGCTTGAAAATCAGTTCGTGCTCTACATTCACGAATGGGTGATAAATGACGTCGTGCCACTAATTAGATAAATGCTCCATCTCCTTCCCCTTACAACCTCCACCACTACCTGATCTAAAATTCAAATTTTGCCGGGGGTTTAAATTGCAGACTGCACAATAGGAAGAAAATCATTTCTGAAAAAGAGTAATTTATTAATCTCTAATATAAATTTAAACTTTAGGAAGTCTTTTTCTGGAGGTATTTCTCTGGAGTGTAGCGCTGAACGCCAATGAAACGTTGTCAATAAGCAGTTCATACAAGAAGGGATAGGAGATTTTGAAATATGATACTACAAAAGAATACTGAAGATTACATAGTGAGATCAAATAACAAAAGGAGAAGTACTGAATCACACCGGAGGGAAAAGAAGTTTATGCCGCAACTTGTCTAAAAAATGGTTCAAATGGCTCTGAGCACTATGGGACTTAACATCTGAGGTCATCAGTCCCCTAGAACTTAGAACTACTTAAACCTAACTAACCTAAGCACAGCACACACATCCATGCCCGAGGCAGCATTCGAAACTGTGACCGTAGCAGCAGCGCGGTTCCGGACTAAAGCGCCTACAACCGCTCGGCCACAACGGCCGGCAAGAAAGCACAGATCACATACATCTACAAGAAGATTAGCAGAGATGACCAACAAAACTACCAACAGTTTCCATGTTAACTGATCCTTCCGTTGTTTCTTGGCAGAACAACACAGTTATAAATAAAAAAACAATACTTTGGCTGTTCTACAGAGTTACAACAGTATTGTGTTTTTCATTTATATAGGTCAACGGTGGCTAATATGAGCCACATAAGCTAAAATTGGAATAAAAACTTTATTGTTGTTTCGAAATAAGCTATAACTGCATAAAATCTTTACTTGGATATTTGTTTTGGTGTAAATAGCGAAAAAATGATGTCTAAGTAGAATGACACACACCAACGAATGGTTTTCTAATACTTACAGTTCGGGATGTTAACAGAAGTGTCAGGTACTATGGACTATAAAACAAAATATAAGTATTTAAATAAAAAAGGTGTTTTAGTGGTTCACAAAACAGATAAATCTGTTTATAATTACGTGAAAAGTTCAAGATAATAAAGAACTGTTTGAGAGGCACCCACATGCCTTGCTCATACTGTGGCATCAAGCAGTCAGGCCTGCAAGATGAGTGGTCTGCCAAACGAGTGGACTCATTCTTATTTATCGAGTAACATGAACTCTAGTACTCACAAGTAAGTTACAAGTTATTCTCCTGTTGAATATTACGCAACGGAAACGGAAACGCACATCTGACTATTAGTAATTTACACAACTCTGACTGTTCACTACGCACTGGCAATACCACATTTTCTTTCTTATTTAACGGCTTTGATCAACACGTGGCCATCGCACTGAATATGAATAGCGCACACGTTATAAATCCTGGGTATCATGACAACATACCATTCGAAGGAAAAGGCCACCAATCTTTTTCTTTTCACTATCTTATTTATTCCGATAAATTCTATAACCTAAACACACAAATTCTATAACCTACAACAACAACACATGAGAAATTCCGCCCAGTGGACATGGCTTTACATTGGTGATCGTCTATCTTATGGTCTCGTAATTATTTAACGCTACAGTGCACTTTCTGGATAGGATGGTGGATCTTTTGCTATATCTCACACTTCGACTCTCACACCCATCATCACGAAAATTTCCTCCAAACCGAGTGGTACAAAAAGGAACATGCATAACCCACAGCCTCTGAAACTACCTTGCTACTCTCCCATGCCAACCACTCATACTTAAATTTCATGAAATACATCACACTGGCAACATACAATACAAAGAACAGTCACAACGTTATAATCACATCACTGTCAGCTTCCCACTTCAATTAGTATTTATCCTAGTTTCACACGACACTGCCCCACTTCGTAACTTTTCTTTCCTACTATGAACTCTGGAGGATATATGCACGTCTTCGTGTGAAATGCAAGCCAAGTGGCGTTGCTGGATAGACGGCTGACTCACCTTACTTCTCTCTCAGAGTATTATAGTTTGAATCAAGCGTCACACGGAAACGTAACACGCAAAGTAATATTAAGAACATATTCATCACACACGCGAGTGCTCAACTGATACCATGGACGAGTACTTCTCTTTATCCTTTGTCTCATACACAGATTGAGACTCACGCAGTACGCACCATGTGGAAGTACTCGTCTCTAATTTGAAGTCCTGCACACGCCATTTCTTAAATATTTCCAACTTATAGTACACACGCCAGTAATTCAGCTTAAGCACTCGGAAGTATTTCAACTTATTGCTACACGTGGTTTCATTGTGACCGTTTGTCACTTCCAAAGATTACTACGATCCCCTTAATACTACCTGCCTGACATTTAATTCTCCCCACAAAAGTTCCTGAAATAGAGAAATTATTATTCCAAACTACTCTTAAGTATTTCACATGCATACCATGTCTCCACTCTTTTGTCTTTACGGAGCACACCTAAGACAGGTCTTACCAACACTAGATCCAGCGGCTGAGTGCTGAAAAAATGACTGTTCTTCAGGTCAGCTGGCACCTCCGTCGAGGTGGGGGCGCACCATGTTACCGTATTGGTCAGCCACATTTCAGGCGCTCAAAGCTCAGGTAAATTTCATCTCTTTGGTTCCACCAAAGGTGACCAAGGGACCAATTCAGAGATGATCATACTGTATATTGCACATTCACTATCTGTGGTTAGCAGACGACCATACATTAATTCATTTCGCAGATCTCACCAAATTGGATGTAGGGATTTATTCTGTGGGAGTGCACATGTGATCAAGTCTTTCCTACACTGGTATCCGGCTTCGGTGTATTAAGTGAAATTGAGTTATTATTACAAAAAAATATGTTGTTATGACAAGAATAACGAAGAATATTGTACCTATTTTCAATGTCGGGCGGTACTGTACCCTTTCACCACCGGCTACCCATGCTGAAAAAAAATGGCACGGTACTATCCTTGCAATGCGAGGGTAGTTCCGAACATTTTTTTTAAGAAAAACTGTATTCGAACAAACGTAGCAAGTCATCATAATAACCAGGAGGTGACCTTAGCCCCTGGTGACCTCAAATAGACGACCAAATATTGTTACTTTACCAAATTATTGACACAGTTATTGCATTATTGTACTCTCCACAATCCATAGTAACGTACACATACAAATTTACAACAATCCACATGACAAATAAAACATTACATCATACAAATAAAAAATAATGTTGAGATAAAAATTTGCTTAGTTAACGGGATCTTTGTTATTTTTAAGAGTAATCCAAACTTCACTAATTCCATAACAAATCTTAAGCCATCTTTTGTAACTTAACCTTAGCTAGCGGCATTAACCTGCCATTTCTTCGTAACATTCATGAAATTTTGATTTGAAAAAAGCACATCTTAGGTGCCATAGATCTCTCCTGATTCTCTACAATTATATTACTGCCCTTTGCAAAATAGTTCTGGGAATATTAAAGCTATCGACAGCAATCCTTTCGGCTATTTCACCTTCCAAAACACCTGAAACAGATTGCTTCATTCCAGTCACGGACCTCTACCTTTTTTCGAACCTCACCGGTACGTTTCTTATACAACAAAACAAAAAAGTTAGCCTACTAACGTAGCGCACACCATCCCACTTTGATGTGGTCTATACTTCCCGGCTGATCTTCTTCTTCATGTGCCGTCTCCTCTAAGAAGGTTGGCAGTCATCATGGCAATTTCTGATCTTGATTTGGCTGATCTAAGGAGTTCTGACGTGGAGCAGTTGTACCAATTTTTTAAATTGTCAATCCAGGATGTCCGTCTTCTACCCCTCGTTCTCTTCCCACAAATTTTCCCTTCTAGTATTATTTGCAATATTTTGTAATTTACTCCCCTAATAACATGGCCTAAATATTGTAGCTTCCTTACTTTAATAGTTTTAATTAATTCTTTTTCCTTTCCCATTCTTCTTAGGACATCTTGATTAGTAATCCTCGACACCCAACTAATTCTAAGTATTCTTCTATATGCCCACATTTCAAAAGCTTCTAAACTGTTCATGTCCTTCTTTTTCAATGTCCACGCTTCCATTCCGTATAGTAATTTTGAGAATACATAGCATCTTAGCAACCTCATTTTTGTGTTTAAACAAATGTCTCTCGAACAGAATGCATTTTTCATCTTATTAAAGATACTTCTGGCCTGTCCTATTCTCGATTTAATTTCTTCTGAGCTTTCAATCTCCTCATTTACAATTGTTCCGAGATATTTAAATTTACGTACTTGATCGACTCTTTCCCTATTGATTGTAAGATTTTCTTGTTGGTGTGTTTTAGATATCACCATGAACTTAGTCTTGCTTACGTTAAGAGTCAAGCCAAATTCTTCACTTTTTTCTGCGACTTTGTCAAGAAGTAATTGTAGATCTTTGAGGTTTCCAGCTAGTAGTGCAGTGTCATCAGCAAACCTAACATTGTTAATGTTTAGCCCATTCACTTTAATGCCAGCTATTTCATCTGATAGAGCTGCCTGGAATATGTCTTCTGAATACATATTAAACAATAAGGGTGAGAGAACGCAACCTTGTCTCACACCCCTCTTTATTTCTATATCATTCGATAACTCATTTTCTACCTTCACGGTTGCGGTTTGATTGTAGTAGAGGTTATATATAATGCGGATGTCTTTCTTATCAAGTGTTTTCTTTTCTAACAATTCTATGAGATGATCATGACGAACTTTGTCAAATGCTTTATTATAATCCAGGAAGCACACATATAGTGGCTGATTAACCTCCATACATCGTTGCGCTAATATGTTAAAAGCAAACAATGCTTCTCTTGTACCGAGGGAACTTCTAAAACCGAATTGTGTTTCACTTATACCTTCTTCTACTTTTTTGTATATTCGTTGGTGTATAACTTTTAGAAATATCTTTAAGGTGTGACTCATTAAGCTTATTGTACGGTGATCATTACAAGTTTTGGCATTAGCCTTTTTGGGTAATGTAACAAAGGTAGATGTCAACCAATCCCTAGGAATAATTCCCGAATTATAAATATCATTAAACAATCCTGGCTGATATTGCATATTAAAACACCATAGGAAAAAACTGGACTGACTGAAAAAATGTCATTACTAGGATAAAATTTACGTTACACTACTTAAATATTAATGCTAGTATGATAATATTACATCTTACCTCTAAAAGTATAAACCGATGGTAAAAATTACACCGATCACCTGCTTCTACACTGAAAAACGAATAAAATTTACTTGTGACACAAACTCAGCAGCTGCAACACTCATGTTCAAGCAAATTTTGATGTCTGCGCATTATTCCAAGCCCTGCGTGTTCGTTGTTTTGTGGCAAACCCGAGAAACGAACAAGTGGTCCATACTATCCGCCGGTCCATAACAATTGACGTTTCCCTACCGACAATTTCATTGAAGTCCTCCCGTTGTAGAATCTCACAACATACTCTGAGCTCAAACATGTCTTTGTTGTTGTTGTGGTCTTCAGTCCAGAGACTGGTTTGATGCAGTTCTCCATGCTACTCTATTCTATGCAAGCTTCCTCATCTCCGAGTAACTACTGCAACCTACATCTTTCTGATCTGCTTAGTGTATTCATCTCTTGGTCTCCCTCTACGATTTTTACCCTCCACGCTTCCCTCCAATACTAAACTGGTGATCCCTTGATGCCTCAGAATGTGTCCTACCAACCGACCCCTTCTTCTAGTCAAGTTGTGCCACAAATTCCTCTTCTCCCCAGTTGTTTTCACTACCTTCTCATTAGTTACCTGATCTACCCATCTATTCATCAGCATTCTTCTGTAGCACCACATTTTGAAAGCCTCTGTTCCCTTCTAGTCTAAACCATTTATCGTCCATGTTTCACTTCCATTCATGCACAGACACAGACGTACATACAACAGAGCAAACGTGCTGCAATTGTAGAATATGCGGTTGGAGGTGACTGGATGCATTCGAGTTCAGTGCTATACTGTGCCGTCCGACCAGTAAAATTGTGTATTTGCGGTAGGTGTTGTCAGCTGTATTACATTTACAGGCAATTTTAGAACACGGAACGAGAAGCGATGTCGTGATCGCATGAATAGAAGTGAATAAAATCGATAGACTCACGGAAAATACGTATAAATTGAGGGAAAATGCGCGGAAATGCAGGGAAATTGAGGGAGTATTTGCACGTCTTCTGATTGGTGCAGAACAATTCTTATACGTGGGAACCAATATATGACAGCAGGAGGAATATGACAAAAAGTTGAGATGGAAGCACCGGGAACTGGGGAAACAATCTTTAATTTTTCGTCGAAGCAGCATTCTTCTGTATGTCTATTGAGGTAACAGTGCCACGCGCGAGTTGACTGCTGTCTTTGATGCTTTCCTGAAAAAAAGAGAAGCATCTGCCTCTAAATTTACTTACATCTGCGTTAAAGGATGACAAAGAGTGAATGGAGTGATCGGTTGAGATGGAGTTGTAACGAGGTAGAATTTAATTGTAGGCTGATGCATTCTGGAGAGAGATGGACATGTCGCTAGTAGGTCATCTGACCATTTTTTTTCGTTGTTCTGTCGGGATGCATCAGTTGTGTGACATAACCTGCCTTCGACTCGCGTTCAACTAATGACACCAGACACTAGAACAATACTTTAGAATTGATAGCGCAGTTGATTTACGTGAAATGCAGTAAACGTCGTCCGTCTGAATCTTCACCATGCATAAAAACCACCCTTTTCTTGTTCTTAACCGCCTGTTATATCATCACAACAGATTCATATCTACTATACACTGATAAGAAATGCTAACCTCCTCGCCACTCGCGCATCTGGAGAAATCTTGTGCTCTTGGATGGGTGTGGGATAGCATTTACAGCCTCAGTTTGCACTGTTCCTATACGAAACGTGTAATGTAGCGGTCTACTTCTGGTCAGCTGCAGATTAAATCGGTGCCAGTGCTACAGGGAGCTTTGGTCAAAGACAATGAGAGATCTTTAGGTCTCTAACTTTATCCTAAGAATGCGAGGATGCCCTGTGACAGCCATCCACATAGAGAAAGATCGTAAATTGTGCACTACGATCGAAGTACTTGAGAGATGTAGGTCGCTGACTGGCATACTTTGGTGTGTATGTTCGAGAATTAACAATGAATGAACGTACCGCACAGTCATCTACTTACTTTCGCGATGGTACTCGCAAAGTAGTGGAGGGGCTGTTTAGAGATGATACATAAACTGCTAAGCATGCTCCCACATCATTGATCGTGTTGAAATTACGATTAAAATGCTAAAATTGACCGCACTATCAACTATTATGCTTATTGTTATAGTATATAGACGGTGTCTTTTCCATCCCAATAGTCCACTAGTACACTGTTGGGTACCACATAATGATTGACAGACATCGCTTGTTTGAGATGAAGAAAGAGTCTTGGTGGAGGAGGCAACACCTTCCAGGGATGGCTACACCGAAACAGTGGTCGCGTGCCTGGCAGCAGTATGAGGAATCAATCAAATGGAACACAGCACCATCAGCTATCCCGTCACTGTGAATGATGAGTTCAAATGTAGAGGTCGTCAGTCACCTTCGGCAGCAGTTTGAAAACGTTCCACAATGCCTCAAAAGTCTTGCAGTTTCCTTATGTTGTGACTGTCTTTTATTTCAATCACCCAGTGTGTGGGTGTGTTGTGGAATCAGCAGCACCATCGTGATTTACACCATGTGATGTCTAGTTTTCTGGGGACCCAACGGACCAAAACGTGTTAGTGTCAGTTTAGAATCTGACATAGACGTTGAAGTCATGAAGGAAGAAAAAAATCAAAATGTGTGGCAGTGTACTTAGCATGTGTCAGCAGAAAAAGCGGTGTATCAAACAAAGAAACAGGGGCCCTCTGGGAGATGGTTCTCGTACAGTACAGGCGATGAAACTTTACACCGGTCTGTGCAAGCGACATCGATCACTGGTCACCTGCCCCACTGGATAAATACCTGTATATTTAATAGGATCGCTGAATACGCTCAATGCCGGCGCGCAGACGATATTCGTTTTCAATTTATCGGAAGGGAGAGATGCGGTAAAAATCTATCGGATGAATTTAGCGGTGCTTTTATATTTCATAATTTTTCTCAGTTGGATGGTACAGAATAACGATGGCAGAATGTTTGGGTGATAGACACGAGTGGAGGTGGACCTGCTTCGGACTGCAGTACCTGTATGATGTTGAGTCTTCCTAATTTTCCCGATAAGAAACACCACCGTAACTTTTCGTACTGTCTTTTACAGTACGTCGTGTTGCAGGAGCAGGTTTCGTGTGGCACTGACCTTACACATCATTCATGGGTGGCGGAGCTGTGACAACATGTTCCCATTTCCACCAAGTGGTCGAAACACGGTCCTATACCATTAACTCAGCTCACTCTGTTTCTACACAGGTTGCATAATGTGGTAGATATAGCTCTCTCAAAATTCTGGGTAAAATCGATCTCGCTGTCAACTGCGATGTGTATTACAGTACATTGTTCCATATCAACGGTGTCTTTCTCATCCCGTCCATCCACTGAGTACACTGCATAGTGATTGACTGACACCACTCATCTGAGACGGAGGAAGCCTTGGAAGAACACCAGATACATGCCACTTGTCGCTGTGGAGCATGGGATTAAATGTACAGGTCACCTTCTCCATACAGTTGTTTGGTAGCGTTCCTAAATGCTATAGACTGGTCCTATTTCCATATGCTGCGATGCCCTCCACATGTTCTTTTTGTCACCAAGAAGGTGAAAGTATCTCTTTTATTTGTACCACCCCATTCGTGTTGTGAACAGCACCTTCTGGAGATGGTCAACACCAGAACAGTAATCATATACATGACTGCAAAAAGAAGGAAAAATGCTTTTTGAAATGGAAAAACCGAAACATCCGCTACCTTGTCGATGGGGAAGATGAGGTCATCACGTTCGAATAGCTGTTGGAAGCGCTCTACAATACCGCAAACTCTTCCAGTTTCCATATGTTGCGATGTCTTCCATCGTTTGTCAATGAGAAATGTCGCCTCTGTGTTTCATTTCTATTAGAATGTGTTGTGGTTAAAAAATGTTTAAATGTGTGTGAAATCTTACGGGACGTAACTTCTAAGGTCATCAGTCCCTAAGCTTACACACTACTTAACCTAAATTATCCTAAGGACAAACACACACACCCATGCCCGAGGGAGGACTCGAACCTCCGCCGGGACCTGTGTTGTGGTAGCTGTACAGTTTATGCCATACCATATTCAGCATTCTGTGAGAGTCAGAGGATCGAAATGTGTTAATGTCGGTTTAGCAGCAGGTGACACGAATCTCTAAGTCGTGGGAGAGAAAACAAAGTGTATGGCAGTGTGCACTGAAAGGTGTGTTACAACCGAAAAAAACAATGTGTTAAACTGCTTATGAAGGAACAATACAGGAACGCTTTTGTGTGATTGTTGGATATAGTCATCCTACAGTACGGGTGATGAAACTTTACACCGGTAGAAGCGACTTGGATCACGACCAAGATGCAGAGGGACTGTCTATGTAAGAAATAGCGCTGGAGTTTTTGCTGTATGGGATCCTTTGCAGATAGGTTCGAAAAAGGTGACTCGTTTCGAGATAAGCCTGTGGCATGAATATGATTCAACAGTGGCTGTAATCTTTAAAAGACATCTCTATAGGATCCAATCCAAGTACGTGGTATAATGGATAGACTTGATTCCAAATCGCAGACAGCATTTCTACCCAAAAGCGTAACACCATCAGCGACTCGTGTGTGTGCCTGTAGACTCAAGACCGCTTTTTATGCAGGGTGACACTAACATAGTCGCTACGATCGTGTTTTTAATAGCGTAGTTCTTATGCGAAATGTATGGTGTGGGCTGTAAAATCCCTCTTCAGTCAGCTTCAAATGTCGGTTCTCAATAGTGTTCCTCGAAAGGAACATTGCCTTCCCTCCACAGATTCCCATTTGACCTACCTGGTGAGTGTAATGCGACTACTGCAAAAAAAGAAAAAAAGGAGAGAAAAAATTACTCACCATGATCAATTTTTAGCCTATCAAATTGATAACAAAGATATGCCAGCTGGTGTGTGGAGGAGATGGCTAGTGCACCACGTAATAGTTCTTGACAGACGTTTCTTTCTTTTTTTTTTCGTTGCGGCGATATCTTTTAACGAAATTTCAATCTCCCACTTACACAGGGTGAGACAGGCACTCACTATTTGTTTCGTAAACGCTAGTATAATATAGCATTGGACTGGTAAAAGGGGACCTGTCATAGTGTCTACAGCTACATTCTCTTTCATTATAGCTTGTTGTTGTCGAAAGTAAAAAGAATATGGTTTTTTTTCCAACATGTGAAACAATGGCTTAAAAAATTATCTGAAATGTTTGTAATACACACATGGATGACGGTTTATTTACACTGCACGCAAGAGGTGCTCTCAGGTCATTTAATTTGTTCACCAAACTGAAAGAAATTGCTTAATAAGGATTTTTTTCTTTGGAGTTTATGTTCTCGCTTTTCCTTTACTCCAGTGACGGTTTCGAGATAACGAAAACAATCTGCGGTGATCGGTAATTTTCGCAGCAAAATAGTCGAAGTTTTTTTTCCCTTGATTTTACACATGGTGGACATGTCTCCGCTGATCATTTGTGATTGGTGTCGGTGCGCTTTGTTGAACGTCACAAAATGATGAGATGCGAATTGTATCCTGCAGTCGAACCTAAAAACTATAGCGATTTTGCTCATAAAACTAAAATAAAGTGGACTTTGCCTATTTTCATGGAAAGAGGACATTTATTATCGTCGCAGTTGTGTTTTACTCTTTTTTTAACAGATTGTAGGAAAGAGTTGTTGAGGTTAAATAAAGGTGTTTTCCATTGTAGAACGAGAGGCCTATTGGAGACGTTGGGGGCCTGCTTAGTCAGTGTCAGGTGGCCGCTGCAGGTGCACTGCCTAACCTTTAGGGGCGGCCATGTCACTACTCTTTAGACCAGGGGTCTCCAAACGTTTTAGTCCGCGGGCCACATTGACTCCTCCACGATGTCATAAGGGCCAAGATCTGCCTACTGGGATTAAAGCACCTTAGCACTCCATGATCACCGTAATGAAAGGCTAAAGGAAAGATAAAATCGCAAAAATCTAAGGTTGTGGGAATAGCTAGCACTGAAACGAACTACGATTTTTATTTAATTACATAATTTTGATTGGTGGACGTACCTGACCGAAATTCTGGCGTATTTTATTCTGGAGAATTTCACCGACAAAAAAGTATGTCACTGCACATTCTTCCCGAAAGCGTCCTGCAAAGTTAAGGAAATCTCAAAATCATTGTTAGCAACACTATTACTGCAAGACGTAACAGAGGTAGAGTATGTCAACGCATTGTTATTTCAAGCGGCGCAACAATAAGTTTAGTTATGTAGTCTTGTAGTGAGTAGCAGAGCCAATGTCGCGGTGTATTGGTCGCGATAGGCCTCGATACTCAATTGTTGGCAGTATAGGTACCACCTCAAATATTCATACGCCGCTCCCAACGCTGTTTCCACTCCCGGAAGCAGTCTTGATACGCCTCTAGCTCGATCTCACGAAGCGCCCTCTGCGAATTTTCTTTTATCTCGCCTATCGTTACAAATCTTCGTCCTTTCAACGGGGTTTTGAACTTTGGAAATAAAAAAAATCCGCATGGACCAGGTCTGGGGAATACGGAGGACGAGGCAGCACAGTTATTTCGTTTTTTGTGCAATATTCAAGCGCCAGTAGGGATCAATGTGCGGGTGTGTTATCGTGATACAAAACCTTGAATATTGTCTCACCACATATCAGGCCGTTTCCTTCTCACATTTTCTGGCAGATGTTGCAACACGTCCCGATAGTACCATCGATTAACAATTTGTCCCTGTGGCACGAATTCATGATGAATTAATCCTTCAAAGTTAAAGAATGCCGGCGTCGCTTTGACATTTGACCTGATCTGACGAACTTTCTTTGGTCTTGGAGAACCTTTCCCGACCCACTGTAAAGACTGAACCTTGTCCTCAACATCATAACCGTAGACACACGTTTCATGACCAGTTATGATTCTCTTAAGGAACATTTCGTTCTCATTTGCGTGATCCAATAGCACTTCACAGATTTCGACGCGAGGTCTTGACTCATGAGCCGTGGCACGAACTTGGCAGCAACACGATGCATTCCAAGATGCTGTGTCAGGATTTCATGAAAAGAACCAACTGAAATGTTGAATTCTTCTGCAATCTCTCGGACAGTCAGTCTTCGATTGGCACGCACGTAGACGTCGAAGGGCGTCTTGAACGAGGGTCATCTTTAACTTCCGGGAACCATTCGTAACACCGAGTACGGCTTAAGCTCTTATTAGCGTACGCTTCCTGCAGCTTTTCGTGTGTCTCTGTAAAGATTTTCTTGAGTTTCACGCAAAATTTAATGCAGACGGGTTGCTCCTCTAGCTCTGCCCTATTGAAATTCGCAAACTGTGCAACACAACGTTCTACGCAATACAGCACTGAACAGTAGCTAACAGACAAACAGCAATGAAACCTCCATCAGTTACACATTAAACACGGGCGTGTGCAGGTATGCCAACCGTACTTCGCACCAACACAACACTGGCGCGAAATTATGCACGTTTCGAAATTTTTTGAACATACCTCGTATATCATTATTCACCATCACCTTTCGGATACTGCCGTTATCAAAACAAAAACTATGTATGAAGTCACTTTAAATTATGTTGTGATAATAGGCCACACCTAAACGCATAAACAAAAAAATTTCTGCAATAAGCAGACTGTTAGCTACCGAATAAAGCAGTGACAAAGAAGATGTGCTCATTATTAACTGCTACGAGAATAACCTGTGAATATAGTGTGTCGATATCGTTCACTCATTGTTGACTAATAATCTGGTTGACTACGAACACTGTTAATGCATCGTGGTATTTTAACATATTATTGCTATAGCTACTGGATG
Organism: Schistocerca cancellata; assembly: GCF_023864275.1. NCBI lineage: Eukaryota > Metazoa > Arthropoda > Insecta > Orthoptera > Acrididae > Schistocerca > Schistocerca cancellata. Next base: position 175,097,864 of record NC_064631.1, read on the forward strand.
GTCTGTTCACAGAATGACACCGTCTGCCCGTCTACACTGTCGCATTCTTATCTTCTTATATTGCCGTGAGTCACTGACTGTAAACGCCACACCATCCTACTTATTTAATTTCTATTTATTTAAGAACTTGCTATCATTGAGTCCTGTAGTAGAAAGAACACTAATTATTTACCTATTTAAACTTGATTTATCAGTCATTCTAACAATTACTCCTCGGTAATCCTCACCAATATTTTGATAAACTACAGACTAAAACAGAAATAAAATAATGATGTCTATGAAGACGAAAGCCATCTATGTATTCCATTTCCGCTGCTACTGATATATGTTATTTCTGAGCAGTTACACACTTTGGCTTACACCTTCCGTATTCAGATATTTGTCAATTTACGAGATGCTTCCGCTGCGTCTTTGAAGAACAAGCCTTCCTCTTGGATCGCTAGCTTGCTGAAGAAATTCATCAGGTGTGGAAACGTATTCCTCCCTGTTGCGATGACGGTTAGGACTTGGCAACAGTAGGTTAACTCTGGCAATCCTATGATAGTCGAGATACTTCCTGGAGTGATATAGAATTTATCCTGCTAAATTCCTTTGATATTGTCTACGTATTGGAAATAAACATTCTCAACGATCATATGTATGTTTTTAGTTCTGGGAGGTCATGCCACTACAGCTCATATCGTCTTCATTGTGATCATATCTCTTAGCCATGACTAGCACTATCAGGGATTGATCCGTGCTGCAGCAGATCGCTAGGTCAGTCGAAACGACGTCGCCCCCGAATACCGAAGCTGCGGTAGGTCTAGGTTCTAATATCCCAGGAAATTAACATTTTAACTCTTATGTGAGAGATTCAGAGAGGTTCCGGTTGCTGAACATGGCAAATAATTCATGTTACAATCGTCCTACATGCCTAGAGAAAGCTACTATTCGACTTCACTTCTTCAATAACATTCATCCCGCACAGGGCACTGATGTTCAAATTTCCTGCCTTCGTCTTTCTGTTAAATCCAAAATTGCCACGAACCATTGCACCAGTCTCCTTGTTCATGGTAATTTTGCCCACTGTGGTAGATTACATACTTAGTATTCTTCATGTCATATGCTGTGAGAATACTGGTTACAACGTTGTTGTACACACTGTTTATAGAAAATATTACACGCTGAAGACGAAACTACAATTTTAAACAATCTCATGTTTGCCAGTGTGAGTGTGCAAACGTTCGTTGTGGATCATAGACTCTGGGTGCGATCCGTCGCCATCACTTGGGCTGCCGCCATGTCGCGTCACGTGACCTTACGTCGGCGGGGGATCAAGACAGGCAGCTGCGAGCTGTTCGTGGAAAGGTTTTTCCGAGGTTTTGATGTTGCTGATGAGTTATAAAATGAAGTAAATTATTTCTGAGCTTCCAACAGAATAATACTGTTAGCAGACCGATGAGTTGTAGTGTACTAAATTACGGAAGTATCGAGTTTAACATTGCCGGAACGGTAGCTCAGCGCGTTCGGTCGGAGAGCTGGTTGGTCTCTGTAATAAAAAACTGAGTGAAGAGGCCATTAACGAACTTCAACGCTTGTTTAGTACCTGTAGGCTTCAGGCAAACGTTTTAATAGGCACTAGCAGATCCTACTTACCCCTGATTGCGCCAAATGAAGAACATATTATTGCACCGTAGTCCAAGTTACACATTAAAAGTGATCTCCTCTCGCTACCGAATATACGTTAGGTTGGTCCGTGACGGAGGCTTAAGTGGCAACGTGTACGAACTCTGTCACCAGTAACCTTTCTTACATTACTATTTTTTATTTTAGTTACAGAGTCAAACACCATGCAACGTCACAGGGCACTTATTCTATGTTTTATTTCAGCTTCAGATGTTGAATACATAGGTTCTGGGTTCACGGTATTTGATCCTGCCTTTACGACATTGTTGTTGTTGTGGTCTTCAGTCCTGAGACTGGTTTGATGCAGCTGTCCATGCTACTCTATCCTGTGCAAGCTTCTTCATCTCCCAGTACCTACTGCAACCTACATCCTTCTGAATCTGCTTAGTGTATTCATCTCTTGGTCTCCCCCTACGATTTTTACCCTCCACGCTGCCCTCCAATACTAAATTGGTGATCCCTTGATGCCTCAGAACATGTCCTACCAACCGATCCCTTCTTCTGTTCAAGTTGTGCCACAAACTTCTCTTCTCCCCAATCCTATTCAATACTTCCTCATTAGTTATGTGATCTACCCATCTAATCTTCAGCATTCTTCTGTAGCACCACATTTCGAAAGCTTCTATTCTCTTCTTGTCCAAACTATTTACCGTCCATGTTTCACTTCCATACAAGGCTACACTCCATACAAATACTTTCAGAAATGACTTCCTGACACTTAAATCTATACTTGATGTTAACAAATTTCTCTTCTTCAGAAACGCTTTCCTTGCCATTGCCAGTCTACATTTTATATCCTCTCTACTTCGACCATCATCAGTTATTTTGCTCCCCAAATAGCAAAACTCCTTTACTACTTTCAGTGTCTCATTTCCTAATCTAATACCCTCAACATCACCCGACTTAATTCGACTACATTCCATTATTCTCGTTTTGTTTTTGTTGATGTTCATCTTATATCCTCCCTTCAAGACACCATCCATTCCGTTCAATTGCTCTTCCAAGTCCTTTGCTGTCTCTGACAGAATTACAATGTCATCGGCGAACCTCAAAGTTTTTATTTCTTCTCCATGGATTTTAATACCTACCCCGAATTTTTCTTTTGTTTCCTTTACTGCTTGCTCAATATACAGATTGAATAACATCTGGGAGAGGCTACAACCCTGTCTTACTCCCTTCCCAACCACTGCTTCCCTTTCATGTCCCTCGACTCTTATAACTGCCATCTGGTTTCTGTACAAATTGTAAATAGCCTTTCGCTCCCTGTATTTTACCCCTGCCACCTTTAGAATTTGAAAGAGAGTATTCCAGTCAACATTGTCAAAAGCTTTCTCTAAGTCTACAAATGCTAGAAACGTAGGTTTGCCTTTCCTTAATCTTTCTTCTAAGATAAGTCGTAAGGTCAGTATTGCCTCACGTGTTCCAGTATTTCTACGGAATCCAAACTGATCTTCCCCGAGTTCGGCTTCTACTAGTTTTTCCATTCGTCTGTAAAGAATTCGTGTTAGTATTTTGCAGCTGTGGCTTATTAAACTGATTGTTCGGTAATTTTCATATTTGTCAACACCTGCTTTCTTTGGTATTGGAATTATTATATTCTTCTTGAAGTCTGAGGGTATTTCACCTTTCTCATACATCTTGCTCACCAGATGGTAGAGTTTTGTCAGGACTGGTTCTCCCAAGGCCGTCAGTAGTTCGAATGGAATGTTGTCTACTCCGGGGGCCTTGTTTCGACTCAGGTCTTTCAGTGCTCTGTCAAACTCTTCACGCAGTATCGTATCTCCCATTTCATCTTCATCTACATCCTCTTCCATTTCCATAATATTGTCCTCAAGTGCATCGCCCTTGTATAGACCTTCTATATACTCCTTCCACCTTTCTGCTTTCCCTTCTTTGCTTAGAACTGGGATTCCATCTGAGCTCTTGATGTTCATACAAGTGGTTCTCTTATCTCCAAAAGTCTCTTTAATTTTCCTGTAGGCAGTATCTATCTTACCCCTAGTGAGATACGCCTCTACATCCTTACATTTGTCCTCTAGCCATCCCTGCTTAGCCATTTTGCACTTCCTGTCGATCTCATTTTTGAGACGTTTGTATTCCTTTTTGCCTGCTTCATTTACAGCATTTTTATATTTTCTCCTTTCATCAATTAAATTCAATATTTCTTCTGTTACCCAAGGATTTCTACTAGCCCTCGTCTTTTTACCTAAGTGCTCCTCTGCTGCCTTCACTACTTCATCCCTCAAAGCTACCCATTCTTCTTCTACTGTATTTCTCTCCCCCATTCCTGTCAATTGTTCCTTTATGCTCTCCCTGAAACTCTGTACAACCTCTGGTTCTTTCAGTTTATCCAGGTCCCATCTCCTTAAATTCCCACCTTTTTGCAGTTTCTTCAGTTTTAATCTACAGGTCATAACCAATAGATTGTGGTAAGAGTCCACATCTGCCCCTGGAAAGGTCTTGCAATTTAAAACCTGGTTTCTAAATCTCTGTCTTACCATTATATAGTCTATCTGATACCTTTTAGTGTCTCCAGGGTTCTTCCATGTATACAACCTTCTATCATGATTCTTAAACCAAGTGTTAGTTTACGACATAGTGGTATCAATTCGTTATTGTGGACTGGAAGACGTTCGTCAGCGAAGGTTACTTTTACCCTCAGAAAGAGGAAATGAGCTGTCTGCGGCCAGTGAACGTATACACGTCTTAGGTGTTAAAACTCCTCCCGAACAGACCATGAAGGCCCAAGGTACCGACCGGCCGCCGTTTCATCCTCAGCCCATAGGAATCAATGGAAGTGGATATGGAGGGGCATGTGGTCAGCACATCGCTCTCCCGGTTCGTATTTCAGTTTCAGAGACCGGTCTAAATTGTTAAATTCGGTATATGACATAAATGATCTGTAATCTTACATTTGAGAGCCTCAGGCGTATGGAACTGATTCGAAGAGTGCCGCATTGTTTGCGGGTTAATAGTTCACATTAACGAAGAAATATTTTGTTCACCTTTATTTACGTATATCATCTGCATTGTGACGACAGCTATGAAATGTGTCAGCTTATGCAAAGTATTAGCTCTCTAGGGCTTAACAGCATTTAAGCAATATCTTCTGCGTGTTATTGAAATTATCGCTTTGTTTATCATCGCGTTATTATAGTGATACGTAATGCACCTACAATAAATACTACATCACTTTCTTATCGAAATCGAGAGAGATATCGCGGGATATAGTATGTCGCCAGAGAGACTATGATAGCGTTTCCTCTGGCACGTTTATCGAATCAGTTGTTGTCTGGCATATTATAATACGGATTTTCAAATTCTGTATTTGCATCATTTTATGACCACGTAGCTTTTGTTCGTCCTGTCTGGTATGAGGAATATCGTAAGCAAATTAACATCGTCGAGGATAGGATTCTGAGAACAAAAATGTCAATATGGATTAATAATGTACGGACGACTCTGAGCAAACTATAATTCTTACCTTCGATTTATTATTTATGTTTCCTTGCAAGTGTCTGACTCGACTGTGCGGCTGGTCCCGGCGGAGGTTCGAGTGCTCCCTCGGGCATGTGTGTGTGTTTTTGTCCTTAGAATAATTTAAGTTAAGTGGTGTGTAAGCTTGGGGACTGATGCCCTTAGCACATAAGTCCCATAAGATTTCACACACATCTGAACATTTTTTGTGTGACTCGATACTAATAATTTATTCTAAATATTAATATTTACAGATTCTGTATTATCCACAAATTTAGATTTAATGGTGGATTATAGTTTCCATTCACTAAACTACCATTAATGGCGGATGAATAAATGAATGTTTCTTATTTGTTTAAATGACGTACTACAACAATCTTCATTCACTGTCTTCCTCTTCAAACGATGAAAGAAAAGGAATCAACACATGAATTATTATTCTTATGGTTGTCTCATGCCATCGCTAATAGCGCTACGTACTTCAACCAAGGGAAAACTACGTGATGAGCTACAGTAAACTTAAATGTCTGGCGATACAAAGTGTCCTCCAGAACAAATTTTAAATGAACGGTTCGAGTTAAGTCAGAATCAATATTTTAAATTTTTTAAGGAGGTGCATTAGTGATATGACATTTTGACGTCGTTTTTTACTATGTGGTGCATTAGCATACAGAAACTAAAGTGATTCTGACACTTACCGTCTCGTGTGAAACCAAGGAGGCAGTGAAATCGCTTCCGCCAGTCCTATCTGCACTTGCCCATGGCACATCAGCGACCGAAAACAGCAAGCAGTCATGGCGCACCGCTGCGAGGCTATAATAAACTCATCAGCGCGGCAATGTTTCCTCTCTCTGTCTCTCTTTTTGTACCTGGCAGTTCTTTCGTTAAATTACTTCGTACTTCACGTAATTGTGCGCACAGTTGTGTGGTTAAATAGTAGAAACAGAGAGTAGTTACTACTATAAAACGATTTAACGATAGCACACACAGTAGTTTTAATGACGTAGTACGTGTTTATGCCAAATGTGCTGAATTATTGTAACGAAATTTTAATGGCATGTTCTGTGACACTTTCTTCTGTTTCTCTATACGGTACAAATAGTTTTTTTTCTTTTTTTTGTCTGTTTGATAACTGAAGATGATTGCTTTAGCCGTCTAAACCAGTCATAAATTTATAAATGTGGGGTTAAGAAAATAAATTTTACATTGCTAATAGCTCTATTTATTTCAAAATTACTAATAACTATGTCATACGTGGAAAATAAAAAGATGTTATGTTGCCCCAACGTAGCTATAAATTATTCATTCTAGAATAATTTCTGCATACATTCTTATCTTCGTTTTCTCATTACACATTATTTTTCTTTGCTAAGACAGATATATGAAACTGAGACGTACATGAAGCGAAACTAGTAAATGTTATTTAAGAACTACTTTAAGCTTGTCATGCTTGCTTTTTTTACAGTACTATTTAAAATAGAAAGTCTCTTTACTACCTACTTCACTATTCAGATTTTCAAAGAAAAAATGTGAATTGTTAGGACATACTTTGACAAACACAAACAAAAAGAAACCTATCAGTACCAAGACGAAATGGAGAATATTATGACGTGAACATACATGTACAATGGAAACATTTGTGAAAAAATTCATTTCATGTCAGTAAATTACGAAATAAATAATTTAACAAATAAAATACTGAATTCAGATGGGCAGAAAGGGAATGTTGTGCAACAGATAAGTTCATTGCAGCCTCCAGGTGCCTCTTTTGATAGGATGGCGTTTCTTTTTGTATCTTGCATTTTGTTTGTTAAATTACTTTGTAATTTACTAAAGAGTATTTTCCATTATCAATAAAAAGCGTGCTTATTATAATTATTGTTTTATCTTCTTATATACTCTGCCTACATTTTATGGATTTCAGTTGTTGAAGTCTGCTACTACTATAAGTTAACCTGCCAGTATTCTCCTGTATATTGTTTAACTTTATTCAGTGACACTCATATTTCTTTCAGAACTACAGACAAGAACATCCATTTTTTAATCATTGTTAAATTTCTTTTACTGACAGTGTCAGGTATTTTCTTTATTTTTTGGGGTAAGGTTGTTGGAATTCTTGCTAGTCCTCATACTGTTATTTACTGTGTACTTACCGGAAAACAATCTAAAATAAACAACTGAGCAGCATCTGGAATCCTTCTTGCATCTCGATACATTGTTTTCAATATATCTTGTCCACCTCCATAGCTAAGTGATCAGCACAGTAGCATGCCATGAGAGGGTCCTGGGTCCGATTCCCAGCTGGGTTGGACATTTTCTCTGGTCAGGGGCTGAGTGTTGTGTTGTCTTCATCATCATTTCATCCTCATCGACATGCAAGTCACTGAAGTGGTGTCAGCTAAAAAGAATTGCATCAGGCAAACAGTCTTCCTGATGGGAGGCACTTGTCACATGACATTTCATTTCATTTCAACACATCTTTGTTATCAGACATCTCAGATGTCCTGATAACAGAAATTTGATGACAGTAGCAGTGGTGACAACAGCAATAGGATGCTCACAAGAATGTAGGTCTACTTTTCCAGCATTGGTCTTGTGCTGTAGCTCGGAGCAAGAACAGGTAACATATTGTATTTTACACAATAGTTCAATCATTTCAATTAGGATAATGATCCCAGAAACTTCTACGGGATGGATTCTGAAGCAAAGAAACATTTAGTACAGGAAGGGGAGAGAAGGTAAAAACATCCGAACTTAAAATCAGTAAGTTTAACCTACAGACATATATTATTCTGCCAAACTTCAGGAGGATACAAATATTTTAACAAGGCTTTTCATAGTCTCTTTATTTCACATACCAATTTTCATATATGTCTTTGGCCATGTAATACAAATTAAATATATTTTCTTGTTTCATTTTGAAATAACAGCACACTCTTCTTATGCGCAACAGTCCTCTTTTGAAATTATAAAATTACCCTATAAAGTAGCGTTTTTTCAAATACAGAAAACCGTTCCAATATATAAAATAGTTGTGTACATGGGAATAAGTATTCTGTTAATATTTAAAAGTTTTACAAACTATAAAATCTTGACAGAATTGTATGTGTCATATCTTAACTTTACTACACACCAATAATCAGGGAGTGAAACCAAATTAAGCAGAATTGTTATCTTACAAGTCAAAAATATTTTGAAACAGAAGCTATTAGCAAGTAACATAAATTTTCATTTTCAGGAAAGGGAAAATTGTTAGGAAACTGAAGAAAGTTCATTTGCAAACATCACATGTTCTATAGTATGTAATATATCTTCTTCCATTTCATGGTACAAGATGGTTCATGACTGAAGAAGTATAGCTTAACCACCCATATATTATTTTGTGGTCTGGCAAGACAGCCAATCCACTAGGAGGAAGCCGAAAAGCACGCGTTTAAGCTCATGCAGGCTGGCGTGAGGTCTGGAACAGGACAAGGAATTTATAGTAGCAAAAATAGTACATAGCTGCTGGAATACTTAACTTTAATCCATAATTGGTGAACATCGCTCTTGACGGTACATGTTTTACAGCATCAATAGTAACTGGTAATGGCGCCTTGCTAGGTCGTAGCAAATGACGTAGCTGAAGGCTATGCTAACTATCGTCTCGGCAAATGAGAGCGTAATTTGTCAGTGAACCATCGCTAGCAAAGTCGGCTGTACAACTGGGGCGAGTGCTAGGAAGTGTCTATAGACCTGCCGTGTGGCGGCGCTCGGTCTGCAATCACTGATAGTGGCGACACGCGGGTCCGACGTATACTAACGGACCGCGGCCGATTTAAAGGCTACCACCTAGCAAGTGTGGTGTCTGGCGGTGACACCACATATTATGTACCTAACTTACTGTACCAACCCAAGCTATGGCTCAGTCGACTTAAATGGCAAAGAAGCAAAAGAGAAAGCACACGTTTTTAATATGTTTGTGAGTTGGATATGCATCCGGATCTCTTTCTCTCCCCTGTCTCTGCCCGTCTCCAACTCCCTCTTTCTCTGCCCATCTTCTCCTACCCCCTATTTCTCCATCTCTTTCCCCTCTCTCTACCTCTCTCTCTGTCCATCACCTCCTCCCCTCTTCCTCTGTCATCTTCTTGCAAATTCATGTCCAGTGTTAGTATTCTTATCATAAACCAGTTAAGCCATAATTTCAACTTCCCTGTTTGCTAACAATGTTTCACTGTTGTATATTTGTAGATATATTTAAATATTAAGCAGTAGATAGTTTATATCTGTCTAATCATTTGTTACAGTAATTTATAAAAATTCGAATGAATTGGAAAGGTACATTTTGAGATTTCTGATGACAATGTTAGAGTTCAACATTGTGTCAAAATTTCAAAGTAATTGGTCAAGAAGTTTCGCAGATTAACTATTTAGAACAAGCCAACATTTTCCCTTTTATTATAAGTGTATTGTGTATATACCAGATGGCGTTCCAACAGTTATATAAAAGCACATGAGTATTCAAATGCAATGTTGTGTCAGAATTTGAAAGCAATCCATGAAGAACTTTCAGGGGTTTGAGGTTCTGAAGAAATAAACATCAACATTTGTACTTATATAGAAAGTGTAAATGTTATTAATCCCAAATCTCTGAAAGTTTTCCAATTACTCTGAAATTTCGACTCAATACTCTATTGGTATACACATTTTTTATTTATCTGCTTTCAAACATATATAATATATAAATGTTTGTATATTTTATAACAGGGAAATGTTATTACAAAAAAAGCTGAAAAAGTTACATCGACATATATTATACACCATATATTAAAGAATTAGGTACCTAAAGACAGGCCAGCATTAGAATTCAGTGGTGTGTCAAAATTTCAAAGAAATCTGTCAAGAATTTTCGGAGATTAGTGATTCTGAACTAACCAACAACTACATTTTTATGATGACTCACCTTTTATTACATATACTTCAAATGGCACTCCAATAGGTACAAAAAACATGTTTGTATTTGAATGCAATTTTCAACGAAATCTGTGAAGAATTTTAATAGATTTGAGATTTTGAAGAAATGAACATCTACATTTGTATTTATACAGGAACTGTAAACAACGTTTCTAATGGCAAATCTCCGAAAGTTTTTATAATTTTTCGTAAATGAAATAATAAGGTAACGTTTTAGAATATATATATATATATATATATATATATATATATATATATAAAATACATTTTTGGTTTGGTTTGTGATCCTACATATCCTTTGCTGTATCAGTATCATTGGATGCTCATCTGCCATATTGGGGTTGCATAATCCTGATGGAATATGTGTCATGTGAAGGAAAGGCGGAAATTTTCTGAGGTAGCTTACATAAACTAGGAAACGAATGCACCACACTGCAGAGGGCGAATGACTTCTGTGGGAAATATGTCAATGTATCAGTAGTGTACAGAGTCACGAAGTGGATAATTTTCCACAGACAGCTGAGTATTGTGTGAAGATCTTGAGCTGGAAATGTACGTTTTTAATAATGATGTTCGAATACATACTGCTAGTGGGAAGGAGATGTGGTACTGGTATTTTATTCGAGATAACCTCATCGCTTATTTAGGCTGGCTGTGGCAGCAGACACCTCTGCCTCTGGATTGCCGTGTAAGGGGGACGGGGGAGGGGAGCGATGGGCAGTAGGCGGTGGTGATGCAGCCAGTCCCAGCTGGTCGCACAAAGCGTCTCTGCTGCGTGCAGAGGGGTGGGGGAGGGCATTGCTCCTGTGGGTGACCATTGATCAAGCATCTCATTACATGCAAGCGCTCTGGCACTTGCGGTGCAATAAGAGACACTGGGTGAAGTATGGAAATAATTAATGACTTTCAGAGCAGTGCAGAGCTCGCCTATTCTTCCCCAGGTGGAAGGGGCGCAAGAATGCAGCATGATAGCGAAGAATATAGCTTTCTCTGCAAAAATGTTCCCGCTGTTATTTTTTTAACAAAGCGCAGTATAGTGATGTAGTGTTAGGGGATCTGATAGTTACGTGACACATTATAAATGCAGGTGGGAAGTTCGTTTTAATTGAAACGGAGAGTTGGTGTGTATATTGTTGTCAAATAAGAATTATTCAACGCTTAATATCCGAGTAATTTCTTAGATTACTGCAATATTTATAAGTGTGTATCCCTGAAGGAAAAAAAATGTAGCTCTTACTGGATGAAATCGATAAGATTTTGACGAAAAATCCAAAATTACTTGTGTCGTCTTAAAAAGTCGGTAAAATTTAGGTATTTGTGGAATAATTGCGAAAATCGATAAAATTTACACAAAAATTATAAATAGTGTCATATGTTTTTGATGGAGTAAGTCAATAAACATTTAAAGCTATGTATGTACGAGAGTTCCCTGAAAATCGATAAAATAGCACTGAAATTCGTATTTATGTGTGTTGCCACAAAATAAATCGGTACAATTAATCATGAAGCCCATATTTACGTGTAGCTTCCCAGAATATGGGGGAAAATAGCAACAAAACCCATACTTACATATATCCTCGTAACAAATGGGGGAAACCAGTAAATTACGAATGAAATATGCATCTCCTTAAAAAAATCAGCAAAATTTAACCATGAAACTATAAATAATTTCATATGTTGCATGAAATAGCGTGGATGTCATACATTTGCAGAAACTAGCCCAATACTACTGAGTGCTATTCTATGCTGGAGATTTGCAATATCACTCGAATTTACTGATGCTGCTGCTCCAGTGAGCTACACATTAAGAATGATAGTCTTAGGATGCTCGGAGGACACCAAGGAGTTTGGGGGGGGGGGGGGTGCCCAATAGCAGGGCAGTGGGGAAGTTGCTGTGTCATTTCTTTTGTTCATAAATTAAAATCATTGAAAGTGGTAGTTTTCACTTTAAGCTAAAAGTGTTAAACACCTAAGTGAACATGCTGACATGTTGCGCATACAGTATGGTAACTGTCATGACAGTTATTGACCATTAATTGGCATTATCATGACAGCTACTGCCCACTAATTATTAGCAAAACATGCACCTAAGTGAACAGTTTGTTTACTTAAGAGCCGTTAAATGAGGCTAATGCAAGTGGCTGGTTTGTTTACTTAAGACAATAACCCCTTTGTCAGAGGAATGGTATATCCTTCTTGTTAAAGAAAACCCGTCTGGTATTCTGAGAGTTTCTTTTGAGTAAATAGCAGTTGGTAACAAATCTGAATAATAATTACTCATTATCTTTGACATTCAAAGATTATGTTATCCTTGTGCTATACATTATGACCAACTGACAAGGTAACTTAGTTGTGATTCTGACATAGTGTTTATATGGGATAGGAATTCGAAAGCAAAAGATATTCATATATATATATATAATTTTTAACGACTTCTAAGAAAAGGAAGAAAGAAAGAGAGAGATTTATTGACAATTCACGGCTATTGCTATACATTATTACAGACAATTAATATCTCAATTGCAGCATACTCTTTGTCGTGAGGAAATTTATCGCATTGGATTAATGATAGTAATTGATTACGATACTTCAGATGAATTTCTGAAGATATCGTTTTAGAGTAAATTTTCGCCTAAGCTAAAGCGAGGTTAAGATTTTCACAGGTTAATTACAATTTTACATAACTTATTTCGGTTGCGAGTAGAATTTTTGTATCAGTTGAGGTTCCAATATGAAGCATTAAGCTGTAATATGTCTCGCTAGATACTGTAAGATCTTGAGTTTCGGAAAGCCTATTTCTTGTTATATGCTGCACAGAAACGGTACTTATCTTTGCTATTAGTGAAAAAGTAGAAAATATTTGTCTATGTGTAGGTTGGTGTCGTACTTTGTTCCACTCATTCGACTTTGAAAAATAGGCTGAAAACGGCCCTGAAACTTTCTGAGACTAGTTTTACGTTACAAATGAATAACTTCTACTTCAGTGTACGCACATTTAATCGTTTCTGCTGTGCTGGATGGCAAGTATGCTCACGCGTTAGCGCAACAGGAAGTCCAGTAGAAGGCACTGTGACGCCAGCACAGCGAGTCAGTCTGTCTTGCTATCCAAAAGTGAATAGTATTCGGGTTAACAATGTATAATTGGATGCAAATCCGTAGACGTGACACGCATGTACAGGTAAACAAATACTTATAATTTCAGAAATGCTGGATAATTATTTCAAGAGGTAGAACTTAACAAAGTAAGATAGGTAGATTGGTCTATCTGTTGCACTTACGCAAGCAGTTATTCGGCTTGGCATTGAGTCATACAGTTATTGGATATCCTCCTGAGGGATATCGCCAAATTCTTTCCAACTGGCTTGTTACATCGTCAAAATCCCTAGCTGGTGGAGGCCCCAGAGCACAATGCTTCAAATGTTTCCAATTGGGGAGAGATTCAGTGACCTTGTTGGCCAAGGCAAGTCTTGGGACCACGAAGACAAGCATTATAAACTCTCGTTACCTGCGGGTGGGCATTATATTGCTGAAACGTAAGCCCAGGATAGCTTGCCATGGTGAGAAACAAAACAGGGTGTAGAACATCGTCGACATACCACAGTGCAATAATGGTACTATCAATAGAAATGGCACCCCAAACCATCACACCTGGTTGTTGGGTCGTATGGCAGGTGACAGTCAGGTTGGTATGTCACAAATGTCTGAGGTGTCTTCAGACACAACTTGGGTCTGGAATTAAAAACTTTCTCTGTGTGCGGATGCGCATTATTTTGCTGAAATGTAAGGTGAGGACGGGTTACCATTAAGAGCAAAGAAACAGGCCGTACAATATCATCAATGTACCGTTGTGCTGTAAGAGTGCTTTGAAAATAATGGCATCCCAGACCTTCACTCCTGTTTGTAGGACCAAACGGCATACAACATTCATGCTGATATCCCTCTGTTATCTGAAGCGTCTCGAGACACGTCTTCGACCTGGAATCTCATTATATTGGAGAATAATTTTCTTCAGTGATGAGTCCCGCTTAGAAATGCGCCCAAGTTACAAGTGAAGACCTTTCTGGAGATACCCCCGGCTGCAGTGGGATACAACTTGACTGTCGCCCGACACATGGCTCGAAAACAACGGGTGATGGTCGAGGAGACCACTTCTTTTCGTAGCCGGACCCCTTTGGTTGTCATTCATGGTACCATTACGGCAGAGAGCACGCCGTCGATATTCTTCACCCTGTCTTATTGCTCTCCATGGCAAGCCATCCTGGGCTTATATTTCAGCAAGATGATGCTCCGTCCGCACAAGGCGAGAGTTTCTACTGCTTGCCTTTGTACTTGCCAAACCCTAACTTGGCCAGCAAGGTCTCCAGGTCAGGTCAGATTACTTCGTAGATAATACCAGCCACTATTTGCGCTTCAATTGATAGTACTGACAACGCAGATAGTCTTTCTTGGTACATCGTGCTTCTTAAATATGTCTTAATCAATTTTAACTTTGAGAAACTTCTCTCGGCAGAAGCTGTACTAACCGAAACTGTAAGCATTGTTCTGGTTGTTATGTACAGCTTTGGATATTCTCCTCCCAAATTAATTTCTAATATGAACTGAATAACTTGTTTTGCGTCTTTGATTCAGTCCTGTAGGTTGGATTTTAAAACTAGGAGTTCCTCATAATTCATATTCTAAATTAAACCAAATCGTTCAAAGCATTCGTTGAGCGCTTTGAATTGACATTCAGTGTCGACTATTATAGTGTCTATCATTTTGTTAAAAAAGCTAACTCTGTATTGCATTTCAGCTGATTGCATAGTTTCAATTTCTTCATAACAAAACATTCGTATTTGCTGTGCTATTCTTTTTTTTTTTAACTGAGACTCAATTTCGTAACTACTTTTTTCTACAGCTTCTGCAACGCTTGTTTCAAATCCTGTGTTACGGAATTCTTGGATCCAGGCACGAAATTAACGTAAAGTATCAATAGCGACTTCCAAGTTCACCTGAACGAATTGCCATAGTTTAGTCATATTGTTGACACATAGTAAAATCTCATACCACACGTGTATTGCAACAATAAACTCAAAAGTTAAAATTTCCTTGAAGACAGTTTCCTTTCCTTTCCTTACAGTCGCTAAGAGTTTCGGAATCATCGCTTCTATTTTTCCAGTCACTCACACTTTCGATGACATCATCAAACCAAAATAAAAAATATCGCTTTTACAGCTCCGATTCTACGTTGACATCGTGTTTCAAACAGAGGTTTCATTGTCAATTTCAATTTAGTTTTTATAAGATTCCTTGCTTGATTTTATAAAAATTTTATAAAAATTGATGAAGCCGAAGAACGTTTTAGCTATTGCGTGTTAGCGGCATCTAACAAAAGCAAATTCCAACAGTGACATCCACACGGCGTGAGTAAAACTCAAGGATTAATGTTGAGTATTCTTGTAACATGTTTATTAATGCCAACCATATCAGCACCGTTATCATATACCTGTCCTCGACAGTTCTGGATGTCAAGGCCATTATCTTCTAGTTCCTTTAAAATGGCATTTTTTAAATACTGTCTCATTGCTTCTGCGATGGGAATAAGCCATATGAAATGTTCTCCTATCTCTCCAGTTGAGGAATTACAAAATCTTCATGCTATTGACGTTTGTTCCACACAGCTCGAATCCTTGGTACAATCGAACATGTAGGCATAATATTTTGCTTGATTGACTCTATTTATAATTTCGTTATTAACAGATTTGGACATTAATGTAATTAATACATTTTGTATGTCGTGGCTCAGATAATGCTGACAAAGTTGCTTTTCTTTACCATGTTGCAAGTGCTCTTTTAGTGTTACATCATATCTGGATAACAATTGAAGAAAGTCTATAAAATGTTCGCTATTTCCGCTATCATTCAGGTTAAGGGATTCCCGATGCCATCTAAACGCTAGATTGTGTGAAGCTAAGTATTTTTTAATATCGATCAGTCTTTGAACATGTTATAGCAATACTTTTGTGGTTCCCCAATCGGTCTCTCGTTTTCCTTATCTATTGTTTTTCCGTATTTGATTCCTTTACAGAATTCTATCCATCTAATCATGCACTCCATGTGTCTTTGACTTTGTTCATGCCTTTGCAACATCCTACTCACATCTTTCCTGTCACAACATCCTTCTTCTACCATCTACCTGCAAATCTGAAAAAAGTGGAATGGAAAGCAATAAACTTCGTCTTAAGATATGGAGTTAGCTAAACATCTGCGATGTCGCTTTTCACTGTTATCCAATTTTCTCATAAAATGAAATTTAGTAAAATGTCTTTTTTGCATTTTTGGGGTAACTTTCATCAGGTTTCTCTAGGTTTTGTTGCGAACAATTTTGAATTAAATGATGATGCTGCGAGTCTCTTACTGGAAATACCCAGTTTCCCCGATGAAATTCTATAAATGACTCTTTTATATGAACGGTTCGCTCTTGATTACCACTTTTGAAGTCTTTATTGAGCTCACAATCTCGGATCACAGCAGTTTCACTCAACTCTGATGCTGTATCAGAAAGGGTAACTGATTCACTCGATCCTGCAGCTGGTTCTGTTTCAGAAACTAAAGACACCTGGATGGGAGCTTCATCAGAGGCCTCTGGAGCAGTTACACCTGCAGTTTTCTTAAGAAATTTCATCGTACTCGACCTCATAGCTCGGTTGGATATAATCGTCTCAGCCTTTCTTTCTCTTTTTGATGCACCGGATTGCCATTTTCTCCCTACGTCTGTCTCTTGAGGGTCCTCCAGAGATGATGATGTAAAAACCATTTTGTGTTAAGTACGTTGGTAAGTACAGTAGGTTACTTTTAAGTACTCAGTGTCATATTATAGAGCGAATAGGCTGTGCGATTATCATACATGGCAGAATTTTTTTTTATTCTATGGTGTACGATAGCAGCAAAATAAATACGCCAAGAAATGTATTTGTATACTGACTTACCATAGGTTGGGGTTTCTTTAGTATGTATGGCTGAAGTTGGTACAACCACACCTTCAGAGGTAAGATTTGTTCACTTGTACCAGTTCAATAACTTGAAAAAAGTGAAGTGTCACTTGGTAGGAGTGGTTTCAGAGACTGGAATTAGTAGCCAAGATAATGTTCATGCCTGTCTTGTCTCTTCCACAGAGCATTGTTGCATTTGCTTATTGTTGGATCGAAGCGTCACTTCGGAAAAACTCTGCGTACCAAGTGGGCCGCGAATATGGTATAAACAAATGTGTATTTTTAGTTTAGCATGCATCTTTCATTAATATGGCGCTCAACTTCCTCTCTAAGTATATAATTTACTAATTTATTTTACAATTCTTTTAGCCTGTATGAACGACTTTATACGAGAAAACAGTCACCTTCGAGTTCCATGCGCTACTGCCGTCTAGTGCGCATGCGCTGATTCGCGACAAGCATATCCCGCGCCAATTTTGTAAAGGCGGGTCCCGTTTTGTGCAGCGCGGCGCGCTCAGTGTGGACCCGCCTTAAGGCTAGGCGCAAATTGAGACGCGTATAGCGCGTGTGGCGCGACGCAGCGCAGCGCGCGTTTTTGTAACATCACAGGTTCAAATGGGACCGCGCAAATTGCGACGCGACGCGACTGGGACGCGACACGCGCCTGCGGCAGGTCGCGCGGCGTTGTGGTTGAGGCACAGTATCTCGCGCCGCGCGTCGCGCTTGCCTCGCTAGCATCGTGGGAAATTTGAGGAGGGGAGCGGAAAAGTAGCCCAGCCATATGCTCACATCGGAACGGCGCATATCAGCAGTGGTAGTATTGCCAATACGATAAATTTTGCCTTACTCTGTACTGTATGTTATTGCCTTTGGGTAGTGTTTCGTTTTTCGCCATTTAACCACTCCAGCTTTCTTCCTTAGCACGTTATACTTTTCTGTTATTTATATCTGCATAATTTTGTTTTGTTTTTCTTCTGTCAAGAACAATGTATACTTCAGTAACCGATAAGCCATTGGCCGCTGGAATTGCACCATATGCCTCCGTGATGTTTTCAGATCGCAAGAAGGGACAGAGGGTAATGAATAAGGAAAATAATGACGAGCGTTCCTTCAGGCGGAATGATAGGCACATGCCAGATACTGTTTACTCACCTAGGGCTTGCCAAACTGACAATGCGTGATCGCGAATAAAATGTTGTTATTGAGGAAAATAAACAATTGATCTGTCGCACAACACAATGGTCGGTGTATTGTCAGCAGCGAAGGAGCGACAGGTTAGCCATTTGTGCCTTGTGAGATGGAGTTCGAAAAACATTGTCATGAAAGTAGATCTGCCTTTGTCAGCAGCACATTTCAACAAATTAAATATATCTAATCATAACACTCTTTTAGGATATTCCTACTTTCGTAATATAATACCGACCATTTTCTTCATTTGTGTAGCCTGTTGTTGTATAATTAGTTTATTAATGCTGATAATGTCCATGCAACAATTGAAATGCTTTTTCTCATCACGGCGAATCAATTAAAACGTTGTTATTTGTGACTGCTTTTCGACTGTTTCTAGCTTGCAGTGGAAATATGTTGTTCACATGCATGTAGTACAGTGTGTCATATTACATTATTACATCCATATGGGACCTGGATAAACTGAAAGAACCAGAGGTTGTAGACAGTTTCAGGGAGAGCATTAGGGAACAATTGACAGGAATGGGGGAAAGAAATACAGAAGAAGAAGAATGGGTAGCTCTGAGGGATGTAGTGGTGAAGGCAGCAGACGATCAAGTAGGTAAAAAGACGTGGGCTAATAGAAATCCTTGGGTAACAGAAGAAATATTGAATTTAATTGATGAAAGGAGAAAATATAAAAATGCAGTGAATGAAGCAGGCAAAAAGGAATATAAACGTCTCAAAAATGAAATCGACAGGAAGTGCAAAATGGCTAAGCAGGGATGGCTAGAGGACAAATGTAAGGATGTAGAGGCTTGTCTCACTAGGGGTAAGATAGATACTGCCTACAGGAAAGTTAAAGAGACCTTTGGAGAGAAGAGAACCACTTGTATGAATATCAAGAGCTCAGATGGCAACCCAGTTCTAAGCAAAGAAGGGAAAGCAGAAAGGTGGAAGGAGTATATAGAGGGTTTATACAAGGGCGATGTACTTGAGGACAATATTATGGAAATGGAAGAGGATGTAGATGAAGATGAAATGGGAGATAAGATACTGCGTGAAGAGTTTGACAGAGCACTGAAAGACCTGAGTCAAAACAAGGCCCTGGGAGTAGACAACATTCCATTAGAACTACTGATGGCCTCAGGAGAGCCAGTCATGAGAAAACTCTACCATCTGGTGAGCAAGATGTATGAGACAGGCGAAATACCCTCAGACTTTAAGAAGAATATAATAATTCCAATCCCAAAGAAAGCAGGTGTTGACAGATGTGAAAGTTACCGAACTATCAGTTTAATAAGTCACAGCTGCAAAATACTAACGCGAAATCTTTACAGACGAATGGAAAAACTGGTAGAAGCCGACCTCGGGGAAGATCAGTTTGGATTCCGTAGAAATGTTGGAACACGTGAGGCAATACTGACCTTACGACTTATCTTGGAAGAAAGATTAAGAAAAGGCAAACCTACGTTTCTAGCGTTTGTAGACTTAGAGAAAGCTTTTGACAATGTTGACTGGAATACTCTCTTTCAAATTCTGAAGGTGGCAGGGGTAAAATACAGGGAGCGAAAGGCTATTTTCAATTTGTACAGAAACCAGATGGCAGTTATAAGAGTCGAGGGGCATGAAAGGGAAGCAGTGGTTGGGAAAGGAGTGAGACAGGGTTGTAGCCTCTCCCCGATGTTATTCAATCTGTATATTGAGCAAGCAGTAAAGGAAACAAAAGAAAAATTCGGAGTAGGTATTAAAATCCATGGAGAAGAAGTAAAAACTTTGAGGTTCGCCGATGACATTGTAATTCCGTCAGAGACAGCAAAGGACTTGGAAGAGCAGTTGAACGGAATGGACAGTGGCTTGAAAGGAGGATATAAGATGAACATCAACAAAAGCAAAACGAGGATAATGGAATGTAGTCAAATTAAGTCGGGTGATGCTGAGGGAATTAGATTAGGAAATGAGACATTTAAAGTAGTAAAGGAGTTTTGCTATTTAGGGAGTAAAATAACCGATGATGGTCGAAGTAGAGAGGATATAAAATGTAGACTGGCAATGGCAAGGAAAGCGTTTCTCAAGAAGAGAAATTTGTTAACATCGAATATAGATTTAGGTGTCAGGAAGTCGTTTCTGAAAGTATTTGAATGGAGTGTAGCCATGTATGGAAGTGAGACATGGACGATAACTAGTTTGGACAAGAAGAGAATAGAAGCTTTCGAAATGTGGTGCTACAGAAGAATGCTGAAGATAAGGTGGGTAGATCATGTAACTAATGAGGAGGTATTGAATAGGATTGGGGAGAAGAGAAGTTTGTGGCACAACTTGACTAGAAGAAGGGATCGGTTGGTAGGACATGTTCTGAGGCATCGAGGGATCACTAATTTAGCATTGGAGGGCAGCGTGGAGGGTAAAAATCGTAGAGGGAGACCAAGAGATCAATACACTAAGCAGATTCAGAAGGATGTAGGTTGCAGTAGGTACTGGGAGATGAAGAAGCTTGCACAGGATAGAGTAGCATGGAGAGCTGCATCAAACCAGCCTCAGGACTGAAGACCACAACAACAACAACATCCATATCAGAGTAATCACAGTGAAACTTCTATACTTCAGATCTTGGACGCTTTTTACCACAAGCACAAAGGGATCACACCTGTGGAGATTATCCCTTTCTAAATTTTTGTAACAGATCGTACAGATATGCTAGGTTACTAGGCAGCGAGAATATAACCTTGCTTTACTTTCCTGCCTTGATTCTTAATCACATGATTTTATAATATTCCTTGCTTCTTTATTCACTACCCTCTGTCCCTTCGATCTGAAAACATCACGGAGGCATATGGTGCAATTCCAGCGGCCAATGGCTCATCAGTTACTGAAGTATGCATTTTTCTTGACAGAAGAAAAGACAAAACAAAACTATGCAGATATAAATCACAGAAAAGTATAACGTGCTAACGAAGAAAGCTGGAGCGTTCAAATGGCGAAAAACGAAACACTACCCAAAGGCAATAAAGTTCAGTACACAGTAAGGCAAAATTTATCGTATTGGCAATACTACCACTGCTGATATGCGCTGTTCCGATGTGAGCATATGGCCGGGCTACTTTTCCGCTCCCCGCCTCAAATTTCCCACGGTGCTAGCAAGGCAAGCGTGATGTGCGGCGCGAGAAACTGTGCCTCAACTAGAGATGGGCAAAACTGTTCTTTTCAGAGATTGGATCAGAACTGTGCACTCTCTGAAATGAATTAGCTCTTTTTCATGACTCACCACTCATTTACAATAGAAAATAAATGGAAGGCACATTGCCCTTTAAACTTGGTTTATTCCAGTACTATACCTGTATTTTGATCTTATTTGATCCTATTTTGAAGTAACACAGATAATGAGTAAGAATTTTGTATTGTTTATTGAAATTTCCACGATATGACAAAGTTTTTGATTATTGATTTATTTTGCACTATCGTGGTTTTTTGGGTGATTGGAAAATGTTGTAACTTGAGATTTACATTAACAATATATTTGGCTATAATGTATTAAAATTTCATTAACCTCATACAAATACATCGCAAGCCATATATTATTAAAGTGAACGTTTCCTTCCGAAGACACCTAAAATCGCAAAATCCGTACCAGAATAAGAAAAAAAATATAAATTTGACTGTAAAACGAAATTGCTGCATATAGCCTTACGCATAATAAAACAAGGAAAATATTGGTGTATCACATTTTGCGATACGTTTATCGGTTCGCTCGTAATTAAAGCGTAAATTCGAGTGTCCATAATAAAAATCCTATAGTAAGAGGAGTCATCAGGAACCTAATCTAATCAGTTTAAACAAATAAAAATAAAATAAAAACAATTGATGTATACATAACATAATAATGTAATATACATAGCGGTATTACTACGAAGAACAATATCCAGTAGGGACGAACTCCGATGCAGAGGCGCTGAGTCGAGCAGGTCGAGCCGCGAGCTGTATTACTGCGTGAGCTGAGACTGCAGAGACCACAGTGACACCTGAGTCGCTTTGCTCAACACTCTGGCTAGAGTCGAGACAGTGGGGTGAGCGTTGAGCGGGCGAGTTCCGAGGGTGGGGGTGCGGTGAACTCACCCGCTCCAAGACAAATCGTCCGTTCCCTTGCGAGCAGGTTGTTGCAAGTAGTTCCTATGTTATCCGCTAGGTGGCTCTCTGTCCTGCTGCTCGCATCAACTGCCCAGAGGGCAGGACGTGCGACTGAAACGATCGCCGACAGAGTGCGATGCGAAGTTAAGCTGCGCCAGACACTGCGCGCGGCAGACGACGCACAGAGACGGCACGGCATATGTGGAACACAAAATCCAATGGGGCACTGCACAATGCAGGCAGCCAAGGTAGAAGCAGGGCAGAGGCCGGCGCTGGCTGTGTTGTGCGAGGTGCTGCTGATATGCTCTGTCTCTCTCTCTCTCTCTCTCTCTCTCTCTCTCACTCACTCTCTCTCTCTGCCGTGGGAAACGTTTGGAGCTACCGTTCTTTTTTTCTGAATCACTGATTGTTCACTCCTTTGAAAGATTCAACTCTATGAATTAGTTCAAGAGCGGATCCCCCATCTCTAGCCTCAACCACAACGCCGCGCGACCTGGCGCAGGCGCGTGTTTCGTTCCAGTCGCGTCGCGTCGCAAATTGCGCGGTCCCATTTGAACCTGTGATGTTATACGCGTCTCAATTTGCGCCTCTCGGCACGGACACGTTCTGGACATGTGTGTCCCGGCCTTTAATGTATACAGGCCTACAATAACTAGTCTGCGATCCCAAAAGTGTGCACCTTACATGCTGCAGCAAAAGTGTACCCGTCAGGTGCATCTTGTGATGGTGTTTAACTGTCATACTGTTGCCAGACGACCCTAGATAAATACTGCTACATTCCTACGGAAATAGAGACGGACAACTAAGTAGCTAGAATTTTAACAGCTTCAACAACTCTTTTGCGATGCCCCCACAAGTCGGGGCCGTCAGTCGTCATGTGTCCCACTCAATAATTTATTTCCCTGAGTTCACAGGAATATGAAAGTCCCATGTCTGTGAGGTGCTACGATCTAGCGTTGAATGTATCAACTGTTTGGAGCCAACAGACTTATTTTTTGGCACCTTACGCGTGATCTACCGCTTAATTGTTTCAGTTGCCCCTTGAGTGACTCGCGTTTTGGCGGTTATATGTAATTTTTTCCCTGCCTGCGATATATAAGTGCATTATTGTCTTTTCATATTATTTGCTTGAAATATATTGTTTTGTGAACGTATTTATTTATAAAACACTTTTAAATTCGTTTAATAATTATGGCCAGTGGTCGTAGAGAATTTTTACTTGCCCCTTTTGTTCACATTTACACATAAATCTTTACATTTATAGATTTTATTCGGTAATGTAATTGTATTTTATCTCCCTTGATTTCATAGGAAACGGCATACTCCGAAAACTCCCGGTTTGTTTTCCTTCTCTTTGTATTTCCCCCAGCTAAAAGTTGCCTTACAAGAGCAAGATGAAAAGAAAGTTGCACACATTTTCCTCCATTATTACAGGTACATATGATGAAACTGTCTTAGCATTGCAATGTCCAAAGGAAAATTGAAAGAGGCGAAGCCACCATTTGAGTGACCTTCTGCCAGTAGCATATCTTTCTCTCCTCTGGTTGAACCGCTCTGCATTTCCCATTACAGCTGTGTACTCTGCTACGGATGCAGGGCAATATATAATTGATGTTGCACAATCCCTATTTTTACTTGTGACGGATCTTATATCTTTCAAATGCTGAGCAGCTAACAAAACTGTAACTGGCTTATTATCTTGCCATTTTACTGCAAATACATAGCGTCTTGTATGGTGAGGATATACGCTTCTATACAGTTGGATAACATTTTCCAGCAAGGAACTCAAGAAGACGACTCAGGCAATGCAGCACGTGGAAACAAGAGATTAGGACTAATTTCATATGTAGCTATTGCAAAGTACCACCATTTATTCAGCCATATCTTCACAAAAATGTAAATAAGTACATTTTTGACATAGTGGTGCTTATTCTCTTCTTTTTACATATCCTAAGCCCTAGTAAGAAAATTATTTTAAGTGGAACGTATGTCCCACTGGACTCGAGGAGGAATAAGTTTAGGAAACAGTTTATTCCTCCTCATGTCCCATTTCAAAGAATTATAAAACTAAAATGTAAATATAAATGTCGTGTGATTGGGGCCTCCCGTCGGGTACACCGTTCGCCGGGTGCAACTCTTTCGATTTGACGCAACTTCGGTGATTTGCGCGTCGATGGGGATGAAATTATGATGATTAGGACAACACAGCACCCAGTCCCTGAGCGGAGAAAATCTCCGACCCAGCCGGGAATCGAACTCGGGCCCTTAGGATTATAAAACTGTAAACAACAATCGAAATTTAAAATCGTGGCCTGTCTCAGTATCCATTCCTAAAACAGAAATACAAGAAATTTTCATTAATTTTGTCATGAAATGGATGCTGCTGGAGGATCATGCTTTGTGCACAGGTAGATGACTTGTTATAGCTCATTTTTTTTAAAGTTAACGAAAACCGCTCCAGTGTTTAGCTGGCTGTCCGACATATGATGTTTCCTCGTAAAAACCTTGTTTACATCCAAATGCTAGTTTTCCTTTTCTGGTACTGATAACTTGAGATGATCAGTTTAAAAGTACTCTTTACAACACTACTTATTTGAGGAATTGAGAGATCTATCCCTGAAATTGTTAAAGAGTGACAGCAGCACGAAATCCGGGGATTTATGCTCGTCATAAAAGACGGTCTACTGATCGACATATTTGGTTACATTTTTGTGGCTTACGATTCAAGACGTTCTGTTTCAAGATAGTACTGTACCTTAGCAATAAGTGAAGCTGTTGAGCTCGCTTATTGGAAACGGCTAAATATACCACAGTGGTCAGTGTATGACCGGCAGGACGATCGGCACAAAATGTAGTTTGCTGACAAGTTCAGCATGCTTTTCCTATACAGAGCTCTACCGATTAGCCAGAGAGCCTACGTAGCCATATAGGAATGGTATTCGATTCAGCCTTGTTCCAAACAACACGACAATAGTGCTGCTTTGGTGTCACTGATCAGATCGATGTTTTGTTGTAGTCGGTAGGCGATTATATTCCACGTTGCGACCCTACGTGATTTTCAAGGTAATAGCGTAATGCGTGTTACGAATGTGTCATGTACAAAATGTCCTTACTGCTAGCGAGGTACATTGTCTAACCAAAAGCTACTTAATGTCTGAATAAGGAAAAATAAAACACACGCTTGAAGGAGAATACATTCTTAGACTATGGTCTTAAAAACTATGATACCATACACAAATATCATGCAACAGTGTTTTATTCTTATTAAGCTTAGGTATAATTACAAATCGTCGCACCTATATGCACCGTCCGTTGTACGGATTGTGAAGGAAAAGGCCGTTGAATTTCTACATGGCATGTTTTATATGGAACACTTACTGCCAGTGCCATACAGACACATTAAGCGACGACAGTCACTGTAAATGGCTTCTGCCCATTGAGTTGTGGAAATTATGGAAACTATTACCAGCAGGTGGACATCTTCAGCACAAACAATGAACCAGGTGCAATATCTTTATTACTTGAGGTACAATTATAATAATTTTAAGGCATTGTCTTTTATAAAGCGTCCAATAATACGTAACAAGCACTATACTTTGTTTCTCTTGCTCAGTCTCAACTGTATACCACTTTCAGGTGTGAGGATGATAGATCTGGGTTCAAAGGACAAATGGCGAACGGTCTTCTCACATGGTTCTGCCTTATAGTTTGAGAGTATGTTCGTAAGGCCGACCTTCGTTTGTAACAATCCAAATCGCATACCTGGAACAATAACAAAATATTAATCTATCACAAAGCGAAAAAGTGTCCAACTAAAACATCCATATTTCTTTACGTACTACACGAATATGTAACAAAAAATGGGGGTTCCTACTTAAATAAACGCAGTTGATATCCGTTTGACCCATGGCAGCGCCATCTAGCGGGCCAGCCATAGCGCCATCTGGTTTCCCCCTTCAAGCTAGACGAGTTACGTTCTTTGTAGTTTTTTCGTTTGACGCTTACTTCGTTAGATATTTGGCCCAGTCACTATCAATGGACCACCCTGTATATGTATGCTTCTATGTACTCGTATCTATTTAAAACATAGAAAAGAATCGATTCAAATGTGTCTGCGTGCTAAACCGAGTATCAATTATATCATAATCCCGTTTTCGTTGCATTGCACAACTGGCTGAAAGTGGTGAAATAGGTTTTTGAAGCGGTGAAATATTCAATTTCCTGAGTAAAATATTAGGCTAGTCAGAGGAAATCCATTATAGAAATATTGTCTTCACTTTGTGTTTTATAAACTGGAATGCTTTTTCCTAGCTGCAATTTACGTTTACTTATGGTCCAGGTGCGTTTTGCGTTTTACTTTAAGACAGCCCGGTGTTCAGCTAGTCGGTCGTGGGGAACAACCTAAAAACCACAGGCTGACTGGCTGACACACCGGCCTTCGTCGTTAATTCACCGGGCGGTTTTGATCCTTGAGCGGCGCGTCTCCTTGATTCCCTGCAACGGCGTACTAAGGCGCGCCGCTCTCTGGGCGGGTCGAGAGGAGAGAAGGAATAATGGAGAAAAACGGTTAAACCTTTCAGAAATACGAAACAGGGTCAGTCATGCTGTATGATACAATCGCAAATAACAGACTATTCGGACCTACGGTGTAAGAAATTAAGCTTCGGAGGGAATAACCAGATCTGCTAGGGAATCGTATGCACATGTAGCGAGCATCATGGTAGTAATCTGGAGTAAACAAAAAATCTTGAATGGAAAATTTTGTGTGAAGAAAAAAAGCATCCTTTGAAAGCTTCTTCAGTATTCCAAAAAAATGGTTCAAATGGCTGTGAGCACTATGCGACTTAACTTCTGAGGTCATCAGTCGCCTAGAACTTAGAACTAATTAAACCTAACTAACCTAAGGACATCACACACATCCATGCCCGAGGCAGGATTCGAACCTGCGACCGTAGCGGTCACGCGGTTCCAGACTGAAGCGCCTTTAACCGCACGGCCACACCGGCCGGCTTCAGTATTCCAAATACAAATCAACACATACGAGAGGTGAAGGGCCGCTTAATTACATGTCTTTCCACAAATGCGACCTCAGATTACCTATTCATTACAAACTGGACCTGTGTGAGAGGTGCTTGGGTCTATCTCAGACAGAATATTCCGAACCAGTAAAAATTGCCATCGACCCGGGAAATGCAGTACAGCAGTACTGGGAGAGACTGACTTGCAACTGCAGGACCCACCAGTAGGTAACAGCGAGGAACGTGACGTGAGGTACGAGAGTTTCGCTGCCACAGCGTAGAAGTGCCGTCAGCTGGGGTTGCGACTACAGTAGGCGCTTGGATTCAGATCCCCCAGTGCTGACATGTTCGTATAACGCGTAGCCCCTACAGTCGTAAATTTCCTCCAATTTCTTAAACGTATTCCGTCTACCCTTTCCACGGATATTTGCTCATCTACAGATCAAGTGAACATGACAGGGCAAGGGAAATTCCAAACGTCGCTCCTTTCGATGTAAGACGTCTTTCTCCCTCTGGCACATATTGTGACGCAAACAACAACCGAATCGTTTGTGTGTCGTGTATCGCAAGTTTTGGATGGCGTAACGGAGTTGGGATTCAGTGCACTGCAGCCAGGTTGCAGAGTGCAACCTGTTGCAGGACCCACCTATGCAGTTCCGTGGGCCGTCTCCGAACGGCAGGTAGACGTAGGGGTGCCTCTGGGCCTTCTGCTCCTCTGAGAACCTCTCGGGGTCGAAGCGCTCGGGGTCCGGGTAAAACTCGGGGTCGTGGTGCAGGTCGTACACAGGTATCGTGACAGCGATCCCTTTGTCCAGGACTACCTCGCTGTCGGGGATCTTGTACTCAGCATTACATTCTCTGACCAGCCCTGCAATTGGCGGATATAATCTCAGGGTCTCTGTAACAGAAACAACACAGTAAATTAGCAGTTATTTTTATCAGTGTCTCAAGAAACAGACATTGGTGGCGATATTGCAGCTGTGGTAAATTCATAACATCTGTTCGCGATTGAGGAGTCTTGCTGACATTATCTGCATTAGGTACGAAGACATCTCCTCTACTGATGATACTTGAAAAAATTTTTGGCGTGTGACTCAAACGCGGATTTCCCATTTGTTACGAGCAATCGCCTGAAAGACTTTGACTTTCCAAGCACGCTTCCACGATCGTCCCAAACTTTCATATTGTCTTCGAGCCCATCGGTGTTAAGTTAGATTTCCGCCACAGTGTTTTAAGGAAACAAACGCATTCAGTGTTAATATTACGAATGTCATTTTTCCTAACGAGGCAAGTAATACTAATTTTTAGCAATGTCTGACGAATCAGAAATTGGTGACGATCTTGCAGCTGTACTGAAGATTTCAAAATTGCATATAAATTTAATAATTTAGTATAGCTACAAGATCGCCAGCAGTCTCTGTTTCTTCAGACACTGTGAGGAATAGGTATACAAGCCTCAATGGCCAAAATTAAGATCATGATACTAATTTTGAATGCGTTTGTCTCCTTCAAACACTGTGCCGGGAATCCAAGTACAGTTGCGACCTATGAGGTCGTAGAAAGTTTGAGATACGGAAGTTTGAGCCTGGAAGCATGCTCAGATAGCTGAAGTACTTAAGGCGACCACTCACGACAAGAAGGAAATCTGGCTTCGAGTTCCGGTCTGGCAGAAATTTTCGTGTGTCATCACAATCTTCGTACCTAACGCAGCTGATGTCAGAAAGATTCCGCAGTTGCAAATAAATTTCAAAAATAACATAAAGCAGATTGCTGTATATTATGAACCAAAGTTTCTGACATTAGCGACACGAAGAAATGAAACTCTGCAACTTCAAGTTCCATCCCTGGACCGCTGAGACAAGATACTGCGTGTTTACCAAATTATCGAGCAATCTGTCAGCATTCCTGTAACTGTCGTGTATAACACTGATGAGTTTGATACCACACATGAGAAAAGCGTTATTGTTGGAGGTCTCAAAGGGATGTAAATTGTCCTGTCATTATCATGTTTCTTATCCTAGGTGTATCTGTTCTTCTATGTGACAGCAAGATGGATTTAAGCAGACAAACGGCTACACTCAGAAATATATGTTGATCGGAAGGAACTGTACACTTTTAGGAGGTAGTATTAAAAATTAATTCGAATAAAACGTTCCATATAACATGTGTCCAGTTTTCCTTGATTACAGATACTCAGTCGTTTGACTGTAGCTCAATCATATATTCACAGAAGACGTTAACCATGAACAAATAATTGAATTCGGTGTTGATTTCCATAATTACTAATTTAGAGTTTCCATGACGATGCCACACGTAGCTCTATCGATGTCGTCTTGGCATTCTTTTATGGTGGCAGGAGTTCTATTATTTACGGAGTATTGCCACACTGCCACTGATTCCTTTGATTATAAAATCAGTAATGACTCCATTTTTAAAGATAGAGGAGGACTCTGCATATTTAAAAAAAAAAACAATGCATTTAGTATTGCTGCGTAGTTTCTATGCAAGATACAGTGTCACATTTGTATTTTGCAAAGGTTATAGAAATCTACTGAAAACCTAAGCTGTTTGAACCAAGATTTTACTAGCAAAACTACGAGAATTAGAGAATTGTCAGGTAGGCGACGGTTAGTGTTATTGGAGGTAATTCAACACTGCACTGTTGCTTGTCACTGTTTAATACACTTGGTCTTCCACAGTATTAAAGAAACATCCATCTGCATTTCTATTCCTCGCAGATTATTATTGTTAAAAGATTGAGGCCAGTACTACACAGTTCAATATTATCACTAAACAAGTGACTTGCAATGTGGTATATTCCAAATACATCCTTCTGTATACAAGTATTTATTCTATGCAGAGCAATATTGTTGAAACATTTAAGCAATTAATACTACAGATCAATATCATCTTTAAACAAGTGCCTTGCAATATGCAATGTTCCAAATACATGTAAGTCACACCTCAATGGTACAGACTAACAACATTAAAGCATTCAGAACATAATTAAAGCAATCAGAAAGAGCCAACTTTAGGTGACAAATGACACACCACTAACCCAACATCATTAACAAAACGTTTCAAGGGATATAGGACTTAATATGATGTATACTATGGAAAATATAGAAATTCTTTACCACACTGCCTGTAAGCAACCCTAAGTAACACATAAATTATAATTCTGTGGCTTCGATAGGCAGCATTCCTTCCTACGACTCCTAGTGCATAGTAATGCTGTAATAATGTCCGTTATGACTCCTAGTAAAAGTGTAAGAACTCTGGAATTAATTCGACTGTCAGTCAGTGATGACTTGCGCCACCCCCATTGAGTTTGTAATGTCCTTGCTTCAGCGATAATTAAATTCTCCTACGTAAACAAAACGTTGATAAATGTTTAAATAAATAGTCCATGCAATATGCAGCTGTTTAAAACTCGTCAGTAATCGTTTGAAACCTGGTTTTATCTTATTTCAGCCCGTTTTACATTTAGCATAATTGGCTATACTCACTGCTACATCATACATTTGGCGGAAATTTTTAGGAACAATTTGGGGTGACCTTCAAGGCTAGTTCTACCATTTTGGACCAACATCTTTGCGGAAATCTGACAACCATGTAGGCTGTGTCTTTATCCCCCAACCAATAGGATAACTGCCCCTGAACTTTCCGCCAACAGGGGAAGCGGCCTAGTGAGGTGGCGGCGGGGGGTGGATTATCATGGGGGGGAGGGGGGGTGGTACTGATGAGGAGATCTGGCAACAACGCAGGCTGCACTCATAATGGTAAAACCCCATTACTGATAAATCTCATTAATGTTTACAGACTCGAACAGTTGGCACAACTTACCAGCAAGACACTTACATGAGTTACAGCGCTTACTTTGTACATTTCATTTACTTAATTAGTGACGTTTCAGTTTTTGAAAGGAAAACAGCAACTAGTTTTTGACTGTAGTGAGTAATTTTATGTTCTACACATATCACTGTATTTCCTCATGAGTAACTTTGACCAGCAAGTACAGCAAAGGAATTCAACCACTGCGGGATTTTCATAAAAACATGGACTACTATCTGCAAACAGCTGGAATCTCCATTGGCAACAGTTGGACAACTTCATATGAGTAGACGTCAATGTCACTGGTGGTCTAGTGACCGGTTGTCCCCGCTTCTCACAGACATTTTACGAAGTTTTCCAGTTGTATTGCCACCACTGATCGCAGATAACCCCTAGCAGGCACCTAATGGTCATCTGGTGGCAGGTGGCAGATCACACCCATACACGGACCAGATCTGTGAGAAAAGTCGTACGTGGCAGACGACCGACAGGTTGGACCCATACTTCCAGTGCTGTGATTAAAGCACTTCCTTTGGCTGATAATAATATAGTATCAAAGGTGCCTTCCTCACATGATCGAGCCATGATTTTTCCATTGTTGAGTTTTGGGTACTCACAGTGTCTGCTAAAGTGTAAGCAGCTCGAACGTTAGCGACGTGATCGTGCTCTTAAGCCTCATTTACACTTGAGGCAATTGGAAGTGAATACAAGCGAACGAGCATTCACAGACAATTCAAAGGTGTTTGCTACTGTTCGCTTGTAGTTGTGAACCAGCGTTTACACTGGAAGGGAACGAAGGGAAATGGGCGTGCCGTCCCGTCCCTACGAAGTACATCTTTTCTCACGCCAATAACCGTCATGCAGGTTTCACTTGATTCAACACTAGCTATAGCCACGGTGCAAACCTGTAACATTCAGGTGAGATCATTTTGCGCAGCGAGAACGCTGTTTTTGAAGAAGCGTGCAAAGTGACGTAGTAAAAAAGGATTTACATGTCTTAATTTATACATAAGCTTGAAACACGGAATTCCAGCTCCAGCGTTTCTTAGGTTTATTCCAGATCTTTCCGCTTGCTTCTGATTATATCAGAGGAGGAGATTTGAAATCAGAACACTAATTACCGGCGAGCAACGTAACCTGGAGAAACACTAGCATTTACTGGCATTTATTGGCAAATGCAGCTATTTACATTAGTAATTGTTTCACACTTCAGTAGCTGTTGGATATCAGATAGTTGCTGATGTCTGCAGTGACGTATGTGAAGCACTTCTAAGGAGTATAGAGTTAATACACCATGATTAATGAAATATGAAACATACATACAGTGTGTCACACAGAGTTCCTGTTAAAATTTCTTATACAGTTTGTTAGAGCGTGATCACAGGAAAACGATTTTTATTTATTGGATTATTATGTCAAAAACCTCTAAAATAATAGTGATACATTAATCATGTAATTACAGTTCCTGTGCACACAAACAATACGAATGCTCAGATACTTTCTGTTCTTTTATTTTTAATGAGCATAATAGATTCATATTCGTATTTATTTACTTTCAGTGAATCTTATTGTGCTGTTCCTTTTTAATGAAAAGAGCTACAAAGTTCGTGCTTATTCACTCTGTTCCCACCTGATGGAAGCGTCTAGTGAACCTTCGAGTTCTTCTGTAATTTTCGATCAGTCATATCTCGTCCTCTTCTTCGATATGTGTGCTGTAGACATCTTGGGTCCCATTAGCTTACAGCGCGTTTGTTTTAGCTTGAGACAACTATCTCGAAAACGTCGTATCGTAGATAAAAATGTTGTAGATGAAAAGTAAATATTACTAAAGGGGAAACATCTTTCTGTAGTACAATTGGGCACCTCCTGACCACCCCTTCTGCGTGGGCGGGGTCAAGTTTGTAACAGTACTTTCAAGTGGGAGTCACCCATTTTTACTGCATATTCGGATTCTAAACCCAAAAATACGAACGATTTTATCAATCCATTGTTTTTCATTCGTGTTAGATGGCGCTGTAATCGACGATTCTACATTTTATTTAGGTGTAAATGTGTTCTAACGGTTGATATATATGTTCAAAATTTACTTACAAATTAATTGTACAGTACGTTGTGGTTAGCCGTGTTAATGTCTGGTTAGAAACTAAGTTTAGTGAGATCGAGCAACAATAGTTTCCTGCTCCCATCGGGATGCTTAATATCCTTGGAAAGAGCAATCTGACCGCGAATATTTGGTGGTGCACTGTGGCTTAGAGTTGGTCGTCAGTGAAGAGGAGTAGATCTGATGAAAACTGCTACTGTCCTCATTACTGAATTCATCGATTTTTTTTCCACATGTGAATTATTAACCCACACTGGAACACCGCATACAGCAGTAGACTAGACAAGTTCTAAGAGATAACATCGTAATGTTCTAGCGTACCATAAGGTACCACTCAGTTCCTGCACGAGGTTATTGCACAATCTCAGCTCTCCTTCGGCGTTTTTTGTGTCGTTCTTGTAGCACAAGGTTCCCTCGAGAGTTGCTCACAGATATTTTGGGACGTTGGTGGTGGAGGAATCGACCGTTAAAGGTGAGATTTAGCTTTACATTGGCCAGAAGATGAAAACAGCTAACTTCCGTCTTCGTTGGATTTGATGTTAATCTCCATTGTTTGAAATACTCTTGCACTGTACTTAGGTGTGAAGAGAGTATCTCTTCACAAGCTTCAAGACTTCTCTATTGGGTGGCCAAAGCCAGATCGTAAGCATAAATAAACTTCCTCAACTCCGTCCCAGAGAGATCAGATGTCCATAAGTCTAACCGAACTGGTGCCAAAACAGTACCCTGGGGAAAATTATTACTAAGATTCTTCTGTCTGCTTAATCGATTGGCGAGCACTACTTGGAAGTATGTCTCAGATAATACGCTGTTTGTTAGGCTAATTTAAGTTCGGCAGTGTACAGCACTTGCGTGCTTGTACAGGAGAAATTGGTTTCATACTGTATCATAGGCAGCCGTAAGATCAGTAAAAGCCATTGCTGTTGTAAATATTTGTTGGAACCCAGTTTCTATGTATGAGGTTAAGCTGAGTACTTCGTCTGTTAGATCTGAATCATGCTTGTTTAATGGGGACAATTTCATGGATCTGTGGAACGGTTCTGTTAAGGATGAGTCTTTCTAAAACGTTGCAGCAGTAGCTAGAGAGGACGTAATGGAAGATAGCTACAAACTTTATGTGCTGCTTTAACATGTATCAGTATAGCTATGATTTTTGTTGTTTTGAGGCTTTTGGAAAGTTAGCCAATAGCATGATCAAATTCTGGAGCTTTGCCTCTTTTTATTTCTTTGAGTGCTACATTAATCTCATCTAAGGTGACGTCTCTGGAATACTCTGATTTGTCTAGTATCTTCCGCTTCAGGTTGCTAAGATCTTTCACAACAATTCTTGTGTGTGGCTTATACGGAAGTGCTCTGGAGAGTTATTCTATTTGCAGACTGATCTGGTGTTACTTCAGGATCTTTATGGGTAGATGGTCGACTTCCTCCTAGTTTTCTTAAGAGACTCCCTGCCGTACTGCTTGACCTGTTAAAATCTAGACTGTCTGTTTTTTGCTTTCAGTATTCTTTACTAGCTTTCTCGAGATGTTCTAGCAATTCCATAGCAGTTTCACAATCGTTGGTGGTTAAATAAGATGGATGCAGTCCTTCACGGTCATTTCCCCAGCCTGGCATATAGTCTTTTCGGAATCTACATCTACATCCTCTGGGCTTGCACTTTTTTGCTGTTCATAAAACTGTTCAACGAATCTGCCATAATTTTTACTTAATGGTGCAATCCAGCTGATCGCTTTATCAAGTTCTCTGAAGAGTTTATTCTAGTCAACTTTTCTGGACTTCCATCTTGGTCTAGAGACTGATCTAATTACAGAAATTTGTATTCTTACGTCAAGAATTACTGGTCAGTGTTGGCTATTTAGGAAGCCTCCAAGGACTATCCTTACTGCTCTGAGAGGTTGTTCCTGCGAACCCTGGTTACAATGCATACATAAAAGTTGAAATTCTCCTTCCATGCTGCAGATTTAAATGTTCCCTTGTACTTTGAGTTAGAAACTAATGTAACGTTATAATGTTCAGCCCTATTTACCTAGTTCTCAAAATCTGCGTACTGTTATTGTATTTCCACTTACAATGATGACTGCTGAAATCGCCAATGTACGGTATATACTTGGATGTGAGGAAACGGGAAAAATCTGATCTGGCCAGTTATCTATTGGAGACTTATAGACATTTACTACGGTAACATTCTCAACTTTATCTGAGGTAGTCTCAATATTTGTGCACGACATTTACAGATTTCACATATGTATTTTTAATATTGTTGCATATGTAAGTAACACAGTCCTAGGCCAAATGATATTTAACTCCCAGGACTTTGTAACCAGCTTTACAACGTACTAAATACAAGCTCCCCTCAGTACCTACGTATGTCCCTTGAATGACTGCCATATCCTCATTGACATCAGGTAGCACGCGAATGAAGCGTAGGGATTTAGACTAGCTAAGCCATTCAACGTTAGTCTTTAACATTCGAATGTTATGACCCAGATTTGTGGTTGATTTGTCCCGAGAACAGCTGTTGTGATGTAGTTGCACATTCAGGTTTAAGCCAGGAAATCTTTAACAGACAGGTCTAGCTGCCTGTTCTGATACTCATTTAGCGTTTTATTCCAATAAACAAGTAATAATGTCACTTCATGTTGATTGTGCCTGAGGGATGAAACTAAAACAGGGAGATATTTTTCTTCTCTACAGGAAGTGTGGAATTATTCACAGCTCTGCAGCACATTTAAATTATGTCGAACTTTTGAGAGAACATATACGCTCATACATACCTGCGACTACTTTGTCGAGGTAGGACATACTGTTGATTGCTTCGTAGGTGACTTGGCCATCGTGCTGCTTAAGGACTGAGTCAATCTCCTCCTGCAGACGCGCTTGGATGTCCGGATGGTGAGCCAGCTCGTGAAGGGCGAAGCTCATGGTGGTTGACGAGGTCTCGAAACCCGCGATGAAAAACACGAACGCCTGGGCTGCGACGTCGTCAATCGATAACTCTGAAAGAGAACGGTAAGTTTTACGTTCATCCCTCTATTTGTAAACGTTTTCAGAACCAAAGTATGAAATTAGTATTTATGAACTCCAGTAAATGTGGGGACGTCTGCTACTAAACTGTTCACATCAGAAAGGAACTACTGCGTATTCCCTTTTATATTTCCATGTCCGAACATCTGTAGCTGTTGTTTGCCACTTCAATTGCAATCGATTTGGAAACCACAAGGCTTCACTTTCAGGCACATAATCCGGGATTGAATGCGTCATATCTGTTGATTAATGGGCCAGCCGTTGTGGCCGAGCGGTTCTAGACGCTTCAGTCTGGAACCGCGCGACCGCTACGGTCGCAGGTTCGAATCCTGCCTCGGGCATGGATGTGTCTGATGTTCTTAGGTTACTTAGGTTTAAGTAGTTCTAAGTTCTAGGGGACTGATGACCTCAGATGTTAAGTCTCCTAGTTCTCAGAGCCATTTGAACCTTTTTTTTTATATTAATGGATGAGCTGCCTCGCGTTCACGTGATACATGTTTGCTTCTCATAATTCTTTTACAAGATGACTGTTTTTCACAGGTGACTTCCTCTTTCTCTGGACATATGGTAGCGAACTTTGGATGTTTAAGTAACATGAGATTAGTAGTCAACATTTTTGTTTGTGCCGCATTAGAGAGAAACAGAAGCTATGTCTGTTAAGTTTGTTAATACTGATCAAATTTCATATTAATGGGACTGAATTAATATGAGATAATCATTAAATTATAAAGATATACTAATGAGAAACTAATATTCTTTTATTTTAATTCTATCTTTCTGCAATCTCTGACATAAATGATTGGAACTGTTTGTTGTGTTACATTCACATATGAATAGGTAGAATTACAAAGTTTACTGTTAAACAAATTTTTACATGTCGTTTGGAGAACCATTTACATGTGACAGAGGGGTGTCAGGGTCTCTACTGATGTTCCGACTGCAAATTTCATTTATTCAACTGAGTGTAAGCAATATTACTTTGGATTTAATGTACATCCTACTGTGGGACTTAGAGTTCAAAACTTCATTGCTGAATGACTGAAGTTGTATTTGTGCAATCGAGTACTCATCTGGTTATACAATATATTTTTTACCAGTTGGTGAGTTTTGTATCATTAATGATGTTCACTACTGATGTTGCCTTGCGCTGTCGCAACGGGTGTTTGGCTACAATAGAGTACAGGGGGGTAACCTCATCAATTCCACAGTTCTATAAGCTATTGTGTAGCGTAACTGAATATATATTTCTTATAATAATGGCGTGTGACGAGGGCCTCCCGTCGGGTAGACCGCTCGCCTGGTGCAAGTCTTTCGATTTGACACCACTTCGGCGACTTGCGCGTCGATGGGGATGAAATGATGATGATTAGGAGAACACAATACCCAGTCCTTGAGCGGAGAAAATTTCCGACCCAGCCGGGAATAGAACCCGGGCCGTTAGGATTGACAGTCTGTCGCGCTGACCTCTCAGCTACCGGAGGCGAACTATATTTCTTATGTAACATATGTAATACGATAAGCTACTGTGTAGCATACCTATCTTTTTAAAATTTCTGTATTTATATGTAAGATTTTTCCTCGCCTCTTATTGTGTGTTTAAATGAAAATATAAACACGAGAGTTATGGGTCGTTTAGTTAGATGGGTAACTTGACAAGTTAGAGTAATGTCTTGGAGGCGTAATAGGTAGACTTTTTAGTCCTTATAATCGTACAATAACGATTAAATACAGTTATATAGGTCGGACTTGCAACAATGTAGCAAAAGTAGTAAGTAAAGGCCTCATTTAACCTCTGGGTAATTCCCTTGAAGAGGAAAACGGGCAATAACAGACCGATAGTTAAAGTGAATAAGTTTCGCTCGTCTTATTTTTATAGTTCGTTTTTTTGTTATCTCAGGATTAATTACGTTGACGTGTAATTTATTGTGCTTTACGTTGGGAATGCAGCATTCCTTATGACAAACACACGTCTGGGCCTCGCAATGTTTACTTATGTAGCATTCATCGTAATGTCATGTGGGTGAGCATCTGCAAATTGTGCCGCCAATAGAAAAGTGATTTATGCTTATCTTGTAAAGGACGACCTGAACTGTCTGCAGTCACAGCGGCAGTGAATTATACACTGAAGCGCCAAAGAAACTGGTATAGGCATGCGTATTCAAATACAGAGATATGTAAACAGGAAGAATTCGGCACTGCGGTTGGCAACCGCTGTATAAGACAAGTGTCTGGTGCGGTTGTTAGTTCGGTTACTGCTGCTACAACGGCAGGTTATTAAGATTTAAGTGTGTTTGAACGTGGTGTTACAGCTGGCGCACGAGCGATGGGCCGCAGCATCTCCGAGGCAGCGATGAAGTGGGGATTTCCTGTACCGTTTCAAGAGTGTACCGTGAATATCAGGAATCCGATAAAACATCAAATCTCCGGCATCGCAGCGGCTGAAAAAAGATCCTGCAAGAACGGGACCGACGACGACTGAAGACAATCGTTCAACGTGACAGAAGTGCAACCCTTCTGCAAAGTGCACCTGATTTCAATGCTGGGCCATCAACAAATGTCATCGTGCGAACCATTCAACGAAAAATTGTCGATATGGGCTTTCGAAACCGAAGGCCTACTCGTGTACCCTTGATGACTGCACGACACTAAGTTTTACGCCTCATCTGGGCCTGTCAACACCGACATTGGGCTGTTGATGACTGGAAGCATGTTGCCTGGTCGGACCAGTGTCGTTTCAGATTGTATCAAGCAGATGGGCGCGTACGGGCATGGAGACAACCTCATGAATCCATAGTCTCTGCATGTCAGCAGTGGACTGTTCAAGCTGTAATGGCGTTGGGCGTGTGCAGTTGGAGTGATATGGACCTCTGATACGTCTAGATACCACTCTGACAGGTGACACGTATGTAAGCATCTTGTCTGATCACCTGCATCCATTAAAGTCCATTGTGCATTCCGATGGACTTGGGCTATTCCAGGAGGACAATGCGACACGACATGCTTCCAGAATGGCTACAGAGTTGCACAGGAACACTCTTCTGAGTTTAAACACTTCTGTTGCCCACCAAACTCTCCGGATATGAACATTATTGAGCAAATCTGGGATACCTTGCAACTTGCTGTTCAAAAGAGATCTCCACCTCCACGTAGTCTGATGGATT
The DNA here is from genome assembly GCF_023864275.1 of Schistocerca cancellata. Classification (NCBI taxonomy): domain Eukaryota; kingdom Metazoa; phylum Arthropoda; class Insecta; order Orthoptera; family Acrididae; genus Schistocerca; species Schistocerca cancellata. Next base: position 175,137,360 of record NC_064631.1, read on the forward strand.
TATGGACAATCCTGTAGGATTCATGGCGTCAGTTCCCTCCAGCACTATTTCAGACATCAGATGAGTCCATGCCAAGTCGCGTTGCGGCACTTCTGCTTACTCGCGGGGGCCCTACACGATATTATGCAGATGTACCAGTTTCTTTGGGTCTTCACTGTAGGTAAGTCAGCATATGAGCTGTAAGGTACTGGTTGAGCAGTTTAACCCATTCCTGAGATGCTACAGATTCTATACCCTGTGACCTAGAGCGATAGAAGCTCGCCACAAGGTCACGCGAATAAAAGGAAAACAAGGTCGCGAATAAAGAACAGCTTACTTAATGAAAATTACTAGGAGTGGTCCAGCTAAGCATGAAAGTATGGGTACCGCACCTCACACTGACATATTGATAACAAGAGTCACCAAATTATGAAAGGAAACCAACAGTCACTGCAACAGTCAAACTTAGTACTAAAAGACATCAAAAATATTTTACCCACCGAATCAGGAATACAGCCAGTTATTAAGTGAACAAGGGTTTAAAAATATGTACTACAGTCTCGGCCCAGGTGGATGGATGCATGAAAGAAACTATATAAAACTGCATCTTGAAAATATCCAGTGACTGCAAAAAAATTAAAGAGTTAAAGAACGATCGTGGAAAAGTGTGAATTAACACCAATTCTTTCGTCAAAGTGCATGGTAAGTGCAGCTAGCTGTCTGTGAAAATTAGATCAGCACAACAAAACCCTGATGCGAAGTAAAAGACATTGCGCTCACGTGCAAATACGGACCATGCTTTCCATTCTATAGGTGTAGGAGAGCAGAAGACGGCTGCAGTGGTGGCTGAGAAGTTCAGACTTATTAAAAAAATAAATAAAAATAAAAAATCCTCCAAAGAGCAGCAGTAGAAAAGTAGAGGCCTTTTCACACCTAATCACCATGAACAGGTGTTGTGTGTATCACTGTGACCCCAAGACAAAAGAGCAAAGGGTGCAGTGGAAACGTGTGGATTTATCATCGCAGAAGAAGGCGAAAAGCTAACCCTCAATAGGCAAGGTTATGCTGAGTGTTTGGAACTGCCATGATGTGGTGCTAACAGGCTACGCTCATGGGGACAAATTGTCACATGAGTTTATGGGAGGCTATGACTACGATGCGTCACGGTAAGCATTGTTTCTGAATGACAACGCCTTAACTCAATCTGTGCAGGATGCAGTCGGACATGTTGCTCCTTTGGGGTATCAAATTTTTCATGTATGTACGTAGACGTCCGCAACAAGGGGCGGGGGGGGGGAGGGGGTGGAGCAACAGGCAACAGGAGGCACGTAACCACCCCACCCCCCCTCCTTTTCTCCTCTCTGAAATCTGGAGTACATAATTTTCAGTCCCCTGGAATATAAGAAGTTTTTTGTGTCATCTATAAATTTTAGTTCATGCCATATCTCGAAAATGACCAACTGTTTTGTATAAGAAAATGGCAATTTTAGAGCCATGACTCCTCTGGAAAAATTTCTGCCAATGCCCATTTGCATGTATGTCTTCCGCTCGGTTGTGCTTTGTACTGAGTAGTTACCAAAGTAGAATGACGTCAATGTTATATAAAAGAGAGTGTGAGGGCTGGACAGATTTCCCAGGTCAAAGCGAAAATACTTCTTCTTAGTCAACGTCAACACAATGTTCCAACATTTGTTTACATTACAGCACATAGAGGTACAATGGACTGAATAAATGAACAAGCAGAAGTCGTTACTTACTCCAGGCATCTGCTTCCGCATCCTTCAGCTCTCCCCCCTTGTTGCCGTCGATGCTTCCCTTATTCTTGAGCTGGATCATCAGTTGCATGAAGTCGTTCCTCGTTATGTTGTTCTCCTCCCTGTACTTCACTGTCTCTCTCACCATACTACGGAAGTACTCCGAGACGAGTGAAGAACTACTTTTCATCCTGCGGAAATAGTAAACGACTTCCAGTTAAGGACCTACTCGTCACCACTAAATAACTGATCAGGTTTCCTAGAGTGACTGTGAGATTACAACATATGAACAGCAAATAGCCCACATGCTTCTGAATTTTTATTTCTATGGTGTGCGTCACGCGTAAAGGCGCGTCTGAGAGCAGCAAGAACGACAGAGAAAGAGCAATAGGATAGAATGGCGAGGATGTTTGCTTGCGCATAGTGGCAATGGCCTTCATTGTTGCCACGTCTTACAAACGTTTGACGTAGACAACGATGGACAAAAGTGCGGCGCCACTAATGTACGGCCGCCTCGCACTCTGGGAAAACATTTACCGCCATACAGCGCTGTCATGGCAACGTGTCCCAAGAGCTGCTACGTCTCATTGGTTACCAGAGGTTAATACAGGGAGATGCACAGATCTGTTCAAACTGTGGCAACCTGCAGCGTGAGGTACACTAGTCACTATACTCTTTCAGAGACAAACTCCATTACTCCAGCAAGAATCTTTCACTTTCTAGCGCACTGCGTGCTTTTGCGAAACGTCCTGGCAGATTAAAACTGTGTGCAAGACCAGGACTTCAGCACTGAACATCGTCTTCCCAGGCAATGCTTTTACCGCCTGAGCTACATACCACTCACGGGCCGCCCCAATGACTTCACTTCCGGCAATATTCTCTAATTCACAGACGCTCTCCAGCACGGCTTGCTGGACCAGCACTCTCAGAAGTGAAATTTCAAGTTTGAATGCCTGTTCAGCACACAGACTCAATCTGCCAGACAGTTTTAAAGACACATTATCAAAAAATGGCTCTGAGCACCGTGGGACTTAACTTCTGTGGTCATCAGTCCCCTAGAACTTAGAACTACTTAAACCTAACTAACCTAAGGACATCACACACATCCATGAACGAGGCAGGAGTCGAACCTGCGACCGTAGCGGTCACACGGTTCCAGACTGAAGCGCCTAGAACCGTACGGCCACACCGGGCGGCTGACACATTACCCCTCAACCTCTTAGCATCACCGACAAAGTGCGAACTATGGTGCAGGACGGTCTACTAAAGGTACATAAAGTTGCCATCCTGTGGGCATATCAGACGAATTAGTGCAGTGACGTTTACTTGGAGAGTTAATACTACATGACAAACTCGCCTGGATTCGAATTAGATTCCTGGCCTGGTAGGGGATTCTGTCCGCCCTGGGACTTGGTGCTTCCGTTGTCCTCATCATTTCATCATCATTCGGGAAAGTGGCGGGACTGGACAGTGGAAAGATTGGGAATTTGTATGGGCGCTGATAACCAAGCAGTTGAGCGCCCCACAAACCAAATATCAACAACAACAAAAAAAAAAAAAACTCCCGACATGCACAGCGACGCGAGAAGTGTGGTGAGAGGGCATGGGGAGAGGGCCACGATGGGCTGTCAGACTTTGGCCTGATCACTTGTTTGCTTGGACTGCCAGTCTGCACTGGTGTTAAGACCCATTTCCGCGGGCGACTTTCAGTTCTCGATCTATTACTCCTGGAAGTTGAGTCTACAGCAGCGCCCCCATACGTTTTATTCCCGAGCTGAGTCTCGCCCGTCACGAGTGGTCGTTCTTGCTTTACAAGCCAGTGGCAAATTTACATGTTCTGTGACAGCTGCACTGTGTGCAGTTCGACATCTGAACGGCGCAAATGAGGTTATGAGGAACCACCCTTCTTAAGAAAAATCGAAGTATAGTAATAATTGCCGTCTGAAAGCAGTGGGAAACTACAACCGTTAATTTCCCTGAAGACGTGAAGGCACAGAGAGCTGCATGAAACCAGCCTGCAGCACAGCAGACCTCTCAGTGATGCACAATGGCTGTTCTGTAGCGCCTGCCAATGGAGTTTGAAGAGCATCTCTGTAATGCTCTCGTCGTTACTAAAGAAACCCGTGAGTAAACACTCTGCGGCTCTAAAGAGAACGATTCATGTTTTGATGTACAGTTTGCTAGTAGCGTTTTGGAATTGAACCAGCGGAACATGTGCGCTCTAGGCGAAGATGACCAAGCCTGATGGACAATCTAACATTGCAACATATTCACTGTTTTGGTATAGCGAGAGCTTAGTTCACTTGGTAGTCTCGCCCATAGTTAACGGCTATTGTGAATTGTATGAGTTTATTTTTTTGTGTGTGTTTTGTTCTTGGAACTGCTGTGGCCGCGCTATGTGGTAATAAATCGAGCATCATACAGAGGTTAATTATTATTTCTGTAGAATACAGTTATACCAAGCCTACACAATGACTTTCGTGTTAATGGTATCTATTCTCCTCCGACAGCGACTGCTGGCTTCGGTTTATAAAGACGCGTCAGTGATGTAGGCACATCTAACTACTGTGGTTGCTGGGGATTATGATTCTTGTTGGAGGTGACACATCTCACCCGACACTAGGCTATAGTACAGTTGCATCTCGCAACGCGTCATGTACCTACACTGACGGAATCGGAGTACGTTACACCATCAATACCTTGGCTATAAAGCTACCAAAATGATAATTCAGCAGTTCACTGACTGTGGAATAAGTTGATTAAAATTTCATCCGTGTGTGAGCTTATTTTCAGTACAAAAAAGCAGTTCCTATAGACGAAGAACGGTGTAAGTACATGTTAGCTCTTGAGGGTGGCCAGGGCCGCATCTGTAGTGGAGCAGCGTGGCAGGAACAGAACAGCGCCATATGGCGAGCGGAGCAGCGCTGGCGACACAAACCAGTGCTGTCCAGTGCTCGTGATTATAGTGGCGCTGCAGGCAGAGCGGCGCTAAGCAAGTTGGACATGCTTGTTTCTGACACTTGCCACCAGGGCATTCGTGTGACTCCGGCGCCGTTAGTGGCAACAAAGGCAGCAGTCAAGGTAGCTAGACATAAAAGGTAGGCCATTCTGGCAGTGTCCGCTAACAATTTACCCACAGTACCCTTCGCGCTGTGACGTCACCGGGCAGAGAGCATTGAGTACAGCAGCAGTGTGTTAATTATACATAGACTTACTAAATAAAAACTAGACCGCGCATTGGCGCTAGTGTCGCGTCTCCACATTGAAACCGAGCGAGGTGGCGCAGTGGGTAGCACACTGGACTCGCATTCGGGAGGACGACGGTTCAATCCCGTCTCCGGCCATCCTGATTTAGGTTTTCCGTGATTTCCCTAAATCGCATCAGGCAAATGCCGGGATGGTTCCTTTGAAAGGGCACGGCCGATTTCCTTCCCCATCCTTCCCTCACCCGAGCTTGCGCTCCGTCTCTAATGACCTCGTTGTCGACGGGACGTTAAACACTGATCTCCTCCCCTCCCCTCCTCCACATTGAACGTGATAGAAGGCGCCATTTGCAGGGAAACATTGCGTAAACATGGTTCGTTCGTGTGCTAGTTTTAATTGTAACAGTAAGAATGGAGGCAAAGACGAAGACGGAAACAATGTTACATTTCACAGGACAGTCATTTCTGGTTGTTTGTTACTGTCTATTACTTGTATATAGTATTTTCATGGAGAAATAATACATCGTGAGCGTTTGTTTTTGTTTAGGTTTCCCCTTACAAATGATTTTCTAAATCGGAAATGGATAGTTGCTACTCGGAGAGAGAACTTCCAACCGACAGGAAATCATTTGCTGTGCTCTCTTCATTTTGAAGAGAATTGTTACATGGAAAATTATGTAAATAGACGTCAACTGAAGGACGATGCTATACCGACAGTACCTGGATTACCAAATCATTTGTAAATGGTCTGAAGTGCCATTTCTTTTCATAGCAGGAGCCGTTTTGTTGTCATCCGCGGCATCCGTACAGCACAGCGGTACGTCGACGATATTCTATAGGACACATTCTGAGGCATCAAGGGATCACCAATTTAGTATTGGAGGGCAGTGTGGAGGGTAAAAATCGTAGAGGGAGACCAAGAGATGAATACACTAAGCAGATTCAGAAGGATGTAGGCTGCAGTACGTGCTGGGAGATGAAGCAGCTTGAGTGCATTCATCCCCATGAGGGTCACGCCTCACACTGATTCTGACGATGGGCAGCAGTTCTGAATGAAATGGACGTTTAATCATTTAATACTCTTCATGCGATGAGTTTGACAAACATCGAACAGAGAGCACTTACCTGTTCAGTCAGTGCATAATCAATGGATCTGGTATGGGTCGCAGCCGTTCTGGTGATTACCTTAGTAAAGTCGGCAGTTTTGGATGTATGGAGGAGACGATTATGGCGAGGACGTCCAGCACACCCTGCGAGAAGATGCGCCGCCCCCACTGGCGGAACTCGTTCTCCGGGTCCCGCTGGCAGCTGACTTGTATGCCGAAGGCGACGGAGGCGATGACGTCGGTGGTGTAGCGGGCGCTCAGCTCCCGCATCTCCAGCGCCTCCCCGCGGGAAGCCGGACCCTCCAGCACCTCCGCCATCTCGCGGCCGCAGTCCGCCATCGTCTGCGAAGGCATGGGTGTACGTCTTAGCTGACATCGACTTATGTGCCTCTGGCCGTCAGCAGAAATTTCTCCAAGATACGAAAGTTGCCATTTTTCATACCACCGAATCGCTGCATTTGAAGATGAAATGTGCTCCAGTCACTAAATTTGACGAAATGTACACAAAACGTACTGTATACTAAACTGTTGTCGGTCATCACTTCAATATACAGGGTGATTCAAAAAGAATACCACAACTTTAGGAATTTAAAACTCTGCAACGACAAAAGGCAGAGCTAAGCTCTATCTGTCGGCGAATTAAGGGAGCTATAAAGTTCCATTTAGTTGTACATTTGTTCGCCATTTCAGCCAATAAAGTTTTTGGTCCCTTTTTCTTCGAAGGTGCTACTGTAACTGGACTACAGTATCTGGAGATGTTAGAGAATTGGCTGTTCCCTCAACTCGAAAAAGAAGCACAACAATTCATATTTCAGCAGGATGGAGCGCCACCACATTGGCATTTATCTGTCCGTAACTACCTGAACGTCAACTACCCGAGGCGATGGATCGGCCGCCAGGCAGCCCGTGACAGATCACTTCATCACTGGCCTCCAAGAAGCCCTGATCCTACCCCCTGCGATTTTTTCTTATGGGGGTATGTTAAGGATATGGTGTTTCGGCCACCTCTCCCAGCCACCATTGATGATTTGAAACGAGAAATAACAGCAGCTATCCAAACTGTTACGCCTGATATGCTACAGAGAGTGCGGAACGAGTTGGAGTATCGGGTTGATATTGCTCGAGTGTCTGGAGGGGGCCATATTGAACATCTCTGAACTTGTTTTTGAGTGAAAAAAAACCTTTTTAAATACTCTTTGTAATGATGTATAACAGAAGGTTATATTATGTTTCTTTCATTAAATACACATTTTTAAAGTTGTGGTATTCTTTTTGAATCACCCCGTATTTTTTAAGGTAGATTACTTTTATCCGCAATGCCAAGCCTGTTTCACCAGGAGGCCTATACAGGGTCAATAAGAACTCCATCAACCCTTATTCAGGGATACCTTCTGAGTATTTTGGTGTTAGGAACCATCGTCTCCAGTGGGTTGTTACATGGTTACTGCATTTCGCTTGGTTTGGGTATGCACTGTGCGTCTTGTTCGCTGACAGTACCTACTGTTGACAACAATAGTGATCTCTTTAAGTCATTGCCCTCACGTCTCCATTCAGTACTACAGCAGATCCTCGTTATTTTGAAATCGGAAAGACTGAAAACTTGGTTAATCCACTGCAAACGACAAATATGAAGAAAATAGATCTTGAAACATCTTAAGAATTGTCGAATAATTACCTACTTGTGTAGTACAGTCACGAAATTCATACTTTGTGTTTGACAATCTAGCATATTCTGATTATTCTCTAATCTAGTAGGTTCTTTGTTGCTGATGATCTGTATCTGCTCCGCCATGTTAAGGGTAAGCTCGCATCGGCGGCATCGGTAGATTTCCGTCATCAGTGAGCAAGTTCTGCTAACTGAAGTTAGTATAGCTGCGAACATTTTAAAAATCTGATCAGCAGTAGTTCTACGCTGATATTTATCCACTTACGCTTCAAACAATACGACATATGGTTAGTAACGTCTCACTTCAAAATTATCAGCTCAACAATCCAGTGCCAGCGATTCTCTCCCGTCTCCAGAGAGTCTAATTTGTTTATTCGACCTAAAATCTCACAGAAGAAGTGATATGTCTTTAGTATTCAGACTATTGCTTATTTGATTGAAATAATTCTGGACTACATCATAAAATAGATACGACAGGTAGCACATCTTAACTCTTCGTTGCCTCTTGGTACTCCTAAATACCACCTCTTTCAATCCTTATTTTCTCAGGATGCACACGTATTTCCCGTACCCTTGGGTGAAGTAAGGTTTAAGTTCATGTTTTTCTTGAGTCGGCAAAATTTCACTGCCTTCTAGATCTTATTTGCTGTCCAAAAAGTGTAATTATGTAGACTGCAGAAGATTCCCATTGGAGAGAGAGTATTTCTTATTTATAATGTCGTTCAGTTCTTTGTACTTTTTATGTTTATCAGTATAGATATGATGAAGATTGGCTTCTGTATTCTTCTTGTGCACCTCTTTTGTTAAATCTGTAATTTTTATCTACGACGTAAGCAAAAAATCGTGTGGTACTTTGAAGTACCGTCTGGCCACTTGGGCATATTTCGCATACTGCTGCATAAGCGTAGCTTATTGCTTTCTTTTACGTTTTTCGTTGTATTTTACTAGTTTTGTAGAGGTATTTGCGTAAAGATCAGACTACTTTTTAGTGGTCGCATGATTATAATTTTTGTAATTTTTTTCAGAGAAGTGCCATTTTTCGAACACCGAAAATAATAAGAGATGACGAAATTCTTCTCTTGCCAGGAGATAATCATGTTACAGATAGAGAGGATGATGAAGGCTTTTATACTGATGCAAGTGGCTTTAATAATTCGACTGTTTTAGGTTCTGGTGCGATTTCTGAAATTTTTTTAGGTTTTAGAGCGATTTTTAAAGATTTAGTAGACTGTGGAGCAGTGGTTTTTGAAATCAGTTTATCTGAAATTGTAAAGGATTCTGAAACTCAAGGGATAATTGGTTGCTTGCATGAAAACCCGTGAAAAAGTGAAAAGATATCTGAGCGCGAAATTGACAGGAGGTAGAGACAACGATCAGTTGATACTAACACCCCAGTCCACAGTAGCCCTGATGGTAAGTAGTTTTATGGCAGTTGATGTTTCTGTAGATTTAATTCTGGAAATAATGCTCATGTATTTTTCTTTCTGGACCCAATGGAGGAAACCTGGGAGCGTGTGAAACAGTTACAGATGTGATGCTAGTCCTTCTTTAGCCATTCTTAGGGGATGTAGTGTACCAGAGTAACCTCCATGTAACTCATAAGAACAAAATTTTGAGCCTCAAGAAGAAAGAGCTGATATCTTTCATTAGAAGAAATTTTTTCATGGGGTACCATAAATTTCCATAATGGAAACACTGTTGGTCGTCTAGTGATGACCTTGCTGTTCAATTGGTAAAGAAACACAATGACTTGTGACGAGTTCGATACAGTGATCTCTAATTTACATTGGAATGATATCTCCCCTGCATTGCCCCAAATAATACTGACAAAGCTAATAAAGTGCGTCCTATGATTTGTTTTACAAATAATCGTTCCGCAACATTGTATGACGGAACAGAAGCATTGAGTGTAGATGAGTCAATTACTTTCTTCAGAGGGAGAGTCCGACGAATCACTCCAACCCACTGAAGCCAGTGAAACGCAGTTAAAACTGTGGTGTGTTGCAGACCAGAAAGACTACATTCTTGCCGTTGATATTTATCAAGAGAGAAATGCAGCTCTGGAGAGATAATTTGAAAATTATGAATTAGGAGAAAGGGTAGTTTCAGGATTATCAAAATAGTTTTCGAGAAAAAACAGGAGACAGTACTTTGAACACATTTTACTTCCATTGCGCTGCTTGAAAGGCTAAAGCTAGAGAAAACTTCGGCTTATGGGACGATGAGGATCAATAGAAAAGGTTTCCCATCAGGCCTTTCGATTTCTAAGGAAATGAAAAGAGGTGACTTTGATTACAAGGTGTCAACCTCTGGAATTGAGGTATTTTGTGTAAAGACAACAAAGCTGTGTGTTTGGCTTGCAATTACCATGGTAGTGAAGTAATATTCGTGCCCAGAAATCAAAAGTATGGCACCAAAATCAACATTCAGTGCCTAATTGTAGTAAGGGACTACAATAATTGTTACAAAGGAGGTGTGGACCATTCCGAAAAAACTGTTTTGCTGAATTCCATTTAGTAACAGTGTAACTACCTTCTTAATATTCATAAATCTGTAGCCTTTGTGCATACTAACACATTCTGTTTTGTTAGTTACAATACGTGCTATACTGGGAACTGTAGATCAGTGAGTCACTGGACGGCCAGTTGGTACTTGGTGAAATAATAAAAAAATTAAGATAAAATTTTTAAAATTAATCTCTGTTATTTTATTACTACTTGCTGCTGTGTTCAATAAAAAACTGAAAATATATGTGTTTTTGATAGTTCAGGACACTAAGGGTTAAGAGGCTTAACTATTGCAACAGCAGGTTGTCCGTGCAACGTGTGTTGTTACTCGGAGTGTTACCTGATATGCCTGCTGATAGCTTTCCTTTGAAAGCCTAGCACCAGCACATGGTGCCTAGTGAAAACAATTGCAGATTGCGCTTCGTGCATCTCAAGCAAACTCATACTACCTCCACTAAGTAAGTGATCGATTATTTTTCCCTCATGAGTAATTGGCTGCTCACTAGACTTCATCACTGAAATAAATTTCATCATTTCCAGTTTCGCATACTACAAATCCATTGCGAAATGTCACAACTGCAATATCTACATACATGGAGGCTTGGAAATACAATAAAGTACAGTAAAACACTCCGAAGCCTTTATTTTCGTATCTTTGCATTAATCTTTCAAAGTTTACGTCCCAAAAAAATTTGCGTAAATTAGGAAACTATTTATTGGATGTTCTAGTAAGACTGCATTTGATTCTCGGTTTTGTGTAATATGAAACATGCGTATTGACGAGCCTAAACTCACTCACAAATCATGCGCAGCTGTCCAAATTTTGTCAGGTCAGTGAAATACGAAATTTATGCAGTGACTCGCAAACTTGTCTGAGGAAAGAACACATGCATTTTTTACAGAGCATACTCTTTCCTGTCGGAGCATGTTGGCAATTGATGCCTCAGCAAAAAAACAATGTATAAATACCAGACAACTACCAGCAGAAAGTAGGTGATCGTGTTGCTGCTGTCCTTTGTGTGTGTGTGTGTGTGTGTGTGTGTGTGTGTGTGTGTGTGTGTGCGCGCATGTTTTTAAATTTACCACCCACCATCTTTCATTCTTTTGCTTTCCTACCCATTTAACAAATACCATACATTCATCTCTTCATGATGTCTTAATGAATGGGGTGTGGCTCGTGATGTCATCAGTATGACTTCTTTGAAAAAGGGATGTGGCTTATGACGCCATCAAAAGTCAATGACCTCATCTCAAGATCAAAGACCTATGTCACGTGACTTCACAAATGTAAACAAAATGCACCATAGTTCTCATAGCCCTACTAACAGTTACTGTGGACAATAGCCTCTGGCAGCACAAACACAGGAGTGCAACGCCAGCTGCTGAACATGCCTCCTGAGGAAGATTAGGACTTTCAGTCAAATAGCATGGAAGCCACCTCGCGTCAACGTTTCTGTACTGTTGAACACAGAATATGAAAACTGCCAGCTGACTCACCTGGAACATCATCTTCATTTTCCCAGATGTAAATGTGGGCGTCAGCTTCACTCGTAGCCTCCGCCATTTGTCCCCACGTAACACGAAAAGATGGTGGTTCAGGGGCTCATTTTCATTTACTGGCACTGCTCTGTCTTGGAAGGTCCAGAAATCTTTGACGAGGATGCTGCGGATCAAATCTGGGTCCATTACCACCAGGCCTGGACGGTGGAAGAAGTACGTTCCGAAGAAACGATTGCCTGGAAAAAAAAAAAAAAAACTACATCTACATGGATACTGTGCAAATCACATTTAAGTGCCTGGCAGAGGGTTCATCGAACCACTTTTACAATTCTCTATTCTTCCAATCTCGTATAGCGCGCGGAAAGAATGAACACCTATATCTTTTCATACGAGCTCTGTTTTCTCTTATTTTATCGTGGTGATCGTTCCTCCGTATGTAGGTCGGTGTCAACAAAATATTTTCACATTCGGAGGAGAAAGTTGGTGATTGGAATTTCGTGAGACGATTCCGTCGTAACGAAAAACGCCTTTCTTGTAATGATGTCCATCCCAAATCCTGTATCATTTCTGTGACTCTCTTTCCCATATTTCGCGATAATACAAAACGTGCTGCCTTTTTTCAACTTTTTCGATGTACTCAGTCAGTCCTATCTGGTAAGGATCCCACACAGAGCAGCAGTATTCTAAATGAGGACGACAAGCGTAGTGTAGGCCTGTTACATTTTCTATGTGTTCCTTCCAATTTAAGTTGTTTGTAATTGTAGTACCTAGGTATTTAGTTGAATTTACGGCTTTTAGATTACACTGATTTATCGTATAACCGAAGTCTAACGAGTTCGTTTTAGCACTCATGTGGATGACCTCACACTTTTCGTTATTTAGGGTCAACTGCCACTTGTCGCGCCACTCAGACATTTTTTCTAAATCGTTTTGCAGTTTCAAATAACAGACTACATTGCTTCTAAAAGGAATATCTGTCATACTTTAGTATCTCCGCCTACCGCAAGTATCGATCATGACACAGACAGGCCACTGCCTCCGGCCGCAATAGGCATATCACGTTCGCCGCGCCACTCGTTCAGATACGAGGCCGGCCGGGCACCCAGCAATGACTCGTTCTGCTCTGTTCAGTCTCTGGTTTATTTTTCTAACACTATTAGTTGTACGTTATCTGTGATACACGGCACTCGGGATAGGTTTTCTGATTATGAGTAGGTCAACATACACCATGTGCATGGGTTCACTGAATGCAATAAAAGGAAAACACAGTGCAATGCTGACCTGTTCCGAAAGCAACTGAAGCTTTCGTATTACTTCTGAGGGTTGTTTCATTAGTGTGTGTTACATATTACAGACCTCTTTATTGATGTGGAGGTATTTTGACAGAGACGAAAGATGTTCTTTTTGTGGGCACATGGCACATAGGGCATACAATAAAGATCAGCAGTCATGTAGGAACCAGGGATCGCAAATGATACGAAAGGGGGCTATAGTCAGAAGAGAGCGTTGTTATACGAACACGAGTGGAGCGCATGCAGACCATCACCATTCACGCCGTGTAAGCGTTGGAAGTATGTATAGCGAATTGGCTGGGATGGGTTTGATTTATGCCGCGACCAACTGCAATGAACAAGAAGCTGTGCAATTGTATCATGCGAAACATCCCGAAAGAGAGATGCTGTGATACGCATTATTCGCCATTACTGCATCGCCGATTGTCTGAAACCGACTCGTTCGGTGTGCTCAAGCCGGATGCTGGTCGCCAACGAATAACACGGACAGTTACAGTGAAACAAAACATTCTAGAGTGTGTAATGGTTCTTTTATTTACGTGACCATTACGGTACTCCAACCCTAGTTCTCGATACCAGTAATATCGTACTACTTTTCTGCGAAGTAACAAACATATTTTTGTGACAATATTCACATGTGGTTTTATTAATGTATAGGTACTCCGATGTATCGATATATTACAGCGATATTGTGTGTTTTCATTTCTGTGAGACTTCCATAATCTTTGACTTACTTGTAACAGTTTTGGCGCGAATACGCACAGAGCAGTCTTTGTTTCACTTTGCAGAAGTTAAGTTGTTACTTCATCAGAAGTAAAAAATCTAAAATTACATCATGCAGTGGAGATTAATAAAACAATTGTGCCAAAGGCGTCGTCAATAATTAAGACATCTTCTCCATTTGTACAACATGACTATGGGCACAGGGTCAGTGCGAACAGTTTAGCACCAGTACTTCGCCTATGAAGTGGAAATTAAATATATGAAGATTGATACAAAACTCTTTTCTTGATGATGTGACAATTAAGAAGTATATGTGAATTTACGAGAAGTTTAATAAAAATGTGGATCGTGAACACCAAGTCAAAAATCATTTCTACCATACCACTGTGCTGATCTGGGATTGTTTGATCATTAAGAATTTCCTGAAAAACGCATTTGTTAGGTCTTCAAATATTGCTAAAATACAGATCTGGACCTTCTAGCAGTCAAAGTGGAATCACCCTAGAATCAACAAGATGAGCCATAGCAACTTCGACGAAATCTACGTGGGAATCCATTCAAGATAAGTGCCAAAATTAATGACTTTTTTATAGTGACTTCATTATTTCCATTCTGACGATACTATCCACAGTCAATAACTTTGTTGTTGCCCGATAAAGCGAACATATGCTGCGTGAGCAACATTATTAATCTGATTTCTAACCTATTTTGCAAGTGGTGATATTGTTAGAGGTGGGTGCAGCATACACCGTCACTAAGTACATGAGGTATATACCACGCCACTGATATCCTCATCCCCTCCGTCTGGCGCATTGTACACGACGAAGGACTGCATCCCTTTCATTTGCAATGTATCGGGACATTGCGACCGGGAGACTACAACGAACGCGTGGAATTTCCGTTATGGTTTATGCAGAACTCTGCTGCAGACCGATGGTTCACAGTGAGTGTCCTCTTCACTGATGAAGCTGCGTTCTCACTTGACAGTGTGATGAACGTTCAAAACCTGCATACATGAGCGGATGTGAATCCACATGTAGCACTTAAGCATGCCTCACAACGCAAATTCAGTGTTGACGTGTGGGCTGCCATCGTCGGAGATTGTTTAATTGGGCCGTACATTCTAGTGGCCGACTTCACGGTTGCACGTATCTCATACTCCTGCGAGAGGTAATGCCGTATACGCTGAAAGATGTTCCCATGGCTCTTGATCGCTGCATTCGATTTCAGCACGTCGGAGGCCACACGCACTTCAGCAGACAAGTGAGCGCACATCTGCAGGCAACTGTTCCCGACCACTGGATTGGTTGTGGTGGGCCGGTCTCATGACCGCCACGATCAGCCGATCTGTCCCCAACCGATTTTTTTTCTGTGGGGTATCTGAAGGGCCTTGTGTATGAAACAGTTGTTACATTGCCAGAGGACCTAGTGGGCATGATTGTTGTGGCAGCAGCATGTCTTCGAGATACACCAGGTAGCTGTGAGAGGGTGCGCCGTTCAATGCAGAGCCGACGTCAGGCGTGTGTCGATGCATCTGAACAAAACTTTGAGCATCTCCTATAGTGGGTGTCCATTTGTAACATGTGACTAAATAACTTCACCACCACGTAGTAGCCGCAGTTGGCCTTTGTGATCCCGGTTCCTATGTGTTACTGATCCTTGTTGTAAACCCAATATGCCACGTCAGCTTGTAAACATTTACTGAATCGCCCTTTGTAACACTCCCTTGTCGCACCCCCCGCCACGCGCACACAAATATCCTTGCTTCTATTACAAAAGTGACGATAATTTGATGCCTCAGGATAAAGTCTATCAACCATTCTCTTCTTTCAGACAAGCTGTGTTGAATGTTGGACGTCTATTACTCTGGTGTGTGCATACACAAGCTCTAATGAGTCTGAGATATTATTATCGCTAGTATTAGCGAGCGAGCAGTTGTCGAGGGGAGTCGGAAGTGTTCGGACGCAGGGTGCGGTGGAGTGAAGCTGCGAGGTCGCAGCCTGCCGTGATCGTTCTAGTAGTTCCGGAGGAGAGTTTGGTATTAATAGAAGGTTGTTTTTATTTTTGGTAATCTGCCTTTCCGCTGCTCGCAGTTGTTGGTTGCTTCGATACTGGAGAGAGTTTGTCAGATTTATGCATGCATACACTCAAAGTATTATTCGTATATTTGTTGTGGCCAGAAATGTTTTTATTGAGTATTTAGTATTGTGCAGTAATTAAAAGACATTTTGAGGTTTCTCAGCTTTTAAATCATCAATTTTCTGAGTATAGGAAAATTAAAAGTTTTTATCGGTTTCTTTCATTTTTCTTTACATCGCTTAAGTTGACCAAACCCCTCCTGATCGTTCAGTTTCTGTGTATAAAAATATGGCAGTATTTATTGTAATTAGTCATGCATGGCACCCTAAATGGCTCGCAGTATCGCTATTTGAAATATTTTTTTCATGTTTCTGATCACACAGTTGCCGCGGCAAGGCGAGGTAAATGTCTGTTGCGTATAAGAGCTTTGCAGAAATGTTGTTAGGAGATGTTAGAGGATATTTTAAAACTCGCAGACAGATGGTTGAGAATTGATTTCTTTATACCTCGTGACAGGAATAGTTTTCATACTGATCAATTATCTGTTTTATTGGTTCAGTCTCAGGATGGTATCGTTGTCAAAGACGGAACTTCGCACACAGAACTCCGTACAACTATTAAAATAATTACGTGCGCGTTTCAGTGTCACAAACCTGTTTTCACCCTAATTTGATTCAGAATAATTAATTACATGATCCCCTCATCTCATTTTCATCATTGTTCTTAGCTTTTGGGTCACCAATTAATATATTGGGTGCAGCCATGTAAAAATTCAGACACCTTCCTTTGCGACGAATGAAGCAAAATCAAATTAGCGAAGCGGAATTTCGACAAGGGGAGACCGCTGATAACCGCAAATACACTCCTGGAAATTGAAATAAGAACACCGTGAATTCATTGTCCCAAGAAGGGGAAACTTTATTGACACATTCCTGGGGTCAGATACATCACATGATCACACTGACAGAACCACAGGCACATAGACACAGGCAACAGAGCATGCACAATGTCGGCACTAGTACAGTGTATATCCACCTTTCGCAGCAATGCAGGCTGCTATTCTCCCATGGAGACGATCGTAGAGATGCTGGATGTAGTCCTGTGGAACGGCTTGCCATGCCATTTACACCTGGCGCCTCAGTTGGACCAGCTTTCGTGCTGGAGGTGCAGACCGCGTGAGACGACGCTTCATCCAGTCCCAAACATGCTCAATGGGGGACAGATCCGGAGATCTTGCTGGCCAGGGTAGTTGACTTACACCTTCTAGAGCACGTTGGGTGGCACGGGATACATGCGGACGTGCATTGTGCTGTTGGAACAGCAAGTTCCCTTGCCGGTCTAGGAATGGTAGAACGATGGGTTCGATGACGGTTTGGATGTACCGTGCACTATTCAGTGTCCCCTCGACGATCACCAGTGGTGTACGGCCAGTGTAGGAGATCGCTCCCCACACCATGATGCCGGGTCTTGGCCCTGTGTGCCTCGGTCGTATGCAGTCCTGATTGTGACGCTCACCTGCACGGCGCCAAACACGCATACGACCATCATAGGCACCAAGGCAGAAGCGACTCTCATCGTTGAAGACGACACGTCTCCATTCGTCCCTCCATTCACGCCTGTCGCGACACCACTGGAGGCGGGCTGCACGATATTGGGGCGTGAGCGGAAGACGGCCTAACGGTGTGCGGGACCGTAGCCCAGCTTCATGGAGACGGTTGCGAATGGTCCTCGCCGATACCCCAGGAGCAACAGTGTCCCTAATTTGCTGGGAAGTGGCGGTGCGGTCCCCTACGGCACTGCGTAGGATCCTTCGGTCTTGGCGTGCATCCGTGCGTCGCTGCGGTCCGGTCCCAGGTCGACGGGCACGTGCACCTTCCGCCGACCACTGGCGACAACATCGATGTACTGTGGAGACCTCACGGCCCACGTGTTGAGCAATTCGGCGGTACGTCCACCCGGCCTCCCGCATGCCCACTATACGCCCTCGCTCAAAGTCCGTCAACTGCACATACGGTTCACGTCCACGCTGTCGCGGCATGCTACCAGTGTTAAAGACTGCGATGGAGCTCCGTATGCCACGGCAAACTGGCTGACACTGACGGCGGCGGTGCACAAATGCTGCGCAGCTAGCGCCATTCGACGGCCAACACCGCGGTTCCTGGTGTGTCCGCTGTGCCGTGCGTGTGATCATTGCTTGTACAGCCCTCTCGCAGTGTCCGGAGCAAGCATGGTGGGTCTGACACACCGGTGTCAATGTGTTCTTTTTTCCATTTCCAGGAGTGTATTACAGGCGCATCACTAGCCAGTTATCTCACACCATAGCCCAGCTGGGCAACCTGAAGTGCGAAATCACGAATGCGGCATATCGATTGAACAGCTACGACTAAGATGGTCCAATTTCACCATATCCAGGCCGCAGCAATGTTCTGACTTGGGGCGTAGAATTTAGTATGGCGGCACAACAAGCACAAGTTAGTCACGTATAAATATTGCTCGTTTTTCAGTGGAGGTATTTTAGTGTGCAGCCGAGCAGCCTGGAGAGGGGCCCTATGTCGGACTCCCATCTGCTTCTCTGGCTGTTCTATGGAACAGGGAGTTCTACCTTGGGGCCTTGGACGCAGCACCACCATCCGTGCTCAGTCTGGTGAGGAGCAATTAGACGCATTCGAAAATCTGGTAATCTGGTGGGGTACCTTATGGGTTCACATATGCTGTGCAGGGCGTGCAGTCGCTCACCCACCATCACCTGTGCAGGCAAATTCCCCGCTGCCTACCCCTGCTGTGGGTAAACTCTGCTGTCGGGAGTTGACACTTCTGCTCAGGGTCTCTAGCATGATCAACCCCGCCATTGCAGTCTTTGGTCGGGGTTGCTGTGGCATTACTGGATTTGGTGCCATAAGATCTCATCCCAAGCTTTACTTCATAGTTTGGGTGAAACTGCATTAGCTGAGGTATAAGGGAGTCCACGTCTGGGAACAAGGGGAGCCATAAACCCCTTCCCCTTCAGGGAAAGGAAAAAATATAGTGTAGCCATGATTTAAAAGCTGGTATTACGTAGTTTTTTAACTGGGTCGTAGCTGAAACTTTCTTACGGATACTTACATGTCACCATTCACCTTCAGAAAAGTTAAAAACACCCAACACTCACAGGTTACCCGTCCCACCCTCCACAAACTATTGTTTGGGTGATCTTGGTGAGGAATACACAGTGAAAAATAGTGTTCACAACTCACAGTATTCTCTTTGTCAATAAAACTGAGTTCATTCATTGTTTCTTTAACACTGTGTCAGCTTAGTAATTGTTTATTATGGAATCAAAGTGCCACGGTGTGACAGCTCAAAGCGAACGATAACAGTAGCTCATGCTAAGTAATGCGTAAACCTCTAGTAAAAATGAAAGTAAATCAAAGTTCATTCAGTGTAAGTTTTAAATTAATGTTCCACACAACGCAGTTTTGTGACTGAAGTCAGCAGAGCTGTTCCGAGCATCATCATCGTCAGTTGCATAGTGCATTACCTGAAGACGGTCTACTACTAGAGGCCAAAACCGGTGACATTTTAATACATGAATGTGCAATCCAGACTATTTTTTTTACTAAATTTACTTTACTGATATCTAGCTGATCCAAACAATGCCATCTAAAATAATGCATAAATTTTGATTTAGATAAAATGGTTTTATGAGTTTTTTTCCCAAAATAGTACTTGCTTTCCGGATATGCCTCGCATTTTATTAATTGTTTACCTGTAGATCCACATTTTTATCTGGAGAATGCATATTATATGATGTATTTTTAAATATATCATGTTTACTAAAAATCTGCCATTACATTCCAATAGTATTCAATAAAACCTATCTGTATACATTTAGTTTGTGAAAATCGCACAAGGCGTTGTCGAGATACTAATTTTCAGAGTTCAGTATAGTTACAAAAGCTTTGAAATTCAATAACTTAAGAACTCCTTTTCAGACCGAAGGCGCGTTTTCACCTACATACCCGTCTTGTTTTTCTCTTTATAACTGTGTTATTAACTTTTCTATAGCTTGCTCGTTCAGTTTTCTTTGAAATTTGTTTTATTTCATACTTATGCTGGTCACTCAGGTCAGCCAAGGAGGTTGCCCTCTCCACGTTCTCCGCCAATGGCAGGAGCGCCTGGGTTCTTCCGACCATGTGTCAGAACATGGGCTTAGCTGCCCTCTCTTCTGTGGACGTGGTATTTCTAGTACTCACAGTGTCTGCCAGTCACTGAGACCCAACGGTGCCACCATCTACAGATAACACCTCAACACCAGAGTGGGGACCGCTCTGATCTCGGCCCACGTAGCCTCCATACCTCTGTAGCTGCAAACCATAATCAAACGTTATAGGGAAAACTTTTCAAAGTCACCTACAGAAATATTGTAGTACAATATGAAGGACTCCTGGCATCTTTATAGGATACTAGGCGGACCTGCAAGCCAGTGAATACCGCTGCACTCGAAACAATGGTCACAAGCAGTTGTTTATAAAATGTCATAGCACTAAACTATAGGACTCAAGGACTTAGCCACATATTAATGTATTAAAATTCATGACTTGTTTCAGCTTTGCAACCATCAACGCATCCAATGAGTACAGCAGTGATGTATATGAGTACAATCATAGTCAATACAGAACACTTTATTAACATAAAACGTGTAGTGGCTATATGCCATTGTGTCATTGAATCTAATGAAGGCTGCAAAACCAAAATCAGCCATAAAGTTTTTTCAACTAACGCATGACCTAGATATCGATTTCTACGATGCAATCCATTACAAAGGTCACATGCCTGCTCTCTCCAGTGGCCTCATTCCATGAAATGCTCAAGCACTATCAACTTTATACGAGTACAACCGTTATCATAGTGAGGTGAAGCAGAAATAGCTTCTCAAACATCCGTCGTAGTTGCAACACCTGGGAGGAGAAGTGTTACCATTTAGCCCTCCTCCACCTCTCCTAACCTAAAATACTGCTTGGGGTTAAGAAATTTTCGTCCGTCAAGTGGACTGACTGTGATATAAATGACTGTTATAGAGATGTTTTTTAAATAATAAGAGTCGCACTTTTGTTGGATCAAATGATACTATGTTACAGAGCATTTCCGGTAAAGACGAATGACGAATACCTGTTCCGTGGTGGGATTTAACTCAAAGGAAATACATTACCTCAATGACTTATCATGGAGATCACAATGGATTTAAGAAATGTTTTCATTTCATCTTACCTTTGAATTGCCGGTATAAGTCAGACGAGCCCACTGCGAACGACCGCTTGCCCAAAATAATATCTTTGGCAGTGCCAAAAGGGAACTGCGGTTCCTGGTAAGGTGCGCCCTTCTTCTTCCAGTACTTGTACGAGTGGGAGAACCACACGTACACTGCCACCACCACCAGCGACAGGCCTACCAACAGCTCGGTGAGCCACGACTCAGCGTAGAAGGCCATGCTGAAAACTCTGAAACAAAAGTAGCTGAATTGAGTTTTCTTGCTTGTCTGTCTAATCGCACCGCTCTTTCTTTTTCTATGAAGCAAAACAAACAGTCGCTGTCGACCAATAGACGTATGTCAAATGAGCGTGTGTGGTAAAGAAATAAAATTGGTGTTCGTAGGCATTAAGGCCATTGCTGCCATGTGTGAAAGAAGTTTTTACCGCTGTTGTAAAAATAAACGTCACCATCATCATCTTTCTACCAGATTAAAACTGTGTGTCGGACCGAGACTCAAACACGGGGCCTTTGCCTTTCGCGGGCAGGTGCTCTACCAACTGAGCTACCTACCGAAGCACGACTCACGACCCGCCCTCACAGCTTCACTTCTGCCACTATCTCGTCTCCTACCTTCCAAACTTCACAGGGCGGGTCGTGAGTCGTGCTTGGGTAGCTGAGTTGGTAGAGCACTTGCCCGCCAAAGGCAAAGGTCCCGAGTTCGAGTCTTGGTCCGGCACACAGTTTTAATCTGTCAGGAAGTTTCATATCAGCGCAAACTCCGCTGCAGAGTGAAAATCTCATTCTGGAATCTTTCTACCAAATAGCATGTTATCTTTTAATGTCCCCCTGCTCCTGCTAAGTTGGTAGAAAAATAAGCTCACTGGACGAATTATGTGTCACCCTCTTAAATAAACACACTTGTCTCTTTGGATCGCTGCTGGCGGTCTACAACTGGCACCAGACGATCATACGACCCGACATCAGTGACAGAAATCATGGCAGTGAAGTGGCGTACATGTCTGTCAGTGTACAGAATCAGCGCAGTGAGATAAGCCAAGTGGAGACAAGGCAGAAACGTGATATAGTGTTTGGAGGGGTCCATAACCTCATGATGAGTGCAACTGGCCGATTTCTTGATGGTCAAAGCATATTGTTAAACGTATCGAGAAAGAATGGTGTATTAATGCGGCTATGAAACTTGGCGTAGTAAGAGGAGCCTTCCTGACACGGACCAGAGATAAGTGCGACACTCTCTCAGTGACAATCGTTTCTAACGCAGCAGGGATTGCCCCTGTCATTGAAGGTAGGTGCATCACAATCAGCTTCCATGCGAAGATTGCGAAGTTGGAGTCAGGTACCTCGCAAAAGGCCATTCATTGTTCATGGCGGTAGCTAAAGCTACTTGAGGTCAATGAGTCGACAGCACAGAAATTGGACGGTAGCTAGTAGGAGACGTGTAGTTTGGTCCGATGAGTCGGGCTTTTACCCATTACCAAGTGATGCAGGACTACGAGTGCCTCAATGGCCCAACGAGGCTTATAACACCAAGTATGGGGAGAGTGTAGTTCAGGCCAGAGTTTGTTCTGTGATCTTTTCGGCTTGTGTTCCCTACAGTGGCTTGGCAACACTCATTCAAGTTACGATGAACACGAACTGGGATGTTTACTTCAACGTCCTCATGGACCAAATGTTGCCCTTTCTTCTACACTGATGAGACAAAAGTCGTGTAATACCTCCTAATATCGTGTCGGACCTCCATTTGCCCGGCGTAGTGCAGCAACTCAACATGGCGTTGCTGGAAGTCCCTTGAAGAAGCATTGAGCCACGCTGCCTCTACAGCCGTCCACAACAGAGAAAGTGTTGCCGGTGCAGGCGCTGACCTTTCGATTATGCTCCATAAATGTCCGATGGGATTCATGTCTGGTTATCTAAGTTGCGAAATCATTCGCTCGAATTGTCCAAAATTTTCTTCAAACAAATCGTGAGCAACTGTGGCGCAATGACATGGCGCATTGTCATCCATAAGAATTCCATAGTTGTTTGGGAACATGAAGTCTATGAATTGCTGCAAATGGTATCCAAGTAACCGATCAGAACTACGAGGGCGGTTCATAAAGTAACCTCCGATCGGTCCCAGTGCGGATTGTGGGGGGAGTAGCGACGTCATCTGTGCGTTCACGCACTCAACAGGTCAGTCGGCATCAAGCCGTGGTCGAGTGAACGTCGTACCTGCGCTAATTTTGTTTTTGTGGCAGTTTGAAATGTGTGCTGCAATAGAAAACACCGCCAAATGTGAAGTGCGTGCTGTCATAAGGTTTTTTACAGCCAAAGGATATTCTGCAGCAGCTATTCATCGTGAGCTTTGTGCCGTGTACGGACCAAGAGTTATGAGTGAAGGAGTTGTCCGTGAATGGGTACGTTTATTTAAAACTGGACGAGAAAACGTTCATGATGAAGAGAGGAGTGGTAGACCATCATTGGTGACTGACGAACTCGTTCAGACAGCTGATGCAAAAGTTCGTGAAAATCGACGTTTCTCAATGTCGGAGTTGTCTACTGGTTTTCCACAGATTTCTAAGACTCTCTTGTACGAGATAGTGACAGCAAGATTGGGTTACCGTAAGTTCTGTGCACGATGGGTGCCCAAAATTCTTACCGACCACCACAAAACTCAAAGAATGGCTTCTGCATTAGACTTTCTGTCACGTTATGAGGACGAAGGAGAACCATTGTTAAACAGAATCGTGACCGGTGACGAAACCTGGATTAAGTACGTGAACCCTGAGACAAAAGAACAATCAAAGATGTGGGCACATTCAAATTCGCCTACCAAACCAAGAAAAGCCTCGCAAGATTTTTCTGCCAGAAAACTGATGGCAACGGTGTTTTGGGATGCCAAAGGGGTGTTGTTGGTTGAATTCATGGAACGTGGTACGACCATTAATCAAGACGTGTACTGTGAAACAATAAAAAAGTTACGACGGGCTATACAGAACAAACGCCGTGGTATGCTGACTTCCGGTATCGTTTTTTTGCACGATAACGCCCGTCCTCACTCTGCTCGCAGAACAACGGCCCTTCTTGAGTCCTTCAAGTGGGACGTTATCAACCATCCACCTTACAGCCCAGACCTGGCGCCAAGTGATTATCACCTCTTCATGCATTTGAAGAAATGGCTCGGGTCGCAGCGGTTTGATGACGACGAAGAGCTCAAAGATGCGGTCACAGGCTGGCTCCAGGCACAAGCGGGTGATTTTTATGCAGAAGGAATTTCAAAGCTTGTGAAGAGATACGATAAGTGCCTCAATCGCTATGGAGACTATGTAGAAAAATAGTGCAAAGATGTAGTTGTAAGATGTATATATTAAAATATTTTTATTTAACTTCGTGTATTTTTTTAAATCATCCGGAGGTTACTTTCTGAACGGCCCTCGTATTTCCGTCAGTGAACGGTGCAATTGGACAAGAGGACCCAGTCAATTCCACGTAATAAACACAGCCCACACCATTACGCAGGCACCACTAGCTTGCGTTGTGCCTCGTTGACGGTTTGGATTCACGGTTTCGTGGGCTCAGCGCCACGCTCGAACCCTACCATCAGCTCTTATCAATTGAAATCGGGACTCATCTGAGCAATCCACTGTCTTCACGTTGTTTAGAGTCAACAGATATGGTCACGAGCCCAGGAGAGGCACTGCAGGCGATGTGATATCGGTAGCGAAGGCACTCGCTTCGTTCGTCTACTACCATAGCCCATCGACCTCGAATTTCGCCGCACTGTTCTAACGTATACGTTCGTCGCACGTCCCAGATTGATTTCTGCCGTTATTTCATGCAGTCTTCCTTGTTTGTTAGCACTGGCAACTCTACGCAAAACGCCGTTGTGATCGGTCGTTAAGTAACGGCCGTCTGCCACTTCGCTGTCCGTGGTGAATTCCCTAACGATTACCGAAATGGAATCTCCCATGCGTCTAGCTGCAACTGTCATTCCGCATTCAGAGTATATTAATTTCCGTCGTGCAGCCCTTATCGTGCCGTAAACCTTTTTACACGAATCGCCTGAATACAAAATGACAGCTCCGCCAATTCACTACCCTTTTGTACTTTGTGTGCGCAATACTACCGCCATCTGTATATTTGCATAAAGCTATCCCGTGACTGTTGTTACCTCAGTGTATATCTTCTCCGTGAGTATGCTGTGAATATTACCATCTTCCAAGATGACAACAGCCCTGTTTACAGGACTGCACGTATATATTCCTAGCTTGCTGAACACTCGTGCACTCTGTTGGGCGCTAATGGCCCGCTAAAGCATCCCAACTTAATCCGGCAGAAAGTGCGTCGGACTTTTTTGGATAGTGAGTGCAAAGTCGCAATCTACATCCCCATAATTTGGTACCTCTACCAGATTTCACTAGGAAGGCGTCAGTTTATGGTATACCTGAAGAAAGGTATGGACACTCCTACTCGCCGAATGGGGGCCATTGCCAGGGGTAGAAGCGTTAAATCCACATCTTCTTCTATACTCCGCAAGCCACTTCACGATATGTGGCGGAGGGTATTTTGTGGACCATTATCATTTACCATTTACCTGTTCCAGTCGCGAATGGCTCATGGGAAGAACGACTGCTAGTAAGTGTTTGTATGAGCTCTAAACTCTGTAATCTTATCATCATGGTCCTTCCGAGTGATATACACAGGAGCACTTAGTGTAACTGTTGGCTCTTCCAGGAACTTACGTTCTTGGAACTTTAGCAGGAGACCACACTGTGGCGCAGAAAGTCTCTCTAGCAGCGTCTTCCACTGAAGTTTGCTCAGTACATCCGTGACGCTTTCGCGCTTACTGAATGAAACTGTAGTGAAACGTGCTACTCTTCCTCGAATCTTCTTTATTTCCTCAAAAATGGTTCAAATGGCTCTGAGCACTATGGGACTTAACATCTATGGCCATCAGTCCCCTAGAACTTAGAACTACTTAAACCTAACTAACCCAAGGACAGCACACAACACCCAGCCATCACGAGGCAGAGAAAATCCCTGACCCCGCCGGGAATCGAACCCGGGAACCCGGGCGTGGGAAGCGAGAACGCTACCGCACGACCACGAGATGCGGACTTTATTTCCTCTATCAATGCTACCTGATATGGATCCCAGACTGACGAGCAACATTCACATATTAGTTGAACGAGTGTTTCGTAAGCCATTTATGGATGGACTACATTTCGTGAACGTTCTTCATATGAAACTCAGTCTGCTGTCTGCTTACCCGCGAGGCCTTGTTACACGATATTTAACTGGATGCCTACTGGGGGCTACCGGTTTTTCGCCGAGTGTGCTTACTTGTTAGTGAACACAGGTTGATGTCTTGGGCACAAAATTTGCGTGATGTCAACCCAGTGGAACATATATGGGACGTTATTTGCCTGCAGGTCAGCGACCACAAACCTCTGGTCCAAAAAAACTGGAACTGCGTGACATGTGCGTAGGAAACTGTTGCTACCCTAAAAATTCCATGAACATTCTCCAAAAGAAACATGGAAAGAAGTATTGAGAGATGCAAATAAATCATTTTTAAAAACTGTGATAATTTTAAAATAAAGAGTGTATGTGAAATTAATGTTTAAATCTGGCACTCTCATGGGTTGTGCGTTGGTTATCATCAGATACGTAGAAGAGCATACGTTTTAACCTAGCAGGAACTTTTAAATTAGTACACACTCAGCTGCAGGTGGCAAGATGGAGTCTGCAATCAATCCCCTAGCCGGTGACTAAGCCATTTCTCCGCAGTATCCAATTTTTCAGAGGCGCTGACTCCGCAAGATATGTAGAAGAACCTCTGTGAAGTTCGGAAAGTAAGACAGGCGTTCTGGGAGATCTGAAATCGTGAAGAGAGTAAAAGTAAAGGATCTGCTTTCGTGTCCAGGTGCAGTACATGGCTCTAATCTTGCAAGAAAAGTACGGCAGCGCACACACTACTGTCAGCCGACGGCTTCCGTCTGGAATCAACCCGCAGACTTTGGTTAGGCCAATCCTGAGTGTTGTAACTCTGTACGTTATTGATGGTATAACACAATAAATCGGCTAGCATATGCTAATGACGTTATTGTAATCAGTGGCACCAAAGAGGACTTGCAGCTCATAACAAGTTCCTACAGACCTATTGCAAGGAAAGTAGATTACATATTAATGAGGAGAAAAATGAGTATGCTCGTGAGTCTGTGGCCCATATATGTCACTCTCTGTTTTGTACTGATAATATCACACAGTTAAGTACGAAAGAACTGTTGCCGGTGTTAAGCAACTGAAGTACAAAAAATATCCGGAAATGCAAAAATAACAGATAACTTTTAACACACAAAATTTTCTTGCTGCTACCCGAGACTCTTTCCTCTGTACACTGAAAGTGGCAAAGAATAGGAACAGCAAACAGTTCAGTTAAGATGCCTGTTCATAACAGAGACTGAGGAAACTACAGAAGGAATGTCGAGTTTATGTAAAATTTATTGAAAAGGCACTTAAAATAATAGCTGAAGTCATCTGGTAGATGATATGAAATGTTTTGGAAAATAATGATGCTGTTCAGATAATGCTTTTATATATGACCAAAGTACACAAAATTCAGGATAGAGACTTAATGTCCATTCATCAGATTTTAAAAAACTTCGAGTGAGAATCCGTGAAGAATCTGTAGTGGAAGAAAAAAGATATCCAAGGCGTTCGATAACTTCAGAAGCCTGTATAGACTCACAAACATCAAAATTTAGTTCGCGCCAGTTGCAAGCCATAAAAACAGTCGAGGATTGAGCCTATGCTGCTGATTTTCTCCGACGTTATGTAACATTTATAATGAAAACGTACTCAAGGAGAGAAATAGTCAAGCAAGACAGGCCATTAAATTCGGTTATAATCGAAATGACGTCGTGCTAGTCTAACAACATGGTGTCCCCGCTGCGTCGCTGTTTCATGTATCTCTGTATATTCGGTATGCTGGCCAGAAATTCCGAAATGGTGTTTAACCAGTAACATGGTGTTTCGTTAGAGGTCAATGGCGCAATGATGTCTGAGCTTTTAGTATTAGTGGTAGAGGCGTTCGTCGTTTGCACAATGTGAATGCTAATGTAATCCATGACAGTAACTGAACACACAGGGAGAAACTGCAGTACAGTTTTTCAAAGCATCGTTTACACACCGTTGCTCCCGACGTAGATGATAAATGTGATCGTCGAACACGAAGAGCAGTAAGTCGATCACGTTTTCTGACCGAAACGCTCAGTGCACCACATTCCCCATTCATAGCTTAGTTGTACGTAACTTTTATCAGCGTAATAGATTCGAGATGTGTGCTTGATAAGTTGCATTGCTCTCAAAAATACAGCTCTAGCAGTTAAAATCTCACCAAGTTCCACAAGTACACTCCTGGAAATGGAAAAAAGAACACATTGACACCGGTGTGTCAGACCCACCATACTTGCTCCGGACACTGCGAGAGGGCTGTACAAGCAATGATCACACGCACGGCACAGCGGACACACCAGGAACCGCGGTGTTGGCCGTCGAATGGCGCTAGCTGCGCAGCATTTGTGCACCGCCGCCGTCAGTGTCAGCCAGTTTGCCGTGGCATACGGAGCTCCATCGCAGTCTTTAACACTGGTAGCATGCCGCGACAGCGTGGACGTGAACCGTATGTGCAGTTGACGGACTTTGAGCGAGGGCGTATAGTGGGCATGCGGGAGGCCGGGTGGACGTACCGCCGAATTGCTCAACACGTGGGGCGTGAGGTCTCCACAGTACATCGATGTTGTCGCCAGTGGTCGGCGGAAGGTGCACGTGCCCGTCGACCTGGGACCGGACCGCAGCGACGCACGGATGCACGCCAAGACCGTAGGATCCTACGCAGTGCCGTAGGGGACCGCACCGCCACTTCCCAGCAAATTAGGGACACTGTTGCTCCTGGGGTATCGGCGAGGACCATTCGCAACAGTCTCCATGAAGCTGGGCTACGGTCCCGCACACCGTTAGGCCGTCTTCCGCTCACGCCCCAACATCGTGCAGCCCGCCTCCAGTGGTGTCGCGACAGGCGTGAATGGAGGGACGAATGGAGACGTGTCGTCTTCAGCGATGAGCTGCCTTGGTGCCAATGATGGTCGTATGCGTGTTTGGCGCCGTGCAGGTGAGCGCCACAATCAGGACTGCATACGAGCGAAGCACACAGGGCCAACACCCGGCATCATGGTGTGGGGAGCGATCTCCTACACTGGCCGTACACCACTGGTGATCGTCGAGGAGACACTGAATAGTGCACGGTACATCCAAACCGTCATCGAACCCATCGTTCTACCATTCCTAGACCGGCAAGGGAACTTGCTGTTCCAACAGGACAATGCACGTCCGCATGTATCCCGTGCCACCCAACGTGCTCTAGAAGGTGTAAGTCAACTACCCTGGCCAGCAAGATCTCCGGATCTGTCCCCCATTGAGCATGTTTGGGACTGGATGAAGCGTCGTCTCACGCGGTCTGCACGTCCAGCACGAACGCTGGTCCAACTGAGGCGCCAGGTGGAAATGGCATGGCAAGCCGTTCCACAGGACTACATCCAGCATCTCTACGATCGTCTCCATGGGAGAATAGCAGCCTGCATTGCTGCGAAAGGTGGATATACACTGTACTAGTGCCGACATTGTGCATGCTCTGTTGCCTGTGTCTATGTGCCTGTGGTTCTGTCAGTGTGATCATGTGATGTATCTGACCCCAGGAATGTGTCAATAAAGTTTCCCCTTCCTGGGACAATGAATTCACGGTGTTCTTATTTCAATTTCCAGGAGTGTAGATTGCAACCGTCTTTCGTTTCCTGATAACCCCGGCTTACGTTTTTGGGAACTCCATTTGTTTCCGTAAATTTATATTCCTATCATACACAAAACTAATTTTGCTGTCGGATGCAGACCTGCAGCACACGTGGTGAATATCTTGCGCGATGTCACCGACTTCTTTTATGTGAGTGTTGTCTGGATGGTGACTTTAAAACAGCCGAGTCACCAACTTCAATGGACGCATTATATCCCATAGAAATTCTTTGCGCAATAATGATGACTTCCCGGTCGTCAGCAAAGTTTCTGTTTCCGTTTGCGCACAGTGTTTCGACGACCAATTCACTCCTCTTCTTGAGGTGTTCCGAGTTGTGTGTGCTGTTACGTGTATTCGCTGACTCGACTCCAACCATGCGTGATCTATTTGTTGGTGTCGTCTTGCTTAAGCTGAGACATTCCTTCCCGGTTTATTAGGTTCTGCGACATCTTTCTTTCGACAGACTGCTTAATTACTTAGTCCCAGAAAAATTGGCGTTTGAATCGCGATGTTTCATTACATGATACTATTCGAGTCAGTGCTCGGCGACAGATGATGTGCTTCGTTGTTATAGTCGGATATGTCGCCGATGTTCCTTCCATCTTTCCTCGGCTGTTCTAATAGTCTGTCCCACGCGAGACATACCACATTCGCAAGGAATACGGTAAGCACCCGGCTTTTGAAGACCTATACCGTCTTTTACATGACGCAGTACATGTTTTAGTTTTCTTGACGGGAGCGAAATACTTTATGAATCATTATAATTGAAGAGCCTATTGAAATGTGATAAAGAGGGACGAAAGGTTTCAGTTGAAACAGGGCTTGAGGTCTGGCAGTTACTTTATTAAGATCTGGCAGGTCACCACATCCAGAGCAGGGGAACGCTGAGAGAATGTGCGTTTCACAGAATATCACTGCGAGATCTGGACGTCAAAAGAGCCTCAAAGGGCATAGCGGGCGTCCGCAGTAGAGCTAACAATCCGCTATTAACATCGGCGCGAAGCCAGCGATAGTTCACAATCTGCTTGGAATCAAGGCGGCGATTACACGTATTTGCATATTCTGGAATATTCGATGTGTGTACAAACAGCTGCGCTCTCCATCCAGGAGTTCAGTTCTGTTCTGGCTGTACGCTGGTGTTCGTAGTAATTGTGCTCTCAGTTTTAAATGTGCTTCATTGACGGCTCTACTCCCGGATTTGGGCTTGAATGTGGCTACAGAGGTACGAGACAGTGCGAGAATGGAAATTCAAACTCGACTGAACACCTTGAGGTACACCACTAATCAATCACGCCGAGAAGTAATGAGAGATGAATTTTTGTGAAGTTTTAAATTCACCACCATATCGTCCCCAATTCTTCTCCTGGCTATTGGAAACGCAGGGACAGGAGCTTTTTGCCTCATGAGTTCCATATTATGTCTGTGTTCGGAGAATTAATACATGAGGATCACTATTCCCTTTACTTAATATTAGAATATAATAATTTCTGTTTTAGTATTAGAAGAAGTTAAATATTTTAACTAAGTAAAATGTGACATTACCTATGGATTTGATAGAGATGCGGAAAAGAAATTAGCAAAACTCTCAAATGTATGAGAATGAATGAATAGGTGCTTGAACAATAAAACGGATGTCTGAGATACGTTTGAAATTTTGAAACAGCATTACTGTTTCTACTTTAGTGTATGAAAGTGAGTTGTGGGTCGCAGTAAACAAGAGAGTGCACTACTGGCCTTAAAATTGCTACACCAAGAAGAAATGCAGATGATAAACGGGTATTCATTGGACAAATATACTAGAACTGACATGTGATTACATTTTCAGGCAATTTGGGTGCATAGATCCTGAGAAATCAGTACCCAGAACAACCACCTCTGGCCGTAATAACGGTCTTGATACGCCTGGGCATTGAGTCAAACAGAGCTTGGATGGCGTGTATAGGTACATGCAGCTTCAACACGATACCACAGTTCATCAAGAGTAGTGACTGGCGTATTGTGACGAGCCAGTTGCTCGGCCACCATTGACTAGACGTTTTCAGTTGGTGAGAGATCTGAAGAATGTGCTGGCCAGGGCAGCAGTCGAACAATTTCTGTATGCAGAAAGGCCCATACAGGACCTGCAACGTGCGGTAGTGCATTATCCTGCTGAAATGTAGGGTTTCGCAGGGATCGAATGAAGGGCAGAGCCACGGGTCGTAACACATCTGAAATGTAACGTCCACTGTTCAAAGTGCCGTCAATGCGAACAAGAGGTGACCGAGACATGTAACCAATGACACCCCATACCATCACGTCGGGTGATACGCCAGTATGGCGATGACGAATACACGCTTCAAATGTGCGTTCACCGCGATGTCGCCAAAGACGGATGCGACCATCATGATACTGTAAACACAACCTGGATTCATCCGAAAAAATGACGTTTTGCCATTTTTCGTTGAGTACACCATCGCAGGCGCTCCAGTCTGTGATGCAGCGTGAAGGGTAACCGCAGCCACGGTCTCCCAGCTGATAGTCCATGCTGCTGCAAACGTCGTCGAACTGTTCGTGCAGATGGTTGTTGTCTTGCAAACGTCCCCATCTGTTGACTCAGGGATCGAGACTGGCTGCACCATCCGTTACAGCCATGCGGATAAGATGCCTGTCATCTCGATTGCTAGTGATACGAGGCCGTTGGGATCCAGCACGGCGTTCCATATTACCCTCCTGAACCCACTGATTCCATGTTCTGCTAACAGTCATTGGATCTCGACCAACGCGAGCAACATTGTCGCGATACGATAAACCGCAATCGCGATAGGCTACAGTCGGAAACGTGATGGTACGCATTTCTCCTCCTTAACGAGGTATCACAACAACGTTTCACCAGGCAACGCCGGTCAACTGCTGTTTGTGTATGAGAAATCAGTTGTAAACTTTCCTCATGTAAGCACGTTGTAGATGTCGCCACCGGCGCTAATCTTTTGTGAATGTTCTGAAAAGCTAATCATTTGCATATCACAGCATCTTCCTCCTTTCGGTTAAATTTCGTGTCTTTTGCACGTCATCCTCGTGGTTTAGCAATTTTAATGGCCAGTAGTGTAGATTTCAGGCGGGAGAAATGAGTTTTGTGATAGCAGTAAAACGGTATAACAGGCTATACGTAAACAAGAATGATGATTTTGAATGAAATGATCCGCGATTTTCAGGTGATCTGTGCAACAGTTAATAACAGTTCACAGTCTGGTCATCTGGCATCCAAAAGAATATGCAGGTAATACATTTCGAAAGCAAAGGCACGCTCTTTTTGAAGAGGTTGAGATTTACTGTGCTCCAAAAGGATCGCCTGATTTCACGCTGAATGCACAGACAGATCTTCGACATGAGGGATTTTTACCAAATTTTTACTCGCTGAGCAGATAGGCATTATTCCCTCAGCCACTGTTTTATTATCATAGGTGTTTAGGTTCCCAGTTTAGCTTTTTTTGTACTATATTTTGTGAAACGGTCAAGCGAAAGGTCAAGCGCCTGCATGCCAGTCAGGAACGGTAGAGCAGACAGAGCTGTGAAGAAGACGTCAGGCAATTTCACGCTGACCGACCCCTCTCTAGGACGAGAACGCGACGGCAGCGGGCAAATGTCTAACAATTCAGTTGTAGAAGAACAAGATTCATCTTCCTTGCTTGTGAAGCACTTGGACCACTCATCACCATATGCTATGTCATAAAAGAATATCTTAAATGACGGGAATGCAGCACGACGCGCAAAGCTGCACACCTCGTGGTTTAGAAGCACTTACCTATAGCACATTCGTCCCTGAGCTGTCTCCACTTATTGGTCCGAGCTCTAATTCACATTCACTTGCCAGAAAACTCGACGCCCTCGCTCCAAAATACGAGTTCAGCACTACGCTCCTGGACACGTGATGTGACGCATTATTTTAATAGGTTGTTTCTGGGATAAAGCACAACGTAAAGAATGAAATACGAAAAACTCTGTCTTGGCCGAACATACAAGTAGTGCTGGCAATAACGTCACTCTTTCCAATAACATGCAAGTTCTAATTAAATTCAACTGTTAACCAGTCGTGCTCAAATACATCAACAAATATTAAATAATGATTAAAAGCATGAAAGATAGCATCTGTAGATGCTATAGTTCAAAAAGAAACCAAGTGAGATTTAAATGTCGCAATTATTAACAATACGGCTAGCTGTGATCACGTCAGTGCAATGGGGAGTATCTACCCTTGCAAATAACATGCCTAAGAAGCAGCATTTCAGTTATACATTAATGCCGGCCGGGGTGACCGAGCGGTTCTAGGCACTACAGTCTGGAACCGCGCAACCGCTACGGTCGCAGCTTCGAATCCTGCCTCGGGCATGGATGTGTGTGATGTCTTTAGGTTGTTGTTGTTGTGGTCTTCAGTCCTGAGACTGGTTTGATGCAGCTCTCCATGCTACTCTATCCTGTGCAAGCTTCTTCATCTCCCAGTACCTACTGCAACCTACATCCTTCTGAATCTGCTTAGTGTATTGATCTCTTGGTCTCCCTCTACGATTTTTACCCTCCACGCTGCCCTCCAATGCTAAATTTGTGATCCCTCGATGCCTCAGAACATGTCCTACCAACCGATCCCTTCTTCTAGTCAAGTTGTGCCACAAACTTCTCTTCTCCCCAATCTTTAGGTTAGTTAGGTTTAAGTAGTTCTAAGTTCTAGGGGATTGATGACCTCAGAAGTTAAGTGCCATCGTGATCAGAGAACCATTACACATTAATGCGGTTTGTCTTACACCAACCAATTGCAGACAGATGGAAAGGTATATATGTAGCTATATAAAACTATTTTAATTAAACATTATATAATATTTGTTCAATCGACACATATCACATCGTCATGAGTATAAAAATGAAGCAGTGAAACATCTAAACTAAACACAACAGACATCTGTGTCAGTAACATCAGGGAGCGACCCACTGCAGTAGCCCTTCATACTTTGATACTAGTGCCCACAGACTCAAGGTAGTCATTATTCAGTCGAAAATACTCAGGTCGTAACCAAGATATAGAAAATTAATCCGACAATTACGATTTATTTGTTTATGGTCTCCCCACTGAAGTTTTTAAAGCATGTTGTTCGTACTTGAGAATAGCGTTATAAACGAAGACTGTTTTTGAAAATTCCCTCATCTCCTTTACACATGATTCGCACACCCGCCATAGAATAAGAAAATGGTAGCACATTCAGAACAGATAAACAAGTGAGACGGTGGTACCAATAGCGCATGCGCAGTGAGGATGAAGGTCGAGCGCTGGCGGTATGTTCTCAGGCTGTATTAGTTTCTGAGTGTGAGTTAAGTAGGAGGGGGCGGGGGAGGGGGGAAGGAGAGGGGGGAGGAGGGAGGGGAGAGGAGACAGAGAGAGCGAGACAGAGGAAGAGCGCTGCCACACTCACCTGCACGTTGCCTCGTCTCCCAACTGGTTGCATCTATCTTTGGTATCTGTATATAAGAAGTCTGATAACGGAGCACATTATCTGTTGTCGAGATTACACTGTGGCAGCTAATTGCTGAGTCATTTGTTGTCAGCAGTGAGTACCAGAAAAATGTACACTGTCACAGTGACAAAGGCAAAATCGAAGCTAATACACAATTGACGCGTTGTCGGTGACATCATCCTTATTTTATATGACTTGTTAGATAGTTAGTGTCATACTCTATGACTCACTTGTGCTATTAAACGTAATGATGTAGAAAAACCCATTTTACATCGATAAGAAAGGCGTGCAGAGATCAAGTAAGATATAACGATAGACAGTAGCGGCACTGAAGAACAGAACATGTTAGGGCAAACCTAACACTCGAAGAAAGAAGGAGAAGAGCAAATTCATATGTAAATACTGCTGCTTGCTGATCATTTAGTGCTTTCTTTTACCTTTTACTCAGATGTAAATTAGTGATTCCTACCTAACACTTTTTATCACATTTTCATTGCTGATCCCTACCCAACAC
Source organism: Schistocerca cancellata (assembly GCF_023864275.1). Taxonomy (NCBI): domain Eukaryota; kingdom Metazoa; phylum Arthropoda; class Insecta; order Orthoptera; family Acrididae; genus Schistocerca; species Schistocerca cancellata. The sequence goes on from NC_064631.1 coordinate 175,173,237, forward strand.
CTTTTACATCTTACGTAAGTAGAAATTCTGCTATGGGTTAGAAAGGGTTGTGTAGGAGAATTTTCTCCAGTCTGTACTCAAATTTGACTTTTCTGTATGTCAGATATTGTACGTATATCATTGGGTAGGTGGTCAAAAATTTTGGTGGCAGAATTGTGCATGCCTTTTTGGACTTAACGTGAAATAATTAACGTCATTATTCCTTCCAGTACTGTAATTACGTACATAATTGTTCATTCTGAATTACAGTGGGTTAATGTCCAACATTTTTCGTCGAGGTATACATATACTGTAAAGAAGAAGTCGAAATGCGTAACTCCTTAACAGAGGTCTCCAAGATGATTGTGGGTGAGCACCACACACTGTACATTTCTGAACAATGAAAACTTTCTTTCTGACATGAGTTCCCCAGAACACTGTTCTATAAGAGAGTAATGAACAAAAATGTTACCTTGCCGATTCGTTTTTCTCTAAGATTTCCTTTGATTCGAAGTGCAAATGTCACTCAACTGAGTTGTTCTAGGAGTTCAACAATACAAATAAAACAGTTCTCTTACTTACTACGAATAGTCCCCATCGCACGCCCCTCAGATTTTGTGGTAAATGGCCCAGTGGGTAGCTCGCCAAAAAGTGAGCATAGATCAAGCATGAAAACGGGAAGAAAGTGTGCTGAACTTTGAAAAATAAGAAGGATAGAAATAGTGAACGGGCCAAGTTCAAGACATGAAACATCGAGCGAATCGCTAGAGCCACAGCATCGTGGTTGTATGGTCGAGATGTCGGTCTTACAGAATATGAGTCACGTGGTAAGAACATATTACCGTCCTAAGTAGATGTGATGTAAAGTCAGAGCACGCGTGACGCCTCATGGACCTCTTACAGAAATGAAAACAACAAACAAATGGGGCTGAATTATGTTACAACAAAGAAATTCAAGAGTCAAAACTTCTAAAACGAAACATAAGAGGCAAAATATGTGACACATATGTAGAGCATACAGGGGATACGTACGTCTGGAGGACCCTTCCTTGCACCTCTATGTTGCAGACGTACGTTGCATCACGACACAGACACAAATTTGAATACAGCGAACAGACAGTTCATAATTTTATGGAAAAATGGGCACGAAAGAGATCTGAACCCAGACCTCCTCCTTCGCAATCCAACACCGCGTCTACATAACCACGATGGCGTTGCTATTCAAATGTATTAGGTATTGTACATCTTCAACTTGAATTACTCACAGTTCCTGTCTTGCTTCTTTTTTCACAGTTCAATACATCTTCTTCTTGTTTTCATGCTTGATCTGTGTTCGGTTATTGACGCACTATGCATTGGGCCGTCTTACCACTAAATCTGAGGGGGGTCCAATGATGAGTTTCCCTTCCTAGCAACAGTCGCAGCCCCCGTGATGCTGTACTTTATGAACGAAATACTCGCTTCAACAACGTTTTCTTTAATAAATTCTCATTAATAGGGACACATAATACACTCCTGGAAATTGAAATAAGAACACCGTGAATTCATTTTCCCAGGAAGGGGAAACTTTATTGACACATTCCTGGGGTCAGATACATCACATGATCACACTGACAGAACCACAGGCACATAGACACAGGCAACAGAGCATGCACAATGTCGGCACTAGGACAGTGTATATCCACCTTTCGCAGCAATGCAGGCTGCTATTCTCCCATGGAGACGATCGTAGAGATGCTGGATGTAGTCCTGTGGAACGGCTTGCCATGCCATTTCCACCTGGCGCCTCAGTTGGACCAGCGTTCGTGCTGGACGTGCAGACCGCGTGAGACGACGCTTCATCCAGTCCCAAACATGCTCAATGGGGGACAGATCCGGAGATCTTGCTGGCCAGGGTAGTTGACTTACACCTTCTAGAGCACGTTGGGTGGCACGGGATACATGCGGACGTGCATTGTCCTGTTGGAACAGCAAGTTCCCTTGCCGGTCTAGGAATGGTAGAACGATGGGTTCGATGACGGTTTGGATGTACCGTGCACTATTCAGTGTCCCCTCGACGATCACCAGTGGTGTACGGCCTGTGTAGGAGATCGCTCCCCACACCATGATGCCGGGTGTTGGCCCTGTGTGCCTCGGTCGTATGCAGTCCTGATTGTGGCGCTCACCTGCACGGCGCCAAACACGCATACGACCATCATTGGCACCAAGGCAGAAGCGACTCTCATCGCTGAAGACGACACGTCACCATTCGTCCCTCCATTCACGCCTGTCGCGACACCACTGGAGGCGGGCTGCACGATGTTGGGGCGTGAGCGGAAGACGGCCTAACGGTGTGCGGGACCGTAGCCCAGCTTCATGGAGACGGTTGCGAATGGTCCTCGCCGATACCCCAGGAGCAACAGTGTCCCTAATTTGCTGGGAAGTGGCGGTGCGGTCCCCTACGGCACTGCGTAGGATCCTACGGTCTTGGCGTGCATCCGTGCGTCGCTGCGGTCCGGTCCCAGGTCGACGGGCACGTGCACCTTCCGCCGACCACTGGCGACAACATCGATGTACTGTGGAGACCTCACGCCCCACGTGTTGAGCAATTCGGCGGTACGTCCACCCGGCCTCCTGCATGCCCACTATACGCCCTCGCTCAAAGTCCGTCAACTGCACATACGGTTCACGTCCACGCTGTCGCGGCATGCTACCAGTGTTAAAGACTGCGATGGAGCTCCGTATGCCACGGCAAACTGGCTGACACTGACGGCGGCGGTGCACAAATGCTGCGCAGCTAGCGCCATTCGACGGCCAACACCGCGGTTCCTGGTGTGTCCGCTGTGCCGTGCGTGTGATCATTGCTTGTACAGCCCTCTCGCAGTGTCCGGAGCAAGTATGGTGGGTCTGACACACCGGTGTCAATGTGTTCTTTTTTCCATTTCCAGGAGTGTAGTTTTAAAGTATCCGTCTTATTAACTATTTCCTCAACATGTGTTACATTTACAGAATAAGGAGTACTTCTAAATGTACAGAACTGAATATGTCGTGCCTCTTTGCCATTGGGAATGAAACCATTTGCAGAAAACCGCTCAATAATACTTTTAAGAACACTATTTAGGGTTTCTTCTGTTGCTGTATGTACGTTTTGATTGATAAAACACTTGCATCATCTATAAAGCACTAACTGTGCTTGTTTTATATCATTTAGCAGGTACCTGTTCGTATAGCGCAAAGGGCAGCGCACTAGTTTGTCACACAGGGACGTGAGCCAGATTAGTTACTCTGGCTAATACACCGGCCAACCCGAATGTCGTTTCTAGGCTGTTGCCCACACTCGTTTAGGCAAATGCTGGGCTCGTTCCAACTTCCCGTCTCACAAACATTAAAAAAATTATCATACACAGAACAAAGTTTACACAATTCAGATAGGTGGCACACATGTCTTCCCTGCCTTAGGCAGCTAACTACTGAACTAACACAAGAGGCATCAAGCCACAAAATTAAATAAATTCAGTTTACAAAATCTTGAGTACTGCAGAGCCCATCCTACAAGGGGACACAGTGTCCCACGCAAAGCCAGAACACCTTCCACTATGTGATTAAAAGTATCCGGACACCCCGAAAAACGTACGTTTTTCATATAAGGTGCATTGTGCTGGCACCTACTGCTAGGTAATCCATACCTCAGTAATCATTAGACATCGTGAGAGAGCAGAATGGGGCGCTCTGCCGAACTCACGGACTTCCAACGTGGTCAAGCCATTGGGTGTCACTTGTGTCATACGTCTGTACGAGAGATTTTCACACTCCTAAACGTCCCTAGGTCCACTGTTTCCGATGTGATAGTGAAGTGGAAACGTAAAGGGACACATACAACACGAAAAAGTGCACAGGCCGACCTCGTCTATTGACTGACAGAGACCGCCGACAGTTGAAGCGGGTCGTAATCTGTAATAGCCAAATATCTATCCAGACCATCACACAGGAATTCCAAACTGCATCACGATCCACTGTAAGTACTATGAGAGTTAGGCGGGAGGTGAGAAAACTTGGATTTAATGGTCGAGCGGCCACACATCACGCCGGTAAATGCCAAACGGTGCCTCGCTTGGTGTCAGAAGCGTAAACATTGGACGATTGAACAGTGGAAAAACGTTGTGTGGTGTGACGAATTACGCGACACAATGTGACGATACCATGGCAGGATGTGGGTATGGCAAATGCTTGGTGAACGTCATTTGCCAGCGTGTGTAGTGCCTACAGTAAAATTCGAAGGCGGTGATGTTATGGTGTGGTCGTGTTTTTCATGCAGGGGACTTGCACCCCTTGTTGTTTTGTGTGGCACCATCACAGCACAGGCCTACATTGATGTTTTAAGCACCTTCTTGCTTCCTACTGTTGAAGATCAATTCGGGGATGGCGATTGCATCTTTTAACAGGATGGAGCACCTGTTAATAATGTACGGCCTGTGGTGGAGTGGTTACAAGACAATAACGTCCCTGTAATGAAGTGGCCTCCACAGAGTCCTGACCTAAATCCTATAGAACACCTTTGGGATGTTTTGGAACGCTGACCTCATGTGAGGCCTCACCGACCGACATCGATACCTCTCCGAATGGAGCACTCCGTAGAAACCTTCCAGCACCTGTTTGAATATACGCCTGCGAGAGTGGAAGCTGTCATCAAGGCTAAGGGTGGGCCAACACCATATTGTATTCCAGCATTACCGATGGAGGGCACCACGAATTTTTAAATCATTTTCAGCCATGTGTTCGGATACTTTTGATCACATAGTGTACATACTTGTTAATTATTTCTAGTTGATTGCTTGTGTAGTAGCAACACTGTCTCGAAAGTTGGCTGCTTTTTGTTGGAAAGCTGAGTGCAGCTTTGTGTTCGTGCGTCTGTTGTGAGAAGCTCGTATTGCTGAGTTGTTACAGAAATGGGGCAGCCTGCATTAGAATAGCAAATTGATATTGTGGAGTGCTAAAGACAGGATTCATCAAAGGATGTGGAGAAATGTTTCAAGTGAAGTATCCTGCTAGGAGACTTCTCACGACTAGCAATATTCAAGATCTGTACAAATGGAGGGGTGTAGGATCTGTTCAGGATGTGCAGAGTAGTAAGCGACCGTCGGCGAGGATTTGTGAAACCAAAGAAAGAATTCGTATGGACATTAAGAGAAGTCTCCGCAAGACGGTAAGGAGTTTATCACAGAGGATTAGTGGATCTCGTACATTGAGTCATCGCGCACTAAAAGATATTGTAAGTAGGCTGTTTATGTTTTCTTATTGGCAACGTTACGTAGCGCTCTGTATGAAAATCACTGGCTGTGCGTGTGCAGTCTGTGGCCAGTTTGCATTGTTGTCTGCCATTGTAGTGTTGGGCAGCGGCAGCTGGATGTGAACAGCGCGTAGCGTTGCGCAGTTGGAGGTGAGCCGCCAGCAGTGGTGGATGTGGGGAGAGAGATGGCGGAGTTTTGAAATTTGTTATACTGGATATTATGAACTGCTATATATATTATGACTATTAAGGTAAATACATTGTTTGTTCTCTATTAAAATCTTTCATTTGCTAACTATCCCTATCAGTAGTTAGTGACTTCCGTAGTTTGAATCTTTTATTTAGCTGGCAGTACTGGCGCTCGCTGTATTGCAGTAGTTCGAGTAATGAAGATTTTTGTGAGGTAAGTGATTTGTGAAAGGTATAGGTTAATGTTAGTCAGGGCCATTCTTTTGTAGAGATTTTTGAAAGTCAGATTGCGTTGCGCTAAAAATATTGTGTGTCAGTTTAAGCTCAGTCCTGTATAAATTTTTCAAAGGGGACGTTTCAATATGAAGTGAAAAACATATCGTGTGAGCGTGGCACGAGAGTTGAAATCTGAGACTCAGGGGGAAGAAAAACAGAGTTTATTTCTGTAACTGCCTAAAGTAGCCTTTGTTCTTCTTAATCGTTCAAGCTACTTCCACGCCACATTTCATCGAGATGGGTTCAGTGATTTAGTAGTGAAAACGTAACAGAGTTACTTTACCTACACTGTCTAGTCCACCTCCGTCTTCAGGCCACAAGCGGCCCATCAGGACCATCTGACCGCCGTGTCATCCTCAGCTGAGGGTGCGGATAGGAGGGGCGTGTGGTCAGCACACCGCTCTCCCGGTCGTTACGATGGTTTTCTTTGATCGGAGCCGCTACTATTCGGTCGAGTAGCTCCTCAATTGGCATCACGAGGCTGAGTGCGCCCCGAAAAATGGTAAGAGCGCATGGCGGCCCGGATGGTCAAATGGCTCTGAGCACTATGGGACTCAACATCTTAGGTCATAAGTCCTCTAGAACTTAGAACTACTTAAACCTAACTAACCTAAGGACATCACACACACCCATGCCCGAGGCAGGATTCGAACCTGCGACCGTAGCAGCCTCGCCGTTCCGGACTGCAGCGCCAGAACCGCACGGCCACCGCGGCCGGCCCCGGATGGTCACCCATCCAAGTGTCGGCCACGGCTTAACTTCGGTGATCTGACGGGAACCGGTGTATCCACTGCGGCACGGTCGTTGCCACCTACACAGTACAGTCACATTAATCTGCAACCTGTCGAAAGGCTGGATAACCTCTTTTGTAGGGCAGAACACTTCGAGACGTGCAGGACGAGAGTCAGTAAGGTTCTGGAAGTTACTGACAGGGATGTATAGTCATGGCAGCTCCAGTGCCGTTGCCATCTGTGCTGGGCTTCTCGGTTGAGAATCCATGGTGCGAACAGCTTGATTGAGGTTTTCCCATAGATTCTCGATTGGGTTTAAATCCGCGGATATTGGCGGCCGGGGAAGTACGGTAAACTCATTCTAGTGCTCTTCAAACCACACACTTACAATGCAACTGTGTGACACCTTGCATTTTCCTGATGGTGGAGATCATCATCCCAAGGAAAAACGAACTGCATGTAGGGGACGGTATGGTCCCAAATGACAGATGCATTCCTGATTTTATCCATTGTGACTTGCTGAATGACGAAAACATTCCGCAGACCATAACGGTCCGTCCTGGCCTGCACCTTTCCGACGATTGTTTCAGAATGTTTGCTCTCAGACGTTTCACACCGTACACGCCAACGGCCATCTGTCCAATGGAGTATAAAACGTGAGTCCTCTGAAGCCACTACCTGCCACCACACAGTGAACGTCTAGCTGCGGTATTGGGGAACAAATTTCAGCCTTTGTTACCGGTGAACAGCAGCCAGCATGGGTGCATTAACCAGGCGACCTTCTGGAGAGGCCCATACGTAGCAACTTTCACTGGATGTTCGTTGAAGATATACTATTGGTATCCGCTTTGGTTCATCTGGGCGGTCAGCTGCTCAACAGTCATTCACTGCTGTCAACTATGGCCCATTGTGAACCACAGTTGCCTTGGCGCCAGTTTTGGATAGCGCTGTTTTGGCATGAAAGCTATGTATTAACAACGGTGGCACCCGAACGGTTTACAAACCTAGCTTTTTCGGAAATACTTCCATCCTTTTCTTGAAAGCCAATGAGAAGGCTCTCTTGGACGACACATAAATCGTTCCGTTTCCGCATTATGACAATGGCTGTGCTGTTTTTCGCGTCCTCCCGACATGCTCCATATACCCTCAACTGCTAATGCTGCACCTGTCGTCTAAGAGTGGTTATGCATGTTGACGTCGAACACAGGTGGTAGGCACATTACTGTGAGTATACCATACATAATACAATCTAAGACGACAAAAGCGATGCCTCACAAAGGAATTATCCGAATAGGACAGAAATCGGTAGATGTGTTGTACATGTACAGACTAACAATGATTACAGTTTCAGAAAAAATTGGTGATTTATTCAAGAGAAAGAGCTTCACAAATTGAGCAAGTCAGTAACATGTTAGTCCACCCTGTCCCCTATGTAAGCCGTTATTTAGCTTGACATTGATTGATAGGGTTGTTTTATAACCTCCTGAGAAATATCGCGGCAAATTATGTCCATCTGGCTCGTTAGATCGTCAAAACACCGAGATGGGCGACGCAAACTGCTTATAATGCTCCAACCCTTCTCAGTAGGGTATGATCCTGTAACCTTGCGGTGTTAGGGTTTGGCTGGCACAAAGAAAGCAGCGGAAACTCTCGCCATGTGTGGGTCGGTTTATGTTGCTGAAATGTACCGTCGATGTACCGCTCTGCTTTAAGGGTGTGGCGGATGACAGCCAAAGGGATCCTTCTGTGAAATGAAATGGCACCTCCTACTAGTCGGGCCATGTGGCGGGCAACAGTCAGGATGGTACACCGCTACCTGGGGCGTCTCCAGACACCGTTTCGCCCTTCATCTGGCCCCAATTCATAGTGGAACTCATCACTGACGGCAGCTATTACACCAGCCAATGACGTTCCATGCTGACTCCTTTGGTTGTCATCCGTGGCACGCTTACACTACAGCAGTACGTCGACGATATTCTGCGCCCCTTCGTTGCCTTTCATAGCAAGCCATCCTGGGATTGCACTTCAGCAGCATAATGCCCCCCCCCCCCCCCCGCAGACGGCGAGAGTTTCTACTGCTTGTCTTCGTGCATGCCAAGCCCAAAGTCCTACCTTGGCCAGCAACGTTGCCGAATCTCTCCCCAACTGTGGACGTTTGGAGCATTATGGGCAGAGTCCCCCTACCATCTCAGGATTTTGACGATCTAACGCGCCAGTTGTACGGAATTTGGCACGATATCCCCTAGCAGGACATCCAACATCTATATCTGTCTTTGCCAAGCCGAATAACTGCTTGCATAAGGAGAGACGTGGACCAATGCGTTACTGACTTGCTCAAATTGTGAAACTCTTTCTCTTGAATAACTCATCCAATTTTTCTAGGATTGTAATCATTTGTTTGTTGTACATGCACAGTCTTGGACAAAACGAGCGAGACGCCTCACCTTTCCGTTATGCTGATCCGCACAGATTTAAAGTCTGCTACAAAGCATAACAGGCAAGGCGACGAAGTGCTACCAACATTCTATGCACAGGTATGAAATTTAAAAACTATCCGAGCTTTGTCAGACTGTTTTCAATCATGCGTAAGACTATATTAATGCTGATTAGGGTGTTCAACACAACACGTAAATATAAGATATAAATGAATCAAGAAACGCTAATTAGTATGAACTATACTAATAAAAATGAATTTCAGCTTATAGAGATAACATAACTGTTTTAGTAAGACAAAGATGACCAGATCGTTACGAATTAGCAAAATATTATGCGCATTCGGTCGCGAAACCGTCTGTGTCAACGTTCAGACCAGTCATACTGGATTGCCGTTGCTGACCTACCATGAAAGTGTGCAAATTTAGCAATGCGTGACGATTCATAACGAAATTCAGTTAAACATAATTTAGTATCACACGTAAGCCAATTCAGTTATTCACAGAAGCGAAAAAAGTAGGCAGTAACAAGTATGAAATTCTACAAGAGCCGGCCGGGGTGGCCAAATGGTTCTAGGCGCTACAGCTTGGAACTGGCGACCGCTACGGTCGCAGGTTCGAATCCTGCCTCGGGCATGGATGTGTGTGATGTCCTTAGGTTAGTTATATTTAAGTAGTTCTAAGTTCTAGGGGACTGATGACCTTATAATTTAAATCCCATAGTGCTCAGAGCCATTTGAACCCTTTTTTTTCTACAAGATTTTCATATTTACATCCACAGGGCGCCAGTACAGAATAAAGGTAGCAATAAAACGTATTGGGGGCGCGAGAATTTCTTAAAATTGCTATACTAATAGTCTATCTGCCTCCATCGAGATTAGAACCCAAAAGCCGGCCGCGGTGGTCTAGCGGTTCAGGCGCTCAGTCCGGAACCGCGCGGCTGCTACGGTCGCAGGTTCGAATCCTGCCTCGGGCATGGATGTGTGTGATGTCCTTAGGTTGGTTAGGTTTAAGTAGTTCTAAGTTCTAGGGGACTGATGACCACAGATGTTCAGTCCCATAGTGCTCAGAGCCATTTGAACCATTTTTAGAACCCAAAACAAACCAGACCTCTCTTGCAGTGGCAAAATGATCTGCCTTTTCTGTTGCATACAGCTTTCTGGAATAAAAACATGAATTTTCTACCTTTATGTCACCGCTTATGGGACAATCATTCGGGATGTTTATCGAAAGAATAAAATACTGTTATTAGCGAGTAACTTTAGTAGGATAATTCTGCACCACCCCAGGAAATAAACGGCTACATAGCTGCCAAACGTTTTCTACAATGTTTCGAATTCTCCATTTGACTCGCTACAGCCAGAAAACGTTCATTAGCCGAACTGTTTCTTAAGCTAGCTAGCAATGGGAATGCTCGCACTTCTAAAACGCGGTGGCATAATTACTGGGATCTGAATTACCACGTGTATAGGCAAATGGATTTTATTTGCATTCCTTTAAACGTGATTTGGATCGAAAGCGTAGCTACGAGTAATTTGCAACTAGAACATTTCGAATGAAGAGTAGGGGGAATTATTTATGTGGCCTTCATCTTCATTAACTGTCACAGCTATATTCGTTGTTAGGATTTCGTCCTCAAAATCGGTAAAAATGGAACGTTACTAGTTTCACTTTCTTGACCGTCTATCTGTCTACCCAACCCTTAAACCCCGTTAACTTGGAGTACGGGTAGACATAATAAGCGCAAATGTATCGCACTTCCTGCGGTATACGGTCCCTTGGTGATGTAAAAAAGTGAGCTTCTATGTCAACGCAATCTAAAGATACGGCCGTTTATGTAAAGAAAATTTACACGAAAGGTCAAAAAATGGCTCTAGCACCTATGCGTCCAAACTGCTTATGTCATCAGTCCCCTAGACCTAGAACTACTTAAACCTACCTAACCTAACTCACATCCATGCCCAGGGAAGGATTCGAACTTAACGGCGCAAGCCGCCTCGTGGTCCGCGATATGATCCCGTTGAACGCACGGCTAACCTGCGCCGGCAAGCTGTTAATACCATCTAGTGTTGCTAAAAAGTTATTCACGTCTGGTGAATGATTTTCTACGCAGTTCATTTAAGACAGAATAACTAAAATATATTTGATGTTACGGAAGAGGAAGGACGCCTAATTGATTTCCCCTTGTCTTTATTTATGGTGTTACATTCGCAATCTGAGGATTCGTACTATCCATAAACACACTTTAGCGCCAAGTCACAGATATGTGAATACAAGACATTGGCTTATACCTGAGGTATTTCGTTTCCCACGAAGTGGTGGCAGACGATGCTGTGGCGGCTTCGAAGCGCGAGCTTCCCCAGTGCTAGCTATCTCAGCACATCAGCTGAGCGAACGTTTTCTTCCTGCTGCTAGTCTAATGGACAATGGCAACACCTACCATACGTTTGACAACTATGTGGCCATCGATTTGCGTTATTTAGTGGTTCATAATTATGTTAGTAAAGCCACACCATATTTTTATGTCCTTTAAGTAACATTTGCAACATGATTCGCATGAAGACGTAGAAAATGTATGTTATTTGGTCCAGGAAGCACGTTTCAACAGAAATTGCTACTTACATTGACATTTATGTTGCGAATTAGTCGTCTTCTCCATCACATGGACAGCGAGGATGCTCTGTTTTGCTGTAGTTGTTTCATAGGTTGGTGGTACTGTGTGTTGGTTCAAATGTTCAAATGCGTGTGAAAACTTATGGGACGTAACTCCTAAGGTCATCAGTCCCTAAGCTTACACACTACTTAACCTGAATTATCCTAAGGACAAACACATACACTCATACCCGAGGGAGGACTCGAACCTCCGCCGGGACCAGCCGCACAGTCCATGATTGCAGCGCCCCAGACCGCTCGGCTAATCCCGCGCGGCCACTGTGTGTTGATGGCGTTGCCAGTTTACATAATGCGCATGTAACACACAATAAAAGCGTTTTATGCCTACAGTGATCAGTCTACTTGAAAAACGTTTGTTGTCATCGTAATTTATATAACTTGCTCTTTGACTTCCAATTTGACAATTTGTGGAAAAATGTTTTACCTTGCTAGTCCTAGTTCCAAACATTGTCTGACTGAGAAAACGTAGGCATGAAGGAGTCAGTGAAAGCAATTATCCGCTATAATAGCATACTTTTGAATCCACTGGACACTTGAATTCTCTGTATTGATTCTGAGAGTTTTGTAATTCCTCTTTTTATTTAATGTCTCAGTGTCATCCGTGTGAATAAAATTAAAGGCAGTGGGATTAGGTTCCTGATCTATATACTGTCTATTAATGTTCTGCGCTGCTACGTAAATTTTAAAGGTTATATTCTTTACGTAAAACAGAGTATCGTTTTCAGTCCTAGGATAGACGATAAACTTCAGAATTACAATTACAGAATAGTGGCATATCAATTATGGCTCTTCACCATCAACAATAGTTGGTACCCATAGTTTTGTATTTGCTATTTAACCGTCGTCACCCTTTAGAGACCAACAAGATCTTTCCACAATGCCATTTTTGACTTGCTTCTTAATATGTCCTAAAACTACAGATTTGTTGAAAGTATTAAGTGTTAAATACGCTATTTCACGCTTCCAGTTATTCTTTGAAGCTTCTTAAAGCTTAATACCGTTCACTTTCACTGAAGAAAAGATACATAATAATAAAATGAAATCATAGTTTATAACCTCAAATCATAATGTGAATGGTTAAAATTAAATGAACAAAACATCATCTTCTTGTCTAAAAAACGTTACTGTTCCAGAGAATTTCGGCACCTCTCAAAATTTTTTACATCTCTGATGTTTAGCCACATGTGGACAAATAGTGGTTCTCAAGAAGCAGCACTGTTCAGCTGTCACAAAATAAAGCCTCAAAAACCAGTTGCCGGCCAGTGTGACCGAGCGGTTCTAGGCGCTTCAGTCTGGAACCGCGCGACCGCTACGGTCGCAGGTTCGAATCCTGCCTCGGGCATGGATGTTTGTGATGTCTTTAGGTTAGTTAGGTTTAAGTAGTTCTAAGTTCTAGGGGACTGATGACCTCAGCTGTTAAGTCCCATAGTGCTCAGAGCCAAAAACCCGTAAATAAAACTATTCTCCTACTGTTGCTCCGAATCGCTTATACAATCTCTCTCTGCTGCGACAACGACTCGAAGTCTATTGGGTGTTTGATTTTTCGCTTCTTTTTCGGGCCTCCTTACCTCCCCTTCTAACCCAACCTTCGCTTCATCGGCGAGTTTCTCCTCAATATTTTTCATTTGTGCTGAATTGCTTTTTACCCTTCCTGCATATACACGTGTGTCATGTAGATTTTAGACACTGCATGAATATATAAAGTGAATATTTCTTCTCTTAGCAAACTAAATATTACATATCTTATTGTGAATTAATTTGTTTGTCCAGATTCCACTTATTACGTTTCCTTAAAATTATAGGAGATATACGTCTGTAAAAAAACTTGAAGCATCTGTTGCAGCTGATTGGTTAAGGGCTGAAAAAAAACACCTCTGCTGATGCTACTTAGTATCGCGTATAGCCTCCTTCGGCTTCCACAACGGCTCGAAGTCTGTTGGGCACTGAGCCCACAACTCTAGCCACATAACTAGGAGATTCAAGTAACTCATTCCAAGGGTCATGAATCACATCAGAAAGCTGTCGGCGAGTTGACAGTGACTGTCCCTTTTCCCGTCTTACTCTGACAATTTCTGCCCAGATATTCTCAATGGGATTCATGTCTGCTCCATTCCATTAGAGTAATATTACTATGGTCGTCGAACCACCTCTTAATCACACGTGCCACGTGAATAGCCGAGCGATCTTGTTGGAACATGATGTGATCATCGCCAAATCTTGCTGTCACAGAAGGCAACATAACGTTCTCCAGAACTGATATGTAACTGCGCGCATCGAGTCTTCCTTCCACTTCCCACAGGAGCCCACACCCTTCGGCCGATATCCAAGCCCATACCGTTACCGACTCCCTGACACTCCTTCGGCAGCTGTAAATATTTTGGATTATACCGGGCACCTTTTGGTCGGTAAACAAATACTTTTCCGGGTGGCGCTGTAGAGAAAACTTTTTCGTCCGTGAAAATCACTCGCCTACAAAACTGGAGAGGTTTGACGACATTTTCAGCAGCAAAAGCAAGGCGGACTTCTCTGTGGGAAACAGTCAATGTCTCTTTCACAGCAGCGCTTCTTGCTCTCAGTCCACCTTCCCTTACACGACGAGTGACGGTCTTACTGTTAACATCGAGACCCAAATTCTGCTGAATTTGTCGTGCGTTGACAAATGGGCGGTTCTCGCTGAAACGGCGTATCTACCGACCCTGAGCTGCTGTTGTTTTGCGGCAACGGCCATGAGCCCTTCCATTCAGGTTACCACCCTCTTCCTTTCGTCTAATCCACCTGGCTACTGTCGACTTGTGAAGACCCATAGTTCTTGCTATATAGCCATCTGAAAATCCCTCTGCATGGAGTGCCATTATAGCGCCCTTGTCTGCCTCAGCCAGATGGCCCATCTAGCGTTGACTGAATGATTCGCCGCGGTTAAACAGCGCTACTAGGAACAACTGCCTCCTCCACGACTGCAGCCACAGCGCAATGGCTTAGTATGTGTAACACGGAAATCGATGGCATAAACGAGAGATCGCAAGCCCGTACCCGTGTCATTACATAGTGGAGCAACTTAGAATCTGTAATTTTTCTTAGAAGGGACTCGTCCGTTCATCTGATAAATATTACATGAAATGTTTACGTTTTGCATATACGGCAGGCCTAACGCAAGAAACATTTCTGAAATATCTGAGGCAACCTGAAGAACACTCCGTGAATTTTGGCCGTAGAAGGTTGCCTGATAAGAAGGAAAACGTGTTTATCCTTGATCGCCGTGTTTCCAAGTGGCGCAGATTACTCTGAGGCATACATAGTTCTCGCCGGGCATAAGAAGCGACTCGACTAACGAGGGGAACTCGCCAGGCGCCATACGCTGATTGTCCGGAAACTTTGCTCAGTGAAGGAGAGGACAAAATAAGCGAACATGTGTTCCGGCTTATCTGCAGACACTCGACCGTTTCCAAGAAAACGACGGTCAAAGTTATCAACTCGCTGTTGCTATAGTGTAGATACATTTTGCGCCCGAGAATGCAATTGAAGCGGTAGCTCTGTGGTTGATTCCCGAGTTCGAGACCATATTGTTTTTTCTTTATTATTATTTTTTCTTCCCTCTCTATCAAAATTATCTACGAATGTTTTTTTTCCAATTTATGTTGAAACAATGTTGTCGTTATTCGTAAATTAACTTTCTGTGTAATTAATGAATTAAAAAATAATAAACGAATGAGAAAATTATGTGAAATATTTCTGAACCTCCTTACAACCTGAAGGAACAACCGGGTTTCGAATTGGCAGCGCAAAGTTCTTAAGTCGCGACGGTAGCCGCTGAGCCACCGGTTCAATTGAATCCATACACGCTAAAAGGTATCTACACTGTAGCAACTGCGCATTAAAAACTTTGACCGTCGTTTTCTCAGAAGCGGTAGAATGTATACAGATAAGCCGAGACACGTGTTCGCTTATTTTGTCCCATTTTTCACTAAGCGAAGTTTCAGCAAGATCGGGGTATGACACTCGGCGGGTCCCCTCGTAAGTGGCGTGCGTTGCGATTCAGTTGACAGAATGCGTCCACTTTCCTCGACTACTCATTGACATGTTTGGAAACTTTCGTTCTTGTAGTGGCAGTCTGCATTACGGGGGCTGGTTTTCCAGACAACGGTCTGCTAATGGACTTTGCTCCTAGTTTATGTTACTGTGTAGTAGACCTACTGCAACGACTTGAACCTGAAATGTTTGTTTATTTGGATAGTCCGTTTCTTAGCTGTCATATTTCGCTATAATATTTTCCTTTGTTTCAATAAAGCAAGTTTAGATGACCACTGCAACTTGTTAACATCAGTAACAATTTAATACTTTGAAACAGTTACGTGTGGTGTACGAGGAGTGTACTCTGTTGAATATGGAATACATTAAACACGAAAGCTGCGTCCAGTAATAATAATTAACATTCTGTTACCTGACAAAACACAAGTCGAAATACTGTCAATTCATCTTAGTACGCAGTAAAACTTAAATTGGAACAATCGCAAAAATGGCTCTGAGCAGTGTGGGACTTAACTTCTGAGGTAATCAGTCCCCTAGAGCTTAGAACTACTTAAACCTAACTAACCTAAGGACATCACACACATCCTTGCCCGAGGCAGGATTCGAACCTGCGACCGTAGCTGTCGCGCGGGTCCAGACTGTAGCGCCTAGAACCGCTCGGCCACCCCGGCCGGCAACGTTCGCAAAGATATATTTGTGGAGAGGGCAAACGAAAGACTGCGTTTTATTGGCCGCACGGTAAGAATACGCAACAGGTCTACTGAAAACACTGCCACACTACGTTTGTCCGTGCACTGCTACAGTGTTTCTACACGGTATGGGATCCGAGACAGACGTGACTGACGGCGCACGCCAAAAGCGTCCAAGGAACGGTAACACGATTTGTAATGTCACGAAATAGAGGAAAGACCCAGATTTGATAAGAGAGTTGGGGGTGACATTCATGAAAATAAAAATGTTTTTCGTTGCCGCGAGATCTTTTCACGAAATTTCAATCGCCAACATGTGTTCTGAACGCCAAAAAATTATTTCCTCAGGAACTTACACAGGAAAAAATGACCATACTAATAATGTAATTAAGGGCTCGTAAGAAAAGATTTAAGTGGTCCTTTTCTCCCGCACACTGTTAAAGAGTGGGACTGTAGAGAAATAGTCCGAAGGTGGTTCGATGAACCCTCTGCTAGGCACGTAAGTCTGGATTGCAAAGTAATCCTGCAGATGTAGTCATGTAGATTGTAACCTCCCCGCAAAGAATAAGAATGTGAATGTGAGCCAAGTGTAACCTGCTCACAAAGAATATAGTCAATGAAAATAAGCCAAGTGTAACCTGCTCAAAGAATAATAATTAAATGAATTTTTAAATATTGTAACCTCTTAACAAAATTGATTTTAATGTAACCTCTGAACAAAATTGGCTCCCATTTATAGTCTCTGTGCAAAGAATGCATTCACACTTAATATTCCCACAAAAGTCTTTTCTCATTTAATGTCAAGTTCGCAATAGAACAAATTCCTAAACACCAAAAATAATAAAAAAAGTTTAGTAACCTGATAAATTTTATGAGGACAGCAACGCTGCCCTTCGGCCCTGTATTCTGAATAAAAAAGCAAAAATTCTTACCTCAATAAAAACCGCAATTATATCTGCTCTTAAGTTGTAATTTTTCGACACAGCTTTGTGCAATGCTGGTGTATACTTTTTTTATTATTATTATTGGAAGGAATGATCATGCATTTGAAATATTCTTTAAATTGAAATGAATGCTTTTCTTTAAAAGAGTTCTTTATATTATAAAAATTATTATTGGGGCATTTCTTTGAACAAATTAAATTACAATTAACATACATTATTAAATATGCGCAAGGCTGCTTCTTTACCTTCTACAACAATACTCATCCTCCAGAGTCCTGACCAGAGTCGCGAGCAGAGCACGCAGCCGACGCATGCCGACTCCCGCCAACTAGCACGGACTAGCGCGGACTGACCACTACTACTGTCGACTGACTACTACTACTACTGTCGACTCGCGCGGTCAAGCGCAGACTAGCAACAGCAACGATGAACTACTCTCTGGTCAGAGATTCTGTCATGCCTCGCCCATCGCCGGCAATGTATACGTCTTTCATAACCCTCCACTAGGGGGGGGCAAAAATTTGGCAGCGATGGTGAGTCAATTGGACTTGCCATGAGCAACAAATTTTTCTTAATTAACTAAGTTTACAATCACAGAATATATACAGATATATAGGTGCAGAACATGAAGTAAAATATAGTGCACATGCACTGAGTACAGAACATATCAGGCAATGACAAAATGTATACACAATGAATACAAAACATATTAACAAATGGCAAAAATGCACACGCACTGTAAAACTCTTTAGCATTTTTACAACAAATAAACATAATGAGTACAAATCATATTGACAAATGACAAAAGTGCACACGCACTGTAGTTCAGAACATATCAGCAAATCACAAAATGTATACGTAATGAATACGAATCATGTTAACAAAATGACGAAAGTGCACACGCACTGTAGTACAGATCATATCTGGGAATTACAAAATGTATACGTAATGAGTACAAATGGCATAAAGTGCACACGCACTGTAGAACTCTTTAGCATTTTTACAACAAATAAACATAATGAGTACAAATCATATTGACAAATGACAAAAGTGCACACGCACTGTAGTTCAGAACATATCAGCAAATCACAAAATGGATACATAAAGAATACAAATCATGTTAACAAAATGACGAAAGTGCACACGCACTGTAGTACAGAACATATCTGGGAATTACAAAATGCATACGTAATGAGTACAAATGGCATAAAGTGCACACGCACTGTAAAACTCTTTAACACATCAAGGAGTGAAATAAAGTGCACACGCAATGTATAAGTCTTTATCATTTTACAAGAATTTAAACGCATTGTATAAGTGTTTACCATTTTACAAGAACTAGGAAAGAAATGGGAAGGATTGCGTCATGGTTGTAGCACTTTAGGTTGCACGCAGCTGCACTGAAAGTCCATATCTTTCTACAGAAGCACAACACCAAGTTAGAGAATCTGAAGTTCTTTTCCCTGAAGTATTAATCAGTGTAGCCAAGACACTGAAATGTCGTAGTAATATTCCATGTTATCATTTTGGTAGTACATTAGGTACACCAAACAGTGGCACTATTATAACATCTCCATCGCTCAAGGTGGTGGACAGCATGTCGTGTCAACACCACGTTCTTGTAAGGTTCCCCCCACGTAGAATTAGTGCAAAAACCAAATATAGTGCTCCATGATCATGAGGATAGACAGGACAAACGGATATTGCAGTAATTCCAGGTAATTAGGTCAGAAGGTGAAGGACATTAAGTCACATCGTAGTCTTCATTGAGAATTACACTAGTCTAACAACTGATTTCAGTAATTGGTGGCACTCATCACCCAGTTACTGAACATTTCTGTACCATGTATGTAGTATTACAGAATAATGTTCATAAATCGTTTGTTTACAGAGAACATTGGCACTCATTGCCCAGCTACAAACCATCAGAAGTCATCATTCGAAACAGGAGCTAATAAATGGCATAGTATTAACATAATTCACTTAATTATAGTAATCATTGGCATCATAGGTCATCTTATTACAGTAATCAGTGGCATTCATTGGCCAGTTACAAAGCATTTTTTTTGTGTGTATTATTCAGAAGTGATCATTCAAAATGAGTTAATTATTGGCATAGCATTTATACATAATTAATCTAATTATAGTAATCATTGGCATCATAGGTCATCTTATTACAGTAATCAGTGGCATTCATTGGCCAGTTACAAAGCATTTTTTTTTTTTGTGCTAGCAATGCATTGCGTTGGGATCGATAATTAATAACAATATTTGCTTTTGAGTTATTGCTGCAAATGAAGATGTGTAACGTCATTCGTCATGAGTCAGCTGTAGCAAGGTTATGAAACAAGTAGAGTACATGTGATCACATTCATAAATGACATAGGTTTAATGAACACCTGCTTATAGCACATTAATTTCATGAATAATTTCTCCTGCAAAATATATAAAAATGGATTATTAAACTGAAAGAAGAAACGCATATTATGCTGAAAAGTAGTGAACTTCGAATTAACAGGTAGTGAAATGTGTATAAAAAATATATGTGTTCTCTAGCTGTCCTTTCCAAAACCTTCAGTCATCATACTATGCGATATAAGACATCCTGTCAAAACGAACTGCAACATATACTTAAATAACTACATAGCATAAATACATAAACTTCAACATTATCCTCATCTGTAAAGAAAAAAACTTCATTATCCATATTATCATAACTCCATTATTATCATCACCTGTAAAGAAAAACTTCATTATCCATAGTAGCATATTCTTCATCACCATTCATTATCATCTGCAAAAAAGTCACTTCATTATTCATTATACAACTATTCCTTATTTCTAGCATATTTCATCACTAAAACTAAGATGTGTAGTTCTGTCTGACAGCCTGCACCAATCGCCTCGTATTCTGAAAGAAAAAATTAGTTAAGACTGCTATTCTACGATGTGTATAGTATATTCTTGTTAATGCTTGTTAATTCTGATCCATTTACTCTTCCTCACGAGGTATTGCATCTTCTTTCGTTCATTCCGAAGGTGAAATTCCCATGTCTGTTTAATTTATATATATATATATATTTTTTTTTACACGTTGTTGCTTTCTGAAAATGATGAACAAAGATTAATGTCTTGCATTTAAATCACATACCCACTAAATAAAAACTGGTTTATAGTAACATAATTGAGCATACGGCATAGCATGACAGAAAACGTAATATGTCAAAAAAATAGACAGTGTTCAGAGGCAAAAATGTACACAGTATATCACAATGTAGCAGCAAAAAAAAAAAAAAAAAAAAAAAAAATATGTAAAATAGTCACGATGTTGAAATATCATAAGGCAAAATGTCAAAGTCAACTGGTGTTCGTTATATCTTAACTATTTCATAGTGCATACAAACAGAACAGGAAAACAATCGTACATACATAAAAAATGATGACAAGAAATGTGACCTTCTTTGTGTTCAGCTTGTATGTTGTGTAGTTAATAGAGGCGAGAATTGAAGACTTTAATGGAGAGAGAATTTAATAAAATTAATATGTCACTAGATAAAATTGCATAATTATTCATAAGATACGTAAGTTTATCTGGAAAAATGTGCACGGTCTGATGTGTAACGACAAGAAGAGCGACCTGCTAACCTTACCTTGCCGGGCACTTGCCAAAAAAAAATACGATAATCATCGTAAGTAGTCACATAAATATAATTGCATAAATGGTCATAAAATGTGTAAGTTCATCTGGAAAAATATGCACGGTCTGATGTGTAACGACAAGAAGAGCGACCTGCTAACCTTACCTTGCCAAGAAAAAATACGATAATCATCAGTAAGTGTTCATGTGAATATAATTGCATAAGTGATCATAAAAAAAATAGGAAATGGCATTACAGTTTGATAAATCATAAAGTATGTTCCTTCAATAAAAGGTTTGATGTTGGACACGTGGTGGTTCCCTTTGGTTTTTCTGGTTCTCAAAGTTTCGAAGTGTACTACATTGGGGTGAGGAATGCTGCGAATCCGATTTGGACCCGCGTATAGAAGCTCAAACTTACCGCATCTACTCTTTCCTCTGTTGGATAAATAGTGTGTACGTACTAATATCATCTGTCCAATGTGAAAGTCACGACGTGTACAAACCTGTTTTTGCTGTCTTCTCCGGCGCTCTGCGGCACGTTTGATGTTGTTCAGCGCAATATCAATTATTTCATGGTGTCGTAGTCGACGCGATGTAGGAAAGATTACTAATTCTTTAATTTTGTTAGGTGGTTCAACATTTTTCAGTATAACAGACGGAGATAGCATAGTAGATTCATTTGGTATGGAATTAATTACATCCTGGAATGAGAGTATGTGTGTGTCCCAATCAATATGTTTTTATGGCAGTATATTCTACACAGTTTACCAATTTCTTTCATTAATCGTTCACAAGGGTTCGAAGAAGCATGGTACCTGGATATATAGATCGGAGAAATGTTTCTAGCTCGTAACATACGTGTCCATATAGCAGATCGAAACTGTGATCCATTGTCGGAAATTACTTTCAACACATGCCCTACATGAAATAGAAAATGTTTTACAAATGGTGTGGAAACAGTTTTAGCGGTAGCTTTGCGTAACGGAGTGAAGGTAACAAATTTTGAAGTAAGTTCAACAGCGACAAAGATGTAGCAAAAACCTCTATTAGTTCTGGGAATCGGACCCAAAATGTCTACAGCGGCCATATGTCTCAATTTAACAGATACAATGGGATGTAATGGAGGAACATGTGAAGTGTCTGATTTGGCTTTCTGGCAGATTTTACATGACGCTAAAACTCGTTGTATACGTTTCTCCATGTTGGTAAAATAACAGTTCTGTCTCAGTATAAGAAAACATTTTCTGGCTCCATAATGTGCGTAACTTAAATGAGTATACCAGATTAATTTGTTAACAAGTTCATCAGGAATCCATAATAACCAATTGTTGCTGTCAGGATGAGAGCGGCGAAACAGAATGTCATTGCGTACAGTGTAATGGTTTCTAATGGTAACATTATTCTTATCTTGCCAAAGGTGTTTAATTTCTTTCCACACGTTGTCTTTACTCTGTTCTTGTGCTATGTCTTGTAATGACGACGAAATGAAATTTTCAAATGCAACTTGTTGAATGTACATGACGCTGAAATTTGCTTTGCAGAAGTTGGTTGCGATGTCTTCCTGTTTGTTGTTAAGAGAACGGGATAGTGCGTCTGCGACAATATTTTGTGTGCCGGGAATGTGAACAATTGTAAAATTAAATTCCTGCAAATAAAGTTTCCATCTACTTAATCTGTCGTGTGTAAATTTAGCCGAAAGTAAAAATTGTATCGCTCTATGATCTGTGTAAACGGTAGTGTGTCTTCCATAAAGAAAATGCCTAAATCTGGTAAAGGCCCAAACAACACATAATGTTTCCAGTTCTGTAACAGAATAATTTCGTTCAGCAGGTGACAGAATGCGACTTTCAAAAGCGATGTTTTTGATTACTGTAGAACCATCTTCTTCAATTTCCTGAAAAATATGTACGCCTAAAGCGGTGTTAGAACTGTCGGTGGCAATGGAAAATTTTCTGGTAAGATCTGGGTGCGATAAAAGTGGTGCATTCAACAAAGTATGTTTCAAATAACATTTCGTGACAAGATTCTGCGTGTCAAAAGTATCGCTTACGTTGCTGGAAGATGCAACCTGTACTGTATCTAGTCAAATTCTATCTGACGTGTTATTATTTTCAGGAGGATGCTGTGGCATTTCGACTATTTGTACTGTTCTGTTATTTCTTCCTGACGTATTACGTTCTGGATGATACCTACTGTCTGGTTCATTCATGATAATATGTTGTTGCTGATGTTCGTGCTACTGATAAGATCGACTGTTATTAAATGTACGCTGAAAATTGTGCTCATTATTTTTACGTCTGTCATGATAGCCATTTCTATACGGCGCATTGCGATAGGAATTGAAATAGTGTGTTTTCTGTACGTACTGATTTCCTTGTTGCTGTGCGTTACTATTTGTTGGGGCCGACGCTATACGCGTACGTGGTGAAACATTAAAGCTTGGTTGACCTTGTACATTACATTGTTGGTTTGGTATGCTAACCGTTTGGTTTTGTTGCTGTTGCGGAGAAAAACCTCTATTGTTACCAAAATGCGTTCGCTGTTGCTGATAATTTTACACATACTGATGATTACAATTTTATCTGTTATTAAAATTACGCTGGTAGTTCTGGAGTGCCTAATGAAAATTGTCACTTTCGGTAAAAATTTGTCATATCCGGTTTTCTTTATACGTTTCTTAATCCTAGATAGAGCAATAGTTGAAGAGCTGTTTTGATAGATATAAAGGATAGTAGAAGAGAAGGCAGCAGTGCAGAAAACTAAAGATGAAATAGCACTACTATGGCTCGGGGCCCTGTGCACGCTACGGCACATATTCATTAAAGTGTAATGAATCCCCTGAGGTCTATTACTCGCTGCAAATAAATTTTAGCTTCTGCGTTACAGCCAATGCCGGTGAAAATTCAAAAACAAATTGCTGTACCCATGCCAATTCTAGTTTCTGCATTACAGGTAATGGCGGTGAAAGTACAAAAATAAATCGACGTATCCAGTTCAAAGTGTGTACCTGTGCTCTGTCATTTTTAAATACCTTAGATTTCTTTACACATACAAATTGCTTATAATCAACGTTATCGTCACTGAATGTGTGAACAGGTTCAGGATTGCATAATAATCTATTTGTCTGTGTCTTTTCGGATTTTAAGTCACGTAGTCTCTGTAAATTACCCAAATTATACTGGCTGTGTGAGTGTGAGAAATGTTCGGAATGTGCCGTATGCTGTGACGTGTTATTAACTGAAATATTTTTTATCTCTGTCACTTCTTGCTGTAAAGTTGACAATTTTCTACGTAATGTATTATTAGACGAATCTATCTCACTGATTGTCTGCTGTAGATTTTGTAATTCAGGTGTTTGATTAAACGAAATCGGTGAAGTATCGTCTGATTTGTGGTCATTATTACTTTCAATAACGTCAATACGACTGACCAATTCATCATATTTTTCAGTCAGTACTTTTACCTGATCATCGTTTTTAGTGTCAAAAGCATTAATTTGTTTTTGTATTTTACGTGTGGTTTCGTTCAATTTTTTAACGTCAGCTTTGATGACATCGGAATTCTGTGTTAGTTCTAATTGTTCGAGTCTGTCTGTCACTGTTTGAAAGTCTACTGTGTGTGTATCTGTTTTTGATTTTAGATCGGAAATTTCATAACGCAATTCGGTGTTCAACTGTTTGATTGTATTAATTTCGTCTGATACTGTAGCAATATTGTTGTCTACGTATGTTTTTGCTTTCGTAAACAATTTACCTTTATCTTCCGGTCTCTGTGCGGTAATTGTTTCCATGACTTTTCGTTTTACTTTATTTTGTTCCTGTATAAATTTACGGAAACGCGTTTCACTGTTTTGTAGGTGGTGATTAAAACGTTCGTCAATTTGGCTGTTCTGTTGGTCGAATTTCGCGTCTACTTTTGCATCCAGTGTGCGCGAAAGTTCTGCTGTCATTAATTTAAACTCGTCACGTAACTGTGTTGCTTTTTCAGAGCATTGTTTACCGACTGCACTAATTTCGTCTCTAAGTGATTCTGTTGTAGCTGTTTGCATATCCCTTAATTCTTGAGCAACAGATCTAATTTCTTCACTATTTTTCCTAGCACAAGCCTCAATTTCCTCACGTAATTGTTCTTTAGTATCATGACATTGCACGGCAACGGCTGTAATCTGTTCACTAAGCTGTCTGGAATTGTTGTCTAATTTTTCATTCAACTGTTTGGAATTGTTGTCTAATTTTTCATTAATTTCATTAATTTGTTGTTTGAGACTTTCACTAAGTTGTTTGTGATTGTTCTCTTGTCTTTCATTCTGTTGTTTGGAATTTTCACTAAATTGTTTGCTGTGTTCATTAATTTGTTTAAAATTTTCACTAAATTGCACCAATAATGCCATAACTTGATCCATGCCAATATTAACTACTGTATTCTCTGTGCTGTGTGATGGTGTATGTGCATTTATCACGTTTTCTGTAACCATTTGGTCATTTTGTGATTCTTGAAAAGGTTTGCCAATCGAATGTGCACTGTTAGTCACTATCTCAGAATCAAATCTATCTTGGGTGCAGCTGCCCCCTGGTATTGTGGTAGGTAATTAATGAAATTGCATTAAAAATAATAATAATCAGTTACCTTTTTTTAAATTTGTTTTTAGTTAATTTGCCTTTCTTTCCTTCTGTACGTACGAACTTTGTTGTAGAACCTCTTATTTATGTGTGGTAATAAAAATTCATTTACACAGAATTAAGTACATTTAAAATTACGTTAATTCATATTAACTGATTAAGAATATTTAGTTGAGAATTAACTCCTTTACATAATTCGGCCTTGGCACACATTTTCTAAATGCAGTGTTTTTTTTTAATATTTACTGAATTCTTTCCCGGCGTTAGCTATGGAACACAAGACTGTCTCTATTAGCAGAAAATGGTTAAATATTGCCAAGCCGACGTTTAATTATCATTGATAAAACACACTTCACTATACATTTAAGTTATTTGAAAGAACCAAAATTGTTAAATTTCAACGTTAACTATCCGCCTATGAATGCACAAATGTGAAACTAGTAATAAATTCCGTCAGTCTCAGGATCGCTGTAAAAGAAAAACATTTTCTTAATTCACTGCTAATTTTTATCTGCTCCCGATTTACGTGTTTGGTTAATTTTTCTTAGCGGAACAATTTTTTAAATGTGCCGCCGCTGCAAATCGTTCGGTCGTGGCACAGCCCAGCAACACCGCTAAAAATGCTGAAAATTCTTTAAAGAAATATTATAGATGACATGGGCAAGCTAATTTACATTAGTAATACACACTTTTGTTAAATTTTAATGTATTTAGACACAACAATAATTCAACTTACATTAGTTTGTAATTTCTCCTCTAATGGCGGCTAAATCTAGATACAGACAAAAGAAGTCTACCCATTCATAAAATGCTACGTCACAGGTTCCTCTCACTTTCAGCTCTCCAGGAAGACGACAAAGAATACACACTACGTGGTGCTTTTTGTACTACTGCTGACTATTAACATCTCTTTGTAATCTTACAACATTATTTTCCTCTGTGGCTGAATTTTACATTTTTGTTATCGCAGATATTGACACATTTCGCAATTACATTATGAGTATAGAAATAGTGTAACCTCCCCACAATGATATCTACTGACAATGACAATTAAACAAAAATTAGCAATCTGACCCAAGTATAAGCTCCTCACAAAAAAATGAAAGTCGATTCAGTGATAAGAAAATCTCAGTGATAATGATAATTCAATTAAACCGAAATATCGGTCTTTGGCCCTGTGCAAAAATCAGAATTAAATTCTTACCTCATTGTAACTGCTAGTCAAATTTCTGCTCTTATTCTTGCGCACAGCTTGGAGGAACTGCATTGCAAATAATAATATCCCCCTTTTTTTTTTTGTAATTAAACTGAAACTTTTGTTTAAGGGAAGTGGAACGAAATTTAGTTCAATAAAATTGCTTTTGAAATCATAATTATTATTGGGGCACTTGTTGGAAATTAATTACAATAAATGAACTTTACATTATCTGATGATTACCTTAATTAACAATATACCTCATTCAGCATCTCGACCAGAATGCCATGTCGGCGCTCCCCGACTGCGTCCCGCTCGCGACCGTGACAGAATCAGACCACTACTGAACTGCTCTCAACGATAACTAACAGAGTACTGCCCTCAACTAGACAGAGCTACAGACTCGCAACGACTGACCGACAGACTGAGAACCGCTCGCAACACTCGCGCGGTCAAGCGCATACTCTCTGGTCACAGATGCTACAATGCCTCGCCATCGCTGCTATGTCACATACGTGTTTCATAACCCTCCACTGGGGGGGCAAAAATTTGGCAGCGATGGTGAGTCATTTGGACTTGCCAAGCGCGGCAAAATTTTTCTTTAATTAACAAACTTCTACAACTTACAGAATATTTAGATGTAGTACATGAATTAAATGTTGTGCACACGCACTAAGTACAAAATATATCAAAGACAAAATGTGAGTACAAAACATAGTAGCAAATCAGAAAAATGTATATACAAATTATTTGACAGATAACAAAGTGCACAGGCACTGAAAAAATTCTTTAGCATATTCAGAACAAATAAACAGACTGGCAAAAAATATTATGTTGACAAGTGACATGAGTGCACATGCACTGCAGTTGAGAACATATCAGTAAATGATGAAATGTATATACAATTAGTAACAAATGACATAAGTGCATACGCATTGAAGTATTGAATATACAGAATAGTACAAATCATATTGAAAAATGAGAAAAGTGCACAGGCACTGGAGTTCAGTAGAAAACATATTAACACACAACATAAGTGCACATGCACTGTAGTTCAGAACATATCATTAAAATAAAATACTAAAAAATTGTATATACAATATAAAAGACAAGAGTGCACATACTGTACTTGAGAACAAATCGAAAAAATGTCTTAGGTATTTTTGCAATAAATAAACATAATGGCAAAAATCATATCGACAAGTGACATAACTGTACTCGCACTGGAGTTCAGCGAATCAAAAAAAATGTATAGTCATGAACATAAATAATGTTAGCAAAAAAAAAATGATTTTCACTATGTGACAAGAATTAGGATAGGAAAGGGAAGGATTGCATCATGGTTGTAGCACTTTAGATTGCACACAGCTGTTCTGAAAGTCCATATCTTTCCACAGAAGTACAACACCAAGTGACACAATTTGCAGTTCTTTTCCCATCAGAATCCATCAGTGTAGCCAAGACACTGAACTCTCGTAGTAATATTTCATGTTCTCATTTTGGCAGTACATTAGGTACACCAAACAGTGGGACCATAATAACGTCTTCATCGCTCACGGTGGTGGACAGCATGTCGTGTCAACACCACGCTCTTACAAGGCACGCCAACGTAGAATTAGTGCAAAACCAAAGATAGTGCTCCATGATCACTAGGATAGACAGGACAAATGGACATTGCATTAATTCAGGGTAGCTAGCTCATGAGGTGAAGGACATTAAGTCACATAATATTGACAATTGCAGTTTTCATTAGTAGTTTGGGGCATTCATAGCCCAGTGATTGAACATTTCTGTACCAAGTATGTAGTATTACAGAAAAATGTTCATTAATTGTTTTACATAGAATCAGTAACCTTCTTTTCCTAGTTACAAAGCATTATTAAATAATCGCATTCTTTTCCAGTTACAAAGTATACCATAGTTAATTAATCATTTGTCATTTCAATAGTAATAATCATTAGCCTTCTCCTAATTACAAAGCATTATTAAACAGTCACATTCTTTCCCAATTATAAAGCATAGTTAATCATTTGTCATTTCAATATAGTAAGAATCATATTCTTTTCCAGTTACAAAGTATGGCATAGTTAATTAATCATTTGTCATTTCAATAGTAATAATCATTAGCCTTCTCCTAATTACAAAGCATTATTAAGCAGTCACATTCTTTTCCAGTTACAAAGTATCAACATTGAAAACAAGAGCTAATTAATGGCATAATTAATAACATAATTCATTGAGTGACATTAATTATTGGCACTCAGTGGCCATCAAGTATCGAATAGTATAAAACATTGTTCATCATTCAGTATTATTCAGATCATTAAGAAGTAATAACAATTCATTGAGTGACATTCAGATCATTACGAAGTCATTATTAAAATCAGCTAAATACAGTCATAGCATTAATAATCATACACGTTATAAGTAGTCTCATTACAATAAACAGTGGAGTTATTATAAGGGAAAGCAAGAAGAGAAAAAGAAAAAAAAATTGGTTCTGGGTTGTTCCTGTAAATGAAAAATGTGTAACGTCATTCGTCATGAGTCAGCTGTAGCAAGGTTGTGAAACAAGGCAGTAATGTGATCACATGTATAAATGATAGACACAAATGGGTAAAAAATGTAAATGCTAGTACAGGTATAATAAGTAACAGATTTAGTAAGTATCTTGAAAAGCTTCTGCTGGAAAAAAATACAAAATGGATTATTGACCTGAAAGAAAAAACGCACACTATGCTGAAAAGTAGTGAACTTCGAATTAACAAGTAGTGAAATGTGTATAAAAAAATATGTTCCATAGCTGTCCTTTCCAAAACCTTCCATCATCCTACTATGTAATATAACACCTGCTGTCAAAGCAAACTGCAACAAATACTTAAATAACTACATAGCATAAATACATGACTTCAACATTATCCTCATCTGTAAAGAAAAAACTTCATTATCAATCACTTCATTATCCATATTATCATAACTTCATTATTATCATCACCTGTAAAGAAAAACTTCATTATTCATAATAGCATATTCTTCATCATTATTCATCAGTATTCATTATCATCTGCAAAAATATCACTTCATTACTCATTATACAACTATTCCTTATCTCTAGCATATTTCATCACTAAAACTAAGATGTGTAGTTCTGTCTGACAGCCTGCATCAATCACCTTGTATTCTGAAAGAAAAAATTAGTTAAGACTGCTATTCTACGATGAGTATAGTATATTCTTGTTAATGCTTGTTAATCCTGATCCATTTACTCTTTCTCATAAAGTTATTGTATCCTCTTTCGTTTATTCCGTAGGTGAAATTCCCATTTCTGTTTAATTTATTTTCTTTACACGTTATTTCTTTCTGAAAATGATGAACAGAGATTAATGTCTTGCATTTAAATCATATACCCACTAAATAATTACTGATTAACGGTAACAGAATCAAGCATACAGCATAACGTGACAGAAAACGTAATATGTCAAAAGCATAGACAGTGTTCAAAGGCAAAAAATGTACACGGAATATCACAATGCAGCAGCAAAAAAAAAAAATGTAAAAGTCACGATGTTGAGATGTCATAAGCCCAAAAAATGTCAAAGTCAACGGGTGTGTTATACCTTAACTATTTCACAGTGCATATAGACAAAACTGGAATACAATCGTACACACAAAAAAATGGAAAATGTGCACGGTCTGGTGTGTAACGACAAGTAAAGCGACCTGCTAACCTTACCTTGCCGGGCACTTGCCAAGAAAAAATACGATAATAATCAGTAATTAGTCAGTTGAAATAATTGCATTAGTAAATGGCATCATAGCATGTTACATCATGAAGTGATTTCATTCAATAAACGGTTTAATGTTTGAGACGTGGTGATTGCCTTTCGATTTTCTGGTTCTCAAAGTTTCGACGTGTACAACATTGGGGTGAGGGATGCTGCGAATCCGATATGGACCTGCGTATAGAAGTTCAAATTTACTGCACTTACCTTTTAATTTGCTGGATAAATAGTGTGTACGTACTAATATTTTCTGTCCAACGTGAAAGTCGCGGCGTGTACAAACCTGTTTTTGCTGTCTTCTCCGGCGCTCTGCGGCACGTTTGATGTTGTTCAGCGCAATGTCAATTATTTCGTGGTGTCGTAAGCGACGAGATGTAGGAAAATTTATAAATTCTTTAATTTTGTTTGGTGGTTCAACGTTTTTCAGTATAACAGACGGAGATAGCATAGTGGATTCATTTGGAATGGAATAATTACATCTTGGAATGAGAGAATGTGTGTATCCCAATCAATATGTCTTTTGTGGCAGTATATTCGGCACAGCTTACCAATTTCTTTCATTAATCTTTCACAGGGGTTCGAAGAAGCGTGGTACTTGGATATATAGATCGGAGAAATGTTTCTGGCTCGTAACATGCGTGTCCATACGCTACTACGAAATTGAGATCCATTGTCAGAAATTACTTTCATCACATGCCCTACATGAAATAGAAAATGTTTTACAAATGCTTTCGAAACAGTTTTAGCAGTAGCTTTGCGTAACGGAGTGAAAGTAACAAATTTCGAAGTGAGCTCAACAGCGACAAAGATGTAGCAAAAACCTCTGTTAGTTCTCGGAATCGGACCAAAAATATCTACTGCGGCCATGTGTCTTAATTTAAAAGGTACAATGGGATATAAAGGAGGAATATGTGAAGTGGTGTCTGATTTAGCTTTCTGGCAAATTTTACAAGACGCTAAAACTCGTCGTATACGTTACTCCATGTTGTTAAAATAACAGTTCTGTCTCAGTATAAGAAAACATTTTCGTGCTGCGTAATGTGCGTAACTTAAATGAGTGTACCAGATTAATTTGTTAACCAGTTCGTCAGGGATGCATAATAACCAATTGTTGCTGTCAGGATGAGAGCGGCGAAACAGAATGTCATTGCGTACAGTGTAGTGGTTCCTAATCGTAACATTTTTCCTATCTTGCCAAAGGTGTTTAATTTCTTTCCACACATTGTCTTTATTTTGTTCTTGTGCTATGTCCTGTAATGACGATGAAATAAAATTTTCAAATGCTACTTGCTGAATGTACATGACACTGAAATTTGTTTTGCAGAAGTTGGTTGCTACGTCTTGCTCATTGTTGCCGAGAGAACGCGATAGGGCATCCGCTATAACATTTTGCGTACCGCGAATGTGAACTATTGTAAAATTAAATTCCTGTAAATAAAGTTTCCATCTGCTTAATCTGTCGTGTGTGAATTTAGCTGAAAGTAAAAATTGTATCGCTCTGTGGTCTGTGTACACAGTGGTATGTCTGCCATAAAGAAAGTGCCGAAATCTCGTAAAAGCCCATACAACACATAATGTTTCCAATTCTGTAACGGAATAATTTCGTTCAGCAGGTGACAAAATGCGGCTTGCAAATGCGATGTTTTTAATTACTATTGAACCACCTTCTTCAATTTCCTGGAAAACATGCACGCCCAAAGCGGTGTTCGAACTGTCAGTAGCAATGGAAAAATTTCTGGTAAGATCTGGGTGCGATAAAAGTGGTGTATTCAACAAAGCGTGTTTACAATAACATTCTCATGAACAAAATTGTGCGTGTCAAAAGTATTGCTTGCGTTACTGGAATATGCAACCTGTACTGTATTTAATCAAATTCTATCTGACGTGTAATTATTTTCAGGGAGACACTGTGGAATTTTGACTATTTGAACTCTTCTGTTTTTTTTTTTGTTGTTTTTTTTTTTTTTTTTTTTTTTTTTGACGTATTACACTATGTATGACACCTACTGTCTGGTTCATTCATGAAAATATGTTGTTGCTGATGTTCTTGCTGCTGAAAAGATCGACTGTTATTAAATGTACGCTGAAAATTGTGCTCATTATTTTTACGTTTGTCATGGTAGTCACTTCTGTACGGCGCATTGCTATAGGAATCGTAATACTGTCTTTTCTGTACGTAGTTATTTCATTGCTGCCGTGCGTTACTATTTGTTGTAGCTGGGACTATACGTGCACGCGGCGAAATATTAAAGCTTGGTTGACCTTGTAGACTGCATTGTTGGTTAGGTATGCAAAGCGGTTGACTTTCATGCTGTTGTGGTGAAAAATGTCTATTGTTACCAAAATATGTTTACTGTTGCTGATAATTTTACACGTACTGATGATTAAAATTTTGTCAGTTATTAAAATTACGCTGGTAGTTGTGGAGTGCCTAATAAAAATTGTCACTTTCGGTAAAAATTTGTCACATCGGGTTTTCATTACATATTCTTAATTCTAGGTAGAGCAATAGTTAAAGAGCGGTTTTGATAGATACAAAGGATAGTAGAAGAGAAGGCAGCAGTGCAGAAAACTAAAGATGAAACAGCACTACTACAGCTCGGGGCCCTATGCTCGCTACGGCACATATTCATTAAAGCGTAATGAATCCCCTGAGGTTAATTATGCACTGCAAATACTTTTCAGCTTTTGCCTTACAGGCAATGCCGGTAAAAATTCAGAAATAAATTGCTGTATCCATACTAATTCAAGTTTTTGCATTACACGAAATGTTGGTAAAAATTCAAGAGCAAATTGTCGTATCCAGTTCAAAGCTAGTTTCTGCGTTACAGGTAACAGCGGTGAAAGTACAAAAATAAATCGACGTATCCAGTTCAAATCGTGTACCTGTGCTCTGTCATGATTAAGTTCCTTACATTTTCTTATGGATAAAAATTGTTCGTAATCAACGTTCTCGTCACTGAATTTGAGAACACGTTCAGGTTTGTGTGAGAATCTGTTTGTCTGTGTCATTTCAGATTTCAAGTTACGTAACGTTTCAGATTTTAAGTCGCGTACTCTTTGTAGATTACCCAAATTATATGCACTGCGTGACTCTGACAAATGTTCGCTAAGTGGCGTCTGCTGTGATGTGTTATTAACTGAAATATTTTTAATCTCTGTTACTTCTTGCTGTAAACTCGACAGTTTTCTACGCAACGTATTGTTAGACGAGTCGATCTCATTAATTGTCTGCTGCAAATTTTGAAATTCAGGTGTTTGGTTAAATGAAATCGGTGCAGTATCGTCTGATTTATTATCATTACTACTTTCAATAGCATCAATACGACTGGCCAATTCTTCATATTTTTCAGTCAGTATTTTTGCCTGATCATCGGTTTTAGAATCGGACGCATTAATCTGTTTCTGCAACTTACGCGTAGTTTCGCTCAGTTTTCTAACATCAGCTTTGATGACATCGCAATCCTGTGTTAGTTCTAATTGTTCGAATCTGTCTGTCACTGTTTGAATATTTACTGTGTGTGTATCTGTTTTTGATTTAAGATCAGAAATTTCATCCCGTAATTCCGCGTTCAACTGTTCTATGGTATTAATTTTGTCGGACACTGTAGTAATATTATTGTCTACATACGTCTTCGCTTTCGCGAACATTTTACGTTTGTCTTCTTGTCTTTGTGCAGTGATTGTTTCCATGACCTGACGTTTGACTTTATTTTGATCCTGAATAAATTTGCGGAAACGCGTATCACTGTTTTGTATGTGCAGATTAAAGCGTTCGTCAATCTGAGTGTTCTGTTGCTCGAATTTCGCGTCGATCTTTTCATCCATTGTGCGCGAAAGTTCTGCTGTCATTGCTTTAAACTCGTCGCGTAATTGTGTAGCCTTTTCAGAGCATTGTTTAGCGACTCCGCTAATTTCGTCTCTGAGTGTTTCTGTTGCGGCAGTTTGCATTTCCCTTAATTCCTGCGCAACAGACTTAATTTCTTCGCTATTTTTTCTTGAACAAGCCTCAATTTCTGCGCGCAACTGTTCCTTAGTGTCATGACACTGCGCGGCAACAGCTCTAATTTGTTCACTTAACTGTCTGGAATTGTTATCTAATTTTTCATTTAACTTGTCTTGTTTTTCGTTCTGTTGTTTGACCTGTTCACTAAGTTTGTCTTGTTTTTCGTTCTGTTGTTTGAAATTGTTGTCTATTTTCTCACTTTGCTGTTGTAGTAAACTTCTCATAA
Organism: Schistocerca cancellata; assembly: GCF_023864275.1. Taxonomy (NCBI): domain Eukaryota; kingdom Metazoa; phylum Arthropoda; class Insecta; order Orthoptera; family Acrididae; genus Schistocerca; species Schistocerca cancellata. Next base: position 175,207,910 of record NC_064631.1, read on the forward strand.
TTCGTACCAAGTCAAAATTAGCGTTTATATTCTCTGTGCTGTTTAGTGGTGGATCTGGAATTGTCTCGTTTTCTATAACCATTTGGCTATTCTGAGACTTACAAAAAGGTTTGTCAGTCGAATGTACACGGTCGGTCACTATTTCGGAATGAAATGGATCCGTCGTACTTTGTGTATCCTGTTCATTTTCATTAGAAAAATTCGTCTGTACATTACTTGAATTCTCCGAACCGGGTGCGTTAAGCTGGGCAGCGCTCATTACAATAGAGCGCTCCGCGTCATCAATTGTCGTCAAATTCACAGAGGAGACAATTGAGTTGGCTTGTTCATCATTAAGATAAAAGTCATCATTAGTGATTGGAATGCACTGATTGTTAGTGAACGCAGGATTGTCATCATTACATTGCGTGTCACAATTACTATCGTTTACATTATTTAAGTCGGTAGTTTCATTCAAAATACTTCGCGATACACTATTCACAGTCTTTCGCGGCATTTTTACAATAGTCACAAATATTCACAAAATAAATAAGCACAATGCAAAAGCAACACACAAATACAACAGAGCAACGAATTGTCGTTGACCTGTAGAAAGAAAGTCACAAGTTAATAAAAGCGTTGCGCCAAATCCTAATTATATCTAAGCAAATAAGAGCAGATATCTGACTACTTTTCGGAAGACTCTCAACGAAATACGATCCTGGACTGGGTGTCGCCAAGTGTAACCTCCCCACAATGATATCTACTGACAATGACAATTAAACAAAAATTAGCAATCTGACCCAAGTATAAGCTCCTCACAAAAAAATGAAAGTCGATTCAGTGATAAGAAAATCTCAGTGATAATGATAATTCAATTAAACCGAAATATCGGTCTTTGGCCCTGTGCAAAAATCAGAATTAAATTCTTACCTCATTGTAACTGCTAGTCAAATTTCTGCTCTTATTCTTGCGCACAGCTTGGAGGAACTGCATTGCAAATAATAATATCCCCCTTTTTTTTTTTGTAATTAAACTGAAACTTTTGTTTAAGGGAAGTGGAACGAAATTTAGTTCAATAAAATTGCTTTTGAAATCATAATTATTATTGGGGCACTTGTTGGAAATTAATTACAATAAATGAACTTTACATTATCTGATGATTACCTTAATTAACAATATACCTCATTCAGCATCTTGACCAGAATGCCATGTCGGCGCTCCCCGACTGCGTCCCGCTCGCGACCGTGACAGAATCAGACCACTACTGAACTGCTCTCAACGATAACTAACAGAGTACTGCCCTCAACTAGACAGAGCTACAGACTCGCGACGACTGACCGACAGACTGAGAACCGCTCGCAACACTCGCGCGGTCAAGCGCATACTCTCTGGTCACAGATGCTACAATGCCTCGCCATCGCTGCTATGTTACATACGTGTTTCAATATTACAATCATAAATACATCGAGAATATTACTACAGAAAATATTACAATAATAACGAATGTCCTTTACACAAAATTAAATAATATTTTTTGTTAAATAATTACAGTTTATACAAATTGCTTCATAGCGGCGTATATAGTACAATCAAATTTTAGTTTATTAATAGTGTGAGTGTTGCCAGGGAACTTAACATTGCCCCCTGGCAGCATTTGGCAAAGAGTTTCTATACTTTGACACAATGGTGCCAGTAACGTTCTTTACAATTCTGTATTTTTTTATGGAATGGCTCTTTTAATTAGTCCCAGTGTTATATATGTTCATGGCTCCCCCATTTGGGCGAAGGCAGACAGAAAACCTGTGAAAAACTGTGCCGGAGCCCAGCCATCCCAGTTGGTTCATGATTAATCTTGTCTCTTTAACAAGTCATTCTTTTGAATTGATTTAGCGGTTTGTCATCAACGGTTACATAATACCACAGTCACATACAGTTCAACGAAAGTTTTTTGTGTGTGATTAACAACTCGTTATTATTAATTTTGCGATATACTGCAAGATCACTTGTCCTAGGATATATCACTTAGTTTTTTGAAATCATTTAGCACAACGTCACTTTTCATAATGTTCCCACTACCTACGTGTTACTAATCCATCTCCTACACTTGTTAGTGTTCATTTTCTCTTGTCAATTTACGGGTAGACATAATAAATGTTCAATGTTTATCAAAAATGGAGTTCATTGACATGTTATGCAGTTTGTGTAAATATTTTGGAATATGTCAATAATGCTGTAGTTGGTGAGCGGTGCGGAGTGATTGTTGAGCGGCGCTCGGCGCGGCGCGTCGGCTCCGTGTAGGTCACCGCCCCCCGGTGTTGACAGCTACGGCGCGGAGAGGCGTGTGGCTGTATGGTCTGCTACGGGCTGCTGCGGCCGCTGCATGGCTGAGGTAGCCGGATGCGCGTTGTATATCAGCTCGCCCGTGTGACATCTTCTTGCAGTGCTCCAGCAAACATGCAACAAGTTCACAAACAGTGTACTATCCTTATGGGCATTTTTCCTGCTGTGGGAAAAAAAACGCACACAGTTATTGGCAGTTATTATTCAGTAGGCCTTCACTAGTCTGGTTTGCGCAATGTTTCGTTGTTACAGTAACACGTTTTATGGGCACACAATATTTTTTCACCATGTCATGACTTGTCATTAGTCACACGCAAGTTTTCACCTTAGGACAAAATGTATCTCTGTAGTCAATGCGCTTTCCTAGCATCCCTTGACACACAAAGAGTTATAGTTTGACACTAACTTGGTCCACCGTCTGCTATCGGCTCACTGTTCGTGTCGTGCTAGTTCCTTGTCCACTTGCACACACGGCGATGGTACAGTTTCTTATTGCTTCTTCAAAACAACCTCGTGACGTATTGCTGCAGGTTTAACAATCACTGTCTGTCTCTGCCACACAATACTGCACTTTTGTTTATGTTTTTTTCATTTACAATGTCCGTTGTGCAATTTTTGTAACAGCACATTCGTAACTTCTTTGTTCGCTCTTTACCAAGGTGTGTGATATTTGCGTACATCGTAACAAATATTAAAATTTCGTATTAGTTTGCCCAAAAATCATCTATATTTATGTTCGAGTAGATTTTATTTGTGCATTCCAGCCGGATTCAGGCATATTGTTCAATAACTCCTTTGAAATCATGTCTCACTTTACTTGCAAGGTCCTACGTAACTACAGTGTAGTCTCTGTAGGCTAAAATTGACTTGGACTGTATCAGGCTAGCTCCTTTTTACTGATTGGATCTGCACATGCTTTAATTGAAGCTTCTTTGTGCGTAACCTTGCGCTACTTAAATTTGCAATAAGTTTGCCTCCCATGGTGCCCTCGGTTCACTACTGGGTGCATTATTCTCTTTGATAACACTGGTTTGAAAATTGAAAATAAAGTTCTCAGGGTCTCATATTATTGATATTATTCTGGGTTCGAATCTGTCAATCTGACAGCCATACACACACACACACACACACACACACACGCACGCACACACACACACACACACACACACACACACACACACACACACACACATATATATATATATATATATATATATATATATATATAATAGGAAAATATTTGGCGCAACTAACAACAATGGAATATGGATCAAGAAACCTACAGAGGAACTGTACAAACATACGGAGACAATCACAGAAAAGATTAGAAAACGCAGACTACAATTCTATGGACACCTATACAGAATGCCATCACACAGGCTGACCAAACAGATCTTTGACTGGGTAACCACTAGAAACAACAAATGGGTGGCAGAGGTAGAAAACGACCTGAACCAGCTCAACATAACAGCAGACACAATAAACGACAGAATAAAGTTCAGAAACATCATTAAGAAAAGTAAACTACATGAGATACAATGCGACAAACGAACAGGCATAAAATGGACCGAAGAACGAAAGCAAGATCACAGCCAGAAGATGAAAGAAATATGGGCAACCAAAAAGGCAATCAAGATGAAGCCGAAGACACGAAGCCGACAAGAAGCATGGACAGAGGACCGTAAACAGAAACACAGCGAGCGAATGAGGGAAGTTTGGGCAGCAAGGAAGGCAGCAAAAGGAACTGGCCATGTAGTTTAGTCCAAATGCGCTCTTTAAGGGCAAAACACCAATAATAATAATATATATAATAGAAAAGATTGTACCAAGAAATATTCCAAGTTTGACACACATGTAGAATATTATGCAGTACACAAACTAATCACTACTAAAATGTTCCTCCTGACTGATCCCTGTCACAATTTGATACTATAAATAATTGCACTAATCAGGTTATCTGTGCAGACATTTAGAGCATGTTTAAGCTAACACTAATTAAAAGAAGACATAACACAAATAATCATAAACAAAAGAGAAAGTCAATCGTATTCTTATAACTAAATACTTCTACAGTAGTACATTATCTCTGCAGATCACACATCATTAATGTTCATTCATTTTCAAAAGAATGGTGTCCCTTTATTTACACATAACACATAGGACTGTTAGTCATTTACTGTAGGAATATTTTCACATCCTTACGCGGATACAGTCCTCGTACTCTCCCTGAATGGGGATCTGCTAAGAGATAGCTACACTCATGTGGCACACTTACTATTCTAAAAGGTCCATTGTACACCATTTGCCACTTGCTATTTTGTTTCAAGGATGCCGAGGACTTAGGATGATTGCGTAAGAGCACCAAGATCCCAACACTAAGTTTTTGATTATTCGTCACATGTCGATTATATTTTTCTTTCCTTTTCTGAGCGCACCTGGTAAGGTTGCACCCTGCTTTCCTTATCTTCTCTTCCTTAGACTCAGGAATGACTGGGACCTTAGGCAAAGGTGCCAGCCACGCATTCAGAACTCTATTATTATTCATTATAATCTCGTTTGGTGGATACCCCGTAGAAGCATGCGGGGTTGCGTTGTGAATTTCCAAAAATTTAGGTATCAGATCTGGCCATCTTGTGTGCTTACATGCAATGTATAACCTGAAAAATTTATTTAACTCTCCAAATGTTCTCTCTACTAAACTTGCTTGTGGGTGAAAACGGGATATTAGTATGTGCTTTATATCCTCTTCATGTAAATAGTTCTTCCAGGTATGACCTGTAAAATAGGAAGCATTATCCGATATTATCGCTTCAGGCTTACCCAACTGTGTAAAATATTCCTTCCCTAACCATTTAACTATTCCACGAGCGGTGGCTGATTTAAGGCAGTATATTTTTAAGTATTTAGAGAAAAGGTCATATACCGCTAAAATGTACTTTAATCCACTCCTGGCTCGAGGGTAGGGTCCTGCTATGTCTATAGATACTAACTGAAGTGGCCGCTGAGGCACTATAGGATGCAGTTCAAACCTTGTGGACTTATTTTGAAACTTAGCTTTTCGGCACAGAGGACAAGTCCTGATAATGGTGCGAGTCTGCTGGCTTATTCCCTTAAAGTAACAGTATCTGGATAAAATCCTTATTGTATTGCCTATCCCAGCGTGACCCCATGCTAAATGCGTGTGCCACACTACAGCTGGGATAGCCCCCCACCCTCACCTACCTTGGCCTCACCATTGACCGTCACCTCACCTGGATCCCTCATCTCCGCTCCATCCAATCCAAAGCCCACCACCGCCTCCGACTCCTCAAACTCCTCTCTGGCCGGACGTGGGGGTTGCACCCCTCTACCATCCTCCACACCTACAAATCCTTAATCCGTCCCATCCTCTGTTATGCCAGTCCTGCCTGGATATCTGCCCCCCCCCCCCAAACTCTATAAGTCCCTCCAGATCCTTGAGCATCATGCACTCTGCCTCGCCTTCCATATACGCCTCCCGTCCCCCACGCGGATCCTCTATGATCTCATTCCTTTCCCCCATCTGCTCCTATTCCTCGAACATATCCGCATCCTCTACACCTCCCGCCGTCTTGAACCCCCTCACCACCTGGTTGCTCCTCTCCACTCCCATCCCCACCCCTTCCACGTCTTCACCGTTGTGTCCCCCCTACCCTCCATCTCTACACCCTACATCTCCTTTCCCAAGGTGGCTTCCATCAACTCCCCCTCCCGGACGATGCCCTCTCTCCCTCCATTTATCCCTCCTATCAACTCTGATCCTCACCCCCCCTCCTTTCCTCCGTCCTTTCCCTGGACTCCCTCTTCCTCCCCCCTTCACTCCTGTGTTTTTTCCCCGCCTATCATCTCCTTTCTTCCCCCCCCCCCCCGAGTCCTTTTGTACTCCCCTCCTCTGCCTTCCCCAATCCCTGGCACATCTGCTCAGCACCCCCCACCCCTCTTCTGGATCCTCCTCTTCCATTGGCTCCTTTCCCCCCTCCCCCTTCTTTTCCTCTCCTCCCCTCCTCCCTTTTTCCCGTCATCTGACCAGTTTCCCCCCACCTGCTCTCGGGTGTGGTATGTCGTATTTGTGCCAACTTTTAGCGCAGTGTTTAAGTGAGTGTTCCGTGTTGTGCGTCCTTCCACAGTGTTGCGAACGGAAATCATACTGTCGCTGGATGTGCTTTTTATATCTCTTGCGAACAGAACCCAGACTGTCGCCGTGTTTTTTTAATTGTCTGTCTATTGTTTTTCTGCTTCCTGTGTGTTTTATTAGCTTCATCGACCCTGTGTTTTATGTTTTACGCTCCAGAATTTTCTGCCATTTTTACCTTTAAGTCACCGATTTTATCGCCAACTGTTATTATTTTTTATTATCTTCATCTTTTTAAAACAAATTCTGTAGGCTGAAGAGCGGCGTAATAAGCTGCTGCCAGCCCGCCCCCTTTAGGGGGAATCGAAACCCAATAAAGGAAAAAAAAAAAAACTGGGATAGGCTGTTGCGGTATACACACGACTCCACGGTCATTTGACACACCTGTTTTATAATACAGAATATTATCTAATATTTTGAAATTCTGAACACTTTTAAGATTGGTTCCTTCTTTAATTTTGCTAATGACATCTCGCCAAATCGGATCAGTTTCCTGCAATATAGACATATTCTTACACATATGTAAAAAGTCCCTCCTATGTACCTTATCTTGTACTAAGAGTATTCGATATTCCTCCGATTGTTCCAACATCTTTGACACTGAGGATTGCCCTAGTGGGAGCCTCGACAAGGCGTCAGCTACAACATTATCTTGTCCTTTTAGGTACATAATCTTAATTTTATATTCTTGTAATGCTAACCTCCATCTTAGCAAGCGGGTATGGTATAATTTGCAAGACATTAAATAGCTCAGAGCCTGGTGGTCACTGAATACTTTGATTTCTTTGCCATAGATGTAATAATTGAATTTCTTTACCGCCCAAACCACTGCAAGAACCTCTAACTCGGCAGCATAATATGCTCTCTCACAGCTCTTTAGTGTGCGGCTGGAAAATCCGATTACATTGATTGTTGTGGGGTCATTGCTCCTGTCCCACTGAAACAAACAAGCGCCCAGACCGTATGAACACGAATCTGTCACTATGCAAAAATCTTTTGTCATGTCTGGGTGTCGCAGTATGTTTGCATTCACCAAGACGTTTTTGATAGCGTCAAATGCGCGTTGGCATTCTTCTGTCCACACCCAGTGTGCATTTTTACGCAACAGGCTCCATAACGACTCGTAATTCATTAATTGGTTTGGAACAAACCGTCTAAAAAAAGATGCAAGACCTATAAACGCTTTGAGTTGTCTCTTAGTTCTCGGGCTAGGAAACCCACGAATTGCGTCAAGTTTTTTGCTGTCAGGTTTGATGCCTTGTGGTGTTATTATGTGACCTAGAAATTTAATCTGATTACGTCCAAATTTGGATTTCTCAAGATTCGCTGTTACTCCCGCTTGCTTAAACCTTTCTAAGACTCTACCCAGTAGTTCTACGTGTTCCTCCCAGGTGGCAGTAGCAATCACCAGATCGTGTACATACACTGTTACCCTTTGCAGCAAATCCGGACCTAAAACCACGTCGAGGGCTGTTATGAAAACTCCTGCACTTACATTTAGGCCAAAAGGTAGTACCCTAAATTGGTAGCTCCTTCCCCCAAATATAAATGCAGTATATTTCCTCGATTCGGGTGTGAGCAGGATTTGCCAGAATGAACTTTTCATATCAACAGATGTCAAATATTGCACTCCATGGAATTTTTGAATTTGCTCATCTAAGTTTTCCGGATGAGTCCTGACAGGTACAATAATTTCGTTTATGTCTCTCGCATCTAATACTAACCGTACCTGTCCGTCTGCTTTTGCTACCGTCACCAAAGGACTACTATAAGGGGACAAAGACGGTTCTATTATTCCCCACTCGATCAGTTTTCTAATTTCTTTAGCTACTATTTCCTTCTTGGACCAAGGAATGGAGTATGAGGCTCGACAGTAGGTTTTGTGAGGCTTCACCTCGATATTGTATTGATACCCCTTAACAATTCCTGGTCGCTCTGAAAACACATCTGCATAGTTAGATAATAACTGTACCAAATCCTGCTGTTGCATTGAGTTCAGATTTTCGGACTGTGATATTTTGTTCACAAGTGCGTCCACATTTGCTTTTAATTGATCACTTTGTACGTCTGGATAATAGAGATTTTGTCCTAGAGAATGATTGTCTAAATGCAGTATCCACTGATTCCTACATTTTATGTTAATAGCATTACAATTAGGCACAGGTACCTCTTCAGATCTGAGCATGGACAATTCTATCCTCCTACCCGCGTTCATCAAACTTAATTTTCCCCGAGAAAGGTCGATTACTGCGTCCTTTTCTCTCAAAAAATCTACCCCCAAAATGCAGGCTACCTTTAAACCCTTTACTACCAGGAATGAGCACGCTATGGCTTCTCCCCCTATATACATCTCTACCTGCACTTGGAGTTTAATTATTTGTCGCTGTGCACTGATGGCTCCAGTGACTTTGCAATTGTTCACAGGAAAAGTCAGCATACGCTTTTCTTTCCCCAGTACTCTGAATAAGTCCATACTCATGACACTGACAGTAGCACCTGTATCTAAGATTGCTTGCACATCAATATTGTTAATTTTGATCCCTATTATCGCTTGTACTTTGTCTTTGTGCTCCTTTATGCACGTGGGTGGTTCAGTTATTAATTCATGTCCCATCTGTACCCCGTCATTATACCTGAGGATACAGATTCCCGATGTTTTGTTCTGTGTCGGGCTGCTCTCACTCCAAACCTCAGCCGGCGATGGAGAGCGTATCTCGGCTGAATCTAGTTTGCTGGATTATTGCTGGTGGATGGGTGTGGCTGCTCTGTGTCGCTGACCTCCACTATGTGTAAGTTGTGTTGCGTCGGCCGCCACGGTTGCGCAATTGGCGCATTTTGTGGTGGCGGTCGGTTATTGTCATATCTTTCACTGTTTTGCCGGTCCGGACTGGGCCCCTGGTTCTGTGGCCAAGTTCGGTTTGCATCGTTATAGGTATTAGTGTTCCACGGCCCCCTGGCATTTTTCCATCTACTATTGCTTGGTGGGCCTGTTTCATATCGGTCCTCTGACCTCCTTTTCCGGTCATTATTCACCGGCGGACTATTGCCGTTCCGGTCTCTACCTCTATTCCCGTTTTGTACATAATCTTGTCTCCTATTGTTACCTCCGCCGTTTCCATTATTTGGTGGAGGCGTGTTATTTCGACAATTTCTGTAACCGTTTCCGTTACTTCTAGCCTGTTCAGAGGCTGCCTTAACATTCTCCTGAATCAGGTCAATTGAGTCCAGAACAGACAAGAAATGTTCCATGTCGTTCTCCGGTACGTGTATAAGTTTTTCCTTTACGTGTATCGGCAAGTGTGATTTCAAAAGTCTGATCAAATCCCGGGATGAAATCTGCTCGTCCCAGTAACGGGTCTTATTAATGTACTTCTCAAAATATTTTCGTAAAATTGCCTAATCGTGGAGAACACGGCTCTGGATTATATACCTCTTTCCGTAATCTCTCCTGAATACATGTTGACCAATATTTGGCCAAGAATGCCTTTTCAAATTGCTCATATGTGTCGCAACTGTCAGCTGCTTCGGTTGCCCATAATGCAGGATCTCCTTGTATGTAAGACATAACGAACTGTATTTTCTGTGTATGACTCCAAACGCTAGGCAAAATGTTTCTAAATCCCTTGATAAACACTACAGGGTGAACAGATTTCTTCTCCGTTGTAAAGATCTGAAACTGTCATTGTTGGACCTGGCTGGCGTGACACACGCCTGTGCGTCGCCGTGCAGCAAGCTGTTTTCCAGCTCCGCAAGACGACATTCCGCTGCCACAGCGGAATTACTTGAATTACTTGACTTGTGTCGATTTCTAATTGTTCCATCCTGTTAGCCAGTACACTAGAGATGGGCAAACTGAAACTCATAACTATTTCGAAACAAATGAAACAATACAATGTAATGTTTCGAAACGCTGTTTCGGAACAGTGAAACAGTTTGTGTTTTGTAATAGTATTGGAGGCGGGAACAAACTGCAGAAACAACGGATACGCTACTGGGATTCCCAAATTTCGTTAGTATGGATAATATATACCCGGCCTGCTAATATTCATGCACACATTGTGGAGCATAGGCACATTGACTATAGACTCATGAATAAAGCCACATAATTCGAAAAACTAACGAAATATAAGAGAAAAAATTTTTGTCCCTCAAGGTGTTTCAAATCATTACTATAAATCCACCATGCTTCCCAGCCCTTCCCGTTCACCATTACATCATCAATGATCCGTCAATCACATTGCTTGAAAGTACATCCAATTTACGTATATGTCTAAAAACTGCCACTCTACGCCTTTTCTAATTCAAAATGTTGTAGGTTTACTTGAGTTTTTTTAATGTGATTACTGTACATGAACAGAGAAGCATATTTTATAGGAGATGTGTAATTTAACTGAATGTTTTTCACACTTTTATTATTTTGAATGCGAATAGTGTGCTTTATTTTATTGTTTGTTAGTGTTTATAAAGCATATATTACGCCATTTCGGAATAGAGCAGTCAATTAAAACGAAACTTTATTTTCGGAAATCTTATGCATCATGCTGTTGTGTGTCAAAAAGATTTCGACACTCTTGAAAGGGTTTGATGAAGTAGTATGTTAAACTTATTTCCGTATCTGTGCTGTGCCCGAATCTCGTCCGAGACAAAGTGAAATGAAGCATCACTGTTTCGATACAGTTAGTCCGTCCAAGCACAAGTGGACTGAAACAGCGTTATTTTGAAACAACGATACAGTTTCTGTGGCTGGCTCGAGATCGAATCTGGTCCCGTTATCCGACACAGTGCGGAATGAAACGCCACTGTTTCGAAACAGTGAAACATAGCAATTTCGAAACAGTGAAACAGTTCCACGTATCGATACGCTGTATCGAAACATAGAAACAGTGGCCAAGTCTACAGTACACTGATTTCACCCACGATACTGGCGTTAGCCACCTGGATATTATCTACTCTTTCGCTCAGTTCTTGCACCGCTTTGGGTATGGTTTCATAGTTTTGTTTCAAACTCACAATCTCACTTTCCATAGCTTCCAAAGATTGCATTAACTGCAAATCTCTCTCATGCTGGCGTCGATCACGCTCTGCTTGTTCATGCATAAACGTAGCTTGGAAATTGAGCATGCGCTCGAACATAACTCTTAATGATTGCACTTCTGACACCCCACCACTCTCTGGTCCGTGTCTAGTGCTTGTGGGTGGTACAGTATTTCTACCTTCAACTGAATCACTGGCTGGCAGTGGCAACATTTCTTGCCCTTCTGCCCCCAGATCTCACATTGTACTTCCTGAACTACGACACTAACATTACTTTGTGCCCCACTTTCTAACTCGGTATCACTGCTTGCTAACCGTTGTTCATTATTCATGTTTATATCTTTCTGACTACGCAATCTAACCACAGTCAACAAAAGAAACAAAATCTGAACTAAAAATCCTAACACTCAGGTTTCACTGACATAATCACACAGGAAATGGTCATTTGTTGAAACACTCTTATTATATACTACGATGACTAACTACTGAAATGTCCTGTTATTTTAAAAAAAAGAACACTAACAACAAGCACACCACTAATGATTCGAGAACACTGCACTGAGGCTACTTTACTACCCACAGGACAACTACACTGTAGCTTTACCTTATGGTGATCTATCTTGGGTGCAGCTACCCCCTGGTATTGTGGTAGGTAATTAATGAAATTGCATTAAAAAAATAATAATCAGTTACCTTTTTTTAAATTTGTTTTTAGTTAATTTGCCTTTCTTTCCTTCTGTACGTACGAACTTTGTTGTAGAACCTCTTATTTACGTGTGGTAATAAAAATTCATTTACACAGAAATAAGTACATTTAAAATTACGTAAATTCATATTAACTGATTAAGAATATTTAGTTGAGAATTAACTCCTTTACATAATTCGGCCTTGGCACACATTTTCTAAATGCAGTGTTTTTTTTTTTAATATTTACTGAATTCTTTCCCGGCGTTAGCTATGGAACACAAGACTGTCTCTATTAGCAGAAAATGGTTAAATATTGCCAAGCCGACGTTTAATTATCATTGATAAAACACACTTCACTATACATTTAAGTTATTTGAAAGAACCAAAATTGTTAAATTTCAACGTTAACTATCCGCCTATGAATGCACAAATGTGAAACTAGTAATAAATTCCGTCAGTCTCAGGATCGCTGTAAAAGAAAAACATTTTCTTAATTCACTGCTAATTTTTATCTGCTCCCGATTTACAGGTTTGGTTAATTTTTCTTAGCGGAACAATTTTTTAAATGTGCCGCCGCTGCAAATCGTTCGGTCGTGGCACAGCCCAGCAACACCGCTAAAAATGCTGAAAATTCTTTAAAGAAATATTATAGATGACATGGGCAAGCTAATTTACATTAGTAATACACACTTTTGTTAAATTTTAATGTATTTAGACACAACAATAATTCAACTTACATTAGTTTGTAATTTCTCCTCTAATGGCGGCTAAATCTAGATACAGACAAAAGAAGTCTACCCATTCATAAAATGCTACGTCACAGGTTCCTCTCACTTTCAGCTCTCCAGGAAGACGACAAAGAATACACACTACGTGGTGCTTTTTATACTACTGCTGACTATTAACATCTCTTTGTAATCTTACAACATTATTTTCCTCTGTGGCTGAATTTTACATTTTTGTTATCGCAGATATTGACACATTTCGCAATTACATTATGAGTATAGAAATATTACAATCATAAATACATCGAGAATATTACTACAGAAAATATTACAATAATAACGAATGTCCTTTACACAAAATTAAATAATATTTTTTGTTAAATAATTACAGTTTATACAAATTGCTTCATAGCGGCGTATATAGTACAATCAAATTTTAGTTTATTAATAGTGTGAGTGTTGCCAGGGAACGTTACATCGGTTAAATTATTGAAGTCGGCTATTTCACTCATTGTACATCGTGATGTACTGTTAACAGTTTTTCGCGGCATTTTCTAATCAAAATTAAGCACAAATGAAACAAGGAGAGTGGAAAAATGCAACAAACACAAATATAACAAAGAGCAACAAATTGCCAATGATCTGTGAAAGAAAGAGTGACAAATTAGCAAATGCGTTGCGCCAGATGCAAACTACGTTTAAGTAAATAAGAGCAGATATATGACTACTTATCAGAAGATTCACAAAGAAATACGATCCTGGCCGGATGTCGCCAAGAGTAACCTCCCCGCAAAGAATAAGAATGTGAATGTGAGTCAAGTGTAACCTGCTCACAAAGAATATAGTCAATGAAAATAAGCCAAGTGTAACCTGCTCAAAGAATAATAATTAACTGAATTTTTAAATATTGTAACCTCTTAACAAAATTGATTTTAATGTAACCTCTGAACAAAATTGGCTCCCTTTTATAGTCTCTGTGCAAAGAATGCATTCACACTTAATATTCCCACAAAAGTCTTTTCTCATTTAATGTCAAGTTCGGAATAGAACAAATTCCTAAACACCAAAAATAATAAAAAAGTTTAGTAACCTGATAAATTTTATGAGGACAGCAGCGCTGCCCTTCGGCCCCGTATTCTGAATAAAATAGCAAAAATTCTTACCTCAATAAAAACCGCAATTATATCTGCTCTTAAGTTGGAATTTTTCGACACAGCTTTGTGCAATGCTGGCGTATATTTTTTTTTTATTATTGGAAGGAATGATCATGCATTTGAAATATTCTTTAAATTGAAATGAATGCTTTTCTTTAAAAGAGTTGCTTTATATTATAAAAATTATTATTGGGGCATGTCTTTGAACAAATTAAATTACAATTAACAAACATTATTAAATATGCGCAAGGCTGCTTCTTTACCTTCTACAACAATACTCATCCTCCAGAGTCCTGACCAGAGTCGCGAGCAGAGCACAATAAACTACTCTCTGGTCAGAGATTCTGTCATGCCTCGCCCATCGCCGGCAATGTATACGTCTTTCAAGATGTAACAACGAAATTATGTTGTAATTGCGACATGTGAGTTACATTTGATTTGAACTTCGAAGTTGTTTGCTGTTTATTTATTTTTTCCATTATTTTCAGCCATAGATAAACACATAGGTGCGTTAAATTGATACTGAAATAAAGTGTCATGCATGGACCAATAACAATAAATTCTTAACTACTTGTTATGGTACTGCATCTGCCAGCGTCTTCAGAAGTGGATATCGCATACGACGTACCTATGGTGTTTGTAAGTGGATATTGCACACGGCTTCGAACTAAATTCTAATGTAGCTTCATAAAAGTTCCGTGATCAAACGATCTGAGTTGCTGGCAAATACAGTTTATCCTCACTAGACAGTATATATTATCATTATACATGAGGTGAAAAGGGTTTCGCCGGCTGCGGTGGCCGAGCGGTTCTAAGCGCTTCAGTCACGAACCGCGCGGCTGTTTCCGTCGCAGGTTGGAATTCTAACTCGTGCGTGGATGTGTGTGATGTCCTTAGGTTAGGCAGTTTTATGTAGCTCTAGGCCTAAGGGGCTGATGACCTAAGCAGTTTGGTCGCATAGTTATTAGAGCCATTTTTTGACCTTTCGCGTAAATTTTCTTTACATAAACGGCCGTATCTTTAGATTGCGTTGACATAGAAGCTCACTTTTTTACATCACCAAGGGACCGTATACCGCAGGAAGTGCGATACATTTGCGCTTATTATGTCTACCCGTACTCCAGGTTAACGGGGTTTAAGGGTTGGGTAGACAGATAGACGGTCAAGAAAGTGAGACTAGTAACATTCCATTTTTACCGATTTTGAGGACGAAATCCTAACAACGAATATAGATTTGACAGTTAATGAAGATGAGGGCCAGATAAATAATCCCCCTGCTCTTTATTCGAAATGTTCTAGTTGCAATCGATACATCAGCATATTACTCGTAGCTACGCTTTCGATCCAAATCACGTTTAAAGGAAAGCAAATAAAATCCATTTCCTATACACGTGGTAATTCAGATCCCAGTATTAATGCCACCGCGTTTTAGAAGTGCGAGCATTCCCATTGCTAGCTAGCTTAAGAAACACCTCGGCTAATGAACGTTTTCTGGCTGTAGCGAGTCAAATGGAGAATCCGAAACATTGTAGAATACGTTTGGCAGCTATGTAACCGTTTATTTGTTGGGATGGTGCAGAGTTATCCTACTAAAGTTACTCGCTAATAACAGCATTTTGTTCTTTCGATAAACATCCCGAATGATTGTCACATAAGCGGTGACATAAAGGTAGAAAATTTATGTTTTTTAGTCCAGAAAGCTGTATGCAACAGAAACTGCAGATCATTTTGCCACTTTCATTGCGAAATTGCCGGCTTATTCATGTCTGGGGTAATAATAGAGGGCTGTTTGCCTGGGTTGTCTTCTAGCGTAGTGAAAGGTGTTTGCTACTGAATTTCGTTATGAATCGCCACGCATTGCTAAATTTGCACACTTTCATGGTAGGTCAGCAACGGTAATCCAGTATGACTGGTCTGAACGCTGACAAAGACCGTTTCGCGGCCGAACGCGCATAATATTTTGCTAATTCGTAACGATCTGGAGTACTTTGTCTTACTAAAACAGTTATGTTATCTCGATAAGCTGAAATTCATTTTCATTAGTACAGTTTATACTAATTAGCGTTTTCTCACTCATTTATGTCGTATATTTAGGTGTTGTATTGAACACACTAATCAGCATTAATATAGTCTTACACATGATTGAAAACAGTCTGACAAAGTCCGGATAGTTTTCCAATTTCACACCTGTGCATAGAATGTTGATAGCACTTTGTCGTCTTGCCTGTTATGCTTTGTAGCGGACTTTAAATCTGTGTGGATCAGCATAACGAAAGGCGAGGTGTCTCGCTCGTTTTGTCCACGACTGTATATCATATCTACCGATTTTTGTCCCTTCGGATAATTTATCAAGGTGCGTCGTTTTCTTTTGTTAGAGTGTGTTAGTGTGGAAATATGGATTAAGTACGTTGACAGAGAGGATACGTTTCGTGATTTCATAGATATACACCTACTTTAACTGGATTCTGTTCTTTGTTTTTTTTTTTTGTTTTTTGTTTTTTTTGTTTTTTTTTAATTGTGTTAGATTTAAACTGGACATCAGCAACGCAGATTTTGACTGAATTTGGTCTGATGTTAATTACTTTCCAATTACATCAGTTTTAAAAATTTCATAAACAATTATGAAAGCAGAGATGTATAAATATTAAAGGAATAGAATCCTTTTAAACACTTGAGGCACAAGTAAAACATTGTGCAGGTTTATTTCATGATGTCAGTTCCAAAAGTATAGTATTACTATCATTGCCCAAATTTTCAGCGCTTGGTATTGCTACTGACATATTTTTAACTTCCAGTTAATTAATGTGAACGTGAAATTGGTGGTAACAAACTTTAAAAGATGGAGAAAGGTCCTATATTTCACACATCCCCAAAAGTTTCGTACAGCCAAAGGCTGGAGAAAACTTTTGAATCCTGTTCAAGCAACAACAGGTAAGTACAGTTTTAGATTTTTATAAGTTACAACTGAAGATTACAATAGGAATTTACATAATCAGAATACCGCTGGCATCAACATTTGTGTTAATATTCACTGTTTGTACAAAAGATGTAGTGTATGTGTTGTGTCTAGACAAGACAGCCTAGACACAATGAGAGGAAGCCGAAAGGCACGCGCTTAAACTCACGCAGGCTGGCGTGAGGTCTGAAACAGGATACGTAATGAATGCTATAAAGAAAAGTACGTAGCTTCTGGAATACTTAACTTTAATCCACATGTGTAGAACATCGCTCTTGATGATACATTAATAGAATGTCAATATCAATTGAATACGGTGCCTTGCTAGATCGTAGCAAATGTAGCTGAAGGCTATGCTAACTATCGTCTCGGCAAATGAGAGCGTAGTTGTCAGTGAACCGTTCCTTGCAAAGTCGGCTGTACAACTGGGGCGAGTGCTAGTACGTCTCTCTAGACCTGCCGTGTGGTGGCGCTCGGTCTGCAATTACTGACAGTGGCGACACGCGGGTCCGTCGTATACTAGCGGACCGCGGCCGATTTAAAAGCTACCACCTAGCAAGTGTGGTGTCTGGCGGTGACACCACAGTATGCTTCTGACTTGGCATAAAATTGCAAATAAGAGTCTGTGGAGATGGGAGGCAAAACTTCTAAGCTCGTTTTTAGTCATTGATCATCTGTAAAATATTCAGGGCTTTACTCACAGTTTTTTATTCTTTCATTTTTATTACATATTTTTTATTTGCTCAAGAGGCAGTGTTTTAATCTCATTCTGTATTTTCTCAAGAATCATATCACAGCACATGGTAATAGTAATCTTTAACTATCCCAAGTAAAACTCAACTTCAAAAATCATTTCTCTCTTTTTATCGCCATACTCAATTCTCTTGCTAATGAAGTTTCTAAATCATTAGATAACATATTATTTGCGAAGTGTATTTAATACTTCAAAATATGGCTAAACAAACGAAAAAACAAACATATATACACTCATTCTCATAAATTAAGGATAATGCTGATACATGGTGAAACAACGCTCTGCTGGGTGATTTGCGGGTTTAAATCACCTCGGGGCATGACCATGCATTGCATTTGACCTGCGTTCTAGAGGTGGGTAGTTCGCGAACGAACGGATGCAAAGGAACGGTTCACCAAGATGAACGAAAGAACCGAGGAACGAATTCCAAGGAACGATCTGTTCATAGTTCACTTTGCTCGCGGCGGTCTACTTATAGTTCCCGGGAACGAAGAACGATCGGTTCATAGTTCATTTCGGTCGCAGCGGTCTACTTATAGTTCCCGGGAACGAGAACGATCGGTTCATAGTTCACATCGGTCACAGCGGTCTACTTATAGTTCCCGGGAACAAGGAAGATCGACTCATAGTTCACTTCGGTCGCGGCGGTCTACTTATAGTTCCCGGGAACGAAGAACGATCGGCTCATAGTTCCCTAGTTCACTTCGGTCGCGGCGGTCACTTTGGCAGTTCTCGTTCCAGCCTCGATCGCGTGCTCGTCTCAGTCTCGGTCTCCCTCGGCCGCACCCGCCGTTCTTCGCATGACCACCTGTCTCAGTTCCGCTGCCGACTGCTCCTAGTTAGTTCAGTATCCAGTTGTTCGTTTCGTTCGTTTCGTTCACTGCGCTCGCCCATTTTACATGTGTTCCAAACCGTTCTTGCACTTGGTTCATGCTATTCAGCGTCCACGACCGGTAATCAAAAGGTATTTTATAGTCACGTAAATTACATAAAAATTACGTTGCATCTAATAGGTACGTCTTTTCAGGTAACAAAAGGGCATATCAGCTCACTTCATTATATCGATGAACAGCAGAAGACATACTTATAACAAGCAAGTTTTTTTTTGTTATTCATATATTTTTTGGTTTCATCGACTTGATTTAGCAACTAACTTTCAATAATTTGCTTAATTTTTAATGTAAGAAAATTCATATAAAATGATTTTCGTGTATCTTTCATGTACAAAATATTACATTTAAGAAGACTCTAATTATTTTTAAGTTTGGTTGTTTCCAATTTGCATTACCTGCTAGTTTCGTTTCTTTCAGAAAAAAACGTGGGTTGTGGGTCATTTTGACTCAGTAGGAAAAGCGGTGACTCTCCATTTGAAAAGACATAGATTGCCATAAAATCGTGTTTACTTATTGTCTCAAAAACATTTGTTCAGAAGGAGCTTTCAAACCAAAAATTTTACTACTGCGAACTTAATTATTATTATTATTGCTGCATTAACTTTAATAATGCTACATAAAAACCTAATTTTTACTAAGCGTATGATGAGAAAACCACATTTTATTTTATGCTTCAATAAAGTCTCTACTTCGCCTACGAACTCAGAGAGAACGTGAAGGATATATAGGGTGTAAACGATTGTTGTTTACAACGTAGCATAGCTATGTAGTGGAAGTTGTAACGAAGAATTTTATACAAGAGACTTGTGGTTTATTAAGTTGGGAAACAGCCACCAAGAGGTTTTCAAGACTACATGAGCTACAGCCCACGCACGTCGCGTGAGATTTTCATGTTCTCTTCTCCAGCTCTCTACAGTCGTCATCGATTGTTTCGCAATTGTTGCTTGCATTAGCTTGTTATCTCTTCACTGCCTAATTATTACATGTTTGTCTGTTTGTTGTATCTGCTCGTAACAGGTAACACATCGTCCGTAATTGGCGAGCAGTCTGTCCTCGGGGCCGGTTTTCCATGCGCTACCCTACATTATTCCCCTGCGATCAGCCACACAACGCTACAGTTGGCTAAACGAGAGGTTCTGCAGAATCACATAAATTACTTCTAAAAGTGTGTAAGAATTCTGTAATGAATAAAAATTCTATACTCCATGGGGGAGGCAAGTGCCTGCTCTTGGTGCCCTCCATCCTTCAGTCACCTACACTACTAGCTTTCAGTTTTTCTTAAGAACCATATACCAAGCACAAATGAACGATGAACGAGTAAAAATGAACGGTTCCCAAAAAAAGAACGATCAGCAGTGAACTAGTTCCCAAGGATGACCGAGTTTGCCCATCTCTACTGCGGTCGTCGCACGGTGGCGCTGGTAGCAGTCCACATACGCAGAGGTGTGTTGCTACATGTCAGAGTACGGTGCAGCGAGTAAGTGTGCAGACATTTTCAGACGTGCTAATGGTGATTGTGTATTGAAAATGGCCCAAAGAACACATACTGATGACGTTATGAGGGATAGAATACTAGGGCGACTGGAGGCTGGTCAAACACAGCAGGTCGTAGCACGGGCCCTCCATGTGCCACAAAGTGTGATCTCAAGATTATGGCAACGTTTCCAGCAGACAGGAAACGTGTCCAGGCGCTACAGTATGGGACGTCCACAGTGTACAACACCACAAGAAGACTGATATCCCACCATCAGTGCCCGGAGACGGCGAACGGAGTAATGCAGGTAGCTTTGCTCGGGACCTTACCGCAGCCACTGGAATAGTTGTCTCCAGGCACACAGTCTACAGACAACTGAACAGACATGGTTTATTCGCCCAGAGACCTACAATGTGTATTCCACTGACCCCTGGTCACAGGAGAGCCCGTAAAGCCTGGTGTCAAGAACACAGTACTTGGTTATTGGAACAGTGGTCCCAGGTTATGTTCACGGATGAGTCCAGGTATAGTCTGAACAGTGATTCTCACCGGGTTTTCATCTGGCGTGAACCAGGAACCAGATACCATCCCCTTAATGTCCTTGAAAGGGACCTGTATGGAGATCATGATTTGATGGCTTGGGGTTGGATTATGACTGGTGCACGTACACCCTGCATGTCTTTGACAGAGGAACTGTAACGGGTCAGGTGTATCGGGATGTCATTTTGCACCAGTATGTCCAACTTTTTCAGGGGTGCGGTGGGTCCCACCTTCCTCCTTATGGATGATAACGCACGGCCCCACCGAGTTGCCATCGTGGAGGAATACCTTGAAACAGAAGATACTAGGCGAATGGAGTGGCCTGCCTGTTCTTCAGACCTAACCCCATCGAGCTCGTCTGGGATGCTCTCGGTTGACATATCGCTGCATGTGTTCAAACCTTTATGACACTGCAGGAGCTCGGACAGGCACTGGTGCAAGAATGGGAGGCTATATCCCACCAGCTGTTCAACCACCTGATCCAGAGTATGCCAACCCAGTGTGCGGCCTTTGTATATGTGCATGGTGATCATATCCCATATTGATGTCGAAGTACATGCGCAGGAAACAGTGGCATTTTGTAGCACATGTGTTTCGGGACAGTTTTCTCAACTTATCACCAGTACTGTGGACTTACAGATATGTGTCGTGGTGTTCCCTATGTGACTATGCTATTAGCACCAGTTTTGTGTAGTGCCACGTTGTGTGGCACCACATTCTGCAGTTATCCTTAATTTATGAGCATGAATGTATATACACAAACTTACTTACTCGTTGGCGCTACGTCCCATGTAGGGCCTTGGCCTGTCTGATGATCACAGCCAATCCTGACGATTTTCTGCTCGTTTCCTCCATCTCCTGACTCCAATGTTTCTCATATCATTTTCCACATCCTCCAGCCATCGTTTCCAGGGTCTCTCTTTACTGCTTTTGCCACCTGGATTTCCTGTGTAAACCTTATATATATATAGTGTGTGTGTGTGTGTGTGTGTGAATCACAATAGTCACAATTCCAGTTACTAAACTAAATATTTACATACTTTAACAGGTAAGCTTTTCTCATTGGATCCTAATATTTCCTTATGCAGAAGTGGTAAACTACCACTTTATCGTGGTCATCATGGTGAGGAGGTTTGTGTGTCTCAAATGATACAAAGAGCTATGCTATTGGGAGCTATGCTCCAGGTAGGGCCACTCATGCCAGAATGGTCTGATGGTGAAAGACCAGACGAAGAGTAGCCCCCCCCCCCCCCCCCCCCGAGGGCTACCTTCTTTGGAGTATGTGCGTAGAAACCACATGGGCCCTGAGCTAAGCCTGACATTCTTCAACTTTCGTTTGTAAGACTTCTTCTGTCTTCTTTCCTGTCGGCCTCCCTTGGCCAACTGTTGATCTTTTGACCCCAACAGTATTAGGTTGTGAGGACCAAAAGTGTCATTCATTTTCATTGTCTAGTCTTATCATAGAGAAGGGAGGATCTCTTTTGGCTTAGTGAAGCCAACTCTCTTAGGGGAGTACACCCTGAGATCAAATCCTTGTCCTCCAGGTTGGGAGTTGGGTCAATGGGCCAGCACTCTGTTATCAATAAAATCTCTCTAAGACTCGAGAATCTAAAGTGAAACCTCAGAACTTGGAGAGAGAAACATTACGTTTACTATTGGCAAAGAAGCAAAATGGTTCAAATGGCTCTGAGCACTATGCGACTTAACTTCTGAGGTCATCAATCACCTAGAACTTAGAACTAATTAAACCTAACTAACCTAAGGACATCACACACATCCATGCCCGAGGCAGGATTCGAACCTGCGACCGTAGCGATCGCTCTGTTCCAGACTGTAGCGCCTAGAACCGCACGGCCACTCCGGCTGGCTGGCAAAGAAACAGACAATGAGAGTGTTCGGAGCATAAAAAATAAAAACACTAAAATAGAGAATGAACAGTAAAGACTGAATCTGGACATAATCGTTTTGTATGAAACTAAAATTAAGGATAAGGAAATAAATTTGAAAATTTTATCCACGTTTGGTCCTGAGTTGATAGACATAAATGGGCAAAAGCAGGGTTTCTGTTCTAATTAACAAAACTCTGAGCACTTACATCCAGGACTTCACATTTTTATATGAGAGAAATTTTATTGTCACCATTAGGTTATATGGAATTGAAGCGGTTATAATACGAGTATATGCATCGAATGATGATGTGCCACAGCAAACCAAAGATCATTTCTACCAGGAATTAGACCACCTACTCAGCCAAGTTAAAAGGTCACCAAGAAATAATATTAGTAGGAGATTTTAATGCAAGAGGAGGCTCACAGGTAAATGATGCAGTGGTAGGAAGATACAGAGAAAGCGTTGTTAATATTTTTTAAGAATATCTTACAGAATACTGTAACCAGTATAACTTACGAATTTTGAAGACACATTTTTCATATAAATGTATTCAGATATATACATAGGAAAGACCCTCATTACAGTGGAAATCGTTAATTGATTACATCATTACTAAACAAAGATCTAAAATGATAGTTCAAGAATATAGAGCCATGAAGAGAGCCAATTATGGATGTGATCACCACTTACTTTTATCAAAGCTGATATATCCATTTGGAAGCAAACCATCAAAAACTGTACAAGTGACTATCCAGAGCGATGAAGAAATACTGGAACAAACAAGGTACAAGCTATTTCTCCTAAAGCAGTTCAGCACAAATAATTTTTTTCAGTTAAGTTTAAAGTGTGAACTAAAAATGGTACCAGATGATGACAATGTTGAAAGCCAATGTGAGAATATCAAACAAGCAATTAGGAAAATTTCTCTAGACACCAGGGATTTAGATTAAGGGTGTAGACGACCAGCATCCTGCATTGATGTCAGGTGACCTTAAGAAGCTATTTGAGAAAAGAAAAAATTACACAAAAAATGATTATCAATTAAATCACCTCGAAATAGATAAAATTACAAGACAAGAAATCAGGACTTAAGAAAGAGAATTAAATCAGAAAAGAAGGAAGTGTGGGAACAGAAACGCATCGAAATTGAGAGTTTAATAGGTGTAGAACAACCACTGGCATGAAGAAAACACAAGTAAACAAAGCAGTAGACAATTTAATTCCTTTAAGCGAATGGAAAAAACATTATGCAGACCTTCTAACTGAAGACAGACTCCAGTACACTATAGACGAAGAAAGTAGGACTGGACAAACAGTTCGAAATACGACCGTCACTATATAGGAATGCGATGTAATACAACAAACGTGATTTTGTTATTCAATGGAAAAGTTGGAATTTGAGATTTCGTTTACTGTTTTATCAGTCACAATTAGCGTAGGAATCATGGATTGACCATTGTCATAAGATATTGCATTGTGAAATGTGAACAGTTTTTACTTGCAGTTTCGTGTAGCTTGAGGCAGTCACAGATAGCGTGCTATTGATTAAGAAATTGCATCATCGTCTTTCTAATTACTTCATTATCGTAGGTACGATCATACCCGGTTGTGAAGTTATTTTTATGACAAAACAATTTCCTAAAGGACCAGGAAGTTATTAATGACGCAAAAACAACTGTAACATCACACAAAAAAGGAATTCAATATTAAAGCTGAGGCAAGAAGACGATGAAAAAGTTTTTTTTTTCAATGTAACACGCGCATTGGACTGCTGATCTTGGTGTCTGTAATCTTAGCAAAATGCATAATTAAAATGAAAATAATACTGAGGAGATTATAGGAATGAGCACTGCTAAATGATTCAATATTTCCAGAACAAATATTTATTATAACTAAAACATATATCGTACCTTATGCTCAGCACAACAGTGACGGTAGATTTTTATGTCCGTTTCATGTCCATTGAGCGCTCTTTTATATATCCATTGTCCTCTTGAGTCGCCCGTGCGTCGTCACGATAAGTTATAACAGTTCTTCTTTTTGCACTTCACTCAAACTCAGATGGAACAAGTTTTTATACATTTAGTAAAAACTAGATCAGACCGCCACAAATCTGCGTCCGTCTTACTTAAGAAAAACAGTATAAGTGTTTAGCGCTCAAGGCTTCATTTGTTCTCCAGCGAACAAAATAGTGAAGGATCTGTATTCTTCACAGTTATTATTGCCGCTCAAAGAGGACGAATTACATTATTTAGGAAATTCCACCGTCTCTATGCGACGCCGTTTTATACATTAATCATTATTTATAAACAAGTATTCGCCTTCTAGCTGAAGTTGTTAACTATTTGCTATATTAATGAAGCCAAAAATAGCGAATATCAGACCGCTTCCAATGAGGAGAGAGGGAATGCCGAAGGATTACCTCGATCCTCATGTCATCATGGGATATTCGTGATTTTTGGTATGACACTTACATAACATTCCTTCTGAAAATCAATTTCTTTTTTAATTTTTTGACTTACTATCATAAACGCTCGAGGGTGAGGGTTGGGAGGGTGGGGGGCGCCACTATCAAGTTTTTGCCCTGGTTCGGAGATAATGTAGATCCGGGGCTGCTGAGAAGCTGAAGTAAATACTCTCTTTCGAAAAATCAAACTAAAACTTACATTGAATAAAAGTTACAGCTTTAGGTAACTTCAACATTAAAAACCTACATTTAAGAAAACTTAACACATTATAGCTGCAAGGTCCTCCATCATTTAAACCTGTTCTTCCAACAAGCAGATATTATATATTGTGTTCTTAGGTACATCCTAGGATGTAATCGCCTTAATAGAAAAATTATTCGACAGTACAGACATTTACATAATCAGTTATTTATATTACTGTAACAGATAAATGAAGACACTGAAACGTCCCCTTAGGAAAATTATACACGACTGTGCTTAAACTGACACACAATATTTTTAGCGCAACACAATCTGACTATCAAAAATCCCTACAAAAGAATGGCCCTGACTAACATTAAACTATACCTTTCACAAATCACTTACCTCACAAAAATCTTCATTACTCGAACTACTGTAATACAGCGAGCGTCACTACTGCCAGCTAAATAAAAGATTCAAACTACGGAAGGCACTAACTACTGATACGCATAGTTAGCAATTGAAATATGTTAATAGAGAACAAACCATGTATTTACCTTAACAGTCACAATATATATAGCAGTTCATGACATCCAGTGTTACAAATTTCAAAACTCCGCCATCTCTCTCCCCACATCCACCACTGCTGGCGGCTCACCTCCAACTGCACAACGCTACGCGCTGTTCACATCCAGCAGCCAACACTACAATGGCAGACAACAATGCAAACTGGCCACAGACTGCACACAGCACAGCCAGTGATTTTCATACAGAGCGCTACGTAGCGTTGCCAATAAGAAAACATAAACAGCCTACTTACGTAGCCCCCATGCTCCCCACAAAAAATTTTACAAATTGTTTTGGGCAGTGGCCAATAATGATTTGATAAAATTTTTCATAATTACAATAACAAAAATATCAAATGCACACACTTATTAATACAATGTTGGTCAAAAGCTAAAATTTTCTCACAGTCCATAAAGACAGTCCTGATCATTCATCACACTAAAACTGCCGTTTCTTTTCTCAAAGTCTGAGCAGTAAAAGACAATGCACACAGAAATAGTGGATTTCCATGCAGTCTTGAAGAAGTAGTGTTGTCCTTCCAACAGAAAGACAGTGCTGACTCTTGACATGCTGACAGTTAATGGGTCACAACAGAGCAAACCCACAGCAGAGTCATTCGACGTTTTGAAGAATATTGGTAGGTAGGTCATCACAGAGGAGACCCACTGTAGTCCTGGTAGAGATTACGGTATCGGTGGGCCACCAGAAGTGCAGACCCACTGTAGTCCTCGTAGAGATGGCCAGCAGTCATCTGTTTGACAGTGCAGGTGCACAATCACCATTGAAGAGTCTTGCGGATAATATAGCAAGTCCATAAACCACCACTTGTGCACTCACACAGTTTTTTTCTAATTGTCCTTAGAACCAGCAATGCTGTTAACCAGTCCCTTGCCGAATTATTAACACACGTGCAAACACTATCAGTCCCTACTTCTCACATGTTGTCCATATACTATGACCAACAGAAACTTGTGCAGTGAAATGTAACTGACAAGTTACTTAATTTGATGAACTGGTGTCAATTACAATTTTATAACATAAGAATACAATAACAAAGGTACAAAATACATCATTAAAGAACATAACAATACAGATAACATTTGTAGTAACACGGACTTTACAAAAGAATAGAAATAAACATATACATCAGCGTTACAAGGATTATGACATGAGTACAGGGCTATTACAAATGATTGAAACGATTTCATAAATTCATTGTAGCTCCATTCATTGACATATGCTCACGACACACTACAGATACGTAGAAAAACTCATTAAGTTTTGTTCGGCTGAAGCCGCACTTCAGGTTTCTGCCGTCAGAGCGCTCGAGAGCGCAGTGAGACAAAATAGCGACAGGAGCCGAGAAAGCGTATGTAGTGCTTGAAATGCACTCACATCAGTCAGTCATAACAGTGCAACGACACTTCAGGACGAAGTTCAACAAAGATCCACCAACTGCTAACTCCATTCGGCGATGGTATGCGCAGTTTAAAGCTTCTGGATGCCTCTGTAAGGGAAATCAACGTGTCGGCCTACAGTGAGCGAAGAAACGGTTGAACGCGTGCAGGCAAGTTTCACGCGTAGCCTGCGGAAAATTGGCTCACGCCACAACTGGAGACCGACAGCGCCGACTTCATCTTTCAACAGGATGGTGCTCCACCGCACTTCCATCATGATGTTTGGCATTTCTTAAACAGGAGATTGGAAAACCGATGGATCGGTCGTGGTGGAGATCATGATCAGCAATTCATGTCATGGCCTCCACGCTCTCCCGACTTAACCCCATGCGAGTTTTTTCTGTGGGGTTATGTGAAAGATTCAGTGTTTAAACCTCCTCTACCAAGAAACGTGCCAGAACTGCGAGCTTGCATCAACGATGCTTTCGATCTCATTGATGGGGACATGCTGCGCTGTGTGTGGGAGGAACTTGATTATCGGCTTGATGTCTGCCGAATCACTTAAGGGGCACATATCGAACATTTGTGAATGCCTAAAAAAACTTTTTGAGTTTTTGTACGTGTGTGCAAAGCATTTTGAAAATATCTCAAATGATAAAGTTATTGTAGAGCTGTGAAATCGCTTCAATCATTTGTAATAACCCTGTACATACATAAAAGATCAGAATAACTTATGAAACATCAACTTTACACATGAGCATTAAAACAAAACAGAATAAATAATGTCTAAGCATCTTTACAAGGTAAATAACGTATTATTAATGTCAATTATATTTGAGGATAACAGTGTTCCTCATCATAGTGAATGTAGCTTAGTATTAGAAGAAAAAAAATTCTATTTAACTACACAGAGACAGGAAGAAAACAAATACACAAGGGTACACAAACACATAATGGGATAACACAAAAGGAAAGGACAGGGTTTGTTTTCAGTGCAACATTTGGTACTGCAGTCCAACCCAAAACTTCATTCCATAGATCATTCCTCTTATTTCGACATTTGCTCCAGCCAAAAAAAAAAAAAAAAAAAAATCCTATCCAAGCATGCTTTCTGTATTGTGTTCACATCCTTTTTCAAAAATAGTTTTTCTCCACTGTACACTACTTTTTCTGGCCAAACCATTTTCTTATAGCTTCTCAATGCATTTCTTTTCATTCATCACAACTCGTTCTCTTATATAGCCTACCCCATCTTAAGCTAACTTAAATCTACTGAGCTCAGATGCTAAACTAAGGGACGAGGCAATGCAGCAGCACAAAACAATTAACACAAACAGCAATGATAAACCATGCAAATTGTCAAAGCAAGCAGCACACATTAGCAAAGCAAATGCAATATTACAACTAATATAAGGCAATGCGCAGCAAACAAGAAAAATAAATCTGTAGTAAAACTGGCTTAACAGAGGAATACAAAGTGAAATTTAGTAGCACTATGCCTGGCAAACAGCAGCAGCAAATGCAATAACTTACATCTGAACATGACATAGCTCAAGCAGAAAAAATGTTACATTAAAGACAACAATGCAGACAAGGGAAATGTATATTCACATCTTAATGTCTATGTAATTAAAGTGGTGCACCACAAGAAGTTATTCTACCAAAAAAATTACCAAGTACTTGAAAAGAAAATTCCGTATGCAATTCCTGTGAAGGGAAACGTCTTTTTTTGCTCCTTAGTTTTTTTTGAATAGATCATAAAATTATTTACTGGATCTGTAGGCATAAAATATCTATATTAGTACATCTATTAAATTTTATTTTAACCAATGCTACAGTGCAGCTAGAAACTAGATATTAAACAAAATGAGTAAATAAATACGTAAAGCAAGCCATATGGCATTTCTCTCAACTAGCAAGACAATAGCTGTGAAATGTTTCTCATCGTTTCATTAGGCATTTTAGTAACTATCATAAATTAAGAGCTCCACAGTATAATCATATGTATTCAAGTTTGAGCGTGTCGTATTTGCAATGCTTTCAACAAAGGAATGTCAATAGCGAGGATAATGGCCTCCCTTTTTTTTCTGCCTGTGCCTCTGAAAAGGCACACACTAATGACTTTTTTCCAGGGGTCCATCGCGCAGCTGGGTGCCCACGACACATTACGTGAAGGTGGTCACTTAACTTTCTTACCGAAATATTTATGACAGCAGTTTCCGCTACAGTGACAGCCTCATATAAAAATTTCACAGGTCGAGAATTTGCGTTTCAATTCTGTAGAAACAAAATCCCAGTGTCCAAAAAATTTTCGCAAGCATAGTGATACATTCACGCATATACACACATTTCATAACTCTTAAAGTACGATTCTCGGTTTCCAACATCCTTTTTCACAAACCAGAGTCCCTAACTTCTATTCAATATTCATATACATATAAACACGCAATCACATTCCTCATATAGCATCAGCTTATTGATCATAAGCATACCTCAACAGCATAATACACATTGTCATCGTAATAATAACATCATAAAAACTCAGTCAAATCTTAAAAACGTCGTAGCTTTCTGCAATAATTTCAAACCATAAAAAATATTCTCTGCTCATTTCAATAGCGTCATCTACCTCGGACGTACTTTAAAAATCATGATCTCATACCAAATACATCATTCAAAGCCCTCATAGTATCACAATGGTTCTGAAAAAATATGAAGAGTTCACAAAGTACAGACAAAATACAGTTTCAGAAGTGTGAAGTTATCCAACTGTGTAATTGCGTAAACATGTGTCACTGATGTAGTAAAAAAAATGTTTATCTCTCAGTTAAATGATCCGATAGCTGTGTAATTTGTGTGTTAGAGAAATATGGTACCGATGTGTAAAGTTGTATAAGCAAATACCATATTAGCTAGGGCTCCTTGTGTTTGCCAGACACATGGTACACAAAGTAAGCATGTACTCCCCTGAGGATTAATGTAATTATACCCTCAGGTGTTACAGATTACAGCAATGGAATGAAATGTATAACAGAAAACCTTTGTATCATTGTACTTCAAATATCTTTAAAAATAAATGTTTTAAGTATAAAATTAATCACTCAAATACGTGTACTGTAGCGCTAAACTGTGCGTCTTATTGAAAATTAATCTCTGTGGAAGTGTCGTAGTTATCGTCCTCCGAAAGCTAAGTTCTGCATAAGTCAATGTACTTACCTCATGATAAACAAAAGTGAAATGCATTGCGTAGAGATATCTTACTTATTACGCTTATTGCTGTGATGAAGGAAGTACTGTGCTGTAACGTATTGTTGTCCTACGGAAAAGGCTGTGTCATTGTAGCTATACCACAAAAGTTACTACTAAAACATGTTTTACTTTCCAGAATAATACAGAAAAACTGTGCAGATATAAAACAGAAACACCGCAAAAGCAACATTGTAAATTGTCACTCATTAGTAGTGTCGTGATAAAATCGTGTAGCTGTCACATAAACTAACCACTGTGTCATCTGGTATCTCACAGAAAGTACTTTAAATCCAGAATGTATTTTCAAGTAAACCAAAATGTTGCATTAAAATCTCATTAGCAGTATCTGTTCTAAGTATGTAAGCCTGATAGTCGTTACGTAATCGTGCAACTAACAAGTAAGAATGTACACACACAATAACACTGTGTCGTCTGTTCACAATAACAATGCTTTCGTAATTTCTGTTTAAATAAGTTCTCTTGGTTCTTGACTGGATATTTAACTTCAAACATTGTTGCATGTCAACAGATTCTAAGTCTGACAAAGCATATTAGTAATGTAAAGTGAAACGTTATATGGCAAAGACAAAGTTAAAAGGCAGATTATCTTTCAATAAACGGTTTTACATGTGAAATGTGGTGTAAACCTTTACTCTTCCTAGTACGCAGAGTTTCAACTTCAACGCAATTATCATGTGGTATACGTCGGATTCTGTAAGGTCCATTGTAAATTAGAAAGAATTTGTGACTCAAGTGTTTCTTCTTATATGACAATGAACGAGCTTTAATGAGAACTTTCTGACCAATATACAATTTCTTTGCATTTGCTTTACCGTGTAGTTTTCTCCTTTTGTCTGCTGCAGATTTTATATTTTTAAGAGCCAAATCAATTATGTCTTTGTGTCGAAGTTTACGTGTATTCGGGAAAGGTATAAGCTCTCTGATTCTGTTCGGTGGTTCTTCATTCTTCAGTACAAGAGTAGGTGGTAAAGCAGTGGAGTCATGAGGCATTTCATTCAAGACGTTTTGAAATAAGTGTAAATATCTGTCCCAATGCTGATGCTTTCTGTGACAATAAAGTCTGCAAAGCTTATTGATTTCTTTCATAATCCGTTCAGAGGGGTTACAATGTGGTGAATACAATGAAATAAAAACAGGTTTGATTTTATGATTCCGAAGCATGAGTGACCAAACAGCAGATCTGAATTGCGGTCCGTTATCTGAAATGACTTTAGGCAACGTGGCCAACTTCACGTAAGAAATTTTTAACAAAGGCGTTGGATACAGACCGTCCAGTGGCTTTACGTAACGGAGTGAAAGAAACAAATTTTGAAGTAAGTTCAACAGCAACTAGAACGTACAAAACTCCATTCGATGTTCTGACAAGGGGTCCCGAGAGATCAACAGCAGAAAATTCTTTTAATTTAGAAGGAATAATAGGAAACAACGGAGCACGATGTGAGATAGTAGATGGTTTCGCCTTTTGACAAAGTTTACAAATAGACAAGACTCTTCGAATTCGCTTTTCCATATTGTTAAAATAACAAGTCGTTCGAAGAATATGATAACATTTTCGTGGACCAAAATGTGCGTAGCTGAAATGAATGTACCAAATGAGCTTATTAACAAAATCGTCTGGAATGCAAAGTACCCATAGCTTGACATCAACAGTGCAGCGTTTGAATAGTATGTTGTTTCTAACCAGGTAATAATGCCGAATCTGAGTGGTGATGAAGTTTTCAAAGGCGACTTTCTGAATGTAAAGAATACTGAAATTTTTCTCGAGGTTGCCTTCTGTGTTACTTTTCTCAAGCCCAGCCGGTACGCGTGACAGTGCGTCCGCAACAATGTTCTCCTTGCCGGGAATGTAGACTACCGTGAAGTGGAATTCTTGCAGAAACAATGCCCAACGTTTTAACCTATCATGATTTAATTTTGAAGACATAAGAAATTGTAATGCACGATGATCACTGTATACTTTTACGTGCTTACCAGAAAGAAAGAAACGGAATTTGTTAAATGCCCAAACGATAGCTAAAGCTTCTAATTCAGTAACGGAATAATTTTTTTCAGATTTTGTTAGCACTCGGCTAGCAAAAGCAATGGTTTTCTGAACAGTAGTGTCATTTTCTGTGGCTTCTTGAAATAAATGGGCACCAAGACCGACTTTAGAAGAATCCGTGCTAAGGCAGAAATCTTGTGACAGATCTGGATGAGCTAGTATTGGCGCGTTAAGTAGCGATTCTTTCAAAGAATTGAATTCCAACTGTGCTTGTTCGTC
Organism: Schistocerca cancellata; assembly: GCF_023864275.1. Taxonomy (NCBI): domain Eukaryota; kingdom Metazoa; phylum Arthropoda; class Insecta; order Orthoptera; family Acrididae; genus Schistocerca; species Schistocerca cancellata. The sequence goes on from NC_064631.1 coordinate 175,240,631, forward strand.
CCAGTTCCAAATAGTATTTTTTTCAGTGAGAGAACAAAGTTTTGGTGTAACTAGAATTTGCATATTCAGAAAACGACGGTAAAAATTTACGAGACCTAGAAAACTGCGGACTTGTTTTTTTGTGGATGGAACTGGAATGGCTCTGATTGCTTCTAACTTTTCAGGATCCGGCTGAAGGCCTTCAGAAGAAATAATATGTCCCAAAAACCTCACCTTTGACCTACCGAATTCAGACTTTTCCAAGTTAACTGTAATTCCAGATTCTGCAAAAATACATAACAAACTGTTGATGATGCGATTATGTTGTTCCCATAAAGTTTCTGCTATTAGAATATCGTCCACATATAAGGTGATGTGACGTTTTAAGAACTCAGGTAGTATGGAATTTAGCCCGCGAATGAATGCTGCCGAAGAAATGTTCAAACTAAAAGGAAGTTTCCGAAACTGATAACAAACGCCGAAACAAAGGAAAGCTGTGTATTTTCTACATTCTGGATGAAGTTCGATCTGATAGAAGCTGGATCTGAGATCAATGGAAGACAACACTTTTACACCATTAAAATTTTGAAGAAGTTCTTCCAACGTTTGCTGCCTGTCTGTTTCAGGAATAATGATAGTATTGATTTGTCTCGAATCTAAGACAAGCCTGATCGATCCATTTTTCTTCTCAACAACATGTAACAGATTGTTGTATGAGCTTACTGCAGGCTCAATAATGCCCTCGTGAAGCATAGATTGTATTTCTGTTCTTACACAGTCCCTATAATGTGCTGGAATTACGTATGGTCTAACACAAAATTTAGTATGCTCACGAACACGAAATTCGTATTGAAATCCCTTTATTGTTCCTGTTTTGTGAGTAAAAACTGTGGAACGTGCTTGTAAAATCTCAAAAAGGTCCTGCCTATCAGTGTCATTACAATTCTCAATTGTTTGAATTTTATTCTGAATTAACTCATTAGTTTCAAATATGCCGTCGATATCATTCCTGTCAGTACTTGCAGAGTGATTGTTAGTGTCTAGTTCCGTAGAAAATTCCGAACTGTTGTCTAACAGAAGGTAAAGCCGATTAATTTCCTCGTCATGGTTTGAGAGCCAGTCTTCAAATTTCAAAGCTATTGACTTACATTCTTTCTCTAAACTTATTTCAGCATCGTGAAAGTTTAAGATTGCTTTGTATACATTCAAAAAGTCTACTCCCAGTATAATTTCCGTCGACAATAATGGAACAATAAAAAAGTTCATAGAGAAGCTGTGGCTTTGACAAAAGAATTCTAAGTTGGTTTGTTGGCGTACATCTACACTTTTTCCAATGATTGCACCTTGTAATTTAATCTTACGTAACGGAAGTGTGGGGCAAATGTTCGATTTGTTGCATTTGCTAAAATCTGTTTCACTAATTACTGAAATGGGACTGCCAGAGTCAAGTACTGCCGTAAATTTTACGTCATTTACAGTAATGTGAATCACGGGATATGCAATGTTGTTAAGTTTTACCTCGTGTTCCTGGAGTAAGATGTCCGTAATGCCTTCCATTTTTACGTAATTACGAGCTACGGCAGCAGCGTCGTCAGTTTCATAAGTACGTTTAGTGGCTGCCAGCGGTGTGAGTCATTGCCTATTGTCCCTTTGTTGGCGCGCATCGTTATTGGGATTTGGAGACCTAACTTCTACAAATTCACCGTGACGAGAGGGCCCTGCCCTGTTTAAATCCCGCCAGTTCTGATGCAATTCAGGTCTGTCGTTACGATCATATTGTCTGTCGTCATGTCGGTAGATTCCATAGTTTGTTTCTTGTCGGTCACATGGTGGATAATTTCTCCCTGAGTCGTAACTGCACGCTGGACCGTTGCGTCTAAAGTTATTCTGTCTCCCTTGATAATAATTATTTTGGTTCCCATATTGTCTGTTTCTCTGATTGTCTCTGTGATAGTCATTACCGCGGAGAGGTGATGTTTCCCTGTAATTATTACTACTCTGCCAACGGTTGTCATACGGGCGGTGTCTGTTTTGGTCACAAATTACGTTATAAGAATAGCCTTGTCGTGTATTATTTCTGTCATCGCGGAATTGTGACATATGTGACCTGTAATTGTTGTGCTCCTGTTTTCGCGTTCCGCGATTGTCAGTGTCAATTTCCAGTTCTTGTAACAGTCCCTGAAAAGCTTCAATGTCGTCTTTGCAACGCCTGTCAAAATAATATGTCGCAAATGTTCAGGCAGTTTGATTAAGCAAATGCGGATGAGTTCTGAGGGGCTATATGGGTTTGAAAGATACTGATTCTTATGCAACATATCTTAAAAATATTTCATAACACTGGAAAATTCAGATTGTTCGAAACATTTCATCATTATGAAGCTATGTTTTACTTGGTCTTGTGTAGCTTGAGACCAATACGCTGAGAGGAAGGCGTGATAAAATTCTCCTTCGCTGTGACAATCGTGAATGACCGATCGCATTCTTACAGCTGGTTCATTCTCCAAGTAGCCACACATAAATTCTAACCTGTGCTCCAATGACCAGTTGGGAGGAAAACAATGAGAAAATTGATGAAGCCATGCTTGTGGATGAATGTCATTGTCAGAATTCTTAAATGTTTTGAACTTACGTGTAGTAATGAACAGCTTATAGTCGAAATCATCGGGTCGGCGAGTCGCACATCGCTCATTGTTACTTCGTTTCGGCGGTTCCATCTCAAAATCCAATGCGCCTTGCCAATTTCTTTCATAATTTCCGAAGTGTCCTGTGTTCTTATTTTGTGGTTGTTCCGTATTTGTATGTCCCTCTTCCCGTACTGGAGCGCGAATGTCCTCTGAAATATGTAATTCTTGTATTACCTGCGTCAACTGATCTTGTACTTCCCGGATTTCTCTTTTGTACTGTGTATTGATTTGATTTTGTTTGAATTTTCTAATTTGTTCATACTCTTCTGTGTCAGTGAAGGCTACGGGTCTTGTGTCATTCAGATCATCATCTACCTTTGTAGATAAGTTAGTGACCTGATCCGAAAGTTCAGCTACTTTCTCCGATAGTGAACACATTTCCTCCGTGTGTTTTTCTGAACCAAGTTTGAGAGTGTCCATTTGTGTTGAAATCGAATCTACTGTGTCCTTTAAGTTTTCCTGAGTTTTTACAAGTTGCGTAACTGAATCGGTAGATGCAACTGAGTCAATTTTAGCCCACAAGGTCTCATGATTTTCATGAACAATGGTTTGCAGTTCTTTTATGTCTGCTTCGTGATTCTGTAGTGCATTTTCATGCCGCGAAAAAATAGGTTGAAAATGCTCCCAAATTTGTGTTTTTACGTCATTACAGACTTTTTGACATTTCGATTCAATGTTATGTAACTCAGTAGTTAAATCTTCACGTGTTTGTTCAAGTGTGGTGTCTAACTTCCGAAGATTTTGTTCCATTGTGTCTAACTTTTGAAGCTTTTGCTGTGTTTGTCTCTGATTTTGTTCCATTGTGTCTAACTTTTGAAGCTTTTGCTGTGTTTGTCTCTGATTTTGTTCCATTGTGTCTAACTTTTGAAGATTTTGTTCCATTGCGTTTAACTTTTGAAGCTGTTGCTGTGTTTGTCTCTGATTTTGTTCCATTTGTTGCATTAATTGCAATAATAATGTATTAGTGTCTGGAATGTGTTACTCTATGCTTTTCGGCAGAGAATTTGCACCGGCAACATTCACATTTTGACAAGCAGAAAATGTGTCTTGACTTATTTGAGAAAACGGTGAGGATGCAAAACCTGAATCTACAGTATTTGCAAGATTGTGTCCTGTCATTTCGGATTCCTGAGGCGAGCTGTTGCCGACCGATCGATCGATAATGCTTCGCTGTTCACTATTTGATTCACTGCCTACAGCATTATTTGCAGCCCACTCCATTTCCCTATGCACAATTACCAAATTACTACTTTGAACATTAGTTAATTCATTACTCGGCGGCGCTGATAAGCTACGCTCGTCGTCACTATTATTTCTCAGTTTACTTTGGAGCCTAGTGTTACGTTTTGCACACGCCATTATTGTCACAATATTTCACACGACAACACAGAAAAGCACAATTTGAAGAGCAAAATAAGAAAACACATTAACATAGCACTGAAAATGATATCTAGTTAATTGCAAGCGCAGCTGCGAAATACTTGGTGCAAATTTACATACGTGCCACACCTGTTTTACTGTACAACAATGAAAGACTGCAACTACAAAGGATATTCTCTCTACAATTACGCGCTAGCAATAAACAAAATCTACACTAATTACTCAAACTACAAGAAAAAATCAGAAGATTCCAGTGAGGTATCCTCGGCTAAGGGTCGACATATGAAACGTCCCCTTAGGAAAATTATACACGACTGTGCTTAAACTGACACACAATATTTTTAGCGCAACGCAATCTGACTATCAAAAATCCCTACAAAAGAATGGCCCTGACTAACATTAAACTATACCTTTCACAAATCACTTACCTCACAAAAATCTTCATTACTCGAACTACTGCAATACAGCGAGCGCCACTACTGCCAGCTAAATAAAAGATTCAAACTAAGGAAGGCACTAACTACTGATAGGCATAGTTAGTAATTGAAATATGTTAATAGAGAACAAACCATGTATTTACCTTAACAGTCACAATATATATAGCAGTTCATGACATCCAGTGTTACAAATTTCAAAACTCCGCCATTTCTCTCCCCACATCCACCACTGCTGGCGGCTCACCTCCAACTGCGCAACGCTACGCGCTGTTCACATCCAGCTGCCCAACACTACAATGGCAGACTACAATGCAAACTGGCCACAGACTGCACACAGCACAGCCAGTGATTTTCATACAGAGCGCTACGTAACGTTGCCAATAAGAAAACATAAACAGCCTACTTACAACGCTTAACTTATATGGTACAGTACCATAAAGGGTAAATATCCGTAAATGTCTAAAGTAATCAAGTGATGTCTTATACATATGTCGTTCAATAATCTTTGAACAAAGACACTTGTCTTTGAACATATAGCGTAATTTTTATAACCTACAGCTAGCTCAAGAGGTGCAGGACAGTGACCAGTCCAAAATGCAATTTACTTTTCTGCGATATGGCTCCTCGCATTGACTGGCAACCGAAGACTGTGATGTAAATATAGAATTGACGGGTTCAGAAGGTCACTACTCATGGCCGTGAGAGATGTAATTGGCTCACGCGACTAGCGCCTTAATATTACTAGAGAAGTATCTGTTTCTTGCATTAGCATGCTGCATCATCGTGGTTAGTACTTCTCTTACTTTTTCATCATGCAACAGCTGCTGAGATGAGATTTTTGTCAACGGATCCCTCCACTCATTTGCTCCTTTGCGGTCGAATATAAGCTCGTTAGGTGTATAGGTTGTGTCATACATATTCAGATTGTTGTGAACTTCTTCAAATAGTGATAAAACCCAATTAGAATGCTGTGTAGGAATATATATCCTCATGAATCTGTTCAGTTTCCTGAAAATTCGTTGAGTAGGATTAGATTGTGGGCTAAACTTCGAGATAAAGATGCTCTTAATGCTGTTGTCCTTTAGCATTTACGCCATTTGTACCTTGTGTAGTACGTGGCGTTGTCAGATAAAATTGCCTTAGATTTTCCCACGTGAGGAATGCAGTCACGTGAGAGTCATCGGAATATTGCGTTAGCAGTTACAGATTTTGTGGCGTACAGCTTAAAATGTCTAGAAAATATGTCATAAAATGCTAAAGTATACTTCACGCCACCATTGCTTGTTGGATATGGACCACTTATGTCCATAATCACAGTCTCCAGAGGTTTGCTAGGTAGCATGGAATGTAGATCTATCTATGAAGATAGGTTCTGAGGTTCAGATTTCTGACAAGATATACTGTGAATCTTTCGTCACATATTAGCGAAATAACAAACGTGCTAAGTTTTGCAAGGCACTTCTTCGTTCCATAATGTCCCCAAACTATGTGTGTGTGCCAGACTAAGTTGTGTTCAGAATCCTTGGGAATACATACACATCAGTTAGAGCCATCAGGATGACGACGATACAATAACTAGACAGTGGATGGTCAGGTTGATCTATGACTGAAGTTCCAGTGCGGATCAGATTTTTGTAAAGCTGCCAATTTCTACACAAATCAAAGTAATATTGGTAATATTGTTTATCCTGCATTAGGAGTATTCTGTAGTTGCTCATGTTGTCAAGATCAGTTTTACAATCATTCATACCTTGTGGAAGACGAGACAAAGCATCACGAGTGATGCTGCCTTTAATGTATAAAATCTGAAAAGAGTAATTCTGCAGAGATAAAGCCCAGCGAGATAATCTATGATGAACTAACTTACATGTTAACAAAAATGTCAGAACTTGGTGATCTGTATAAATTTTCGTCTGTTTATCATACAAATAACAGTTAGACTTTTGAAAATCCAGACAATAGAAAGAGTTTCAAGTTCAGTGGCTGAATAAGTACATTCACATTCACTCAAAGTAGAGCCTGCAAATCCAATGATTTTTACCTGTCACGCGTCACACATCATACAAAAATCTAAACTAAACTCTGTATGGTCTAAAATGTTTGCATTGACCAATGCGTGCTTAATGTTATCCAAATCTTGCTGGCACGTCTCTGACCAGATCCATATCTGATTCCTCTTCAGTAAAACTAGGAGATGCTTACTGTTCAATAGTTGTTGTGACAGGAAACGTCGAAAGGATGAACAGTCCTAGAAATTACTTCAGTTGTTTTTTAGTGCGAGGACTAGGAAAATTCCTAAATAGCGTCCAACTTACCTGGATCAGGGCGTATACCTTGTGCATTAATTATGTGTGCAAGATACCTAATCTCACTACAAGCAAATTTTGACTTCTTTCGGTTAGCTGTTACACCATCTTGTGGAAATTTATCCAGTATCATTTCAAAGGTGTCAAGATGTTCATTCCAAATCTTTAGAGCTACCAAAAGATCATCGACATACTGTGGTGTAACAGTCTCAACTAACTCGTCACCAAGCACAGTATCCAAAGCAGTAATAAATACGCCTGAACTGACGCTCAATCCGAAAGGAAGAACACAGAATTGGTATGTCCGCCCCCCGAATACGAAAGCAGTATACCGAATACGAAAGCAGTAAATTTTCTGGAATCAGGAGTGATTGCCACTTGTCAAAACGAATTTGTCAAGTCGATCGTGGAAGAGTACTTAGTTTCTAAAAATTTCTGTAATTGTTCCTCTAAATTTTCTGGTTTAGTGTGTAGAGATAGTATAATTTCATTTTTGGCACGTGCGTCCAACGCCACTCTAATATTTCCGTTAGGTTTCTTGACAATGAATGGAGTACAGTAGGGAGATGTGGAAGGTTCGATGATCTTCTGCTGTAACATCCGTTTAAGTTCTTGCCACACCGCAGGTCGTTGAGATAGTGGTACATTATATGTTTCGTGATAGAAAATTTGATGAAATTTGACTTCAATTTTATAAACATATGTCTTAATAACACCTGGTCGCTTAGCAAATATCTGTGTGTACTTGGATAGTACTCTTTCGTCACTCTCTTGCAAAAATTGAATTTTGCATCCAGTGCAATATTTGTCACGTCGGAGAGTACTTCTTTCCAAGTCATTCGTGATTTCACTGCCCTTATGTCTAAGGAAACATTTACGTTTCGGGAAGTTCATAATACTGTCCTTCTCATATAACATATCTAAACCTATAATTCAGTTAGTAACTAGATTCTGTTCAACGAGGAATGGTCATTGTACTGTTCCATTAGCTATCTTTAATGGTGACAAAAACCTGTTTTGTAACTCTACTAGACTTATTACCTATGGCAGTCAAAATCTTACACTTTTGAACAGAAAACTCTGATACGGATTCAAATTCAGTCGTTTACTATAGAAATTATGAGGCAAAACACTCACAGCCGCTTCTGTGTCCAAAACAATACTGGTTGGAATACCTCCTACTATACCAGTAGTTGCAGCTAAAACTATTGCTTTGCTAGTTGAACGAAATTGGGTATTTTCCTGCAATAGTTCATCAGATAAGCACTCATGAAGATTGTAGCGCGTTAAATAACAGTTTTTGCTTAAAACTATTTGCTATATAATCATTGTGTTGTTCATCAATGTGTGTATCAGACAATGGTTTGGTATTGAAGTCGCCTCGCAAACCTTCCTCAGCCAAGACCTGGGGCACAGTAGTGGCTGTCTTTACTTTGACGTCGTCGTAATTGGTACAGGTGATGATACAGGCGGAAGTGGAGCTTTATTTGACACTTCTATTGTGTTTACATTAGGGTATTGTGTATTCCACTCTCCAATCTGTTGTGGCTTTTGTGGTTGAGCACCTTGACTTGCACGTTGGTGGGTAAAGTCCAATTTTGAATTTGTTCAGGCTGTGGCGGCATTTGCCACGGACCTGTGTTGATGTTGTACTAAGGTGGTGGACCAATATTTTGGTACGCATTACCGAAGTTTTGCTGTTGATTTTGTACAGGCTGGTAATTGTTTCTGTTTTTGTTGTTTCCGTTTCTGTTTTTTCCATTATTGTTGTTGCGACGCTTCTTGTGTGGGTTTTCGCTTGTTGTGTATCATATATTATGATTATTGTTCATAATGGGGTGTGTGTGCTGATTTTGGTATGTGTATTGGTTTGCGGAAGAAAGCTGTTGATTCTGCTGCGCTACGTAACCGACAGCAGCCGGCGCGCCAGGATTAAGTTGGCTAGCCACTGACGTAAACACTGGGGCAGCTGTTTTGCCGTGCGGAACGTTGATCCTCATATAACATATCAACAGAATCAAGCACAGACAGAAAATATTCTGCATCATTGTCTGGAATTTGCAGTAACTTCTCTTTAATGTTAAATGACAATTTGGCTTTCAGTGCGCGGAGTATTCGCGCGTGGCTACAGGTTCTTCAAGAAAGTGTCCCATATTCAAATATTTCTCAAAACATCGGCGCAAATTGCCTTTTTTTGCATTGAAAGGGTTTGAATCCACAATCTGTTGCCAAAGACGCTGTTGTACTGACGGCGACCAAAATTTGGCCAAGAAAGCTCTTTCAAATTGCTCATATATCACGCTTCATTACATGCCCAGACAGCTGCGTCGACCTGGATGTAACCTACAATGTAAGAAATTTTCTGTCACCCCATGATCTTGGGAACGCATTTCTAAGCGATTTCAGAAAAATTACAGGATGTGCAATACGTTTTTCTGGGATGAAGCCACGCGGTCTAGAGCGCCTCGTCACGGCCTGCGCGGCTGCCCCCGGCGGAGATTCGAGTCCTCCCTCGGGCATGGGTGTGTGTGTTGTCCTTAGCGTAAGTTAAAGTTAGATTAAGTAGTGAGTAAGCTTATGGACCGATGACCTCAGCAGTTTGGTCCCATAAGACCTTACCACAAATTTCCAATTTTTCAGGGATGAAAGATTGAAATTGCCGATGTTTAATCAGACTTTCTTCTGCTTTGGCATTGTAATATCGATTACTTTCACTGTAACTATTGTAGTGATCGGCTGGTGAATGGGAAAGAATGTACTGCCCATAAATGTCACGATTATTAGGTGTACTGGTGTCTACTGTTGTTGCTGTGAGGTGTGTATCTGTTTTCATTACCAAAGCGAGTATTTTGATTATTAGCATTACTACACTCCGGTCGTATATCTCTTAGTTATTTCTGTTGTGCTGCGTTGGATTGAGCTGCCTAAGCTACGACATGTTTATTATTTTTGACAAATTCGGCTACGGCGTCGTGCACAGCCATCGGTAATTTTTCCTCTATACATTGGTCAAAATATTTATTTTTCTTATCAACCCAGCCATGAAATTCTTTATTTATGTTAGCAAAATGGTTGTCAGTGTGTAACTGCAGTTTACCTGTAAGCTGTTTATCCATGGTGTTAACATTGCCTTCAGTTACCGCAATGCTTGTTTTTATTAAGTCATCAACTGACGGATAAAATTCTACTTGAGTGGCCACAGATTCGCAAGCTGTGTTTAAATGTTTGACTTAAAAAAAATGGCTCTGAGCACTACAGGACTTAACAGCTGAGGTCATCAGTCCCCTAGAACTTAGAACTACTTAAACATAACCACCCTAAGGACATCACACACAGTCATGCCCAAGGCAGGATTCGAACCTGCGACCGTAGCGGTCACGCGGTTCCAGACTGTAGCGCCTAGAATCGCTCGGCCATCCTGGCCGGCGTTTGACTTCAGTTTGAATATCTTTTACGTCTTTTGTGGTTTTTTCGTGCTGTAAGCTCAATTCGGAAAATTTTGGGTTAAGTTCGGAGACTTAGCCGCTCAGTCTCGTGTTAATCTCGTCTACTCTTTCACACAAAGTGTCATTACAAGTTTTTAGTGCTCTTAATTCAGATTCAGAAGGATGTAGGTTGCAGTAGATACTGGAAGATGAAGAAGCTTGCACAGGATAGAGTAGCATGGAGAGCTGCATCAAACCAGTCTCAGGACTGAAGACCACAACAACAACAATTCAGCCTTAAATCTCGTCATGTCGCCTTTTTAAAATTGTTATGTGTTCGTCAATGTCTTTTTTTCAGTTATTTGCTTGATAATAGCGTCAAACATACTGGCAATATTTGTCAACTGAAACTGCTCTGCCCTCGCCATGTCGTTTGACAGGACGTCATGGACAAGAATGGGCTCTGAGCTGGATTTAGCTATTTAACTAGAGGTCGGCATATTTACGAAATTTCCTCACTAGGCGTGTTAACTGCTGACTGTTCGTTACTACTGGAGTCAACTGTGAGTCATAGTCACTGTTTTGTTCAATGTAGATACTGGAAGATGAAGAAGCTTGCACAGGATAGAGTAGCATGGAGAGCTGCATCAAACCAGTCTCAGGACTGAAGACCACAACAACAACAATTCAGCCTAAAATCTCGTCATGTCGCCTTTTTAAAATTGTCATGTGTTCGTCAATGTCTTTTTTTTCAGTTATTTGCTTGATAATAGCGTCAAACATACTGGCAATATTTGTCAACTGAAACTGCTCTGCCCTCGCCATGTCGTTTGACAGGACGTCATGGACAAGAAAGGGCTCTGAGCTGGATTTAGCTATTTAACTAGAGGTCGGCATATTTACGAAATTTCCTCACTAGGCGTGTTAACTGCTGACTGTTCGTTACTACTGGAGTCAACTGTGAGTCATAGTCACTGTTTTGTTCAATGTCCAAGTCGGATACGGTTTGCGTGTGTTGTCGGTCGTGTTCCATTTTTGCTAATTGTTTACGTTTTGCCACCATGTAATGTATATTGTAAGAAAAATCTTTAAACACGTTTGAGAATGAATTTATGAAGTTACTTCCGTATGGCACTAATGTTAGCGTAACTGAGCAAGAATTACAATAATGGTGAAATAATTAACATTAATAGCTGCTTGCCATTTTACGGTGCTCATGACACAATTCGGCCATTTTGTGGAATGGTATGACTGTATTGTTGTAATAAACTGTATGACAAAAATAATTTCGAATACGGGATCTTGCGCAAAAATGACTGCTACGGTTACGGAAAATTTTGACAAAGCTAGGAAGCAAGCTACAATTACTGAAATCGCTTGGACTAGCGTTCTAACGTAAAAATGCGATGTCTTACCTTGGATCCAAGTATGCAGTGTAGATTCCAGGTTTCATCATCAATTTCAGTGGTTCATCTTTTTGTTTGGTCTTTACTTATTCTGTGTCAATGGCTCGTCAGATATGATCCCATTATCCATGCAACAAAGAAAAACAATGTAGCAAATACGATAAAAGGTCATGTCACGGATTCGCCAGTTTGATTTATCGGCTTTTCCGGTCTGGTTTGAGAACGTCAGAGAACAGATCAATAATAATAGATAATGACAGTAGTATGTGACCAGAGTATAAATTTTTTAACGGTGCATAATACAAACTTTGGACGCTTTGCAATGGCTTTTTGCGTAAGGTCCATTCATTGTAAGTTTGACCGTGAGTGACTCTTCTGAAAAATTTCTTCATCGGACTTCGTAGATCGAATAATTCCAAAGTTTTGGCTCGTGCTGGACTGTTCATAAAGTTTGTAACACGGAACCTTCAGCGCCGGCCGAAGTGGCCGTGCGGTTAAAGGCGCTGCAGTCTGGAACCGCAAGACCGCTACGGTCGCAGGTTCGAATCCTGACTCGGGCATGGATGTTTGTGATGTCCTTAGGTTAGTTAGGTTTAACTAGTTCTAAGTTCTAGGGGACTAATGACCTCAGCAGTTGAGTCCCATAGTGCTCAGAGCCATTTGAACCAATTTGAACCTTCAGCCACACCAAGACGCCGTTTAACTGGAACAATAGCTTGCAACATAAATGAAACACAACATTAAATAATATCACTGTATTCACAAAATATTATACTAAATTAAATTACATATACACTAAACATTGCTGTGTGTAACTGTGAGTACGCCTACTGAGATTGCGTCTCAGTAAAATACACTCCTGGAAATGGAAAAAAGAACACATTGACACCGGTGTGTCAGACCCACCATACTTGCTCCGGACACTGCGAGAGGGCTGTACAAGCAATGATCACACGCACGGCACAGCGGACACACCAGGAACCGTGGTGTTGGCCGTCGAATGGCGCTAGCTGCGCAGCATTTGTGCACCGCCGCCGTCAGTGTCAGCCAGTTTGCCGTGGCATACGGAGCTCCATCGCAGTCTTGAACACTGGTAGCATGCCGCGACAGCGTGGACGTGAACCGTATGTGCAGTTGACGGACTTTCAGCGAGGGCGTATAGTGGGCATGCGGGAGGCCGGATGGACGTACCGCCGAATTGCTCAACACGTGGGGCGTGAGGTCTCCACAGTACATCGATGTTGTCGCCAGTGGTCGGCGGAAGGTGCACGTGCCTGTCGACCTGGGACCGGACCGCAGCGACGCACGGATGCACGCCAAGACCGTAGGATCCTACGCAGTGCCGTAGGGGACCGCACCGCCACTTCCCAGCAAATTAGGGACACTGTTGCTCCTGGGGTATCGGCGAGGACCATTCGCAACCGTCTCCATGAAGCTGGGCTACGGTCCCGCACACCGTTAGGCCGTCTTCCGCTCACGCCCCAACATCGTGCAGCCCGCCTCCAGTGGTGTCGCGACAGGCGTGAATGGAGGGACGAATGGAGACGTGTCGTCTTCAGCGATGAGAGTCGCTTCTGCCTTGGTGCCAATGATGGTCGTATGCGTGTTTGGCGCCGTGCAGGTGAGCGCCACAATCAGGACTGCATACGACCGAGGCACACAGGGCCCACACCCGGCATCATGGTGTGGGGAGCGATCTCCTACACTGGCCGTACACCACTGGTGATCGTCGAGGGGACACTGAATAGTGCACGGTACATCCAAACCGTCATCGAACCCATCGTTCTACCATTCCTAGACCGGCAAGGGAACTTGCTGTTCCAACAGGACAATGCACGTCCGCATGTATCCCGTGCCACCCAACGTGCTCTAGAAGGTGTAAGTCAACTACCCTGGCCAGCAAGATCTCCGGATCTGTCCCCCATTGAGCATGTTTGGGACTGGATGAAGCGTCGTCTCACGCGGTCTGCACGTCCAGCACGAACGCTGGTCCAACTGAGGCGCCAGGTGGAAATGGCATGGCAAGCCGTTCCACAGGACTACATCCAGCATCTCTACGATCGTCTCCATGGGAGAATAGCAGCCTGCATTGCTGCGAAAGGTGGATATACACTGTACTAGTGCCGACATTGTGCATGCTCTGTTGCCTGTGTCTATGTGCCTGTGGTTCTGTCAGTGTGATCATGTGATGTATCTGACCCCAGGAATGTGTCAATAAAGTTTCCCCTTCCTGGGACAATGAATTCACGGTGTTCTTATTTCAATTTCCAGGAGTGTATTTCGTAAATTAGGAAGAAAGAGAATTAAAAACAAATATTAATCTTATGTCACAGGCGTCGTTAAGATTGGCATTCTTCCGTTAGGAGCGCTGGTGCGTCTTCAACTTTCAGATGGCAGCAACTTTCACAGCAGTGAGTGTCGCGACTGTATACACTATCTAATCAAAAGTATTCGGCACCTATTAATGGACATTAATAAGAGATGTGTCCCTCATTCACCATATGAAAACTGGATCTCTGCTAGAGGACACTGTGTATTCTAATGTGTACCTCCGATACAGACATAACGGGTTGCTGCCGCAACTAAATAGATCTGAAGATGAAGCCACAGGGTCAAAAGTGTCATTCTATAAAAAAGTGTGCAACTGAGACGGAAAAATAAGCGATGTATCAAAACAAGTTTCAGTAACAATTTGCCTCAGGAAAGAAATCTTGAGAAGAGAGACACTGTGGACACTTTAGTCATATATTAAATATAACATTTATTACTAATGGTCTACAGGGAGGGTAATCTGTAAGTACCTCCAGGGTTGCAGAAGATGACTGCACATAAACTACATCATATACAGGAAACAGACACATATCAGTGCATAGAGCATTTCTCCATATTATTGGCGCACACTGAGGTGCTCAATGTACGCATCGTTTATGAGAGTGAAAAAGTCAGTATGTGTCTGCAATTCACTGAAATCGCTGCTACTGTTGCATGGGAAGTCACAACAAAAGCAGCTGAATTTGCAAATCTGTTCTTTGGGAGCTTCTCTGCTGGTGTGAACTGTGGTATCATATATCGATACCACCCCAATGGTGTTCTACAATTGATAATAGAATTGCTCGTTTCCGTTAACTACCAACAGTGGTTGTGCAGGATTTGCCGGACGCAGTGGTGCACACCCAATAAGCCGCACTTCCAGCAGCTCTGCACTGCGATGTTTCTTACTGTATTATTTCTAATGAGTCTGGCCGCAGAGTTCGAGGCGCCATGACACGGATTGCGTGGCCGCTCCCGGCGGAGGTTCGAGTCCTCCCTCGGGCATGGGTGTGTGTGTTGTTCTTAGCATAAGTTAGTTTAAGTAGTGTCCAAGTCTAGGGACCGGTGACCTCAGCAGTTTGGTGCCTTAGGAATTCACACACATTTGAACATTTTTTTTTTTTTTTTGTAATGAGTCTTCGTTCGTTTGGGGAAATACAAGTTAAGTAAATCTTCTGTTTACTGTGTTAACCTGCTCACTAATCATTTCTGCTGCTGTCCAGCTTTCCTATGACGACAGTTGCCACAGCACTCTGTAGTCCTCCTCTCCTTACTATCGTGTATGAAGTTGTACACAACACGAACTATTTTGATGCAGCAATATGGAGCGGATGATTAGTCTACATGTTCTGAAATGCCTGTCCCATAGTGCTGCTATCTGCAACTTCATCATTGCCTGTATTACGAATCGAAATGTGGGGAGATGCGCAGTCGTCGTCTGACCCCCGAGGTACTTATGAATAGCACTGTATATAAGGAAAACTCATTCAGAAATATCATCTGAACGTTGTTTGAGATCATGGTATGCCTCGTGTAAGAAGGAAAAGTGGCTACTAGCCCATATCAAGTTCCACAGTTCGTTGTCCAAAGGTCAATTTTGGCATGATGTTGATGCAAGAAATCTACTCCTAGGATCATGTCGTGGTCCTCACTTACCCATGGTTTTACCTCCATTCACGCATCAAATCGGACTTCCGCTATGCGAAAGTCAACTGCCACTGACCCCAAAGGTGTGATCTCCTTATCCCCCACTCCACGCAACCTATAACATGGTGGGTCTAACTTCCTTCGTCCCATTAAACTCTTAGTAGCTACTGACACTTGCACCCCTGTGTCCAACAAAATCTCAAACTTTTTAGTTCCTATGGAGCCTACCAATGAGCATTCCACCTCTGCATACGTATTCGTCGCATTGAAATTAAACGGGAGTTCCCTTAGGTGGGTCTTGGGCCGCCTCTGCCGTTTAACGCTTGTCCACCTCTCCTATCTCCACTTCTCCACCCTCTCCGCTGCCGATTTCCACCCCTTCCTTCATTCCTCAGTGACTGGGTACATTGCTTCTGCACATGTCCCGTACGACCACATTTAAAACATTTCACACCCGCTGTAAACACTGTTTGCCTCTAGCCTACCCCTGTTGCCACGTCTATTTCCTCATATTGAATTGCCAGCTGAATGGCCGAATACAAATCTTTCGGATTCCCTTCACGCACTTTCAGTGAAATATGAGCCGGTAACCCTCTAAAATATACATCAAGTGCTTTTTGCTCGGTCTCCTGACCTAACTCGTAAGTATACTCATTAATTTCCCTTATCCTGTCCGCAAATTTCTCCATTGTCTCCCCCTGTCTCTTTAACATTATACTAACCTCTCTAAAGTACCAAGCAATATTCTGTTTTTTGTACATTTGTAAAAGCCCTTCCTTTAACTGATTAAACTGTCCTGCCTTCCTTAAGGCCTCAGAACACCTTGTATATGTTTTCTCTTCAGCCATTAATCTAATGTTGGCTATATGTAACAACTGCTCATCAGACCAACCACTCATCACTGCTGAAGTCTCCAAGTCCTCCAGAAACGAACGCGCATTCTCAGATGCCTTGCAATAAAATCGAATAATCAAACTCGTGGCAGCTGGATCAATCTCGTGCACCCTAGTCAACAATAACTGATCAGATGCGGTTTCCCGTTCACCTACAGATGTTAATTCATTTCTCAACTGCATATTGTCTGCTGTTTATTGTGCTACTTTTTCCAACAAAATCCGTACCGCTTCTGGTTCCGACACACCTCACGTCCCTGACTCTTCCATTGTGTTGCTTTCGTTCCCAGTTAGTCCCAAAACAAAACATTTAAGTACAAGAATAGCCTGACTCTCTACACCTAAGTATGATCATACTCGGTAACATCATACTCAAACCAATACAAAAGTAATTAAATGCTACGAAAAAAAAAATCTTACTGCCCCAAATACACTAACACTTATACGGACAACAAAAAAATGCTATGCCCACACAAAAAATCTACGATGTGGCTCCTGCCAGGCCATACTCAAAACGCAAACAAGAAAGAAAACGTCCAATACTAAAAAGAAAATTGGTCAAGAACTCACCACATCTTGTGAATGTAATGCGAGCAGTGGGCTCGAACATCGTACTGGACTGACGACGTCTGCTATTCTGACACCGAATGTGAAACGTCCCCTTTGAACAATTATACATGACTGTGCTTAAACTGACACACAATATTTTTAGCGCAACGCAATCTGACTTTCAAAAATCCCTACAAAAGAATGGCCCTGACTAACATTAACCTATACGTTTCACAAATCACTTACCTCACAAAAATCTTCGTTACTCGAACTACTGCAATACAGCGAGCGTCACTACTGCCAGCTAAATAAAAGATTCAAACTACGGAAGGCACTAACTACTGATAGGCATAGTTAGCAAATGAAAGATTTTGATAGAGAACAAACAATGTATTTACCTTAATAGTGTTGAAAAATCATAATATACATAGCAGTTCATAATATCCAGTATTACAAATTTCAAAACTCCGCCATCTCTCTTCTCACATCCACCACTGCTGGCGGCTCACCTCCAACTGCCCAACGCTACGCGCTGTTCACGTCCAGCTGCCCAACACTACAATGGCAGACAACAATGCAAACTAGCCAGAGACTGCACACAGCACAGCCAGTGATTTTCACACAGAGAGCGCTACGTGGCGGCGGCGTTACCAATATAAGAACCTAAACAGCGTACTTACAAATGTAGTGGCAACGTCTGCCACCGAATGTATCAGGATGACCAAACGTAGTGGGAAAAGGTAGAAGTATCAGTATTAAGACTCGTCCAAGCTTTCCAAATGATTTATTGTTTCCAACCACAGTGTCCTCACACACCTCGTCTGCATCACAGGGACCCACAATACTGAGAAAGCAAACCAGCAGCCCGTGCAATGCAATGCTGTGTCGAGCCGGCCTTGGCCAGCCGTGGAGTTCCGATGGCGTCAGGATGCACAGGCTGCCGACTCAGCTGCCCCCGCCCTCGTTGCCTCAGCAACGCTCCGAGGAACCGCCGAGCGGCCCACTGACAACTGCAGGATGGTCCGCAGCGTGTTCCCCGCCGGCGTGGCTTAGGACTAGGTGACAAGTGCCCGCGATCTGCAGCCGAACCTGCGACCCTCGCCCCAGATGTCACTGGTGCATGCTGGAGCCCGGACAACTGCCCGTGGTAGTGAGCCGAAGAGTAGCCCACCGCTGCAGGCCCTGTGTCAGCCTCAGAGGGTCGAACCAGCGACCTGCTGTGGACTGGAATGCTGGCGCCCCATCTGCTGCTGCGTGTAGCTGGTAGTGTGACATGCCCTGCAGTCCAGGAGAGCTGCTTCACTTGAATGAATCTCGTTAGAAATTCGTACCTATTTATATGCGGCTGTGCGTCTCTGTTTCACCATACGCACTGCTTCGCGTCACGTGCTCATAACATGCTAGGTCGGCCAGTGGGCCCCTTCTGCTTGTGATTTGCGACACGCAAAACCGCTACATATACTCTTTCAGAAATTTGCTGGCCCTGTGGCCTTTATTCTTCTTCGCCACTGTTGGTATATGCAACTCACTGCAATCTGGCCCGCACCTGTCTATAATTTGTGCTCAGAATATTGCACAAAACTAACTTTCCCTATCCTTAACGGTGGTGCCGCTACAATGCAATGTGCAAGCTGTCTCACATGGAATTTTTAACATCTCTTCGTTTTTCTACTGGACTATGTCCATGTGACGTCATAGTGTCAGCTATGTTTTGTTGTGGCAGCCATATTGAGTCATAGATTATACCAATTAAGTTAAGGATATCTTGCAAAAATATCTGGCAGCTGTCTTGGTTGGTATGTTATAGCGATAAACGTCCGAAATAAACACTGAATAACAGCCCAAGTGGCCTGTAGGTGGAGGGAGGGGGTAGGTAGGGGAGGAAGGACATATATATATATATATATATATATATATATATATATATATATATATATATATACACTCACCGAGCGCCATGTCGTCCTCAGCCTATAGGCATCACTGGACGCGGTTATGAAAGGGTGTGAGGTCAGCATATGGCTCTCCCAGCCGTTGTCAGTTTTCGTGAAACGAGCCGCCACTTCTCAATCAAGCAGCTCTCTAATTGGTCTCATAAGGGATGAGTGTGCTCCGCTTGCCAACAGCACTCGGCAGACCAAACGGTCATCCACCCAAATCCTAGCCTAGCCCGACAGAGCTTCTTTTTGGTGCTGACGGGAACCTATGTTACCACTGTGACAAGGCCATTGGCATGGGCAGGAATAAAAGATAAAAGGCCAGTACGAAAATGCTAGGTGTCTTACCCAACCCAGTATAACAGAGGAAGATGCAAAGAGAAGCAACAGTGAAAACGAATGCTCCAAAAGTGGGTGCAATATGTTAATATACTTTTTAAAATATTTTACACGTCAGGCTCGTTTCGGCTTGTTGTCATTATCAAGTGACATCTAGTTGGAAATGACGACCATATTGCATCTAAAGCAGATTTATTTCTATCAAGTCTTGGTTAGTGTATTACTTTTTATAATTACAGAAAGTAAAAATAAGTTTTTGTCAGATCTTTTGACAGTTCAATTTTGAAAGTTAGCGAATAGCATCGTAGTAAAGAACTGTCCAAACTGAATTGTCAAAATATCTGACAAAAACCTACTTTTACGTTTCGTAAGTACCATAAGTAATATACTTACAAAGACATGACAGAAAAGATTTACTATAGATGCAATATTGTCGTCACTTCCCACTAGACGTCACTTGATAATGGCAATAAGCCGAAGCAGACCAGTCATTTGATAAAATATATTACTTTATTGCAGCTAGTTTTGGTTGGAGCATTCTTTTTCATTATGTCTTATAATGACGAATACTATGCTGTGGGCCCAACGGAACGTAAAACAAAATAATATTCTACCCACGACATAGAAGCAATGTTTTTATAAATACTTCGTTAATTGCTTCTCGTGTTTCCATAATAAGGTCATTGAATGGACAAAGTGCAATTCAGGAGAAAAATTTTACATGTTCGAAAGCCGCTACAGTCCCCATATTCGTTACAGTGCAGATAATCGTTGATACAAGGGAATAACTTTTACATGAGTGTGTCTTTTACAGTACAGGGACGAAGTAACTCTAAAAAATTATTAAAAGTTTGTCTGTCCGTTCAGTGAGAGTTTATGCTGTCATTAATTTCTGTGCATGATACACTACTGCCCATTAAAATTGCTACAGCAAGAAGAAATGCAGATGATACACGGGTATTCAATGGACAAATATATTATACTAGACCTGACATGTGATTACATTTTCACGCAATTTGGGTGCATAGATCCTGAGAAATCAGTACCCAGAACAACCACCTCTGGCCATAATAACGGCCTTGATACGCCTGGACATTGAGTCAAACAGAGCTTGGATGGCGTGTACAGGTACAGCTGCCCATGCAGCTTCAACACGATACCACAGTTCATCAAGAGTAGTGACTGGCGTATTGTGACGAGCCAGTTGCTCGGCCATAATTGACCAGACGTTTTCAGTTGGTGAGAGATCTGGAGAATGTGCTGGCCAGGGCAGCAGTCGAACATTTTCTGTATCCATAAAGGCCCTTACAGGACCTGCAACATGCGGTCGTGCATTATCCTGCTGAAATGTAGGGTTTCGCAGGGATCGAATGAAGGGTAGAGCCACGGGTCGTAACACATCTGAAATGTAACGTCCACTGTTCAAAGTGCCGTCAATACGAACAAGAGCTGATCGAGACGTGTAACCAATGGCACTCCATGCCATCACGTCAGGTGATACGCCAGGGGCGATGAAGAATACACGCTTCCAACGTGCGTTCACCGCGATGTCGCCAAACACGGATGCGACCATCATGATGCTGTAAACAGAACCTGGATTCATCCGAAAAAATGACGTTTTGTCATTCGTGCACCAAGGTTTGTCGTTGAGTACACCAACGCATGCGCTCCTGTCTGTGATGCAGCGTCAAGGGTAACCGCAGCCATGGTCTCCGAGCTGATAGTCCATGCTGCCGCAAACGTCGTCGAACTGTTCGTGCAGATGGCGGTCGAGACGTGGCTGCACGATCCGTTACAGCCATGCGGAAAAGATGCCTGTCATCTCGACTGCTAGTGATACGAGGCCGTTGGGATCCAGCACGGCGTTCCGTATTACTCTCCTTAACCTACCGATTCCATATTCTGCTAACAGTCATTGGATCTCGACCAAGGCGAGCAGCAATGTCGCGATACGATAAACCGCAATCGCGATAGGCTACAATCCGACCTTTATCAAAGTCGGAAACGTGATGGTACGCATTTCTCCTCCTTACACGAGGAATCACAACAATGTTTCACCAAGCAACGCCGGTCAACTGCTGTTTGTGTATGAGAAATCGGTTGGGAACTTTCCACACGTCAGCACGTTGTAGGTGTCGCCACCGGCACCAGCCTTGTGTGAATACTCTGAAAAGCTAATCATTTGCATATCACAGCATCTTCTTCCTGTCGGTTAAATTTCGCGTCTGTAGCACGTCATCTTCGTGGTGAAGCAGTTTTAATGGCCAGGAGTGTAATTCTTTTGGATTTTCACGAACATATTTATCTCACAGTTTCAATCATTCGCTGGACCAGCATGTTGTTTTCTTGTTATATACACAGCATTGAAGTTAATGTAAGAAATGATTTACCTGTGCTGATAGTCATTTCCACTTGTCTCAAAATACTTGGTGATGCAACCACTACCAAACGGAAGAGCTGCCTCAAATGTGAGGTTAGGTTCTATAAAATTTGTTTCTAAGTCTGCACGCTTGTTTGCAAACCAAAGAAAACGAACAGTGAACTCGACAAATAAGTCTGACAGTTTACAGTGAAAGCAACTTGTAAGCAATTCAAAATCAACACAGGAACTGAAATTAAATACATATAAAAATAGGTATTATTTTTAACAATTAAATGACAATACTCGACTACATCGCAGTCAGGCGAAGTTGTTCCTTTGGTGTTTGCATACTCGCACAGCACTTACTTCTAACAGGCAAGTCCACGGACTGTCTGAGATTTGCATTGGATGAATTTCACCACACCGTTAGTTGATCCATAGAAGATAGATAATCACGAAACGGGAATTCTTATCCACTGTAAATTAGTAACTGTACAACATACACATTCTTTGCTGTCATTACCAAACTGTATAAGCGGTGGAGTGTCGGACTGCATACCTGCTAATCTCAGGAATTGGTAGGTCGATAACCTTAATAAAAATATAAAATCCATTTTGCTGCGATTCAAAAAGCCTTAATAATCATGCTGGTAAAAACTGGACCTGATACACGAGCTTTTCCATTCCTTGCAACTGGTGCACCCAGTCTCATTTTCAGACTTACGGGAGTTGCCGAACTTGAGTGCACATTCCAGTTAATTCATTTCCTTAAAAAGAGTGCTCATAGCGATTTTAATCGTAACACTTCACTTTCTTCCTCGATGAAGCACGTGTTCGGTTGTCTCACGTAGCGCGCCTTAGGAGACAACATCTGATTTCATAAACTTGATTAGAATAACCGCTATCAAACTCTGTGTGATAATATCTCGCGATAAAGCAAAGTTATTTCGATAAGAAAATGATGTGATATTTATTACTGGCGCATTACGTATCACTGTAGTAATGTGATAATAAACAAAGCGAGAATTTTCGTAACATACACCATAGAGAAGAATGACTTGCATAAACTGAAATATTTAATTGCTGACATGATAAAAGCAGATGATATACATGAAATATGTTTGCAAATTGTCATTCTACTTGCTGAAGATAAAGGGAAATAATGCGTACTGGAAGTGAATCACATTCGATACAACAAATTAGTGCGCCTTGTCACACAGTGAAGGTTAGCACTAAACGAATGTTTACTTGTTGTACAGTACAGTAGGAAGAATACTTGATGAAGTTTTTGGGGATTTGAGGGCATACAGAGTGAGGAATTTTGTGCACAGGGCTGCCAACTCTGCTAACTCTGCCAGCAACAGTGACTCTAATGCTGGTGGGTATCAAGTCAAACTTAGCTTGATTGACAGAAACAGGTACGTCACGCCACCACAGTTCATTAGTTGCAGTGGTTTGCGGGCGGTGGCTTGCAGGTGTCTCGCAAACCAGCGTTTTCAATGGATGAAGGATCTGAAGAATGATCTCGCCACGGACGCAGTCGAATACGTTCTGTATCGAGTTAGCTCAAGAAAACATGATGTAATATTTCTTTACTTTCTGTCTATGACGTGGTTATGAACCCAATCATTAATTAATAAATAAATAAAGCTATGTCAGTGAGCATATTTGACCTTTATTTTGCGCCTCCGAACTGGATACGAATCAGATCAGGAATTTTGAAATAAATAAAGCTATTGGCAATGATTGGGATACAATCTATGATTACGTAGGACATGCATCATGATATAGTTCATACTTGTGTATCTTTTTTACACTTTCCTCTTTTCGAGGATGAGGACAACGAACAAGGACATTTTAGTCCTAGTACATCATACAAACAGATAAGATGCATCTGTCTACTCGTCCACCTTCTACAGGAATATAACGACCAGCGGCTTCGGACGTTATGTTGGGTGGCATTTGTGGGTAGGTTGCGGTAAGGATACTGATGGACTATCACCCTTCGGCGCAAGTAAGCAGTTATTTAGCTTGGCATTGATATAGTTGTTGGATGTCCTCCTGATAGATATCGTACCAAATTCTGTACTATTGTATCGTTAGATTGTCAGAACCCCGAGATGACTGAATATCGTCGATGTCCCGCAGTGCTGCAAGGTTGCCACGGATGATAACCGAAGGGGTTCTGCTGCAAAAAGAAATAGCACACCAGACCATCACTGCTGGTTGTCTGCAGTATGGCGGGAGAAACTCAGGTTGGTACCCCACTGCTGTCTGGAGCGTCTTCAGACATGTCTTCGATCTGGAATCTCATTGCCTTGAGTAGAATTGTCTTCAGTGACGAGCCCAGTTTCCAACTGAGCCACAATGACCAACAAAGGCTTCGCTTGGTGAGCTTTATGGCTATCTGACGCCTGAGGGGCGGTAGTAAAACAACGTTAAGAACCAAACATTATACTGAATGCTTCCTCAGAAAATTATTGTGAACAATTAGTTCATGAGCCCACTCGAAGCGTAAATGGTTGCGAAAGCATACTTGACGGTTTAGCAACAAATAATCCTGGACAAATAGTGAGTGTTGTGACGAATACAGGGATTAGCGACCACAAGGCAGTTGCTGCTAGGCTGAATACCGTAAGACCTACAATCATCAAAAAGTATATCTATTTAAAAAAGCTGATAAAAATGCTCTTAACGCCTTTTTAAGAGACAGTCTTCACTCCTTCCGATCTGATCATGTAAGTGTAGAAAAGTTGTGGTATGTTTTCAAAGAGATAGTATCAACAGCAATTGAGAGATATATACCACATAAATTAATAAATGATGGTACTGGTCCCCCATGGTACACAAAACGGGTCAGATAGTTGTTGCAGAAGCAACGAAAAAAGCATGCCAGACTTAAAGGAACGCAAAATCCCCAAGATTGGCAAAGTTTTACAGAAGTTCGAAATATGGCGCGTACTTCAATGCGAAATGCTTTTAATAATTTCCACAACGAAATTTTGCCTCGAAATCTGGCAGAAAACCCAAAGAGATTCTGGTCAAACATAAAGCACACCAGCCGGCCGCTGGGGCCGAGCGGTTCTAGGAGCTTCAGTCAGGAACCGCGCTGCTGCTACGATCGTAGGTTCGAATCCTGCCTCGGGCATGGATGTGTGTGATGTCCTTAGGTTGGTTAGGTTTAAATAGTTCTAAGTCTAGGGGACTGATGACCTCAGATGTTAAGTCCCATAGTGATTAGAGCCATTTGAACCATAAAGCACACCAGTGGCAATACACAATCAATACCTTCACTGCGCGATAACAACGTTGAAGTCACTGATGACAGTGCCACTAAAGCAGAGTTATTAAAACCGGTTTTCGGAAACTCCTTCACCAAAGAAGACGAAGTAAATATTCTTGAATTCCAATCAACAACAATTGCCAAGATGAGAAACATAGAAGTAGATATCCTCGGTGTAACAAAGCGACTTAAATCACTTAATAAAGGCAAGGCCTCCGGTCCAGATTGTATACCAGTCAGGTTCCTCTCGGAGTATGCTGATAAAATAGCTCCATATTTAGCAATTATATACAATTATATACAATCACTCGCTCACAGAAAGATCCGTACCTAAAGACTGGAAAGTTGCTCAGGTCACACTAATACCCAAAAAGGGAAGTAGGAGTAATCCGCTGAATTACAGGCCTATATAACTAACGTCGATGTGCAGTAGCGTTTTTGAACATATACTGTATTCGAACATTATGAAGTAACTCGAAGCAAACGATTTATTGATTCATAGTCAGCACGGATTCAGAAAATATCGTTCTTGTGAAACACAACTAGGTTTGTGCTCGAGGCCGCCAAGCGGCCTGCTAGCCAGAGGTGCCCCCCCACCCCTCTCCACAGCATCCAAACCCAGGGTGTGACTTGCAGCTACATGGAAGCCTGTGAACTGCTAGAACGGCTAGACGGCGAGTAGACATAGGTCCCCACTCGTTGCAGCTCGCTGGCAGACTGCGCATACCTCTACTGAAATGAGTAATATTTTCACAGGCCTGGCCTGTACTTGTTATGCTAACATACTGGTTCCTTACTTACATTCTTAACAGAGTTGCGGCCTGGGTATGGAGAAATCAAGCCATCTGAGCTGTGGACACCCCATCTTTCTGCTGTGTCTGTAGTTTCGAGCCTTGAGCTGCATGGCCTGGCTACAGTATGAAGTAACTGACACATGTACCCATATACTAGTGGACTCTCCTAGTTGAAATTCTGCCCATCTGTTATTACTTGATCTACTTATCTCGGCTTCTTGCAATGACAGGGTGAGTGTCTGAATTTTATATCGCGGTGTCATTCCTGCTCACAACCAGAGTGGTCATCTGGTCTGCCATTTCTTTTCACAGCAGGACCACTTCGGCTGTCATCTATGGCAGCCTTGTAGCACAGTGGGACTTCAGTGATATTCTACACCCTGTCAATCAAAGGTTCAGTTGGACCAGAGGACCACAGCCCACACCATTATAGAGCCACTACCAGCTTCCAGACTGCCTTGTTGACAACTTGGCTCCATGGTTTCATGGGGCCTGCGCCACACTCGAACCCTACCATCAGCTCTTCAATCTGAAATCGGGACTCATCTGATCAAGCCACAGTTTTCCAGTCGTCTAGGGTCCAACTGATATGGTCATGATCCCAGGAGAGGCACTGCAGATGATGTCGTGCTCTTAGCAAAGGCACTCGCGTCGCTTGTTTGCTGCCTTAACCCATAAACGTCATATTTCGCAGCACTGTCCTAATGCATACGTTCGTCACATGTTCCACATCGATTTCTGCTGTTATTTCATGCAGTGTTGCCTGTCTGTCGGCACTGAAAAAAATTTGGAAATTTGTGATAAGGTCTTATGGGACCAAACTGCTGAGGTCATCGGTCCCTAAGCCTACACACTACTTAATCTAACTTAACTGACTGATACTATGGACGACACACACACACCTATGCCCGAGGGAGGACTCGAACCTCCGACGGGGACAGCCGCCCGGACCGTGGCAAGATGCCCCAGACTGTCGGCACTGACAACTCTATGCAAATGCTGCTGCTCTCTGTCGTTAAGCGACGGCCGTTCGCCACTACCATTGTCCGAATTGAGAGGTAATGCCTGAAATTTGCTATTCTTGGCTCACTCTTGACACTGCGGATCTCTAAATATTGAATTCCACAACTATTTTCGAAATGAGCCATGCATCTAACTCCAACTACCATTCCGCGTTCAGAGTCTGTTAATTCTCGTCGTGCGACCGTAACCACGTCGGGCACCTTTTCATTTGAATCACCTGAGTACAAATGTCAGCTTCGCCAATGCACTGCCATTTTATCCCGTGTGTACGCAATACTACCGCCATATGTAAATGCGTATATCTCTATCCCATGACTTTTGTCACCTCAGTGTACACTGGACGACGGTTATGGGTATGTTGAGATCAGGATGCTGATGGACCACCATGTGGGTGAGTAGTGGCTTGGTGAGTGGATGCCTGTCTTATACCCAAAGTGCATTAGTAAAACAGCATTAAAGAACCAAATTTTCGTTGTCCAACAATACAAAGACGATGCAGTGAGGTTCTAGATCGCCCGTGACAGCAGGGTAGTAGAAGTGGACGCCCAGCTAGGGTGGCCAGAGGTGGCCGAGACCACTGAGGTGGTGGTTCCTTCACTGCATGCCAGCTACTCTGCCCAGTGGCAGCTGCACAGCAATGCGCAGGGCACGCCATGGCCAGGTGATTCATGCTGTGGTTTCTGCACAGGAAAGGCAGACAGCAGCAGCGGAGTCTGCCCACATGTGCAGAGGCGGGCGGCTGGAAGACTCTTCGCCCTTGCAATGGTGGAACAAGTGTTGCACATCCATGCTCTGCTGAGGCCGTCTTGTGGTCCACTAGTAGAAGGTGCCTAAGTTCTCCCCCTCGGATTCAGCCTAGATGGCGGTGCTGCAGCCAACAGCGTCCAAGTCTGCAGGGTGTGACTTGCAGCAATATGGAAGCTTGTAGACAGCTAGATGGGTTTACAGTGGACCAACATAGGTCTCTATTCGCTGCAGGTCGCCGGCAGACTGTGCATACTTCTACTAAAAATGAGCAATGTTGATGTGGGCCTGGCCTGTGCTTGTTATGCTGCCATACTGGTTTCTTCACCTCAACTCATAACAGAGCTGCAGCCTGGAGAAATATGGCCACCAGACTCCTGTATACTCTGTCTTTCTGCTGTGTCCCTAATTTGGCGCCGGCCGGAGTGGCCGAGCGGTTCTAGGCGCTTCAGTCTGGAACCGAGCGATCGCTACGGTCGCAGGTTCGAATCCTGCCTCGGGCATGGATGTGTGTGTTGTCCTTAGGTAAGCTAGGTTTAAGTAATTCTAAGTTCTAGGGGACTGATGACTTGAGATGTTAAGTCCCATAGTGCTCAGAGCCATTTGAACCATTTGAACCATAATTTGGCGCCTCTGGGTGCCCAAATTGATTACTGCGTGTAGTAACCCTCTCTGTGATGTGTCGGTAATAATGCGGTATCAATTGTCTCTCCTTGTTGATATTCTACACGGCTGTTATGGCTTGACATGCTTTCCTCAGTTTTTTGTGTAGCTAGGAAGGCATCTGAATTTCACTTGGCTGTACCATGTATGTTATTTTACAGTACAACAGTAATTTAATGAATGGAAACAATAACCCGCCATTAAGAGCAAATATTTATAAGAAATTATTAATATCTAATCACATACATGTGAGGAGAGGTAAATAATAAACCAAAGGTATTAACTGAAATCTGTTGAGTGACATCCGTACATTACTAATCCATATTCAGATTTTGATTCCCAAGCTCCTATCCTCGACGATGTAAATTGATTCATTTTATTCCTCGTTCCAAGCCAGAGAAACGGTTTCATCGTGCTCATGAGAGAATAAAGATAAGTTTAAATGAAGGAATTAAAAGAACCAAATAATAACATGCGAAGAAAGAAAGAAGGTATATCATATATTGACAACGTGACTGAAAGGACATGTAAATGTTTCTCAGACTGCAAATTAATGTTAGTCGTTTGAAATATACAATGAAATCTTTTAGTTAGTTCACTAACATATGACCATAATTTTTGATGCACGGGACAAAAATGTGGACGAAAAACAAGACAAGCAGAATGAATAATTCAGACGGAAAGAAAATGAAAATTAATTGCAACTAAAAGTAAGATCATTACAAAAAAATCTTTTTCTTGAAATTTACAGCAGCAAATTTTGCACTGAGGGTTAGCTCTAGAAATTTTGCTTTAGTGGTGTTAGCAAATAGCAGAAATAATTAAATGCAGATTTTTATTAGTGTAAATATCATGATTATTACAAATTGTTTTTTCATCCCAGTGGAATGTATAGCATATATGTTCGATTGTTCAAAATAGTGGTTCCAGATTCTTTCTTTTCCCTTTTTGTGCAGTTTGATCTGCCAATGTTGTACGCACTTATTAATTAACATGAAGCTCCCCTTCCTTGATTTTGCATCGTGATTAATACAGGTACGAGGGATTATCTCTCTTTCTAATGTGAACCTTATACTGATGTTAAGATGAATGTACATAATCGAACTGAACTTACAGGTCCGAAGCTGATGAGACATTAACTTAACAACCTGAAATCACAAATGAAGGCTCAGTTGCATAAATCTTACAATGTTAAATTCTAGATATATTATCTAAACTAGAGTCCATTGTTGGTGTTGTTACCTCAATGATAGTGGAACAAAACCATTTGGCTTCTGATAATATCCGAATTGCAAAAAAGTAGGCAATAGATTCTATTATGCATGAACAGAAGTGTATGGTGCAAAAAATGCCATAGGGTCATTTCATTTTTCTGTGTCAAAGATTGTCAAGAACGTCGCCCTGTTTCTCATCACATTGCGAACTTATAGATTCTGAGCAACGGTGTGTCTGAAATATTTTCCTCGGCTATCCACAACAGAACAGCGTGATTTCAACGTTCGGCATCGTGGTTCTGACCTCCATCACAGAGGCGTCAAAAGAAGGAGCGAAATGTGGAGAAGAGGGAGAGTGACCACCTCCCCGTTGAGTGATATGTCCATGGTTGCGTTGAACAGAATTGTGATGGAATTTCGAGACAATGTGACAACATTACCCATCTTAAAGCTATCATTAACTTCTGCGCTCTGGCCGGTTTTTCGCCTCTGTCACCGTCTTGCTGTGTGAAGCACCGCCGAGCCCGAGGGAGAAATCGTATGTCGCAACACTTTTGCACCACTACAGGGGAAAGTTGTGAGCCAAATTTCAAACTTCTACGTCGCAATCGGAGACAACTATGGTGTTTCGTAAAAGTATTCCTTTAATTGTGTTCCGCGTACGTGTGGTTGCAACACTTATAATATCGGTAAAAGGAAGGAAATTTGATAGTAAATTTGAATCTGTGGAAAGAATAGAAAGAGAGAAATAAGTCTGGAGTTGGTCGATCGGGTGCAATTCGAACACCCTCTTCAAAGAACCTCATCAGGAGAAGGTGGCCAGGAGACAGATAAATACTAAAAATGTCTGTGTGTGTGTGTGTGTGTGTGTGTGAAATCTTATGGAACTTAACTGCCAAGGTCATCTCCCTAAGCTTACACACTATTTAACCAAAATTATCCTAAGGTCAAACACGCACACCCATGCCCGGGACCGATAAATACTAATTAGGCTATAGTATGGTTACGTAACTGACCTGCTCGTGGAGCGTCACACGCAGTGTGCAGACTTCTAAAGACAAGAAGCTGACACCCAATCCTCCACATGTCGGACACTCAGATCGGTATCAAACATTGTGTGTTGGCAGAGCATCAACCAAAACACCGATTTAGTTAGTGCTGTGTGCTGTCGTCCAGTAGAAGATGCGTAAACGGTAACTAAAAGTAGCACCAGAGCTACGGAGTGTAGCCAAACTGTGTCTGTGAGCTATGACTATGGGGATCTGTGGTAGGTGAGTTGGTAGAACGTCAGGTCGTAGTACCAACGTCACGAATTCTAAACCCACTGATGGCGATTTTTTTAACAGTTTACGCGTGAAAATGTTGCATGGGAGAACATTTTTCTGCCATGTAAAAGGGCGTTTCAGAGTTTGTAGCAATGTTCTTTTGGCAGTCTGCTTTCGCTTCGTAAGTTTGCTACTTTCAACTAATGAAGCGAAAGCACACTGCCAAAAGAACATTGATACAAATTCTGAAACTTCCTTTTACATGGCAGAAAAATGTTCTCTCTTATAACAATACTGTGAAAGAAAGTTGCTACTCGCCATATAGCGGAGATGCTGTGTCGCAGATAGGCACAACAAAAAAGATTGTCACAAATACTAGCTTTCAGCTAGTAAGGTCTTCCTCAGAATTAGACGGCACACACACACACACACACACACACACACACACACACACACACACACATGACTCAGGCAACTGAGACCACACTATTTCACAGTACTGTTACATTCCATCCTGGATTTTCCATTGTTTGGTTCTCCCATATAACAATTTCAAGCTTAATCTGTTAAAAAAAAAAGCAGCAGTGCTTTTCGAACTCAGGAGTTTTCGCACAACAATCTGATGCTCTACGAACTCAACTACCAGACTTCTCCACATTTGTGGCTCACATGATACGGTCTGCTTATAATCCATAGTTCTGACGTTACTTTTAATTACCGTTTACGCATCTTCTACTGGACGACAGCACACAGCATAAACTCTAAGTAAGTCGGTGTTTTGGTTGATTCCCCATCGACACACAACGTTTGGTACCGATGTAAATGTTGTGTCTAGACAAGACAGTCTAGACACAAGGCGAGGAAGCCGAAAGGGCACGCGTCAACTCACGCCGGCTTGCGTTAAGTCTGAAACAGGATACGTAATGAATGCTATAAAGAAAAGTACGTAGCTGCTGGAATACTTAACTTTAATCCATCATTTGTATACAGCATTCTTGATGATACAAGTGAGACTCTCTCTAGAAATGGTTAATGGCGCCTTGCTAGGTCGTAGCCATGGACTTAGCTGAAGGCTATTCTAACTATCTCTCGGCAAATGAGAGAAAGGCTTCGTCAGTGTAGTCGCTAGCAAAGTCGTCCGTACAACTGGGACGAGTCCTAGTACGTCTCTCTAGACCTGCCGTGTGGTGGCGCTCGGTCTGCAATTACTGACAGTGGCGACACGCGGGTCCGACATGTACTAATGGACCGCGGCCGATTTAAAGCTACCACCTAGCAAGTGTGGTGTCTGGCGGTGACACCACAGTAAATGTCAGACATCTGGACGTTTGGATGAGAGCCACATCTAGATCGAACCAACGTCGCAGGTCATCGACCGTGGAATGGTAGACCGGCCAACCTGAGCGTCGTTTTAGGCGGTGTGCCACGCTCGTTTAGGCAAATTCTGAACTGGTCCTCACTTTCAGCCTCAGAGAATAGGACCCACCACGAACAGTTAAATTACAACAACACACAGAACAAAGTTTACCCGATTCACGGACAGAAGTCGCAGTCTACCTGCCTTTCTTAAGTTAACTTAACACTGTGGAATTACTGAGCCGTGCGCTGCTCGTGTTCATGCCATTTATTGTTTGTCATCTTCTTGCACGGTACCGCCGCCTCGTTTTCTTTTTCCATTTACTGGCGTCACTAACTTCCACCTTACTTGCCCGTGAGTGGCAGTAGCAGCGGTTATCGATAAGTGCACTGCCGTACCATCTCTGGAGCGACCGATAGTACACTCCTGGAAATTGAAATAAGAACACCGTGAATTCATTGTCCCAGGAAGGGGAAACTTTATTGACACATTCCTGGGGTCAGATACATCACATGATCACACTGACAGAACCACAGGCACATAGCACAGGCAACAGAGCATGCACAATGTCGGCACTAGTACAGTGTATATCCACCTTTCGCAGCAATGCAGGCTGCTATTCTCCCATGGAGACGATCATAGAGATGCTGGATGTAGTCCTGTGGAACGGCTTGCCATGCCATTTCCACCTGGCGCCTCAGTTGGACCAGCGTTCGTGCTGGACGTGCAGACCGCGTGAGACGACGCTTCATCCAGTCCCAAACATGCTCAATGGGGGACAGATCCGGAGATCTTGCTGGCCAGGGTAGTTGATTTACACCTTCTAGAGCACGTTGGGTGGCACGGGATACATGCGGACGTGCATTGTCCTGTTGGAACAGCAAGTTCCCTTGCTGGTCTAGGAATGGTAGAACGATGGGTTCGATGACGGTTTGGATGTACCGTGCACTATTCAGTGTCCCCTCGACGATCACCAGTGGTGTACGGCCAGTGTAGGAGATCGCTCCCCACACCATGATGCCGGGTGTTGGCCCTGTGTGCCTCGGTCGTATGCAGTCCTGATTGTGGCGCTCACCTGCACGGCGCCAAACACGCATACGACCATCATTGGCACCAAGGCAGAAGCGACTCTCATCGCTGAAGACGACACGTCTCCATTCGTCCCTCCATTCACGCCTGTCGCGACACCACTGGAGGCGGGCTGCACGGTGTTGGGGCGTGAGCGGAAGACGGCCTAACGGTGTGCGGGACCGTAGCCCAGCTTCATGGAGACGGTTGCGAATGGTCCTCGCCGATACCCCAGGAGCAACAGTGTCCCTAATTTGCTGGGAAGTGGCGGTGCGGTCCCCTACGGCACTGCGTAGGATCCTACGGTCTTGGCGTGCATCCGTGCGTCGCTGCGGTCCGGTCCCAGGTCGACGGGCACGTGCACCTTCCGCCGACCACTGGCGACAACATCGATGTACTGTGGAGACGTCACGCCCCACGTGTTGAGCAATTCGGCGGTACGTCCACCCGGCCTCACGCATGCCCACTATATGCCCTCGCTCAAAGTCCGTCAACTGCACATACGGTTCACGTCCACGCTGTCGCGGCATGCTACCAGTGTTAAAGACTGCGATGGAGCTCCGTATGCCACGGCAAACTGGCTGACACTGACGGCGGCGGTGCACAAATGCTGCGCAGCTAGCGCCATTCGACGGCCAACACCGCGGTTCCTGGTGTGTCCGCTGTGCCGTGCGTGTGATCATTGCTTGTACAGCCCTCTCGCAGTGTCCGAAGCAAGTATGGTGGGTCTGACACACCGGTGTCAATGTGTTCTTTTTTCCATTTCCAGGAGTGTATTTCGAGGTCGTCGTGTGTCTGGAAGTCAGTGGGAGACGGACCAGGAGTGCAGTCGGGCACAGAGCAGGGTCGGGGACGGAGCGCCAGTGTGGTGCTCACAGACAGGACTTGCTGACCGCTGGGGACACACGTGCACTGTCAGACGGATGGAGACTGGAGCAGGAACGATTGTTGGTTGGTCGTACGGTCGGTCGTCTCATCGGCCGACGTGTATTTGGTCTTTTGGCCGTTCCGTGTGTGAGGCGGTAGGTAGGTTGGGACAGAGCAGCGAGGAAGCCTCCGTGGCGCGTGGTCAGGCCGGAGCCGCTGGCGGCGTGCACGTGCGGTTGGAGCTGTGAGGTGCTTCTTGCGAGGGTTGTGAAGTTCGTCGCCCACCGAGCCTGAGCACTAAAGTTGAGTGCTCACTTAACCTACTGTCAAGCCTCAACTGGTATCACATCTCTTCGTTTGATCCTGGTTGTCGCTTTCTGAGAGATTCCCTCGAGCAACAATGTGTGTGCATTGAAGTAAGTTTGAATTGCAGCCATCTTCCTGTGTGGTGTTTAACTTAATTTAATTCATTCCTTCATTAATGAAGTGTACCAGCCGTATCTTCTGCTTTGTGGCCGTTGACGTTCCGGTGACCTGCCCTGGTTGTTGACATAGTTTTTAGCAATATATTTTCCTTGTTGTGTTAATGCTGTCCAGCACGGCGTGTAGTTTGACAGCTGAGGTGTTGCTGGTAGTTTTGGGAGTTTATCCTGACTTGGCTGGATTGGGCACCAGTATCCAGAACGTTGTGCTATTGACATCTTGTTGTCGTTTTGCTGGTCGGGTGGAGCAGAACTGATCTTGTTGGTTGGTTTGTCAGCTGGCTTTCGGTTAGGTTGCCTTCCGATTAAGAGGTTGTCCGTCTGGCTGCCTGTCTCACCTAAATGTGCGTTAGTATTACCTTCCCAGGCCTATCCTTGGAACCTTCTGAGCGCCGCCCCTTGTGTTTTATATAGTGATTTCCTTTTTAGTCTTAAGTACTCTGTGTGGCCTTCAGCCAAGTTTTAGCTTATTAAAATTGCAAGGTTTTTCTTCTTAGGCCTTAAGCCGTATTAAAAAATGTTTCTTGTTTGGTATGTGGCCTTCAGCCGAGTTTCAGCCTTTCAAAATTAAAACTGAAAATTCACTGTGCTTAGGCCTTAAGCCGTAAATTGGTTTCAAGTTGGTGTGTGGCCTTCAGCCGACTTTTCCACCTTAAATTAAAAATTGGAAATTTCTTTGTCTGGGCTTTATGCTGTGAGATTGTTTGGGTTTCATATGTGGCCTTCAGCTGAGAGTTATGTGAAGCATTTTAGGATAAAGCCTTTAGCATATTTTAGTTTAAATTTAGAAGCTCTTCCCTTTAGGCCTTAAGCTGTAAAATTGTATTCTGCATGGTTGTGGCCGAGTTTTATTCTCTCTTACATTAAAAATTTAAAATCCTTGTCATGCTCTTAAGTCATAAGATTGTTACTCTTTAGCATGAGACCTTCAGCCGAGTTTTGCACGAAATATTTTAAGATAAGGCCTTCAGCCTTTTCAAATTGAAAGCTCTTCTTCTTAGGCCTTAAGCCGTTAAATTGTTTTGTTGATATGCGACCTTCAGCCGAGTTTTCAGCCTATTTAGATTAAACTTTGAAAATCTTTGTCTCTGCCTTAAGCCGTAACACTGTTCTTGATTAATGTGAGGGCTTCAGCCGAGTTCTGTGGGAAAAATTTAAGCTAAGGCTTTCAGCCTATTTATATTGAAGATAAAAAAAATTTTTTTCTAGAGAAGTGAAACCTCCAGAAGAATTCCTGTACTTCAGTTCCTTGCTTAGTCTTTGTGCCTTGGATTTTCGAAGTGGCCTTCAGCCGATCTAAATTAAATCAAAGGAGAGAGTTTTGATTCTTGCTTGTGTGATTGTGTGTTTTAAGAAATCAAGTTTATATGTTGAATGCAACTGACAGGTTTTGGTCCTTTCCACAAATATAACCGCATGCGCTCTGTCCTGATAGCCCAGGGACCTATCAGTTACAGAATAAATGAATTTTATCAAATCCTCAAAAAGCAGACACTGTTGGAATACTAGAGAGAAAAAACACTTTGGTTATAGAACTACTCCGGTGAGGAAAAATCGCGACACCAAAAACTAATTAATGCAGTGTAATGAAATTTCTGGAGTACATTTGTCTAAGTAATATATGTAGATGGTTAACCTTACAAGACCGCAGGTTAACGTAAGTGCGGAGTAAGTCATTGCAAATGTGAATTGGTGGTACATTAATAACCGGTGTAATGGGAGAATGTTGAATGCAAGCATGCAAACTCCTATGCATTGTGTTGTATAGGTACCAGATGTCAGTTTGTGGGAGGAGTTCCAAGCCTGCTGCACTTGGTCGGTCAATACGTGGACGGTTAAAGGTGTGTGTGGATGTCGCTGGAGTTGTCGTGCGACGACGTACCTTATGTTCTCGATTCGAGACAACCTGGTGATCGAGCAGGCCAAAGCAACATGTCTGCATCCTGTACAGCATGTTGGTTTACAATAGCAGTATGTGAGCAAGACGAGGTACTGGCAGAAGTAAAGCTGTGAGTACCGGGCGTGAGTCGTGCTTCGGTAGCTCAGACGGTAGAGCACTTGCCCGCGAAAGGCAAAGGTCCCGAGTTCGAGTCTCGATCGGGCACACAGTTTTAATCTGCCAGGAAGTTTAATATCAGCGCACACTCCGCTGCAGAGTGAAAATCTCATTCTGCAAGCGTTATCCTGTTGGAAAACACCTCCTGGAGTGACAGCACAACAGGTCGTCTCACCAGAAGGACGTACAGTTTTGCGGTCACGGTGTGTGGGATAGCCTCGAGAATGCGCACCCCAGACCATAACTCCAGGTGTAGGTCCGGTGTGTCTAGCATGCAGACAGATTGGTTGCAGGCCATCTAACCAACACATGGCTACCACTGGCACCGAGGCAGCACCAGCTTCCATCAGAAAACACACCAGACCTCTATCCAGCCTTCCAATGAGCTCTTGCTTGACACCACTTAAGTTGCAAATGACAGTGGTTTGGGTCAGTGGAATACACGCTAGAGGGCGTCTAGCTCGGAACTCTCATTGAAGTAATCAACTTGCAACAGTTCGTTGAGTCACTGTGGTGCCAACTGCTGCTCAGATTGCTGCTGCAGATGCAGAGCCATACACCAAACGTGATGGCCTTCTCTCTCAGAAGTGCCTCGTGGCCGCCAGGACCACGGTGTTGTTGCAACGGTACATTCTCGCAACCACCACTGCAAGCGATCGAGTACGATGACTACATTCCTGCCAAGTCTTTCAGCAATATCGCAGAAGGAACCTCCAACTTCTCGTAGCTTTATTACACGACTACGCTCAAACTCAGTGAGGTGTTGATAATGGCATCCTTGTCGCCTTAGAGGCATTCGACTAATATCAACTCGCCACATCCAATCTCGGAGGTAACTAATGTTCATGACCGTTAAAGCGTGTATTTAAAGCAAACCTGATTTGCTTCCCCATAGTGGCGTAACTAGCCACTCTTGTGCCACTGACCCGAAATCTGAATAAACATCATCTTTCAGATTTAGTTTAGGTCACATGACTCCTTTTTGGTGTTGCAATTTTTTCCATCAGTGTATTTAGGAATCAGATACTGATCTTGTAGTTATAGAAACGGTGAACGTGTACCTGCCGAACACCGTTTTTACTTTTTTCAGAAATAAAATTTAAAAAAACCACTGAAATTGAACGGCATACAGCAGCAATTACACTACGATAACTGCAACAGAATGCTCGTGCTTCGAAATACTGCCACCAGGGAGAGTGATGGTAGGAATGCGGCGCAAGAAAGTACAACCATGCTGAAATTTTTGTGGCGTGACAGAAGTTTCGTCTCCTAAGTTACGCCACTGAAAACTGAGAGTTCACACGTGCAACTCCAGTATGCCACTAGCTGTGTCGACACTTTTGTTGCGTGTGTGAACCCAGCTTAAGTGTGCTTTCATCCTTGCACCATAAACGAGGCTTAAAAGCACATCAGATGCCTAACGTTCATGCGGCTTAAAACTAGCAAGTTCTGTGACTGCTCAAATCAAACCCTGTCAAAGGGAAAATCACCGTTTAATGATGTAGGAAATCTCATTTGGTTCTATATCATTATCAGTGACGACAGTGGGTCCAACCATACAGTTAGAAATTTAGGGCTAACCTCTCGGCCATTTGCCACATACAACGCTAAACAGGTCCAGATATGGGCACGATGAGACATCCACCATCAGATGACTGCTTGGTACCTGATAAAGGTTATCTATGATCCATGGCAGCAATGGAACACACTGGAAAGCTTCGTAACACGTTTGTGACAGCAGGACGCCATCCTATTAGTCAACCACAAGTGCAATTTGTGGCATCCAGTTATATAAAGCCATCCAACAGTTTCCGAAGGAGATCCAGTTGTTAGTGGACAGTAGTAAAAGTTTTCACAAAAATTCTGCAACGGCTACACTCCTTTGCCATACTGGCTGTAGAAAGCTACATGTGAGCGTATCAAAGACAATGATTTGTAAGGAAATTGAAACTGCTCAGTGCAGTCAAAAACTCATTTGCTGTTTTCCTTCCAAGCAAAAAAGCATAACCAATTACGTAAGAATAATGTAAAAAATAAGCATTGTGAATAAAGTGTCTTGCCGGTAAGTAGTGCCAACTGCTGGAAAGCTCACTACTGAGTAAGCCGAAAAGTAATGCCTCCGATTTTTTAATTCTGTTCTCAATATCGGTTGAGGTATTATGTGTCATACATATTTCCCGGTCAAATTTCACTCTTCGCTGTAGCAAGTGCCAACCCTCTGCCGCTAGAGGGCTCCCATTTGTAGTGTGTAACAAGGTGGTAAGTAACGTAACTACGTCAGTGCGTGAGAAACAGCGTGTTGTAATCGAGTTCCGAATTCTAAGAGTGTGACCACACTGCAGAATGACAGTGGCAGACAACACGCAAGTGCTGCGACATTTGCAACAATCCGACGCCTTGGGTTCACCAATATCGACCGTCCTCCATGTAGTCCCATCTTGGCCCCATACGATTTTCATCTGTTTCTAAAACTTAAAGAACACCTATGAGGGCTCCACTTTGATAGTGCCAGCAGAGGTGGGGTTGTGGCTCCGACAACAAGGTCAAACATTCTACAGTGACACTATTAACAAACTGGTCACTAGTTGAGAGAAATTTGTTTATCATTGGGGTGACTATGTTGAGAAATAAATATATAGACGTGAAGAATAAAGATGTAAAATGTTCAAAAAGTTTCTTTTATTTAAAAACCTTTGAGAATTTTCACACGAAAAATTCAGAGGCATTACTTTTCAGCACGTCCTCGTAATATCTGCTGGTTCAGACTGAATCAGTTGAGATTGGCTCTTAGGGCAGTCTTAACAAACAACACACTGACTCAGATTACTCACCATGCCTGGTGCAGTAATACTTCCACACCACTAATACTAAGCTCCTGTAGTCCAAGTGGAGCAGATACAACATACCCAACAAGCTCTGCCAGCACATACCCATATATCCATTCATTTCAGTGCATTAATTTATTTCAAAAAAGGAAAACCTTGAACTCTTATGTTAAGTTTTAACGGTCTGTTATTCTCCTCACTATATAGGGTATTCCATGAGGAATAATAAATATCGTAGGGGATGGCGGAACATTAATACACTACTGGCCATTAAAATTGCTACACCAAGAAGAAATGCAGATGATAAACGGGTATTCATTGCACAAATATATTTTACTAGAACTGACATGTGATTACATTTCCACGCAATTTGGGTGCATAGATCCTGAGAAATCAGTCCCCAGAACAACCACCTCTGGCCGTAATAACGGCCTAGATACGCCTGGGCATTAAGTGAAACAGAGCTTGGATGGCGTGTACAGGTACAGCTGCCCATGCAGCTTCAACACGATACCACAGTTCATCAAGAGTAGTGACTGGCGTATTGTGACGAGCCAGTTGCCCGGCCACCATTGACCAGACGTTTTCAATTGGTGAGGGATCTGGAGAATGTCCGGCCAGGGCAGCAGTCGAACATTTTCTGTATCCATAAAGGCCATTACAGGACATGCAACATGCGGTCGTGCATTATCCTGCAGAAATGTAGGGTTTTGCAGGGATCGAATGAAGGGTAGAGCCACGGGTCGTAACACATCTGAAATGTAACGTCCACTGTTCAAAGTGCCGTCAATACGAACAAGAGGTGACCGAGACGTGTAACCAATTGCACCCCATACCATCACGCCGGGTGATACGCCAGTATGGTGATGACGAATACACGCTTCCAATGTGCGTTCACCGCGATGTCGCCAAACACGGATGCGACCATCATGATACTGTAAACAGAACCTGTATTCATCCGAAAAATGACGTTTTGCCATTCGTGCACCCAGCTTCGTCGTTGAGTACACCATCGCACGCGCTCCTGTCTGTAATGTATTGTCAAGGGTAACCACAGCCATGGTCTCCGAGCTTATAGTCCATGCTGCTGCAAACGTCGTCGAACTGTTCGTGCAGATGGTTGTTGTCTTGCAAACGTCCCCATCTGTTGACTCAGGGATCGAGAGGTGGCTGCACGATCCGTTACAGCCATGCGGATAAGATGCCTGTCATCTCGACTGCTAGTGATACGAGGCCGTTGGGATCCAGCACGGCGTTCCGTATTACCCTCCTGAACTCACCGATCCCATATTCTGCTAACAGTCATGGGATCTCGGCCAACGCGAGCAGCAATGTCGCGATACGATAAACCGCAATCGCGATAGGCTACAATCCGACCTTTATCAAAGTCGGAAACGTGATGGTAGGCATTTCTCCTCCTTACACTAGGCATCACAACAACGTTTCACCAGGCAACGCCGGTCAACTGCTGTTTGTGTGTGAGAAATGGGTTGGAAACTTTCCTCATGTCAGCACGTTGTAGGTGTCGCCACCGGCGCCAACCTTATGTGAATACTCTGAAAAGCTAATCATTTGCATATCACAGCATCTTCTTCCTGTCGGTTAAATTTCACGACCTTAGCACGTCATCTTCGTGGTGTAGCAATTTTAATGTTCAGTAGTGTAATTTAGGATTAAAGGAGACCACTCACCGAAAACAGGAAGTATTGAGTCGTCAATAGCTATACACAAAAAGAAAGGAAACTTGCTAGCTATCTGTGTAAACCTTTTTGGAACCATAGTAAAATACACACAGAGAATACACGTGTGGGCACCAACACACAAAATACACACACAAACACACACACACACACACACACACACACACACACACACACACAAACACACACACGTACACACATTCCTATGCCACTACATGATGCCGGCTATCTGGGCAGTGCCAGTGCTGCATTTTGGCAGGTGGTCTAAGCTTATACAGGGTGTTACAAAAAGGTACGGCCAAACTTTCAGGAAACATTCCTCACACACAGAGAAAGAAAATATGTTATGTGGACATGCGTCCGCAAACGCTTGCTTTCCATGTTAGAGCTCATTTTATTATTTCTCTTCAAATCACATTAATCATAGAATGGAAAACACAGAAACAGAACGTACCTGCGTGACTTCAAACTGAAATGAGGATTGACACATTGTCGGATGAACCATTCGCAGAAGTGTACCCGTGGAGGCCAATCAGCTGCTGATAGTGCCTGCACACGCTGTACATGGTACGGAAACAACTGGTTCTCCCGTAGCACTCCCCATACAGTGGAGTGGTCAACGTTACCTTGTACAGCAGCAACTTTTCTGACGCTGACATTAGGGTTATCGTCAACTGCACGAAGAATTGCCTCGTCCATTGCAGGTGTTCTCGTCGTTCTAGGTCTTCCCCAGTCGCGAGTCATAGGCTGGAGTGTTCCGTGCTCCCTAAGACGCCGATCAATTGCTTCGAACGTCTTCCTGTCGTGAGACCTTCGTTCTGGAAATCTGTCTCGATACAAACGTACCGCGCCACGGCTATTGCCCCGTGCTAATCCATACATCAAATGGGCATCTGCCAACTCCGCATTTGTAAACATTGCACTGACTGCAAAACCACGTTCGTGATGAACACTAACCTATTGATGCTACGTACTGATGTGCTTGATGCTAGTACTGTAGAGCAATG
Source organism: Schistocerca cancellata (assembly GCF_023864275.1). NCBI lineage: Eukaryota > Metazoa > Arthropoda > Insecta > Orthoptera > Acrididae > Schistocerca > Schistocerca cancellata. The sequence goes on from NC_064631.1 coordinate 175,282,633, forward strand.
AGTCGCATGTCAACACAAGCACCGAAGTCAACATTACCTTCCTTCAATTGGGCCAACTGGCGGTGAATCGAGGAAGTGCAGTACACACTGACGAAACTAAAATGAGCTCTAACATGGAAATTAAGTGTTTCCGGACACATGTGCACTTAACATATTTTCATTATTTATGTGTGAGGAATGTTTCCTGAAAGTTTGGCCGTACCTTTTTGTAACACCCTGTAGTAGAGGTTTGTGTCAGTTGGCGTGTATGGAAGAAAAGAGAGGCAGGATGCAATGACAGTGATCGGGGTGGGTGAATAGCGGCTCGGAGGGAGGCCACCGGCTTACGCGAGTAGGAATACAAGAGGGAGGAATGGAGGGTACATGGGCTAGACATGTGATGCATGGCTCTCGAAACCAGTAGGGAGTGGTGCATGCTGAAGGTGATGAGAGGACTTAAACTGGGGGGGGGGGGGGGGCGACAGGATGGAGGAACAGAAAACTGAGCGTATAGAGACAGTGAGTTACCAGAAACTGAGACCAGGGTGATTATGGGAGTGAAGGATGTGTTCTGATGATAACTCCCATCTGCATACTTCAGAGAAGCTTGTGGTGGAGGGAAACATCCAGATGGCCTGTGTTATGGAGCAGCCACTGAAATTGAGCATATTGTTCTCAGCTACATGTTTTGCCACTGGGTGACCAGCCTTTTTCTTGACAACAGTTAGGCAGTGCCCATTCATCCTGGTGGACAGCTAGTTGGTAGTCACACTGACATAAAAAGCTGTGCAGTGTTTGCAGTAGAGTTCGCCACTGAAAGGATGCCTTGGAGCTCATAAGATGACTGAAACTGTGGCTGTTCTCAAAGTATATGCTTTCACAGGTGGCCAAGCCTCTGGTGGGTTGAGATAATCCAATGGCAGGACTGGAGTAGGAACTGCTGGGTGGATGCGTTGGATAGGTCTTGCATATTGTTCGACTACAGAGATGTGAGCCCTGTCGCAAGAGGCTGGGAATGAGAGCAGCACAGACATAAGTTTGGGCGGGCGACAGAGTACAGTTTAGGATGGGTGAGAAGTCCCTTGTTTCAGGACATGGAGAGAGATAGTAGAGATAGGAGATGGCAGTATAGACTAATTTATGTAGAACATTCCACATAATTTGTGCCCAATTTTTATTTATTACACAGATAAAGCTGGTTATAGAGATAAATTTTCATTTTGTACATTGATTTTCTAGTTGCTGTGGGTTTAATCAGTTGATTCATTCTATTGTGTTACTACATCGTCTTACAGGGGCCCCGTATCCAGCATTTCTTGAAAACAGGTTTTTAGCATTATTGGAAGAGGTTCCTCCGGGTACAAGTACGGATAGTTTCTTCCAGCATGACAAGACCCGTGTGTGTTCTACTTATCAGTTGACACATCATCAAAACTTGACATTTTGTGAGGATGTAGAGGCAGAAATTGTCTTGTTTCTTGGCTATTAAGGAGTTTTGCCTCTGCGGTTGTTGAAAGCCGAAGTCTACAAAGAAGAAGTAAATATGAAAGAAGATCATGAAAAGTGCTGTCCCCATAGAATATCGCAAAGACGACTTCAGAAGAGCTACATGGAGTGTTGTCATGAGAATTCGATAGTGCATTCAAATTGGAGGTGGAAATTATGAAAATCAAGTTTGAACTTAATCCTTTATGTTTACTTAATAACTTCTATGAGTACACGTTTGGTTTACATTGTACCTCTATAGCCAATAAAAATTGGACAGATGTTACACTCAAAATTTTATTCTAATCAGTGTACGCTACTACCTCCCAAAATAGTTACTATTCCTCCTGAAACACCCTACATATCTTAGTGTTAACTATTACCTGTACAAACCAAACCTTCCATCATGTAGAAGAATGGACATACCCAGGAACAGTTACATAATGAAGATAGAGTGATGGACATACCTTTGAGACCTATAGAAATCGACATATCCTTACATGTGACATCAAAACAATTACCTTATTTACAATGTTACACGTGGCAGTTACGGGAAAGCTGAAAGATTAGTTTATAATTTGGAGTGTGGGCAGTATCCTGGGTCAACAGTCCAGGGGTTTAAGTAATGATGATGGTGGTGGTGATGGTTACATGATGAGTTGAATGCACGACAGCTGGGTTTTAGCACCTGTATTAAAATTTTAAATTTCATGAGGTGAATGTGGATTAACCTTCAGCCTGTACACCCTCTATGGTGCAGAGAGTGTACATTAGGTCTTTAAGCCTGGGGTGTCCATTTTCAGAATTTTTGTGCATTTGTACCATCTAATAGTCTTAAAACCCATTCAATGCACCATTTGTCTCACTCCATACTCCCCATCCTCTGGAGTAAGTAAACTTTTTCTTGAAAAATAATTCGTAAAAAAAGTTGTCACAAATTTGTATGAACAAAAATTCTGAAAATCTACGAAATTTTAAACCTTAAACACAGGCACTTAACAGGTTAAACGCAATAAATCAGTGATGTGAGGTAAAAACGATAATTAGGTATGTGCAATAAAATTTGAATTTATGGATAAAAAACCACATTCACATTTTTAAAATTTGAGAAAAAGCAAGAAAAAGATAACTGACTATAAAAAACAACTGGCATAAAAGAACACAACTTCACAGTATCATTTCAACTTTTTGATCTCGAATGAAATGTTTTTCGAACGCCAACTTACCAATAGAAAACGAAATCACAACTTCCAAACACAATCAAAATGAGATCAATTCAGTCTTCATGTGAAATTTTGACATTCTCAATTTTCATTTATTTGAACATGGAGGGCATAATCTTGTCATATTTGAATGTTCGCTGCAAAAAACTTGCAAGTCTTTCTCATCTTTTTTGGTGGAGACAAATTTTGTTCCCCACCCACTTCCTCCTCATTTCCTTCTTCCAGAATATCTCCTGGTGTGTTTGTGTCTGTACCAACCACAAAACTGATGAGGGCTTTCACGTTGTATCTGCTGTTTTCTTCATGTCTCCTTAGTAAATGTGGAGTCATAAGTTCTATTGCGAGCTTTTCTAAAAAGTTGAACTTTTTTGACAGATGGTTCTGATGGAAGCAGAGAAACAATAAATGGGTGTTTGCTCCAGCAATTCCGCAAATACGAAAAGTTAGGGCCATAGGCCATCTCAAAGTTTTTCTTCATCATCATCATCATCATCATCATCATCATTATTTAAGACTGATTATGCCTTTCAGCGTTCAGTCTGGAGCATAGTCCCCCTTATAAAATTCCTCCATGATCCCCTATTCAGTGCTAACATTGGTGCCTCTTCTGATGTTAAGCCTATTACTTCAAAATCATTCTTAACCGAATCCTGGTACCTTCTCCTTGGTCTGCCCCGACTCCTCCTACCCTCTACTGCTGAACCCATGAGTCTCTTGGGTAACCTTGATTCTCCCATGCATGTAACATGACCCCACCATCTAAGCCTGTTCGCCCTGACTGCTACATTTATAGAGTTCATTCCCAGTTTTTCTTTGATTTCCTCATTGTGGATACCCTCCTGCCATTGTTCCCATCTACTAGTACCTGCAATCATCCTAGCTACTTTCATATCCGTAACCTCAACCTTGTTGATAAGGTAACCTGAATCCACCCAGATTTCGCTCCCATACAACAAATTTGGTTGAAAGATTGAACGGTGCACAGATAACTTAGTCTTGGTACTGACTTCCTTCTTGCAGAATAAAGTAGATCGTAGCTGAGCGCTCACTGCATTAGCTTTGCTACCCCTCGCTTCCAGTTCTTTCACTAAGTTGCCATCCTGTGAGAATATGCATCCTAAGTACTTGAAACCATCCACCTGTTGTAACTTTGTTCCTCCTATTTGACACTCAATCCGATTATATTTCTTTCCCACTGACATTACTTTCGTTTTGGAGATGCTAATCTTCATACCATAGTCCTTACATTTCTGATCTAGCTCTGAAATATTACTTTGCAAACTTTCAATTTAATCTGCATATGCAAGACTGCTTATTTTGTGTTCACATATCTTAATCTCACCCAGCCAGTCTATTGTTTTCAACATATGATCCATAAATAATATGAACAACAGTGGAGACAGGTTGCAGCCTTGTCTTACCCCTGAAACTACTCTGAACCATGAACTCAGTTTACCGTCAACTCTAACTGCTGCCTGACTATCCATGTAAAGACCTTTAATTGCTTGCAAAAGTTTGCCTCCTATTCCATAATCTCGTAGAACAGACAGTAACTTCCTCCTAGAAACCCGGTCATATGCCTTTTCTAGATCTATAAAGCATAGATACAATTCCCTGTTCCACTCATAACATTTCTCCATTATTTGCCATAAGCTAAAGATCTGGTCCTGACAACCTCTAAGAGGCCTAAACCCACACTGATTTTCATCCAATTGGTTCTCAACTAATACTCGCACTTTCCTTTCAACAATACCTGAGAAGATTTTACCCACAACGCTGATTAAAGAGATACCTCTGTAGTTGTTACAATCTTTTCTGTTTCCATGTTTAAAGATTGGTGTGATTACTGTTTTTGTCCATTCTGATGGAACCTGTCCCGACTCCCAGGCCATTTCAATTATCCTGTGTAGCCATTTAAGACCTGACATTCTACTGTATTTGATGAGTTCCGACTTAATTTCATCCACCCCAGCTGCTTTATTGCACTGCAACCATTTCTCCACTTCCTCAAATGTGATCATATTTCCATCATCATTCCTATCCCATTGTACCTCGAAATCTGAAACATTACTGATCGTATTTTCACCTACATTGAGCAACTCTTCAAAATATTCCCTCCATCTGCCCAAGGAATCCACAGGATTCACCAGCAGTTTTCCTGACCTGTCCAAAATACTTGTCATTTCCTTCTTACCTCCCTTTAGAAGACTGCTAATTACACTCCAGAATGGTTCTCCAGCAGCTTGACCCAAAGTATCCAACCTGTTTCCAAAGTCTCCCCAAGATTTCTTCTTGGATGCTGCAATTATCTGTTTGGCTTTGTTTCTTTCTTCAACATAACTTTCTCTGTCTACCTGAGTTCTAGTATGTAGCCATTTTTGATACACCTTCTTTTTCCTTTTACAGGCTGCCTTGACTGTGCCATTCCACCAAGCTGTTTGCTTCATCCTACCTTTACACACTACTGTTCCAAGACATTCTTTAGCCACTTCTAGTACTGTGTCCCTGTACCTTGTCCATTCCTTTTCCAATGACTGTAATTGACTACATTCAACTAACTGGTACCTTTCTGAGATCACTGTTATGTACTTGTGCCTGATTTCCTTATCCTGAAGTTTCTCCACTCTTATCCTCCTACATATGGACCTGACCTCCTGCACTTTCAGCCTCACAATCCCAATTTCACTGCAGATTAAATAATGATCAGTGTCATCAAAGAATCCCCTGAATACACGTGTGTCCCTCACAGCCTTCCTGAATTCCTGATCTGTTATTATATAGTCAATGACAGATCTGGTTCCCCTGCCTTCCCAAGTATAGCGGTGAATGTTCTTATGTTTAAAAAAGGAGTTTGTGATTACTAAGCCCATACTGGCACAGAAATCCAAGAGTTGTTTCCCGCTCCTGTTGGTCTCCATATCCTCTCCAAATTTACCCATAACCTTTTCATACTCTGTTCGATTTCCAATCCTGGCATTAAAATCACCTATGAGCAGAACACTGTCCTTGTCCTTTACTCTAACAACTACATCACTAAGTGCCTCATAAAAACTATCCATCTTATCTTGATCTGTCCCTTCACAATGCGAATATACTGAAACAATCCAAATTTTCTTGCTAGACACTGTCAAATGTATCCACATCAGTCGTTCGTTTACATACCTTATTGCAACTACGCTGGGTTCCATTTCTCTCCTGATGTAAAGCCGTACACCCCATTATGCTATTCCTGCTTTGACTCCTGACAGGTAGACCTTGTATTCTCCCACTTCCTCTTCTATCTCACCCCTTACCCGAATGTCACTAACAGCTAAAACGTCCAGCCCCATCTTACTTGCAGCCTCTGCCAGCTCTACCTTCTTCCCAGAGTAGCCCCCGTTGATATTAATAGCTCCCCATCTCATTACCATTTGTTTGCCAAGTCGTATCTTAGGAGTCCCTGGTTTGTCAGTTAGAGGTGGGACTCCGTCACCTCCAAAGGTGCGAGGCATTTTGCTCTGATTGTTGCCAGCATCATGTTTAAAGTACTAGCGAAGTAGGTTGCTAGCCTTACTTGCCCCGAGTCCCATTGAGTTTTACCCCTAACGGTTGAGGGACTAACCGGTGGATTTGGTAGTCTTTGCCGTATGAGCATAAAGGCGACCACGACTCAGAATATGTCCGAGATGCCCAGCCTTATTCCAAAGTAACTGGTATCCCGACTGTCGGGACCACTTACTTGGCCACTCATACGTTGCCCGTGGTTCATGAACTAGGACATGACTACAGGAACCCACACCTTGAACCACTCAAAGTTTTTCTCTTCCAAGAAAATACAGAACACTTTCTGTATAGTGTATCTAAAAAAAATGGTTCAAATGGCTCTGAGCACTATGGGACTTAACATCTATGGTCATCAGTCCCCTAGAACTTAAACCGAACTAACCTAAGGACATCACACAACACCCAGTCATCACGAGGCAGAGAAAATCCCCGACCCCGCCAGGAATCGAACCCGGGAACCCGGGTGTGGGAAGCGAGAACGCTACCGCACGACCACGAGCTGCGGACTAGGGTATCTACCCTTCCCCCTTTTGTTTTGTTGTAGTATGTAATAATTTCTAGTTTACTAGTTGAACCGTCTATAGCTTTGTCATCAAACATGGTCGAGGTCAGTAGCGCGTTTTTGTCTTGAAGGCAAACGACAACAGTGTCATATCCTGTGCAGAGCCAAATTCTTTATCATTCGGATGTCTCCTGCTGGAAGCTTGGAAATCTGGAGGTATTTCCCTTTCGCTTGTTTTCAGGGTTCCAAGGAAAGCTATGCCTCGCTCTGGGAGCTCCCTGCACAACTCAGCAGAAGAGAACCAACTGTCAGCAGTTATGTTACTCCCTGTGTTTTATAGTTGTTGGCTAGTTGTAGGACTGATTGTGCTAGGAATGACACTTGTTTTTCTTATGTATTCAGTCCAATACCATCAGATTCTTGGCCTGTATATAGATAAGCAGTATAAAAATATGAATTTCTCACATCAGTGAGACACTGGATTTGAGGCCATACTTCGCAAACTTTTTTAGCATATACTGCTTGAATTTACATCTCCCTCGAAACGGCATTAACATTTCGTCAAAGCAAACAGGTCTGCTTAGGCTCATAGGGGCTTGGCAATTTCTTATGAACCTTTCAAGAAGGAACTAAATGGGAGCAGCTGTCACCCTTGTTTCATTATCAGACCTGAAGACCGCACTTAAAACTGTTTGGCCAATATGAAAGCGCGGAAAATTGGTCTTTCTAAAATCTCAGTAAAAAAAAGAGACTTTATTGTTCTTTAGATGACAGAGCACTGAAAGACCTAAGTCGAAACAAGGCCCCAGGAGTAGACAACATTCCATTAGAACTACTGACAGCCTTGGGAGAGCCAGCCTTGACAAAACCCTGCCATCTGGTGAGCAAGATGTGTGAGACAGGCGAAATACCCTCAGACCTCAAGAAGAATACAATAATTCCACTCCCAAAGAAAGCAGGTGTTGACAGGTGTGAAAATTACTGAACTCTCAGTTTAATAAGTCACGGCTGCAAAAAACTAACACGAATTCTTTATAGACAATAGAAAAACTGGTATAAGCTGGCCTCAGGGAAGATCAGTTTGTATTTTGTAGAAATGTTGGAACATGTGAGGCAATACTGACCCTACCACTTATCTTAGAAGATGGATTAAGAAAAGGCAAACCTACGTTTCTAGCATTTGTAGACTTAGAGAAAGCTTTTGACAATGTTGACTGGAATACTCTCTTTCAAATTCTGAGAGTGGCAGGGGTAATATACAAAGAGTGAAAGGTTATTTACAATTTTTACAGAAACTAGATGTCAGTTATAAGAGTCGAGGGGCAGGAAAGGGAAGCACTGGTTGGAAACGGAGTGAGACAGGGTTGTAGCTTATCCCTGATGTTATTCAATCTGTATATGGAGCAAGCAGTAAAGGAAACAAAAGAAAAATTCGGAGTAGGAATTAAAATCCATGGAGAAGACATAAAAACTTTGAGGTTTGCCGATGACACTGTAATTCTTTTGGAGACAGCAAATGACCTGGAAGAGCAGTAGAATGGAATGGACAGTGTCTTGGAAGGAGCATATAAGATGAACATCAACAAAAGCAAAACAAGGATAATGGAATGTAGTCGAATGAAATCAGGTGATACTGAGGGATTTAGATTAGAAAATGAGACACTTAAAGTAGTAAATGAGTTTTGCTATTTGAGAAGCAAAATAACTGATGATGGTCGAAGTAGAGAGGATATAAAATGTAGAATGGCACTGGCAATAGCATTTCTGAAGAAGAGAGATTTGTTAACATCGAGTATAGATTTAAATGTAAGGAAATCTTTTCTGACAGTATTTGTACGGAATGTAGCTGTGTATGGAAGTGAAACATGGACGATAAATAGTTTAGACAAGAAGAGAATAGAAGCTTTCGAAATTTGGTGCTACAGAAGAATGCTGAAGGTTAGATGGTTAGATCACATAACTAATGAGGAGGTATTGAATAGAATTGGGGAGAAGAGGAGTTTGCGGCACAACTTGACAAGAAGAAGGGACCGGTTGGTAGGACATCTTCTGAGGCATCAAGGGATCACAAATTTAGCATTGGAGGGCAGTGTGGAGTGTAAAAATCGTAGAGGGAGACCAAGAGATGAATACACTAAGCAGATTGAAAAGGATGTGGTTTGCAGTAGGTACTTGGAGCTGAAGAAGCTTGCACAGGATAGAGTATCATGGAGAGCTGCATGAAACCAGTCTCTGGACTGAAGGCCACAACAACAACAGATGCTTTGTAAATCGAGTCAAAGAAGTGAAATATAGCCATTTATTTCATCAAAATTGGTACCTCAGTACTTCACCTTGTAAATTCGTTCATCACAGTTCTATTATTTATTATTTCATGAGCAGAATCCAGTTTCCTGTTAGTCCATAACACTATTTCATCAGTATACACTTTTTCAATTTACAAGTCCGAAAGTTGTTTGGTTGTAGGTTTATCCCCTAGTGCAAAGACAGGGCCTTTCACGTCTGGAATAGTGGCCAGAATATTACCTCTTACTGTTCGCACTTTGTTACTACGACATTCCAAGTGCCATTCAAGACCGTCTGCAACTAAGTAAGTTTCAGGATGCGCAAGGAAACGTTTCATTCAGCCGCTTTTGCGATTTCTTCTTCAGTATGGTCTTGTTGCGGGCGTGTCAATGTTAGCATCATATTCGTCCTCTGATGGTGACTAATAATCAACATCATCATCTACATCATCGTTGAAATCAGCAAGTAAATTGTCTTCTTCTACTTCCCTACTAGCACCATCTCCTTCATCTGATGCTGATGCATAATTTCCCTGACCAGTTTATGAATCATCTGCAAACAAAATTCTGTCCAACATTTCTTAGAAATTCAGATTGCCAGTGTGGAATCTGTTTTTTTTCCACTGGTACAAGGTTTTTGTGCCATTTTTGTTGTATGTAAGGGAAAAAACAGAATGTGGACAATTTTTGACAACTTTGAGTAATGGAACATTGCCTGTGCACACCACACACACACACACACACAAACACACACAAACTCACACACACACACACACACACAAACAAACAAATGCACACACACACACACACACACACACACACACACACACACACACAAACAAACAAACAAACACTACACACACGCACACACACACACACACACACACACACACACACACACTTGATATGTGGATCCATACACAGATTTTTCCCAATTTTGTAGACTTGCAGTCAACTTTGAAAGGCAAAACACACAACTTGACGGTACATGGCGTCTTTTGGACCAGGAAAAAAAAAAGAAAATTCGATGTGCACCTCAGTCTCTTCGATTGGGAGTAGAGAGAGAGAGAGAGAGAGGAATTCGTTAACTACAGAATTATAGACAGATGCATAACAAACATGAGACTTACCTCACCTCCCTCTGCAACTGCCTTGAGGCTCCTGAGAAGGGTAGAAGTGGAGGGGGGAGAAGGGGGGGGTGGTTGTCCCGGTCCAAAAGACCAGTGTACGGGCTGAAGGTCAATGAATTGAGGTGCATGTCACATAGACTTCAGTTTTTCGAAAAAGTACCTAAGTACTCCAGTACTAGGTTATACAAGCATTGCCAAGAGACTTAAAAAACCTTAAAACAGAGATGTTCCCTGCAACCCTAAAAAGGTTTCTAATAGGCAAAGAATTCTATTGTGTGGCTGAGTACATGAGCAGTGAGGAGAAGTTCATACTGTGAGTGATAAATTTTATGTTCCACACTCAGAGAAGCTAGCATTCGGAATTAGTGTTAGAAAGTAAGCACTCATATACAATATAAGATAATATTATGTCACAAAATTGCATTTTTTTAACTCTGGTACTTTCAGTCATTATGTATTGTAATTTACTGTGAATTACTTAACATTATATATATGCTGTGCAAGTTACTATATGTATTTAATGTATAAGCTTTTACATGTATATATTGTCTAGATTGTAAGCACAATGGCGTGTTGTATATTACAAGTACACAACAGTATGAAGGGTGATTTATGGGACCAATAAAAATCACAATCATGATCATGGCTGGGTCAGTCACTATTAATAATATGTGGGCAATGTTCATTCAGACAGTTGGTCCAGTTTGTTTGTGGGATCCATTATATTCTGGTGAAATGTACAAAATTTGTCATTTCCTAATCACTTAGACCTTATGATGCTGTTATGTTTTAAATTGCAATTAGAGGTAGCAGGTTAGTCCTGAAATGGAGGCTGGATATGAAAAATGTTGCAAAATTGTGTGTTTCCTGAGTTTTGTGCTTCTTCTGCTTGGCTCTGATGCTACTGATGACAGTGGTTGCACATCAAGTGGTGAATTGGTAATGATTTTGGAGGAACCAACATTCATGAAAGGTTTTGGATTACTGAACTACTGTGTCAGGTCAACATCTGATGCAGTTTCTGAAAATGCTGCTGATGAAGGCAGGTGGTCAGTTATTGTAGGTTTGATGGTTGCTTTTCGAGATTCCATAATCACTGTTGCTGCAGTTAAAGTTTGTGGTAATAATTCTGTAGGTTCTTCCACTACCTGCACACGTATGGTTGCACCTTCTCTATCTGCCATTGTTGGCTATGGAACAGAGTTGTTGTTTACTTTATTTGTTCATTAATCCTTCTGTACATAATTTCCATAAATGTAGTCAGGATATACAAAATTTCAATTACATTTTTTACATATAACATAACGAAAACACATCTAATTTAATTAAATTTTCATCCTTAGATGAATACCAAACACTAAAGCAAGATTTCATTAACATGAGCTGAATGAGATAAAAATATGAATAATAACAATTCGATGTCCACGCGAAATTCACATACTCATCTTCATATTTTCAAAGTTTTACACTTTCACCATTTCACTTCTGTGATAAAAACCACTATTCTTTATTAACTTACACTCTGACAGCCTCACTCTACATCACCATGTCTGTCCATGGAAACCAGAAGAATAAAAAAAGATCAAGCAGCAGCTGGATCACTCTTACCTGACGAGAAAATACGTAGTTGTATATATATGCTTCCTGGGATACAGGCATTTTATGATGTCCTTGTTTTGAAGGAGATCCTCTCTATGAAACAGTAGCTTCTAGATATTCTCTTAGGCTATATAGAGGTAAAGAGGCTAAATAATCTCTTAAATTAGTTCTGAAATCTGATGCCTTTTCAATGCTTTTTCTTGTGTGTGACGATTTATTGTACAAATGCGCTCAACAGCTAAGCCATCTTTTTTGGTTAACATAGGAGGCTTCCTATATGGATAATAATTGTCCCTATTGCTCATATTGTAGTCGTGTATATGGATAATAATTGTCCCTATTGCTCATATTGTAGTCGTGTATGTCTGTATTTGATGGTGCACTACTATTTTCTTTCAAGTGCGTAATTGTAGCAAATATATTTAGTAAAGGGACAGTAATGATATTAAGTTCTACATTCATTTCTGCACGATTGTCTTGGGACAATGCATCTAACAATCTTCTTTTGAAGCTTCACTAACCTATGAATGTGCATATGTGTTGTACTTCTCCAGATTATAATGCAATATGATAGATGCAGGTATACACTGATAGAACAGCTTTTTTATTATTTTGGGGCATGTTACATCTTTACCCCTGTTATTTGTGTGCAGACCATGTTTTGTAAAACAGAGCTGTCAACTGCTGTGAAAGTTGCATTGGGAAATGATTTCCAATTTTTTGTTTCGAAATGTTCTTCCACTTCTCAGAAATTCAGCATACAAAATTGATCCAGAATATCAGTTATGAAGTTTCCTCTGACTATAAACAAACTTTATCATTATTAGCTCTTCAGTCCCAATACTACACTCCGGCCTTTTTGTATAACACATGACGTCTAATACCATCACTTTCATCGTTAAGTATTGGGCTAAATGTGTCTTTATTTACATATATGTTATGAGAGGTACTGTGGCTGCGCTCCTTTCGTAGAAATACTTTGAGTAAAGCACCTGGATGAGGCTTGAATTTCGTCAAGCTCGAGTTGGTGTTTTATACTATAATCAACTTATAACTTGTGTCCTGTAAATAAATGCTGTTTCAAATCATTAGCAGGTTGAGGATCTCCCAAAAAGATACAATTTACTGAAATTAAATGTAAAATAATGAGTTACTGACGTTTAAAGGTTTCAGTAGGCGTGTGACACAGCACAAACTTACAGGACGTATATTACCACTGTGCTGTAGTCGGTAACGACAGCAGTGATAGCTCAGGAGGTGGACTTGCAGATGTGGTAATTTTGGTTCGCGTCTTGCCATCTGCAACAATTTTATAATACATCTTCGCGTTTCTGGCAGCTTCTGTGGCTTGTCATTGTCAGCAGTTGTGAAATGAAGTATGAAACACGGGAATGTGACAGAATATTCAAAACATATTGATTATCTGGTAAAAACAAACTACCACTCATCGTCAGAACAAAAAAATAAATAAAAAAGATTGACACATCTGAGAAAGAATTGAAAGGTGACTTATGCAGTTCTCACACATGCAATTAATGTTACGCCACAGCATGTGTCTTTCAGTAGTGGCACGTTGACCTACCACTCGCACAGGACGTCACAAATTCTATATAATAGCACAGCTCCCAATATGGTGTCAATTGAAATCATATGGGCGGCTATGGATGTTATAGAGCAGGCTTGACATTAGAGCTGTGACAAGAATTAAATACAAGGAAGACGAAGCCCAAATGTTGAATCCAAAAATAGATTTCGCACAGGGATAAATCAGGGGCCACAAACACATTTATAAAAGAAATAACACATGAAGAAAAAAATGCTGTCTACAGTGGCAAAGTAACCAACAGCTGGCATGTAAGTACCATCTGCAGACACATCACTCTTCCAAGATTTTAGAATCTTATTGCTTTCGTTGACACAGGCATTTTGAATAAGTAATTTTCAGTTTAACAGCTGCCACATCACACTCGGGACCTGTTGGCGGCATATAATACACAATTTATACAATACAAAATTGTTAAGACTTTCGTGGCCACTTGTTGACAAACTGCCTATTGGCTTCTGTCTCGGGTTCTTCGGCCGACGTTCATCTAAAGATTTTTCTGACGTTTCGCCAGCACGAGTGGCTGGCATTGTCAAAGCTTCACCCTCCATTGCCGGTGGTGAACTGGAGGCGAGCTCGCGGCCGCAGACTATATGTACCTGGCGCGCCAACGTCCGAGGGCTTCTCCGCGGTCATTTCCGGTGCAGTTCTCCTCTTGCTACCTGCGACGGTCGTTCGCTGCAGTACGGGAAGCCAGGATCCGTTTACCTTAAGTCTTTCCTCTTTCTTGTTGAAACTGTCCGCGTGTTTTTGGATTTCTACAGCTTCTCTGAACAAGCGCGTGTGATAGTGCTTCTCTACAGCCAGTAGCTCTACAGTTCTGGCTGTAGAGAAGCACTATCACACGCGTTTGTTCAGAGAAGCTGTAGAAATCCAAAAACACGCGAACAATTTCAACAAGAAAGGGGAAAGCCTTAAGGTAAACGGATCCTGGCTTCCCGTACTGCAGCGAACGACCGTCGCAGGTAGCAAGAGGAGAACCGCACCGGAAATGACCGCGGAGAAGACCTCGGACGTTGGCGCGCCAGGTACATATAGTCTGCGGCCGCGAGCTCGCCTCCAGTTCACCACCGGCAATGGAGGGTGAAGCTTTGACAATGCCAGCCACTCGTGCTGGCGAAACGTCAGAAAAATCTTTAGATGAACGTCGGCCGAAGAACCCGAGACAGAAGCCAATAGGCAGTTTGTCAATTTATACAATGCTTGAACTCGCAAATCAGAAGTTTATACGACTCGCTTTTTTGATTCCACATATTAGGTTTATTTATTCATTCATCCAAAAAACTTTTAAGATTGTGGGACACGTCATTGCTTGGCAGGTATTGCCCACACACACGCACGCTGCTGCAGAAAATCAAACATAGTTTGCTGTTGTAGTTCCAGAAGCTGCAAACATGTGCCTGCCAATGACTGTTTTCACTCTTTTCAGTAAAAAATGTATACATACTCAAATCGAATGGAGTGCGACAGCAATTACTCCACAATAACTGTGACACAATGTTTGTGTTTCGAAACATCACCAGGGTGCTGTGGTGGTAGGGAGTGGTATAACGAAGTTGAACTTTCTGTAGCATGGCAGAAGTTGCGACTCTTTAATTGCTCTAAGTTCACATATGCAGCTTCATACCAACTACAGAATCCCATTATCTATGGAGACACTTCTGTTGCGTTTGTGAACCCATCTTTAGTCTCACTCTCAGCTGCTATAACGTATAAAAAAATGTACAAGCTAATTATCTTAGGAGACTTTTTTCCAACCAAGAATGTCTTCAAATTAAGCACATGTGCAGACGAAATATATTCTGGCACTAGTGCAGGCATATTTCCGTTGGTGTTTTTTCCTAGTTGCTTCAGTTACTTTTAAATTGCAAAGGAAGAAGTTTACTTTCCTGGCAGTGAATCGTAATTATGTGCGCAAATCAGAACACATTTCAGACAACAACCACATTTCTTTAGTAGTAGGCGAGCTTCTCCTTAAGTACTTTTTGTAACACATACCACAAAGTAAATAGCTTGTATGGAACTGACAGGCTGTCACTTTCAAAGGAAGAAAATACGGCAATAGTTGTAATTTTTCGAACAAATTGGAACACACTTCACACATCCAGCATACTTATTTAGCGCTGTGGTAGCTTCTTAAATACTTTGCTTACTACATGGTGCTACGTAAATGAGTACCGTTTAAAGTGGGCAGGTTGTCAGTTTCAAAGAAGAAAAGACAGAAATAATTTCCAAATTTGCAATGAATGAAAAGCACTGCTTCCCTTCATCTGCTAGAATGGCTGCCACAATCACGGTGATACCTTGACAACAGAGACGTCTATGGATTTAACTTTTTTTTGTTTTTTTTTATTTTCCCTCCAAGTCACGGATTCCTCCTACCTAGAAGAAATTTAGATATGATGATGATCTCTGTAGTAGTTCGAAACCAGTCATTTACAGATAAAAGGTAACACCTTATACGCAACGGCGACTGTGTTCAGTAAGTAATTACACCTATAGGTGTCTTCGAGAAAGCCAAATTATAACTTTGAAAGGAGCGTAGCCACAGCACTTCTCGTGATATACATACAAATAAAGCACGTTTAGGCTAAGCGAACTGACGTGATGTGATGTGATGTAACGTCCAGTGTAAATACCCCCTGACGTTGACGTTAACGTGACGTGCCGTGACGTGACTTTTGGCTCTTGGGTCTGCCATAGCGGTAGCAAAAAATAACGTAACTAATAGAAATAACCGGTTACTGAGAAGTAACGGCTACTGCGATAACCGTTCCTGTGATACAGGCAGTTATTTCAGTAACTGTCTACTGTCAACAGTGCCCCGCGCCATCTGTTGACCGAAGATCGTACTACACTCTCCCGTCAACTCATCGGAGATCTAGCTACGAACGAAGGAGAGGGATAGACCATTTGGAAGGCGTTCTATAGGCCATGGGAATAACTGTGAGACTGCGCGCCATCTGTTGATAGGAACTGTATACTATTTCGTTTTTTTCTTTTTGTTCTTCATTTTGTGTTTTGGGATCATGGTGCGTTTTTTTTTACTAGCTTGTCCTCACCCTAAAACCCCCAACTTCCCGCAGTTGTACCGTTGGTTTGACTGTATTTTTGGTGGGAGATGTTATTGTATTATTTATATGTATCTTCGTGTTTGTTGCCATGTGTATGTAGTGACGTCTTAGACACACTTAAAATAACCATTTCCGGCATATTGATGACGTCCTGGGCTAAAGCAGACGGGTGGAATCAGACACTTCTGTATCAAAAAGTCTTTCAAACACACTGTAAACCGTGCCTTATCTGAAACCAAATTTTTAGTGGTTGCTGACTTGCTGACAGTTTATTGAAAATGCTTGTTCCTGAATATTGGACCCCTTTTGGACCAAGGTACGTTTTTTTTTAGGTATTTATGTAGAGTGCTGTTCCTATTTCTAGTACTGATAATATGTATTGAGCTATTGGTTGAAAATACTTGTAACAAATTTCATTAAGGAATAAATATACTAGGAAGCAGTGGTTAGAATACAAAATTCCTTGAACAGGTTCCTAATGATGTTCTTGAATTTATACCACAAACGATTTTTATTACACGCTTTTACATGCGAAAAACTTTTGCTGCGTTTGATGAGTTACCACAGAATATGCTCCCTTATGAAATAATAGAGTGAAAATATGTAAGCTTTTCTATATTTATGTCTCCTACATCTTACATCATTCTCACTGTAAATACAGACTTGTTTAGGCGCTTCATCAATTCTGTGGTATGCCGTTCCCAACTGAATTTATTATCGAGTTGTAGTCCCATAAATTTAACACTGTCAACCTTTTCGATCTGCATGTCTTCATATGTTATAAATATGCTGTAGCTGGAGAAATCGAGCAGTTTCAAAATCTCGCATACAACTTGGATTAGCGTACTCACACTTTCCCCAATAGGACTATCTTTTACAGGACAGGAGTAAACGAATCTGTCACATTACGTATATTTTTTGTTGTATTACAAGGCTGTACACTTATTCTATTAAGTGAGCAGCACAAGAAATTAAGCTTCGAATTTAACCTACAGTATTCAGTTTAAATATTACTTCACACTTAAAAACGCACGTTGTTAACATTATACTTAAACAGTGCTGTGGCGAAGTTCCGCGTACTTTCTGTTGCGGCTGCGAAGATAATATTTCTAATAGGGCCGATAAGCTATAAACATGTCGGTACCGGTTTGAATTACCGCGATCGACGGTTTAACATCTGCATGTGCTTGTAGGCTGAATAAGAAAAGTAGGCTTGTCTCAGCTTGATGGAATAATTTATTTATGCAGTCCTGCGGTCGGAACAGACAATATTACACTGCAACCGATAACTCGTGCGAATGCGTGAGAAAAGTTTAGTACGGTAAATTATTCCGTATCTAACACACTTGGATTCATGCTTCCGCCACGGAGTAGAACGTGGAACTCAACTCAGCAATCAAAGGATAAAACACAGAACAAATGTTGCTTGCGTATTGAGTCTCTGGCGTCCAACGGGAAAGTTTCGCAGCACTGTACTTCCAAACACCCGCACATGTCACGGCACTGGACGATGGCAGAAGACGCCACATCAGCCCCCATGGTGGAAGCGGAGCATCATTCCAAATAGCGTGCTGGAAAATTAACATGTCGTCCGTATCTTGAGGTGCGTGGTGGTGGGTGTGCCACAAAATTTTGTCAACTCTCAAAACAAATCGGACTCGAATTGACGTCTCCTGTCTGTCGTAATGTGCAGCGGGCAACCAAAACGTGATGAAGGTGAGTGCGACAGTTTCTGCCGTAGTATTGTCCACTGGTGCAGCTTCTGGCCATCAAGTGTATCGATCAATCATTGTAACTACGTAACGGTGACCATCGGATGATGACAGTGGGCCAACAATGTCAAGGTGGACATGCGTGAATCGTGTTGTCGTGATTGGATTTATCTTGCTACGCTGGCATTTCAAGCAGCATCTCACTCATTCACGGCAGTCCGTTTGCATTCCAGGCCACACGTAACGCGTTGCAACTTAGCGCGTTGTAGCTCGTATTCCTGGGTGACATAAGTTGTGCAGCAATGGAAAGCGTCCTTCCGAAATTGCAGAGGTAGGGAGGGTCTCGGCTTCAATGTGGACATGTCAGAATATAGCTTTACGTCGCTTCCAGGAACGTCTACCAGCTGCAGGTCCAGCACTGATTCACCGATTGACAGAATCGCTTGTAATTCCGCATCAGCTTGGTGTGCCGTAGTGAGGTTGGCATAATCGATCGTACTGGCGATGCTGCTGACTCTGGACAAACAATCGGCCACTACATTGTCGATCCCAGACACATGACGTATATCAATGGTTCAAATGGCTCTGAGCACTATGGGACTTAACAGCTGTGGTCATCAGTCCCCTAGAACTTAGAACTACTTAAACCTAACTAACCTAAGGACATCACACACATCCATGCCCGAGGCAGGATTCGAACCTGCGACCGTAGCAGTCGTATATCAATGGTAAACTGAGAAATAAACATGAGCTGGTTGTGTTGTCTGGGGGGAACAGTTCATGTTGTTCTGACGGAATGCATATGTTAGTGGCTTGTGATCCATAAAGATAACAAAGTCACGTGCTTCTAGTTGCAGTCTGAAGTACCTGACAGATTCGTAAATGGCCAGAAGCTCTCTTTCGTAT
Source organism: Schistocerca cancellata (assembly GCF_023864275.1). Taxonomy (NCBI): domain Eukaryota; kingdom Metazoa; phylum Arthropoda; class Insecta; order Orthoptera; family Acrididae; genus Schistocerca; species Schistocerca cancellata. Next base: position 175,301,674 of record NC_064631.1, read on the forward strand.
GCGCTCCAAAGTATTTGTGAGGTTGTCAACTTGCGTGAAAAAAATGCGAGTGGCTGCCACGTGGCGCTACATTGTTGTTGCAACACAGCGCCGACTGCGGTCTGGCTAGCGCCGACTACCAGTGCTAACGTGGCGGTAGGATCTGGATGTGCCAGCAGGGCTGCGTTGGCGATGCTTTTCTTGGCCGCTTCAAATGTGACAGTCATTTTGTGAGTCCAAGTTATGGGCGCGTTACCCTTGGCTTTCGGACCAGTTAGCGCAGCGACTAAAGGTTCCTGTAGCTCAGCAGAGTGTGGCAAATGACGGCGGTAAAAATTTAACATCCCGAGGAAACGCTTGGCTGTAGTGCATCTCGGAATGCGCGAAATGGCTTCCACCTTCTCAGGTAGTGGTAGCGATCCGGCGGCAGAAATTCTATGTCCGAGAAAGTCTACTTCAGGCTGACCAGACACATGTTGAGGTATTGAGCACGATTCCGTAGTGTTCCAATCGCTTGAACACTTCGATTAGATGGTGTCGATGTTCCTCAGGCGACGATGAAAAAACCAAAATGTCGTCCAGGTAATCAAACGCAAAAGGTAAACCCTGTAATATATGAAGCGTTGCCATGTCTGTGCGGCATTCCTCAGTCCAAAAGTCATGAACATGCTCTCGAATAAGCCAAAAGGAGTGATGATGGCTGTCTTTGGAATGTCACGTACGGCTACAGGTATCTGTGCGTAGGCCTTTGCACAGTCTAACACAGTGAACACTACTGAACCACTCAATGCGTAATTGTAATCGCGCAACAAGGGTACGGGATAACGATCGGGTATTGTCCGGGCGTTCAGGGCTCTATAATCGCCGCACGGTCTCAATGCACCCTCCTTCTTTGGCACGAGAAGTAATGGTGAGGACCAAGGGCTGTTGGAAGGCGGGATTACACCTTCGTGCAACATACATTCAAATTCTGCCTTTGCTATTTTGAAGCGATCTGGGGCTAAACGTCGCGGCCTACAAGAGGTAGGGGGTCCATCAGTAGTCTCAATATAATGGACGGTATCATGTCTTACCTCCTTAGGTGCTCCGGGAGGTCGCATCACGGCTGGAAATCCTCGCTGCAGCTCCGCGGACTCGCCACCCACTACCTGAATTACCTTGGCAATATGGACAGCGGCATCTCGATGGAATCCGGAAATTGTCAGGCCGGTGGTGTTGTCGACCAGGCGAGAGTTCCTTATCGACGTCCGCGACGGTGAAGTCCCACGCGAAAGCGCGCCGCAACCCGAGGTCGAGTTCCAAGCGCATCGTGCCATACGTCGTAATCCGGGAGTTATTAGCAGCTGTGAGGCATATGGGCGTAGACGGTCGCTTCTGACGTAGCATGGTTCGAAGGAAGATTGACAAATCGGAACCAGTGTCTACTAACAAGGGAACCTCCCCATGGCACCCCCCTCAGATTTAGTTATAAGTTGGCACAGTGGATAGGCCTTGAAAAACTGAACACAGATCAATCGAGAAAACAGGAAGAAGTTGTGTGGAACTATGAAAATATAAGCAAAATATACAAACTGAGTAATCCATGTGCAAGATAGGCAACAACAAGGAAAGAGCAAGCTCAGCAGTGCTGTGGTCCTGTGGTTAGCGTGAGCAGCTGCAGACCGAGAGGTCCTTGGTTCAAGCCTTCCCTCGGGTGAAAAGTTTAACATTTAATTTTCAGTTTATGTGACAAACGCTTATGTTTTCATCACTTTTTTGGGAGTGATTATCACATCCACAAGAAAACCTAAATCGGGCAAGGTAGAAAAATCTTTTTACTCATTCGCCAAGTCTACAAGTTAGGTGGGTCGACAACATATTCCTGTCATGTGACCCACATGCCGTCACCAGTGTCGTATAGAATATATCAGAAGTGTTTTCCTGTTGAGGAATCGGTTGACCTATGACCTTGCGATCAAATGTTTTCGGTTCCCATTGGAGAGGTACATCCTTTCGTCTACTAATCGAACGGTTTTGCGGTGCGGTCGCAAAAAACAGATACTAAACTTATTACAGTGAACAGTGATGTCAATGAACGAACGGACAGATCATAACTGCGAAAATAAAGAAAGTAAACTTTTCACCCGAGGAAAGACTTGAACAAAGGACCTCTCATTCCACAGCTGCTCACGCTAACCACGGGACCACGACGCTCCTGAGCTCACACTATCCTTGATGTTGCCTATCTTGCACATGGACTACTCAGTTTGTATATTTTGCTTATTTTTTCATAGCTCCACACAACTTCTTCCTGTTTTCTCGATTGATCTGTGTTTAGTTTTTCAAGGCCTATCCACTGTGCCAACTTATAACTAAATCTGAGGGGGGTGCGATGGGGAGGTTCCCTTGTAAGTATTGATAGGTCGAACGTCGGTCACTTACAAAGAGGCGCCTGGATGTCGGACAGCAACCGGAGGAGGCGCTCACTTCCGATCGCCGCTGCCGTTTAGGCAGGCACAGGGCGTCGTACACTTACGTGCATGCTCGCCAAACTTGCGATGGCAACTGTCGTATTCGAGGCTGTCGATGATCGGCTGCGTGAGCGACGACGGAATCGATGTCGGCTCCTGTTGTCCGTGTCGCGGCAGTGTAACAGCTCGCTGATTTGCCGCTTCACTTTGTTGACGAGAACATCATAATCAGCGCGCGAGACAGTTGTCGCCGGGCAGGCGCACGCCGCGGTGGCGGAGCTAGCTATTGACGGAGTCATTGCCTCTTGGATCTTATCGGCTAAATCGGCCACTGCATCTAAAGACGCGTCAGTCTGTGACACCACGATTGCTTTCACTGGTGGTGGTAACCGGCTGCTCCAGATTGTGCGCAGCAAGGTGTCCGGGACTGTACCTGCGTCTACTTTACTCCGCAGATTACATACAGGGTGTTTCAAAAATGACCGGTATATTTGAAACGGCAATAAAAACTAAACGAGCAGCGATAGAAATACACCGTTTGTTGCAATATGCTTGGGACAACAGTACATTTTCAGGCGGACAAACTTTCGAAATTACAGTAGTTACAATTTTCAACAACAGATGGCGCTGCGGTTTGGGAAACTCTATAGTACGATATTTTCCACATATCCACCGTGCGTAGCAATAGTATGGCGTAGTCTCTGAATGAAATTAACCGAAACCTTTGACAACGTGTCTGGCGGAATGGCTTCACATGCAGATGAGATGTACTGCTTCAGCTGTTCAATTGTTTCTGGATTCTGGCGGTACACCTGGTCTTTCAAGTGTCCCCACAGAAAGAAGTCACAGGGGTTCATGTCTGGCGAATAGGGAGGCCAATCCACGCCGCCTCCTGTATGTTTCGGATAGCCCAAAGCAATCACACGATCATCGAAATATTCATTCAGGAAATTAAAGACGTCGGCCGTGCGATGTGCCCGGGCACCATCTTGCATAAACCACGAGGTGTTCGCAGTGTCGTCTAAGGCAGTTTGTACCGCCACAAATTCACGAAGAATGTCCAGATAGCGTGATGCAGTAATCGTTTCGGATCTGAAAAATGGGCCAATGATTCCTTTGGAAGAAATGGCGGCCCAGACCAGTGCTTTTTGAGGATGCAGGGACGATGGGACTGCAACATGGGGCTTTTCGGTTCCCCATATGCGCCAGTTCTGTTTATTGACAAAGCCGTCCAGGTAAAAATAAGCTTCGTCAGTAAACCAAATGCTGCCCACATGCATATCGCCGTCATCAGTCCTGTGCACTATATCGTTAGCGAATGTCTCTCGTGCAGCAATGGTAGCGGCGCTGAGGGGTTGCCGCGATTGAATTTTGTACGGATAGAGGTGTAAACTCTGGCGCATGACACGATATGTGGACGTTGGCGTCATTTGGACCGCAGCTGCAACATGGCGAACGGAAACCCGAGGCCGCTGTTGGATCACCTGCTGCACTAGCTGCGCATTGCCCTCTGTGGTTGCCGTACACGGTCGCCCTACCTTTCCAGCACGTTCTTCCGTCACGTTCCCAGTCCGTTGAAATTTTTCAAACGGATCCTTTATTGTATCGCTTTTCGGTCCTTTGGTTACATTAAACCCCCGTTGAAAACTTTGTCTTGTTGCAACAACACTGTGTTCTAGGCGGTGGAATTCCAACACCAGAAAAATCCTCTGTTCTAAGGAATAAACCATGTTGTCTACAGCACACTTGCACGTTGTGAACAGCACACGCTTACAGCAGAAAGACGACGTACAGAATGGCGCACCCACAGACTGCGTTGTCTTCTATATCTTTCACATCACTTGCAGCGCCATCTGTTGTTGAAAATTGTAACTACTGTAATTTCGAAAGTTTGTCCGCCTGAAAATGTACTGTTGTCCCAAGCATATTGCAACAAACGGTGTATTTCTATCGCTGCTCGTTTAGTTTTTATTGCCGTTTCAAATAAACCGGTCATTTTTGAAACACCCTGTATATACTGTGACGGTTTCTTACCAAAAATGGTTCAAATGGCTCTAAGCACTATGGGACTTAACTTCTGAGGTCATCAGTCCCCTAGAACTTAGAACTACTTAAACCTAACTAACCTAAGGATATCACACACGTCCATGCCCGAGGCAGGATTCGAACCTGCGACCGTAGCGGTCGCGCGGTTCCAGACTGTAGCGCCTCGAACCGCCCGGCCACCTCAGCCGGCTGGTTTCTTACCGCCGATGTCCTCTTGGGTAAGCACCTGCCGGATTCGTTCTTCTTGCGAAGCGGACATGCGCCGAATTAGTTCTGCTTTCAATCGTTCGTAGCTGTTCGTTCCCGGCGGGCTAATTATGATGTCTTGAACCTCAGCGGCGTACTGGTGATCTAGTTGGCTGATCACCAGCGCGAATTTCGTGGCGTCGACCGTGTTACCCGCGTAGGAAAAATTTGCTACGACTTGCGCAAACCACAGGGATGGATTGTGCGGCCAGATGGGTGGTAGGCGCACCGCTAGACACGCCACAGAATTATTTGTCGGCTCTGGTGGATTCTCCATCTTAATTTCTTGCAAGGACTTCTCGTAAACTCAGCGTGCACGCAGGAAATCACGTCGGGGTCACCACCTTGTCGGTACCGGTTTGAATTACCGCGATCGACGGTTTAACATCTGCGTGTCTTGTAGGCTGAATAAGAGAAGTAGGCTTGTCTCAGCTTGGAATAATTTATTTAAGCAATCCTGCGGTCGGAACGGACAATATTACACTGCAACCGATAACTCGTGCAAATGCGTGAGAAAAGTTCAGTACGGTAAATTATTCCGTATCTAACACACTTGGATTCAAACTTCCGCCACAGAGTAGAACGTGGAACTCAACTCAACAATCAAAGAATAAAACACAGAACAAATGTTGCTTTTGTATAGCGTCTCTGGCGTCCAGCGGGAAAGCTTCGCAGCACTGTACTTCCAAACACCCGCGCATGTCACGGCACTGGACGATGACAGAAGACGCCACAAACATATAATATGAAACACTAATAATCGTTCTAACATCAACTAAAATGTACCCGGAGTTAATTAGCTAAGGTTATGACATGATTCATACGATATTCATGCCATTTCACAATACTCGCTGTTATACTGATAACTAAACTGATGGATTCCAACTATAGCCGGCCAGTGTGACCGTGCGGTTCTAGGCGCTACAGTCTGGAACTGCGTGACCACTACGGTCGCAGGTTCGAATCCTGCCTCGGGCATGGATGTGTGTGCTGTCGTTAGGCTAGTTAGGCTTAAGTAGTTCTAAGTTGTAGGGGACTGATGACCAGAGATGTTAAGTCCCATAGTGCTCAGAGCCATTTGAACCATTTTTGATTGCAGCTATGTCGTTATTTAACTGTAGCCCCGTCGGAGTATTCGGTATTCGCTAGCGAAAAATAACTTGATAGTTATTAATAACCGTTAAAAATAACGGTTATCAAAGAATAACTGGAATTGTGATAACGGTTACTCCAGAATAACCGTTTGGCCCACCTCTAGTGTGCCCTGCCACCAGATCATGTTTTGTCTGACCTACAGTATTACTTCGAAACAAATATTCTATATCGTCAGATGGTGACTATTGGCCACAGCTGTCAAATAGGAGTTACCGGCGGGAAAGCATGAAGAGTCACAGGTTAAAGATATGCCTGTTCGTGCAAATCTGTTTTGATGGCATATCTATGGTGCGTAATATCTTTGCAGTGTCATGTAGCTACAGAGTGAAATCAAAAAAGTGTAGGTTGCCTTTGTCCATAAACCAAAAAAATGTCGCAGACAAATTCAGGAGATGACAGTTTCGATTTCTTGTTTAAAATAGTTTTGATCGGTGATTGTGGTACGGGAAAGACATGTGTAGTTCAGAGATTCAAATCTGGAACTTTTATAGAAAGACATGGAAGTACTATAGGTGTAGATTTTTCTATGAAAACTGTGATTGTGGATGGAAAAAAAGTGAAGGTGAGTGTGAGACATCTGCAGGAAGAATAGTGTATCGACTAAACAGTGATCATTATTAGTATATAACCAGTATTAGAACTAATGAAGTTCTTGCCTTTGAATATCGCCATAATTGATAATAATTCATGAAAGACATCCGTTCAAGTGTTATATTACGTTTGAAAGCATACGGCATTGTAACTTCTAACGTCACAAGTCGGCTGAAAGAAAACATCTCAAGGGATCTCAAACTCCTGTCATAGGGAAGTATGTGTTGCTTGTTATAGGCCTACATTAAATAAATTTTCAATTATTGATTGTTGCTTGTGCTGTATATTTGTTTCCAATTGTGTTAGACAGGAATAAGTAAAGCGTAATGATATTCATCAAAATTTTTATGTTATCCTTGTATGCTATCCTTATGAATTTAACAAGTTTTGGTTGCCAAACGTCATGTATTATTATCACAGCATACTTAGTAGATTTAGTACCTCATTCTGACAATTATACACTGATTAACTTAATGTACATGCGAACTAATCAGATCTCTCCATTCTCATGGCTTTTCCTGATATATTACATACTGTGAGCTTCCATGCAATCATAGAGATTGGTTGCTGAGACTTTTTAGCTCACTTTAATTTTAGTGGCGAATTTGCAGCACCCGGTCTGTGTTGCCGAGCAGTTTTAGGTGCTTCAGTCTGGAACCACGCGACCATTTCGGTCACAGGTTTGAATCCTGCCTCGGACATGGATGTGTGTGATGTCCTTAGGTTAGTAAGTTTTAAGCTGTTCTAAGTTCTAGGAGACTGATGACCTCAGCTGTTAAGTCCTGTAGTGCTCAGAGCCATTTGATTTTCCAGTCTTAATACCTCTGCCATGAGGATGTCTTTGAAAACAGATCCAGATAATTCATGCCCAACAGCTAACTCGCTGCAAGTGATATCCTGCAGCCGTTGTCCACCAACCCTATAATCTTGTTATGAGGGAGGACAACATGAAAGTTGTTAAATGGGATCTAGTGAGCAACACGAGACATGGGTATATTCATCTGTGTGTGACTAATGTTATGTAGATGACATCTAGCTGTCTTGTATTTCAGGTGTAGATGTCGGTTGTAAGTTCTGTTTACAATATATCTTTTATTTGTTGTGAGTGATGATGGCCAAGATTGTGCTGTCTGCTAGAATTGTGTATGTATATTCAAAATATGCAATGAGATTTTTCCCTACTGACTTTCGCCAGTAACTGTGTCCTGACAATGTTTTTATATATAAATTGCTCATTCCAGAGCTACATTTATTATATTAATCAGAATTCCAATTTTTCCACAAGTATGATAGTTTCAAGTTTTGAGTATCGTTTAAAGGTGTTAGTAATGGTGATGCTGGCCCAAAATTCCCTATTCCCTTGAAGGTCCCATTAGTTTAGATTTTCCCCCACGTATTTTCATGTTAGTGATGTCAACCATTGACCTTTTGTGAAACCTTGTACTTCCACTATGTTAATGACAGCATCTTTCTGTTGGAATTGTATCTTGTAGCTAAATAATTCCATTTCATGACACAGACCCTTTCTTTCTTATATTCACTCAGTGCGCTTGATGTCAGTGTGTAATCAGTATCTAATACTTATCTCTTAGGAACCAGTTTCAAATGTGTCTTGTTCATGCTACTGTGTGTTCTGCAATTTTGTACTGAATCAAGTAACTTTACTACTTTGTTGTAACTATACTTCTTTATTGTATTGTTTGTAACTAACCTCTGCTTTATTTTTCCTTAATTCTAATTTGATGCTTAGTAATGTGTTTGTTCCATTCAACTTTTCTATTGCTCTTTACATTCAGCTTCAAGGGTCAGTTTCTGTAGGTGTACACCTTTACTGACATGCAAAAATGCCAAAAGAATAAGTAAGCTAATGTTTATTTGACCTAAAAGATTAATAGTAGTTACAATAAGCTGCAATGGTGAAAGGACTCTTACTGAAAAAGAGTGGAGTAGTGGTTAGTATTCTGTACTCAGTCGGGAGGAAAAAGGTTTAAATCCTTATCTGACCATCTTCCCAACATAGTTTTTCCTCTGGGCATGAGGCAGCCTACAATGAGTCAGATGGCTTTCCTGTGTTGTTGTGTGGCAGCAAGTAGTAGTGCATCATCGGTCATACTGCCGGTATATGTGGAGTGGGTTATTAATAACAAATTTCTTAAGTGAATACATGTATTGAAAAGGTACTGTGAACATCCCTAGTTCCTTAAATAAATGCTTGCAAGGTGATCTTGGGTGGCGCAATTATTACTTTTCCTCTTAATAAAATATAAGGCCATATGAAAGCAGCGAATGAAAATAGGCGTAATACACTAATTTACTGATACGTTTATCACCAAAATTTACTATAAACTTAAGTAGCTGACTCTGTTTCATCAAATCAGTGTATTTCTTCCAATTCAACTTCTAATCAATGCACACACCCAGAAATTTTGAATATTCTGCCTTAGTTACATACTTCCGTACATGGGTCAACAGAAACATCCGATCTCACGCGTCTGCTTTGACCCGTGGCGTAAGGGTGTTGTGGTGTGTGACGTCATTACGGCGCGGAGTTTGGTTTGTGAGTGTGGCGTGTTTGTAGATGTTGCCTCATTGACGTTACCTTAGTAGGAGTTTTAGGGCCTGTAATATATAGTTTACCTTTTTACTGTACTTTTTGTTTTAACGTCGTCTATGAGGCTTTTATCAGTTTGCCATTAGATTGTTCAATCTTTATGGTCTATATGTTTTGTCGCTACTCGTTATGTCTAATGAATCAATATGGTTTTTTTCTTCTTTTTTTTTTTTTTTTTTTTTTATTTGTTTCTTTTTCTTATCTTTTGATTGACCTACACATTGATCTGTAGCGTAGCCCTGAATACGAGGTTAGGTTGGGAGTTTTTTTTTGGCGGGGGGGTCAGGAGGGGGCTGCGCCCCCCCCCTGCCTGGCCTTGAGTACCACTTGTTTATTATTATCTTTGTTTGCTATCAATGTTAGCAGATTGTTCTTGTGAAACCTTTGTGTGTGTTGTTTTTCTATGTGTTTTCGTCTTTGTGATACATATGCAACGTTTTTATATCCGCCATATTGGAATTGTCATTTCCGCTATATTTGTGACGTCATGGGTCAAAGCCGACGGGTTGGATCGGACGCTTCCGTATTTCCCCGTACATAGTCTATATTTATCAATAGTGTTATGCCATTTACTGTTCAGCATTGTATGTACTGTGTTTTCTCAAACTTTAGTGAGAGTCTGTTTGCAGAGAAACACTTAATAATTTTCTGAAAGACATTATTTACAATTTCCTTAGATAATTCTTGTTTATTGAGTGTGATTACTATACTTGTATCATCAGCTGAAAGAACTAGCTTTTCATCTTCATGAATATAGAGTGGCAGGTCATTAATATATACGAACAATAAGGGACCCAGGACTGAACACTGTGGGACGTGATTCTTGATATTTCCCCAGTTAATTATAAAATATGGACTGTTCATACAGTACTAAAAAGTATTTGTTGTTGATTGCGTCATTCACCATCAATCACTAATGGCCACTTCATTCACAAGATCCGACATGAATAAAATAACATTCTTCAACGAGATGAAATTTTTAAAAGTACAGTATCTTTTTTTAATCTGTGAAATGATTTTGATGAAAGAAAGCCTGTCTATTGCCCCAGATAGGTTCAAATTACCTGTGAGAACCACATAAAAATTCCTTAGTAGTTTTTGGAGATCAGCATATTCAAATAGGCAGACATGATGGTTTTAGTTTTATTATTAGTGCAGTCTAGCGGTTTCCTGTGGCTGCACTCACGTATCAGTAATTTTTTGATGAAGAGTGATGGTAGGTAAATAAGCTACTGTACATGCAATAACATCAAGATCCCTGTCTGTCTGTGCAGGTTAAGTATAGCTTGTGATGTGCATCCCGTTCCCCACACCCCCACCTGCAAGCTGTCTCAAATCACAAGCACTGTATCGCCATGTGCAGTGTTGCTGTTGAGCAGTGCATACTTGCCATTGGCAAGAGTGTGCATCTATGAATCGTGCTATTTAAGTAGCTATACAGCATGTACATTAAGCAACAAATAGTGTAGAAGTATTGAAGATTGTATGAGCATTGTATGCATTACTTTCAATCATATCATATAGCACATATAACCCTATGAAAGCATTTTCACAACAATGATAAAGACCAAAGGTCAAAGAGTAAATAGCTTTTTCACAGAGTAAATATTTTCCCTTAATTCACATAATTTTCTCCAAATCACTAAGTAACTTGTGTTACACGCTTTCAAAATTAGCCTGTGTTCTTTGTCAGGGTTCAAGCTATGTCCATACCAAATTTCATTGAAATCTGTTCAGCAGGTTAGTCATGAAAATATAATAGACAGAGTTACTTTCGCATTCATAATATTAGTTTGGATAAACTTCCAGCTTTCACCAACTGCGACATGGTTGCATATACAGACAGTGATCCAATACTGCCACAATGTCATTATGGTCTAATCACTTTAGGACATGGTGTAAAAAAGATCTGAGAATGGTCATTACGGACTGAAACTGAAGATTGAGAATGGTCATTACGGACTGAAACCGGTCATCGTCTAAAGAATTCATATTGTGATCAAAGACTGAAATAAAAAACATTAAACTTCCAGCTAAAATGCATTTTTTTCCATCATACAATTTTGATGAACTAAAGCCTATACGGTGTCCCAAGCTATGCAAAGTTATCTGTGAAAACTACATAAAAGACATTAACATGTTCAGACCGACAGGTCGAGTTTTATCTAAAACTTTAAATCACAATATCTATTTTGATAAACTGAAGTCTATATGGTGTGCTGAGCTATGCTCAAGTTACCTGCAAAAACCCCATGAAAATTCATCCCAGTAGTTTTGGGGAAGTGTGTTCAAACAGCTACAACAGTTTTACAGATTTATTATTACTACAGATAGCTTAAAGCAATGTGATGATAGGCCATGTTATTTTTCTGTCCAGGAAATGTTCTCAAGTATTTGGGTTACCTTTGAAACAAAATTATATTTAGAGCTGTTCTACTTAAGCCCAGCTTCTTGCAAGATATGAATGACTGTCTGAGATTTCCCTTGCTGTATTATTTTGTTGCTACTGTGGTGATATCGACTAGGTAGTTTTTGTAGTGTGGGATATGGTAATCTGTCTGTTCCACAAATCTCAGAAAAAATTCTGGAGCACTATTAATTCATATTGGAAGTTACTGATGATATTGATTTAGGTCACACACTCTACTGACAACAGTATGTTGTTTGGAAGTGTCCCTAAATGGCAGCTGTAGATATGCATCTTCTAAATCTATCTTCATAACAGACTGCACCTGTAAGATTAGTCAGCAGCCTTACAGGCCAAGAAATTGGGTAACAGTGGTCATGGTCTTAAAAGTTCCCACATGTACAAATTTTGCAGTGCTTCCTGATGACAGTGTGGTAGCCCATTGCCTGGACTTGATTGTTACTAATGTGCTGAGTTCATCTCTACATTTCTTAACATGAAAGGAATCTACTGTGGGTAGTTTTTTGTTTTTGTATCTATCTTCAGTGTACTGTGAGTCTGTTTTTTTTTTTGCGGGAAGGGGATCTAGGCTACCTGGAAAAAGGTTCAAATATGAATGTCATAATGGTTCCAAGTCATGAAATGGTATGAACTGGGTACCAGTATTACTGACAAGGGGAGGTCCCCATTGGTGGGATCGACTTTTCAAAACAAACTATACAGTGATGTAAGTCAAAGTTCAAGGAATCACACCCTGCTGCCGTTCACTCTTGTGGGCCCTCGTTTAAGAATTTTGCTTAATGCTTTGTATGTTTACCAATAGTAACAATTGTCAGACGGGTTGCATAGCATAATGGTTAAGGTACCTACCTCATACGGAAAAGGTTATCAATTTGAATATTGTCAGGTGCACTGATTAATTTTTTTCAAGTCTTTATTGAAATGATCGTTATTTTTATTCAGGTAATTGGTTTACATGCAATTTTTTTTTAAATTGTTACTCCTTTGTCACATCATCTTAATCAATGCTTTAACATCATCAGTTGCTCTTTTTTTTTTCTTCCTGTCATTTTCTTGGAATCTTTGTGCAGGCGAATTTAATTATTTTTGTTTATATATCATAATATTTAAAGCAAAAATGCCAACCTGTCAGAAAAAAAGTCAACAAAGTAATCTATTTATGTTGATTGCGCAATGGTGTCAAGAATGTATTTTTCATTACAAGATGTGCATCTTTTCGGATGACAATTGTCATGGAAAGCAAAAAAGTAAAATGAAATTCAAGCAAAATGGGAATTTTTTTTTAAAATTTAATCACATGGCTAGGGCCCCCCCTCAGGCAGACCGTTCGCTGGGTGCCGATCTTTCAATGTGACTCCACTTCGGCGACCTGCAGTCGATGAGGATGATAGGATGATGGTGGTGGTGGTGGTGGTGGTGGTGGTGGTGGTGGTGGTGGTGGTGACAGCACAACATCCAGTCCCTGGGTGGAGAAAATTCACCGACCCAGCCGGGAATCGAACCCGGGCCCAGGGGATTAACAATCCGTCACGCTGACCATTCAGCTACCAGGGGCAGACAAAATGAGAAAGACAAGTAATGAATGCAGCAACATGGACAAAAATGTAAGATCATAAAATGGAAGAAATTAAATTGAAATTAACACATAACAATAATCAAAATTACATGAACAAGGATTCCAACTGGAAAAAGAATCGATAGAAAGAGAAATTAGAACAAATGGTGTATTTCATATGGTGACTAATACGATCTGACAGAGGAATAGGAAAACACACACTTAAGCTAATTAATTGAATAAAAGGAATGGCCTGAGTAATTTCGGTAAAGATTGAAAAATAAAAAATTTTGAAGCACTTGACAAGATTCAAACCCACAACCTTGTATATGTGCAGTCATTACCTTAACCACTAAGCTATGCAACCAGTCTGTAAAATGTTACTTTTAAATGAAGCTACAGATCATCACATGAAATTCAAGATTTTTTTCCCATCCTCGCAAGCAAGGACCCACCGGGGTGAATGGGGTTGACTTGCGACTTGCGACTGGAGCCTTTCGAATTAGCCGTGTGAACAGCTGGCTTGTGGAGGTTGGTGTCTCTCCAGTGCAGATCAGGTGCCAATAATAGCTTGCCCGTTATGCTAGACAAATTTGCAGCTCTCCTAAGTATTTGAACTACCATCTCCTCTTTCCAAACACGGAATTCCATCTCTGGTAACAGTGGCCCAGATCAGTGATAACAGTCGCAATCTGCATCCGGTCCCTCCTCTCTGAATTCCAGTTGTTTCCTCCACCACCTGCCCTCCGGGCCGACTCATGTTCATCTCCATGGTGCATCCCTTGGCCACAGCTTTGTGTTGACCTATCACAAGGTCCAAAAGACTCACTTCACCCCGAGGCCCTCTGTCACCAATATTTCTATACTTTCCATGCTTTGTGCATCTCGGGGCTCAGAAATGGGCTATACTGATGGCTTGATGATTGCTGGTCACGTAGGTTTTGCTTACTCATGCGAGACACGCTGAAGTGAAGTGCGCCCATTGCTGGATGGCTGTAGGTTTTCATTTTAAAGTTGGTAGCCATCTCTCATACGCTTGAGCATATTCTTTCCTGCTCCGGTGAGTCCTTTCTCATCTGCAGAGACTCCTTGAGGAGTTCGCAAGCTCTCGATCACTGTTTCCCTTGCCATCCCTTGGTTATGGCTTTCCAGGATTCCCTGTATGCCCATGAACAATATGGACACTCAGTGACCTTTTTCAGGATCCTGGACCATGTTGGGCTCCTGGAGAATGAACTCACTGATAGCCTGGCAAAACTGGCTACCAGTGAGCCAACTCTTGAGATCGGTATTCTGGAAACAGACCTCCAATTTGTATTATGCTGTCAAGTTTTAGGGATCTGGCTCATTCTGACTTCACCAAACTAACTATGGGTGATAAAGGAGACTTTGAAGCTGTGGAGGTCCTCCATGCAGGCCTCTCGCAAGGACTCTACTGTCCCTTGCCGGGTCCACGTCGGCTATACTGAGCTGGCTTATGGATGTCTCCTCCATCATGAGGACCCACCCCACTGTTGTTGTGGTTCCCATTTGACAGTGGTCCACATTTTGCTGAATTGTTCCAACCTAGCCACCCTGTGGCAGACTCTTAATCTCCCTGACTTGGTGCTACCCCTGATGTTCGGAGACGATGCCTCAGCGACTGACTTAGTTTTACATTTTATTTGTGAAGGACGCTTTTACTACTCTCTTTAAGGGAGAGCCACTCAACCTTATCAGCCCATTGAGGGGTTGGCAGAACACTACCACCTCTTCGCAGACCGGACTGTGGATGTCTAGGCTCAGTGGTCCACCCTACCCTCGTCCTACCCGCTCTTTTTTCTTCCTCCCTGCCCCTTCCGCCCTCACATGGTCTGTTCGACGTGTTGGCCTTATGTCTTGTCTGTGTTTCACTTGCCCTGTCCGTGTTGCTAGTCTTTCATGGACAATTTCTGAGTGAGGTACCTCTGTTAAGTGGTGGTGGGTGGTGGATTACGTCCCCTCATTGCACTTTATGTTCGGGGGCTTCTGGCTGCTCCATAGATGGGGCACCTCACCTGCCTGTCTTTCTTTCTTCTTTTTTGTACCTTATCTAGCCTTTGTTTACCTTTGGTAGACCTTGGGATGTTACTCCCCTGCCCGATAGCTGAGTGGTCAGCGTGGCGGATTGCCGTCCTACGGGCCCGGGTTCGATTCCCGGCTGGGTTGGGGATTTTCTCCGCTCAGGGACTGGGTTTTGTGTTGTCTCCATCATCATTTCATCCCCATCCAGCGCACAGGTCGAATGTAATAAGACTTACACCAAGGTGGCCAGACCGGCCACTGATGCTAAACGCTGATTTCCATTTTTTGTCCTGGTTTTGCGTGTTAGGCCATCACTGATGTACAGTCATGTAGATCTGTCAGTCTGAGGAACAAGGGACTGATGACCCAGTAGTTTGGTCCGTTTAATCATCCAACCAACCACCAGGGTGAATGGCTGCAGCTTGTGATTCGTTGGACATTAACCTGTATCACTGTATAGATTGTTTCAAAAGTCGATCCCACTGGTTGGGACATCTCCTTGTGAGTCACCTAACACAAATAAGCATCCATGGCAAATATTTTGTCTCTTAGTGTGTGTGTGTGTGTGTGTGTGTGTGTGTGTGTGTGTGTGTACATTTACAACAGCTTCATGCTTGGCATCATTTGTGCTCTATCACTGGATTTGGGGGAGGTAGGCGGATCCTTGTGGTACCAAAAGCCCACGAAGAAAATATATTCTGGTTCCAGCCTTCAGTACTATAGCATAGTGCTGAGATTTATCAACAAAGTGGAGGCCCCAAAGTCCACCTGAAAAATCATTTGGGATCCTACCATCACTTAATGCTGGTTTGGGAATAGATGGGAGGGGGGGTATGTAAAAGCATAGTGTTATTAACAACACTATTTATGTTGTCAACTATACTTACTTCCATTGTTTTAGAGCCTTTATTGGTGAAACTGTTTCCTGTGCAAACAAATTTTACTTGAAAATGTAGACTTACAGGAGGTTCTGCTACGTGGTCTGTAATTGTAGTTGTGCAACATGATCGAACTCAATTTTTTCAATGTGACAGCCCTTCAAATGGCTGTAGAGCATTCTGAACTCAGTGTCTGCCATTTTGTATACAATTACAGTTGCTGCTCTTGTATTGTTGTTGGTTCAGGAATCCATTGTAGTTCCAGGTCAGGCTGCAGAATGATTTCCGCTAACATAGGGCTAGGGAGTTTTAGTGCTTCCCTGAAGATGGTTTCATTAATCATAACATCTGCATTTGTAGTTTTGCACTTGATTTTGCTGCATTTGTACCAAAATCATTATGCCATGTGATTGTGCACCCACTATTTATTGGACCACTGTAGATACTTAGTAGCTCGAAAAATATTGAAAATTTCCACTGAAGCGCTAAATGCTAAGGACAGTGTAGAGCTTTTGCAGTAATGCAAACAATTCTGACCCTGCCCATGACAGGAACAAGATGCATTGCTGTTGGTCTTAGTGTACCTTGTGAGGCTGAAAATGTTGGGACAGGCATGACCCCATAAGAGTCGCATTGATCCTTGCCAGAGCCTACACTTAAGCTTGGCAGACAAACTTTTATTGCAGTTGCAAATAACACTAAGTGGTTTTTGCCATCAGTTACACAGGTGATGTAGTGTGTATATGTTATATTGTAGGCAGCATTGGCAGTTGCGCTGTGAATTTTCTGTTGCCTGTATCAAGTAACTGTGTATGGTATTGGCATCCATTTAGTGAAACTTGGCAACAACAAGTCATCTGAAAATGGCACTGGCATAAGCAATTAATTTTTCTCTGTAAGACGGTTCCATATCGACAGTGTTATTTAAAATTTCAGTTTATGGAATTTTTCTCAGTTTATTAGACTTAAAATTTCTGACTCTGTAAGAATAAACCATGTTGAGAAAATTTTGAACTGTACTGCCAAAATAAGTGTGTATAACTCCATGAATTCCAGTGCCCTTTCTTTATTGTTAACACGTATTGCATAGAAACACACAACAAATAGCTATTCAACGTATACACACTTTCTAAAGGGGTTGCTCATGTGTGCCCGTTGTCAGTCAACTGTTGTATGACATTCCCACCAAGTATGGAAAGCTATTTACTTTTAACATGCTTGAAACATTAGCTTTCCTTGTTTTGTTGATGTGAAACTCAGGTGAAAAGTTGAATAAAAGCAGGCATTCCATAGATTAGTCTGTATGTGGACCATGAGACATAACTGGATAGCTCACTTAGTAAGAGCAATGCCCATGACAGGCAAGGGTCCACATTTGATACCTAGTCTGCCACAGTTTTAATCTCTCAGCAATAATAAAAACACTTAACTCCATTGCAGTAAAAAAGATTCCTTTTGCACATTTAAGTTTGGGAAGGATGAGAGGAGGGCTGCATGTGCAACATTTATTTATTGTGCTGAATATGTGGGCAGTTGTAAGTTTGCCTTGTGGAGACTAGAATCCAGATTTGCTGCTTATTACAGCTATCACCTTAACCATTACGCCTGACTCAAAATTTCATTGACATTGATGTTTCCATCTATGGTTTCCAAGCACTACTGCCTGAGATTCTCCCACAAGGTATGAGGGAGTAACACCATTGGTTGAACAGAATCGGTGGATGACTACTGCTTACCCAGCCGCAAGGGACCTGTATGAAATTAAATTAAATGAATGCATTGAATGGGATGAAATCAGTGAAGATGCAATGACATGAAATAATATCCTTTGGGGTAAGGTAAGCCACAGTGCAACATTGACTCAGGTGACATAGACACTGCACTGTCAGCTTCATGTCAGAGTTTGACAGTGGATCACATTATGTACCTCATCTACAATGCCAGTGTGTCCTTTCACTGGCCTTCAAGTCATCTGCAAAGACTGACTGACTGTCCTGGTGGGGGAGTAGTGCCGCTCAGTGATTGGGCAGTCATGTGATCGCAAAGATTCATCTGCTGACCAACTGCAGAGGACTGCACAACCTTTTAGGAACTTGATAAATTATTAATGTTAGCATGAAGATATTGTAGCAATGTTTCTGTAACGATAGAAACTTTCCACCAAGTGCACAATAATAGGGAAAATGTAAAGGCCATTTCTAGCTGAAGAATAACTACCCTTTCATTCCTGCACCTATGTGCAGATAAGGAAAGATCTTTCCATTTTTCAGTTCTCTCTTTCTCTTGGTTTTGGTGAAGGATCACTTTTCAAGTCTAATATCCTTGCTTCTGTCCCGGTGACTTTTAAATAGAGCTCTGTTAATTTTAATTTTTCTACATTCATATTTTATGTTCAGGCATATTCAGACAATGGTATTTTTCACAGGTTATGTAAATATTTGCATTTTTACAGCTCCAGATCTGGGATACAGCAGGTCAGGAGAGATTTAGGACAATAACACAGAGTTATTATCGCTCAGCGAATGGTGTTATAATTGGTAAGAAGTCATGTAATTTATTTAAAGAATTTTCTTATGATTTTGTGTTTTAAAAACAAAATGGGTAAGCAAATTAATATACATTGTTGTGAATTTGCTTTCTGTGTCTTGCTACCAGTTTCAACATGTTAATGTAATAAAGTTTGGAAAGTTGCCTTATGAGTATTGTCAGTATCTGTGTTTGTTCCAAATATAATGTTCTGCATGTATGGTTCATGTTTTTATTTAGCTATTTATTCAATTTTGTGTATTTTAGTTTATGATATAACCAAGCGATCATCATTTCTTAGCCTGCAAAGGTGGATAGAAGAAGTTCGAAGATACACGGCTTCAAATGTGATGTTGGTACTGGTTGGTAAGTACTGCTCAAGTATTGATAAATAAACAGCTGATCATTTTGTTCTCTTTTTGTGTGTTATTACGTTTGATAACAGGTAGAGTAATTGAAAAATAGGTACAAAACAATTTTGCTCTACACGATTGCCTAGTCATTTTATCGAAATTATATTGAAACTGAGTGACTTCACTGATCAGTTTAATTGTCCTGGTTGCCACAAGTTCTGGAAATCAAAGAATATCAGGGAATTTCAAATGTATCGGGGGAGGGGGGGGGGGGACTGGAAAAATCTCATTTTTATCTCAGTGGATGAAATGGTTTGTTTACTGAGATGTCATGCATTGTCGCTGGCTTTGTACTACTTCCCTACTCCCTCATTATTACTCCTTCTCCCCTTCATACCACTCCCCTCAGCCTGCAGTCAGTGCTGCCGCCACTTATGCCACTAGCCTTGCAGCTGCCGATAAGAAGCAGGGAGGCTTGAGTAGTAGTTTTTTTTGTATCTGATTCTCAGAGATTGTTGATGCAGTGGCTGGAGACGGTGGTCATGTGTGTGCTGTGTCAGAGTGATAGTGTAAATGTGTGTGCTCTCATTTTCTGACAGAGGCTATGGCCAAAAATTTAGTTGTGAGTGTGTTGTTGTCTTTTCTACATCCCTGTCTGCAGCTCAGAGATCATCTTTATGGTGAGTTGCTACCTATCCTGATTAGTTCTGATTCTCAGAGTATTTGTGCAACTTATCTGTTTGCATATTGATCATCGCAGCCTCATTTCGTCAAAATGATGTCTGTGACAAATGAAAGCTGTAGCATGCCGATCTGAAGCCCATAGTTTCCCACTAATGTGCAAGCCCTGCCCATTATAACTAGTCTCACCGATCTACCCTAAGGCTGGGTCTGTTTGCGTGCGGCATATGCGGTGGATTTTCATGGTCTGTCCATGGATCTGGGTCTGCAGTGCTCCTTGGCAGGCCAGAGACCACAGGTGATGGATTTCAGGAATTGCATCTGTCTCACCACAAGTGCATTGTACAGTGTGGCGTTTTATAGACATTTCATTTATTCTTGTACATTTTGGCACCTCAAAAATAGGTTATTTATTAGAAAGTGTGGGCGATAAGAAGAAGAAAATTGTGGCAGTTGCTGACAGTTTGCACGCTATGTACTCATATATTTCGCGGAAGAAAAATCACACAGAACCTGTAAAATAATAGACATAACACAGTGGGGAATAACTGACAATAATGAACATAGTAAGACCAACATTTTATTGGCAGTCATCTATAGTGTTGGCTTACACAACACTCCTTTCAAAATATCTAAATTTTTCTGAGGTTATTTCTGAAATCAGTGAAGGTATTTTAAATCTGTCTTATGACTCCAAGGCTGTAGAAGCATGTTTAACTAGGAGAAAGATAGAAGTCACCTGTCGAAAAATTAGAGAGACCTTGTACAAGAATTATTTGATGGACACTGAAAGTCTTAAGTGGAAACATTCCCTCTGGAGTGGACAACAATCTCAATTATTGAGATCCTTGGGAGAGCCAACTCTGATAAAATTATTCCACTTGATGTGCAAGATGTGAAACATGTGAAATACCCTCAGACTTCTAGAAGAATATAATAATTTTAATTAAAAAGAAGGAAGGTGTTGACAGGTGTGAATATTACTTGACAAGAGTTTAATAAGCCCTGGTTGCAGGATACTGAGTTGTTGAATTATGTACAGAAGAATGGAAGAACTAGTAGAGGATTAGTTTGGTTTCTGCAGAAAAGGAGGAACATGCAAGGGAGTAATGACCCTTCGATTTACCTTACAAGATTGTTGAAGACAAGCGAATTTACTTTTGTAGTCTTTGTAGATTTAAATAAAGCTTTTGATATTGTTGACTGTAAGACACTATTTGAAATTTTGAAGGTAGCAGCGCTAAAATATGGGAAGCAAAAGGTTATTTACAACTTGTACAGGAACCAGACTGCAGGTACAAGCTAAAAGTTCAGGGAGAAGAAATATAAATTTTGAGGTTTGCTGACGAAATTGTAATTGTGCCAAAGAACAACTGAACATAATAGATAGTCTATTGAAAAAGGTTATAAAATAAAACAATTGTAATGGAATGTTGTCAGTTAAATGAGAGAATACTGAGAGAAATAGATTATAAAATGATACACTGAAAGTAATAGATGAGTTTTCCTATTTTGGGAACAAAATAACTGATGATGATGGGAGGTAAGAGGGTGTAATATGCATACTTGCAATAGCAAGGAAAGAATGTCTGAAAAAGAGAAATTTGTTAATATCTAATATAAATTTGAGTGTTAAGAAGTATTTTTTGAAGGTGGGTGTCTGGAGTGTAACATTTTACGGAAGTGGAATGCAGATGATAAGTAGTTAAGACAAGGTGAGAAAACAAATTTTTGAAATGTTTTCCTATTGTTGAAGTGGAGCAGAAGTGGAGCAGATTGTGTTGGGCAGCATATTCAGCAACTGGGTGGTCCAGCTGTCTCTTGGCCACAGTTTGTCAGTGGCCATTCATGCGGACAGACAGCTTGTTAGTCACCATGCGCATGTAGAAAGCAGCACCACTCACCTCTCTTTGGCAGATTCGTGCTTGGCTACCACATGGCCCCAGCCTTTGCAGCATTTTTTCCCTTCTGTGTTGCATATATATCCTCTTGCTATTCTTTTTCCCCTCACTTGGGGAACATGTCTAGGATGTAATTGGGAATGCTATGCATTGTCTGTCGCTGACATACAAACAGTCTCACCTTTGTTTTTCGCCCCCTTTTCCTTTCCTTGTTTCCCTTCTCCTCTCATTCCCCTGCTTCGGCATTTGAGGTTCCTCTTTCCCTTCTTCCTCCCTGTGCGTTCCTGAAGGCCAGCCTACACATCTGACGGGTAACAGGTGACTGGGTAATGCATAATTCCCAGCCTCGGGTCGACAGGTAGGGTCCACATGTACCCCCTGGTACAGGTCAGGCCCAGGGAGTGGTGGTTGCCTGAGCTTCAACATTCCCAAATTGCCGATTGGTCCCTCTGTCAGATGTTTGGAAGGTGTGACCTGAGGTGTGAACAGTCATCTAAGGCGGGTGCGCCCCCTTGTGAAGGGAGCACTATTGGAGATGCTGGCAATCATGGGGATTTTCTCACAATGAGTTAATCATCTTCCCAATCGATGTCTACGTAACGTAAATGTAATGATTCAAAGCCCCTTTCCACTGCACCATGGTTCCTCGTGGTCTCACATGCTGAAGACGGTCAGTCCTTCACTACATTAAATCCATTTATTATTCAGAAAGGTGTTGATGCAGTTGCTGGTCCTGTGAAATCCTCCTCTCATTTATTGGCACTTTGCTTTTGGAAACTCTCTGCACTGATTCTCAACAACTGCTTGCTCCCTCACTTCACCACAGCTGCTGTGTTCCTGTTGAGGCCCATAAAACTTTGGATTCTTCCTGTGATGTAATTTACACCAGTCTGCTCGGCGGTCTAACCAAGGCTAAGATCTAATCTTACCCCTCTGATCAGCATTTCACCACCATCTGTTGTGTAATGGAGAAGGTAGATTCCTCCTTAGTGCCTTCCCGCACTCTTTTCCTCACCTTTGATAGTGTTGCTGCTGTCAAAGATCAAAGCAGGCTATGAAATTATCACAGTCCGGCCATACATTCCGAACCCGATGCGCTGCTACCAGTGTCATCGTTTCAACCACAGTGGAACGTCTTGTCGACACACAGCCAAATGTGTAACCTGTGGTACGGATGCACACGAGGGCAATTGTCCGCCTCCTTGCTGTATCAACTGTAATGGTGGCCGCACTGCCTTCTCTTGGGGTTATCCCATGTATCTTGATGAGCGGGCTGTCCAAGAGATTCAGGTAAAGGAAAAAGTGCCTTACCCAATAGCTCGCAAGTTACTGGCTAGTCACAAACCCTCTGTTCTGGCACCTATAGTTCTGTTCTCGTTACCTCTCACTCTATGAAGGACATGGCCACGCAGACGTGCGACCTCAAATTCAGCTCTGAGGTTGTGAAATCGCCCAGTGTCAAGGTAGCATCACCATCCTCCCATCCCGCTGTGCAACAAACATTATAGAGCTGCACTTTACTGGCTTAAGAGGGACAGGCTCAATAAAGTCATGGAAATTATGGGAACCAACATTATGAACAAAACACAAATGAAACAATGGTGGATTCAAACACGGCAGAAAGAGCGGGATGCATCCAACAAGGGTCGCTGATTACACTCTTTCTTTCCTGATGTACACGAAAGACAAAACTGAAACATGTCAACCCAAGCTGGGGGGTGGTCCATTTCCTGACAGGCCATGGGCCGTATCCGGTACATTTAAACTGTATGGGACTAACTAACAATGAAGTATGCGGAGAAACTGGGACACCAGAACATGTCACACTGCTGTGCAACACGCTAGCACAAGTGAGTCCTATACAGAACGACAATGACATCGCCAGAATAATACTTAATCCTTGTGACTGGAACACAATAAACAGCATAGCCAATATTGTATCGAACACTGTGCACAAAGAATACAAGTGCCAAAACCCATATGGAAGGAGGCATAGACAAGCACAAACAACAAAAAAAACCACATGGGAGGACACAAACATGACCACAGATTCCGAAAACGAGGAAGGAACACTACATGAACATGACTCAGAAGGTATCAACATGTAAGGGACCAAAACCCACAATGCATGACACAGCATGCCACAACACAGTCACAAACAACACAACAATCATAAAACAAACAAACACTGGCACCACATACTAAGACTGTAGTAATAAGGTAATGTCGCTTGGGAGGAGAAGGCTCGAAGAACTTTTATTCCGAGGCTCCTCCTTCCCAATGACATCCTGCATAGTGTTTAATGTATACTACACACAAGCAGTAATGTATTGCTCGTCTTATTGTGTGCAGACAGAAGTAGATTCTCTTCTCTATTCAAAGCTACAATCAATGAATTTTATATATATTATAAATGCATTAAATTATTTAAGGAATAATGCATTCAAGTAGCAATGAACTATATTCTATTTCTACTAACAAGTTAGAAACATAAGTGTATTTCTCATGTAAAGCTAAAATTCATGTATGAAGTGCTCAATCAGCATTTAATCTGTATACATTAGCACAAACCATTTCAAATGAGAATACCTCGAGGTTGTGCCGAGACCTTCTCATCTGAAATAGGTAGAAATAGGCCATTATTAACCTACATGTTACTCAGACTGTATTACACATCCAAATACAGCGTATCACTTCCCTCTACATACTACAAATTATTTTCACCACTTTCATTGTGTTACATTTTCTTTTTTTCTTTTTCTTTGACATTTGCATTATATAAATTATATCCTCATCAACTAGGTAGTAACAAATTATATGGAACCATTTTAACAGTTGTTAAACATGCAATTCGCTGTAACCTCAGAGAAATCTTTATGTATTATGTTCTCTATATTATTAAAAAACAGCATTAACAGCTGTATACCAATAAGATTGTAACAATGAGAAGTCTTTGCTGTTAGATTCAGAAGCATCCGACCCACCTTACATTTCAAGGTGGTGGCTTACTCTGTACTGTTAATGAAATTTGCAACAAACCGTCAACCACCAGTTGCACAAGCAGTAGGCAGGAAAGGATAGGAGGAGTACTCTTGTGAAGACTTCCTCCATCTCTCCAGCCAAACAACACCCGAGTCTTCCTGTAACCGGAAAGGCTCGAAGAAGTCCACCAAAGGCAAACAGTCTTCTCCTTCGCCAACTCGAAGATCCTGTTTGACGGTGTCGCCACGTGGTACCTTAGCCCGACCAGCCTATCTGTGTCTCACCAGTGCGCACCACCAACCGTTTTTCAGCATTGGACTCCGCGGACTGACTGCACAAGCAAGTTGATGCTGCTGTGAACCCCATGGACCAGGATCCTTCTGCTTCTGTGCCCTGTAGTAGCGACTCTACACCGGCTGTCACTCAGCGACTGCCGAGTTGACACCCTTACATCTCTTCCTCCTCATGACTGTACTTCAATGGAACATTCACGGTGTTCGGTCCCACACAGAGTGTTTACTGCTGCTTTCAGCATTGCAGTATCCCCTTGTACTCTGCCTTCAGGAAACGAAATTGCACCCTCATGACTGCTTGGAGCTTTCACATTATTTACCGATCCATTTTGATCTTCCCCTTGAGGTCGGCATTCCATCTCATGAGGGTGCCATGCTGCTCATAAGGGATGACCTTCATAGTCAACCCATCTCCCTGACTACCAGTCTTCAAGCTGTTGCAGTTCGCCTTTTCCTTCCCTGCCTGACGTTTTCCCTCTTTACCATTTATGCACCTCCTTCATTCGATGTCACCAGGGCAGCCTTCTTTCACCTTATTGGGCAGCCACCTCCCTCGTTTTTGCTACTCGGTGACTTAAATGCGCATCATCCCCTTTGGGGTTCTCCCAGGACCTGTCAGAGAGGTGCTCTCTTGGCTGACCTTCTTAACCAACTTAACCTCTTCTGCCTTAACGCTGGAGCAACCACTTTCCTTTCCAACTCGTCACACACCTATTCCCATTTGGACCTGTCCTTTTGCACTGCCCAGCTCGCCCATTGTCTTGAGTGGCTCGTTCTTTCTGACACCTATTGAGCGACCATTTCCCGTGTGCTCTCTGTTTGCTGACTCCTACCCCATCTGTGTGCAACCCCAAATGGCAGCTTATTATGGCTGACTGGCAGCTTTACTCCTCCCTGGCAACCTTCGAAGAAAAAGATTTCCCGGTTATGATGACCAGGTGCACTATCTCACCAACATTATCCTTACTGCTGCAGTATGTTCCATTCCTCACAGTTCCTCTTTACCACATCGTGTCCCAGTCCTCCGATGGCTCTCTGGGACCAAGATCCATTCACCCATTTCCAGCCTCACAGTAGCAGATGATGTTATTGTGGACCCTGTTGCTATCTTCAACACCTTGGGCCACCATTTTGCGGAAGTTTCGAGCTCTTCCCACTATCAGCCTGCCTTCCTCTATTGGTAACTAGTGGATGAGGCTTGGGCGATACCCTTCTCTTCTCTGAATTGAGAGTGCTACAATGCTGCCTTTACTATGAGGGAGCTCGATCATGCTATCAGTTCATCCCGATCCTCTGCCCCAGGGCTGGACCCATCCACATTCAGATGTTGTAGCACCTTTCTCTTGTAGGCAAGCACTTTCTGCCTAACAAGTACAACCTCATCTGGGGAGAGGGCACATTTCCTAGGCACTGGTGTGAAGCCACCATGATATCCATACCTAAGCCTGATAAGGACAAGAACCGTCTAGCTACTGCCTCATCTCTCTTACGAGTTGCGTTTGCAAGGCGATGGAACATATGATTCATACCCAGTTGGTATTGTGGCCCGAGTCTTGCAGTTTTTTGACGAATGCAGTGTGGATTTCAAGCAAGGTGTTCTGCAGTTGACCATCTCGTTACTTTGTCCACCCACGTTATGAATGGTTTTCTGCTGACTACGGCCATGTTTTTCGATTTGGAGAGAGCCTATGACACCTGCTGTAGAACTGGTATCCTCTGTACTCTTTATACGTGGGGCTTCCGTGGCCACTTTCCCTGTTTCCTTCAAGCATTTTTATGAGATTGAGTTTTCGAGGTGCGTGTGGGTTCTGCCTTGATGGACACCTATATCCAAGAAAATGGTGTGCCTCAGGATTCCGTCCTGAGTGTCATCCACTTTACTATCGCCATTAACCCTGTCTTGGCCTGCCTCCCACCGGGCATCTCTGGCTCGCCTTTTGTTGACGATTTGGCCATCTATTGCAGTTCTCAACGGACGTGTCTCACGGACAAGGGAACCTCCCCATCACACCCCTCTCAGATTTAGTTATAAGTTGGCACACTGGATAGGCCTTGAAAAACTGAACACAGATCAATCGAGAGAACAGGAAGAAGTTGTGTGGAACTATGAAAAAAATAAGCAAAATATACAAACTGAGTAGTCCATGCGCAAGATAGGCAACATCAAGGACAGTGTGAGCTCAGGAGCGCCGTGGTCCCGTGGTTAGCGTGAGCAGCTGCAGAACGGGAGGTCCTTGGTTCAAGTCTTCCTTCGAGTGAAAAGTGTAATTTTTTATTTTCAGACAATTATCTGTCCGTCCATCCGTCCGATGCGAGGTAAAAACATATGTTTTGACAGAGCACAGGGAAAACTGTTCGGCTGTGAAACTGTTGCATTCATTTGTTGCAGTTTATGTGACAAACTCTTATGTTTTCATCACTTTTTTGGGAGTGATTATCACATCCACAAGAAAACCTAAATCAAGCAAGGTAGAAGAATCTTTTTACCCATTCGCCAAGTGTACAAGTTATGTGGGTCGACAACATATTCCTGTCATGTGACGCACATGCCGTCACCAGTGTCGTATAGAATATATCAGACGTGTTTTCCTGTGGAAGAATCGGTTGACCTATGACCTTGCGATCAAATGTTTTCGTCCCCCTGCGGGTCCGGGGATTAGAATAGGCCCGCGGTATTCCTGCCTGTCGTAAGAGGCGACTAAAAGGAGTCTCAAACGTTTCGGCCTTATGTGATGGTCCCCTCTCGGGTTTGACCTCCATCTATCCAAATTATTCCGAAGAGCGAGCCAATTGGGGAAGGGCACCTTACATGGTGCACTGTATCCTTCGTGCAATTAGACCTATTGCCGTCTTTCTCGTCGTTGCGATGGTGTCCCGCTCGTTTTCGATCTCATGGGCGATTACCACGCTGCACTCTGCAGTGTTTCTTTTACCTGCGACGACGACCTTGGCCATTTTTGCACCTAAGATCCAGCACGGTAGCCAGTCCGTTGTGGTGGGGTCGCCATGTACCCTCTTGGTTGTAGCCCCCTGACAACACAGGGATCGCTCTACTGATGCCTGCGCCGTTCACTCCCCACGTATGCCAAGGAGTAGATGCCCATCTCCCTGGGGCATCGGGACTCCCGGCAATGGCCATCCTGCCAGGTGGCCTTTGCTGTGGCTGGGTGGCGCCCGTGGGGAGGGCCCTTGGTCGGAGTAGGTGGCATCAGGGCGGATGACCCGCAATGAAGCGTGGTACATCATCTCTCGCTGGTGGGCCACCACCAGCAGTCTCTAAGCGATCGAGGTCTAACCTCAACGGTAGGAAATACGATCCACGATCATTTCCCTCCCTGGCCACTCCATGGGAGGAACGTATGGCAAAAGAAGGCAGTGGAGACTATTCACCCCGGTTCCTTGTGTGTACGCGAGTTGATGGGGAATCGTTTATGTCAACCAAGCCCCAGTTTTTTGTGGAGCATTTAGAGGACAAGTTCGGGGAGGTGGAGGGCTTGTCCAAGATGCGCTCTGGTTCTGTGCTCATCAAAACGGCATCCTCTGCCCAGTCACGGAGGTTGCTCAATTGTGACAAGTTGGGGGATGTTTCAGTTAACATCACGCCGCATAAGAGTCTGAACATGGTCCAGGGTATAATATTCCACAGGGATCTTCTTCTGCAGTCCGACGATGAATTACGCGCCAACCTCGAACGACGAGGTGTTCACTTCGTCCGGCGCGTCCATCGGGGTCCGAGGGATAATCAGGTAGCCACCGGTGCCTTCATCTTGGCCTTTGAGGGTGATGTCTTACCCGAAAAGGTTAAGGTGATGGTTTACCGTTGTGATGTGAAGCCATATATCCCTCCTCCGATGCGGTGTTTTAAATGCTGGAAGTTCGGGCACATGTCATCTCGCTGTACTTCCAGCATCACGTGTCGGGATTGTGGACGTCCTTCGCATCCTGATACTCCATGTGCCCCGCCTCCTATCTGTGTTAACTGCGGAGAACACCATTCCCCCTGCTCGCCGGACTGTAGGATCTTTCAGAAGGAAAGGAAGATAATGGAATATAAGACCCTGGACCGCCTGTCCTACACCGAGGCAAGGCGGAAATTTGAGCGGCTACATCCTGTGCCAATGCCAACTAGTTATGCCGCTGCTGCAACACCAGTTCGATCTCAGCTCGGTCAGCATTCACCGGCCCCCTTGGTTGTGGGGGGCACTTCACTCCCTGTTGCTCCTGCTCCATCTACTTCAGGAGCAACACCACCCCAACCACCGGGGACATCTGTTCCCCCTTCACAGCCGGAGAAGCGTGAGCCTTCTTCGGCTCCTCTCGCTCGGAAGGGGTCCCTTGGGGCCCTCCCATCCCAGGCTTTGCCCAGTGCCAAAGTGGACACCCGCAAGGTTGTCAAACAATCACCGGTCGCTGGTCGTAGGGCGTCACGGTCGTCTTCAGTCCCAGAGACTGACCCAGTGAGGCCCTCCCAGCCAGAACCACCTAAGGCTCAGCGCGCAAAGCAGTCAAAGAAAAAGGCTCCCAAGCATCCTGAAATTGCGGTGGCACCTGTCCCACCGCAACCTTCTCCCTCTGCGTCCGAGGATGAGGTGGAGATCCTGGCGTCCGCTGAGGACATGGATCTCGCCAGTCCCTCGGATGCAGTAGATAGCTGTTGTCCAGGTGGTGACTCAGTAGCAGCAGGGGCCCCGGAGGCGTAATCTGCCTCCCCAGTCCCTTCACGCCTTTCCCATCCATGGCTAATACCATCCTCCAGTGGAACTGCAGCGGTTTCTTCCACCATCTAGCTGAGCTCCGCCAACTTCTCAGCCTTCGCCCTTTCTTCTGCATTGCTCTGCAGGAAACTTGGTTTCCGGCGATGCGAACCCCCGCCCTCCGTGGCTATCGGGGTTATTACAAGAACCGAGCAGCTTATGAAAGGGTGTCTGGTGGCGTCTGCATTTATGTCCTTCACACTCTGCACAGCGAGTCTGTCCCTCTCCAGACGCCTTTAGAGGCTGTCGCTGTACGCGTGTGGACGCCACAGGCTGTTACCGTCTGCAGTCTTTACATTCCACCGGATGGTGATGTCTCGCAGCATGTCCTGGCTGCACTGGTCGCCCAATTGCCGCCACCTTTCTTGCTATTGGGCGACTTCAACGCTCATAACCCTCTGTGGGGGGGGTCAGTGGCAACACGTCGAGGCGCCATCATTGAGCATTTATTGTCGCAGCTCGATCTCTCGCTGTTAAATGATGGTGCCTTCACACACTTCAGTGTGGCGCATGGCACCTACTCCGCCATTGACCTTTCAATCTGTAGCCATAGCCTCTTACCGTCTGTCCAATGGGGTGTGCATGACGACCTGTGTGGTAGTGACCATTTTCCGATCTTTTTGTCACTACCACAGCGCCCCTCTTCTGGGCACCCTAGCAGATGGGCTATGAATAAGGCTGACTGGGACTTGTTCTCCTCCACTGCCGCTTTTGAGCCTCTCTCTACCGATGACATTGATGCGGTGGTTCAATCGGTCACCACCGGCATCGTTACTGCCGCCGAATCTGCCATTCCCCATTCCTGTGGGTCCCCTCGGCGGAAGGCTGTGCCTTGGTGGTCGCCTGAGATCGCTGAAGCGATTAAAGATCGCCGGCGGGCGCTCCAGCGTCACAAGCGACACCCCTCCCTCGACCACCTTATCGCCTTCAAACGGCTGCGTGCGCGGGCCCGCCTCCTTATCCGCCAAGGCAAGAAGGAGTGCTGGGAGCGGTATGTGTCCACCATTGGCCTCCATGTCACTCCTTCGCAGGTCTGGGCCAAGATTCGACGCGTCTACGGCTATCGGCCACCTGCCAGCGTCCCTGCGCTCTCACTGAATGGAGCAGTTTGTACTGACTCCGACGTCATTGCCAATCGCTTAGCAGAGCATTTTGCTATGAGTTCCGCTTCTGCGAATTACCCCCAGGCCTTCCGCTCCATTAAAGAGCGGATGGAACGTCGGAGCCTTTCGTTTCGCACCAACCACCCAGAATCTTACAATGCTCCATTTAGTGAGTGGGAATTTCGCAGTGCCCTCGCTGCTTGCCCTGATACCGCTCCTGGGCCAGATGGCATCCACTGTCAGATGCTGAAACACCTTTCAGTGGACTGCCAGCGGCGCCTTCTCGATCTTTACAACCGTCTTTGGGTCGAGGGGGAGTTTCCGTCGCAATGGCGGGAAGGCATTGTCATCCCCGTTTTGAAACCTGGAAAGCACCCTCTGGAGGTGGACAGCTACCGTCCCATTAGCCTCACCAACGTTCTTTGCAAGTTGCTTGAACGGATGGTGAGCCGGCGCTTGCATTGGGTACTGGAGTCTCGAGGCCTTCTGGCTCCATCTCAGGGTGGGTTCCGTAAAGGCCGCTCCGCCGCCGACAATCTGGTGAGCCTGGAGTCGGCCATCCGTACTGCCTTTTCCCGCCGTCAGCACCTGGTCGCTGTCTTTTTCGACATGCGGAAGGCGTACGATACGACGTGGCGTCATCACATTCTTTCTACGCTCCATGGATGGGGTCTTCGGGGTCCTCTGCCGATTTTTATCCGCAATTTTCTGTCGTGTCGTACCTTCCGCGTGCAAGTCGCGGCCTCGTATAGTTCCTCCCACGTCCAGGAGAACGGTGTGCCACAGGGCTCTGTTTTAAGTGTCTGTCTGTTTTTAATAGCCATTAACGGGCTTGCTGCGGCCGTGGGAAATTCTGTCTCCGCTTCCCTGTATGCTGACGACTTCTGCCTTTATTACAGCTCTACTGGCATTGCTGCTGTTGAACGTCAGCTACAGGGCGCTATCCGTAAGGCGCAGTCTTGGGCTGTAGCGCATGGGTTTCAGTTTTCGGCAGCCAAGACCCGCGTTCTACATTTCTGCCGGCGCCGAACAGTCCATCCTGAGCCGCGGCTTTATCTTGCCGACGAACTCCTTGCTGTGGTGGAGACCCACAGGTTTTTGGGGGTGGTTTTTGATGCCCGGTTGACGTGGCTGCCTCATATCCAGCAGCTTAAACAGACGTGTTGGCGGCATCTAAACGCTCTGAGATGCTTGAGCCACACCCGCTGGGGAGCCGACCGCTCTACCCTGTTACGGCTCTACCAGGCGTTAATCCAGTCCCGTCTGGATTATGGGTGCCTGGCATATGGCTCAGCATCCCCGTCTGCGTTGCGGGTGCTGGACCCAATCCTCCACAGCGGGATACGCCTTGCCACTGGTGCTTTCCGCACCAGCCCTGTGGACAGCTTACTCGTGGAGGCAGGTGTCCCTCCACTGCGGTTCCGGCGCCAACGTTTGCTGGCCGCTTATGCTGCCCATGTTCTAAGCTCGCCCGGGCATCCTAACTATCGTCTCCTGTTCCCGCAGTCAGTCGTCCGTCTGCCGGAACGTCGGCCCCGGTCGGGTTGTCCGATCGCCATTCGCGTCAAGGAGCTTCTCTCCGGGCTTGGGCTTGTCCCTGTTCCACCTCCTTTCCGGGCACTTCTGCGTACACCCCCGTGGTGCGTTCCTCGCCCTTGCCTTCGGCTCGACTTGGCACAGGGCTCGAAGGACTCAGTCCCTCCAGAGGCCTTCCGCCGCCGCTTTTATTCCATCCTGGCCACGTATCAGGGCTCTGGCATTGTTTACACCGACGGCTCGATGGTTGCTGGTCGAGTCGGGTATGCGCTCACTCTAGGGAACCATTCCGAACAACGTTCTTTGCCGGCTGGCTGCAGCGTTTACACTGCTGAGCTGGTCGCCATCTTTCGAGCCCTAGAGTATATCCGCTCCTGCTCAGGTGAGTCGTTCGTTATCTGTAGCGATTCCCTGAGCAGTTTACGAGCACTCGACCAGTGTTTTCCTCGTTCCCGTCTGGTGATGGCTATCCATGAGTCCCTGCATACTCTTGCGCGTTGCGGCCGCTCTGCGGTCTTCGTGTGGACCCCAGGCCATGTTGGGATCCCCGGCAACGAGAATGTTGACCGGCTGGCGAAAGAGGCGACTAGTGCACCACCTCTGGACGTTGGCCTCCCGGAGACCGATTTGCGGGCGTTCCTACGCCGCAAAATTCTGGACCTTTGGGACACTGAATGGCGCGCCCTGCCTTCACGCAACAAACTTCGGGCCATCAAGGGGGCTACCGGTGTGTGGCGCTCCTCCTTGCGGGTTTCTCGCAAGGAGTCTGTTGTCCTCTGCCGGCTGCGCATTGGGCACACTCGGCTTACCCACGGCCACTTATTGCGCCGTGAGGATGCGCCTCTATGTCGCTGCGGCTCCGTTTTATCCGTGGTTCATGTTTTATTGGAGTGTCCGTTTTTAGCTGCGCTCAGGCAGTCGTTCGCACTGCCTGACTCGCTCCCTGCCCTTTTAACAGATGACCCGGCTATGGCTGACTTAGTTTTACGTTTTATTCGGGCAGGGGGTTTTTATTCTTTACTCTGAGTGTTTCTATTTTTATCTTATTGTTTTGTGTTGATTCTGGCCTTTGGCCTCCGGTTTTAAACTGATTTTTTAATGTGTTTCTAGTGGTTGGCTTTTCCTTTTTTATTTCTCTGGTCGGCCAACCACCGTCACACTCTGTGTGCTTTTAGTTCGTTTTGTCTTGTCTTTGTCTCAGTTTCTCTTGTCCTGTATCGTCTGTGATCTCTTTTGTTCCTCGTTTTTATTCTCTGTGGGTGTTCTTTGTCTTTGGAAAAAGGGACCGATGACCATAGCAGTCTGGTCCCTTTAATCCCCCAAACCAACCAACCAATCAAATGTTTTCGGTTCCCACTGGAGAGACACATCCTTTCGTCTACTAATCGCATGGTTTTGCGGTGCGGTCCCAAAACACAGACACTAAACTTATTACAGTGAACAGAGACATCAATGAATGAACGGACAGATCATAATTTTGTGAAAATAAAGAATGTAAACTTTTCACTCGAGGGAAGATTTGAACCAAGGACCTCTCGTTCCGCAGCACTCCTGAGCTCACACTATCCTTGATGTTGCCTATCTTGCTCATGGACTACTCAGTTTGTATATTTTGCATATTTTTTTCATAGTTCCACACAACTTCTTCCTGTTTTATCGATTGATCTGTGTTCAGTTTTTCAAGGCTTATCCACTGTGCCAACTTATAACTAAATCTGAGGGGGGGTGCAATGGGGAGGTTCCCTTGTGAGCAGCATCTTCAGCGGTGTCTTGATTGTCTTTACTCCTGGAGCATCAACAATGGCTTTTGCTTTTCCACTGCCAAAACCATCTGGCAATGCAAGTAGTTTCTCCCACCATCTTTACATCTTGGCCCTGTTGCCCTTACGTTCATCAAAACTACAAAATTCCTGGGGCTCATGCTCGCTGTACGCGGTTCCTGAATGTCCTACATGTCGTCAGTGGTACTTCCTGGTGGGATGCCGATCGAACCACCCTCCTCCGTTTATACTCATGCCTTGTTCATTCGAAATTCGACTATTGGTGCTTTGTTTATGTGTCTGCACGCCCATCCCCCTTTCGTCATCTCAACAATATCCACCATCGTGGCATCCATTTGGCCATGGGTGCCTTTTACATCAGCCCGGTTGAGTGTCTGTATACTGAAGCTGCTGAACTACCCATGTCCTCCTGCAGTGATTTTCTCCTCAGCAGATATGCATGCCGTTTGTCTGCCATTCGTGGCCACCCATCCTATGCCTCCTTCTTTGATGATTCCTTTGATAGTCAGTATGGGGCTCGTCCTTCTTCTCTGTTACCTCCTGGAATCTGCTTTCTGCAATTGCTATGGCAGCTTAACTTCACGCTACCTGCACCTTTCCTGGTGTGTGCGAACGCTTCATCACCTTGGCTTTGTGAAGCGGCCAATGTTAACCTTGGCCTTCATTCACTTCCTGAGGACATGACTCCAGCCTCAGTCTATCACCTTCAGCTTCTTCACATGGAACTTCGCGATAATACCTTTGTATACACTGATGGCTCTCGGACTGACCGTGGAGTCGGGTGTGCCTTCGCCATGGGCACCCATGTCTTTTGATATTGGCTTCCGGCACACTCCTCAGTATTTACAGCCAAGCTCTTCGCTTTGTATCAGGCCATGAAGTACATTCGGTGACACAGCCTTCTCAATTGTGTCCTCTGCTCAGACTCACTCAGCGTCCTTCAAAGTCTATGTGCGCTATACACCGCCCACTGCAGCGGGTCCAGGAAAACTGTCAACTTCTCACTCTTGGTGGAGCCAGTGTGATGATTCTGTGGGTTCCTGGTCATGTCGATCTGCCAGGAAACGAGGCTGCTGACACAGCTGCCAAAGCTGCAGTCCTCGTACCTCCACCCGATTACATATAGTCCCTCCGATGACCTCTGTGTTGCCGTCTGTCAGGAGGTGGTGTCCCTTTGGCATTGCCAATGGTTCTCCCTTCACAGGAATAAGCTCTGGCTTATTAAGCCTCTACCAGTGGCTTGGACAACCTCCTCTCGGCCCTCCCAGCGGGAGGAGGTTATTTTAACTCAGCTGCGTATTAGGCACTGCCTTCTTAGCCATCGTCATTTGCTAAGTGGTGCTACCGACCGCTTTATACACATAACCACTCAAGTTTTAACTGTCTGCCACTTCCTGATGGAGTGTCCATTTTTTAACCTTTTATGTTCCCGTTTGGGTTTGCTGTCTGAGTTATCGGCTGTTTTAGCAAATGCTGCGTGGGCTGTATGATGTCTTTTAGCCCTTTTCCACATGCCTGTTTTTAGCTGTCTTCTATTCCGTCAGCTGGGACTGACATATAGTCTTTTTTTTAGCTCCTCTCTGTCTGCATGTTCCATAGTTTTGACTTGGTTGCATATGACCCCAATTGTTTTTGCGCCCTAAAGCAAAACAAAACAAAAACCAAACCAGTGGTTGCAGCTTAGTTTATAGATCACATGACCGCTTTCACAGGCAGCTGCGCCTTTGATGGTATAGAAGATGCCAGTGACTTGACTGGAGTAGAAGGTGGTGGGGAGATGTATGGTACAGGTTTTGCATCTCGGTCTTGGTCTATGATCCATGGGGCAAGGGGTTGAGGGCAGGGGTTTGAGTAAGGATGGGCAAAGATATTGTGTAGGTTTGGTAGGCAGCAGAATCCCACTGTGGGAGGGGTGTGAAGGATTGTGAGTAGGAAACTTCTCATTTCAGGCCGCAACTGGAGATAATTGAAACCCTGTTAGAAAATGTGATTCAGTTGCTCCAATCGTGGCTGGCACTAAGTCACAAGGGGAGTATCCATTTGTGGCTAGGCGTGGGTGTGTGGAAGGTGGTAGGTGACTGGAGAGACAAGACATGAGAGATTTGTTTCTGTGTAAGGTTGGGTGGGTAATTATTGTCTGTGAAGGTCTCTGAGAGACTTTTGGTGTATTTGGAGAGGGACTGCTCACAACTGTAGATATGACGATGGCACGTGGCTAGGCTGTATGAAAGGGCCTTCTTGGTATGGAATTGATGGCAGGTGTCAAAGTGAAGGCAGTGTTGGCAGTTGGTAAGTTTAATATGGTTGTGGTACTGATGTAGCCATCCTTGGGTTGGAGGTCCGAATCGAGGAAGGTGGCTAATTGGGTTGAGGAAGATCAGGTGAAGTGAATGGGGGAGAAGGCGTTGATGTTCTGAAGGAATGTGGAGTTAGGACAGGATGGTGCCATGTGGGTTGCCATTGCTGTATCACAGATTTGCTTGTAGGTGATGAAGAAGTAATTGTGGGTGAGGATGTAGTTGATCCAGCTGACCAGGAAGGAGGTTGTAGGTTTGAAGACAGACAGTCGTTGCGAAGGGTAGTGTTCAGTAGTTGCATTGTGCCATTCTTCAAGGATGCATATACTAGTTTTGATGATTGAAAATGGGACAGTAGTCTGAAAATGTTGCCAGTACACTATCTGCACAATCCCAAATAAATTAAATAAATAGTTTGATTAAAACTGGAGCTATAATGCTCAGAAAACAATGTGCAAAATACCATATTTGGTAGTTATATATATTTCATCAGCATCTTAACAAACTGGAAACACAGCGTATAATATTCAGTCCTTTCTGAGTAGTTATGGCACTGTTGGTTGCATTATGGCTAATATGTGGTTACTCATGGTGTTCAAAACAAAGAAGGCTACACTCCTGTTGAGGATTCTGGTATCAGTGGCCAAAATGACAAAAATGTTGGGTTATTTGGCATCACAGAAGTCCCAGAAGGCAATTGCCCTCAGTGGGGGCATCAGTGCTAGGAACTATTCTACAAATATCCATAATGCAGAATTCTTCATAAGTCAATTTTCTGCATGTAGATAGTGGTCACAGGTGTTAAGTAAGATAGGCCTTGTCTCCAGTTTTTATTATTGTTGTTATTATCTCTATTTTGCTATTTATCATTTGTGAGTGGTACGTCATTTGTGTGTGTTTCTTTTGCTTTTTACTTTTAAATGTATTTTCTCTAATCTCAAGCATTTGATATGGATACATGTAGTCGATTTATCTCAATATTTACACACTTTTTATGAGAGCTGTTGATAATATATACAAGGTATTTGCTACATTATTTTATCATCATTTTGTGTATGTTTTGTATATCAACAGGAAACAAATGTGATATGGAAAGCTTGAGGGAGGTAGAATTTGCTGAAGCAGAGGCTATGTGTGAATATATTCCTGAAATACTCTTTGTCTTGGAGGCATCTGCAAAAGATAATACAAATATTGATGATGCATTTATGTGTCTAGCTACAGAACTGAAGGTCAGTAATAGATTACATGTTGTTTTTGCAAACTTTTTGGGTGTTTAATGACATGAGTAAGTATCCAATACATAGCTGCAAAAGTGTTTTGTCACGACTAAATTAAATTCAAATAATAATTGGTAGATCAGCGGTTTTTAGAAAAAAACCTCTGACAAATTGTAATATAACATGATGGGCCCAACAGGTTTTAACAACAATGCAGAAGCTATATTGTTGTGCTATTATTACAAATGAGGAAATTGTCCTGAACAAGTAAGCAATGATCAAATACCATATTCAGTTTGGCAGTAATATCAGTGTGTAAATCCTTGCTATAGGACATTGAATACTGTTAACAGTGTGGCCCTCACAACAGGCTATACACTAAACGTCCCAACCAGTTCTTTTCAAGAGCCATTCTTGATTCTCCTCCAAGTGCCTCCATCTCTCTGCTCTGTCTCTGAGCATGCTGATAAGTTGGCCATAATGAGTCCCACATGCAAATTGTACAGCTGCTTGTTTGCCAGTCAGTTAACGACTGTTACAAGAAATTTAATTAATCATCACAGCTTGTGTGTCCTTCCCTGTGTCTTGCCAGGTGTTTACATTGGTGAATGAGTTGTGTACCAGTTGTGTACTTCCAACTTCTGGTGATGTAGAGATTCTAAGATAGTGAAACCTCGTGCCAGTGTCTCTGGGCATCAGCCTATGCCAGTTTGTGTAAAGGACACAAACAAATGCAAAATCGAAACTTTTATTATTTCTAAAGCTTATCCCTCATATTTCCTGAACAATGAAACGTCAGCAGAAGTCATTTTCTCAGTTGCTATAGCTAAATTACATATTCATATTATCAAAAGGATAGTTGCTACTCACCATATAGCGTAGATTCTGAGTCTCAGACAGGCACAACAAAAAGACTGTGACCGAGCGAGGTGGCGCAGTGGTTCGACACTGGACTCGAATTCGGGAGGACGACGGTTCAATCCCACGTCCGGCCATCCTGATTTAGGTTTTCCGTGATTTCCCTAAATCACTCCAGGCAAATGCCGGGATGGTTCCTTTCAAAGGGCACGGCCGGCTTCCATCCTCGTCCTTCCCTAATCCGATGAGACCGATGACCACGCTGTCTGGTCTCCTTCCCCAAACAACCAAACCAACCAAAAAGACTTGTCACACAATAAGCTTTTGGCCAACAAGGCCTTTGTCAAAAATAGATGACAGACACTCACACACTACCACAGCCTCTGGCAACTGAAGTCACACTATGAGCAGCAGCAGCAGCAGCAGTAGTGCCTGATGGAAGAGGCAAATGGGTAGGAGAAAGGAGGCTTGGGTGGGCAGGGGGAGGGATAGCAGGGCAAGGGTGGGGGACAGTGACGTGCTTCTGGGGAGCATGCAGTGATGAGATGGAGAGAGGGTAGGGCAGCTAACAGCATTCAGGAGGTTAGAGGGGGGGGGGAGAAATTGGGAGGGGGGTTGCGGGAAAGGAGAGAAGTAGAAAGACTGAGTGCATTAGTGGACAAAATGGCTGTGTAGTGTTGGAATGGGAACAGGGAATGGGCTGGATGGGTGAGGACAATGATTAATAAAGGTTGATGCCAGGAGGGTTACAGGAAGATAAGACATACTGCTGGGAGAGTTCTCACCTGTGCAATTCAGAAAAGCTGGTATTGGTCGGAAGGATCCATATGGCACAGGCTGTGAAGCACTCATTGAAACAAAGAATGTTGTGTTTGGCGGCATGTTCGCCATCCCCCTGCGGGTCTGGGGGCTAGAAGAGGCCCGAGGTCTTCCTGCCTGTCGTAAGAGGTGACTAAAAGGAGTTTCACACATTTCGGCCTTTATATGATGGTCCTCTGTAGGATTTGACCCCATTCTTCAAAATTTTCCTGAAGAGCGAGTCAATTGGGGAAGGGCGCCTTACATGGTGCATTGTGTCCATCATGCATTGAGATCTGTAGCCCACTTTCTCGTCGTTGCATTGCAGTCCCACCCATTCTCCTTCTTTTAGGCAAGGACACCTTCCTGGGTGCGTTTCCCCACGCACTATGCAATGTCGCTTTCTGCGTTGACAATGACCATGGACTACTTTACACAGTAGCCAGTCCGTTGTGGTGGGGCCGCCATGTACCCTGTTGGTTGTAGCTATGTATGCCAAGGGGTAGATGCCCAGGCCCCTGGGCATTGGTGCTCGCGGCAATGACCATCCTGCCAGGAGGCCTTTGCTGCGGCTGGGTGGCGCCCATGGGGAGGCCTCCTGGTCGGAGTGGGTGGCATCAGGGTGGATGACATGTGATGAAGCATAGTCCATCATCTCTTGTTGGTGGTGAAACACCAACAGTCTCTAAGCATTCACAAGCTTAATTCAGCACACAGAAGTATGATCCCTGCCGCTACAACAGTTCTGGCACCATCAGCTCTGCCAACCCCAGTCATCTCTCAAAGCTAGAAGACTATACGCCTGCCCCCTGGATGGTGAGGGCATTTCCTTCCCTGTTACTCCTGCACCACCTGCTTATGGAGCAACACCACCCCGCCCTTCCCCCCCCCCCCCCCCCCCCCCCCCCCGAACCAATGGGGACGTCTGTCCCCACTTCTAAGCCGAAGAAGGGTAAGTCTTCTTCAGCTTCTCTCTCTAGGAAGGGATCCCTTGGGTCACTCTCTTCCCAGGTTTCTGCTAGTGGGAAAGATGACACCCGCCAGTGACTGAAGAGCCCAAAAGCAGGTGGTCATAGGGCTTCAGGCTCATCCTCAGTCCTGGAGACTGAGCCAGTGAAGTCCTCCCAGCCAGGGAAACCCAAGGAACAGCAAGAGAAATCCAAAAAGAAAACCCCTAAGACCAAGGAAATTGCAGTGGCACCCACATCACCGCTACCTACAAGCTCTGCATCTCAGGATGGGGTGGAGATTTTGGCATCCACTGAGGACCTAGATCTCAACAGTCCCTCAGACGCAATGGATATAGACTGCTCAACAATAAATTGGTGGCAGCAGGTGACTCTTAGGCATAAACTACCTCATTGAATATTCCATACGATCTCATGATGACGTCATCCTCCAGCGGAATTGCAGCGGTTTTTTCCACCGCCTGGCTGAGCTATGGCAACTGTTAAGCTTCACACCTGCTATCTGCATTGCCCTCCAGGAAACCTGGTTCCTGACAATGTGGATCCCTGCCCTCTGTGGCTATAAGGGATATTACAGGAACCGTAGCGCCTATAATTGAGTGTCAGGTGGAGTTTGCGTTTATGTCCTAAACTCAGTCTGTAGTGAACCTGTGCCCCTTCAAACCCCTCTTGAAGCTGTGGCTGTCAGAATAAGGACGACACAGGAAATAACTGTCTGCAATGTATATTTTCCTCCAGATAACACCCCTTACCCCTTGTGGGGTGGCACTGTCCTTACTGGCCGAGGCACAGATGTCGAAACTTTACTGTCTCAGTTCGACCTCTGTCTCTTAAATACTGGGGCCACCACAAATTTCAGAGTGGCTCATGGTAGTTACTTGACCATTGATTTATCAATTTGCAGCCCAGGACTTCTCCCATCTATCCATTGAAGAGCACATGACGACCTGTGTGGTAGTGACCACTTCCCCATCTTCCTGTCACTGCCCCAGCATCAGGCCCATGGATGCATGCCTAGATGGGCTTTAAACAAGGCAGACTGGGAAACTTTCACCGCTGCTGTTACCGTTGAATCTCCTCCACACGGTAACATTGATGTGATGGTTGAGCATTTGACTACAACAATTGTTTTTGCGGGAGAAAATGCGATCCCACTTCAGCGTGCCCGAGGCCTAAGGCAGTCCCTCGGTGGTTGTCGGAAGTCGCTGAAGCAATTAAGGAGCGTCGGCGAGCTCTACAGTGGCATGAGCAGCACTCTTCTCTGGAGCCTGTAAACGGTTCTGTGCCCGCGTTTACCATCTCATCAAACAACAGAAGCAGGAGTGTTGGTAGAGATACTGCTCAACCATTGGGTGCCACACGTCACCTCCCCATGTCTGGGCAAAGATCAAACGTCTCTTAGGGTACCAGACCGCAACAGGTGTTCCTGGTGTTACTATAAATGGCGTGTTATCTACTGACGCAGACACGATTGTCGAGCACTTTGCTCGAGCCTCTGCGGCGGAGAATTATCCCCCCAGCCTTTCGCGCTCTCAAACGGCGGCTGGAAGGGAATGTCCTCTCATTCACTACACACCACTGTGGATCCCATAACGCCCCATTTAGAGTGGGAGCTCCTCAGTGCCCTTGCACATTGCCCCGACACAGCTCCTGGGTCTGATCGGATCCACAGCCAGATGATTAGACATCTCGCATCTGACTACAAGTGACATCTCCTCGTTGTTTTCATCCGGATCTGGTGCGATGCCATCTTTCCATCACAATGGTGGCAGAGCACCATCATTCTATTGCTCAAACCCCGTAAAAACCTGTTTGATGTGGATAGCTATCGGCCCATCAGACTCACCAACGTCCTTTGTAAGCTGCTGAAAAGTATGGTATGTCGGCGGTTGTGCCCCTCGAGTCTGCCATCTGAACAGCCTTTTCCAGATGGCAGCACCTGGTTGCCGTCTTTTTTGACTTAGTAAAGCATACAACACGACCTGGCGACATCGTATCCTTACCACATAGTATGAGTGGGGTCTCTGACACCCGCTCCCAATTTTTATCCAAAACTTCCTGTCACACGGTAATTTCTGTGTCCAAGTTGGTGCCTTCAATATTTCCATCCATATCCAGCAGAATGGAGTCCCGCAGGGCTCTGTATTGAGTGTGTCTCAATTTTTAGTGGTCATTAACGGTCTAGCAGCAGCTGTAGGGCCCTCTGTCTTACCTTCTCTGTATGCAGACGACTTCTGCATCTCTTACTGCTGCTCCAGTACTGGTGTTGCTGAGCGTCGCCTGCAAGGAGCCATCCACAAGGCGCAGTCATGGACTCTAGCCCATGTCTTCCAGTTTTCAGCCCCAAAATCATGTGTCGTGCACTTCTGTCGGCACTGTACCATTCATCCGGACCCAGAATGTTACCTTAATGACAATCCACTCACTGTATGGAGACATATCGATTCTTAGGACTGGTTTTCGATGCTGGACTGGTTTGGCTTCCTCATTATTGTCAGCCTAAGCAGAAGTGCTCGCAGCATCTCAATGCCCTCTGTTGCCTGAGCAACGCCAATTGGGCTGCAGATCACTCTACGCTGCTGTGGCTCTACAGAGCCCTTGTCCAGTCCCGAATTGACTGAGGAGTGTGGTTTATGGTTCGGCAGTGCCCTCAGCACCCGGTGCACCACTGCGGGGTTCGACTAGCGACAGGAGCTTTTAGGACGAGTCCAGTGACCAACATACTGGTGGAGGCTGTGGTCCCTCCATTGCAGATCAGACGTGCACAACTGCTCACCAGTTATGCAGCACACATTCAGAGTTCTCCTGAGCATCCAAATTACAGTCCTTTTCCCACCCACAGAAGTCCATCTCCTGCATCGATGGCCCAAGTCGGGGATAACGATTGCAGTTCGCGTGCGGTCCCTTCTCTCTGAACTGGAGTCCTTCCCTTTACCACCTCTACTTGTGGTCCGTTCATGTATGTCTCCATGGTATACACCTCGGCTGCAGCTTCGTCTGGACCTTTCACGTGGCCCTAAGGACTCCATTGACCCCGCGGCTCTCCGCTGTCACTTCCTCTCGATTCTTGACGTGTTCTGATGCTCTGAAGTGGTTTGCACCGACGGCTCGATGGCTGATGGTCACATTGGCTTTGCCTACGTTCATGGCAGCCATATTGAACAGCATTCCTTACCTGATGGCTGAAGTGTATTCACTACAGAGCACTTCTCAAGCACTTCAATATCTCTGTTCATGCCCTGGGGAGACTATTCTTTTATGTACTGACTCCTTGAACAGCCTGAAAACTATCGACGAGTGCTACCCTCATCATCCTTTGGTAGCGTCAGTCCAGCAGTCCATCTATGCCCTGGAATGGTCTAGTCATTCATTGGTGTTCCTCTGGACCCCTGGTCACGTTGGAATCCCAGGAAATGAACTTACTGACAGGTTGGCCAAACAGGCTACACGGAAACCCCTTCTGGAGATGGGGATCCCCGCAATTGACTTGCGTTCGTTATTACACCACTAGGTTTTACAGCTTTAGGAGACGGAATGGCAAAATCTCAGTACACACAACAAATTGTGAGCCGTTAAGGGGACCACGAATGTGTGGAAGTTCTCAGTGAGGGCCTCTCGCAGGGACTCCGTGGTTCTCTGCCGGCTCTGCGTTGGTCATGTCTGGGCGACCCACAGCTACCTCCTGCACCATGGAGGCCCACCTCAACATCAGTGCGGCGCCCGGTTGACAGTGGCCTGAGGGTGGGTTTTGTCATTCGATCTGAGTTTCAGCTCATGTTCTTTGTCCTCCACCCTAGTGCTTTTAGGGTGGATGTTTTAATGTGTTGTAGGGTGGCTGGCTTTTCCTTTTTATTTTCGTGGTCGGCCAGCCACTGTTATCTGCTTCCTTGTTTTACTCTCTTGTACCTGTTTCTTGCATCTCTCTGTTGTTTTCTTGTTCCTGTTTCTTGCATCTCTCTGTTGTTTTCTTGTCCTCTTTTGTTCCTTTTAGTGTTCATAGCCTTTCCTTCGTTCTTGTCTTTCCTTTCTTTCCGTTTTGGGTTATGTGTCTCGTCGGTTTTATTCTCACACTTGTGACATTGCTTTATTAGGAACAAGGAACCGATGACCTTATAGTTTGGTCCCTTTCCCCCTCTTTTGAACCAACCATGTTCGGCAACAGGGTGGTCCACTTGGTTTCTTGGCCAGTTTGTCAGTGGCCATTCATGCAGACAGACAGCT
This sequence comes from Schistocerca cancellata, assembly GCF_023864275.1. Lineage (NCBI taxonomy): Eukaryota > Metazoa > Arthropoda > Insecta > Orthoptera > Acrididae > Schistocerca > Schistocerca cancellata. The sequence goes on from NC_064631.1 coordinate 175,345,928, forward strand.
TGTGTTGTCATGCCCAAATAGAATGTAGCACAGTGGTTGCATCTTAGCTAATAAATCACATGGTTAGTTTCACAGGTAGCCCTGCCTTTGATGGATAGGTGATATTTGTGACCAGACTGGAGTAGGTTGTGCTGGTTGGAGGATAATGGGACAGGTCTTGCATCTAGGCCTATTACAGGGCTATGAGCCATGAGGTAGGGGGTTGGGAGTAGTGTCTGTGTAGTATTCAGTAGTGGTAGGGCCATGGGCATTACGAATGTTAGTGTAAAGGGAGATGGCATCAATAGTGACGAGCTTGGAACCGTATGGTAAAGGGACAGGAACTGTCGAGTGTCGGTAGAGGAAATGGTTGGTATCTTTTATATAGGAGGCCAGGTTCTGGGTAATAGGCAGAGATTCTCTCAATGGAGGCACAGTAACCAGCCAAAATGGGGTGTACTGTGTGGTTGGGTTTATGGACTTCAGGAAGCGTGTCAAAGGTAGGAGTGTGGGGAATGGTAGGGGTGAAGAGAGAGATGGACTTGGGGTAGAGGCTCTGGGATGGGCCTAAGGATTTGAGGAGAGACTGGAGATCCTGCTGGATTTCTGGAATGGGGTCACTGTGGCAAGGTTTGTAGGTGGGTGTATCTGGCACATGGCAGAGTCCTTCTGCCAGGTAATTCTTACAGTTCAAAGCAACAGTGGTGGAGCCTTTGTCAGGAGGTAGGATTATAAGGTCGAGATCAGTTTGAGATGGTGTACTGCAGTTCTTTCTGCAGATGGAAGGTCAGTTTGCATGTTGAGGGATTTGGGGAATGATGGTGAGGCAAGGTTCAAGATTAATAAATTCTGGAAAGTTAACAGGGGGTGATTTGGGGGCGATGGGGTTGGATTACAGTTGGATGGAGGAGTGGACTGAGTCGGGCGTGGTTGAATATTGCACTTTGGTTGAGTCTCATTGGTAGGTTTTTCACTGTAGTGACCGGGAGAAGGAAAGAAGGTCTTGGACAAGTCCTGCATGATTGAGTTTGGGAGTGGGGCAAAAGGTGAGGTGTTTGGAAGGGGCTGATATTTTTACGGCTTTTGGAGGAAAGGCTCATGACTGTGTTTCAGGTCTGTTTAGGTTCTGGATTCTGTGTGGTGGTGGGAGAGAGTTTTGGAGAGAGGGGTGAATGTAGTAGATCTGCAAGACAAGGTTTGTCAGCTAGATGTTGACCTCCACCTCGATGACTACTACATCAGTACCTCTGTTCATACAAACCTACTAACCAACAGCAATACCTCCACTCCGACAGTTGTCACCTGTTCCATACCCCTAATCACCTGTGGTCATCGCATCTGCAGTGATGAGCAGTCCCTATTGAAATATACTGAAGATCTCACTGAAGCTTTCACAGACTGTAATTATCCTCCCAACCTTGTACAAAAGCATATCTCCCATGCCTTATCTTTCCAGTCACTCACCACCTCCCAAACACCCACCATGCGGCCACAGAGGAGCATTCCTCTCATAACTCAGTACCACCCATGGCTGGAGCAACTGAATTACTTTCTCCACCAGGGTTCTGACTGCCTCTCATCGTGCCCTGAGGTGGGTAATGTCCTGCCCACTATCCTTCCCACCTGTCCCACAATGGTATCCTGCTGTCCACCGAATCTACACTACATACTCGTCCATCCCTACGCAACCCCTGCTCCCAACCCCTTACCTCGTGGCTCATAGTTCTGTAATAGGCCTAGATGCAAGACCTATCACATTATCCTCCAACCAGCACGACCTACTCCAGTCTGGTCACAAACATCACCTATCTCATTGGAGGCAGGGCTACCTGTGAAACCAGCCATGTGATCTACAAGCTAAGCTGCAACCAATGTACTGCATTCTATTTGGGCATGACAACCAACAAGCTGTTGCCGCATTAATGGCCACCAACAAAATGTGGCCGAGAAATAAGCAGACCATGTTGTTGCCGAACTTGCCACCAAACATGTCATTCTTCATTTCGATGACTGCTTCACAACCTGTGTCATATGGATCCTTCCCACTGACACCAGCTTTTCTGAATTGCACAGGTGAGAACTCTCCCTGCAATATATCCTATGTTCCTGTAACCTACATGGCCTCAACTTTCATTAGTCATTGTCCTCACCCATCTAGCCCTTTCCCTGTTCCCATTTTACTTCTCTCCTTTTCGGCTACCCTCAAGCCCCACCCCATCTCTCCTTTTCGGCTACCCTCAAGCCCCACCCCATCCCTCCCCCACCCTCTGTCTAACCTCCTGACTGCACCTAGCTGCCCTACCCTCTCTCCACCTCATGCCTACATGTTCCCCAGCAGCATGTCACCATCTCCCACCACTACCCTGCTGTCCTTCCCTTGCCTGCCCAAGCTGCCTCCTTACCTCCAGCCAATTGCCTCTCCCATCATGCACTGCTGCTGCTGCTGCTGCTGCTGTTGCTGCTGCTGCTCACAGTGTGGCTTCAGCTGTCGGAGGCTGTGGTCACGAATGTGTGAGTTACATTTGTGTGTGTGTGTTTTGAGACAAAGACCTTGTTGACCGAAAGCTTATTGTGTGATGTGTGCATCATCTCTTTTTGACAAAGGCCTTGTCAGCTGAGAGCTTATTGTGTGACAGTCTTTTTGTTGTGTCTTCCTGCGACTGAGCATCTCCGCTATAGGATGAGTAGCAACTATCCTTTTCATAATATTGTTACATTCTAGCCTGGATTTTTCAATGTTTAAAGTACATATTTAGTGGAATGTTATGTTATAGTCTTTCAGACATATATGTGCTAAACGTATCATTCACGCTTTGAAAGTATGAATACAATTTATTTGCAAGAAATCATATCAGCAATAGATGTGAGCAGTATGTGGACAGGTAATAGTGAAACAGGTTACACAGTGTCACCAAAATAGTTAACAGTAGGCTCCTGCCTTATAAAGATCAAAATGTAAAATGAGTATGGTCACCATTGCACATCATATAGACACAGGTTGCAACTACAGTAAGGTCATTCCTTGGATTCCCTGGGAAGAATTGTCTAGGGTATGGAAATAAGTCAAGGATGTATATTTTATTTATGTGCAATTCAAGTGAAATAATTTTGTGAGGGAATATAATTTACAGTGTTATATTAATTACACAGCAAACTCCTGATTATTCAGTTACCGATTATCTGTGCATAGTTATGTGAATTTTGAAAAAAAAAAAAAATACCAGTGAAGGATGAAGTATTGTTATAATTAGAAAAACTTTCATTTACAGAACAAATTACTGATTGTGAAGATGGTGATAAAAACTTCTGCAAGTGCTTAAAACAGCAATGACTCAAAAATTGGATTTAAGTAGCTAAGCAATGTAGATATAGTAAACAAATTGTGTTTGGTAGAAGAAGAAGGTGACAGCAATGAGATCATGGTACCCGTTGTCAAGGACACTGAGGTACTGATATGTATTGATTTGATACTAAAGTACACAGGACAGAATTTGTTTGACTATAAGACTACCAGGTGTATGAAAAGCAAACTCTGACAGTTATTTCTCAGAAGTGAACTGAAAGCAAATACTATGAAATTTAGTTCGCTTTAAGTGTAATTTTTCGAATAAGTCAGAGTTTCTGTTGAGTAACTGTAAATTGTGCAGGTAGTTTTGTAACTTTCAAATGTTAGGTGTTGCATACTTTGTAATTACAGTAAATAGCAGCTTATGGGAAAAACATGTTGATTATATGAGGTGCGATCAAAAGACATGGTGAATAATTTTATTAGGAACAAAGTAAGAAGCTTACAGGGAGTTTGATTTAATCTCCTTCAAAGTAGTACTGGTCTTCAATAATAATGCTCTCATCACAACGTGGAATCCATCACTGGAAACATTTTTGGAAATCTTCTATTGGAAAGCATCCAGTTGCCCTGCCATGGCCCTCTCAATGTTGGGAATGGTGTCAAAACATTTTCCTTTAAGAACAGTTCCAATTTTGGGAAGAGGCAGGAATCCCATGGTGATAAACTGGTGGGTAAGGCAGATGTGGGCAGACAAGAACACTTTTTTCAGCCAAAAACTCTTGAATCAAAAGTAAGAGCTGACACACCACATTGTTGTGATAAAGAAGCAAGCCATTAGGCCATTTTTCAGGACTCTTTCTTCATATGTTGTTTTGCATATGTTGCAGTACACCCTTGTAAAACTCGCCGTTTACAATTATTCCCCATGAAATAAACTGTAATAGCAATATCAAGAAAAGAGAAAAAGGAAAAAATGAACATGACTTTTTTATATTTGATTTTAATTAACGTGTCTTTTTAGGCCGAGGAGACTCACTGATTTCTGGTAACTCAGAATTATTTTTGTCAGGGCGATACCCTTAGACCCAAATTTCATCTCCAGTTACAGTTCTGGACATGCAGTCCATATCTGAATTAAGACAATCCTACAAATCCATGCAAACTGAAACATGATTTTTCATCAGTTCATCACTCAAAAGTCTGAGAAGAAATTTTTCATTTGTCTAGTTATTTGCATTTCTGAACAAACAATTTTTGCTAGTTTTTCTCATTTTCTTCTGTTTCTGAGATTAATGGATGTCACAAACATTGCTCATCTTCTACCAATTCATTTTCGCTTTCAAATCTCTCATACGACCTCGAAACAGTCTTCAGAGTTACATCATTACCACCATACACCAGTTTCAAACTTTCTTAGTTTCTATGCAGTTTTTTGTAACTTTAAACAGAACTTAATGTTCATGTGTTTGAAACAGAATAAAGACAACCTCACTCTCTAGATATTGATTGAAAAGTCAGAACGTGTTCCAATTTGATGTCGCTTGGTTTTGTGGATTACACTATCAGACAAATTACTTCAAATAGTTGTAGTGTCAGCAGCTGCTGCTAAAAAAAATTCTTTCACCGTATTTTTCTATCACACCTTGTACGTGTTTTTTGGTTAGCCATCCAGTTTTGCATCTGCATTGTGCCACATAATCGGACCTTGCTGTATTATAATCTAATACAATAACTAAAATACTTTCTGTGAAGAGGCTCTTCAATGGTGTAGAAGGAGTTTCCACTAGAATGTTCTTTAATTCCGTGTTACATCTCACGACAGTATCTTCAACTTATTTTAATTCCATGACAGACTGTTGAGAACTTTTGTAGCCCTTTCTGTATTAATAATAAATCTTTGAAGTCTATGTAGAGGTTGTTTTTGGTTCCAATGTTATACGCACAACTTTGGATGATTTTTTTAAAGAAAAGACCAGAATTGGTAATATGAATGACATGAATGAATATATTTATTTAACTGGATAGATAAAAAGTCTTACTTTACTCACCAAGCGGCAGCAGAACACACATAAGACTGTTGTGATTGGCAAGCTTTCAGAGCCAGTGGCTCCTCCTTCAGGCAGAAGGGTTGAAGAGGAAGGAAGAAGGGTGAAGGAAAAGGACTGCAAACGTCTAGGAAAAGGGGCAGATTTTGGGAAAGTCACCCAGAACCATGGGTCAGGGCAGACTTAAGTATGGGATGAGAAGGAAAGTCTTTCCTTATCATCCCGTATGGTAAGTCTCCCCTTACCCACAGTTCTGGGTGACTTTCCCAAAATCTGCCCCTTTTCCTAGACCTCTCCAGTCCTTTTCTTTCACCCTTCCCCTTCAACCCTTCTGCCTGAAGAAGGAGCCACTGGCTCCAAAAGCTTGCCAATCACAACAGTCTTTTTTGTGTGTGTTCTGCTGCCCCTTATGAGTAGATTTTTTTATCTATTCAGTTAAATAATTTTATCAATAATTAATGAATAATGAAAGAGTTGTTAAAATACTACAGTTCTGAAGAGTGCTTGGCAGGATATTCAGTAATTGTCTTCAAATGTAATTCATGTAAAACGCTTCTGTATTCTGAAAACATTATCTTTACAAGTTGAGCTCCTAAAAAAAATCTAGCATGACTCATTAATACAGACCAGAAAAATTCATATTTTGTGCTAAGTGTGAAATAGATGCAAATTTTGCCTCAAAACGCAAAAATGCAAAATTACGTAATAGACACTATTTCATAGCTAATTGTATCCAGATGAATGTTTTACCAGAGACAGTCTGAAATAGCTTTATTTTCTGCATATAATGTAAACAACTTTCTGTTACTGGTGTTGTACATCATCTGACAAAGCCCACTTTTGGAAAGATAATGTGAATAAAAACATTTTTGCAAAATAAAAGTCCATAATCACAATGACGATGTATCAGTGCGCTCAATGTTATGGTACCAAGTGGGCAGTTGAGTGGTCTATTTAAGATAATGACTGTGTAATGCAACATAGTACTCAGCTATGGGACCTAGCATATTATAGCGAAAAACGCATATGTTTGTTTGTTAGCCAAAGTTCAAAAGTTGGTATGCGGACACTTAACGTGGCAAATTGAATGGAGGATGTTTTGAACTGTGGTTACATTGAATACCGCTAGAGGTCAGGCCTGAATTAAGTCCTCAACAAGGAATTGCATAGTAACCATTCCCAAATGTTTTTTGTTGTGTGTTGCTCATTATTTTTTTTTTTCCTTATTTTTAAATGAGTGAAGGGACTACCCTAACCTAACACGGATTTAGATTGCGACCTATACAACGTCAGAAGAGATAGGCAACCCATGTGATGATGTGTCAGTTCTGCTTTCACAAAACGCAAGGTGTAGGCTGCTGCCCTGTGATAGGGAGGCAGGGGTCATTCCTCTGCACAGCTTGTCGAGTGGTCCAAATTCTAGTTCGTTTACTCTTGTGGCCATATGCCATTATCGCCTATAGTGCTCACACTCAGCTCTATAACTATTGGTAAACAAAGTCTGTCTCATTTTTGAATGTGTGAAAATGTTTCCACTTATGTTACAATAGTTACTTTTGTTTCTACTTCCATACAAAGTGCCTTGTCAGTTCTGTGTGTAGTGTTGTCAAGTATGGGTTGCACGGTTATGAATGCACATGAAAGGTCAAAAGTCTGCAGATTTTATATGCACCACATTGGGCTGGAAAACATGAATAATGTCCAGAAACACCTTCAATCGGAGATGCATTCAGTTCACTAGCAGGAAAATGCTACTGCCTTTCAGCAGAAAAATCATTTTTTGAAAGCTTGAATACAGTCAAAGAAAAGAGAGGTAATTTTGGAAGAAATAGGTGTTGAAGTTTTTGGAAAAAATAAACATTTCAGTTAAAAAGTTCTCAGTGTGCTCGTTTTTAAAGAGCCAGTTTGTTTGTCTTCATTCATGTAGCATGACAACTTTTTAACTTTGTGCGTCTAATCATTTACAGACAAAAGCAACATGTGAATTTCAAGAAAATACGTGAATTTTGCAAAAAAATAGATTCTAATTTTGCCAAGAATAGGTGCTACATTTTGTGTTCTTCACTGACTAATGAATGCAAAAGGACAAAATAAACTGATTTTGTCATTTTTGAACCACATATAACAGTAATCATGCAAACTGCTGTTGAAACTAAACTAAAGCACTTAATTAATTCTCGGATGTGGGATTTCCAATTAAGATTGTGATCCACCCATAATCACAAACCTGAACACTGCATACTTTTTGTATTCCATTGTGTGAACAGATGATTTCTACACCGTTCAAAGCTCTGTAAAAGTACTGAATTGTATGTGCATGATGCTGTCAAAATTTACTGGTAATCTTGTATAGCTATATTGTGCTAGCTGAATACACAGTGTCAGGACTGCAGTTTGGCACGCAAACTTCGGTGAAGGCTTGTGTTAGGTGGAGTGGGTGAGGGGAAAAAAGTGGCAGGGAGTGGGAGTGAGTGTTGGGGAAGTATTTTATATGGGCAGGAGCACCAGACAACTGTCAACCTAAATGAACAATCACCCCCAGATGGCTAGGAGCAGAGTTGATTACACAGTGGCAGAACACACTGCTGAGCACAACGTGCTCAATTTCAATGGCTACTTCACAACCCGTGACTATCAGGGTTCCCCCCTCCCTCCCCAACCAGCTTTTCTTAACCATGTAGGTGGGAGCTATGCATGTAACACATCCACACCTGTTGATGTTTCCAAATATTTGATTTGATGCCTATTTGTATTTAACTTATTGAATACGTGTACCATCTACAAAAGAACAAAATTAGCATTTTCTGTCACTTATTTAACTGTGTAAAAAGCAACAGTGTACACACATAATAGAACCTCCTGGTAAACCATGTGTGATTGATTTGAATCTCAAGTGCCTATATCTAACAGTGGAAAATCAAGGATGTAATGTAACAATATTGTGAAAAGGAAAGTTGTTACTCACCATATAGCGGAGATGCTGAGTCGCAGGTAGGCATAACAAAAAGACCATCACAAATATAGCTTTTGGCCAGGAAGGCCTTCGCCAAAATTAGACAACATATACACACTCACGCTTTCCTCCTAGCCATTCATGCATCTTTTCATCCTGCATAGTTGTGTTTATCTTTATACTATATATCTCTTTACTTCTGTATGCATCCTCTTTGGTTTGAAGCTGGCACAGTACTTACAGTAGAATATCTTTGGCTTCCCTCTGACAACCATGCCTCCATCCTTGCTACCCTCCCTATTTTCCTTTCCCTGTTACTTCATAACCTGGGTTGTGAGTAACTGAATCTCCTTTCCCTTCTTCCCTTTCTTTCCCCTCTCTCCTCCCCGATGAAGGAACATTTGTTCCGAAAGCTAGGAACATAAATTTTCGGTTTTGTTTTATGTGTATCTATCGGCTGTACTGAGCTGAGGTAAGTACTGGCCAGCCCCTCTATCTCTTTGTTAGTATTTGTTTCACATCTTTATATGAGATTTTCCATTAATCATTTAAATGCAACTCTCACACACATGAACTGCAGTCTCAGGCAACTGAGGCCTCAGTTGCTTGAGACTGCAGTCGTGTGTGTACGGGGGAGGGGTCTTAATTTTGGCAAAGGCCTTACTGTCCGAAAGCTATATTTGTGATAGCTGTTTGTTGTGCCTATCTGCAACTCAGCATCTCTGTTATATGGTAAGTAGCAACTTTCCTTTTCACAATATTGTTAAATGCCTATATCTGTGTGATGGACATTGGACTACTTTGTCATGGAGGTAAGTTAAACACCACGAACCTTCTGTATCTCTCATTCTATATTATTTTAATGGGGGTAGCATGATGCAAAAAGCAGTACATAAGTCATATAGTATTACTATATAACCTTTAAAGATAAATATAGCCTCTTCAATCAATTATTCCATTTCAAATCCATGTTTACAAGTGGAGAATATTTTCCCAGCTTATAAATTTAAAAAAAAAATGTAAAATGTCGGCAGCAATGACATGTTTTGGCAATTCATTACTATTGTTGTATCTCCCTTTTGTGAAATGGTATGATAATAGTGTGATCAGTGACCTTTCGCAAGAAGTCTTATCTTAATTTTTCAGAATATTCTGATGCAGCTTTGACCCTGTGTTTAGAAGCATTTAATCTACTCACACGGGCTCATTTTTAGTGCAATTGTTTCCATTATGGCCAATGACTATGTCACAGAGTAAATTATATTATTAGTTCTTTATTTGTGTGGCCCTATTATCCGTAATCTCTTTACAATTACAGAAGATATTTTAAATCTGCTTTCAACTACAAGAAAAAGCGCAGTCCTTAAATTCCTTTTTCATTTACTACCTTGTGGCTTTTCTCTTCTTTTCAAATAATGTCTTGCAGTATGATACCAAATGTCTACAATTTGCTGTCTTAGCGTGTGTATATAAAACAGTTGTCAGTGGCAGTGCTGCCGGTTCCCATAATTCTCGTTGCAAATTGTTCCAGGGGAGTTGGAGTGTACGAAATGGCAAGGGACTTAACTAGAGCATTAGAATAAGCCTGCTCTAAAAATATTTTAAATTGAAATTTCCACCTAGTATTACCAAAGCCTGTATAGATTTTTTTTTATAAGTAAAGCATCAACTCAAAATTGCCAGCTGGACCTGTATACAGGGTGTTACAAAAAGGTACGGCCAAACTTTCAGGAAACATTCCTCACACACAAATAAAGAAAACATGTTATGTGGACATGTGTCCGGAAACGCTTAATTTCCATGTTAGAGCTCATTTTAGTTTCGTCAGTATGTACTGTACTTCCTCGATTCACTGCCAGTTGTCCCAATTGAAGGAAGGTAATGTTGACTTCGGTGCTTGTGTTGATATGCGACTCATTGCTCTACAGTACTAGCGTCAAGCACATCAGTACGTAGCATCAACAGGTTAGTGTTCATCACAAACGTGGTTTTGCAGTCAGTGCAATGTTTACAAATGCGGAGTTGGCAGATGCCCATTTGATGTATGGATTAGCACGGGGCAATAGCCGTGGCGCGGTACGTTTGTATAGAGACAGATTTCCAGAACGAAGGTGTCCCGACAGGAGATGTTCGAAGCAATTGATCAGCATCTTAGGGAGCACGGAACATTCCAGCCTATGACTTGCGACTGGGGAAGACCTAGAACGGCGAGGACACCTGCAATGGACGAGGCAATTCTTCGTGCAGTTTACGATAACCCTAATGTCAGCATCGGAGAAGTTGCTGCTGTACAAGATAATGTTGACCACATCACTGTATGGAGAGTGCTACGGGAGAACCAGTTGTTTCCGTACCATGTACAGCGTGTGCAGGCACTATCAGCAGCTGATTGGCCTCCACGGGTACACTTCTGCGAATGGTTCATCCAACAATGTGTCAATCCTCATTTCAGTGCAAATGTTCTCTTTATGGATGAGGCTTCATTCCAACTTGATCAAATTGTAAATTTTCACAATCAACGTGTGTGGGCTGACGAAAATCCACACGCAATTGTGCAATCACGTCATCAACACAGATTTTCTGTGAACGTTTGGGCAGGCATTGTTGGTGATATCTTAATTGGGCCCCATGTTCTTCCACCTACGCTCAATGGAGCACGTTATCATGATTTCATACGGGATACTCTACCTGTGCTGCTAGAACATGTGCCTTTACAAGTACGACACAACATGTGGTTCATGCATGATGGAGCTCCTGCACATTTCAGTCGAAGTGTTCATACGCTTCTCAATAACAGATTCGGTGAGCGATGGATTGGTAGAGGCGGACCAATTCCATGGTCTCCATGCTCTCGTGACCTCAACCCTCTTGACTTTCATTTATGGGGGCATTTTGAAAGCTCTTGTCTACACAACCCCGGTACCAAATGTAGAGACTCTTCGTGCTTGTATTGTGGGCGGCTGTGATACAATACGCCATTCCCCATGGCTGCATCAGCGCATCAGGGATTCAATGCGACAGAGGGTGGATGCATGTATCCTCGCTAACAGAGGACATTTTGAACATTTCCTGTAACAAAGTGTTTGAAGTCACGCTGGTATGTCCTGTTGCTGTGTGTTTCCATTCTATGATTAATGTGATTTGAAGAGAAGTAATAAAATGAGCTCTAACATGGAAAGTAAGCGTTTCCGGACACATGTCCACATAACATATTTTCTTTCTTTGTGTGTGAGGAATGTTTCCTGAAAGTTTGGCCATACCTTTTTGTAACACCCTGTATATTGTAACTATTAATGTTAACTTTTCATGGATTTCTACGTGTGTAGCTGAGGCATATGCTGCTCACTGCAAAAATCTAAAAATGGCAATGTTTTATATTTGTATCTCATTTTACTGTAAGCACCAACGCCTCCTCCTCGCCGTATCTGATGCTATTTTAGTCAAGTGACAATCAGAAATAAATAGAAGAGCTGCATGATTTGCAGACTGCAATTCATCTACTAGAATATAAAATTATATCAAAAACAAAGATCCTGTAACTTACCAAACAAAAGCATTGGTACATTGATATAGAGACAATAACAAACACACACACAAGTTTCAAGCTTTTGCAACTCACAGTTGCTTCATCAGGAAAGAGGGAAGGAGAGGGAAAGACGAAAGGATGTGGGTTTTAAGGGAGAGGGTAAGGAGTCATTCCAATCCCGGGAGTGGAAAGACTTGCCTTGGGGGGAAAAAGGGACAGGTATACACTCGCGTGCGCGCGCGCACGCGCACGCGCACACACACACACACACACACACACACACACACACACATATATCCATACGCACATATACAGACACAAGCAGACATATGTAAAGGCAAAGAGTTTGGGCAGAGATGTCAGTCGAGGCGGAGGTATGAGTGGCGGCAACTTGAAATTAGCGGAGGCTGAGGACTGGTGGGTAATGGGAAGAGAGAGGATATATTGAAGGGCAAGTTCCCATCTCCAGAGTTCTGATAGGTTGGTGTCAGTGGCATGTATCCAGATAACCCGGACGGTGTAACACTGTGCCAAGATGTGCTGGCCGTGCACCAAGGCATGTTCAGCCACAGGGTGATTCTCATTACCAACAAACACTGTCTGCCTGTGTCCATTCATGTGAATGGACAGTTTGTTGCTGGTCATTCCCACATAGAAAGCTTCACAGTGTAAGCAGTTAAGTTGGTAAATCACGTGAGTGCTTTCACACGTGGCTCTGCCTTAGATCTTGTACACCTTCCGGGTTACAGGACTGGAGTAGGTGGTGGTGGGAGGGTGCGTAGGACAGGTTTTACACTGGGGGCGGTTACAAGGGTAGGAGCCAGAGGGTACGGTAGGTGGTTTGGGGATTTCATAGGGATGAACCAAGAGGTTACGAAGGTTAGGTGGATGGCGGAAAGACACTCTTGGTGGAGTGGGGAGAATTTCATGAAGGATGGATCTCCTTTCAGGGCAGGATTTGAGGAAGTCGTATCCCTGCTGGAGAGCCACATTCAGAGTCTGATCCAGTCCCGGAAAGTATCCTGTCACAAGTGGGGCACTTTTGAGGTTCTTCTGTGGGAGGTTCTGGGTTAGGGGGGATGAGGAAGTGGCTCTGGTTATTTGCTTCTGTACCAGGTCGGGAGGGTAGTTGGGGGATGCGAAAGCTGTTTTCAGGTTGTTGGTGTAATGGTTCAGGGATTCAGGACTGGAGCAGATTCATTTGCCACGAAGACCTAGGCTGTAGGGAAGGGACCGTTTGATATGGAATGGGTGGCAGCTGTCATAATAGAGGTACTGTTGCTTGTTGGTGGGTTTGATGTGGATGTATGTGTGCAGGTGGCCTTTGGAAAGATGGAGGTCAACATCGAGGAAAGTAGCATGGGATTTGGAGTAGGACCAGGCGAATCTGATGGAACCAAAGGAGTTGAGGTTGGAGAGGAAATTCTTGAGTTCTTCTTCACTGTGAGTCCAGATCATGAAGATGTCATCAATAAATCTGTACCAAACTTTGGGTTAGCAGGCCTGGGTAACCAAGAAGGCTTCCTGTAAGCGACCCATAAATAGGTTGGCGTATGAGGGGGCTCTCCAGCACGGATACACTTCCTCAAATCCTGCCCTGAAAGGAGATCCATCCTTCATGAAATCCTCCCCACTCCACCAAGAGTGTCTTTCCGCCATCCACCTAACCTTCGTAACCTCTTGGTTCATCCCTATGAAATCCCCAAACCACCTACCGTACCCTCTGGCTCCTACCCTTGTAACCGCCCCCAGTGTAAAACCTGTCCTATGCACCCTCCCACCACCACCTACTCCAGTCCTGTAACCCGGAAGGTGTACACGATCAAAGGCAGAGCCACGTATGAAAGCACCCACGTGATTTACCAACTTACCTGCCTACACTGTGAAGCTTTCTATGTGGGAATGACCAGCAACAAACTGTCCATTCGCATGAACGGACACAGGCAGACAGTGTTTGTTGGTAATGAGGATCACCCTGTGGCTGAACATGCCTTGGTGCACGGCCAGCACATCTTGGCACAGTGTTACACCGTCCAGGTTATCTGGATACTTCCCACTGACACCAACCTATCAGAACTCCGGAGATGGGAACTTGCCCTTCAGTATATCCTCTCTTCTCGTTACCCACCAGGCCTCAACCTCCGCTAATTTCAAGTTGCCGCCGCTCATACCTCACCTGTCATTCAATAACATCTTTGCCTCTGTACCTCCGCCTCGACTGACATCTCTACCCAAACTCTTTGCCTTTACATATGTCTGCTTGTGTCTGTATATGTGCAGATGGATATATGTGTGTGTGTGTGTGTGTGTATGTGTGTGTGTGTGTGTGTGTGTGGGCGCGCGCGCGCTTGTGCGCGAGTGTATACCTGTCCCTTCCCCCCCCCCCCTCAAGCCCCCCCCCCTCAAGGTAAGTCTTGGGATTGGAATGACTCCTTACCCTCTCCCTTAAAACCCACATCCTTTCGTCTTTCCCTCTTTACTGATGAAGCAACTGTGGGTTGCGAAAGCTTGAAATTTGTGTGTGTGTTTGTGTTTGTTATTGTCTCTATCAACGTACCAACGCTTTTGTTTGGTAAGTTACAGAATCTTTGTTTTTAGATATATTTTTCCCACGTGGAATGTTTCACTCTATTATATTCGGAATATAAAATTAGTTTGTTGTCAAGCTTCTAATATACTGATTCCATGTCCAGTTTTTATCTTCACATTAAAGGATCAAAATTATCAGCTTTATTGGCTTTTAATACTGATAGCCTGAACTCTGAATTTACCCTAAAAATGCTGCTCTCCCAACAGAATGCAGGGATATCCCTATAATAGCAGTATCTCCCTCAGAGGTAATAACTATTAGTGTTTTTCAGACATACTATGACAGCATGGATTTTGTTCTTTATAGAAACCTCTTTTGTCCCAGTAAAATGTGATGCTCTTTATTATGAGTATTTGTAAGGGTCAAAATGACTTTAAAAAATCATGCTGCCTCTAAAAAACCAGATTGTTTATAGGGATAGATGCTTTTTGGCCCAATTTTGGTAGCAGATGGAAAGCACCATCACACTTCTCAAGAAAATTTTGCAAACACGTTATTGTAGCTTGATGTACATATGAACAAAATTATTCTGGGCAAATATTTGATGGCATTCCAGCGTAGGCCTAGTCCTCGTGCTCAGGGAAAACTTTTGCGTGATGCAAGAAGATCTTGTAGCACTGATTGCAATTTCTGTAAAAGCTTCAGGCCAGCACGCTACAAGTGTGTCCTAATAATGATCAGTCAGAACAGTGCTAAGGAGGAATCTCAGTAGTAGTATTGCCTGCAGTTTCTGCCAGACTCTTTATGGGACAATCAGCATAACATCTGCACAGGTAGCATTGTCTTCAGATCATATTTGATATCATTATCAGTAGCAACTTATGGCATTTCATAGTCTATGTACACTGCTGTTTTTGTAGTACTGCCAGCTGTGACCCCTTATAAATGTGTGATGCATGCTGTAAATTGAAGCATAATACTCTACAGCAATGATTGAGCACTTAAAGGGTAGTCTGTGAGCAGCTCACCTTGAGAACCCAGAAAATGATAGCCAAGGCTTTTCCTATGACTGGAAGAGATTTAGATTTCGTTGGTGCACTTCCACATTTGGTCATCTGCTGTTAAGATTAGTCCTTTGTCTTTGGCATGTAATGGTGAATCAATATCTGATGAACTGCAGCAAAATTTTGGAGTTGTATTTAAATAATTTTAAACATTCTGCCGCAAAATTAGACTGCATTTTTTGTCTCTGGTTAACGAATGCAGCACCTATTAGTCATTTATTTACCGTATGGCAATACATACAAAGATTACAAAACTACTACACGTCAATATTTAAGCACAGCTCTCCAGCATAAAATAACACAAATAACAGCTATATATGGATTTATTTACTGTATGGCAATACATACAAAGATTACAAAACTAATACACATCAACATTTAAGCATAGCTCTCCAGCATAAAATAACACGAATAACAGCTATAGATGGATATCAAGGTCTTTTATGTATTTTATAATATCACTCGTCGCAGTGAGGAAGCCTTCTAACGGACCTTTGTAGGCACGCGCAGGACATGTCGATACAACATGAGCAATTATCTGTCGTTCAGCACCAAAGTCACACGATGGTGATCAAGATTTGCCCCACTTGTAGAGTGGATGCAGTTCGAGGTAGTCCAAATTGCCTGAAGCTGGTCGAATCCAGGGGTTTCTTCTGGATACAAGGCAGCTTCAAGCATTGTGGGGAACAGTTTTATTGCCAGCGGCATTCCCATTCATCAATGGGATTGAATTCAGGTTCCATGAGCATTCTGGCTGTGGTGGAAGTGGTATGTCTTGATCGTAGTCTTTTTCGCCCCCAGTGAATACGCTGTTTATTATTGTAAGGTCAGTGTTATTAATAGTCTTCTCGTATTCATGCAGTAGCAAGCTCTTCAGTTTGATATAAGGAGGTGCAATGTGGCTCAAGATGGGCAGCCAGTATGTGGAAGAAGACTTATTGATCCGTTAACAATGCACATGGCCTCATTCAGTCGTACCTATGTCTTTTTTACATGTGGACCATTAAGCCAGACAGGCGCACAGTACTCTGCTGCTGAGTATACCAAACTGAGTGTTGATACCCGGAGAGTGTCTGCTGACAATCCCCAACGAGAGCTGCAGAGTTATGGAGAATGCTGTTTCTAGTTTTAAGCTTAGCAGATGTTTGTGTCAAGTGCTCCTTGAAAGAGAGGGCCCTATCTAATGTAATCCCAAGGTATTTTGGGTGCATATTATGATGGAGTTTGTCTCCTTCAAAATAGATATCGAAGGCTCTGTGTTCCAATCTATTGGACAGGTGAAAACATGAAACTTCTGTTTTATTTGAGATTGGTTGTAACCTCCATATGTGGAAATAGTGGCTTAAGATATTTAGATCAGAAGTTAGAATTTCGTCAGTTCTTTCAAAGGTTTTGTGTTGGGTAGCTATTGTCCAGTTGTCGGCATAGCCAAACTTTCTGGACTGTGTGGAGGGATAACAGAGATTAAGCAAGAGAGGAGCAAGGACGGATCCCTGTGGTAAGCCATTATTCAATACTTTTAGGCAGCTAGTGTCTTTTTTTCTGTAGTTACACTAAATGTAACTGGGGGACAATGACTGTTTGCATCTGTGACAAACCATAAGTCACACATGTCCTCTGCGTGGTGCTACAGAAGTCATGTCTAGGCAAATATCGAAAGCCAAGAAGTTGATGCAGCCAGATAGTCTCAAATATCTGGCTGAAATGTTGTCGCATGACATGGACTCACACCTATTAGCCAAAAGTATTACCATACTCACTACTTCATGTAAAATCTGATGAGCACAGGCCATCAGTATGTTTGCGTATGGCATCTTACCAGTCTCGCCAGTTATATGGGTTTTTGCAACTATCCTTTTCACAATATTGTTACATTCCATCATGGATTTTCCATTGTTTGATTTCAGCATATTCAATGGATGCATGGACACACTTCACAAATGTTGAAAATTTCCTTCAGTGTCAAACCTAATTCTTTTAAAACTTTTGAAGTTAAACTTTTGGAATTGAAGTATTTTATCACTGTTCATGACTCGGTAATTTATTTATTTTTCTCTCTATGAAAACTTTGCCTCTATCACTAAAAGAGCAAGTAAATCTATTTCTCTAGACTTTACAATGTGCTCTTTCCGAAGATAATAGTGGCATGATCCG
This sequence comes from Schistocerca cancellata, assembly GCF_023864275.1. NCBI lineage: Eukaryota > Metazoa > Arthropoda > Insecta > Orthoptera > Acrididae > Schistocerca > Schistocerca cancellata. Next base: position 175,363,468 of record NC_064631.1, read on the forward strand.
TCTGTATTGTATTTGTTATATTTCAACCAGCAACTTACAACATTAATCAACATACATTGTTTCACTATAGTAATGACTGATAATATTGGAACCATTGTACCAGTCAGCATTGCCTTTCTTGAATATGAGGGATCATTTTCAGCTCAGGTTTGAGGTCCTCATGAGCTACTGAAGATTAGTGTGCAGTATCCAGTGTTGAACTCAAGTGACTGTTCACTATGAAAGTAAAATTCACATTCTTTTCTGGAAGAGTATTGAATGAGCTATACAAGCAATGTGTTATGCAGAAAGTCATCCTAAAAGTACAATGGTGAAACACAGATAAGAAAGACAGTGGTGGGAAAGTATTGCGGACTGTGGGGACTAGAGTTTCTCTGATGTAACTTATTTCAGAAACAAGAAGTGTAAGAATACACATCAAAAGTGAAAAGCACATTGGAAAGATAAAAAAAGGTATTACGTACGCAAGCTTTCAGAGCCAGTAACTTCTTCGTCTGGCAGAAGAGTTGAAGGGGAAGGAAGAGGGGTGAATCAAAAGAACAGATGAGGTTTAGGAAAAGGGATAGAGTTCAGAAAAGCCACCCAGAACTCCAGGTAAGGAAGACTTACCAAACAGGATTGGTGTTCTCCTGCCACTGCTTGGCAAGTAGATGTTTTCTCTAGCCAATTACATTATATTTTCAAAAAGTGGATATTTTTGTTGATACATTACATATGTGAAGTGTTTTTCTGTAGCCTGTGAAGAGGCTTTACAGTTTTCAGTTAAGTTACTAGTGGAAGTGGCATTCAAAGATTAGCACATGGAGACCAAATAAAACTTGCCAGTTTTGTTGTTGAGTGCCATGTACCATTCACAGTGATAGAATGTTTGCAAGGCGTGCTTTGACACTTTTCCTGATTAATGTATCCTAAAACAAATGCAAATGAAGCGGACTGTATGTCAAGTCATGATTAAAATGTTGGTACAAAAGTCACAACGACGAGTTGACAGTCAAACTTTGTGTATTCAGATTCATAATCTAGATGAACCTGCTATCATAGGATGCAAAAAATGTTCCTACATTATGGTTAGATATTTTGGTAAAGACTAAAATTGAATAATGACCAAGGTTTGTTGAACAGTACTTTCCAACATGGGCAGAATAAGACAGTCAAGGAAGGTAGAATGAGTGGAATTTTGGTACTATTTACCACCTACATTTCACTTGCGTACAAGGCTAAACTCTAGATAGGCACTTCCAGATAATACTTCCTAACAATTAAATCTCAAATATGTCTTTTTCATAAAACAGTATTAGTTAGGATAGAGTGCGACCCACCATATAGAAGTGAAGAAAGACTTTATGCAATAGCTTAGTCTACTTTTAAATGCCTTGTCTATGAGGTGAGTAGAAACGTATCATAATTCATATTAGCATTGTTACATCACAGATTTTCCATTGTTTGATTTCTTTTTCAGAAAAGCTTTTCTTGCTATTGCAAGTCTGCATTTTATATACTCTGTACTTCCACCACTGTCAGTTATTTTGTTTTCCTAGTAGCAAAATTCATCTGTGTTCAGTGTATTATTTCCTAATAAAAATACCTCAGCATTGCCTGATTTGACTACACTACGTTACCCTTGTTTTACTTTTGTTTATGTTCATATTACAACCTCATTTCAAGACACTATACATTCCTTTCAACTACTCCTCCAAGTCCTTCGCAGTCTATGACAGAATTATAATGTTGTTGGCAAACCTCAAAGTTTTTATTTCTTCATGAACTGCAACACCATTTCCAAATTTCACTTTGGTTTCTTTTACTGCACGTTCAATCTACAGATTGAATAATATCTGCAATAGGCTACAATTCATTCCCACTTCCTTTCCAACTAATGATCCCATTTAACATCCTTCATATCTTGTATCTGTCTACAACTCGGCATCTCCACTATAATGTGATTAGCAATTTTTCTTCTCATAATATTGTTACATTCCATCCTGGATTTTCCACTGTATCTCTTACCTGGTTTCTACACAAATTGTCAATAGCACTTCATTTCATCCCTGCTGCCTTCAGAAATTCAAAGAGCATATTTGTCAAAAGCTGTATATGTAGGTTTGCCTTTTTTCATTGTGTCCTCTATCTAGAAAACATGACATCATATTTTAAAGAGGAAGAAAGTACACTTGCAAGATATAAACCCAAGAAATCAATCCTGTGTGAAAATTTGGGTCGAAATTCTGATAATATGATGATCTGAAAGAATAGCTTTTAAACATTCGTGCACTGGGTGTCAGCTGATGTCAGATACACTGTTGCTTTGAACATTTTTATGTTGTAGTTCTCTAACTGCATACTATGAAAATTATGGCCTCATTCTTTGCACAGGTTGGATTTTGGTGGCTGGTCTCCTGCAAGTGTGCTTTTTTTCCTCCATAACAAATGAGGTCAAGTTGGTGCTGTTTACTTCTAAGATAAGTCATTATCTCACTGCCTGCATGTTGCTACATTTCTCCGAAAACCAAGCTGCTCTTTAAAGAGGTCATCTTCGAACCATCTTTCCATTATTCTATAAATAATTTGTGTTGTTATTTCAGAACATTAACTTTTCACACTATTCACATTTGTCAGCACCTGCCTTCTTTGGAATTGGAATTAATATATTCTTCATAAAAATGGAGGATATTTCTCGTGTGTTTGTATTACTTACACATCAGGTGGAATAGTTTTGTCATGGCTGACTCTCCCAAATATTTCTATAGTTCTGAGGGAATGCCATCTATTCCAGGGGTCTTGTTTTCACTTAGGTTTTTCATTGTATTCATTTTTCTTTCCTGTGAATAGTTCTTTTGCATATTTCGTCTACTGTCAGCTTTCTCTTCTTTCCCTGCTGGCATGTCATCAGATATGTAATGTTCATGTAGATGTTTCTCTCTCCTGCAAATGTATCTTTAATTTTTGCATTTGTGGTATCTGTTTCTTCCAGTCATACGTGCTTTTAAGGGTTTGCTTTTCTCCTCTAGCCATTCCTGTTTTGGTATTTGACACCACTTGTCAATGTGAATTTTGATATGTAGGTATTCCCATTTGCCTGCTTCATTTGCAGCATTCTTATATTTTCACCACCATCACCTTCTTCACTTGCATTCTTCACTTCATGGAGCATGCTTTACAGCTCTTTCTGTCTTCACTGTTTGTTCATAATTAATTACTTATTCAACAAGTCTGTCTTCTTCATTTGTAAGTATGTTACTTCAATTGTATACTATTTTGCTCAGTTTTTCATTTGTACAGTATGTATAAATTGTTCTCTTGTAATATTGTTTTGTACTTGATCTGAGGGTATATCTTTTAATATTCCTTAAAAATTTCATTTCTTTTGCCTTTCTTAGTTAACATCCAAGATAAGTAGTATCCAAGCATTTCTATTGGGCCTTGTCTTTGTGTCTATTTAATCCTCTGCTGCTATCACTATATCACTTCTTGAATCTACTTATTTATCTTCTTTTGTATTTATTTTCCTGTTTTAGCCAATAATTGCCTAACGCTTCCAATGAAACTCTCAGTAACCTTTGCCCTGGTTCAGTTTCCTTAATTTCCTATGTTCCTGCAATTTATTCATTTTTAATGTGCAGTTCATAACCTATTAATTATCAGAGCTTGCACCTGCCCTTGAAAATGTACGAGAGTTCAAAATCTGGCACAAAATCAGTGTTTTACTTTTACATAATTTTATCTGAAATCTTTCTACATCTTCAGATCTTTTTGATATGTACAGTCTTCTTTCTTAATTCTTAAACCTTGTGTTAGCAATGATTAAATTGTTTTTTGTGGGTTATACTCTATATAAAATTATAATGTCACACTGTTTTGTGTTATTGCTGCACTAATAATACAATGTAGTGTTGTTTATTTCAGCGAAGACATGATGCAAACACTTATACTGAAAGTGTGGAGAGGGAAACAATTAGATTAGGAGAAGGAAAAACAGTATCTCGTTGCAGCAGTTGCAGCTACAGAATTTGATCCTGCGTTACAGTGTGTTCATCTCATCATTAATATTGTTCCAAAAATTAATTCAGTTTATGTACACTCACTGTCTCACATAAGTTTAATTTTGTAAGACATTAAAAGGCTCATTATTGACAAAAGTGCCACAGAAGTTGTACAAATTTATTTATGGATGCCATTTTGCAATATTTTAATTGTATATAAACTGTGTGGTGTGTGTGTGTGTGTGTGTGTGTGTGTGTGTGTGTGTGTAAGTGCACACAGGGTGTGCATGTGAAAGATGAAATATAATAATATTTATGTCATAAATACTGTACACTATTTTAAGAGAATTTAATTGTATCACAATTCACAATGTTATAGATCTGAATGCTGTTTATGTGTGAAAAATGGCATTTTGTATCATATTTTTCAAATGAAATGAATTTTCTACATTGTATAAAGTGTTTTTGTTTTGATCTTGTATGAAAATTTTATGACAGTATCATTAAAAAGTGATGTTACACTATTGTGATTTTATTATAGTAGGTGTCATAACTTGAAACTCATCTTTTTATGTGGAAAACACAAAATGTATTTTGAAAATGTTTATTGTTTTTTAAAATGCATTGTTTTTCTTGTTTCTTTAAAATGCTTTGTTTTTCTTGTTTATGTTTAGCACAGTAACCTCCATCAGATCTTATATTTTTGTAAAACAGTATTACGATAAACATAACCAGTATTTTATATAGTTGACATTGTTTTAAAAAATTATTAAAAGTTTAATATTCAGAGAAACAATAATCAGTGTTTAACTCAGCAACTGTTTCCTATGCTTGTCTGCTTCTTATTTTCATTTTGGACATCTGAGGATGTCATTAATTTGGGTCAACTTTTGTTTCTTTTTGTCTTTTTCCTTGTCCAGTATTCTTTTATTGTCATACTTTGGAACCTACTTCATTCTTCTGTCCATGATTTTGCCCTGGGGTGTAATGCTGAGCTGGAAACCTGTGAAAGCCTGCCTTTTTATTACCCTGTTGTAAATCTCCGATTCCTGTTCCTTCCAGAGCCTTTTGTATTATACTTGTATTAATACATTTTTAAAAATTCTGTTGCCGCTTTGGAGGTCCTAGGGAACCAGCCATTTATGCCATTATTTAAAGTTACTGGCATGTATGTAACTGGTGAATCTCCAAGAATAATACTAAAAAAAGGGCCTAGCTTCAAGATTTATTTTTCATATTTACTTTACTTCTTTACTAGATTACAAATTTCAGAATAATGATACGGAAATATAATTTTCCTCCCAAAGAAAAGTGTGAGGTAAGTTATTGAGAGATTTCTTGCTCTTGAGCTTCCAGAATTTCTTGCTCGCTCAACAAACAAGATATATTTGTAGCAGAATTACAGCCAAATGCAAAATCTAACTAGTACACAAACAAAATTGTCAGTGTGGTCACATTGGCTCAGCCATTCAAGACAGCAGCTAATGTTTCTTTCAAAATAATTCTGTAAATTGGCAACAGAAGACAGTACCACTCAAGGGGCAGGTCATAAGACTTACATATATTTTTTTCATATGAAATGAGTTCAGTCTTCGAGCTATAGATGTTAGGCACAGTCTTTTTAACAAGAAGTTGCAGTACGAGCTACACTACCTGTAATGTCGCAGGTAAGAGCTTTGAGAGTCTTTTTAAGCACCAGATCATTCCAGGTCTCCAACAGTGTGAATGGCATAATTTTTATGCAAGATGGCACACCTCCGCACGTTGCAAATCCAGTTAAGCAGCTGCTGATGTGCCATTTTGGAAATGCTAGAATATCAGCCGCCATTTCCCTCCAGCCTGGCTGTCCTGATCACCTGATCTTAATCTCTATGACTTCTGGCGATGGAGCTATCTGAAAAATGTTGTGTTCTGAGTTCTGATTGCAAACTTAGCTGCATTGAAGGCACACATTGCGCAACACGTTCTGAACATGATCCCGGAAACATTTCAATCAGTTGTGAAACATCCTGTTTCTCGATTTCAACTTGTAGCACATCATGGTGGACAGCATATTGAACATGTTTTGGGCCAGTCACACGGATTTGATTTTGATTTATGCTTTTTATGTGGTTTTTGGCATCAGGACAATTAAAAACCGATTTTTCCCATCCAATGTAATACGACCTTGCCTTGGTTGATAGGCTTACGTAACGAACAGTATCACACCTGTACACCCATGCACACTGAGCAGTACAGCTTGTTTACTGTCAAACATACCCCTTAGACATTGTTGTATGATTCAGTCGACCACTATTAAATTGTGATGCTTACAGCACCATCTATTGCTACATTTTGTAACTATTTATTTTCCTTCTGCCATATGTTTTCCCCCTTCTCTGTTAATATTCTGTATAAATATAGTTTCCAGATGCAAATTGCAAAATGTTTCAAGCAAATGTTCTTTAGCTTCACGAGGACATGATTGCATTCACTGTAGCTTTGTAAAAAAACAAAGATATGAACAGTGGTATGACTTTTTTAAATGACGCCCTGTATTTATTATTCAGTAATTCATTTCCTCTTCTAAAGACCTATTCAAAAATGTATCACAATGTACCATTCACTGAAACACAACGTTATTAATTACATAACACAACATTGACTCTGAGCCCGCGATCACAAACTCGTCCACTTGCTGGAGTTGTCAGAAAACAGATGAAAACCAAGTGAAAACATAACACAAAATTGACTTTGACTTGCCTGTACCATTGCCCAGGAGTAGAACATTCAAAGGTGCTCCAAGTGGTGACCCTGGATACCGATATACTGGTGCACTCGTTGAATGAAAGAATGATTTACAGCTTCCAGTGTTGCTTACTGAAGAGAATTACAAGCAAGCACGATACATTCCTGCATGCCCTCTGGAATTGTTGGAATTTAGTAATAGACAACGTCTTTAATTCATCCTCAAAGAAAAAAATCCAGAGGATTTATATCAGGAGACCTAGCAGACCAAGTAACTGTTCCTCCTCAACCAATCCATCTGGCAGGATACCTTAAGTTCAGAACATGACGTGCACGTAAGGTATTATGTGCTGGACATCCATCGTGTTATCACATAAGCATTCTGGTTGTTAGCGACACTTCATCCAGAAGAGGAGGAAGAATTCGTCTCAGAAAGTTGGCATATGCTGTGCCATTTAGACTACCATTGATGAAATAGGGGCCAATAATTGTAGTACCAAGCATCCCACATCAGACGTTTTAACTCTCTATTGACGCTGATGTTCCATCTGTCTAAGCCATTGTGGGTTGTCACTGGACCAATAATGCATGTTCCTTGTATTTACCTGTCCTTTGTTTGAGAAGGAACATTCATCAGTAAATAGAAATTGGAGAAGTAATTCGGGTTGGTGAGGATTTGCTGCTGTGCCCACTGACAGAACTATACACAATTTGGGAAATCATTCCCATGTAACTCTTGATGTAGTTGTACATGGTACAGATGGAACCGGTGACGTGTAAGAATACAATGTACACTGGTTTTAGGAATGCCAATCTCATGTTCAAGCTGTTGTGTGCTCACATGTGGATTCATAGCAACGGAAGTGAGAACAACAGCTTCGTCTGTGTGAGTGCTATGACGATTGCATTCTCATGGGTTGAAACTTCCCGTTTCCTGAAGTGTTGCAACAAGACGAGGAAACATCCGTCAGGAAGTGGGTTCTTCTCAGAATATTGCTCTATGTACAGTTCCGAGCATTTTGCTTACTTTCAACAACAACAACAATAAGAGAAATGTTATATCAATGCAGTTTGTAGGAAGGACAGCCTTTCCTGTATGACTACTCTACACAACAGTATTTAAAAGGACTAAACTACTGTGCTAAATGTACCCGTACATAAGAAAACAGTATTGCAATTACTGTGCTGCTAACTTACATTCCCCATAGTTGAGTAGCATGTCTACCTTCTCTTTGTTGGTATACATTCTACTCACACAACTCTTCAACTGACGATGGTTAACAGAATGAGGGGTGTGCATTTTACCTGTGTTTCAGTGAATTGTACACTGTGATACATTTTTGAATAGGTTTTTAGGAGAGGAAATGAATTACCGAATAAAAAATACAGGGTGCCATTTAAAAAAGTCGTACCGCTGTTCATATTTTTGTAAAAAACAAAGCTACAATGAAGGCAATCATGCTGATTGACATCCCCATGACGGCTAAAGAACATTTGCTTGACACATTTTGTAATTTGCATCTGGACAAACAGTTATTTGGGGGTCGTCAAGATCAATGGGACACCCTGTGCATATGTGTGTGTGTGTGTGTGTGTGTGTGTGTGTGTGTGTGTGTGTGTAAAGAAAAAAATAACAAAAGTAAATAAACACAATTAATTGCTGAGGTAGATAAATATATTTCCAATAGCATATGTAGAAAATCACCAACTCTTTCCCAGAGTAGCATCTTTCTGTTCAGATGTATATTTACAGTAGTACAAAAACAAAAACAACTAACGCCCCTGTAAATAAATTATCATTAAAAAGTATTCTTTGTTAATGCTGGAGGTAGCAGGGATAAAATACAGGGAGCAATATTCTATCTACAACTTGTACAGAAACCAGATTGCAGTTATATGAGCTGAAGGGCGTGAAATAGGAACATTTGTTGAGAAAGGGGCGAGTCAGATTTGCAGTCTATCCTTGATGTTATTCAGTCTGTACATTGAGTGAGCATTAAAGGAAACCAAGGAGAAATTTGGAAAAGGCATTAAAGTTCAGTGAGAAGAGTTAAAACTGTCATCATTTAAGAATTACAAGCTTTGACATTTGCCAATGATACCGCAATTTTGTCAAAGATGGTAAAGGAGGAGCAGTTGAACAGAATGGATGGTATCTTGAAAAGAGATTATGTAAGTGTAGTCAAATGTTGAAAAAAAGTAAGCAAATTGTTCATTGTCTCAAAAGTAATCACCATAACTATTATTCCACTATGAGACAAGATGGTCAATGGCTTCGTGGAAAAATATGTGCAGTTGCCTACATGATTGTACCCAGCTGTATACCTCTTTATCTGAAGCTAATCAGCAGTTATGTGTGTATTTCTTTGGGGCTCCATACATATGAAAATCACATGGGGAGAGATTGGAGGATGTGTAAGGGCTTTCCAGTGAAATTAATGCAGCATTATTGAAACAACCTTGGGCCTGCCCACATGTTGCCAAGGTTGTTTCCGGTACACTGCAGAAGTTTCGCTGGGAAGCCCTTACACGTTCTTGATACAGTCCCAATCTCTCCCCGTGTGATTTCCATATTTTTGGAGCTCTGAAGAAAGACATTTGTAGGTGTTGATGTGCTTCAGACAAAGATGTGCATGCTTCGGTACAATCATGGTTCAATAGGCAAACAGCAAACATTTTTCCATGAAGGCTCTGACTGTCTTGTCTCATCTCACAGTTGAATAAATCTATTAACAGTTATGGCAATTATTTTTGAAATAATAAACAATTTACTTACTGTTTTCTGTCTGTCCCGTTTTCATTTGACTGCCGCTTACAAGATAAATATCAGTTAAAGTAAAACAAGGCCAGTTGAATGTAGATACTGAGAGAATTAGGTGAAGAAATGAGACATGATAAGTAATAGATGAGTTTTGCTATAAGAGCAGCAAAATAACTTCATGTGGCCAAAATATAGATGAAACAAAGTGCAGAAAAGCTTTTCTGAAAAAGACGAATTAGTTAACAATGAAATCAATTTTCTGAAATTATTTATCTGGGGTGTAACCTAGCAGGGAAATGAAACAAGGACAATAATCAGTTCAGATAAAAAGAAGATATAAGCTTTTAAAATGAGGTGCTACAGAAGAATTATAGGAAGGATGGATTGGATAACTGATGAGGTGGTACTGAATTGAGTTAGGAAGATAAAGAGGTATATGGTACAACTTGACTAAGAGAAGGGATCGGTCGATACGGTACATTCTGAGGCATGAAAAAATTTTCTATCTGGTAACTGATGAGAAGTGTGAAGAGTAAAAGTTGCTGGAAGAGACCAAGGCTTGATCACATTAAGCATGTTCAAATGAATGAAGGTTGCAGTAGTTGTGCAGAGATGAAAAGGTTTGCACACAATAGACTAACAGGGGGATCTGCATGAAACCAGTCTTTGGATTGATGAGAACAACAATAGTGAATAAGATGCAAACTTGAGTAAAATTTTGTGTTTGTCTCCCCCAAATTATTTTCAAATAACTCTATTAGTTATGTATTGCAGGAGTGTCTCAGTGGTTTGTGTTCATTAATCTTAATTTTTAAAATCATTTTATTTAATGTGTTATTCACATTTATTGAGTGCAAAAGCTTCAGCCTAGAACCAAGATATTTTCTTAACTGACAATTATTAAACCAAAGTACTTACGTTCAGTATTACTTAAATGACATTACTTAAAACTTCATGCAGCCTCATGATATGTTCGGTTATCCAACACTGCAGGCACATGTATCAACTGTCCACTCTTCAAAGACATGTACACTGTGCCATTTTGACTGTTGTCCTTTAATACAATGGATATTGACAGTTCTTTGTTGAATTTGAAGGGATTGACCTAGATGACTAATTAATGAAACATGGGTGCAAAGAGAAGACCATCGCGGATGGAATAGTCTAACAGCAGCCTTAATCCAATAGTGGATACCAAATGGCTGGTGGTTACAATGATAGGAATCTTTAACATCACATAGATGTCTGATTATGGACACACTGTACACACAACCCATCCACTGTATACCTAGTCTGCTCTTTCATTTCATTTTCAAGTTTCTGTGCATTGAAATATTTGCTACAAAGCACTGCTCAACTGCGTGAATGATGCCACAGTATTTCACATTTTTTTTAATACATTTTCTTCTTGAGATGACAGTGTAATTAGAAAAGTGATCATGGTAGGTGGCAATCACAGCCATAGTATTGCTTCCTGGCTAAATGTGAAATAGGATCTGAGAGGACGTGGTTTTGTGAAACCTGGTGCTGTTTGAAGTAATAAATATGTTGAGTCCACTAAAGTGGAATTGTTAAATAACTGACATTTTCATAGTAACAGCTGGCGCAAATGATGTCTACAAAAGTGAGACAGAAAATGCTCTGTAGACCTGAAATTATGTGTTAGTAAACTTACATGTACAAATGTTATATACACTAACATAGCTCATTGTTATTTGTGACTTAGTGAATGAGTCTTGTGCAAGGCAACAGGTAAAAAGTGAAAATAATTAATTCTCAGAAATCTGTAAATTATTCAGAAATGATTGTATTGTTAATTCAAATAACATTTGAGGAAGATTTCACTTCAGCTCAATGGCCTTTGCAATAATTACATGTGCAATGTTATTACGGCTCGAGTGCAAGGAAAATTAAGCAAGCTTAGAAAAGGTAATTTAATGCTAAGTTGGTCTTCACAATATACAGACATTGTTCATTATAAATAATACAGGAAAGTCCATCAAAATGCAGAGAAGTTCTCGTAAGAAAAATGTTGTTTACATTGTTTTTCAAATTCATTTTTTTCTGCTCATAATACGTAATTTTAGGCACATGGATAATGTTGATAAAGTTCAAATTACAGCATTATTTCTTACAATATGCTACTATTAAATAACGCAAACAGTAGGACAATCATTATTCAGTCCAAGTTATAAGGGCATCTATGAATAACCCATCCTTTAGTAGATTTTTAAAGCTATCTCCTGTCAACATCTTATGATCATTTGGTATCAAATTATGAAAAATTGCTTCTTTGACATCTGGGTTTTCTGCTGGCAAAGATGTGGCACGAAGATCAATAGTAGGCACTCGACCAAGCGCACCTGTCATGAGACAGGCCAGAGAGAGACTCACAAGCAACACACTGCCAACGCCCTCTCCACAGCAAGTACTTAGGCCACCGTCTCTGACCAGACTCACTCACCAACTCACATTTCAGTTTGGCGTCTGTCAGTTAGTTGTAGTGCGAGCTCACTCACTGACTCGCTCAGGCTACGACCGTGCATAATGACCAGATCAAGACTAGCAGTGAGGCTAAATTTTGTAATAGGAGATCACCAATATTGTCTGCAAGAGGGCTATTACTGATTAGCTTGTACCACAGAACGTGGACTCTATTCCACTTAAGTAAAACTTACAGTTCATGTAAATAAAAAACAATACACATGTGCATTTGTGTTATAGAAAGAGGATACCGGCCACCCATTATAACATCCTCTCACTTGCTTCCTATGGTACAAGACCCTACAGTTTTTTTTTTCATTAAATTTAACCTTATGTTGACCAATTAAGTTTGTTTTATGTATTGTATCGTGGTTGTCAATTTTCATATTCCTATTTGTGACCTTAGTGTCTTCTTTCACTCACATAATGGGATCTAGCATATACATGGCATAAACTGCGAGAATGCTGGAACCTGAATTGGCTTTTACAGAAGTGTTCCTTGTTTCACTTTTACCGTGATCCTTAAGGCTGTCTTCTCGTGTTATTATCGCAAGTCACACCCCACAGTACTATTCCATAAGACAAGAAAGGATTATTTACACAAAATATGCAGTATTTAGGGTTTCAGATGTATGATGATAATCTCTTTGACTTGCTGCTTCCACGGAAGTCTGTTATCTATCTATAAATCCAAAAATTTAATTCTGAACATGTTTTTGATGGAATCTTATCATTCATAATATTTTGTCTATTTGGATCTAAAATTTTGAAGCTCTCCAGTAAGGCTGGCTTCATTGTCTGCACAACAAACATTAGATGTGTCATTGCCATACGTAGTGATCAGATGCTCATTATGTAGAGAACTTGGGGAAATCATTTACGTAACATGAATAGGAATAACCTAAAGTGGAGCCCCAAGGCTCCTCTTGACTATCACCTCTCCAGTACTTCTACATTATCATATATAAATTCTGTACACTGTTGTTTGCCTTTTAAATATGCTTCTTGCAATTGCATGAGTTTTCCAGTGATGCAACTCATTACAATTTTTGATAAGAACAGATCCTGATGTACTTTACTGAAAGCTTTTGAGAGGTCCAGAAATACTCTTCTGCTTGTGACTCTTCATTTATTTTTTCAAGTACATAGGGGCAAATTGTACTTTAACCTCGCCTGAAACCATGCTTCACCTACCATATAAGTACTGTTATAATATTACAAGATTCCTTTTAACATTCTTTTGTCAATAAATTCGCTTATTCTTGAGATTACAGCAATAGGTTTGTATTTCTGAGCTTATTTCCCCTTTTTATGTAAGGTTTTAACTCAGTCAGTTTGTAATACACATTGTATTAGACAGTTTTTCATTTCTGAGACTATCTATGTTATCAGTGCATACTGCTTATCTGTGCCATCAGTGCATACTGCAGGTAGTGTACTGCAGTTCTTTTCATTAATGAGTTAGGTGTATGAGGGGAGACGACAAAAACAGTCAAGAGTCAGTCACCCAGTTAACACATTAAGAACATCTCCCTCAATTTTTGGAAACAAGCTGGACAGATCACAAAACCTTAAAACTCTAACTGTAAAGACTTATTATCCTACATGGAGACTTGAGATATTCATTTTCAGTGCACTGACACTAAATTGTACGATCAACACACATTCATTCTACTACAACAGCCTAAATGTTGAGAAACATTGTGAGCTTCTTGTTCTTGAGATTATACCACAAAAACAGGTGGTAACATTCAAGTATTTCAAAATAAATTGGGTCAAGTTATGGACTTTTACCTGACCAAATGCAATAGAATTATATTTTGTGATGATTTTAATATAAACTTTGCCACTGAATCACATGGATGAACTGATGTGAGTAATCTACTGAGCACATTCTTTGTCTCTGTCTCAACACAGGCAACATGCCTACAAGAGTAACACTCAAATCCTGCAATTCAGTCAGTGCTACATTCATAAACACTGTTTCTACACTAGTACTCGGTTTACAGAAGTTGCCCAACGGGGTTTTCCAGTACAAGGGTCTCTTACTTACAGAACTGGGTGTAAACAAATCCAAACTCATGTACAGAAGACATACCAACAGTTTAATGTCAAATGTTAAATAAGTACCTGCTGAATTATGAGATTTAAGAAAATGTTCATTGTGAGAATGACTGTGAGAAGTAAACACAATTATTTGTTGATGTTTTGTCCCATTACTTTAAAATTGCTTTTCCTCTCAAAAGACATGGAAAAGCTATTGAGGAGTAACAGCTACAAAGTATGGATCACATAGGGAGTAGTCGCATCCTGTGCAGCCAAAGTAATAGTTATCTAAATTTCCAAAGATGCTGTAAAAAGTATAAAAATCTCCTCGAAAAGATCGTAACCAATCCAAAGCAGATCTCAAACCACTTAGATCAAGGTTTTAACATTTGAGCTGCAAAATGTTAACTCCTTTTCCTATATCAATTCTTTAATGGTTTCTTGGCTCAAGGCTGAAAATCTCCTTAGTTACACACACTCATCTTGGCTTTCTGACTCGTTTAATTCATCTTCCCAATTCAGTGCTGACTCATTGTCATATAGGTCACTTGCATTCATGGCTTTGGAATCATAAGATTCATCAAAGAGTCATCTCATAGCAGTAGTTTTCTTGATTTTGAGGACAGTAGGCCTACGAATGGGTTTCTCTTGTTTCTGTCTAGCAACTTTTTCTTTTATTTTCTCAACCTCTTCCATTTCAGGGGGTGTCAGTTACTATTCTAGATTTTCCTCTACTCCAGTCTTTGCTGCTCTTTTCTTGGGTCAGCTCTAGGAAACGACAAATCATTTCTGGAGTGACAGGCTGGTTCTTGTAGTCCGTGGATGATTGTGCTTCAATAAGTGGTTCTTTTGAGTTTTCATGAGTTGGACAGCTCAAGCTTGCATTATCAGTTGACCTCTCAGTGATACGTGAGGCAGCAAAGTCATCATCCCCAAAAATATTTTCATTTGGGGGACCTGGTCCCGAAACATGAATCCATTCACTTCAAATGGAGAATTGATAGCCAGAGTTGACAACTATTTTGTAGGCATGGAGGAAACACATTTTCAAGATGAGTTCAAGGCAATGGAACATTGTTGGACCAAGTGCATTAATGCATTAATCTACTAGGAGGAAACATTGAAAAATAAAAAAAAGTTCCAATGATGTAAGTGCTTTTTTTCTATTCTGTTCCGAGAAGCTTTCAAACTGCTCTCATATATTCAGGTGTGCTTGGTTGTACAATGTGATTATAATTAAAGTTAAACTGCTGTAGAAATAACGCCACTCATCAGAATGACATCAAATTGCAACGGAATATTATTGGACATGGGAGAAAACGTATGGCAGAAGAAAAATAAATAGTTAAAAATGTAGCAATAGATGGCATTGTAAGCATCATAATTTAATAGTGTCATAATTTAATAGTGGTCAACTACAAATGACAAATGAACCATATAACAATGCCTAAGGTGTACGTTTGATGTCAAACAAACTGTACTACTCAAGTGTGCATGGGTGTACAGGTGTGATACTGTTAGTTATGTAAGCCCATCCACCAAGGCAAAGTCATATCACATCAGATGGGAAAAATCGGTTTTTAATTATCCTGAGGCCAAAAACTGCATAAAAAGCATCACTCACATCAGTTTTTAATTGTCATGATGCCAAAAACCACATAAAAAGCATCAACCACATCGGTTTTCAACTGTCCTGAGGCCAAAAACTGCATAAAAAGCATCAATCAAAATCAAATCAGATTATTAATTTCTGTGTGACTGGCACAAAACATGTTCAATATGCTGTTTCTTGAAATCAAGAAACACCATGTTCCACAACTGATCGAAGTGTTTCCAGGGTCATGTTCAGACTGTGTTGTGCAATGCGTCCCTTCAATGCAGCTAAGTGTGCAATTGGAACACTGATCACAACATCTCTCAGATAGCCCCACAGTCAGAAGTCACAGGGATTAAGATCAGGTGATCGGGACAGCCAGGCTGTAGGGAAATGGCGGCTGATATTCAAGCATTTCCGATGTGGCACTTCAGCAGCTGCTTAACGGGATTTGCAATGTGCAGAGGTTTGTCATCTTGCATAAAAATGACCCCATCCACACAGCTGGAGAGCTGGAATAACATGGATGCGCAAAAGACAGTCATAGCATTTACCAGTGATGGTACAGGCAACAGGATTGGAAGCACTTGTCTCTTCGAAAAACTGATGACATAAACCTGCATCACACAGTGACCTTTTCAGGATGAAATGGTACTGGTTGATTTGCATGTGGATTTTCCATTGCCCATATTTGACAATTCTGTGTATTGACATATCCTGTCTGATGGACATGGGCTTCGTCTGTCCACAAAATCTTCCACAGTCAATAGTTGTCCACTTCCATGCGAGCAAGAAATTCTAAAGCTAAGATCTCTCATGCTGGTGGGTGAACAGGAAGTAACTCATGCACATGGGTAATTTTGAATGGGTAGCAAAGAAGGATGTTCTGTAGGATTTTACGAACCGTGCTCACGGGTATGCCGAATGGTCGGGCAATTCTCCGTGCACTACACGTTTGCACATCACCACTCGCCTCCTCCTCCATTGTTGATGTTGAATCAATTCGTTTCCTCCCTCTACCAGGTTGCACACAAAAAGAACCTGTTTTTTTGAATTTCCAAATCTTTTTCTCCAAACCCACAGCAGTCATTAGGCCAACGCCTTTTTTCAAACCCTTCAGTGTCTAGAACTTCTGCAGAGTGACGTGTGCACAGCCATCATTCTTGTACTACAGCTTTACAAGCACAGCGCAATCCTGCATTGAGACAATCATGGCGAAGGTCGCAGACACGGAAGGAGGAAAAGCCTTATATCCAGCGTGTTTATAACAACTTCAATGGGTCGTGCACATGACAGGTGTTTTCAATTACATATTCTTACACATACAGGGCCATCTATTGATCAATTTTCACACTATTTTTTTCTGCCATACATTTTCCCCCTTCTCCAATAATATTCGTTTGCAATTTGACATCATTATAACCAGTGGTGTTATTTCTATAGTGTTTTGAAAATTTAACTTTAATTATAATTACTCTGTACACAGAAGTTACTTTGATTTGTAATTTAGTTTCCAGCACAAGATTTTAGCACTATGGCTGAGCTACCATGATAGTCAAAAGAGTTACTACTTTTTAGTCACCCAGTGATTTTTAAAAGATCTCTCTAACAGTTGGGTTGGAAAAACTGCTGTCTAGTGGTGGAATTAGCATTGCCTGTCTAAGTAAGTTTTATTGGATATGCTTTCAAAGGACCATTTTTTGTTCCTCATGTTTTCAGCCACATTTAGAAATCATTTATTGAATTTAGTAGCCAGTAGTCAATGATTTGAATTTCATATCATCTGTCTCACTGCCGCTATTCATCTGGGAGTTCAGTACCATTTTTGTTGCTGAATTTGTTTATTTCTTGCTTAATAGTGTCCCAAACTGCCCTTGGAATTTTGAATCTTTTGTCCATAGCACATGCCTTTTTGGTGATAGAATTTTACAATATCGCTTGTAGTACATCTGAAAGTCTTGATTAGAGCTAGTCCTTTGCATTAAATGAAGTTCTCTCTTCCTAGCCCATGAGATTATGATTCCTAACGTTAGCCATCCATTTTCTCAGTTTCCACTGTGAATGTCCCTGGCCCCTTGTAAAGGAAAACTGGATTTATAATGCTGTAAGAATATTTTTAGAAAAGAGTTAAATTTATCATTAATGGGTCTTCTAGGTAAACTTCACCCAGTTTTCATCCAGTATATTCTCTCTGAATAATGTAACTGATTCAGCATTTACAATTCTGTGGAAAGTTTCCTTTCTGAGCAATTCTGTGGAAAGTTTCCTTTCTGAGCGAAACCTGACTGATGGAGATGCTTCATTGATGCTATATGATCATCTCAGTCAGATAAACTATATATTATGGGGCTCACTTTTTTTTATTAGGGATAACAACGTGAATAAGAACAAATTGCTATTCACTGCATAGATGGTCTGTTAATCAGCAGATAAACAATTTAAAAGTAGAGTAATCAATTGGACATAGTCATTCATCGCATTTACACAAGCACAACTTGCACATATACATCGCCACTGCCATCTCGGGGCACTGAAGCCCAACTGCAATGAGTGGCAATCTCAGCTAATGTGGGTAGTGGTGGTGCAGAAAAGGCATATGGGTAGCAGTGTGGGTGTGGGTAAAGCACTGTAGTGGTGCCTATGGGTGTGTACAAGGTTAGTGAGGCAGGATGGTGGGTTGCTAGGTGCAGCATTGGGAGGCTGTGCTGAGGGGGGGAGGGGGGGGGGAAGAGGAGAGAGATAGAGAAGGGAAAAGAAAAGATCTATGCAGGTGCACTGGGGGAAGGTGGGGGGGGGGGGGGGGGGGGGGGGGAAGACAGAAGACATGATGAGGGAGGTTGGAGTGGGAACAGAGAAGAGTACAGAGGGCAGCTCAAAACATCCCAATTAAATGAGTCTAAGAGTGCCTTTGTGGCTAAGGCTGTGTGAGGATGGGTGCTGTTATCCTACAAGAACACTCCTCTGGTCGGCATTCTTCTCCCTTTGTTTTAAATGCTCCTTTGAGTTTTTTGGGTCTCTTGATATTGTCATGCATTGATAGTCTCCTCCTGAGGCAGAAATTTGACCAAAATGATGCCTCTTATGTCCCAAAACATTGAGGCCATGATGTTTTTGCCCACAATTGTGGCTTTGGATTTTTTGATACATGGGGAATTAGTGTGACACCACTGTGTTACCTGTCTTTTTGTCTCAGGTGTGTAATGAGCCACCCGTGTTTCATCTCTACCCACAATAGAGCTCTGAAAGTCCTCACTTTCCAATTCAAGTCACTCTAGAAAGTGACTTGGTTTGTCTTATGCTGCTCTGTCAGCTGTTTTGGGACCCATCTTGCACACAGTTTCCAGTATCCCAGCATTTCTATGAGTGTTTTGTATATGAGCATTCTGGAGAGTTGTGGAAACATTGCAGACATTTCATCCACTGTCAACTGGCAGTCTTCACCAACAGTTTCCTACATTTTTTTGCACCAACTCATCAGTTAAAATGGAAGGCCATTGGCTCCCCTGTTCATTTGAACATTTGTTCTGTCTCCACTAAACTCCCTACAACACTTAAACACACTCATTCCATTCATAAAACCTTCGCTGTAAATCATTTTGATTCCTGAAAAATTTTGATAGGTCTTATTCCTTCCTTGAGTAGGAAGCAGATCACAGCATGTGGCTCACACTTGCCAGGATTTCTTACCGACATCTTGCATGGAACTGGACACTGCAAGGTGAGTTAGGTACTACATGTTTCCGCAATGCTCGCTCTGGTCAAGATATCCCCTCTCTACCACTCAGTGTAGCTAATTAACATTATGGTCAGAGTACACTTATTTTCTGAACATGCCTCATAAAATACTGCACAGTTGTTGCAGCTAAGTTGGTAGATTACATGGCTGCTTCTAGGGGTAGCCCTGCGCTGTATGGGACAGTATGTGTCTGTGACAGGACTGGAGATGGTGATATTGGTAGCATGCATCAGACAGTTCTTATATTCAAGACAAAGATGCATGGATACAAGTCATGGGGCAAAGGGTTTGGAGCAGCAGTGGAATAGGGCTGATGAGGATTTTGTGTAGGTTGGCTGGGTGGTGGAATATCCCTGTGGGAAATGTGTGGAGGACATTTCACATTTCATGGCATGATGAGAGGCAGTTGAAACCCTGGCGAAGAATGGTCCAGTTGCTCCAATTCTGGCTGTTACAGAGTCACAAGGGGCTGGTCCTTTGTAACCATTCAGTTTGTGTGTGAGGAATGGTAAGTGACTGAGGAGACAAGATGGAGATTTGTTTCTGGACAAGATGTGAAAAGTAATTTCCAGCTGTGAAGCCCTCACCATATTTGGAGAGGGACTGCTCATCACTGCTAATGTGCCGATTGCAAGTGACTTTTTGATGTGGGATGGTTAGCAGTTGGAATTTGACATTGAAGAATGACATGTTGGGCTGAGGAGGACTCAGTGAAGCATATGGGTGGAAAGGTGGTGAGGTTCTGAAGGAATGTGGATGCTTAAAGACAGATTTAGAAATTATCAGTCACTGTTTCGTCTTTGCTGGGAATGTTACTTCAAAAGTCAAATGAATGTTGGATACCAGTAACTCTGAATGCCATATATCTGAAATATCCTAGATGAAATCTATATTAAAATCTCCATATACAATCACTTTTCAATTATTTCTAATTAACACTATTAGTGCCCACTTCTAATTGCTTAATGACTTTTAAAACATTTCCTATTGGGGGTCTATAGACTGTCAGAACTGTTATCGTGTATCAAAGTAAAATTTAATCGAGAACTGAAATAGACCTACTATCTTGTATGTTTCGAAGCTTACTACTGAAATACAGCTCTCAAATAGCTATTCAATTCAATATTCACAGTGGTCTATGGCTTGGGACTTTATATCGCTTTTTGTGTGTGGAGACATTACCCCTTTCTTCTCGTTAAACCTACAGTAATGTGATACTAACTTGCATCCACGTAGATGCATGTGTTCAATCCCCGTGACCTCCAAATGATGTTGTTTTATGCATAGCATATCTGTGGAAATACGTTTAGATTTCTCCATGTCTGGTATGATATGAGAAGCTCATTGTCTTTTTGAATGAGCTTCCTATGTTTTGATAGAAATGTCGAAATTGTATTATGATAGTTAACATTTGCACTGTCTAAACTGCCATTTTTTTCTCCATTTATTGTTGTGTGTCTACAGTTATTCAGCAGCTCCATCTTTTGGAGACATTTATCCTAAAAGCACCTAGTGAAAATGTTACATTTCACAGGGATTGAACACTGAATGCTTCTGGAAATTAGTCACGCAAATAACCTCTTACCAGAAACATTCATATGTAGACCATGCTAAGTTTAGTGTGACTATGCAAGAAGTGACAAATTAATCACAACCACAGGTCATTGCCTCAATCTGCTGAGAGACTCTTGAAGCTCGCCATTTAGACATTTAGCAGATAGCTTCATCTAGAATTTGTCATATTACTCAAAGAGTGACACCATCTTCACATTTGTGTGAGGAGCATCCCAGCTGTGTCCTTGATGTCAACCTCAATTTTCTGGTTGAGGTTAAGGTTCAAAATGTTCCCAGCACCCTCCAATAACTGCTACGTGACCTTCTTTAGCAATATCTTTCACCCAAGAATGTAAATCACAGATGATATCACTAAGCCATGCACTTGGTTTGTAAATACTAGTTACTTGCATTTGCTAACCAGTGACGTCTGTGCTAGTTCAAACATGCCCCTGCCAGAACTAATCCTTAGCAGAAGAACCTTTGTTTTTTTTTTTTTTGTTTTTTTTTTCCTGATCTGGCCTGCTTGACCACAATTTAGTCATCTTCCTATTCCTAACTTTATTGCTGCCAGCTATAGCTCTCAACTATTTCAGTTCTTCCTGTGCTACTGCCAGATCACTCCCAAAAAACTAACCACATCTCTATCCTTGCTGGTTGCTACACAGTACCCAACATCAAAAAAATGTTGGCAGTCTTCACACTGTTAAACATTTCTCACTATTCTGTCGCAGTTTCCACACATGTCCAGTGTGATGACATTTTATTTTATTTTATTTACTATAAAAATTACTCAGCACCAGCTGCTTAATGAGAAATTGCGATTACACTATTTTTTGTGGTTTTGTTGAATAAAAAATAAATGACCTACATAATTTATATAAACACCTAAATAAAATAGGATTCCAGTAGAGTGAAACACACTCACTGGAACTCTGAGTAAATTTATTGTGCACGAGTACAAATGGAACAAAAATGAATCAGAATCATCTACTATCCTTCAAAATAGTCCCGCAGTACATCCCCACAGCATTGCTATCAATGGGGAGGGCACTGAACGCCATTGGCATTGTCATCAATGTGTGTCACCTGTTGTCAAAATTCCATGAGGCTATCCACCCTGTGAGGAAGCCTGGAGATACTGCAAGGTCTCAGATAGATTATATAATGGTAAGACAGAGATTCAGGAACCAGGTTTTGAATTGTAAGACATTTCCAGGGGCAGATGTGGACTCTGACCACAATGAACTAATGAGGTGGTATTGAATAGAATTGGAGAGAAGAGAAATCTGTAGCACAACTTGACTAGAAGGAGGGATCGGTTGGTAGGGCATATTCTGAGGCATAAAGTGATCACCAATTTAGTATTGGAGGGCAGCGTGGAGGGTAAAAATTGTAGAGGGAGACCAAGAGATGAATACACTAAACAGATTCAGAAGGGTGTAAGTTGCAGTAGGTACTGGGAGATGAAGAAGCTTGCAAAGGATAGAGTAGCATGGAGAGCTGCATCAAACCAGTCTCTGGACTGAAGACCACAACAACAACATCCACCCTGTTTGCAAAGCACCTCCCACACAACGGTTTCTTCAGTTGTGGAATGAGGTCAAAGTCACATGGATTGAGGTCTGGTGAACAGAGTGGGCGGGGAGGGTTTCCCACCCCCACTGCTACAAACAATTCTTGATAACGTCTGCAGAGGGGGCTATAGCATTACCATGGAGATCACTGCATTATCCATGAATGCCAGATGTTTTCACCAAAGTGTACATCACAGAAGGTACAGCAGAAAGTTGCGGTATATTGTGGCTGACATACACCAGACTGAGCATGACCTTAATGGGTGATGGATTCTGTTACACCGTGTGGCATTGTGATGAACCTACATAACACTACTCTGGTTTATACACTCTTGCCTACATTTCGCCAATCACAATAATGCGACTGTGCATGTCATTTCCTTTCAGCTCAAATCAATCCAGGTTGATACGGCCAGTCTCAAATTGTGTCAAATTCAACATCTTTGTTAACCAATGTGGTACCCATTTTGAACACTTCTTGCGCACTTTCAAGTCCTACTATAAAATGTGGAACACTGTTGTCCTCAGCATTCTCATTCAGTCATTAAGTCTTGCACAGACTAACATTGGTCGTCTATTGAACACAGTCAAATAACAGCCACGGGCAGCTCAGTGTGGGCAGACATGGGTTGCCAACTTTTTGGCAAGTCTGTTGGTACTGCATGTCCATGTCGGTGAGCCTCCACTCAACATGCAGCTGTTCGATGGGGCAATGCTCTGTCACCCAAAGCTGCTTGTAATTCTGCACGACACGGAGTAGCATTTCTGCCAACAAGAAAGGCAACTTTCATGTATGCTCGGTGTTCTGCTCATATCCATCTTGTAGGATGGCCAGGATCACACTGAATGTTCAGGCCCTGGTACTGAGTCATCCTCTCATGCAGTCACAGTCTCTTGGCTGATTTCAGTACTGTTTGCCATCTGTTTTCAAATGTATTTATTGGGATTATGGTGATGCAACATGTTAGCACGATATACTATAGTTACTGTGACTGATAGAATGACCCTTGTACAACACGAAATTATGAAAACAAGCATAAGTTCTTATAAAGGAAGTATGTACAACTAAATTTGCATAAAACAGGGATGATATAACATAACGATAACTTTATTATTGCAAAAATAGCAAGGGCATTAATTATAATTAAAATGGAATGTTGGATATTGCCAGCTTGTAGCCATCATGTTTACTTATGGTGTAACCATAAAGTCTACTTGTGCTGTTAGCATTCACCAAATTGCTACACCAGCAGGATTAGAAAGATGTTGAAATACCATTTCTTCCAGTTTGTCTAAAGTGTATCTTTTCAGTGCTTTATGTAAAATTGGTAGACTTCTTACATGTGCGTATGGAAGTTTTTTTTTCAAGCGAAAGTTTTAGGATCCTATGGGCTAACTACCTATAATAGGTCCATTAGTAACTTGGGTGGGTACAGTCAAAATTTATGAATGTATCTGTCATCATCAGTTTTCTGAACACTCACGATCAATTTTTTCCAGTTATGTTAGTTACTGTGATGTCAAGAAAACAAATGCTATCCTCTTTTTAAAATTCACAGTAAATTGAAATTTTTAGTTGCAGTGTGCTGATTTTTTCTACTACTGGAGACAATTAACCCTTATCACCTTCATAAAGTAGTACAGTAATATCATCTTTAATAAATTATCATATCTAATATTAGTGGATTCACATTGGAAAAAACTGTTCTCAAGTTTTTAAATAGAAATCTCGGCCATGGTTTAGGCCAAACTGTTCCCCATAGTTAACCTGTCATGTTGATAAACTATTCTGTCATTAAGTTTGAATTAATCAAAGGATAGATCTAATTTTAAAATTTCTATGATCTCAACACGCTCACCACAACTCCCCTTTCTATGTGACAAGAAATTCTTCTTTATAATGTCTAGAATTTCACTGACAGCTAAGTTTACATTTTAAGTTTTCAATATTGAATGAAGTAAGTGCCACTCCTTTTGGAATGTTAATATCCCTAGTGAATACAAAACCAATTATTCACATTACACAATCTGCTAAAACTATGAGGTGCTTCAATTCCTTTATCACATTCTTTATTAATTTCATAATTAGGTGGGGACACGTTATTAAAAATAAGTCTAATCAGATGCTTGGCTTTATGCGCACGCACACACACACACACACACACACACACATATACACACACACACACTATTTTTGGGGGGGGGGGGGGTCTGAGGGCAGTGAGTTACCTTAGGTTTGGGCCAGAAAGGTTATGGGAGTGACAGATGTGCTATAAGGATAGTCCCATATATGCATGTCAGAAAAGCTGGTGGTGGTGGGGAGGATCCATATGGCACACGCTGTGAAGCAGCCATTGAAATCTCACGTGTTGTATCACTGGGTGGTCCATTTTGTTTTTGGCAACAGTTTGGTGGTGGCCATTCATTCTAGTTGACAGGTTGTCATACCAATCTAAAATGCTGTTTAGTGATTGCAGCAGACCTTGTATGTAATGTGGCATGGTCTCTGATGGGGTACGATAAGCCTGTGACATCACTGGAGTAGGTAGTGTTGGATGGATGGATTGGGCAGGCCTTGCATCTGGGCCTTCCACAGGCATACGATTCCTGTGGCAGAGGACGGAGGTGGGAGTGGCATAGGGATGGTCTAGGATGTTGTGGAGGTTGGTTGGGCAGCGGAACACCACTTTGGGAGGGGTCGGAAGTATCTTGGGTAGTATGTCCCTAATTTCAGGGTATGATGATAGGTAATCAAAGCCATGATGAAGGATATCGTTCAGTTGTTCGAGTCCAGGGTGGTACTGGGTGAAATGGGGGGGGGGGGGGGGGGGGGTGCTTCTTTGTGGCTGGTTTTTTGGATGGCTGTGAGGATCAGGTGAGTGTGAGAATATGGCACAGGAGATCTGTTTGTGAATTATGTCTGGAGGGTATTGCCTGTCAGCAAAAGGCTTTGCGAGTCCTTCAGCATACTGAATGAGGGAGTTCTCATCACTGTACATACATTTACCATGGGTGTCCAGGCTATATGGGAGGGATATTTTGGTGTGAAAAGGGTGGGGCAGCTATCAACGTGCAGGAACTGTTGGTGATTAATGTGTTTGATATGGACTGAAGTGTGGATGGAGCCATCTGAGAAGAGGAGATCGACATTTAGGAAAGTGACTTGATGAGGACCAATGGAGTGGATGGGAGAGAAGGTGTTGAGATTGTGGAGGAATGAGGATAAGGTGCCCTGGCCTTGGGTCCAGGTTATAAAGATATCATCAATAAATCTGAACCAGACCAGGGGTTTGTGATATTGGGAAGCTAAGAATGTTTCCTCTAGGTGGTTCATGAAGAGGTTGGAATAAGAGGGTGCCATGTGGGTGGCCACAGCTGTGCCATGAATTTGTTTACATATATGCCCTCCAAAGATGAAGGAGTTATGGGTTAGGATGTAGTTGGTTAGCAGTGCAAGGAAGGAAATGGTGGATCTGAAATCTGCAGGGTGGTGGGAGAGGTAGTATTCAATCGCAGCCAGGTCATGGGCATGAGGGATGTTGGTATATAAGCAGGTTGCATCAGAAGTGACTGGTAGGAATATGGTAGATAAGGGCATGGGGATGATGGAGAGCCAATGCAGGAAGTGGTTGGTATCTTTAACGTGAGAGGCTAGGTTCTGGACAATTGGTTGTAGATGTTGATCAACAAGAGCCAAGAGTCTTTCATTGGGAGAACTGTAACCAGGCACAATGTTGCATCCAGGATTGTTAAGTTTGTGCATTTTTGGAAGCATGTAGAAGGTGGGTATGCAGACTGTTGTTGGGGTGAGTAGAGAGATGGGTTCAGGGGAGAGGTCTGAGAAGGGCTTAAGCCTAAGGATTTCAGCAGGGAGGAGGAGGAGGAGGAGGAGGAGGAGGAGATTGGTGTTTAACGTCCCGTCGACAACGAGGTCATTAGAGACAGAGCGCAAGCTCGGGCGAGGGAAGGATGGGGAAGGAAATCGGCCATGCCCTTTCAAAGGAACCATCCTGGCATTTGCCTGAAACAATTTAGGGAAATCAGGGAAAACCTAAATCAGGATGGCCGGAGACGGGATTGAACCGTCGTCCTCCCGAATGTGAGTCAAGTGTGCTAACCACTGCGCCACCTCGCTCGGTATTTCAGCAGGGAGTGGAGGTTATATTGGACTTCTGGGATGGGGTCATTTTGGCAGAGCTTGTAGGTGAAGGTTTCAGACAACTGGCAGAGGCCCTCTGCCAGGTGGTCACACTGGTTCATCACAACAGTAGAGGAATCTTTGTCTGCAAGGAGGGTGATCAGATCAGGATCTGTTTTTAGTTTGTTTAGGGCAGTCATTTCTTCTGCTGAAAGGTTGTTGTTCTTTATGGGAGGGACCTGGGAAAGGAAGTTAGGAATTCTTGGAATGTGAACGGAGGACAGTTAGGTGGGAGTGTCCTGATTGGATGGTGGTATGAACTGGGGCAGACAGGGTTCAATGTTAGGAATGGATTAGCTTTGGTCGGAGGGGCTGGTGGCAAAGAATAATTTAATGACACATACAATGTGGTAGTTTTTCATGCATCTTGGTGTTCACATCATATATCCTGAACTATATGCGGTAGTATGATTACTTTTCTAGGCGCATTTAGCACACATAATGGGTACTGCTTGTGAAACTTATTGTGAATACGGTTAGTAGCAAAGAATTAACACATTTAAATATCGTGCATCTCATTGTTTATGATGTCATATCTTCTTAACTACGATAGGTAGGTGATTCTTACCCCCCACAGCAACAGTTGCCTGACAGTAAGGGATGTGTGTATTAAGTTTGGTTGAAATTAGACCTGGTGTTTAGGAGATGTGGAAAACACACATACAAATACACACTTCTATAATATGTATGGATTAAGGAACAGTGTGAGTAAACAGCTGTTACTCCAGTCCCATCTTGTTTTCTTTCACTCCAATCTGCAGTATGGACTTTTTCTCTGGAACAATTTCCCAGGAGCTAAATGTATTTTCAGATGGCATAAAAATATAATCAAATGTTCAGTAGGATTATGGCACAGGGAGTCCTGCAGAATCTACTTTAATCTGGAAAATTTCAGCATGAGATTTAATGTAGCATGTACACAATACCAGAAACAGTCACTTGGATTTGTGTTTCTCAATATGTGCTGTAGTCCCTAATAATTATAACCACATGAGCATAAAATTTTTCAGTGAGTTACCATACCAAGCTCATACAACACCACTAAATAAATATAAGAGCATATTACAAACATGGCTAAAATACAGTGGATTCAATTGAGGAATTCCCAGAAACTAATAAATATATGTCTTTTAAGTGATATAGAAAATTTTTTAGTTCTTAAATAAGCTAGTTGTTTTCTATGTTTTTCACTGGTTACTGAATAAATCTTGACTCTGCCACAAACTTTGACAAAGCTTATTGTATGAAAAAATAGTAAAAAATGAATAAAATATTGTACTCTTTTCTTCTCTATCTACATCTACATACATACTCCACAAGCCACCAAACGGTGAGTGGTGGACTGTAGGGCTGTTCCCCTTCATTTGTAATTCACAGTAACTCATTTGAGAAAAGGGCAAGCTGAGTTTTGCATGAGTGATGCTTTCTAAAACCATGCTGATTCGTGGACATACAACTGGAAACTAAGTAAGGGACTGGCTCTGAGCACTACGGGACTTAACAGCTGAGGTCATCAGTCCCCTAGAACTTAGAACTACTTAAACCTAACTAATCTAAGGACATCACACACATCCATGCCTGAGGCAGGATTCAAACCTGCGACTGTAGCAGTCGCGCCGTTCCGACCTGAAATGCCTAGAACCGCTCGGCCACCGCGGCCGGCAAGTAAGGGGCCAATGCTGTAGAATACTCTTTGTAAAATAGAATTGGGATTCCATCCAGACCTGGCAACTTATTTGTTTTCAACTCTTTCAGTTGTTTCGCTACACCTGGGATGCTTATTACTATGTTCTCCATATATGACTCTGTGCAATACTCAAATGACAGTATGTTTGTATGATACTTCTGTGTAAACAATTTCTTAAACACAAAATTTAAAATTTTGGCTTCCATTTTGCCATCTTCTACTGCCAACAAACTGGTCAATGAGTGACTGCATGGAATCCTTGGTATATATTATCAGAATTTTCGTTGGTTCTTGACCAGATCTTTTTCTAAGGTATGCACAAATATCTTTTCAAATACACACAAATGTCTTCTAACCTTTGCCTATCATCATATGTGCATTCTCTTTGAACTGAGAGTGCAACAGCCTTTGGTTTCTCAGCGTTTTCTGAATGTTGTTGTTAAACCATGGTGGGTCTTTTCCACCCTTAATCCATTTACCAGGCACACACTTGTCCAGGGCATGACTTACAGTCTGTTTAAACTTTGTCCATATTTCCTCTATGTCATTATACTGGCACTAAATGATGTCAATTCACTGGCTCAGTGAGATGCTAACAACTGCTCATCTGCTCTTTCTAGCACAAACATTCTCCTGGTCTTCTTGACTGATTATTAACTTCTGTAACCATAGTCGCTACGATAAGATCGTGATCACTAATCTGTCTCCCTATACTGACTCCATCAATAAGGTCTGGCCTATTTGTAGCTACAAAGTCTAAGATATTTCCATTGGGTGTGGGCAACTGAACTAGACGGCAACTGAACTGCTCAAGACAGTTTTTGGAAAAACATGTTTTCAAAAGTACTTCATAAGACTATGTCTATGCCCCTGCAGTGAGTCTACAGATATCTCAGTCTATATTTGATAGGTTACAGTCGCCTCCAAGTAGAATTGCATGATCTGCATGTATACATGTTACTTACCATAGACTTTCTTTGAATGATTCTAGAACTGTCACAGTGAAATCAGGTGGATGGTAAAAATCCATCAATTCACTTTGTTTCAGCTACATCTTTTATACGTGGCCAGATAACTTCACTGTCACACTCAACTTTGACCTCAATAGAGACAATATTTTTGTCAGCCGCAATGAACACTCCCCTTCCTATGGCCTCAAACCTGTCTTTCTAATATATGTTCCACGATTCACTAAACATCTCAGAGCTTCCACTTTAGGTTTCAGCCAGCTCTTGGTCCCAAGAATAATTTGAGCATGAGAACTTTAAGGATGGCAGTAAATTTGGAAACTTTGTTACGAATAATGTGGCAATTTACTGATAAAATTTTGACAGTCAAAGCACCTTTACTCCAAATGCAGTCTGATTTCAGTATCTGCGTATCAACTAGTGAGTGCTGATCAGGTACCTCAGACTACTGCCTTGCCTAAAAAACACCCATGTGCACTCCACAAGTACTCTACTACCCAAGAAGCTGCTTCCTTTGTGAAGTGCACCCCTGACCTATCATGGACAGTCCTACAATACTCCACCCGATAATACAGGTCCAAAAATATGCACCCAAGACTGTCATAGAGTCAACGAAGCTTTTGGTTGAGGCCCTCCACTCGGCTCCAAACCAAAGGACCCCGATCAACAGTGCTGCAAACTGTGAGCTATGCTTGCACTCCAAGCGTGAGGATAACAGCTTTCACCACCTCCTCCAGGTGCCTGTACATACTGAGGATGGTCTCAGAACCCATGTATTGTTGGTGCCGATGTGAGCCACAATTTGCAGATGACTGGCCCCTTTACTCGATAGCAGCTGGAAAGACGGTCTCCATATCTTGGATGAGGCAAGTCAGCAGATGTACTGAGTGCACACTGGCTATCTTGCCAGCCCTGAACAGTGTCTTCCGAGACTGTCATAAAGCGCCAAACATTGGAGCTCCCAATAACAAGCAAACCCTCCCATGTGTGCCTGCTTGGACATTCCCTGTTCACTCACAGGGTGAGCAGGCGAGGCCTGGCAGCCAGCCTCCAAATTGCCCCTCCGTCTCGAGTGACAACAAATGCGTTACCACCCACCACTCACACTGGTCTGAGGGCAGATCAAACATGTCAGGTGCACTTGGAGGTGTCTCAGTAGCAGAGCCTGTGGGTGAGACAAGCAACACCTGTGGTGTCCGATGCAACACACCAGATTCTCCGCTACGGCTACACCCGAGGCAGCAACCTGAAGGCATTCTGATCATAGCAGCTGTTTGTGAACTGCAACCAGTTCTTCCTACATCTGCACACAGCCTGCACACATCCTAGCAAGACAAACTGAAGAAGAAAATTATAAAAGCAGACAGAAACCTAAATATGCAACTTGCTACTCTCTTGATAGGTCACCAACAGATGCTGATGCCATAATGAACTGTGTAGCTGGCTGTTCAAAAGACATGAAAACTGTGCTACAGACTATCTGAATTTCCACAGACTATCTGAATTTACACTTACAGTCAAAAGTGTGAGATGAAACCTTTTAAACAGAAAAAGACACAAAATTTACGAAATATGGTCCTAGGAAAACACAGGAAAAGCTAAAGATGTAACTTGCTGCTGTGGAGACGTTTAGCAGGCAACATCTACATCTACATCTACATCTACATCCATACTCCACAAGCCACCTGACGGTGTGTGGCGGAGGGTACCTTGAGTACCTCTATCGGTTCTCCCTTCTATTCCAGTCTCGTATTGTTCGTGGAAAGGATTGTCGGTATGCCTCTGTGTGGGCTCTAATCTCTCTGATTTTATCCTCATGGTCTCTTTGCGAGATATACGTAGGAGGGAGCAATATATTACTAGACTCTTCGGTGAAGGTATGTTCTCGAAACTTTGACAAAAGCCCGTACCGAGCTACTGAGCGTCTCTCCTGCAGAGTCTTCCACTGGAGTTTATCTTTCATCTCCGTAACGCTTTCGCGATTACTAAATGATCCTGTAACGAAGCACGCTGCTCTCCATTGGATCTTCTCTATATCTTCTATCAACCCTATCTGGTACGGATCCCACACTGCTGAGCAGTATTCAAGCAGTGGGCGAACAAGCGTACTGTAACCTACTTCCTTTGTTTTCGGATCGCATTTCCTTAGGATTCTTCCAATGAATCTCAGTCTGGCATCTGCTTTACCGACGATCAACATTATACGATCATTCCATTTTAAATCACTCCTAATGCGTACTCCCAGATAATTTATGGTATTAACTGCTTCCAGTTGCTGACCTGCTATTTTGTAGCTAAATGATAAAGGATCTATCTTTCTGTGTATTCGCAGCACATTACACTTGTCTACATTGAGATTCAATTGCCATTCCCTGCACCATGCGTCAATTCGCTGCAGATCCTCCTGCATTTCAGTACAATTTTCCATTGTTACACCCTCTCGATACACCACAGCATCATCTGCAAAAAGCCTCAGTGAACTTCCGATGTCATCCACCAGGTCATTTATGTATATTGTGAATAGCAACGGTCCTATGACACTCCCCTGCGGCACAACTGAAATCACTCTTACTTCGGAAGACTTCTCTCCATTGAGAATGACATGCTGCGTTCTGTTATCTAGGAACTCCTCAATCCAATCACACAATTGGTCTGACAGCTGGAGCAACTTTCTCAGACACTTTTGAAAAGATTGGAAGGAGTGATTAGTCTGTAAATACAAATGGTTTGCTTATCTCCAGTTTTGTAGATGTGTGTTACTACAGCATATTTACTTCTGCCAGGAAAAATGCACTGACTACAAAGATAGCTTGTGGATAATCCTCTTAAATCGGCACAAGATTTTAATATTCTGCTAGAAACACCAACATAGCCATCAGAATTACTACTCTTTAGTGGCCTGATGAATTTTGTAACCTTTTAAGCGTTTATATTTTTGAAACCAGTGTCTGTTGGTGATGCATGCAGTGCCTGCACAAGTAAATCTAATGCATACGTATTTGGTTGTTTATTTAGGCACAGTGTTTGCAGCCATTGTGAGGAAGTAATCATTGAATCTGGTGGTCAATTATTTGAAAATGTTGCCATTCCTGTGAGAACTACACTCCTGGAAATGGAAAAAAGAACACATTGACACCGGTGTGTCAGACCCACCATACTTGCTCCGGACACTGCGAGAGGGCTGTACAAGCAATGATCACACGCACGGCTCAGTGGACACACCAGGAACCGCAGTGTTGGCCGTCGAATGGCGCTAGCTGCGCAGCATTTGTGCACCGCCGCCGTCAGTGTCAGCCAGTTTGCCGTGGCATACGGAGCTCCATCGCAGTCTTTAACACTGGTAGCATGCCGCAACAGCGTGGACGTGAACCGTATGTGCAGTTGACGGACTTTGAGCGAGGGCGTATAGTGGGCATGCGGGAGGCCGGGTGGACGTACCGCCGAATTGCTCAACACGTGGGGCGTGAGGTCTCCACAGTACATCGATGTTGTCGCCAGTGGTCGGCGGAAGGTGCACGTGCCCGTCGACCTGGGACTGGACCGCAGCGACGCACGGATGCACGCCAAGACCGTAGGATCCTACGCAGTGCCGTAGGGGACCGCACCGCCACTTCCCAGCAAATTAGGGACACTGTTGCTCCTTGGGTATCGGCGAGGACCATTCGCAACCGTCTCCATGAAGCTGGGCTACGGTCCCGCACACCGTTAGGCCGTCTTCCGCTCACGCCCCAACATCGTGCAGCCCGCCTCCAGTGGTGTCGCGACAGGCGTGAATGGAGGGACGAATGGAGACGTGTCGTCTTCAGCGATGAAAGTCGCTTCTGCCTTGGTGCCAATGATGGTCGTATGCGTGTTTGGCACCGTGCAGGTGAGCGCCACAATCAGGACTGCATACGACCGAGGCACACAGGGCCAACACCCGGCATCATGGTGTGGGGAGCGATCTCCTACACTGGCCGTACACCACTGGTGATCGTCGAGGGGACACTGAATAGTGCACGGTACATCCAAACTGTCATCGAACCCATTGTTCTACCATTCCTAGACCGGCAAGGGAACTTGCTGTTCCAACAGGACAATGCACGTCCGCATGTATCCCGTGCCACCCAACGTGCTCTAGAAGGTGTAAGTCAACTACCCTGGCCAGCAAGATCTCCGGATCTGTCCCCCATTGAGCATGTTTGGGACTGGATGAAGCGTCGTCTCACGCGGTCTGCACGTCCAGCACGAACGCTGGTCCAACTGAGGCGCCAGGTGGAAATGGCATGGCAAGCCGTTCCACAGGACTACATCCAGCATCTCTACGATCGTCTCCATGGGAGAATAGCAGCCTGCATTGCTGCGAAAGGTGGATATACACTGTACTAGTGCCGACATTGTGCATGCTCTGTTGCCTGTGTCTATGTGCCTGTGGTTCTGTCAGTGTGATCATGTGATGTATCTGACCCCAGGAATGTGTCAATAAAGTTTCCCCTTCCTGGGACAATGAATTCACGGTGTTCTTATTTCAATTTCCAGGAGTGTATTTTGTGGGGGCTCAGTTTTAATTGAGAGACTAGTTTAATTTGTTTGATATTTCTGAAAAGTTCTACATAGTTTTTGACTAATTCTTGGAGCGTGTGGTGTAATACATAACTTCTGTACTATGGTGTGTTGCTCAATGGCTACCTAAATAATGAATGATGATTGTGATTCTTGAAATTATTAATTAGTTACACAGTTTGGAATCAAAACTTTTTGGAGATTTTATCATTGTTTATGCTGGTGAACTGATATGGATGGACCCTGCACATCTTCAAGTGGGGACGGCAAATTGCAAGATTATCACAACTTGTTGTACCTGTTGGATTCTGAATTTGTTTCTTGCTGCAACATCCTGACTTGGAGAGGTGGGGCATGCCACTGAGAAAAGAGAGTGCCATGACAATGTGGGAAACACCACAGTGAGCAAATAACAATGAGTTATGTGTCAAATCGTTCTATTCATTCATATCGGAGCTCACTCATTTAATGTCAAGTTGAAAGTATGAACACTAATTGTACAAGCAATGTTCTAAATTAAATAACTGAATCAGAAGACCTAACATAAGTGTGCAAGAAGATGATTTCTAATATTCAGCACAAGATTCAACTACTATGGTGGCAAAGTCGATAAAAGAGCACCAACATGGTCAATGTAGAAATATATTTTATTGGTACAAATGTTCTGAGTTGAAGATAACAGCACTCAGTCTAAATAAACTTATACACATTTCTAAAAGATAGAACATTGCAAGTGTTTTATTTTTTTTAGTACAGTACACAAATTTTGCTTTTTGAATGACAAAGTGGACAATTATATCATACTGGTGGTAATGGGAGTTTCAAACTTAATTATTGCTTGTGTTCTGAAGTAGAAAGAGCTTTCTCTTCCAAGAACAAGATACTTTAATCCCGGGAGTTATCCACCCTTTATCCTTTGTTTTGTTCAATTTTGCACTTACTTGTTTTAGGAGGAAACAAGACTCAAAGTGCTGTAGGAATATGTTTGAGAAAGAGTTCAATTATCTGTTAACGCTGTCTTCCTATAATTTCTATTCAAACTCTACAATCAAATCACAGTTTATGATTCAGCAATACAATGATTTTCTTCTATGATCTGTACCTAACTGGTCAGAATATTTTATTAAAATTTGACCACTGTCTATTAGTTTTACAGCTAAATAACTACAGGTTGGTGGGTCTAATGGCTCTGAGCACTATGGGACTCAACATCTTAGGTCATAAGTCCCCTAGAACTTAGAACTACTTAAACCTAACTAACCTAAGGACATCACACACACCCATGCCCGAGGCAGGATTCGAACCTGCGACCGTAGCAGTCCCGCGGTTCCGGACTGCAGCGCCAGAACCGCCAGACCACCGCGGCCGGCGTTGGTGGGTCTAAAAGCAGATTTGACACTTGCACTTTGTCCTTCAATCCTCATGGAGAATTTTACACTGGAAATTCCCCAAGCTGAACAACAACAACAACAACAACAACAACAACAACAACAATTCTAGATGATCTCAGTCAATACTATCTGGCCGAAAATCAGCTTTTAATTCTCCACAAACATTGGCTTACCAGTTAAGTCTGCATAACCTTATCAAAAGCAATGGTAAGTTCTGTTTGGAACAATAACGATATGGAAAGGATAGACTACTACTCACCACATAGAGGAGGCGTTGAGTCACAAACAGGCATGATGAAAAAAAGACTGCTAAAATATTCAGTTTTCAGGCAAAGTCCTCCTTCCAAAATAGAAATCACATACACACACATTCACACAAGCACAACCCATGTGCACATAGCCACTGTCTCCAGTAGCTTCAGCTTAATATTTTAGCAGTCTTTTTCACTGTGCCTGTCTGCGATGCAATGCCTTCTATATATGGTCAGTAGTAATATATCCTTTTCCTTTTGTTGTTTTTCTGACCTTATTAAAACTGTTTCTAGCTGCAGTATGAAACTTAAGATACTTCCTGCTAGTGGTCTGTACACTGTCAGCATTACAAGATTGTGTGTTTCCTGCATGCAACAACACAATATACATTAACTTGAAAGGTGTGGGACTTTCTCCTTATTGGTTCTAACTTATGTATGACATTAGCTTGTATCTTTCAAGATGAATCTGTTCACTACCTGAATCTCAATTACTGTAAACTCGTATATGTTAACACAACAGCTACAGATGCACAAAATTAAACTTATAATTAACTGTCACTTCTACAGCAGCTTTTTAATCACTAACATCAAAAATTAGCAGCCCTCAAAAGTTTTACGGATGTTTACAGTATCAGTGTTGC
The DNA here is from genome assembly GCF_023864275.1 of Schistocerca cancellata. NCBI lineage: Eukaryota > Metazoa > Arthropoda > Insecta > Orthoptera > Acrididae > Schistocerca > Schistocerca cancellata. The sequence continues at coordinate 175,399,608 of NC_064631.1, forward strand.
CAACATATTCTTGCTGGGATTTCTTTCTACTCTGTTCTCATTTGCTTGAGTTTACAATAACTTTCTTGAATAACCTTATAATAATGCTACTTACTCTAGCCCTTTCCAGGTGCCTTGGCTTCACCCTACCCTTTTCCAGGTGTCTTGGCTTAGGGCAACCTCTACACTTACAGCTAACTTTACTGTTGTCATCTGTGTGTTGTCAATCTATTATCACTTGATAACTGGAAGTCTTTTCCATCTTTATTTTCCCCTAGTTTCATCCTGACGATCACATAGGCTCAGTTGTGGGTAATGCAGATGGTAGACTTCAGTTTATTGGTAGAATACTGGGGAAATGCAATCAGTCTACAAAGGAGATTGTTTAAATATCATTAATGTCGCTGCTTCTAGAATATAGCTCAAGTGGGTGGGGCCCAAGCCAAATAAGACTAAATGGAGATATTGAACATATACAGAGAAGAGCACCATACAGAGAAGAGCACCACGAATGGTCCCAAGTTTGTTTGATCCATGGTAGAATGTCACAGAGACATTGAAGGTACTGAACTGGAAGACTCTTTAAGATAGACATAAACGATCCCAAGAAAGTCTATTACCAAAGTTTCAAGAACGGACTTTAAATGATGACTCTAGCAATATACTACAAGCCCCTATGTATCACTCATGCACAGAAGGATTCAAACACTCATTCTTCTCCTGCTCCATATGTGAATGGAATGGGAAGAAACCCTAGCAACTGGTACTATGGACATATCCTCTGCCGTACATCTCACAGTGGTTTGCAGAGTATAGATGTAGATGTAAATGTAGATGAAGAACCTTTCTTACATAGTTCAATAAAATGTAATCAAACACAGTGCTGCCCTTGTACAATTCTGTGGGGATGCTTGGATTAGGTGTGTGCCTCAGATAAGTATCATACCAATAATTATGAATTCTCACATCATTTTTGTATATGACTGGATATTACACAAAATTATAATTTCTTTGGCTGATAATCATGCAATACTTTCCAGAATTATGGAAGAAACACCTCATTAAATGATGTGTCTCACAGAAATGTCAACTACAATAGATGTGAGCATTTTCCTACAAGGGAAATCAGAGCTCACACGGAAAGATATAGGTGTTCGTTCTTTCCGTGTGCTATACGAAATTGGAATAATAGAGAATTGTAAAGGCGGTTCATTGAACCCTCTGCCAGGCACTTAAATGTGATTTGCAGAGTATCCACGTAGATGTAGATGTAGAAGTACTACAAGAGTTAGCTACTGACTAGAAGTCTCATTTCTTGTAAAATACAAAGACATAGTAGAAAATAAATATAGTGTGGAAAATTCTGGCACACTGTAAATAATTTAGGAGTGAGGGGAAACAACTCACCAAATAATAACAGTTCAGAATCATGTACAGGCATGGTGGGTTGTTTCCTTTACTCCTAAATTATTTACAAAGAAGGAAACAAGTTAAACCATGAGGAATAGTGGAAATTAAGTTGATTCTTCTTTGCAGTTGTAACCATACAATACAGTAAAAGGAAAATAAATGTGGTTATTGACAAACTGGAAGTCAAGCAAAAAATTTACTTCAAATCTGAGATGGAAAATACGACAATACAGCATAAAGGATTTATTTTATTTTATTTATCAAAGAAATCACCCCATTTGAATGTTTTATCCTCCTAAAGCTCTGTTTGCATGTTGTTAATGAGATGCACATGAGTGCTTGTTATCATTTATTACTTCTTTCAATACAACAGGGCACTCACAAAGAACAAGATATTCTAAATAATGAACAATTTATTGAACAAGATATAACAGTCTGAATAGAACTTTCTTTTACAAAAACTAGTAATACACTACATGGAAGTCAAATGGTTTTCCTTGTCCACTTCGAAGCACAATAAATGTAATTTCTAAGTCATTATTTTTTCACAACAACCACTCTTTGTGTACAATAATAATATATATATATACACAGTTTCAGACTAGAACAGATGGTTCAGTTTTCTGTAAAATTAATTCATATATAAGTTCATCAACAAGCTAACCTGCTAGAAATTTATAAGTGAATGAAAGTGCTTCTATCTGTTTGTTTAGTTACTGTTACTTACTGAAATGCTAGATAGGCAATATCTTATAAAACATACTTTCAATCAGAATGTGTGTCTTTCTTCATTAAAAAGAACTAAAAGCATACAACAATTGCCTACACTATTAAAAAATTCTGAAGAGAGCACCACTGCTTTCAGAAAAGCGGCACTTAAGTTACAGTTAATATACTTTCACAGTATCCTGGATTATTGCAATTCATTATCTGATAACAGTCATTCACAGTTATTAACATAAAAAGGTATGTCACATAAAAGTGACAAGATATAAAACCATACATTACACCTGTTATAAATATAAAATAACATATAATGATCATTAAGAAAATGTTAAGAAAACTTATTAATAGTGAAATAGCTGTACCAGTACAATTGCACTGGATAATCATACCATCACAAAATATTTTCAGTTCTTCATACTGTGAATTATTTAAATAACTGACATCTGAATTAGGCTGCTGAAGGTGTTACAACGCTACAATTCACAACCAAACACCCTAATCAGTCATTTGTAATACTAACAGTTACTTAAAAGATATTTAAAGTAGTTCTAACATATTAAGAAGAGATCTATACTAATAAAAAATTCTTTACAAAAAAACGTTGTTCACTTAATTAGATAATACTTCAGCAAATGTAATCCCATGTTACTTTGTGTTTATGTCACAAGATGGCGAACATTTATATAACAGTAAACACTACAAATCCTCGAAATGATAACAGTGAAGTCTATGTAGCAATAAAACTTGTAACATATAAATACTCCACCAAACCTGTATCTACAAGTTGGAGGGCACCTGGAGGATATTGCCATATTAACAATAAATTAAAAAAGAATGCCATAAAATGGAGATACACGTTCAGCTTAGAAAAGCCAGCAACTTTACTTCCTGAAATATGAACTGTTGCTTACTTAATTTCTCTCTCTGTCACTAGTTAAAAAAAAAAGTAAATAAACATTTAGGAACATGTTTGTTATGTGTTTAAAGCAATACAGAAATTATACTTTACCCTGTCATTGAATTATTTTAAAAATAGCCATATGTTAATAATAAGTATGGTTAATACTATTACATTATTGTTAAAGAGTGTATGTAACACAAAACTGTCCTTCAACAGATTTTCCTCGAATTTTATTTTACAATAATTGCTTTTTTATAGAATAAATTCTGATCTGAATTACACTAATATTAAACAGTTATTAAAATTACTTTATGTTACTAACATATCTCACAATTACATTTTGTATTTAAGCTACACATGACATAAAAAGTTTGTCATTAGGAAATTACTGCATCTGACAATTTATATTTACATAAATAAATCACATACAGGCTCAACGCATGTTACCACAATCAACAGTGTTCTTTCTTCATTCCGTGTATGCTGTTAAAACATCAACTAACTCAAATGAATATGAGTGAACATAACTATGACAATGCACAGTATGACCAGGTAAGTATCTCAAATGTGAAGAAATATTTACAGCAAACTGAATGAATTTTTTACTCACAACAGAAAACACAGCTGTTAAGTCTGAAATTATTACAAGCTACATACAAAAACCAACTGGAAAGTTTTTGCTAGGCGAAAACAATATAACAGACTGAAACAAAAGTCAGAAAATAGCACTGTTCCTTCACAATCTTATTTCGATGTGGCTGACCAACTTCAATACCACAGTGAAAGCAATGTATAAAAACAAACCAATTTATATATATATATATATATATATATATATATATATATATATATATATATATTTTTAAAAAGAAAGATGATGAGACTTACCAAACAAAAGCGCTGGCAGGTCGATAGACACACAGACAAACACAAACATACACACAAAATCTAGCTTTCGCAACCAATGGTTGCCTCGTCAGGAAAGAGGGAAGGAGAGGGAAAGACAAAAGGATTTGGGTTTTAAGGGAGAGGGTAAGGAGTCATTCCAATCCCGGGAGCGGAAAGACTTACCTTAGGGGGAAAAAAGGAGGGAAAAAAGGACAGGTATACACTCGCACACACACACATATCCATCCTCATATACACAGACACAAGCAGACATTTGTAAAGGCCCTTTACAAATGTCTGCTTGTGTCTGTGTATATGAGGATGGATATGTGTGTGTGTGCGAGTGTATACCTGTCCTTTTTTCCCTCCTTTTTTCCCCCTAAGGTAAGTCTTTCCGCTCCCGGGATTGGAATGACTCCTTACCCTCTCCCTTAAAACCCAAATCCTTTTGTCTTCCCCTCTCCTTCCCTCTTTCCTGACGAGGCAACCATTGGTTGCGAAAGCTAGATTTTGTGTGTATGTTTGTGTTTGTCTGTGTGTCTATCGACCTGCCAGCGCTTTTGTTTGGTAAGTCTCATCATCTTTCTTTTTAAATATATTTTTCCCACGTGGAACGTTTCCCTCTATTATATATATATATATATATATATATATATATATATATATATATATATATATATATATATACCTGGACATAGAAAAAGAGTTTCACATGCCAAAAGTCTGCCAGTGAGCTTTTTAAGTACAGTACAATGATGTTGGAAGTGTTTCATTGTGCAACGATCCACATAATGTTGAAACAGTTAATGACACTATGAGAAAGAGCCTGAATGATATGTTGAATAGCTATCAAATAAAATACAATAAAACATACTTTTAATCTAGCAATACAAAGTGTAATTTCAGTTATGATCTCACCTCAGAAAGACTTGAGTATGATGTAAAAGATGACATAGCAGTAGTTCAAGTATAGCTTAGAAAATAAATTTCAGAAGAAATATGAAAATATAAAAGTTATTCATACTGATATCAAATGAACTACACTGAAATAAGAGCTGAAAAAGACATCATTTTGCTATAACTAAACTTTCACCACCAAAAATTTGAAAAAGCTAAGTGGATGAAATTAAAATATTACATAAAACTTAGTACATTCTTCTGTACAAGTATGTCTTCTGTGTTATACGTACATACAACACCAAAACATTGCAATTCTGGTGTATCTATCAGTTCACAGTAGTCACTTCCTTCACCATTTTAATAATACTTATCACACAGTCACATATGGCTACTCTGTAATAAACTGTACACATAAAATCGAATGATCTTTGCAATCATTTTCTCTCTAGGTTGCTTAATACTGAATTCTACCACTGACCTAGTTTTCATGCAACTATGGGAGCTGCAAGAGAAAAACAACAGAGTCATGAGGATGGATGGGACTTGTAACCAATTTCACTTGTACTTTTCTCTGAGCCTGCTGGTACAATTGCTCTTTGATATTTGGTAATTCTATATTAATTGCCCAAAATTATCCCTAAATAAGATGACAATAATAATAATAATAATAATAATAATAATAATAATAATAACAATAATAATAATCTGTACTGCTTCTGTCACAAATTGGAACAAAATGCACTACATTTTATAACAGTTTGCAACAAATGCTCTTAGAATTATTATGTAATTCTATAAAAAGCTATTGTGGAAGTAAATCAGTAGAAAGAACAGAATGATCTGAACTAGACAGTAATTTTTATTGACAATCTACCCATCTCTATTAGACAGTAGTTTCTTTTGTGGATGAAACTTAAAAATTGCTACCAACAAATGCAATATGACAAAGATACATGGTGAAGATATATATCCTGTCTTAACATTAAAGTTCAACATATTGTATTCATAATAAGAAACAGTTAAGCCAAATGGAGTCTAATAACAATAAAAAAACTATACAGATCCACTGCATTTGTTAAAATAATAAAATCTTGAGCTTTAGGGTAGAAAGTATCTTCTGCAAAATGTAAGAAAACATAATTGTTATAAAAGCCAAGGAGTTAGGACATGCAATGGGGAAGCAATTTCTGGAAGTCTTTGGCACAGTAGTCTGAGTGACACAATCTATTTCATACACTCCCAATGTTGCTCCTCCTTCAGAAAAAGTCTGAAGATTTTTCAGGAAGACACCTCCAGTTCTTAAGCTCAAGATTCACTGATTGCTTTTGTGTGTGTGTGTGTGTGTGTGTGTGTGTGTGTGTGTGTGTGTGTGTGTGTGTCTTTTGATATTGCAGCCAGATCATTGTTTCACCTGTTCTTACATATGCTCTTCCCATTTATTTTTATTGCTGTTGTAGCATTGGTAATTCTCTATTCCCATAGAACTGACAATGTACATATATGTAGCCTTTCATACAATTTTGGAAGCCCACTGCTAATTCATAGTAAGTCATTTTGAAGACAATAATCAGACGTCTCATATTACTTTCACTGAAACATTTCCTGAAAAAACAGGAGCAAGAAATAATGAAAGATAAAAAAGAGAACATTAATTAACATGTTCAGTAATCAAATAGTTACAACAGCTGACAACTATTCTTGTACATGAAAAATAAATCCTTATTGTCATTCTTGAATTGAAACAGAAATTGGTCCGTTTGTACTAGATCTAATACAGACTTTCCTACAGAAATACTTTCTATCAGCATTTGCTTATACAATTAATTACATCTTTACTAGGCACTGCAAGTTTTATTCCAGTGATATCAGTGACAAACAATTTGCCATGGCTTTTTTCATTCTTTGTCTATGGCGAGAATGGAACTTTTTCATAACTTAAAATTAGGTAAGGACAATTTCCTTTAATAAAAATAATGGACCTAAAAATAAGTTTACACACCACTGATCAGTAAAAGGCACTTTTGATAAGTTAGTGCACTTCAATTAGTCCTTTATTTTACCCTTTGTAACTCGGATGTATTTTTCTGCAGTAAGATAAGTGGTAAAATTATCAAATGAAGAATTAGAAAACTAAAACTGAGCTCAGTAAACAGGAAGCACAAAACTCTCTCCTAGTGAACAGCTGGAAACTGCAAAATTCTCAAAGTTTTTTTTTTTATCATAAAAATTCTCAAAGATTATTTGTTAAGAGAATTTCAGAAAATATTATATCACTGTGCACTACTGTTACAAGATGACATCAACCATTGTGATAAATAATATGTTTCACTTCTAACAAATAAATTTGAGAATTTACTTACTAGCACAAACAAAAACAACCTTAATGAATTCAGCCTTAGTCATCTTTCTACAAATTATAAAATACAGTATACTAAGAATACGTACACTCTTTTAAAGTAAAAAGTACAGAATATCATTCAGCACTAAGATAAAAGGACAGCAGCTAGTTTCAAATATATATTAATGTACTGTGTTCAATCTGCATTAGTTGGTATTGTTTTAGTGTGATAAAAATGTACATACTGATTCTTACACTGAATGTTACCATTTTAAATTTGCTTCTATATATAAAATTACAAAATATATTCAGGCTTGGTGTCAACAATTTGTATTAGTGCCAGCCAAATGCAACCACATACCCTCATATAAAAATTCCACCAATACATATGGAGATATCTGTATCCTGATAAAAAAAATGTAACAAATATTTTTCAACAACATTTCTGGACAGTATATACTATTTTAAAGCTTCCTTCAAATGTACATGTGTAATTGGCAGTTTTGTTTTGGTAATATTACAGAGAAACGCTGGCTGCAAAACTTGTGATTCAACATATTTGGTTAGTATTTCCATTACCTGTATGGCTTGGAGGATCTGTATCCATATCTGGTACAGGAAGTGCTGGATTGTGTTTCACTGGAAACAAGTCAGAAATGAACAGCACCTGAAACAAAAATGTACTTTAAATAATCATGTTGCTGACAGAATTTAGAGTGAACAGAAAACATCTACATGGAACATATGCGGAAAAGGGGAGGGGAGGGGACAAGAGAGGAATGTAATACAGAAATCACAACTAAATAAAAATAGATAATACTTCCCCTTACCAATTGCATTTCATAGGCAGTACAGTGGAGAATATGATACCTACTTTGTTCTTTTAGTGGAAGATACTATATCTATGGAAATTTGTAAAGGTATGTCAGTATCATGTTTATTGTTCATTTACAGGATCTCACAATGTGAGAAGCATCTCTGACCATGTTTCTATACCGTACTGTTCATATATGGGCCAAAATTTCTTATGTACTGGTGTCCCAAATAATATACTGCTACTAATCACTCCCAAATTTTATCTCCTTCTGCTGGTCTATACAGCTGAAACAGTTTTTTGCCACCTACCCTACCAATCAGACTCGGCCCAAAACCAATACTGAACCCAGCCTGATTCAGTTCATTCCTCCATCCAACCATGATCCACCCCCATATCATCTCCTGGTAACATTCCAGTATTTATTAACCACAAACCTAGCCCCACCATCATTCCCCAAATCCCTTGACTTGGAAGCCAACCTTACATCAACAGAAAGAACCACAATACACCTCTCCCCTGAGACTCTCTCCATCTCACTCTCTCCTCACCCCTGCCACTTCCCACACTCCTACCTTCTATATGCTTCCTAAAGTAATAAACCCAACCACCCAGGATACCCCAATATGTCCTGCTACACTGTGGCCTGCTACTGTGTCCCCACTGAGAGATTCTCTGCTCTTGTGATCAACACCTTCAGCCTATTACCTTATTACTCCTATAAAAAAAAGGTGCAAACCATATATTCAACTGACACTCCACAGTTCCTGTTCCATTACCAAATGGCACACTGATCATCACTGTTGATGCTGCATCCCTCTGCAATAGTATCCCCAATGGCCATGGCCTTCCCACTACTGAATACTACCTTCCCCAATGACAGACTGACTCCAAACCTACAACCTCCTTCCTGGTCACCATGACCAACTATGTCCTCACTCACCACTACTTTTCCTTTCAAGGCATCATCAAAATCAACAAATCCATGGTACAGTAATGGATGCTCGCATAATACCATCCTATGCCAAACCATTCATGGACCATCCAGAAGAATCCTTGCTAATCATCTAAAATACCAGCCATTTATCTGGTTTAGATTCTTTGATAACATCTTTGCATATGGACCGAGTGTGAGGATGCCCTATTCACATTCCTCCAGAACCTCAACATCTTTTCTCCCACTCACTTCACTTTGTCCTCCTCAACATAACAAGCCACCTTCTTTCATGTTGAACTCTATCTCAAGGATAACTATATCAGTATCTACATCCATATTAAACCTCCCAACCTCCAGCAACACTTCCACTTCGATAGCTGCTACCCATTCCACACCAAGTCACCTATGGGCATCACAACTGTAGTGATGAGCAGTCCCTCTTGAATTATACCAGAAGACCCAGTGAGGCCTTCTGAGACCAAAATTACCCTCCCAACCTCGTACAGAAACAGATCTCCCATGCCCCCCCCCCCCTCTCTCTCTCTCTTTCCAGTCACCTATCATCGCCCACATAACCACTGTTTGGCCACAAAGGAGCTCTCCCCTTGTGATTCAATACTGCCCAGGACCAGAGCAACTGAATCACATTCTCCTCGAGGGTCTTGACTTCCTCTTGTCATGCCCTCCCACAGTGGTATTCTGCTGTCCACCAAACCTACGCAATGTACAGGGTGTTTATAAATGAATATTGGGGTTTTAACACTTTATAATATTTATTACATTAAACTTACTGTTATAAATGATATGTCAGATGAAAGAGCAACTCAAAACAGTTTTACAAAGAACCTTATAAATGTTCAATGCGAGCATCATTTGTCATACGGCACACATCAAGTCTATAGCTGTGCACTGGATAGGCTGCAAGAGGCCCACTTGCTTTATATGGCTTTCACATTCACCTTACCTAACGTCATGCGATTTTTTCCTTTGGGGTTTCTTCAAGGATCGCATGTACGTGCCTCCGCTACCAACAGACCTCCCTTAATTAAGAAACCGGATTGAAGCAGCTGTTGCTACAATCACTGAAGACGCCCTTATCAACGTCTGGGAAGAACTCAGCTATAGACTTGATGTGTGCCGTGTGACAAATGGTGCTCACATTGAACATTTATAAGGTTCTTGGTAAAACTGTTTGAGCTGCTCTTTCATTTGACATATCATTTATAACTGTAAGTTTAATATAATAAATATTATAAAGCATTAAAAACCCCAATATTCATTTATAAACACCCTGTACTTTTCCATCCCTACTCCAACCCCTGCTCCCAAACTTCTGCCTCATGGCTCATATCCCTGCAATAGATCCGGAAGTGAGATCTACACCATACATCTTCCCACCACCACCTACTCCAGTCCAGTCACAGGCATCACCTACACCATCAAAGGCAGGGCTACCTGTGAAAGCAGCCATGTGATCTATAAACTAAGCTGCAATCACTGTGCTGTTTTCTATGTGGGCATGACAACCAACAAGTTGTCTGTCCACATGAATGGCCACTGACAAACTGGCCCAGCTAGTTGCTGAACACGCTATACAACACAATGTGCTTCACTTCAATAATTGTTTCATAGCCTGCACCTCCTGGACCCTTCCTATAAACACCAGCTTTTCTGAATTGCGCAGGTGGGGACCCTCCCTGCAAAAAATCCTACATTCCCATATCACCCTGGCCTCAAACTATGCTAGACCCTGTCCTCCACTTACCTATCCCCTTACCTGCTCCCTCTCCAACACTACAAAGTTTTCTGTTCTGCCAATGCATCCACTAACATTTTTCTCCTTCTCTCTTTTTCTGCTGCACCCCCCCCCCCCTCCAGCCTGCCAAATGCACCTAGCAGTCCTACCCCATCCCCACCCAACACGTCCCTGCATGCTTCTACATGCAGCACTATACCCCCCCCCCTCCCACACACACATATACCCTGCTATATCTCCCCCTCTCTGTTCCATGATGCCTTTTTACCTTCCCTCTCCCATCACCACCACCCATGCCACAGTGATGTTCTCATCAGGCACATTGCAGTCCAAAACCTGGCCGTAGTGAACAGAGACAGTGGTCATGGTGTGAGTTGTGCTTTTATGAATGTCTGTGTGTTTTCTGCTATGAAAGAAGGTCTTTTGGACAAAAGTTTAAATGCATAGCTGTCTTTTTGTTGTCTCTGTCTGCGACTCAGTGTCTCCTCTATAAGGGATTAGGAATATACCCTTTTCTCAGTATTGTTATTATTCCATCCTGGACTTTCCATTGCTTGATTTTAACATACAACCAATTCACTCAATCATGAACCACATATTAACTCCGCATAAGAACGCCCAAGGCTGCCTTGTGTGGTCTTCAGTTCAAAGACTAATTCATCTCCGTATAACTACTGTAGTTGAACAAGATGGTGGTGAGTGTAGGTGTGCAAGAATTTACTGTTAAAATATTGCAAAGGTACTGTACGAGAAGGGTAAAAGTGAATTCTCAAAGTTAAGCGAATGCATTTAAAGTTTCAGTGTATAGTCAAACGTCTAAGTAGAGAAAGTAACAGAGAAAGTAGGATACACAGCCGTGTACCGCAAGTCTCTAGAGGAACAGAAGGTTCCAAATGATTGGAAAAGAGCACAGGTAGTCCCAGTCTTCAAGAAGGGTCGTCGAGCAGATGCGCAAAACTATAGACCTATATCTCTGACGTCGATCTGTTGTAGAATTTTAGAACATGTGTTTTGCTCGAGTATCATGTCGTTTTTGGAAACTCAGAATCTACTGTGTAGGAATCAACATGGATTCCGGAAACAGCGATCGTGTGAAACCCAACTTGCTTTATTTGTTCATGAGACCCAGAAAATATTAGATACAGGCTCCCAGGTAGATGCTATTTTTCTTGACTTCCGGAAGGCGTTTGATACAGTTCCGCACTGTCGCCTGATAAACAAAGTAAGAGCCTACGGAATATCAGACCAGCTGTGTGGCTGGATTGAAGACTTTTTAGCAAACAGAACACAGCATGTTGTTATCAACGGAGAGACGTCTACAGACATTAAAGTAACCTCTGGCGTGCCACAGGGGAGTGTTATGGGACCATTGCTTTTCACAATAAATATAAACGACCTAGTAGATAGTGTCAGAAGTTCCATGCGGTTTTTCGCGGATGATGCTGTAGTATACAGAGAAGTTTCAGCATTAGAAAATTGTAGCGAAATGCAGGAAGATCTGCAGCGGATAGGCACTTGGTGCAGGGAGTGGCAACTGATCCTTAACATAGACAAATGTAATGTATTGCGAATACATAGAAAGAAGGATCCTTTATTGTATGATTATATGATAGCAGAACAAACACTGGTAGCAGTTACTTCTGTAAAATATCTGGGAGTATGCGTGCGGAACGATTTGAAGTGGAATGATCATATAAAATTAATTGTTGGTAAGGCGGGTACCAGGTTGAGATTCATTGGGAGAGTCCTTAGAAAATGTAGTCCATCAACAAAGGAGGTGGCTTACAAAACACTCGTTCGACCTATACTTGAGTATTGCTCATCAGTGTGGGATCCGTACCAGATCGGGTTGACGGAGGAGATAGAGAAGATCCAAAGAAGAGTGGCGCGTTTCGTCACAGGGTTATTTGGTAACCGTGATAGCGTTACGGAGGTGTTTAACAAACTCAAGTGGCAGACTCTGCAAGAGAGGCGCTCTGCATCGCGGTGTAGCTTGCTCGCCAGGTTTCGAGAGGGTGCGTTTCTGGATGAGGTATCGAATATATTGCTTCCCCCTACTTATACCTCCCGAGGAGATCAAGAATGTAAAATTAGAGAGATTAGAGCGCGCACAGAGGCTTTCAGACAGTCGTTCTTCCCGCGAACCATACGCGACTGGAACAGGATAGGGAGATAATGACAGTGGCACGTAAAGTGCCCTCCGCCACACACCGTTGGGTGGCTTGCGGAGTATAAATGTAGATGTAGATGTAGAATCTGAAGTTGGGAAAAAAAAATCCATGAACTAGGTGCTGAGGTATGTAGTATCGTAAAACCTGGTGCTAAAAGTTCAAGAAGTTGCAGTAGGCTACAATCCTCAAAATGTAAAAGACCGTTATTTGATTATAATAGATGACGTTAGCAACATAGTCTGCAATGAAATTTATGATATTATTCAAATGTTCAAGAAGAAATTTCTGGCACTTCATCACTGCAAGGTACTTTTTGTTAACATTCCAAAGAGACATGACTTCATACCCCAGTTCTGTGTAAATGAGGCTATTTCACAAACGAACTATGAATTAACAAAGACTTGGAAGTATTTTAGTAATACATGTATTATAGGTGTAAGTTATTTTAATAGAGAGTTGTATACTAACTATGGCATGTACTCAAACAGGTCAGGGAAAAAAGCGTTATGTACCCTTCTAATGCACCAGTTATGGAAGAAGTAAACAAAATAATCATACACTTCGAACCTACTCCCTTTAAATGGCTCCAGTAATCTCATCTCTTATTTACAAGCTCAAAATACCCCCAAGTGAAACAGCTATGAACAAGAGAGTGAACAGTAACAAGAAAGAATACAGAAAATCCAATACTACTGGTGATCTGAGTTTACACAAAAGATATGTAATGCTGTCAATATGACACACTACAATCAAAAAATCAATGAACCCGATCTAAAAATTTATCACCATAATGTACAATCCTCATGTAATGAGAGCGACAAAATTAATGTATTACTAAAAAATGAGCTAAGGGATATCTCAGTAATAGCATTAATGAGCACTGGCTCAATCTTGAATTAATTCAACATATAAAAATAGAAACTCCCAGGCAGTTCCTGTTGGAGTAATGTTGTTGTGCTTCCTACTCGCCATGACACAGCCCACGTTAGACAATGGGGAATGAAGAAGGGGGCTTCCATCTCCTGTGAATTGTGCTCAAGCACCAACAATATCAGAACTGTGTCAACAAGTGTCTACGAATTTGTGTTTTCTAACAACTGTAGTGAAGCCACAGTACAGCCATTCTGAACTTGTATCCTTTCACCACTCAGTAACTGTGTCTCATTTGTTGTGTTGTGAACTGCAAGTCCATGTGTGCAGTTTCACGGAGACAGGGGAGCCTGGCAAGCAAAGAAATGTTCTGACGTGATTAATAAAGTATTACTGATTCAGATTGTTCTAATTGGCTGTATTATTACTAGCCAATTTCCTGTCCAAGAAGTCAGACACAACACTAAACATGACACATAAGAAACAGGAACCAACTGGAGTATTTATTAACCTATGAAAAGCTTCTGACACGGTGGAACATAAGATGCTGCTGTCAAAGCTTGAAAAGTACACTATTCAAGGTCTGCCTAACAGTTGGATTAGTTCCTTCCACAGCAATCTTATGGAAGCAGTAAACATCAAGAATACTAATGTCAACCTTAAAACAATGTCTGAACATTTGTCAAAGTATAATGTAATTAAATTTGCTGTGCCCCAAGGTACAATAATGCTCCACTTTTGTTCCTTCTGTGCATCTAAGCTTAAACATGAACAATTATGGAAAATATAGATTGATACCCATTGTAAGATGACAGACTGAACTGCAGACAGGCACAACAAAGAGACACATTTAGCTTTCAACCAAAGCCTTCATCAGCAAAGAAAAACAGAAATTCATTCACACGAAGTATGCACACCTCACACACACGATCACTATCTCTTGCTACTCAGGCCACCATGGATGCACCGAGCGAGGTGGCACAGTGGTTAGCACACTGGACTTGCATTCGGGAGGACGACGGTTCAATCCCGTCTCCAGCCATCCTGATTTAGGTTTTCCGTGATTTCCCTAAATCGTTTCAGGCAAATGCCGGGATGGTTCCTTTGAAAGGGCACGGCCGATTTCCTTCCCAATCCTTCCCTAACCCGAGCTTGCGCTCCGTCTCTAATGACCTCGTTGTCAACGGGGCGTTAAACACTAACCACCACCACCACCGCCACCATCGATGCACATAAAATGATCATACTTACAGATGACACCACAATTCTAGTGAAAGGGGAAAGTAAAGAAGAATTACAGCAATCAGTCAATTTTGTCACAAAACAACTTAGCAGCAGGGCACAGAATAATCACCTTTTAACCAATAATAAAATAAAACTATTGTAAAATTTCACAATGCTCTGAACAAGGATAGGTACACCCCATTTCTCTCTTATCAACAATATACCAAAGATGCACTGAGAAGTAGCTTTTTTTATTTATTGATGGTTACTAGTTCTGGACACCTGCATCCATTCTCAAATGATCCACATTGTAAGTGTAACAATACAGGCGACAGCTTATGTACAAAACTGCCCTGCAGTGGCGATCAAAGTGACATATTTTCTAATGTCCGTCCTATGTGGTCTATTTACCATTGTCGAGTCAGCCATAGTGCCACTTTGATCATCACTGCAAGGGCAGTTTTTGTACGTACGCTATCACCTGTGCTGTCACACTTACTATATGGGTGGACTGAAAATGAACACAGGTATCCAAAACTAAGCATCATCAAGATATAAAAAGAGAGACTTCTGAATGCAACTTTTGATGGAGCTACAACTATTTATTTCAATTATGAAACAATTGCAAACCTATTTTTCACCTGCAGCATGCCACAAGTTTGTAAATTAACCAGCTGATAACAGTACAGAAACCAAATTCTTACAATTAGATCAGCAAAGCAAAGAAAAATGGAATAAGCCTATCAAATATCTTAAAGCAAAACTGAGAAAGATCTACTATACTCTGACTAAAATTACTTTGTGATCGATATCTCAGCAACTCGAGTGGTAGCGCCCAGCTGCCAGCTTTCTCGAGCACCTTGTGCTCACTGTGTTACTAGTTTTGCAGTTACTTGCAGAGCCTCACTTAGCACGGCTGGCTGCACCCCAGAAACACTACCTCCACCACTGTAATCTGTTATTTTAATCAAAGTATACTTTCTTTGCTCACTACACTCCTGCTGCACTGAGAAGTCAGCAAATAGTGCAATGTGGTCACATTTTGGGGAAATTCTAAAACAGTTATTAGCTCATTCAAACAGAAAAAAGGAACGTTAGAATCATGTATGGATAGAAACCTAGAGATTCATGTTGAGATCATGGGTCTGTAATGCTTATCTACATCGTGGAACCTTCACATATTTAGGAATCTTTCTGTTGTGTCTGTTTGGACTCAACATCTCCGGTACAAGGTGGGTGGCAATTTATCATTTTCAAATATTGTCATTATTTATTGCGGAAACCATCATATCCTTGAAAATAAATATAACAGGTAACAATAATATGAAAGTGATAGTTGCTAGTCACTATATAACGGAGCTGCTGAGTCACAGAGAGGCACAACAAAACAACTGTCAGAAAGTGAGCTTTTGGCCAACAAAGCCTTCATCGGAAATAGACAATATACGCATATATACTAACAAAAATGCCAGTTTCTGTTTGTTGAGGCCAGGCAGCAGACCTCAGCAGCCGGAGACGTGATCATGCGTGTATGAGTTGCATTTGCGTTAGTGTGGGTGCATGTTGTTTCTTTCCGATGAAGGCCATGTTGGCCGCAAGCTCGCTTTCTGACAGTCTTTTTGTTGTGCCTATCTGCAACTCAGCATCTCCGTTATATGGCGAATAGCAACTATCCTGGATTTTCCATTGTTTAATGTAATAGCTAAGGACAATTGAGTGAAAAAAAAGAAGTGATAATTATGATCACTTTACAAACCAGAAGAAAAACTTGCAAATGACTCAAATCAACATGTCCTGTGCCAAATCAGTACTTTCCACATGGGAATTAAACTTTATAACAAACTTCCAATAAACATAAAAGTCAAAACAATTGGAAAATCTTAAAAGTCATATTTACAGCATCACTGCTTTTATTCCACAAAAGAAATTTTAACAGTACAAACTATATTATAAAAATATTTAAATATGTATGCACAAAAAACTCTTTCACCTCTATGCTTATAAACTGATGTGTCCAATGCCAATGTCTTATGTCTAAGCTTCTTTGGAAGACTTTAGGACCAAAAAAATTTAAATACAGTACAGTCTGCATCCATTTGAACCTACTTACTATACTCAAGCCATGGCCTCACTTCATAATTTTATCTCCTCATAATTTTATCTCCCCTCAACTACCCACATTTCTGTTCATTACCTAAATCGATGATTCCTTGATGCCTCAGGATGACTATTATCAACAGATCCCTTTCTCTTAGTCAGGTTGTGCCATAAATTTCTTTTTTCCCCAATTTGATTCAGTACCTTCCTATCAGATATTTGATCCATACATTCTTTTGTAACACCACATTTCAAAGGCTTCTATTCTCATCTTGCCTGAAGAGTGTATCATCCATGTTTCATTTCTGTATAAGGCTACACTCCAGACAAATACTTCACCAAAGACTTCCTGGTATTTAAATTTATAACAACAGTTTCCCTTTTTCAGAGATGCAGTTTTTGGTATGCAATTTCATCAAGGGGACCCTCTCACACTGGGGCCTTTCCTTTTTAACATTCCCCACTCTACTCCTCTCCTCCTCCAGAGAGAGGAACTAATAGTTTTGAAAGCTAAGATAATGTCATCATTTTTACTTTTATGTGTAACTATTGACAACGCTAAATGTATTGCCTACTGAAGGTAAGTACTGGATGGCAATTCCATTGCATAGTTACTCCCACAAGTCCAACCACTCGTCCAAGATGGAGATAGGCACCAGCATGAAGTAGGGGATTGCCTGTAGGAGTGAGGTACAGTGGGGACTGTGTGTGCCCTGGACCGCTACGGTGGCTGTGAAGGTCCTACAGGAACCCTGAAAAGTGATGGCAAACGGGGCTCTGGTGAAGCTACGATAGGCCCAGCAAGCCAGTAGTGGATTATGATTTCTGCTTTCAAAAATAGGATGGGCCTCGGAAAGGACAGATTTAATCGACGATGAACTGGCTATAAACAAGAACAAAGATTTGGAACATTAAATATACAAACATTGACTGGAAAGAGGGAGGAGATGGTAGACATGATGGAAAGAAGGAAGTTGGACCTATTGGGGTTAGCTGAAATGAGATGGAAAGGAGAAGGAAGGAGAGAGCTGAGGAAAGGCTACCGACTGTACTGGAGAGGAAATGAGGAGGGAAGGAGAAATGGAGTCAGAATAGTAGTAAGACATGAATTAAAAGAGGAAGTGATGAGAATAAGTGATAGGATAATGAAGACCAAAATATCACTCACGGGGATGACCATAGAGGTAATACAAGTGTATGCGCCGCAGGTGGGTTGCACTTTTGAGGAGAAGCAAGAGTTTGGAGAGGAAATGCAGAAGCAGATGGGAAGGAAGAATATGATAGTAATGGGGGCTTTAAACACACGTGTTGGAAGAGAAAGACAAGGCTGCAAAAGTGTGCTTGGACCATAGGGTTGGGGCCACCAAAACGAGGAAAGTGAAAGACTATTGGAGTTCTGTCAAAGGAATGGCTTGCTGGTTGGGAACTCTTGGTTCGGGAAAAGAGATAGCTACAGGATTACCTGGTACAGTCAAGACTTAATGAGAAAGTCGATAGTTGACTACTTCCTGTATGATAGCGAGATAAATAGGAACATAATTGACATTAAGGTAATACCAGCAGAGGCCTTGGATAGTGACCACCGTTTGCTGGTAATGAACCTGAGAGGGACTAAGGATAATAAAGGGACAGAAAACCAGGAAAGACATATAAGGGTACAGAAGTTGAAGGAGAAAGAAAGCAGGCTACAGTACGTACAAGTAGTAAAGGAAAGCATCCCAAACGATGAACCAAAAGCAGTAGAAGAGGAATGGGGTAGATTCAAGGGAACATTAGTAAGTGCGGCAGAAACAATATGTGGGAGGACAAGCAACAAAAAGAGACGGAAAGAAACACCCTGGTGGGATGATAAAACAAAGGATATAGTACAGAAGAAGAATAGAGCCTTTATGGTATGGTTCCAGAAGAGAACAGTAGAGACAAGAGAAAAGTATCAGGCAAGAAAAAAAGAACCAAAAAGAGTGGTGGTGGAGGAAAGAAGAAAGTGGATGGAACAGTGGACCAGAATGATGGAGGAGTATAGTGACGATTCAAAAAAGGTGTTATATGGGATGATTAAAAGTAAGAGGAAGAACGGTACAACAGATTATGCTCGAATGTTGAACACAAGTGGACAACATGTAGAAAATAAGGAGAAACTCAATAATATGTGGAAAGAGTATTTTGAAGAACTCCTGAGTCCGTTGGAGACCTGGATTGAGGAGGAACAAGCCGAGGAGAAAAAAAGAGGAGGAACAGCAAATAGAAAAAGACCTTACATGGGGAGAAGTGGAAGAGGCATTGGGCAAGATGAAGGGAGGGAAGTCACCAGGTCCGGATGAGCTAAGTGTAGAGACGGTGAGAGAAACAGGAGAGGTGGGGATACAATGACAATATCGAGTAATGAAAATTGGGTGAAGACAGGAGATGATCCCAGAAGACTGGAAGTAGAGAGTAATTGTCCTGATCTTTAAGAAGGGAAATAGAAAAGAGTGCAAGAACTATCAGGGTATAACACTGATGAGTCATTGTGCAAAGATTTTTGAAAAAATTTTGGAAGCACGAATTCGGGCAAAATTCGAAGGAAGAGTGACAAAAGAGCAACATAGCTTCAGAACAGGAAGGTCCATGGTGGATCTAATTTTTGCTGTAAGACAGCATTATGAATATGGAATAGATCTACTAATGTCCTTCCTGGACATTGAAAAAGCGTATGATAGCATACATAGAAGCAAAGTGTGGAAAGCCCTGGAGAACAGAGGAGTGGAAAAACAGATTATTTGGGGAATAAGGGAAATGTACCATGGAAGTGTGAGCTGTGTGAAAGTGGGAGGAGAGAGATCAGCTTGGATTGAACAGAAGAATGGCTTGAGGCAGGGAAGTGAGAAAAGCAGAAGCATTTCGGAAGAGTGTCAGAAGTCTCATGTGGAGCAAGGATCTACCCCAAATAAGTAAAAAGGTTATATATCAGTCATACTATGTTCCAATCCTGACATATGCCTCAGAAAACTGGAGTATGAAAGGAAGAGGGAAAAGCAAAGTACAAGGTAGTGAGATGAAGTTCTTGAAAATAGTATTGGAATGACAAAGGTAGACAGGTTAAGAAATGAGAGGATCAGAGAGTTAATGAAGGTGGAACCGTTACAGGAGGAGATAGAGAAATCAAGGCTGAGATGGTGTGGACACGTTAAGAGAATGGAGGAGAAGAGAATACCCAGGAGGATACACAAAATGAAACTGGAAGGAAAGAGACCAAGAGACAGATGGCTGAAAGGAGTAGAAGTATGTGGCTAGAAGAAAGGAGAAGACTGGAATAAGGTGAAAACGGAGAGATGGTGGCAAGACAGAAGACGATGGAGAGGCCTACGATCCATACAGATCCGGCCAGAGGCTAGAAACTGTCCAAGAGGGTGACTCATGAGTTACTAGTTATCTTGACTGACTTTACCTTAAAATAAAAGTAATATTTGTGAATTTCACACAGATGTATCATTACATAGTGTCGAGAAACATACCACAGACACTGCAAAAACAGCTCCCTGAAGAAACCCAGCGAGTACATCACTCCAGTGATGTTTATAGTCAGAAACGCGAGACAAGGCTGTGCCCACAGCTATTAATAAACAAATGTACTGACAGAAGTGTTTCAAAAGTTTGGAGCCTTTCCATGTCATCCGGGCTTGCAGGTATAACTGGAACAAAAAAAGCATGAGATATAGTGATATCAAACAATGGAAAACCCAGGATGGAATGTAACAGTATAAGGATAGTTGCTACTCACCATATAATGGAGATGCTGAGTTGCAGAAAGCCACAACAGAAAGACTGTTGGAACATTAGATTTCAGCCAACAAGGCCAGACGCCAGCTGCCAGAAACTGTGGTCATGTGTGGTCATGTATGTGAGAGTTCCATTTGGTTGAGTGTGTGTCTGTATGTGTGTGTTGTCTGTTTTTGACAATGGCCTTGTTGGCCGAAAGTTACGGTTCTGAAAGTCTTCTTCTTGTGCTTTTCTGCAACTCAGCATCTCCACTATATGGTGAGTAGCAACTATCCTTTTCATTATATTGTTAAATATAGTGATATAATACCCAAGAGACAGCAGATTAATATTCCAGAACATTAACTATACATTGTAGGTGAGATATGCACTGTAATCACTAATGAATTCAGAGAAAATGAGCAAAAGAAAAAACTTAACTACAGAAAAACCAATAAGTATCTCCATTGAGTGAATGCTCCAAAAGCAGAATACTTCAATGCAACAACAACAACAACAACAACAAAGTGATACATACTCATTGCTTACGAGTCTCCTTAATGTCAAAAAATTACTCTTAATATTTCCAATAATATGGAATTACAGTTGTGAAATATGATAAGTCAGTCTGTCTGGAATACACAAACCATTTTGAAGGGGAAAAGCCCACAGTACACACTACAACCAAACTGATAAACAGAAACACTTTTTTATTTATAAAGTCACAATGGATACATGCACAAAGAAGAACAAGAGGTGATACTAATACTTGTTTTTTTTTTGTTTAGCACAAGAAAGGAGAGGGTTGGAGAAAATGAAATTATTTGGTACTAAGTATTTTACAAAGTAGAAATTTAGTGTTTGGTTAACTGATACTATTTATGGTGAAAAAAAAGAGAGAATCACATTGCCAGAAACTAGATTTTAACATTACACAGTTCATGTTCAGAATAAATTGCACTGACAACAGGAAAGAACGGCCACTGTAACTGATAAAATAAGCACAATCCATAACTTCAACAAATCATAAATACATAAGATAAAATATACTCTGCATGCTTAAATAAATACAATAAAATATTACATACAGTAAGCCACTGTTGAAGTGAAATTTTTGAGAATTAAATTGTACATCTGCAATGAGATGTAATGACACACAGACTGATGTGTGCACAGAAACCAGGTCAACACACATAATCCCCCTCGATATTTTACCATTTCATTTCATGGCGGAGAAAGTTATGCAACGTCCCCTGTCGACAGTAAAAATTTACTGCTGATACGTTGCATTCATACACATTGTGTTTCCAAAGATGTAAAATAACTGTTCACAATACTTTGGTTACAACTGGAAGACAGTTACTATTTTAATTTGTTGATGGCACAAAATTTAAAAATATGCCTGATACGAAACTTTCTGGTATCTTAATACTGTTTGACAGGCCAAGGGTCGAACATGAGAGCTTTGCCTTTCACAGGTAAGCCTTGAGCTATCTAAGCATGACTCACTATGTACCCTAACAGCTTTACTTCTGCCACCTCTCTCTCTCTCTCTCTCTCTCTCCCTCCCACTTCCCGAACTTCACAGAAGTTCTCCTATGTCCCATGTGAGACTAGCACACCTGGAAGCCTAGTATGTATGCACATAGTTGTTTGTGCCAGAATGTAATCAATGACTTGCTCAACAGGTCCTGAAGTGCACCTGACTACCTTTTGCCTTATTGCATCATCTCGCGTATCACTTAAGTTCATTGATGCAGCCTGATCAAAATGAACGGTAATCTTCTTTCTTCATCCAGCAATGCGTGTAGGTTCTGAGAATGTTCTTTTCTGCTGACCACTTCCTTGTTGCTTTTGCTGGTGAGTGAAGCAGTGATGCATTTAAGCATTCAGTGACTTCATTACTGTTGTCATAGTTCTTGGTCTTCCACTACATGGTGCATCTGTCAGAGACCCAGTTGAAAAGGCCTTTCTTTCCAGTTTCCGAAGATTGGCCCCCTGTGGGGCCTCTTTCTTGAATAAATCGCATGATTCGTGCAAACAGTTACTTGCAGCTTTTCTAACATTATCAGCTCACCATAAGGTAACGATGCAAGATGAAAAAGTGCAGTGCATCTTTGCTTCCAGTCTCAAAATGTTTATATCTGAGTGAAAGACAACCTTGAGAATGAGCATTCCCAAAATGCTTCACTTCCAAAATGCTGCACTGGGTAAGCAGACACACAGGGCAGTAAATCCAACTCTGCACAAATAATGATGGTCAGCTTACAGAGAGAGTTTGAAATATGCACGAAGTATGTAAGAACATTTATTTCTGTGTTATTCCATTCTTGCATGTGTCTTCTTGGTTCCACAGATAGACACAAACTTCGTAAATACTGCTCAAGGATCATAATCTGACATCAGTGCTGCACAGTCTGACATCATAAGCCATGTTTCTTGAAGCTTTTTATTTTCATCCCACACATGTCTTTCCCAGGGTTATAGAGGTCCATTTTCTGTTGAAGAGGCAACGGTTGAGATTCTTTTGACTCTTGAACAAAATGAAAAGCTATGTCTTACTGAATCCAACAAGTGTGCTGGATGTCCAGATGATGACAGTTTTATTGTATGTGTAAATTAGTAGTTGTACAGTGTACATAAATCTGCTAACACTACTTGCCTGGATCTGTTGAGGAGAGCATTATAAATAATTTACTATAATCTACTGGCACTTAAACAGGCTATAAAGGAACTTATCAAACTACCAAAAAAGCTACTACTTTTGAACATACTAAGCAAATTTTCTAAGATCAAAAGCTAAAGATGGCTTGGACAAGGAAGATCGTACTGCCTTACAAGCTTTTTTTTATGTTGTATGGGATTTTCACTTGTTACTTTCAATGTCTTTACCATTTTTCTCTGAACCCACAGAGTAACTCCACAATGATCAACTTTGCTGCATTTATGGACCATCACCTTTCACTTGCATACCACTATCATAAGACAACTAACAACATTTAATATGTGGCATTGGATTCACCTTTAATAACATGCTTCAATTACCTTAAGATGGATCAGCCCGAAAGTCAATGGTTTTAAAATTGTAAACTCAGTGCCTCTATCATGAGACACTCATTTCTTAATGAATGAGTTGTTTATCATATAGCAGCAATTCACTGAAGTGCCTTTAGATGATAAAGAGTGAATTCTCCTCAAAATTTTCTTATGTTTTCTAAAATAAAAGAACTTCTAACAAGCTGTTCGTGACTTTTTACTAATTGTAAATTTGGTTTGATTGCCACATCAGAATACACCTATGAGCAGCTAGTGAAGTGGTTTTCTGCTCAAGAAGAGGAGACTTCGCATACATCTGACATAACTAGAATGTGGCATGTGTGCTGGAGATTTCACGTTGCTGGTTATTTTGCCTAGCATCCACTCATCCACTCAGTATGTTACCATTAATAAGCTAAGGTGATGTTCTCCTTGAACTTGGTGGCAAAGACACAGTCCACCTACTCTCTCTAACACATTTTGTTCCAGCTTATAAACAGAGGTTATGGGTACTAGACGAGGGCTAGTGGCACTGGCCAGCCCCCATTCAAGCATCCCGTGTTCACGAAACCTGGATCTAAGTGAAACTGGCTAAGCTCACTGGGGTGAAAAAGTTTAGTATTCCATGTAACATGACACTAGGAGACAGGTGAGTATACAATCAAATGTTTCGGTATTTTTCAGTTTTAATGCATTTGTTACCAGCAAAAAATACACTGTGCCAAACTTTTTAAATAATCTAATGTTGCACCACAATAATCAATCTGCTTGTTGTACACAAATTTGAAATTCTTACTGGGGAAATAAAATACTGAAGTAGTTCACTACTATAATTATGTTTCTACTGCTAGGACTCTACCAATGAGGTCCTTGAATTTTACATGCTTCTTCAAAACAATTCACATTTTTGCACTACTGGCCAATTAAATATTTTTGCAACACTCTCATTTGATCCCAACAATTTTGTCCACAAGAAGCACTTCATCTGTTTATAATTTAGTAAGGTTTCTATCACAGCTCCATATAATTCTTTTCATTGGTGACTAGTTTCGAACACTTGTGTTCATTTTCAAACCATTACCTGCCTCTCTACATCTACATATACACAGATTCTCCACAACCCAACATACACTGCATGGCAGAGAGTACCTGTACCACTACTTGTCATTTTCTTTCCAGTTCCACTTGAAAATAGAGTGAGGGAAAAACGACTGTCTATAAGCCTCCATCTTAGCCCTAATTTCTTGTAGCTTATCTTCGTAGTCCTTACATGCAATGTATGCTGGAGGAAGTAGAGCATCTCTGTAACACTTGGGTGTTGTTCAAACCTACCAAGTAACAAATCTAGCAGCCCACCTCTGAACTCGTTCAATGTCTTCCTTTAATCCCACCCGGCATGGGTCCCAGACGCTCATGCAGTATTCAAGAACAGGTTTCACTTGCATCCTATATGCGGTCTCCTTTACAGATGAACCACACTTTCGTAGCATTCCCCCAATACACCAAAGTCAACCATTCACCTTCCCTACTAAAACTGTCATATGCTCGATTCATTTCATATCGCTTTGTAGTGTTACACCCAGATATTTAAATGATGTGAATGTGTCAAGCAGGACACTACTAATGTTGTATCTGAACATTAGGGGCTTGTTTTTCCTACTCATCTGCATTAACTTACATCTTTCTACATTTAGAGCTAGCTGTCATCCATCACACCAACTACAAATTCTGTCTAGGTCAACTTGTATCTTCCTACAGTCACTCAACTTCGACACCTTACCATATACCACATCATCCATCAGCAAACAACCGCAGATTGCTTCCTACTAAGTTTGCCTTATCATTTATGTATACAGAGAATAATAATAGTCCTATCCCACTTTCATCGGCCACTCACATGTCCACATATCCGTGAACCTATTCCATATGCTCATACCTTCTTTAACAGCCTGCAATGGGGCACCATGTGAAATGCTTTCTGAAGGCTAGAAATATGGAATCTGCCTTTTGTCCTTCATCTATAGTTTGCAGTATATCACGTGAGAAAAGGGTAAGCCAAGTTTCACATGGGCAACACTTTCTAAAACCAAGCTGATTCATCAACATAAGCTTTTTGGTCTCTAGAAAACTTATTATATTTGAAATGAGAATATGTTCGAGGATACTGCAGCAAACCAGTGTTAGGGATATTAGTCTGTAATTTTGTCATTCATTTGCCATTATTATATACAGGGTTCACCTACAATGTTTTCCAGTCGCTTGGGACTTTGCATTGGGCAAGAGATATGCAATAAATGCAAGCTAGGTAAGGGGCCAACACTGTAGAATACTCTTCGAAAAATTGAATTGGGATTCTATCTGGACCTGGTGACTATTTGTTTTCAACTCTTTCAGTTGCTTCTCTATGCCAGGGATGCTTATTACTGTCATTCATACGGAAGTTTGTTCAATGATCAAATGATAGTTTGTACAATTCTCCTGCGTGAACAATTTCTTGAATGTGAAATTTAAATCTTCAGCTTTTGTTTTGCTATCATCAATTGCCAATCAGACTGTTCAACAAGTGACTGGATGGAAGCCTTAGACCCACTTAGCGATTTTACATAGGAACAAAATTTTCTCAGGTTCTCTGCCACATTTTTCGCTAAGGTATGATGCTGGTAGTAGTTGTATGCTTCATGCATACATCTTTTCACACACATGTGAATTTCTATTAACCTCTGCTTTGCTTTGCTTGTCTAATGTTTCTCTGTACACAATTTCAATGACCATTCACAATATTTGCTCATACTATGGATTAATATAACAAATATGGTCCAATTGTAAGACAATCCCAATTGCACATTCAAAACTCAACAGGTGTCATTAGTTGCTGTAAATGGATGCTAAACCAAGCAATCATTCTCATTTCTTCATATCTTAACATTTTTCACTTATGTTCATCACAGGCCTAACATCTGCCAGTTATAACTGAACTTTGGAGGAGAAGTGAGACAGCAGCAGCCGGCCGAGACACACGCAGCAACAGGGAAGTAACCAATTTTGTGATATTTTACAAGTTCCTAACCAGGAGAGAATTTTATAATATCACCTGTGTGCTTTAATAGTTTAGTTTCTTGATTTTCTGTGTGTTAATTTAATATCTAATGACCACAGTTCTTATATCTTCGTTTGCGTTGGAAAGAAAACCGATTTTGTTACAAGTTCCTAATCAGGGGCGAATTATTTAGTTTCACCTGAGTGCTTCAGTAGTTAGGTTTTTGAATCTCTGCGTACACTCCTGGAAATGGAAAAAAGAACACATTGACACCGGTGTGTCAGACCCACCATACTTGCTCCGGACACTGCGAGAGGGCTGTACAAGCAATGATCACACGCACGGCACAGCGGACACACCAGGAACCACGGTGTTGGCCGTCGAATGGCGCTAGCTGCGCAGCATTTGTGCACCGCCGCCGTCAGTGTCAGCCAGTTTGCCGTGGCATACGGAGCTCCATCGCAGTCTTTAACACTGGTAGCATGCCGCAACAGCGTGGACGTGAACCGTATGTGCAGTTGACGGACTTTGAGCGAGGGCGTATAGTGGGCATGCGGGAGGCCGGGTGGACATACCGCCGAATTGCTCAACACGTGGGGCGTGAGGTCTCCACAGTACATCGATGTTGTCGCCAGTGGTCGGCGGAAGGTGCACGTGCCCGTCGACCTGGGACCGGACCGCAGCGACGCACGGATGCACGCGAAGACCGTAGGATCCTACGCAGTGCCGTAGGGGACCGCACCGCAACTTCCCAGCAAATCAGGCACACTGTTGCTCCTGGGGTATCGGGGAGGACCATTCGCAACCGTCTCCATGAAGATGGGCTACGGTCCCGCACACCGTTAGGCCATCTTCCGTTCACGCCCCAACATCGTGCAGCCCGCCTCCAGTGGTGTCGCGACAGGCGTGAATGGAGGGATGAATGGAGACGTGTCGTCTTCAGCGATGAGAGTCGCTTCTGCCTTGGTGCCAATGATGGTCGTATGCGTGTTTGGCGCCGTGCAGGTGAGCGCCACAATCAGGACTGCATATGACCGAGGCACACAGGGCCAACAACCGGCATCATGGTGTGGGGAGCGATCTCCTACACTGGCCGTACACCACTGGTGATCGTCGAGGGGACACTGAATAGTGCACGGTACATCCAAACCGTCATCGAACCCATCGTTCTACCATTCCTAGACCGGCAAGGGAACTTGCTGTTCCAACAGGACAATGCACGTCCGCATGTATCCCGTGCCACCCAACGTGCTCTAGAAGGTGTAAGTCAACTACCCTGGCCAGCAAGATCTCCGGATCTGTCCCCCATTGAGCATGTTTGGGACTGGATGAAGCGTCGTCTCACGCGGTCTGCACGTCCAGCACGAACGCTGGTCCAACTGAGGCGCCAGGTGGAAATGGCATGGCAAGCCGTTCCACAGGACTACATCCAGCATCTCTACGATCGTCTCCATGGGAGAATAGCAGCCTGCATTGCTGCGAAAGGTGGATATACACTGTACTAGTGCCGACATTGTGCATGCTCTGTTGCCTGTGTCTATGTGCCTGTGGTTCTGTCAGTGTGATCATGTGATGTATCTGACCCCAGGAATGTGTCAATAAAGTTTCCCCTTCCTGGGACAATGAATTCATGGTGTTCTTATTTCAATTTCCAGGAGTGTATTAATATAATTTATTAGACATAGTCCCTACATTTTTGTCAGTGTCTACAGTAGTGTTCCGCAGCACGTGCTGATAGTCCATTTAGCTGGATAGTTTAGTTTTCCACAGTCTTTAGTACGACAGGGACTGCGATTGTTGTGTGCAGATGTGAGCAAGTTGGTGACACTTCGTTCTCAGCTCCAGGCTAGCATGGCTTCAGTTATACAGCTTGAGGCTACAGTGGATGGGCACCACTGTTACACGCTGGCTGTGGGGATCCAATGGACGTCCAGCATGTCTGAATCCCCTGATCGGTTCTCACCGATGGCCAGCCCAGTTACTGCTCGCACTGAGGTTGACCCCTCATCTGTGGTTGAGAGGGAGATTGCCTCGGGCTTAGCAGGTTGTGAAAGACTTCCCAGATGGCCGCATGTAAGGCCTCCCCAGTTAGTCTGACAAACAGGTTCCAGGTGCTGTATGTGGCTGACACTGTTACTGAGCCAAACGCCATCGCCTGTCCTGTTTCAGTGGAAACCTCTCGGCCTGCAAGATCTGGACAATCACAGAGGGTGGGATTATCGATAGATGGGAGCTCCAACATTAAGTGTGTTATGGGGCCCCTTAGGGACATGTCTGCCAAGAAGGGGAAGAAAACCAATGTGCACTCCATGTGCATATCGGGTGGAGGCATTCCAGATGTGGAACAGGTCCTCCCAGATGCATTAAGGAGCACAGGGTGCAGCCAACTGAAGGTGGTGGCTCACGTTGGTACCAATCATGTGTGTCACTTTGGATCAGAAGAGATTCTCTCTGGTTTCGAGCAGCTGACAGAAGTGATAAAGGCTGCCAGTCTTGATTGTGAGGTGAAAGCAGAGCTGACCATTTACATCATAGTTGACAAGATCGATTGCGGACCTCTGGTACAGAGCCAAGTGGAGGGTCTGAATCAGTAGCTCAGATGGTTCTGCGACCATGTAAGCTGCAGATTCCTCAACTTGCGCCAAAGGATGGTTGGGCTTCAGGTTCTGCCAAATAGGTCAGGAGTCCACTATACGCAGGTGGTGTCTACGCAGGTAGCAGTGGCTGTGTGAACTGGGCAGTTTTTTTAGGTTCGAGGGTCTCAAGACACACAAAAAGGGCTTCAGTCACAAACGCTGTATACAGGAAGAATGTAGATAAGGGAACCATGGGTATAACAGTCGTAAATTGTTGTAACTGTGTTGGTAAAGTACCAGAGCTCCAAGTGCTAATAGAAAGCACTGATGCTGAAATTGTTATAGGCACTGAATGCTGGCTAAAGCCAGAGATAAACTCAGCTGAAATTTTTGTGAAGAACCTAATGGTGTTTCGAAAGGATAGGCTAAACACAGTTGGCGGTGGTGTCTTTGTAGCTGTTAGAAGTAGTTTATCTTATCGCGAAATTGAAGAAGGTAATTTCTGTGAGTTACTGTGGGCAGAGGTCATTGTTGGCAACCGGAATAAAATAATAATTGGTTTCTTTTAGCAACCTCCCAAGTCATATGATACATATGCTGAAAGGTTCAAAGAAAATTTGAGTTTGATTTCAAACACGTACTCGATTCATATCATTATAGTTGGTGGTGTCTTTAATTTACCCTCAATATGTTGGTGAAAATACATGTTTAATTACGGAGGTATGCATAAAATATCAACCGAAATTGTGCTAAATGGATTCACTGAAAATTATTTCGAGCAGTTAGTTCATGAGCCCACGTGAATAGTAAACGGTTGTGAAAACACACTTGATTTCTTAGCAAGAAATAATCCTGAATTAATAATGATCATCAAAACGGATTTAGGGACTAGTGAACACAGGGTTGTCATAGCAAGACTGAATATTGTAATCCCCAAATCTGCCAAACATAAACGAAAATATACCTATTCAAAAAAGCAGATAACAATTAACTTGAAGCCTTCCTGAGAGACAATCTCCACTCATTTCAAGTTAACAATATATGTGTAGACCAGATGTGGCTTGAATTTGAAGAAATAGTATCAGCAGCAATTGAGAGATTTATACCACATAAATTAACAAATGACGGAGCTGACCCTCCTCGGTACACAAAATGGGTTAGAACACTGTTGCAGAAACAACGGAACAAACATGCCAAATTTAAACAGACGCAAAATCCCCATATTGGAAACCTTTACCGAAGCTTGAAGTTTAGTGTGGAGTTCAATGCGAGATGCTTATAATAGTTCCTAAGATGAAACTTTGTCTCGAAACCTGGCAGAAAATCCAAAAAAGATTCTGGTCGTATGTGAAATATGTTAGCGGAAAGACACAATCAATGCCTTCTCTCTGCGATAGCAATGGAGACACTATCGAAGACAGTATTGCCAAAGCAGAGTTGCTAAACACAGCCTTCCAAAATGCCTTCACAAAAGAAGACGAAGTAAATATTCCAGAATTCGAATCAAGAACAGCTGCCAACATGAGTAACGAAGAAGTAAATATCCTCGGAATAGTAAAGCAACTTAAATCACTTAATAAAAGCCAGTCTTCTGGTCCAGACTGTATACCAATTAGGTTCCTTTCAGAGTATGCTGATGCAATAGCTCCATACTTAACAATCATATACAACCATTTGCTCAATGAAAGATCCGTACCCAAGGACTGGAAAGTTGCACAGGTCACACCAATATTCAGGAAAGGTAGTAGGAGTAATCCACTAAATTACAGGCCCATATCATTAACATTGACATGCAGCAGGAATTTGGAACAGATATTGTTTTTGAACATTATGAACTACCTTAAAGAAAACGGTCTATTGACACACAGTCTACAAAGATTCAGAAAACATCATTCTTGTGAAACAAAACTAGCTCTTTATTCACATGAAGTGTTGAGTGCTACTGACAAGGGATTTCAGATTGATTCCATATTTCTGGATTTCCGGAAGGCTTTTGACACTGTACCACACAGGCAGCTTGTAATGAAATTGCGTGCTTATGGCATATTGTCTCAGTTATGTGACTGGATTCATGATTTCCTGTCAGAGGAGTCACAGTTCGTAGTAACCGACAGAAAATCATCAAGTAAAACAGAAATGATTTCTGGCATTCCCCAAGGTAGTGTTATAGGCCCTTTACTGTTCCTTATCTATATAAATGATTTGGGAGACAATCAGAGCAGCCGTCTTCAGTTGTTTGCTGATGACGCTGCTGTTTATCGACTAATAAAGTTATCAGAAGATCAAAACCAGCTGCAAATCGATTTAGAAAAAACATCTGAATGATGCAAAAAGTGGCAGTTGACCCTGAATAACGAAAGGCGTGAGGTCATTCACATGAGTGCTAAAAGGAACTCGTTAAACTTTGGTTACACGATAAATCAGTCTAATCTAAAAGCCATAAATTCAACTAAATACCTAGGTATTACAATTACAAACAACTTAAATTGGAAGGAACACACAGAAAATGTTGTGGGGAAGGCTAACCAAAGATTGCATTTTATTGGCAGGACACTTAGAAAATGTAACAGACCTACTAAGGAGATTGCCTACACTACGCTTGTCCGTCCTCTTTTAGAATACTGCTGCGCAGAGTGGGATCCTTACCAGATGGAACTGACGGAGTACATCGAAAATGTTCAAAGAAGGGCAGCATGTTTTGTATTATCGCGAAATAGGGAAGAGAGTGTCACAGAAATGATACAGGATTTGGGCTGGAAATCGTTAAAAGAAAGGCGTTTTTCGTTGCGACTGAATCTTCTCACAAAATTCCAATCACCAACTTTCTCCTCCAAATGCGAAAATATTTTGTTGACACCGATCTACATAGGGAGGAACGATCATGACGATAAAATAAGGGAAATCAGAGCTCCTATGGAAAGATATAGGTGTTCACTCTTTCCGCGTGCTATAAGAGATTGGAATAATACAGAATTGTGAAGGTGGTTCGATGAACACTCTGCCAGGCACTTAAATGTGATTTGCAGAGTATCCATGTAGCAGTAGATGTAGTAATAATGGTCAAAGAAATGGAAATTAGTCACATCAGCTTTTATTTACTTTCACCTGCTGACAACGCATACAGTTCTTTTCAAGTATTTAAGTGTACTATACAATTTCTGTGCACATGCTCTTCCCACTGCACAAAGCATTCGGAACTGCCACTAACGTAATATCAAGAATAAAGTAAGACAAAAATCAGTTACTATGACAGGAAAGTGACATTATACTGCAGTGATGAGTATGCTGTGTGTGTTCAGATGTATTTAAGTTTTTCCCATACAATAAGCCATAAGCAATGAAATAACAGATCAGCCGATAATTGGTGCACTAAGAGTGGAAGTATTATTCCCTGTTCTTAGTTTAAGGTATATATGCAAGGCTAATCCCCAGAAAGAAAACAAGGACTATGGCAAATTATACTTTAATGCTAGATATCCAATCAATATTAAAAGCTTGCAGAAGAGGGGGAAAGACAAAGGTTTTACAAAAATTAATCAAGAACTGAAGATTTTCCTCTCTATAAAGTTATGCTTGTTGTCACACCTTACATTTAACTTATACTAATGTTATGTGTAACTTTGACAGAGATTATACTTTCACAGTGGATAATCTACTAATTAAAGCACACAAAAACTGAAAACCCTGATGGCACAATGATGAAAATACAGAGAATAAGAAACAACAATGATGAATTAAAATGCTCTCTGTTTTGAGATTTCATGTGGAATGGACAGAGCAGAATGTCCTCAACACCAAAAGGGGTATCACTGGCATATTTAGAAAGGAAGACAGCAAAACAAGCAGTTTGTTTCACAGTGGACTGAATTTTAAATTCCGTCTTCTATTTGAACACTACGGGAACACTCCATCACCAGGCGCATGCTCTATATTTGCATTCCCTTGTTATTTAAAACATATGTATCTGGTACTTACTACTAAATATATCATTGTATATGCTGAAAATGAAGAATGTCCTGATGGAAAAGACAACCTGAAAGTTAGTAAAAAATAGTCTGTTATTCACACATCTAAAAACAAGAATTCCACAACATTATGTTTAAGTCAAAATTGCAAAACAAAATGTGAAGATTTAAAACAGCAAAATAGCTGCGAAGAAATCAATATGAACAATAAGGTGAATGCAATACATCACTGATTCAGAGTTTCATACCAAATATTGAGATACTTGAGGAAACAAGAGTCATTGAAAATGTTTCATCAATTAAAGGTGAGATGTTTCAAGTTAAGAAGTGAATGTAGTGAGCTTAAAAAAATGTGCAGCTGGAAAGGACTTAATGTTTGATGAAAAACAGTGATCCATACACAAAGCTTGGGGATTATGAATGTCAAATAAATATGGAGCAGTTAGAACATTGTTCACAGCCAAGTGTATAAAATTTATGCACAGGTAACTTCCATCAAATTTCATCATAGTATCATTTTTTGCATTTGGTATAGTTATGCATTAATCTGACAACCATTGTAAAATCAGTATAACAGGTTAAAATAATGCACTTGACAGTAACTCAAATGTTTGGTGTTATGCCATTTAATTTATCTGAAATATCTGAGCAAAGCTTTACTCAACCACTTTTTCTCTCTTAGATATAAATTAACTAAATGGTATTTGAACTACTGAAGCAGCACAGGGAAGAGCAGAAAGATAAGTCAAAATAGGAATAAAGAAGTAGATGTTTCAGATACTGAAGTGGCAATCTCAGAATTTAACCATGTTTCTTCTTCACGTGGAAAGATTGCTTGAGTCGTTTATCAGAAACTTTTACACAATCCTTTGCAATAACTAACATAAACACATATGTTGAAAATGTAAAAGCTTTTTCTACAAACATAACACATAAATGCAAAATTGGAAAGTTTCCGTATTACTTTTGGCACTTCGCAAAGAATTTTTTGTTTAATTTGAGAAAAATTGAGTTCCTCTCTGCAATTGTCATATGAAGAAAATACATGAAAAACCTGAGGAAGGGGGAATGAGGTCCCTTCACTGTGTAATGCCAAATGGCCACCATAAAAAAAAAAGATAATTATGAAAGAAAAGCATACAAGAAAATAGAATACGCACACCAGGGACAGAGTGAAGAAAATAGAATGACAATTCAGGAATAATTGCAGAAGCCGATGCTGCAAACAAGAAAAATTAAAATGATAATCAGTCAAACTGGAAAAAAATAAATACAGGAGATATATGAGAAACTGTGCAAGCAGAGCTTTCAAATACTGAAGTCACACTGTCTGTATTAATCTATCTTTTGTTCCTTTCTTCACGCGGAAAGGTTACAGGAGTCACTTATCATAAACTTGTACATAATGACTTGCTATAATTAACATATATACAGATACTGAAAATGTCAAAATTCTTTTCTACAAGCATTACACATGTACGTACAATTGGAAAGTCTTGACATTACCTCTGAAACTGCCCAAAACATGGTCCATGAAATGATTTCACAAGTCCAGTAACTTATTTCAAGGACAGTAGATTTTCAACATGCTGATTATGATACAATTAAGAAAATAGTAACATTGTTTGACCCATCCAAATTGCAAAAAGCCCAAATAACTGACATAATAAATTTTTCAATTCATCATCCATAGCTTTAAATATAGTAGACCTTTTTGTCTCTCAGGCAATAAAATGGCACAATTAATACTGTGAAGTATGAGCATTACTTAAAAATGAAGCAGCATTTAATTGAAAATTTAATAATTATACAGCTTTTCCAGAACAAGACTTTTATGAAAACATTTACAAATACATACGCTAACATTAATTTAATTTTTATGATTTGAGCATACACTGAAAATTTCTTTAGGACCTTAGTTTGCTCATCATACATTTAAAAAATTAATTCTGATGCAAGTAGTTTCTTACTAATTAAATGAACACAAAGAATGTGCAATGAACATCATCATCAAATCCAAACATCATCATTCTGGTGGAAAAATGTTTTAAAAGCATGATCCTCAAAGACGTTGACAGAATAGTGTGACAAATACAGTTTCTATTAAACAATAATAAGAGGATTTCTTTACATTGAAAGGAATGCTGATCTCTCAATGATACTGCACACACCTAAAAAGGTTATCAACAATTGCCTTCTATTGGTAATGGTGTACAATGTTTACAGACTTCACAATTGGTGCAGTAGTTGTGAGAAGTGAAGGTAAAGTTCACCAGAGTGACATATTACAATTGCTTCCTATGAATGAGATTTCAAGTACTGTCAGACTTGGTGTACTATGTCTGTAAGGGACTTATTGTCTCAGTGAATGACTTCTCCTTTAGTCTTATTTAATTCATCTACAAGGTGTCAATAACGAAAGTTCAATTTTCAAAATGCTGTAGGAAGAGAAGCACTGCTCAGAATGAGATTCTAATTTGAACAGCACATTACTGATGCATGGGGAAATGTCATGGGGAAAAAAGCCTGACAAAAATTTGATCATTAGATGGTGCTGTAAGCATCAGAATATGCACACCAACAACAACACAGCTGATCTTCATTTTGCCTCTGAGACAACCAACATGACTGTCCCTATGAAGGATCATGTGCTGCTGGTAAAGCTCTTTTACAAGAATGGTGACTGTGTGCCAGTAGCCATGCAAAAGCTCCAAATATTCAAGAGTATGAAAAAAGGCACTGGTCCGATGTCTGGTAAGGGTCTGGAGAAAATGATTGCAAAATCCAAAAGGAAAGGTTCTTTTGAAGTGCGATGTGGCAGAGGGAGGAAAGTAGTTGATCCAACATCGGTTGAAGATGTGGCCACAGCATTGCAGGAGGGTTTGAAAGGTGTTGTGCAAATATGCAGTGCACGGGGAGTTACCTGAATACTGGACATGCCTTTGAGCATGGAGCATAAAATCCTACAAAACATCCTGCACTGCTATCCATACAAAATCATCCATGCTCAAGAGTTGCTTCCTGCTGGCTTGCCAGAATTGCAGAATATGAGCAATGGAAAATCCACGCAAACATCAATTGGTATCACTTCATTTTGTAAGGTGACTGTATGGTGAGGGCTAACAGCATTGTTTATTGTAGGTCCGTATTTTTTCAAAGAAATGAGACTTGCGTGTCCTGTTACCTACAATGTCACCAGTAAACAACATGAGAGCCTTTCATGCATCAAGTCATTCCAACTCTTAAACAGCATGAATGTGTGGGTAGGATAAATTTTATGCAAGGTGGAGCTTCTCCACACATTGCACAGACAGTGAAGCAGCTGTTGCAGAAATATTTTGAAAATGTCAGAATTATCAGTTGTCATTTCCTACAGCCTGGCTGTCCAGATCACCTAATCTTAATCTGTGTGACTTCTGGCTGTGGGTTATCTGAAAGCCGTGTGTTCAGTGCCCCAGTTAGGAACTTAGCTGAACTGAAGGCATACATTGCACAACAAATTTTGTATGTGGCCCTCAAAAGACTCTGATCTGTGGTAGAACACACTGTTTTTTGATTTAAACTTGTGGCAGAAAACAGTGGTCAACATACTGAACATGTCTTATGCAAGTCTCACAAAACTTAGAAGCCAATGACATTTTGCATTTTATGCAGTTTTTGGTCCCAGAACAATGAAAAACTGATGCTATTTTGCTTTTCATGTGGTTTTTGGCCTCAGACCAATTAAAAGCTAATTCTTCCCATCCGATGTGGTACAACTTTGCCATGGTGGCGCTAACTAACAGAGCCACAACTTTTGACTGTTGACCTTGTGCAGTCATGCATGTGAAACAGTACAGATGGTGTAATGTGCAACTCTAAAGCACAGCTGTAGTATTGCAATTCATCTGTTATTTGTAGCTGACCCCATTCACATTAAGATGCTTAAAGCACCATCTATTGGTAAAATTTTTGGTCCCCCCCCCCCTCCCCCGCCCATGATGTTTCCCCCTGAGTCAATAATCTGCTGTTCAAATTTGATGTCATTCTGAGCAGTGGTTCACTCTCTGTAGTGTTTGAAACTTAAACTTTAATTATAGGCACCCTGTACTTTAACTAATATGTACTACTACACTTTTAAACTGTCATAGCTCCATTTGAGAGAGCAAACAAGAAGAAAAATGATGATTGTGTTTTAATGTACCACTGATGACAAGGACATTCAATAATTTGAAACAATCAGGAATAAAATAGGTAATATCCTTTTCAGAGGAGTAATCCCAGAATTTGTCTTAAACAATTTAGAGAATTCATGGAACATCTAAATCTGGATTGTGGATGAGTATTTGAACTGTTGCCTCCCAAATGCTATTCTTGTGCCTCGTCACTGCACCACCTCATACAGCGGTATTTTCAAGAGAAGAACACTTTTAAAATAAGGTATCATGAACATACTACTGGTACATCACATAGTTAAGTCTATCTTCGGGCAACATATTAACCAAAATAAGCATTCTGAAGGGACTATTAATAAAAATATTAGTATCTTGCATACCATCCCTAAAGGGCTTTTACTTAATACCCTTGAAGAACTGGAAATTCATATACATTGGAAAAAAAAATCCAGAAACTCTACTTAACGAACAACTGGCTTTCAAACAAAAATATTTTTTTGATCTGTTTGAGGAACTATTCCAAAATACTTCATGCTTCATGATGTTCCATTAGTCTGGATGAGTATAAATGTCATGATAGCCATATCTCCGCTGTAATGATTCCTTTTAATACTTTTTTACTACACAATTATTGTCGATTGTGTGTTTTACGCTACTGCTTACCACATTTGTTTATAACTATTGTATTTTATTATATCATATGGACAGACATTACGTCAGACGAATGTGCCTATGCTTCAATGTGTTTGGTATCACATTATCATGCTTTATATTTTGTGTACTATATTAACTTGTGACTGTTGTTTTACCATGCTGGATTAGGTGCGTGTGTCCACCAATCAATTTTCTTGCCTTAAGTATACACTATATGTCACTTATCTGTGTTTTCCTATTTGACAAGGGATGTCTTTCCCCCCACCCTGCTATTCCAGTGGTTATTGGTATATTTATTAATACTATATTTCAATATAACATTATGGTTACCGCAAACATTATTTCATCTGCCCATGACATGACCGCCCAGACAGTGGTTTTATCTGTTCTTTAGTGGCACAATGTCATTAAATTTATGCTAACGATAGTCATCATGTTGCATTCTATGCAGACCAACAACCGTAACGGTAATATAGCTCTTACTTTATAAATTTCTGTAACGTTCTACAACTGATATCGCATTCTAGATGTAAGATTAAATTTTGACAAGATGTCTTTCAATTAAAATTTTAATGGTAACTGTAACTTATGCGCATACCACTTACCCATACCATGTACTGATCGACCTTCGTTGGGTCTCCCTGGCAACCTCAGAGCGACCAGGACGCTTTCCCCACAGGTAGCCTCTTTGGCCCTAGTAAGACGAGTAGGTAGTCATGGTTACTAGACTGGCGTTCTTGTTATCATCTTTGCTTTGGTCGATAACAGTACATGATAGAGGGCCACAATATTTAGGTCGCAGTAATTACCTTTTTACACTATATTTTATAAGCTATAAGATTTTAACTTGTTTTATAAGTTCCATAGATGGTAATAATTACTTAACAGTAACTACCCTGTTACTTTCTTAAGCGGCAGAAATGCAATTTACGTGATCGGCTATCCATGACATAATGCCAGATACGGTGGGCAGGGCTTCAAGTATTTAATTAGCAGCTGGCGTCCTTCACATTGCGGTACACCACCAGCCACAAGCAAGAGGGTTGCCATGCGCCACCGCCTCTGGCAGACATCTATGGTATATCAGCGTTATTTACTGTTTTATCAATATACGATTTCGTCCTTTATAGGTTTATAAGGATTCTTGTTCATTGTAGGTCTGAAGATGATCTTATAATAAGATCGAAACTGGTCATCACATTAAAAAATTTATGTCGTCAAGACTGCTTCCAGTTTATTTATAAAAATTATAGATTACTGTTTCCTATAATAAGAACTATGTTCTTTAAAATTTTAAGTACACTTAGAACCCATTACAGTCCACATTAGTAATCCGAAAAGCACAGTTAAGTGCCCTCACATTTGTCTACCCCAGGAAGAATTATTGTGCAGCGAAAACTAGGATTTTCCTGTGACAAGGAATCATCTCTGCTTATGAGTCCACTTCATAACAAGTCTAATTTGTTTTTTGTTTTTTGTTGTGATGATGGGTTAATGCTACTAGATTTAAATGGATATCAATTGCTTGAAGGTACACTTCATGATCAAATGTATCTGAAGACCTCTCTGAAAATGACTTACAAGTTTGTGGCACCCTCCATCGGTAATGCTGGCATTCAATATGGTGCTGGCCCACCCTTAGCCTTGATGACAGCTTCCACTCTCACAGGTGTACGTTCAATCAGGTGCTGGAAGATTTCTTGGGGAATGGCAGCCCATTCTTCACAAAGTGCTGCACTGAGGAGAGGTATTTATGTCGGTCAGTGGGGCCTGGCACAAAGTTGGCGTTCCAAAACATCCCAAAGGTGTTCTATAGGATTCAGGTCAGGACTCTGAGCAGGCCAGTCCTTTACAGGGATGTTATTGTCATGTAACCACTCCACCACAGGCCATGCATTATGAACAGGTGCTTGATGGTGTTGAAAGATTCAATCGCCATCCTCAAATTTTCTGCCTGCCTATTAGACATTACGACCCTCTTCAACTGTCGGCGATTTCTGTCAGTCAACAGACGAGGTCGGCCTGCACGCTTTTGTGCTGTATGTGTCCCTTCACATTTCCACTTCACTATCACATCAGAAACAGTGGGCCTAGAGATGTTTAGGAGCATGGAAATCTTGAGTACAGACCTGTAACACAAGTGACACCTAATCACCTGACCATGTTCAAAGTCCGTGAGTTCCGCGGAACACCCCATTCTGCTCTCTCACAACGTCTAATGTCTACTGAGGTCCCTGATATGGAGTACCTGGCAGTACAATGCACCTAATATGAAAAACGTATGTTTTTGGGGGTTTCTGGATACTTTTGATCACATAGTGTATGTGCAAACCATATTTTAATATATGTGTTGACCCACATCTGTCATCATATGTTCAGGCAATTTCTTTGATATGATATGGTTGACTTTTCTAGCACCCAAATAATTGTATCACTCATCAAAGGTCAGCACCATTTTGCAACTCTTGAGGCATTTTACATTATCTAGACCTCCCACAACCTAAAGGCTATCAGATACTCCTGATCAGAAGTTCTGATAGTCCTATAAAAGGAGTGGGAGAACAATGTCAAAATCGCTATATCATGGCCTTCATGGCACTACAAATCAATTACGAATGCTGCTAACCACACTATTTGCACGTTGTAACAAGCCCATTCCTGCTTTGAAATTTATGAAATATCAAATGCTGCTCTGTTTATCCTGAATATTTTGGTTTCCTCTAAATCTTTGATTGGGTGGTTCTCTAGCTTTTTGGATTATTTTGGTGCTCATGGTTGAATTTAGAAACTTTAGAATTAAATAAGAATCGCAGACTTAGTGAATCATGGGCACTCTGGCACCCAATCGCACACGCCCCCCCCCCCCCCCCCCCCCCCCCCCCGCACGCACACTTTTCTTGTTATGTAACTTTTAACATGGAATACATGAGCACTCATTTTGGGAACATGCCCCTCATTTATATTCTCATGATTTGAAACTTCATGTTCCTTAGTTTTCACTTTATCACAGATGTTATACACAACTTACAGTTACAACATTTAAAATTTGCTTTGAATAGTAGTTACACAAAAGGTAATATAAACTGTATTTTCATGATGTTGCACTGCATTTGTTACAGAACAACTGAATGCCATAAGAAAATTAAAATAAAGCATGAAAATTCCTGTACTGTGTGCTCTGTCCCAATCATTAAGCCTTTCTTTCATAAATACACTGCGCAAAAGAATTGGGGAAACATGACTTTGGACGTCTGCCACACTTCATTGAGTAATAATTAAGGACTGGGTACATTACCAAATTACACCTTTATCTTTCCTAAATTAAGTTTGCAACAAAACATCACTGCATTGTTGTTCATTTACATAATATGAACTGAAATGTCTCACAGGTGTTGAAAGTATAGTGGAAACAATCATTCATCCCATCAACCTGGATGCTTTTTATTGGACTTTGAGAACTTTGATAACATACATGCCCTCTGTGAGCATTTATCACTGCAGAAGAAATATGGACTCTCTGTGAATAACACATTTCGCCAGTGACAAAGTCGCCACCTGACGTGGGAAAGGCGGAACTGAAGGTGAACTGCAAGATGATGTGCCAAATGGCATACTTGAACAGAACATCTGCATCATAAAGTCTTTTCTTGTAACCTATTTCTTACAATCTGAATGGGCACAGCAGCTCCAGTGGCCCTTCTGATATCATCTTGCAGTCCTCTGACAGTAGCCATATGATGCCACAATACAGAGATGACCAGATATTGATCTCAGAACAGGGTTGTAATGCATCGGCACATTGTCCAATTCACCTTGTGTACTGACACACTTACCTGAAGTGTGCCCACAACCTACGAATGACAGATGCAAAAACAATGGCATCTGCAGCGATATGATGAAAAGTCCATCCTTCTTGGATCACATTGCCCTTGCAACTTGCTCCCCGTTACAATGGTGCACTGCATGTGTTTGGCTGAATACAACATCCACAAATGTCAACTGCCATCTGTGTACCTCACTAGACAATACTGGGACACCAATACTCACTTCTTTCTGTCAGATCACCTAATACTGTAATATGTAACACAACTAACAGATGGATAGTGGCTTTCATTGTTGCATACACTGAAAGTGAGGATCTCAAGTTATGCAATAAAACCACAGGTACTGCCCATATCAAAATAAATTTAACATACCAGACATTGATACAAATATTTTTCTTTTGAACAATGTATTAAAAAAAATACAAACAGTGTAAAGCCTGTTCAGCAGTTATTCAAAATAAGCCTAGGAAAAAAAGCTCAAACTTCACTATGAATTTACATCAAAGCTTTTTTTTCAAAAACTTTTCTGGCTCTACGATTCCATGAAATATAGGTGTGAGAATATCGGCATTTGATATGACACTAGTGTTGAATTAGTGTATTTCTCCTTCTGTTAAGGAATTCAGCAGAAGCAATCTTTAACAGTTTCATTCTAGTAACAAATCATAAAATTACAATGGAAGATGCCAGTTGTTTATTATAGCTACGTATTCAGCTACATGTGCATAGAATGAAATAAGGACTTACAAAAATTTTATTCAGATTTTTGGAATCAAAAATACCAGATACTGACAGGATAGGTTTTTACATTTCAGACTTCATAAAAAAGGCCTTTCTTCAAATATTCTGTACATAAATGCAGTAGTTTTCACCCTTGCATAAATAATGTGACAACAGATGAAGCCACGTGATTACTTCATGTTATGGTTGGTTATAGGACTTACAAAAAGAATATGTTGTTCTGGTCTTCAGTACAAAGACTGCTTTGATGCAGCTCTCCAGGCTACTCTATCCTGTGCAAGCCTCTTCATCTACGAGTAACTACCTCAACCAACATCCTTCTGAATCTGCTTAGCGTATTCATCTCTTGGTCTCCCTCTAAGATTTTTACCCTCCATGCTTCCCTCCAATACTAAATCGGTGATCCCTTGATGTCTCAGAATGGGTCCTACCAACCGATTCCTTCTTCTAGTCAAGTTGTGCCATAAATTACTCTTCTCTCCAATTCTGTTCAGTACCCCCTCATTAGTTATGTGATATCCCCAGCTAATCTTCAGCATTCTTCTGTGCACCATATTTCAAAAGCTTCTATTCTCTTCTTGTCTAAACTGTTTATTGTCCATGTTTCACTACCATACATGGCTACACTCCACACAAATACTTTAAGAAAAGACTTCCTGACACTTAAATCTATACTCGATGTTAACAAATTTCTCTTCTTCAGAAATGCTTTCCTTGCCATCACCAGTCTACATTTTACATCCTCCCTACTTTGACTATCATCAGTCGTTTTGCTTCCCAAATAGCAAAACTCATCTACTACTTTAAGTGTCTG
Organism: Schistocerca cancellata; assembly: GCF_023864275.1. Lineage (NCBI taxonomy): Eukaryota > Metazoa > Arthropoda > Insecta > Orthoptera > Acrididae > Schistocerca > Schistocerca cancellata. Next base: position 175,443,158 of record NC_064631.1, read on the forward strand.
ATTTCCTAATCTAATTCCCTCAGCATCACCTGATTTAATTTGACTACATTGCATTATCCTCATTTTGCTTTTGTTGATGTTCACCTTATAGTCTCCTTTCAAGACACTGTTCATTCCATTCAACTGTTCTTCCAAGTCCTTTGCTGTCTCTGACAGAATTAGAATGTCATCGACAAACCTCGAGGTTTTATTTCTTCTCAATGGATTTTAATTCCTACTCCAAATTTTTCTTTTGTTTCCTTTACTGCTTGTTAAATACACAGATAGAATAACTTCAGGGATAAGCAGGGATAAGCTACAACCCTGTCTCACTCCCTTCTAAATCAATGCTTCCCTTTTGTGCCCCTCGACTCATAACAGCCACGTTGTTTCTGTACAAATTGTAAATAGCCTTCCGCTCCCTGTATTTTACCCCTGCCACCTGCACAATTTGAAAGATAGTATTCCAGTCAGTATTGTCAAAAGCTTTCTCAAGTTTACAAATGCAATAAATGTAGGTTTGCCTTTCCTTAACATATCTTCTAAGATAAGTCATATGGTCAGTACTGCTTCATGTGTTCCTATATTTCTACAGAATCCAAACTGATCTTCCCCAAAGTCAGCCTCTACCAGTTTTTTAGTTATGAAACTGATAGTTCAGTAGTTTTCACAACTGTCAGGACCTGCTTTCTTTGGAATTGGAATTATTATATTCTTCTTGAAGTCTGAGGGTATTTTGCCTGTCTCATATATACTGCTCACCAGATGGAAGAGCTTTGTCAGGCAGTAGCATATCTCCTATCTAATCTTCATTTCCTTCCTCTTCCATTTCCATAATATTGCCCTCAAATACACTGTGCTTGTACAGATCCTCTATATACTCCTCCCACTCTTCTGCTTTCCCTTTTTTGCTTAGGACTTATTTTCCATCTGTGCTCTTGACATTTATACAGATTGTTCTCTTTTCTCCAAAGGTCTCTTTAATTTTCCTGTAGGCGGCACATATCTTCCCCCAGTGATATATGGTTTTACATCCTTACATTTGTTCTCTTGCAATTCCTGCTTAGCTATTTTGCATTTCCTGTTGATCTAATTTTTTAGATGTATGTATTCCAGTCCACATGCTTCATTTACTGCATTTTTATATTTTTGTCTACCCAAGAATAAGCCAATTAAATGTGCATTAAAATTATGTTCTTTGTAATTCACCTACAGACTAAACTTTGAAGTGAACAGAGGGGTTGTAGATAATGTTGATAATACCCAGGGACTTGTATAAAGACTGCGTGTTTCAAATATTGTGGGGAAGCACAATGTTAAATGGACATAAACTTCATCCCTGGATATGATGGGGGAAAATACAACTCTGGAAGTGGGAACTGTAATGAAAAACAGAAAAGGTCTGCCTTCTTCACTCAAAAACCATGTAGTAAGGGAGATCAAGTCTTACACAAATACCTGCACCCTTTCATGGTCATCTGCAAAATCACACAGCCTATCATTCTTTATGTTACTGTAAAAATGGACTGATGTTTTAGAACTGACAATTAAAACACAAGTAACATATGGGGAAAGCTAAAAATAATTACACAGGGAAATGTGACTGGCTGATCACTTACAAAACACATAGATGAATCAGTCACCCCAATAACACATTACAAATCTCTCCCTAAAATTTTAGGGAACAAGTCAGATATTTCCCAAAACCTTAGAAGTCATACCACTTTAGTTTGATTGCCAGTTAAAACAGAGGGCAGACCTGTTGGCAAATGAGTTATTACCCTCTGGTCTGAAAGTAAAACACAGTGTACTAAAATGTGAACAACATGATCTGTATGCCACGAGCATCACACACTGGAGTGTCCTCTCACCTGATCAAGAAGTCAAGCACCACAGGGCTGTGTGCTATTCCAGTGGCAATCGTACCAAAGCCCTATAAAACTGGAGCATACACACCCTGTCAGCTCCCGAAGACCTGAGGCTAAGGCACTTTACAAAAATCAGCACTTCCTGAGTCCTTTCCTTCAGGTATTATAGCTGTGGTTACAATGGCAGTTTTAAATAACGAATGAGACCCAGAAACCTCACTGAGTCTGTAAAATGTAGAATGGTGTCCCTAACATGCAAAGCAGGTAAATTAAAAACATGATGAGAAAGATTAAAATTAACTAACACATGCACGCACACACACACACACACACACACACACACAAGTGTGTGTGCACACACTCTTATCTATAAAAAACCAAAACCCCTTCTTTGCAACCCACTCCAACTTCTTCATTGCAACTTGTAATTGATGAGATACTGTTGCAGCAATGGATTGGGAAGAAAAAACTGCAAAAACATCTATGAATAAGGTGCACTGCATAGGACTCCTTACTGTGGACATTATACTGCTAATGTCTATGGCAAAGAGGATGACATTCAAAACACTTCCCAGGGGATCACCATTCTCCTACTAAGAACTATCTGACAACACATCAACAACTCAGTATATAAAAAAAGTGTTCAGATAAGAAGGGCCAAATGAAGATGGGGAAGTGGCCACAAAAGCCCCATTGGTGGAGCTGCCAAAAGAATATTGTGCCTCCAAGAAGTGCAATACACCTTACTGATGTCAAAGACTATCCCTATACAATGCTGTTTACATAGCAAAGCCTGCAGGATAGCCACCCATGGTAGAATCAAGTTGTTGACAGAGGATCAACATCTCCTGAATCTGCAGTGAGAGTGACTAAGGAGGTCCCTGTTCTCTAATATCCAGACCAGATAATGGTTGACAATTCGCTCCAAGGTCTTTTCTACGAAGTTCCTTACGGCAATACTCCAATAACAACTGGGATCCATTGAGTCTTTTTCCAGTTTCAGAAAAGGTATCAAAATTACCTCCCTCCACGTGTTAGAAAATTGTCCTGTCTGCTATATCAAATTAAGACATTCTAAGAGGACTTCCTTTAATGTCATCTGCAAGTTTCACAGCACACTGATCACATTTGGTCAGGACCAGATGAAGTATGACAAGCCTCAGATAGTGCTGAATACAGCTCCCACATGGAGAAAGGACAGTTTTATAATTCAGAATCGTTGCAAAATAAAATGTGGAAATCCAAATGACGCAGCTATTATCTTTGCACAAAACATGATGGCACTAAATATTTCAATTTTAGTAATGGCAAAAAGAGGAACAACAGAATTCGTGAAACCTGTTACTGATAATATCGTCAAAACTGATGTTGACTGAACAGATCAGCCATACACATATTATCGATTTACCCAAAAAACTGTGTAGTGCTGGAAGGATTTTTCTTTCATTTATTTATTATATCAACAGATAACAAATTTATTTTACACAAGAAAAGGGTGGCAGAAATATATTCCCTGCTGACTTGGTAAAGAAAAGGGCAGAGAAACTGGGTAAAACAAGAAAATTACATACCTAGCATCAATCTACTTCATTCGTAAGGGTGGCACATCATTTCCTAGAAAAAGTTCCACCTATAGCTAACAAAATAAATGCATCTCATTACTGATACTGCAAAGTTTTTAGAGTGGGAAGAAAGACTCTGGTAAATGTGTAAGAAGAGAAAGCAGGTAGAAGTGTAAAGAATGAAATATCAGCCTTTGTTAATGTCATGTTTTCAAGACCACTGTACAAAAATAAATAATGTTTAACAGATGAGAATCATTCTAAAATGTATAATACTTATTTCTGGGCTTATTTTTTATTTTTATGGCCAGAAACCAAATACTGCCACATTCAGTCACCATATACATAAAGTCATTAAAGCAATACGCTGAATTCTGCAACTGTTGTCAAATTTTTATTTAACTGCGCACATAGCTGTAGTCAGTCATGAAAACTCCCAATTATAATGAAGATACACAAGCTTTTAGATTTATTGTTTGTGTATGTATCAACTTGTGAGATAAATGTCTCCCCTTTACTTGCTCTTGCAAGTCTGATATATATAATATTACTGCTACTGTTGTTCTTCCTAAGTAGTAATACTTAGGCTTGATAATAGCTGTTGCAAGAGAAGCTACAAACGGCATACAGCACTGATTGTAGGATACAGTTCAGAATGCAAAGTCAAACAGGACTGTTTAACATCTGATTTGTATTTAGTTGCACATTAACTCTTATTGTTGTGTGTATACTAAAGGTACTTCAAAAATAAGTTGCAATGTCGTCTCAACCTAAGACCACTGTACTACCTAAGACCACTGTACAAGAGTGGTGCATTGCCAGAAGAGAGCAAATGTTCTGGGTTTCCTGCAGACTGTTCTGCTAAAGTATGGATAACAGTGTGGGAGTGAAATTGTGCAGCAAATGGAAACATACTCCGAAGTTGAAGTATACGCAACAGTACCATTCTTTTGAGCAAAACATCTGAACTGCACAAACATTCACTGTGAGATTCTGAGAGTATGAACCAAATGCAATATTGTATACAGCTGTAGTGAAATGGTGCCAACAAGTTGATGAATGGTGCACAGACATGGGTGATTTTGGTCAGCAAGGACAGTGACTGACATTAACCAAAGATGACAATGTCCAGGCAATTGGGAAACTGATTCGCAGCAGCCACAGATTTTTGCAATGGTTAGGATGTTCACATAGCAATTCTCAAATGGCTTCGTGACCAAGGATTTGATTTCTACCACTGTGGTATTGAACAACTGGTACAGTGTTCTGAAAAATGTTTACCAGGATTTGGTAATTGTGTTGAGAAACAGTGGTGTATATCTTTGTAGTTTTGAAGTGTAGTGCAGCATAAAGTAAAAGTTGTGTGGCCTGCCGTAACAACGGAATAATGAGCAACTTACTTTTTGAAGTTACCTTGTAGATTATGAGCACAGTATTCCAAGAACTCAGAAGATTGGCGGTTACCATGAACCTCGAAAAATCAGAGTTTGGAAAGAAAGAAAGAAATGCATATTATGACAATTATCACTGGATGCCTGGTAAAATTTTCTGGTGTCTTGATATAAAAACGAGCTAAAGGCATTTTTGGCTTTTATGGTTTTTGCAGGAAACATATGTACCAGTTATACAAACTGAAAGAAAAAAAATGAAAGTTATCCACTGACAGTTTGGGAACAGACACAGCACTATCCTTTTTAATGTATTTTAAGTTAATACCTGGCCAAAAGATGTCTACTAGTATCAAACATAGGCCTTAATTTGAGGAGTAAATCTCGAGCATAGCACTGTATAGAAGTGAATCGTGGACTGTGGGAAGACTGTACAAGAAAAGAATCAAAGTGTTTGAGAGGAGGTGCTATAGAAGGATGTTGAAAATTTGGTACAATGATATGATAACGAGGTGTGTCTCTGCAGAATCGGTGAAGGAAGAAACTTACAGAAAACACAGACAAGAAGAAGGGGCAGATTGGCAGGACATGTGTCAAGACATTAACAAACAATTTTCATGGAACTGGAGGAAGCTGTAGAGAGTAAAAATTGTTGGAGAAGGTAGAGATTAGAAAATATCCAACAAATAATGAAGAATTCAGGGTGCAAGTGCTATTCTGAGATGAAGTAGTTGGCAAAAGACAGGAATTCACGGTGAGTCACATCAAATCAGCCAGAAAATTTATGAGAAGCAAAAAGTTAATGAATAACAGACTAAACAGATGCTTGTTAATTTCTACATTCAGTATGTGTCAACAAAGAACAATATCATACCATGTGCTTTCACGTGACTATCAACAGGATTAAAAATTCAAACATGAAAGAAATCCTTAGTTAAAGGCAGTCAGATATTTTACTTGCAAGAAACAGAGGAAAAGAAATATGTTTATAAGCTGCTTCATAATATGAGGAACAAGAAAGATGAAGATTCTCTCATAAAGATATCAAGCAAAAATAGAATCATGTCAATGAAATGAACATCCATACTTATTACTTAAAAACAAACATTTGTGCTGCAAAGAGCGGTGGGTTGATAGCTAGATCACTGGAAGCAGGCAGAGGAAGAATTTATCAAATACATAAATGTTAGTTATCCTCATTTTGGATCAAGGTTATAAGAACAATGCATTTTTGTATATTCCTTCCTCAGGCAAGAAAGACAGATTCCTCTTTCTTAGAGGAAGGAACATCTAAGTTCTAAAGTTAATATTTTCTCCTTTTAGTATTTCTGTCAGCACTACAAGGAAATTTATCTCTCAAAGTACCATCTAGCCACTTTTTCTCCCCGTAATTTGTCAGTTTTCCCACTGGCACATCAACAATTTATGTAAGACAATGCCAGACCCATACACCACTATAGTATGACCACCCTTTCATAGTAGAGTACTAGTATTCTTGAGAGCAGCCAACAGAAGTCCGCAGCCCTATACACGGTATCTTGTTTACTATTTACTTTTATCTTAAATGAGGATCTCTAAGTTACTTTCACACTTGGAAATTTGCCTAAAGTTTCCTTAGATAATTATCTGGACGTAACACATACAGAGACTGACATTGCTTTTTAAATTTGTTCTTGAGATCAGACTATGGTTAACAATAAAAGCAGAACATTTTGGAAACTTCCAATGAATGGTTCTCTATAACTAATACTGAAAATAGGTGACGGGGAAGTCATATAAATTCAAATAAATGTGTAGTGATGCAGCATTTTCATGCAAAGAGGGTTTTTCAAAGGGTGCAAATAAACAATTTTAGCAATGGAGGAACTTTCGTGCTTCTACATCTACATCTGCATCTGCATCTATATGGATACTCTGCAAATCACATTTAAGTACCTGGCAGAGGTTTCATTGAACCACCTTCACAATTATCTATTATTCCAGTCTCATATAGTGCGCGGAAAGAATTAAAACCTTTATCTTTCCATACGAGCTCTGATTTCCCTTATTTTATCATTGTGATCGTTCCTCCCTATGTAGGTCGGTGTCAACAAAATATTTTCGCATTCGGAGGTGAAAGTTGGTGATTGTAATTTTCTGAGAAGATTCCGACGCAACGAAAAACGCCTTTCTTTTAATGATTTCCAGCCCAAATCCTGTATCATTTCTGTGACACTCTCTCCCCTATTTTGCGATAATACAAAACATGCTGCCCTTCTTTGAACTTTTTCGATATACTCCATCAGTCCTATCTGGTAAGGATCCCACACTGCACAGCAGTATTCTAAAAGAGGATGAACAAGCGTAGTGTAGGCAATCTCCTTAGTAGGTCTGTTACATTTTCTAAGTGTCCTGCCAATAAACTGTAATCTTTGGTTAGCCTTCCCCACAACATTTTCTATGTGTTACTTCCAATTTAAGTTGTTTGTAATTGTAATACCTAGGTATTTAGTCCCCCCCATGAACCATGGATCTTGCCGTTGGTGGGGAGGCTTGCGTGCCTCAGCGATACAGATAGCTGTACCGTAGGTGCAACCACAACGGAGGGGTATCTGTTGAGAGGCCAGACAAACGCGTGATTCCTGAAGAGGGGCAGCAGCCTTTTCATTAGTTGCAGGGGCAACAGTCTGGATGATTGACTGATCTGGCCTTGTAACACTAACCAAAACGGCCTTGCTGTGCTGGTACTGTGAACGGTTGAAAGCAAGGGGAAACTACAGCTGTAATTTTTCCCGAGGGCATGCAGCTTTACTGTATGGTTAATGATGATGGCGTCCTCTTGGGTAAAATATTCCGGAGGTAAAATAGTCCCCCATTCGGATCTCCGGGCGGGGACTACTCAAGAGGACATCGTTATCAGGAGAACGAAAACTGGCGTTCTACGGATTGGAGCGTGGAATGTCAGATCCCTTAATTGTGCAAGTAGGTTAGAAAATTTAAAAAGGGAAATGGATAGGTTTCATGAGGAAAAAGACTTTTGGTCAGGCGAATACAGGGTTATAAATACAAAGTCAAATAGGGGTAATGCAGGAGTAGGTTTAATAATGAATTAACAAATAGGAATGCGGGTAAGCTACTACAAACAGCATAGTGAACGCATTATTTTGGCCAAGATAGACACGAAGCCCACGCCTACTACAGTAGTACAAGTTTATATGCCAGCTAGCTCTGCAGATGACAAAGAAATTGAGGAAATGTATGATGAAATAAAAGAAATTATTCAGATAGTGAAGGGAGATGAAAATTTAATAGTCATGGGTGACTGGAATTCGGTAGGAGAAAAAGGGAGAGAAGGAAACGTAGTAGGTGAATATGGATTGGGGCTAAGAAATGAAAGAGGAAGCCGCCTGGTAGAATTTTGCACAGAGCACAACTTAATCATAGCTAACACTTGGTCCAAGAATCATAAAAGAAGGTTGTATACGTGGAACAACCCTGGAGACACTAAAAGGTATCAGATAGATTATATAATGGTAAGACAGAGATTTAGGAACCAGGTTTTAAATTGTAAGACATTTCCAGGGGCAGATGTGGACTCTGACCACAATCTATTGGTTATGACCTGTAGATTAAAACTGAAGAAACTGCAAAAAGGTGGGAATTTAAGGAGATTGGACCTGGATAAACTGACTAAACCAGAGGTTGTACAGAGTTTCAGGGAGAGCGTAAGGGAACAAATGGCAGGAATGGGGGAAAGAAATACAGTAGAAGAAGAATGGGTAGCTTTGAGGGATGAAGTAGTGAAGGCAGCAGAGGATCAAGTACGTAAAAAGACGAGGGCTAGTAGAAATCCTTGGGTAACAGAAGCAATACTAAATTTAATTGATGAAAGGAGAAAATATAAAAATGCAGTAAATGAAGCAGGCAAAAAGGAATACCAATGTCTCAAAAATGAGATCGACAGGAAGTGCAAAATGGCTAAGCAGGGATGGCTAGAGGATAAATGTAAGGATGTAGAGGCTTATCTCACTACGGTTAAGATAGATATTGCCTACAGGAAAAATAAAGAGACCTTTGGAGAAAGGAGAACCACTTGTATGAATATCAAGAACTCAGATGGAAATCCAGTTCTAAGCAAAGAAAGGAAAGAAGAAAGATGGAAGTTGGATATAGAGGGTCTATACAAGGGCAATGTACTTGAGGACAATATTATGGAAATGGAAGAGGATGTAGATGAAGATGAAATGGGAGATATGATACTGCGTGAAGAGTTTGACAGAGCACTGAAAGAGCCGAGTCGAAACAAGGCCCCGGGAGACGACAGCTTTCCATTAGAACTACTGACGGCCTTGGGAGAGCCAGTCCTGACAAAACTCTACCATCTGGTGAGCAAGATGTATGATAGAGGTGAAATACCCTCAGACTTCAAGAAGAATATAATAATTCCAACCCCAAGAAAGCAGGTGTTGACAGATGTGAAAATTACCAAACTATCAGTTTAATAAGTCACGGCTGCAAAATACCTCTTTCAAATTCTGAAGCTGGCAGGGGTAGAATATAGGGAGCAAAAGGCTATTTACAATTTGTATAGAAAACAAATGGCAGTTATAAGAGTTGAGGGGCATCAAAGGGAAGCAGTGTTTGTGAAGGGAGTGAGACAGGGTTGTAGCCTCTCCGCGATGTTATTCAATCTGTATATTGAGCAAGCAGTGAAGGAAACAAAAGAAAAATTCGGAGTAGGTATTAAATTTCTTGGAGAAGAAATAAAAACTTTGAGGTTCGCCGATGACATTGTAATTCTGTCAGAGACAGCAAAGGCCTTGGAAGAACAGTTGAACGGAATGGATAGTGTCTTGAAAGGAGGATATAAGATGAACATCAACAAAAGCAAAACGAGGATAATGGAATGTAGTCGAATTAAGTCGGGTGATGCGGAGGGTATTAGATTAGGAAATGAGACACTTAAAGTAGTAAAGGAGTTTTGCTATTTGGGGAGCAAAATAACTGATGTTGGTCGAAGTAGAGAGGATATAAAATGTAGACTGGCAATGGGAAGGAAAGCATTTCTGAAGAAGAGAATTTTGTTAACATCGAGTATAGATTTAAGTGTCAGGAAGTCGTTTCTGAAAGTATTTGTATGGAGTGTAGCCATGTATGGAAGTGAAACATGGACGATAAATAGTTCATACAAGAAGAGAATAGAAGCTTTCGAAATGTGGTGCTACAGAAGAATGCTGAAGATTAGATGGGTAGATCACATAACTAATGAGGAGGTATTGAATAGAATTGGAGAGAAGAGAAGTTTGTGGCACAACTTGACTAGAAGATGGGATCGGTTGGTAGGACATGTTCTGAGGCATCAAGGGATCACCAATTTAGTATTGCACGACAGCGTGGAGGGTAAAAATCGTAGAGGGAGACCAAGAGATGAATACACCAAGCAGATTCAGAAGGATGTAGGAAGCAGTAGGTACTGGGAGATGAAGAAGCTTGCACAGGATAGAGTAGCATGGAGAGCTGCATCAAACCAGTCTCAGGACTGAAGACCACAACAACAACAACAACAACAGGTATTTAGTTGAATTTATGGCTTTTAGATTAGACTGATGTATCATGTAACCAAAGTTTAATGAGTTCCTTTTAGCACTCATGTGAATGACCTCACGCCTTTCGTTATTCAGGGTCAACTGCCACTTTTCGCACCATTCAGATGTTTTTTTCTAAATCTTTTGCAGCTGGTTTTGATCTTCTGATAACTTTATTAGTGATTAACAACAGCGTCATCAGCAAATAACTGAAGACGGCTGCTCAGATTGTCTCCCAAATCATTTTTATAGATATGAAACAGCAAAGGGCCTATAACACTACCTTGGGGAATGCCAGAAATCATTTCTGTTTTACTTGATGATTTTCTGTCGGTTACTACGAACTGTGACTCCTCTGACAGGAAATCATGAATCCAGTCACATAACTGAGACAATATGCCATAAGCACGCAATTTCATTACAAGCTGCCTGTGTGGTACAGTGTCAAAAGCCTTCCGGAAATCCAGAAATATGGAATCAATCTGAAATCCCTTGTCAGTAGCACTCAACACTTCATGTGAATAAAGAGCTAGTTGTGTTTCACAAGAATGATGTTTTCTGAATCTTTGTAGACTGTGTGTCAATAGACTGTTTTCTTCAAGGTAGTTCATAATGTTCAAAAACAATATCTGTTCCAAAATCCTGCTGCATATCAATGTTAATGATATGAGCCTGTAATTTAGTGGATTACTCCTACTACCTTTCCTGAATATTGGTGTGACCTGTGCAACTTTCCAGTCCTTGGGTACGGATCTTTCATTGAGCAAATGGTTGTATATGATTGTTAAGTATGGAGCTATTGCATCAGCATACTCTGAAAGGAACCTAATTGGTATACAGTCTGGACCAGAAGACTGGCTTTTATTAAGTGATTTAAGTTGCTTTACTATTCCGAGGATATTTACTTCTTCGTTACTCATGTTGGCAGCTGTTCTTGATTCGAATTCTGGAATATTTACTTCGTCTTCTTTTGTGAAGGCATTTTGGAAGGCTGTGTTTAGCAACTCTGCTTTGGCAATACTGTTTTCGATAGTGTCTCCATTGCTATCGCAGAGAGAAGGCATTGATTGTGTCTTTCCGCTAACATATTTCACATATGACCAGAATCTTTTTTGGATTTTCTGCCAGGTTTCGAGATAAAGTTTCATCTTAGGAACTATTATAAGCATCTCGCATTGAACTCCACGCTAAATTTCAAGCTTCGGTAAAGGTTTCCAATATGGGGATTTTGTGTCTGTTTAAATTTGGCATGTTGGTTTCGTTGTTTCTGCAACAGTGTTCTAACCCATTTTGTGTACCAAGGAGGGTCAGCTCCGTGATTTGTTAATTTATTTGGTATAAATCTCTCAATTGCTGCTGATACTATTTCTTCAAATTCAAGCCACATCTGGTCTACACATATATTGTTAACTTGGAATGAGTGGAGATTGTCTCTCAGGAAGGCTTCAAGTTAATTGTTATCTGCTTTTTTGAATAGGTATATTTTCGTTTATGTTTGGCGGATTTGGGGATTACAATATTCAATCTTGCTATGACAACCCTGTGTTCACTAGTCCCTGTATCCGCTTAGACGCTCATTATTAACTCAGGATTATTTCTTGCTAAGAGGACAAGTGTGTTTTCACAACTGTTTACTATTCGCATGGGCTCATGAACTAACTGCTCAAAATAATTTTCAGAGAATGCGTTTAGCACAATTTCGGATGATATTTTATGCACACCTCCGGAATTAAACATGTATTTCCGCCAACATATTGAGGGTAAATTAATGTCATCACCAACTATTATTGTATGAGTCAGGTAAGTGTTTGAAATCAAACTCAAGTTTTCTTTGAACCTTTCAGCAACTGTATCATCTGAATCGGGAGGTCGGTAAAAGGATACAACTATTATTTTATCCCGGTTGCCAACAACGACCTCTGCCCATACTAACTCACAGGAAGTACCTACTTCAATTTCGCGACAAGATAAATTACTTCTGACAGCAACAAACACGCCACCGCCAACTGCGTTTAGCCTATCCTTTCAGAACACTGTTAGGTTCTTCGCAAAAATTTCGGCTGAGTTTATATCCGGCTTTAGCCAGCTTTCAGTACCTATAACAATTTGAGCATCAGTGCTTTCTATTAGCGCTTGGAGCTATGGTACTTTCCCAACACAGCTATAACAATTTACAACTGTTATACCAATGGTTCCTGTATCTACTTTCTTCCTGTGTTCAGCCTGCTCCCTTTGTGACTTAAGCCCTTCTTGGGTTTTCCCAAGACCCTCTAACCTTAAAAACTGCCCAGTCAATGCCACACAGCCCCCACTACCCATGTACTCGCCTCCTGCGCATAGTTGACACCTGACCTATTCAGTGGAACCCGAAACCCAACCACCCTTCGGCGCAAGTCGAGGAATCTGCAGCCTACACGGTCGCAGAACCATCTGACCCTCTGATTCAGACCCTCGACTTGGCACAATACATATGCTGTTATCTAACAATGATCAATCAATCAAGAAGCATTTAATGCAGTTTAGGAGAATAAAATAAGCCACTCTCAAACAAACTGCTGAAATTACTGTTCAAACTCCCTCCTGCATCTCAAAATATCAACATTTCTCCCAAAAAAATAAAATTATCATAGCTCACAATAAAATATTGGTCTGAAATAATTCTTCTGATATAAGCGGCTAGGTGATTACTAGTAAAGAAATGGAAAGAGCCAGTTGTTCACTGCACATTCAAACATCCCCTTAAAATGAGGAGATATGGCACCCATTTCTCCTTTAAAAACAATAATAATAAATAAAGATTTGTACTACTCATATTTTGTCAGTTTAAATACATTGCAGGTCTCTGGTAAGATCAAGCTTATCTTCAGCATAGCATTTAAAAACCCCACCAGATTAAAGATATGTTGCACCTAAAGAAATATACAGTACCATAAGTTCTTTTGCCATTAGCCTTCTCAAATATGAAGGAAGCAGTGACAACTGTTAACATCCAATTCATAGTATTTTACAATCAACTTCCTTCCACTGAAACAAATATCCATTCTGACATTTAGATGGAGTCTATACAATTTATGCTGAAAACCTGTGACAGAAAGTATAATAATTTGATTAAAAATAAGCAATTACCTGACTTCTTTGAATAACTCTGGGTGGTCACCAGTGCAAGTAAATTCCTCAATGTACTTGTGCATATATTTCGGCTCCGTACAGTTAATATTTGGCACACATACGGCAAAGAAATGCGGCCGCAGACGTCCTATAACATATTTTGCGATGTCTGTTGTCAAGTGGGAACATGCAACTCCAAATCCAAACACTCCTATCGTTTTATATGATGACCAAATCCAGGGTGGAATTGCTCTGCCATAGAATGTTCTTGCCACTTGTCCATTTGACTGTCTATAGTGTATGAACTCAGTAACAACAAACTGAAATTATAGACCAGAAAATGTAAGCAAAAAAAAAAAAAAAAAATACATGTTACATTAAATAAATATACAAGTTATATGGAAAAAAGTTTATGTATCAACTCAGAAAGCTGCCTGTTTGTCTGAAACATGATTCTTTGACTTTGGAGCAGAGTTTACTTTGATTAAATTTTTGGGAACATTTCAGCTGTTCCAGTTTGAAATACAGTTCTCATCTCTCAAGAAATTTCCCATGAAAAATATTGTTGGCAAAAATATTGGAATATCCTAATGTAATTATCAACAAATCACCAAAACATACACTTCACACAACTAATTAGTAATAAATAACATACCTACTAAATAATAACTAAATACTAAATAATAACACACCTACTAAAAAATGGAAAATCCAGGATACTAAATACTAAATAATAACATACCTACTAAAAAGTGGAAAATGCAGGATGGAATAATGACAGTATTATGAAAAGGAAAGATGTTACCATGTAGCGGAGGCACCAAGTTACAGATACGCATAACAAAAAGACTATCAAACAAAGTTTTTGGCCAAACAGCCCTTCATCAGAATTAGACAACATGCACTTGCACATTCACACAAATGCAACTCACACACAGGTGAAAAAAGTCTCTGGCTGCCAATGTCAGACTGTGAGTAGCAGCATGTGATGGGAGAAGCAAACTGGGCGTTAGGGATAAGAAGGACACTGGTTGGGGAAGGGGAGGGATAGCAGAGTAGGGGTGAGGGACAGTGAATTGGTGCTTGTGGGAGCATAAATGGACGGGGTGGGGATGGAGTAGGGTGTTTAGGTGCAGTCGGGGGGAGGGGGGTCAGTGGAAAAGGGGAGAAGGAAAAACTCTGTGGGTGCTTTGGTGGAACAGAGAGCTGTGCAGCGCTGGAATGGGACCAGGGGAGAGGATAGGTGGCTAAAAAAAACACTGATTAATGAAGATGAGGGTTGGATTGGGTTGTTTTGGGGGAAGAGACCAGACAGCGAGGTCATCAGTCTCATCGGATTAGGGAAGGAAGTCGGCCATGCCCTTTGAAAGGAACCATCCCAGCATTTGCCTGGAGCGATTTAGGGAAATCATGGAAAACCTAAATCAGGATGGCCGGACGCGGGAGAAGATGAGGCCGGGAGGGTTAGGAGAATGTAAGATATATTGTAGGGGAGGTTCCCATCTGCACAATCCTGAAAAGCTGGTGTTGGAGGAAAGGATCCAGATGGCAAAGGCTGTGATGCAGTCACTGAAATGAAGAATGTTGTTTGGGCAGTGTGCTCAGCAACTGGGTAGTCCAGCCATTTCTTGACCACAGTTTGTCGATGGCGATGTACGCAGACAGACAGCTTGTCGATTATCATACCCATATAGAATGCAACAAAGTGGTTGCAGCTTAGCTTGTAGATCACTTGACTGTTTTCATTGGTAGCCCTGCCCTTGGTGGGATAGGTGTTGATTGTGACCAGACAGGAGTAGGTGTTAGTGGGTGGACGTATGGGACAGGTATCGCGTCTAAGTCTGTTACAGGAATATGAGCAATGACGCAAAGGGTTGGGAGCAGAGGTTGTGTAGGGATGGACAAGGATATTGTGTAGGTTTGGTGGATGATGGAATACCACTGTGGGAGGTCGTGGGAAGGACAATGGGTAGGACATTCCTCATTTCAGGGCACGGTGAGAGGAAGCCGAAACTCTGGCAGAGGATGTGGTTCAGTTGCTCCAGTCCTGGGTGGTACTCAGTCATGAGGGAAAGATCCTCTGTGCTGGACAGTGAGACTATGGGAGGTGCTGGGTAACTGGAGAGACGAAGCACAGGAAATCTGTTTCTGTACAAGGTTGAGAGGGTAATTACGTTCTGCAAAGGCCTCAGTGAGATCCTTGTATATTTTGAGAGGGACTGCTCATAATTACAGATGCGATGCCCACGGGTAGCTAGGCCTTATGGAACGGATTTCTTGATCTGGAATTGGGGGCAGCTGCTGGAGGGGAGGTTTTACTGGTGGTTGGTAGGTTTGATATGGACGGAGGTACTGATGTAGCCATCTCTGAGGTGGAGGTCAACATCGAAGAAGGTGGCTTGTTGGCTTGAGGAGGACTAGGTGAAGCGAATGAAGCAGAAGGTGTTGAGGCTCTGGAGGAATGTGGATAGAACGACCTCACCCTCAATCCAGGTCACAAAGATTCCTCTAGATGGTACATGAAAAGGTTTGTGTAGGATGGTGCCATGTGGGTAAGTGTATTAATACACATAACCTCAAGCACCACTCACACACCAAGAAATTTCACCACATGGAAGTATGTACACAAAGATGGTGATATTGCAACCATTCTTGGCGTGTGAGTGGTGCTTCGGATTATGTGTATAAATATACTTTAAAAAAGTGCATCATACAGTCTTTGCTGCTGCATGATCACAGGCAGTCAGCACTGGAACATAATGGCCTGGTTTTTTTGATGCCATCACCCCATGGAAATTTCATTACCTGGGAATACAAGAAGTGAAAGCTAATGTAAAATGTATCTTAACATGAACTAGCCATCTGGAGATGAACCTTTCGGTTCGAAACAGGTAATGGCACTATTTAAATAAATAAATAAATAGCATTGTAAAAAGTTGCGGTTGTCTTCTCTGTAAGAGTCAATCTATATTTCTATGAACTGTTCAACAACTGTATCATCTGGGTCGACGGTCAATAAAAGGGACTAACAACTAAGTTATTCAAGTTGTTAAGTATAACCTCTACCCATACCCATACTCACAGAAAATATTTACTTCAATTACACTACAATGTAAACTACTTCTGACAGAAATAAACACTCCAGCACCAACTGTATTTAATCTGAGCTTTCTGAACACAGTTAGGTCCTTCGTAAAAATTTCGGCTGAATTTATTTCCGGCTTTAGCCAGCTTTCCATTCATATAACAATTTGAACTTCAGTGCTATCTATTAGCACCTGGGGCTCTGGTTCTGTCCCAACACAGCTATGACAATTTGCAACTACGTTACCAATTGCTGCTAGGTCTACCTTTGTCCTGTGTCTACCATGCACAATTGTAGCCTGGTGTCCTTTCTGTTGTACCCTGAGACCTCTAACGTAAAAAGTAGCTTACTCTCCTACACACTTCCCCAACTACCCATGTGTAGTGGACCCCTGAACTACACACATCAAAAAAAGTTTTGCATCACCTTAGTTCTGAGAGTACCAGTACCTATACAGAAAACTGGAATAGAGATCAACATAAACATCATTTCCATCCTTTTTATTGCTCATGAAAACCACACATTGCATATTGTACTACAATACAGCGAGACCTTCAGAGGTGATGGTCCAGACTGCTGTACACACTAGTACCTCTAGTACCCACATCCTCTTGCACTGAGGCATGCCTGTATTCGTTGTGGCATACTGTCCGCAAGTTCATCAAGGCACTATTGGTCCAGACTGCCCCACTACTCAATGGCAATTTGGCGTAGATCCTTCAGAGTGGTTGGTGGTTCACATCGTCCATAAACAGCCCTTTTCAATCTATCCCAGGCATGTCCGATAGAGTTCAAGTCTGGAGAAGATGCTGGCCACTCTAGTCGAGCGATTTCATCATCCTGAAGGAAGTCATTCACAAGATGTGCATGATGGTGGCACGAATAGTCGTCAATGATGATGAATACCTTGCCAATATGGTTGCACTATCAGCTGGAGGATGGCATTCACATATCGTACAGCTGTTATGGCGCCAGCGGTGTATGTCGGCCCCACATAATGCCACCCCAAAACAGCAGGGAACCTCCACCTTGCTGCACTCACTGGACAGTGTGTCTGAGGCGTTCAGCCTGACTGGGTTGCCTCAAAACACGTCTCTGACAATTATCTGATTGAAGGCATATGTGACACTCATCGGTGAAGAGAACATGATGCCAATCCCGAGCCAACCATTCGGCATGTTGTTCGGCCTCTCTGTACTGCGCTGCATGGTGTCGTGGTCGCAAAGATGGACCTCGTCATGGACTTCAGGAGTGAAGTTGCGCATCGTGCAGCCTACTGTGCACAGTTTAAGTTGTAACATGATGTCCTGTGGCTGCACAAAAAGCATTGTTCAACATGGTGGCGTTACTGTCAGGGTTGCTCCGGTCCATAATCCATAGGTAGCAGTCATCCACTGCTGTAGTAGCTGTTGGGTAGCCTGAACGAGGCACATTATCAAGATTTCCTGTCTCTCTGTATCTCCTCCATGTCTGAACAACATTGTTTTAGTTCACTCTGAGACACCTGGACATTTCTCTTGTTGAGAGCCTTTCCTGGCACAAAGTAACAGTGCAGATGTGATCGAACTGTGGTATTGACCGTCTAGGCATGGGTGAAATACAGACAACACGAGCTGTGTACCTCCTTCCTAGTGGAATGACTAGAACTGATTCCCTGATGGACCCTCTCCGTCTAATAGGTGCTGCTCATGCATGGTTGTTTACATCTTTGACCAAGGTTTAGTGACATCTTTGAACAGTCAAAGGGACTGCGTCTGTGATACAATATTCACAATCGACGTCTATCTTAAGGAGTTCTGGGAACTGTGGCGATGCAAAACTTTGTTTGATGTGTGTATTAAGTGGAACCCAGAAACCCAGCACCCTATGGCACAAGTCAAGTAATCCTCAGCCTACAAAGCTGCAGGAACCATCTGAGCCTCTGATTCAAATCCTCAACTCGGCTCTGTGCCAAAGGACCACAGTTGGTTCTGTGGCAATGCTACACATGGGGGACTCTGCCTTCATATCGTAAGAAAAACTGGCAGTCTTTATCACTTCAGTAGCTGCCAGAAACCACAGAGAATTACTTCCAATCCACATCGACACAAGTCGTTAGTACCGATATGGGCCACCACTTAGAGTTGGCTGGATCCTGTGCTCTTTGTGGCATTTGTAAGGAATCATTCCACATCTGGAAAGACTCCTCCCAGTATCCATACACTGGATTCCTTCCCCTCCTTGGCAGCCATATCCCTATGTGGCCCCATTATGTGCCCAATGTTGGACTTCCCAACTACCAGTAATTCCACTGACTGTGAATATCCAGATCCGGTGGGCCAACAGGGAGAGTGAGTGCATCAGCCCAGGTTCTTTGTCAGCTACAGACAGCACCCAAACCCTGTTTGTCACACAAACTGGAGAGGCCTCCCAATCAGCTCCCTAGGAAAGTCTTTTGCTGCTTGCCACATATTGGAACACCCTCCCACTCAAACACGGATGAGGGGTCAACCTTAGTGCCGGCAGTACCAGGGTGGCCACAGTAGTGGACTGTTTGAGGGTCACACAGGACATGCTCGACATCCCTCGGATCCCCATGTCTAGCACCCTACAGTGATGCCCATTAGCAACAACCACAAGCTGTGTGACAGAAGCCAGCAGTACCTGTAGCTGTAGGTAAAGTGTCTCCAACTCAATTCGCATCTGAACACAGCAGTCATAGTTTCTATCCATACTAAATATGGGAGAAATACACTCTGGACAGTTAATGAAATGTGAACTGTGCTTGAAAATACACAAACGTGTGCGAAATACAGGAGTTTAAACTAAAGAGCACAGAGGGAATCTAATATAAGTCACTTCTTATGAGAAGCTGTGTGAACTCACAGATGAAAATGTTGTAGCATGATGCGCTGCTGCAGTAATGAAAGCTATAACTCGACTGTATTATTCACCACACTCCCCTGATCCAAAGGGGCAATTCAATGGCACTGATTTCTGCAGGAAATAGATGTAGGTTGGTCACATTTGAATGATATTTAGAGGTCTTTTCTAAATAATGGAAAGCAAGGAGTCAAATTGACCAACTGTGCCAGAGGAATAAACCTAATCACACAATCGGGGAACATAATAAGTGGTCTCCCACATGCTTCAAAACTGAGTACACTCTTGTCCTTGACCTATATAAATTACCAATGAACTGCAGTATGACCACTATCTGGTTGCCCACAATTTCAAATAAGAATGCCACATTTCCTACAGTTGCCACTGTGGCACGAGGGTACAGCCATGAACGATTATGCTGCTGCCAAAGACATGCAAGCATCCCCTCTTCAAAGCTCCAGCAGCAGATGTACTTCAGTTTGAACATTCATATAATGAGCCTTTTTTGTGTTTGCCAGTTGAACAATATTTAGTAATTTTCATAGTGTCCAGGGCTCAACAGCTTCTGAATAGGCACTGTACTGAACAGTGGCAGATTTGTATGTCTTTTGTATCTGTGAATATTTCTACATCCAAATCTACTATTAAACAATGGAAAATCCAGGATTGAATGTAACATTATTATGAAAAGGAAATTTGCTACTCACTGTATAGTGGAGGTGCTGAGTCGCAGATAGGTGCAACAAAAAGACTCACAATTAAAGCTTTCAGCCATTAAGGCCTTCATCAAAAATAGATGACACACACACACACACACACACACACACACACACACACACACGCTGCTCGCACACACGATTGCAGTCTCAAGCAACTGAAACTGTGGATTGTATCTGAATTCTCTGTTAATGAACAGTATATTTTCCTTGCTCCAGTATTCACTAAAGAAGCACACAGTTTGCAAGGAAGTTATAACAGACTGGCGACGAGAAAAAGGAAGTGGAACAGGGAGCTTTGGACACCAGAGTAAAACAATTTTTTTCTTTCCACTGAATTATTTTTGTGTACCTTCAAGTTGGTGGTTCATGGTGTGGGTTCCTGTAGTCATGTCCTAGTTCATGAACCACGGGCAACGTATGAGTGGCCAAGTAAGTGGTCCAGACAGTCGGGATACCAGTTACTTTGGAATAAGGCTGGGCATCTCGGACATATTCTGAGACGTGGTCACCTTTGTGCTCATACGGCAAAGACTACCAAATCCACCGGTTAGTCCCTCAGCTGTTAGGGGTAAAACCCAATGGGACTCGGGGCAAGTAAGGCTAGCAACCTGCTTCCCTTGTACTTTAAATATGATGCTGGCAACAATCAGAGCAAAATGCCTCGGACCTTTGGAGGTCTGACAAACCAGGGACTCCTAAGATACGACTTGGCAAACAAATGGTAATGAGATGGGGAGCTATTAATATCAATAGGGGCTACTCTGGGAAGAAGGTAGAGCTGGCAGAGGCTGCAAGTAAGATGGGGCTGGACGTTTTAGCTGTTAGTGACATTCGGGTAACGGGTGAGAAAGAAGAGGAAGTGGGAGAATACAAGGTCTACCTGTCAGGAGTCAAAGCAGGAATAGCACAATGGGGTGTAGGGCTTTACATCAGGAAAGAAATGGAACCCAGCGTAGTTGCAATAAGGTATGTAAACGAACGACTGATGTGGATACATTTGACAGTGTCTAGCCAGAAAATTAGAATTGTGTCAGTATATTCGCATTGTGAAGGGACAGATCAAGATAAGATGGATAGTTTTTATGAGGCACTCAGTGATGTAGTTGTTAGAGTAAAGGACAAGGACAGTGTTCTGCTCATGGGTGATTTTAACGCCAGGATTGGAAATCGAACAGAAGGGTATGAAAAGGTTATGGGTAAATTTGGAGAGGATATGGAGGCCAACAGGGACGGGAAACAACTCTTGGATTTCTGTGCCAGTATGGGCTTAGTAATCACAAATTCCTTTTTTAAACATAAGAACATTCACCGGTATACTTGGGAAGGCAGGGGAACCAGATCTGTCATTGACTATATAATAACAGATCAGGAATTCAGGAAGGCTGTGAGGGACACACGGGTATTCAGGGGATTCTTTGATGACACTGATCATTATTTAATCTGCAGTGAAATTGGGATTGTGAGGCCGAAAGTGCAGGAGGTCAGGTCCATATGTAGGAGGATAAGAGTGGAGAAACTTCAGGATAAGGAAATCAGGCACAAGTACATAACAGCGATCTCCGAAAGGTACCAGTTAGTTGAATGTAGTCAATTACAGTCATTGGAAAAGGAATGGACAAGGTACAGGGACACAGTACTAGAAGTGGCTAAAGAATGTCTTGGAACAGTAGTGTGTAAAAGTAGGATGAAGCAAACAGCTTGGTGGAATGATACAGTCAAGGCAGCCTGTAAAAGGAAAAAGAAGGCGTATCAAAATTGGCTACATACCAGAACCCAGGTAGACAGAGAAAGTTACGTTGAAGAAAGAAACAAAGCCAAACAGATAATTGCAGCATCCAAGAAGAAATCGTGGGAAGACTTTGGAAACAGGTTGGAGACTATGGGTCAAGCTGCTGGAAAACCATTCTGGAGTGTAATTAGCAGTCTTCGAAAGGGAGGTAAGAAGGAAATGACAAGTATTTTGGACAGGTCAGGAAAACTGCTGGTGAATCCTGTGGATGCCTTGGGCAGATGGAGGGAATATTTTGAAGAGTTGCTCAATGTAGGTGAAAATGCGATCAGTAATGTTTCAGGTTTCGAGGTAGAATGTGATAGGAATGATGATGGAAATAGGATCACATTTGAGGAAGTGGAAAAAATGGTCAATAGATTGCAGTGAAATAAATCGGCTGGGGTGGATGAAATTAAGTCGGAACTCATCAAATACAGTGGAATGTCAGGTCCTAAATGGCTACACAGGATAATTGAAATGGCCTGGGAGTCGGGACAGGTTCCATCAGACTGGACAAAAGCAATAATCACACCAATCTTTAAACATGGAAACAGAAAAGATTGTAACAACTACAGAGGTATCTCTTTAATCAGCGTTGTGGGTAAAATCTTCTCAGGTATTGTTGAAAGGAAAGTGCGAGTATTAGTTGAGGACCAATTGGATGAAAATCAGTGTGGGTTTAGGCCTCTTAGAGGTTGTCAGGACCAGATCTTTAGCTTACGGCAAATAATGGAGAAGTGTTATGAGTGGAACAGGGAATTGTATCTATGCTTTATAGATCTAGAAAAGGCATATGACCGGGTTCCTAGGAGGAAGTTATTGTCTGTTCTACAAGATAATGGAATAGGAGGCAAACTTTTGCAAGTAATTAAAGGTCTTTACATGGATAGTCAGGCAGCAGTTAGAGTTGACGGTAAATTGAGTTCATGGTTCAGAGTAGTTTCAGGGGTAAGACAAGGCTGCAACCTGTCTACACTGTTGTTCATATTATTTATGGATCATATGTTGAAAACAATAGACTGGCTGGGTGGGATTAAGATATGTGAACACAAAATAAGCAGTCTTGCATATGCGGATGACTTAGTTGTGATGGCAGATTCGATTGAAAGTTTGCAAAGTAATATTTCAGAGCTAGATCAGAAATGTAAGGACTATGGTATGAAGATTAGCATCTCCAAAACGAAAGTAATGTCATTGGGAAAGAAATATAAATGGATTGAGTGCCAAATAGGAGGAACAAAGTTAGAACAGGTGGACAGTTTCAAGTACTTAGGATGCATATTCTCACAGGATGGCAACATAGTGAAAGAACTGGAAGCGAGGTGTAGCAAAGCTAATGCAGTGAGCACTCAGCTACGATCTACTCTCTTCTGCAAGAAGGAAGTCAGTACCAAGACTAAGTTATCTGTGCACCGTTCAATCTTTCGACCAACTTTGTTGTATGGGAGCGAAAGCTGGGTGGATTCAGGTTACCTTATCGACAAGGTTGAGGTTACGGATATGAAAGTAGCTAGGATGATTGCAGGTACCAGTAGATGGGAGCAATGGCAGGAGGGTGTCCACAATGAGGAAATCAAAGAAAAACTGGGAATGAACTCTATAGATGTAGCAGTCAGGGCGAACAGGCTTAGATGGTGGGGTCATGTTACGTGCATGGGAGAAGCAAGGTTACCCAAGAGACTCATGGATTCAGCAGTAGAGGGTAGGAGGAGTCGGGGCAGACCGAGGAGAAGGTACCTGGATTCGGTTAAGAATGATTTTGAAGTAATAGGTTTAACATCAGAAGAGGCACCAATGTTAGCACTGAATAGGGGATCATGGAGGAACTGTATAAGGGGGGCTATGCTCCAGACTGAATGCTGAAAGGCATAATCAGTCTTAAATGATGATGATGATGATGATGCAAGTTGAAGTATATAAGCAGAAATATTTATTTCGAGAATTTAAGGAATCATGGCAAACCAGGGATAGCAACATGGCAAAACAGGGAGAGCAACATCTAAGTGCCAAGCAGTGTCTAACATATCTTGTTCAGCTTCAGAGTCAACAAATAACAGAACTGCTGTCAGCAGTTTCTTGCCTTATACAAGACAAGCAGTCCAGCAGCAAAAGGCACCAGAAGTTGAAGAAGGAATTCAGCTGCCGCTTCCAGCATTCCGACGGATTGATGAGAAGAAAGAAACATGGAAAGATCAAAATTGCAAGTTTAGATGAATTTTTTAAGAGTCAAATACAGATTGCTGCTGCGCAGTATAAATTTTTCTGTATACAATGCAGAGTGATCAATCGTATAAAGAATGGATTGGAGAATTGCAGGACATGACTAGAGACCATAAATTCAATTGTGTCTGTGGCACAACCCATCAGACAGTATTCATGATGCTAGTCTTCAGAATCTATCAGATCAGAGATTGAAGGCCAAAATTCTAAAGCATCGCAACCTTAGCCTCAGTGAAGTGCTTCAAGTTACTGATGAATGCGAAGTTCAAGATTATGCTGAGCAAGATTTCTGTCTACCAGTTATTACTCCACTTGAGACAAACAACCCGTGCCCCAACCACAGCCCTGACCCCAGCACTCATAAGTCAGCATTGCGTGAACAGGGTTGGACACACTACATACAGTGTTTTCCACACTGGCGAAACACTAATTACACTGCCCCAGCTCTGTGCAAAGCGAAGTCATGTGTGAAATGCTATGTCACACATGATAAAAAATACTGCTTCTTCAGACAAGCTGAATGCAATTTCTGTCATCGCATGAGGCATACAACACCACTCTGCCTGCAAACGACTAGAAAGGCCTCTTCTGTTTCATGCAGGAATAATGCAGAGCAGGAACGGATGGAAATCAATATCATTTCATCTTCAGATTTTGCACATCCCCCTGCTCAAAAATCAGGCAAGCGAAAATGCAGAAAACACACACACATATGTTTAATGTAAATACCACATATTTCAAAAAGGCTCTCCCAATCTCAAAATTCATTTAAGTGACCCAGTGCACAGGTGGAAACAGAGAACAGTTTTTCACAACATGGAATGGCAAATTTTATTCACTAAATACACCACAAACTGTGGATTACATTGCAAATGTGTAACCAGTCAGCACCTTTTCAACGAGGTACCGGAGCTTCTGTCACTATGCTTAATATAGATACCTACAAAAATACTGGCCAACCACCTTTGCAAACATCAAGTGTGCATCTCACTGCCTATAATGGCTATAGCACTTCAGCGATTGGAAGATGCCACTTACCTACAAAATACAAAAACACAACTAAGGAAGTTCATTTCACTGTAGTCTGCTCAAGCATGAGCCCAAATATTTTTGGCATGGATGGGTTTGACTCATTGGGTTTAGATATGCAGTACAATGTACGTACCATTGACACAAAAGTTTCACATGCAGCAATTCAACAACTCTGGAACAAGTGCCAACGTTTGTTCAACAGTATTCTAGAATGTGCAAAAGTTTTTCAAGCTCACATACACTGAAAGCTAAAGTGCAAACCAAATTTGCTGAGCACACGCTGAGCTTCATACATTACACAATGACGTGGCTACAGAAATTCAGAGACTGGAATCTGTTGGTGTCTTAAAACCTATTTCAGCAAGTCAGTGGGCGTCATCAATTGTGTCTGTGGCACAACTCATCAGACAGTATTCATGATGCTAGTCTTGCCAAATGGGAAAATTCATCTTGTGCAGATTTCAAATGCATGATAAATTCACATACAATCATTGATTCCTACCCACTTCCACGTACAGAGGAAATTTTGGATCACCTAGTGGGAGGAAAGTCAAAAATTGATCTTACAGAAACCTATCTTCAATTACCATTGGATAAAGAGATGAAGAAAATATTTGTTGTGAATACTCACGTTGTCTTGTTTGAATATAAACACGTACCTTTTGGAAGTGCTTCAGCACGTGTTGTTTCAAAAATTACTCAAACAACTAACATTCAAGGTGCCTTCTTGTTTTAATTGTTTTGACAACATAATCGTCTGCAGACAAACACTGGAACAACATCTTAAAAATGTGGTCTGTCTTCTTCAAGGCAGGCCTCAATTGTAACTTGCAGATTTTTGACAAGGATTGAGTACTAAGGACATGTCATTGATGCCAGTGGTGCTCATCCTTCGACGAAACATTTGCAAACAATTCAGCATTTGCCATCTTCTAATAGTTTATGAGAACTGCAAGCTGTTCTTGGAAAATTGACTTACTACATAAAATTCATTCCTAATGTGCCACAAATTGCTGGGCCTCTGATACATCTCAAATGTAAAAATGTTCCATTCCATTGGACCAAGAACTGTGACCAAGCTGTTCAAAGACTGAAAAATGCAATGCTTCGTCAACCTTGCCTTATGAACAACAATCTGCTCGATCCACTTGTGCTTGCAGTCCCATGGCATTGCTCCACGCCAGGAATTTTTCTTGTGGTCACATTCTGATACTCCATGGCAACACCCCCATATAGAAAGTGCTGGCCCCTTTTGGCACACATGTGGGTTGATTACCATCAATAGCTACAGCAAAAACTTCTTTCTTATTCCAATGCATTCAATGAATGCCACCAGCACTATCGTGGTGCTCACTTTTGAATTTCCTCTTGAAGGCTTGCCACAAACAATTGTTACTGGTAATGGATCACATTTTTCTTCCAAGTTCATACTATACTCTGCCCACTCCTGACGTTTCGCTGGTAGAATGTTTGCATGGGAGACACCATCGGACCTTGCTGCATTTGCTTCGTCCTTACCGCTCTGCTCCAGATTCAGACTTCACCAACAAGTTTCAGCTGAATATGAAGGGTTCAATATCAAGTATGTAACAAGCCACTTTTATGGGAATCTGGTGTTGTTCTCAGATCAGCTGGCAGAGCACAGTATATTATTTGCGGCAGTGCAGGCACATATCTGTGCCACCAAAATCAGCTATGACTCTGTGAATTCAGTGATCCTGCTGTAGATCAAAGTGTTTCAGATTTCTTCACTGCACAATGTCCAGCTGCTATGATGCAGCCACATATGTACACCACAATGCATTCTCCTATGTAGCTTATCAAGCGGGTTCCTTCACCTGCAGCCGGCTCACCTTTGGAAGTTTCCACCTGCCTGCCTGTGTCATCGTTGCTTTCAACCCCACATCTTGCCTCTCCCATGGACACCGATGTCATCACTGTCAGCTAGTTGCCAGCATGCTTTGCAGCACTCTACGTGCTCCTGTCTATGTTGTCAGATGAGTCCAGCACCTGGTGTTCCTGGTCAGTTTCCTTGGCACTCGCAAGATGCAATGTTGAGACGTTGGTTGGTCTGCTCTGTCCCCATCCAAGTAACCAGTTTCATCACTAACGAAGGGACAAGCCTCCCCTTGTACCTTCCAAGCTGGGTGGGAGGGATCAGGTATTAGCCGCTATCCAGTCAGCTGCACTTTCAAAACGCACACTGCCAGTCATGCTGCTGAGATTTCTATAAGGTGTACAACTTTGTTTCCATCATTTTTTCCCCAACATTTGAGGCTTTAATGAAACAAATTGGTTACACATGTATCATTCAAAGTATTTTCCATCGCTGGCCACTACTTTCTCCCCTCTTTTGGGCAGTATATAAATCCCATGTTGAAAAAATTGTTCATCCTTTGAAGCGATCCACGAATTGATTCAATTTGTGACTTCTTCATGAGATCAACACCTCATAGTACATGATGCCGAGCAGGTCCCACCAAATGTAGAGCATGATCTTGGAGCCGCTAATATTCGGTTTGACTGTCGACATGGAAGCATGGCCAGGATATCCCCATGATTTTTAGCATTTAAGGTTATCGAAATGAACCAATTTTTCGTCCTTGGTCAGAATGCGATGCAGAAATTCCTTCCGTTTTTGCCTCTGAAGCAACTGTTCACAAATACACAAACGCCGTTCAACGTCTCTCAGTTTCAGCTCACACGGGACCCAAATTACTTCTTTCTGAATCATGCCCATAGCCTTGAGACGTTTTGAAATGGCTTGCTGTGTCACTCCCACTAATCGTGCCTATTCTTCTCAAGTTTGTCGCAAGTCTTCATTCGGCAATGTATCCAATTCTCATCTTCGAAAACATTCTCTCTTCCAACACTATGCCGGTCTACGACTTTCAAATCACTGTTCTTGAAGCGTTGAAACCACTCACGACACGTTCTTTCACTAGTAGCGCCCTTACCGTATGTACTTGAGAGCATTCAATGAGACTCAGCCAATGTTTTCTTCATATTGAAACAAAACTGTAACACTTCCCGCAAATGATGAGAATTAGGCTCGTAAACTGATATTTTCAATCAAGAATAACTTTATGATGCAGACACAAATCGACTAATGTTTGAATGAGGTTATGGTGATCGAGGTCCAAGCTAACTGCCTGACATCTGCGATCTGTTTCTTTCGACCGCTACTTACCGCTGTCGCCACCTATCGGCAAACAGCGGAAGCAAAGTTGTACACCTTGTACAGCCACCACCGCAGCACGAGGGTGCTGCCACGAATGATTACACCACTGCCAATGACATGAAAGCATCCCCTATACAGAACTCCAGCAGTGGGTGTACTTTAGTTCAATCATTCAAACACTGAGCCCATTTTGTGTGTTTTGTCAGTTGAATAACATTTACAGACCTTGATAGTGGCCAGGACTCAACATCTTCTGAATAGACATTGTATTGAAAACTGACAGCTTTATACATCTTTTGTATCTGTATATAGTTCTGCATTCAAACTGCCATTAGCGACACAAGCTGCAACAACAGCGACAAAGTTACCAATTATTTTTACTATTTCATATTAGATATAGAGTAAATTAATATCTGAAATCTCTGTTTGTGTACAGCACCTGTTCCTAGCTGCTGTATCCACTAAGGAACCGCACAGCATGCAAGGAAATTACGATACGAACAACAATCAACAAGGGTCAAAACTCAACCACATCAGACACTACAGGTCTACAATCGGTTCACAGTAAAAAATTTAAGACTTACTTTAATCAGTTAATAAGCTAAAATGGAGAAAACATGTTAACTAATGGAGACTTTCAGTTTGGAATGGACTCAAAAGTCCGTTAACATTTGAAAATGCACTAATTCGTGGAGTAATGTAGGTTGAGAGGTAGAAATTGACACACATGCCTGAAATGACATGAAGTTTTATTGAAACTAAAAACGAACACAAAAACTGGCCAACACATGGTGCTGGACAGCAACACATCAGTCACACCGCATCGGAGTCATGTATAAAATGAGCTGCAGTGAAAGGGGGAGTCAGAAGTGCCAGCAATTACAGCATGTTGACTTTACCAGAAAAGGCACCATTGGTGAAGCTTTACAATCAGAATGGAGAATTCGCTACTGCAGCTTTACGATCCTATATTCATAAGAAGTGTATTCCAATGGGTAAATGTCCTGTGACAAGTACCACTGTGAAGAAAATGTTCATGAAGTTCGACACCAATAGTTATTTAGGCAGCTCCATAGTGCACAACCAGTCAAAGTGTTACTGCTGCTCAGACAGTTCAGGAAGAAATGGAGACCTTAATGGGTTCATGTCCTCCTGGTGAAGTCAGTATTCATGAAAGCCAAATGTTGCACCAACATTCCATGCAGTACTGTTTGGATAGCACTAATGTGTACCCTCCAATGCTATCCATATACAATTGAGTGTCATCATGAACTGTTAGCCATCGATTATGTGATGCAGAGAGCATTTGCGGTGTGGGCATTTCAAAAAATGGGGGAAAAAGACGACTGGTTGTCCAGTGTGTTGTGGACCAACGAAACCCATTTTACACTCCCAGGGTCTGTGTGTACTCACAACTGCAGGATTTGGGCTACCAAAAATCCTAGAACTGTCATGGAAACCCTACTGTGTAATGAGAAAGTCGCAGTGTGGTATGGGTTTACCATATCAATCAAGATCAGACCCTTTTTCTTCAAGAAAATGTGGGGTGCTGCTTTTCAAACTGTCAGAGTGACGGGTGTGAGGTATGCCCCGATATATTACAGAACTGCATCATCCCTAGCCTAGCTGATAAACATCTGCTGGAAGGTATGACTTTTATGAAGGACAGCGCTCCACTCCATATTGCTATGTGTGTGAAAGATCTCTTGCATGCATTTTTTAGTTAGGATCATGTGTTGAGGTGCCACTTCCATCATGCTTGGATGCTTGGCCTTCCAGGTCCTCAGACTTCAATTCATGTCATTTTTGGTTGTGGGTTTACCTGAAGTCACAAGTCTACCATTATTATCCGACCTCATGAGGGATGCTAAAAGACAAAACCATGTATCAGCTTTTTCTCACCACACCTACTGATATGCTGTACAGTGCTGTTCACAACATTTTTCCTCAACTATAGGTATTGCCAATGAAGGACAGCCAACATGATGAGCAATTAAAGAACATGGCCCTCTCTAAAAATCAACTGTTATGCTAATTTTTCCTTTTGTATCATACGAAGCTCCATTTGTTGGTCATTTTGTGCACTTTTTTTGGTTTCAATAAAACTTCATGTCATTTCAAGCACATTTGTATATTTTTACCTCTCTACTTACATAATTTTGTGGAGTATTGAATTTTCAAATGCTATTGGACTTTTGGGTCATCCTGAATATGAATTGAACTGTATAATCTTGAAGACAAACAATATAGCTTATTTTGCATATGTTTATTCCACGTTGTTTATTCAGAAAATGTGAGTAGCGCAAATTAGATTACTAAATCTTGCAGACATCTCTTCAAAGATCTTGATATTCTTGCAATCACTTCGTAGTAAATTTACTCCTTAACAGTATTTGTTGCTTGGATAAAAATCATTTGCAGTTGAATGGTGACTTACACAATCACAATACAACAGACATATTGTTGTGACTCACCGATCTTTCAAAGTGCTGCCGCGCAATACGCGCGTCCTCTACATGTGGCGCTGTCTGCCAGCCATGCAGCAGCAGCGCCACCCAAGCGGCCAGCCAGCCAGCGGCCGCTAGACTTGGACTCAGTTATGATTTGACTGTTAAAGTGACACACGTCTTACTCTGTTTACTTGATCTGTGACTTTCATATATTGCATCTTCCTTGGAATATATTTGTTCAACTTGAAGTTATTACAATTGGCGACGAGGATGGGATTTTTTTTTCCATTGTTGACCCACATGTTTCCATGGCTACTTTAGAGCAACTATTGCAGGGTCTCATAGAACAGCAAATGCTTCTCACAAATGCGATTCATGATTTCGTCGCGGCATCAAATGTGGGGCATCTCTCGTCGTTGTCTCTACCTCCTATTCCTCCTTACGATGAGACGGCGGAAGACTGGTCTGATTACGAAAAATGTCTTCGACAGCACTTCTTGGCTTTTCATGTCGCAGACGAACAAACATGTAAGTCTCTGTTCCTTTCATGGATTTCACCTCAAATGTATCGGTTGCTGTCACAATTGGCTCCTTTGAAAGATCCTGCGTCTTTGTCCTTTGCTGAAATGTGCTCACTTCTGTCCGTCTATTTTCAAAAGCAAATGCATGTGGTAGCCTCTCGTGTTGCCTTTTATCGTTGTCAAAAACAACCGAATCAATCCTATCGCGCTTGGGCTGCTAAACTTCACGGCCTCAGTAGAAAGTGTCAATTTGTTACTGAAGTTCACAAAGAATCCTACGCCGATTCCATGGTATGGTATGCTATTATCCGATTGGCGCCCGACAAAGAAGTTAGGCAACATGCCCTTCAGTTGGCAAATCCAACTCCAGATGAAGTCCTATCCATCGCTCAGTCTTTTGAAATTTCTCGCACCACTGGAGCGCAAATAGAGGCATGGGGCAACGTCAGGGAAATACAACCTCTGTGCGATGTTGACGAAGCGTGTGTCGTGTCCCTGCTGGCCAACGTGGCCGCAGTACACTCCCAAGCGCAGCCTCGGCCTAACCGTAAACAAACCTCTAAGAAACTGCAGCAAAACCCACGGCAACTTTCTTCATGTCAGCGGTGTTTTACGAAACATTCACAAGAAGATTGTCCACAACGGTGGGCCGTGTGTCACAAATGCAAAAAAAAAAAGTCATGTGTCATCTGTTTGCAAATCTGACCGCATACATGATGTTCATGAACATGACGCTGGTTCTGATTCTGTGTTGTCTGTCAATTGTACGTCTTCCCTTTCAGGGAAGTTATTCCTCACTGTCCAAATACTTGGTCGAGATGTTCATATGCAGGTGGATACTGGTTCTGCTGCCACTATCATCAATTCTCAGACGTATCTTCAGTTGGGTTCTCCAATCCTGTCACCTGTCACTAGGCAATTATGGACTTACAATAAACAGAAGATTTCTCTCTTGGGACAATTTGATGCTGAGGTATCTTACAAATCTGTCGTCCGCACTGTTCCCATATTTGTGGTCGACCATAGTAACGCGGAGAATCTTTTTGGTTTCGATGCCTTTCACGTTTTTGGGTTCTCCATAGATGACTCTGTCAATATCGTCTCTGATGCTATTCCTTATGCTTAATTGGATTCCTTGTCGACGACATTTTCATCCCTTTTTTCTCCTGGGTTAGGCTGTGCAAACGACTTTGAAGCTCATATCACGCTCAAACCCACTGCTCGGCCTAAGTTTTTTTGGGCTCAGCTCATTCCTGTGGCCCTTCGTGATCAGCTCAAATGGAAGCTGGATCGTCTCACTGCTTCAGGGCTCTTGCTTCCTGTCATTTCCAGTGAGTGGTCGTCTCCTGTCTTAGTCGTTGCTAAGCCAAATGGTGATATTCGTCTCTGTGGCGATTTCAAAGCCACTGTAAATGCTCAATGCCTTACCGACACTTACCCTATGCCTCGACATGAAGAATTGTTCACTAAACTTGCTGGAGGCCAGTATTTTTCTAAACTTGACCTGTCAGAAGCTTATCATCAACTTCCTCTCGACGCTGCTTCCCGGCAGTTTCTGGTCCTTAACAAGCCTTTCGGTCTCTATCAATACCAACGATTGCCATTATGGGTTGCCAGCGCCCCTGCTCTCTTTCAGCGATTCTTGGAACAATTATTGCTCACTGTCCCTGGGTGTATAAATTACCAGGACGACATTGTTGTCACTGGCTCCACCACTGATGAACATCTTCAAAATATCCACACACTTTTTCATGTCTTACAGGCTGCCGGTCTTAAGTGTAATCTTCAGAAATCAAGATTTTTTTCAGGCATCTATCACGTACTTGGGGGTTTTTCAACTCTCTCGGGATGGTATTCGTCTGCTTCAGCAAACTGTCGCTGTGATCGATGCCCTTCCTCGCTCTACAACTGTTAAGGAACTGCAGGCCTTCTTTGAGAAAATAGCATACTATCACAAGTTTTTACTGTCTGCTGCTTCGGTGGCTCAGCCGTTGCATCGCCTGTAGCATAAAAAAGTGCCTTTTCACTGGTCCGCGTCATGTGATGCGGCTTTCCAAAAATTGAAGACTATGCTGAAACAAGCCCATGCCTGGCTACTTATCGACCTGGCCAACATCTTGTTCTTGCCACAGACGCCTCTAAATACAGGGTCGGTGCAGTCCTTGTGCACCGTTTTTCTGACGATTCTGAACAACCCATTGCTTATGCCTCCAAAACGCTCACGGATGCCCAACGAAAGTAATCTGAAATTGAAAAAGAAGCTTTGGCCATTATTTATGCTCTTCATAAGTTTGGCCTTTTTCTCTATGGATCCAAATTTCATCTTGTTATGGATCACAAACCACTTGTTTCCTTGTTTCATCCATCAACGTCACTTCCCAACAAGGCTGCACACCGCCTCCAGCGTTGGGCTCTTTAGTTGTCTTGTTTCAATTATGAGATTCATTTCCGGCCGACAGCTCAACATGTGAATGCTGATTCACTGTTTCGCCTTCCCATGGATCCTGATTTGGCATTCGATAGGGATGAACTTCTGTGTTTCCACCTGGATGTTGCCAAGCAGCGGGTTGTGGACGGGTTCCTCATCACCAGGGACCGGCTGGCGGCTGCTATGGGTTCTGACCCTACCCTCTCCAGGGTTTTATGCTGTATTCAGAAGGGTTGGCCAGATCGCCTGTCCGCTAAGACTTCTGATCCGTTGCGGAACTACTACGCTTTGCGCTACCGCCTTACTGCTGGGGACGGTGTTACCCTCCCCTCCACTGACAATGCTTCGCCACGTGTTGTGGTACCTGCGTCTTTGCGTGCTTCGGTCTTGCGTCTCCTTCACCAAGGGCACTGGGGTGTGTCTCACACAAAATCTCTGGCGCGCCGTCATGTGTACTGGCCTGGCATCAACTCTGAAATAGCACACATGGTCGCTACCTGCGGCCCTTGTGCGTCACAGGCCGCTGCCCCGAAGTCATCTTTGTCACCGTGGCCTTCGCCTGAGAAGCCCTGGGAGCGCATTCATGCTGACTTTGCAGGACCCTTTTTAGGTACTTATTGGCGCCTCGTAATTGACGCCTACTCTAACTTTCCTTTCATTGTCCGTTGCATGTCGCCTACCACCGCGGCAACCACCAGTGTTCTCGCCCGCATTTTTTCTTTGGAAGGCCTCCCCTCTACTCTTGTTACTGATAATGGTCTGCAATTTGCCTCTTCCGAATTTGCGGATTTTTGTGCTCGTCACAGCGTTATGTCACGGCCCCGCTGTTCCATCCACAATCCAACGGCGAGGCTGAAAGACTGGTCCGCACATTTGAGGCTCAGATGCGGAAACTTCTCACTTCTTCTTCTGCTGCTGATGATGCGCTTCTCCAGTTTCTGGCGTCTTACCGTTTCACCCCCATGGGCGACCACAGCCCGGCTGAGCTCTTACATGGCCGGACAGCCCCGCACACTACTTCATCTTCTGCGGCCTTCCACCTCACGGCCGCGGGTGCCTTCACTTGGCCGGTTCACCGACGACGACCTCCTCTGGGTACGGGGATATGGCAGGCGGCCAAAATGGAGCCCGGGCCGCATCTTAAGACACCGTGGCAAACGCCTGTATGAAATCCAGACGGACACGGGTGTTGCAGTGCGTCATTCGGACCAACTTTGGCCTCGTGTGCCAGCAACGCCTGTTCCGAATGCCGCTACACCACCTTTGGCTCTACCTGACGCTCGGGATCTTGGCATCTCTCAATACTCACAACGCAGCCCTCTCACCGTCATTGCGATGCCAGCACAAGAACGGACGCCACCAGGAGACGTGCCCATGCAGGAACCGGATGACCGTCCTCTGTCAGAGCAAATCTACTCACCTCCTCCTCCAATGGATGCCGACACATTGCCCATGTCTCCTGTCATATCAACTGGACTTGCCGCAACAGGCATATTGGTGCACGGGGTCCCAGCAGATTTGACCCCTACGTCTCCTGTCATCTCGACCCGTTATCATCGGGGACACTTCCGTCCGTACAGGAAGCCTCCTCCTTGAGACTTAACGGCCAGTCAGACAACACCTATGGACGTTAGCAATCTACAGGCCACCTCCATCAAGACCAGTGCAAAAAAATTCAAAGGAGGAAAAGTGTTGTGACTCGCCGATCATTCAAAGTGCTGCCGCGCAATTACGTGCGTCCTCTACATGCGGCGCTGTCTGCCAGCCATGCAGCAGCCGCGCCACCTAAGCGGCCAGCCAGCCAGCGGCCGCTAGACTTGGACTCAGTGCTCATTTGAATGTTACCGTGTTCACATGTCTTGCTTTGTCAACTTGCTCAGTGACTTATATGTGTTGTGTCGTTCTGAAATATATGTGTTCAACTTGACGTTAAAACACAAACACACCACTAAATAAATACTACTGACTATGCATGGCATTCTACATTTTATATCATTCTGTCAAGTTGCATCCTGTGTGACAGCAAAACAATGGCCTGAACTGAACAGTTAACACAATGTATAACTGATGTGAGGTATAAAGTTTTCTGCAGTTCAGCGAGGACAACACAAACACATTTTAATTTAAGTAGGCTATGTAGAAGTTATGTTTAACAAAACTAAATGGTACACATATTTTTACTTTTGATCTGTGTTAAACACACAGAAAGAACTTATATGTTTGAGGATATATAATGTGACACATGAATTTGGAGGATACCTCTATTGAGGTACTATACAAAGAATATACCCCTAGAGTAATGTACTTTGTCTGCTTCAGGGGAATAATATATGGAAAAAAGAGTGACACTAGTTGGGGCAAGACAATTACTATAGGGCAGCCTAAATAAAACTGTCCTGAGACAGACAGTTTGTGGTAACAGTCTGACAACATTTAACATCAACAATGGTGATTTATGATCTGTTCTGTTCATTAACTTCATCAGTGAATTTTGTATCAGCCTCAAGTATTTTGTAGTGCAGTTTTGTTTTGGCAAGTTAGTATCACTTCACATTTTTTGGGGAACAATAGAACCTGACAAAAATATTATTAGTCATTCATTAGGCAGCACTGAATAGGAAGGGCACACTGTGACAAAATGTTAACAGCTTTCTTTGTAAATTATGTTTTGATCAAACTTAAACTTTCTTGTGTGAGTCTTACAAGTCACTAAAGACCCATAATTTTGAACATTCAGAAGTATTATTGTGCACAGCAAAGTATCCCTGAAAGTTAATATTCAAGCCATACTAAATTTGTTAATAGTTTGTGACCAATAAGAATAAACAGTATATTATTGCATGGATCAGGATGTTAGTAATTGCAATCAAGATCCAATGTAAATTCTCTTAAGAAAAGTCCATTAATACAAAGCAATGTCTTTATAAATCCATTGAAGTAAACTCTCCATTTAAGATTGCATTAAATTAATGGGTACAAAGGATGAAAGTCCATGAACTTACCAAAAAACTTTTTGCTGTTCTTAACCAGTTGTAGTGAAAAATAGAATTACAACAAAAAATGTGTGCATCATGAACTAATATGATGTTGCTTACTGTCTCATGACTTGGAACAAAATCTTTTCTTTGAATATTGCAACAACATGCTCTTCCTGCACATGTAATCCCAACTTATCCTAAAAGCAGCCGTCATCCTTGGGGCACTTAACTTTACCTCTCACATTTCACTATACTTTATGCACACTGCTGAAGCATGCATACAAACTTTGACACTGCACAGTATACATACACGATCAAATCTGTCATTACAATTTACCACTTTAAATGGCTTCTACAGATTCTCTATGGCTATTGACTAATGGCATAGAGAATTTTGTTGGGGGAAAGAATTTTATGCCCATGATATATTCTATACCATATATACTATACCATATCTGGCCATTAATGATTGGACTATGGTCTCTTGTTTATAGCTTAGTTATTTGTATGTAGTAGCAGTCTTTCTTTCTTAAATAAAAAATGTTGGGAATACAAATTGCCAGCCGAGCTGCGGCCGCTAGACTGGGACTCAGTGCTCATTCAAATGCTAACGTGTACACATGTCTTGCTTGTCAACTGACTCTGTGACTTATATGTGTTGTGTCGTTCTGAAATATATGTGTTAAACTTGACGTTATAACAGATAAGTTGTTGAAGTAGTTTACATTATCCTCTTTATAACTTCTACATGCGGTTCTGAAAGACATGTTGTTAATAATACTGCCTTTTACTTTTATGCTTAATATTTGAGCAATATGGTCACTAAAACCTGCATTGAAATTTTTAGTGAAGTGTTGTGTAAACTCTTCTTGAGTAGAAACTGATCTGGAGCTGTTTGACAAGTTTCTGTTACTCAGGTAGTGGCTTTTATTTCAACTTTTTAAATTATAGCATGTTGCAAGCTTCAAAAGTGTCTCCCTATTTCCATTATTTGTGAGGAAATCAATATTGAAGTCACCATAGATTATCAACTCACAATCCATTTTATTTAGCTACTTTATTTAGCAATGACTACATAAAAAAGTTCAAAGTTTCCAGATGGTGACTGGTAAACTGTAGCAATAACCAGGTTGAACTGAGTAATTTTTATAGCTGCAGTTTCATAATCCTTTTCGACATTTGTTCAAGTTAAGTCAGGTAGGGTAATAAAATCTACATTTTCCTTTTTGTAGATTGCTAACCCACACTGCTTGCTGTTTTTCCTGCAGCAGTAAGCAGACAAAATGAATTTGTTTATTTTCGTATTCTGGATTAATTCTGTGTTAAGCCCGTGCTCAGAAATGCATAACACTGAGATATCTTTAAGTTCATCTGTTAACAGTACGTTAATGTCGTTGATCTTATTACAGGGATTGCTCACTATGGTGATAGATCGGGCGTATTCACTTTATCTCTAATACCT
Organism: Schistocerca cancellata; assembly: GCF_023864275.1. Lineage (NCBI taxonomy): Eukaryota > Metazoa > Arthropoda > Insecta > Orthoptera > Acrididae > Schistocerca > Schistocerca cancellata. Next base: position 175,481,336 of record NC_064631.1, read on the forward strand.
CTTATATTTTGAAGAAATATGCTAATTCCCTCATTACTTGGATACCTGACCTCCTCTGCAGGCGATTCCTTAGTTAGAGATACTTCCTGTAAACAGGTGTACCTATCAGCTAGCTCCAATCTAAGAAAGTTTGTGCTCTAACATCAACTTCTACAGGAATTCTGCCATGAGTGATCCCACCACCACCACCCACTACACTGTCACCTATAAGCTTTACCAGTCTCACCTTCCCATATCTACTGAGGTGCAAGCCAAACCTAGTGAAACCTGATCTACTGATATACTAAACTGACACCACTGCAATGTGACCCATGCCCTTTGCCATCTGTGCCTTCTCCAGCCCCATGTTAACATGCCTAACAGTCGCATTAAGATGATGGCGATCATGATGTTGAAACAGTCACATGAAATGCACATTAGTGCCACCAGTTTGAGTAGCTATCTTTACCAGGTCACCATCTACATCATATTCCCCATCTCACAATCACTATCTGATCCTCTTTCGTAAAATTCTTACTTAACTCCCCTGAGCCAACCTTGCACTTGGCTTCACAATGTTGGTGACCTGGTACTCACTCCCCAACACTTTCTGCAACTGCAGGCCGACCGTGTGAACTATCTAGTAGCAGAACCTCCTTCTTTCTGTAAGACTTAGCCTCCAAGCTGCTGAGGACAGCTGCATATTTCCTACACCTACATCTGCAGCGACAACTGTGACAGTTGGTCTAATCTATTGCATATAGGCAAAGTACAACTGTCTCAATACCTCCTCCTTCTAGCTGCCTTCTTGTCAACTGCCAGTTCCCATTCACCAGCACCCTTCACCCTCCTGAACCTGTCTAGTTCCTCCTTTGCATATTGTAACTGCACCTGAATGGCACAAATCTTACACTTCTGCTCACCTATCAACTTATTTCTATTACAACTTATTTCTACTACAGATTCTGCACTGCCAGGAGAGGATCTCAGTAGAACGCCCACTGGCTTCCCCACTGCATCACCTCCCCCCTCCCCCCCCCCCAATGAAAATACTTTGAACAAATCCCACACCTTAACCCACTACTCACAAACCTACAGCAAAGCCCACAGTTTTCACTCATGGTAAAATTTAAGTTACTGAAAAAAAACTAAACGTCTACATTACCTAAGTTCAATTACACAGTGGAACTATTTATAGAACTAACAATTGTGGTCTCAAAACTCTCTCTCTACTAAGAAAGCAACAACTTTTATTAATACTACTAAACCACAACTAATACCAATAACAACAAAACTTCACACAATTTATTAGCTAAAACCAAAAATTAAAGTGCCCACTGGAACACTCAATGACGTTAAAACAGTGAATGATAACTTCATTGAAATATTTCACTAGAAACAATAAGAAATGTCAGCTGAAAACCAGCGCACAAAATTTACTAAACGACTTCAACACACAGAAAATTCTAACAAACACAGTGACCAAACATTTCCAAAAGTATATAAAAGATCTTCTTGATCTCCCCATATGGGATGTAGTCTTTTCTTCAAGGCAGACCCTGCAGTCCCTCCTTCAGACAGGGTGATCCCAGAACACTTTACACACTTCAGAGGAGGAGCAACCAACTCCATTGTGGGCAGCATTACCACATTTGTCACAAGTGGCTTCACCCTTACATCCTAAGGTGGGGTGCCCGAAGTGCTGGCATTCAAAAGAATCCATCGGGTTGGGGACATAGGGCCACCACTTAGGCAAAGAAAACCTGTCTTTATATGCCTTGAGAGGTCCATGCTATTGAGGATAAGGGTGAAGGAGTCAGATTTTAGTAGAGCACCGTTCACCCTTTTCAACATATTCTGAACGTCAACGATCCATTTCAGTTACTTCTTGGAATAACGACCAGATCTCTACGTGATCAACACCTTTGCTGTAGTTCACGGTGTTGTGGAGCTTCATTTCTATGGCATACTCCCAAAGGCATTTAGCCTTCCAGAGTCTTGGGAACTAGCAGTTTCAACTAACGGTCTTCCTTTGCACAATCACTTCACTCATTTTAATGTACAGGCAATCCCCTCAAAACCTTTTCGAATCTAAGGAGGTGAATCCTTCTCAAAGATGTCCTTTTTCCGTTTCATAATCAAAAACACATCTGAACAGCAGCATGCATTCTGTTGCTATCCTATGAAGAACTCTGTGTAATTCCTGAGTCTTGAGGACTGTCTGCATGAGCCCTCTTCAGTGACAGGATATTTTTTATCTACCAGCATTCCACTGGGAGGAAAACAAGAGCATTTCAAGGATTCTATCTCAGTCCCACAAGCAGGTAGGGAAATAAAAGACCACCTAGGCAGAGCCCCGAAAGCCTAGGTAAACCTTATACAACTGAGGTGCAGCAGGTTTCCCAGAGGTTACCCATTAACAACTTTTCCAAGTCAACAGCCATGCATCTCACCGGCGTGTAGCACACCTCGAGATTCAGTTGTGTTTTTTTTTTTTTTTTTTTTTTTTTTTTTTTTTTTTTTTTTTTTTTTTTTTTTTTTTTTTAAAAAAATAGAGGGTTTTACCAGCCCCACGATCGAGGTGGTAAAGCCATGTTCCCCGTTCCCTATAACACACAATGTTCCACTGCCGCACCATACAGTGGTTGCTGAGAGCTTAGTGTGACAGAGGACTGGTCGTGCTCACCAGTCCAGAGGTCATGAACCCTGGGGATGCCAAGCCCATAGCCAACAAATGAATGCTGGACCCCTGAGGGGTCTGGGTTATTATGTTCCCACTTAATAAGATTACAATTTGCCCTGTTATAGCTTCTATGGTATCCACACTCTTGTGGAAAAACAACACATAGGAATAAAAATTTAGAAGCCTGTCATGTTGTAATCACCTACAGTCATGTTTATAACTCTTCCACCAAGATACATTACTGCTGAAAAAAGTCACATCTCTGTTTGTTTTAGCACTTGTCCTATTACAGAATGTTGGCAGCCGCCCTGGAATATGTATTACAAATATTTGCAATTCTGCAATCAAATACTCCAGTATTATAATTGCCTCATTCTGTGTGTTGCTGTTCCACAAGGAAGACTTGGCACTTGCTCCCACATTGGTTATTACACTGCTGGGCATTAGTAGTCCAATACCAGGACATGTAGAGAATAATAAAATTTTACTTACTGCACGTACACAGTGCCAGAGTTCATCAAACATAGTGGCTGGTAAGTCCTCACAACAAGTGGGTTCCTCTCATCCTGGGGTCTGGGAGATTTGTCCTTTTTATATAAAAAAATAAATAAATAAAAAAAATTCTACGTGGGTTCCTCTCATCCTGGGGTCCGGGAGATTTGCCCTTTTTTAAATATTTTGTTGTTGTTGTTGTGGTCTTCAGTCCTGAGACTGGTTTGATGCAGCTCTCCATGCTACAGAAAAGCTGCATGCCCTCGGGAAAAATTACAGCTGTAGTTTCCCCTTGCTTTCAGCCGTTCGCAGTACCAGAACAGCAAGGCCATTTTGGTTAGTGTTACAAGGCCAGATCAGTCAATCATCCAGACTGTTGCCCCTCTTCAGGAACCACACGTTTGTCTGGCCTCTCAACAGATACCCCTCCGTTGTGGTTGCACCTACGGTATGTCTATCTGTATCGTTGAGGCACGCAAGCCTCCCCACCAACAGCAAGATCCACAGTTCATGGGGGGTGGGGGTAAATAAATAAATTAAAAAATAAAACCTTCTGCAATCTGTGCCTCTCCTCACCGAGAAAGAACCAATTAATTCTAAAATTAAGGCTAATGTATGTATTTTTATATGTATATATTGCCAGTACTGACATTTCTCATGAAGCTAAGTCTTGGTCAGAAACTCTGTTTCACAGTTTTATAAAACATTCAATATGGAACTCATGGAAAGACATTACATCAAAATAATAGAAGGTATCTCTTGGCATTATCTTCAGAATCACTGGACTCAAAGCCGGAATTACATGAGTATTTTACTGAAGATTGACTAGATCATACCGCTACTTGTAAGGCTGTTTTCTCTAATCTGTCCTCCTCCTTAGCCGAGGGGTTAGTGCATTACTGTCAGGGAGTTTTCCTTTGTTTAAGGGCTGGATCAGGGCACACCCAGCCTATTGTTGGCAACTGAGGAGCTGTTTCAGCGAGAAGTAGTGGTTCCAAAGTCTGGAAAGCTGACAATGGCCAGGAGAGTGGTGTGCTGACCCCATGCTCCTCCAGACTGCATCTGCATGATGCCTCATGCCATACGCTCACACAGTAGCCAGTCGACATCACATGATCTTTGGGAGCTGATTACGGAGTTTACTTTTTAGTTCTTCTCTAACATCAGATTTTTCTAGATTTTGGCTAACCCCGTACCCCACCACAAATGAATATCAGTGAGGGAGAACATGGTTGAACTAAAAAGAAAATTTTCCAAAATTTTTTCCAGTTAAGCCTTCTTGGCATGTTGGGAAAGCTATTTCTATGTAGAAATCACTTACTTCACACATATTCATGACACAATGGCAAAACCTAATTTTTCTTAAGGTTCAATTATTTCCCAACACAACTCAAGTTTGAAATGTTACATAACTCACTTATTATCAATGACAACAGATTGTTCTTGGAAGGTGAGAAAAATAAAACTATTATACTTTGAATTCATTAAAAGGTACAAAATTAGGAAATAATTCTAGAAATAATGTAAAGCAAAACAAAGCACACTTACCGAAGTAATAGGCAAAAACATTCCCACCAAGTATAGCATTGGACTAGTAACGGTTGATGGCTTAAATGGATATTTGAGAGACTCATCGTCACAGTAGAAGCCCCTCTCGAAGGGCTTTCCAAAATAGTAGAACAGAAGAATTGGGAAACCAACTACAAAAAGACAACACATTAATATTTCCAATGTTCTATCACCACGGGGATTATAAAATGTGAAAATAAGATTAAACAGTGGATAACACAGGGCTCTGCAATAACCAGCACAGCAATAATTGACAAAAATATTTAGAAATAAACTTACAGTACTATCAAAACTCCAATGGTGGCTCTAAAATGACACTGCCTGACAGAAAAAGTGAAGCACCCACAAGACACAGCAGATGTCTATGTAATTTCATACAGATACAAACTGTTGGTGGGTATGTAAATGATTAGACAGGCAGAACAGCCACCTGAGTGTGTTAGTGGATTTTTTATGTTTAATGCTGTTACCATGTCTGGTATGGTATACAAGGGGCCCGAACAGTGTCATATGTTGAGTGATCACTGTGAAGGACATGGAGATGACATTAAGTACCTGACAGAGTTTGAAAGACGCTTTACTGTGGGTCTCTATTTGGCCAGCTAGTGCAATCATGCCATACCCATATTTGTGGGCATTTGAAGTGACAGTGGCCCCTTGTTGGGATGCATAGAAACATTAGAACAGGCATACTTGTTACCACGGTTCCATCCAACCATGTGTAACCACCACAAGCAAGGTAGTACACTGTGCAACAAGCACGTTGTAACCCATTCACATCTACTACTGCCATCCGAGAACAAGTAATACATTCCCCTCAATGTTCTTTGTCATCCAGAACCATTGTCCACAGACTAGCAGCAGCATGAATCAACAAGTACACTAGTGACCTAGGGAGAGGTTCCATTCTTACAAAGCCTGGGAGAGGCACAGAGGCATTACTCCTGGTGCCACGGAGCCATTGGGTATTACTTCGTGTCACACCTGGTAGTGATTGAGGAAATTCTGATGGCACAACAATATGTCACAGACATCCTGTATCATCACATGTTACCTCTTATGCGATGGTACTGTGATGTCAAAAGGAACAGGATAAAGTTCATACACACATGGCACTTGTCTGTATGAATTGTCTGTGTGATGTTGAAGTACGCTCATAGCCAGAAAGATTACCAGATCTGACCCCAGTACATGATGTGGGACCAGCTCGTGCATCTTCTCTGTCCCAGAGCCAGTATTGAGGATATCAAGAACAGTTACAATAGTTGTTGGCCACCCTGCCTCAGGAGAGGTACACCCTCCTAAATTGAATCAGTGCATGCATCCACATCAGCGAGGGTGCTATACTGATAAGTGGGCTCACACTGCCAAGTTCTTTGTAAATATGACTCAGTTTTGTAATCATTGCAATAACATCACATATCCTATCAACCCATGAAGTTTCATTTTGTTTCCTCATTCCCTTCTGGGTGCTTCGCTTTTTTTGTCAGGCAGTGTATTTAATGCACTACCTAAAGATATTCAGTTATTACCATTGGAGAAATTTGAACTAATTTTTTTTTGTTAATTGAAAGAGCAACCTTTGCACAGCACTGAAGAGTTTTTCTCTTGTGATAGGACAAAGTCTACTTGAATCACAACTCAGTGCCATGACAACACCAACTCTTCTATTTAACTACACTATGTGCTAGTATTGATTTTATAGTTTTCTTATTATTGTAAAGAATATTGTAATGTAGCCCTTAACTTTAATATGCTTTATAGTATATATTTCAGTATCACTGTTCAAATTTAAATACTGTATTTTGGTAATATTACTAAATTATTGGTGCACTCTGTACACCCATGGCTGGTTAACAACATAGAATTTGTAACACAGTAATAAAAATGAGATTATAATAAGAAATATGACTTTAAAAACTGGTATAGCTATGAGTGTAGCAACAACCCTTTAGAAAATTGCTTTGAGAAAAAGAGAATGGGAAGAATGCTGCTAAAAGTACAAAGAAAGAAAGAAACAATAAAACATTAATAGAAGAGAAAAATGCAAAGCTGAGGAGGAAAATCGTACAAGTTTATCTTTCACAGCCCAGACTTAAATACATCCTCTACCTAGACAAATTCCTCTTTTTGAGTCCTGAAATGAAAAGTGACCTCACATGGTCCTCCATATGCTTTTTAGAGCAATAATCCTGCACCCATACAACCTATGTAATCCGTGCCTTTTTCCCCTAATATGGAACTTACACAATCCATTACACCACCATCTCCTACTCCAATCCAGTCACAGACATACCAGATTTACTCTCCCGAGAAACGGGGACTGTACACTTTATCAACTGCATTTCATGATCATACTCACTTCCTATGAACTGTGTAAGTGCAGAAAATTTCTTGAGTACATCCGGTGGTTTTGCAATATTTTAGCCCTGAATATCCATCCCTCTCCCAGATCCTGAAACCCCCAAATTTTATTTTTCCGTTCTATTATTACATTGCTCCTCTTCCCTACTTAGCCTGTAATCAGCTTTACATTTTATTTTCATTCAACAATGTTATTCTTCTGGTTATCTCATACTTTTCTGCTACACTTATTATGCACTACAGAATTTAAGTTCTCTGACATTACATTTAACTTCTGTCACATGAACCAACATTGTCAAAGCTTTTGACTTGCTGTTTTTATCATCTGCTTTTTCAATCAAGCCTATGCTAGTAAACCTTTATTTTATTTTTAAATTTTGACAGTCAACACAGGAAAATTTCTGTAAGTAATATATGAACGAAACTTCCTGGCAGATTAAAACTGTGTGCCCGACCGAGACTCGAACTCGGGACCTTTGCCTTTCACGGGCAAGTGCTCTACCATCTGAGCTACCGAAGCATGACTCACGCCCGGTACTCACAGCTTTACTTCTGTCAGTACCTCGTCTCCGCTGCAGAGTGAAAATCTCGTTCTGGTAATATATGAATGTTACTTCTGTTTAGAAATTTATTTATGACTCTGCCCTTATTACTTTGCTGACAACATGCTTGATCTAATTTCACCTTCAGTCACTTCAAAAAATTTTATTTCAGTTTTCAAGTGAAATATTTTTATCTGCTATTTTTCTTGACAATTTCCTTCTTTGAAGCATTTTGAGTTACGTTAATGTGGTCATAGTAAATAAACTATAGGTAATACATGAAAAAATTATTATCTGTTCTACTTTTCACGATTAAATGGAATACAGAGTCTATTCTATAAACGAGATGAGTCAGCCATACATTTTGCAATGGGCAGGAAAATATAGCGCTACATATTTAACTGTTATCCATTGGAATAATCGTTCATCACTGTCAATGAATTTCTTAAGGGTAACCTTTCATCCCTGGTTTTACAGTAGTAACTGAGAAATAATTTATTTTGCCTGAGAAAAGGAAACAAGAATTACACAGTGCCAGATGTACTAATCCAAAGGCATTTTCTTGAAATATAAAAAAGAAACAGAATAAAGTGTAGAAATTCTCAGAACGTTACACCTTGTCTACTTTTACTTCCCCTTCTCATGCTGACACTTTCCTTTGCCTTAGGGTTCTAAGACACTGAAATTTTCTTAATTGATTTTGCTAGTAATCAGTCTGCCAGTTTTTCTTCATTCTTGTTTATGACCTTCAGCAAAGGAACCCCATGTATGGGAAGTTTTTTTTTTTATTTTAACTCTACTTCCAAATAATATTTTTATGTACAATTCCACAATACAAAGTTGCATTTTCATTTCCTGATAATGTTAAAAAAATTCTCTATGTACATTTGATCCAGTTGTTTGGCTAACAGGAACACTTTATCCATAACACAATACTGTTCAGCATTAAAAACTAGTTCAAAGTATTTATTGTTGTTCCACAAGAATTCCCATTATATCTTGTTCTGCATTGTAAACAGGCTACCTAAAATCAGTAACATCACAGCCAATCATTTTCTCCCTCAAATCTTTACAGGAATATGTTGCATGTAAGTTACTTTAAAATTGGTCAGAAAATATTTTGATATCGTACGATTCCTATGCAATCACCTAATTCCACTATAATTGGAACATATATCAAGGCGGCATAAAAGCACACATGAAAGTTGGCAAAACGATAACAGCAGCAAAAAATGTCAGATGAATTACATCAAAGAAAATAAGAAAAAGTAAAGAGGGAGGGAGGGGGGGCAGAAGAACAAGCATAACTGGACACGAGTGTTCTAAAAATCTTTATTTTGCATTATTTCTCAGTAACGTAAAAATAATTCTTTTGTCTTCCAATGCAACATCCGTTTCCCAGTCATCAAACACGACACGTTGCCTCCCACTTTGTATTAATTAAGGGTTGATTTGGGCAACACGGTTACAAATAGTACTAATAAAAAATATCTGTGAAATGGCAGACGAGGATCTGTCACACACACATGTAACGTTCTCGACTAAAATAACGTATGAGACAACCCTGGGTGCACGTCACTCAAAAAATGCCACACCTACTTACGGACTTTTAAGTAGGGCAAGTGCAAATGAATGCTACAAAAACTGATAAGTAAATTGAGGAATGAAAAGCAATATCAGATAGCCGTTTTGCCACAGTTTTAGTACCAAAACACGCCCTCAACTCAATTACATCCTAAAGGATGTATTATATCGGCACCTTTCACTGTCAACGCCCACCAGTTATTTTTACTTTTCTTTCACTCTCACACACACACCTGTAAATAAACACAGAATGTCAATTACAATCCTTCGTAATAAATATTTCGTATCTCTATCCATTTCTGTCGCCACAATCCAGTTCTTAACTGGATTCAGTCAACATTATGGTGCAACTTCATCACTTAACATTTATATAGTCCACAATTATCAACAAACGAGTCACTTGTTCCCTTGCATTCACTTTATTTTACTGCGCCTGCAGGCCAGCCAACATAAGGCAAGCGATAAAACAGTGAAACTCTTTAACAATACAAGATTGAATTTTAAAATGTGCGCTATGAGGCTCCCTCACCTCGCTGCTGTTACGAATGTTATTTTTTGCACACTTCGATAAATTTGAAATGTGTATCATACAGAAGAAACATTCCAATCATTACTTGCTTTTACTGCTGTTTCGGTTTCCTGACGACTCAAATTTATTTGTTGGTTCGGTTTCTCGAAAGTTCAATTTAATACATTCGTTCGATTTTCCGAGGATTGTTTTGGAGTCTGGCTTTCCTAAACTTCAACATCGCCCCTCTCAGAAACCTCCATACCCACACTGCCATCAGAACAGCTGCTCCAGAATACTTTGAAGATACTGTGGACGCTTCTGAATTCATGAAACGACAGAATCGAAAGTTGGTCTACAGATTTCAGCAACGCATCGGATCCCAGTAGCTTGAATTACATGTGTACGTCACGACTCTTGGATATGTGACGGGTTTCAGAAATGAACGCAACCAGTCACTTTTCCTGCGGAAATGTGAATTGTTGTTTATTGGCCTCGTAACATACATAATCTAAATCATTTGGTTCAGGTACCGAAGAAACGCCAAAACTGTGATAAAATTTCGCCATAAACACCGAACAGCTGAGATTAATAACAGTTCCCTTTGTTGAAATTGTCATTTTATACTGTCTGAATTCTCCCGTACCGAATAGTAGAATTCCTCCCACAGAGTCTGCTGTAGCCTTCTTTTAGAATCACTGGCTTCTTATTAAATATGTGTTTGCCCGTAATTGTTTGTATACTGTCATCCCCAGATACTGTGGAATCCGTGTGTATAATTTCAATTGGTGTGTAGCTAGAATAAAATTCTTTTTATTCTAGTTGTTGTACGCGTGGTTAAAACGATTCCCTTCAAATATTTTTTGTCTGTTGTGTGCGAAGAATACAATTTCGTAAATGTATATGGAGGGAACAGCTGAGATTTGCAGTTTCCAAAATAATGGGTGACGAGATTCTTTTATGCTGTGCATCTAATAAGTTTCTTCTGAGGTTTCAGTATTCGAGATACACTGTATGAGCATACTGAGAAAATTATACCAATCCTAATGACAAACGTAAAATCACGGAATTTTTATTTTCCGATTACCAGTTTCTCGTCGCCTAGCGACTCATCGTCAGATGGTACAGTTATGCTGTGAAACGAATTATGCTGGCTCCGAAGGAAACATACATAAGTTTATACATGATAACAGACAAGGAAGAAAGTAGTAAGAAGAGCCCTTCTGAAAATTATTTGAATAAATATATGAGATATGTTGCCCTGATCGTCAAGTATTTTATAAAAGGTCTCCGAACATATTTGTAAAGAATAAGATACCATAAGTCTGGAAGTAGAAAAACTGAGAAGAAGAAACCAAAAATTTATCAGAAGTGTAAGCCTATAAGAAAACTGTGGGCGAATATTCATGCTATGGCGACTTAAAAGCACAACAACTGCAGAGCCTGACATTTGAACAAAAAAGTGATGAGATATGTTTAGCTCCTCAAAAAACAACTAAAAATTAAAATGAAGTACATTGATCATGCAAGAAACACAAAACTGAAAAATACAGCCTCTGTTCTAGTTGATTCTCGCGTCTATGAAATTCCCACATTTGTCCAGTGTGAGTATATTAATCTACATACCAAATTTCATGATTAATGATGTGCAAACAAATAAAATACAGTTGACGCATTGAAAGTTAATTAACCTTAACATAACGAGTAATAACGTCCCTTCAGTATTTCTCAGTTTCAGGAACAAATCTCTGAAGTTTTTGTTTTGAAATGAGGAACAAATAGTTCAAACTGGTATATAAGTCGCCATTTACTAACTAACTAAATTTTATTGCTAGCCCTTATCGCTGCAGTTTCCCAAGCAGAAAATCTAGAATCTCGCTGTGACCTTTGAAACTTGCAGACAAAACGTTGTCATCAGTTCGTATTTCTCGTTTCTATGTTACTTAGGTACTTCTTTACCTATAGTCGCTATTGTATTTTCTTTTTCGTCGCCTTTTTCAGAATAAAAGCAAAAGAAACTAACAAGCAAAGATGTAAATTCATAGCACACTCATACAATGCTTGCACAATGAGCCAACGTGTAGGCACGAGAAGGCGCATGCGTACATGAGTTCTTTCCACAAATTTTTGTGCATGTCCTTTTGTTTCCATGTGTCTGCGACTCCACACGACGAAAGAGGCATCGTGTAGACATACCTTTATGGTGTATCTTCGACTTTGAGCATGTTCATCAGTTTCCCACAGCACAACTATGCATGCGGATTTGCGCATGCGTAATTTCGGATGCCGTACTTTAAGCGCATCGCAACCCGCCTTCGGTGTAAACTTTTGCGTATTTAGCAGACGACAGGCAGCTGGGGACTGTATATATTTCATTGTGTATTGTGTTGAGATTCTACTTGTTGAGGTTATGCTGTGATGCGATTTATGTGCAATGATGTCTGTTGACTGACGAAAGCACAGTGAAGTATATATATAGATGGTTACAGACAAACAAAAAATTCGTGTGTAATGCGGCTTTTGAAGACTGCTTCTATATTTGACATCACCATCCTAGGTTGCCTACCCCCATGAACCATGGACCTTGCCGTTGATGGGGAGGTTTGCATGCCTCAGCGATACAGATGGCCATACCGTAGGTGCAACCACAACGGAGGGGTATCTGTTGAGAGGCCAGACAAACGTGTGGTTCCTGAAGAGGGGCTGCAGCCTTTTCAGTGGTTGCAGGGGCAACAGTGTGGATGATTGACTGATCTGGCCTTCTAACACTAACCAAAATGGCCTTGCTGTGGTGGTACTGCGAACAACTGAAAGCAAGGGGAAACTACAGCCTTAATTTTTCCCGAGGGCATGCAGCTTTACTGTGTGGTTAAATGATGGTGGCGTCTTCTTGGGTAAAATATACCAGAGTTAAAATAGTCCCCCATTCGGATCTCCGGGTGGGGACTACTCAAGAGGACATTATTATCAGGAGAAAGAAAACTGGCGTTCTACGGATCGGAGTGTGGAATGTCAGACCCCTCAGCGGGCAGGTAGGTTAGAAAATTTAAAAAGGGAAATGGCCAGGTTAAAGTTAGATATAGTGGGAATTAGTGAAGTTCGGTGGCAGGAGGAACAAGACTTTTGGTCAGGTGATTACAGGGTTATAAATACAAAATCAAATAGGGGGAAAACCGGAGTAGGTTTAATAATGAATAAAAAAATAGGAGTGTGGGTAAACTACTACAAACAGCATAGTAAACGCATTATTGTGGCCAAGATAGACACAAAGTCCATGCCTACTATGGTAGTTCAAGTTTATATGCCAACTAGCTCTGCAGATGATGAAGAAATTGATGAAATGTATGATGAGATAAAAGAAATTATTCAGGTAGTGAAGGGAGACGAAAATTTAATAGTCATGGGTGACTGGAATTCGAGAGTAGGAAAAGGGAGAGAAGGAGGCATAGTGGGTGAATATAGATTGGGGGACAGAAATGAAAGAGGAAACCGTCTGGTAGAATTTTGCACAGAGCATAACTTAATCATAGCTAACACTTGGACCAAGAATCATAAAGGAAGGTTGTATACATGGAAGAATCCTGGAGATACTAGAAGGTATCAGATAGATTATATAATGGTAAGACAGAGATTTAAGAACCAGGTTTTAAATTGTAAGACATTTCCAGGGGCAGATGTGGACTCTGACACACAATCTATTGGTTATGAACTGTAGATTAAAACTGAAGAAACTGCAAAAAGGTGGGAATTTAAGGAGATGAGACCTGGATAAACTGACTAAACCAGAGGTTGTACAGAGTTTCAGGGAGAGCATAAGGGAACAATTGACAGAAATGGGGGAAAGAAATACAGTAGAAGAAGAATGGGTAGATTTGAGGGATGAAGTAGTGAAGGCAGCAGAGGATCAAGTACGTAAAAAGACAAGGGCTAGTAGAAATCCTTGGGTAACAGAAGAAAGGGTTGATGAAAGGAGAAAGTATAAAAATGCAGTAAATGAAGCAGACAAAAAAATACAAACGTCTCAAAAATGAGATCGACAGGAAGTGCAAAATGGCTAAGCAGGGATGGATAGAGGACAAATGTAAGGATGTAGAGGCTTATCTCACTAGGGGTAAGATAGATACTGCCTACAGGAAAATTAAAGAGACCTTTGGAGAAAAGAGAACCACTTGTATGAATATCAAGAGCTCAGATGGAAACCCAGTTCTAAGCAAAGAAGGGAAAGCAGAAAGGTGGAAGGAGTACATGGAGGGTCTATACAAGGGCGATGTACTTGAGGACAATATTATGGAAATGGAATAGGATGTAGATATGTAGATGAAGATGAAATGGGAGATACGATACTGCGTGAAGAGTTTGACAGAGCACCGAAAGACCTGAGTCGAAACAAGGCCCCGGGAGTAGACAACATTCCATTAGAAATACTGACGGCCTTGGGAGAGCCAGTCTTGACAAAACTCTACCATCTGGTGAGCAAGATGTATGAGACAGGCGAAATACCCTCAGACTTCAAGAAGAATATAATAATTCCAATCCCAAGGAAAGCAGGTGTTGACAGATGTGAAAATTACCGAAGAGTCAGTTTAATAAGTCACAACTGCAAAATACTCAAGCGAATTCTTTACAGACGAGTGGATAAACTGGTAGAAGCCGACCTCGGGGAAGATCAGTTTGGATTCCGCAGAAATGTTGGAACAAATGAGGCAATACTGACCCTACGACTTATCTTAGAAAATTGATTAAGGAAAGGCAAACCTACGTTTCTAGCATTTGTAGACTTACAGAAATCTTTCGACAATGTTGACTGGAATACTCTCTTTCAAATTCTGAAGGTGGCAGGGGTAAAATATAGGGAGCAAAAGGCTATTTACAATTTGTACAGAAACCAGATGGCTGTTATAAGAGTCGAGGGGCATGAAAGGCAAGCAGTGGTTGGGAAGGGAGTGAGACAGGGTTGTAGCCTGTCCCCAATGTTATTCAATCTGTATATTGAGCAAGCAGTGAAGGCAACAAAAGAAAAATTCGGAGTAGGTATTGAAATCCATGGAGAAGAAATAAAAACGTTGAGGTTCGCCGATGCCATTGTAATTCTGTCAGAGACAGCAAAGGACTTGGAAGAGCAGTTGAACAGGATGGACAGTGTCTTGAAAGGAGGGTATAAGATGAACATCAACAAAAGCAAAACGAGAATAATGCAATGTAGTCGAATTAAGTCAGGTGATGCTGAGGGAATTAGATTAGGAAACGAGACACTTAAAGTGGTAAAGGAGTTTTGCTATTTGGGGAGTAAAATAACTGATGATGGTCGAAGTAGAGAGGATATAAAATGTAGACTGGCAATGGGAATGAAAGCATTTCTGAAGAAGAGAAATTTGTTAACATCGAGTATAGATTTAAGTGTCAGGAAGTCGTTTCTGAAAGTATTTGTATGGAAGTGAAACATGGACGATAAATAGTTTAGACAAGAAGAGAATAGAAGCTTTTGAAATGTGGTGCTACAGACGAATGCTGAAGATTAGATGGGTGGATCACATAACTAATGAGGAGGTACTGAACAGAATTGGGGAGAAGAGGTTGGTAGGTCATGTTCTGAGGCATCAAGGGATCACCAGTCTAGTATTTGAGGGCAGCGTGGAGGGTAAAAATCGTAGAGGGAGACCAAGAGATGAATACACCAAGCAGATTCAGAAGGATGTATGTTGCAGTAAGTACTGGGAGACGAAGAAGCTTGCACAGGATAGAGTAGCATGGAGAGCTGCATCAATCCAGTCTCAGGACTGAAGACAACAACAACAAAATCCTAGGTTGTGAACTTTGTTGTTGGACAGGAAATTTTGCAGTATTGATCAGTAACCTGGAACTTACCTTGTTCTCTATGCTGTTTTCTACGATGTTAAGTTTTTTTGAGTCCTTTCTTGTCTCTTCCAGCTATCCCGTGCAGTGTTGCCAACTCTAAAAAAACCCGAGTCGCTAGATTCAATATCAAAAGTCGCTAAAACTGATTTTACTAGGGGTGTACTGAAAATTTCGTGCTGTGAATGGTGCAATAAGCCAGTGTGTGTTTGTGGGGGGGGGGGGGGGGGTAATAAAATACACTCCTGGAAATGGAAAAAAGAACACATTGACACCGGTGTGTCAGACCCACCATACTTGCTCCGGACACTGCGAGAGGGCTGTACAAGCAATGATCACACGCACGGCACAGCGGACACACCAGGAACCGCGGTGTTGGCCGTCGAATGGCGCTAGCTGCGCAGCATTTGTGCACCGCCGCCGTCAGTGTCAGCCAGTTTGCCGTGGCATACGGAGCTCCATCGCAGTCTGTAACACTGGTAGCATGCTGCGACAGCGTGGACGTGAACCGTATGTGCAGTTGACAGACTTTGAGCGAGGGCGTATAGTGGGCATGCGGGAGGCCGGGTGGACGTACCGCCGAATTGCTCAACACGTGGGGCGTGAGGTCTCCACAGTACATCGATGTTGTCGCCAGTGGTCGGCGGAAGGTGCACGTGCCCGTCGACCTGGGACCGGACCGCAGCGACGCACGGATGCACGCCAAGACCGTAGGATCCTACGCAGTGCCGTAGGGGACCGCACCGCCACTTCCCAGCAAATTAGGGACACTGTTGCTCCTGGGGTATCGGCGAGGACCATTCGCAACCGTCTCCATGAAGCTGGGCTACGGTCCCGCACACCGTTAGGCCATCTTCCGCTCACGCCCCAACATCGTGCAGCCCGCCTCCAGTGGTGTCGCGACAGGCGTGAATGGAGGGACGAATGGAGACGTGTCGTCTTCAGCGATGAGAGTCGCTTCTGCCTTGGTGCCAATGATGGTCGTATGCGTGTTTGGCGCCGTGCAGGTGAGCGCCACAATCAGGACTGCATACGACCGAGGCACACAGGGCCAACACCCGGCATCATGGTGTGGGGAGCGATCTCCTACACTGGCCGTACACCACTGGTGATCGTCGAGGGGACACTGAATAGTGCACGGTACATCCAAACTGTCATCGAACCCATCATTCTACCATTCCTAGACCGGCAAGGGAACTTGCTGTTCCAACAGCACAATGCACGTCCGCATGTATCCCGTGCCACCCAACGTGCTCTAGAAGGTGTAAGTCAACTACCCTGGCCAGCAAGATCTCCGGATCTGTCCCCCATTGAGCATGTTTGGGACTGGATGAAGCGTCGTCTCACGCGGTCTGCACGTCCAGCACGAACGCTGGTCCAACTGAGGCGCCAGGTGGAAATGGCATGGCAAGCCGTTCCACAGGACTACATCCAGCATCTCTACGATCGTCTCCATGGGAGAATAGCAGCCTGCATTGCTGCGAAAGGTGGATATACACTGTACTAGTGCCGACATTGTGCATGCTCTGTTGCCTGTGTCTATGTGCCTGTGGTTCTGTCAGTGTGATCATGTGATGTATCTGACCCCAGGAATGTGTCAATAAAGTTTCCCCTTCCTGGGACAATGAATTCACGGTGTTCTTATTTCAATTTCCAGGAGTGTATTAATAAAAATTGTCTCACATGTATTGTCTTAATTAAATGACGCATCGCTTGCAACAACATACATATAAAATACGCTAACTTTTAATTAAACATGTTATCATAATTGACACAACACATAAATTGTTGTTTCAATGACAGAAGTCAAATATACTAGAAATATACAACTATATTTGTAACACAAGACAGCAAGAACGCAAATTAAGTTACAAAATATATGCATACCGGTATGTGAGCTATTCATCGTCGTCACACAGAAGATCGGATAAATCTTCTGTTTCATGCTCTGACAGAACTGTAGTTGATGTAGAGGGTTGAACATCGCTGAAAAGATAATGTTACCGTTCGACTGGTTTTGTCGCAAAAGAGTAACTTTTGTTCGTTCCAATAAGCTCCAATATGTCTGACGGTATGTCAAAAGATCCACAATCTTTATTTTGTTTCTTCAGCTGGTCTCTCAATGTGATCAAAACATTGATTGTCTTTAACGATAATCTGTTACATCGTTTAGTTTTTATAATGGTCATAGAACTGAATATTCTTTCCACTTCTGCATTTGAATGCGGTAGGCATAGAACAGTCATTGCTATCTGTGAAATCAAAGAAAAAGGATTTTCCCCTGCGGCATTTTTATACTGCAAAACCTCACTCCAAAATCGAACAGTGTTAGTAGTGTTATTCCACCTAATGAAGTTGATGTTATGCCATTCTTGCAGCATACCGTCTATGAAATCGCCACTAAAACCCAATTCTTTGGCTACATCCGCTACAGCATTATTTTTATTCACTTTTAGTGTTTCTTCAACATTCAGCATTGACATATTTTTCATGATCGTAACGTTACTTGGCAGTCTTTGTTGAATTTCTTTTATGAGTTTCAGACTAAACTGAATGCATCTCTTCTTCAAATTAACTTTATTTTCTGCAGACAAACTTGACTCAGACAATTTCTGTTCAAACATAAAGCCAAGGTTCGGATTTGCGTACATACATTCGCTTGGAACTGGTGTTGTCAACAAATCAACAGTTGGAAAAACCATGTTTTGTCCGAGTGACTGCA
Source organism: Schistocerca cancellata (assembly GCF_023864275.1). Lineage (NCBI taxonomy): Eukaryota > Metazoa > Arthropoda > Insecta > Orthoptera > Acrididae > Schistocerca > Schistocerca cancellata. The sequence goes on from NC_064631.1 coordinate 175,499,632, forward strand.
TGAGAAATATAAGTGTATCTAGTAATTTAGTGGGGTCATTGTCTTCTCCTTCAAAAGCTTTTATTGATATTTGTACGTCCTTTAAAACATGTTTAAGGTAAAACATGTAAAGATGATTTTAGTCGTCACAATGCACCTTATACAAAAGATCAGCAGTGTAACAATTGTCTTGAACCATGGCAAGTGAAAAATGTAGCTTTAGTTCTTCCCACTGCTCCAGAATTCTTCGTATTGCTTGTTCAATTGAAAGCCCCTGTGTTGGACAGACCTTCAAAATTTTTAGTGGTTGTTTTCCACAATTTATTGTCTCATAAACCTTTTTATATTCCTCTTGCCTTTTGGGTGAAATGCAGAACCAATTGTAGGTTTCCTGTACAAGAAACTCTATGTTTCTAGGTATAGTATTCACTGAAGCGTGCAAAACTGCAAGCTGAAGACAGTGACAAATGCAACGGATTAATACCAAATGCTTCAAACCATATTCTCTCTTGAGTTGTTTGAAAAGCCCATTGTTTATTCCAACCATTGCAGAAGCATTTTCTGTGCCAATTCCTACCATATTAGAGATTGTTCAAATGTGTGTGAAATCTTATGGGACTTGACTGCTGAGGTCATCAGTCCCTAAGCTTACACACTACTTAACCTAAATTATCCTAAGGACAAACACACACACCCATGCCCGAGGCAGGACTCATACCTCCATCAGGACCAGCTGCACAGTCCGTGACTGCAGCGCCTCAGACCGCTCAGCTAATCCCGTGCAGCTATTAGCGATTGGAAGTTTGAGATCTTCCAAAGAATTCACAAGAACAACAGCCAGATTTCTTGCATCTGCAGTTTTACTACAGCGAGTTTGAGAAATGCTGATCTAATGGTTCGGTTGTTTACCCTGTAGTACTGTGTAATGATACCTAGCATTTTAGATATTGATACATCTGTGGATTCATCTATTAGTACACTGTATTTTTGGTTACCTATATCTTCAACCAATGATTGTGTAAAATATGGAGCCAAAACTTCAGTTATAATGTTAGTGCACTTTGTATGATGTAATAGCATGTTTTTAGCGCCCTCATCACCGGAAACCCCTTCTTGCACAGTATTCCTAAATGATCTACAGCTAAAATAGAACAATGTTCAGCAATAAATAAAGAAAGGGCGCCTTCCGCTCTGCTTGCTATTCTAACTGTAGTTTTCGGAACAATTTTCACAGGTAAGGTGGTTTGCGTTTTTTTTAATCAATTTTTTGTTTATGCTTAATAGTTTTTAGATGCTTTCTAATATCGCACAATTTAGCAAAGAACTCTGTTGCACATACTTGACATCTTGCCTTGGATAAGTCTCTAACGACTGGTTTCAGCCACCCATTGAATTCAGGTTCTGCTTCCCACGCATCCCGATATTTTTGAGCATACTGCTTCTTCTTCTGCGGTAAATCCATTATGTAAGCCACCACAACATAAGTTTCACCAATTTATAATCACTGAAAATTCATTAAAACTCAGTCGAACTAGAGGTCATGAAACAATCTATTCACTCAGTAACTCGATATCAGTCCTATTGTTCAGTGTTTAAAACATAATAATGTCTGAGATAGCCCCACTGAATTGTTCTTGCGTTACCACTGCGAGTTAACATTTCGAAAAATTAGAGGTTGCTGGGGAGAAATGTATTTTATTATACTTAATATTACGTATGTTTTTTGTCAGTTCTAAAAATAAAGGGCGTTCAAATGTTGAAGAATTATAGAGCGATACGCTATCGACGATAACAGGCTACTGGGTAGTGAATAACGAATTGTTCTATAGTCAAGGTTTTTCTTACTCTGCAAGCAATTCCCACATTCAGGTTTACTAAATGCTGAAAAATGCTACATGATCTGCTAAGAACTTAATTTAACTTAGTAAATCTAGAACAAAGTCAGTGTAGTACCCGTTCTACAGTTAAAATCTTAGTTTTGTTAATGAAAATACTGGCTCAAAATAGTTTTGATTTGTACTTCAAAAGTCGTCAGTATCCAAAAGTCGCCAGATAAGTTGCAGACTAATTTTTGTCCCTAAAAAATTTTTTTGTCGCTAAGACGAAGGCAAAAGTCGCCATTTCTAGCGACAAAGTCGCTAAATTGGCAATACTGTTCTAGTGGTGTTTTTTAATTTGGAAATGAAGTTGAAAATTTTCTTCGTTAGCCTGCTGTCATTCATTTTGTACATTTTAATCTGATCTTTCTTATTGTGTCTGTGATTGTTTCTATATAGCTCTTCATTTCTCCTATTCTTCCAGTTGTTATCTTTGTTCTTCTCTGGACCTAAAATTTTCCTGAGTATTTTCCTTTGTTTCTTTTCCAGTTCTTCTGGTTCACTTTTTTTATTCAGTGCTAGGCATTCAGATCCGTAAGGTGTTTCCTGTTTAATTACTGTTATGCAGTGTTTAATTTTTGTCTCATCTTTTATTACACCGGTTTTGTGCGATTTCGTGTGCTAATTCCATTTTCTTTGATATTTCCTCACATGTAGTGCATCTAACTCATTTGATTGAATCCATCCTCCCAAAGACTTAAATTTATCAACTCTTTTGATGTTTCCATGTTGTGTTTGTATACATTTTTCTCTGTTGTTTTCATGTTCGTTTTCTCATATCATATTAGTAATCCGGTTTTAGCTGCAGTTTTGTGAAGTGTTTCTATATTTATCTTTGCCTCTGTTTGCCCTTAGAAATTACTGCCATATGTCAGCAAAAGCGAGACATTTCACTTCAAATCTTCCACTTCCTTGTCCTAGATGAATTCCTTCATGTTTTTCATACCACTCTCTCATGAAGCTGTCTAAGACCAGATTGAAGAGAATCAGTGAGAGCCCATCACTCCTCCAAACACCTGTATTAATTCTGAAGGGTTCTGAAACTTCTCCTAGATATTTAATTTTTGAAGTTGTGTCTATGAGTGTTAGTTAGACTAATTGGTCTGTTGATGGTTTTTAGGCTGTTTTCCATCTGCCTCGCCGAATGCACACTGGTTCTCCTTATTCCGCCTCAGCTACACTATGTCGGCGATTGCTGCGCAAACAAGTTCTCCACATGCGTGTACACCACCATTTCTCTCCCACGCAAACATAGGGGTTACACTTGTCTGGTGTAAGATGTTCCCGGGGAGGGGATTCACCGGGGGCTTAACCGCACAATAACCCTGAAAGAGTGGTTCAGTGTGGGGTGGCGGAGGGGTGAAATAGACTGCAGTAGTCGTCGTGGGGTTGTGGACCACTGGAGCTGCCATGGAGACGGAGGCTCTCAGTCGTTTCTAGGCCCCCAGTTAACATACCATGCAATACAATACAATACACTAATTGTCTGGTGGTTTTGTCAATACTTGCTCCTTCCAGTGTTAGACACACTGTTGGTCTACAGAATCGTATGCTTTTTTGAAATCAATGAACGTAACAGCTTTGTTAAGGTTCTGCATTGTTCTGATCCTGAGGATAGTTTTCAAGCTAAAAATTTGCTCTTAGCACGATCTATTATTTCTGAACCCTGTTTGGTACTCGCAAATTGTGTGTTCTGCTTTATCTTCTGTCTTATTCAGTAAAGCTTTGGACATAATTCTGCAGGTGATTGGAATAATTCCACATTATAAGCTACAAATTTTATGGAAATGAAATCTGTTTTGAAGGCCATGAAGACTCAGCAGGCACAGTCTAACATAACAGTCGCGACATTCACTGCTATAAAAGTTGTTACCCTTTGACAGCTGGAGCGATACTAGTGCTCAAGTGGCGAGAAAGGAGAACTTCAGGTGAGTCGTAAGCATAGTGTTTGTTTTCCATCCGTTTCCTACGTCATTTACGAAATATTTGAATTATTTTTTTGTCTCCAAGATTTTGTATAATATCAGAAGACATTGGGGTCTCTAAAAATGGTTCTAAAATAAGCGCAAGCAGGGATAAAAATCATGAAACCAGTCGCAAGTTACACAACAGATTCGTGAAGAAACACTTGGAGAGAACTGCAGCTTACCACATTGATATCAAAGGAACGTAAACACATAGATTCACACATAAGAAGCACAGATATGTACCTCTACATGCAAAAGGGGTCGATGTCCCATTTGTTGTTCCGTAGGCCTACTGTGTTTCAGCATTGTCACCTTTTGCCACAAGTATGAGCTTTATCTTTATATTATTCTAAGTGGGACAAGCAACTGCCAAATAGTGGGATTAATATACTGTTAAGTGTAAACCTCAAGTCCTGAAAGCCAATAACGCTATCAGAAGTTCTGTCATATGTTAAATTTGTCATTACAGTATATTCATCCAATGACTTATGCACTAGTTTATCAGTATCAGAGAAATGCTGTACCTTCTGCTTTAAAACGAGGAACATATTGTCACTTAACCCACATTTTATTTGTATGCCTTCCACATACCTCTGTAATGTGTGCACTAATGGAAACACGAAACATTATGACAAAACCTGTATGCCTGAATGCTGTAATATAATTTAGAGCAAACAGCTTTTTTTTATCTTTTCATCTTGCAGATGGCATGCTAATCAGGCTTAATAACAAGTCAAGGGGATCTTTTTTTTTAAATATCGTGATGCTATAGTCTTAAAATTTGTTTGTCCTCCATCGCTTGATCCTTCTGATACAGTTTCTGTTGCTGTCTGTACTTGAAATGATAGGTACTTTCCTTGTCGTGTAACAGTTTCTCAGGAAGTCTTGCAGTCTGCACATTCTGATACTCCATAAGCTTTTTATAGACACGAATAACTGCACACAATTTTACCACTTCATCGTCAAAGCAGGTCTGTGTTGACGATTCAGACGAATCTGGCTCTTTTATATGGAGAGTTGAACTAGCTGCTTCTGTGCCATAGGAGTGTTTTACAGATTTAGACGGATTGTCGAACGTCTGTGGCAGTTTCCTCTTCATCGTCAGTGAAGATGACTTATTTGGAATGTCAAACAATGTGGTTAACAGCATTCCATACGAGTTTCTTCTTGTCTGCATTCATGTACTGGTTTTGTTTGACGTGTAGCAGACACAACATTATTGTCAAGGCGAAGAGGATCTTTTTCCATAAGATGTTCTCGTCTGCTATTCACTATACATTTTCTATTCCTAACACGAAACATTAATCATCAATATACATGTAGTTTGCAAGCGAATCCTGACGATAAAGTTGAGTAACATGATGGTACATACAGTAGCTCTCAGGGTCCTTAGGTAACGTAAAAAAAGAAATATGTGGTCTCTTCTTGTTGTTGTTGCTGCAATTTACTGCGCTACGCTACGTTCCCATTTATAAAAACCATTGTACAAAGCAAACTAAACGACTACTATTCGCTTTCGGTTTCACTATCGCGCCGAACTCAACATTTCAACTTACTGGTCGCTTGGCGCTCTGCTGGCGCAGTAGTCAACAAAATCGAGGCGGAGTGTCGCGACTGTTACGCTACACTCTGCAGTAGGTGAGTTGAAACCGGTTATGGAACAGTAAAAATTCTACCACCTTTACCCATCACAATCACAATCTTCTCTATACAGAATGGATGAAAGTACGATTTTGCAACTGGAAAACTTTCGTCTGAAATGTCAGTAACAATTACTTTATTACTATTTACTGCCAATGCTAAGTCATTGATCAATTAGGACTGCGTCAAGATTTCATAAATCTAAAATAATAATGCAAAAACGGCATGACAACATTAATGAGTTCGCAAAACCTGAAAGTCACTGGCCGTCACGTCACATCAAAGCATTCCGCAATGCATTTCAAATGGCACCATTCGCATTGGCCGTCAACGCACTGTGACGTCACGTCAAGGTCTGGGATAGAAAGTTATGACAGTATTATCGTCTGCTAATATCGGACATTAACATGTTTTCTCCGCAACCGCTTATGTTGTATTAGTGGATTTCGTGCTTGCGTACCTTCTTAAATTTTATTTTATTTTTGAGTTTTGTCTTTGTGGCAAATTGCGAATGTCTTACGATTAATTGGACTTTTTTCCCATAGAGTGTGATGAAAAACGCGTGGATTCACCGCTCACAAGGCAGTCGTGTAGAGAGCTGGCTTTGCTGTTGCACTCACACACTGTGTTCAAGATGTAGGCTATGGTAATAATTGATGAAGAACATATTTGCCTAGAAACGCGTTTTATTTGCAACAAGTGAATACACGGCCAACTGACAGTGATTTCAGTTTGTAATATTTATGCACTGCCGATCGCACGATTGTGGTAACTAGCAGTGGCACAAGTTCTGCTTGACCACTGATTTACATCTACATCTATATCCAGGAAGATATACACTCCTCAGTGATATGAGAATGCGTGGCAGGGGAAATACAATGGTTGTTTTTCTGGATGAAATGAAACGAACAATTTTCCTCCAGAACCATTGGGCATAAAGTACTTTGCAGACAAGCTTGTGTTAAGCTTGTTCCATGTGATACGCAGCCAGCAGAAATGGAATCCAGACGATGCATCTGTCGAGGACTTAGTTCATTTCGCATTGGCCGTTGATTTTTGTTGAACTGCGCCAGTGTGCGCCACACCATTGCCAGAATTTTGCCTCTCGGAAGTGCGCGTGGTGGCGAATACTGGGAAGCACTAGTTTCTGCTGCCTGTGGGCAGCTCTGATCTGTTCATGCATTTCTGTGGTATGACTGCAACACAGATCCCACCTTGGAAAGAAGAGTTCAAGAGCTATGATAAAGTGAAGGCTTCCATCCTGCGACTGGCTTATGTAGCAGATGTTTGGGTTTTGTGCACTTCATACTGTTGTCAGCACAAGCACGATGGTGCAGAACCAGTCTATGGTGATTACATGATGGCACATGATGTCAACATGTGGATGTGGCCTGGTGCACAGTGAGTATGTCCTCACATAGCTGGCTAGTGACAGCAGTGGCAGGCAGTGCTGGCAGCAAACTGTCTGTAGAAACATGTGGTTAGCTTCAAGACTGTCCGTCAGTTGGACAGACTTCACCTTGAAAAAACTGATAATAAAAGGTAGCAAAATACGGCATTCATAAGGCACAGTTAATGCATGATAATGAAATAAAATGTTCATGAGTTGCACATTGTGTGGAGCGACAGAAAATAACATGGATGTTTCAGGGTTCACGAGTCACACTGTTCAGAATTCACAGACAGACTGCAAAAGCAGAAATGATTAACTCTGTTTTCAAACATTCCTTTGCAATGGCACACACAAGCATTGTCCTGATTTAACCCTTGTACCATTGAATCACAAATTAAATAGATATTAGCGTCAGTTACCTTGAAAAGTGCATGATATTGTTAAAACTCAACAATGCCACACAGCTTTCATATCAGATTTTCTACCCAGTTTGCTGCTGAATTAGATCCTCTGTTAACTATAATCTGTTGTAGATCCCTCAAACAAAAACCTGTGTCCAGTAGTTGGAAGAAAGAACAGATCACACCCATTTACAAGAAGGCTACCAAAAGTGATCCAGAAAACTTCCATCCAATATCCTTGATATCCATCTGCTGTAGTATCTTAGAACGCTCTCTTTGCTGAAACATAATGAGTCATCTAAAACAGAATGACCTTCTCCATGCCAACCAGCATGCATTTCGAAAAGAAATACACACTTCTTTCTCATGATATTCTGAAAGTTATGTATCAAGGCAGTATGGAAGATAAAATATTTCTTGATTTCCAAAAGGTGTTTGATTCAGTACCAATATGACTGTATGAGGTATCATGTGAAATTTGTGACTGGAATGAGGATTTCTTGGCGGAGAGATGCTACCTTGATAAGAGAATCATCAACGGATATAGAAGTAATTTCAGATGAATCTGAATATTAATAGTAACTTCAGATCTTTCATAGATGATGCAGTTATCTACAATGAAGTACAACCAGAATGAAGCTGCACAAATATTCAATCAGACATAGATAAGATTTCAAGGTGGTGGAAAGATTGGCAATTACCATTAATTCTTCAGAAATGTAAATTTGTGCGCTTCACATAGTATTCTGTGCATTTCTGAGTCACAGGTGGAATTGGTTAACTCATACAAATACCTGGACATAACAGTTAGTTGTTGTTGTGGTCTTCAGTTCAAAGACTGATTTGATGCAGGTCTTGATACTGCTCTATCCTGTGCAAGTTTCTTCTTCTCCCAGTACCTACTGCAGCCTACATCCTTCTGAATCGGCTTAGTGTTTTCATCTCCTGGTCTCCTTCTACGATTTTTACCCTCCACACTGTCCTCCAACACTAAACTGGTGATCCTTTGATGCCTCAGAACATGTCCTACCAACTAATCCCTTCTTCTATTCAAGTTGTGCGCCATTTTTCTCTTCTTCCCAATTCTATTCAGTACCTCCTCATTAGTTATGTGATCTACCCATCTAATCTTCAGCATTCTTCTTTAGAACCACATTTTATAAGCTTCTATTCTCTTCTTGTCTAAACTATTTATCTTCCATGGTTCACTTCCATAGATGGCTACACTCCACACAAATGCTTTCAGAAACAACTTCCTGACACTTAAATCTATACTCAATGTTAACAAATTTCTCTTCCTCAGGAACACTTTTCTTGCCATTGCCAGTTTACATTTTATGTTCTCTCTACTTCCACCATTATCAGTTATTTTGCTCCCCAAATAGCAAAATTCATCTACTACTTAAAGTGCCTCATTTTCTAATCTAATTCCCTCAGCATTGCCTGATTTAATTTGACTACATTCCATTATCCTCGTTTTGTTGTTGTTGATGTACATCTTGTGGTCTCCATTCAAGACTCTGTCCATTCCGTTCAACTACTCTTCCAAGTGCTTTGCTGTCTCTGACAGGATTACAGTGCCATTGGCAAACCTGAAAGTATTTATTTCTTCTCCATGGACTTTAATACCTACTCCAAATTTTTCTTTTGTTTCCTTTACTGCTTGCTCAATATACAGATTGTATAACATCAGGGATAGGCTTCAACACTGTCTCACTCCTTTCCCAACCAGTGTTTCCCTTTCATGCTCCTTGACTTTTATAACTGCTGTCTGGTTTCTGTACAAATTGCAAATAGCCTTTCGCTCCCTGTATTTTACCCCTGCCACCTTCAGAATTTGAAAGATAGAATTCCAGTCAACATTGTCAAAAGCTTTCTGTAAGTCTACAAATGCTAGAAACATAGGTTTGCCTTTCCTTAATCTATCTTCTAAGATAAGTCGTAGGGTCAGTATTGCTGCTCGTTTTCCAACATTTCTACAGAATCCGTACTGATCTCCCCTCATGTCAGCTTCTATCAGGTTTGCCAATCGTCTGCAAAGAATTTGTGTTAGTATTTTGCTGCTGTGACTTATTAAACTCATAGTTCGGTAATTTTCACATCTGTCAACACCTGATTTCTTTGGGATGGGAATTATTATATTCTGTATCATACATACTGCTCAGCAGATGGTAAGAGTTTTGCAGGGATGGCTCTCCCAAGGCTATCTGTGGTTCTATTGGAATGTTGTCTAGTCCTGGGGCCTTGTTTCGACTCAGGTCTTTCAGTGCTCTGTCAAACTCTTCACGTAGTATCATATCTCCCATTGCATCTTCATCTACATACTCTTCCATTTCCATAATATTATCCTCAAGAAGATCACTCTTGTATAGGCCCTCTTATAATCCTTCCACCGTTCTGCTTTCCCTTCTTTGCTTAGAACTGGATTTCCATCTGAGCTGTTGATATTCATACAATTGGTTCTCTTTTCTGCAAAGGTCTCTTCAGTTTTCCTGTAGGCAGTATCTATCTTACCCCTAGTGATATGCGCCTCTACATCCTTACATTTGTCCTCTAGCCATCCCTGCTTAGCCATTTTGCACTTGCTGTCGATTTCATTTTTGAGACGTTTGTATTCCTTTTTGCCTGCTTCATTTACTGCATTTTTATATTTTCTCCTTCATTAATTAAATTCAATATTTCTTCTGTTGGTTCTTTCAGTTTATCAAGGTTTCATCTCCTTAAATTCCCACATTTTTGCAGATTCTTCAGTTTTAATCTACAGTTCATAACCAATAGATTGTGGCCAGAGTCCACATCTGCCTCTGGAAATGTCTTACAATTTAAAACCTGGTTCCTAAATCTTTGTCTTACCATTATATAATTTATCTGAAACCTTTCTGTGCCTCCAGGCCTCTTCCATGTATACAACATTCTTTCATGATTCTTGAACCAAGTGTTAACTATGTTTAAGTTATGCTCTGTGCAAAATTCCACCAGGCAGCTTCCTCTTTCATTCCTTACCCACCCATTACATATTCACCTACTACTTTTCCTTCTCTTCCTTTTCCTATTATCGAATTCTAGTCACCCATGACTATCAAATTTTCATCTCCCTTGACAATCTGAGTAATTTCTTTTATCTCATCATACATTTCATCAATCTCTTTGTTATCTGTGGAGCTAGTTGGTATATAAACTTGTACTACTGTGGTAGGCGTGGGCTTCATGTCTACCTTGGGTACAATAATGCGGTCACTATGCTGTTCATAGTAACTTACCTGCACTCCTACTTTCTTTATTCATTATTAAACCTACTCCTGCTTTACCCCCGTTTGATTTTGTATTTATAACCCTGTATTCACCTGACCCTGTCGTGTTCCTCCTGCCACCGAACTTCACTAATTCCCATGTCATCATTTAATCATACAGTAAAGCTGCATGCCCTCAGGAAAAATTATGGCTTTAGTTTCCCCTTACTTTCAGCCAGTCACAGTACCAATGCAGCTGGGCCATTTTGGTTAATGTTACAAGGCCAGATCTGTCAATCATCCAGACTGTTGCTCCTGCAACTACTGAAAAGGTTGCTGTCCCTCTTCAGGAAGCACACGTAGAGGTACATAAGGAAAAGCCCTGACACGGTACGATAAAAGTTATTACCAATAACAATAAACACTAGCGCGGCCACTGTAAGTGTTGGCAAAGATGTATTTTGCTATGCGGAAGGCAAATGACAAGTGATGGAAACTCCATTCAATTTTTGTAGATGGACTCTATCTGTAGTTCTTGTAGGGAGAAGACGTATTCTTGTGAGAAGTGTGTAGTAGACATTGTGTTACCTGAATAATAATTTTTATGAAAGTATGAAGTGTGAGGGTTCTTTTTAGTGCAAAACCATGAAAGTTTTCTTTTCTTCTGTGCATTATGCTAAAGTCATGTCACTGTAGCTGCCTGCATTTGAAGAGGAAGTCCGATTAAAATCAGTATTATATTCATGGTTAAAAATGTGAAGTAATTATGGCAGAAGAAGAAGCATATAACCAAATTGTGTAAATCTCAACAGCATAGAGAATACACGAATCGCTGTAAGTTCACTCCACCTCTGACTTACAATTTATGAGATTTGTGAATTAAAAATGAAAGACAATTCATTAGCTGCAAAATTCATAATAATCAAACATGACAATAATGTAATTAATTTGTTTAGTTATATATTTTTATACATATATTTGCACAACTTTTGTCTGGCCGTTCAACAGATACTCCTTCTGTTGTGGTTGCATCTAAAGTACGGCTATCAGTATCGCTGAGGCCCGCAAGCCTCCCCACCAACGGCATGGTCCATGGTTCATGGGGTGGGGATGTGAAATGCAGAGATATGAAATGGAATGAACACATAGGCTAAGTTGTGTACAAAGCAGATAGCAGACTTTAATTCATTGGCAGAATACTGGGGAAATGCAACCAATATACAAAGGTGGTTGCTAGCAATTGACTCATGGGACCTGTCCTAAAATACTGCTCATGCATGTGGGGTGTGTGCCAAATTAGACTGATCGGGGAATATTCACAAGGCAACATGAATAGTTGCACGTTTATTTGACCTGAAGGAGAGTGTCAGAGATATGTTCTCAGTACTGAAATGGCCAACTATTGAAAATAAATGGAAACTATCCCAAAAACGTCTACCAACAAAGTTTCAAAAACTGGCCTTAAATGATGACACTATGAGTACATTACAACCCCCTACATATTGCTCTTATAATAATCGTGATGACAAGATCAGCTTAATTATAGCATACACATTCAGCAGTTATTCTTCCCTCACACCATACATGAATGGAACAGGAAAAACTCTAATAACTGGTACAACAGGATGTACCCTCTGCCATCCACTTCACAATGATTTCCAGAGTGTAGATGTAGAGCATGGTACTTCCTTGATGCATCATAGATAGCAGCATCTGTCCAACAGTTCTGATTTTCAGGTGATGAGTAACGAATTTCACAAAAGGGATGTTGGACTAGATTTTTCACAGAGCAGTATCAAAAATGGTGTGTTTTGTTTACATGCATTTGTAATTTTTTGACTTCATTAATGTAAGGCATTACTCAACTGTGGTGAGCTGTTTTTGCCCTTGCATAAGCTACTTTCAAAATAAAACCTTTAGTTTAAAGAGTAGTGCATGGAGTAGGCTGTTGAGGATAAACAAGGGTAATAAACAAATTCGAAAACATTATGGTGATGTGGGGCCAAGATGATGAATGTCAGGGTGGGTAAGATAACAAGAAGTTTGCTAGTTCTCCATCTTAGCCAACATATTTTGGAGTAGCCATTTTTTATTAATAGCTTTTGTTGTTATTGAAGAATTGGTTTTGAAACTGAATTTTAGATGCACTTTTTTATTTTTTAATGCAAAAGTATGGCTGTTCATCTGTTAACCTTTCAGGTGTTATAATGCCATGAAATTACAGCAGAAAAAGTGATAGGGGAAAGTGGGATAAGGGGTAATGAATGCAGCTATTGCTGAAGTATGAGATAAAATCTCAAATGTAAATGTTGCAGTAAAGAAATATAACATGCCAGAGCTAACACTACAGAGATATTTGAAACAGTGATGTGGTCCCTAAGGGGAAAGTTATGATTGGACTACTTTAGTAAAAAAATTTCCAATAAATGCCTCAAATTAATGTAGGGCAATATTATGGAACACTTAAGGAACTAAGACTGAATTATTTGCTCAAAGACTAGAATATCTACAAGATTGATGAAACTGAGTTTTCCAGTGTCAACAAAAACTTCTAAAGTGATCTCACCCAGTGGTTACTGCCATGTGTTCAAAATTTCTTCTGTTGAATGAGAAGTAACGATCATGTCTTTATGTGGCATGAATGCTACTGGGACTTACATTCCACATTTTCTCATCTTTGTCAGTGTAAGGATGAATCCCAACACATTTCATAATAAGAAGTTTCCTAGTTCTCCATCCTACCCCACATATTTTGGAGTAGCCATTTTTTATTAATAGCTTTTGTTGTTATTGAAGAATTGGTTTTGAAACTGAATTTTAGATGCACTTTTTTATTTTTTAATGCAAAAGTGTGGCTGTTCATCTGTTAACCTTTCAGGTGTTATAATGCCATGAAATTACACCAGAAAAAGTGATAGGGGAAAGTGGGATAAGAGGTAATGAATGCAACTATTGTTGAAGTATGAGACAAAATCTCAAGTGTAAATGTTGCAGTAAAGATCTGTAACATACCAGAGTTAACACTACAGAGTTATTTGAAACAAAGAAGTGACTCCTGTGGGGAAAGTTGTAATTGGACTACTTAAGTAAATTTTTTTCCAAGAAATGCCTCAAATTAATGCAGGGCAATTTTATGAAACACTTAAAGAACTTAGATTGAAGTATTTGCTCAAAGCCTAGAATATCTACAACAATAATGAAACTGAGTTTTACACAGTGTCAAAAAAACTTCTAATGTGATCTCACGCATTGGTTCCATGTGTTTAAAGTTTCTTCTGTTGAACAAGAGTAACAATCATGTCTTTATGTGGCATGAATGCTACTGGGACTTACATTCCACATTTTCTCATCTTTGTCACTGTAAGGATGAATCCTATTTTTTTAAATGGAGCACTGCCACGCACCATTGAAGTGGCTCATGAATGAGGGTGGATGACTGCTCAAAATTTTCTGAAGTTTTCAGTCAAGCTCACCTAACCAAATAAAATTCAACCCTAATTATAATGGATGCTCATGCACCACATGCCACTCTGGAGTCTATTGGCTTTTGTAGGAATAAATGTTTTGCAGCTCATACAAGTCACGGGTTGCAGCCACTCGAAATCTCTTTCTATGGTCCACTGAAGACTGGCTGTAGTCAAGGTTCCACATGAAGATTACTTAGTATCTAACCCAGGCGCCACAATTACGATCTGAGAGGTAGCTGGAATATTTGGCAAAACATTCCTTATAGTGAGTAAGCTCCAGACTGACGAAGACTATCAAGCTTCATACACCACTGATGTAGCTGAAAACAATCATCAGGATGCCCCTGCCATTGGTCAACAGCTTCCCCACAGTTCTCCACTTGCTCAGCTCCTCCTCCACTTCTGATGGCCAGCAAGAAAACAACCAGGAAACAAGGAAGAAACTTCCTTCTTACCTCATTCCTGGAAGTCCCATGAAACAAGCAGGGAAGATTGAAAAGCAACACTGAAACAGTAGAACCAAAGAAAACCAAGTGTTCTAAGTCACTGAAAACAACTAAAAAAGTAAAGAAACTAGAGCAGCAACTGGGTAACTCATCATCTGATTAGTCATTGCAAGTGATTCCTTATATGAAGGAAGACAATTCTGATATTTAAACTATGTTAGAAGAAGATGAAAAAGACTGTATTATTTGTGGAGAGCCTGGAAAGGAATATTTATGGTATCAGTGCTTCATATGCATATCTTGGGCACATGGTGCACATGCTGGTTGGGATGATAGTGAAGCAAAAGACACTAATATTTCAAAATTTAATTTCATTATGAACAATGTATTATTGAATTTTGATGTTTCATCTTCAATATTTTTGCCTCATGCCACAGGCTAGTAAGTGAAAAGATTTTTCTGCAATTTTAAAACAAAATCTTTCTTTCTTAACTCATTAATGCCTAACGGCAACTAAAGGTGCCAAGGAGTTTACTAAGTAATTTTTGCTACCATGGTAATGTACACAATTTAATGGTTGGAAGCTGTTATAGATATGTTATTCTGATGTTTAAACTTTGAAGTATCGGTTTTCAGTTCATTGTTGTTGCATACAAATTTTAAATCTGTTGGTGAGTGGGAGTTTTATGAACAGCTTTCAAGAAAAATGTAAGTACACGATAATATATGAGTACTGGATGTAAATTTTCTTTGCTGTCTTGTAATAAATAGTCTAAACCATACATAGGATTTTTTTGTAATTTATAAATTTGTTTTTAAGATTATTTAATTGGATAGATAAAAAATCTACTCACCAAGCAGTGGCAGAAGACACACATAAAAGATGGTTGTAATTAGTCAGCTTTCAGAGCCAGTGGCTTGTCCTTCAGGCAGAAGGGTTGATGGGGAAGAGAGAGGGGTGAAGGAAAAGGACTGGAGAGGTTTAGGAAAAGGGGTAGATTTCAGGAAATACTCTTTCCTTCTCAGCCCATATGGTGAATCTCCCCTAATACAGTTCCTTGAGCTCACTGTTGTCAATCACAGTCAATACAGCCCTGATCTGGCCCCTTCTGATTTTCGTCCATTTCCAAAACTTAAAAAATACCTTTGAGGATTTCACTTTGTATTGATGAAGTGGTGTATGGAGAGGTAAGGTTTTGACTCCGTCTATGAAGTCAGACATTCTACAGTGACAATATCAACAAAATAGGTCTCTTGTTGGGAGAGATATGTTTGCACTAGGGTGACTATTTTGAGAAATAAATATGTATACATCAAGAATAGAGATGTATAATGTTAATAATAGGTGTTTTATTTAAAGAGCTTTCATACAGAAAATTCAGAGGCATTGATTTTCAGCATGTCCTTATAGCTACGTGTGGGTCTGGTGTTGTTTTCCTAAAAACTTGCTTGAACATTAGGTTTGATATTTCTAAATCTTTGTAGCTTCTTTCTGTTGTCTGGAACTGTAATGTCACTGTCAGCAACTCCTTTAATAAGGAAAGTTGTGAACACAGGTGAAGTGCACTGAATTGAAAAATACTTCACAAAAGGATAACCGTTTGCTCCTGAAATTTCTTTCCTAGATAACAGATGGCTGATCTGCATTAGACTGAAACTGTCATATGGGCACAAGAGATTTGCAGCAGTTTATTGCATGCACAGTCATTAACACAGACAAGTGATCATGTGTGGCTTGGCCTGACATTAGTCATTTTTTTCTGTCACTAAAAAATAACTTGCATTCAACATTTTTGTGGTCACCATTGAGGAACTATTTCATGTCTTGGTCAGTCTGCATCTTTGACTATTCGACTGTTCTGACTCTGGGTGATGGTGAATTTGATGTGTCTTGCGACATGAGTTATGATTCAGCCAATTAAACAAATATTGACTGTAAACAGCAGTAACTCCTAGTTTAGCAAGATGGGTTGATAATGGTTCTCTTTTGTTCCTTCTTGCTAAAAGTAATGGTCCTCCCTGCTTTCTTCTGTAGCAGCAGGGCATTTCTGCAATCTGCAGAGGAGACCTCAGCAGATATGGCTATGAAACAAGGAATAGTAGACTGAAAGTAGACATTGTTCTGTTACAATGCTCTTTAGTTTCTTCAGAATGTAGAGGACTCATGAAATGTTGACATAAATTGTAAGATGTGCTCTTTTGAATTTAGTTTACAGTTGATGAAGAAGCTCATAATTTTAATATTTCCAGTCTCATACAGTGTCACTGAAGCTACATGTTATCCTATGTTTTGTTTCCATTTAATTTCATGTTGTCTGCATTGTTGTACAGCCTGCATGTTACTCTTATCACTAGCAAACAATACTATATCATCTACAAACTGTAGAATGTGTTGGTTTGAGATTAGATCATGAAAAAAAATTAGAAATAATAGTAGCACTAGAGTCGACATAGTGTAAGAAGATCACTAACACTTCCAATGGGCTCAGGTTGGCAGCTTTGCATGCCAACCACAACTAATCACGTTATGTGATTTTATAATGTCTAAGGTAGTGCCTCAGTGTTGTCACAGCACTATAGATGGCTATTGTTTTCACCTGCAGTCATACGTGCTTTGCAGCTGAAAATTGGCAGCAGCAGTCCAGCTGTTAGGGGTCTTCTTGTACTCTCTTGATTATAGTACAGATCCCTGTGACACAAGGTATTGGAACTTCTCTTCACAAGAGACTACTCATTGGACTGATACAACTTGACATCTGTTAGATAGGATTTGAGAGTTGTCACGAAAGCTCCCCCAGTTCCATACAATTTTAACCTAAGGGATGCAATCAACCGCGTTACTAAGATCACAAAACATCAGTGCTGTAGAAACTGTTCAGAAGTTTGGTTCATCCTTGTAAATAGGTCCAGAATTGCTGTTGCTGCAAACTTCTCATTTTGAAAACCACGCAGCATATCATGAAAGAAATTGTGTCTTCAAAATCAGTTAAAAGTTGATGTTTCATTACCTTAGCCACTACTGGGCTATGGAGATAAGCCTGTAACTTGACACCAAACTGGGATCACTTTTCTTGGAAACTGATACTGTGCATGCTAGTTTTAGGAGGTCTGGGAATTCATCAAGTAGGTAGGCCTTTATTAGTCACTTCCACTAGCGATCACGCAATTTCACCATTACTCTTTGTAGAACAGTGCAGAATATGCAACAAATATATGGGCTCCAAGGTGATTGTACATTTTTACAATGTTATTTGGATGTAACCTCTTCTTACATCACATGCTACACTGGTTTCTAGGTTTTGCAGAAATGGCAGGATGTATTCCTAAGTCAAATAATTCACCTATAGTTCTCTCCACTATCCTTACAATCTGCTGGTTACATTCATGCAGACTGAAAGTATTTGAGCACGAGGTAGATTTACCTTGTGTTCATTGACCAGGTCCAATCCCACTTTGCAGAGATTGTGAGCTTTCCTGAGGAATCCAATATTGTTTTTATGTATAGAGACTGAAGCAAAGCAGCGAGCGAAAATTTGTACCAAGGCTGGTATTTGAGCCCGGCTCTCCTGCTTACTGGGCAGGTGGGTTAGCCACTAGGCCACTTTGGCACAGTGGTTCACACAATTGCATGCTTCCCTGCTTGATCCAAATTCTCACTGGTGCCTCATTCTACTTTAAATTCCCCTTACACATGAACAGAATCACCGAGGCTCTCCACATGCAGGAATAGTGCCCCAGTATTGAACATAAATGGAGTATCCAGCCTGAAACCTAGGAGCAGGTACTTATACAAATGAACCAGCCGAATGTCTGAGAACAATACAAGCATTTAATTCACTGGGAAAGTGAAGATGACACACAAAGTATGTTGTTTGGGTACTGAATAATCAGGTAAAAGCAGCTGTAGATACTGGCTCTACGAATGCAGTATTTTGCAATTACCTACTTAAACTTAACAATTTTCAGAAAGATAGTGGAACAATAAAAGAGGGAAAACAATATTAGAAATTTAATGATACAGTTTCAGAGACTTTACTGGTCTCATACAGATATGATTTTATGTACATTATGTGATCAAAAGTATCTGGATACTCTCAAAAATGTACATTTTTCATATTAGGTGAATTGTGCTGCCAGCCAAATCAGTGACCTCAGTAGTTATTAGACATCATGAGAGAGCACAATGGGACACTCAGCGGAACTCATGGACTTCGAACACGATCAGGTGATTGGGTGTCACTTGTGTTATATGCCTATACGCAAGATTTCCACATTCCTAAACACCTCTAGGTCCACCATTTTCAATGTGATAGTCTAGTGGAAAAGTGACGGGACACGAACAGCACAATAGCATACAGGCTGACCTCGCCTGTTGACTGACAAAGACCGACAACAGTTGAAGAGGGTCGTAATGAGTAATGGGCAGACATCTATCCATACCATCACACAGGAATTCCAAACTGCATCAGCATCCACTGCAAGTGCTATGACAGTTAGGTGGGAGGTGAGAAAACTTGGATTTCATGGTCGAGCAGCTGCTCATAAGACACACATCACGATGCCTCGCTTGGTGTAAGGAGCGTAAACATTGGACGATTGAACAGTGGAAAAACATTGTGTGGAGTCACGAATCATGGTACACAATGTGGCAATCCAATGGCAGGGTCTGGGTATGGCAAATGCCCAGTGAACGTCATCTGGCAGTGTGTGCAGTGCCAACAGTAAAATTCGGAGGCGGTGGTGTTTTGGTGTGGTCATGTTTTTCATGAAGAGGGCTTGCACCCCTTTTTGTTTTGCATGGCACTATCACAGAACAGGCCTACATTGGAGTTTTAAGCACCTACTTGCTTCCCATCATTGAAGAGCAATTCAGGGATGGTGATTGCATCTTTCAACACGATCAAGTACCTGTTCGTAATGCACGGCCTGTGGCAGAGTGGTTACACAACAATAACATCCCTGTAATGGACTGGCATGCACAGAGTCCTGACCTGAATCCTATAGAACACCTTTGTGATGTTTTGGAATGCCACTTTGTGCCAAGCCTCACTGACCGACATCGATACCTCTCCTCAGTGCAGCACTCCATGAAGAATGGGCTGCCATTCCCAAAGAAACTTTCCAGCACCTAATTGAACGTATGCCTGCGAGAGTGGAAGCTGTCTTCAAGGCTACGGGTGGGTCAACGCCATTTTGAATTCCAACATTACCAATGGAGATCACTATGAACTTGTAGGTCATTTTCAGCCAGTTGTCCGGATACTTTTGATCACATAGCATAGTGTATATGGATTGAAGAGTTGAGAGAAAATTTGTACCAGGACCAGGAATCAAACCAGGTCCCATACTTAATAGGCAGGTGCGTTAGCCACTGAGCCATGCTGGCACAGAGGTTCACACATGTGCACGGATTAATCCAGTACACCTCCCTCTTCAACACAAATTCTTACTGGCACCAGGAAGGCATGTCAGGGTAATCCATGCGGTTGTGTGTGCCTTTGTGGCTAATGCCCCTGCCTAGTAAAGAGGAGTCCTGGGTTTGATTTCTGACCTTTTACTCACTATTTCAGTCTATATACATAAAACCATATCTGTATGAGACCAGTAAAGTCCTTGAAACTGTGTCATTACATTTCCAATATTGTTTTCCTTCTTTGCATATTCCACTATCTTTCTGAAAATCATTGAAGTCAGTAGGTAATTGCAAAAAGCTGCAATCTTAGAGTCAGTATATATAGCTGCTTTTACCCGATCATTCAGTACCAAACAATACACTTTGTGTGTCATCTTCACTTTCCATGTGAATTAAATGCTTGTATTGTTATCAGGTCACATGGGAGTGAAAGGGCTCAGGAGGTTCTTCAACATCTGAACTCTCTGCACCCTACCATCAAATTCACTATAAAGATTGAACACAATGGCAAACTCCGCTTTTTGGAGGTCCTAGTCAAGCACAAAGTGGATGGCACTACAGGATGCAGTTTATAGGAAAGTCACATATTGGTCCACCACCATATATTTAATGTGACCATCATCATCATCAGTCATTGCCATCATTAAATAATGTGGCCTCTTCAGGTTCTGAGCTGAGGTATCTCTGCAACTTCTGCTTCCATGAGAAAAGAATTGGGTGATATTCAGCCAGTTGACACCGCTAGTGTTCCAAAGTCTTTGTCCCATTGGTCTTCCTCCTGGTCTGTCTGTCTGTCTGTCTCTTGGACTCCACTGCAGCACCACCTGTGTTCATCTGTTGTTGTTTCTTCTGGGAACATGGCCAGCACATAGTGGCTGCTCTCTACACCAAGATGGCCTTGATGCTGGTAATTGGTTTGACATCATCTGTCCTATTTTTTGTCTTTCCTTATAAATCCCAAGAGAGACATCTCGTGCTTTGATATGTAGTTCTGCTTCCATCTTTCGTATCCATGAAGTGTCAGAGTCTGAAGTCTTAAGTCAAAATGAACAGGACACACTGATCAAAAACTTCTTTTTCTGTCATGTTTATCCTGATGATAGTTGAATGTCTTCCAAATGCTTGCCAGCCTACCTTGATGGATCTAAAGATAATATTTGCAAGCTGGCCAAGATAGATTTATTCTCAGTGCCTAATAGTGTGGTTTTGAATTGTATGTTTCCTATTGTGGTGCATTTATGAGACATAACTTTTTGTCTTGGAAAGGTTTATGTTCAGTTCCACAGGTTGATATTCTAGATCGAGATCTGATACCAACACCTACAGTTCTTCAAAATCATTTGAGCTCACCTGCGGGGTGTTAAGTCTACTGTGCCCATGAAGGCAAAGAGCAGCTTGCACAATGTGATCACCTTGTTTCACTCTTCTGTGAACTGGAAATTCTTGAGTTGGTACTCTGGCACCTAACAAAAGTGATAGAAGTTTCATATATATGATACAGGATTTTAATATAGGCCAGCTAAACCCCTTGCTTAGTTACAGTTTTCATGACAGCAAGATGGTTAACTGAATCAAAGACCTTTTCAAAATCAATATACTAAGACATTCAGTATTTATTTGTTCTGCTTATCACTTGCTAAATAAAAAAAAAGGTGTCTGTTGTGGAATTCAGCCTGTTTGATGGGTTAAGCTGCATCAAGTATGAGCCTGATATTTCACATTATTCTTATAAAAACTTTGTACAAAATGCAGATTAGGCTTATGGGACAGTTTTTATGTCATGAATGCTTCCTTTTTGTGAAACAGTCAATAGATGAAGTACAAATATTTGAAAGGTTTCTCAACAGGAAACAATCTTCAGAAGGCAACTCATCACTCCAAGAGCAGTGCCCTTTTTCAAGGTATTAACAGCATATTTGACTCCAGAAGTATGTCCAAAACTTGAGGTTCCAATAAGAGGTCAGGTAATGGTGAAATTTTCTTGTTTCGCATACGGGTGACAAAGTTCCTGATGAAATTTAAAATTTCCTCTTTATGACTAAGTCTACCATTGTCTCCGTCTATTGCAATAATCTGTTTCTGGCCAATCATGAGCTTTTGTTTCACTTTATTTAAGGTTGTTTGTCCTCTAAGCTGGATCTTAGAAACGACTCAGCATTTTTCTTAAGATCAGCCTTCATTATTTATCTCAAGGTGTTGCACCATTCAGAATACTCTATAACATCAAAGTCAATTTCAACTTTCCTTCTCAGTTTAATTAAATTTCTATTTTCATCACAAAATGTTCTGAGTTGATCTTTATAAGTATTTAAGCCATCAGCTTCTTAGGCTCTTGAAATAATTTTTTTCTTGACAACTTCTTGCATCGCTTTTCATTTTCGTGCAGGATTTTTAGGTTTCTATGGGAATATATTAATTTTTTATTTAAGGGGACTGGAACATGCAACTTAATGCATCATTTGGTGTCATTCAATAGCAGACAATACAGCTTTAAAAGTACCTAATTCTTCCTTTTTAATAACCTTAATCAACTGCCTGTTGGGTTCTGTTTCGGGTTCTCTGGCTGGCACTGACAAAGATTTACCCTCCACTGTTGGTTGGGAGGCTGGAGTTGAGCTCGTGATTGCAGATTATTTGCACCTGGTGGTCATTACTGCCATTGTTCTCCCCTTGTTACTTGCAACGTTCATTCACTGCAGCATGGTAATCCAGGATACATTCACCTGAAGGCTTTCTTAAGTTTCTTGTTGAAGCTACTGTCATATTTGTGGATCTCTATGGCTTCCCTGAAAAAGTGAGTGTGGTACCTCTTCTCCACATGAGAAGAGAGAGAGAGAGAGAGAGAGAGAGAGAGAGAGAGAGAGAGAGAGAGAGAGAGAGGGAGAGAGAAGAGCTTGGAATGAAGTGTATTGTTTTTCAGTCATGTGGCAGGCACCACTGTCCTATGGTAAACTGATGATAGAAATGCTCTAGTTTCTCCCCATATTCAATACAGAGTAAAGGAGGCAGCCCATCAGAATCTGTATATTTTATTCCATCAAGCCATTTGTGCTGTTTTTCAATTCCAACTCAATTACTTTGCATGTGTCAAACCTGTAACCACTGTAATATTATGGAGCTCTTTACATGGAAAGTATGCCACCAAGCAGAAGCTAAAAGGCTTGGTTTCATTATGTTGACATTTTCACTTCTCATCCAAGAAGCTCCCTGCCGCCGTTGGATAAGCAGCTGCCAGCAGAAAGTCGTATACTCCTAGCTCACTTATTTGTTACATAATTTAATTCTTAATTTATTTGCATGTTTTGGTACTTGTATTGTTTAATTCATAAATTTCGGGCGTATTATAGTATTTGAGAGTTGCAACATTGGGTTTTGGTACCTGAATAGTGTGAATTCGCATAGTTGTTTGTCTTCTGTTTTTCTTTTGAACGGCCAGTGTCGGTTGGTCACAGCCAGTGTGCTCCCTGCCGCTGTTGGATAAGCAGCTGCCAGCAGAAAGTCGTATACTTCTAGCTCACTTATTTGTTAGATAGTTTAATTCTTAATTTCTTTGCGTGTTTTTGGGTACTTGCATTGTTTAATTCATAAATTTTGGGCGTATTATAGTATTTGAGCATTGTAGCATCGCGTTTTAGTACATGAATAGTGTAAAATCGCATAGTCTCCTTCTGCCGCCAAGCAGTGTGTTAGCAGTGCGCAAGTAGCAGCATTACTGCATTTACTAGGCAATCTTGTATATTAATAACCGTTTAAATTTTGTGTAGATTTGTTTGTGCTCTCTGTAGATTAGTTCAGACGTTCTTTGCACAACAGTATTTAGCATGGATAGGGACTGCGACTGCTGTGTTCATATGCGGGCTGGGTTGGCATCCCATCGCTCCCAGCTTCAGGCAGTGTTGGCTTCAGTCAGCTTGAGGCTGCCAATGTGCATCACTGTGGGGGTCCGGATGGGTGTTTGTCAGAGACGGCCAGCTTGTCCCACGCATCCCCCTATCGGACTACGGCTGTGGCTGCCCGGGGTACTGCCCGCATTGAGTCTGACCCCTCACATGTGGTAGAGTGGGAGGTCGTCTCGAGGTGTGGCATGGGGCGAAAGACATTCCGGAGGGCTGAATAGAAGGCCTCTCCTGTTTGTCTGACAAACTGGTTTCAGGCTCTGTCTCCAGCTGCTACTGATCTTCGGCCGGACATGGCTGCTTGTCCTGTTCCAGAGGTTGCCCCTCAGTCTGCAAGATCCAGGCAGTCGCAGAGGGTGTGCTTACTGGTAGTTGGGAGCTCCAACGTCAGGCACGTAATGGGGCAGCTTAGGGATATGGCAGCAAGAGAGGGGAAGAAAACTAATGTGCACTCCGTGTGCATACAGGGGGGAGTCATTCCAGATGTGGAAAGGTTCCTTTCGGATGGCATGAAGAGTACGGGGTTCACCCATCTGTAGGTGGTCGCTCATGTCGGCACCAATGATGTGTGTCGCTATGGACTGGAGGAAATCCTCTCTGGCTTCCGGTGGCTATCTGATTTGGTGAAGACTGCCAGTGTCGCTAGCGGGATGAAAGCAGAGCTCACCATCTGCAGCATCGTCGACAGGACTGACTGCGGACCTTTGGTACAGAGCCGAGTGGAGGATCTGAATCAGAGGCTGAGACGGTTCTCTGACCATGTGGGCTGCAGATTCCTCAACTTGCGCCATAGGGTGGTTGGGTTTCGGGTTCCGCTGGATAGGTCAGGAGTCCACTACACACAGCAGGCAGCTACACGTGTAGCAGGGGTTGTGTGGCGTGGACTGGGTGGTTTTTTAGGTTAGATGGCCTCGGGCAAGTACAGCAAGGGCAACAGCCACAAAGGGTGCGGGCCAAAGTCAGGCCATGCGGGGACCAAGCAGCAATCTGTATTGTAATTGTAAATTGTCGAAGCTGCATTGGTAAAGTATCAGAACTTCAAGCGCTGATAGAAAGCACCGAAGCTGAAATCGTTATAGGTACGGAAAGCTGGTTGAAGCCAGAGATAAATTCTACCGAAATTTTTACAAAGGCACAGACGGTGTTTAGAAAGGATAGATTGCATGCAGCTGGTGGTGGCGTGTTCGTCGCTGTTAGTAGTAGTTTATCCTGTAGTGAAGTAGAAGTGGGTAGTTCCTGCGAATTATTATGGGTGGAGGTTACACTCAACAACCGAGCTAGGTTAATAATTGGCTCCTTTTACCGACCTCCCGACTCAGCAGCCTTAAGGCAGAACAACTGAGAGAAAATCTGGAATACATTTCACATAAATTTTCTCAGCATGTTATAGTCTTAGGTGGAGATTTCAATTTATCAGATACAGACTGGGACACTCAGATGTTTAGGACGGGTGGTAGGGACAGAGCATCGAGTGACATTATACTGAGTGCACTATCCGAAAATTATCTCGACAAATTAAACAGAGAACCTACTCGTGGAGATAACATCCTGGACCTACTGATAACAATCAGACCCGAACTTTTCGACTCTGTATGTGCAGAACAGGGAATCAGTGATCATAAGGCCGTTGCAGCATCCCTGAATATGGAAATTAATAGGAATATAAAAAAGGGAGGAAGGTTTGTCTGTTTAGCAAGAGTAATAGAAGGCAGATTTCAGACTACCTAACAGATCAAAACGAAAATTTCTGTTCCGACACTGACAATGTTGAGTGTTTATGGAAAAAGTTCAAGGCAATCGTAAAATGCATTTTAGACAGGTATGTGCCGAGCAAAACTGTGAGGGACGGGAAAAACCCACCGTGGTACAACAACAAAGTTAGGAAACTATTGCGAAAGCAAAGAGAACTTCACTCCAAGTTTAAACGCAGCCAAAACTCTCAGACAAACAGAAGCTAAACGATGTCAAAGTTAGCGTAAGGAGGGCTATGCGTGAAGCGTTCAGTGAATTCGAAAATAAAATTCTATGTACTGACTTGACAGAAAATCCTAGGAAGTGCTGGTCTTACATTAAATCAGTAAGTGGTCCGAAACAGTATATCCAGACACTCCGTGATGATGATGGCATTGAAACAGAGGATGACACACGTAAAGCTGAAATACTAAACACCTTTTTCCAAAGCTGTTTCACAGAGGAAGACCGCACTGCAGTTCCTTCTCTAAATCCTCGCACAAACGAAAAAATGGCTGACATCGAAATAAGTGTCCAAGGAATAGAAAAGCAACTGGAATCACTCAACAGAGGAAAGTCCACTGGACCTGACAGGATACCAATTCGATTCTACACAGAGTACGTGAAAGAACTTGCCCCCCTTCTAACAGCCATGTACCACAAGTCTCTAGAGGAACGGAAGGTTCCAAATGATTGGAAAAGAGCACAGGTAGTCCCAGTCTTCAAGAAGGGTCGTTGAGCAGATGTGCAAAACTATAGACCTATATCTCTGACGTCGATCTGTTGAACAATTTTAGGCCATGTTTTCTGCTCGAGTACCATGTCATTTTTGGAAACCCAGAATCTACTCTGTAGGAAGCAACATGGATTTCGGAAGCAGCGATTGTGTGAGACCCAACTCGCTTTATTTGTTCATGAGACCCAGAAAATATTAGATACAGGCTCCCAGGTAGATGCTATTTTCCTTGACTTCCGGAAGGCGTTCAATACAGTTCTGCACTGTCGCCTGATAAACAAAGTAAGAGTCTACGGAATATCAGACCAGCTGTGTGGCTGGATTGAAGAGTTTTTAGCAAACAGAACACAGCATGTTGTTCTCAACGGAGAGATGGCTACAGACATTAAAGTAACCTCTGGTGTGCCACAGGGGAGGGTTATGGGACCATTAGTTTTCACAATATATATAAATGACCTAGTAGATAGTGTCGGAAGTTCCATGCGGCTTTTCGCGGATGATGCTGTAGTATACAGAGTAGCTGCAGCATTAGAAAATTCCAGCGAAATGCAGGAAGATCTGCAGCGGATAGGCACTTGGTGCAGGGAGTGGCAACTGACCCTTAACATAGACAATTGTAATGTATTGCGAATACATAGAAAGAAGGATCCTTTATTGTACGATTATATGATAGCGGAACAAACACTGGTAGCAGTTACTTCTGTAAAATATCTGGGAGTATGTGTGAGGAATGATTTGAAGTGGAATGATCATATAAAATTAATTGTTGGTAAGGCGGGTGCCAGGTTGAGATTCATTGGGAGAGTCTTTAGAAAATGTAGTCCATCAACTAAGGAGGTGGCTTACAAAACACTCGTTTGACCTATACTTGAGTATTGCTCATCAGTGTGGGATCCGTTCCAGGTCGGGTTGACGGAGGAGATAGAGAAGATCCAAAGAAGGGCGGCGTGTTTCATCACAGGGTTATTTGGTAGCCGTGATAGCATTACGGAGATGTTTAGCAAACTCAAGTGGCAGACTCTGCAAGAGAGGCACTCTGCATCGCGGTGTAGCTTGCTCGCCAGGTTTCGAGAGGGTGCGTTTCTGGATGAGGTATTGAATATATTGCTTCCCCCTACTTATACCTCCCGAGGAGATCAGGAATGTAAAATTATAGAGATTAGAGCGCGCATGGAGGCTTTCAGACAGTCGTTCTTCCCGTGAACCATACGCGACTGGAACAGGAAAGGGAGGTAATGACAGTGGCACGTAAAGTGCCCTCCGCCACACACCATTGGGTGGCTTGCGGAGTATAAATGTAGATGTAGATGTATATACTCTTGTCCCCCTGGCAATGCTACCATATAATCCCCATGAGCAAATAAACTAATATGGTTTCCTTTTCTAAATATTAGTTGTTGTTGTCTTCAGTCTTAAGACTAGTTTGATGCAGCTCTCCATGCTACTCTATCCTGCGCAACCCTTTTCAGCTCCGAATAACTACTGAAAACTACATGCTTCTGACTCTGCTTACTGTATTCACCTCTTGGTCTCCTCTACAATTTTTTTGCCCCCACCCCCTACTTCCTCCAATTACTAAACTGGTGATACCTTGATACCTCAGAATGTGTCCTGTCAACTGATCTCTCCTTCTAGTCAGGTTTGTGCCACAAGTTTCTTTTCTCCCCAATTCTACTCAGTACCTCCTCTTTAGTTATTGATCTACCCACCTAACCTTTAGCATTCTTCTGTAGCACCACATTTCAAAAGCTCCTATTCTCTTTTTGTCTTAACAGTTTATCATCAGTGTTTCACAACCACACATTGCTACACTCCATACAAATACTTTCAGAAAAATCTTCATAACAATTAAATCTATATTCAATTTTAGCAAACTTCCTTTCTTCAGAAACACTTCTCTTGCCAGTGTCAGTCTACACTTTATATCCCCTCTACTTCAGCCATCATCAGTTATTCTGCTGCCCAAATAATAAAATTCATCAACTACATTAAGTATATCATTTCCCAATCTAATTTCCTCAACATCGCCTGATTTGATTCAACTACATTTTGTTATCCTTGTTTTGCTTTTGTTGTCCGGTCTCGGAAACTGACATACAGCTGGGAGAGCGGTATGTTGACCACATGCTCCTCCATATCCGCATCCAGTGATGCCTATGAGCTGAGTATGACATGGCGGCTGGTCAGTACTGTTGGGCCTTCATGGTCTGTTCAGGAGTAGTAGTTCTTTCTTTCTTTTCTTATGTTCATCTTACATCCTCCTTTCAAGATACTGTTCATTCTGTTCTTCTAAGTCCTTTGCTGCCTCTACCTCGTTTATTTCTTTTCAAGAACTTTAATTCCTATTCCAAATTTTTCTTTTGCTTCCTTTACTGCTTGCTCAATGTACAGAATGAATGACATCAGCAGTAGCCTACAACCCTGTCTCACTCCCTTCCATGCCCCTTGAGACTCTTATAACTGCCATCTGGTTTCTGTACGAATTGTAAATAGCCTTTTCTCCCTGTATTTTACTCCTGCTACCTTCAGAATTTGAAGGAGGGTACTCCAGTCAACATTGTCAAAAGCTTTCTCTAAGTCTACAAATTCTATAAATGTAGATTTGCCTTTCCTTTACTACCTTCTAAGACAAGTCATAGTTTCAGTGCTGTCCCTCATATTCCTAAATTCCTCTGGAATCCAAACTGATCTCCCCAAAGATCAGCTTCTACAAGTTTTTCCATTCTTCTATAAAGAATTTGTATTAGTATTTTGTAACTGTGATTTATTAAACTGGTGGTTGTTGTTGTGGTCTTCAGTCATGTGACTGGTTTGATGCAGCTCTCCATGCTACTCTATCCTGTGCAAGCTTCTTCATCTCCCAGTACCTACTGCAACCTACATCCTTTTGAATCTGCTTAGTGTATTCATCTCTTGGTCTCCCCCTACGATTTTTACCCTCCACGCTGCCCTCCAATACTAAATTGGTGATCCCTTGATGCCTCAGAACATGTCCTACCAACCGATCCCTTCTTCTGGTCAAGTTGTGCCACAAACTTCTCTTCTCCCCAATCCTACTCAATACTTCCTCATTAGTTATGTGATCTACCCATCTAATCTTCAGCATTCTTCTGTAGCACCACATTTCAAAAGCTTCTATTCTTTTCTTGTCCAAACTATTTACCGTCTATGTTTCACTTCCATACATGGCTACACTCCATACAAATACTTTCAGAAATGACTTCCTGACACTTAAATCTATACTCGATGTTAACAAATTTCTCTTCTTCAGAAACGCTTTCCTTGCCATTGCCAGTCTACATTTTATATCCTCTCTACTTTGACCATCATCAGTCATTTTGCTCCCCAAATAGAGAAACTCCTTTACTACTTTAAGTGTCTCATTTCCTAATCTAATTCCCTCAGCATCACCCGACTTAATTCGACTACATTCCATTAT
The DNA here is from genome assembly GCF_023864275.1 of Schistocerca cancellata. NCBI lineage: Eukaryota > Metazoa > Arthropoda > Insecta > Orthoptera > Acrididae > Schistocerca > Schistocerca cancellata. The sequence goes on from NC_064631.1 coordinate 175,529,248, forward strand.
CCTCGTTTTGCTTTTGTTGATGTTCATCTTATATCCTCCCTTCAAGACACCATCCATTCCGTTCAACTGCTCTTCCAAGTCCTTTGCTGTCTCTGACAGAATTACAATGTCATCGGCGAACCTCAAAGTTTTTATTTCTTCTCCATGGATTTTAATACCTACTCCAAATTTTTCTTTTGTTTCCTTTACTGCTTGCTCAATATACAGATTGAATAACATCGGGGAGAGGCTACAACCCTATCTTACTCCCTTCCCAACCACTGCTTCCCTTTCATGTCCCTCGACTCTTATAACTGCCATCTGCTTTCTGTACAAATTGTAAATAGCCTTTCGCTCCTTGTATTTTACCCCTGCCACCTTTAGAATTTGAAAGAGAGTATTCCAGTCAACATTGTCAAAAGCTTTCTCTAAGTCTACAAATGCTAGAAATGTAGGTTTGCCTTTCCTTAATCTTTCTTCTAAGATAAGTCGTAAGGTCAGTATTGCCTCACGTGTTCCAGTATTTCTACGGAATCCAAACTGATCTTCCCCGAGGTCGGCTTCTACTAGTTTTTCCATTCGTCTGTAAAGAATTCGTGTTAGTACTTTGCAGCTGTGGCTTATTAAACTGATTGATCGGTAATTTTCACATCTGTCAACACCTGCTTTCTTTGGGATTGGAATTATTATATTATTCTTGAAGTCTGAGGGTATTTCGCCTGTTTTATACATCTTGCTCACCAGATGGTAGAGTTTTGTCAGGACTGGCTCTCCCAAGGCCGTCAGTAGTTCCAATGGAATGTTGTCTACTCCGGGGGCTTTGTTTTGACTCAGGTCTTTCAGTGCTCTGTCAAACTCTTCATGCAGTATTGTATCTCCCATTTCATCTTCATCTACATCCTCTTCAATTTCCATAATATTGTCCTCAAGTGCATCGCCCTTGTATAGACCCTCTACATACTCCTTCCACCTTTCTGCTTTCCCTTCTTTGCTTAGAACTGGGTTTCCATCTGAGCTCTTGATGTTCATACAAGTGGTTCTCTTATCTCCAAAGGTCTCTTTAATTTTCCTGTAGGCAGTATCTATCTTACCCCTAGTGAGATAAGCCTCTACATCCTTACATTTGTCCTCTAGCCATGCCTGCTTAGCCATTTTGCACTTCCTGTCGATCTCATTTTTGAGACGTTTGTATTCCTTTTTGCCTGCTTCATTTACTGCATTTTTATATTTTCTCCTTTCATCAATTAAATTCAATATCTATTCTGTTACCCAAGGATTTCTACTAGCCCTTGTCTTTTTACCTACTTGATCCTCTGCTGCCTTCACTACTTCATCCCTCAAAGCTACCCATTCTTCTTTTACTGTATTTCTTTCCCCCATTCCTGTCAATTGTTCCCTTATGCTGTCCCTGTAACTCTGTACAACCTCTGGTTCTTTCAGTTTATCCAGGTCCCATCTCCATAAATTCCCACCTTTTTGCAGTTTCTTCATTTTTAATCTACAGTTCATAACCAATAGATTGTGGTCAGAGTCCACATCTGCCCCTGGGAATGTCTTACAATTTAAAACCTGGTTCCTAAATCTCTGTCTTACCATTATATAATCTATCTGATACCTTTTCGTATCTCCAGGGTTCTTCCATGTATACAACCTTCTATCATGATTCTTAAACCAAGTGTTAGCTATGATTAAGTTGTGCTCTGTGCAAAATTCTACCAGGCGGCTTCCTCTTTCATTTCTTAGGCCCAATCCATATTCACCTACTACGTTTCCTTCTCTCCCTTTTCCTACACTCGAATTCCAGTCACCCATGACTATTAAATTTTCGTCTCCCTTCACTATCTGAATAATTTCTTTTATTTCATCATACATTTCTTCAATTTCTTCGTCATCTGCAGAGCTAGTGGGCATATAAACTTGTACTACTGTAGTAGGTGTGGGCTTCGTATCTATCTTGGCCACAATAATGCGTTCACTATGCTGTTTGTAGTAGCTTACCCGCATTCCTATTTATTATTAAACCTACTCCTGCATTACCCCTATTTGACTTTGTGTTTATAACCCTGTAGTCACCTGACCAGAAGTCTTGTTCCTCCTGCCACCGAACTTCACTAATTCCCACTCTATCTAACTTTAACCTATCCATTTCCCTTTTTAAATTTTCTAACCTACCTGCCCGATTAAGGGATCTGACATTCCACGCTCCGATCCGTAGAACGCCAGTTTTCTTTCTCCTGATAACGACATCCTCTTGAGCAGTCCCCGCCCGGAGATCCGAATGGGGGACTATTTTACCTCCGGAATATTTTACCCAAGAGGACGCCATCATCATTTAATCATACAGTAAAGCTGCATGCCCTCGGGAAAAATTACGGCCGTAATTTCCCCTTGCTTTCAGCCGTTCGCAGTACCAGCACAGCAAGGCCGTTTTGGTTATTGTTACAAGGCCAGATCAGTCAATCATCCAGACTGTTGCCCTTGCAACTACTGAAAAGGCTGCTGCCCCTCTTCAGGAACCACACGTTTGTCTGGCCTCTCAACAGATACCCCTCCGTTGTCATTGTACCTACGGTACGGCTATCTGTATCGCTGAGGCACGCAAGCCTCCCCACCAACGGCAAGGTCCATGGTTCATGGGAGGGGGGGGGGGGGGGGGGGGGGGGGAACTGGTAGCTCAGTAATATTCACGCTTGATTTCTTTAAAATTGGAATTATTACATTCTTTTTGAAGTCTGAGAGTGTTTTGTCTGTCTCATACATCTGGCACACCAAATGGAAGAGTTCATTCATGACTTGCTCTCCCAAGGCTGTCATTAGTTCTGACAGAATGTCATCTACTACCAGAGCCTTGTTTCAACTTAGGTTTTTCAGTGCTCTGTCAAATTATTCTCGCACTGTTGTATCTCCCATCTCATCCTCCTCTATGTCCTCTTCCACTTCTATAATACTGACTTTCTTTTCATCTCCCTTGTATAGACCCTCTCTATAATTCATCCACCTTTCAGCTTTCCCTTCTTTGTTTAGGGCTGATTTTTCAACTGAACTCTTGATATTCATTCAGATGCTTCTCTTTTCTTCAGAGGCCTCTATAATTTCCCTATAGGCGGACTCTATCTTTCACCTAGTGAAATATGCTTTTAAATCCTTACATTTGTCCTCTAGCTATTCCTACTTAACCGTTTTGTACTTTCTATCAATCTCATTTTTAAACATTTGTATCCCTTTCACCTGCCTCATTTACTATGCTTTTATATTTTTTCCTTTCATCAATTAAATTCAGTATCTCTTGTGTTATCCAAGGATTTCTATTAGATCTTATATTTTTACATCATATTTGATCCTCCGCTGCCTTCACTATTTTGTCTCTCAAAGCTACCCATTAATTTTCTACTGTATTCCGTTCCCCTGTTTTAGTTAAGTTAATCATTGCCTAATGAACCCTCTGATATTCGCAACAACCTCTGGTCCTTTCGCTCTATCCAGGTCCTATTTCTTAATATCCTACTTTCTTGCAATTTCTTTAGTTTTCAATCTACAGTTCATAACTAATAAATTGTGGTCACAGTCCTGGATATGTCTCACAATTTAAAATCTGGTTCTGAAATCTCTGTCTTACCATTATATAACTAATCTGAAACTTTCTGATGTCTTCAGGTCTCTTCCATGTACACACTCTTCTTTCATGATTCTTAAGCCAGGTGTTAGCTCTGTTTAAATTATGCTCTGTGCAAAATTCTACCAGGTGCTGTGACGAAGCAAGCTGGGATAATTTCAATTCTCATCTTGTTTTGCCATCTGCCTCCTTAAATTCGTTTTGTTACTGTTAACTACTTATCATTAATATTCCTGAGTAGAATCTGTATTTTCATAAAAGAGAAAGGTTAGCCCTCAGTTTTAAACAATATAAAACAGATCTAACTTTGTGCCTAGTTGTATTCATGTAATAGATTTTCCAATTTATTTTGACTATTCCTAATTAGTATCTTTCATTATATGGCGAAATCAGTAATTGTTTCATAACTTAAATTCTATTGTTGACATATAAACAAATATAAATTCTGCACTAATTATAAACGTTTGGAAGACAAAATACTGGTAGTCTTTAAGTACCTATTGGCTATAAACATATTTGCAAAACCAGCCCTTCATTAATTCTAAAGTAATTAACAGTTTTGTCAAAAGTATTGTCTGCATAATGATATTTGTTAATTTCACCATTTAAACAAATAATGTGGCTTAACACTTGTAGTGGAAGAAACTGTTCATAAGAACCAATCTTTCAATGTATTCAGTTAATTTAACGAGTTAAGTTTTAATTGTGATTTCTGTAAATTTAACTTCAAACAGTGTGTAGTTTCAGCACCTACTATTGTGAGGATATATAAGGGCCCGATTTTTGGTCACGAGACAGTCAGTCCGCGGACAAGTTTCAGACAAGGAACCTGTGTTGGTTAGAACGACAACAATGCTTCAGCTTAACTGTGGAATAAGTGTTAAACAATTACACCATGTGTAAAAGTAAAGACAGTGTCTGCTCCATATGTACCTGTTTATTCTTCAAGAACTGTGAATTATCTGGTTATGTTTTGACTGCTCATAGATATTCAACAGTATACTATTATAGCAGTATGTGGAGGTTCACCTGCAAACTATTAATGAGGCTTATCAAAAGTTATAACAATAGTACTCTGGCCATATAACTGTGTATTATTAGGTGGTTGTGAACAGTGAAATCAAAGTACCGTGAAACGCAACTGTATATCTGTCGGCTGCATTGTTTATAGTAGTCAGTGTTGGATTCCACAACCCATTTTTCAGCCAGTGTAACATCGCAGTACATTGACACTGAGGACAACAAATGAAGAATAATAAAAAGCAGGTGGAACCTGCTACATGTGGTGCCCTGGCGGGTGAGGATTACTGTACGTAACCACAATAAACAGACTTGCCAACTTGAGAGGTGAAATCAAGAGCAATTTAGAGTGTAGTGATGGTACAGCCAATTAGCGCTGGGGTTTTATGACCACAGTAGGATAGCAGCCAATCAGCGAGTGGGTCCTATGGAAGCAGCCATTGAGTACATGAGTAGCCAAGCTGCACACAGGTGGACACAGCTGATCGAGATAAACAACATGCTTTGCCAAGAGAATTACAATGCGCAGCAGACGAAAAATCGAGATGACAACTGCAACAACAGTAGCAGCAGAAGACGAGTAATTAAAAAACAAGGAAATTCATTGCAAAAGCTGTTTTGTATTAAGTGATACATAATGAGTGCCCATATCAAACAAGGCAGTGTGACCGAGGACAAAACTGTAGAGGTTAAGTTGTTAAATGAAAAGGATGACTTAAGTGTGACTGGTTCCATAGACAGTGATGGTTATAAATCAAACATGAATGTAACTTTGAAGGATAGGGACGAAAGTCCTATTATAGATGGGATGATAAAAGCGTCGTCTGCATTGCGCAGTAATGTGAGCGAAATGGACAAAAACAGTACTGAAATGGGTAAGATCATTAAGGTTAAGGAGGATAAACCTAGTAGCAAAACTCAGCAAGGGAAAAAATTTATGGCAGATGGAAATTGTGGCAAAATATTAAGGTATATTATGAATAAAATGAGTATGAAAGAAGACATGGAAAGTAATATGAATAGGCTGGAAAGTAGTATGAAAGAAGACATTATCAGGGTGGAAAACAAAACTGATAGCATTAGAACTGGCAGGGTTAGCTTAAAGGATGAACTGAAGAAAGAAATTAAAAAGGAGATTCAGGTATTTAGCTCTGACCTTTCAGAATGAAATAGAACGTTTGATGTGGTAGCTAAAGATTGGCATAATACTACTGAGAAATTAACATTGGGCCATAAATGTGTGGAAGAGAGGAGGAAGCTTTGTGATGACAAATAGTATGGAGGTGGAGGTTTTCGAGAAACAATAAGGTTAAACTTGAGAAACAAATTGATCAGATTAACAATGATTCAGAAACTGAGGTAGAAATCAAGTGTGCAGTAGTGGTAGAGAAAAAACTGGAAAAAGTAAATGAAATCGTAGATTCAAAAATGACTAAAAACGAAGTGTGTCAATCTGTAATAACAACAAGTGTACAAGGGATACATGTTAAGTGTTTACTGGACAGTGGTAGTGATTTGAATGGTATTTCATTGTCATTTTCTGAATCTATTGAGAACACCGAGGGTATAATAGCGATGCATGTTTCCGAAATAAAAATTATTTGTGCTACTAGTAAGCCATCACCGAATGTGACATGGGAGGTACTATTAAATGTAGAATTGGCAGGACAGCTGTTAAAATATAATTTCTTGGCAATTCAAAATATCAGCAGTGATGTAATATTTGGGACTAATTTCTTGTGCAATTAGTGAGTAGGGGGTTCAAGATTCTGTGTTGGATTCATTATGTGACGATAATACTTATGTCAGCTGTCTGTCTCCTTTTTCATGTTTTTTGAGGCAGTCAAACTCTTCTCCTATCCTATCTGTAGTTTATAAGTGAATCACAAACATTCTATCTTTGACTTTCAAGTAATTTTGTACTGTAGGATGCTTTAGTATAGAAATATGTCAGAAAAGTTTTCTTCAGGGTTATCTGTGTATCTATATATAGTATGTTGTGTTAGTAGTAAGTAATGCAATCATAAGAGGATGGAAGAAAATAAAGTGGTACCATGGTTAAAGAATTTCTGTCAAGCAATGAGGTAAGGTAAACTGAAAACGAAAAGTGTCAGCATATGTGGAGTATAATTACCATCTGAAGTAATGAGCTCATGTGTGAAATTAGTATAATTTGGTGCAGCAGCAGAGACAATGTGCAGTATAAACCATCTTGAATACTAGAGCTTAATATTAATAGCGGTCAGTGTCATCAGTATACTGAGCTAACTATCTACCTATAGAAGTTTGTCAGGGCACAGACTTTTCTAACATTAAGGAATTACAACTTTAGACATAGTTGTCTGGAGTAAAGTGTGTGGAAAGAGTAAGCTAGGTTTGTATGTACATCGCCCTTCAGGCAAGAATCTTAAGCAAATTGATGGAATACAGTGAAATAATAGTTTTTCTGAGTGATAATTTTGTCTGATCAGTAATGAGAGTTAAGCTTGCCTTAGGAAAGTGTTTTTCAGTAGAGTCAATTTTGCATTAGATAAGCAGAGCAGGTGTTTATTTATTAGATAATGAAATAATAAAATAATGTTAGTGTATTAATAGTTAGGGAGCCTGTCTCTGCAGCAGGGATTACTTTCTCGTTTTTTTGTTCTTTTTTGAGAACTCGCTCCACTAGCTAACAAGGTAAGAAATGTAAGTGTAATAATGGAGCTGGCAGACATAATTAATGAAAAGGTACCTGTATAAAAACAAATGTGGCATAACTGTACTGATGATCTAATTGTGAACTAGGCAACATTGAGTACTGGGTATAATGTGCAATTCACGACACTGCAGCTGGAATGAGAGATTAACAGAAAGACAATATTTACAAGCCATATGATGCTGCATCATTGTATTTATAGGTTATCTGAAAATTTCTATTAGTGTTCTGAGGAATTATGAGCTTGAAGTGGTAATACTGGGATGAAGACCGGCAATTTTGCTTATTAACTGGTAACTGTGGTGCTAAACTGATGTAAATATTCTGACAGGTAAAGTAAATGGAAGCATTTTGTGAGGATTTAATTTTCTGTTTGAATGAGAGTAGTACTCAGAGTGGAGAAATAGGCCAATGATTTGGTACAACTTCCATCCCCTTAATTTTGAATTCAATAGTAATTAAGATATGTAATGGTGACTATTTTTTTATAACATAATGGTTAGTAAATTTATGCTATTGCACATCTTGAGTTTTTGATATTTTGCAAGTGGGAAAGGAACAAAAGTCTTCCAAGTTTAATCAGTTTCAGACAGTTATGACTTCGAGTAATGTTTTGTATTGTAATGTGCTCTTGATTTAAAATTTTTGCTAGTCCACACATGTTGTACTACAGTCAAATTTGGTGCTAATTATTGTAATTTCTGAAAACTATGTATTTATTTATGATGCAATGACTATCATTTGCCATTAGTGTTAAACAATTTTTTTTCTTAGCTTAAGTTAGAAGTATAAGTGTACAAAAGCAGGGTATTTTGTCTCATTTTTTCATGTATTGTGTTGGAGCAGAACCACCTCCAAGGGAACTGACGGCAGTGCATTTCCTAATTAACTGCCACTTGGACCTTGGTGAGACAGTGTATAAGAGCTCATTGAAAAAGTGAAAGTGACTGTGAAAAATACTAAACATTTAGGAAGTGAAATTTTTTGTCTAAATATGAACTTCAATACACACTGTAATTTAATTTCTTTGCTACCCATAAGGATTAGTTTTTGTTTAGCAAGACAGGACTTGTATCAAATGATATGTATCTTTAAATGTAGTCTTCGTGTACAAAAAAGGACATCACATATGATGAAGATGCCTAAAACTTTGCTAAAAGTATAAATTGTGGATCTTTTGTGTAATTTTGCAATACACTTCATATATTTATTTTGTATGGGGATTTTTGCATGGCCAGTTCACATAAGTACAAATTTGAAAAAACATGTGTACTGTAGTTTTCGATAAAATTTCTTATGTAATAATTTTTTGTGTGTGTGTACATTGTTAAACCCAATTTCTGGTGTCACTTGTGGTCATTGGATTTCCTATGTAGCTATTTGCAATATGTATCTCATCAATCCAATGAGGGGGTGATGTGACAAAGCAAGCTGGGATAATTATAATTCTCATCTTGTTTTGCCATCTGCATCCTTAAATTTGTTTCGCCACTTACCTATTTACCATTAACATATTTGAGTATAATCTATATCTTCATAAAAGAGAAAGCTTGGCCCTCAGGTTTAAACAATATAAAACACATCTAATCTTCTGCCTAGTTGTATGTATGTAATTGATTTTCTAATTTACTTTGACTATTCCTAATTAGTATCTTTCATTATAGGGAGGAATCAGTAATTGTTTCATAACTTAAATTCTATTGTTGACATAAAAACAAATATAAGTTCTGCACTAATTATAAATGTTTGGAAGACAAAATGCTAGTAATCTTTAGGTATCTACTGGCTCTATTCGAAAACATGTTAGCGAAACCAGCCCTTCATTAATTCCAAAGTAATTGATAGTTTTGTCAAAAGTATTGTTTGTGTAATGATATTTGTTAATTTCATCATTTAAACAAATTATTCGGCTTAACTCTTGTAGTGGAAGAAACTGTTCATAAGAACCAATCTTTCAATGTATTCAGTTAATTTAACGAGTTAAGTTTTAATTGTGATTTCTGTAAATTTAACTTCAAACAGTGTGTAGTTTCAGCACCTATTATTGTGAGGATATATAAGGGCCCGATTTTTGGTCACGAGACAGTCAGTCCACGGACAAGTTTCAGACAAGGAACCTGTGTTGGTTAGAACGACAACAATGCTTCAGCTTAACTGTGGAATAAGTGTTAAACAATTACACCGTATGTAAAAGCAATGACAGTGTCTGCTCCATATGTACCTGTTTATTCTTCAAGAACTGTGAATGATGAGGTTATGCTTTTACTGCTCATAGATGTTCAACAGTAAACTATTATAACAGTATGTGGAGGTTCAACTGCAAACTATTAATGAGGCTTATCAAAAGTTATAACAATAGTGCACTGGCCATATAACTGTGTATTATTAGGTGGTTGCGAACAGTGAAATTAAAGTACTGTGAAACGCAACTGTATATCTGTCGGCTACATTATTTATCAGGGTGTATACATGGGCAAGGAAAAAAAATTCCCAGGTTTTTCCCGGATTTCTCGGTTGAAAATACACTTTCTCCCGGGTGAAAATACATTTTTCCCCGTGTTACGTGAGAGTATACTTTTCCTCAGCACTGTAAAACTTGTCAGTCTTTTGAATGTTTATGGTTTTATATGCTGAGGTAAAATTTCCTGACACTTTAGAAAACGAAACTCGGACATTGGATAGCAGCAAGTCGTATACTCTTAGCTCACTTATTTGTTAGATAGTTTAATTCTTAATTTCTTTGCGTGTTTTTGGGTACTTGCATTGTTTAATTCATAAATTTTGGGCGTATTATAGTATTTGAGCATTGTAGCATCGCGCTTTAGTACATGAATAGTGTAAAATCACATAGTCTCCATCTGCCGCCAAGCAGTGTGTTAGCAGTGCGCAAGTAGCAGCATTACTGCATTTACTAGGCAATCTTGTATTTTAATAACCGTTTAAATTTTGTGTAGATTTGTTTGTGCTCTCTGTAGATTAGTTCAGGCGTTCTTTGCACAACAGTATTTAGCATGGATAGGGACTGCGACTGCTGTGTTCATATGCGGGTTGGGTTGGCATCCCTTCGCTCCCAGCTTCAGGCAGTGTTGGCTTCAGTCAGCTTGAGGCTGCCAATGTGCATCACTGTGGGGGTCCGGATGGGTGTTTGTCAGAGACGGCCAGCTTGTCCCACGCATCCCCCTATCGGACTACGGCTGTGGCTGCCCGGGGTACTGCCCGCAATGAGTCTGACCCCTCACCTGTGGTAGAGTGGGAGGTCGTCTCGAGGTGTGGCATGGGGCGAAAGACATTCTGGAGGGCTGAATAGAAGGCCTCTCCAGTTTGTCTGACAAACTGGTTTCAGGCTCTGTCTCCAGCTGCTACTGATCTTCGGCCGGACATGGCTGCTTGTCCTGTTCCAGAGGTTGCCCCTCAGTCTGCAAGATCCAGGCAGTCGCAGAGGGTGTGCTTACTGGTAGTTGGGAGCTCCAACGTCAGGCACGTAATGGGGCAGCTTAGGGATATGGAAGCAAGAGAGGGGAAGAAAACTAATGTGCACTCCGTGTGCATACAGGGGGGAGTCATTCCAGATGTGGAAAGGTTCCTTCCGGATGCCATGAAGGGTACGGGGTGCACCCATCTGTAGGTGGTCGCTCATGTCGGCACCAATGATGTGTGTCGCTATGGACCGGAGGAAATCCTCTCTGGCTTCCGGTGGCTATCTGATTTGGTGAAGACTGCCAGTGTCGCTAGCGGGATGAAAGCAGAGCTCACCATCTGCAGCATCGTCGACAGGACTGACTGCGGACCTTTGGTACAGAGCCGAGTGGAGGATCTGAATCAGAGGCTGAGACGGTTCTCCGACCATGTGGGCTGCAGATTCCTCAACTTGCGCCATAGGGTGGTGGGGTTTCGGGTTCCGCTGGATAGGTCAGGAGTCCACTACACACAGCAGGCAGCTACACGTGTAGCAGGGGCTGTGTGGCGTGGACTGGGTGGTTTTTTAGGTTAGATGGCCTCGGGCAAGTACAGCAAGGGCAACAGCCTCAAAGGGTGCGGGCCAAAGTCAGGCCATGCGGGGACCAAGCAGCAATCTGTATTGTAATTGTAAATTGTCGAAGCTGCATTGGTAAAGTATCAGAACTTCAAGCGCTGATAGAAAGCACCGAAGCTGAAATCGTTATAGGTACGGAAAGCTGGTTGAAGCCAGAGATAAATTCTACCGAAATTTTTACAAAGGCACAGACGGTGTTTAGAAAGGATAGATTGCATGCAGCTGGTGGTGGCGTGTTCGTCGCTGTTAGTAGTAGTTTATCCTGTAGTGAAGTAGAAGTGGGTAGTTCCTGCGAATTATTATGGGTGGAGGTTACACTCAACAACCGAGCTAGGTTAATAATTGGCTCCTTTTACCGACCTCCCGACTCAGCAGCCTTAAGGCAGAACAACTGAGAGAAAATCTGGAATACATTTCACATAAATTTTCTCAGCATGTTATAGTCTTAGGTGGAGATTTCAATTTATCAGATACAGACTGGGACACTCAGATGTTTAGGACGGGTGGTAGGGACAGAGCATCGAGTGACATTATACTGAGTGCACTATCCGAAAATTACCTCGAGCAATTAAACAGAGAACTGACTCGTGGAGATAACATCCTGGACCTACTGATAACAATCAGACCCGAACTTTTCGACTCTGTATGTGCAGAACAGGGAATCAGTGATCATAAGGCTGTTGCAGCATCCCTGAATATGGAAGTAAATAGGAATATAAAAAGGGGAGGAAGGTTTATCTGTTTAGCAAGAGTAATAGGAGGCAGATTTCAGACTACCTAACAGATCAAAACGAGAATTTCTGTTCCGACACTGACAATGTTGAGTGTTTATGGAAAAAGTTCAAGTCAATCGTAAAACGCATTTTAGACAGGTATGTGCCGAGCAAAACTGTGAGGGACGGGAAAAACCCACCATGGTTCAACAACAAAGTTAGGAAACTACTGCAAAAGCAAAGAGAGCTTCACTCCAAGTTTAAACGCAGCCAAAACTCTCAGACAAACAGAAGCTAAATGATGTCAAAGTTAGCGTAAGGAGGGCTATGCGTGAAGCGTTCAGTGAATTTGAAAGAAAATTCTATGTACCGACTTGACAGAAAATCCTAGGAAGTGCTGGTCTTACGTTAAATCAGTAAGTGGCTCGAAACAGCATATCCAGACACTCTGCGATGATGATGGCATTGAAACAGAGCATGACACGCGTAAAGCTGAAATACTAAACACCTTTTTCCACAGCTGTTTCACAGAGGAAGACCGCACTGCAGCTCCTCCTCTAAATCCTCGCACTAACGAAAAAATGGCTGACATCGAAATAAAGGTCCAAGGAATAGAAAAGCAACTGAAATCCCTCAACAGAGGAAAGTCCACTGGATCTGACGGGATACCAATTCAATTCTACACAGAGTACGCGAAAGAACTTGTCCCCCTTCTAACAGCCATGTACTGCAAGTCTCTAGAGGAACGGAAGGTCCCAAATGATTGGAAAAGAGCACAGGTAGTCTCAGTCTTCAAGAAGGGTTGTTGAGCAGATGTGCAAAACTATAGACCTATATCTCTGACATCAATCTGTTGTAGAATTTTAGAACATGTTTTTTGCTCGCGTATCATGTCATTTCTGGAAACCCAGAATCTACTCTGTAGGAATCAACATGGATTCCAGAAACAGCGATCGTGAGAGACCCAACTCGCTTTATTTGTTCATGAGGCCCAGAAAATATTAGATACAGGCTCACAGGTAGATGTCATTTTCCTTGACTTCCGGAAGGCGTTTGATACAGTTCCGAACTGTCACCTGATAAAAAAAGTAAGAGCCTACAGAATATCAGACCAGCTGTGTGGCTGGATTGAAGAGTTTCTATCAAACAGAACACAGCATGTTGTTCTCAATGAAGAGATGGCTACAGACGTTAAAGTAACCTCTGGCATGCCACAGGGGAGTGTTATGGGACCATTGCTTTTCACAATATATATAAATGACCTAGTAGATAGTGTCAGAAGTTCCATGCGGCTTTTCGCGGATGATGCTGTAGTATACAGAGAAGTTTCAGCATTAGAAAATTGTAGCGAAATGCAGGAAGATCTGCAGCGGATAGGCACTTGATGCAGGGAGTGGCAACTGACCCTTAACATAGACAATTGTAATGTATTGCAAATACATAGAAAGAAGGATCCTTTATTGTACGATTATATGATAGTGGAACAAACACTGGTAGCAGTTACTTCCGAAGAGAAGCTAAGCTTTCACTTATAATGTTGATCTTTTTTGCGCGTGTTACACTTTAAGATGTATCACACAAATGGACCAGTAAAATTTTTAATAACGACGTAAATGTCTGATCACTTGGGCTCGAAATTCTTCTAGATGGTTGTCCTCAAAGAGTCGATTTTTAATTGAGAGTCAAACGTTCTGTGATGTAAGAAATTCATCGCACATTCTCACATATAGTTCATCTTGTGTAAAAGGAAATTTGCTTTGAAAGTAACACTTTTCAAACCACCATCCGCAATGTTTTCCCGTGACCTGTTAGAAACTAATTTGTTTCTGCAGTTGCCAGAGAGCGCCAGATAATAGGCGCCACCGCTCTTGCGCAGCAACAATGACACAGGAAGCCCAAATGTTCAGACGTGTAAAACATTAAAAGATCTTACACTATGTCACAAAAGAAACAAGACATCAGAGGACACTTTAAGTTCATCGGAATTTCGGGAACCATACTAAAATGCATAATTGGGCTTAAAAAATGGTTCTGAGCACTATGGGACTTAATTTCTGAGGTCATCAGTCCCCTAGAACTTAGAACTACGTAAACCTAACCAACCTAAGGACATCACACACATCCATGCCCGAGGCAGGATTCGAACCTGCGACCGTAGCGGTCACTTGGTTCCAGATTGTAGTGCCTACAACCGCTCGGCCACGCTTGCCGGCAATTGGGCTTAAAGTGCACATTCATATGTCCAGATTCTGATGTAAACTTTCTTGAGTACCAGTACTGTATTATCTCATGACTGTTTATTTATTATGGCATAATGCCATGCGAGCTAGAAGATGGAAAATGTGCACTTGGAATGCAGCGAACAGTTAAAACTAGCCAACAGTGTGAAATTAAATGTTATGTGTCGACAGAAGTGCCGACACAGTGTTATTTAGACGGGCCGAATAGGCACGCTATCAGCTCACCCAGAATATCGTGAAGTCTGAAACAGGATGCTCAATGAATGCTAATAAGAAAAGAACGGAGCGTCTCATATACTTAACTTTATTCTCTTGTGTGGTACATCTCTATGGTGAATACAAGTAAGACTCTCTCCAGATATGGTTAACTGCGCCTTGCTAGGTCGTAGCTATGGACTTAGCTGAAGGCTATTCTAACTGTCTCTCGGCAAATGAGAGGAAGGCTTCGTACGTCTAGTCGCTAGCAATGTCGTCCGTACAACTGGGGCGAGTGCTAGTCCGTCTTTCTAGACCTGCCATGTGGTGGCGCTAGGTCTGCAAGTACTGATGGCGGCGACACGCGGGTCCGACATGTACTAATGGACCGCGGCCGATTTAAGCTACCACCTAGCAAGTGTGGTGTCTGGCGGTGACACCACATTAAACACTTCGTTTCAAATAATTGACTGCCTCAGTGCAAAAGATTAATAAAAGCCAAATCTCTTTAGCAAAACGACAAAAATAACTTCATTGTTCTGCAAGGTGATTAAAGCTTGACTGTCAGAAAGGTGGAAATAAAACCTGAAAATAATATATTTTAGCCTTCCGTAATTATGTGAACGTATTTCAATTCATTTGATAGCTCCCGGCCACAGAAATCCGTTTTGTTTTCATTTGATGTGAGAGTAATAAATGAAGAGGAAACAGCAAAATCACTAAACGTAAACACAGGTCACCTCCCCACCACAACTGCTCTGTGCATCAGCCCCGGATCTATTATATTTCCGAACTGGGGCAATACTAGATAGTGGCGCCCAGCCACACGTCCGTAGCCAGAAGATACTACTACCCATACGCGACCCAACTGCACATGCACAAGATCCCGCCCGCAACTGCTCAAATGAATCTAATGTCAACAGCTGTCACGTCACGCTCATCGGAGTCAATTTGTCGTTATGAATTCATTGCATAGTCTTTCTAAAGCCTTTGAAACACTTTGCTGTTGGCAGATGCTTGTGTGAGCACTATGTTTTTTTGTTGTATATGGCGGATTCCCTTTGCGACTTAAGTTTTATTTTCGTTTTTTCTTCCTCTTGTTAATGTTTTGTTGCTGCAGTATTATCCTGCAGATGCGGGATGCAGTAATATCCTTTGTTGGAGTATTGTTTCTTACGAGTCAAAATCACAAAAATGTAACTGAAAACTAAAACAATGAAACATTCCCGGAATTCTAAAAAACTCCCGGTTTTCTCCCGGATGAAAAAATTCCTGGGTTTTTCCCGGATCTCCCGTTTGTCCTGGGTCGTATACACCCTGTTTATAGTAGTCAGTGTCGGAATCCACAACCTATTTTTCAGCCAGTGTAGCAACTCAGTACGTTGACACAGAGGACAACAAACGAAGAATAATAAAATGCAGGCAGAACCCCTAGAGCGCCTTCCTCATTTCCCCAGATCATGTTCCCCTACGATTTTTCCTTCTCTTCCTTTTCCTCTGAAATGCCAGTCCTCCATCACAGTTAAATTTTTATCTCCCTTAACTAGCTGAATAATTTCTTTTATTTCATCATACATTTCTGCAGTCTCATCATACGTTTCTTTGGTCTCAACATCTGCGGAGCTAGTTGGCATATAAACTTATACCGCTGTGACATGTGCGCGCTTCCTGTCTACCTTTGTTACAATAATTAATTCACTATACTGTTCATAATAGTTTATCCACATTCCTAGTTTCTTATTCATTATTAAACCTACTCCTGCATTACTCCCATTTTATTTCATAGTTATAACGCTGTATTCACCTGACCAGGAGTACCATTCTTCCTGCCACCGAACTTCATTAATTCTACTATATTTACTTCAAACCTATCCATTCCCCTTTTTAATTTTTCTAACCTACCTGCACGATTAAGGGATCTGACATTCCACACTCCAATCTGTAGAATGGGAGTTTTGTTTCTCCTGATGATGACATCCTCCCAAGTAGTCCCTGCGCAGAGATCCGAGTGGGAACTATTTTACCTCTGGAATGTTTTATGTAAGAGGATACCAACATCATTTAACCATACAGTAGAGCTGCATGTCCTCAGGAAAAATAATGGGTATAGTTTCCCCTTTCTTTCAGCCGTTCACTATACCAGGGCAGCAGGGCTATTTTGTTTGATGTTACAAGGCCACATTCATCAATTATCCACACTGTTGGCCCACTACTAAAACGGCTGCTGCCCCTCTTCAGGAACCACACATTTGTCTGGCCTCCCAACAGATACTCCTCCATTGTGGTTGCACCTGCAGTACAGCTATCTGTATTGCTGAGGCATGCAAGCCATTCCACCAATAGCAAGGTCCATGGTTCATGGAAGGTGGTATATTTAAGTACCACACATTAATTACAAGCCCACATCACATTCGAATCCTGACAAGGAGGTGTATAAAATGGCATCAAAATCTGGATGCTGAATTCCCCATTTTTAGCTTTGATGTGCCACATACAAATTACTAAGCCATAAGCGGATGCACGACATCATCGTGGGGGGCCTCTGGCTCCAACCTGTGATACATCAAGCAAGTGCTTAGTGCAGTTAGTCTGGGCTGACTGCTACAGTCCATCCAGAGCTGCTGCCATCACAGTCATAGCTGCCGCTTTGCAGAAGGCCACTTTGCAGTATGATGATTCAGTGTCATCTCACAGTCGGGCACTGCTGCCACACCACTCATCAATCAACAAATGTAAGTTGTGGGCTTTGTTTTTAGGGAGAAGAGGCTGCTGAAGTCCACTACAGATGTCACCGACAACTGCCACTGAAGACTTATGTTTGTTTGGATGGGTCTAGTTTAAAGGGATGGGCACCAAAAGGTCACAGGGACAGTTGGAGATGAATCAAGAAATACAAGCATGGCTGGAACAGCTCCTGGTGGAAATGAAGATCTGCAAAGGCTCCTTAATGAGACATTAGTAAATACAATGTGCTCACACTTAGCCTTGCTTCCCCATTCCTGGGGCTTCCACAGTGAGTTCCATTCTGGCCTGTATTTGATGTTGCAATGCTATTTCCTGGTTCCCACCTTCGTGGGTACACCAGGCAAAAATGTTCACACTTTCACACAAAATTTAATGGATATAGGGAAACTATCTGCATGGAATGACAAAGTGTTGGTGGGAGTCGCCAACCTGAAACTGAAGAGTGTTGCGCTTATGGAAGGACTGAGGAACACCAAGGCATTTGATGTCCTTGCAAAAGAGCTAGTTGATAAATATGGAGATAAGTATAGTGTTACCCCAGTACAGAGGCCAGCTTCTCACCACTAAAATTCTGGAAAGGATTTTGAGGGCTTTGCTGACCAAATAAGAGCTATGTTGTGTCATATGTTTGTACCAGGGGAAGTAATAAAAGGAATGAGGTACTAGCGGAGGCTCGTTGTGTAGATGTATTCACTCATCGGACTGACCCACAGGTATGTGCTGAAGTGAAGCAAGCTTGGCCGACCACATTATGGGAGGCTGTAGCGAGGAGTTCCGGCAGTTTGTCCAGTCTCCCATCAGGGTAAATGCCACATGATGTGCATTCATTACAAATGCTCATGTAACAAGGCTCCTCAGTGTTTGACACTGGCATGTGTCTACTGTAAAAAGATAGGACATAAGAGAGCAAACTGTCAGTCTCTACAGCATCAATCAGCTATCCAAATGGTTACAGAGGAGCTAGAAGGGATACAAATATGGAAAACGTGAATGAGAGCAGTTCTGCCACTGTTCCTCGCTTCCTTCCACAAAACAAATCCATTAAGTGAGGTACGACTTGCTGCGGTGGCAAATGCAACTTAGTAAGGTAAAATCAGTAGTGAACAGTCTTCATTTATCATTGAAATAGGTGCGCAAATAAGTGTATTGTTGTTAAATCTATTTGTGGTTGAGAATTAAAACCATCGCATTATAGATTGAGTGGATTGGGAAAAAAAGTAATTTATTGAGTAGGTTCACAGAAGTGGAGCTGGGAATAGACAGTAAAAGTACCAGTTACCATTTGAAGTGATTTGAAAGCATGGCCACGATTTCAATAGCATTTTATGCAACAATTTTCTGTGCTGTTTTCAAGGCGTATTTAACTTCCCAACACAAGAAGTCCAAACTGGGGAAATTTTCAACCACACACCACAGTGTTTAACTTAAACAAAACTGAGAAGATATCAGGTAGTACAGGAAAAATCGTTTGGGTATGAAGAGCAGTTTATCTTGAATAAATGCAACAGAAGAGTGTATATTTTTGCCATATCATTTTGGAAGCAGAGATGTTAAAACTCCCTGGGTTATCATACCCAACAAAGTGCACAATGTAAATACTGGTGATACAACAGTATTCAAACTTTGAAGAAAAAAGGGGAAAAAAAACTTCCAGTAACCTCCTTAGCATACCAGGTGATGCTAGGCCTAGAGCCCGGAAACCCTATTACTTGTAGCCTGTAGTAAAAAAATTATCTGATTTACAAGAAGCAGGAGTAATTAAGCCATCTTTCAGTATCTGCACTTTATCCACAGTAGTAGTCCCAAAGAAAAAAGTAATGGAGAAAAGGTTTATTGTATTTTTTGTAGATGTGACATAGCTCCACAAGGTCACGAAACCGGACATGTACCCCTTCTGAGCATTCTATATCTGTACTCTGCAAATAATCATGAGGTGCATTGTACTAGTAAAGTAATCTAGACTCCGTCTGAACAAGCCTTTAAGGCCCAATGGTATCAACAGACCACCATGTTATCCTCAACCCACAGGCATCACTGGATGTGGATATGGAGGGGCATGTTGTCAGCACGCTACTCTCCTGGCCGCTGGCAGTTTTCGTGACCAGAGTCGCTCTTCCCCAACAAGTAGCTCCTCAATAGGCCTCACAAGGGCTGAGTGCACCCCACTTGCCAACAGCACACAGCAGATCAGTCACCCATCCAGGTGCTAACAAAGTCCGGCAGCACTTCACTTTGGTGATCTGACAGGAATCTGCGTTACCACTGTGGCAAGGCCATTGCCCCCATTGCACTGGCTATTATGGTTTCTTCCCATTCCATTCACATATGGAGTGCTGGAAGAATGATTGAATGCCTCTGCACACGATGTAATTATTCTGACCATATCCTCATGATCCCTATGTGAGTGATACGTTGTGGATTTTAGTATATTCTTAGAGTCATAATTTAAATTCAGTTCTTGAAACTTTGTTAACAGACTTCCTCAGGACAATTTACATCTATCCTCAAAAGTCTTCCAGTTCAGTTCCTTCAGTATCTCTGTGACACTTTACCATGGATCAGACAAACCTATGACCACTTGTGCTACCCTTCTCTGTATAGGTTCAATATGCCCTGTTAGTCCTATTTGGTACAGGTGCCACACACTTGAGCAAAATTTTAGAACTGGTCGCACGAGTGATTTGTGAGTAATCTCTGTTGTAGACTACACTTTCCTAGTATTCTACCAATAAATCGAAGCCATGATTGAGCTTGTGATCATTACATTTCATATCCCTACGAAGTGTTACACCTAGGTATTTGAAGAGTTGGCCAATTCCAACAGTGACACACAGATATTATTCTACCAATTCTACCTAGTATTCTACCAATAAATCGAAGCCATGATTGAGCTTGTGATCATTACATTTCATATCCCTACGAAGTGTTACACCTAGGTATTTGAAGAGTTGGCCAAGTCTTAGGACACTACATTTTTTTCGTTTTGTGAAGTGCACAGTTCTACTTTTAAGAACATTTAAAGCAAGCTGCCAATCTTTGCACTGTTTGGAAATCTTATCAAGCTCTGACTGAATATTTACACAGCTTCTTTCAGCCAGTGCATCTTTATAGATAACTGCATCATCTGCAGGAAGTATGAGGTTACTATTAACATAGGAGAAACAAAATTAGCATTCTGCGGATTGGAGCATGGAACATCAAATCCCTTAATTGAGCAGGTAGATTAGAAAATTTAAAAAGGGAAATGGATGGGTTAATGTTAGATATAGTGGGGATTACTGAAGTTTGGTGTCAGGAGGAACAGGACTTCTTGTCAGGTGAGTACAGGGTTATAAATACAAAATCAAATAGGGGTATAGCAGTAGTATGTTTAATAATGAGTAAAAAAATAGGAGCATGAGTAAGCCACTATGAACAGCATAGTGAATGCATTATTGTAGTAAAGACAGACACGAAGCCCACACCTACCACAGCAGCACAAGTTTATATACCAACTAGCTCTGCAGATGTGGAGGAGACTGGGAAATGCATGATGAGATAAAAGAAATTATTCCGCTAGTTAAGGGAGACAAAATTTAATAGTCATGGGTAACTGGAATCTGACAGCAGGAAAAGGAAGAGAAGGAAAAGTAGCAGGAGAATATGTAATGGGGGTAAGGAATGAAAGAGGAACCCTCCTGGTGGAATTTTGCACAGAGCATAATTTAATCATGGCTAACACTTGGTTTAAGAATCATGAAAGAAGGTTGTATACAAGGAAGAGACCTGGAGACACCAGAAGATTTCAGATTGATTATATAATAGTAAGACAGAGATTTCAGAACCAGGTTTTAAATTGTAAGACATTTCCAGCAGCGGATATGGATTCTGACCACAGTTTATTGGTTATGAAATGTAGATTAAAGCTGAAGAAACTGTAAAAAGGTAGGAATTTAAGGAGGTGTAACCCGGATAAACTGAAAGAACCAGAGATTGTAGATACAAGAAGAATGGGTAACTTTGAGAGATCAAATAGTGAAGGCAGCAGAGGATGAAGTAGGTAAAAAGATGAGAGCCATTAGAAATCCTTTGGTAACACAAGAGATATTACATTTAATCAATGAAAGGAGAAAATATAAAAATGCAATAAATGAAGCAGGCAAAAGAGAATACAAATTTCTAAAAAATTGGATTGACAGTAATGCAAAATGGCTAACCAGGAATGGCTGGAGGCAAATGTACGAATGTAGAAGCATATATCACTAGGTGGTAAGATAGATACTGTATACAGGTAAATTAAAGAGAACTTTGGAGAAAAGAGCACCCAAAGCTCACATGGTCAACCATTCCTAAGCAAAGAAGGGAAAGCAGAAAGGTGGAAGCATTATGTAGATGGTCTATACAAGGGAGATGTACTTGGGGACAAGAGGACATAGATGAAGATGAGAAGGGAGATATGATACTGCATGAAGATTTTGATAAAGCTCTGAAAGAATTAAGTCAAAATGAGGCCCCGAGAGTAGACAACATTCCGTTAGAGCTAATGATAGCCTTGGGAGAGCCAGCCATGACAAAACTCTTCCATCTGGTGAGCAAGATGTGTTGAGATTCGCGAAATACCCTCAAACTTCAAGAAGAATATAATACTTCCAATTCCAAAGAAAGCACATGCTGACAGATGTGAAAATTACTGAACTATTAGTTTAATGATTTATGGTTGCAAAATACTAACATGAATCCTTTACAGAAGAATGGAAAAACTGGCAGCAGCCGACCTCAGGGAACATCAGTTTGAATTCCATAGAAATGTTGGAATATGTGAGGCAGTACTGACCCTACGACTTATCTTAGAAGATAGAATAAGGAAAGGTAGACATAAGTTTCTATCGTTTGTAGAATTGAGAAAAAGCTTTTGACAATGTTGATTGGAATACTCTCATCTGAATTCTAAAGATGGCAGGGATAAAATACAGAGAGCAAAAGACTATTTACAATTTGTACAGAAACCAATTAACAGTTATAAGAGTAGAGGGGCATGAAAGGCAAGCAGTGGTTGAGAAGGGAGTATACTGAGCAAGCAGTAGAGGAAACAAAAGAAAAATTTGGAGCAGGAATCAAAGTCCAGGGAGAAGAATAAAAACTTTGAGGTTTGCTGATGATATTCTAATTCCGTCAGAGACAGCAAAGCACTTGGAAGAACAGCTGAGTAGAATGGACAGCGTCTTGGAAGGAGGATATAAGAAGAACAACAAAAACAAAACAAGGATAATGGAATGTAGTCGAATTAAATCGGGTGATGTCAAGAGAATTAGATTAGGATATGTGACACTTAAATTAGTAGTTGAGTTTTGCTATTTAGGAAGCAAAATAACTGATGATGGTCAAAGTAGAGAGGATATCAAACATAGACTGGCAATGGCAAGAAATGCGTTTCTGAAGGAGAGAAAGTTTTTTAATATTGAGTATAGATTTAAGTGTCAGGAAGTCCTTTCTGAAAGTATTTGTATGGAGTGTAGCCATGTATGGAAGTGAAAAAGGGACGATAAACAATTTAGACAAGAGGGTAATAGAAGCTTTTGAGATGTGATGCTACAGAAGAACGCTGAAGATTAGACGGGGAGAACATGTAACTAATGATAAGTTACTGAATAGAATTGGGGAGAAGAATTGTTTGTGGTACAACCTGACTATAAGAAGAGAAGAAGGCATCAGTTGGTAGTACACATTCTGAGGCATCATGGCATTGTCAATTTAGTACTGGAGGGAAACGTGGGCGTGGGGAATAGGGAGAGGGGGGGGGGGTGGTAAAAGCATAGATGGACACTAAGAGATGAATACAGTAAGCAGAGTCAGAAGGATGTAGATTGAAGTAGT
Organism: Schistocerca cancellata; assembly: GCF_023864275.1. Taxonomy (NCBI): domain Eukaryota; kingdom Metazoa; phylum Arthropoda; class Insecta; order Orthoptera; family Acrididae; genus Schistocerca; species Schistocerca cancellata. The sequence goes on from NC_064631.1 coordinate 175,552,334, forward strand.
TCCTCAGAGATGAAAAGATTTACACAGGATAGAGTAGTATGGAGAGCAGCATCAAATCGGTCTTTGGACTGAAGACCACTACCACCACCACAACAACAACAGCAGCAGCTTCCTGGGCACACATGAAGTTACTTCTACATCTGATGATGACTTCCCATCCAAGATAACATGCTATGTCCTCCCTACCAAAAAGTCCTCAATCCAGTCACAAACTTCACTTCACACCCCATATGATTGTACTTATAACAAGAAGTAGAGATGAGGTACGGAGTCAAATGCTTCTTGGAAATCAAGAAGTACTGCATCTACCTGACTGCTTTGGTCCAAAGCTTTCAGCATGTCATGTGAGAAAAGTGCAAGCTGGGTGCCACATGATTGACATTTTTGGAATGCATGCTGGTTGGCATTGAGAGGAGGTCATTCTGTTCAAGATACCTCATTATGTTTGAACTCTGAATATGTTCTAAGATTCAACAACAAATCAGTGTCAAGGATATTGGATGGTAGTTCTGTGGATCAGTTCTACTAACCTCCTTGTAGACAGGTGTGACTTGTACTTTTTTTCCAAGAACTGGGCACAGTTTTTTGTTTGAGGGATCTACGATATATTAGTTAGAAGAGAGACCACTCAACTGCAAATTCAGTATAGAAACTGACAGGGATCCCATGGGTCCTGGAACTTTGTTGAAGTTTAACGATTTCCACTGTTTCTCAACACCACTGACACTAATACTTATTTCATTCATCTTTTCAGTGGTCCTGAAGATTAAATTGGGGCAATTCTCCTGGGTTTTCCTTTGTGAAGGAACATTTGAAAGTGAGTTAAGCATTTCAGCTTTTGCTTTGCTACCATCAATTTCAGTTCCTGTCTCTCTCACTAAGGACTGGACGCTAACTTAGATGCTACTAACTGCTTTTACATACAATCATAATTTCTCTGGGTTTTGTGAAATATCATTTGACAATATTCTGCTACAGTGGTCATGGAAGGGATCATGCATTGCTTTCTTGACAGCCACATGCGTTTCATCTATAGTGCTGCACTTTGTTCTACTGGGTAGACCACTGTGTGGTCAACTATTCTTTTAAATTTGAGCCATAATTCCACTACATGCTTCTGTCCTGTGCTTAAAATTTCAAGTGCCTCATCAAGATACGACACTAACAATTTTTTAATCTATTTTATTGAAAATATGTAACTTTCTGCTTGTTTTAGTTGTTTATCATTGTTGCCACAATCAAATGGTGCTGATACCAGTTTTGATGCAGACTTCCTCAAAGAGGTCAGGTCTATTTGCTGCCATTAGACCCCAATATATTTTTAACGTGAGTGGGGTTCCTAACTATCAGTTCTATATGGTTTTCAGAGAAGGCATTAAGTAAAGTTTCACAGGATGTTTACCATTAACAAAACTGAAATTTTCTCAGTTGATTGTTGAATGATAAAAGTCTCCACTGATGATTACAGGATGAATGGGGAACTTATATACTAGTGAACTGGTGTTTTCTCTAAAGTTTTCAGTTACATCAGGGGATGAGCCTGATGGGAGACAGAACAATCGAATTATCATTCTATGGCCAACTCTGATGCTGAGTCTTGTCCCAACAATCTCACAAGCAGCTTCAATTTCTATCTTGATGGAGCTGAGTTTCTTGTCTGCTGTGGCAAATACACCAACTCCATTTCTCATTTGCCTATCCTTTAAATATACACTTGACTTTTCCCCAAAAATCTCACTACTGTCTATTTCAGGTTTCCACCAGCTTTCTGTACCTAGTATTATGTGAACTTGTAATGGATCTGGGAGATGTAATTTTTTTACCGTATTTGTCGATACCGAATTGTAAATGTTTTCTTATATTTTTGTCAGGATTTATTATAATTTGTCTTATTATATGTTAATTTACTTCTGTTTTTGAGAGTAAAAGCATATTGATTACTATTAGAATATGTATCGAAGAATAGCAAAGAGACTGATTACAACTGGAAGATTGTGTGTGGTGTAAAACATCTTTGATGTTGGAGTCATCTTTGACTATAGTAAGTCGGCAGCTAACTCTTGGTGTGTGTTGACCATGGTGTTGTCGGAAGAACAATGTGAAGGTCGCCGTCAAAAATAATTTTGAAGTATGTTACTATTATTTTTGTATTAACTAAAAAGAAGAAATTACATTTGAAGAAACTGTATTTGAAACACCAAAATGAGAGAAACACGTTGAACCACGTCAATTCTGCAACCAACAAAGATGCATTGTGGAATCATACTTAGACAACTGAAGCCAAGACTATATCGCCGTATAAACGTCTAATGGAAAAGGTACTGTCACGAAATATGGCAAATTTAAGTAAATAAAAAATAGTGAGCATATTTTCAACTTGTGTCTTAGCCGTATTTTCAACTCGTGTCTCTGCCGGGATAACATTTGCCACATTTCAACTGGGGGGTCAGCAGCCGGGATATCATTTGCCGCATTTCAACTGGGGGCTCAGCCGGGATAACAAATTTGTAATATTTCAACTTGTGTCTCAGCTGGAATAACATTTGCCGTATTTCAACTTGTGTGTCGTCTGGGATAACATTTGCCGCATTTCAACTGGGGGCTCAGCCGGGATAACATTTTTGCAATATTTCAACTGGGGGCTCAGCCGGGATACAATATTTCAATTGTGGACTGTAGTCGGATTGCCGTATTTCAATTGTGGGCATCAGTCCGGGAAAACATTTGCCACATTTCAATTGGGGGCTCAGCCGGGATAACATTTTGCAGTATTTCAATTGTGGACATCAGCCGGGATAACATTTGCCATATTTCAATTGGGGGCTCAGCAGCCGGGATATTGTGTTCACGAGATTTTCAACAGTGCTACGAGGAAGAAAATTTTTGTGTGTTAATACCAGTTTCTTCAGAATGTGTGTTACAGTGTTTGTGTTCATCGGGAAGTAAAAGTTTTGGAGAAGAAATGTTTCGGCAAGAAATATAATTTTCGACTGAAGAAAATACTTCAAGAATTTTGGTCAACAATCACATAGATGGAAAACGTGGTTTTGCAACAGTAGAAGAGTGTTACAGATAAGTCACGAAACCATCGTATTTTGTTAAAACAATCTTTTTATCTTATTTTGTATTGTTGTGTATAAATTTTTTGTTCTTCACAATGACTTATGAGATTTTCGAGAGTATTGTGCCTAAAGTAGAAAGTAGTAATTTAATAGACTTCGAACATCAGGACAGGTCAAATGAAAGAGAAAGACCCGATAAGTTTGATTTAAAAAGTTTTCTTGTAAATTTCACGAAAGAAATTAAACAAACACTTGACGACAATAAGACTTACTGGGATGAAAAAATTGATAACATTTTGTTGCAAGTCCAAGCAGTCAATACCCAAGTGGGTGATCTTTCGAACAGAGTTGGCAATGCTGAGGAAAAAATTGAATCTGTGGAAGCAAAAGTAAATGAAATTGATGCTAAATTGAGCGGTGAAATTAATACTGTAAAAAATGAGTTACTGGCAGATAGGGAAATAAATTTAATTGATTTTAATGACATTAAAGGGGAAATTAAAAATTTGGATGAGAATACAAAAGTTTTAGTAAAAAATGTAGAACAAAAAACTGACAATCGTTTGGTTACTTTAGAAGAAAAAGTTGAGTGTAATGATTTAGAAAACAAAAAATCTGTCAAAGAACTTAGCGAAAAAATTGAAAGTTTTAACATTGAATTTCAAAGCAAAAATTACAATGTCAACACATGTAATCTTGTATCTAATATTCCAGTGAAGCACTTTTCGGTAGATGGACCCTTACATCCCGTTGATTTTATGCAGTATTGTAAGGATTGTTTTTTACCTCACTCACCAGATGAAATAAAAATTAAATTTGTGAAAAAATTCTTGGAAGGGGAAGCTTTGACTTGGGCAAACCAGATTGTAAATTTGGGGATGACATTTTCAGAATTTGAATCAAAATTTCTGGAAAATTTTTGGGATGATCTTAAACAAACTAGAATCAAAAGTGAATTTTTGAATGGGCGAAACTATAGAGAATCAGATGGGAGCATGAAACAATTTTACAAAAGTGAACTTCAAAAACTTATTCATTTAACAAAACCTTTGGATGACTTGATCAAAATTGATACCTTGAAGAGAAGATTGCCATCAGCAATGCAGTTGAGTTTAGTTCATTGTCCTGATAGTAATGTAGAGCAGTTTCTCAATTATATTGAAAAGTTGGATAGGGTAACAACAAGAACACACAGTGGGTTTACTCAGAAAGGTAACGGTCAAAATTGGGGAAATGATAGGGAACAAAACAATTATCATGGTGTCAGTAAAAATTTAGGGGGATATAACAATTTTCAAAAGAAGGACCATAATTTTTATCCAAAACAAGAACAACATTTTTGCGTTAATAATAAACAAAATAGAGAACACTTTAGGGATCAAAATCACAGAAATTTTGATAGAGATCAGTACAATAGAAACTACCACCAATCAGGTAATGTTTGGCATAGGAATGGGAACAGAAATGTGGATCAGAGGCATTGGCAGAACCACAATCAGCAGTTCAAACAGGAACAAGTTGTAATTCAGGAAACAAAAAACGAGTAGACGCCCCCTTGAAGGTCCGCAAGGTTGAGGCAGAAGGTGAGCATGATGAAAGGACCAATGGATGTGAGTATCATAAACCCAAACATGACAGTTCCAAACCTAAGCTATCACATGAGGTCATTAGTTGTTACTTATTGAAGAAATTTCAAGAGGAAAATAATATTGATAAAAATAAAATTTTCAGTACACAAGAACATACAGTAGATAAAAGTAATTGTGATCCATTTAATTTAACAGAGTTTTACACTTGGGCAGAAAAGAACAACACTTTGTCAGATGATGTAATTTGTAGTAGTTCAGAGATGTGTGTGAATGAAAGAGAGAATGCATGCTGCGAGAATGAAAATATTGGTGAAAGGGATCTGGTACCTTTAGAAAGGGGAAATAATATTTTGGGGGATAATTTGGATGTGTATGACTTGAATATGTATAATGATAATGATGTTGATGATAAAGTTGATAATGATAGTAATGGTATTGATGATGATGATGTTGAGGAAAGGTGTTTCATTAGTTTAAATAGGGAGTTGGGTATACACATGGTTGAAAATGGATTAAATAGTGAGAATATTATAGAAATTCCCAGGGATGTTACCAGGATGAATAAGACTCACAAGCTGGGTGTATGTAAAAGTGTGAATTTAGATGTTGTTGGTAAAGAATCTGACTACACAAATAACGATGACACATGTATAACTTCTAACCTAAGTGAAACTTTTACAGATACTAATGACACACACACATTCTTATGAATATGTGGCTGAACAGTGAAACTGTTTCTTTTGACAAGAACTTTAGAAAGATGCTTATTAATGTATGTGAAACTGTATGTCCTGAGTGGTGGAAAAAGATGAGATATTTTATTTTTGAAAAGCTGAAGGATAAGTACTTCAATAGTATACAATGTGATTTGGATGAAAATTCTTGGCTATTTGAGATAATAGAGAGTACTAATGATAATTTTGTATCTTGTGCAAATTTTATAACTGTGACAAATAATACATGTAATAATATACCATATGATTCTGATAAGTATAGGTTTGGTGAAATTGAAAGTGATTTATTACATGAGGATACAGGTTCTGAGAAAAGTGATCAATTTTGCAGTCCTTATATAAAAGTTCAAATTGGGTCATGGATTGGTAAATGTTTAATTGATACAGGAAGTGAGATCTCGGGAATATCTGAAAGGTTAAGCAAGAAATTGAAAGTGGGGAAAGATTTTGTTGAAATGCCAGTTGTTGGGGTAAAGATAAAAGGTGCTACTGGGAAGAGCAGTAAATTGGTAAAAAGCCAGGCTTTAGTGACATTTTTAATTGAAGGCAAGTTGTTCACACATGGATGTTTTGTAATTCAGGAATTTAATGAGGATTTTCTTTTGGGTATGAATTGGATAGTAAAAGTAAATACAGCATTTGATTGGGTTGGAAGAAAACTTTTGATAGAAACTAGTGAAAGGGAATACATTCAGACAAATTTTGTGAACATACTTGGTGATCAGAGTAATGGAAATTTTGACAGTATCAATTTACTAAAAGAAAATAGATTGGAGAATATTGAAACTCATAGATTTGATACTGATGAAGTTGAATTTGGGAATTTAGTAAATTTGAAAATTTCAGAAACACAGAATTTATCTGGGGAGCAAAAACAACAGTTAGAAAATCTGCTGTGGGAATACAGTGATGTTTTCAGTGACATACCTGGTAGGGTAAAGGGTTATCAGTGTGAGCTTCAGGTAAAATCTCATGAACCATTTTTCATAAAACCATACAGTATTGCAATATCAAAAAGACCTGCTGTTGAGAAAGAGCTGAAAAAGATGGAAGGATGTAATATAATAGAAAGGAGTATCAGTGCATATAATAATCCTCTAGTAGTGGTTTCGAAAAAAGATGGTGGAGTAAAACTATATAAACAGAAATCATGATTTCAAAATTTAAATAACCCATTATCATCTAAAACAAAAGTCCTCCACTGGAATACGCTTGTTAGAACAAAACTGCCTGTACAACCAAGTATGTATATTTGCATGTATAAAGTAATAATTTGAAGTCACATATTAATTGAAACTGATGGAAAAAAAAGAAAAAAAAACACTGCTGTAACAAAGAATGAGAGAAAGATTTATTTTACTTTTTTACAAAAAAAAAGTCTCCATAGTGAGCATTTCTGAATTTTTCTAATTTTTGGAAGCTAAGTCTTCCCTGTGGGTGAAGGCATGCATGTGAGGACATGCATGCAAAGGTATAAGTTTCAAAACCAATTTTAGATAAAGCCTCATGATATATGAGCAGTTTATTGTTGTTTATACTGATGATGTGGGGAGCAAAAGTACTCTTCACAAGAATGTAATTTGTAGTAATATTGTAGTAGAGGAAAGTGTACATAAATAATTGCAAAAAAAAAAAAAATAGATAATACTGATCTTTAACTGTACTAAAAGAAGAAAATCACAAAAAATATATATATAAAAAAAAACATGAGTAAAAAAAATTTTTAAAAAAGAAAATCATAAGCAAAAAAATGTACAAAAAACAAAAAAACCATGACTAATAAAAAAATATATAAAAATTAAAAAAAATCCGAAGTTAAAAAAAAATATATGTCCAGTATCAATTTTACTTACAATATGTAAGTATAATGAAATTAACATTAATATTTATAAAAAAAAAATTTAAATCTTATTCTGGGAAATGAGTTTTGCCTTTCTATTATTTTCAATCTGTATGCTGTATGTTAGAATATTTCTCATGTATGATTTATACCATGTATATTTGTCATGTCAAATAATTTCTTTACTTGAATTTTTGTATATGAGATTGATGGGGAATTATCATTGCAACAACAGCCAGTAACAAGTCCACAGATTCAAAGAGTCCAAATTTGGAAGAGGTTATCAGACTGCATCATTGATGTACTAATTGTGTAATACAGATCCATTACTGAGTGTGGTCGGGATTTTGTTGTATATGTCCATAACAACAAAAGCCCTGGGGAGCAGTTGTAATGGATCTGGGAGATGTAATTTTTTTTACCGTATTTGTCGATACCGAATTGTAAATGTTTTCTTATATTTTTGTCAGGATTTATTATAATTTGTCTTATTATATGTTAATTTACTTCTGTTTTTGAGAGTAAAAGCATATTGATTACTATTAGAATATGTATCGAAGAATAGCAAAGAGACTGATTACAACTGGAAGATTGTGTGTGGTGTAAAACATCTTTGACATTGGAGTCATCTTTGACTATAGTAAGTCAGCAGCTAACTCTTGGTGTGTGTTGACCATGGTGTTGTCGAAAGAACAATGTGAAGGTCGCCGTCAAAAATAATTTTGAAGTATGTTACTATTATTTTTGTATTAACTAAAAAGAAGAAATTACATTTGAAGAAACTGTATTTGAAACACCAAAATGAGAGAAACACGTTGAACCACGTCAATTCTGCAACCAACAAAGATGCATTGTGGAATCATACTTAGACAACTGAAGCCAAGACTATATCGCCGTATAAACGTCTAATGGAAAAGGTACTGTCACGAAATATGGCAAATTTAAGTAAATAAAAAATAGTGAGCATATTTTCAACTTGTGTCTTAGCCGTATTTTCAACTCGTGTCTCTGCCGGGATAACATTTGCCACATTTCAACTGGGGGGTCAGCAGCCGGGATATCATTTGCCGCATTTCAACTGGGGGCTCAGCCGGGATAACAAATTTGTAATATTTCAACTTGTGTCTCAGCTGGAATAACATTTGCCGTATTTCAACTTGTGTGTCGTCTGGGATAACATTTGCCGCATTTCAACTGGGGGCTCAGCCGGGATAACATTTTTGCAATATTTCAAACTTCACTCCTTTTCATGAGTGCTTCAAACTCTTGCACTTTGTTGTGAATGCTTGAGCAGTTTACCATTAGGATTTTAACACTCACACCAGCGGGAGGTATTTCTTTCAAACTTGTATCAATACTTCAGGGTTTCCCACAGTTACCATTATATGGATTGGATGGAGAGCCAGCTAAAAAAATAAAACAACCTTGTTTGCACCCCACATACAGTCAGCTACCTGAGTAGCAGCCTCCGACTTGTCACAGAACCTTCCTTGGTTCAGTCTTTCAACTCGACTCAGAATTAAAGAGCCACGATCAGTTCTGGGAACAATGCTGCAAATTATGAGCTTCGTTGACAGTTTATGTGCAAGGCTGGTCTTCTCAAACTTCTCTGCCATTCACTGGAATGACTCAAGTATGACCTTGCACCAAGACAACAGGCATCATGCCATAATCAGCAATTGGTTGCTCCCTGTTCTCTCAATGGCTGCTGAAACTGTCTTCAACATGTTGAATCAGATCTACAGGAGAGAACAGCACAGGTACACGACTCTCAGGAGTTCTTCCAACACAATGACTTGCAGCAGCTGCCAATCATTTGACAGTAGTCAGGGCAATTGACAGCTGCTTACAAATGTCAACTACATCCCGTGTCCAAGAACAGCACTCACAGTGGGGCTGCATTTTGCCTCATCTACATGGATACTCTGCAAATCACATTCGAGTGCCTGGTATCACCTGTAGTGTGCAGAAAAAAACGAACACCTATACCTTTCCATAGGAGCCCTGATTTCCCTTATTTTATTATGGTGATCGTTTCTACCTATGTAGGTCAGCATCAACAAAATAGTTTCACATTCAGAGGAGAAAGTTGGTGATTGAAATTCTGCTACAACAAAAAAGGCCTTTGTTTTAATGATGTCCACCCCTAATCCTGTATCATTCCAGTGACACTATCCTCCCTATTTTGCGATAATACAAAATGTGCAGCCCTTCTTTGAACTTTTTCAATTTACTCCGCCAATTCCATCTGGTAAGAGTCCCATACTGCACAGTAGTATTCTAAAAGAGGATGGACAAGCTTAGTGTAGGCAGACTCTTTAGTAGATCTGTTACATTTTCTAAGTGTCCTGACAATAAAACACAGTGTTTGGTTAGCCTTCCTCACAACATTTTCTATGTATTCTTTCTAATTCAAATGGTTTGTATTGTAATTCCTAGGTATTTAGTTGAATATATTGTCTTTAGATTCAACTGATTTATCCTGTAACCAAAGTTCAGTTTATTCCCTTTAGCACTCATGTGGATGACCTCACAATTTTCGTTATTTAGGGTCAACAGCCAATTTTTGCACCATACACTATTTTTTCTAAATCGTTTTGCAATTTGTTTTGATCTTATGACGACTTTACAAATCGATAAATGACAGCATTATCTCCAAACAACCTAAGACAGGGTCTCCCAAATCTTTTATATAGATAAGGAACAGCAAAGGGCCTATAATACTACATTGGGTAACACCAGAAATCACTTCTGTTTCATTCGGTGACTTTCTGTCTATTACTACAAACAGTGACCTCTCTGACATAACTCACGAATCCAGTCACGTAACTGAGATGATATTACACAAGCACACAATTTCACTACAAGCCGCTTGTGGGGTACAGTGCCTGGTACAATGTATGACAAGGCAGCTAACAAATAACATTAAATTAAGCTCAATGATTATCTTTTCACCTGTTGAAGCAAAAAGTTGCTAATTGCCTATCAGAATTGAAGAAAATACACAAAACGAGATTTCTATTAGGGCAATACAAAAAACCTGTCGTAAAAATTAGTAGTTTCCAAAAATATTTCTGGGCTAGTTACAGTTGTTAGTAAACTCAAAAAACATAGTTAATTTACAATAAATGCAGATAATGTATAGGGCTTCTGACCTTTAAAAGAGAACTTGATTATCACAATCCCTTAGTTAGAATATCTGCTACAGTACCTAAATCACAAATGCCATTTTATTACAAATTAGTTAAAAATTATGCTGAGGCCAATGGTAGCTTCCAAAATTTTCAAAAATACACTTATTTCCGTTGCTATACAATGTGTTCCATTTATCTGATGACCGCCTGCCTGGGGTATTGCAGGCCAGCCATGTAAGTCACAACTGCTGGTTGAATGAGTCCATCAGAACGCACTATGCGCCCTCCACCCCTCCTTTTTTTGTGTGTGTGGATTTTAGCCTGAAGGCTGTACAGACATACGTGCCTTGTCGGACTGTGTCATTTGAGCAGTGAAACAGGTATCACAAGTATAACAGTGGAGTTTGCGAATGCAACAATGGCAAGAGTGTCAGAAGTGGAAAATATTTTTAATAATCATTCTCTAAATGTTGTGGATATAGTAGGATCCAGGTGTTCATTAGAAGATGCTAGGCTGTTAATGGAAGAGGCCATACCTATGTAATTTGATACAATTGAAATCTCACCCACTTCTCCCTCTGAAATTAGGAAAATAATAAACTTGCTTAAAAGCAAAAACTCACATGGAATTGATGGCATTTCCAGCAAAATACTAAAAGCTTGTTCTCAACAGATAAGTAAGATTCTCGGCCACCTGTGTAATAGCTCTCTGGAACAGGGCATTTTCCCTGATAGACTGAAATATGCTATTGTTATACCTTTGCATAAAAAGGGGGATAGATCTGATGTCAACAATTACCGTCCAATCTCCCTTCTAACAGCTTTATCCAAAATTTTTGAGAAAGTAATGTATTCAAGAGTAGCTTCACATATCTGTAACAATGAAGTACTAACAAAATGTCAGTTCGGTTTCCAGAAAGGTTTTTCAACAGAAAATGCCATATATGCTTTCACCAATCAAATTTTGAATGATCTGAATAACCGAACACCACCCATTGGGATTTTTTGTGATCTCTCAAAGGCTTTTGATGTAAATCATGAAATTCTGCTAGACAAGCTCAAGTATTGTGGCATGAGTGGGACAGTGCACAAATGGTTTAATTCGTACCTAACTGGAAGAGTGCAGAAAGTTGAAATAAGTAGTGCTCATAATATGCAAAGATCAGCACATTCCTCACTCTGGGGAACTATCAAGAATGGGGTTCCACAAGGGTCAGTCTTGGGTCCTTTGTTGTTCTTAATATATATTAATGACTTGCCATTCTATATTCATGAAGAGGCAAAGTTAGTTCTCTTTGCTGATGATACAAGTATAGTAATCACACCTGACAAACAAGAATTAACTGATGAAATTGTCAATACTGTCATTCAGAAAATTACTAAGTGGTTCCTTGTAAACGGACTCTCACTGAATTTTGATAAGACACAGTACATACAGTTCCGTACAGTGAATGGTATGACGCCATTAATAAATATAGACCTTAATCAGAAGCATACAGCTAAGGTAGAATATTCCAAATTTTTAGGTGTGGCCATTGATGAGAGATTAAATTGGAAGAAACACATTGATGATCTGCTGAAACATTTGAGTTCAGCTACTTATGCAATAAGGGTCATTGCAAATTTTGGTGATAAACATCTTAGTAAATTAGCTTACTATGCCTATTTTCACTGGTTGCTTTCATATGGCATCATATTTTGGGGTAATTCATCACTGAGGAGTAAAGTATTTATTGCACAAAAGCGTGTAATCAGAATAATAGCTGGAGTCCACCCAAGATCATCCTGCAGACATTTATTTAAGGATCTAGGGATATTCACAGTAGCTTCTCAGTATATATACTCTCTTATGAAATTTGCTATTAACAACCAAACCCAATTCAAAAGTAATAGCAGTGTGCATAACTACAATACTAGGAGAAAGGATGATCTTCACTATTCAAGATTAAATCTAACTTTGGCACAGAAAGGGGTGAATTATACTGGCACTAAAGTCTTTGGTCACTTACCAAACAGTATCAAAAGTCTGACAGATAACCAACAAGTATTTAAGAAGAAATTAAAAGAATTTCTGAATGACAACTCCTTCTACTCCATAGATAAAAGTTGTTATATTAACTTAAGTATGTTGTTAAATTAACTTAATTATGTCATGTATTGGAAAATTTGACTCGTTCCACATCATTACGAAATATCGTATTCATGATCCATGGAAATAGTATTAATCTAATCTAATCTATTCAACTCCATGAATGTTTATTTACAGCTCATATGTATGTACAGAGTCCGCTCGTACTGTTGTTTGAACAGAAGTTTCCAGGTGTTTGAATTCCAAATAGTGATGCAGTTCACAACTTAGTGAATAAATTTGATGAAACAAGAAGTGTTCACGACGAGAAGAAGTGTTCACGACGAGAAGAAGTGTTCACGACGAGAAGAAGTGTTCACGACGAGAAGAAGTGTTCACGACGAGAAGAAGTGTTCACGACGAGAAGAAGTGTTCACGACGAGAAGAAGTGTTCACGACGAGAAGAAGTGTTCACGACGAGAAGAAGTGTTCACGACGAGAAGAAGTGTTCACGACGAGAAGAAGTGTTCACGACGAGAAGAAGTGTTCACGACGAGAAGAAGTGTTCACGACGAGAAGAAGTGTTCACGACGAGAAGAAGTGTTCACGACGAGAAGAAGTGTTCACGACGAGAAGAAGTGTTCACGACGAGAAGAAGTGTTCACGACGAGAAGAAGTGTTCACGACGAGAAGAAGTGTTCACGACGAGAAGAAGTGTTCACGACGAGAAGAAGTGTTCACGACGAGAAGAAGTGTTCACGACGAGAAGAAGTGTTCACGACGAGAAGAAGTGTTCACGACGAGAAGAAGTGTTCACGACGAGAAGAAGTGTTCACGACGAGAAGAAGTGTTCACGACGAGAAGAAGTGTTCACGACGAGAAGAAGTGTTCACGACGAGAAGAAGTGTTCACGACGAGAAGAAGTGTTCACGACGAGAAGAAGTGTTCACGACGAGAAGAAGTGTTCACGACGAGAAGAAGTGTTCACGACGAGAAGAAGTGTTCACGACGAGAAGAAGTGTTCACGACGAGAAGAAGTGTTCACGACGAGAAGAAGTGTTCACGACGAGAAGAAGTGTTCACGACGAGAAGAAGTGTTCACGACGAGAAGAAGTGTTCACGACGAGAAGAAGTGTTCACGACGAGAAGAAGTGTTCACGACGAGAAGAAGTGTTCACGACGAGAAGAAGTGTTCACGACGAGAAGAAGTGTTCACGACGAGAAGAAGTGTTCACGACGAGAAGAAGTGTTCACGACGAGAAGAAGCGTTCACGACGAGAAGAAGCGTTCACGACGAGAAGAAGCGTTCACGACGAGAAGAAGCGTTCACGACGAGAAGAAGCGTTCACGACGAGAAGAAGCGTTCACGACGAGAAGAAGCGTTCACGACGAGAAGAAGCGTTCACGACGAGAAGAAGCGTTCACGACGAGAAGAAGCGTTCACGACGAGAAGAAGCGTTCACGACGAGATGAAGCGTTCACGACGAGAAGAAGCGTTCACGACGAGAAGAAGCGTTCACGACGAGAAGAAGCGTTCACGACGAGAAGAAGTGTTCACGACGAGAAGAAGTGTTCACGACGAGAAGAAGTGTTCACGACGAGAAGAAGTGTTCACGACGAGAAGAAGTGTTCACGACGAGAAGAAGTGTTCACGACGAGAAGAAGTGTTCACGACGAGAAGAAGTGTTCACGACGAGAAGAAGTGTTCACGACGAGAAGAAGTGTTCACGACGAGAAGAAGTGTTCACAACGAGAAGAAGTGTTCACGACGAGAAGAAGTGTTCACGACGAGAAGAAGTGTTCACGACGAGAAGAAGTGTTCACGACGAGAAGAAGTGTTCACGACGAGAAGAAGTGTTCACGACGAGAAGTTAAACGACGACATACAGTGCTCACAGAAGCTTGTCTCGATGACATTGCGTACTGCCTGGAGAAAGTCTGTTAGATGTCTTTCGCAGCAAACACAAATATCGTGCCCCTCTGTACAATGAGGTGCTAAGCTGTTTGGGATAAGGTCCTTTAAAGTACAAGAACTTCGACCTAGCGATCCTGTACAATGGATTAAGTTTTGTGAATGTGTATCAAAACAAATGCTTGACGGTGAAATGGATCCTTATCTAATTCTGTTTTCAGATTATGCTTGGTTCAATTTACTAGGTTATGTTAATTCTCAAAACTGTCGACACGAGTGCAGACCTGTTGCACTTCATGAGGAAACCCCTTCATGATCAGAAAATAGGGATGTGGTGACAAGTGAAAGATATGTGCAAAACATTTTGTGACTCTTTTTTAATGAACTGAGTGAAAGAGAATGAAGCTTCACAGTTTTTCCAACAGGATTCAGCAAGAGCTGATATGGCCAATGTTTCTTTGCATGCAATTCACAACGTGCTCGATAAAAGAGGGATTAGTAACAATATCTGGTCTGCTAGAAGTTCTGATTTAACTCTGCACGATTTTTATTTGTGGGGTGCACTGGAGGACAAAGTGTACACAACAAATCTCACATGACAGAGGAACTCAAGGATAATATCCTTGAATCAATTGATCCATATGTCAGAGAGAATAACTTTGTGTGATTAATAATTTCTTGAAGAGATGTCAGAAATGCAAGGAAAATATGGCAGGCAGTTCCAGCATCTCCTTGCATGACTGGGGTTAGTAAAAATTTATTTGCTTATATTTTAAATGTAGTCATGTTGTACACAGCAGTATACGGGTGAGACTGCATCTGATCGCCGGGTAATAGAGCGCTCACTGCCCATCATGTGCTGTGCCACACTGGCGGTCATCAGATAAATGGAACACCCAGTACAATGAAATTCAGGAATGAGTATTCTTTGGCAGAACTTTGAACCACCAACACTGATTTGCTACGAGGTATCTAACGTATCCTAAACACTCGTACCAGTAACTTACAAAAATATAGTTTTGTATTCATCCGAAAATTCTCAAAAATAACCTATTCTTATGTAATTGCACAATAAAATTAGAGAACGAGTGTTCTGTACGAGAATAGACCTATTGTTCTCAAAAATTTTGAAGAGCACAAGTAAGTTTAAGTCTACAACTGACAATAACTGTAAGAGTTTATCGGGACACTTGTGAAAATTTGAAATTTCACAATATATCAAAATACAAACGAGTTTTGATACAACCAGTAAGATTATGCAGAAGCAATGCAAACAGTGAAATATGTAAACCTAGAACTTCAAATCGGCAAATGAATCTGGTATATGTGGGCTCACACAAAGGAAAATCATAATACTTGTCATACAAGTGTTTCGGCAGCTTGTGCTCCTTAATCCTGTTGCCTAAAGCAGCTTGGGCTACCTTTGCAACACCACCGCCATCACACTTAGTTGCCACCAACTTTAGCCAGCACAAGGTGATTTAAAAATTATACTTACATTCGAAAATTTTAATTTTGAAATGAAATTAAAATGTTTGATTGTTAAATTATGTTATCTCTAAATTTAAGACAACACTGAGATTGTTAAATTCATCCAAGAATTCTTTCAGGGAGAGGGGAGGAGATGCACAAGGTTTCCCAAGCCCCCATAAATGACAAATTTGTATTATAACCCTGCCAGAGCCAGGTTCTGTCTGTCACAAGCCAGAACAAAGGGGGAGTGATAGAGGAGTAACACCTCTTTAAAAAACCTTGGTTCAGATGGCCTAGCTGATAGTACCTTGTGAGGGCCCCTGACAGGGTGACGGTGAAGATGGCCGATGGTTTTGAAGGCGGAAGACAACAACCATGTCCCAACAGTGGATAAAGCAGGTGAACTATCTTCCTGTAGCAGTGTCTGTTCTTCAGAGAAGCTGCTGCGTAGGGAGTCTCACTCCAGAGGAGCAGCCTATTATCAAGCGCCGGGGGCGTACAACCTCAGTTCTATTAATGGGAAAGATTTGTTTGACTCACACTAGTTTGAACAATCAAGCATCATGGAATGTCATCACAAAAAGGACACTACCCCAGGTAGTACATCTTTGAGGGAATCTACCACTCATAGGAGAGCAATCAGGCCTATGGACTCTGGGGAGCCTGAACCTAGATGCTTTGAGGACATGACCCTGCATACGAAATTCAAGACAAAACAGAATTACTATTCTGGGACTCTGAATGTCAATTCTCTATTGTAAGTTGGATAACACAAAGAGTTGACTATGATGATGGACAAACATAACCATCTTGGCCATTCAAGAAACCAGATACCTAGATGAAGACAGGATGCAAAAGGGCAGTCAAAATAGGTAAGAACATGCCTGTACTTGGCACAGCTTTTGTTGTTCGTAAGAAGATTGTCAGTTCAATCGTAAAGTTCTTCAGCCCTTCTGAGAAACTTTCTATCCTAACTCTCAGCTGTGGTAACAAAGGATACACACTGATCAAGGCGCATGCACCAATCAATGAAGACAACAGACGTAATCCTGAGAATGTTGAACAGTTCTGGGGCCTTCTTGAAGAAAAGTTAGAGAAAATACCAGCTAAGAACGTAAAGATCCTACTAGGTGACTTTAATGCTCAGTTGGGAATAGAACCGCAATTCAGATTAACAATTGGAAAGTATCCTGATCACAAAATGACTAATAGAAATGGTATGAGACTCATCAATCTGTGTTGATCCATCAATCTTCACATAATTTCAACATTTTACAAACACAAGCCAAGTAAACAGAAGAATTGGTGATCACCAGGCAATGTGTGTGGAGCGAAACAGATTGATCATGTAGCAATCTCTAGGAGAGCAGTTAAGGAAATAATGAACGTTAAAGTACAGAGCGGTGCAGAGTTTGACTCTAACCATTACCTCTCCATGATCAAAATGAATTTCATCCCCCTCAATAAGGCCATGAAAACCGGAAATAAAATTCATAAATATGACGTTGCAAAGCTCAAGATCAATAAAAACGTATTGGAACAATACCACCAGAAATGGACATTTGAATCTCATAAATGGACAGACATCGTCTCCAAGATGCAACAAGCAGTTAATACTGCAGTCCTGACAGCTAAAAAGATAAAGCATAGATGGTGGAATGAGGTTTGTGATGAGATGGTGGCCCAAAGAACAAATGGCTGACAAAAGCAGAACCAACCAGGAGACCTGAAGATTTTTATGTATTCCGTGAAGTTCGAAAATATGCGGCTAGAAATTTATGAAGGGTTAAGCAATTGTACGGGAAACAGCAGTTAGAGCAGAGCGATCAGGATTTCCAGAAAAACAATGCCAGATACTTCTATCAGACGTTCACGAATTTGAAAGTACTCCAAGACCCTAGTCTTTGTTTTAAAGACAAAAACGGAAAGCTCGGCCTGACCAACAAAGAAAACTGCACAATCACGTCTCGTTATTTTGAAAACCTACTTAATTGTGATGAACCGAAAGAAAGATTTCCTTTATGTGCCCCAATCCACAAACTACCCAACTCATCTCCACCTGGTAAAGAGGAGACCAAAGAGATCATCAACAACCTTAAGAATAATAAGGCAGCTGGAGAAGATTCAGTAGTGGTGGAACTACTGAAGCTGGCAAATAGTGAAACTCTATATGTACTAGACCAACTTTTTGAGGAGATCTGGAGAACTGGAACGATACCAGCTGAATGGCAGTCAGCTTTAAGTCTATGAGTATAGGGGCCAAGTTTCGACATTATAATACAGTTGTAGAACCTGAGGACTTGTATGCATCAAACTTTCACCATGAAAAGACAAGGTCAAGCTGAGTGGCTGGAAAAGCGAGACCGTAGGCTATTAAGGAAAATCCTAGGTAATAGATGGGTTGATGGACAATGGCAAATGAGAGCAAACGACGACCTGTACAGCAAGACACAACCTATCACAGCATCCATTAAGAGGAGACGTTCTTATTTTATGGTCACCTCATGAGGAAGGACGGTGATCGACTGACAAAAAGAATATGTAATTTCATGCAATCTAAGAAAACAAGGCCAAGGTGGTTCGAAGAATGTGAAAAAGAACAAGACCTAGACACTAAAATGAAATTGGTTGTTACCGTGTAGTCCATAGAGGCTCAACTCGATAAAGTAAAATAATATATTTTATCAAGTTGCCACCTTTTTCATCCATCACCTTTTAGCTGATACAACAATTGACTGGTTCAGGAATAGGCTGAATGACCGCAGCAAAGCCAACTTGCCAGTCAAATCATGACACATAATTCCTGACTTTGACTGAGGGCTCTCAGAGCCGTGACCAAAAAATGGCTCTCTTCCTTTTCGAACAGCTGCCTAGGGCAGATGCTAAATAGCTTAGTTTCTTTACCCTGGCATTTTCCCTTCACCTCCAAAAGGGCTCTCAGGTTGCTGAAATCATCTTCTCTTGTCCCTCCTGGAATCCTCACCATGAACAAATAAACCAATACAGTTTATTTTTCTGAACTTCTTAATTACAACCCCGCACCTGTTTCTATTCCTGACTACAACACAGAGAGAGTATAGGTATCCAGCCTCTTTCCACAGTATATCTTCCTTTCTGCAGTTAATATTCACTATTAATTACTCGTTTCAAACAACTTTCAGCTGTGAGTGGTACATGTGTGCTGGTATTGTTGATAAATGACAAGCAGTGGGCCTTACCCTCAACACTTCTATAGTTAATAAATGTTATGTTTAAAATTTCCTTTTCTGTCATATTATGATGCTTACCACCCTTACAAGGGCCCTTGCATGGTTTCATGTTTTAGTACCTCTCACTGCTCATCCAATAAAAAGACGGGCTTCTCCAACTTAAATAAATTCACACGCATGGGCCACACATAGTTTGTAACCCAAGGAACTTGATTAGTGTGTGTCATACATGTATGACCTTTAAGAGGCTCCCTATATTTCTCCACCAGACTTCACAAATGAAGAAATCACCTACCGAGATTGGTATATTTGGCATGTTTCCGAGGTGCCGAAACAAAGCTGCCAACCCGCAACATAGCATCACTATGCAGGTCATCGCTCCAGCTCTGCAGGCACAAGGGCCAAAGTCAGTTGAACATTGTCTGACCTGCAGGAAGCAGGCGAACTCAGACGGTGTGCACAAGGGCAGTAGAGGCCGCCACATCTATGGAGGAAGAGAGGGAGGGAGGGGAGAGAGGGGGCAAGGAGGGAGGGAGAGGGGAGTGGGAGAGGGGGGCAAGGAGGGAGGGAGGGAGGGAGGGGGAATGGGAGAGGGGGGCAAGGAGGGAGGGAGGGAGGGAGAGGGGAATGGGAGAGGGGGGCAAGGAGGGAGGGAGGGAGGGAGAGGGGAATGGGAGAGGGGGGCAAGGAGGGAGGGAGGGAGGGAGAGGGGAATGGGAGAGGGGGGCAAGGAGGGAGGGAGGGAGAGGGGGGCAAGGAGGGAGGGAGTGAGAGGGGAATGGGAGAGGGGGCATGGAGGGAGGGAGAGGGGGCAAGGAGGGAGGGAGAGGGGGCAAGGAGGGAGGGAGAGGGGGCAAGGAGGGAGGGAGGGAGAGGGGGCAAGGAGGGAGGGAGGGAGAGGGGGCAAGGAGGGAGGGAGGGAGAGGGGAATGGGAGAGGGGGCAAGGAGGGAGGGAGGGAGAGGGGGCAAGGAGGGAGGGGGAAGGAGGGACTAGGAGAGCGGGGAAGGAGGGAGAGCTGGCAAGGAGAAAGGGAGGGACAAGGGAGGGAGGGAGGAGGGAGGGAGGAGGGAGGGAGGGGGCGAGAGAGGGAGGAAGGAGGGAGGGAGGGGGCGAGAGAGGGAGGGAGGGGGCGAGAGAGGGAGGAAGCAGGGGCGAGAGAGGGAGAAAGGAGGGAGGGAGGGGGCGAGAGAGGGAGGGGGCAAGAGAGGGAGGAAGAAGGGAGGGAGGGGCCGAGAGAGGGAGGAAGGAGGATGGGAAGGGGGAAGACGGTGAGAGAGGGGGGGAGGGAGAGGGTGAGGGAGGGGGAAGGAGGGAGGGAGAGGGTGAAGGAGGTGGAGGGGGAAGGAGAGGGGGGAAGGAGTAGGAGGGGGTGAGAGAGGGGGGAAGGAGGTTGAGGGGGTGAGAGAGGGGGGAAGGAGGTTGAGGGGGTGAGAGAGGGGGGAAGGAGGTGGAGGGGGTGAGAGAGGGGGGAAGGAGGTGGAGGGGGTGAGAGAGGGGGGAAGGAGGTGGAGGGGGTGAGAGAGGGGGGAAGGAGGTGGAGGGGGTGAGAGAGGGGGGAAGGGGGTGGAGGGTGTGAGAGAGGGGGGAAGGAGGTGGAGGGTGTGAGAGAGGGGGGAAGGAGGTGGAGGGTGTGAGAGAGGGGGAAGGAGGTGGAGGGGGTGAGAGGGGGGAAGGAGGTGGAGGGGGTGAGAGAGGGGAGAATGAGGTGGAGAGGGGGTGAGAGAGGGGGGAAGGAGGTGGAGAGGGGGTGAGAGGGGGGGAAGGAAGTGGAGAGGGGGTGAGAGAGGGGGAAGGAGGTGGAGGGGGGAGGAGGTGGACGGGAGTGAGCGAGGGGGGAAGGAGGTGGAGGGGGTGAGCGAGGGGGGAAGGAGGTGGAGGGGGGTGAGAGAGGGGGGAAGGAGGTGGAGGGGGTGAGAGAGGGGGGAAGGAGGTGGAGGGGGGAGAGAGGGGGGAAGGAGGGAGAGGGTGAGAGAGGGGGGAAGGAGGTGGAGGGGGTGAGAGAGGGGGGAAGGAGGTGGAGGGTGAGAGAGGGGGGAAGGAGGTGGAGGGTGAGAGAGGGGGGAAGGAGGTGGAGGGTGAGAGAGGGGGGAAGGAGGTGGAGGGTGAGAGAGGGGGGAAGGAGGGGGACGGGCTGAGAGAGGGGCTAGGGGGGTGATAGAGGGGGTAGGGGTTATTAGCAGATGCTACAACGTTTGCCAGACAAGTGTTGCCTCACAGGAAACCTAAGTATTCAACGTCTATTTTATATGCCTCTTCAGGGTATAAATCTTCTTCCATAAAGACTCTCTTCACAATTTCTTATATATATGTTTGTTGGAACATCCTTCCCTGAAGGGACATCACTTGTATTAATGCAAGTGTAACATGATAAAAGACATAGGATTTAACTTAGGAATATGGCCATTAACACATGTTGTACAGAATACCACATTTACCTGATTATAAAACAAGGTTTTTTCCCCCTAATTCATCATTCTAAAAATACAAGGTCATCTTATATTTGCAGATTAAACTATTGCTGCTGAGGTTAACATTTTTACTTTGTTTAATAGAGTACATGGGTTATGTTACACTTAGAAATGAAACTTTAACTATTGAGGTCGCATTCAGATTTAAGAATTTGTAAGGGCAGGGCCGGGCAAATGATACTTACATTCAAACATGCTCAAGATTCCCCAATATGCCAAAGTGCTTGATACAGTATCGATGTTGCTTGAACAACCATGTGACTGACTCGCACAGTGCTTGTGCTAGGAAAATACAAGAAACTATGGACTAGCCACCATAATTTACAAGTTATTGCTCTTGTTGAAATTTAGCAATTTTTTTAAACATAAGAGGAAAAGCACTAAATTCCATCATCTTACAAATTCTTGGTGTATCTGAACAAGTTTGTAACAAACGTTTTCAGATGTGCATGGATGCCATGCACAAATGTTACTGCTGCCCCCAAACGTTCTTCAAAAAATCACTTTATTCTAAACCCAGAATCAATATTTTATTGGACTATGAGAGACTGTAATAAATAGTAAAAGGTTGCAAATGAGAAATTTGGTCTCTATTCGTGTATTAGAACACTGGTTACATTACCAGCTTTCAATCAGTTTTAAAGCAGGTGATGGTGACACAGATGAAACAAGAAGGAAAATTAATTGAGGATGAAATCTCTAACAAAATAAATCATATTAAACTGACTAATTGTTGTGGCAAGAATAATTACAGCAACAAGATCCATCATGGAGATAGTATCAACAGATGTCACTAGATTGGAGGACAAACAGAAGTTGAAGACTGGAACTGAATCATTGTGATTTTTTATTTATGTATTAGTTGCTGTTGTTACATGACTTGCACCCTACAAGCTACTGCAATCAGCACAGTGCTACAGAAGGGTTGGAGAGGAACAATGATACCAGCTTGGCTGGGTGCAGGTATGTAAGTAGTGAGTGGGGAGTAAAATACATCATGTTGACCAACATGGGAATCTATGCTATGTACCTTGTCTTTTTAGGAACTTCTAACACATTTACACTGCAGTTTGCTTGAGTCTATTTGTGGCTGTAATTGAACTGACTTTAAAACTGGACAAATACTTAAAAATAGCACCCATTTCTGCAGAAGACAGTAAAAGTCTAGATGAGGATCAGTGGTGTACTTAGATGTTTCGTGCTGTAATGTTGGTGATGTCACCATGATATATGATAGGAGCAAAACAGGTGTGTTGTATGCTGGTTGTAACAGCCAGTGATATTTGTGGCAATGAAGATATAAATTTCAGAGTTATGCTACTAGGATGGTGGTGATTAAAAATAGTGATACCACTGACAACAAGGTTAATAAGCAAAAAATGTAGAAAAGAAAATGGTCCGGAAATGAATATAAACGATCTCTCTCTATTTTATTTCATGTTGTATTATCAAAATGTAGAAAATTAATAAATGGGATAAATTTAAAATAGGTATAATGTTAACTTTTTAGGCAAAGTTTATGTCAATAAAACAGTTTATAATTTTGATTAGCAAGAACATGTTAAAAAAATTGTCCCCAAGAATGTTTTTCGAAAACAAAAAAAAAGAGTTTCACTTTATAATCAGGGTCATCTTATGCTCAGGTAAATATGATACATGCTTCATGGGGAACCAGAGACAATGAAAGACTGAAGTTGTCTCAACAATTACGGCCACTGATGTTCAATAGAGAAATTAAGACATGTTCTCACAAAAATTTGTTTTTAGTCTATAGTGTCACTTTTAGTTATTTACACCACAAACAAAACAGTCCAGTATAAACAATATGCATGAATATTTCAAACCGTCACAAATGTATAAAAATTTTATTTGTACACTTGGTTAAAACTAGAAATGCAGATTTCTTATATAGTTCATGGTGTACAACACAAACTTGGCATCTTAAATGTGCAAAAAAGTGCACTTCTTTCATACACCCTGAAATTTCACATAAAACATGTTTGTCTTTCTTCGAGAGTAACTATGCAATAAGCAGACAAAATCAAACTGTGCACAGGAACAACTTATGCAAGATAAGTTGTTTTGTAGTTCATTTACATCTGAAACTAAAAACAAAATTGTTTTCTCTTGAGAAAGAGTTCAACATTATCACACTGTGGTAACAGGTCCCAAAAATTAATTAATTTAGCACTGCACATTGGAATCTGCTTCATAAACTTCCATCAGCTTCTCCATTATTTCCCACAACTTTTCCTTTGACAGGTCTTCAACAAATGCCTGAAATAGAGAAATAGTTTGTAAGTCATGTAGAAAATGAGAGAAATTAATCAATCGTACCAAGAAAATAACTACTTACAGAATACCAAGGAGTTTCCTCTCCTTCATCTGTCAATGGTACCTGGACACCATAGCACTGAAGTGCCAGATTTATGCATGCAACAGCTATATGCTGAGGTTCATAGTCCAGTACTGCTGGGTCATAATGGAAATCCTGGAATTAAATGAAACAAAGTTTGTATTTTCACTTTTCAGTTTCTCATAGTCCTCCCTTCACATCTAACATGGTCTATGCATGCTCCCTTTGGACAACATGGTTTATCGATATAAGTCAACAATTACATCTAGTATTAATGAAGCTTGTGGCTTAACAGGAGCATTGCTCTTGAAGTATTATTTCCTCTCCCCATCTCTCTCCACTTTTTACTCATTAAATTTTATATGTAATTTAATCACATCAACAATGAGTTCTGAATCTTGTGCATAAATTGAAACACTGGCCCCAATAAACATTATGACTGTCCTTAAGGTACTTTCTTTTAATTTTATCTGTAAAAACATAAACATGTCCTTAAAAATAAAGGTTCTTCTATAATCCACTAAATAATGATTCAATGTGTTTAAACGTGTTGTAGTCATAAATTCAACTGTACAAAAAATTAATAGCACATAAAAATTGCAATATCTTTTTCTGTCTTCATCTTTCCCTTTCTAATCTTCATCAAATAATCCTCTTTCCTCCCTGAAGAAGAAGCATCCAAACTTTGTAAACTAGGATTACTATTTTCCACAGTAAATTTATCTATTGGCAATGGTAGAAATTTTGACTTGACATTAAGTAATGGCCAACCTTTATGTCACCACATGATTTTAATAATTTCCTTACTTGAATTTTCTCTTTGATGTAGCTGACGCCTGGGAAATCTTGAAGATGCCCTTTACTTTTGTGTTCTGTCCAGAGTTTGAAAGGAATCCAAGAAAACCTTAACACGTTACATTCTGAGAAATTTCATCACTATCATCATTAGTAGTATTAGAAATGAAAAAAATTCAACCAATTATGATGGGTTACAGAGACAGTCAGTGACAGGACACCGTGTTCATACAGTTATCATCAGCAGTGTAACTTCCATTGTTATACGGTGACAACCTCTGAATCAACACACAACCTGGGGGTAGAACATAGAAAAGAGCACTTTAAATCAGCTCAAAGTATCTATCTGCAAATCATAAAGAGAGAATGCTGGTTGTATTTAGTCTACACACTGCACATATTGATAGTAAGAGATAATTTAATTCTACAAATAAAATCACTCCTCCATTAGGGAATTGCTTCAGCCAAATATGTATCTTGTATTCTGGGATCTACCAGTACTACACTACAGTGACTGAATATAAATAATGTTAGACTCACTATAGGAAACAGATTGTGCGTGAACAACAGTCACCACTTGAAGAAGATTCTCCTTCAACAACAAGCTTTACAAAGCGAACATGCCACAACACGTGCAGTGGTAGTCTATTAAACCATCGCCAGATGAGAGGGTGTCTACAGTAAAAAACTTTCTGCTCAATTGCATTAAATTCATAGTTTAAAAAGTGAACAACGAAATTGTGTTTATTCTGCTTGACCTACCATTATTTTATTGCATACAAATTATCATTACAGGACATTAGTGTAGCAGACATGGCATTTGAACCATTTACAGTTCAACATCACATACCATATAGAGGAGGAGGGAGGAGATTAGTGTTTAACGTCCCGTCGACAACGAGGTCATTAGAGACGGACATACCATATAAATCCATGGAATATAACATCAACCACAAAGTTTGAAATTACTTTGTGACTCTGGAATTATAAGAAAAGTGTCTTGTGTAAAGACAAACACTGAAGCACTTCTAAATAATACATTTGCACTGCATTCTACTGATCTATCTATCCAGGGTCTAGGTGGGATTTCTTGTTCGTAGTTCGCACTGATTGTAGTAATAACAGTTCCCAGATAATTCAGTTGCAAAGTTGGAGGTATGCAGATTAGATCAGCAGATGTTAAAACAACTTCAAATGGAACTGCTACAATAATTTCAGTTTACATTAGGGATACGTATGTGGACAGCACACTTAATGCACCACTGAATAGATTTTGCTGTTCAGCAGCATAGCTAGAATACAGGCTGCAAACAATGCAAAGTACTACATTTACGAGGAAAGACATCATGCAACATCAAGTTCTCAACCTTGATGTTACCCTAAATTTTATTTTCTATGGAGTGCCAGAAAACGAGCAAAGATCATTGAAGTACTGATGATGATGGTGGTTTATCAGTAAAATGGGCAAAAGCACCAAAGGCTATTCCACCTGTAGAGTCAAGGGTGTTAAATGATAACCACAGCCCTCAGATGATGAACAGTGAACATAAATATAGGTCTGAGGATTGTAGGGACCTAAAATTTGTACATGTAAAATGTTCCTGTGCTTCATATCTACAGGAAATTGTGCTGCTCTTAAGAAGTATTTTCTTTTGTTTTGTTTTGTTTTAGGGCGCAAAAACAACAAGGGTCATATAAGCCCATGTCAGAACTGTAGAACATGAAGACAAAGAGAGGAGTTAAAAATGACGTACAAGTTAATCCCAATTGACTGAAGAGAAAACAGCTAAAAACAGGGACACGGGAAAAGGTCTACAAAATACACCAAAGAGAAACGGAGGTCCTGAATTAAAAATTAAATGTCCTTCGCCATATTGCTACAACAGATAAAATCTAAAACATGGAGCACCACTTAACAAATGGCGATGGCTAAACAGACAGTGCCCGATACACAACCCAGCTAGAAAGATCTCCTCACCGCAAGAGGACCAAGAGGTGGTCATCCAGTTCACTGGGAGAAGCTTAATAACCTGGAGATTGTTTCCATGAAGACAGGACCAGTAGTGATGCCAAACTGACAGCACCTGCTGACAGATGACAACACAGAGATCGCTGGAGGGAATGTAAGACCTAGCAGGCTGATACACAAGGACTGCAGCCTTGGCAGCAGTGTCAGCAGCTTCATTTCCTGTCACACTGCCATGACCAGGAACCCACATAAACATCACAGTGGCTCCATCAAGAGTGAGCAAGTGACAGCTTTCCTGAACCTGTTGCACTAAGGGATGAAAAGTGTGCAACACACAGAGGCTTTGAAGGGCACTGAGAAAGTCTGAGCAGATGACGCAATTGAAAAGCCTGTGTCACTGGATGTACTGTGTGGCCCGATACAGGGTAAAGAGCTCTACTTTCAATAGTGAGCAGTGTTCCAGAAGCCAATACTGAAAAACGTCAGTTCCAATGACAAAGGCACACAACACCACAGTCAGTTCGAGAGCCATCAGTTTGCACAAAGGTACTATCGTGAAAATCCATGCGAAGGTCGTGAAACTGAAGGCGATAGAGGAAGGCTGGAGTAGTGTCCTTAGGAAGTGAATGAAGGCCATGGTGAACACGGGCCACTGCACGAAGCCAAGATGGTGAAGGGTTCACACCCACTAGGAAAGTTGCCGGGAGCATGAAGTCAGCTGCCGAAAGCAAACTCCAGGAGGTAACAGGGAAGAGGGATGCACTACGTACTGGTGATCAAAGGGGTCATCGAAGGAGGCACAGGATGGGTGGCCACGCATGGCGGTCAAACAGCACATTTATCTGCTGAAGAGAAAGACACGGCGGTAGGACAGCGGTAGTTCGGCAGCTTCTGCATACAGACTCTCAACCAGGTTAGTGTAAAGGTGCCAGTGGCCATACGGATGCCACGATGGTGGATAGCATTGAGACGGTGTAAAAGGGACGGACGTGCAGATGCATAAACCAAACACCCATAGTCTAGTTTCGAAAGGACAAGGGACCAGTACAAATGGAGGAGAGTGGTTCGATCTCTCCCCCAGGAAGTACCACTGAGGACACACAGGACATTTAGGGACTGCATACAGCGGGCTGTCAGGTAAGACATGTGGGAGGACCAATAAAGTTTCCTATCGAGTATGAACCCCAGAAATTTTGCAGTTTCAACAAAGGGAAGAGCAATAGGCCGAAGATGTAAAGGCAGTGGAAGAAACCACATGCACCGCCAGAAATTATACAAACGGATTCATCAGTGGTAAAACGAAAGCCATTGTCAATGGTCCATAAGTAAAGACGATCATGACATTGCTAAAGAAGCTGCTCAATGAGACAAATCCATGGAAAACTGCAATAGATGGCAAAATCGTCAACAGAAAGGGAGCCAGAGATGCCTGGCAGGAGTCAGACCAATAGGGTTAATGGAGATAACAAAGAGTATGACGCTCAGGACGGAACCCTGAGGCACAATGTTTTCGTGGATAAAGGCAGAACCCACACACACTTTGAAATCTCAGTCTTTTGAAAATTCCTGGAGGAAATGGGGCATGCAGCCATGGAAGCCCCATGTGTAGAGAGTACAGAGAATACCAGTGCTCCAAAAAGTGTCTTAGGCTTCCTCCCAATTGAAAAACACGGCCACAATCTGGAATTTCTGCAGATAACCACTGATGACATGGGTGGACAAAGTGACAAAATGGTCAACTGCAGAATGGCGCACTCAAAATCCACACTGTGCAGTGGTTAGTGAAGTGCAAGTCTCGAGTCACCATATCAGCCAGGCAGGAATCATATGTGTCATCACCTTCCAAACACAGCTGATGAGAGAAATGGAGCAGTAACTAGGAGGAGGGCGTTTGTCCTTACCAGGATTAGGTATGAATACGACAGTGGCTTGACGCCAGTGTCTGGGAAACATGCCCTCCCCCCAGATGCAGTTGAACGTATGAAGCAGAAAGTGCTTGCATGCAAGAGAAAGGCACTGCAACATCTGAATGTTAACATCGTCTGTCCCTGTGGTTGGATGATCGGGATGGAGGGAGATCATGATCTAGCTCCCTGGTAGTAAAGGCGGAATTGCAGCACTCATGATTCTGAGAAGAGAAGGGTATTGCCCTTGCCTCCTCCGCTCGTTTCCGATGGAGGAGGCAGGGTGATAGTGTGAGAAGCTCGAAATCTCTGCAAAATGGCGGTCCAAGGTGTTTGAGAGATAACTATAGGGTCCACTAATTCATCATTGGCTATTGTCACACTGGAAACTGGGGAATGGGTCTTGGTCCCATAGAGCCATTGGACAAGGGCACAACGGAAGAGGGAGTGGAAGTGTTAGAAGAACTAGTAAATGAAATCCAGCTACCTTTTCTTGCTATCCCACAGGATACAGCGACACCGTGCACTCAACTGTTTATAATGGATGCCAGTTTGCCACTGTAGAATGATGGTTAAAAAGGCAGCGAGCATGTCTCCACCCATGAATTGCACCACGGGACCAGGACATGGTGTGGTAAAGAGGAAGTATGAAGAATGGAATGTTCTGTGGCAGTAAGGATAATGTTTGTAAGATATTCTACCTGGTCATCAGAACTGGGGAAATGTTTGTCGAAGGTCGCCAGGGAGGAGCAAAGCCTCCAGTCTACCTTAATAAAATTCTATTTCAGTGTGCACGTAGGTGGGGCTAGGAGTCAGCAAACGGATAGCACACGGGAAATGCTCATTCGAGTTTTTGTCAGAGAACAGACCACTTGAGACGATGGACAAGCTTTTGGGTGGTGCTGAAAGAAAGGTCAAAATGCATGGCATCTGAAAGCACGTGGGTGCTCCTGTGTTAAGGCTGAGAAGGTTAAGTTGATTGAGAAGGTCAGCCACGAGGGCACCTCTGGAAAGGTTCTTAGAGAACCCTGAAGGGGATGGTGCACAATAAAGTCACCGAGCAGCAGAAAGGGGTGAGGTAGCTGCCCAATAAGCTGCAGGAAGTCTGCCCTGGTGACATCGAATGACAGAAAGGTGTAAACAGTACAAAGGGAAGAGATCAAGTGAGGAAGGAAAAGGAGAACTGCAACAGCTCGTAGGCGGGTAGTCAGGGAGATGGATTGACTATGATCATCATCCCATAAGAGCAGCATGACTCGCCCATGAAGTGAAATGCCATCCTCAGGGGGGAGGTCAAAACAGACCAAGAAGAAATGTGAGAGCTCAAAGCGGTTGTGAGGATGCAATTTTGTTTCCTGGAGACAGAGAACAAGTGGATGCTGCAATTCTAAGAGCAGCTGTAAATCCTCTTTGTTTGACTGAAGGCCACAAACGTTCCACTGAAGAGCCATAATGAGGAACAGGAAGGAGGAAAAAAAAATGAAGGGGTTTCACCTCGTTGGCTGCCGAGTGCCAGCCTTCAAAGACTCACTGCTACACGGTGCAGAGGCTGGAGGATCCTGTTCTCTGAAATATACAGAGGTGTTGGCATTCTCCATCTGTCAATCTGCTGAATAGATGGCAGAACAATATTTGGCGGTGTGCAGCAGTGACACGGAGGTCGGCTGGGCGAGGATATCATGTGGCGACACTGTCGAAGAGGATCTCAGAGTCAGTGAAGGGGAAGACCGTTTGCCTTTGTTTGACTTCTTGGAGCCTTTTTTGGTTCACAGAGGAAGACTCGTATGTTTGTTGGCTGGAGGGACTTAGGAAGTCTTCGCAGGAGTGTTTGTTCTGTTCTTTCCAGCCTGCCTGTTGTGTAGCAAGTGACTTCGCCCAGTGAGGCAAAAGTTTGGTAGCTTGTTGCACAGCTGGATGAGGAGACATCAATGCTACTATGAAACTGGACAATTTCACAACCGTATTGTTGAATTGGAGGTGGCACGTCTGTGTGGCCACGCCCTTCATGGAGTGAGATGTAGCAAGAACAGTAGTAAATGCAGGGTTCGTGACTAGCCAGTAACTTGCAAATGACCAGGTAAGGGACTTTTTTTCTTTATTCGGATCTCCCGGACAGCCCGCTCCTCAAGATACATTGAATGACCTCGAGAGGGAGGAGGAGGCGAACAATTGCCATTGTGAGCACCCCTAGGACAGGTTACATATTTGGCCAATTGTTGACAGGACACACTAGTGTGGTTGAAATGATGACACTGGTAGCAGCACATCGAGTTTAGAATGTATGGTCAGACTGTGATAACTTCACAGCCTCCGTTGATTTTGGGCGGAAGCACCACTATCAACAGTTAGAAAAAGAGTGCACGTGGGCACTAAGGATGCATGTACCTTTTTCATCAACCAATGGACTGCAATGACATCCTGATCAGAGTGGTAAGTTTGGAATACCTCGGCCAGACCTTCGAGCAGCCTAATGTAAATAACACCACAGGAAGAATTCAGACTTCTATGGGCATCAACACAAACAGGAAAGTCATGCAGAAGCAAAAAGCAAAGTGCCGTTGCGTAAAAGAAAGCAGGATTTCTCAGGGTCAGCAATTGCATCAACATCTTACTGAATAAGAAATGAGTTTATCATTGCAAAGGACTGACTGTCTTCAGTACGTGAAACCATGCGGAACATGCTGCAGCTGGGAAGGTCTTTGAATAAAGAGCTCCAATCTGTTTACGTTTGGTCGATGTTGACTGTGAAGATGATGGTTGGCTCATTGCGAGAAAATCCCCACGATTGCCAGTGTCTCTGATGGCACTTGCCTTTCAACTGGGGGACTCCCCTCAGAAGGAGGCCTAACCCACCTCAGGTCACACCTCCCAAACACCTGACAGAAGGACCAATCGGTGACTTAGGAAGGTAGCAGCTCAAGTAATCACTCCTTCCAGGACTTTGCCTGTACCAGAGGATATGTGTAAACAGCACCTGTCAACCCGGGGCTGGGAATTACGCGTTACCCAATCACCTGTTAGCCATCAGACATATTGGCTGGCCTTAAGCAGCCCATTGGGAAGGGGAAGAAAAAGAAGAACCTCAAACGCTGAAGCAGAGGAAGGATAGGAGAAAGTGAATGAAGAAAAAAGGAATAACAAAAATGTGATACTGTTCTGATGTCAGCTACTGAAAGTGTGAAACACATTCCCAAAAACAGCCCAGACATGTTCCCCAAGGGAGCGGAAAAGGAATAGCAGGAGGATAGACATGCAGCACTAAAGCGAAAAGATGCTGCAATGGCTGGGGCCTCTTGGTAGCCAAGCACGAACCTGCCAACGAGTGGCGAGCCCCCAGGGAGGGGTAAGAAGTGAATTTGAGCTTAAGTGTAAGTCACTAAAAGAGCATTACTCAAGATGCTTGGGAAAATTTTGTTGTTCAGACTGTTTGTATCAAATTCGCAGCTAATGTTGTTGATCTGATACTCAAAATAACACTCATTTGGTTGTAGAATGAAATTGCAGGATTTTATTGTTAAAGCACCAAGGACATGTAAAAAGGCATTCACACAAGAAGGATGCCAAGAACCAACTAACTGCCTGCTCCACTATGAAGATAAAATACACTCAAAGAAGCTAGTCCAACAGATAATGTTGCACATAAATGATACTGTGGGTGCAAAATCCCTACAACTTTGTATGAACATAGTTGCAGGTATGAGGTATGACACCATCCGTAAAATGTATGTGAAAGTTAAAACTATTTTCCTGTATTTTTGACTGATTTGTGTCTCTTATCACCTGTGCATATGATTTTCAACATAATAAGACTTTGGAGGTACATTCAGGACTTCAAAGGTTATAGTTATTCCAGGAGAACTAACTACTCTCTAAAGTGAAATTGAATGAGGATTTATAACTCATTCTAAGAAATAAATAAATAGATAGATAATCTTAGATTTTTTAGTGATCAGCATTTTGAAGCTTGTGTTGTAGAAGTAGAAATTCATGGGAGGTAAAATGCAGCAGTCACAAATTAACTAATGTGTGTTGTTATCGAACAATGCACGAGTATATTCTGGGGAATTGTGTTCTGTTTTAAGAAAAGTTAGTTTTTCACGCACCTGGAAGTTGGTGACATCATATCTCTTGAACCAAGTGTTGTACCATGATACAAGTTTGCTGGTACATACAGTGCTATTACGTGGACACTGTCGACAAAATGAGTTACAAATACAGCTAGTAGCAAAGAAGAAATAAATTAAAATGTCAAGGCCAATGTGACTGTGTTACTGAATGAACAGTACAAATGTTGTAAGTGATAAAACTTTTTTCTTTCATCATTTTAGGGTGGTGTCAGCAACAAAACGTTTTCTAAGGTTTGAAGTTGCGTATATCGTTTGGTGCAAATCACCAAATGCTCTCATTCTCAAATACAGAATGAGTGTAGTCTGGGTATGTACATGCGGTGAGTTATGCTGACTCATGACATATATACATTTTATAGCTGTAATACTTGCCTTCTGCACTGAACTTTATTTATGTGAAATACTGAAAATCAGATTTTTGGTGCCTCTGAAAGCCATTAGACAGTGAAGTGGTGTTAAAATTAATCGTCATTTATACTGGTTCGTTGTCCAGTTCTTGTGCTGGGGCATTTCCAGTCCTGTTCACAACAAGAAATCCATACCATGGCAGTGTAGAAATGGCTTGGCTCATCCTGCAATAGCTCCTGTTTACCATTACGTTAAACTGTCACAATGCCTGGTCTGGTCTGCCTCAAGCTGTGTAAAAGCGCCGATACTGCAATTGTCATTCCGACACATCAGTGCATTGTGTTCAACATTTTAGACCATGTCTTACATTTCATTTAAACAAACTAGTAACCCCGAGAAAACCCCATTTATACTCAAGAAGTGTGTGGCAAAGTATTATTACACATTCTTTGATAAAAACCATTTAATTTCACAAGCACTGTGATTGTGCAAATCACATAACAAAACATGAAACTTATTTCCACGAAGACCAAACCTCCTTCACTAGCCTTGCAGAAGGACTATTAAAAAGATATTTTCCAATAGTCAGTAAATCACTGCACCCTTTATCTGGAATTATAAAAGCTGTGAACTGAAGTAACATGCACTTCTCCATAATCACTTAGTGGCAACAGAATGCATTATTCTGGCTGATAAGGACGGCAATTCCAACAAAACATTAAACCACTATGGGTTATCTCCATGTGCCTGTTCAGTGGCACTATTGGCATATCTCCCACTTCACTCTGAAATCTATTTCATGATTTTCACACACAAAAAAGCTTTGTTTACATTGTTTAGGAACTTTTGGGCCAAATATATTTCTTGTTCTTTTTTATTAATATTTTGACATTGGTTCATTGAGTATTCAATGAACTGTGGCTGAAGCCCAATCAACAGCGAGTTACATGCTTTGAGTGAAAACAATAGTGCATTGAGAATGGCTAACTTCTAGCTGAAATCTAGATCTGCATAATAAAATTTAAGCATGGACAACTGATTGCTGCAATCTATAATTTACAAGTTTATTTATATTGTTTTCTTTTTATCAATTTTAATAGTATTTTATGAAATCACTTAATATGTATACAGGTCTACCTATCTTTCACAAACATAAACAAATTCTGCTTTTGGTTCTATAAATAACAGGTTTTGTATTATAAACAATACGATCAAAAACCAACAAAAATATTTAGATGAAAACTACTTCCTCAAATGTAGAATTTCTGCCATAATTTCGCTGCTTCAGCCAGAATTTTTGTTTCCTTATATTCCAACATCTTAATTTCAGACTGTATTTTTTTTTCTGGCAAATTGTTATTTTTCAGTTTCATTTAGTTTCTTTTTATCGTCTTTATGCAATG
This sequence comes from Schistocerca cancellata, assembly GCF_023864275.1. NCBI lineage: Eukaryota > Metazoa > Arthropoda > Insecta > Orthoptera > Acrididae > Schistocerca > Schistocerca cancellata. The sequence continues at coordinate 175,586,727 of NC_064631.1, forward strand.
AACTTGCGTTATTCACAGACAGTTTTAAACTCCTGTTGATTTTGAAATTGTCAACACCACCATCAATCATGGACCGTAGCATAAATGTATCTTTGAGCAACAAAACTTTTTTCATTCAGATTCTCAACATTCTGAATTTACTGAAAACCTCGTTCCACAATTGCATTTCCATGCGAAAGTATTGAAATGCTTCTGAGAAAATCTACAAAGTTATAACATTCTTTTTGTGACCATTCAACCACTTTCAACCAAACAAGTTTCCTTTCTTTTGAACAATCTCATTTCTTTTTGTATATGAGCATTTCTACAAATGCTAATAAATTCTTGGTCAATATGATCTGTTTTTACGGCTGATAACCTTTCATTAGAGACAAGAAGTTCAAGGCAAAATGTTAACCTTTCTACAGCTATTTGTTGATTTTATGCTGCTGAAGGGTCCAAGCATGAAATGGCACATGTAAGTTTATATTTCAGTGGTGACCTTTCAAGTAGCTATTGTATCACGGCAATAAAACAAGAATGCATTTTTTCTTTAAGCCTCAAGATGTCAGTTGGGTCCTTAACTTTCTTTAGGGCATCTTGTGTAGTAAAATCCAATACAAAGCATTGCGCCGTGATCAGATTCTTCTTACCCTTCATGTCGATCTTCATGAGAGATTTCTCATCTACCAAAATGATTGATCTGACAACTCGCTTCATTAAAGGGCATGTAAGAGTAACAATTCATTATACAAAAGAGGAGTCATAGGTACATCACTTTGGAAATCATGTAAGAAATCTTTGAATGCATGTGCAGACGGAGGAGGGAGAAAAAAGCCAATTTTGGATCTAAGAATTTGTCTTTAGATGCTTCAGATACAGTTTTAAAACTCACTGAATTAGATAGAGTTTTATTTTGAGTTAACTGAGAAACATAATTTCTTAGATGGGGAAGAATCTGTACAGCTCATTCGGCCACATTTGCATTTTTAACCCATCTTGTCCCTTAGAATTGCAATGTAAAATCTGAGGAGGCTGTACATTGACTTCTTTTCTGTATGTGAGTCATGAAACTAATAATATGAGGCTGTTAAAATTGTGCAATTTCCCAAATTGTTTGTGACATGCCATTTTTGAAAGCTTAATGAACTACATGCAGGCTGCAACTACCCGCCTGTAAGAGTTGGGTGTTTTCAGAAATTTCTTTCAGCTCATTATCCATGTTCTTCCAAACTTTAAAATTCATGCTTGGTCCATCCATTGCCAACTGCAAAATTTTTGGAAGATCCTGTACACAAAAAAATCCTTTCAAAGCACCTAATAAGTCACAGGCCCTTGTGCATTGAATAAAAGTAGGGTCAAAACATCGGGTTGAAAGCTGTGATTTATTTCGATCCCAAAATCTAACATGAATGTTCATTTGAGTTTTTCGAGAAACAATGTTTAAACAACAATGTTTAAACTCTCATCAAATTCAAGAACAACATAGTCACATTGTTTAATCATGTCAATAAGTTTGTCATGAACATGTAGAGCAGTATCATAAACAATACTGTATGCAATTTTTGTTATTTGCAATTGAACTTTTGACATAATATGACTCTCTGGAAACATTTCTGGAAGTGACAATATGCAAGCAGCAGAACTTTGGACTGACAAACGACTATAAATTGTACAGAGCACAAAATTTCAGCTTTTGTGACTTTTCCCAATGATAAAAAAGACTGCAGTAAAGATTGTTTAGAACGCCAGTTTTTTGAAGATGAAGGTTCACACCTGCTTCTGTGGTATCTGCTGCCTTGGAAGAATTGCTAGATGCTGAAATTTCTGCAAAATTTAAATAATCCTATTCCACAAAGACCAATTACGTGCCAGAATGTATAATTAAAATTAAATTTTTTTGCTAATTATAATGAAAATATTTGATTGTTGCCACAATGCCCTCATGTTAAAATAATGATAAACCAATCCTGGATTTCTTTGTTAAACTATGTTCTTTCTGTAGCTGTGAGTCGATGTTGGGTGAATAAATCTCTAAAAGAATTCTTCCATTAAAAATGACATTCTACAATTCTTAACTGCACATCCTAATTAGTCATATGGCAAGACTATCTGACATGCATTCCTGCCAATTACTATTGGTAAAAATTGTGAAATACAGCAGAAATCGTCATGGTGGACTGAATGCAATGATTTCCAAAATCAACACAAATAATTCAAAAATCAAACACAGAACAGATTAACTTAATTAAAAAAAAAATGACTCCAAATACAATTTGCGTGTTGCAAATAAGATAAAATAATAAAAGATGTAATGATCAAGACAGGTCAATGCACTCTAAGGAAAATCTGCTTTTTGTAATGGCTCATGTTCACAGAGGATGATGCTCTCGGGCATAAAAGTTTTAGATTACCAATTTTAACGCAAAGATAATTCTAATAAACATCTTCCTCCCCTACATCTGCTCATTGTCTCAAGGAATACAGTTCAACAAAGATACCTATATTTTAATTGTTCATCTAGAACCATGACATTGTGGCAACAATCAAATTGTATACAAAATTGGGTTACCTGATTCACTGCTTTGGGAGTCTTGGTGCTGCATAAATACATTTATCAGAAAAGACTTTTGTTTGTCTGCGAAAAGTTTATGTTTCTGGCTATTAGCATGGCTGTCCGCTGTCCAAAGCATTTTTCCCATTGTCGAAATATTTATCGTTATCTTGCACCAAGAGCACAATGCATTCGTTTGTAATTTGGTGTCAAGGATAACCCATGGATAAATGGACTCATATATACTCTGGTATCGAGTTATACTCTGTTTAGGCACAACTGAAAACCACTGCATTCTGAAAATGTTATGAACTACTTCAACTGTGCGAGAAATTCACATCATCCGTCTCTGTTACTGACAGTTTCTGTTCTTTCCTTCCATCTCAGAAAGATGTAGATGGCGTTAGTCTTGGAAGAGGTGTAACAATGGGTTCGTTTCAGCTGCTGCCAGACAGCTACTTTAAAGTAAAAAAACACACACACACACACACACACACACACACACACACACACACACACACACAGAGGCGTTTATGTGCATGTGCAGCTCTGACGGCCGAGAAATCCCTGTTTGCGCTTTGTACTGCTTAAACGCTTCTCGTCCCATTTCTGGTTAGATTCCTGCATATAGTGGTGGATAAACATCTGATATGCTTACCTTACCATTAACAATGGATTGTAAACATGAAATAGTCGAATGCAGGAACTGTAATAGCTTCGAAAAGGTTGAAAAACTTGCCACAAACAAAACAAGCCACGTGAAGTATACCACCACTCTAACTCAGACAGATGTGCGCATCTGGAGGCTTGGCAGTCTAGAAAAATGTTTCCATGTGTATTCTGGCTGCTATCTCTCACTGCTTATACACTAAACAGCAATACTCCCAAGTAGCCAGAAGCAGAAGAAGGCACTGCTTACACGTGATTTCAGCTCTGAGCATGCGCGACATGCTGTCTGGCAGCATGTACTGTTTAAGAAAACCTGCCTTCCCGCTGCATTCGTATATTTCCGAGGTTACCGTATTTACTCGAATCTAAGGCGCACTCAAATCTAAGCTGTACCTGAAAAATGAGATTCGAAATCGAGGAAAAAAAAATTTCCCGAATCTAAGCTGCACCTGAAATTTGAGACTCTAAATTCAAGGGGAGAGAAAAGTTTTAGACCGCACCTCCAAATCAAAACAAAGTTGGTCCATTGTTAACAGACACAATTTAGGTCCAATGGATGAAGATACAGCTACAGTAGTTTGGTTCGTGTCTTAAGCTTTACCAGCAAGCCATTGCAATGCATCAGACACTCTGTCCATATTTATACGGGTACCCTTCCTTTTTCAGGTGCTTCGCCTGGTTTGAATTGATTCCTTATTTTGTTTTGATCTGATAAGTGTCGTTCTCTTTGTTATAGGTGTCTGTCAAATTCTGATAATGAGGGTTTACGACCTGTTGCCTCTCGCGGCATGGATTGCTTTTGTGTGCACTACCGCTGCTTTTTTTTTTTTTTTAAAAAATTGTCTCATTAGCAAAACAATAGTAAGAGACTGCTATTTGTTGTTACTTACAAGGCTGCTTTCTTTGATAATGATCATCAAGAACCAAATAATAGACTGTGTATGATAGAAGTTGTTCTGAATGAGAGTTAAGCGAAAATTTTGCAGACACCTCTTTAGTACATTTCATTCTGCACAGAAATTAGAGTCATCTTAGATTTAAAAATCTAGTCAGTTGCCTTGCTTCATTTCTGATTGTATCACTATTCAGCATAAGAATAATATGAATATAAACATGACACAATACATATATTCTTCAGCGTTTGCTGTTGTCTCACTCTAGTTTTGTAGTTTATTAGGCAGACAGGATTTAAATGAGAGAACAGCAAACATGAAAGAGTACAAGGCGTAATGTTTACATTCGTATTATTCTTATGGTGAAGAGAATACTGCATGTGATTCACGATTCATAAATGTTCCTATTAGCAACCATCTCTAGTCACACGTAGGAAAATATTCAGAACGTAGAGTTGGCCATATTGACATACATCCCAAACAGTCTTGCCAGTCATATTTTCATTGTAGACTTTTAGTGATGGCTTCAAATGCAGTGTGTAGTGTTGTTGTCTTGAGTCCGTAGACTGGTTTGATGCAGCTCTCCAAGCTTTTCTATCCTGTGCAATGCAGAGTAGCAACACTTATAAAATAAGAATGAAAATAACTTACTAAAAATTACCAAAAACTTACTAAAAATTAAATGTTGAAATTTAAAATAAAATTGTATTAGGTTTGTAATACATCTTACACGAAATGTTTAAAATATCAGTCATGATTCTGAATCACTATCACTCGATTCTTTGTTGCTCATTTCTTCATACACAGCATCATCCTCCGTACCATCTAGTGCATTGGATATCTAACATTTTTTAAATGCTTGTTGCACAGTCCAATTTGGAACACACTTCCACACATCATAAATCCACTGACACACTTGCAACAATCTTGCGCGCTTCACATGTCCTGTTGGTGTCAGTTGTCAGTTGCTTTTCGAAAGCCAGTCTGTGTACATGCGTTGAAGCTTGTCTTTAAATGGTTTATTCAAACAGACGTCAAGTGGTTGCAGTATTGACGTCATCCCGCCTGGAATTACTGCCAAGTCCGTTTTGCTTTCCTATAATTTTCATATTACTGCAGGTGTTGTATGGCCTGCGTATGCATCTAATACCAACAGACTGCGTAAACCGAGCATTGCGCCAGGACGACGATTCCCCCACACACCTAATCCAATCCAGCACCGTGTCATCCGAAAACCATCCAGTTTCGTTTGCTCGTAAAATTACAGTTTTTGGAAACACTTCCGAATTCGGTAGTCTTTCACTTGAAAACTATGAATGGGCGTAATTTATGTCCGTCTGCTGTGCAAGAAAGCCTGATGGACACCCGCTGTTTTTTCACCCCCTGCTGTAAGAACACTTATGTCTTTCTTTCCGTTGGCGTCAACTGTATAATTTGATGGCATGTCAAAATATACGAGAGTTTGGTCAGCATTTCCTACCTGACCAAGAAGGTAGTGCTTTTCTGTGAGCCCCTAATTATGAAGCGCTGAAATTCCACAAGTTTTTCTTCATAATTTTTCAGTAGCTTATGTGCAACTGAAGTTCACCTTTGAAGTGAAAAACCCCAGCAATTCATGAACAGATCAACCCAGCTGCGACTAGCCTTAAAATTTTCAATTTTTTGCTCTCTAGCAATTTCAGGTGCCTCACTTTTTAAGATTTCGGTGATCACAGGCAGGAATTTCTGACGCTGCTCCTTAACAAATTCATTTAAAATCACTTCTAGTGCATGATATCGGCCACACTTTGGCCCACTAAATGCTTTCCTGCTACTTGGACATTCAAATAATTTGTCTCTCTGCAGTCGCCATGCCTGACGTTGCTCTCATCAACCCCATATCGCAGACCTGCAGCACGATTACAACTTTGTTCCGCAAAATAAATAACTTCCCTCTTGAATTTGGCACTATAATGAAAGCACTTCATTACGGTTCACCAAAACCAACAAGCACTTCACAAAATTCCACAAAGCAATAGGTGGCGCTACATGAAATCTTAATGAGCCCCAGTGTATCAACTCGTGCAACAATCCTGAAGCCTTGTGCATTGTTGGTATTTTTGTGGAAAGAAATTTATTTTTGTTGCTATGAATATTTGAATGGCTGCTACATTCGAAGATGAACAATACAGAATTTCTATTTACTTCGTTGGATGTGTTGTTGTGGTCTTCAGTCCTTAGACTGGTTTGATGCAGCTCTCCACACTACTCTATCCTGTGCAAACTTCTTCATCTCCCAGTACCTACTGCAACCTACATCTTTCTGAATCTGCTTAGTGTATTTATCTCTTGATCTCCCTCTACGATTTTTACCCTCCACGCTGCCCTCCAATACTAAACTGGTGATCCCTTGATGCCTCAGAACATGTCCTACCAACCGATCCCTTCTTCTGGTCAAGTTGTGCCACAAACTTCTCTTCTCCCCAATCCTATTCAATACCTCCTCATTAGTTATATGATCTACCCATCTAATCTTCAGCATTCTTCTGTAGCAACACATTTCGAAAGCTTCTATTCTCTTCTTGTCCAAACTAGTTATCGTCCACGTTTCACTTCCATACAAATACTTTCAGAAACAACTTCCTGACACTTAAATCTATACTCGATGTTATCAAATTTCTCTTCTTCAGAAACGCTTTCCTTGCCATTGCCAGTCTACATTTTATATCCTCTCTACTTCGAGCAACATCAGTTATTTTGCTCCCCAAATAGCAAAACTCCTTTACTACTTTTAAGTGTCTCGTTTCCTAATCTAATTCCCTCAGCATCACCTGACTTAATTCGACTACATTCCATTATCCTCGTTTTGCTTTTGTTGATGTTCATCTTATATCCTCCTTTCAAGACACTGTCCGTTCTGTTCAACTGCTCTTCCAAGTCTTTTGCTGTCTCTGACAGAATTACAATGTCATCGGCGAACCTCAAAGTTTTCATTTCTTCTCCATGGATTGTAATACCTACTCCGAATTTTTCTTTTGTTTCCTTCACTGCTTGCTCAATATAGAGATTGAATAACATCGGGGATAGGCTACAACCCTGTCTCACTCCCTTCCCAACCACTGCCTCCCTTTCATACCCCTCGACTCTTATACTTGCCATCTGGTTTCTGTACAAATTGTAAATAGCTTTTCGCTCCCTGTATTTTACCCCTGCCACCTTCAGAATTTGAAAGAGAGTATTCCAGTCAACAGTGTCAAAAGCTTCCTCTAAGTCTACAAATGCTAGAAAAGTAGGTTTGCCTTTCCTTAATCTAGCTTCTAAGATAAGTCGTAGGGTCAGTATTGCCTCACGTGTTCCGGCTTCTACTAGTTTTTCCATCCGTCTGTAAAGAATTCGCATTAATATTATGCAGCCATGACTTATTAAACTGATAGTTCAGTAATTTTCACATCTGTCAACACCTGCTTCCTTTGGGATTGGAATTGCTGTCAGTAGTTCTAATGGAATGTTGTCTACTCCCGGAGCTTTGTTTCGACTCGGGTCTTTCAGTGCTCTGTCAAACTCTTCACGCAGTATCATATCTCCCATTTCATCTTCATCTACATATCTACATCCTCTTCCATTTCCATAATATTGTCCTCAAGTACATCGCCCTTGTATAGACCCTCTATATACTCCTTCCATCTTTCTGCTTTCCCTTCTTTGCTTAGAACTGGGTTTCCATCTGAGCTATTGATATTCATACAAGTGGTTCTCTTTTCTCCAAAGGTCTCTTTAATATTCCTGTAGGCAGCATCTATCTTACCCCTAGTGAGATAAGCCTCTACATCCTTACATTTGTCCTCTAGCCATCCCTGCTTAGCCATTTTGCACTTTCTGTTGATCTCATTTCTGAGATGTTTGTATTCCTTTTTGCCTGCTTCATTTACTGCATTTTTATATTTTCTCCTTTCATCAATTAAATTCAATATCTCTTCTGTTACCAAAGGATTTCTACTAGCCCTCGTCTTTTTACCTACTTGATCCTCTGCTGCCTTCACTACTTCATCCCTCAAAGCTACCCACTCTTCTTCTACTGCATTTCTTTCCCCCATTCTTGTTCATTGTTCCCTTATGCTCTCCCTGAAACTCTGTACAACCTCTGGTTCTTTCAGTTTATCCAGGTCCCATCTCCTTAAATTCCCACTTTTTTGCAGTTTCTTCTGTTTTAATGTTAGATTGTGGTCAGAGTCCACATCTGCCCCTGGAAATGTCTTACAATTTAAAACCTGGTTCCTAAATCTCTGTCTTAGCATTATATAATCTATATGAAACCTGTCAGTATCTCCAGGCTTCTTCCATGTATACAATCTTCTTTTATGATTCTTGAACCAAGTGTTAGCTATGATTAGGTTGTGCTCTGTGCAAAATTCTACCAGGCAGCTTCCTCTTTCGTAAGAAACTTCGTTGGATAGTGTATGAAAATGCAGTGGTCGAAACTCGGGGCGGAGAAAAAAAAAAGTTCGTCTTCTACCTTTTTTTAAAAATTTATTTACTGATGCAGAGGTTTTGGCGCCAGTGTTTATCTTTGTGCCTGCAAAGCATGCCTGTGCAGCACTACATATATTCGACGGCAGAAGTTAGTTGTAGTGGCACCTACCAACATTTTTCAGAGCTACTGCTTAATTTGCACTCTGTTCTAAGCCACAGGCGGTTTTTTGGATTACAGAAACCGGAAAAAAAGTGTGGCTTAGATTCCAGTCAATACGGTATACGCGGATCTCTCTTGGCTGACAATCAGCATGTAAAAAAAATTGCTACCAAAACTACACAAAATTGCACTTACAATTAACAATGTCAATGTAAAGTCATCCACAGGAACTATCAATCATTATTACTAACAAAAACACCAATACCAAATCTTACGAAGCTTTAAGTTCGAATTATTAAAATGTTCACAAGCATGTTTTGTGGAAGAGATTTTCTGAGACACAATCGAGAAAGAAAACTAAATGGAATATGTAGCTATTATTTGAATGCTTCTTAAAATGACCATACATTGATTTAAAAAATGTTTTTGCATATAAAAATGAAGTGATGAATATTATTTTAAAATATCCTGATTTCCCACAGAAATTCAAGGTGTTTCCCAGGTTTTTCCCTTCTCTTTTCAAATTCAAAGCTTTTTCCCTGTTTTCAAGGATTGGTGGCCACCCTGGTTAGCTTTACTGATGAAGAGTTAGCCAATATGCACCTAGTGTATGGGTTCACTGAATGTAATAGAAGAGCAGCACCATGATGCTACATTGAGGTGTTCCTGAAGCAACAGCAACTGTATCACAGTACTTCTGCATCTGTCCGTGGGTTATCATGTAGATGTAGTCACTGTTTTATGCTGTGCCATTTTGTTATTGCACATTATGTGCCTTTTCACTTTTGAGAATGTATTTTCACAGAAAGAAAGGTGATTGGGGTTTAAACTAACTAAAGTGTAATTACATATTACTCTGTACTATGTCACCTGAGACCAAGAGTTTCTTATACCCAAATGATCAGAAAATACACTCCTGGAAATTGAAATAAGAACACCGTGAATTCATTGTCCCAGGAAGGGGAAACTTTATTGACACATTCCTGGGGTCAGATACATCACATGATCACACTGACAGAACCACAGGCACATAGACACAGGCAACAGAGCATGCACAATGTCGGCCCTAGTACAGTGTATATCCACCTTTCGCAGCAATGCAGGCTGCTATTCTCCCATGGAGACGATCGTAGAGATACTGGATGTAGTCCTGTGGAACGGCTTGCCATGCCATTTCCACCTGGCGCCTCAGTTGGACCAGCGTTCGTGCTTGACGTGCAGACCGCGTGAGACGACGCTTCATCCAGTCCCAAACATGCTCAATGGGGGACAAATCCGGAGATCTTGCTGGCCAGGGTAGTTGACTTACACCTTCTAGAGCACGTTGGGTGGCACGGGATACATGCGGACGTGCATTGTCCTGTTGGAACAGCAAGTTCCCTTGCCGGTCTAGGAATGGTAGAACGATGGGTTCGATGACGGTTTGGATGTACCGTGCACTATTCAGTGTCCCCTCGACGATCACCAGTGGTGTACGGCCAGTGTAGGAGATCGCTCCCCACACCATGATGCCGGGTGTTGGCACTGTGTGCCTCGGTCGTATGCAGTCCTGATTGTGGCGCTCACCTGCACAGCGCCAAACACGCATACGACCATCATTGGCACCAAGGCAGGAGCGACTCTCATCGCTGAAGACGACACGTCTCCATTCGTCCCTCCATTCACGCCTGTCACGACACCACTGGAGGCGGGCTGCACGATGTTGGGGCGTGAGCGGAAGACGGCCTAACGGTGTGCGGGACCGTAGCCCAGCTTCATGGAGACGGTTGCGAATGGTCCTCGCCGATACCCCAGGAGCAACAGTGTCCCTAATTTGCTGGGAAGTGGCGGTGCGGTCCCCTACGGCACTGCGTAGGATCCTACGGTCTTGGCGTGCATCCGTGCGTCGCTGCAGTCCGGTCCCAGGTCGACGGGCACGTGCACCTTCCGCCGACCACTGGCGACAACATCGATGTACTGTGGAGACCTCACGCCCCACGTGTTGAGCAATTCGGCGGTACGTCCACCCGGCCTCCCGCATGCCCACTATACGCCCTCGCTCAAAGTCCGTCAACTGCACATACGGTTCACATCCATGCTGTCGCGGCATGCTACCAGTGTTAAAGACTGTGACGGAGCTCCGTATGCCACGGCAAACTGGCTGACACTGACGGCGGCGGTGCACAAATGCTGCGCAGCTAGCGCCATTCGACGGCCAACACCGCGGTTCCTGGTGTGTCCGCTGTGCCGTGCGTGTGATCATTGCTTGTACAGCCCTCTCGCAGTGTCCGGAGCAAGTATGGTGGGTCTGACACACCGGTGTCAATGTGTTCTTTTTTCCATTTCCAGGAGTGTATGTCTGAACAACGTTCAAAATGTTTGTGTAAGAATGTGGAATATCTATTAGGACAAAGTGTAAGTGGGAAGGAAATTAGACGTAAGATGAAGTCTGGGAGAGGATGGTCGAGGAACTGTTCCTATAACCAAACAACAGCAGTAAAAAAATTCAATAATGTTATCACTTTTCTTCAAGAATTTATTTTTATCACACTAAATGTATATACTGCATGTCCCTTTTAAGAGTATTAGGTGCAGTTTCTTTGGTGTTTTGACAGGTACTTGCAATTTTGTTTTTTCAATATGTAGCTGGAGTCAGCCCAAGCAAATACTGCTCACGACATCTGTCATGCGACACCCAGTGTCAACAAAAAGTCTTGGCTGTTTCCTGTTACAAAAAGTTTTTTAAACCAGAAATTTACATGCCCATTTGATAGAGTGGTCTCAGACCAGCCCAGTGTGGTATCTGATTTATGGATATGTAATGAAGGGATGGTGAAACATTCAGTCGCTGCTGACTTACTGGTTATTTTTCATGTTTTACTGTCCGTCTTAATACATACTGATGAAATCCATATTGCACTAGACTAATCTGGGACTGCTCCAGCAAACGGGCATGTAGAATTCTGCTTCAAAAATAATTTTGTTTGTAACAGGAAACAAACTGATGCTTTCTGGTGACACTGGGTATCATATGAAAGACGTGATGAGCAGCATCAGTTTGGACTGACTCCAGCTACACTCTGCAAAAGTAAGTTGCAAATATCTGTCGAAACATCAGAGAAAATGAGCCCAGTGACACTCTGGTCCTGTAAGAGGTGTCCCTCCTTTCTCTAAAGTTTTTCCTGTTGTTTGTGCCTATAACACACAATAGTTTAATCGTATTTTATGTCTAGTTCACTTATCTATTACAATCTAAGTTTCCACAGAGAAATCTATTTTATTTAATTACCTGCAAAAAGGCTGCCGATGCCTTCACCAGAGGAACCTTTTTCCACTCCTCTTTGTCAAACCATCCTTCCAGTGTTTTCAAGTAATGAAGCATATACTGTAATGGAACCAAGGGCAGGAGGTTATAGCAACAGGTTATAGACTTTAGTCTCAAAACTCTGCACAGCATTAACACACAGTTCTGTACATTTATGATGCAAAAATACTCTGCTTAAATATAATGAACATTAGACAATTGTTTCTTGTTCATACTAAAACCAACAGGGTTTAAAAACAATAAAAAATGAGTACAATAATGATAAAGACAACTGATAGAAATGAGGGCATAACCATGAGCTCAATTCATATGTGGAAAAATTTACAGACACCATAAGGAAAAGAAGTATTTTGTTCTTATAGAAAAGTCACAAAACTGAATATGGGCTTATATGAGCTAGAGATCCACGAAATGTGGCCCTTTCAAAACTTTGACTAAAGTTTCCAAGCAAAACCTGAGGAGAAGACTGGCAAGATGTGAATCACAGAAATGAAGGAAAATGATTGAAATACGAAGTACAGGGATACTTGAAGAATAAAGTAGAAATAATGTGGTCCTTAGCTACTTGAAACAAAATAAATAAATAAATAAATAAATAATAACTGATGATGTGATGTGCTATCCTTATATCAGAAAAAAAATACCTGTGACGATAACGATTCATATCATAGACGATGGGAAAAAAGTAAAGTGGTACAAATTAAGATATTTGTTGTCAGACATGAAGCTAACTGCTTCAAATTAAAACCATACTTTGCAGCTTCATCTCTGTCTACATCAGGACTGTGCATCAGTTCTACGTTTTAATTAACGTGCTTCATCGTAAAACATATACTGTACTCCTCTGTTATCAATTCATTTACGCATTGTGTTGTGTAAAACCCACAATGGAGAGGCTTTAGGGATCTGGAACAAGTCAAACTATTCGTCAACAGTCAGGAGCAACCATAGCTGTCTACTTCTCGTAAATATACTAAGAACAAATTATGAAATTATGACTAGCACTAACCTGTTGAGACTGATAATTATTGAAATTATATTTAAATTACATTAGGAGCAAAACAGGGGGGGGGGCATGACACTTTCATTCTACACCATTCAGCTGCTGTTTTATCCAAAACTTATTCCAATTTCATATCTGACGCCAACCAGCAACAGGTTATAGACTTTAGTCTCAGAACATTAAACCTCACTCTTAACCCTAGTCTACATGGAAATTACTTCTACTTCTTCTATTGTGGTTGTGTACTGCTGAGTTCATACTAAATTCACTCTTGTTATTAACTAGAAATAGCATTAGAGAATATACGTATTAGCATGTAAGTGCCAAAATCCCCAGATTCCTGAAGAGGCTTCTGCTGATATTTGCTTATGAACTTCAGACAATATTCATATCTGATGCTTCAGTAGAATAAATAGCATTTTCATCTTAAGTATGATGCCCCAGGGATTATCCCGCAGGTCAATACAGTGAGCAAAGCAGGCACGGCTGAGCTTGGAAAGAATGTCATACAGTCGCACTAGAGATGTCAGTGATTGCTTTTGAAAGTAATACATTAGCGGCCAAATCACAATAATTTGAATATTAAATTACTTGTTTTTGCCATCACTGGCCACCCTTAGTTCATGAGACAGATGCTGTGATTCACTACCACAACTGCGGAAATGACAATATTGTTTTGAAGGTTAGTGCCCAGACAATTTCCTAATGCAGGATGATCCAAATCTCAAAAGACATAGGGGAAAAAAAAAATCACCTTTGAAGATTAGATGGCTTCCAAGGGCTGTTGTTAAGCACAAAACATCAATAGGTCGAGGGGTGAGGATAGGGGGTGTTGCACTCTGCTGACCACTAGATTGCTAGAGAAGGCAATTTTTCAAGAAAAGCCTGCAATGTTTTATGAAAGCAAGGACATGCCTACAGACAGGAGATAGAACTAGACGAGATGGGGAACACGAAACTAAAAGAGTAGACATACAGTAAGCATAAAAAGATGAGGGACAAAGGTAAACATGACTGGGGAAAGATACAACCAAATAACTAAATAAGAAACAGAAATAAGTATGAAATCCTTATGTAAAATCAATAAAGAGCGAATAATTGTCTATCAATAAAAACAGAGAGATGAAATAAAGCAAAAATAGGAACAGAACGCAGCAGCATAACCTCGGAAAGTAGCAGAATGTGGTGGCAATAGCAGAAGACTTTGAGAAATTCAGGCTAAAAAGAATATATAATCACAAGATGAGGAAAAGTACCATGTAGGACAAGTGTAGAAATAAGTATAATTGGAAACATTATTAAAGGGAATTATTGGGAAGTATGTTGGAACACATGCAATATTATGTGATAATACAACCAAACATTTACCTAACCTGCGACATTTGGAATGAAAGAGACTCAACTACACAATACAAATTACAGAGGCTGCTGGCTGTGGTATGAATGTGGAAAAATCATCCAAAACACCAATCATTAAAAGAAACTCACAAAAAATTGAACTGAAAAATAAGAAAGCATGACAGCAGAGACTCAAGGAGAGTTGGTTTGAGAAGCAACATATATTGCCAAGTCACCAGGCAACTCAAAGTTTCGTGGAATGTGTATCTCCCTAAGTGAAGTCAAATACATACTCTTTGGAATGTGCAAAAGTTGTACTATGACTGTTCTTTCATTGCATTGTGGTTCTGAGTTGATTATAAAGTCAAAATATCTTATACATGGGTATTGTAATTGGCCTACATAACTGGTGGCACCTAGATGAAAACACTTCGTGAACAGAAAGTACAGTTGTGTTTTGCATTATTTTTCAATAGCCGTGGAAGATGCAGCAAAACTGTTACAATTGGTGAGGAGAGCTGACAGTTATAGCAGAAGACTGAATTTCTCGAAGTTTTATGCTGTGGTCTTATGACAGCTCACGTGCGGCAAATTTACCATCTCGAACAGTATCTTCACTGCCATGCACGCATCCATGCATTGTGTGCTGCACACCAGCCATCTCAGTGTAATTCGTGCCGCGACTGCAGTTGAGAGCACCACTGTGTTTGTCTGTGCAACCTGAGATTTGGTTCGCAATTTTAGAATGTATTTTTGCCCAACAGACAATCACAGAGGACCAGGAACAGATGTTATCCTGCAGCCTCCACACCCACGGACCTACTAGGCATTCAAGACTGTGCTGATCACGCATTGCACCAAGTTACCAAAACTAAAGCTTAAGCAGGTGCTGTATCATGAGCGAATAGATGACAGAGCCCCACTGGAATTCTGGAAATACTAACGGGCTATGGTGGAAGTTACAGTGGTCTCTGAAGAGTTGGTACTCTACACTGGCAGCAGCAACTGCCTCCACAGGTGCAGCTAACCCTGATCATACGAGCGGCAGTCCTCTGATAAATTGTTGCAGGTAGCTGATCGTCCACACCACATGTTAGACTCAGCAGTTGTAGTGACTGTAGCACCAGCAGATACTGCTGCCAAATGTTATGGTCAGGCTTCAGAGTCATCAGAAGGCCAAACACATCATCATATGATAGTTTCATTTCAGCGAATACCAAGGAGGACTGGAGTTCGTCATTACTTACAAACCACACTGGAGAAGATGGCTGACCAATTGCAGGTGATGGAGCATTGAATAGGTTCAGACAGACAGATGCAGGCACGATGTTCTACTAATCCACCAGCTCAGGACTGCACAATATCAAGATGCTTCATCAACCACCTGTTGGTATCACATCGACCATCTGTTTGTATAATAGACAGTTTGGGCTGCAGGCTACAATGTACGAGAATCTGTATAATTACCCAAATGGCTAAAGCAGTCCGCTGTAGGTGCTAAGGACCTCTTCTTCTCCAAGTGACACTAATGGTGCGTGAAATACAAGACACCAGCAGTTCCCAGACCATGGTGCAATATTAACATACTTGTTAAGACTGCAGAACCATCTGTCCTCTCAATTCAATTGGCAGTTCAACAGAAATGCATAAGAACATTGCAGTGGTTGCAAACTGCCTAAGACAATCTGTGTTAGTATCTCTGGCGGACAATGGTTTGGTAGTCAGCACTCTACTGACATCGTATGCACCAGATATGCCGGAGTCACTGCAGCTGTTAGCCTCCAATAATTCTACTACCAGGACGCTGGGTCACAAGGAGATGGTAACTGACATCAGTTTTGCTGCTCCTTTACAGTGGATGTTTGCAGACATTTGCCCACCTATCTTAGGAAAAGATTTCCTGGCACATTTTGCGCTGTCGGTGCAGATGGTAGGGTACATCATGTCATAAATACACATCAACAGCCTGTTCCGCAAGTATCAATGTTACCACACAGTGTAAGGACAAGATGTTACACTACACACATATGATCCCAGGGCCACTAGTTGCAAGGTGCATCAACAGAACTGCTCCAGATAAAATGCTGTAAATTGAAAGTTTTTGAAGATATGTTGCATTCTGTTATCGTATGGCATTCGGACAGCGCCTGGATGTCCCCGTTATAATTAGTCAGGAAGAAAGATGGTACATGGTGTATTTACAGGGATTACAAGGGACTAAGTGCTAGGACTGTTCCAGTAAATATCCTATTCCATGTATTCAAGAGTTCACAACGCTTTCCCTGGAACAGCAGTTTTTACTGTCCTGGATTGTCGTGAGATCTATAAACAGATTCCTTTAGCACCTATGGATGTTTTAAGTGAGCAGTGGTCACACCTTCCAGCCTTTTCAAGTTCTTGCACACATTTTTCAGACTTAAAAATGCAGCTCAGATCTGGCAAAGATTCATCTATGAAGCGCTGAAAGGACTGCCGTTTTGCTTTGTGTATTTTGACAATATCTACATATACTCTGCTGATGCACAATCACAAGTAAGACATTTGGCTTAGGACCGGCAAAGTTACAAGACTACAGTGTATTAATGAATGAAGACAAATGCATTTTGGTTAAAAGTGAAGTGACATTTCTCAGTTTTTGAGTTTCAAAAGATGGAATTGACCCACTGGCGGAAAAGTTGGCTTTGCTGCCACATCTGAGCAACTACCCAGAAGCTACTTCCATGGCAAACTAACTGGATCACCTATAATCGGGAACTGTTAGCAATTTAAGAGAGTGTGAAGCACTTCTGTCCTCATGTCGAAGCCCATCCAGAGATGATTTACACCGACGAAAAGCCAATTTATCCATATTCCAGAATGCAAGCGGCAGGTGCTCAGCTCGACACTCCAGGTACACATTGTGTCAGTCAGTTCATGACAAATGCTTAGATGTGCAACATATTCAAGTGACCAACAACATACAGTTGTGATCCTGACGTTAAGATGCCCTCAGCCAGGCATAAAAGGCAAATCATCAGTTGATGGGCTTACTGACAGATCATTTCTGCAACTCCAGCAAGTTGAGGTATGAGGTTCTGGTGTCAAGCTACAGTGTAATGTCTCTCGGTAGGTGCCGCGGCCCTATATCGTGCCACAATTTCATGAGATAGTGATTGACAGCGTGCACAGTTTGGCAAACCCAGGTTCAAACACCTTTGTTACGATGCTAACTAAACGTTTTGTGAGGTGGTCTGTTATGAAAGAGGCTCTCAAGTGGGCTTACATCTGCCTCCACTGTCAACAGTGTTAAGTGGGACATCACGTCGTGCTGAGGTTAGGCATTTTTCAGGTCTACTGGTAAGATTTGCAGATATCCACCCTGACAGCGTGAGTCCCCTACCATGTTCTGATGGTTAAAGATACTTGTTCATGTCAGTGCATAGAGGCACAAAATGGGGGGATGCCGCCATACCACCATTGACAGTATCAGCCGAGACAATTGCACAGGCATTTGTCACACACTGGTTGGCACACTTAGGCTATCCCCTGTACATTATACCAGACCAGGGCAGGCAGTTTGAATCCACCCTGTTCAGCAAGCTGATTAAACTGTGCTATTCCAGCACCACAACACCACCAGTTACCATCCAGAAAGCAACGGTGTGGTGGAGAGGTGGCATCACACACTGAAAGCAGCCCTCTTGCCAGCCACAAAGGTGGACCAAAGCACTTTTTCTGGTACTGTTAGGGTTATGGACAGCTGAAAAGACCGATACTGGCACCTCAGTGGCTGAGATGGTATATTGAGAGCCGTTAAGGATGCCAGCAGAGTTTCTCATTTCTAAACTGCTGCCAGACCAAATAGGGTTACCTTTATGGGTACAGAAGATTCAGGATCATGTTGCGAAGATTTGACAATCACTGCCTGTACATTACAGTTTGCACTCTTTTCTCGCACAAGGTACCAACAGATTGTTCGCACATAACGTTGTCCACCGATTCTGCATGACCACCTCTTCAGCCCATGTATATGGGTCCCAACTAGGCTTTGCCATGAAGTGAACACACATTTGAGATTCAGCAAAGTCAGATGAACAGCAAAGTATCAGTGGAAAGACTGAAACCAGTGTGGTAAACACTGGCTCCAGACCCAGATGAAAAGGTGAACAACAAGGGAGTGGTGACAGGGCATGGGGCCGATGCTCCCACAACCGTGCACCCAGTAGATGAACCTATTCCTGGGCAACCCACACCAGCATTGCTGGCAAGATGGTTCACACCACAGCTGGCAGAGCTGCCAAATTTAAGTACCTCTATATTCTCAGTGCTCTGCACTTTAGCAGGAGAGCTGAGTGGGAATAGGTACCCTCCCAAAGTGAAACGCAACTGATTCTCTTTTGAATGTGTGAATGGCAAACATTAAATGTTCTTTGGATATAATAGAGGGAAACATTCCACGTGGGAAAAATATATGTAAAAAGAAAGATGATGAGACTTACCAAACAAAAGCGCTGGCAGGTCGATAGACACACAAACACAAACATACACACAAAATTCTAGCTTTCAGGGAAAGACAAAAGGATATGGGTTTTAAGGGAGAGGGTAAGGAGTCATTCCAATCCCGGGAGCGGAAAGACTTACCTTAGGAGGAAAAAAGGACAGGTATACACTCGCACAGTGTGTGTGTGTGCGAGTGTATACCTGTCCTTTTTTCCTCCTAAGGTAAGTCTTTCCGCTCCCGGGATTGGAATGACTCCTTACCCTCTCCCTTAAAACCCATATCCTTTTGTCTTTCCCTCTCCTTCCCTCATCCTGACGAGGCAACCGTTGGTTGCGAAAGCTAGAATTTTGTGTGTATGTTTGTGTTTGTTTGTGTGTCTATCGACCTGCCAGCACTTTTGTTTGGTAAGTCTCATCATCTTTCTTTTTACATATATTAACTGTTCTTTGGTCAACATGATTGGAAAACTGCCCAAAAATCGCAGAAAAATTCTGAGATATTTGCCTCTGCTATCTGAATGAATTAGAAATGTTGGGATCATGCTTCCACACCTAAAGTTATCTCCATAATGGAGAAAATATTGAGTTAAACCAAATACTTCCTATGGAACTCTGTAAAGTGAGGCTGTTCAGGGATTCACCGTTGGAAACAACTGGCTCTGCATTTTCAAGAAATGCTGGGAACTTAGTTTTAAACCTTAACTTCAAACAGCATTAAATGTGGAAATTATTTTTCATTAAGTCTACCAACTGTACAATGTAGGCTGAACTGAAATTCAGTTTAAATGTTAATTAATTAAACAAAATGTTTGTATCACAATAAGAGAGGATTTAATATACCTGAAGTCAACAAATTTCTATACTTTATGTTATGCTGGTGCCTTGGTTAAGTTTGATTAAGCCATGTGACAAAGTTTTATTTGGTGTTGAACAGATTTTAGTTTACTATCTAACCTCTGCACTACGTATGGCACTAGACTCAATGATACAATCTACCAACAGGATGCTTTTTGAATTACAGAACATAATAAAGCCAGTAAAAGTTGGACAAAGAACTACTGCTCTCATAAACTGAGATATTTAACACCTTTTACTCTACTTGCCACAGTATGCACCACCCAGTGTTATATATTGTTTGGAAATGTTGTCCAATTTTAATTTATATCTCCATATTTTATTGTGAATATGATTATTGCCATGTTGTTTACATTTTTTGTATGACTTACACAGGTTGGGTATTGCTGCCTATTTACTGGATTCCCTGGATAATGCCCTACTGATCAAAATAGTCATTCTAAAAAGAATAAATTTTGGAAATGCGGCTAACATTCTTGCTTCATATTCCCCCTGTTCCACAACCGGATGTCACATCATAATACAAAATAGTGTAACATCGAAATAGCTCAAACAAAAATAATCACAGCATGGCTATAGTGGTTCTTCAACAAGACACCTAGATGGCAAAATCAAGTTTATTACTTCATAACACATACATACATAAATATTTTTTTAACTACAAATTGAACAAATTACCCCTCTTAGTTCATGGTTGAATATCTACTAAATGTTCATAAGACCATTTTTAGCTTTACATCACTCAATACAAAGCCATACTAATTCATATTTTAGTGTGTTCTTTTATCAACAGACCTTGTGAGGGTGTGTTACAGTGACCTCGAACTTCAGCATTCTCATGATCAACAATTCTGCTTGAACTATGGCATCACGCATGTTCCAGTACTCATCTCCAAGCTCCAAAGGTGCTGAACCTCTATGCAGAGTATTATGCGTCACATTAATAACATCTCTTATCTTCAGGGGATCATCTTTCACTTTTCCAGCAAGGTATAATGTTGTTGCAGCAATTAACTGAAACATAACAAAGCAAAAATATGTGCTATATGAAAATGGTATCAAATCAACACTAATGAGTAAATCAATTGCAGATAGCTGTCATCTTCAGGTGAGTAGTTGCCTCTTCTTATTTTTGTTTACTGTTTTCAACCTGGTATTTTCTTTATTGTACTAGAGACTCAACAGTGATGGTGTGGATAGGTTAGTCATAACACAAGATAACAATGTATATGATTATAGTCAGATAATTAGGAACAGATGCACCAGGCACCCCCTCTTCAAAGGTGTGCAAACGCTGAGCTGCTTGTGTGCTAGAGTATCATTGGTATATAGTGTGTATCCCTTTTCAGGTAATACAATTGCTGCCAGAGTAATCTGTCACTGTCAACAATGTGTGGATGCTACTGACTGCCTTTGGCTGGTTGAAACTGTAGCATGGGATGAACAGGTCACAGTTTAACAGATTACTTATAGGTTACATGCTGAACGGTAACATAATGAGTAACAATATTATTCAAAACTATGTCCTCATTTTAGGATGCGCAAGTCACGTATCTCATAAATACATGTGGTAGGCACATGCCAAGGAAATTATCACAAGTATTACGACACCAACAAAGAATGCAAAGCACGACAGGTAATCAGGACTGGCAAATTGTAAACATTTGTCCACTTATGGTATCCTACAGGAGATTGTAAAGACAGCAAGAAAACGTGCCATCTCATCATGTCTGAATTGTACATAGGGGTTGTACAAACACATTATATAAATGAAAATAGATGCCCAGCACCTCGAAGTTACTAAGTATCTGGAAAGCAGTCAACGTGAATGTGTGTGCAGCTGATCCTGTTCTCAAAATTGTGTGGTGCTGTTGAGTGGCTAACAATCTATAAGACTGCATAATATATTTGATGCCTTTCAGAATCCACATCCTAGAAGAATCACCGCCCTCTTCAGTGTGATTGGACATGTTATTAGAGAGGCAGTACTAATTCGAGTGTCCATTACTGCATTTTGTGAACTATAACATTATCATGGCCTTGTTTCAATACCTCAATTACAAAAAAATGGTTGGGGAAAAAAAGGAAAAAATCAGCCAAGCAGTGGCAAAACAAAGGTTTATTACCCCTAGTCCTAGGTTTCGATATTTCTAAAAATATCTTCTTCAGGATAAGTTAGCCTTTGTCTCTGGCATGGTGTATGCTAAAGTTATGCAAATATTTTATCATTTGACTCCTGCTACAGTTTTATGTCGACAAGAGCCCTCACCAGTGGTTGAATACATTTATGCATTTATTCTGACATGCACTGAATGTAATCTGACTGTTGTCTTAAGCCATGGCACATGATGTTTCTGGTTTTTATATCAATTTTATGTATGACAAGAGCCACTCGGCTTCAGCTAATGTAATTTACGACCATGTGATGTAACAAGGCCCACTCCTTCTAAAAGTGAGAAATTGCTGTGAAGTGATCAACAAACGATGAACAAATGTGTACGACAAAACTCTACTCAGATGTCTGTCGGTCATTACAGACCATGTGAGGGTAGTAAACATTTTAGAAGTGATACTGAAGTTTGAATGGAGTGACTGAATGGCTTAAAGGACTGGCGGCAGCCGACTACTAGGCAGAGAATCTAAAGATCGTGGTTGGACGAGAAAAGACTAACAATGGCCATAAAGAAATCTTCAATTTTGTGAATGAGGCAGTTTTAAATAAAATATAATGCTTGAATTTATTAAACCCAAATAGTCATTACTCAATGGATTACCTTCATATGTTAACAAAATGGAGAGTGCTGAACCCCTTCTCTCTGATGTGTTAAGATATACTATGCCAGACTAACAACTAAACCATATCTTTCGTCTGGGCTTTGATTCTATCATCATATTCTGGAATGAGGGACACGCCCTACCCAAGATCCTCCTCACATCTCAAAGTGATGTTCCATCGCCTAACCAACCTACACAACATCCTAGTCCATCCTTGTGTCGGTCCCAATCCTGACCCCTTGTAAAAGGTATCATATCCCTGTGGAACAGCCATGTGCAAGACCTACCCAATCCATACACCCAACACTTCCTATTCCAGTCCTATCATTGACGTATCTTACCCCATCAAAGGAAGGCAACCTGTGAAATCAGCCATATCATTCACCGGCTCTGCTGCAACCATAGCACAGCTTTTTACATTGGCATGACTACCAACCTGCTGTCCACCAGGATGAATGGACACTGCCACACTGTGACAAGAGCAAAGTAGAGCACACAGTGGCACAACATGCAGGTGAATATAACATGCTTGAGTTCAATGACTGCTTGACAACCAGTGCCATCTGGAACCTCCCCTCCACCACCAGCTTTTTCTCAATTGCACAGATGGGAATTATCCTTGCAACATATTCTCCATTCTTGAAATCATCCCAGCCGGAACCTGTCCCCACGCCCTCCACCCAACAGTTGCCGTACCCTCCATCAGATCAACCTCTCATTCTTTACGCTCCCTGCCCTCACTGTGTGCTGTCCTCCGCAAATGCACTTGCCTGTCCTTTCCCCTTCCCTACTCCTCTCCATTTTCTGCTCCCCTCCCCCACCACCCATCCACATCCCACCTCCCAACACTGTGCCTGGCTGTGTCATCAGGTTGTGACCTAGTCCCTGCACGCCACAATGGACAGCACTCTTCTACCCCCCCCCCTCCCCCCCCAGCCCAGTAACCTGCTATCCCTCCCTCTTTTCCACTCCACTCCAGATTGCCATTTACATGACAGTCTTATTCTGAACAGAACTTCCAGTAGTAGTGGCCATGTGTGCGTGAGGTGTGCTTGTTCGTGTGAATGTGTACCTCTTTACTTTGCTGAAGAATGCTTTGGCCGAAAGCTAGAATGTGTAATGGTCTTTTTGTTGTACCTGTCTGCAACTCAATAGGTAATCTTTATAGGAACTGGCAATCTGTTCCTTTCTTAATATTGTTGATACAGTCTGTAAATTAATGTAATACAAATTCAGGGGAGTGGGCAAAAATAAAAAGAACAGTGTGGAAACTCACATAACAATCATATCCGCTACTGTCAGTCTCTTTGAAAAATCTGTGAAATAAAACAGCTGCAGTTGCTATGGTCAATGGCTGTGCTTCCAGCTTCACACCTGAAACAAATAAAACAATTCTGAAACAAAATACAAATTTTAACTCCAAAAAGGTATCACAACTTCATAACTTGCTAGCTCCTAATGAACCACTAATATTTTCAACCAATATGTACTACTATCCACAAAGGTTGCTTCCATAAAAATTGTGTCTAGACATCACAATCAAAGAGACAACTATGAAAATACTGAGCTGGCAAACAGCTAACATGTTTTTGTATTCATAGTCCATGACTCTCAATGTAAAAATACTCAACACATTCAACCCTTCACGTGTTTCATCAGCACCTCTCAACTACACATGTATCCAATCTTGAAGGACAAAAGTTTGCTTTTATCTGCTGGGTTTTGCATTTTCATTGCTGCTACTAATGAGTTGACTATTTTTTAACATGTCTGAGTTTCATACTGGACTACTGTTTTCCATGCAAAAACTGATACGGTATTCAAATATTTGCACAGAAAAATACATTTTTGTGTCAACAAAATGACTGATTTATGTAACTGAGCTAGCATCTTTTCATAAAAATAAAAAAGTAACTGCATGTGTGACTCTGAGAAGTAAGAAACTTTATCTTACAACTGAAACTAATTGCAACCATGCAAAATTCTTTCAACAAAAACTTTAAAATCTGTTCCACATTTTAACATTCCACGTGGGAAAATATATCTAAAAACAAAGATGATGTGACTTACCAAACGAAAGTGCTGGCATGTTGATAGACACACAAACAAACACAAACATACACACAAAATTCAAGCTTTCACAACCAACGGTTGCTTCATCAGGAAAGAGGGAAGGAGAGGGAAAGACGAAAGGATGTGGGTTTTAAGGGAGAGCGCGCGCGCACACACACACGCGCACGTCCGCGGGCGCCCGCGCAAGTGTATACCTGTCCTTTTTTCCCCCTAAGGTCTTTCCGCTCCCTGGATTGGAAAAAAACCTCTCCCTTAAAACCCACATCCTTTCGTCTTTCACACACACACACACACACACACACACACACACACACACACACACACACACACACACAAGCAGACATTTGTAAAGGCAAAGAGTTTGGGCAGAGATGTCAGTCGAGGCGGAAGTACAGAGGCAAAGATGTTGTTGAAAGACAGGTGAGGTATGAGCGGCGGCAAATTGAAATTAGAAATTAGCGGAGATTGAGGCCTGGTGGATAGCGAGAAGAGAGGATATGCTGAAGGGCAAGTTCCCATCTCCGGAGTTCTGACAGGTTGGTGTTAGTGGGAAGTATCCAGATAACCCGGATGGTGTAACACTGTGCCAAGATGTGCTGGCCGTGCACCAAGGCATGTTTAGCCACAGGGTGATCCTCATTACCAACAAACACTGTCTGCCTGTGTCCATTCATGCGAATGGACAGTTTGTTGCTGGTCATTCCCACATAGAAGGCTTCACAGTGTAGGCAGGTCAGTTGGTAAATCACGTGGGTGCTTTCACACGTGGCTCTGCCTTTGATCGTGTACACCTTCCGGGTTACACGACTGGAGTAGGTGGTGGTGGGAGGGTGCATGGGACAGGTTTTACACCGGGGGCGGTTACAAGGGTAGGAGCCAGAGGGTAGGGAAGGTGGTTTGGGGATTTCATAGGGATGAACTAAGAGGTTACGAAGGTTAGGTGGATGGCGGAAAGACACTCTAGGTGGAGTGGGGAGGATTTCATGAAGGTTGGATCTCATTTCAGGGCAGGATTTGAGGAAGTCGTATCCCTGCTGGAGAGCCACATTCAGAGTCTGATCCAGTTCCGGAAAGTATCCTGTCACAAGTGGGGCACTTTTGGGGTTCTTCTGTGGGAGGTTCCGGGTTTGAGGAGAGGAGGAAGTGGGTCTGGTTATTTGCTTCTGTACCAGGTCGGGAGGGTAGTTATGGGATGCGAAAGCTGTTTCCAGGTTGTTGGTGTAGTGGTTCAAGGATTCCGGACTGGAGCAGATTCGTTTGCCACGAAGACCTAGGCTGTAGGGAAGGGACCATTTGATGTGGAATGGGTGGCAGCTGTCATAATGGAGGTACTGTTGCTTGTTGGTGGGTTTGATGTGGACGGACGTGTGAAGCTGGCCATTGGACAGGTGGAGGTCAGATTCGGAAAAGGAAGGAGCTAAGAGATTACCAGATGACTGACTGTAAGTAACACCTTCAGTGGCTTCAATATAACTATGTGGTGAAATCCCTCAATACTCTCCTACGTTACACACAGCTTATGCAGAAAAAATACCCTGTGGTTAAGTCAGGAATTTTCATCATTCTTGTTTTTAATTACTATAGTACTTTAGCTGAAAATGAGAATGTGTTGCAGTTTTCGTCTAATCATCTAAAGAGTGTGTTGTGGGAGATTTGCAGTGTATTATTTCATTCTGCTTAAAAATTAAATGACATTCAAAGCTGTATTGCTCCTCTGCTCGTCTTTTTTCATGTGAACTGCAGCTGGCCACATCACTGCAGGCAAGCTGTACCAGCTGACCGGCCAGTGCTTTCCAAGTTAAATGCGCTGGGGTAAACCTGTTGTCCCATATTATCGCTAAGTCAATGTGCGCATAACGAACAGCACAAAATGTACCCTTATTATTGTACTTGACAGTACTCAAGACAGCTTGGCTGCAGCCCTGCGGGAAACGGAAATCCAATGAGGTTCCAGCAAATATGGAAGAACATATAGTGCAATGTTTACATCAGATTTATTCTTATGATGAACGGATTATAGTGCCGACCTTCCTGAAAGGTCCAAACAAGTACAGAAGGTGGGTCAGGTTGGTACTGTCATCTCTAATGTTAGGCAGATGATGAATCCCCTTAGATAAAGAGCAGACAAATCAAGAAAAATGGTGTTCACTGACTATATGCCAGATCAGAGACTGACAGCAGTGATTGGGTGGCTCATGACGAAATGAATTATGGCTGGAGTTCAGGTACAGAGGCCATGCTCAGTTCCTACAAGCAACTGGCTGCTTTGGTGAGGACAGTTAGCCTTTCTCTTGGGCTGAAAACAGAGCTAGCATTTTGCAGCAGCATTCCCACAACCAATTGTAGCCCTACAGTTTGGAGCCAAAATGGAAGGTTTAAACTAAGGGCTCAGTCAATTCTGTGAGAATAGCGGATGCAGGTTTCTCAACCTCCACTATCAGGTAGATAATTTTAAGGACTCTCTCCCCCCCCCCCCCCCCCCTCCACCCTGCTTAATAACTCAGGTGTACACTACACACAGAAAGCAACTATTAGTGTAGTGGAGTATGTGTGATGTGCACATGTGGGTTTTTCAGGATAGAGAAATCCATCCATACATACAATAATATGCATTCTGAGTGCAGGCAGGGTGGCATTCGTCATAGCTGACAGAAAAAAAAAAATGTTGATATAATACTAGTTAACTGCAGGTGTGTGTATGAAAAGGTTATGCTTATCAACAGCAACAGTGACCACAGAGTACTAGGGACAGCAACCAAGCTGAAACCAGATGTTAATATCAATAAAATTCTAAATTCCAATTGGAACGTACATTGCAATTGGTGGAGGCATGTTTGTAACTATAAAGAAATTGATACCGTGTAGTGAAGCTAGTACAGTTCCGAATGAGAAATAAATTTGGTGAAGATATGTGTTAAAGGAGGGCCAAGCATGGTCATTGGATGCTTTTATAGACCCCCTGCATTAGAGGCAGTAGTAGTGGAACATTTAACTGAATTGTGAAGAATATTTTGCATAAATTTCCTGGTCATGTTTTTTTTATTAGGTGGAGATTCAACTTATCATAGACTGGGAAACTTCAAATCACTAAAGCGGGTAGTAGAGACAGGAAATCAGGTGAAACTGTTTTAAATGCGTTATCCGAAAATTAGCTTTACTACCTAATAGGAGAACTGATTAATAAAAATAATACATTAAATCTCCCTGCCAGCAACAGGTCTGAACTTTCCAACTCTGTTCATGCAGAACATGCAATCAGTGATGAAATTGTTGTAACAGCATCACTTCAGACAGCTGTAATTAAGAATATAAAGAAAGGTAGAAAGGTATTTCTGTTTAGCAAGAGTGACAAGAAACAGATTTTTAAACACCTGAGTGGTCAACACTTTAGACAAGTATGTGCCAAGTATAGTTGTGAGGGAAGGAAAATACTTGACACAATTTGACAGCTGTGCTAGAAAGTTGCTACAAAAGCAAACAGAGCTTCTCTGACAAACTGGATGAAGCCAAAGTCAACATAAGGAGACCCTAGCATGAATTATTTAACTAATTCAACAGTAAAATTCTATTTACCAACTTGACAGAAAATCCAAAGTTTTGATCTTATGTCAAGTCAGTAAATGGACTGAAGCCATCCAGCCAGACACATTGTGTCCATAATGGCACTGAAATGGAGGATGACATAAAGAAGGCCTAAATATTAGACACCCTTTTGCCAAAACTGTTTCACTGAGGAGGATAAAACCAAGGTCATTTCACGTCAAATCATTAAGAAATTTTAGGAAACGACACCCATTATAATTTTTTAAGGTATTGCCCCTTCATAGATACCTTTGAAAAATTTATGATATTATTTTAAATATTCCATTATGTCACACAAAAAGAATCAGTTTGTAGAAATAATGGGGAAGCGTGAAAAACAATGTTGTTGTAAAAGAAATATTGAAGTTGCTAATTCATGACTACCATGTCACCATTAAATTGCTGAAGTTGGCTGCATTGGATTTCCCTAGGAACAAATAATATCTGATAACACTGTTTTATAGCAACTACATGTATTGCATCATCCAGTTCCTTTTTAAGTTGTGTTCACTGAGCATGCAGTTCTGAGCTCTTTTACTGAGTTGCAGCCAAAGTTAATTAATTATTGGTTAAAAATTAAATTGTTGCAGTTTTTAACTATTCATTCCAAATCAAAGCAAGTCCCCTAATGTTACAATAATAATGTGAAATACTTTTGTAGTAATGAAACAATTGGATAAAATGATTTTTCATTATTTAATTACTTTTTAGGTTACATCATCTTTTGAATTATTTACAACAAATATTGGTTTTATGACTGAAGCAGTATGGAAAGTACAAGTAGGCAGTGTTTTCTTGGACAGTATCTGCAAGTTGTATGTGATAATGCCCTGACTTGTGTGAATGAACTGACCAGTGAAGAACAAGAATTTTATTATGGTGAAGCAACAGTCATTCATAGTCCACCACTTGTGGTCTCGCGGTAGAGTTCTCGCTTCCCGAGCACGGGGTCCCGGGTTCGATTCCTGGCAGGGTCAGGGATTTTCACCTGCCCCAAGATGACTGGGTGTCATCATCGTCGTCGTCGTCATCATCCATCCTAATTATGGCCAGAGGAAGGCAACGGCAAACCACCTCCATTAGGATCTTGCCTAGTACAGCGGTTCAAGTCCCCCGCACCATTCCCTTACTATCTGTCAAGAAGCATGGGTATCATTTCCATTTTTCCAACAGTCATTCATACTGTGATTCAAGTGTTTCGTGTGTGTGCTAAACACATATTCTTTCTACATAAAAGAATCTGCTGCGCTCCCTTCAAGAGCCGTGAACAATCTGTTTCATCTGGATTGAATGAAATTAGTTTAGAAAAGGCAAAGACCTTCAAAATGAGAGGCTTTAGTATTACACCTGGGGAGAAAATGTGCCCTACCTGTATCAAACTTATTAATCAAAAACAAGCAAGTGACAACTCATCACCAGACTATGTAAATGATAGTCATGTCAAGGTGCAGACTCCTGAAAAATCTGTACTCAATACTAGCTTAACTAGCTTAGGAGTATCTACTGCAAAGCTGCATACAGTTGCTCATTAAGTCAATATGCAACAACCAAACGAAAATTGGAATCAGCAGCTGGGGCTCTGAAACCTAAAATTTCACATATACATCAAGTTGAGCTGGCTGCTGATGTAAGTGATTTAACAGAACTGGAAGGAAAGGCAAACCATCATGATGAACTCGTGGACAATATCGAACAGATAATTGAATATGCAAATAATCGTGAAAAAATTCCATTAATTACTCTTGTGCCGCGAACTTGGTCTCGACAGAAAGTCAGTTCCAAATTTCAGGTTTCTGAATATTTGGTACGACATGCAAGAGCTCTTTTAATGGAGAAGAGTATTTTATCGATGGCTGAGGAGCAAAGAGGAAAGACATTGCCACATGATACAATGCAAAAAGTAAAGAGTTTTAATTTGGATGACGAAAACACAAGAATAATGCTTGGGAAAAAAGACAAAGTGAGCACCAGCAAAAATACCTATGAAAAAAGTGTCTTGTTTTAAGTAATTTACGTGAACTGTATTCTCTCTATAAAACAAAGTATCCTGAAGACAAAGTAGGATTCTCAAAATTTGCTTCTCTTCGACCAAAACAATGTGTACTTGCAGGATCCTCAGGAACACATACCGCATGAGTGTGCATTTACCACCAAAATGTTAAATTGCTTCTAAATTCCATTTCTATTAAAGAAACATACCAAGATCTAATTAAAATAATAATGTGATATAAAGAACTGAGCCTGTATGCTTTGTCTGTGTGAAGTGATGATGATTTGGGTTGAAGGGCGCTCGACATCATGGTCATCAGTGCCCTGACGAAAAGTCAACATGAAATCTCAGGGGTGGGGATGAAGGCTGTCCCCACATGCTAAAGTCTGCTGCCCTCCCCCACCAGTTTAGAGATGAGGCCTGACAGTTCACAAAATTTCACCACACTTAACACTGGTATTGGTACCTGCAAGGTTGGTGGGCAGATCTCCAGCGAGACCGTGGGCTGCCCTAATATCAGTATATAGGACACACGAAGCCACAATATGCTGAACTGAATCCGGCACGTCACAAACTTCAAATTTCACAGAATGGTGGATCTTCCTGCCGGAGGAGGAAGCCACATGTGGAAAGGCTATGCCCGATGCGCAATCTGGCAAGCAAAACCTCCTTCCAGAGGCGAGGCTGACATTAAGTTCGCCAAGCCTTTGTGGTAGATTTGAGCGACCACCGGTTGTTTGACACCTGCAACCATTCAGTCTGCCACTGATGCATGATGCATCTGTCAGAAAATGAGATAATGGCATGCAACGGGATGGGACATCGATGGACAGCATCATCCCAATATGATTCCTTGGCAGCTACGTCAGCCATGTCGTTACCCTGATCCCAACATGGCCAGGTACCCAGCAAAAGATCACCTCCTTGCCACAGTGTTGGAGCCGCTGTAAGGAGTCACGGATGAGCTGAATCAGCGGGTGTACTAGGTACATTTGGTGAAGTGCTTCCAGTGCATTAAAAAGAGTCGGAACAGACAAGAAAACTCTTACTGTAATGTCTGTGAACCCTCTCCAGTGCCATCAGAATACCATATAACTATGCATCATAATTTGTAAATTGTTCTGGCAGACATACTTTAAAAACCTTACCAGGGAAAACCACAGAACAAACGAGAGAGTTCTCCTGCCGGGCTCCATCTGTATAAATAATGATAAAACTATAGTACATACTTAATATAGAGGAAAACAAAGTTGTAAAAACTAAAACTGGAGTACAACTTTTCTTGTACTGTGTCAAGCTTAAAATCACTTTGTGTCTCTGGAGACACCAAGGCAGCAGTGCGTTCCATTCCTGGATGTGTTTTTTCATGCCCAAGAGATCCAGATCCTTGACACAGTCTGTAGTGTCTGTGTGAAAAGTTCCCCACCAGTTCATTGCTTCGGACCCACTTAGAAAATGAAACAGAAGACTATGATCCTGACGAGATGGTTCAGTATAGTCCATGGATATCAACTGATAGAGAACTGATTTGAACACTTAGTTATTCTATCAGAATTCTGTGAGGCACTAATTAAGAAAATTTAAAACTTACACCACACCTTATTTCTCAATCACAATCTGATCATCTGAAAATAAAGAAGAAAACACTTTATGAAGTATCAGTCTTAATTTTAATGGATTTTAGCAAAAAATCTCAATTTTGTTGTTCAAGATGAAGTACAGGGGGTACCACTGGAACAATGGCAGCTGCAATCTTCACACTGTCCATATATATTACAAAAGGACAAACAAATGCATGCAAAAAGTATTTGTATTGTTTCTAATGATCTAGAACAGGCTCATCCGAGAATTGTGCGCCTGGCGGGCGCGCCCATGACCGTATGTCGCTAGTGTCAGCATAGGAGAGAGAAAGAGAGAGAGAGAGAGAGAGAGAGAGAGAGAGAGAGAGCTGCGGAGCGAGTAAGACCACATAGCACTGCTCTGCACTGGACTGTCCCGTGGTTAGATCCAACGTAAACAAAACAATGTAAACAAAATAACTGAGGAAGCGCAGCTCTGTAAAAGTGGTCGATGAGCAGTAAAACAAGCAAACCATTTACTGTCTAGGCAACAACTAATGTTCGTGTGGCAGAATTACTAAGCAAAGCTTTAGGAAACAATATCCAAAACAAGAATCGAAGAACAACTTGGTAGTTTTCTGACCCACAGGTTGATTCTATTAGTACTGCACATGCACACTCGTCAGGCGTCTTCTGAAAAATATATTAGCTTCTTATATGAACTATAGTCATAAATATTCTATTTTAGAAATAATTTTATGTAAGGGATATAGAGTCTCATTCTTACTGTTAATAGTTACAAGTAAATATTTTTTGTTATACTTCGTGCTACAGCTTTTTGTATCTCTTTTCAGAGTTTAGAAATCGGATTCTTAGTTTGCTGTTTTGTACGTAATAATTTTAACTGACCAAGTTTGAAAATTATTAAAAAATAGAATTAAGGTTATAAAGCTCTTTAATTCTTACAGTCAACATTGTTAAAGAAGACAACGTTTTACACGTTTTTCTTTTTTGAGGAAACGATTTTGTCTAGGTTTGGTACAATATTCCGTGAGACTGCTAACCTCAAAGAATTAGTCAAATTTTTATCGCCAAGTAATGAACGGTTCTTAGTTTTAGCATGCTTTAAAAGAGAGAAAAAGCGCTCACAAATATACATGGAACCAAACATTGAGAGAACTTCGACCACGTGCTTGTGCAAAAGAGGATATTTCTCTCGGGGAAGACAGCTGTAGAAGTCATCCAAAGTTTTACACATAAGAAAGCGGTCCTTTGGGCAGATATCGCACTGGAGGTCAATCGGCTCTAGTTGAAGTACTTGTGAAACGTCCTCTGCCAGAGAGGAAAACGGGCGAACAAATACATCTAAAGCCAGTTGAGCTCACTTACCTCCAAAAATCTGTTTTCAAACTGTTGTTGTAATTCACAAATGATCTGAACATAATCTGAAAAATCCACATCTTTTTTAACGCTGTCTAACGTAGGAAAGTGTTCACAATTCTTCTCGCGCAACTGTTTTTCCCCCCACAAATAATTTTTTTTTTTTAAATGCTAGAATCGTCTGCACTAAATCAGCAACAGAGTGATTTTTGCCTTGGTGTGAAATGTTCAAAGTATTTAAATGACCAGTAAGGACACTCAAAAAAGCCAAATTCGCCACCTGCTTAGGATCACAAAGTAATTCTTGTGGACGTCCTTTCATTTCCAAAAAGGTATTTCCTTTGCCCCTCAAGGAGAAAAAACTGATAAGGCACCTTTCCTCTGCTCAGCCATCTTACTTTGGCGTGGTACGGGATGTCCAGGTATTCCGCTTTGAGATCAGACAGAAATTCTTTTAATTGGCGATGTGCAAGTCAATGCGAGCGAAGATAATTAACCGTTCGAAAAACTGTGTCCATAACATTTATTATGTTGACAATCTTCGCACAAAGTGCCTCCCGGTGTATCAGACAATGGACTGCTGTGAATAAGGAACACCCAACTTCAGCCATTTTTGACCTGTCGTAACCCAAGAATCCAGTGCGTATCCCTCGTAGCGCAGGGGCTCCATCCGTTGTTACACTGGTCAGGCATTCCCATTTTAAATCCATTGACTCTAACATGTTTTCTATGGCTAGAAAAATATCCAAGCCCGTGGTTGTATTTTTTAATGGTGGAAGGTCAAGAAATTCTTCGGTGACAGGCAGATTGTCGTCGAGATGTCGAATGAATATGATGAGCTGAGATATGTCCGCAATGTCCGCGGACTCGTCAAGAGCGATAGAAAATTAAATGAAGTTTGCTGCTCTTTCCATTAATTGCTGCTCCATATCTGAGGCCATATCTTCGACTCTGCAAGCAACAGTTTGAGGCTAAAGAGCTATTTTTTCCAAAATTTTCCGTGAAGTCTGCTGGACAAATACAAGCCGCCGAGTCGATCAGGCAATCCTTGATGAGATTCTCATCCGCTAAGGGTTGCCCTGATTTTGCAATTCTCAGCGAGCATTTGTAACTTGCGCGCAAACTTTGCCCACATGTTTCCTGTTCCTACCACGGCAAAAAAGAAGAAGATACAATTAATTTTGTACAATCCTCTTTTTAAAACACTTTTACCACTTTAACAATTAATTGTTTCATTCATTGAAACTCAAATAAAAAACTAACAAAAAAAAGATTGATTTTAGGTGCGTTTTCCCCCAGTTCATCTGAAAAGGACAGCGAAATGTGGTCGCAAAATAAATTTTTATCAATTGGAACATTTGTGTTTTAATTAATTGAAAACATAGATCAAACCACAACATATGTCTTCCCATCCATAAAAGCACAAAAACAAAGAATGACTCTTCATGACACTTTGCTGCCCGAGAGAGCGTTTGTGACGGGTTTTCAGAAAGTGGCAAAAAATAACACACCTGAAACTTTCTTATTTCTGTGCAGCACAATTTAATGTAACCCAAATATAAAAATTAACCTTGTTGATGTAATGCTGCTCAAAATTTTCTTTCAGTTCTTCAAGTTTTGACTGGCGTTCCTCTTGTGACAAATTTTCGAACTGATCTTTGTGACAGGTATTAAAGTGCCGTTCAATTGAGTACTTTTTTAAATACATGAAGTTCCCATGACATACTAAACATTTGGCACAATTTTCAACAGCAGTACAGAGGAAATTAATTTCCCACTGGGGTTTAAATAGTGCAGACGCGCCGCTCCTCTTTCTTTTTGTTTGTTGCTGTTGATCATACCGATCCACTGTAGCCTTGCGCCTGTTGACTAATGGCTTTGTGTCGCTTTTGACGCAGCGGTCTGTCGTCCGTACGAAGCGCGCATACAGGGGCACGGCGAGGCGCCGAGGGCGGTCCGCGTGGCCAGCTAAGCGACACGACTCTGCCACTGTGACAACAAACGGATTCGCCCGGGGCGCTGTCCGCGGGCACTAGTGCCCCAGGGGCACAGTTTGGAAGAGTCTGATCTAGAACATTATGTTGCATTGGTGTACCAGACTCAGAAGACTGTACAGAATTTTTAAAGTGTGAATATCCAGGAATTCATCTCGCGTATGTTGAATATTTCACTGATGGTTGTGCTGCACAATATAAAAATTTTAAGAACTGCAGAAATATCTGCAACCATGAACATGACTTCAACATAAAGTGCAGCTGGTAAATCTCCCTGTGACGGTACTGATGGCACTGTTGAAAGACTTTTCACATAAACAAGTTTGCAAAGCGTTTATCAAGACCAAATACTTACAGCTTAACACGTATTTGAATTCTGTTGTGAGAACCAGGAAAGCATTTCAGTTCTCTTTGTTTCGAAAGATGAAGTGCTACGAGTCAGAAATTATCTTTCACAGCACTTCACAAGTGTAAAAACAATTCCTGGAACACGATTTACAGATCACATTGTACCAATATCATCAACCAAGATTGGAGCAAAAAGGCTGAGCTGTGATACAGATTTTAGTATCACGCATCATTTCTCAGATGCACTTCCGCCACATTCATTCATCCTCATGGACCATCTCCGTCCTCCTATTGGCCTGGTGATGATTGTGATTATTATTTCTCTCATACTCTGTGTGAAGTTGGTATCACCACATCAACAAGCAGTACTCTGAGCAAAGAGTCCTCGAAGTTGGTGGAAGAAAAGTAGTACTCATATAAAAAATTATTATCTAAGCATCAAAGTGTCTCGTCACATGTGTAGTTCCGAATCTACTTGAATGCAGATTGCAGTACAAGCATTTTGTGCAGTGTTGACAATATTGGCTTTTGACAAAATGCTAAATATTACAAACAAAATACTATATAATAGAGGGAAACATTCCACGTGGGAAAAATATATCTAAAAACAAAGATGATGTGACTTACCAAACGAAAGTGCTGGCAGATCGATAGACACACAAACAAACACAAACATACACACAAAATTCAAGCTTTCGCAACAAACGGTTGCTTCATCAGGAAAGAGGGAAGGAGAGGGAAAGACGAAAGGATGTGGGTTTTAAGGGAGAGGGTAAGGAGTATGTGCGGATACCTGTCCCCCTAAGATAAGTCTTTCCGCTCCTGGGATTGGAATGACTCCTTACCCTCTCCCTTAAAACCCACATCCTTTCGTCTTTCCCTCTCCTTCCCTCTTTCCTGATGAAGCAACCGTTTGTTGCGAAAGCTTGAATTTTGTGTGTATGTTTGTGTGCCTATCGATCTGCCAGCACTTTCGTTTGGTAAGTCACATCATCTTTGTTTTTAGATAAACAAAATACTATGTATTTTTACATTGAGTTAATGTGGTTATGGCAGAGGTAAGAAAGTGTTTATATGTCATGTAATGTACAAGTTGCCCTATATTTTATAATGTGCAATTTTGTTTCATATATTGCAACTTTTGTTCAGTTTGGATATTGTTATGTGTACTTATGTAGTTATTGTCTCTTGATAGTAATAGTATTTCTCTCTTTTTTTCCGCAGTGTTGTTCATTTCTCAGAACTAGTTGGACTAGAACAGAAAAGGAAGTGAGTAGTGCTGATAGCTGGTACTCGCCACCATGCACTACAAGGTGGCTTATGGAGTACGTACATAGATGTATATCAAAGTGCTTTATCATAGGTTAGAACAGCAACTGAAATTACTCACAGGAAAGGCCACTTGATCTGACGGGATACCAATACGATTCTACACAGAGTATACAAAAGAACTACTTTCTCGTCTAGAAGCAGTGTACTGTAAGTCACTGGAGGAGTGAAACATTCCTAATGATGGGAGAAATAGCAGGCCATTCCCGTTTTCAAGAAGGGCCACTGAATACACACACCAAACTATAAGCCTACATCTTTGATGAAGGCCTATTGTAAAATTTTGGAACACGTTTTATGCTCACATATTACGACACTTCTGGATATCAAAAATCTCCTGTGCAGGAAGCAACATATGTTCTAAAAATGAACGTGTGAAAAGCAGCTTGCTCTGTTCTTTCTGGAGACCCAGGAAACAGTATGTTCTGCATCACTGTGTCATAAGAGCGAAACTAATCTCAGAATGGGGGAACCTTACATGAGGCTCCTTAAGTATTGGTACTGGGACCGACTTGTCTGTAACACCCATAAATGATCTCCAAAGATTTAAAAGGGCGGTTCAAAAATGATCATAATCATTGATGATAACCACATTAAACAAAGGTCCAAACTGAAACTTACCACACCAAACACAACTCAGTTCAGTTGTGCAGCAAAAGCGAGTTCTTAATGACAGAAGTAAACGTTAATGGTGATACGTTACATGAAATACAGTGTATAAAATTTCATCGAATCCAAATGAATAGCAACTCATAATGTTGTTAGAGTTTAGCACGTTTTGCTCTTAGAAAGTCTCTCTAATTGTGTTAACCAAACAATACAGAACAGAGTCTTATTCGCAATAAAAATGATGCGCCTTTAATCACTCCTATGAATTATCTGATTATCGAGATTTAAAGACTGTAAATTCATGTTAGTTATATGGCAAATCAGTGTTCATCACAAAACAGTCTCTGCTGTTACAAATCTATGAAACCATTTTCTTTGAGAAATACCACGGTAAATAGTAAACATTAAGGCACTATAAGAAGATAAAGGGCAGCTACTTAACAGAGGAAGCTGCAGGTTTTTTCAAAGTAATGGTTTTCCTTCTATTTTGCTAGATTAAATCTAAATGGTTTAAACACAAATAGTGTAGTGGCAGTTTGTGATAAATGTAATGAACTTACCAAGTTTCTAAGTATTGTTTTTCTTTTGTTAATGTGTATCTTGACTAATTCCACATTCCTGAGAATTCTCCTCCTTGTTAGGATCTATGGAACTTGAATGTATGAATACTTCCTTTCCCCACCACCTGTGACTATGTGCCTAAACTGTGCTGTTAGATTGACATGGCACTTTTCTAGTGGTGCCAACATGTATTTTAATTTTTCCTACAGCTGTGAGTAGCAACAACGTTAGGCCATATACAGGGCATGGTTGTCCTTTCACTTCCTTAGGCGGAAGGACTCGTGCTGCAACCACAGAGGCTGGGGCTCGCATTTGATGGGACAACAACAATTAGGACAATGTGCCCAACTTTGCAGCTGGACAAGGAGTACACCTAAAATGATACAATAAGTTTTCTATCACAAAATAATTATACTAATCACAAGCTGCGTCAGTGAAAAAACATTTCTGTTTATCATCTTATTCTTGAGTTAAATGGTTTTAAGGCTGATTTTATACTATGCAGTAGTTTTTAATAAATATTGTGAAACATAGTGCATGTAATCATCCTTATCCTACAACTCCTCACTGTTCCATAAAACAACGGCAACAGAGTACGGCCCAGTGCTTTACAATATACTTGGATTCTATATGTTTGTAATTATGATCTGTGTCAAGCATACTGTTTGAAGTGTTCTGTTTCAATGTATCTGACCAGAAATTGCCAGGTGTGAGTTACTGGGGTAAAAAAAGAGCTGGAATATGAGGTAAATATAAGAGGATGCCATACATGCAGGAGCGTTACAGACTACGTCCGAACATTAAGGGAAGTACTGATCCGACTGGATGTGCTGCTGACGTTGTACAGGGGGGGAGCTGAGTGCAACTCTTTTCGCCATTGAAAAAGCATTAGTAAAAATCCTTGCACTAGTTTCCATTTTTGAAGTAGGTGACCAATTCCACCCACAACTTAAATGTTACAGAGGTTGAGCAGATTGCAGTAGTAACCGACCAAAGGAATTGTGTTGCATTGAAAATAGCACAGGTGCAGTTACAGCTTTAACAGCCGATGTTTACACTCAGTGAGTGTGTTAATGATAAAGTAAGTAAAGCTCTGGTTGATGAATTGCAGGTAACAGTTTTGGTAATGGAAGAGGGAAGGTTTAATGGTTGGCTGGTTCACTGATTTGGAGGGTGGACAGCAGTAAGATAGTGAGGGGGTGAAGGCGAGGTAGAGGGGCCAAACAGCGAGGTCATCACTCCCACGATCCAAGATAG
The DNA here is from genome assembly GCF_023864275.1 of Schistocerca cancellata. Taxonomy (NCBI): domain Eukaryota; kingdom Metazoa; phylum Arthropoda; class Insecta; order Orthoptera; family Acrididae; genus Schistocerca; species Schistocerca cancellata. The sequence continues at coordinate 175,625,867 of NC_064631.1, forward strand.
GAGTAACTACAGGAGGAACAACGCCAACAACACAGTCCAGTTGATGGGAAAGGAAATCAGGCAAAGAGACACAGAAGGAATGTCAAAGCAGCAGGAGTAGTAATGGAAAGGAGGTGAGTGGTGGTTGGGGGGCGGGGGGGGGGGGGGGGGGGGTGTTTGCAAGAGCAGGGGCCCCAGAGATGCTACACACAACTGGGCTCCGACATCATTGCTGACCCATCCCAATCTGAACACCATACTTTGATCACTACAAGAGGGACAATGCCAGAGGATGAAGACAATACTAAAACAAGTAGAAAATGGGACAAAAGACTAAACAAACCAAAGTGGAAAAGGGGTGGGGGATGGGGGGAATGTGGTCAGCGTGAAGGCAAATCCAAAAACCTCCTAAACCAATACCAAAGCTAACTGAGGGACTCCAATTCTGGAAGGAAATTCATGAATGTAAATCTGGAATGACAAACTACTTTCGTGAAGAAAACTGAGGACACACGTAACCCTGCAATATATGTACCAAGGGAGATGGGACGGTATATTTAAAGGGCCAAAGAGCAGAAGCAGTTCGGCAAAATATGAACTACAAAAGGAGATGCAACTCATTATATAGTAAAAAAAAAAAAATTGAGTCGCTCTGGTATGGCTGAAACCCAGATGATGGAGGATGCTAGATTCCCACTGGGAGAGGTTGCAGAAAGAATGCCGTCTGGTGGGAGCCCTTAACTGCAGAAGTTTATTAAGAGGGGGTGAGGTGGAGTCCAACTGGTAAACCCACTCGAGGGCTGGCAGTCGGTGGGTGGACATCCCAGACCTGCAGAAAGATTAGGAGGGGGTGAGCTGGGAAAGAACAGATAGCCTGGCACATGAAATGGGGAGCTGGGATCACTGAACTGAAGGGGGAGATGGGATCCCAGCATCAACCAAAATACTATCAACAAGGCTAGTGCAAAAGGCATCAGTAGCCCACAGATTCAATGATAGTGGAGCAAGTCCAAGAGAAGTGATGTGAAACGGGCAGATGAACCATAAACCTGACAGTGATCATGGATAGCTACACAATGGCCGTCATCCAAGGGACCAGCTGGTGGCGAAAGGGGCTCGTCGAGCAGGGGACAGCAATTCTGGCAGCATGAATAACTGTATTGGACAAGTTAATAATGATGTCGTCAATACAACTTGACAAAGACAGGGTAAACACAACCTCAGAAGTAAAAAGACAACCCAGCAGGGTAACCTGGCCATCGGGAGACAGGAAGGGAACAAGAGAATCAATCGGAAGTGGTCACTATCGCTAAGGTCATTGTATAGTGACCAGTGTAATGAAGGGAAAAGGGGAGGGTAAGTAACAAAAGATCAACGGCAAAGAAAGTATCATAAGCAGCATTAAAATGGGTAGGGCAACAACCATTAAGGTCTGGTCTGCAAGAAACTAGTCTTTGAGCAGACCCCAACTACACAACAAAGCAATGCCCCACAAAGGGCGATGGTCATTACAATCTCGAAGGACAAGGAAGAGAGGGGGGAGGTGCTCAAGGAAGGCAGTTAGGCAATAGGTGTACTTGGTCCACCAAGAGGGAGATAGAGATTGCAAGCCACAACCGCAGAGTCCAAGAAGGCAATCGCTTCTCATGTGATATGAAGGGGAAACCATGTACTAACAACATCCATATGCAGCAATGTGCACATGCCACCAGAAGGCCTCAAAAGGCTCACCCAGATCTGACAAAGCACAGAACCCATGAAGAATCAGTGAGTGAGCATCAGTAAAATGAGATTCCTGCAGATCGAAACAAGCTGCGAAGTAAAAGGAAATAAAGGATTGCAACTCCAGAATGTTTCTATAGATCCATTAACATTCCACTGAATAAACACGGAACATGAATCCAAATGGGAGGTGAACAGACAGAAGCTGGTCAGGCCACTGGGTCACCATCCATCAAGAAGCACGACATGACATCCACAAACAAGAGGGCACACTCAGATAGCAACAGGGGAGTTGGCACCAGCCTTGTCCCAGAACTTATTCCTCTTTGTCCTCCTCCCCTCCTCCTCTTTCATAGGTCAAGAAAGACAAGTCAGAGAGAGAGAGAGAGAGAGAGAGAGAGAGAGAGAGAGAGAGAGAGAGAGAGAGAGAGAGAGAGAGGGGGGGGGGGGAGGTTCTACACTAAGGCTCACAGACTCTGTGTAGCACAGCTGACATGTGCAATAGGCCTTTAGTCTAGGAGATACTGCGGGTGGTGTGGGAAGAGGGTGGTGGGGTCATAGGAGGGGAGCCCCATCGCAGGCAGACACCGAATAAAGGGGACAGTTCTCTGGCCAGATGGGGGGGGGGGGGGGTGACAGGGCAACACCCTGAGGAGAGAGCATGGGAATCACAGTAGAGGGGGAGATGGGAGTGCAGGACTGTAATAAAGAGGAGGGAGGAGGGGTGTAACAGAGGCAAAGTTAGATGTCACAGACACAAGTTGAAGAGTGTGATATTTCTGATGAGCCTCAGTGCAAGACAAACGATCAAGGGATTTATACTCCTTTATCTTCTTTTCCTTCTTAAAAATGGGGCAGTCTGGCGAGCGTGACGAGTGATGGTTGTAACAATTAATGCATGTGCAAAATGGGACACATGAGCTCCCCTCGTGGAATGGGCATCCACTTACACAGCATAGAGGGTCCATGTATGGCAGGAAGAAACGTGCCTGAAATGCAAAAACTGAGAACACCTCATGGGTGGCAAGACTTATGGCTGCTCATCACACTGATAAGCAATAACCTTTAATTCCTCCGGATGGGTAACCCTCTCATGCACCAGACTAAAAGTGCCACTAGCTATGCAATTGTCCTTACAGCCTTTCTGAACTCACCAAACAAAATGAACACTACCCACCATTCCAGATTGGTTCAGAGTTCCTCCATCACATTGAAGGATGAGATCCCTATGAAAAATGACACCCTGATCCATATTCAAAGACTGGTGAGGATTAACAGACACCACACCAGTATATTGCTAAGATCATCCCAAGCCTGAAGGGCTGCAGATCACATATTACTCAGAGTGTCCATTTCGTCAAACTTGTCCTTGCTAATTTCTATGAAAAGTAACGACTTGGTGGTGGTGAAAGTATCCCCGACACTTCGTGCAGACCTGGTAGCAGGGAAAGGGAAGGTTGGTTGATTGGATGATTAAAGTGACCAAACTACTAGGTCATCAGTTCTTTTTTCCTCAAACAGACAGATATACGTAACTTTACATCAGAGATGGCATACCACACAAAGCCCAGAGGAAGAAAACCTCAATGTCTACAAAGGCTAGATAAGGAACAAAAAAGAAGAAAGGGAGACATAGGAAGGAAGGCAGGTGAGGTGCCCCATCTACGGTACAGCCGCCGGAAGGTACCCCCACCCCCCCCCCCCAAAAAAAAAAAAAAAAGCAGAGTGCAGTGAGAGGACATATATGCCTCCTCCCCACATCACTCACTAGAGATACCGCACTCAGAAATTGCATAGGAAAGACTGACAACACAGACAGAGTGAGAGAAGCACAGATATGCAAAAGACAAACAAGTCTAACAGACCACGCGAGAAAGGGAAACAAGAGTAAAAGAGCAGGTAGGGTGAGGGCCAGGGCGTACCACCAAGCATGTGGCATGTGGGATATACTTCAAAGCCACAATCACAGCAATAGCCTCTACATCTGTAAACATTCAGACAGTTTTTCAGCAAGCCGGAATAGAAGGCAGCACATTCTAAAATAAAAATTCTTCTCTCTCCCAAGTTGGCTCACAGGACAAAGAAAGACAGACAGAGAGAGAGAGAACCATAATGTATAGCAGAACCAGGAGGAGAGTGGGCAGACGTAAGTAGTAACCAAGGTCACCGAGGGGCAGCAAGAAGGGGGGAGGAGAGGAGTGTGGGAAGGGAATGCAGCCTTGGCACAAAGAAAGGGCTGCAACAGCTTGGAGCCCTGAGCACGCCATGCACAAATTCACAGAATTCTCAAAGAGGTTACAGCCCTTCAGGGGGAAGGGCGGCAGGGGGGTTGCGGCAAATGACAGTCTGCTAAGTCTGGCAAAGGTTGCTCTGGGGATTGATTTGATTAGTAAGTCCCATAATCTTTATCTATTTGCCAAGTTACCCACTCTTTGTATTTTTGAGGGCAGTAGGGAAGTTTTCAATTGATACAGTAAGGCATGCACAAAAATTTTTGCGGTTTTCGGTAACCTAAGTGAACAAGGCAGTGTCTACAGGTTAGCCAAGGAACAGTGTTATCAGCTATTGCACCCATTGGTTTCTGGTTGTATTTGGTCTACATCAGTGCAGCCATGATGGATGGAAGAAGTTTTGGTGAAGTTCAGCTTACAGTTTGTAGATATTTTATACCTGCTCACATAGAGCTAGAGTCTATTCATATTCACTACATGTGAGCGTGAAGTGAATAAGAACACTCAGCTGAGTATGTTAAGAATATTAAATGTAGTGTCCATTCATTTTGAATTCCCCACGGGAATTGATATTATTATAATGCACTTGAGGGGCCTTTGCCAAGCGATACATCACGAGTTTTGGGGAGGCCCACCTCCTTGCAGGAGCTGGAAGAAATGGCCAGACAGCTTAAGAACGTTACACACCTCAATGAGCAATGAGAAACTGACATCAATAAGCAAAAGATATGCACACCATTGGGTAACGGAGCTAATAACAGTTTCTCATTTCAGATCCGGTAGTATTGGCCATCTTAGGTGGGACTGTCAAGAGGTTCAGCTAGGTGAGGTGGGTAAACACGGGAGTATTGTCTGTCAACACCCAATGGAGGAGTTTAGCCTTATCAGTTGCAACAGGGAATGGGATGTACTTAGTGACCACTGTTTGTAGAGTTGTAATCTTAGTCATATACTTCATATTTTAATATTTTGAGAAAATATTTACTGTTTTCAGTGAATGGTTCTACCAGATTCTTCAGTTTTCAGTTACCTTAATCCAAAAACTTAAATCTAATTAATTTGTAGTAGCAGATGTGACTTTTCAAAACAAATGGCATATGTAACATTTTCAGGCTTTGGATTATACTTAACACATAATTAAACCTTTAAAAAGCATGTTGAAAATGGAAAACAATTAATAAATTTGTAATTTTTCTTATTTTTTTGCAGTGGTCTTAACACCAAGAATTTAAGACATTTCACCTTATTTACACCCAATTATGCTGAAATCAGGCAAACTATTCCATTAATTCTGAAAGTAATTTGTCCGTTTTATTGTTGTGGTCTTCAACGAAAACTGGTTTGATGGAGCTCTCCATGTTTGTCTAAGCAGTTACTTAGTACCTGCCTAATTACTGCAACCTGACTGAACTTTTTTCCTGTAGTCAAACTTTAACTATTCCTTGAGGAAACACAATATGTCTATCAAACATATTCTTTTTTTGTCGTGCAGTACCATAGATTTCTATTTCCCAGATTCGATTCAGTACCTCTTCGTTAGTTATCTGAGATACCCATCTTACCTTCAATATCACATTTCGAAAGCTTCTATCCACTTCTTATCAATTCTGTTTATTGTCCACAATTCACTTCCCTATTAGGCTACACAGCAGGCAAATTTATTCAGAAAAGAAACTGTAATACTTAAATGTACACGCAATGTTACAATATATCTGTTCTTTCAGAAAAGCTTTTCTGTATCTTATGAAATTTCTTGTAGAGATTATGGTGAACTTTGAAGATAACACTAACATTATAATACCTGTTCCTCAGTTCTCCTGTTAAACCATCTTTACCTAACAACTTCCAGGCTTTCTAAACCACTAATATTATTTACTTTATTTCTCAGTCCTCATCCCTCTGCATCTGCATTACATCGATTACATCCTTCATCTTATGTTTCACATCACCACCACTAAGCTTATACTTTAGGCACGTTACACAGCTCTCAAAATGATTTCTTCTGCCATTTCTCCATAACAGCAGTAAGTGAAATATTCAAGTTGTTTTTAATTTTGTCCAGTTGGTTACACTTACAAACAGACAGAAAATATTCATGTTTCCACAGAAATTCTGAGTTTGTCCAGAGATTTTGAAACAATTCCTTCTATCTTAGCAAATAAGCAGAAGCACTTTCAAGAGATAGGAAGGGGAAATCGGCTAACTATATCTCTATAAAGAGAGAGAGCAATTGGGTACAGACAAGAAATGCAAAAACAGAACATGACCACCACAAAGGGAGAAAAGTACTACTCACCACATTCAAAAATAAATCTAACTGTAATGAAAGTGCCCTCTGACTGCCTATAGTCTACCACAGGTAGTGGCTTCATCTTATCCCTCTGCATCTGCATTACATCGATTACATCCTTCATCTTATGTTTCACACTGCCACCACCAAGCTGGAAAAAAAAAAAAAAAAAAATTAACAACTTATGAAACTCCCACAATACAAAATAATACTTTAACTAACTATTTTACCTGTAACTCATGTAAGAAAATAGTTTTATAATTCACCATCCCCACAGACACTAATCACAACTTTTGATTACTTACAAATGACACGATATAAAACATCCAATGGTACAGTGGAAGAAACTCCCAACAGCATTATACAAGAAACTAATACTGTATGGGAGGAAAAAATAATTTCTGTTGCTACTTTCTTTTTATTGTAAATGTGAGAAATTACAGAGTTGCAACTTCTGCACAAAGATACAATGTGACATCATGATCGCAAATAGATCTGCATCTGAACCTATAATTGTTTTTGTGATGGAAGTATTGCAGGTCAAATCCAGTAAAGTATTTTTAGTCTTGTGGTTATTGCTGAACAAAGAATGGCAGGGCAATAAAGTGAACAATTTCGATGCTGAAAATGCTTGAAGGTCATGTGCAAGAGTTTCCACTTGCAGTAACACAGAAGAGGAAACACAAAAGTTCAAATACATGCAAAACTAACTCTAAACAATGAAAAAATATCAATTTTTGACAACGTAAAGTAATTTGATGGATAAAAAAATCTAATAATGAAGCAGTGGCAGGAGACCACACGTATAAAAAAGGTTTCACGTATGCAAGCTTTTGGAGACTGTGGCTCCTTCTGGTAGAAGGGTCGAGGGGGTAGGAAGAGGTGTGAAGGGAAAGGACTGGAGAGGTTTAGGAAACGGGGTAGAGTTCAGAAAACTCACCCAGAATGCCGAGTCGTCGTCATCCTGCCCGGTAAGTCTCCCCTGACCAGGGGTTCTGGGTGACTTTTCTGAACTCTGTCTCTTTTTCCTTAACCTCTCCAGTCCTTTTCCTTCACCGCTCTTCCTTCCCCTTCAATCCTTCTGCCAGGAGGAGGAGCCACTGGCACCAAAAGCCTGCATACATAAAAGCTTTTTTTGAATGGGGGTTCTCCTGCTGCCACTTGGTGAATAGATTTTTTGTCTATCCAATTAGTTATAACTCTCAACTGTGATCCATTAAAAACAGTCACTAAGTACCTTCACCACATCAAGCCAATAATTTGATGATACTCATACTTACAATGTGGGTCATTTAGTGCCCTCAGAAGGTTACACATATTACAGACAATGTCAGTCTCATTTATTAAGAATCAGCAATATTGTTGGGTATGAAATACATGCAGGCAGCCACCTATTTATCTGCTGTAAATGCTTGCACACTGAATGTCTACATCATCACCTGATGACCTGACTTTATTGTCATGTAACCAAAAATGAACAAACAACCTGTCAGTAGCCCTATTTAGCAAACTGACAGCAGTCACCATGAAACTCAATACAAAAGCAATCAAAAAGGTGTACAAGCCACCACTTTGCTCACTGATTTTTTTCATCAACATTCCAATAGCCAATATCTAAGATGTTGATTTTCTGCAGCATCTCCATTGATTACTACCAGTTATGCCAATAGAACATATTATCCACTAACCTATCATCTATAATGACTTACAACTGAAAGCAATTTTAGGTACAATGTGAAGATATTCGCAAATCACACCAGCTACTTTACATAGAACTACTTACAGTTCTTGCACAGCAACGCAAAACATTTAATGCCAATCTGACAGTTAATAAATTAATCACAGTTTCAGTTGGTATAATAAAAGCAGTTTTATCACCATCAAGTGTACAACACACAGTTTGGGGCATATGACATTTTATACATGGAAGTTTGATTCTTTAAAGAATCAGGTGAGAGGATTTAGTGGTATGTATGGCAATCAGGGCCTTCGTAGCATTTGTGTAATAAACTGAGTCAGGGTGTGGCAAGTATCCCCGAAAATGAAAAAGAAACCTGACAATGGTGGAGAAGTAGTGATGAAAATTTAAATAGTACGTTTTTGTGTTAAATGACGTTAAATTTAAGACAAAAAAAGAGTGGAATGGTTGATATTAACCACCGACTATACTAACTTCATATGACCTTCTGACCCAGGCAAAAGTATTAAGGTTATAATGTAATGAGTACACCAAAAACTGACCAATGGACACATTCCTTGGTGAGGGCAGGAGTTGAGGAAAGCAATGCGACACCATGTTCCTAAAGACTCAGAAGCAGGCAGGTTGTCTGAAATGTTAGCATGATATGAGGTGATGTGAGCGATCTGCTGCTGTAGGTGACAGCAGTGGGATGCAACAATGCGTCTCAGCGACCACATGCGCTCTGCAGTACCACGTCAAACTCCCACGGCCAGTGAGACTTCTACAGCCATTGTGGGGAAATTCTAGCTACTAATAAGAGTGAAGTCAGCCCTTAATGTGTAGCCTGTATGAGGCAGAGTCTCAACTGTAAAACTGGTCCAATTCAGTGTACCACAGAGAGGGAGGATTTGCTACCATTCTAGGGAACGGATTCTAACTGCATAAACCTGCTAAGAAATAAATTAGCCATGGTCATTCAACTTTATTGTGCTGGTTCAGAACGGTTTTTGATGGTTACTTAGAATATAACATTTAGACTTATTATTTGAACTCCTGATTTTTCTTTCATCTGTCTTAAACATTACAAACTAAGCATTAACACCTTTCTTATAAAATGCTGTCAGGTGAAAGATAAGACAAGGTAGGGAATGACTTGCTATCACCACATCGAGAGCAGCATTCTAAAGACTTCAACTAAGTCGACATTATTAAGTACCTACAGCTTTAATAACAGTCATCCACTTTAACAGTTATGTCTCTGTTGTCACTTGTTACTGGAGTCACAAATACTCTCTGCACCAATTTATGTGAAAGTTTTAATTACTTCTGTCATTATTATGTAAGTGAGGGCTACACTTTTTCCAGAAAGTCCAGGCTTGTTTTTTAGCACTGCTGCTCAGTAAACTGCATACAGAGCTTGGACAGAATGAGAGGAGTGGCTTTAGTGTACAGAGAATCTCCACGAGTTAGCTGCAGCTGACAATACAGTGAGAGCCAGCTGTGAGAGGGAAAGTACCAGACACGAGCTGCCCTGAACTAGGAGGTTTTGTACATTTTTACAACCCTCAGTGAGGAAACAAGAAATTTCCAGCTGGCTCTTTAAAGGATGCCTTTCAAGTATTGCAATATTAACAGGGAACAAGCTTAGGTTAGAACCATGATACTTGACGAAGAGAGGTAATACTACGAAATTTGATATGCTTACTATAATTGCAGCCAATTGCGGCCAATATCATTTGGTTCAGTACAGGGGGTAAGTGATATGGGCCTCACTAGCAGCAACTGCGAACTGAAACTTAACTGTATCAAAACAAGCAAATCAAAGTAACAGACTGGTCACAGAAGTTGATCACATTCTTGACAATCCTAAGTGGACAGTGTGATGGAATCTTAGTTTAACTGGCACCCACAACAGGAGTACACACACACACACACACACACACACACACACACACACACACCTAGCGGTCAGAGGGGTGCAAGAGAAAAATGAAATACAGATGCACCATTAAGAGTACAAGATGAACAGATTGATATAGGTGAGCACCATGGTGAGATAAATGGAGAATCTGGAGAGATTACGAAGGCACCAAATGAGGGGCAAGAAGATAGGGGAGGCCGAAATTCTGAGGAATCAAGAGTACGCCAGCCCACAAAGTACGATAAATATGGGGATAGACACATTATTGCTACAAATATGGGAAGAGTTGACAGAAAAATCTGAATTTTTTAAATTCAACATAGGTTCATTGGAATAAAAAATTAAAAGAGACTCAGAATTTCTGAAAGTACATGTTTTAAAAGCTGATGAGACTTCGAGATTGCAATGGTGGAATCTATGAATACAGGCTTAGGATTCTTGAAGAAGGGATTGGTTGCCATGAATATGGGTTTAGAAGGGATATTCGAGACAGTCGGGAAGGAAGTGAAATCTGTTAAATTTGAATGGATGAAGAATGACATTTGAAATCACTTTATATGGACAGATATGCAAAGCAGATGAGAGAGTAACTATCAAAATCAAGAACATTAGGGAAGAAATGAAAGTATCTAGAAAAAATTGATTTGCGAAAATTATTCTGAAACGACAGAGGAAGTAGCTAGTATTCTGAAGGCAACTATGAAGGATAGAAAATTTAGGGAACAGATCCCCTGGAAGCGAAGAAAAAGTACATGAAGAAAAAGTATAATCACCCCCCACTGATGATGTCACACTGGATTCAAGCCAATGGCCAGAGATTATACACAGCATTAACTAATAGGCCTATGTGGGAACCCTCTGGGGAACTGCTAGACCCAAATATACATAAGGTCTTTTTTTCCCTTTATTAGAGACATTTTTGTTGTTACATGTTTGCTTAATTTCTTTCTTTTTTCATTTTAATTTCCAGCTTGACCCTAAATATACGGTTTCATTTGGGAAGTGTTCATCAAAGCCTTCTTATATCTTAGTTGCCATGGCAATAGTAAATAAACAAATCCTTTTATTACTAAGAACACTATCAGTAGCAGAAGGTTGGTAGTGTATGGCTGTAAAGAGTCTGCATCCAAACGAATATGTTTGCCTCGGATGCCAAGGCTGTATGGGAGGGAACATTTGACATGGAAAGGATGGCAACTGTCAAAAAGTAAGTACTGTTGTTTGTTGATAGTTTGAATGTGGACAGAAGTGTGTAGCTGGTCTTCGGTGAGGATGAGATCAACATCAAAGAAAGTAGCATGTGATTTGGAATAGGATCATGTGAAATTTAATTGGAGAAAGTATTCAGAGATTCCAGGAATTTTAGCAAGTGAGCCTCACCACGAGTCCATATGGCCCCCTCCCATGCCTGTTACGCACAATACACTTAGCTTCTCACTCTTATTAACTCATGCACGAAGTTTTAGTGGTAATCTCTGTCTTGCATATTACCCTGCCTTGCACCTTTAAGCTCTCAGGTTTTCAAATCTCATCCAATGCAGTCCCCAACAATCAGTCTTTCCTTTTCATCCCGCACAGTGTCTGCCCTGACCTGCAGTTCTGGGTGACTTTCCCAAAATATAGCCCTTTTCTTATACCTCTCCAGTCTATTTCCTTCAACCTTCACCCTTCGCCTTCAACCAAGCCCGAAGGAGGAGCCACTGGTTCTGAAAGTTTGCCAATCGCAACAGATTTTTTATCTGTTCAATTAAATACTTTTATCAATAATTGTTTTCATCTTGCATTTCTCTGGAACCCAAACTGAACTTCTCTGAGGTTGTCTTCCACCAATCTTTCTATTCTTGACTATTGAATTAAACTGACTGTTCAGAAATACTCACACCCATCAGCACCTACCTTCTTTGGAATTTGCAATATCACACTTTTTGAAGACTGAGGGTACTTTGCCTGTCTCACATCTCAGATGGAATAGTTTCGTCATAATGTGCATTTTCAACTTCTCGCGGCGTAGTGAATAGTCCATTAAATTTCGGGCATGCAGCCACGCAAATAAAATTTCGTCCACTGATATTCTGGCCACATATTGTCTAGCCATCCTCAGAATGTCAAGTGTACATAAGCCAGCTATCCTCTTAGAGGTAACATGTTTTGTTCCTCAAGATGCGCAGTCACAACCAAAATGTGATCAAACATTGATAATTTGCAATAACAGTAGACATGACCACTCTGTTCACTAACATCTCATAAGGTGCAGCCACGAGATTCTGTTTTTCTGTTCAGATTTGCCTGGTGCAAGACTTTCCAACTGCACAACATGCGCATTTTTGCGTACATAATTTCCTGGAAATTTAGGCTGTATGTATATAGCATTGCTTCCTGGCTTCAGTGGGAATCTTTGCACTTTTTAGCAGACAACGAGCAGCTGGGGATCATGTGTCTTCAAAGGGACTATGCTTAACTTTATAGATGATTACATACAAAGAAAAGTCGTACGGAATGACACTTCTACAGATTATTTGAACAAATATTTGAGATATGATGCCCAGAGCATCAAGTGTTAGATACAAATTTTCCAGTCATATTACTTTAAAGACTAGGAAATTGTTAAGTTTCACAGTAGGAAAACAGGGAAGAATAAGCCAGAAATTTATGAAAAGTGTATATGAAAATGGTGGACGAATATTCATGCTTTGGTGACTTAATAGGTGCCCCACATCTGAACAAAACAAATAATGGGCTATGTGTAGCTAACAAACATGTACACACAGAAATGAAGGGCACTGTTGGAGGGGGAAAACAAAAAAAAAAAAATTACAAAACCACCTCCATCCTAGTGGACTCTGGTGTCTATGCAATTTGCAAATTTGTCGAGTCCAAAGATGTTAGTCTACACCGCCTATAATCTTTCATGATTAAAATTGTGTGAACAACTTTATTTATACAATACAATACAATACAGTCGAAGAATTGGAAGTTAGTTAACCTCCACATAACGACTAAGAACGTCCCTTAAGTATTTCTCAGTTTTGGAAATAATTATTGAAATGCTTTGTCTTGAAATGTGAAATAAATAGTTAAAACTGGTATATACATCGCCAGTTGCTGCTAATGAAATGTTATTGTCAGCCGTATGGCGGCTGTTTCCCCAAGCAGAAAATTCAAAATTTCTGCGGTAACTTCCATCTGAAATTTACAAACTAAACATTGTCACTTTGCATTTCTCGTACCTCTGTCCTTCAGGTACTTCTTTCCTACACTCGTGTGTGTGTTTTCATTTTCTGTCACTTCTTTTTCATCACAACAAATGCAGCACAAGCTCCCAAGCAAAGAAGGGGACCCATAACATACTGCTTGCACACCAAGGCATGTGGAAACGAGGATGTCCATGCTTTTTTTCCACAAATTTTGTGCATACACTTTTATTTACACGCATCTGGGATTACGCACAAAGAAAGAGGCATCGTGTGGTTTTTGGAAACATAAGAGCATATGAAAAATTCAGATCTTATGCAGATTACGTTTATTGCCAATGTCACATCATGTAACAAGCAGCTAGCAAATGGTGAAAACTATATACAACTCAGTAATAATTACATTGTGTGTTCCTCCCCTAGCAATTGCGCAAACCTCAATAATATGATAAAAAAGTTACTAAAAGAGTTTAATATGGAACTATTCCTCCGAGACTTATCAACAACTGAACTTTTTTTTTTTTCTTAGATTAGATTCAGTTTTTGTTCCATAGATCCAAAAAATGGGATGATTCTCATGGGTGTGGAACATGTCAGAAAATATAACATACAAACATAAAACATTTGAATATAATACTTACTACCCTGATCATTTGTCAGGAGACTGTCGAAATAGGCGAACACAATGCGGTAAACTAAAATAACTAACATTTACAGAATTAACATGCTGTCAGAATGAAACAGTGTTATGCACTATTAATAAATTTACCATAAACAAAATACCTAATCTTGACTGTTGTGACTAAGTGCTGTCAAAACTGAAATCTGATAAGACATTTTTACTGGCTTAACAGTCTCTGTTAAGATATTCATCTATAGAGTAGGAGTTGCCTATCAAAAAGTCTTTCAAACTCGGTTTAAACCATGCTTACCTGAAACCAAGTTTTTAATGGTTTATGGCAATTTATTGAAAATGCTTGTTCCTGAATATTGGACCGCTTTTTGAACCAAGGTAAGTAATTTTAGGTCTTTATGCGGATTGTTCTTATTCCTAGAATTGATACTATGTATTGAGCTATGGGTTGGAAATAGAGATATATTACCTGCAATGAATTTCAGTAAGGAGTAAATAAACTGAGAAGCAGTGGTTAGAATACAAAGTACCTTGAACAAGTTTCTACATCATGTTCTTGAATTTACACAACAAATGATTCTTATCACATGCTTTTGCACCCTAAAAACTTTTGCTCGGTTTGATGAGTAACCCCAGAATACGATCCCATATGACATAATAGAAGGAAAGTAAGCAAAGTATGCAAGTTCTTTTATATTTATATCTCCTACGTCCTACATCATTCTCACGGCAAATACAGACTTGTTTAGGCGCTCAAGCAATTCTGTGGTATGCCCTTACCAACTGAATTTATTATCGAGTTGTAATCCCAGATATTTAACACTGTCAACCACTTCGATCTGCATGTCTTCATATGTTCTAAATATGCTGGAAGAAAATCTCTTACAGGTTCTGAACTGCTTATAGTGGGTCTCCTCAAAGTTTAATGACAGTGAATTAGCTTTAAACCACTTATTAAGGTCAGTGAAAATTTGATTAGCAGCTATTTCTAAATCTGTACTTGACTTGCTACTTATTGCAATGTCTGTATCATCTGCAAACAAAACAAACTTAGCATCTGCCAATGTAACAGATGAGAGGTCATTAATGTACACAAGAAAAAGCAACGGACCCAAGATGGAACTTTGAGGAACGCCACATTTAATTAATTCCCAACTGGATGAAGACTGACTGCTTACTGCACAGCTATTTTGCAACGACACCCTTTGTTTCCTGCTAGATGGATAAGACGCAAACCATTTTGCAGCATTGCCGGCGACACCACAATATTCTAACTTACTTAAGAGAGTGCTGCAGTTCACACAGTCAAAGGGTTTTGACAGGTCACAGAAAATGCCAGTAGCCTCTAATTTACTATCTAATGAATAAAGTACATTATCACTGTAAGTATAAAAAGCTTTCTCTATCAGAATCCTTAAGAAATCTAAACTGTTACTTGGACAATATATTATTTTCAGTCAGATGCTTAAGGAGACGCTTGAACACAACATTTTCAAATATTTTTGAGAAAACCGGCAAACGTAATACTGGTCGATAGTTTGATGGTACCTCTTTATCCCCCTTCTAGTAAAGACGCCTAGCTTCAGCTTTTTTTTTTCCAGCCAGTCTGGAAATGTTCCACTGATAAGAGACTGATTACACAAATAACTTAATACAGAACTCAACTCGCACGAGCACTCTTTAATTAACTTCGCTGATATGTTATCACAACCACTGGAATAGGCCTACTTAGATTTTAAGGAGTTTATGATGGATGCTACTTCTGTGGGAGACGTGAATTATTTGTAAACACTGGTCTCAGATAGGCCTACTCTATTGCACTGTTCACCAAACCTGATAACCCCAAACTGTCACTAACAGAAATGAAGTAGGCTACTTGTTTCAGAGCTGTTCATAAATAGTAGATACAATCTCCTTTTTGCCCCACATGATATCTTTATTCCTTGTGTAATCCATGGTTCACTTTTTCGTCTCTGTGTGATTTGAGTTATCTTTAGGCAGTGCTTTTTTTCTAAAAAAAAAAGTTTGAGGGTACTCCGACATTGGATATAATGCAGCGAAAATTACTTATAACTGAAGCATGGAACACCACCCGTCTGCTTTTAGCCATGAAGTCATCAACATGTCGGAAGAGAGAGAGAGAGAGAGAGAGAGAGAGAGAGAGAGAGAGAGAGAGAGAGAGAAGAAAAAGAAAGTGGTATCGGACTCTTCAGTTGACTTAGCTCAAATGAAGCAGGCAATACCAAGAGACACCCAAACATACAAGATAATGTGGTATCGAACACTTCAGTTTACATCACCTCAAATAAAGCACAGTTTGTTAGTTTTCTGCTCATCTCTCACGTCCAACTTAAAAGTTGCAACAAAAGACAGGACACACTGTAAAACTTTGCACAACCGACAAGAACAGAACAGCAAGTGCAAACGAATAAAGAACAACAAAATAAAGACAGCAATGAATAAAGAAGGATCATGGTAGCGGGACCGTAGAGACATCTATCGGTAGCTCGGCATTTGAGACTACGCATATCCGTTTAGCACTACCATCGCCCACTATTAGCAGTCGGGGGCACTACACGCTTGTCGAACTGGCTGCCAGCGATTAAGTTGTTGAGAACGGTTGCCGCAGCTTCGAAATGCTTGAAACAGTCAATGACATCGTTTTTCCCACCAAAAACTGCAATGATATCATTCCGTATTGCAATTACCACCATGAAAAAATGAAATAAAAAATTTACGTCCGTGAAATAAATCTTTGGCACTCTTCCAAGTTCTCAACATCGTAAGAAAATTATGTAGACGAAAAAGTTTAGGGGTACGCATCCCCCCAGAAAAACAGCACTGCCTCTAGGGAAAAACAATTTTCAAAAGAGGAGGTAAGTTTATTAATGAATGCTTTGCATTTTCCTTTTGAGTCAGAAGTATTGCAGGCTAAGTTCACGTGTTTGAGCAATTTCCTGAGTGCCTCAATTTTTATTACCCTCGTGTACTCAGATTTAATCAATTTCATATCCTGACATGTTTCAACATTTAACACAAGATGTTGCATGTCATGAATCAGGTAGCACAGTTACTACAGGTTTTGTGATAAGACTTTTTTCCCTAGATTTGTCTACAAAGATATGATCAATAGCAGTCTCAGAGCATTTACATATCCCAGTTGCAATGTTCACAGTAGGAACTAAATTGAATGATAATGTTACTGACTGGAATAACTGTTCACTGACAGAGCTTTTCAACAAATCTGCATTAAAATCACCAGCAACAACTATTTCCTTGTTTTTTACCATGAGATGGGACAAGAGAGCTTCCATTTTTTAAGGTTAAAATTTCAAATGGTTCAAATGGCTCTGAGCACTATGGGGCTTAACATCTGATGTCATAAGTCCCCTAGAACTTAGAACTACTTAAACCTAACTAACCTAAGGACATCACACACGTCCATGCCCGAGGCAGGATTCGAACCTGCAACCATAGCGGTCGCGCGGGGTTAAAATTTCCTGAAGGTGATCTGCATATACCTACTATTATAAAGGACTTATTATGAAATATTACTTCTGTGGCACAAGCTTCTAAGTTTTGCCCTGAGCAAAAATTTATTAATATCAGTATTCCTGAATCAAAACAGTTTCTGACAAATGTAGCAACTCCTCCTCTCTCCATATTTTCTCTACAGAAGTAAGAAGCTAACTTGAATCCTGTAGGATTTAACATACCCATACCAGTGGTCACATGATTTTCAGAGAGGCAGATTATATCAAGGGTCAATCCATTTCAAATCACCCAGGCGATGTTGCTCAATTTTTTATTTTCTTGATTTTTTTATCATGACTTCCCTATAGACAGACATTCAAAAAACACAGTTTTAAAATTTTTTAGAAGTCATAGTTTTTTCTGGCAGCCGTTTTTACAATGGCGGTTGGGCAAATTTTAGTGGAAATCAACGTTTGCGGAAAGTTTAATTGCCAAGTTATTTTTAAAGATATCAGAATAATTCAAATACCAGTGTGCTCAGCATGAAATGAACTTCAGACATATTTTTTAAAAAATTTTCTGTCATACAAGAGAGTCACTCAAACTCTTTCTGTAAAGACTCTGAAAAAATTTGTCAATCTTCACTTTTTAAGGCCTTCAATTTTCATGAAGGAAGAGAGACTCACTAATAATATGTTATCTCTGTGTTGTGTACTTACATAACTACCTGCAGTAAAAGTTGCAGTCCTGAGAATTCACTCCTGTTTTCTCTAGAGCTTTTCAAAAATGGCCAAAACCCTTCTAATGTCAATTTTTGCAGGCCAATATCTAAAAAGGGACTGAATGAAAACAAGTGAAAATTTTACAGAATGTTCTTTATTCTCATGGGAATATCTCACAAAAAAATTATGACCGAGACTCAACTACATTGAGAGTAATAGAGCAGTAAATTTCAGTAAAAACATGCTCGTGCAGTGCCAAGTTAGCAAACAAGGGCTTGAAATTATTACAGTTAACATTGATCAAATGATGTTTAAATCATTACATACAATAAATGATCAAATATTTCTACTTTCAAATAACAATGGGCAGAAATAACAATTGGCAAGAGTTCTAATTCTTAAAATTAACGGTACATTTGTTGTACTACACTTGCATACAGTATACACATAATGTTTCTCCACGTATACAGATTTAATACTTCAGTTGTAACTACTTGCCAGCTGCAATTTTCATTAGGGAGTTAAACAAACACGATATTTCATTGCATAGTTTATCACTTGTGTGTTCCACCAGACACTTTGTGAATTCCATTGGAGTTACTTTTCATATTACTTTCTTTGCAGGACCCACAACAATAAACAAGTGAATAAGTTTTGTAAGTGTAGATCTGAAGTCTCCCATCTTCAACTGTTTTAAAGAATAGTATATTTTTCAAGTATTGAAATGAGTTGTTTTGTGGGTGAACTAATAAGTGAACAGTGCCATAAACAACACTACAAGAAGAAAGTGCATCAAGAATTAATAAGAGTGAGTGACTTGCCAGCTGAAGAACAATGTTTGTTAAAATTAAGAATTTCGAAAGAAATTTCTAATATTTGTTATTTCCACGAAGATAAATATTTAGACAAATACAACCACATTTTTGGTAAAAAGTGTTGTGACCTATTTGATACTCACAAAAAGCCAGTTAAAAATGGTTTGCATAAAATACTAGCTGAACACCTAAACAAAAAATGTGGATATTAACCTAATTCCTGGACAAGCTCTATGCCCATTGCGCATCAAGAATATTTGTAAATAAACCAGCTGAAAAAGTGGCAATTAGTGTTGAGAATGATCCTGAATTTCTTCCTGGGCCTTTTGAATTGGTTGAGGATGATCCTTTGCATCAAGCAGAATCAATCTGTGAAACTTTGGAATTATCTCCTTTACATAAACTAACAAAGCTCAACAAAGACCAGCAACTATCAGCTTTACAAAGAGAAACTGATAAAATTACAAGTGCTGTCAAGTGAAAATTGGAAGAATCTTTCCATAATGACTTCGATGCTCAGAATAGAAACAGTACAGAAAATGTACAAAGTGAGTATGATGTACTTATTGCCAAAATGAAAGAAAAATTCAAAGTTTCCAGTAAAGATGACAAAATTAAGATAATTAGCCTCTTGCCAAGATCATGGTCAAAGAAAAAAATAACCGAGGAATTTGGTGCATCTGAATACATGGTGAAGTTAACTAGGCAGCTAGTTATGGATCAAGGTATCTTACCACATCTTTCTAAAAGACAAGGTGCGAACAAAATAAACGAAGTTGTTATTAATAGTGTTAAAGAATTTTACGAGGATGATGTCAATAGTCGCATGTGTCGTGGTAAAAAGGAATGTGTTTCAACTGTGACTGACAATGTTTAGGTGCAGAAGCAGAAAAGGTTAATTCTTCTCTCGCTGAATGAGCTCTACAGCCTCGATAAACAAAAATACCCAGATAACAAAATTGGCCGCTCTATGTTTTGTGTTCTACGACCAAAGCGGTGTGTTCTTCCAGGTTCATCAGGAACTCATACTGTATGCGTTTGCAAGCATCATCAAAACACAAAGCTTATGATGGAAGGAGCAAAGCTTAATGCAAATTATAAAGACCTGATAGCTTTCATGGTATGTGATATTGATAATGAAAAATGTATGCTCGACATATGTGCAGGATGTCCTGGACCAGATACTCTACTTGATATCTTGAAAAATAAACTTCACATCTTGCCTGATGAAGTAGTTTTCAAACAATGGGTACAAACTGATAGAGTTGAGCTTATTACACAGGTAATACCCAGTGAGGAATTTTTACAGTATCTTGTCGATAAGCTGGTGCTTTTAAAATCCCATCACTTTATCTCAAAAGCTTCAGCTTAATATTTTAAGGAAACGAAAGAAAACCTGAAAGAAACCCACTGCTTAGTGATTGGTGATTTTGCAGAAAATTATACATTTACAGTACAGGATGAAATTCAAAGTTTTCACTGGACTAATGCACAAGCGACACTGCATCTGTCTGTCATCTACTTTAAAAAAGAAGACAACGTGTGTTGCAAATCTATTTGTGTAATTAGTGGCCACCTAGAACATAATGCCCGACTGTGTATGCATTTCAACATCACCTCATTAGAGAAATTAAGAATATTATACGTAATATTGAAAAGGTAATCTACTTTAGTGATGGTGCAAGCAGCCAGTACAAAAAAATAAGAAAATCTTCATTAATATCTGTCAACACAAAAATGATTTTGGTTTACCAGCAGAGTGGAATTTCTTTGCCTCATCACACGGAAAGAATTCTTGGGATGGGATAGGTGGAACAACAAAAAGAGAAGTTACACGAGCTTCCCTTCAAAGACCTTACACAGAACAGATCCTGACTCCACACGATTTGTTCAAATACTGTCAACAGAATATTACTAGAATAGATATTTATTTATTTCTTCAACTGAAATTGAACAAATCAAAACAAAGCTGACAGAGATTTGATTGTTGTTTACCAATGAAAGGAACAAGAAGCTATCACAGATATATTCCCATAAGTGAAATCAAATAAGATGTTTTGTTACTTCCAAAGGCTCCAACATTGATGATCATCAAACTTCAATACTTTTTACAAATGTATCATCTTTTACAAATAAAGATTTTGTTGTTTGTATGTATGATGAGAAGTGGTGGCTTGGAAAAATTGAAGAGAAAAATGAAGATAACAATGATGTTTTAGTGCATTTCTTTCACCCTTCTGGTCCAAGAACTGCCTTTCAACTTTCCAAAAATGACACTGCTTGGGTGCCTGCAAATAAAATAGTACAAAAGCTGACTCCACTGGAACTCACAACAGTGTCTGGTATAACACACAACATAACTGATAAACTATGCAATGAAATATTGTGTTTGTTTAACTTCCTAATGAAAATTGCAGCTGGCAAGTAGTTACAACTGAAGTTTTAAATCTGTATACATGTATGCAAGTGTAGTACAACAAATGTACCGTTAATTTTAAGAATTAGAACTCTTACCAATTGTTATCTCTGCCCATTGTTATTTAAAATTAGAAATATTTGATCATTTATTGTATGTAATGATTTAAACATCATTTGACCAATGTCAACTGTAATAATTTCAAGCCCTTGTTTGCTAACTTGGCTATGCACGAGCGTGTAGAGGGGTAGTGTTTTTTACTGAAATTTGCTGCCCTATTACTCTCAATGTAGTCCAGTCTCAGTCATAATTCTTTTTGTGAGATATTCCCATGAGAATGAACATTCTGTAAAATTTTCACTTGTTTTCATTCAGTCCCTTTTTGGATATTGACCTGCAAAAATTGACGTTAGAAGGGTTTTGGCCATTTTTGAAAAGCTCTAGGAAAAGACAGGAGTGCATTCTCAGGACTGCAACTTTTACTGCAGGTAGTTATGTAAGTACACAACACAGAGATAACATATTATTAGTGAGTCTCTCTTCCTTCATGAAAATTGAAGGCCTTAAAAAGTAAAGATTGATAAATTTTTCCAGAGTCTTTACAGAAAGAGTTTGAGTGACTCTGTTGCATGATAGAAAATTTTTAAAAAATTATGCCTGAAGTTCATTTCATCCTCAGCACACTGGTTTTTAAATTATTCTGATATCTTTTAAAATAACTTGGCAATTAAACTTTCCGCAAACATCGATTTCCACTAAAATTTGCCCAACCGCCAATGTAAAAATTGCTGCCAGAAAAAACTATGACTTATAAAAATTTTTAAAACAGTGTTTTGTGAATGCCTGCCTATAGGCAACTCATGATTATAAAAAAAAAAAAAAAATTAAGAAAATAAAAAATGTTGAGCAACAAATTTTATTCATATTGGGTGAATTTAAATGGATTGACCCTCAACTGGTTTGCTCAACCTTCATTCTTCAACACAAACAAGCAACTCATTAAGTTTACCCCTTAGTCCTCAGATATTCTGATGCAATAAGGATAACTGACTTTGTGCTATGGCTGAATTACAACTGGATGAATCAAATTTTCCTGACAATTTTTGAGTATCTCTAGTCTCAATCAGAGGCTGTCTGCATGAATTGTATACATTAAAATTTGGTTTCTGGCTGTCTATTTTATCAACGTGAATGTCATTTTCAGCCTTCTGATCTGTCTCTCCTTCACCATTTGTGACAGTGCCCCCCCCCCCCCCCTTATGTTATTTGCTATTACCCCAGACAGATTTCCCTTCCCTTTCCTGTTGAGGTAAAAGTCATGTCTAGTGAAATCCCAACTGCTGACAGGGCCAACAGGAAGCTGCTCCATGCAGCAACTCCACCTCTAAATTAACTCTCCTAACAGAAGAGTTTAAATGAGGCCAGTCATGGCGACTAAGATGAGACAAGGCCAACACCAGTACGTTTTGTTGCTGAAGCTATCTTCACAAGGTCGTTCTCAATTTTATAATTAGAGCTCCTATCTATTGTGTTGGCCGAACCACCCACTATTGCCACGGAGTCTTGCTTTGTGAAGTCTTTGCAAAGGGAACCTACATCCTCTATCACCTGACCAAGACTTGCACTCGGCTAGAGGGGAAAAAAAAAAAATTGTGCCCTGGAAACCTGACACTAGTCTATCCTGCAACAGTCGGCCAACACCTTTATCACGTAAACTATCATTCTCTTCTCAACTAAGGAAACAATTTATTTAGAATAACCAAATACAATGACAAACAGCAAGCAATCTACGCCATTATCTGCATACAAAAATCAAAACCAATTTAATAACATCTTCAGTATCAATCAAGTCCATGTGCTTACAAAACAACCAATAATGTGTCATATGTCTCTTAATTACCGGGCGTAAAGACTTAACAAACGCACGATGTCCGGGTAAGTAATATAATAACGGAGGAACATTCAAACATTAAACAATAGCCAAAATATTGTATACGTACTATTTACAAGGCTGTAACAACAATTATGATTTATTTCAAATTTATATTATACCTGTATCTGAATCCAAACTTACGCTTCCTTCCGTTTCACTTACACGCACAGTCCACACTTCGCACCAAACTTTATAAACAAACAACAATCAAAATTCATACACGTCAAAGATAGCACTACTTCAACGGGTACCAACTTTAGATTTGCGCCAGTAAGTAACAGGCACGAACTTATTCGGCTGCATACACACAGTTAACACAGACATAGGCGAGCTACAAACCTATTTCACTGTACTGGTCACAATGGTGGCAAGCATTCCTTGTGGTGTATTCCTATCGACTCCAAAGCTACTTGCCGTAGAGCATTAGCATCGCCTACCACGATATGTCGAGTGTGGACAATTTAGTGATTTGTGGTGTGCCTCACTATTAATACTTCAGGTTAGAAGCTAACGAAAAGAGAAGCGCTATCGTCTTTGATCGACGAAAACATGCTTTAGAAGACGTGTCAGAAATAACCTATAACCTACTACAAAGCTGAATTTGAAAAATCTAACTTCACTATGATGTGATCCTCCGATTTTGAAATTCGGGAGAATGTTAGTTAGTTAGTTACTTTCATTTTCCATGGATCATTTTCCCCGATGACTCGTCATGATGTGTAACGAGTCATTTTGCATTCATATTTCTCTGGCATGTGGTGCCATAATTCGTTCAAAAATGGACACAGACTTCAGGAAAGAAATTCGAGTCAACAAAAGACTAACTCTTACCTCTGGTCTCCACAGATATTTATCAAAGAGCGCGCAAGATTCTAAACCTGAATTTTTTAAATACAGGATGTAACCAATAATGGAAATTTCACACTGGGCATTACGTCACATCACTTCAAAACATTCCACAATGCATTTCAAATTATACCATTCACACAGATCGTTAGCGGACCGTCACGTCACGTCACGTCATGTCACGTCACGTCAAGGTTTCTCAGGAAGAAAGTGTGGGAGGCGGCGCTGTCTCCTAACATCGAAAGTGAACTTATTCTCGCCCTACTCACTTAGAGTAATGGATCTTCTGCTATTGCTTCTTTGTAATATTTATTTTTTATTATTGTGCTTTGTTTTAGTGATAAATTCTAAATGTTCCATGGTGACCTTCATTTTTCAGAAATTTAGTACGTAAAACTTGTAAAGAACATATGTCAAGTAGTTTGATTTGACCCTTAATATACTTTATTGTTTTGTTAGTTTCTCAATTCCGGTACTATACTCCAAATTGTTGTTTCACGGATGGTAACCTATAACCAAACTTTCAGCATTTGGTAATGGGCTAAGAGAACTGACAGTGCATGATAGTATGAGTACATACTGACATTATGGTGCCGTGATGTGATAGTATCGTGACCACCAGTGTGAGCTGGTCTTATCTGTCTACAATGTACCACAGTTATGTAGTGGAAACTGAGAGTAAATGTTTCACATAAGGGACTATCAAATTTTGAAACAGCCTCAAGCTGGTCTTGAAAAGTCACCGAAGCTTTAGTGCATGCGCACTGCAAGAAATTTGTAATTCTCGACCTCTAATGTCAGCAGGGGTGCCTTATAATTGTAAAATTGAAAGTTATGTAAATTTTACCTCATAATTTAATGAATTCTCACAGTGTAAAATTAACAGTCAAATCGTTCTGGTCATCTCGGCTTCACGCGATGAGACAAAAGTGCTAATAAGGTTTAAGCATAGTCAGAATTGGAAATATAATTAGTTTTACATCACTTGTTCATAAGTCTTTACCTTTCATTATCCTCATAGGAAAGGTTATCTTACTAATGTTAACGCAAGACAGTTGAATATGAGGGTGAGAGGATAATAAAAATCCTACATGGTGCACATTCACTGTAGCTTAAGTGGGTTTTGTAGGCCAGTTAGAGGTTGTTTCCCAGCTTGATAGACCATAAATGTCACTTATCAAATTATTCGTTTCGAATTCCCCTACACCAAGGATGTACCTTGTAAATTGTTATCATTTACACTTTGTGTAGTTGATTCAGTGACTTTGAGAATGTGTAATGCCCCAATGAAATAAACTTACTGTGAAATACAAAAATACATTACATTGGCGAAATCGACAATGTCTCACAATTCCTAAATATCTTTAAGAAGTGATTCTACATCCTAACGCCTTCCTCCATCTCCCTGTCCATCTCCTCCTCCCCCACTCTTAGTCTATCTCCTCCTCCCCATCTGTATTTCCATTTCCTTCCCCACTCTCTGTCCCCTTGAAGCTCTCTTTTTCCTTTGAGCCTTCATCGAAAACGAAACTTTGATAATGGATTGAATTCACTTTAAATGAATGGGTGCATTGTTTGTGGTTGTTGGTACATGGGGTATGAGAGAGACCTCTCCAGCTGCTGGATCTGTGTCAGTAATAACTTCAATGACAATACTGAATGGGTGAACCACTTGGGATCATTAGTATACAAATATGCTGATCTGTGAAGACAGTAGCTTCAGTGACAGTATTTTCCACAGTTTTAATCTACGAATGGGTAGGATTACAATGTTCTGGACTATTCAGATTCCTTAGTAGGTAGTATTCGAATCATAAGCTGATAAACAATAAACACGCCTTTCCTGTTTTCTGTTAAAACCGATTGTGAGGGAAAAAAACAGCACATTGTTATGCATATAATTTTTGGTTGAGGAGAAGAAATATATATGGAAGAAACAAACTGTCTAACGATTTAAATGTCCTAATATCATAGGTAAAACTGACTGAGGGAAAGATATCGAAACTGCTCATTTTCACAGCATTGAACTTCTTTTTTTTCATTGCAGTCGATTTTAACAGAAAAATTTAAGATTGTTATTTAGTTAAATACACTCCTGGAAATTGAAATAAGAACACCGTGAATTCATTGTCCCAGGAAGGGGAAACTTTATTGACACATTCCAGGGGTCAGATACATCACATGATCACACTGACAGAACCACAGGCACATAGACACAGGCAACAGAGCATGCACAATGTCGGCACTAGTACAGTGTATATCCACCTTTCGCAGCAATGCAGGCTGCTATTCTCCCATGGAGACGATCGTAGAGATGCTGGATGTAGTCCTGTGGAACGGCTTGCCATGCCATTTCCACCTGGCGCCTCAGTTGGACCAGCGTTCATGCTGGACGTGCAGACCGCGTGAGACGGCGCTTCATCCAGTCCCAAACTTGCTCAATGGGGGACAGATCCGGAGATCTTGCTGGCCAGGGTAGTTGACTTACACCTTCTAGAGCACGTTGGGTGGCACGGGATACATGCGGACGTGCATTGTCCTGTTGGAACAGCAAGTTCCCTTGCCGGTCTAGGAATGGTAGAACGATGGGTTCGATGACGGTTTGGATGTACCATGCACTATTCAGTGTCCCCTCGACGATCACCAGTGGTGTACGGCCAGTGTAGGAGATCGCTCCCCACACCATGATGCCGGGTGTTGGCCCTGTGTGCCTCAGTCGTATGCAGTCCTGATTGTGGCGCTCACCTGCACGGCGCCAAACACGCATACGACCATCATTGGCACCAAGGCAGAAGCGACTCTCATCGCTGAAGATGACACGTCTCCATTCGTCCCTCCATTCACGCCTGTCGCGACACCACTGGAGGCGGGCTGCACGATGTTGGGGCGTGAGCGGAAGATGGCCTAACGGTGTGCGGGACCGTAGCCCAGCTTCATGGAGACGGTTGCGAATGGTCCTCGCCGATACCCCAGGAGCAACAGTGTCCCTAATTTGCTGGGAAGTGGCGGTGCGGTCCCCTACGGCACTGCGTAGGATCCTACGGTCTTGGCGTGCATCCGTGCGTCGCTGCGGTCCGGTCCCAGGTCGACGAGCACGTGCACCTTCCGCCGACCACTGGCGACAACATCGATGTACTGTGGAGACCTCATGCCCCACGTGTTGAGCAATTCGGCGGTATGTCCACCCGGCCTCCCGCATGCCCACTATACGCCCTCGCTCAAAGTCCTTCGACTGCACATACGGTTCACGTCCACGCTGTCGCGGCATGCTACCAGTGTTAAAGACTGCGATGGAGCTCCGTATGCCACGGCAAACTGGCTGACACTGACGGCGGCGGTGCACAAATGCTGCGCAGCTAGCGCCATTCGACGGCCAACACCGCGGTTCCTGGTGTGTCCGCTGTGCCGTGCGTGTGATCATTGCTTGTACAGCCCTCTCGCAGTGTCAGGAGCAAGTATGGTGGGTCTGACACACCGGTGTCAATGTGTTCTTTTTTCCATTTCCAGTAGTGTATATAGCCTCTCTTTGAATATCTGTTAGTGTATCATGTAAAAAGTGAAGTAAAATGGTCAAACTTCCTGAGAGTTTTGGAGAATATGATCACAGTCAGCAAGATAACATGGAAAATGCCTCACATCAGTGTATCAGATGAGGAGCGTTTGAAGCTTTTAAAAGTCCTGAATTCAGGTACATTTCTATCACTGACATTTCGCTCATGGGAGACTTTCGAGTACCCAGTGTTACCAGACAAACATGATCAATTAAAACTTCTTCCCATCTAGAGACACCTATATTCATCATACTTGCGTTTCAGATTGATAGAAGGCGTAATATGCAAATGATTCCACTGTGTTCGACAACTGCAAGTTAACTAATGCCCAAGTCTACCACAATTTGGAATTCTACCCCTATGACAATTTACATTTGCAGTGGAATCAAAATGTATACAGTCTAGCATATGAGATGTATGGAAGGTTTCGTGCTTCTTACTATGAAATTGCAGAGGTAGAGGGAGGAGGGTGTCTACTCAGTCCGCATAAGTTCAAGAAGCTTTCACTGATCATCGTAATAGACTGCTCGAAACAGAACGGATAATTAAGACATACAGATGTGCGAATTGAATTTGAACCATTGAAAAATTTCCTAGAATACACTGGTGCATATGCTCTAGTTCTACATGACCATGTAATCAGCTACTATCCACTAACCGCTGTGCAACGAGCTGTATAGATGAACTGGTGCTGCAGCGTACCTAGAGTATTTCACACTGACGTCTCATGGTGTGATCATCATTGATGACACTCAGGGGTTCTATGATGGTGAGTGTAGACAGTTCGTATTTAAAGACGTTGCATTTGTAGTGTACACACAAGATGCCAGAATAATAGAGATATTCTCAGCAAACATTTCATTACCAAGGTCTTCCAAGTATGTGAGATGTGCTAAGACACAGAAGAGCGCGAAGTGGTTAACACATTTCTCCCATGGAATTCCCTGAGATGATCCCGACATACGCTATAAAGATATGGTGACTGCACTTAAGTTATTCGATCACATGGACATCATTGTCTATGTGAAGGGGAAGGAGAAGATCTCATGGATATGTCGAATCTTTAAATTTGCTTCTATTCAAGACCTGGAATTCTACGGCTGTTCTTCCATCCATCAACTCAAGAACGTGTATCAAAAAAGCGCTTTTGTATCTGCTTATCATAATGTAAAATTACTTTTAACTTGGATTAATGAAAATAAATAATTTTTCTTCCCTAACAATCCTTGTATACTTTTTTTTTGTTTTGGACACCTCCTTTCTTAGCATGTAAGTTTATCCGTGATACTATACCTGCTTCCATCTGTACCTGAATTCCACTGGAACTGTGTGTGACCCACTTACCACAGTCTTTGAGTGCTGTCGACATGGGAGTAGCGGTACCTGCACTTTTAATAGGCGTGCTTTCACCTCACCTGCAGTGAATTCTCTGAAATTGTGTGCTAAAGGCGCTACATCTTGTAGACGCTTGTAGGTGCAATACAGGTGTGACTACAGCATGTCCGAAAGCCGCTGTGGCCGAGCGGTCCTAGGCGCTTCAGTCTGGAACCGCGCGACCACTACAGTTGCAGGTTCGAATACTGCCTCAGGCATTGATGTGTATGATGTACTTAGGTTAGTTAGGTTTAAGTAGTTCTAGGGGACTGATGACCTCAGATGTTAAGTCCCATAGCGCTCAAAGCCATTTGAACAATTTGAACCACTACAGAATGTCCCCCTTGTCTGCAGTGAATTCTCTGAAATTGTGTGTTAAAGGAGCTACATCATGTGGCCTAGCGCGGGTGCATTGCAGATGTGACTGCAGAATGTTCAAACATATATTTTTGCAAAAACATAATGAATAGGGTTTTTAAAATAAGAACAGTGATGTAGGGTAATGAATTTTCTTCCTTTATTGATTTCAATTCAGTTCTTGAGTTTACAATTTAGCTAGTGTTGTGCAGTATATATATGGTTCTTGAGATACATTTCAGTTCAATGCAGTGACACTCTTAACTTATTATTATTACTAGAATCTAATACATGTTGGAGAATCCTCGAAGGGAATGTCAGTTATAGAGCCATACTTAAAAGTAAAGCAGAAGTATAGAGCCACACTTAAAACTAAGCAGAGGTACTGACTAACTTATTTACACACTAAATACTATTACTAACGAATATCCATCCAAACAGACTATATCGAATGGAGCTGCTCTGTGAATTAACGTTCTCCTACTTCACTAGATGGCTCTAAATATTTTCCATTAAATAATTAATTAATTGAGTGGCTCCAACTCAACAAGACAAGTTATATATATGATGAGACAAAAGAAATTATTCAGGTAGTGAAGGGAGACGAAAATTTAATAGTCATGGGTGACTGGAATTCGAGAGTAGGAAAAGGGAGTGAAGGAATACATAGTAGGTGAATATGGATTTGAGGGTAAGAAATGAAAGAGGAAGCTGTCTGATAGAATTCTGCACAGAGCATAACTTAATCATAGCTAACACTTGGTTCAAGAATCATGAAAGAAGGTTGTATACATGGAAGTATCCTGGAGAAACTAGAAAATATCAGATAGATTATATAATCGTAAGACAGAGATTTAGGAACCAAGTTTTATATTGTAAGACATTTCCAGAGGCAGATGTGGGTAGCTATGAGGGATGAAGTAGTGAAGGCAGCAGAGGATCAAGTAGGTAAAAAGACGAGGGCTAGCAGAAATCCTTGGGTAACAGAAGAAATATTGAATTTAATTGATGAAAGGAGAAAATATAAAAATGCAGTAAACGAAGCAGGCAAAAAAGAATACAAACGTCTCAAAATGAGATCGACAGGAAGTGCAAAATGGCTAAGCAGGGATGGCTAGACGACAAATGTAAGGATGTAGAGACTTATCTCAATAGGGGTAAGATAGAACTGCCTACAGGAAAATTAAAGAGAACTTTGGAGAAAAGAGAGCCACTTGTATGAATATCAAGAGCTCAGATGGAAACCCAGTTCTAGGCAAAGAAGGGAAAGGAGAAAGGTAGAAGGAGTATATAGAGGGTCTATACAAGGGCTATGTACTTGAGAACAATATTACGGAATTGGAAGAGGATGTAGATGAAGACGAAATGGGAGATACGATACTGCGTGTAGAGTTTGACAGAGCACTGAAAGACCTGAGTAGAAACAAGGTCCCGGGAGTAGACAACATTACATTAGAACTACTGACGACCTTCGGAGAGCCAGTCCTGACAAAACTCTATCATCTGGTGAGCAAGATATATGAGACAGTCGAAATACCCTCAGACTTCAAGAAGATTATAATAATTCCAATCCCAAAGAAAGCAAGTGTTGACAGATGTGAAAGTCACAAAACTATCAGTATAATAAGTCACAGCTGCAAAATACTAACGCGAATTCTTTACAGACAAATGGAAAAACTGGTAGAAGCCGACCTCGGGAAAGCTCAGTTTGGATTCCATAGAAATGTTGGAACAAGCGAGGCAATACTGACCTTACGACTTACCTTAGAAGAAAGATTAAGGAAAGGCAAACCTACTTTTCTAACATTTGTAGACTTAGAGAAAGCTTTTGACAATGCTGACTGGAATATTCTCTTTCAAATTCTGAAGGTGGCAGGGGTAAAATACAGGGAGTGAAAGCTATTTACAATTTGTACACAAACCAGATGGCAGTTATAAGAGTCAAGAGGCATGAAAGGGAGACAGTGGTTGGGAAGGGAGTGAGACAGGGTTGCAGCCTGTCCCTGATGTTATTCAATCTGTATATTGAGCAAGCAGTAAAGCAAACAAAAGAAAAATTCGGAGTAGGTATTAAAATCCATGGAGAAGAAATAAAAACTTTGAGGTTCGCCGATGACATTGTAATTCTGTCAGAGCAGCAGAAGACTTGGAAGAGCAGTTGAACGGAATGGACAGTGTCTCGAAAGTAGGATATAAGATGAACATCAACAAAAGCAAAACGTGGATAATGGAATGTAGTCGAATTAAGTCAGGTGATGCTGAGGGAATTAGATTAGGAAATGAGACACTTAAAGTAGTAAAGGAGGTTTGCTATTTGGGGAGTAAAATAACTGATGATGGTCGAAATAGAAAGGATATAAAATGTAGACTGGCAATTGCAAGGAAAGCGTTTCTGAAGAAGAGAAACTTGTTAACATCGAGTATAGATTTAAGTGTCAGGAAGTCGTTTCTGAAAGTATTTGTATGGAGTGTAGCCATGTATGGAAGTGAAACATAGACGATAAATGACAAGAATAAAATATAAGCTTTCGAAATGTGGTGCAACAGTAGAATGCTGAAGATTAGATGGGTAGATCACGTAACTAACGAGGAGTTATTGAATAGAATTGGGGAGAAGAGGAGTTTGTGGCACAACTTGACAAGAAGAAGGGACCAGTTGGTAAGATATGTTCTGAGGCATCAAGGGATCACAAATTTAGCATTGGAGTGCAGCATGGAGGGTAAAAATCGTAGAGGGAGACCAAGAGATGAATACACTAAGCAGATTCATAAGGATGTAAGTTGCAGTAAGTACTGGGAGAAGCTTGCACAGGATAGAGTAGCATGGACAGCTGCATTAAACCAGTCTCAGGACTGAAGACAACAACAACAAGCAACACACACACACACACACGTATATATATATATATATATATATATATATATATATATATATATATATAAATAATTTTTTCCTTTGGTACAGCCGTTTGGGTTGCGCGCTTTAAAGCCAAGCCACCCTATTAATTGTTATTATTAAAGCATTTCAGCTGTCTCTGGTGGAAAATGTATCATATATATATATATGATACATTTTCCACAATATATATATATATATATATATATATATATATATATATATATGATACATTTTCCACCAGAGTCAGCTGAAATGCTTTAATAATAACAATTAATAGGGTGGCTTTAAAGCGCACAACCCAAACGGCTGTACCAAAGGAAAAAGTTATTTGGATGGAAATAAGACTACTTTGACTGGATGGCTAGCAGCAGGTAAAAAACTTAGCAGCTATTCTATTTATAAAAAGTCACGCACATGGTGTGTAGATATATATGTACAGCATAGAAATACATTGTCTTTCAATATATATATATATATATATATATATATATATATATATATATATATATATATATATATTCAGTATTTTCTTTTTTGTTTTCACACGCATGGTGCACATATATAAACATGAAATTTTCTTTTTTTTCTTTTCGACACATTCTCTCTCTCTCTCTCTCTCTCTCTCTCTCTCTCTCTCTCTCTCTCTCTCTCTCTATTTCTCTGTCTCTCTCTCTCTCTCTATGATACATGTGTGCATAGCAGACAAAAATACTCCACACATACATTCTCTCTATATATACACATGAACATGGCACTCATAAATATTTACACCACACACATACACACACACACACACACACACACACACACACGTGCAATAATTACACTATGATGAAAGGGTCATACCACTACTACTCTCTCTCTCTCTCTCAATCAGAGTCCCCCACCCCTTCTGTAGCTACAAGTGAGTAGTGTGAGCATGGGCGAGTTTCAATACCATCATCACAAATGACTCTTTTATCGTCATGAGGCGACAGACCGATTTTAGACTGTAGTACATGTACACCTCATGTCCTATCGATTGAATACTGGTCTGCCATACCATATGTGGTGGCTGCGGTGCAGCACCACGAACACCCTTGGACAGGCATTGCAAATAGTCTTCGATAGATAGGTTTCTCGATGCCATGCGATGCACACTCTTAACCTGCCTCAGGGTGGCACCTTCCAATGTGCGATATGCAGACATTTTTGACTGTAGATCTACAAACTCCACAATCGGCTTTCCATTCTACTCGTCCTTCATAAGACCGATAACATTCTTGCTCTGCAGAATAATAGCATAAGGATTATCTGCCGCATATGAGGATATGTCAAATTCATTACCATGGCACCTAATTACTTCATATATATTGCAGTTCTTTACCCAATAGATGAAGCAATATGTGGAGTTTGGATAGGTCTAGTATGCACATCACCACATAGATAGGTTTGGTAAACTCTACTGCAGTCTTCGCCATCTCCACAGCAACAAATTTCTTGTTGAATGTAGTGACCTGCTTAAAATTTGGAATGGCAATTCATTTTATTACGCCATAAGGCCCATCCCATTCGGTTCTAATAAAAACTTCATGTCGCCCCCTCAAATTCTCCATAGTTCTACCGAAAATTGAATTATTAATTAATTTATAAAAAAATCTTCCTCAAAGTCAAACTCGCAGAAGCTCTCTGTCTCGTATTCAGATCAATATACTCCTTCAACCAGGGGGACTGGTTGAAGGAGATAGCACGGGTGATTCTAACCAGATCCATACGCAAGCTGGAGGTTATGATAATGAATAATATACCTCTGCTTATCCTCCCACATCGTCATCAGGTTTGGTGTGGAGTCTGCTTGTGGAACTAGTTGCTCCAGTCACAGCGGGAAATTGGTATGCACATCATGCAAACTAATAGGGGATGTGAGTGCTCCCTGTACCACATATCCTACATCAGAATCAGCTGCCATACCCCCACGATTTTTCCATCTAATCCCTTGCATTATTCTTCAGACATACATCGAAACTCGCCAATCGGCTGTGATTGCTGCATGGCGTGCCCATATAAGTTATTCACATCGAGGTACATTATATAACTTCAATCAAGGGATGCGCTGAACCTGTCATCCATCCGTGGGTTATTTGCTTTTGTGTGCCTATGGACACATTGGCAAAGTCCACCATGGATCCCTCCATCAAAAAAAAAAAAAAAAAAAAAAAAAAAAAAAAAAAAAAAAAAAAAGCACGCCAGGATCGGTCATTAATTCGACGCTGCACTTTGTTTTCTTGTGCATTGTGTCCCAAGACAACCCAGGTGCCGTGTAATAAAAGGCGGGAACCAGAGAATATGTGGTCATACATAGACTCCGGAACTTTCCGAAAACGTCCGCAAGCAAGCACACGTCTTTGTCCATGTAAAGCTGTGCGAACTCTCCTAAAGTGGAAATACTGAAATCCCGTCAGACATTCATGGCATGCTCATACTCTGCGATCGTTATGGCGTCGCCTGTGAGGTTGCTGGAGAATGCAGTTATGTCGGGTAGCGTGGTTTGGTTGAGTTTCACCATCTTATCCACATACTCATGTGGGAAAACCCCCTTCCTAGTCGCAAGTTGAAACTTTTCCTCGTCGGGAAATGCAGCTCGAGTGATATGCATATCCCCATGAGGTAGAGTTTCAACAAGTTCCAGGAGTGGTGGCTGCATAAAACGTAACGTATCAAGGAAACGGAGCATAATTCGAGGCGTCATTCGTTTGGAGAATGAAATATACTTCTCGACGCTGTCAGGTAGGACACTCACCTGATCTTTCTCCAAACCGAAATCAGCCAAGTGCTCAACGAGAAAGTGAGCGCCATACCCACTTAAATTGTAAAAGAAAACGGGTATGTGTCTAGGTAGCTGGTACTTCAAATTGCACGCATTGCGAGCTGCTCCGCGGAACTTCCCCACAAGATGACAGTGGTCACTATGAGGAGTTTCCGCTTTTCTGTCTAACAGCAGCCCACAAATATGACATTCAGGCGTGTTATTATACAAATCTTCAATCTCCTTCGATTTGGTCATGGGAACGTTGCCACTGTAAAGCTTATCAACCTGCTGTGAAAATTTTTCGAGCTCAATGAGCAACCAAACTACAGGATTAACCCTGACGTAAGATTTGTATCGGTTAAAGCTGGATTCATTTGACGATACAATTTGGTATGCTGACGCATATAGTATGTGTTATTCTGTGGTATGTGAAGTTATGGGGTCACCTTCACAGCGGGTCACAGGAGTGAGGAGGCATTCAAAGTTGGCATACACTACAAACAGAAATCGCTCCTGGTGGCGAGCATTCTTAAACTTTATGAATTTGGTTTCTTCACTTGGCATAATAAGACGTACCGGATTCTTGGAAGCACAGTCTACTAGATGCATAGCTAATAATCTGTCTGAGGAGAAGTAATTGAAGCACCTTAAACAAATATGTTTTGGACGACGATTAGCTGATAGTTGGGAAGAAAGGAATCTGGACATGTCTTTGAGCCAAACATGTTGTTGTTGTTCTTGTGGTCTTCAGTCCTGAGACTGGTTTTATGCAGCTCTCCATGCTACCCTATCCTGAGCAAGCTTCATCATCTCCCAGTACCTACTGCAACCTACATCCTTCTGAATCTGCTTAGTGTATTCATCTCTTTGTCTCCCTCTACGATTTTTACCTTCCACGCTGCCCACCAATGCTAAATTTGTGGTCCCTTGATACCTCAGAGCATGTCCTACCAACCGGTCCCTTCCTCTTGTCAAGTTGTGCCACAAACTTCTCTTCTCCCCAATTCTATTCAATACCTCCTCGTTAGTTATGTGATCTTCCCATCTAATCTTCAGCATTCTTCTGCAGCACCACATTTCGAAAGCTTCTATTCTCTTCTTGTCCAAACTATGTATCGTCCATGTTTCACTTCCATACATGGCTACACTCCATACAAATACTTTCAGAAACGACTTCCTGACACTTAAATCTATACCCGATGTTAACAAATTTCTCTTCTTCAGAAACGCTTTCCTTGCCATTGCCAGTCTACATTTTATATCCTTTCTATTTCGACCATCATCAGTTATTTTACTCCCCAAATAGCAAAACTCCTTTGCTACTTTAAGTGTCTCATTGCCTAATCTAATTCCCTCAGCATCACCCGACGTAATTCGACTACATTCCATTATCCACGTTTTGCTTTTGTTGATGTTCATCTTATATCCTCCTTTCAAGACACTGTCCATTCCGTTCAACTGCTCTTCCAAGTCCTTTGCTGTCTCTGACAGAATTACAATGTCATCGGCGAACCTCAAAGTTTTCATTTCTTCTCCATGGTTTAACACCTACTCGAAATTTTTCTTTTGTTTCCCTTACTGCTGGCTCAATATACAGATTGAATAACATCTGGGGGAGGCTACAACCCTGTCTCACTCCCTTCCCAAACACTGCTTCCCTTTGATGCCCCTCAACTCTTATAACTGCCATTTGTTTTCTATACAAATTTTAAATAGCCTTTCGCTCCCTATATTTTACCCCTGCCACCTTCAGAATTTGAAAGAGAGTATTCCAGTCAACATTGTCAAAAGCTTTCTCTAAGTCTACAAATGCTAGAAACGTAGGTTTGCCTTTCCTTAATCTTTCTTCTAAGATAAGTCGTAAAGTCAGTATTGCCTCATGTGTTCCAACATTTCTATGGAATCCAAACTGATTTTTCCTGAGGTCGGCTTCTACCAGTTTTTCCATTTGTCTGTAAAGAATTCAAGTTAGTATTTTGCAGCTGCGACTTATTAAACTGATAGTTTTGTGATTTTCACATCTGTCAACACTTGCTTTCTTTGGGATTGGAATTATTATATTCTTCTTGAAGTCTGAGGGTATTTCGGCTGTCTCATACATCTTGCTCACCAGATGATAGTGTTTTGTTAGGACTGGCTCTCCGAAGGCCGTCAGTAGTTCTAATGTAATGTTGTCTACTCCCGGGACCTTGTTTCTACTCAGGTCTTTCAGTGCTCTGTCAAACTCTACACGCAGTATCGTATCTCCCATTTCGTCTTCATCTACATCCTCCTCCAATTCCGTAATATTGTTCTCAAGTACATCGCCCTTGTATAGACTCTCTATATACTCCTTCCACCATTCTGCTTTCCCTTCTTTGCTTACAACTGGGTTTCCATCTGAGCTCTTGATATTCATACAAGTGGCTCTCTTTTCTCCAAAGTTCTCTTTAATTTTCCTGTAGGCAGTTCTATCTTACCCCTATTGAGATAAGTCTCTACATCCTTACATTTGTCGTCTAGCCATCCCTGCTTAGCCATTTTGCACTTCCTGTCGATCTCATTTTGAGACGTTTGTATTCCTTTGTGCCTGCTTCATTTACTGCATTTTTATACTTTCTCCTTTCATCAATTAAATTCAATATTTCTTCTGCTACCCAAGTATTTCTACTAGCCCTCGTCTTTTTACCTACTTGATCCTCTGCTGCCTTCACTACTTCATCCCTCAGAGCTACCCATTCTTCTTCTACTGTATTTCTTTCCCCCATTCCTGTCAATTGTTCCCTTATGCTCTATCTGAAACTCTGTACAACCTCTGGT
Organism: Schistocerca cancellata; assembly: GCF_023864275.1. Classification (NCBI taxonomy): domain Eukaryota; kingdom Metazoa; phylum Arthropoda; class Insecta; order Orthoptera; family Acrididae; genus Schistocerca; species Schistocerca cancellata. The sequence continues at coordinate 175,663,490 of NC_064631.1, forward strand.
TCTTTCAGTTTATCCTGGTCCCATCTCCTTAAATTCCCACATTTTTGCAGTTTCCTCAGTTTTAATCTACAGTTCATAACCAATAGATTGTGGTCAGAGTTCACATCTGCCCCTGGAAATGTCTTACAATTTAAAACCTGGTTCCTAAATCTCTGTCTTACCATTATATAATCTATATGATACCTTGTAGTATCTCCAGGATATACAAAGATAGTGATAATTATCACCTTCAGAGAAGAGCAGCATGTTTGCATGCAGCTTACGCTCACCAGAAAATTTTGAGAAATGGAGGAGGCTGATGACGATGTGCTTGTCTCGCTCATCTGACTTGCTTTTCTTCTCCAACCTTAACCCATATGCCCATATTCTGGGTCTCAAATTTAGGTGTGTCCTGGATCTTGATGGGGAACTCTATATGATCAAAGTTATAACACCTACATTGTATGTACTGGGGCGCTCAGGATGATCTCTGTAATTGTACTTTCCTTCGTAAGCCAGGATTGACTATGCAAAACAATCTTGATCCTTTCTATTTTCAACTTTAATGTATGCATGCTTATTAGCTATATCTTTTGGGAGCTTGATACAGCTAGACCCTACATTTACCGGATCGTAGACATGTATATGAATGTCCAGGCGTAGGATTCTGCTCAGTACTTTAGCTGAGCCTTTCACTTCCATCTCTGAAAACCGGCCCAATCTAGCACTCAAGGTGGATTTACGAAACCACTTGGCGATTGATGTCCTCCGTGTTATCACGCCGTTTTACCCTCCAAAGATAATGGATACTCGTCTCTTCAAGACCAGACTCAACTTTGGGAGGAGAGGGGTGGGTGCGAAAATTCAATGCAATGCACAGCACTGCATTTAATGGCGGGATACAGCGGATCATTGACTACCTTGAGAAGCTCTGTTTCCACGACAGGAAAGCATGCGCTTAGAAATCCAACAGGATAGCGGTACCCTCCTGCCGGGTTTTCGATCCTAGTAAACGAGATTCACTCCTCAAAAGCGTCGGCAATCACCCAGTACTGCAACTGTGGTACGATGTCACTGACCTGATGTCTTTCACTAAAAGGGCAGGGGAGAGAACTGCCACTATCCACAGGATCTTCAGTAATACTATTACAACTAGAACTAGTTGGTATGCTCTGTACCTCACATGATGGCGCAGGAGAAGACTCCTGCGAATGGAGCTGTGGTGAGAGCATAGCAGCTTGTGGAGGCCTGAGCGAAGGGGTAGCAGCGGCGGTCGATGCAGCAGCGGCCAACCCCCAGTGAGAGCAACGCCGGACAGGTTCGAGGCGGGGCGCGGGAGGCGCTTCCCTGTCAGAGTGGCTGGTGCTTGATGCAAGTCCCAGTGGAGCATAGCATATGACGCTAGCTCTTCCCCCACCATCAATTAGCCCGCGGTCACTTACAGATGTGCTTGCAGTCACCTGCAGGCTTTGACGTGCAACGATCAATGGGGTTGGAGCTGGTGACGCGCGCCTTTCTGAACGTCTCTTTGATAGCGGTTTAGCCACCGCCACCGGTATGCATGCGATGCTATGTTGTGATGCGACAGCTGTAGAAGAAGAACAAGTAGAGATAAAATAAACAAGTACATTGTCTGCCGCTGCTGGCACGGTCAAAAAATGAATGAAAATGGCTCTGAGCACTATGGGACTCAACTGCTGTGGTCATAAGTCCCCTAGAACTTAGAACTACTTAAACCTAACTAACCTAAGGACATCACACACATCCATGCCCGAGGCAGGATTCGAACCTGCGACCGTAGCGGTCGTGCGGTTCCAGACTGTAGCGCCTTTAACCGCTCGGCCACTCCGGCCGGCTCAAAAAATGAATTCTAACGATAACTCAAGGTTATACAAGCAAAGTGAGTAATTACATTTTTCGCTCTGGCTCCAGGGCATAAACAATTCATCTGGTGACTCAACCGCACCCACAAAAAAAATGATCATAGTCGTCGTATAGGAGTGACTGATCATCGCCTAGAACAGACAAGATATATAAATCGATTTATTAGAGAAAAAACAAAAGTCCCTATACTACTACTAGCACTACTAATAGAGAAAGGTAATATTTTATTAAATTTACAAGTATGCTGCCTGCCCATCTCATTATTATTTGCTGGAGGTTGCTCCCGCATCCACTGATGAACAGCCTCCAGCTGCCTGTCTAGTAAATCGAGTTTGTCTAGTGCTGTTCCTGTAACAAGATGAGAGATAATTTTATGTATTTTGAATGCTGAGCTACACTGAAAGATCACGCACATGGATATTTTTCTCTATACTTATGTGAGTGATGTTCTCGGTTACCTACAGCTGGTAGCTGAACACCATTACGTAGTAAGGCAGTGCTACATGGAACAGCAAGCAGCTCTGCCTCCAACTCGATTTGAATTTGTCTAAGGTGATCCAGAAACAAAAAAATGAAGACATAGCACATAGACATTAAACACAGACACAATCCGTTAAAGAACGCAGCAGTCTGTGTAGACCATGGTCAAAACCAGATATAACACAGAGACATTGAACACATACACAATCTGTTAAAGGACGCAGCAGTCTGTGTAGGCTGCAGCCAAAACAAATATAACACAGAGACATTGAACACAGACACAATCCGTTAAAGGACGCAGCAGTCTGTATAGACCATGGTCAAAAACAAATATAACACAGAAATATTGAGCTCAGACACAATCAGTTAAAGGACGCAATACTCTGTGGATTGTGACCGAAACGGCTGTTTTGAACACTGAAAATGTACTTACGAGGTAATTGATCGTCGTCTCCTCAGAGGCGCTTGCATCCACTAATGCTGCTGTTGCTGCTGCTGGTGCCACGCTTCATGTCGATGATTAAAATGGAGTCGATAAATCTCGTACAAGCACAGAAGCAGACTGATTGTGAGTTCGGTTATGGTTTGACTTATATAGCTTTTGATACGCTGATTCACATCACTGATGCAGTAGCCAATAGGAGCGTAGCATTCTAGAGGTGGTGGGGGGTTGGTGGTGCTGTGTCATGAATGAATGAATGATGACCGCGCAGCTAGTGCGAAAAACGTCGAACTTCCCATTTGATAATTGAATCTCAAAGTGATATAGTCATTTATCGAATGTGATTAAAATAGGATTAGAATTAAGTACATCGTTAGCTGCGCGATTTGCCGCATTTGTTCTGGTAGAACACGATGCCTGGTGTCAGTATGCACGTGCAGGCTAGACGCTATGACGTGAGCATTCGCAGGTGGGAGGGCTATACACGTTAGGTGTGGTACGTTGGGATGGTGTGGAAAGAGGAAGCACTGCGACATCTCTCTCTTGGCACTTGACTAGAGGTGGGGCGAGGGGTGACACGTCTTTCACATACTGCGAGTGGCGATCTTGGATTACCTAATGAAAGCATGCTCTTGTTGTATCCTAGACCACATGGTGAACACACTGCTTGCCAACATCTTTGGTGATGTCACATATGACGGCATCTTCTGGTGTCAGTACTGTGTACTAAACCATTTGGTGAATATACAGTTTGCTGCCCACTGGGTACTAGACCTCGTGGTGAACACAATGTACACCACCATCTTGGATAGCTGTACTCGCATCACCTGACGTAATCTTGGACGACAACGCCCTCTGCTGGTGGTACTGTGTACTAAGTCAGCTGGAGTCTGCACCTTGTGGTGAACATACTGAATGGTCGTAGTGGCTCAAATTGTTTAAGTAAAGGCCGGTGAACGATTTCGACAGTTGATGATTAGCAAGCATGTTTGCAGAGTCTTTTAGTGGTTTGCATGTTTGAAGGCTGTGTGGCGTGAGCCACAGCATTTCCACATGTGTTTTGTATCAGTATAATAAATATACTATATCCCTAAATAAATTGTTCCAAAATAAATAAAGTACACTCCTTCTCTCTCCATCAGCCCAGCACAGGCTGAGTCCTTTTCCTTGCAATTCTTAGGTAGAGGTGTCGGTCGGGTGACTTAGGTTAGTGGAGGAAGCGCAAGTGACCTATTTTCCTACGACTTTGTTAGCTGTGCTGCATTGTCCTGTTGTAATGTGAACTTTCTGCCATTTTCTGGTGGAGAATAGGGGGGTTTTTCCCGCGTTTTTGTTAGATATATTGCACTGTCTTGTTGGAATTTGAACTTCCCGCTATTTTCTGGGGGAGGAGAGGGGGGTTAGGTTAGTGGAGGTAACCCAGTTGTCCTATCTTCTAGCCAAAATCCGCCATCTTGAACCATGTCATGGCCACCATATTGGATAATGTCATGTGCTGTTGCCAAGTCTACACACCGCCATCTTGGATACATCTGGCAACAATGCAGAGTGGGGTAGAAACTGCCTTGTCCCACTACTCCCAGTATCTCAAGTCTGGACCAGTATGCCGGAATTCTACATTGTAATGAATAGCCCAACAGGTCTGAGCTGGATTGTGTTGTTATAGAGCGAGTACCAGTGTGTTGGGCAGTATTTTGGGATTCTAAGTAGTTTACAAGGGGCGAAAAATAAATAATGCAATACATTTTTTGTCTCGGCCAAGTCCAGTCGAAAAAATGCTGAATTTACTGTGGGATATAATATTCTCACTTCAACCCATATGGTTTCATGAAGTTCCAATAGGTGGCAGCACTATACGCAGCCTTCATAATGGCATCTGTTACATAGGTGCATTCTAAGCAGAGATCTCTCATTGCACTTTTACTGGCAGAAATTCAGAGCATCGTATATATTTATGAACTCTTGCAGAACGTCTATGGGCCGGCTGGGGTGGCCGAGCAGTTCTAGGTGCTACAGTCTGGAACCGCGCGATCGCTACGGTCGCAGGTTCGAATCCTGCCTCGGGCATGGAATGTGTGTGATGTCCTTAGGTTAGTTAAGTTTAAGTAGTTCTAAGTTCTAGGGGACTGATGACCTCAGAAGTTAATTCCCATACTGCTCAGAGCCATTTGAATCAGAACGTCTATGGAGTACAGTCAGTGAACAAATGCGTTGTGAGTCACAAAGTTGGAATGTGGGGCCACTGTCATTGAAGGTGATCGACAGATCACAATAAAATACCTCGCTGTTCAACAGGACATCCCTGTTGGTAGTGCAGACACACTCACCCACCAGTTGAGGCACTTAAAGGTCTGTGGCCTCTGGGTTCTTTGATATGCAACAGAAGACCATAAAATGCAACGAAGGACCATTTGTGCAGAATTGCTTGCACACTACAAGGCTGGTCGTGACAATTTTTTCCTCGAACATAGCCACACACGATGAGACATGAGTCTACCATCTTGAATTGGAAACTAAAAGGCAATCCATGGAGAGGCGCCACACCACCTCTTCTGCAATGAAAAAGTTCGAAGCTACCTCCTCAACCGGTAAAGTCATGACAAAGATCTTCTGGGATTCTGAGGGGGTTATTCTGTTTCATGTCCTCCCTCATTGCGCAATGAACAACTCTGAGTGTATTGAAGTGTATTGTGGTTCTCTCAGGAAACTGAAGAAACAAATTCTGCATGTTAGCCGCCACAAAAATGCAGAAAACTTCTCCTTCCCAAGAAGGCCTCACACAAGACTGCAAACTTCAGAGGAGTCCACAAGATTTATTGGACTGAAAGATGAAAGCAGAGCTGACCATTTGCAGCGTAGTCGACAGGACCGATTGCGGACCTCTGGTACAGAGCCGAGTGGAGGGTCCGAAACAGAGGCTCACACGGTTCTACGACCGTGTAGGCTGCAGATTCTTCGACTCGTGCCAGAGGGTGTTTGGGTTTCGGGTTCCACTGAATAGGTAATGTGTCCACTATATGCAGGAGGCGGCTACACGCATAGCAGAGGCTGTGTGGCGTGCACTGGGCGGTTTTTTAGGTTAGAGGGTCTCGAGAAAAGACAAGAAAGGCTTCAGTCACAAAGGGTGCAGACGCTGAACACAGAATGAACGTAGATACAGGAACCATTGGTATAACAGTGGTAAATTGTCGTAGCTGTGTTGGGAATGTACTAGAGCTCCAAGGTCTAATAGAGAGTACTGATGCTCAAATCGTTATAGGCACTGAAAGCTGGCTAAAGCCGGATATAAGCTCAGCCGAAATTTTTGCGGATAACCTAACGGTGTTCCGAAAGGATAGGCTAAACACGGTTGGCGGTGGCGTGCTGTTAGAAGTAGTTTAACTTGTCGCGAAATTGAAGCAGATACTTCCTGTGAGTCAGTATGGGCAGAAGTCATTGTTGGCAACCGGAATAAAATAATAATTGGATCTTTTTACCGCCCTCCGAATTCAGATGATGCATTTGCTGAAAAGTTCAAAGAAAACTTGAGTTTGATTTCAAACACGTACCCGACTCATACAACAATAGTTGTTGGTGACTTTAATTTATCTTCGATATGTTGGCGAAAATACTTGTTTAATTCCAGAGGCATGCATAAAATATCATCCGATACTGTGCTAAACGCATTCTCTGAAAATTATTTGGAGCAGTTAGTTCATGAGCCCACGAGATTAGTAAACGTTTGTGAAAACACAATCGACTTCCTAGCAACAAATAATATTGAATTAATAACGAGCATCAAAACCGATTCAGGGATTAGTGAACACAGGGTTGTCGTAGCGAGATTGAATACTTAATCACCAAACCCTTGAAAAATAAGCGAAAAAATATACCTATTTAAAAAAGCAGATAAAAATTCACTTGATGTCTTCCTGAGAGACAATCCCCACTCATTCCAAATTAATAATATAAGTGTAGACCAGATGTGGCTTAAATTCAAAGAAATAGCTTCGGCAGCAATTGAGTGATTTATACCAAATAAATTAACAAACGACGGAGATGATCCGCCTTGGTACACAAAACGGGACAAAACACTGTTGCAGAAACAACGAAACAAACATGCCAAATTTAAACAGACGGTAAATCCCCAAGATAGGTGATCTTTAACAGAAACTCGTAATTTAGCGCGGACTTCAATGCGAGATACTTATAACAGTTTCCACAACGAAACTTTGTCTCGAAACCTCGCAGAAAATCCAAAGAGATTCTGGTCGTGTGTGAAGTATGTTAGCGCCAAGAAACAATCAATGCCTTCTCTGCGCGATAGCAATGGAGATACTATTGAAGACAGCGCTGCCAAAGCAAAGTTACTAAACACAGCCTTCCGAAATGCCTTCACAGATGAAGACGAAGTAAATATTCCAGAATTCGAATCAAGAACAGCTGCCAACATGAGTAGTGCAGAAGTAAATATCTTCGGAGTAGTGAAGCAACTTAAATCTCTTAATAAAAGCAGGTCTTATGGTCCAGACCGTATACCAATTAGTTTCCTTTCGGAGTGGGCTGATGCATTAGCTCCATACTTAACAATCATATACAACCGTTCGCTCGACGAAAGATCCGTATCCAAACACTGGAAAGTTGCCCAGGTCACACTAATATTCAAGAAAGGCAGTAGGAGTAATACACAAAATTACAATCTTTAACGCCGATATGCAGCAGGATTTTGGAACAAATATTGTGTTCGAACATTATGAATTACCTCGAAGAAAACTGTCTATTGACACACAGTCAACATGGGTTTAGAAAACATCGTTCCTGTGGAACACAACTAGCTCTTATTCACATGAAGTGTTGAGTGCTATTGACAAGGGACTTCAAATCGATTCCGTATTTCTGGATTTCCGGAAGGCTTTTGACACTGTACCACACAAACGGCTCGTAGTGAAATTGCGTGCTTATGGAAGATCGTCTCAGTTATGTGACTGGATTTGTGATTTCCTGTCAGAGAGGTCACAGATCGTAGTAACTGACGGAAAGTCATCGAGTAAAACAGAAGTGATTTTTGGCGTCCCCCAAGGTAGTGATATAGGCTCTTTGCTGTTCCTTATCCATATAAACGATTTGGGAGATAATCTGAGCAGCTGTCTTCGCTTGTTTGCAGATGACGCTGTCGTTTATCGACTAATAAAGTCATCAGAAGATAAAACAAACTGAAAAACGATTTAGAAAAGATATCTGAATGGTGCGAAATGTGGCAATTGACCTTAAATAACGGAAAGTGTGAGGTCATCCACATGAGTGCTGAAAGGAACTCGTTAAACTTCGGTTACACGATAAATCAGTGTAATCTAAAAGCCGTAGATTCAACTAAATACCAACGTATTACAATTACAAACAAATGTCTGAAGATGGCCTTGTAAGCCGAAAACCGGTTAGCAATAAAAGTAATATTGTAGAACAAAAGCAAACTGGTGCTTTTCGTTTATTAATTACAAACAACTTAAATTGGATGGAACAGACAGAAAATGTTGTGGGGAAGGCTAAACAAAGACAGCGTTTTATTGTTAGGACACTTAGAAAATGTAACAGACCTGCCAAGGAGACTGCCTACACTACGCTTGTCCGTCCTCTTTTAGAACACTGCTGCACTGTGTGGGATTCTTGCCAGACAGGACTGACAAGGTACATCGAAAAAGTTCAAAGAAAGGCAGCAAGTTTTGTATTATCGCGAAATATGGGAGAGAGTGTCACAGAAATGATACAAGATTTGGACTGGACATCATTAAAAGAAAGACGTGTTTCGTTGCGACGGAATCTTCTCACGAAATTCCAATCACCAACTTTCTCCTCCAAATGTGAAAATACTTTGTTGACATAGGGAGGAATTATCACCACGATAAAATAAGGGAAATCAGAGCTCGTATGGAAAGATATAGGTGTTCATTCTTTCTGCGCGCTATACGAGATTGGAATAATAGAGAATTGTGAAGGTTGATCGATGAACCTTCTGCCAGGCACTTACATGTGATTTGCAGATTATCTATGTAGATGTAGTTGGTTTTCTTCATCCATTCTATGACGTGGATCTCACACCTCCCGATGGCTGTTAGGTCCAATGAAGGGTCCCTTCTATGGACAGCAGTAAATAGGTGGTGGGAAGGTTATTGATGCAGCAAGATGTTGGCTCTGATGTCGACCAGTAAAGTGTTATGACGTCAGCACACAGGCGCTCCCAGTAACATGGCGTAAGGTGTCACATTGAATGGAGAAATAGGGTTTTGTAGCCAAAAGAGTGGGGAATAACATGGTTTATTGGAATCCTGAATAAAATCAATCTTCTTTCAGAAAATAAAAGAGTTGCATTGAAAGGGTACAGTACCACCCGACATTAAAAATAGGTACAACATTCTTCGTTATTCTTGTCAGAACAACATATTTTTTGTAATAATAACTCAATTTCACTTAATACACCGAATCGGATACCAGTGTAGGAAAGAATGACAATTTATTTATTTAATTAATCACATGTGCACTCCCATAAAATAAATCCCTACATCCAATTTGGTGAGATCTACGAAACGAATGAATGTATGGTCGTCTGCTAACCGCAGATAGTGAATGTCCAATATATGATCATCTTTGAGACGGTCCTTTGGTCCCCTTTGGTGGAACCAAAGAGATGAAATTTACCTGAACTTTGAGCACCTGAAATGTGACTGACCAATATGGTAACAAGTTGCTCCCCCACTTTGGCAGAGGTGCGAGATGACCTGAAGAACGGCCATGTTTCAGGAATCTGGCGCTGGATCTTGTGTTGGTAAGACCTGTCTTGTGTGTGCTCCGTAAAGACAAAAGAGTGGAGAAAATGGTATGCATGTGCAATACTTAAGAGTAGTTTGGAATAATTATTTCTCTATTTCAGGAAATTTTGGGGGGAGAAGTAAATGACAGGCAGGTAATATTAAGGGGATCGTAGTAATCTTCGGAAGTGACCAACGGTCACAGTGAAACCACGTGTAGCAATAATTTGAAATACTTGCAAGTGGTAGAACTAAGTTGGAGTACTTGCGAGTGCTAGTACTAAGTTGAAATACTTCCGAGTGCTCAAGTTAAGCTGAATTACTGGCGAGTGTACTGTAAGTTGGAAATATATAAGAAATGGCGTGTGCAGGACTTGAAATTAGAGACCAGTACTTCCACGTGGTGAGTACTGTGTGAGTCTCAATCTGTGTATGAGACAAAGGATAAAGAGAAGTACTCGTCCATGGTATCAGTTGAGGACTCGCGAGTGTGACGAATACGTTCTTAATATTACTCTGCGTGTTTTGTTTCCGTGTGACGCTGGATTCAAACTCTAATACTCTGAGAGAGAAGCAAGGTGAGTCAGCAGTCTATCCAGCAACGCCACTTGGCTTGCACTGCACAGGAATACGTGCATATATCTTCCAGAGTTCGTAGTAAGAAAGAAAAGTTATGAAGTGGGGTAGCGTCGTGTGAAACGGAGATGAATACTAATTGAAGTGGGAAAGCTGTAAGTGAAGTGATTCTAACGTTGTGACTATTCTTTGTGATGTATGTTGCCAGTGTGATGTATTTCATGTAATTTAAGTATGTGTGGTTTGCATGGGAGAGTAGCAAGATAGGTTCAGAGGCAGTGGGTTATGCATGTTCCTTTTTGTACCGCTCGGTCTCGAGTAAATGTTCGTGATGATGGGTGTGAGAGTCGAAGTGTGAGATATAGCAAAAGATCCACCATCCTATCCAGAAAGTGCACTGTAGCGTTAGATAATTACGAGCCCATAAGATAGAGAATCACCAATGTAAAACCATGCCCACTGGGCGGAGTTTCTCATGTGTAATTATTGTATAAAAATGTAATAATAGAATAATAGAATTTATCGGAATAAAAAAAAAGATAGTGAAAAGAAAAAGATTGGTGGCCTTGTTCTTCTAATAGTGTGTAGTCATGATATCCAGAATTTATAATGTGTGCGCCATTCACATTCAGTGCGATGGCCACATGTTGATCAAAGCCATTGAGTAAGAAAGAAAATGTGGTATTGCCAGTGCATAGTGAACAATCAGAGTTGCGTAAATTACTAATAGTCAGATGTGCGTTATCCGTTTCCGTTGCGTAATATTCAAACATGAGAATAATTTCTAGCTTAATTGTGAGTACTAGAGCTCATAATCAGTCATTGATGTTTTGCGATAAATAAGAATAAATCCACTTGCCTGGCAGACCACTCATCTTGCATGCCTGACTGCTTGATGCCACAGTATGAGAAAGGCAAGTGGGTGCCTTTCAGTGTTACGCACTGATCGCCCCACATGAACAACCTGCCACGTCTGGCATTGTGACATCACTGTGCCTGTCCAGTATTCCAAGTCTTGGATTCTGACGTCAATGAATATGTCCCATTATTTTGAATTTTCCTCCAATTTATACTTAGGGCAACAGCCCTACTTCCTTAAGTAACACTCCAGCACAATTGAGCATATTTTGATTTCCTGCAAAAAATTGCATTTGTGGGGGGGGGGGGGGGGACATGTGCATCATAGATGATGTCATTGATTTAATAGATGACATCATCATTGACGCCATAGGAGGAGAGAATCATCATCCTTTGTTGTCTGAGAACTCTCCTGACGGTCTACTACCCACTGTAGCAGGAGATATACCTAAGGTCTCTGTTTGCTCTTCATTCAGACTCCACGGATGTCTGCAATGCATGTCGTATTGCAAAACACTGCCTAGACTTTCCAGCGCTTCACTGGTGGAATAACTAGAGACTCATCTACATCTACATCTACATGGTTACTCTGCAATTCACATTTAAGTGCCTGGCAGAGGGTTCATCGAACCATTTTCATACTACTTGTCTACTATTCCACACTTGAATGGCGCGTGGGAAAAAGGAAGGCCTAAATCATTCCGTTCGAGCCCTGATTTCTCTTATTTTATTATGATGATCATTTCTCCCTTCGTAGGTGTGTGTCAACAAAATACTTTCGCATTTGGAAGAGAAAGTTCGTAACTGAAATTTCGTAAATATATCTCACCATAAAGAAAATCGCCTTTGTTTCAGTGACTGTCATCCCAACACACATATCATATCAGTGACACTCTCACCACCATTGCACGATAATACGAAACGAGCTGCCCTTCTTTGCATTTTTTCGATGTCCTCCATCAATCCTACCTGGTAAGGATCTTACCTGCGCAGCAACATTCCAGTAGAGGACAGATAAATGTAATGTAGGCTGTCTCTTTAGTGGGTCTGTCGTGTCTTCTTAGCGATCTGACAACAAATTTTATCTATGCGGTCTTTCTAATTTAAGTTGCTTGTAATTGTAATTCCTAGGTATTTAGTCGAATTGACAGCACTTAGATTTGTGCAACTTATCGTATACCCAAAATTTATTGGATTTCTTTTAATACCCTTGTGGATGACCTTGCAATTTTCTTTGTTTATTGCCAATTGCCACTTTTCACATACATAAATTCTCTCTAGATCATTTCATAATTGTAATTGATCATCTGATGATTTTACTAGACAGTAAATTACAGTGTCATCTGCAAACAATCTAAGGGGGCTACTCAGATTATCACCTAGATCATGTATGTAAATCAGGAACAACTGAGGGCCTATGACACTACGTTGTGGAATGCCAGATATCACTTCCGTTCTACTCGATGCCTTACCATCTATCACAGTAGTGGGACAACCAATGTATCACCCCACATTCCATTGTTGCCAGATGTATCCAAGATGGCGGTGATGACGTCAGCCAAGATGGCGTCGATTAGACTTGGCAACTGTGCATTACGTCGTTCATGATGGCGACCAGAGTTAGCATTCGACTGTGGATCCATGCATGTTACATCTGGATCGGTGTTGAGATGCGGATCCACAATATGTCATGCATGGGATTGGGTTTGGATGTGGATCCATTGTGCGCAATGTACAAAGCATTGTTTAGGATGCAGATCCACAATCATCACATCTGAGTTAGCGTTTGGGTGGGGATCTGTCATGGACTATATATACGGAGCTATGTTTGGAGACAGATCCACCATGCACCACATCTACTATAGGGTTCATGGGTGGTGGACCAATGGATGGGACTGGGTCCTGAGAGCCGTCCACGAGGCATGCATATACACAGACATACAGAAAGCAGAGCAAATGCTCTCTGAATGTGCAGGTGACTGGATATAGTCGTTCAGTGCTATATTACACATCCCGATCAATGCATTTGGGCTAGGTGGTGGCAGTTGTGCTACATTTACAATCAATTTTAGAACACAGAATGATATGTTATGTAATGATCGAATATATAGATTTGACCTCAAATTGCGTAAATTGACGAGGGAATAGGTATATATTGATCGAATATAGAGCCTAATGTGGTGAAATTGAGGAAGTAGTTTGCTATCATATACAACAATTTGTATATGGGACCAAGTAAGCTGCAACAGGAGGAATCCTGGAAAACGTGGACATCAAAACGAAGGGAATAAGGGAGGCAGTCAATTTTTCTCCTATTGAGGCTGCATTATACTGTATGTTTATTGAGGCCCCAGTGATTCCGGATGCATCAGTCATGTGACATAGCATGCATTCTACTCGTATACAGCTATGTGTTCCGTGTGTGTTTTAAAGCACTGTCTACTTGCGATCATTAACGGTAAACCTGTTGGTCATCAGAGGACTTCCTTCTCATGTGTGAAGAAACTTGACACACTCCTCTAAAGGAGCTTTGATTTATGTGATCGCCCCTGTCGCATCTTGGGTGTAAAATCGAGACTTCAGGGTCATAACTAATTTAGCGGTAAGAGCTTCTGATGCAGAGCAAAACTCTATGTACACATTTGCCCGACTGATGCGCTGTTTACAGAGTTAGTGATGGAATGACTAGTAATTTACACATGTTGGATGCTGCTACTGTGCGTTTATCTGTTTCCTTGTAGGATGTATCCCCTGCTACTACCTATCATTTTATGTAGGCCTTATGCAGGTGTTGTTGTTGTGGTCTTCAGTCCTGAGACTGGTTTGATACAGCTCTCCATGCTACTCTATCCTGTGCAAGTTTCTTCATCTCCCAGTACCTACTGCAACCTACATTCTTCTGAATCTGCTTAGTGTATTCATCTCTTGGTCTCCCCCTACGATTTTTACCCTCCACGCTGCCCTCCAATACTAAATTGGTGATCCCTTGATGCATCAGAACATGTCCTACCAACCGATCTCTTCTTCTGGTCAAGTTGTGCCACAAACTTCTCTTCTCCCCAATCCTGTTCAATACTTCCTCATTAGTTATGTGATCTACCCATCTAATCTTCAGCATTCTTCTGTAGCACCACATTTCGAAAGTTTCTATTCTCTTCTTGTCCAAACTATTTATCGTCCATGTTTCACTTCCATACATGGCTACACTCCATACAAATACTTTCAGAAACGACTTCCTGACACTTAAATCTATACCCGATGTTAACAAATTTCTCTTCTTCAGAAACGCTTTCCTTGCCATTGCCAGTCTACATTTTATATCCTCTCTACTTCGACCATCATCAGTTATTTTGTTCCCTAAATAGCAAAACTCCTTTACTACTTTAAGTGTCTCATTTCCTAATCTAATACCCTCAACATCACCCGACTTAATTCGACTACATTCCATTATCCTCGTTTTGCTTTTGTTGATGTTCATCTTATATCCTCCTTTCAAGACACCATCCATTCCGTTCAACTGCTCTTCCAAGTCCTCTGCTGTCTCTGACAGAATTACAATGTCATCGGCGAACCTCAAAGTTTTTATTTCTTCTCCATGGATATTAATACCTACTCCGAATTTTTCTTTTGTTTGCTTTACTGCTTGCTCAATATACAGATTGAATAACATCGGGGAGAGGCTACAACCCTGTCTTACTCCCTTCCCAACCACTGCTTCTCTTTCATGTCCCTCGACTCTTATAACTGCCATCTGGTTTCTGTACAAATTGTAAATAGCCTTTCGCTCCCTGTATTTTACCCCTGCCACCTTTAGAATTTGAAAGAGAGTATTCCAGTCAACATTGTCAAAAGCTTTCTCCAAGTCTACAAATGCTAGAAACGTAGGTTTGCCTTTCCTTAATCTTTCTTCTAAGATAAGTCGTAAGGTCAGTATTGCCTCACGTGTTCCCACTTTTCTACGGAATCCAAACTGATCTTCCCCGAGGTCGGCTTCTACTAGTTTTTCCATTCGTCTGTAAAGAATTCGTGTTAGTATTTTGCAGCTGTGGCTTATTAAACTGATTGTTCGGTAATTTTCACATCTGTCAACACCTGCTTTCTTTGGGATTGGAATTATTATATTCTTCCTGAAGTCTGAGGGTGCCTCGCCTGTTTCATACATCTTGCTCACCAGATGGTAGAGTTTTGTCAGGACTGGCTCTCCCAAGGCCGTCAGTAGTTCCAATGGAATGTTGTCTACTCTGGGGGCCTTGTTTCGACTCAGGTCTTTCAGTGCTCTGTCAAACTCTTCACGCAGTATCGTATCTCCCATTTCATCTTCATCTACATCCTCTTCCATTTCCATAATATTGTCCTCAAGTACATCACCCTTATATAGACCCTCTATATACTCCTTCCACCTTTCTGCTTTCCCTTCTTTGCTTAGAACTGGGTTTCCATCTGAGCTCTTGATGTTCATGCAAGTGGTTCTCTTATCTCCAAAGGTCTCTTTAATTTTCCTGTAGGCAGTATCTATCTTACCTCTAGTGAGATAAGCCTCTACATCCTTACATTTGTCCTCTAGCCATCCCTGCTTAGCCATTTTGCACTTCCTGTCGATCTCATTTTTGAGACGTTTGTATTCCTTTTTGCCTGCTTCATTTACTGCATTTTTATATTTTCTCCTTTCATCAATTAAATTCAATATTTCTTCTGTTACCCAAGGATTTCTACTAGCCCTCGTCTTTTTACCTACTTGATCCTCTGCTGCCTTCACTACTTCATCCCTCAAAGCTACCCATTCTTCTTCTACTGTATTTCTTTCCCCCATTCCTGTCAATTGTTCCCTTATGCTCTCCCTGAAACTCTGTACAACCTCTGGTTCTTTCAGTTTATCCAGGTCCCATCTCCTTAAATTCCCACCTTTTTGCAGTTTCTTCAGTTTTAATCTACAGGTCATAACCAATAGATTGTGGTCAGAGTCCACATCTGCCCCTGGAAGTGTCTTACAATTTAAAACCTGGTTCCTAAATCTATGTTTTACCATTATATAATCTATCTGATACCTTTTAGTATCTCCAGGGTTCTTCCATGTATACAACCTTCTATCGTGATTCTTAAACCAAGTGTTAGCTATGATTAAGTTGTGCTCTGTGCAAAATTCTACCAGGCGGCTTCCTCTTTCATTTCTTAGCCCCAATCCATATTCACCTACTACGTTTCCTTCTCTCCCTTTTCCTACACTCGAATTCCAGTCACCCATGACTATTAAATTTTCGTCTCCCTTCACTATCTGAATAATTTCTTTTATTTCATCATACATTTCTTCAATTTCTTCGTCATCTGCAGAGCTAGTGGGCATATAAACTTGTACTACTGTAGTAGGTGTGGGCTTCGTATCTATCTTGGCCACAATAATGTGTTCACTATGCTGTTTGTAGTAGCTTACCCGCATTCCTATTTTCCTGTTCATTATGAAACCTACTCCTGCATTACCCCTATTTGATTTTGTATTTATAACCCCTTATTCACCTGACCAAAAGTCTTGTTCCTCCTGCCACCGAAGTTCGCTAATTCTCACTATATCTAACTTTAACCTATCCATTTCCATTTTTAAATTTTCTAACCTACCTGCCCGATTAAGTGATCTGACATTCCACGCTCCGATCCGTAGAACGCCAGTTTTCTTTCTCCTGATAACGACGTCCTCCTGAGTAGTCCCCGCCCGGAGATCCGTATGGGGGACTATTTTACCTCCGGAATATTTTACCCAAGAGGACGCCATCATCATTTAATCATACAGTAAAGCTGCATGCCCTCGGGAAAAATTACGGCCGTAGTTTCCCCTTGCTTTCAGCCGTTCGCAGTACCAGCACAGCAAGGCCGTTTTGGTTATTGTTACAAGGCCAGATCAGTCAATCATCCAGACTGTTGCCCTTGCAACTACTGAAAAGGCTGCTGCCCCTCTTCAGGAACCACACGTTTGTCTGGCCTCTCAACAGATACCCCTCCGTTATGGTTGTACCTACGGTACGGCTATCTGTATCGCTGAGGCACGCAAGCCTCCCCACCAACGACAAAGTCCATGGTTCATGGGGGGGGGGGGGCTTATGCAGGTATCGTATAATTTTTGAGGTGGTGGTGGTGGTGGTGGTGGTGGTGTTTAACGTCCCGTCGACAACGAGGTCATTAGAGACGGAGTGCAAGCTCGGGTTAGGGAAGGATTGGGAAGGAAATCGGCCGTGCCCTTTCAAAGGAACCATCCCGGCATTTGCATGAAACGATTTAGGGAAATCACGGAAAACCTAAATCAGGATGGCCGGAGACGGGATTGAACCGTCGTCCTCCCGAATGCGAGTCCAGTGTGCTAACCACTGCGCCACCTCGCTCGGTTATAATTTCTGAACCGTGATCGGATGTGAACAGTGGACGCTATATGTCTCCACAAAGCTATATTGCACTCGTATCATGCAAACCAAATGTTTTACGATTCGATAAGATAGTTCAACGTAGAAAAACTGTGAAGAAGGATGAGTGTCTGATAGGCTGGATAGGTATTCGATCTAACATTATAGCCCGTTTTTAAGTGCAGAACGTTGTAGCCTTAGGAGTGTGTGTGTTTATGTTCTCTATCCTACCAATACCTTCCAGGTACAGATCCCAGACTCTAGAACAATAATTTAGAGCTGATAGCTTCGTTGATTTAGATAAAAATGTGTCCTACTCAATTTGTCTCGAACTCCATCGCGTATAAAAATAAGACTTTTCTTGTTCTTCTTAACTGTATTGTATTACATTACGGCACTTTGAAATCTGTTACTGTACATCGATAAGGAGTGCTAAGCTCCTCGACATGGTCACATCTCGATAAATCTCCTGCACTTGGATGGGTTGGGACTTAGAAAGCTATTTTCACTCACGAGACGTGGAGTGTAACGCTCTTCTTCTGA
Source organism: Schistocerca cancellata (assembly GCF_023864275.1). Taxonomy (NCBI): domain Eukaryota; kingdom Metazoa; phylum Arthropoda; class Insecta; order Orthoptera; family Acrididae; genus Schistocerca; species Schistocerca cancellata. Next base: position 175,681,420 of record NC_064631.1, read on the forward strand.
TCGCTTGGAGATTAATTCTCAAATGGTGCTGCAAGGTGGGTTGATCAATGACTGTGTGAGGTTGGTATTTTACGCTAAGAGGGTGAGAATACTCTCTGACACCCATACGCTGAGAGATAGATCGTAAATTATAGACTATGCTCGAGGTGATAGAAATATGTAGAGCACTGTCTCGTATACTTTGATGATTTATGTATTCGAGAATTAAGAGTTAATGGATGTACTGCTCAGTCATCTATCGATGTTCGCAATGATACTCGCAACGTGGAGAGGACATGGTTTAGCTATTATTCTGAAATTGGGGAATCATGCTGTCACATCATTGGCCAGTGCTGAACTTAGTGTAAAATTCTTCGCACTGTGAAGTCTGTTGCTTAATATTACAGTACATCGATGGTTTCTTATCCATCACATCCGCACATAATGATTGAGTGACATAGCTTGTTTGAGTTGGGGAAGACATTTGGGGGTGGGTGACAACTTCTGGGGGTTGCTAGCAGCGATCACGTACATGAGTGCAAAATTACAAATAACTCGAAATGGAACGCCGAGCCATCATCTATTTCGTCATGGTGACATAGGAATTTAAATGTAGAGGACATGAATCGCTTTCGGATGGTAGTTTGGAAGCTCTCGACGAGGCTGCCAAACTCTTCTAGTTTCCCCATGCTGTAAGTGTGTTTTATTTGAAAATGATTCAGTTTTATGCTATCCGCCGTAAGAATATGATTTACATCATGTGATGTCTAGTTTTCTGTGAGAGGTCGTGGATCGGAGCGTCTTAATGTCAGTTTAGAATCTGACACAGACCTCGAAGTCGTGGCAGAAAACGAAATGCTTTGTGTTGTACAAAAGCGTGTTAGAAAACAGTGTTTGAAACTGGAGCAGATGGAGCGTCTCATACAATAATTCATTTAGAGTATAGGTGATGAAAGTTAAAGTGATCTATGCGGTGTTTGTATATTTAATATGATCGTCTCCACATAGGCAGCTGTGGTTTGATGTGTCAGACTTGGTGAACCATGAGGAGTGCCATGGTGGCTGCACGCTACGCTATTCTGGGGAAGTATTGTGAAATTTCTTTCTCTGCGCTGGAGGCCCACTGCAGCTATACGTAACTGCACCCGCATCGGTGCCTAGGTGGCTTGTAAATAGGATGAAGTTTTATAGTTAGTAATTTTTCTATGTTGGAGGGGTAGAGAATAATGATGATATCATTTCTGGCTGATTGATTTGAATGGACGCGGATGTGTAGTACTTGTATCTAGTTTGGGGTCGTAGGACATTGCGCGCATTTCCGTCGAATGGACAAAACACGCTCCTGTTGCAGCAACTCTGGTCGTTCTGTTTCTACATGGAGTGCGGAATGTCTTGGGTATGTGTTTCTCAGACTTCTGTTCAGTTCAGACTTAAATTGGAACTAAAACTTGTGGAAAGCTGTAGAAATGGGAGCGACTGCAAGATGTGTAGAGCGTGACTAAAGGAGGTTGTAATTTTACTGTAGCAGACAGGTTCGAGGAAGTTGAATCGTTTAGAGATATGAGAGTGCATGAAATGTGATTGACATGTGGGTGTGAGGCTATGCAAGTATGTGCTTGAATGGAGAGACCTCATTCCAAATTATGGACATAATTTCTAACATACAGCGTAACACTAGAGATCTGAGAAGTTAGTGTACAGTTTCCCCCTTAGGACATCAATCAACACATCATCTACTACTACTGTTTGTGCTCCTTGTCAATCAGTCGTCGCCTATAACTCAGTGGATATATCGTGGAACGTCTGATATGGTCTCGAGACAGAATGCGATGGAAATAGTATTATAATAATAATAATGAGCGTATGGCATTGGTGGCCGGGAGACCCCTCGCGGGGCGGTTCGGCCGCCGCTCCACAAGTTCTTTAACGCCACTACGGCGACTTGCGAGTGAATGAGAATGAAATGATGATGAATGACACACAACACGCAGTTATCTCGAGGCAGAGAAAATCCCTGACCCCGCCGGGAATCGAACCCGGGACCCCGTGCGCAGTAAGTGAGAACGCTACCGCAGGACCATGAGCCGCAGACGAAATAGTATAGAATATTATGTTTGAAGGAGTCGCAATTACCACGTTCCTTAGGGGAATCACTTCCAAAGTTCATTGATTTTATCACAAGGTTGAATCGTTGGCTGATAATACGTATTCGTACGATCACTGTCACTGTATTTGCCCGGAAAACACCACCTCATTCAGAGGTAATGTCGTACCTCGATTTGTAAAGCGGGTACAGCATTTAACATGGATACTTGTGTGCACCTGTAGAACGAGGACTTCTTGTGACAGAAACATACAGCAACTGTTGGGATAGAGTTTTTTGCTTTAACATCCAGTCGATTACGTCTATAACATTGACTTGCAAGAAGAACGTAAGACACATGCACACGAATCGTTGATTTTGGGTCCGTATTATTTCTTATCGTAGGCAAACACTTATTCACGAAATATATAATTTTTTCGGGTGCTATACAGGTACAAAAGATAACTGCACTGTTTCTGTATAATGTGTATACATTGAATTGTAAAGTTAGTGTGGCTTACATTGTTTAAAATGTGTATATATTGCATTGTAAAGTTAATATGGTTTATGTTAATATGACCTGACTAGAGAGGATGACTGTGTGTCCTATCGTGAGGGACGTACAGATTGAGCACATCGATAAAGACTAGGGTATGAGAGAGAGTTTTTAGGTGGAAAATTATAAGCGCTATACTGAAGAACAGTCGTCAAGAGGAGACATTACGTGTACAATGATTGGTGTCAGACTGTAGCAGCAATGGTGATATTTAATTGTAGTTACATTGGTAAATATATTCCCGGGCTTCGAATATTCTTGTCAGTCTGGTATGTATTTGATAAGGTGGAGACAATTTTACAGGTTTAACTGTCAATGCAATTTAGCGATCTATGTAAAATAACCGCTGGAAGTCGGAGAAAGAATACATGGATGGTGCTTTGATACCTACGGCATAAGTAATTCGGCGTTTAAATTCGGTAAGAGCCAATCAGAAAGCGCGATTCATTGACATAGTTTGCGCTGTGATATAGCAGTCTCTACGTAGTGGAGGGACCGTTTGCGTAATTTGAAATCTGGGGGGGTAAGACGTTAGGATCGCTGGGGAGAATGCAGACACGAACAGATCACAGATACTTCAGTATTTACATTCGAAAGTTTGGCAATAACATTCGATCTTTGGCACAAACATGTGACAGTCGGTAACAGAAACCAAAACACTCCAATGAAACAAGCGTTCAGTTCATAGTGCTGTGGAATGTGGGAAAAAAACCACAAATTGGCATTCCTAAGAAGAAGAACAACACCAAAAATGCAACAGGAGCGTAATATGTAAGAAATTGCCCACGCAACCTGTAAGTACAGTTCAAAACATTACTACTTAATAGGAAATACCAACCACCAGAACTGTTTATAACCTATAGGCACAGAGACAAAAATGTAAATTAAATAGCTAACATATGTACATATTCCAGGCCACTGATGATACCTTGCAGAAAATAAAGGCGAAACGCGTATGGCACTAAAATTGTGTTTTATTCAGTTGCTGTCAGACGGTCCATAAGTAAAAATTATCAATATACCGTAATATTACACGCAACTGAGGAAGACAGGAAGACAAGCTGAGGCATCAAGAAAGCGAGCATTAACTATTTCTGGGACACTATACAGTTCCCGAGAGGTCGACTTGGCTCTTATTTTTTTACAAAGCGATTTGGCGTAAGAATAACTTGTGAAGTTTCTAATTATGCGCGTGGACTTGGCGGTGTTGTGTCGGTCACGCTGGGGCGGGTATGTGCGGTTGAACGCGTGTGTCAACACGCTCTGTGCTATTCTGCTTTCAATGGTAAAGACAAGTGGCGCCTGGAGATGTCTCGAATATGAGACTGGCGTGAACGCGCTTTGGAATGTTATGACAGTATAACGATGACTGCATACAGGGTGTTACAAAAAGGTACGCCCAGACTTTCAGGAAACATTCGTCACACACAAATAAAGAAAAGATAGTATGTGGACATGTGTCCGGAAACGCTTAATTTCCATGTTCGAGCTCATTTTAGTTTCGTCAGTATGTACTGTATTCCTCGATTCACCGCCAGTTGGCCCAATTGAAGGAAGGTAATGTTGAATTCGGTGCTTGTGTTGACATGCGACTCATTGCTCTACAGTACTAGCATCAAGCACATCAGTACGTAGCATCAACAAGTTAGTGTTCATCACGAACGTGGTTTTGCAGTCAGTGCAATGTTAAAAAATGCGGAGTTGGCAGATGCCCATTTGATGTATGGATTAGCACGGGCCAATAGCCGTGGCGCGGTACGTTTGTATTGAGACAGATTTCCAGAACGAAGGTGTCCCGACAGGAAGACGTTCGAAGCAATTGATCGGCGTCTTAGGGAGCACGGAACATTCCAGCCTATGACTCGCGACTGGGGAAGACCTAGAACGACGAGGACACCTGCAATGGACGAGGCAATTCTTCGTGCAGTCGACGATAACCCTAATGTCAGCGTCAGAGAAGTTGCTGTTGTACAAGATAACGTTGACCACGTCACTGTATGGAGAGTGCTACGGGAGAACCAGTTGTTTCCATACCATGTACAGCGTGTGCAGGCACTATCAGCAGCTGATTGGCCTCCACGGGTACACTTCTGCGAAAGGTTCGTCCAACAATGTGTCAATCCTCATTTCAGTGCAAATGTTCTCTTTACGGATGAGGCTTCATTCCACAGTGATCAAATTGTAAATTTTCACAATCAACATGTGTGGGCTGACGAGAATCCGCACGCAATTGTGCAATCACATCATCAACACAGATTTTCTGTGAACGTTTGGGCATGCATTGTTGGTGATGTCTTGATTGGGCCCCATGTTCTTCCACCTACGCTCAATGGAGCACGTTATCATGATTTCATATGGGATACTCTACCTGTGCTGCTTGAACATGTGCATTTACAAGTACGACACAACATGTGGTTCATGCACGATGGAGCTCCTGCACATTTCAGTCGAAGTGTTCGTACGCTTCTCAACAACAGATTCGGTGACCGATGGCTTGGTAGAGGTGGACCAATTCCATGGCCTCCACGCTCTCCTGACCTCAACCCTCTTGACTTTCATTTATGGGGGCATTTGAAAACTCTTGTCTACGCAACCCCGGTACCAAATGTAGAGACTCTTCGTGCTCGTATTGTGGACGGCTGTGATACAATACGCCATTCTCCAGGGCTGCATCAACGCATCAGGGATTCCATGCGACGAAGGGTGGATGCATGTATACTCGCTAACGGAGGACATTTTGAACATTTCCTGTAACAAAGTGTTTGGAGTCACGCTGGTACGTTCTGTTACTGTGTGTTTCCATTCCATGATTAATATGATTTGAAGAGAAGTAATAAAATGAGCTCTAACATGGAAAGTATGCGTTTCCGGACACATGTCCACATAACCTATTTTCTTTCTTTGTGTGAGAGGAATGTTTCCTGAAATTTTGGCCGTACCTTTTTGTAACACCCTGTAGAGGCATGAAACTTTCACCGGTGTTCGGTTGCGGTGGCTGGCGGGTGCGGCGCAGTGCGCGTCCCTGCCGGTCGCGCCAGGAGCTGTGTCTAGGTTAACACGTATTTGGATAGGAATTTCTCACCAATGATGTATGTAAGGGATGTGGTCGCCTCATGCTCGCGCGACCCTAGCGGGAGCCTGTGCGTGGTTTGCGAGCTAACGAACGCCTCACTTCGCGGTCCTGTGGGCAGAGTGTGGCGGAGGGTGACTGCACGTGTTGATTGCATTATTTTGCGGGCATGTCTGTAGCCTGTGCTATGCGTTATTTGGACAGTTAACATGTACTGAGCGTGTCTACACATCACTGTGCTGCATTATTTAGGGGGAGTCTGAATGTCTGTACTTTGCCTCTCTTTCCTGTTCCAGTCGCGTATGGTTCGCTCGAATCTCTCTAATTTTACATTCGTGATCTCCTCGGGAGGTATAAGTAGGGGGAAGCAAATATTCGATACCTCATTCAGAAACGCACCCTCTCGAAACCTGGACAGCAAGCTACACCGCGAAGCGGAGCGCCTCTCTTGCAGAGTCTGCCACTTGAGTTTGCTAAACATCTCCGTAACGCTGTCACGCTTACCAAATAACCCTGTGACGAAACGCGCCGCTCTTCTTTGGATCCTCTCTGTCAACCTGACCTGGTACGGATCCCACAATGATGAGCAATACTCAAGTAAAGGTCGAACGAATGTTCTGTAAGCCATCTCCTTTGTTGATGGACTACATTTTCTAAGGACTCTCCCAATGAATCTCATCTGGCACTTGCCTTACCCACAATTCATTTTATATCATCATTCCACTTCAAATCGTTCCGTACACATACTCCCAGATATTTTACAGAAGTAACTGCTACCAGTGTTTGTTACGCTATCATATAATCATACAATAAAGGATCCTTCTTTCTATGTATTCGCAATACATTACATTTGTCTATGTTAAGGGTCAGTTGCCATTCCCTGCACCAAGTGCCTATCCGCTGCAGATCTTCCTGCATTTCGCTGCAATTTTCTAGTGCTGCAACTTCTCTGTATACTACAGCATCATCAGCGAAAAGCCACATGAAACTTCCGACACAATCTACTAGGTCATTTATACATATTGTGAAAAGCAATGGTCCTGTAACACTCCACTATGGCACCCCAGAGGTTACTTTAACGTCTGTAGACGTCTCTCCATTGAGAACAACATGCTGTGTTCTGTTTGCTAAAAACTCTTCAGTCCAGCCACAGAGCTGGTCTGATATTCCATAGGCTCTCACTCTGTATATCAGGCGACAGTGCGGAACTGTATCGAACGCCTTCCGGAAGTCAAGGAAAATGGCATCTACCTGGGAGCCTGTATCTAATATTTTCTGGGTCTCATGAACAAATAAAGCGAGTTGGGTAACACACGATCACTGTTTCCGGAATCCATGTTGATTCCTACAGAGTAGATTCTGGGTTCACAGAAATGACATGATACGCGAGCAAAAAACATGTTCTAAAATTCTACAACAGAACGATGTCAGAGATATAGGCCTATAGTTTTGCGCATCTGCTCGCCGGCCCTGCTTGAAAACTGGAACTACCTGTGCTCTTTTCCAATCATTTGGAACCTTCCGTTCCTCTAGAGACTTGCGGTACACGGCTGTTAGAAGGGGGGCAAGTTATTTCGTGTACTCTGTGTAGAATCGAATTGGTATCCCGCAGGTCCAGTGGACTGTCCTCTGTTGAGTGATTCCAGTTGCTTTTCTATTCCTTGGACACTTATTTCGATGTCAGCCATTAATTCGTTTGTGCGAGGATTTAGAGAAGGAACTGCAGTGCGGTCTTCCTCTGTGAAACAGCTTTGGGAAAAGGTGTTTAGTATTTCAGCTCTGCGCGTGTCATCCTCTGTTTCAATGCCATCATCTTCCCGGAGTGTCTGGATATGCTGTTTCGAGCCACTTACTGATTTAACGTAAGACCAGAACTTCCTAGGATTTTCTGTCAAATCGGTACATAGAATATTACTTTCGAATTCACTGAACGCTTCACGCACAGCCCTCCTTATGCTAACTTTGACATCGTTTAGCTTATGTTTGTCTGAGAGGTTTTGGCTGCGTTTAAACTTGCAGTGAAGCTCTCTTTGCTTTCGAAATAGTTTCCTAACTTTGTTGTTGAACCACGGTGGGTTTTTCCCGTCCCTCACAGTTTGGCTCGGCACGTACCTGTTTTACGATTGCCTTGCACTTTTTCCATAAACACTCAACATTGTCAGTGTCGGAACAGAAATTTTCGTTTTGATCTGTTAGGTAGTCTGAAATCTGCCTCCTATTACTCTTGCTAAACAGATAAACCTTCCTCCCTTTTTTTATATTCCTATTTACTTCCACATTCAGGGATGCTGCAATAGCCTTATGATTACTGATTCCCTGTTCTGTACTTACAGAGTCGAAAAGTTCGGGTCTGTTTGTTATCAGCAGGTCCAAGATATTATCTCCACGAGTCGGTTCTCTGTTTAATTGCTCGAGGTAATTTTCGGATAGTGCACTCAGTATAATGTCACTCGATGCTCTGTCCCTACCACCCATCCTAAACATCTGAGAGTCCCAGTCTATATCTGGTAAATTGAAATCTCCACGTAAGACTATAATATGCTGAGGAAATTTATGTGAAATGTATTCCAGATTTCCTCTCAGTCGTTCTGCCACTAAGGCTGCTGAGTCGGGAGGTCGGTAAAAGGAGCCAACTATTAACCTAGCTTGGTGGTTGAGTATAACCTCCACCCATAATAATTAACGGGAACTATCCACTTCTATTTCATTAAAGGATAAACTACTACTAACAGCGACAAACGCCCCACCACCGGTTGCATGCACTCTGTTCTTTCTAAACACTGTCTGTGCCTTTGTAAAAATTTCGGCAGAATTTATCTCTGGCTTCAGCCAGCTTTCTGTACCTATAACGATTTCAACTTCGGTGCTTTCTATCAGCACTTGAATTTCCGGTACTTTACCAACGCAACTTCGACAGTTTACAATTACAATACCGATTGCTGCTTGGTCCTCGCATGTCCTGACTTTGCCCCACACCCTTTGAGGCTGTTGCCCTTTCTGTACTTGCCCGAGGCCATCTAACCTAAAAAAACCGCCCAGTCCACGCCACACAACCCCTGCTATCCGTGCAGCCGCCTGCTGGGTGTAGTGGACTCCTGACCTATCCGAAACCCCAACATCCTATGGCGCAAGTCGAGGAATCTGCAGCCCACACGATCGCAGAACAGCCTCTGATTCAGACCCTCCACTCGGCTCTGTACCAAAGGTCTGTCAATGATGTTGCAGATGGTGAGCTCTGCTTTCATCCCGCTAGCGAGACTGGCAGTCTTCACCAAATCAGATAGCTGCCGGAAGCCAGAGAGGATTTCCTCCGATCCATAGTGACACGCATCATTGGTGCCGACATGAGCGATCACCTGCAGATGGGCTAACCCTGTACCCTTCATGGCATCCGGAAGGACCCTTTCCACATCTGGAATGACTCCCCCCGGTATGCACAAGGAGTGCAAATTGGTTTTCGTCCCCTCCCTTGAGGCCATATCCCTGAGGGGCACTATTACGCGCCTGACGTTGGAGCTCCCAACTACCAGTAAGCCCAACCTCTGTGACCGCCTGGATCTTACAGACTGAGGGGCAACCTCTGGAACAGGACAAGCAGCGTCTTCAGCTAGTGTAATGGAGCCGTCCTCTGGCGGCGACGAAATGTACTAAGACAGTTGGGGTCTGGAGCTCATTGTGAACCCACTAGGTGGTGCCATCTTAGATTACAGTACTTGCGTCATCACCTGACGTCACTACAGCATCCTCTAGTGCCACCGATATGAACGAAGTCAGTTGGGCACTGGACTCAGTGGCGAATACACAGGGTGGTGGTGCTGCCTCTAATTATTTAAATAAAGGCTGGTGTATGATTTAGACAGCTGACGATTAGCAAGCAGAGTCTTTTAGATGGAATATTATTTTGACAATTTACGAGTTGTCTGGCTATGTGGACGTAAATGTATTGCATTATTTACGAGTGGATCGCATATCTGTAGGTTGTGCAATGCGTAATTTTTTACGGTTTACCATTAGCAAGCGTGTGTGTAGAGCCTTATAAATGAGTTATGTAGAAGTGGTGTGCAGGTCTGTATGCTGTGGGGCTTGTCACTGCGTGTGTTCTGTGATATATATACTCCATCCCTAAATAAAATGCCCCTAAATAAATAACGTACTTTCCTTCCTCTCTCCATCAGCCTGGTGCGGGTTGAGTCCTTTTACCAGCAGCCCCTAGGAAGAGGTTGCGTCCTGGAGGCTTGTTAGTGGTGGTGAGTTTGGTATGCAAAAAGTTTGTTAGGATGGTAACGAAAGGGCAAGTGAGCTTTCTTTAGTGCAAGAATTCAAACTCGGCGCCGGTTCCTAGGAAGAGGTTGTGGTATGGTCCTTGAAAAGTATTTGAAACTAGATAGTTAAAAGCGTAGCATATCCCTTTTCTTACCTATATGAGGCTGTGGGGTCAAACAGCGATTTACAGTTACTCTTCCGCAGCAGGCAGGAGCACGGTGCGCTGTTAGTGCGGGCCTATGCGACAGCTGCGGGGACCGGACAGTCCCACATGCTCGGTAACTGTCAGATGACATGGCGGCTGTCAACAGCCCCGAAGTGCTCGGGAAAGTCGGACGGCGTGGCGTGTTCTGGATGTCAGAGCAATCTTGAATAACGGTACTCGTGTGATAAGCTGACGTCACGACAGCGTCCTCTGTGTACCAAGCCACGTGGTGGATACACTGAGTGCAGCCATCTTGGATTACGTGACAGATGAGAGTGCCCTCTGGTGGTCACTAACACACCTGCATGAAATTGTTTAAATAAAGACTTATACCCAAGTCATTTTCCTACGAATCCAAAGGAGGAGGTGGCGGTCAGTTGAGTGGAGGTAGGCCAAGTGAGCTATCTGCCCGCATTTTTCTTTGATTAGTAGAGAAAAACGGGGTGTGGTACATTATCTTGTCGGAATTTGAACTTCCCGTCATTTTTCTTTGGGAGATGGTTAGGTTCGTGGATGTAGCTCAATTGACCTATCTTCCCGCTAAAATCCGCCATCTTGAATGACGTCATGCGCTGTTGCCAAGTCTACACGACGCCATCTTTGATGATATCATTGTTGCCATCTTGAATACATCTGGCAACAATGGAATATGGGGTGACACATAGGTTGTCCCACTACTTATCACTACGAACTGTGACCTCTCTGAGAGGAGATCATGAATCCAGTCACACAAATGAGACGATACTCCATATGAACACAATTCGCTTGTGAGGAACGGTATCAAAAGCCTTGTGGAAATCTAGGAATATGGAATCGATCTGAGATCCCTTGTCGACAGCACTCATTACTTCATAGGAATAAAGAGCTAGCTGTGTTCCACAAGAACGATATTATCTAAATCCGTGTTGGTTATGTATCAATAAGTCATTTTCTTCAAGGTGATTCATAATGTTCGAGTACAGTATATCTTCCAAAATCCTAAAGCAAATTGGGGTCAGGTCAGGTCTGCATTTCAATCGGTTTCTCCTATTTCTTTTCTTGAATATTGGTGTCATCTGTACTACTTTCCAGTCTTTAGGAATAGACCTTTTGTCAAGTGAGCGGTTATATATGATTGCTAAGAAAGATGCTATTGTGTCTGCATACTCTGAAATGAACCTGATTGGTATACATATAGACCGGAAGACTTAACTTTCTTACGTGATTTGAGTTGTTTTGCAACACCTAAGATATCTACTTTTATGTCACTCATGATTACAGCTGTTCTGGTTTCGAATTCTGAGATATTTACTTCATCTTCTTTCGTGAAGGAATTACTGAAAACTGTATTTAGTAACTCCACTTTTGTGGCACCATCATCGGTAACATTTCCATCGCTATCACACAGTGACAGTATTGACTGTTTTTTGCCACTGGTGTATTTTACATATGACTAGAATCTCTTTGGGTTTTCTACTATATTTTGAGACAATGTTTCATTGTAGAACCTATTAAAAGCATCTCGCATTGACATCCACACTAAACTTCGAGCTTCTGTGAAAATTAGCCAGTCTTGGAGATTTTGCGTTCTTTTGAATTTGGCATGCTTTTTTCGTTGCTTCTGCAACAGCGTTCTGACGTGTTTAGTGTACCATGGTGGATGAGTCCGGTCTCTTATTAACTTATGTGGTATGAATCTTTCTATTGCTGTCGAAACTGTATCTTTGAATTTGAGCGATATCTGGCCTACAATTCCATAATTAGATTGGAAGGAATGGAGACTCTCTCTTAGGAAGGCATCAAGCGAATTTTTATCTGCTGTTTTAAATAAATATATTTTGCGTTTATTTTTAGTGGTTTTGGTCAGTATGGTTTTGAGCCTCGCTACAATGAGCCTGTGTTCACTAATTCCTGTATCTGTCATGACGCTCTCTATTAGATCAGGATTATTTGTGGGTAAGAGGTCAAGCGTGTTTTCGCAACCATTTACAATTCGTGTGGGCTCATGAATTAATTGTTCAAAGTAATTCTCAGAGAAAGCATTGAGTACAATTTTGGAAGATGTTTTCTGTCTACCATCGGCTTTGAACACGTATTTCCGCCAACTAATCGAGGGTAGATTGAAGTCTCCACCAATTATAACTATATGAGTGGGGTACTTATTTGTAATGAGATTCAAGTTTTCTTTGAACCGTTCAGCTGTTATATCATCTGGGTAGGAGGGTCGGTAGAAGGAGCCAATTATTAGTTTTGTATGGCTGTTTAGTATAACCTCTACCCATAGTAATTCGCAGGAACTATCTATTTCAACTTCACTACAAGATAAACTACTACCAACAGACACAAACACAACATCACCTACTTCTTTAATCGATCCTTTCTGAACACGGTTTGCACCTCTGTAAAAATTTCGGAAGAATTTATCTCCAGCTTTAGCCAGCTTTCTGTTCCTATAACGATTTCAGGTTCAGTGCTTTCTATCAGCACTTGATGCTCTGGTACTTTTCCAACACAGCTACGACAATTTATGTCTATATTGGTCACCTGCTTGTAATAACAAAACTTGAGACAGAGCACCTGGCCCATCTACAGCAATTTGTCATTAGAACATGGCTTAGTTTGATTAACCCATCAAAATGTATCTTTGGTGGGATGGTACCTTGCTAGTTTTTTTTATTCATTTATCTAACTAGATCTGATTAGGGCCATTAGGCCTCTCTTACATTGGACCAGGGTTTCACTCATAAAATACCTTTTTCACATCATAGTTTCCGAAGATACAACAATTTTATTTTGGCAAATAATATTACAATGATTTCAGTGACTCAGGTGGCAATGTGAGTAAATAATACTGGCTGTGAACTGATAAAGTTAATAAGGCAATACTTATGCTACAACAGCTGCTGCCATCGATAATGATAATAATAGTAATAATAACAATGATATTAATAATAATAATAATAATAATAATAATAATGACAATAATAATGATACTGACAGTAATAATGACAGTAATGTCTGTAATGATAGTGACAGATATATAAAGAATTTCTAGGTATACAAGACATAATAATAATAGTAATAATAATAATAATAATAATAATAATAACAACAGGAATCCGTAATTATTGATACATGTTCAATTACCCAAAAGTTCCTAAATGCCTTATAACATGTACCGTACAGTTAAAAGGAAGTCACACTTGATCAAGGTCTGCGTCACTTTCCATTTTTGACCAGACACAACGTCTGAGAAAAGAAAGAAAGAAATAATAATAATTCCCATGGAGGCCCAGGAAAAGAATAGGCCTCCAACATGTTCTGCCAGTCGTAAAAGGCGACGAAAAGAACAAACCACTAATAGGGCTAACCCCCCTTTTAGTGTGATTAGTTGGTTCAGGACAGAACTAATGAAGCCTCAGACAAGTGCTGTCATGGTCAAAGACGACGCTTGAACCCTAGGCCCATCCACAATGGTAACGACACTGCTAGCCACATGGCAAACGATGTAAATCCAAACAGAGGTGTTTTGCAGGATATGCTTCCTGCAACCACTCTAGAAGGAAAACAAAGACAGAGGGTGAGATGGTCAGATGACGTTAACCGACACCTCATGTTCTGTTATTACAAAGTAGCAAACTTAGGAACCAACACAACTGGATACAGATCACAAGTGTACACAACATTTATTACCAGATACCCAGAATTAAAATTTTTAACAGAACAACGACTAGCTGATCAGATTCGTGTAATAATCAAAAATCACAGGATACCCCAGTCAGAATTAGAAAACATCAAACAACAAGTACAACAAATACTGGAACAAAATAATGTGCAATCAGAAGAAGAAGAAAATACAGTAATGGACTCAAACATCCCAGAGCAAACAAACAAAGAACAACACGCATCAATAAAACAATCAGAGGAAAACGAAATCTTAAGACAGCCACCAGAACAAGCACAAATAGAACACGAAATGACACACGTGTTAGATATAGAAGAAAAATTTCAGTTGACATATATAGAATACAAAGACACAAATACACACATTAGACCATTCTTGCATAGACCACCAAATAACCCACAAGTCGAAACAACAATAACAACTATCAACACAATCATACACAACAAAATAAATGAAAATACAACTATGGAAGAGTTACAACTACTGGGTTATATAGGAGCACTCACCACACTAAATATACACACTAGGCAGAGATCAGAACCAACCAACACACAGAAGAAACCCACAAAACCAGCATGGCAACACAGGCTACAGATCAGAATAGAAAAACTGAGAAAAGACATCTGACAGCTAACACAATTTATAAGAAATGAAATATCAGACAAAAAACGAAAAAGGTTAGGTAAAATCTCACAACAAGAAGCAATAGAGCAATTAGATGAAAAGATGCAGAAATTACAAGCATTGGCCAAACGACTTAGAAGATACAAAAAAAGCGAAAATAGAGGGAAACAAAACCAAACATTCAACACAAACCAAAAGAAATTTTACCAGACAATACATAACACACACATTAAAATAGACAATCCACCAAATATAACAGACATGGAACACTTCTGGAGCAACATATGGTCAAACCCGGTACAACATAACAGGCATACACTGTGGATACAAGCAGAAATAGACTCATACAAGATGATACCCCAAATGCCTGAAGTGATAATTTTGCAACATGAAGTCACCTGAGCAATTAATTCTACGCACAATTGGAAAGCCCCTGGAAATGATAAAATGGCAAATTTCTGGCTAAAGAAGTTCACCTCAACACATTCACATCTAACTAAATTATTTAACAATTACATTGCCGACCCATACACAGTCCCTGATACACTTACAGATGGAATAACTTATCTGAAGCCTAAAGATCAAGCAGACACAGGAAACCCAGCTAAATATCGCCCCATAACATGCCTACCAACAATATACAAAATATTAACTTCAGTCATTACACAGAAATTAATGACACATACAACACAGAACAAAATTATAAATGAAGAACAAAAAGGCTGTTGCAAAGGAGCACGAGAATGTAAAGAGCAACTGATAATAGATACAGAGGTGACATATCAAGCTAAAACTAAACAAAGGTCGCTGCACTATGCAATTTATTACCAAAAAGCTTTTGACAGTGTGTCCCAATCATGGTTACTACAGATATTGGAAATATACAAAGTAGATCCTAAATTAATACAGTTCCTAAAGATAGTAATGAAAAATTGGAAAACCACACTTAATATCCAAACAAATTCAAATAATATCACATCACAACCAATACAGATTAAGCGTGGAATATACCAAGGAGTCTCATTAAGTCTTTTCTGGTTCTGCCTTGCACTGAACCCACTATACAACATGCTAAATAATACAAATTATGGCTTTAATATTACTGGAACATACCCACACAAAATCACACATTTGCTATACATGGATGATCTAAAACTACTGGCAGCAACAAATCAACAACTCAACCAATTACTAAAGATAACATAAGTATTGAGCAATGATATAAATATGGCTTTTGGAACAGACAAATGTAAGAAAAATAGCATAGTCAAGGGAAAACACACTAAACAAGAAGACTACATGTTGGATAACCACAGCGACAGTATATAATCGATGGAAAAAACAGATGCCTATAAATATCCAGGATACAGACAAAAAATAGGAATAGATAATACAAATATTTAAGAAGAACTAAAAGAAAAATATAGACAAAGACTAACAAAAATACTGAAAACAGAATTGACAGCAAGAAACAAGACAAAAGCTATAAATACTTATGCTATACCAATATTGACCTATTCATTTGGAGTAGTGAAATGGAGTAACGCAGAACTAGAAGCACTCAATACACTTACATGATCACAATGCCACAAATATAGAATAAATCACATACATTCAGCAGCAGAAAGATTCACATTAAGCAGAAAGGAAGGACGAAGGGGATTTATCGACATAAAAAACCTACATTATGGACAGGTAGAGAATTTAAGAAAATTCTTACTAGAACGAGCAGAAACTAGCAAAATACACAAAGCAATCACTCATATAAATACATCGGCTATACCAATGCAATTTCATAACCACTTCTACAACCCTTTAGATCACATAACATCAACAGATACGAAAAAAGTAAATTGGAAAAAGAAAACACTACATGGAAAGCACCCGTATCATCTAACACAGCCACACATCGATCAAGACGCATCCAACGCATGGCTAAGAAAAGGCAATATATACAGTGAGATGGAAGGATTCATGATTGCAATACAGGATCAAACAATAAACACCAGATATTACAGCAAGCATATTATTAAAGATCCCAATACCACAACAGATAAATGCAGACTTTGCAAACAACAAATAGAAACAGTAGACCACATCACAAGCGGATGTACAATACTAGCTAATACAGAATACCCCAGAAGACATGACAATGTAGCAAAAATAATTCATCAACAGCTTGCCATACAACATAAACTAATAAAACAACACGTTCCCACCTACAAGTATGCACCACAAAATCTACTGGAGAATGATGAATACACGACACCACATAACAAACCTGACATCATACTCACCAATAAAAAGAAGGAATTAACACAACTAATCGAAATAGCCATACCCAATGCAACAAATATACAGAAGAAAACAGGAGAAAAAATTGAAAAATACATCCAACTGGCTGAGGAAGTCAAGGACATGTGGCATCGGGATAAAGTTGACATTATACCAATTATACTATCAACTACAGGAGTCATACCACACAATATCCACCAGTGCATCAATGCAATACAGTTACATCCAAACAACTACAGAAATCCGTAATAATTGACACATGTTCAATTACCCGAAAGTTCCTAAATGCAGTGTAACATATACCGTACAGTTAAAAGGAAGTCACGCTTGATCAAGGTCCGCGTCACTTTCCATTTTTGACCAGACATAATGTCTGAGAAAAAAAGAATAATAATAATATTGACAATAACAATTACAATGATGACAGTAGTAATAGTGGCAGATAAATAAAGAATTTATAGGTGTACAAGACAGATGTTTTCTGATACAGTGAATTCTGGAGAAAAGAAGATTAAGGAATTGCACTAGCTAAGAATACTGGGAAAAGAGGAAGATTTGGTTGGAAAGAAGGATGTAAAAGGAGAATGAGTGTGTACAGGGAAAATGGTAATCCTTATTGCTGGTTTACTACTAACTGTCTTCTGAAGCTGGGCTGCCTTATTAATACACAAGAAAGGCTTCCACCTCAAGGGCGAGTGGAAGCTATTTATCAATTTCCAAAGCCCACAACAATATGTAAAAAGCTCCATTTGTTGAACTTGAGAAATGTTGATTAACATTATG
Organism: Schistocerca cancellata; assembly: GCF_023864275.1. NCBI lineage: Eukaryota > Metazoa > Arthropoda > Insecta > Orthoptera > Acrididae > Schistocerca > Schistocerca cancellata. The sequence goes on from NC_064631.1 coordinate 175,698,942, forward strand.
TGTGCAGCTGTGCATAGATGGCAACACCATTCAACAAATGTTTTAAAAGTTAGCTTAAACTTGGAGAAATGTTGCAATGCACTGATGAAAAGGAAGCATCATTCAAAAGAGTGAAAGCTGCTATGGAGTAGCCTGCTTAAATTAGCTCATCTTCCTGCCTTTTGCAGTTATGGAGGGTGCATCATTAGTGCCACTGGACTGTATTGCAACCATGTGTACAGAATGACTGGCAAACTCTAATCTCTTTTAAGAAAAATTATAAGCAACGAAAGCAAACTATTGAAGATACAACTACGAAATCTATGGAACATGTATCACAATCCAAGTATTTAAGCATATACTCAAAGGCAGACCGTTATCACAGACCAAAAATCACTAGTTTTCGCCTTTCCATCAGAAGCCAAACAAGCCATGCCAGATCCAGCATTTGGATTTTATCACGCAATTAACTAAGGACTACAGTGAAAAGAATATACCAGTAGAATCACAATTTCGCATGAACACTAAAGTAAAGGAATTTGAGTTTATAGCACTGCTTTACATTCAGGAAGGAGACAACAAACCGAAGCATTCCACTAGCATCATCAGACTTACAGCTCTGATGTATTCAAATATCACCCTTGAACATGTCTCTATACTGTGACATAGCTTCTCAAGCATGGCAGTTGGTTGTTGCAAATTTTCGTCAGCAGGTAATTCCCTCTCTCCACCGTCTCTCTTATCTAAGTTTGAAGGGGCGTTCACATGATGCCTTTTTCTGTTCAATGTTGTGCATGCATATAAATTTCCAACAGCACACATTTGTGTATCCATATTTTCCTGGAAATTTTGGCCTTGTATAAAGATCACTGCTTTAGGCCTTCAGTGGGAACTATTGTCCTTTTTAGCAGATGACAGACAGTTGGGGCCCATGTGTGTTTCATTGCATAGTTTGTTGAGAATATGCTTTGAAGTGATTTATGTTCAATAATGTCTGTTGACTCCAAAGGGAGTGTCTGTCTGTTCATCTCATCCTTCCACCTCTCTCTGTCTACCTCCTCCTCCCATTCTCTCTCTTTCTTAATCTCCTGCCACCCCTCTCTTTGTCCATTTCCTCCATCCTCCTCTCTCTGACCATATCTTCCTTCCCCTTCCTCTGACAATATACTCCTTCCCCCCCTCTCTTTCCGTTTCCAGCTCAACAACTTCCCATTTCATATACCCACCTTCCACCTGCCTGATGCATCTCCCCCTCCCGCCCTCTCTCTGTTCATTTACTCCTCCCCCACACTCTGTCCATCCCATCCTCTGTCCATCTCTGCCTGCCACCTGCCAAACTCATCAGAACTAGAGATGGGGGATCCGCTCTTGAACTAATGCATAGAGTTGCATCTTTCAAAGGAGTGAACAATCAGTGATTCAGAAAAAAAGAACGGTAGCTCCAAACGTTTCCCACGGCAGAGAGAGAGAGAGAGAGAAAGAGAGAGAGAGAGACGGAGCATATCAGCAGCGCCTCTGCTGGTCAGAGCACAGTGCACGCCACACAATACAGCCAGCGCCGGCCTCTGCCCTGCTTCTACCTTGGCTGCCTGCATTGTGCAGTGCCCCATTGAATTTTGTGTTTCACATATGCCGTGCCGTCTCTGTGCGTCGTCTGCCGCCTGCAGTGTCTGGCGCAGCGTAACTTCGCATCGCACTCTGTCGGCGATCGTTTCAGTCGCACGTCCTGCCCTCTGGGCAGTTGATGCGAGCAACAGGACAGAGAGCCACCTAGCGGATAACATAGGAACTACTTGCAACAACCTGCTCGCAAGGGAACGGACGATTTGTCTCGGAGCGGGTGAGTTCACCGCTCCCCCCCACCCTCGGAACTCGCCCGCTCAACGCTCGCCCCACCGTCTCGACTCTAGCCAGAGCGTTGAGAAAAGCGACTCAGGTGTCACTCTGGTCTCTGCGGTCTCAGCTCACGCAGTAATACAGCTCGCGGCTCGACCGGCTCGACTCAGCGCCTCTGCATCGGAGTTCGTCTCTACTGGATATTGTTCTTCGTAGTAATACCGCTATGTATATTACATTATTATGTTATGTATACATCAAAGATACTGCGTGAAGAGTTTGACAGAGCACTGAAAGACCTGAGTCGAAACAAGGCCCCGGGTGTAGACAACATTCCATTGGAACTACTGATGGCCTCGGGAGAGCCAGTCATGACAAAACTCTACCATCTGGTGAGCACGATGTATGAGACAGGCGAAATACCCTCAGACTTCAAGAAGAATATAATAATTCCAATCCCAAAGAAAGCAGGTGCTGACAGATGTGAAAATTACCGAACTATCAGTTTAATAAGTCACAGCTGCAAAATACTAACGCGAATTCTTTACAGACGAATGGAAAAACTGGTAGAAGCCGACCTCGGGGAAGATCAGTTTGGATTCCGTAGAAATGTTGGAACACGTGAGGCAATACTGACCTTCCGACTTATCTTAGAAGAAAGATTAAGAAAAGGCAAACCTACATTTCTAGCATTTGTAGACTTAGAGAAAGCTTTTGACAGTGTTAACTGGAATACTCTCTTTCAAATTCTGAAGGTGGCAGGGGTAAAATACAGGGAGCGAAAGGCTATTTACAGTTTGTACAGAAACCAGATGGCAGTTATAAGAGTCGAGGGGCATGAAAGGGAAGCAGTGGTTGGGAAAGGAGTAAGACAGGGTTGTAGCCTGTCCCCTATGTTATTCAATCTGTATATTGAGCAAGCAGTAAAGGAAACAAAAGAAAAATTCGGAGTAGGTATTAAAGTTCATGGAGAAGAAGTAAAAACTTTGAGGTTCGCTGATGACATTGTAATTCTGTCAGAGACAGCAAAGGACTTGGACGAGCAGTTGAACGGAATGGACAGTGTCTTGAAAGGAGGATATAAGATGAACATCAACAAAAGCAAAACGAGGATAATGGAATGTAGTCAAATTAAGTCGGGTGATGCTGAGGGAATTAGATTAGGAAATGAGACACTAAAAGCAGTAAAGGAGTTTTGCTATTTAGGGAGTAAAATAACCGATGATGGTCGAAGTAGAGAGGATATAAAATGTAGATTGGCAATGGCAAGGAAAGCGTTTCTCAAGAAGAGGAATTTGTTAACATCGAGTATAGATTTAAGTGTCAGGAAGTCGTTTCTGAAAGTATTTGTATGGAGTGTAGCCATGTATGGAAGTGAAACATGGACGATAACTAGTTTGGACAAGAAGAGAATAGAAGCTTTCGAAATGTGGTGCTACAGAAGAATGCTGAAGATAAGGTGGGTAGATCACGTAACTAATGAGGAGGTATTGAATAGGATTGGGGAGAAGAGAAGTTTGTGGCACAACTTGACTAGAAGAAGGGATCGGTTGGTAGGACATGTTTTGAGGCATCAAGGGATCACAAATTTAGCATTGGAGGGCAGTGTGGAGGGTAAAAATCGTAGAGGGAGACCAAGAGATGAATACACTAAGCAGATTCAGAAGGATGTAGGTTGCAGTAGATACTGGGAGATGAAGAAACTTGCACAGGATAGAGTAGCATGGAGAGCTGCATCAAACCAGTCTCAGGACTGAAGACCACAACAACAACAAATACATCAATTGTTTTTATTTTATTTTTCTTTGTTTAAACTGATTAGATTAGGTTCCTGACGACTCCTCTTACTATAGGATTTTTATTATGGACACTCGAATTTACGCTTTAATTACGAGCGAACCGATAAACGTATCGCAAAATGTGATACACCAATATTTTCCTTGTTTTATTCTGCGTAAGGCTATATGCAGCACTTTCGTTTTACAGTCAAATTTATATTTTTTTTCTTATTCTGGTACGGATTTTGCGATTTTAGGCGTCTTCAGAAGGAAATGTTCACTTTAAAAATATGTGGCTTGCGATGTATTTGTATGAGGTTAATGAAATTTTAATACATTATAGCCAAATATATTGTTAATGTAAATCTCAAGTTACAACATTTTCCGATCAGCCAAAAAACCACGATAGTGCAAAATAAATCAATAATCCAAAACTTTGTCATATCGTGGAAATTTCAATAAACAATACAAAATTCTTACTCATTATCTGTGTTACTTCAAAATAGGATCAAATAAGATCAAAATACAGGTATAGTACTGGAATAAACCAAGTTTAAAGGGCAATGTGCCTTCCATTTATTTTCTATTGTAAATGAGTGGTGAGTCATGAAAAAGAGCTAATTCATTTCAGGGAGTGAACAGTTCTGATCCAATCTCTGAAAAGAACAGTTTTGCCCATCTCTAATCAGAACATGTAGACCCTTTAATACAAAATGGTTCAAATGGCTCTGAGCACTATGGGACTTAACATCTATGGTCATCAGTCCCCTAGAACTTAGAACTACTTAAACCTAACTAACCTAAGGACATCACACACATCCATGTCTGAGGCAGGATTTGAACCTGCGACCGTAGCAGTCGCGCAGCTCCGGACTGAGCGCCTAGAACCGCTAGACCACCGCGGCCAGCCCTTCAATACAGCTCACTAAAAGAGGCCAATACTATTCTAGTGATACATCTGTCATGCAGGACGTGTTACACATAGGGGACTCGAAAATCATTTATTTGCCCCTGACATACAGGTCGCCGACAAAAACAGGTTGATTTAGTAGACCTGTACTGTCCCCACACAAAATGCCTGTTAAGCAGAGCAGGCTATATGCTAGAGGTTTGAAAACATGTTTTTGTCCATACCTCAATTCCTACTGGAACTAGGAGGCTATAAACCCCTTACAGCTGATACTTGTGAGGCCTGTTGTTCCTGTCCAAATTTTCGTTGAAATCAATACAGAGGTTTGGCATGAAATTTTTGACACACACTCTGTTCCAGATGTGCACCCTGAGCATTAAGTATTAGATGAAAAGAGTCTGTTATCTGAAAATTTCACTGTAAATAATAGATACCATGAGTTTCTATGCAAAAAAACAGAGAAGAATAAGCTAGAAATTTATGAAAAGTGTATATGAAAACTGTGGATGAAAATTCATGCTATGGCGACACAATAGCACAATAACTGAGAAGGTTGACATCTGTATGTGTCACTTCTCAACAAACTACTAGAAATAGAAATTAAGAACATTGATGATGCAAAAAAAAGAAGATGGAGAACATAACCTCCATTCCAGTGGATTCTGCCTTCTTTGAAATCCCCAGATTTGTTGAGTCTGAAGATGTTGATCTACATATAAACTTTCATAATTGAAGTTGTGTAAACAATTTCTTTTATGAAATACATTAAAAATGATACATTGAAAAATTAATTAACCTTCACATAACAACTATTAATCTCCTTAAGTATTTCTCAATTTCAGGAATAATCATTGAAGTTGTTTGTTTTGAAATGGAAAATAAATAGTTCAGAGTGGTGTATAACTCACTAGTTACCCACTAATGGAATATTACTGCAAACTTTATAGCTGAAGTTTCCCAAGCAGAAAATCTAAACTCTCCCTGTGACCTTCTTCTGAAATTTGTTAATAAAACATTATTGTGACTTCGTATTTCTCGTACTTCCATTGTTTAAATACTTTTTACCTACAGTAGCTTTTATTATTCTTTTTCTGTCGTCTTTTCACCACAACAACTACAGCACAAGCTGCCAAGCAAACGAGGGGATCCATATCAGACTGCTTACAATACGAGGCAATGAATGGACACCAGTATGTCCATGCGTACGTGTGTTCTTTCCACAAATTTTTGTGCATGTCGTTTTATTCCCGTGTGTGTGACATTCTGCGTGATGGAAGAGCCATCACGTGGGCGTACCTTAAGACAACGGGGCAATGAATGGACACCAATATGTCCATGCGTACGTGTGTTCTTTCCACAAATTTTTTGCATGTCCTTTTATTCCCGTGTGTGTGACATTCTGCATGATGGAAGAGCCATCACGTGGGCATACCTTAAGAGTAACTAAGCAACTAGCGAAAAAGACAATATTGAAAAGTACTATGAAACAACTCAGTATGTACTGCTTGGTACTTAAAACACAAATAGTCAACTATTAGAGCGTGTCCATATTTACATCGCTGTAGCATTACCGCTATCAGAAGGGTGCCAATACTGCATGATACTGACGGACTGTTTCTCTCTTTGACCCAAGGCTTTCGAATGAAAGATGCAACAGCAACAACTGTGCCCATAGTCTTCCTTCCTGAGTGGAATGCCTGCCTCAGCATTTTCCAACATGTAACTACCAATCACCACAAAAAGTTCATGTCATACCTTTTTAAAGTACTTTCAACATTGCTTGGCATCAACTGAACTCGAATCTGCGCCTACGACCCCATGCTAAATAGTCTCTCAGAATGGTTCTACTTACAATTAAGGGTTTCACTCACTCGCTAGGTCAGAGAGCATTGGACTGACAGTTTCCATATTATTCCATCATCTTTTGGATGTGCATCTGAGGTAGTATTACTTCATGTTTCGATATTTCGGCTGATACATGTACAAACATCTTCAAAACAAATTGGTGACATGTCACTGTGACACCATGCCGTGGAGAAAATGTACATTTATACTAGTATTTTTGTTAAAAATCTTTGATAAATTTATGCTTTCATTTACATATAGCACATGTTTGTAGGTAAGCTAGTACGCCACATATCAAAAAGTACACAGCCTTTAAAGTACAGAAATGCATTTATTACTCGCAATACAAGATACAAAATTTGTGTCACATGGAAACACTAGACAAAGAGAGAGAATCCAAAGATACAAGTTGATATTAAAGGTAGAATTATAATGTCGACTGCTAGATCGATTATTCCCACACAGCGCCCACATCTTCCCTTAAGTGCGAAGCCCTTGGAAAGTAAGGGAACTGAAACTTTATTCGCTGGTCAACTCCTGTATGGATCGCTGGTCATGGTGCAGATGTGGCAGTAGGGTTGTCCGGCACTGCCCAGAGCACAGGACCATTTTGACTTCCAAGTGACACAAGCCACTGCTTGGTGCAATAAGCTGAGAGGGGCGCCCTAACTGTTAGAATATTTCACCAAAATGTTCAAAACATAAACAATAAAACAGAGGAACTTGAGGTAATATTACAGGAATATGGGTCAAACATTCTAGTAGTTACAGAACATGGGCTGAAAGAAAATCACATAGGAATTTAAAACTTGAAGAATCATGTGAAAGTAGCCAGTTTTTTGCAGAACTTCCTATAAAGGTGGTGGGGCTGCCATTTTTTCTAACTATAAATCAACTAAAGCTATAAACATAACAAATTATCCTATAGAATTAGCTTTGAAGCTACAGCACTGGAAACTAAAATTGCTGGGAATTTAAGTTTGTATCGATCACCAAATGGTGTAATTAAAACCTTCTTTGAACAGCTGGATGATATAATCCAACACCTCTCAAAAACATATGCTTATTTGATCATTATAGGAGATCTGAACATAGACAAGTAAAAATACAGACAATACTAAGCTCCTACTGGACGTATTGTGCATATATAATCTAAAAATAAAAATAGATAAACCAACCAGAGTAACAAAGCATAGTGAAACTATAATTTATCATGTAATAACAAATATTCCTAGATGCTATTGTGACACACAGGTAATAAACTCCACATTAGCAGACCATTTTGCAATCATGACAGACATAAATATAAAGACTAGTGATTCAGTGCAGATATGGGAGATGAGAAGACAGAACTACCCACATAACATAAATCTGCTAAAAAAGATGTTAGAGGCAGAAAACTGGGAAACAATATATGCAGCTAAAGATGAAAGCACCAAATGGAACCAGTTTTTTTAATTATTCTATTATTATTATGATGTTGCATGTTCTGTTAGTAAAAGGCTTGTCAAAAAGCAACAAAAAAAGAAAAGCTGGATGACTGGAGAAGTAATCCATGCCAAAATAATCTGAGAGTGTATTATGACCTCTCCAAACAGAAACATACTGAGGCCTACAACACACTGTATAAAATAAAAAAGAGAGAGTACTGTAGTATTATCAGAAAAACTAAAGCATCATTCATCCGGATGTCTATAGATAAGGGAAAGAACTATTCAAAAGGTTTATGGTCTTTCATTAATGAAGAGAGAGGAAAAGTAACAAATCGGGCAGAGGACATCTGTCCACAGATGAGTGGGAAAAGCAACGCAAACCCTCTAGAAATAGCCAATACTTTTAACAGATATTATATTATTGTTGCAGACAAATTAATAAGACAAAATAAAACAAATGCAACAAGTAAATTGTTAAACCCCCCACATACAAATCATGCTATGGTTTTCATACCTACGACAGATACAGAAGTGTCAAACCTAATAAAACAACTTAAAATTAAACATTCATCTGGCTTGGATGGTGTCACATCACATCTCATAAAGGAATGCTGAGAATGTGTATTAAAACGATTGACACACATGCTGAATGCTGCGATAGAAGAAGGTATATTTCCAGATTCACTGAAAGTAAGTAAAGTGAAGCCAATATTTAAGAAGGGAACAGGGATGAATTAGGAAATTACAGGTCAATATCACCGATCTCAACATTTGCTAAAATCTATGAAATGATAATAAAGAATAGAATTGTAAGTTTTATAACAAAGTATAGTGTACTGCATTTATCACAGCATAGTTTCAGAGAAGGGAAGTCGACAAAAACAGCATCAACAGATATAATTGAGCACATTCTTAATTTCCTTGACAGGTAACAAAAGACATGTGGGATTTTTATGGACCTATCTAATTCATTTGATTGTGTGAACCACTCAAAATTAAGGATGAAATTATATCAGTATGGAATTAGAGGAAAATGCTACGACATACTTAAATCATATATTACAAATAGGAAACAATACACGGAAATCAGACATACTAGTGGGGGAAATATAACAAACTACAGATCAGAATTGCAAACAGTTAAACATGGTGTGCCACAAGGGTCGGTGCTTGGGCCAATACTATTTATATTCTATGTAAATGACTTCCCTAGCTATATAAATCAGAAACTTATAATGTATGCTGATGACACAACAATCTTTTACACAGCTGACACAAAGGAGGAGCTTGAGAAGGAATCACTCCTGAATATCGAAAATGCAAATAAATATTTACCATAAAACAGCCTGTTTATGAATCAGTATAAAACAATGAATGTAGTATTTCAGACCAAGCGTAGTGAAAATTATAATATAAATGTTAATATAAATGGAAAGACTATTAAAGAAGTAACCAGCACAAACTTTCTAGGAACTATAATAGACAAACATTTGGCATGGGGGAGCACATAGATGCACTGAGTAAAAAGATAAACAAACAGATATCATCATACATAAAACAGCTAAGATTGTGGATGATAAAGTCCTCAGATCAATGTATTATGGACTTCTCTTCCCACATTTGTCTTGTTCAATTCATATATAGGGAAGTGCACAAGCTGGCTACTTAAAAAGAATATTCACAATTCAGAAAAGGGCAGCGAGATGCGTTGCAAAAATACCACCAAGACAGACCTGTAGGCGAGCTTTTGTACACTATAATATTATGAGAGTATATTCACTGTACATAGACCCAAGCATAATGGTGGTAAGGTCAAGCGATAAACACCTCCTAAATAAAGATGTACACAAACATGGTACAATAGGAAATGAAAATTATTACATGATAAACATAAATCTAAAACTGTCTATGACTGCCCTGAAGAAGCAGGCAAAAGGTTTTTTAATAAACTCCCCAAAATCATTAAAAAAGAAACAGACCTAAAATGTTTTAAAAATCATTTGGAACTATATCTCACAGAGAAATGTATATCAGTTAGAGAGAATACTAAGATAGTTTCTAAATATGTTATGTCATTACTGAAATATACCTTTAAAAATTATCATTTCTGTATGTTGCTTGGATTTGTGTGTATATATAATGTGAAACGTGTAATACCTTTGTATGCTTATAGACTATTTCTGTTTAATTATTAGTTTCATTTATATATAATGAAATCAAGTTTGATGTTAATAGCCTATTATATGACACACCCAATACTCTCAGCTGGATTTTCAGCTGGAGTCCATGGGCAAAGAATAAATAAATAAATATAATATTTCCATGCAGGACATGTACCAGCTGAGAGAGTCGTGTGGCGAGCCCAGGTGCGAGATATGTATATAGAGAGTATCACAATTAGTATCAAAAACTGACACACATGAAAGCTTACGAGGGAAATGGAGAGAAAAGGGTCATGCCAAATGAAAAGTTGCTTCTCTGGAAAAATGTTCTCGAACTGGTCCCAGCATAGAGGTTTGGTCTATTAGGACTCAGAGTTGTTGCACCAACTCTGACAGTTCTGCTTGGAATGGATGAAGTGCAGTTGTGAGACATTCAGCAGAAATGTGTCCAATGTCCAGCTTGTAAAAGTGTGTAAATTTTTCTGTGGCCCATTTTAAAGAGCTTCTGCGTTGGATGCTTGACCAGTGGAGTTCAGATCACTAGACCTAACTAGTGAAGATTCCAGTGCAACATGTGTGCTTTTAATGAGGGAATGTTTTTTTTCTCTTCTGTTTCATATTGTTTACCTCTTTCAGTGATGATATTTCATCTGGTTTACTGTCAGGTGCTCACTGGGTTGGGAGTGTGATGACATATGAGAGCATGTCAACCAGTAGGATCATGCCCGTATGACCATCTTGTTGGCAGCTGTAGTATGTGAGGAGTTTTGTGGATGACATACTGCTGCTGTGGATGTAAGAACTGTTATGGTGTGGTTTGTTTATTGCTGTGCAACGATGTTGGATTTGGAGCTGGTGTTTCTTCTTGTTCACACTATTGCCGTTTTGGTAGGCGCAAGGTATTGTCCTATGGTTGTAGATCAAAAGGCCTGTGATACCAGTAAATATGAATTACATTTTCCCTGTTGCTTGCAGTCCAGTGGATGAGACTTTATAGTCGAAAACGCGTATGTTTACTGGCTCGCCCTGTTGCTGCTGCACCTGGAACTGTCTGGATAGTGTGTCAGCAGTGGTGCGCAAATGATGGAGGTCTTTGGAAATACTTGGTATATGTTGGGGCATGATGGTGGGTAGTGCAGTGTCGTCTTTTCAGCCAGGCTCGGCGTCCATAGGATGGAGTTGGCAGATGCGTCGTTTGCTGGTGACGTCATGGCAACTATTGCCAGTTACTCCAGTATTGCATGCACTCTATCAGCCACTTTGAGCTACTTATACAATGGTTGACCATGTTGCATGGACAATGAAACTTGAACTTTTGATGCTAGTTGCAGTTACCAAATATGTACAAGTCGTTGGCAACTGTTTATCATACCTCATAGATGCTTCAAAAATTCCAAAGGGTTATGTTGCCCAGTTTGCTTTTTTCTCTTTTTGATAAAGGACTTGTCTGAACCTTTCGTCTGGTGATTTGGTGCTATGTGGAATTGCATCAGTTTTGAAGACAAAGTAAGTTTCCTGACGAGGTGGATGTGAAATAATGTCTGAAGTAAATGAAATTGCCTTCTGATCCATTTTGTTGACTGCTGAAGTAAATTGTTCATGATCACCTGAGATGTATGGAAGCACAAAAATATTTTCAATGAATGCAAACCAGTTTTGTGGTTGGTTGGGTGTAAATTAAATAACAGGTGCCCTTAACAGCAGATGGCATGAAAGAGCTGTTTGACCCAATGGATGTATAGTTTATTGTTCATTAATGTGGTTGCGTAGTGGAAGAAATCACTGGAACTGACAAATCTGACTTAACCTTGCCTCCTGGCATGCCAGAAATATCTAATGCATGTGGTGTGAAAACGGTACTACTGCTTATGTTTGTCTATTGGATACTGTATTTCCATTTGGCTCTTTACACTACACTATGGCGACAGTTTTCTATGGCACAGAGAGTTCCAAACCACTGGATCTCATAACGAATTTCTTGAATATCGGCGTCAATGTCGTGCAACAGCTTGTGTTTGTCATGCATTATGGCATTGTATTTTACTGACCATAAAATAAATGGTCCACACAGTAACTCACTTTTTCTTCATTGCTGAAGTCACCAATTATGGGTGTAATACTAGTACAGTACATATAAAAAGTAAATGGCTTTTAAGGTTACAGAAATGTATTTATTACTCACAACACAACATACACCTTATCTTGTTACACAAGATATAGATATAGCACTCAAAGATGCAAGTCACTATGAAAGCTAACATATACCAAAGTCGATTGTTAGAACTGTTGCTCCCCACAGGCTTTCAGGGCCAAGAATTGTAAAAGCTAAATTTCTTTTTTTTCAGATATTTGGCCTCTTCTGTGGAAGAACATTAACATTCATCTTCAAAGTGAGTCGATGACATAACTTAAGCCACTCGACACAATGCTGCCTAGTAGATGTGCATTTAATGTTGTACTGACTCACCCTGAAGATGGCCGTACAGTAATCAGCCAATGTATCGGAAGAAGAAATTGTTGGAATTGTGTGAACAATATATTTCGTGTATGAGGGCGCAAAGTGCACTGTGTAAAATAGACCTCTTTGGCATTGTCTAACACTCTTTGTGTGCGCTAATTATTCTGTTGTGTTCGCTGGAAATTTTTTTTGTTCTTGAATGTGCAAATATAGGTATTAGTAAAATGTCCTCTTTTCTCCTTAATACTTATTCAGCTGTGCAAATTCCAATAGGTTATGGGCCCAGGCTGCATTTGGAATAAGTATATCAATAAAATAGTAGGGAGAAAGTATTGGAAAAGTTCCAATTTACGTGAAGTGCGAGTTATCCTTATAATACGATCGCAATTTTTTTCCGCACCATTTTTGGGTGTTCTTTACGGCAATAAAAAGCAAGTTTCCATTAAGGATGAGTGCGGCACAAATTCCACAGATTGAAAGACTTATAGGTCGCGAAAACTATGCAACCTGGAAGTTCGTAGTAGAAGCGTATTTACGTTTAGACGACCTATGGGACGTGGTAGATGGGACAATGAAATCCACAGATCAGAATTATTCAAATAAGGATAGGAAAGCAAAATCAAAATTGATATTACTGATTGATTCGGTGAATTATGTTCACGTTTAAAAAGCTGCTACAGTGAAAGAAGTCTGGGACAATTTACAAAGTGCATTCGAGGATGGTGGTCTTACGAGAAAAGTAGGATTATTACGTGAGTTAATTACCACTCGTCTGGACAAATGTAAGAGTGTAGACGAAAACGTTAACAAAATAATAAGCACGTCGAACCGACTGAGAAACATCTGATTCGAGATCGCTGACGAATGGATAGGAACATTGCTGTTGGCAGGACTGCCCGAAAGGTGTGCACCTATGATTATGGGACTTGAAAGCTCGGGTATACCAATCACAGGCGACAGTGTTAAGGTGAAAATCCTGCAGGACGTAAAGAGTGCTCCAAGCTGTTGTACATTGGAGAAGGAAGGTGCGTCTGCTCTCTACTCAAAAAACAGAAAGAAGAAATCGGCGAGGTGCTATAAATGTCAGAAGATGGGATATATTGCGTCTCAGTGCAAAGAAAAAGTAAGCCCAAGATCAGACACTCAGCAAAGAGGTATGTTACTGATAGCCCAGAGAGAAGGACCAATAACAAAGGTAAGGCACTCTCATGTTTTTATTCTTTTGGTGGGATGAGTAATCGTGAAATGGAATGGATTTTAGACTCAGGTGCATCTGTCCATATTGTTAAAGATAAATCACTTCTTTATGACATCAAAGATAAGACTCATATGGAAATATCTACTGTTGATGGCAACAAGCTCCAGTGTCACCAGGCTGGGAAACTAGATCTACATGTAAGTGTAAATGGTGAATCAGATATGGTTACAGCACACAATGTTCATTATGTGAAAGATGTGGCAACTAACCTGCTGTCTGTAGGGGAAATTGTCAAGAAAGGAAATACAGTCACTTTTGACATGCAGGGTGCGAGTAATCAGTGAAAGTGGTGAAGTTATAGCTACAGCAAGTAACGAAAGGGGTATTTTTAAGTTGGATACCATTGACAGTAAACATAAAAATGTTAGTGATTCAGTATATTCAGCAGAAGGTTTTTTATGGCACCAGAGGCTTGGACATCTAAATAGAAAGAGTATGTCTATAATAAAGGATATGGTAAAGGGAATACAGAATTTTAGTGTGTCCAATGATCCTTGTGAGACATGTATAAAGGAAAAACAAGCAAGGTTACCCTTCAAGACTAGTAAGAGTAAATCCACAGAAGTCTTAAAGTTAATCCACACAGATGTATGTGGCCCGATGGAGTGTGAATCCATAGGTGGGAGTAATTATTTTCTTACGTTTCTTGATGATTACTCACGATATACTCATGTTTATTTTCTTAGTTCTAAAGACCACGTGAGAGATATCTTTGAGGAATATTGCAATATGGTTGAAAGGTGGATGGGGAAAGAAGATCAAGATCATCAGGTCTGATAATGGGAGAGAATATATTAACCAGAAATTGAAGAAACTTCTGGCAGAAAAGGGAATCAGGCATCAAACTACCATAAGGTACAGCCCATCTCAAAATGGGGTTGCTGAGAGGGCTAATAGGACCATTGTTGAGAAAGCAAGGAGCATGATGACTGATGCTGAATTATCCAAAGATTTTTGGGCAGAAGCAGTGTCAACAGCTGTATAATTGAACAACAGATCACCTACAAAAGCATTAAAGAATAGAACCCCTTATGAGATATGGATAGGAAAGAAACCTGATCTAAGCAATATAAGGGTTTTTGGGTGTGATGCAATGGCACATATTCCAAAACAGCTAAGAGGAAAATGGGATCCGAAAGCTAAAAAGTATATTTTTGTAGGCTATTGTGAAAATTCAAAGGGCTACCGATTAATGGATCCATTGACTAAAAAGATTGTCACAAGTAGAGATGTAATATTCTTTGAAAATAGAAAGGACTCAAAAGAGAGCAAAACCACTAAGTCAACTACACCTAGTTCAGAAGGTGAAACCTTGTGTGAGGAAATAGAAAGTGAAGAAGAGGAAGACGACAGCCAAGGACAAATGGATACAATTTATGATGACAATGAGTTAGAGGATGAAAGAAATGAAGAAAACAATGTAAGGCGTTCTTCTCGTGTACCAAAACTGAAGGACTGTCCGGATTTTGAGATGTATACAGCACAGTCTTTTAGTGATGAGCCAAGAACAGCAGAAGAAGCAATGAGTGGCCCAAACTCTCAAGAATGGAAAGAAGCGATGAAGAGAAAATTAGAATCTTTATATCAGAACGAAACCTTTGAATGGGTAGATATGCCAGGAGATAAGAAATCACTGCAGGCAAGATGGGTATTCAATTTGCAGAACCCTGAAAGCTCATCATCAAAATACAAAGCAAGACTTGTGGTAAAATGATATTCACAAAAACAAGGGGTAGATTATGAAGAAACTGTTTCACCTGTAGTCAAGTATGCATCATTGAGATATCTTTTAGCCTTGGCAGTAAAACGAAATTTAATAATTCACCATATGGATGTTAAAACGGCATATTTAAATGGGAAATTGGAGGAGAAGATATATGTCATTCCACAAAGGGAAGCCATAAAAACCAGATCAGAAAGTAAAAAATTTGGCGTTTGAGGAAAAGTATTTATGGACTTAAACAAAGTAGATGTTGCTGGAATCGATGTCTACATGAAACTCTAATAAATATGAGTATGAAGCAATCCAAGGTAGATCCCAGCATTTACTATAAAGAGAGAAAAGAAGAAATAATAATAATGGCGATATGGGTGGACGATTTCATCCTGACTGAAAGTGAATGCCAAATGAGAATTTTCAAGAAACAGCTGCAAACCAAGTTTAAGGTGCGTGATTTGGGAGAAGTCAAACGTTATTTAGGTATGCAGATTACTAAGGATGAAGAAAGACAAGAATTGAGCATAAGTCAATCATCATACAAGGAAAAAATATTAAAGAAATTTGGCATGAGTGATTGCAAACCCATAAGTACTCCAATGGAAGTAGGAGTGAAGTTAAGTGTAAATGAGACTGATGTGGAATGTGACAAGAATGGTCCTTATTTAGAAGCAGTAGGGAGTCTGTTATATTTGTCTCAAACGTCACGACACGATATTGCTTTTGCCACCAATGCAGTGAGCAGATATTGCAGAGACCCAAAGGAAAAGCACTGGAAAGCTGTAAAGAGGATATTCTGATACCTAAGAGGAACCTCAAACTATGAGTTAAAATACCATAGAGATGGTAACGCAAAACTAGAGGGATATAGCGATGTGGACTGGGGGAGTGAATTGGAAGAAGGATACTCCACCACTGGCTGCTGTTTTAAATTAATGGGGGGCCTCACGTCATGGTCCTGTCAAAAGCAAAAATCTGTTGCATTGAGCACCGTAGAGGCCGAATATATGGCACTATCTTACACCACACAGGAAGCATTATGGCTACGAACATTAATAAGTGAAATAGAACGCAATTTAATTGAGGAACCTACAACCATCTTCTGTGACAATAAGGGAGCCATAAACTTAGATAAAAATGATGTTACTAGTGCTAGGTCAAAGCATATTGATATACGGCACCATTTCATTCGGGACTACATAGAGCGACAGAACATTGCCGTGGACAACCTGCGGACAGAAGACATGTTAGCTGACCTTCTGACCAAACCCTTGGAAAGGGAGAAGTTTGAGAAGATTGTGGGACTATTTGGTTTATCTTGTGGAAGCAACACACAAAATATAAGTTCAAGGAGGGGTGTTGGAATTGTGTGAACAATATATTTCGTGTGTGATGGCGCAAAGTGCACTGTGTAAAATAGACCTCTTTGGCATTGTCTAACACTCTTTGTGGGTGCTAATTATTCTGTTGTGTATGCTGTAAATTTTTTTGTTCTTGAATGTGCAAATATAGTTATTAGTAAAATGTTCTTTTTTCTCCTTAATACTTATTCAGCTGCGCAAATTCCAATAGAAATAATACTATCCCAGACATACTCCCAAAAAGGTGAAAGAATATTTTGAGAACTAGGAAAACTTCAAGAGCCTCCTCATTGTCCTACTAAGACTCCGAATGGCTTTCAGATAACATCACAACACTGAAATGGCAGAGTTAGTATGTGGCCAAACATTCTGACTGCCAGTAGAATTCCTCACTGACATACCAGTCAATATCATTGAGGCATCAAACGTCACACAACATGAGTGCTTACAGGTCAAAAAGTTCTGCCTTGCAGGATAGTATCAGTATTAAGGAACTATCAGTGATAGAGTTTATTAATGGAGTAGTATAGACTTTTTCACTCTCTATAAAAGGGTATTTATTAAAAATTGTATGAGCAATTTATGTTCTTGTTTATGTGTAGTGTAGGCTTTCATTGGGCAGAAGCTTAATCATTTCCTGGTTTCAGATATTTCGCCTCTCTTATGGAAGAATGCTATCATGAAAAATGTCGAAGTCCTCATGAACCCTTCACGAAATTTCATGAAAGCAAAGAAAACAGTGAAACAAAGATTCGAAAAACTGAAGTTTAACACCATACAGATATCTTATCTAAACCATTTTGCAATTCGTTTTGATAATTTGATGATTTTACAAGATGGTAAACGAATGACAGCATCATCTGCAAACAATCTAAGAGGGCTACTCAGATTGTCTCATATGTTGTTAATAACTTCTGATGTTAGCAGGTGACACTACTCTCCCTTTCCCCCCTTACCACACGGTGCTATTTGAAGTACTTTCCACCATGTACTAGTGAAGGTAGTGGTTTATTTATCCAGATACAAATTACATTGGTCGAATTTAATCAGAAAATACATAGCATGAAAAATAATAACAGAAGGATGAGTTGTGTAGTACCTTACACAATATAACATTCAAAACTGCACATACAACTTTGATTAATTACATAAATGTATGAAAAAGATATTTTATACAGAATACATTCTGCAGTTAACATTTACATACAAGTAAATAAGAGTTCTAAAATGTTTGTTCAAAATATAGATTCATGTCATAGCAAGCATTTGATTGAAAATACTATTGACATATACTACATGGATGTAATTATTTGCTACAATGTTAATGCAGATATTTGGTCATACTATAATAGCAGTTGGTCATTAAAAATTGGAATACTACTTTCTTAAATGAGGACAAATTCTTTTTATTTCTTTTATCTGTGTAGAAGTTTGTTGCATAATCTAGTATTTTGAATGTTTGTTTGTTTTTGTGCTAAAGGCTTGTTTACTCTTTTTATGTGAATGTCATTGCACATTCTTGTATTGTATAAATGAGAATCTGAATTAGTTTTGAATTTCCAATGTAGTGGTACCTGATATTAACTGCACTGTTTTTATACAAAGGCATGACAAGGGTGGAATATTTAGCTATTGAAATAATTACTTGGTGTGTATTGGCCTTCAACTATCGGTAATTATTCTAATAGTTTGTTTTTTTGTAGAATTATGGTGATTTTCACGTTTGTAATATTATGAGCCAAGAAGCTCAGACCATACATAATGGCAGAATAAATACAATCAAAGCAGATATTTCTGCTACACTGTCTAATTCACACAGAATTATTATGAACAATGCAAAGCATGCAGAGCTTAAGTAGTTAGTGAGCTAGAGAATGTGGGTTTTCAATGTAAAATTTCGTCTATATTCACACATAAAAATTCTGTAACAGCTACCCTGTCAGTTCGTTTATTTTCAATTCTGAGGCCCAGATCATAATGTGAATTTGTTTTCCCATTACGAATATAATTACTTGTCGAAATATTTAGCTTAAATTATTCATCTCAAACTAAATTTCTACATTTATATGTTGGCAATACCTGGATTATATCAGTTACAACAACTTTTTGCCGTCAGTAAATGGGTATATGTGAGTAATATTTAATGGACTCTTGATATGGTTGGTTGGTTTGTGGGGGTTGCAGGGTCCAGACAACAAAGTCCATCAATCCCTTATCTTGATGTGTTTTACATGTATATGAAATAAGGGAGATTCTAGAACACAGCCCTGTGGCATCACAATTGGTACACTCTGAATATCAGAGCAGTTAATGACACCTTGGTTTTTAATGTTTGTGGAAGTAATTTCTGCTACTTGTCTCCTATTATGGACATATGACCGAAACTATTGTTTCTTCAATTCTCGTATAGCAGAAGCTACTAATTTGCTCAGCAAAGTATCATGTTGTCATTATCAGATGCCTCCGATAAGTACAAGTTTATTCCTAGTGAACTATGGTTTCTACGTAGTTCCTCTATAATATTTTCAGTGAACTGAATAATAGCTGATTCTGTACACATGCCTTTGCAAAAGCCTTGTTGATTTACAGGCAAGAGATTGAACTTTTTGAGGTGGTTTCTAATTCTATGTTATATGACTGTCTCTCTCACTTTTGAAAATAGAGATAACAGAGCTATTGGTCTATAGTTTCCCACTTCATATATATCATCCTTTTTATACAATGCTTTTCTTTTTGAATTTTTATGTGTTCATGACATATGAGAATGGTCTGATATGACACAAACACATGACTGAAACAGGAATCCCATCAGTCCTTGAAGACAATTTATTCTTCTTTGTTTTTATTATTCTAAGAGCTTCTAATTTATTTGGGGGACATTGTGATATTGAATTATCACTTTGTTTTCTTGGGACTGATTTTTCATTATTTCTACAGCAATTTTTGCTCACGTTGAGTAGAGTATGCATGAGGTAGTCATTTATTGGGTATGTAATTTGCTAGAGTAATATTTGTGAGTCACACTCAGTGACCATCTGTTAAAACAATATCATCTTAATTTTTAACATTTTCGTTTATTTCTTTTTCTACTACATTCCATATTGTTTTTGATTTGTTTGCTGACCTTATAACTATGTTGTCATTGTGCATGGTCTCGGCTTTTTTCAATCACTTTCCTGTAAATATTCTTATATGTCTAAATGTAAACTACTCAAAAGGTGTCCTTTTACTTTACTTTCAAATAACAGGTTAATGTTAAAATGATCTCATAGCCTAACAGTAATTGGACTTCCTTTTTACAAAAAGTGTTTGTCTCCATTTTTTAAATATATTTTTATCGTCCAATGGTGAACTATGTGTTACATGACAATTAATTTTTTGCTCTTTTCCTCAGATTTTACCTATGTGACGCACGATTCAAAACGTTTTAAAATAATTTGATGGTCCACTTCCGTTTTTGCTACGTGTAATCCTACGCTTCTGTCAGTGCATATTCCACTTTAAAAACCGTTAGGGCAATGGTGATATCCTAATGTAAAACAATTCATTAACCTTGCACCAGTGTTCACATAAATGCAGGAGACATCAACAAAATAATTTAAACGTGCTTCTAAATCTAACCCCTGTACATGGTGGATTGTTTAGAGGTCGTTGACCTCCATCGCGAATAAAACGTTGCCCGATCAATTTAACATGCACTGCACGCAAACTCAATTTCTGTCTCAACTAAAATTTCTTTCTGAGGCACCAAACGCTGGAAAAGGAAAAAAGTTTATTAATACTGTGTAATTGTATTCCCGTTTAAATTCATTTATAATGATATAGTATCACGAATTTCAAAATTTCCACGTTTCGCAACAATGGTTATTTGTTTAAAATTCCTCCAAATTATGGAAACAATCACGTTACTACCTTGTTTTCGCCGACCAATGGACAAAGGCGTCCTTAGCGCAGTTTAAACGTATGTCTAATCCCAAATTATTTAGTTGTTTAACTTGCATTTGTTTTCAACGGGTTGGTATGTTACATTTAAGTGCTTTTTACTGCCATAGAATTTCAACCAGCAATAAGATTTCGGAAGTTAATTACAGATTTTATTAAATGGTGAATGGTTCACACACTTTTATTACCATCCAGAAATAGAACTGTTTCAAAATATTGTAAATGTTTTATAGTTTTCGGTATATTTGTAGAAATTTTTGAGGAAACAAGTGCTTGCTGTAATTGACTTTTCCGATCGTCCGCCATTTTATATGTTCATTGGAGTGCGGGGTGGATGGAGAGTGAATTATAGGGTGTATTCCGTTTTGTGCTCTTGTTTTTAATGTAATATTTTCCCTCCTCAAATCTGAATTTTTATCGACGGGTGAGAAATGAAGAGATAAAACGGCAGCTTAAAGTTTACTTTAATAATTATCTGTTTCCTCACTGCGCAGTGGAGTGAAGGCAACTGATAGTGTAATTCGGTAGTTTAGTGGCCCAGAAGTCCGATTTTGGGACATTAATTACTGTGTGTGTATTACATAGCTTTAAAACTGAAGACCTACACGGGAAGCGACATGAGTCGACCCGAGTCGGGGAAAATTACAGTTCCCGACGAACTGAGAGAAGTCCTTTTAGAATTCACCATTAGTTATTTATTGGAACAACCTGGCGATGTTGTAGAGTATGCAGTTGAATTTTTCCAAAAACTGAAGGAAAATAGAAGTACTCAAATCATTAGACTGGATACAGCGGGTTCGCCTGACGAATCTGTGATATCCACAGAAGAAGGTGAGTGAGTTAGTGACAAATTTCAGCTTTTCAGGATTTGCAGCAAATACGTAAAATAAAAAGCACATGCAGGATGGTTTTCACCAGGCATTTGGAGTAAGCAGAGAGCGATTGAAGATCTTTTTTATGTACATATCTGTCATTCAGTTACGATTATATTGACACGTATCGTTGCAACTATCAACATTATAAGAATATCGAACTGACGTAAGCTTCTGCAGAAGCGATGTTGTCCATACACAGCCAGTTGTCATTCGATTTCTATCAAAGGCAGAGGATAAACTAGGCATGTACTTTCTCTCTATGACCTTAGGTAAAGAATGAAATTTTGTTATGATTCATATTAAGAACTCTACTATGAATTCTTTCCACAGGAGATGCGAATATATACGTCATGATTCTACAACAAATTTCGAAGTACCCAAAGTCACAAATGCATAAAATCAGCGTACAACTTCCTTCTTTTTTCTCATAGTAGGTTCGCTTGCTCTCTGAGTGTGATATTATATTTAAGGTATCAGTGTAGCCGAATGTGGCGCGCGCACCTACAGTTTGATTTATACATACCTTTGTGCCACAATGACAAGTAAATCTGACAATATTTTGTTTTTTAACATTTCTTTTGTAATTTATATGTAGTTTGGAAGCTCTTTCTAGGTAAATTTAAAATAACTTATACATGCAGCCTCACATCTACTTGAATGAATTTATGAACTTACTTCATCAGTGAGACACTTAATTTTTTTATAACCATAAAGTAAGAAACTGCCATATAGAAAAAAAAGTAAAAGCTAGTAAACTCAAGACTATATTGGCAATGTCACATTCCACAGTAACAAGTTTGCTTTTGTAATGAGTGTTATCATCTTACCTTGGACTATTTTCAAATCATCATCATTTCCATCATTCCTTATCACATTTTACAGTAAACCTTCTTCAGAAAATTTTTAATAAATAGATTAGCATCAACTGCTGTGAAATGTGCAGCTGGTTGCAAACCACACAAAAACCCTTAACTTGAGTAGCTCACAAGCAGTAATTGTTTTTTTCCCCCTATTTATAGTTGGTATACAAATTCCAGAGCCGAAAGCAAATATTTTATTGACTTGGTTATTGACTAAAACAGATCTTATTAAGTTTGTCCCGACCAAGCAAAGAAGTGTCTTTCATTAAAGTTTGATTGTACATTGAAATAAATGTTTAATGGATAAATCAAAACGAAGATTAAAAATCGTTTATTATATTCTGACCATGTTCAAAAAATTGACAAACAATAGTGAGTACACATTGTATGTGTGGGGGTCTCTAATTTTAATTAACTTGCTCTTTGTGTTACATGGCATCATACATTTCAAAACTTCCACAATAAAAATAAATCAAACCACTTCCAGCTATAGGACAAACAGAAAAAAAGATTAAGGTCATATCAGGTATCAAAAGAAGTAAGCAACTTACTCCAGTTGTCAGTTACTGTAAAGCATACAGTAAGAGTGTAACAATTTAGACATCAGTATCATGATCAGCTATCCAAAATCTGCTGCTGGTTAATAGTAGTCTTTGCCAGGCATTAGTCTTCATATATAAGCATCAGTGTTGTTCAGACATGTTTTCTACTGACCTTGCAGTAGGTCATCATCTCAAACTTTTCATTTTTCTTGGGATTTAGAAAGTAACTTCTGTAATAAATCTACTATCTATACACTTATGTACTATGTATCCCAGTCATGCATATATTATTTTTATGGGCCATACATGCCCATTGTCCACACCATTCTCTTACCTTATCCAGTTGTTTTTCATCTATTGCCCTGAGCAGTCCATTTTTTAATTGTTTTTGCATGAAATGCCATTGCTACAAGTTGTGGCTGATGATATACATTCAGTGTAAGCATTGTGTTTCAGATAACATATATTACAAGCTTAATTTTTAAAACTCTTATTTTATTTGCTAAAAATGTTTCAGGCCATTTTTGCTTGCTCTGTTGTTATTATTATTTGCACACCCATCCTTTATCTTCCTCAGCCATAAAGACAAAACTCAACTGTTTTGCTAACATATTTGTTAGGTGGTACTATATTCTCTTCATTACGTTAATTATACATGATGTTAGCTTTGTTATAATTGATTTTCATGTCGACTTCCAATTTTGCTGTTTTAAGTTCTTCCATTTGTTGTTTAGCTTTATCTCTTTCAGAGCAAAACAGCACAGTGTCATAAGCAAAATTAAGGTAGCTGTCTGATATGTATATTTAACATGTATACCATCATTGTTTCATTAATTTATTTGTTTTAGAATTTGAAAAATTCTTTTAAAAGGATGTTGATGGTTGATGCAGAATCTACAACCTCATGATTAATCTGCAATTCACTATTAAGTGTGTGACAGAGGGTTCATTGAACCATCTTCAAGCTATTTTGCTACCGTCCCATCCTGGAATGGCGCACGAGCATTTAAGTCTTCTTGTATGAGCTCATATTTTATCATGATGATTATTTCTCCCTCTATAAGAGTGCATGCCAACAGAATATTTTTGCTATTGAATGAGAAAGTTGGTGTTTAAAATTTCATGAGAAGATTCTGCCACAATGAAAAATGCCATTGTTTTAATGATTGCCACCCCAATTCATGGATCATGTCCATGGCACTCTCCCCTATTTCACAATAATAGAAAACAAGCTGCCCTCGTATGAACTTTTTCAATGTCATCTGTCATCCATTCTGATGCATGTCCCATGCTGCACAGCAGTATTTTAGAAGAGGGGGGGGGGGGCAAATGTAGTGTAAACATTCACTTTAGTAGACTTGTTGCACTTTCTAAGTGTTCCGCCAATAAATCAGTCTTAGGTTTGCTTTACCCACAACCTTATCTGTGCGATTGCTGCAATTTATTTGTAATTGTAATCCCTAAGTATGCAGTTTATAATTCGTCGTAACTCTGGTGCCATAGCTACTAATCTTCAGCATCAACTTTTATGCCCTATGCTTCAGTATACTAATGCAGGTTGAATCAGTACCTGGTTTGTTAAGTGTGTAGTTCAGATTTTATTGCAGCAGACTGTAAATCTTTTCAAAATCTCTGAAACCTGGATGCACGAGTAATTCATACTCGATACTCTGTTTGGTCATCTCATTTCACAATTTATAATTTGTCCAGTGGACTATTTTCTAAAATCTGCTATTTCTTTCGTCAATGACACCCCCCCCCCCCCTCCACCCATGTTGTTGGCAGTAATTTTAGTAAACATGTTGTTCATTTTCGGTAGGATACATATGTCATGTTCCTTTTCTTATGAAGTTGAATGATTAAATGCTTGTTCCTGTTTTGTGGAACTGTCTTCCTCTGCAGACATTATGTTAATAACACTGCAAATACCTTCTGTAATTAATTACATTTGTTTTTAACCATTTTTATTGAAACACCTCCATCTCCTGAATCTTTCTTTCTTTCTTTTTTTTTTGTACTTTCATTGGGTTTATAAATTAAATTGGGCAGAACTTGTGGAATGGTGTAATTCTCATCAGTAACTATCTGTGTTTTTGATTCATGTGCTATAAAAACATTCGAAAAATTGAGGAATGCTTGGACAATTCTCTCTAGATCTATACTGAGAAGCACGTCACAGTCAGGTGCACAGTGGAGGTTACATCCAATTGTACCATGTATAAAGGTTTCTTCCCATTCCATTTATGTACGGCTTGTGGCCATTAATGACAGTTTAAATGTCTCCATGCCTTTTGTAATTAGTGTAACCTCATGTTCACAGCCACCAGGATGGTTGGCATTTATTATCAAGCACTTGCCACTTCAGATTTTTCAGCGTTTCTGTGATGTGACCCAGTAAGCCAAGCACACCTGTGACTTTTTACTTTCTTTATGTTCTGTACTCCTGTTAATCATGTTTTGCGTGGGTCCCATACACTTGAGCAGTACTGTATGAGGCGGCACATGAGTGTTTTGCAAGCAATTTCCTTTGTAAGTAACCTCCTTTGTAGACTGATTCTATTTTCTTGATGTTCTACCAATGAACCTAAGTCTACCAACTGCTTTACTTACAACTTTGTGTATGTGATCAGTCCATTTCATATCACTAAAAAGTGTTAAATCCAGGTATTCATATGCAGTTACTCATTCCAGTTATGGCTCATTAATATTGTAGTCATGAGATACTACATTTTTGCATTGTGTGAAGTGCACAATTTTACATTTCTCAATGCGTAATGGAATTTGCTAATCACATTACTACTTTGGAATCTTACTATGATCTGCCTATTTTCAGATAGTAGCTTAGTTCATGATCTACTGAATTGTCTGCAAAAAATGTGAGGTTACTGTTCATATTGCCCTCAGTTCACAAATATACAACATGAAGAGCTAGAGTCCTAACTCACTTCCCTGGGCCAAGCATGAAGTTACTTTTACATCTCTTGATGACTCTTCAGCCAAGTTAACATGCTGCATCCCACCAATCACAAAATTCTCAATCTTGTCACAAATTTAGTTTGATATCCGTACAATTAAACTATTGTTGATATAACGCTGAGTAAAATGCATTTTAAAGTTAAGAAGTATTGCATCTACCTGATAGCCTTGATTCATGGAATTCGGGATGTCTTATAAGAAAAGTGCAAATTGTGCTTGCTGTCATGGAAAAGGTCATTATATTCAAAATGCCTTATTGTGTTTGAGCTCAGAATGTATTCTAATATTCTACAACAGATGAGTGACAGTGATCTTGAACAGCCATTTTGTGGGCTCTAATTGTGGTTAAAAGAAGGCTAACTCCGCTGTAAATTTGGTTTAGAATCTCTCTGTTGTGAATTACTCTGGTATCTGCATCTTAGCTGAGGAAATGATTGTTATCCGATATAAACCTGTTTTGTCTTCATTGTTCTTTGTTTTCAGCTGTATCAATAATTTTGTTTAATTCAACATGTTCCTATTATTATTTGCTTGTATCTGCTGCCTTCATTTTAATAGCTACTTTATTTAAGATTTTTCTTTCTCTTATTTTCTTCACATTTGCAACATCCATTGCTGTTTGCCTGAATACTTTGTTAAAAAAATTTCACTTTAATCTAATCTTAATTTTACAAAATATTGAAGTCGTTACTTGATTCAGTCTGTTACGTCTCCCTAAAGTAAAACTGTAATCAATGGAAAGGTTGGTTTGTAGACAAATGTGCTTTAATAAGCATGGTCTTATTAGACCTTTTAACTGACTTACCCAGCCTGTTGTAGGGGGACTTACAGTTTTAATGTGGACTCCAAACCATGATGGAACCCAGGATTTTCACAGTAACAAAAATTGCCAGCAATGAAAGAAATAAATATCAGATACAAATCCCTAGGACTGACAAAGGATCAAATGACAAATCGTCAGATCTTTAGTCTGCCACTGAGTCACCCTTTCTGTTCTCAGATAAATTCTCATACTCTGCTTTCCTGACTTCCTGCCTGATAAGTCTGTTTCATTCTTCGCTAGAGGTCTATTTTTACGCTTCATCTTAAAAGTTTGTGATCACTGGTAACTCAAGTGTGCTCTAAGATTGTCACATCACGTACACTCAGTTATTATTTGATAAAAAGTAGTGAATTTCATTTTTAATCCCATTTAGTTCTTGCAAAGTCCATGTAGTATTCACTTTTATGTGAAAAATTTATTAAGAACAAATATGCTGCAGTTCTCAGCAAATTCTGCTATTATGTGAGCTCTTTCATTTAAGGTATCATAATAGGACTGTTCTCACTGAAGAATTGTACGTTAGCTTTTATCCTACTCATGCTAAAACTCTTGTTGTTGGATTTGCTTTCATTTATCACTTATGTAAGGTTTTATAATGTGAGCATGTCACTGCGTATAGTCGAATGATTTCCATGGAGTATCTTAAGTTTATAGTTAAAACCGGTATATTCCTTCAGGGATTACTTCAGTATGTATAATTTTGGTTTTAATTTTTTGTTCATTTGTAGTAAATCATATGTTTTGTTTGGAAGTCTGGTTGGTCCTTTCTCTTTCAGCCCACATTTGTATTCCATTAAATTTTTTTTGTCTTCCAACTCCACTAAACTATTTGCAATGATTTGATGTCTGCCAGATAAAAAGTTATATACACATTTGATTTCCTAAGGTACATGTTATTTCCTGTTTAGCCAAAACTTCTTGTAGCAAGATGTGTGTGCACGAAAGTAGCTGGACATGCCAAATAGCCAGAAATCATTGTCAGAATATCCTCAGTCCCAGTAATCTTTTATCCTGTCTGAGACACCAATGTCTATTTACACCTGGTGGTAGGGCAGACCTCTTAAAACTGTGTCCATGATGTACTTGCCTACCAAGGCCCAAAGAGTTATTGCGAGACACATGAACAGTGCTAAATCTGGGTAGAGCTACGCTCACAAGTGCTCCTAAATCTCAGAATGCAGGGTCAGCACAACTGGTTCAAGTACTGATGACATTCCAACAATGCCCCCCCAAGGCTTCAGTCAATAAATATTGCTTTTAGGGAAAAACTTAAACTTTTTTTAAATAGAAATAATTGAGATGGTACAGTTATTAAAATACTACATTCACTTTCATTTTTGAGAGCTATGAGATCTAGCAACAATTCTTCAACCTAAAATAAGGTTTCTGTGGCTTTCAAAAATTATACCAGTTTAGTGAATGTACAAGGATTGCCCAGAAAGTATTGCACCATTTTTTTTCCTCACACAGAAACAACGCTATAAATGTGAAATGTTAAGGTGTATTATTTGAAGTGTACTGAAGCTTCTGTCACTTCCAACAGATAGCTTAGCTGCAGGACAGTTTCAAACTGGCGTCTGTAGGTGAGTTACATTGCACATCTGCTGTTGACAGAAGTATAGTTAGTCACTGGGCATGGAGGATGAGGTCCTCAGACGGCGGTTTGGCGGAGCTCCACGACTTGCATTGGTTGGCAAGACCATCCACAGCTGTCAAACCTGACATATTGCAGCAAGCTGATGTCATTTATGAGGACAGGTGCATTGCGACTCAGTAGTTGGTGTTGCATCTGTCAATCACCCAAGGAAGTGTGGATGCAATTGTCTGCCACACATAAGTCCGAGGACTGCTGAACACATCGCAAAACAGGGTTGTACACTGTTACCCCATCCACCTTACAGCCCTGATCTAGGCCCCTCAGACTTCAGCTTGTTTGGGCAATTAAAGGATGCCATTTATTGGAGACCTTTTGAGGATGATGTGATTCAAAGAGTTAAGCACTGGTTGTGCCACCAGGACAAGGATTGGTACCGACAGGGCATACACACCCATGTTTTGTGCTGGAGGAAGGTCATAGAACGGGATAGAGAGTACATGGTAAAATAATGTGTGTAGACAAAACATCATTCTTTCTTGTGTGCAATTCTTATTATGTTTAATAAAAAATTGTTGAAGAAAAAAAATGTGGTGCATTACTTTCTGGGCACCCCTCGTAGGAATCTTTAGAGAGTATGTAGCTAAATAATTCCTATCTCCATTCCCTCAGAGATAGCCCATCTGCAATGATCTAGTTTTCAATGAGATGCATTGCAACACTTCCCTACATTCGGTGAAAAGAAAAAACAAATTTAAAGGTCTAAAAGTTCAAAATAATGATATTTTACAGTTCACAGGAAAACTTTAAGTGAAAACACCGTAATAATGTGATATCTTTATTTTTATCAGAACCTTTTAATAAGGTAATTGATTTACTATAGCTACTTCCATGAACAATATCTGTGTGTCAATGTTGCATGTGATCCTATCAATTAAAGTGAAAAAAAAAACAGCTTTGTTTGTCTAAAAATGATATGACCCATTTTGTAATGCATTTTTATTGAATTATTGGTATATTTTTACTTTGATTATTTTAATGTTTACACCAAAGTAGTTGTTGAATTAGTGTAATACTTATGCATGAATAATTCTGTCCTCCTCAGAGCCACCTGTGGCGAGATTCTCGACACGACGTAAATCTGTTTTTGCAGAAGCGTATAACCCTGAAGATGATGAGGATGATGGTGAGAAGGTAAGGAATCATAGTTCGTTATGCATAATGAAATCTGTTGTTAATCTGTGTTAGTATGTTCTCAGTAACTAGTTTTCTGTGAGATGTAAACCTTTTCTTTAAGTAGTACAGTCCTTAATAAATACATACATGACGGTTGTAGGTTCAAATTTTATAAGACCAGATATTTTCAACATACTTCCTAAACACGAACATAAAAAAAATGCAGTGTAACCAAAGGTGCCTATTCATCTGTTAGTTTTTAAAATGTGGCCAGTAGTAGGAATGGTACATAAACACCAACATTGAATCAGGATTCATGAAGTATCTTTACCTTCAGCATTTTTGCTTTCCCTGTGCACTCCTTGCTGCCTATTTCTTATTCCTGACAAATTTTGTGCTTAATTTTTAGTGTTTTATGTGGACCCAATGGGTGCTTGTTTTTTAAGCCACTAAAGAGCGTTGTTGAATCACAAAAGGTAAACCACTGTGAAAAGAATGAGGGAAGAGACAACCAGTTTTAATAAATCAAATAGGTCTGTGGCTTCTGTATTATTTCAAACAGTATAAACTAAGGACCTAGTATGTTTTTGTAAAGAGATCAAGCAATAAAAAATATGAACTATGTTTCTGGATGATGATCCTTTTTCCTTCACAATTGAGTTCTGATAAATGTTGAGCAGTAGGTGTCCCTTTTTAAAAAGTTTGATACTCTTACCTCAGTAAACAATATACCCGTGACTTGTTTATATCACTAAGAAGCACACATTTTAAATTGGGTCACTGATGGATTATACGTATCAGTTTCACATAGATACAAACCTGAAGGAGCTAAAACACGTTGTAACTTTCTTTAATGTCATGCATGTCACTGGTACATTTGTTTTCTGTTCAGTGGAGCTTAGTGAAAAGCTTTGCCAATATAATACTCATCAGGAATGTTCGCAAAATACATAATTAACTGGTTACTGAGAAACTTGCTTTTTCTTGGTGTGCTCTTTCACTTGTGAGTTTGAATGTTAATGTCAAAAAGGATGCTATTAGATACTGGTCAAGGACATGTAGATCAAGAAACTTGTGGCTCCGTCAGAGGTCTTTCTGTAGGATAAATGTCAACAATTCACAGAAGAAAGCCCATCAGGGGGCTTCCAACTCTTTCATGAGAATGTGTGTGACAAGCACGGGTCCCCAAGCTATTTGCAGCACTTACCTCCTTTTTTGTGCTGCAATCTCCCATCCCTGACTATCCTTATTTCCCAAACAATGGAAACTGCAGATAGGAATGTAGGAAAAGGCAGATTGCTAGTTACCATAAAGAATACACATTAAATTGCAGACAGGCACTATTAAATGACACTTACATAAGCTTTGGGCCACAGTCTTCATCGGCAAAAGAGAAACACACACCATTCACACACACAAACAAGCACATCTTGTGCACGTATACTGCCAACTCGATTATCTCGGGCCGTAATGTAACTATCATGTGGGATGCAAGCAGCTATCCAGAGGGAACAAGTAAGGGAAAGGGATAGTAGTGTACAGGTGGGAAGATAGACGAACTAAGGGACTAGAACGCCAACAAGCGTAGCATCAGGAGGTTGTCAGCCGAGGAGGTGGGAAAAAATGGAGTGAGAAGGGAGAGGAGCAGGGAAAGATGCGTGGGTGTGTTGGCAGAGGGCGGCAAATAAACAGGGTGGGAGAAGACAATTGGGAGGAGATGGTATGACGCACGGGGTGGAAAATGTTGGGTGGAGGGTGTGGGGACAGTATGTTACTGTAGGTTGAGGCCAGGATAATTGTGGGTGTGGAGAATGTGTTGTAAGGATAACTCCAATCTGCGCAGTTCAGAACGGATGGTGGTGCAGGCTGTGAGCGTGTTATGCTCATCTGCTTGTGGTGCCACAGGGTGGTCTACTTTGCTGTTGGCCACAGTTTGGCAGTGGCTATTCATCCTGGTGGACTGGCAGTTGGTAGTCATACCAATATAAAAAGCTGGGCAAAGATTGCAGCAGAGCTGGTAAATGACATGGCTGCTTTCACGGGTGGCCATGTCCCTTACGGTGGGATAAACCTGTGACAGTGCTGGAATAGGAAGTGGTGGGTGGGTGGATTGGGTTGGTCAGGTCTTGCACTTGAGTCTTCCACAGGGATATGATCCTTGTGGCAAGATTGGGGGTGGTATAGGGATTGACTAGGATGTTACGGAGGTCGGATAGGTGATGGGAGAGGTGGGAAGTATCTTGGGTTGGATGTCTCTCATTTCAGGACATGATGATAATCAAAGCCATGGCGAAGGATGTGGTTCAGTTGTTCCAGTCCTGTGTGGTACTGAGTGTCGAAGGGGACACTCCTTTGTATCTGGTTTTTGGGGGTGGTGGGTGGTTTGGGGGTGTGAGGGGAAATGGCATGGGAGATCTGTTTGTGGACTAGATGTGGGGGGTATAGTGTCTGTCTGTGAACACCTTGGTGAGACCCTCAGCATACTGAGCAAGGGAATTCTTATCACTGCAGATCCCCCGTGTGGGAGGGATTTCTTGGTGATCCTTATTTCTCTTTCTTTCTCATGGTGACAGCCTTAGATGTTGACCGAGCTGCTTCCCTAGGTTGTTTTCTTTTGTCAACATCTTCATTCATTTCTGTTGCATCACTCTTTGGCTGAAGTAATTGTGATCCCCTTTTAGGTCTGACCTAAAGTTTTAATTTTTTTTTTCCTATAATGTGGACTAAATTGGAAAGAATGTCTTCAGTAGCACATGTTGCATACAGTGTTAATGACTCTCTGCTCACATTAACTTTGAAGACTCATATATATGCACTTCATAGCCAACACAGTGGCTAGTCTGATGTGGTGGGGTTGTTACGTGCTCTTATGGTAAAGCCCCCTGACGACACAGGGATCACACTTCTGGTGCATGAGCTGATAGCTCCCACACATGCCAAGGTGTACGTGCCCATCCTCCTGGGGCATCAGGATTTTGGCAACGGCCAAATGCTAGATAACTTTTGCTGTGGCTGGGTACAGAACCTTTGATCGGAGGAGGTGCCATCAGGGCCGACATTTTGCAAATGAAACGTGTCAAATTGAACCAACACGATGGCCATTCTGGAAAAATGTACAGTGGGTAACTATTGATTAAAGCCACCTCTGCTGCTCAATCTTAAGCTCTCTAGGCCTGTGACCAGCTGGATGACACACCAGTGACTAATACCTCACATAAAACTTTGAGTATGATGGAAGAAGTCACCTTTCACAGAGACCTTATGTTCCAGACAGACAGGGAACCGTGAGCTCATCTCAAATGGCAAGGTGTACATTTTTTCTGACTCTTACAAGAAGGTTCTAAGTATAATCTAACAGATAAGGGTGCTTTGATCTTAGACTCTGAAGGAAATTCCCTGCCAAAAATAGTTAAAATTATGGTGTACAGGTGTGACATGGAACATGCCTGCCATCCTCGAGGTGTTTCTGATGTTTACACTTAGGTAGTATGTCGTCCAACTGTGCAACAAACCCAAAGTGTGGACAATCACTCCATGAAGGTCGTCCTGTGAGCCAGTCGTGCTGAACACCATCCTCCACATGCACCCATTTGCCCAGTCTTTAAAAAATAAAATAACAAAATTAAATCATTTGATTGCCTGTCCTACGAAGACTTATTATGCAAAAGTCACTTCCCTCTCCTCCCCCTCCCTCCCACCTCACCTCATCTGTTTCCAAAACAGAGCTACCATTGCTCTCGACACTGATGGTTCCTGTGACACCATCTTAAGAGAACCGTTTCCCATGCCTAGCTGGAGAAGCAGCTTCCTCCTCTGGCATCTACTAGTGCCAGGGTTTCTTCTTAGGACACCTTTCCTTGGAAGCTCACATATCAGAGGCCTGACTCCAGTCAGTGGATGAAGGAGCCATGGCCTATGGGTACCAGGACTGCCCACTCTTCACCTGTCCTCACCCCGACAGCGGATAAGCCCTTGCAAGAATCTTGGCCATCAGATGCAAAAAAAAAGGGGGGGGGGCTACTTGAGTAACCTCATAGGAGCCAAATTCCCCCCAAGCTGTTGGATTCTGAGCCAATGATTACTGATGATGTGCCACCCACACCAGTGGCAGACAGCGGTCCTTGCACATGACCGGTCCTCCTGACCCTTTACACCTAATCAGGACACCGTCAACATGGTGATCCAGTAGAACTGTTATTTATTCTGTCTGCATTGCCATTCAAGAAATTTGCTTCACAAATGACCATTCCTTAATGCTTCATTATTACTGTTCATTCTGTTGGAATAATACTGGCTTCGAAAGGGTGACTGGAGGAGTCTGTGTGTTTCTTTGCACAGATGTCCGTGAGTGGATCCGCCTCTACACCATTTTGGAACCAATAGCAGAGTGAGTGCAAACTACCCCTGGAATCACTGTTTGAAACATTTATTTACTATCAGCAAGGCCGCTCACAGGCCGCTCACTTCCTTTTAGATAACCCCATAATCCAACAGCTCGCTTCCCCCCCCCCCCCTCCTTCCCCTCCTCCCCCCATTGCCCTTCTATGGCATTTCAGTGCCATCCTGTGTGATGAAATAACACTCCATCAGGTATGAGCCTTTCAACGGATCCCAACTCCTGTCAGATCTCAGTATGTCTCCCCTCTGTGAGTACCAACTCCTACCCACTTCAGTGCTGCTCATGACACTTTTCCAGCTATCAATCTTATCCTCTGTCACAGGGGCTTTCAAGACCCACTACTGGTTTTTATTTGTCATTTTTAACCCATCGGTTGCTTGGGTTAGAGTTGGCCCTTCATTCAGCTCCCCATGAGTCTACATCTACATCTACATCCATACTCCGCAAGCCGCCTGATGGTGTGTGGCGGAGGGTACCTTCAGTACCTCTATCGGTTCTCCCTTCTATTCCAGTCTCGTATTGTTCGTGGAAAGAAGGATTGTCGGTATGCCTCTGTGTGGGCTCTAATCTCTCTGATTTTATCCTCATGGTCTCTTCGCGAGATATACGTAGGAGGGAGCAATATACTGCTTGACTCTTCGGTGAAGGTATGTTCTCGAAACTTTGACAAAAGCCCGTACCGAGCTACTGAGCGTCTCTCCTGCAGAGTCTTCCACTGGAGTTTATCTATCATCTCCGTAACGCTTTCGCGATTACTAAATGATCCTGTAACGAAGCGCGCTGCTCTCCGTTGGATCTTCTCTATGTCTTGTATCAACCCTATCTGGTACGGATCCCACACTGCTGAGCAGTATTCAAGCAGTGGGCGAACAAGTGTACTGTAACCTACTTCCTTTGTTTTCGGATTGCATTTCCTTAGGATTCTTCCAATGAATCTCAGTCTGGCATCTGCTTTACCGACAATCAACATTATATGATCATTCCATTTTAAATCACTCCTAATGCGTACTCCCAGATAATTTATGGTATTAACTGCTTCCAGTTGCTGACCTGCTATTTTGTAGCTAAATGATAAAGGATCTATCTTTCTGTGTATTCGCAGCACATTACACTTGTCTACATTGAGATTCAGTTGCCATTCCCTGCACCATGCATCAATTCGCTGCAGATCCTCCTGCATTTCAGTACAATTTTCCATTGTTGCAACCTCTCGATACACCACAGCATCATCTGCAAAAAGCCTCAGTGAACTTCCGATGTCATCCACCAGGTCATTTATGTATATTGTGAATAGCAACGGTCCTATGACACTCCCCTGCGGCACACCTGAAATTACTCTTACTTCGGAAGACTTCTCTCCATTGAGAATAACATGCTGCGTCCTGTTATCTAGGAACTCCTCAATCCAATCACACAATTGGTCTGATAGTCCAAGAGAACGGCGTCCCATAGGACTTCGTGTTGTGTCAATCTTTTCTTCATTGCCATTAATGGTTTACTGACATCTGTTGGATCACTGGTCACCCCTGTGTTGTATGTCGATGATTTTTGCATTTGGTTCAGCTTTCACCCGGTAGCCTCAGCTGAATGCCAGCTCCAAGACGCCATCCAGCACTCCTCTGCATCACTCATTCCCCTGGTTTCCAGCTCTCCTTTACAGAAATATTTCTGCTGTTGTATCACGGTCCACCCTGACCTGGAACTCAACTTAGGTACCCAGCACCTGGCACTACAGCACAGTCCTGTTACTTTGGCCTCCATTTTGATAAAAGATTAGCTGCAGGTGGAAGCTTAATGCTGTCTGCTTCCTTGCCCACACATTTTGGGGTGCAAATCTTGCTACTCATATCCATATTTACCAGGCCCTGGTTTTGTTTGCCAGCTTTATGGCTCAGTAGTTCCTTCAGTTTTAAAATTGTTAGGCCCAGCCCTTCGTTGTGGCATCCGTCTGCCCACTACTGTCTTTCAGGCTAGTCCTTTAGACAGTCTCCATGCTGAAGCAGGAATTTTCCCCCTCCTGCTTCCGATTCAATGTTGCCAACTCTTGGTCTCACTTCTTGGGGTGCCGATCGAACCTCCCTCCTCCCTTTGTAGCGGTCCCTTGTCCGTTTGAAACTCGACTATGGGTGCTTTGTTTATGCATCTGCACGCTCATCCCTTTTACACTGTCTCAGCACTATCCATCATTGTGGCATCCATTTGGTGACGGGCACCTTTTACACCAGCCCGGTTGAGAGTCTGTATGCTGAAGCTGCTGAACTACCACTGTCCTACCGCCATGACTTTCTTCTCGGCAGATATGCATGCCAGTTGTCTTCCATGTATGGCCACCATTCCTATGTCTACTTCTTGGACGATTCCTTAGATCATCAGTATGGGGCTCGTACCTCTTCCCTGTTACCTCCTGGAGTCCGCTTTCGCCTCTTGCTACGGCGGCCTAACTTCACGCTACCTGCAACTTTTCCTGTGGATGTGGGGTGTGACCTTTGCGTTGAGAAGAGGCCCATGTTAACCTTGGCCTTCATTCGCTTCCTAAGGACACTACTCCAGCCACGGTCTATCGCCTTCAGTTTCACAACCCTCACATGGAACTTAGTGATAGTACCTTTGTATACACGTATGGCTCTCGGACTGACTGTGGGGTTGGGTGTGCATTCATCATTGGCACCCATGCCTTTCAATATCGACTTACAGCCCATTCCTCCCCATTTACAGCCGAGCTTTTCGCCTTGTATCAGGCCGCGGAGTACATCTGGCACAGCCTTCCCAGTTTTGTTCTCTGCTCAGACTTACTCAGCGCCCTCCAAAGTCTTTGTGCGCTGTACACTGCTCATCCCTTAGTGCAGTGGGTACACAAAAACTGTCACTTGCTCACTCTTGGTGGAACCAATGTCATGTTTCTGTGGGTCCCTGGTCATATCGGTCTGCCAGGAAACGAGGCTGCTGACGCTGCTGCCGGAGTACCTCCATTCCCTCTGATGATCTCTGCATTGCCATCTGTCAGGTGGTGGTGTCCCTTTGGCATCGGCAGTGGTCCTCCCTTCACGGGAATAAGCTTCGGCTTATTAAGCCTCTCTCGGCGCCTTGGGGATGACCACCTCTCGGCCCTCCCACCGGGAGGAGATTGTTTTAACTCTGCTGCGTATTGGGCACTGCCTTTTTAGCCGTCGTCATTTGCTCAGTGGCGCTGCCCAACCACTTTGTATGCATTGCACCAAAATTTTAACTATCCACCACAAATGACGAAATGACGTGCCGGCTGTTGCCCACGTTTTACTTTTTATCTGCCAAAGCTATATGGTGAAGGCCATTTAATTTTTAGTTTTGGATCTCTTTTTTTGTTTCCCCCCCATGTGCCTTGTTTCGATGTCTCCTATTCTTTCCATTGGTACTGACATATAGTCCTTTCCCTTGTCGCTGTGTTTGCGTTGTATAGTTTTGACTTGGGCTCGTATGACCTCAGTTGTTTTTTGTGCCCTAAAACAAAACACACACACACTCTTGGTCTCTTATGCAATTGCCATTTGATAGTCCCCTGATCATCCCATGTATCCCACTGTCTTTACATACGAGGGGTGTCATCCTTCTGTGACACTACCAGTTGTAATGCACCTCGCTTCCTTCTGCCAAGATTTCCATCTCTGGTCTTCGGATTGTGCTCCTCATGTTTTCTTGCACATTCCCCCTTTGATGGTGCTCAATCATGGATTAAGACCAATCTCTTCCAAGGTTCTAAACTGACCAATGCTATTCTTGCTACCCTTTGGTGACCACTGTTCATGACCTTGTCACTGACATTCATTATGTTGCCTGCTCAGTTGTCTTTCTCTGGGCCCCAAGACGTGGGTATCCCAGGGAATGAACATTCTGACTGTTTGACCAGAGCAACATGTACTTGCTCCACCATCATTTTGCAGACTCCAGTTGTGGATTTGCGTGTGCACATGAGATCTCTGCTTGCTCAGAAATGGAATGACATCTGGCGGGCTACTGCCCCAGCTAATAAACTCTTGCACAATCAAGGAGACTACTGCAGCATGGTGCCCTACCTTCCGCATCTCCCAGAAGGAATCCATAGTCCTATGTTGTCTCCACATTGGTCATAACATATTAATTATTTATTTATTTTATGTAAAGAGCCACCCCACATTGTGGTTGTGGAGCCTTACAGACTGTGGCCCATTTCTTGGTGGAATGCCCCCTCCTCCTG
This sequence comes from Schistocerca cancellata, assembly GCF_023864275.1. Classification (NCBI taxonomy): domain Eukaryota; kingdom Metazoa; phylum Arthropoda; class Insecta; order Orthoptera; family Acrididae; genus Schistocerca; species Schistocerca cancellata. The sequence goes on from NC_064631.1 coordinate 175,737,076, forward strand.
GCCCTACACCCTAAGTAAGGACTTCTGAAGTCATTGCCTCCAATATTGGTGAACAATTTATGGATGGCTGAACTGATTCACAGTTTTCTCCATGAAAGTAGTTTTTATCCTTAGTTATAAGGTTGTGATCTACCTCCAGAACAGGGCAAGGATGGTTGGGGATGGGGCACCTCTTGCTTGCTGTGTGCTAGGTCTGGGGGATCCCCAACTCTACTTCCTTGATCAGGCTACTACTCTTTCATTCCTCTTTTACTCTGTTTTAATCACTTTTAGATTTAGTTTGCCTCCTCCTTGCTGCATCCAGTTTTCTATTCTGGGTTTTAACACTTTATTGAATAGTTGGTGCTCTTGACTGCAATGGATCAGGGGTGGGACAGCTGTGGATTAGATCTTTCCTGTCACATGCAGAGCCTTGCAGGCACCTGCCTGTTGACTTCCCTGTCTCCTTCATCATGCTTTTATTATTGGCGATATAAAACATGTCCATTATGTTTTTAGCCTTCTCGCGTTTACTGTTATGAATTTCCCGACTTGATTAGAAAATGTCCTCGGTGGATGTCTCTGGGTGCACCACTCGTGGATCGAGGGACTAATGACCATGTCGTGTGTTTCCTTACTCTCCAATCAGCAAACCAACTAACCAACCAACTGATGATCTTACTGTTTGGTCCCTTAACCCCAACCAACCAATCTTTGGGAAGTGAGTTGATAAATCTTCAACAATTTTGAAGACTTGCCCACTTCAAATTTGACCGCAACTAATTTTTTATGGCTGTTGTAACATGTAAAATAAGGATGTAATTGTTTTCAGGTTATTTATCCAAAATCTGATGGTCAGAGACAAAGATTGGCAGATAGTGTGAAGCATATCCTTCTTTTCCGATCATTGGATAAGGTGAATACAAAACATGTTCTTTTTAATTTCATCATTCTGTGGAATTAGCGAACACATTTCAATAATTTTTCCTCTGTTTTGATGTTTAAGTATGGTTTTGTTTGCAGGAACAAATGCAGGATGTATTGGATGCAATGTTTGAAAAGAAAGTGGCTGCTGGAGAATACATTATAAGGCAAGGAGATGACGGTGATAATTTTTATGTCATTGAGAGGTGAGGGCCAATTTTATATGGAATGTTCTTCAGTAGTCCCTAGTTTATCTTATTGTAAGATAATGTTTTTCATTTATTCAGTGGGATCTACAATGCCTATGTAGCAACAGAGCCAGGAGCAGAACCTAAACATATCCATACGTATGAAAACAATGGTAGCTTTGGTGAGCTGGCTCTTCTGTACAATATGCCCCGTGCTGCCACAATTCAGGCAGTTACAGATGGATCTCTATGGGCAATGGACAGACAAACATTCAGACGCATATTGCTGAAGAGTGCATTTAAGAAGAGAAAGATGTACGAGACCCTTATAGAAAGTGTACCTATGTTGAAAGCCCTCCAGGTTTGTAATTTTTGGTGTCACGGTTTAGGCATATTGTTAAGAGTATTCTTTTAGTGCACTAGCATATCTGCATGTTACTGTTAAACTGAGATTGTATGAAATGTGTTGATTGGTATTCACCTTGTAGCTGCACTCCATAATCAGTGATACACATTTACATGAATGTAAAATCAGATTTATTGTACGATATTGAGTAGGCTAAATATGTAGAGTGGAGTGTAACTAGCCTTTGGATGTATCTGTGCTTCATGGTGTGGTCCCAAATGATTTCGAGAAATGCATAGTACACACATTTAAATTTGCATTGTACTAGTGAAGATAAATGCAGTCCTGTTTGGCCATCTGCAGCAAAGTAAAGCTGAGATATAAGGTGACATAGATTTTCAATCTTTGCTGCTTATAATTTTCATGTTCTTCCCCATTTGCTGTGCCCTCTCTTGGATGGGTGGCTTTTGGTTCTTCTGATGAACTAAAATTAATGAACATGAGACAAAAAATAGCAAGCGGGAAGACCATTGATAGTGACATTGAATGGATAACCAACAGTATTACAACCATGCAAGTGTTCGTGCCAACTACAGATGCATCTGTAGTTGGCACGAACACTTGCATGGTTGTAATACTGTTGGTTATCCATTCAATGTCACCATCAATGCTCTTTCCATTTGCTATTTTTTTTGTCTCATGTTCATTAATTTCATAATTAATATTATTAATATTTCCCTCCCAAGAACCATGGACCTTGCTGTTGGTGGGGAGGCTTGCGTGCCTCAGCGATACAGATAGCTGTACCGTAGGTGCAACCACAACGTAGGGGTATCTTGAGAGGCCAGACAAACGTGTGGTTCCTGAAGAGGGGCAGCAGCCTTATCAGTAACTGCAGGGGCAACAGTCTGGATGATTGGCTGATCGGGCCTTGTAACACTAACCAAAACAGCCTTGCTGTGCTGGTACTGCAAACGGCTGAAAGCAAGGGGAAACTACAGCCGTAATTTTTCCCGAGGGCATGCAGATATGCAGCTTTACTGTATGGTTAAATGATGATGGTGTCCTCTTGGGTAAAATATTTCGGAGGTAAAATAGTCCCCCATTCGGATCTCTGGGCAGGGACTACTCAGGAGGACGTCGTTATCAGGAGAAAGAAAACTAGCGTTCTAAGGATCGGAGCGTGGAATGTCAGATCCCTTAATCGAGCAGGTAGGTTAGAAAATTTAAAAAGGGAAATGGATAGGTTAAAGTTAGATATAGTAGGAATTAGTGAAGTTCAGTGGCAGGAAGAACAAGGCTTTTGGTCAGGCGAATACAGAGTTATAAATACAAAATCAAATAGGGGTAATGCAGGAGTTGGTTTAGTAATGAAAAAAAAAAATATAGGAGTGCAGTAAGCTACTACAAACAGCATAGTGAACATATTATTGTGGTCAAGATAGACACGAAACCCACACCTACTACAGTAGTACAAGTTTATATGCCAACTAGCTCTGCAGATGACAAAGAAATTGAGGAAATGTATGATGAAATAAAAGAAATTATTCAGATAGTGAAGGGAGACAAACATTCAATAGTCATGGGTGACTGGAATTCGGTAGTAGGAAAAGGAAGAGAAGGAAACGTAGTAGGTGAATATGGATTGGGACTAAGAAATGAAAGAGGGAGCCGATAGAATTTTGCACAGAGCACAACTTAACCATAGCTAACACTGGGTTCAAGAATCATGAAAGAAGGTTGTATACATGGAAGAAGCCTGGAGATACTGACAGGTTCCAGATAGATTATATAATGGTAAGACAGAGATTTAGGAACCAGGTTTTAAATTGTAAGACATTTCCAGGGGCAGATGTGGACTCTGACCACAATCTATTGGTTATGAACTGTAGATTAAAACAGAAGAAACTGCATAAAGGTGGGAATTTAAGGAGATGGGACCTGGATGAACTGACTAAACCAGAGGTTGTACAGTGTTTCAGGGAGAGCATAAGGTAACAATTGACAGGACTGGGGAAAAGAAATACAGTAGAAGAAGAATGGATAGCTTTGAGAGATGAAGTAGTGAAGGCAGCAGAGGATCTAGTAGGTAAAAAGACGGGGGCCAGTACAAATCCTTGGGTAACAGAAGAAATATTGAATTTAATTGATGAAAGGAGAAAATATAAAAATGCAGTAAATGAAACAGGCAAAAAGGAATACAAACATCTCAAAAATGAGATCGACAGGAAGTGCAAAATGGCTATGCAGGGATGGCTAGAGGACAAGTGTAAGGATGTAGAGTCTTATCTCAATAAGGGTAAGATAGATAACGCCTACAGGTAAATTAGAGACCTTTGGAGAAAAGAGAACCACTTGTATGAATATCAAGAGCTCAGATGGAAACCCAGTTCTAAGCAAAGAAGGGAAAGCAGAAAGGTGGAAGGAGTATATAGAGGGTTTATACAAGGGCAATTTACTTGAGAACAATATTATGGAAATGGAAGAGGATGTAGGTGAAGATGAAATGGGAGATAGGATACTGCGTGAAGAGTTTGACAGAGCACTGAAAGACCTGAGTCGAAACAAGGTCCCGGGAGTAGACAACATTCCATTAAAACTACTGACGGCCTTGGGAGAGCCAGTCCTGACAAAACTACCATCTGGTGAGCAAGATGTATGAGACAGGCAAAATACCCTCAGACTTCAAGAAGAATATAATAATTCCAATCCCAAAGAAAGCAGGTGCTGACAGATGTGAAAATTACCAAACTATCAGTTTAATAAGTCACGGATGCAAAATACTAACACGAATTCTTTACAGATGAATGGAAAAACGGGTAGAAGCCGACCTCTGGGAAGATCAGTTTGGATTCCGTAGAAATATTGGAACACGTGAGGCAATACTGTCCCTACGACTTATCTTAGAAGCTAGATTAAGGAAAGGCGAACCTACGTTTCTAGCATTCGTAGACTTGGAGAAAGCTTTTGACAATGTTGACTGGAATACTCTCTTTCAAATTCTGAAGGTGGCAGGGGTAAAATACAGGGAGCGAAAAGCTATTTACAATTTGTACAGAAACCAGATGGCAGTTATAAGTCAAGGGACATGAAAGAGAAGCAGTGGTTGGGAAGGGAGTAAGACAGGGTTGTAGCCTATCCCCGATGTTATTCAGTCTGTATATTGAGCAAGCAGTGAAGGAAACAAAAGAAAAATTCGGAGTAGGTATTAAAATCCATGGAGAAGAAATAAAAACTTTGAGGTTCGCCGATGACATTGTAATTCTGTCAGAGACAGCAAAGGACTTGGAAGAGCAGTAGAACGGAATGGACAGTGTCTTGAAAAGAGGATATAAGATGAACATCAACAATAGCAAAACGAGGTTAATGGAATGTACTCGAATTAAGTCAGTTGATGCTGAGGGAATTTGATTAGGAAATGAGACACTTAAAGTAGTAAAGGAGTTTTGCTATTTGGGAAGCAAAATAACTGATGATGGTCGAAGTAGAGAGGATATAAAATGTAGATTGGCAATGGCAAGGAAAGCGTTTCTGAAGAAGAGAAATTTGATAACATCGAGTATAGATTTAAGTGTCAGGAAGTTGTTTCTGAAAGTATTTGTATGGAAGTGAAACGTGGACGATAACTAGTTTGGACAAGAAGAGAATAGAAGCTTTCGAAATGTGTTGCTACAGAAGAATGCTGAAGATTAGATGGGTAGATCATATAACTAATGAGGAGGTATTGAATAGGATTGGGGAGAAGAGAAGTTTGTGGCACAACGAGACTAGAAGAAGGGATCGGTTGTAGGACATGTTCTCAGGCATCAAGGGATCACCAATTTAGTATTGGAGGGCAGCGTGGAGGGTAAAAATCGTAGAGGGAGACCAAGAGATGAATACACTAAACAGATTCAGAAGGATGTAGGTTGCAGTAGGTACTGGGAGATGAAGAATCTTGCACAGGATAGAGTAGCATGGAGAGCTGCATCAAACCAGTCTCAGGACTGAAGACCACAACAACATGATAATACTCATTAACTCATTAAAGAAGTCAAAGGGGACAAGAATTTAATCATAATTACTGACTAGAATCCATTCATCCGTGAAGGTAGGGAATAGAAAATAATGGGATAAATCTCGGAAAATGAAATCAAAGGAAAGAAAAATTAATAGAATTTTGCACAGGACACAAGTTACTCATTGGAGATACATGTTTAAGAACCTTTTGACAAGAAAATGTATGTGAAACATTGAGGATCAAAGAAGATATCAAATTGAATATATTTCGCTGAAACAGGACTCAGATATCTTTAGGATTCCAACAGTTATCTGACAGTCATAGTGACAATGGCCTAATACTGATAAACATGTGTTCAAATTCAAAAAGTTTTAAGAGAAAGCAGCGGAAACATTGGAATCCAAACAAGTTGAAGGAGGTAAAGTCTCAAACTACCATGAAAGAACATGTGATAAAAGATATAATGACCCTTCAGGGAGTTACTGGTGTGAAAAACAGATGGTGTAATAAATGTACCAGAAAAAGACTGGAATTGAAAAATCCACAAAAAAAGGCAGCTGTAGTTGAGATTCAGAAATTAGTAAAGAAATCTACATCTATATTCTGAAAAACATTGTGAAGTACATGGTAAAGGGTATGTCCCATTGCACTAATTGTTATGGTTTCTTCCCATTCCATTCTCATGCAGAGAACGGGAAGAATGATTGTTTAAATGCTTCTGTCCATGTTGTAATTAATTTAATCTCACCCTCAGGACTCCTGTATGAGCAATATATAGAGTGCAATGTATTCCAAGAGTCATTAGTCAGAGCTGGTTCTCAAAACATTGGAAGTAGACTTTCCCAGAATAGTTTTTGTCTACCTTAAAGAATCTGCTGGTTCAGTTTCTTCGGCATCTCTGTGACACTCTCCCACAGGTCTACATCTACATCTACATTTATACTCCGCAAGCCACCCAACGGTGTGTGGCGCAGGGCACTTTACGTGCCACTGTCATTACCTCCCTTTTCTGTTCCAGTCGCGTATGGTTCGCGGGAAGAACGACTGTCTGAAAGCCTCCGTGCGCACTCGAATCTCTCTAATTTTACATTTGTGATCTCCTCGGGAGGTATAATTGGGGGGAAGCAATTTATTCGATACCTAATTCAGAAATGCACCCTCTCGAAACCTGGCGAGCAAGCTACACCACGATGCAGAGCACCTCTCTTGCAGCATCTGCCACTTGAGTTTGCTAAACATCTCCGTAACACTATCACGGTTACCAAATAACCCTGTGACGAAACGCGCTGCTCTTCTTTGGATCTTCTCTATCTCCTCCTCCTTTGTTGATGGACTACATTTTCTAAGGACTCTCCCAGTGAATCTCAACCTGGTACCCGCCGTACCAACAATTAATTTTATATGATCATTCCACTTCAAATCGTTCTGCACGCATACTCCCAGATATTTTACAGAAGTAACTGCTACCAGTGTTAGTTCCACTATCATATAATCATACAATAAAGGATCCTTCTTTCTATGTATTCGCAATACATTACTTTTGTCTATGTTAAGGGTCAGTTGCCACTCCCTGCATCAAGTGCCTATCTGCTGCAGATCTTCCTGCATTTCGCTACAATTTTCTAATGCTGAAACTTCTCTGTATACTACAGCATCATCCGCGAAAAGCCGCATGGAACTTCTGACACTATCTACTAGGTCATTTATATTTATTGTGAAAAGCAATGGTCCCATAACACTCCCCTGTGGCATGCCAGAGGTTACTTTAACGTCTGTAGACGTCTCTCCATTGATAACAACATGCTGTGTTCTGTTTCCTAAAAACTCTTCAATCCAGCCACACAGCTGGTCTGATATTCCGTAGACTCTTTACTTTGTTTATTAGGCGACAGTGCAGAACTGTATCGAACGCCTTCCGGAAGTCGAGGAAAATAGCATCTACCTGGGAACCTGTATCTAATATTTTCTGGGTCTCATGAACAAATAAAGCGAGTTGGGTGTCACACGATCGCTGTTTCCGGAATCCATGTTGATTGCTACAGAGTAGATTCTGGGTTTCCAAAAACGACATGATACACGAGCAAAAAACATGTTCTAAAATTCTACAACAGATCGACGTCAGAGATATAGGTCTGTAGTTTTGCGCATCTGCTCGACGACCCTTCTTGAAGACTGGGACTACCTGTGCTCTTTTCCAATCATTTGGAACCTTCCGTTCCTCTAGAGACTTGCGGTACACGGCTGTTAGAAGGGGGACAAGTTCTTTCGTGTACTCTGTGTAGAATTGAATTGGTATCCCGTCAGGCCCAGTGGACTTTCCTCTGTTGAGTGATTCCAGTTGCTTTTCTATTCCTTGGACACTTATTTTGATGTCAGCCATTTTTTCGTTTGTGCGAGGATTTAGAGAAGGAACTGCAGTGCGGTCTTCCTCTGTGAAACAGCTTTGGGAAAAGGTGTTTAGTATTTCAGCTTTACGCGTGTCATCCTCTGTTTCAATGCCATCATCATCCCGGAGTGTCTGGATATGCTGTTTCGAGCCACTTACTGATTTAACGTAAGACCAGAACTTCCTAGGATTTTCTGTCAAATCGGTACATAGAATATTACTTTCGAATTCACTGAACGCTTCACGCATAGCCCTCCTTATGCTAACTTTGACATCGTTTAGCTTATGTTTGTCTGAGAGGCTTTGGCTGCGTTTAAACTTGCAGTGAAGCTCTCTTTGCTTTCGCAGTAGTTTCCTAATTTTGTTGTTGAACCATGGTGGGTTTTTCCCGTCCCTCACAGTTTTGCTCGGCACATACCTGTCTAAAATGCGTTTTACGATTGCCTTGAACTTTTTCCATAAACACTCAACATTGTCAGTGTCGGAACAGAAATATTCGTTTCAATCTGTTAGGTAGTCTGAAATCTGCCTTCTATTACTCTTGCTGAACAGATAAACCTTCCTCCCTTTTTTTATATTCCTATTAACTTCCATATTCAGGGATGCTGCAACGCCCTTATGATCACTGATTCCCTGTTCTGCGCTTACCGAGTCGAAAAGTTCGGGTCTGTTTGTTATCAGTAGGTCCAAGATGTTATCTCCACGAGTCGATTCTCTGTTTAATTGCTCGAGGTAATTTTCAGATAGTGCACTCAGTATAATGCCACTCGATGCTCTGTCCCTACCACCCATCCTAAACATCTGAGTGTCCCAGTCTATATCTGGTAAATTGAAATCTCCACCTAACACTATAACATGCTGAGAAAATTTATGTGAAATGTATTCCAAATTTCCTCTCAGTTGTTCTGCCACTAATGCTGCTGAGTCGGGAGGTCGGTAAAAGGAGCCAACTATTAACCTAGCTCGGTTGTTGAGTGTAACCTCCACCCATAATAATTCACAGGAACTATCCACTTCTACTTCACTACAGGATAAACTATTACTAACAGCGACAAACACACCACCACCGGTTGCATGTAATCTATCCTTTCTAAACACCATCTGTGCCTTTGTAAAAATTTCGGCAGAATTTATCTCTGGCTTCAGCCAGCTTTCTGTACCTATAACGATTTCAACTTTGGTGCTTTCTATCAGCGCTTGAAGTTCCGGTACTTTACCAATGCAGCTTCGCCAGTTTACAATTAAAATACCGATTGCTGCTTGGTCCCCTCATGTCCTGACTTTGCCCCACACCCTTTGAGGCTGTTGCCCTTTCTGTACTTGCCCGAGGCCATCTAACCTAAAAAACAGCCCAGTCCATGCCACACAACCGCTGCTACCCGTGTAGCCACTTGCTGCGTGTAGTGGACTCTTGAACTATCCAGCGGAACCCGAAACCCCACCACCCTATGGCACAAGTCGAGGAATCTGCGGCCCACGCGGTCGCTGAACTGTCTCAGCCTCTGATTCAGACCCTCCACTTGGCTCTGTACCAAAGGTCCGCAGTCAGTCCTGTCGACAATGTTGCAGATGGTGAGCTCTGCTTTCATCCCGCTAGCGAGATTGGCAGTCTTCACCAAATCAGATAGCCGCCGGAAGCCAGAGAGGATTTCCTCCGATCCATAGCGACACACATCATTGGTGCCGACATGAGCGACCACCTGCAGATGGGTGCACCCTGTACCCTTCATGGCATCTGGAAGGACCCTTTCCGCATCTGGAATGACTCCCCCCGGTATGCACACGGAGTGCACATTGGTTTTCTTCCCCTCTCTTGCTGCCATATCCCTAAGGGGCTCCATTACGCGCCTGACGTTGGAGCTCCCAACTACCAGTAAGCCCACCCTCTGCGACCGCCCGGATCTTACAGACTGAGGGGCAACCTCTGGAACAGGACAAGCAGCCATGTCCGGCTGAAGATCAGTATCAGCCTGAGACAGGTCAAACAAGCAACTGACCATTCATGCTGCCTCCATCTGTACACATTCAATATGCCACGTTAGTCTTCTTTTGTATGTGCCCCACACACTTTAGCAAAATTTTAAAATGGGTCGCATGAGTGATCTGTAAGCAATTTCCGTAGTAAGCTGGTTGAATTTCCCAATATTGTTAAAAGAAGAAAAAGTCTGAATGTGCCCCACCTGCTGTACCTACAACGGAGCATATGTGATCATTCCATTTCGTATCCCTATCCTCGACTCAGGTATTTGTATGAGTTGACTGATTCCAGCTATAACTCATTGATATTATAGTCATAGGAAGCTTTGTTTTTCCATTCTGTGAAGTGTGCAATATGACATTTATGTAAATTTAAAGCAAGTTGCCGGTCTTTGCAGTGCTTTGAAATCTTACCAAGATGTGCCTGAATATTTGAGTAACCAAGGTGCAAAAGCGACTAACTGCATGATAAGCGAAACTGAGGTAATCATGAAAACCTTGTTCCATCCAAACTATTAAAGTTAAAGACATCATTTCTTTTCTGAAAATCATAAAAAATAATTAATTACTCACTATTAATGGCTGAAATTTGCAGTTATGTTTTATATGCTAAAATCTTAAGTGAAATATTGACTCCGCAGTTTTTGCTCTTGATTTATGCAGTTAGTGGATTTTGCAAACCTATCAATCCAATTTTAAAAAATTTGGTTGTGAAATTCGCTATTTGGTCACACAGGAATGACAGAAATGTGAAATTTAACTACTGTGACTATAAACAGAGTATGTTTTATTTCAAAGAGAAGTCTGAAAAATTGTACAAAATTGGCATATAAAAATATGAAGGTGACATTATTTTATGAGGAGAAGCTGACTTACATAACTTCAAAAAGGAAACAAATATGAATGTTCTACATAAGGGTTTAAAAAAATAGATATTTATACCATCGTGTTTTTGAGATCACACAATATTGTAGCAAATAAAATAAGCTCCAAATTGCATCTTAGTAAAATATTGACAAATTTTAGAATATAATAAAATTTACCAAAAGTTGCATATTAGTTAAAACAATTACAAAAGATTCTAGATAGTGGAATTAGCTGAAAATTGCTTTTAAGTGACATCAACCTCAACTTTGCCCATCAACTCAAAATCGCTTCTGGCTTGCTCTGACGGTTGGCAGCGGTAGGAGCGACTCTGAGTGCCTTCTTGCTCATGTAACACATTGCTGTAGAATTTGAGTTCGTCGTTGGTCACACAGTCTTCATCAAAGTGGATCTCCAAAGGCTTTTTGACGTCTCCAAGATTGACTTCTGAAAGTTATACACCAGCTGTCATTGGTGTTTGGCCTCTTCCTTTGCTGAAATTTTTTCCCTTCTTCAGGATGCTCTTCCCCCCCCCCCCCCCCCCCCCCCCCCCCTCTGGCTTCAGAGATGTAGAAGGGCTCTCCACGAACTAGACAAATCTTCCTGTTTTTGCTTTTTGTTAATAAGATTCTATTTGGTTTTTTGAATCTGGAAAAGCCAGTTACCAATAACTTTCACTAATCCTTTCATGTGTGTCATAACAATTAGTGTCAACACAGTTTTCATTGCATAACATTGCTTTAATAATACTTTTCCTGTTTTGTGACCATTTCTTTTTTTCCACTGATCAGGACACCTCTTACTTTCCTGGGAGGGACCGTCGTCCTCTGTCTCACTTTGGTCATTTGCAGCTAAAGTGATGGGTTTGACTTCTTGCAAAATTTCTACTATTTCAATTACTCTTACTTCGTTTGTACTATCCTCTGCATTTTAATCACCCACAAAATCACTTATTTCCTTCAAAACACACATGAATATATCAGCAGACATTCCACTTGAACTGTGATTACCAGCATATATTTGGACAACACATCGGCAGGGAGAGCTTCATTGTTCTGTACATGTTTGCTGCAGTGCAGCCAGCCTAACTGTGAATGATAAAAATATCTCTTTTAATCATAACAAAGTGAAAGGTAGCTTTGAATGTCTAGATTGTTAACTCTGATGTCAGTTGGCCTGCTGCTTAGAATCTGAACATGGCATGGCGACTGCCATGCCTGTTGAACTTGGCAAGTTTCTAAAACATTGGATGTTAGCGGGCTTTGCACCTGAAAACATGCAGTTAATGGCTTTTGCAAATGAATACAATTTTCTGCAGCCAGTTTCAATGGTTTATAGTGTGTTTTGCACCCTCATGTAGGTGTTGAATAAGTCTATATGGTAGAGTGCTCAATGCGAAATCGGCTTTTGCATCTGGCTATTCATTTATGCAACTTCTTTCTGGTGGTACTTTGTTGTAGATAACTTTGTCATCTGCAAAAAGTCTGAGGTTACTATTAATATTGTCCACAAGGTCTTTAATATGCAGCATGAACAACAAGGGTTCCAAAACATTTCCCTGGGCCACATCCAAAGTGACTTCTACATCTGATGATGACTCTCCTCCAACGAAGATAACCTGCTGTGTCCTCCCTACCAAAACATGCTCAATCCAGTCACCAATTTCACTTGATACAACATATGATCGTGTTTTTGACAAGTGTAAATGACGTACTGAGTCAAATATTTTTTGGAAATCAAAAAATACTGCATCTATGTGACTGCCTTATTCAGTGCTTTCATTCTGTCATGTGACAAAAGTGAGAGTTGGGTTTCATAAGAGTGATGTTTTCAGAATCCATGCTGGTTGCCATGGAGGAGGTCATTCTGTCCGAAGTATCTCATTATGTTTGAATCAGATTATTTTCTAAGACTCTACAAGAATATTGGATAATAGTATTGTGGGTCACTTCTACTACTCTTTTTGTAAATAGGTGTGACCTTTGCTTTCTTTCAACTTTTGGGCATCTTTTTTTTCTGAGGGATCTACAATAGATTATAATTACAAGGTGGGCTAACTCAGCTGCAAATTCAAAACAGAATCTAATAGGGATACCATCGGACTGCAGAGCTTTGATCAGTTATTATAATTTCAACTATTCCGCCACACCACAGAAAGTAACACTTACTTCACACGTCTTTTCAGTGATTAGAGGATTAAATTGGGATAAAAATGTTGAACTTATACAGCAACAGTATTGCTCACTCGGAACTGAGATTGTCAAGAAATGTACAAAAGCCAAAGAAGAATAAATGAAGGAAAGTTGTCTGAGACATAAAAGACTGGAACAAGCTAATGTAGCTGCTGCACATAGACTAATAAACAGACAATTTAAGAAACACAGGAGGTGGTGTGTAGTGATTAGAGATGAAAAAGATAATTGGGTAATAGAAATAGAAAAAGAGCAAAAAGATGGAAGTAATCATGGAGGAACATTACAGTTGGCCATAGAAAGTAAGGCAATTTAAAACGAAGAGTACATGATGATGATGAAAATTTAATACTTATTTCTGAATTTAGTATCAGCAGTAAGTGTGACAACACTGCTACTAGACATTGTCGGCACAGGTACTACACAGGCCAACAGTGATTCAGTTACGACTGGGGAAAATAATAGTGAGTGGAATGAACTTGCCGTGCTAATTGAACTATGGGAAGCAGAGTGTCTGAACCAACATAGATACATGCACGGTAATACACTCAGCACACGGCTGGTGAAGGCAGCTAATTACTGAGCACATGGAAACTTGGCACAAGCACAAGGCTAGGTTCCAGGCAGTTGAACTGCAGTGGAACTCTGGCCTGTCACTCGCAAGGAATCACCTCTGTCAACGGGTCTGCCCATATGATGCGACCTAGGTCTTCAGCAGTTGAACTTCGCAGGAGCACTGTCTTGGAGCTCTCAAGTAAACATTTCCATCAGCAGGTCAGCCCATATGACTTGACATATGAACCCTCTGTGGCAGCTTTCTGAACTACTCCACCATTTTACCCATGTCAGCCCGTCAGGACGTCTACTGGCAGGGGTACTAAACTGAGTATCAAAAAGCTATATGCAAACTCAGAAGAGGTGAATATCTGGTATTATTTATGTACCAAAAATACAAGCATAAGGCCAAAGTCAGAACAAGAACCATGCAAGCTCCTGAATAAAATTTATGTAACTCGAGAAGTTTCACCACATTTTGAAAATATTGGTATATTTCCAGAGAAAGCAAGAGCATATATACGTGAAAATAACCACACAATTAGTGTAATATCTAATGCTTTAAAAATACTGTGAAGAGCTGACTGAATGTGTGGTATTTTGAGATTGACTGACTCCATCCAGTCCAGGTAATGTTAACTGTAACAATCAGGAAATAACAGTGTAAGATCCAAAGAAATGCCTCCACATACCAGAAACTCAAATCCACCGAGATACAAATAGAAGCTGCATGTGAGATGATTTGGGCAAGACTCAGTATCAAAGGTGCACATAAACTTGTAATTGGGTCCTTCTATTGACAGTCAGATTCCCCATCCCCCGGATATATATTCGAAAACTTTCAGGCTTGCTTCAAAAGAGTGGTTTCCCGCGTGGGCAGAATGTCTTATTGCCCACCGCAGTCAGTCATAGCCAGAACGCAGACAGGTTGCAGAACAGCACTCATTGAGAGCGAGTCAACTGCTATGCAGTAAATGTGATTAAATGACCAGCTGTTACTTTCATTTGCGAACTCTTTGAGGAAACTCAAGAAATTGGCTACATTACGTTAATGGTAAACTGAAAGAGTATGGTGACATTCGCCATCTTTGCTAGGAGTTATGGCTCTGTGAAGACAGTTACACAGCTGTTTTCTTGTCTTGTGAACAATTCAAAACATTGCTCATGCTCACTGAACCTAAAATCGTGCATCATTTTAGACATCCAAGAATTTTATTAAATTATCCTCCAGAACAATATTTCTTTATTATTCTGTGCAGCTCCAGTAACTGCTTAGGAATTATTATGAAATACACGGCCTGACAAAAATGTGAAATATCAAGAAGACATGGTCAGAAGTCAGGGTAACACACACCAAACCAAATAAGTTTTGTTATCGTACAACATTTCAGCGGGTTTGCTTGCCGCGGTCACAGTCAGCCAGCAGACCGCTGTGGGTGTGAGCAGTTGAGGGTGGCTTTTTTGCCCAGGTTAGTGCAGCACATATAATGCCCTCTCTGTGTTTGACTGAGCCGTCAGAGAAAACCACAGTTCGCTTTTACATAATTTCCTCTGTAACACTGTAATTGTCAGGGCGAACTTTTAATCATCCATCAATCCATTAGAATTATTACAATTCTGTAAATAATGGCTGTTACAAGACATCCTGTAAAACATTACAAAATGCCTTCTCTGAAAACTACCTAGACTAGATTTTTCGGAATCTCACTTGTGAGGGAAATATATTGAATGTAATGGCAGCAGATAGACCTGACCTCTGAGACGGTATCCACATTGATCCTAGTATTAATGACTACGAGGCAGATGTTGCAACAATGATTACAACTAAAACAAGTAGAAAGATTTATCTCAGTGAGGAACTTGAAACATTTAGCTCAGGGAAGGGGTGTGTAGTACGGAAAAATAGTAGACTATGCACTTATAGAAATGTACGTAGTGAAACTGTTCATGATTGGAGGGTCCCCCTATGCTGTACACCAGTCACATAAAGTAACTTCTGAAGAAACTGACTGCTGCATAACATGTTTAAAGCAAAGCATTGGGCTGTACGTAAAGACATGCTGAGCGAAACGTGTTCACCTGCCAAGAGGGGAATGCGTAAAACCTTCAGTGACTATCATAACAGAACATTATTCAAAAATCTGGTCATATGTAAAGGTATTTAGTGATATTAAAGTTAGTGCCCAGACACTCGTAAACAAGACAGGAAATGAAATTGAGAGTACCAAAGCAAAACCCGAAATGCTCAACTGTGTTTTCAAAAGAAAATCTAGGAGCATTGCCCCATCATATTACTGGGAGTACTACAAAGTTGATTGAAATAGATATTAGTTTCAACGACATTGAGAAACAGCTGAAATGATCAAAATTGAACATAGGTGCAGGGCCCAATGAATACCTAACAGGTTCTCTACCAAATTTGCTGCTGAGTTAGTCCCTCTTTTAATCAAAATCTGCCATAGATCACTCAAACAAAAAACTGTGCCCATTAGTTAGGTTTATGTAGTTCTAAGTCTAGGGGACTGATGACCTCAGATGTTTAGTCCCATAGTGCTTAGAGCCATCAACAGGATAATTGTCTGTGCCTGAAAGCCAGAACCACACTGCAGTGGTTTGAGCTGCATGATTGTGAACTCACATAGATGTCTTGACCACCAGATTCACCTGATGTGAATCCAACGGAACTCACTTGGATCATTATCGGGCACAATCACAGCAAGCACAAGTCAGCGGCCATTTATTTACTGAAATTACGTGACTTGTTCATAGACATCTGGTGCCACATACCTTCACAAATATACCAACAATCTGTAGAATCAATGATTTGCAAAAATGGTGCCATATAGTGTTATGAAGACGGCCCAATGAGCTGTTAAGCAGTTAGTTATAACATTTTGGCTCATCAGTGTATTTTGCACGTGCTCGAACCAATTGGCGCAAGGCCATGGCTGTACAGTCACATATGTTACAGCCCAGCTGCCGGACTGCCCATGCATCACTTGTTTGCCTACCCCTGCCTACTGCTGTCCACTACAAGCACTCAGCTGACTTTAGCAAGTGCTCAAACTGGAACAGCCTAGTCTAGCCGATCCCATTCTGCAGTCTGAACACCCAGAATATCAGCGTGAACTGTCCAGGTGTCTGATGTGTTCCATATTGAAAGAGCGCAGTGTATGAACACAGGCTCAGCTGCATAGGTAACCTCTAAGTAGAACAACCTGGCACTTGTAATGCCCCATTGAACTGCGTTCCAAACTCAGCAATAACGTTTTTAATAGAAATCTTAACCCAAGACATGTTGTTTCACTCAAAGACTGTCACAGTCTTCGCATAACTGTAGGAGCATCCTCTTATTATGATACTGATGTCATTTGTGCTATATGTGTAGCAGTGTGACTGACACACACACACACACACACACACACACACACACACACAAAACTGGCTGAGATGTTTGGCATGTGTGTTACTGCATGACCTCAACTGTCTTTCACCCCTGTAAATGGTTGGTAATGCAGTACAGTGTTCTGCTATTCAATGAAGAATATTATTATTTTTGAAGTATTTAACTATGTGAACAATTATTTCCATTCTAGGCATATGAGCGCATGAACTTGGCAGATGCACTGGTCCCTCGTTCATATACAGATGGAGAACTCATAATAAAGCAAGGTGATCAGGCAGATGGTATGTACTTTGTGGAGGATGGTTCTGTGAAAATTACCATTGTTGGAGACAGTGGGCATGAAGTTGAGGTATGTTATATGAAGACTTTCATGTATTTGCAGTTATGTAAATAAACATGAATGTTTAAAAATAAATAATAAATTACAGATTAATCGGATTAACAAAGGAGGATACTTTGGTGAACTGGCACTTGTTACCCATAAACCAAGAGCAGCATCAGCGTACGCTGTTGGTCAGATTAAGTTAGCATGTAAGTACCTTAAATATATCTATTGAATTCATCTCTGTTTGTACCACTTCTTTACTTGTACCACATTGTTATTATTGGTGTAAACAGGTTAAAGTTTTAGCTGTTAATTTAATATACTGTATTTACCTGAGTATAAGACATCCTTATGTTTTCAAGAGACATCTTGAGAATTTTTTTAAAAAAATTTATTCTGGCTAATCAAAATTATTAACTATTTTATTGATACAAATTATCTGCCTAAAAAGTTAATATTCTACCTATTCTAAATTTGTGCCGATTATTGCTTTTCTACATTTTGATGATAAAGGAGAAATAAAATAAATGAAAAGAAATGGTGTACAATTTGCAGTCTGCTATATTTCTACACTTTTCACTTATTGAACCATCGTCTGTAGTATTTTTAATTATCATCATCCTAATAGCATAGCTATGAAATTTGTATCTTCATTATTGCAAATATTTGACTGTTTCTTCCAAATATGTTGCAATTTCTGAGGTTGTGGTTACCATGGAACCTGAGAACACAGCTGTTTTTATCCAAATACATATCGATTGTGCTTCTGTGGTGGTGTGGGGATGTTACAAGGTCTCTTGCTTTCAGACTTACCGTCTGCCTGCTGCTCTCTCATTGGCTGCGTAGAACCTGCTGTCATGTCATTTTAAGCATAACATTGCAGCCGTAAACACCCAAGTACACCACAGGCCCCTATCTAGACTTCTTCTGTCTCCAGCTGAAATGAATGCTGTTGTTGAGTATTTGTCCAATTTTAAAGTCAGTTCAGTTCCAAAACATGTAATTTGCAGCCTGCCCAGTACTCCCCTCACAGTGTTCATCTTGTTCTCAGTCAAACTGGTATCACTGTTCCTTCCATCCTTCCTGTAGTGCTATGCTTGAGTAAGTGCGAAACACAGACTGCAGTATCTTCTTGAGTGCAAGTTATATGTAACAGCAGCAACAATTCATAAATAAAAGATCGCAACCGTGATTCATTACAGTTTTCATACTTTCACGTGTCCTACAGTCTGCTGATGTCTGTTGGTACTATCTCCACTAAAGGTCCTGCCACTGTGATTTATTCTCATGACAACAATTACAGTCGGATAATATAATTTATTCTGTTTGTTAAACAGTTCATTCAGGATTAATTTTCCTTCTTGTTTCACCTTAATGTCGCCATCATGTTGTAAAGCTGATTAAAAGCTGGTCATGTTTCTAGCTGGTGCTCTGATACGTGTGACTGAATTTCTCACTTGCAACCCAGTTAGCAAATCATTACAGTCTCCCATAATAATAATAATAATAATAATAATAATAATAGAAGTTGATTTGGTTTAGAATCTAGTAATATTTTTGAAAGACAACATTTTTGATTTTGAATGTTACTTTTACTTAAAAAGGAACATTAATGTTTGTACATGGTATCCGTACATGTATGAGAACTTTTACTGAAAACCTGTTCAAATACAACAAAAGTGGAGAAGTATATTGTTATAGTGGCTAGTCATAGTTTTTCACATATCCCTTGCACTAGCGCTGTGCGAGCCAAATTTCACATGATGGTTCAAGCAACAACGATACTGTATCGAGCTCTTTGGCGTATCGGGAAATCTTGAATCTGTTCGAACGCGAGTATTGTTTGCTCAGCCCTGCCCTTTTGAACCTGCACGTGCCCTCTATAGCCAAAGCTTCATCTGTAAATGTAAGTCAACCCCTACATGCTCTTTTAAACAATGTAAAAATGTTAACCTCAACATTAATAGTTTATTCTGTGAATATAAGATGTGCCTGTATTTTTTGGGTGACGAATTTGGGGAAAAACCTCATCTTATAATCAAGTAAATATCATACATCCACTGATTTAAAAGTTACATAGGTAACTATTTAATATAAGTAAGATATTGAAGAGTCAGGATAGAACTGAATAATGAAACTGATAAATCTTGGCTGGAAGCAGTTCTTATTTCGCAGTGAAGAGTGTGACTAAATTACAATAAACTCATTACATTTAGTTATATGAATGCGTCTCGATTGGCAATGAATCCACCACCTTCAGTACGGATACAAAGTTATGTTCGACCTTTGGGAATCTCAAAGTAGTGGACATGGAGGACATAGGAGACTCGAGACAGGTGACACTGAGTGGGAATGTTGTTCAGCCAGGAGGCGTGATTAGATAGTCTATGCAGTTGCGATAAACACTATGTCTGGGTGGTGCAGTGGCTGACACAACTGTCTAGCAAGCAGGAGGTCCTGGGTTCGAATCCCTGTCTGGCACACCCATTTGCACTCATCGTTGCTGATTCCGTACAAAGTCCCGATTCAGTGGATATCTTATAGTTCCTTTCCTTTCTCTCCCCCTCCGTCTTCAATATACATAACACTACATTCAGTTTCTCTCTTAACACACATGCACAAACAATACCAGAGAAGGAGAGTTGCTACTCACCATATAGCGGAGATGCTGAGTCGCGATAGGCCCATGCAAACGCAACTTGCACACGTCTGCTGTCTGAGAGCTGAAACTGCACCATTGTTTGACACTTGGACAAACCCTATTTATGGATTGACCAAAAAATATGAGCAGAGGTCTTTATAATGTAAATTAAAATGCTATTAAACACTCTTGTTCAATCCAGTGGATGAGTTATGTTGGTGTCAGATGCAACAATAATATATCTGAAGAATGTGTAAGTTTTGTCATCTTGTGGTACTAACACAGCCAACACATGAACTGGCAGTGTATAAAAGGACTGGCGTAGTGGCACATTTGGGGCCATCCAGAGAGAGAGAGAGAGAGAGAGAGAGAGAGAGAGAGAGAGAGAGAGAGAATTAAAAAAGCGGACAGCATAAACCTCAACATAGCAAGTTACATAGTATAGTGGTTTAGACACTTCATTTTCATTTATTTATTTAATTGGTTTTTGATTTCCACAAATTGGTTAAGGTGAATGCCAGAATGGTTACTGTGAAGAGGATAAGGCTAATTTCCAATTTCATCCTTGTCCTATCTGAGATTGTGCTCCATATCAAATGACTTAGTCATCTTCATAAGAACAGAAATGTATTTCCGTAATGTGCAGTCTGTGGGGATTTTTATGAAAATTTCACAGGTTAAATTTGATTTTACCTCTTAAAGAATAAAGGTGCGTAAGACTGAATGTGCAACTTGCTCTAAATGTTCAGAAATGTAAAATTTTGTACTTCACAGAATGAAAAACATAGTATCCTATGGCTATAATATCAGTGAGTCATTGTTGGAATCAGCCAACTTGTATAAATACCTGGGTGTAACACTTTGTAGGAACATGAAATGGAATGATCACATAGGTTCAATCGTGGGTAAAGCAGGTGGTAGACTTCAGTTTATTGATAGAATACTGGGGAAGTGCAATCAGTCTACAAAAGAGATTGCTTACAAATCACTCGTGTGACCCACCTGAGAATATTGCTGAAGTTTGTGGGACCCATACTGGACAGGACTAATAGGTGATATTGAACATATGCAGAGGAGGTCAGCATGAATGGTCACAGGTTTGTTTAATCCATGGGGGAGGGTCACAGAGATACCGAAGTAACTGAACTTGGCAGACTCTTGAAGACAGATGTAAACTATTCCGAGAACGTCTGTTACCAAAATTTCAAGAACCACCTCTAAATGATTACTGTAGGGATATACTACACCCCCTAAGTATCCCTCATAAAGAGCTCATGAGGATAAGATTAAAATAAATATTGCATGCACAGAGGCATTCAATCATTCTTCTCACACTCCATATGTGAATGAAGCAGGAAGACACCTTAATAACTGGTACAATGGGAACTACCCCTCTGCCATGCACCTCATGGTGGTTTGCAGAGTATAGATGTAGTTTTTGAGGATTAGGTTACTGTTGAATGAATTGTACCTCCTTTCAGTGCTCTCATTACTGTTGTCATTTGTATCGGGCACCTAAATAAGACATGACTGTAATCTGTTCTTGAGGTTTCGGTCCGAGTAATGTTTCCTGTCATAGCAAATTCATTATCAATAGTGTCTAAACATATGCCATATGTGGAGTTTATTCAGAACTCTCATGTAAATATTTATCGATCTTAGGATTCTTACATTGAAGATAGCAATACAGTTCTGCTTCTATGGAATTGTTATTGGCAGACATGAGATTTATTGTCAACAATATTCACTTGTTTATAAAGATTGCTTGCAACCATTCAGTGAATGTAGTACACAGAAATAATCTATAGTGATTAGTGATTGAGCATTGTGCTGCAGCATATATCTTCTACAAGCTTCTGCAAACAACTTCCTTTCATCTCCAAGAGGAAGACATTTTTCTTTGCAAATTCTCGTTTCCTGCAAGAATATTGCCACAAGCTGTGATGCACACATTCTGGTGTAGTGGTAAGTGCCACATACTGGTGTCCTGTGTATCGGTATCGCCATTTCGGACCTGACCACCAACAATTATTTGTTATTTGATATTTATCAATTCTGGAAGGATCTTGAAATACCTTTGTAATGTTTATATATTGTGTAATATTAGATTTATGTATAAATACCAGTGTTCTGGAATATTCGAAGTTTGTATAAATAGGAGTTCAGTTCTCTTCTGGCTGTACGTTAGTGTCGGTAATAAACATGCTTTCATGAAACTTCCTGCCCGATTAAAACTGTGTGCCGGACCGAGACTCGAACTCGGGACCTTTGCCTTTCGCGGGCAAGTGCTCTAGTTTTAATCTAGCAGGAAGTTTCATATCAGCGCACACTCCGCTGCAGAGTGAAAATCTCATTCTGGAAACATGCTTTCAGTTTTCATTGACGAAGCTACCTTCGAATTTGGATTTAATTTGGTTTCAATGTGACGTCGTTTGGTGGAGATGCCGGATACTTCAGTCCACTTCCATCTCCATCCCTATGGCTCCAAATAGGCAAAATAGAAGCCATGGAAAACATGGACAGGAATAGGAATATCTGTGTATTAAGAAGATAGATGAATTCCAAATCAGTAGTAAGTCAACTGAACATCAAGCATCCTTTATAGTTTCCTACAGTAGTAAGTCAACTGAACATCAAGCATCCTTTATAGTTTCCTAGAGACAATGGTCAGGACCCAATGAAATGGCTGAAAGGATTCTACCCAGCCACCAAATACAACAGGTGGGATGGCATGATGTGTTTGACAAATGTCTGCTTTTAGTTGGTCAGCACAGCCCAGCAGTGGTTTGAGAACAACGAAGATAAGCTCAGTAGCTGGGACAAATTCCAGGCCATTTGGTGACAACCAGCAGCAAATCCACTTAGCAAAAGAATTGAAGAACAGGACCTACTGTTATGGCAAAATGACAGTCATAGATACGAAATGGTTTCTCTCTTTCAGCATTGTGAATGACAGTGGCAGAAGCTGACAAAATCTCACATTTGACGAAAGGAGTCACAGACAACATGTACCAAGCTCTTCTAGTTTTTGCTGAAGGATCTTACAGCATTGTAAGAATTCATCAGTTAGTGCCAGCGCATCATGGAAAAGAGTCAGCCAAAAGAGGAATGATCGTGTCTCATGTGTAGACCTTATGGCTGTTGTGGAAGACCACTGTGAGCTTGCCTCTTTCTTATGCTAGATGGTAAGAGAAGGGATACAGCAGTGTATGGCAGCCAGAGTTGTCAAACCGAATACACAAGAGAAGCCATGAACGCTGACCCCCACATGTCAGAGGTAATAGAGAATGTTGAGAAAGAGGTATATCAATCTTTGGTACCAATCTTCACCTCCAGTCAAACATGACATGAAGAATGGACTTGGCCAACTGAGACCTACACTGCCATTGTCAAATGACAACCCAGCCTCTGACCAAGACAGGTACAACCAACTCCGCCAAGTTTAATGAACAGAAGAATAGACATTTGGAGGACAGAAGACAACACCACGCTGGTCTGTTATCATAGTGGATGTGCTGGACACATGGTATGCTACTACAGAGAAAGATGACGAGGTTTTGCACAGCTGTTACTCCACAAGACGTCAACCATCACAATACTCCTATTCACGTCACTGGCAGATTATTATAGTCGACCTGTGAGCTGAAGCTAATTGTCATACTCTGGATAAGGTTACTTCACGAATATGTTGTAGCTGCTCCCAGTTGATGGGCAGAGATACCAGCTGCTTGCCTATTTGCCTTATTCAGGAAAACTAAGCGAAGCGACCATCTGTGGAGGTGAAGCCACCACAGATGGCGCTTACATGGACTACAGTTACCAGTATGACAGGCAATATCCAAGTTATCATCAACAGGTAACCAGTCCGAGCACTAGCAGACATGGGGACTTCTTTTTCTGTAATGTTGAATGCTTGTCATCACCAGCTAAGGAAGACTAAGTTCCATGATACGAAAGTGATTGTGCTGAAGGTGGCAAATGGGAAATATGACCAGCTGACAGATACATGTATTGTGGAAATAGCTGTCACCAGCAGAACACAGCCCTTTGAATTTGTCATTTTAAGAGAACATGATTATGGTATCATTCTCGGACTTGACTTCTTGCAGGTATCGCAAGCAGTCACAGACTGTGCGACATCACAGTTTAATAAGCCTTATAAGTGGTTAAGATCTTCAGATCTCTTAACTGCTACAAGCAGCCTCAACTCGTGCCTAAAAATATTTGCAGAGGGGCAGCCAAACTGGACCAGGAAGGGCAACTTAGTGTCACCAATGAAGAATTGTGCCCCACTATTACTACTGACAGTGTAGGGGAGGAATCTACTACTGAACTGCCAATAGGATCTTGCCTGACTGAGAAACAACATTAGTGAGTGATAGCCATTCTGCGTCAGTTTGTGGTTGCTCTCAAATCCAGAGTGAAGAAAACTCAGCAAGCAGGCCATGGTAAAATATTGTATCAACACTGAGGCTCATCCACCAGTTAGCTAGCACTCATATGGTGTGTCTCCAACTGAGCAACAGATAATCTGGGAGCAAGTGGAGATGATGTTGCAAGATGACATTGTTGAACCTTCACAGAGTCTTTGGTCCTCTCCTGTGACCTTTGTGAAGAAGGAGAATGGTACCAGGCGTGTCTGTGTTGACTACTGGTGGCTGAGCAAAATCATGAAGAAAAATGTCGGTCTATCGCCATGCATTTATGTCATCCTACACTGCTTGAAAGGAGCAAAGTATCTCTCAACCATGGGCTTTGAGATGATTACTGGCAAATCGAGGGTTGGCGAGGCTGACCATGAAGAGACTGCTGTTGTAACTTCTGACAGCCTTTTTTGGACTGTGTAACTTTCAAGCCACCTTTGAATGTATGATGGACAACTTGCTTTGATACCTTAAATGAATGATGTGCCTTTGTTATCAGGATGATATAATCACTTTTTTTAAACATCTAAGCTGTCTGACAACCATATTGAAATGTGTTCAGACTGCCAGTCTCTGCCTGAAACCAAACAAGTGCCTGCGTGTTGCCTGAGAAATAAAAATCTTTGGGCATCTAGTTGATGGTGGTAGAGTCTGTGATGATCCAGAGAAAATAAGAGCAGTTGTCGATTTTCCAATTCCTCAGTACATTCAGGATGTGAGAAGTTTTCTCAGAATATGCTCATACTACCATTGGTTTATAAAGGAACTTCTGTACCACGGCATGGCCCTTGCAAGAACTGCTGAGAGGAGATGCCAAATATTTCTGGAATGGTCTAAAAGGTAGATTTTTTCCCTCCTCCTTGAAGGAGTGGTATCATCATCTCCAGTTCTAGCACTGAATGACTGGAGTGCTGAGACGGAACTTTGCCCCGACACTAGTGTCTATAGGATTGGTGCAGTTCTAAGAAGTGATTCTTATTTTTCCAGGATACTCTTCAAACCTAAGATGCACTATTGAACAACTGAGAAAGAGTGCCCTGCAGTTTCGGCTATCAACAAGTTCAGGCCATATTTATTGGCAAACCATTCACCATTGTGACAGACTACCACTCTCTATGATGACTGATTAGCCTAAAGGATCCATCAGACGAGTACTGGGGCTTCAGGAATATATCACAGTGATATACAATAGTGTACACAAACGCGAGGATGCTGATTGCCTTTCAAGGAATCTTTTAGCGCAACACAACAGCATGGACGAACTTTGTCACCTCTCACTTAAGTGATTGGTGCTGAACAGAGGGAGGATGCAGCACTGCTGGTAAAAATAGAAGCCTCGAAGGAGGAGGAACTGTCCAAAGGAGAATTCAGACTAGTGGAGCATTGTATAAGACGAACTAAATGCTTGCTTGTCATTCCAGCTCATGTACAGCCAGTTATTCTGAAATATTTCAACACTCCTAAATCTGATCTTTTGGGATTTTTGAAAACTCTAGGTAGAAACAAATGCAGATATCACCGACAGGAAAAAAAATCACAACACCAAAAAATAATTGATGTAAAATAATGAAATTTCAGGAATACATTTGTCTAGGTAACGTATTTAAGTGATAAATATTGCAAAATCACAGACTAATGCACACACAAGGTAAGCCATTGCAAATGTGAAATGCTGGTACATTAATAACCAGAGTAACAGCCAAAATGTTAAATGCAAGCATGCATTGTTTTACTGGTGTCGGGCACTGGTTGGTGGAATGGAGTTCATGCTTGTTGCACTTGGTCGTCCAATACAGGGACGGTTAATGCTTATTGTGGATGACGCTGGAGTTGTTGTCCGATGATGTCCCATATGCACTCGATTGAAGGCACCTCTGGTGATTGAGGAGGCCAAAGCAACATGTCAGCACTCCATAGAGCATGTTGGGTGACAACAGCGGTATGTAGGTGAGCATTATCGTGTTGGAGAACATCCCCTGGAATGTTGTTTGTGAGTGGCAGCACAACAGGTCAAATCACCAGACTAACATACAAATTTCCAGTCAGGGTGTGTGGGTTAATCGCAATAGTACTTCTGCAGTTGTATGAAATTGCACCCGAGACTGTAACTCCAGGTGTAGCTCCAGTTTGTGTAGCACACAGATTGGGTGCAGATCCTTAACTGACCTCCCCCTTACCAATATATGGCCGTCACTGGCACCTAGGCATAATCTGCTGCCATCAGAAAACACATCAGACTTCCACCCTGTCCAATGAGCTCTTTAGTGAGTTGCAATGTTTTGGAGCATTACAATGCACTAGAGCCACGTGCTGTACACGATGGTCATCCCTGCAGTAGTTTCATGTGACCGTCTGGAGCCCAGTCATCTTGCGACTGTACACTCTTGTGCCTACCGCTGCCAGCAATCGTGTACAGTGGCTACACTCATCCCAAGTCGTTCTGCAATAGTGCAGAAGACACATCCAGCTTTTTGTAGCCCTGTAACAAGATCTCATTCAAACTTGGCAAGGTGTTGATATGGTGTCTTTGTCATCTTAAAGGAGTTTTTGACGAACACCAACTCATCACTTCCAATTTCAAAGGTAACTAATGTCCACAACTATTGAAGGATGTATTTGAAGCAAACCTGAGTTGCATCCTCATAGTGGCATTACTAGCACTACCCTCACATGACAGGCACAAAATTTTAATAGATATCGTCTTTCAGACGCAGAAACTTTCCCACCTATTTTCATTTATGTTGCACAACTCCACCTTGGCATTGAGATTTTTCTTTTTCGTCAGTGTATGTGAGCCACTGTAGGGAATCACAATGACAGAAACATGTCATAATTACCTCCAGGGTTTTTGGTACCAATAGCATGCAGCATTTCCATTCCACTAAATTGGAATTGATCTCTTAGGGATCTTCCTAAAGTTGACAAATGGAAAATTTTGCTTACACCAAAGCTGTGCTGACTGCCGAAGCTCTGGAAATTGTCAAGTTCCATGTAGAAGATCATTTTGAAGCACGGAACGCTTCCTGTTTTCCGGCCGATACTAGTATCAGAGATAATTTCACATTATGGCCTCACCCACAGGATGTCAGCTGCCTACCATCCACAGATGAATGGCCTCGCAGACCACTTTAATAAGACTTTGGCGGATGTGCTTTTGATGCACGGTGATGTCGGTCAGAGAGACTTGGGATACAATACTCCCATCCACCTCAAAGCAGGACGCTACAGGCTACACATTTTTTCTGCTTCACAGTTGTGAGGCTGAAATAAGAATGGACACATGGTTCCCATTTGAACCAGACGGCACTGAGGATGACTGTGTGAAACACCTCATTATAAGGACTGAAGAAGCAAGACAGCTGGCTCATATACGGGCTGTGGATGCCCAAGAGTGAGACTGAGAACACTTAACGCCAAGCACTGACCAGTGAGATACATCTTGGGAGACTTAATATGGATATTTACTGTCGAAAAAGTTACTAAAGTGTTATTTTGGGTTGTCTTGTATCCTTTGTCACTTCTTGGACATGAAATTGAGGTTTATGACCCTCCATCAAGAAGACAAAAGTGCTGTGATACTGTCCATGTCTCCTGTATGAAGCCCTACTAGAATCCAGAGGTGCAGATCGATGATGGGAGGTGCAAGGAAACTGAAGACCCGCTCAATGACTGCATAAACTTTTGTATGAAAACCTACTCTCTCCATTCAGGAGGCCGGTTCTGTTCTGACTGTATGTTGGTGTCAGTAATAAATGTGTTTCCAGTAACAAATGTGTTTCCAGTGCTAAGCATTGTATTTCATTGACTCTGCCATTGGACTTGAACTTGCATGTGGTTTTGGTGTGACAATATCTAACTGCCATTTAATTGTAATTGTAGTCAATAAAATAAGAGAAAAAGTTTTAGAAAGAACTGAGAATTTTTACCATTACACCTATCCAGAGTTGACTTTCCCCTTATGTCCCGGCATATAACTGATCTGATCAAAAGTGTTTGCACACCTATTAGTGGATGTAAACATGGGGGTTTTCGGCCCTTCACTTTTATTGTAGTTTAAACTCTTCTGGTGGCACTTTCAGTGAGGTTTCTGAATATTTATGGAGAAATGACAGTCCATTCTTCCTCAAGAACAAAAACCAAAGTAGATAGTGATGTTGGACACTGGGATGTGGAGTGAAGTTGACTTTCTAGTTCACCCCAAATATGTTTCATTGGGTTCAGGTCGTGACTCTGGACGTGCCAGTTCATTTCATGAAAGTTATTGTCCACAAACCATTGGTTCACAGATGATGCTTAATGACAGGTGCATTGTCTTGCTGTTGCAAACAGTCATTGTCTCCAAACTTCCTCTACTGTACACAGTACAGAGTGATGTAAAATTTGTTCATATCCTTCTGCATTTTGTGGCTTTACAAGTACAGTAAGAGGACCATACTTCACTATTGGCACTATACATGATGACATATGCCAATCATTTGACAAATCCAAATACTCCTATCAGATTGCTGTGGGTATAGCATGATTCATCACTCCAACTTCTATCAGATTATGGTGGGTATAGCATGATTCATCACTCCAAATGTATTATTACCGGTCATCCACCATCTAGTTGCTTCATTCTTTACATTGCCTCAAGCATTGCTTAGCATTGACTACTGAAATGTGTGACTCAAGGGGAGCTGCTTGACCATTGTACCCCATTGTTTTTGTACTCTCTGTGCACCCATTGTGCTAGCTGGACTGCTGGCAGCACTTTGGAACTCGCAAGTGATTCCCTCTTCTGGTTTCAAGCCACACTCGACAATACTCAATGGTCCCCGCCCGTCTGTATGTGAGGTTTGCCAGGTGTTGGTTTAAGTTTGTCTGTTCCTTCATGTGTCCATATAACACTCACCTCACCAGTAATCAACTTCATCAGCTTTAGGATGGTGGAAATATCCCCGATAGATGTGTTACTCAGTTGACATCCAGTGACTACTCCACATTCGAAGTCGGTGAGCTGTCCTCACCAAGCCATTCTGTTACTACCCCCTGCCTCCTTTTATAATGATGGGTCAACCTCTTGTGTCGTCTAGTGGTCAATTCTCGATTTCATAGGGCTGTCCAAATTCTTTTGATCAGATAGTGTAACATAAAGATTTCAGTCAGTGGGCCATTTTCTCACTTGGACATTCTCCATTCCCTGCCCTTTATTAGTAATTTCAAAGTAATATGTCGTGCAGTTATACAAGTATTATTTAATATTCATATTAGGCAACTACGGTGACATAACGACTTCAGTTTGAAGTTTTTGTTAGGGGTTCCTATTTTTACAGTACTCCATCTTCTCGCATGTTGTCTTTTTTTCTTCTTTCCATGGTGGTCTTAATTTATTATTTCGTAGTCTTTTCCTCGTGGCTTTGCCTGAATATACATACAACCTCATCTCTCTGTGTCCATGTCTTCCTCCATCTGTCCATCTTACCCTCCCATCACTGTCTGTCTGTCTGTCTGTCTGTCTCCTCCTCCTCACTCTCTCTGCTTCTTATCTTCTCCTCTCCCTCTCTTTGTCCATTGCCTCCACAGCCCCCTCTCTGACCATCTCTTACCATCTCTTCCTCCCCACTCCCTCTGATCATATCCACCTCCCCCCTCTCTCTTTCCATCTCTGCCTCCTCCTCTTCCTTTCCCACCCACCCACCATATCTCCACACGTTCCACCTGCTTCATGCATCTCTCCCTCCACCCCACTCTCTGTCCATTTTCTCCTCCCCCTCATTCTGTCCATCCCCCCCCTCTATCCATCTCAGCCTGCCATTAGCCATGATCATTGCCACTTGTAGCTCCTGCAATACTACTCCCACAACACTCCTATCGTGCGGGGCAGGCTCTCATCAGAGGCTTGAAAATCATTTATTCATCCCTGATGTATAGGCTAACACGCAAAGCAGGTTGATACAGCAGGCCAGTAGTATTTTGTCACAGCATGCTTGTCATGCACGGCAGCATACATGTCAGGGCCCAGAAAATCATTTCTTGCTCATGACATGCAGGCTGCCCTGCAGAGCAGGTTGATTTAGTAGACACATACTGTTCCCACACAACATTCCTGTTGTGCAGGGCAGCCTATATACCAGGGTCTGGGAAAAACTAGTTTTTGCCCCTATCTCTGCTCCTATTGGAGCTAACAAGGGGAAGACCTCAGACACGGCCAACCGATTCGGCTCAAATTTGGCAGGTCACTTGTGTACAGCCTAAAACGAAGGACTCTTAAGATATTTTGGATCAACACCCCCGCAATTTTGAGAAAATCACCCCTAAAAGTTGTGACGAGCAATCGACTCAAAATTGATGGGATCGATAGATAATTGTAAATAGAGCATTTTTCATCATCAGGTATGGGGCCCGCAAACGCAAACTTCTCCAGAAATCGAGGAAAGAAACTTTTACAACTGCTGCTTCTGTATCCACATGGTAAATGTTTTTCGCCGACAGTGCCGATAGTGCAGTGGCCAAGGTAATTGGCTGGGAATCGGAAAACCTGGGTTGGAATCTCGAAGAAACCTAGCAGATGTTATTCTTTTCGTTTGTATTTTTCCATATCTCAGTTGATAGGGATAGGAGGCTTAATAAGGTAAGTAAATCAGTAAGGAATGATGATAATAATAAGGTAGGCAAATTAATTTACCAAATGCCGCGAGTCAGTAAAGTATTGAAGTTTTAAGCCTTGTCACATGAAAACAACTACGAGTAAGAGTGCTGCGAATTCCTCACGAGGGATCACAGATAGCCAACCGCGCGACGCTTGTTTACAGCGAGGCACGGGACAGAATGCACGCGGGGAGAGTTATGTTGTACCGGTTGCCTTTTCGTCATATTGTAGTTGTGCAGCTGGAAGAGTGAAGGTGTCCAGCACGAGCCTTATAGAGGTCAATCGGAAAGAATTTTTTTCCGTCATCAGGCTGTCGCGAACCTCGCGGATACATGTAGTGATTTTTACTGCGTTAATGCGCCAAATGAAATACGTTTTGTGAATGAATACAGTGTTCTTCCGTAAGTAACATGATGAATACTGTATGTAGTTTGTAGTAACTAGCTCGTCTTTTATGCCGTAGTAACTAGTTATTGTTTGTTGTGTCATATCTTTCAGGTGCATAATCTGAATAATGTAGGATGTACACCCTTCGACTAGCGCTGTAATATATAGTTGGGAGCCTGTTACAGACGATGGCAAGCGGGAAGTTACCGACGCTGTGTTTTGGTTTGTAAAAGTGTTGCAAGAGAGATGCATTATCAATGCACTACCGGAAGCAGGCAGTTCTGTTTCTCAGCGTTTGAGAAATTTATTTGCCTACCTTAATATTATCATTCCTTATTGATTTACTTATCTTATTAACCCTCCTATCCCTATCAATTGAGATATGGAAAAATACAAACGAAAAGAACAACATCCGCTAAGTTTCTTCGAGATTCAAACCCGGGTTCTCCGAATCCCAGACAGTTACCTTTTTTTTTTCTCTCGATTCACTTGTTCGGTGCGGATGTCCTATGACACCCGGTCAAGTTCAGTGTTGAGCCGTTAACTCATTTATTAGAGGGGGCAGCTAACCCTCTGACCGAACACGCCGGGCTACCGTGCCGGCGACTATCGCTGCTGTCGGCGAAAAGCGTTTACCATGTGGATACAGAAGCGGCAGTTGTAAAAGTTTCGTTCCTTGATTTCTGGAAAAGTTTGCGTTTGCGGACCCCATACCTGATGATGAAAATGCTGTATTTACAATTACTTATCGATCCCGCCAATTTTGAGTCGATTGCTCGTCATAACCTTTAGTGGTGATTTTCTCAAAAACGCAGGGGTATTGACCCAAAATATCTTAGATTCCTTCGTTTTAGGTTGTACACAAGCGATCTGTAAAATTTGAGCCGAATCGGTTGGCCGTGTCTGAGGCCTTCCCCTTGTAAGAGGTATAAAACCCACAGTGCTGATACTCGTGAGGTGTGATGTTTCTGTGCCAAATTTGGTTGAAATCAATCCAGGGCTATGGGAGGAGGTTCTGGACTCTCGCAAACATAAACTGTTTTATATTTGTATACAGGACCTCCTCCCAAACCCCTGGATTGATTTCAACCAAATTTGGCAATATATACATAGCAGATTATACCTAACTTTCAGTCTTAAAATAAATACCACTCATTTAAAATAATGAAATGC
Organism: Schistocerca cancellata; assembly: GCF_023864275.1. NCBI lineage: Eukaryota > Metazoa > Arthropoda > Insecta > Orthoptera > Acrididae > Schistocerca > Schistocerca cancellata. The sequence goes on from NC_064631.1 coordinate 175,769,474, forward strand.
TTCATGAAGGTGTGACAATGTTATAGTGATTCTGTGGAGTGAAAATTAACATCTGATCATGTACCCCGTTTTGTGCTGTCTTTCATCCTGTTCTGTAACAAAATTATGACAGCTTACACACACAAATTATACATATAAGAAGTTCCTTAATGTTGAATACAAATGGAAATACTTACGTACTTTATGTATTTGTATTTGACACCAAGGAACTTCCTGTTAATGTGATTTCTGTACTGATTATTTCTCTCAAAAAAGATCCATACAGCAGTTTTGAATAGTTTCATGACAAAATTTTTGAAATCATTAAAAACTGAGAAGGATTTTGTGTGTGTGTGTGTGTGTGTGTGTGTGTGTGTGTGTGTGTGTGTGTGTGTGAAAATATGCACCTAAATCTGTTTTTGCGTGAGTGTCCCAGCAGTTTCATCTTAGGAAAGTCCAGACCTCTTCAGCATATACATCTTGGGCATGCCAAGGAAGTAGTAGTGTCTTGTCATGCAGAGATAATCTTGCTGCAATATGGTCCAAAACACACACTATTTTCCACAATTTATATGTTTTTCAATAGTTGTTGAGAGTACCCCACAGCCGAACCCAGTATAAATTTTAATCACGCCTTAAAGTGCTCTAGAATGCAAGGCATTCAAATGATGTAAAATTTGATAATTCACTGTGCAAAATATGGATCAACTTTCTCTAGCATCTTGTGCATCCTCAGTTACTGCAATTCACATTAAATCAAGCTTCATTATGGTAACTCCATCATAACTTAAGTACAGTTCTTCTGTCTTTTCTGTGGATGTGTGTATATTTTTTTCTTGTGTGCTCTGGCCTATATGCAGTGCAAATTTGCTGTTAATGTGATCAGTTTATCACACTTTTAGCAATGAGACAGGAGGAACAAGAGGCCTGAAACATAGGGACATAATATCAGTTGTCTGACAGTTAAACAGAAAAAAAGAAAAATGGCCAGGTGCAAGTAGGATTCACACACTGAGGGTTCTGTACAAACTTAATTATGTATATAGATGATTCATCCATTCCGATAATTGAGAATCTCGGCCATTTTTGCCTGTGGTCGACATTGATGCTCGCAAGAAATTGGTCCAAGGGATTCAAAGATTTTTGAGAATATTTTAATTTCAACAATATAAATGTGACATGGTCATGCAGGAGGTAGGTGACCAGTATTATGGTAATCAGTAGTTCTGCATTCAGACTGGCTGGGTCGCAAAGGTAAAAGTCAAACATCAGACAAGGAATGACTTTATTGCTTATATGAAACATTTTGGAAGTTATCCATCAGTAGATACCCAGAATTAATTACTGCACATAGATATGGTATTTCAAGTTGTATGTGAAATGTCATATCTACATGCAGTACTCATTTCCTGGATATCTGGATATGGATAAATTCTGAAATGCATTATATGAGCATTAAAATCATTCCTTGCCTGATGTTTGACATTTGCCATTGCAGCCCAGTCTGCCTGAATACAGAACTACTGATTGTTTTAATTTCAAGTTTGACTTCAGGTAACAAATGACAAAAGAATTTATTTATTTATTTATTTATTTATTTTTTTTCGTGTGATACAATTACAAATTTACAGTCATCACAGTGTTTCCTTTGGTTGTTCTGTGAAACTTTGCTTCTTGCAAAATTTCATAATTCTAGTCCAACAGGAAGTATGCTAAAGGTTTTGATGAGTAAGTTAGTGAGTATCAAAATATCAGACATAAATGGCCATATCTTTTGATTGCACTGACTTAGAAGCTTCAATGTTTTGCACTGCCAATGGTGTACCTCAGTATGTGGCATTCTAAAATTGAAAGTAAGAACAGGTGTAGAGAATATTAATAACGGGCAATGTTTGAGCTATGTATGAACATCTTCTTCTACAATTACATGACTACTCTGCAGGTAACACTTAAGTGCCTGGCGGAGGGTCCAGCGGACCACCTTAACAGAGGTTCTCTATTATTCAACTCTCGAACAGCGTACAGAAAAAACAAACACGTATATCTTTCCGTGTGAGCTCTGGTATTCCTCATTTTATTATAGTGATGATTTCTCCCTATGTAGGTTGGTGCCAAAAAAATATTTTCACATTTGGAGGAGATAGTTTGGTGATTGAAATTTTGTGAGTACATCCTGCTGCAACAAGAAACACCTTTGTTTTAACACTTTGAGTGCTGCACTGGTGTGTCCAGCTGGCCGTGTCAAGCCTGCCCTTGGGGCCGCCTAATCCGTGTACCTGTGCTGGCAGCCACTTCCACGAACTATTGTGTGCGCCTGAGCTCTCCACTCTATTTCTGAAACCACGGCGGTCATGACAGTCTCGCAGTTAGTGTGATTGCCGATGTTACAAATAAACGCAGGATATCTGGATACGTATTCCATAGCTGTGAATCTGGAGATGAATTGCTCGACAGACCTAATGTACACTGAAACTGCTTACGCTGCTAACATGTAACTCCTCATCAAAGGCTTTCTTTCATTTTCAATTAGATCTTGAGAATCATCATAAGGTCTCAGTATACATCTGTGTTTTATTTGGCGTACTGATACTTCATTATCAGATTTTTGTACGCAAATTACAATGTAAATGCTGTAGAATCCGTAAATACCAAACGTTGACGTTCTTTTGTACTAGCGCAATAATTCATCCACAAACAACATTCGAGGGGGAGCGTCTGGATGCCGACACACACTTCTAAAGCTAATCAATATATTTTGAGAGCATTAAACTAATAAATTATCCCCAAGGAAACTTCAAAATCAAAATTCAACATTTCTGAATTCTTTTTATATGGGATGCAATTGTTATTGTACAGAAGAAATAAACAATGATTTATAACTTTTGTTTAAGAATTAGATAAGGAAATACTCAAGTTTCTAAACTACCTAATCAAACATCACCTTTAATTCCTAATGACATTTTGTGCTTCAGAAATGGGTGAGTGTGTGCAACTGACGTGTGCCGAGACACCCTTTCCAAGTGTAGACCTACAATTTTTTCACAAATTCAGTGTCCTGGAATAATAGGACAGCAATCCTTTACTGAATATTATAAAAAAATTGTAGCCTGGGTTGAAGCAGCAACTAGTTTCGAACGAAGCCCAATTTCAAACTGCCCTGTCAAAAAGGAATGTGACAAACACATATTAACTGTTAATAAAACCATAGAATATCGATAACTATCCGTCTTCTATGGTTTTATTAACAGCTGTAATGTGGTTGTCACAGTCATTGTTTTACATGGTGGTTTGAAAATGGGCTTCGCCCAAAACTAGTCCCCGCTTAAATAACTATCTGTTACCGCAACCCAGGCTACAATTTTGTAGTAATAATAATGCTAGAATTTTTTGTTTAATTACTGATACTTGCACTAAGTTTAAGGTTTAACTTGTACCAAGAAGTTATGGAAGAATCCATAAATTTGTACTAAGTTGTATTTTTGCACCTTCTGTTTTTTTTTAAAAACCAGTTATGTTTCCTATCCTTCTTTCTCATCCGGGCTTAGGACTGGCAATGGCAAAGTTAAAACTTTTTTTTTTAATTTTTGTATTTTTTTTTTAACTTTTTAAGTAAAATTTTCCAGAAGTAAGGGCTTCATTTCATCTTCCAGCTGTAGTAACTTGGCTAAAAGCTCTTCTTTGTGTGGTATGTTTCAAAATATGGGTCAACACACAAAGGTACATTGCATGTTTTGCATTCATATTTCATTTCTTGATGCACATTCTGTTTCGAGCAGACTGCACATCAATGCCATAGTCCACGTTTCGTGGACTGGTTGCTTGGAAAGTGCCTCGCAGTAAAGTGAAGAGGATTCTCGTCATCAGAGCGTCTTCCTTTCCTATCTCTTCTCCGTTCTGTAGCACATTTTTCCACAAGTTCTTGTACCAGACATAAATGAAAATCTGCTAATGATATTTTGCTCACTGTCACCAATCTGTGAAGAGTGAAAGCATTCAAAACACAAAGGTCCACAACATGAATAAAAAAAAAAAACTTTTTGTACCATTTAACAGATTTATGCACAGATGCAACAGAGCTTAATAGCATATCGGAGTGCTCTACTGCTCCCATATTTGCATTGTAATCAACAACACCAACAACACATTGCAGCTTCATTACTTTTTCGCCAGTCATCCTGTTTGTCTTTCCCGTGTCATGCATTTCTGATGTTTGGTTAGGTAGGTTAGAAACTTGAGTATTTCCTTATCTAATTCTTAAACAAAAGTTATAAATCATTGTTTATTTCTTCTGTACAATAACAATTGCATCCCGTATAAAAAGAATTCAGAAATGTTGAATTTTGATTTTGAAGTTTTCTTGGGATAATTTATTAGTTTAATGCTCTCAAAATATAGTGATTAGCTTTAGAAGTGTGTGTCGGCATCCAGACGCTCCCCCTCGAATGTTGTTTGTGGATGAATTATTGCGCTAGTACAGAAGAACGTCAACGTTTGGTATTTACGGATTCTACAGCGTTTACATCGTAAGTTGAACACTTCTCTCTTGTCGCACCACTTGATGGCAAGCATTGTGTCAGTTGACATAAACTCAACTTCTCCTCGTTTCAGTTTCTTTTGTAGCTTCGGAAAGTTGCGCCTGTTCCTACCTACAGTACCGCATTCTGCTTTTCTCTAGTTGTTTAGCCAGAGGAACAAGGCTGGACTTATATACCAATTGTCGATGTACAGGGTATGACCACGTTCAAGCTATGGCTTCATTAGTGTTGCCACACTATCACCAGATTTCCCCAAATTATGGACTTCAATTTCTATTGTTGCGCTTGTGTGTACAATGAAATCCAAGACGTATCCAGTTTTACAGTCGAATGTTTTGATTCCAAATCTACTTCGTTTCGAATGAATGTATTGGTTAAAAGATAAGTGACCTTTGAACAATAATAGGCTTTCATCAGCACATTTTTCTGCATGGATTAAATGCTCTGAGGAATGCCACATGAACTGTATCAATTATTTTCCTAATTTTAAACAAACTGTCATCTCCACGATTGGCCAAGTTGTCAGTAAAATGCAACATTCTTAAAAGTAACATAAAAAGGTCACGGGACATAACTTCGCCAAAAATTGAAGTACTCAGAATTCCATCTCTGGACTAATATTCCTTTGTTCTCAACTTTTCAACTCTAGCCATGAGAAGCCAAATACCAAGGAAGCTATACATTTCCTCAAAACCAGTATCTTTCCAGGTGGATAATCAAGAATGAACTGATTCTGACGTATTTGCCATGGTAAAAGTGAAAAATCAGTTCGTTTCAAGTGCTATAAATTTCAACAGATCTTCTGATAGAAATAGCATGAAAAAGTATAGAATGATCTAATCGGGCACTAGTTGGCAATTATGTCCTGAAGATGAGTCATCGAATGCATGAAGTACTGGATTGAAATCACGTTTTTGCCAATCAAATTTCTCATTCTCACTATGACGTGGCCTTTTACAGATCAATTTGTCTTCACTTTCAGGATCTGAAGAAGAACTGTCCTGGCGAGCTCTACTAGGTGAAGTACGTGGAGGTTTATTACTACGAGATTCTTCTGATGAATCTTCATAGTCACTACATTCATTGAAGATGCCACACCCACTGTCACTTTCACTCCTTGTCAGTATTTCCAGTATCTCTTCGTCAGTGCAACAACGCCGATGTACCATTTGTCTGTGGAACTCAAAAGTGACAGCACTCTAAAATTCCTGATGAAACAGCAGATAGCCAAACGACACCACATAAGCAGAATGCAGATGATCACATGAACCAGCTAGCACGAATGTCGAACAGCAACTGCGAAATCCATAGCAGAGTGTTTCCCAGATAGCAGGGACAGCGGCACAGAACAATAAGTAGGGTATGTCCATCTCAGGGAGTGTACGGGATGAAAGAACGTGCGACAGGCCATCTTGGAGCCCTGAGCCCTGGAATCGGCTGCGGTATAAGCCGTCATTAGGACTCAAGTACTGGCCAGGCCACATGGCGAATGCCATCTACAGGGCCCACGGGAAAGCCCACTTCAGCGGCAAATGACGTCTGCAGCCCCCCCCGCAGCAAGGTGGAGCACTGCGGCATATCTCGTCTGCAGTACTCAAAGGGTTAATGATGTCCACCTCAAATGTCAAGCTGCTATCAATTTAATTTTCTACTTATGCCAAAGTAGCATTATAATGTGCCAGGAAAAGTATTGCGACAGAGTCCAAAAAGTTAGTTTTACTATAAACAAGTTAATATATTATTAATATTCCTCAGAATAACATAATTGAGCACTAGTACACAATTTCTATTGGTTGCAGCTTGATCTTGAACCTTATGTTTTGTCTTCCACTGTGAATCTGCAGCCTCCTACTAGGAGGATGCACATGTTTAACAGTTACAATGTGTTGTCCTTCAAGACTTCATATCAGTAAGTTAGTCCTCATAGTAATAAGGATGTGGCACTGACCTAGTTTGGTCTCTCTTCTGTTGTTTGACTGAGTGAGGCAACATAGTGAGGATGAAACTGGACTTTTATTTGTGAGAATTAGGGTACCAATCACGGACCGACTGTCCTGACTGATATTTTCTGTGATTTCCCTAAATTGTCTAAGCTAAATTTTGGGATAGTTCCTTGCATGAGGTCACAGCCACATTTCTTCCCCTATCTCTATTGGAGTCATGTCTATGCTTTTTCTGTAATCACCTAATTTTATACAGGAATTTAAACTCAAATCATCCTTTCTTTTTGTGTTTGCATGACACTCAGAAACACACTTTTTTGCCAGTTGGCTTTTGTTACAGAAACATGACTCACTTATCTATCTACACACTGGTGACAAATTTTCCTTTTTTTTATTGCTGAAAACCTTTGGAATCAAACTGAAACAAACTTTTCACTGCAGAAATTAAACAAATTTTCTATTTGGTCAACTTTTAGTATAGTACTTCGATATCCATTAGTTCAAAACCAATTTTGAGTGGGAAAATTTTATCGGCATCCCACATATTCCCTCATCCTAGGGAACTTCCTTTCCACCCTGAACACTTCAAACCACCTAAACATGTTTTGTGATGAAACCTACTTATTGCATGCTTTGTGGTTTATAGCAGTTGTCTCATGTACATTGTTTTCAAGTAAGACATTATTACTGATTAATTTTCCCAAGAATTTTGACTTGTGACGCGTTACTAAATCACTAGCGAATTAAAGTTATCTGCACCCGTTGTAAAGCCTCTGAGGTAAATGTGAGGAGTTGGATTATTTATTTGCGATAGTATTCTTCGTATTGCAATTTTTCTCTCCAGTCTACCTTCTGCTGCCCAAAAATTGTCAGTCTTGTTGCTTTCCCAGCTTATCTCTTACTTAAATTCTTGTTTCTACTAATAGTTTTTAAATGTATTTTTCATTATTTTTCAGTTCTGGACGTGGAAGCATTTGAGAGACTATTGGGGCCATGTATGGAAATCATGAAGCGAAACATTGATGACTATGAAGATCAGTTGATTCGCATTTTTGGCTCAAAGTCAAACATTAGCGACATTCGATGAAGTATCATGACTTTTAGTTACTAGTCCCTCGGAAAGTACCTATTTTCATACTGTATTCTCTCTTTTATTTATTGTATGTAGCAACATACCTAGTTGTACAATTTTAAAACAATATAAAATATTACGGAATACATTAATGTTATGCATTGCATGTTCAATGGTAGGTGACAATTTCAGTTAGACTTAAAAAACAGCTGTTGCAGGATTGCTTTTAAAGTAAACTGCTTTATTGCAGTATAGCTCAGTTTAGTTCCCTGGTTATCTCTTTTTGTATCAGACTTCTTCACCTTATGCAAGAAACATACTTAGTGTTCTTCATTCTTTCTTCAATTCATTGTGTATAATAGACTGAAAACAAATGTTAAAGAGCATGGCTGTTGCACAGACAGTTGAAAGCCTGTGCCATAAGTGCGTCAGTAGCTTGTGCTTGTAGTTAACGAAGTTACTGCAGAAGTCTTCCTTGATCCCTGCACGATAGAAGTTGAAAATAACTAAGTGTATATTCATTCTGCCTTTGGTGCAGGTGGACATTAATAATTAAATATTCATTCAGGCCATTTACACCTTATATACGGTTTCAGCTGCTGTATTAGGGATTTGTGCAGCAGCCCATCAGTTGCTCTATTTGCAATAAAAGATGATTGTGTCGTAAAATTTTGTAATCCGTTGATAGTACAGCATTTAATAGTAACAAGCGTTTTAATGAAGATATTTTTCAGTAATTATCGTACATGTTATTGTCGTTATTCATCAGATCAGTCACTGCCATAAAATTCAAGCACTGGCTTTTTCTCTAACGTTGTTAAAATTTTCCTGATTTTGAAAGATTCTTTATATTAAATGGATGATTAAGTATTGTCAGAATGACTGGAAGTGGAATTATTATGGTCCAAATGATGTTAACATTTACTGTCTAAACTTATTGTGTGGCACTTTTGTGGTAAGAAGGTTAAAGTCCTTCAAGTTTCTAGTCACCCATCAGACAAAGCACACTACAATGACCAGATTTTATTTATTGCATAAATGTAAGAAAAGTATGTGTTTCCCTTTTTTAAGATTGTTATCTTTTGCAAGTACAGAGAGGATCCAAATTACTTGCCACTTCGATTATTGTGTAAATTTGCAGACTTGATAACAGAGAGAAAGTTACAATGGCACCTAATATGATGGTCTCCGGGGACATGGTGAACTATTGATTGCACATTCCATTTATAAGTTAGTCCATGTAAAGTAAATAATATGCAGAAATTAACATTATATTTAAATGAAACTTGTTTGATGAAACAAATTTGGGAAGAAAAAGATAACCAAAAACAGAGACTTGAAATAGTGTAACAGGTTAAAAAAGCAATTCTAATGAGGCAAATGTGATTTTGGAGTGCACGCTAATGTAGTTAATCATGGAAATATTCAGTTTACCTGTACCTGTAATTTTGGACTTAAATGCTGTCATATTTGTGTTTTTAAATGGGATAACACTCACATGAGTTGTTGAGTACAAATGCATATACTCAAACTAATTTGTGAAATTATTATGTAAAACTAAAATAATTTGTAAGTAATGCTAGTCATACAAATACAAGTACCTTATTTATTTCTTTAATCGATGAATACAAATTAATTTCTAATTTTGTAACACTGAGTGTAAGTAAGTTCTCATGGAGTATTTGATGAAAGGTTGAAACTGCTACGCAACAAAAATGCCCTAATGTGATTGATTGTGCTATGTAACTTGAATCTGTGGAGCTCAAGGTTTCCGTAATCTGAATGAAGAAGTGGTGGGAAGCTAGACAGATGTAACTGGTGAAGTTGAAATAATTGGTTTTTGGTGGTCTTTTCCTCTGAGGTAGTAAAATGGTCCCTACAAATGTGCAACCTAGTTTGTCTCTCTGCTACTACATCTGTTCACAGACAGAATTATAATTTTTAAATACAAAGTTCAACATGAAATAATTATTGTGCATATTTTCATTGCCAGCATAATTTTAGTAACATTTTTGAGATCCTGGTTGGGCCATCTTTACATAGTGCCATTTACTAACTGTAACAGGATTTTATAATTACTTGAGAATTTTGTGCTATTATTATTATTATTATTATTATCATCATCGTTGTATACAAAAATTTGATTTTTATACTTTGCAGTCACTTTCTCTATGATTACAAATGATCAGTATTGAAATTATATAATACTCAAATTTGTTGTTGTTGTTGTTTTTGTCTGATGGTAAATATTTCTGTTATGAAATGTTTTTAGAAATGTCCAGTACTTTTATTTAACATTTTGAGTTGTGTGTGTGTGGTAGTAAATTATGCTGTCATGTTATTTTTTCTTAAATGTTTACATATTTGTGCTAAGAACCATATTGTTATGCAAGTACTATTAGACTGGAAAGTTGGTGTTGGTTGACTGTTGTGCTTTAAATATGATTATACCAATAATTTTTCTTGCCATATTTATATTTAAAGATTTAGTTGAAAATAGTGCCATTTTGTTGTTATATATTTAAATTTTAATGGTGTGTTGAGTAACAAGTTCTTACATTAATGACAATAATCAGTTATTAAATGTAAAAATAAGTATGATTTATAATACAACAAAGATAGAAAAGACTACTAACTACCCAAGCGGCAGTTAATGCATATGCCTTTAAGTATGTAAAAGATATTTCTATCTTTATTTGCTTTAGTTAAATTTTGAAGATCCTTTTAACTACAGATCTTTAATGTTTGAAACGACTCTTTATGTTGTGCACGTCATATGGTATAGAGTATCTGTTAAGCACGTAATTTCCAAGATAATATGAAACAACTTTTCTAACAATTGAACTCTGATAACTAAAATATATGATATCTGATGGCTATTAAAATTGCTTTTGTAGTGTGCCTGTAAGATGATATCCAGTGTTACAGTGCCCAATATCTCAACATATTTTGATTTATAATTGTTTTTTGTAAATGGCGTTGTATTTTCTAAATTGCATTCAAACAGGTTGAAAAGTAGTTCAGTGAATAACAGTCCATTTAGTATGTATCCAGATGCCAGAAACTTTTTACTGTATTTCAGTGGTGCTTGTGAAGATACATTCATGCTGTCTGACATTAGTAAATCTCAATCTAAGTAATCTCGAGTAAGTTTTAGTGTAGAACATAATTATTTTAGATTGGCCACCATACCTAAATAACACACACTGGTTGGCAATAGAAGACATGTATGCTTTTGATCTGAATCTCGAAGTTATTGGACTGCTATTTTACAATTATCGTACCTATAGTACAATAAGAAACAGCAGATGACTACATGTTATCAAGTCAGCCTTTTTTTTTTTATATTGAGTAAAGGCAGTGGTCGTTAGTCTTTCCTCTTGTGTAATTTGTTACATTCAGTGACCGTTACCTGAGTGCTGTCAGGGGGCTTCACTGTTAATTCCACTGTTTAGTTTCTGCAGATATGTTGCCCACAGTTTTAATGTAAACCATTTATCTTTGGTGTTCAGATTTTAGTTCTGGAGTACTTTTGAAATGTTGGGTGACAGGTGAATTGATGGGCATTTCAATTTTGTACTTACTGTATGACTTGAGCTTTGTAGTATCTGACTTCTCATTTCACCAAAGTTAAAACAAATATTGTTACTCAAGTGCAATAATATTTTTCGATACTGTCTGCTTTTATATTACAACCATAATATATTTAACGCAGTCATTATATATTTTAGAAGAACATTATGCCATGTGACCACAGCATTAATGACATAGTGTTGTATTAAAGTTTACTCAATAAAGCAAATATTTGAATTTCCCTAAAAACCAGAGTTTTACTGCGGTATTAAGTACTTCTAATAGTAGAAGTCAGTTCATTAAAAAGAACACTCTGAATAATCTGTGGGCACTTTTATCTTTACACTGGAGAGATCATTGCAATCTTGAAAGGCTGCTAAGTTTGATTCTTTTAACTGTAAAAAGCTGCTGTGAAGTAATACATAATGAGAGGTTTAGCTTTACTGCATGCGCAGTTGTGGAAATGTTAATGTAATCACATTTGTAGTAATTAACTATCGGGCAGTCATAATACTCTGCAGCAAATACTGTACTCGAACATTATGAATCACCTTGAAGAAAATGACTTATTGATACATAACCAACACGGATTCAGAAAACATTGTTCTTGTGCAACACATGTAGCTCTTATTCTCATGAAGTAATGAGTGCTGTCGACAAGGGATCTCAGATTGATTCCGTATTCTTAGATTTCCAGAAGGCTTTTGATACCGTTCCTCACAAGCGACTATTAATCAAATTGCGTGCATATGGAGTATCGTCTCAGTTGTGTGACTGGATTCATGATTTCCTCTCAGAAAGGTCACAGTTCATAGTGATAGACAGTAAATCATCAAATAGAACAGAAGTGATATCCGGCATTCTGCAGGGTAGTATCGTAGGCCATCTGCTGTTCCTGATTTACATAAATGATCTAGGTGATAATCTGAGCAGCCCCCTTAGATTGTTTGCAGATGAGACTGTAATTTACTGTCTAGTAAAATCATCAGATGATCAATTCCAATTCTAAAACGATCTAGAGAGAATTTCTGTATGGTGCGAAAAGTGGCAATTGGAACTAAACAAAGAAAAGTGCGAGGTCATCCACATGGGTACTAAAAGAAATCCATTAAATTTTAGGTATACGAGATAAAGAGATTATTCAGGTAGTGAAGGGAGATGAAAATTTAAGTCATGGGTGACTGGAATTCGAGAGTAGGAAGAGGGATAGAAGGAAACATAGTAGGTGAATATGGATTGGGGCTAAGAAATGAAAGAGGAAGCCGCCTGGTAGAACTTTGTGCAGAACATAACTTAATCATAGCTAACACTTGGTTCAAGAATCGTAAAGGAAGGTTGTATACATGGAAGAATCCTGGAGATACTAGAAGGTATCAGATAGATTATATAATGGTAAGACAGAGATTTAGGAACCAGGTTTTAAATTGTAAGACATTTCCAGGGGCAGATGTGGACTCTGACCACAATCTATTGGTTATGAACTGTAGATAAAAACTGAAGAAACTGCAAAAAGGTGGGAATTTAAGGAGATGGGACCTGGATAAACTGAAAGACCCAGAGGTTGTACAGAGTTTCAGGGAGAGCATAAGGGAACAATTGACAGGAATGGGGGAAAGTAATACAGTAGAAGAAGAATGGTTAGCTTTGAGGGATGAAGCAGTGAAGGCGGTAGAGTAGAAATCCTTGGATAACAGAAGAAATATTGAATTTAATTGATGAAAGGAGAAAATATAAAAATGCAGTAAACGAAGCGGGCAAAAAGGAATACAAACATCTGAAAAATAAGATCGACAGGAAGTGCAAAATGGCTAAGCAGGGATGGCTAGAAGACAAATGTAAGGATGTAGAGGCTTATCTCACTAAGGGTAAGATAGATAATGCCTACAGGTAAATTAGAGACCTTTGGAGAAAAGAGAACCACTTGTATGAATATCAAGAGCTCAGATGGAAACCCAGTTCTAAGCAAAGAAGGGAAAGCAGAAAGGTGGAAGGAGTATATAGAGGGTCTATACAAGGGCAATGTACTTGAGGACAATATTATGGAAATGGAAGAGGATGTAGATGAAGATGAAATGGGAGATACGATACTGTGTGAAGAGTTTGACAGAGCACTGAAAGACCTGAGTCGAAACAAGGTCTCGGGAGTAGACAACATTCCATTAGATCCACTGACGGCCTTGGGAGAGCCAGTCATGACAAAACTCTACCATGTGGTGAGCAAGATGTATGAGACAGGCAAAATACCCTCAGACTTCAAGAAGAATATAATAATTCCAATCCCAAAGAAAGCAGATGTGAAAATTACCGAACAATCAGTTTAATAAGTCACGGATGCAAAATACTAACACGAATTCTTTACAGACGAATGGAAAAACGGGTAGAAGCCGACCTCAGGGAAGATCAGTTTGGATTCCGTAGAAATATTGGAACATATGAGGCAATACTGACCCTATGACTTATCTTAGAAGTTAGATTAAGGAAAGGCAAACCTACGTTTCTAGCATTTGTAGACTTAGAGAAAGCTTTTGACAATGTTGACTGGAATACTCTCTTTCAAATTCTAAAGGTAGCAGTGGTAAAATACAGGGAGCGAAAAACTATTTACAATTCGTACAGAAACCAAATGGCAGGTATAAGAGTCTAGGGGCATGAAAGGCAAGCAGTGGTTGGGAAGGGAGTGAGACAGGGTTGTAGCCTATCCCCGATGTTATTCGATCTGTATATTGAGCAAGCAGTGAAGGAAAAAAAAAGAAAAATTCGGAGTAGGTATTAAAATCCATGGAGAAGAAATAAAAACTTTGAGGTTCGCCGATGACATTGTAATTCTGTTAGAGACAGCAAAGGGCGTGGAAGAGCAGTTGAACGGAATGGATAGTGTCTTGAAAGGAGGATATAAGATGAACATCAACAAAAGCAAAATGAGGATAATGGAATGTACTCGAATTAAGTCAGGTGATGCTGAGGGAATTAGATTAGGAAATGAGACACTTAAAGTAGTAAAGGAGTTTTGCTATTTTGGGAGCAAAATAACGGATGGTGGTCGAAGTAGAGACGATATAAAATGTAGACTAGCAATGGAAAGGAAAGCGTTTCTGAAGAAGAAAAATTTGTTAACATCGAGTATAGATTTAAATGCCAGGTAGTCGTTTCTGAAAGTATTTGTATGGAGTGTAGCCATGTATGGAAGTGAAACATGGATGATAAATAGTTTAGACAAGAAGAGAATAGAAGCTTTCGAAATGTGGTGCTACAGAAGAATGCTGATTAGGTGGTTAGATCACATAACTAATGAGGATGTATTTAATAGAATTGGGGAGAAGAGGAGCTTGTGGCACAACTTGACTAGAAGAAGGGATCGGTTGGTAGGACATATTGTGAGACATCGAGGGATCACCAATTTAGTATTGGAGGGCAGTGTGGAGGGTAAAAATCGTAGAGGGAGACAAAGAGATGAATACACTAAGCAGATTCAGTAGGATGTAGGCTGCAGTAGGTACTGGGAGATGAAGAAGCTTGCACAGGATAGAGTAGCATGGAGAGATGCATCAAACCAGTCTCAGGACTGAAGACCACAACAACAACAACATACGATTAATTGCACAAATTTAAGGGCTGTCAGTTCGACTAAATACCTAGGAATTACCATTATGAGCAACTTACACTGGAAAGACCACATAGATAATATTGTTGGGAAGGCGAAACAAAGACTGTGCTTTGTTGGCAGAACACTTAGAAGATGTGACAAACCCACTAAAGAGACAGTCTACATTACACTTGTACGTCCTCTGCTGGAATATTGCTGCATGGTATGGGATCATTGCCAGGTAGGATTGACAGAGGACATCGAAAAAGTGCAAGGAAAGACAGTTTGTTTCGTGTTATTGTGCAATAGGGATGACAGTGTCAATGATATGATACGCAAATTGGGGTGGCAGTCTCTGAAACAAAGGCGGTTTTCTTTGCAGCAAGATCTCTTTACAAAACTCAATCACCAACTTTCTCTTTCGAATGCAAAAATATTTTGACACCCACCTACGTAGGGAGAAATGATCATCATAATAAAATAAATCAGTGCTCAAATGCAAAGATTTAGGTGTTCCTTTTTCCCACGTACAATTCGAGAGTGGAATGGTAGAGTAGTAGTATGAAAATGGTTCGATGAACCCTCTGCCAGGCACTGAAGTGTGAATTGCAGAGTAACCATGTAGATGTAGATGAAATGATAACAAATCTAACCCTTGTAACAGTACTAGTTAACGTATTATAGTGAGTAGTGATAATGATTCTCAATCAATTTCAGATTACTGATTATGTTAAATTGGCTAATTATTTTACTTTATTTTACTTCGTAGTTTCTGTTCTCTTTTTTCTTCTTCGCACCCCTCTTCTTGGGTAGGTAAACTAGAGGCCATGTTGTTCTTCCAGTACTCTATAATCTGTTAAATGTTGTTTTCCTCTCTTGTGCTGACTACAGACCAGTTTTTTTCCACTCTCCTGCCTCGGAGCCCTTCCATATTGAATACTTTTTCCCTACACACTTCTGTCAATTGTTTCTTCAGCTTTTATAATATTTTCTTTGAACCCTTTTTTGCTTCATGGATCCAACGTCTTGTTGCTGTCTTATCTCACAAATATTTAAATGTCTTTTTGGTTAATTGATTGTCTTGCATTTGATATAAATGTCCAAGAAATACCAGTCTTCTTTTGTCATAACTTCTGATATGTTTTCTACTTTTCAGTAGATTCATCATTACTACATAATTTCCAACCTACCATAGTTTTTCCATGGGCCTAATTTTTTGTAATTACTTGCCTTTCGGATTATCTCCCCAAATTATAAAATTTTTTAATGCTTTCCATTTGGCCAATATCTGTTTTCAGAAATTCCTCAGCATTTTTTATGTTTGTAAATTCATTCTCTCTCTCTCTCTCTCTCCCTCCCTCCCTCCCTCTCTCCACCCCACTCCACCCTCCCTCCCCCCTCCGTCCCTCCCTCCACCGCCGCCCTCCACTGGGCAGAAATTCTTAAGTCAGTCTTACTGGTTATTTCCTCTAAAAGATTAATTTGTAACTGTCACATTTTCAGGAAGTATAGCAAAGTCCTCATCGAATACGAGACAGTTTAATCCTATATTTTTGTTTGCATTTCAAACTCTCACTTTTTTTTAGAACACATTTAAAGAATTGAGAATGGGCCATCAGCTTGCCATACACCTGTGTTTGTTTCGAAGAGCTGAGGTATTTCTCCCATAAATTTCACTTAACATATTGTGTCTGTAAGTGTTTCATCAGATCTCCAGGTTGGGACTACTCAGGAGGACATTGTTATCAGGGGAAAGAAAACTGGCATTCTACGGATCGGAGCATTGAATGTCAAATCCCGTAATAGGGCCAGTAGGTTAGAAAATTTGGAAAGGGAAGTGGATAGCTATATTAGATATAGTGGGAATTAGTGAAGTTCGGTGGCAAGAGGAACAAGACTTCTGGTCAGATGAATACAGCAGTATAAATACAAAATCAAACAGGGATAATGCAGGAGTGGTTTTAATAATGAAATAAAAAAAATAGGAGTGCTGATAAGCTACTACGAACAGCATAGTGAACGAATAATTGTTGCCAAGATAGACACGTAGCCCACTTCTACCACAGTAGTAGAAGTTAATAAGCCAACTAGATCCACAGATGATGAAGGGATTGAAGAAATGTATGATGCGATAAAAGAAATTATTCGGATAGGTAAGGGAGACATTTAATTGTCATGGGGGACTTGAATTCAATAGTAGGGAAAGGAAGAGAAGGAAAAGTAGTAGGTGAATACGGAACGGGGGTAAGGAATGAAAGAGGAAGCCACTTGGTAGAATTTTGCTCAGAGCATAACTTAATCATAACTAACACTTGGTATAAAAATCACGAAAGGAGGTTATATACGTGGAGGACACCTGGAGATACTTTAAGATTCCAGATAGTTTATATAATGTTAAGACAGAGATTTAGGAACAAGGTTTTAAATCATAAGACCTTTCCAGGGACAGATGTGGATACTGAACACAATCTGTTGTTATGAACTGTAGATTAAAACTGAAGAAACTGCGAAAAGGTAGGAATATAAGGAGATGGGATCTGGATAAACTGAACAAACCAGAGGTTGTAGAGAATTTCAGAGCGAGCATTAGGGAATGATTGACAAGAACGGCGGAAAGAGATACAGTAGAAGAAGAATGGTTAGCTTTGAGAGTTGAAATAGTGAAGGCCGCAGAGAGTCAAGTAGGTGAATTTAATTGATGAAAGGAGAAGTCATAAAAATGCAGTAATGAAGCAGGTGAAAAGGAATACAAACGTCTCAAAAATGAGATCAACAGGAAATGCAAAATGGCTAAGCAAGGACGACTAGAGGACAAATGTAAGGAGGTAGAGGCATATAACACTAGGGGTAAGATAGATACTGCCTACAGGAAATTTAAAGAGACTTTCGGAGAAGAGAGAACTATGTGTATGAATATCAAGATCTCAGATGGAAAACCAGTCCTAAGCGAAGACGGGAAAGTAGAAAGGTGGAAGGAGTATATAGAGGGTCTATACAACGGCGATGTACTTACGGGCAATAGTAAGGAAATGAAAGAGGACGTAGGTGAAGATGAGATGGGAGATACGATAATGCGTGAAGAATTTGACAGAGCACTGAAAGACCTAAGTCAAAAAAAAGGTCCCGGGAGTAGACAACATTCCATTAGAGCTATTGATGGCCTAGGGGGAGCCAGCCATGACAAAACTCTACCATCTGATGAGCAAGGTGTATGAGACAAGTGAAATGACCTCAGACTTGAAGAATGTAATAATTCTAATACCAAAGAAGGCAGGTGTGAAAATTACCGAACTATCAGTTTAATAAGTCATGGCTGCAAAAAACTAACACACATTCTTTACAGTCGAATGGAAAAACTGGTAGAAGCCGAACGGCATATCTTAGAAGATAGATTAAGGAAAGGCAAACCCACATTTCTAGCATTTGTAAACTTGGGAAAAGCTTTTGACAATGTTGACTGGAATACTCTCTTTCAAATTCTGAAGTTGGCACGAATCAAATACAGGGAGTGAAATGCTATTTACAATTTGTACAGAAACCAGATGACTGTTATAAGAGTAGAGGGGCATGAAAGGGAAGCAGTGGTTTAGAAGGGAGTGAGACAAGATTGTAGCTATCTCCAATGTTATTCAATCTGTATACTGAGCAAGCAGTAAAGGAAACAAAAGAAAAATTTGGAGTAAGAATTAAAATCCATGGAGAAGAAATAAAAAACTTGGAGGTTTTCCGAAGACATTGTAATTCTGTCAGAGACAGCAAAGGCTCTGGAAAAGCAGGTGAATGGAGTGAACTGTGTCTTGAAAGGAGAATATAAGATGAACATCAACAGAACCAAAATGAGGATAATGGAATTAGATTAGGAAATGAGACACTTAAAGTAGAAGATGAGTTTTGCTATTTATGAAGCAAAATAACTGATGATGGTTAAAGTAGAGAAGAGATAAAATGTAGACTGGCAGTGGCAAGGAAAGCAATTTTGAAGAAGAGAAATTTGTTAACATCGAGTATAGATTTAAGTGTCAGGAAGTTTTTTCTGAAAGTATTTGTATGGAGTGTAGCCATGTATGGAAGTGAAACATGGTCGATAAATAGTTAGGCAAGAAGAGAGTAGAAGCTTTCGAAATGCGGTGCTGCTGAAGATTAGATGGGAAGATCTCGTAACTAATGAGGAGGTACTGAATAGAATCGGGGAGAAGAGGAAATTGTGGGACAATCTGACTACAAGAAGGGATTGGTTGGTAGGAGATGTTCTGAGGCATAAAGGGATCACCAATTTAGTATGGGAGGGAATCGTGGAGCGTAAAAATCATAGGGGTAGACCAAGAGATGAATACACTAAGTAGATTTGAAAGGATGTAGGTTGCAGTAGTTACTCGGAGATGAAGCTTGCACAGGATAGAGTAGCATGGAGAGCTGCATCAAACCAGCCTCTGGACTGAAGACCACAACAACTAGTGTTTCATGAATTAGATTTGCTAATTTAGACTTTACACAAAGTTCTCATATAGTTTTATCAATAGTTTGTTAGTGAAATCAAAGGCTTTTTTGGATTCAGCAAACATTACTACAATACCTTTCAAATTTAGTAATCTGTATTGAATGGAACTTTAGTGAATCTCATTTTCTGCTGTATTTCCAGTTACTGAACGTCATATAGTAAACATCTTCTGTTAGATATGGTTGTTTACCTGGTGTCTAGTTAACTACATAACATCTGTAAATCACATACATGTTTTCTCCCATCAAATTGGTATTGTAAACCATACATTTTCTCAGTTAAATAATTGTCATAATCGTAACGCAGACCAATGAAAATATGTTTCTTGATTACTTTTTGTTAGGGAATAACTTAATTTCGTGGTTTTCTGGTGACAGAATCCATATGTGACGTCATGGTGTTTTCCTGTTGTGCACAATTTTGTTACAATGGAAATGTTGTAAACTAGAAAATTAACAAGTCACCTATGAAAGGGATGAAGTGTATTTAATTTTTCAGTTGAAAAAAAGATTTTATTGAAGTATAAACACGGAAACTCATCCTTATTACATAGGAATTATGCGTGCATTCGTTTACATTTCCCTTTCCTAAAAACATCAAACAAATTTTTCTGTGGTGATTACTTACGGCATGTCTCAAAGTGACGGACTACATTCTGTCATAATATTGATATTCCAGCAGAACACTCACTTTTTCCTCACTCTGATATCTTGATGAAAGCACTCACTTTGTTCCATATTTGCAGGAAAAAAAATCAGACAGCGAGTCTTGAAGCTCATCAGACAGTATAAATTCTTGGACGATAGATGAAAAGTTGATTTGTTATAAAAAATCAGTCTTTTGGAAAATGTGTCCTCTACCATATGTACATTCTGTTATGGTCACTGGGGGACAATTGCTGCAGTAACTGTAACTTGTGAGGCCTCATATGCAGGTGTCGTTTCATAACATGCCACACTGTTGTTTTTTGAAGTTCTCGGTCTGCCTGTCGTGGGGACTTACAAAGGCCCTGTGTGAATGCACATTGGATACACTCGACGTTTTCATCAGATGTACTTGACCGACCAGTGCTCCTTTTGCATATGCATACAGGTTCCAAGAATTTTGTATGCCGGTCATAAAGCTGTTTGTGCAGAGGCATCTTCTTGCTGAATCAATGGCAGATGATACATTTTCTCTTGTGATGTAGTTGCCATATTGCTACAAACAAACAACAGTGCAGCTATGTAAAAACTTTGAACCTTACTGTATCCAGTGATGTGCAATGTGTTTCTATCTTTCATAGTTTATCTTTAATTAACAACTGAAATCTGTTCTTTTGTCTTGAATCATGCTCTACTTGAAACATTCTTCATATGAGGGTAGGGCTTTCACAAACCATTTCATTAATGCCTTCTTAATGTGTAGAGCTAACCACAGATTTTGTCAGATCACCAAGGTTCCAGCAATAAAAGAACCACCAATGAACTGATGGTAGTTTGACAGTACTAACCAATATTTCAGCTGCATATTATTTTTAATTGAAATAGTATATGAAATATATACCATTAAAATTGCTACAGGATGTGTTTTCTCAGTATTCAGTTTTCATTGTTGAAAAAAATCGTATGTGATGCAACTTTTCTTGTTATCATATTAGGATTCAACACAAGAATAAGCAACTTTCATTGAAGAAGGTTTGTCATCACTGGCCTGTGTAAATTTTTGTTTGCCCTAGGTAAAATCTTAAATTAAAAATTTGAAAAAACCTCTAAAAAGTAAAAAATTAATATGTGTTGCCACTTTAAGTTTAATACAAGTGCAGCATAACCTCGTTAGCACGAACTCGCATGAGACAAACTGGCAATTAACGTGAAACAAAAATTTGGTCCTGCCAGGAATACATTAGTTCTTACGATATGTTTTGTCAGTTAGCACGAATTTCAGTTAAGGCAAATTACGAACTCTGTTTCAGTTCCTAGCGCGATTAAATTTAACTGTAACACAATCTTCAGACCTTAAGGTATTCTAAAGCGTAATTTTTTTTCCGAAATGAATGTAGGAAATGTAGCTACAAGGCTAATTATACTTATTGTTGACTCATTTCTAACGTATTGTGGGTTGGTAGCCGCGATTATCACTTCAACAATCAGCGTAAGCTGTACGTTGTAAGACATTCAATAATGTGTGTAGCAGCATTTAGGAATGTACTCAGTGCCAGATTTGACAGGTGTTCTGTTAGTCGTAGCCGTATCGAGTTGGAATACTGAATAAAAGCTACAGTTACAACTGGTACCGTAGCATGCGAAAATGGCAAAAAGGAAACAGACAGCTCTAAATGTACAGTTAAAGCTTGAGATTTTAGATGAAGGGGACCGTGGTACCAAGAAAACAGCAATTGCAGAGCAGTTGGGGGTACTTAAATTTACTCTTTCTACGATTATTAAGAATTGATAAAAAATTATTAATGCTGCGGCATCAGGTTCTGGAAACTTATCTAAACAACTTCGTACCGCCAAGTATAAAGACATCGGGATGTTACTGCTAGAATGGTTCAATCACATGTGTGCACTTAATATACCTTTAACTGGCCCTATGATTCAGTCAAAAGCAAATGATATTGCTAAAGATGTGGGCATCGAAGACTTCCGTTGTTCTGCTAGATGGTGGTATCGGTTCCAAAAGAGACATTCAATTTCATCTGTGAAACAAATAAAGTTGATGAATAATTTGCGAACAGCTGGTTGCATGAATTCAACCAAGTGAGGGAAAAGTATGCCTCGTGTGATGTGTTTAACATGGATGAAACTGGATTTTTCTACAATCTTTTTCCAAAACACACCTTGGGGATAAATGGTGATAAGTGTCACGGTGGAGCACGAAGCAAACAACATGTGACTGTTGTACTGTGCTGTAATGCTGATGGCAGTGAGAAGTTTCATCCCTGGGTTATTGGTAAATTCAAGAAACCACGTTGTTTTAAAAACATAAATATGGACACTTTACCTTGCACCTACTCTCACCACAAGAAAGCTTGGATTGATGGCACATAATTTCGCAAGTGGCTTCTTCGTTTTAACAGTCGAATGGTTGCTCAAAATAGACATGTTCTTCTTACATTGGACAGATGTACTGTCCATAACGTTCATGATCTGAACCTATCCAACATGAAGGTTCAGTTTTTTCCACCCAGTGCCACAAGCCACCTTCAGCCTTTGAACCAGGCATAATCTCTCTCATAAAGGGAGCTTATCATAAGTGACTTGTAAGAGCTGCAATTCATGCTGCTGAAAACAATAGTGCAACCCCAAATTGGAATCTGCTTGATGCAATAAAAGCCATCGCAGCAGCCTGGAACTTGGTATCGCCACATCATATAGGGAAGTGCTTTAACAGAGCTTGGAGACATAGCAACACTGAAGATGTCCACGAGTTAGAAGATGCCACTTCACCTGATGAGTGGACAATTCTGCAGGACATTGCGAACCCTGGATTAGTTTTGAAGAATTTATTAGTGTAGATGACGATGTTGCTGTATGTGCTTCTGTGGAATCGGATGTGCCAAAATCTGTGAACGAGGTGCAAGAAGGGCCATCAGAAGAAAGTCAAGAGGAAGAGAATACAGATACCATTCCACCTACCCGTCAGGAGATGTTTACAGCCTTGGACTGTTTATAATGGTTCGCTTCAACACCCGACGTCACTGCTGGGTTTGCGGACGCTATCATTACAATTGGTTGTGAAATTACATATTATTATTGTTCCCATGAACGTCAGCGAACCATGACCGAACTTTTTCCAACAAAGTACCGTACATAATTTGTGAGTACTCGGATTTTACAATCACTTTATAGTGTTATAAGTTTACAATAACGTGATTGATAGTAGAGTGTATTACACATTAGTGTACGGCTGTACATGTATTAAAATTTGTGTTTTCACTTAATACGAATTTTTTTAACACGAACTCCTGATTTTTCAGTCCCTTTGGATTCATGTTAACGAAGTTTTACTGTAGTAATATTTTGATCCAAGCAGCATCATGTGCAGGGACTGTCAAGTAAATAATAATAATAATAATAATAATAATAAGTTAGCATCAGCTATCCTTTGTGGAACTGCATACTTTTATTACTGCTGGATATAAGCCGCTTCTGTTATGCGTCATCTCTTCCAGGCCTATGGATTCTGCATTCACACCTCAAAATAGCTAGTGAGCTTATAATTACATAAAATATAAAAGAAAGAAATTTGGCATTCTACGGATCGGAGCGTGGAATGTCGGATCCCTTAATCAGGCAGGTAGGTTAGAAAATTTAAAAAGGGAAATGGATAGGCTAAAGTTAGATATAGTGGGAATTAGTGCAGTTTGGTGGCAGGAGGAACAAGACTTCTGGTCAGGTGAATACAGGGTTATAAATACAAAATCAAATAGGGGTAATGCAGGAGTAGGTTTAATAATGAATAGGAAAATAGGAATGTGGGTAAGCTACTACAAACAGCATAGTGAACTCATTATTGTAGCCAAGATAGATGCGAAGCCCACGCCTACCACAATAGTACAAGTTTATATGCCAACTAGCTCCGCAGATAACGAAGAGATTGATGAAATGTATGACGAGATAAAAGAAATTATTCAGATAGCGAAGGGAGACGAAAATTTAATAGTCATGGGTGACTGGAACTCGATAGTAGGAAAAGGAGAGAAGGAAACATAGTAGGTGAATATGGAATGGGAGTAAGGAATGAAAGAGGAAGCTGCATGGTAGAATTTTGCACAGAGCATAACTTAATCATAGCTAACACTTGGTTCAATAATCATGAAAGAAAAATGTATACATGGAAGAAGCCTGGAGATACTGGAAGGTCTCAGATATATTATATAATGGTAAGACAGAGATTCAGGAATCGTAAGACATTTCCTGGGGCAGATGTGGATTCTGAACACAATCTATTGGTTATGAACTGTAGATTAAAACTGCAAAAAGGTTGGAACTTGAGGAGATGGGACCTGGATAAACTGAAAGAACCATAGGTTGTAGAGAGCTTCAGGGATATCATTAGGGAACAATTGACTAGAATGGGGGAAAGAAATACAGTAGAAGAAGAAGGGGTAGCTTTGAGAGATGAAATAGTGAAGGTAGCAGAGGATCGAGTAGGTAAAAAGACGAGGGCTAGTAGAAATTCTTGGATAACAGAAGAGATATTGAATTTAATTGATGAAAGGAGACAATATAAAAATGCAGTCAATGAAGCAAGCAAAAAGGAATAGAAATGTCTCAAAAATGAGATCGACAGGAAGTGCAAAGTGGCTAAGCAGGGATGGATAGTGGACAAATGTAAGGATGTAGAGGCATATATCACAATGGGTAAGATAGATACTGCCTACAGGAAGATTAAAGAGACCTTTGGAGAAAAGAGAACCACTTGCATGAATATCAAGAACTCAGATGGAAACACAGTTCTAAGCAAAGACTGGAAAGCAGAAAGGTGTTGTTGTTGTTGTTGTGGTCTTCAGTCCTGAGACTGGTTTGATGCAGCTCTCCATGGTAGTCTAACCTGTGCAAGCTTCTTCATCTCCCAGTACCTACTGCAACCTACATCCTTCTGAATCTGCTTAGTGTATTCATCTCTTGGTCTCCCCCTACGATTTTTACCCTCCACGCTGCCCTCCAATACTAAATTGGTAATCCCTTGATGCCTCAGAACATGTCCTACCAAACGATCCCTTCTTCTGGTCAAGTTGTGCCACAAACTCCTCTTCTCCCCAATCCTATTCAGTACCTCCTCATTAGTTATGTGATCTACCCATCTAATCTTCAGCATTCTTCTGTAGCACCACATTTCGAAAGCTTCTATTCTCTTCTTGTCCAAACTATTTATCGTCCATGTTTCACTTCCATACATGGCTACACTCCATACAAATACTTTCAGAAATGACTTCCTAACACTTAAATCTATACTCGATGTTAACAAATTTCTCTTCTTCAGAAACGCTTTCCTTTCCATTGCCAGTCTACATTTTATATCCTCTCTACTTCGACCATCATCAGTTATTTTGCTCCCCAAATAGCAAAACTCCTTTACTACTGTAAGTGTCTCATTTCCTAATCTAATACCCTCAACATCACCCGACTTAATTCGACTACATTCCATTATCCTCGTTTTGCTTTTGTTGATGTTCATCTTATATCCTCCCTTCAAGACACCATCCATTCCGTTCAACTGCTCTTCCAAGTCGTTTGCTGTCTCTGACAGAATTACAATGTCATTGGCGAACCTCAAAGTTTTTATTTCTACTCCATGGATTTTAATACCTACTCCGAATTTTTCTTTTGTTTCCTTTACTGCTTGCTCAATATACAGATCGAATAACATCGGGGATAGGCTACAACCCTGTCTCACTCCCTTCCCAACCACTGCTTCCCTTTCATGTCCCTCGACTCTTATAACTGCCATCTGCTTTCTGTACAAATTGTAAATAGCCTTTCGCTCCCTGTATTTTACCCCTACCACCTTTACAATTTGAAAGAGAGTATTCCAGTCAACATTGTCAAAAGCTTTCTCTAAGTCTACAAATGCTAGAAACGTAGGTTTGCCTTTCCTTAATCTTTCTTCTAAGATAAGTCGTAAGGTCAATATTGCCTCATGTGTTCCAGTATTTCTACGGAATCCAAACTGATCTTCCCCGAGGTCGGCTTCTACTAGTTTTTCCATTCGTCTGTAAATAATTCGTGTTAGTATTTTGCAGCTGTGGCTTATTAAACTGATTGTTCGGTAATTCTCACATCTGTCAACACCTGCCTTCTTTGGGATTGGAATTATTATATTCTTCTTGAAGTCTGAGGGTATTTCGCCTGTCTCATACATCTTGCTCACCAGATGGTAGAGTTTTGTCAGGACTGGCTCTCCCAAGGCCGTCAGTAGTTACAATGGAATGTTGTCTACTCCGGGGGCCTTGTTTCGACTTAGGTCTTTCAGTGCTCTGTCAAACTCTTCACGCAGTATCGTATCTCCCATTTCATCTTCATCTACATTCTCTTCCATTTGCATAATATTGTCCTCAAGTACATCGCCCTTGTATAGACCTTTCAGCTTTCCCTTCTTTGCTTAGAACTGGGTTTCCATCTGAGCTCTTGATGTTCATACAAGTGGTTCTCTTATCTCCAAAGGTCTCTTTAATTTTCCTGTAGGCAGTATCTATCTTACCCCTAGTGAGATAAGCCTCTACATCCTTACATTTGTCCTCTATCCATTCCTGCTTAGCCATTTTGCACTTCCTGTCAATCTCATTTTTGAGACGTTTGTATTCCTTTTTGCCTGCTTCATTTACTGCATTTTTATATTTTCTCCTTTCATCAATTAAATTCAATATTTCTTCTGTTACCCAAGGATTTCTACTAGCCCTCGTCTTTTTACCTACTTGATCCTCTGCTGCCTTCACTACTTCATCCCTCAAAGCTACCCATTCTTCTTCTACTGTATTTCTTTCCCCCATTCCTGTCAATTGTTCTCTTATGCTCTCCCTGAAACTCTGTACAACCTCTGGTTCTTTCAGTTTATCCAGGTCCCATCTCCTTAAATTCCCACCTTTTTGCAGTTTCTTCAGTTTTAATCTACAGGTCATAACCAATAGATTGTGGTCAGAGTCCACATCTGCCCCTGGAAATGTCTTACAATTTAAAACCTGGTTCCGAAATCTCTGTCTTACCATTATATAATCTATCTGATACCTTTTAGTATCTCCATGGTTCTTCCATGTATACAACCTTCTATCATGATTCTTAAACCAAGTGTTAGCTATGATTAAGTTGTGCTCTGTGCAAAATTCTACCAGGCGGCTTCCTCTTTCATTTCTTAGCCCCAATCCATATTCACCTACTACGTTTCCTTCTCTCCCTTTTCCTACACTCGAATTCCAGTCACCCATGACTATCAAATTTTCATCTCCCTTCACTATCTGAATAATTTCTTTTATTTCAACATACATTTCTTCAATTTCTTCGTCATCTGCAGAGCTAGTTGGCATATAAACTTGTACTACTGTAGTAGGTGTGGGCTTTGTATCTATCTTGGCCACAATAATGCGTTCACTATGCTTTTTGTAGTGGCTTACCCGCGTTCCTATTTTCCTATTCATTATTAAACCTACTCCTGCATTACCCTTATTTGACTTTGTGTTTATAACCCTGTAGTCACCTGACCAGAAGTCTTGTTCCTCCTGCCACCAAACTTCACTAATTCCCACTATATCTAACTTTAACCTATCCATTTCCCTTTTCAAATTTTCTAACCTACCTGCCCGATTAAGGGATCTGACATTCCACGCTCCGATCCGTAGAACGCCAGTTTTCTTTCTCCTGATAACGACATCCTCTTGAGTAGTCCCCGCCCGGAGATCCGAATGGGGGACTATTTTACCTCCGGAATATTTTACCCAAGAGGACGCCATCATCATTTAATCATACAGTAAAGCTGCATGCCCTCGGGAAAAATTACGGCCGTAGTTTCCCCTTGCTTTCAGCCGTTCGCAGTACCAGCACAGCAAGGCCGTTTTGGTTATTGTTACAAGGAGAATGGCGTATTGTAGAGTCTCTACATTTGGTACCGGGGTTGTGTAGACAAAAGCTTTCAAATGCCCCCATAAATGAAAGTCAAGAGGGTTGAGATCAGGAGAGCGTGGTGGCCATGAAATTGGTCCGCCTCTACCAATCCATTGGTCACCGAATCTGTTGTTGAGAAGCATACGAACACTTCGACTGAAATGTGCAGGAGCTCCATCGTGCATGAACCACATGTTGTGTCGTACTTGTAAAGGCACATGTTCTAGCAGCACAGGTAGAGTATCCCGTATGAAATCATGATAACGTGCTCCATTGAGTGTAGGTGGAAGAAACTAAAATGAGCTCTAACATGGAAATTAAGCATATCCGGACACATGTCCACATAACATCTTTTCTTTATTTGTGTGTGAGGAATGTTTCCTGACAGTTTGGTCGTACCTTTTTGTAACACCCTGTAGAGGGTCTATACAAGGATGATGTTCTTGAGAACAATATTGGAAATGGAAGAGAATGTAGATGAAGATGAAATGGGATATATGATACTGCGTGAAGAGTTTGACAGAGCACTGAAAGACTAAAGTCGAAACAAGGCCCCAGGAGTAGACAACATTCCATTAGAAATACTGACAGCCTTGGGAGAGCCATACCTAACAAAACTCTACCATCTTGTGAGCAAGATGTATGAGACAGGTGAAATACCCTCAGACGTCAAGAAGAATATAATAATTCCAATCCCAAAGAAAGCAGGTGTTGACAGATGTGAAAATTACCGAACTATCAATTTAATAAGCTACGGTTGCAAAATACTAACACGAATTCATTACAGACGAATGGAAAAACTGGTACACGCTGACCTCGGGGAAGATCAGTTTGGATTCCGTAGAAATGTCGGAACACGTGAGGCAATACTGACCCCATGACTTATCTTAGCAAATAGATTAATGAAAGGCAAACCTATATTTCTGGCATTTGTAGACTTAGAGAAAGCTTTTGACAAGGTTGACTGGAATACTCTCTTTCAATTTCTGAAGGTGACATGGGTCAAATATATGGAGCGAAAGGCTATTTACGATTTGTACAGAAACCAGATGGCAGTTATAAGAGTAGAGGGGCATGAAACGGAAGCAGTGGTTGGGAATGGAGTGAGACGGGGTTGTAGCCTATCCCCAATGTTATTCAATCTGTATATTGAGCAAGCAGTAAAGGAAACAAAAGAAAAGTTCGGAGTAGGAATTAAAATCCATGGAGAAGAAATAAAAACTTTGAGGTTCACCGATGACATTGTAATTCTGTCGGAGCTAGCAAAGCACCTGGAAGAGCAGCTGACTGGAATGGACAGTGTCTTCAATGGAGGATACAAGATGAACACCAACAAAAGCAAAACGAGGATAATAGAATGTAGTCAAATTAAGTCGGTTGTAGTGAGGGAATTAGATTAGGAAATGAGACACTTCAAGTAGTAAATGAGTTTTGCTATTTGGGGAGCAAAATAACTGATGATGGTCGAAGTAGAGAGGATATAAAATGTAGACTGGCAATGCCAAGGAAAGTGTTTGTGTCAGGAAGTCATTTCTGAAAGAATTTGTATGGAGTGTAGCCTTGTATGGAAGTGAAACATGGACGATAAACAGTTTGGACGAGAAGAGAATAGAAGCTTTCGAAATGTGGTGCTACAGAAGAATGCTGAAGATTAGATGGGTAGGTCACATAACTAATGAAGAGGTATTGAATAGAATTGGAGAGAACAGAAATTTTTGGCACTACTTGACTAGAAGAAAGGATCCGTTGGTAGGGCATATTCTGAGGCATCAAGGGATCACCAATTTAGTATTGGAGGGCAGTATGGAGCATCAAAATCATAGAGGGAGACCAAGGGATGAACATACTAAACAGATTCAGAAGGATGTAGGTTGCAATTGGTACTGGGAGATGAAGCAGCTTGCACAGGATAGAGTAGCATGGAGAGCTGCATGAAACCAGTCTCTGGACTGAAGACCACAACAACAGCAACAAAATATAAAAACCAACCCTTCTTTAACTAGCCTAACATTAATAAAGATTAGTTACCTATTTATTTTATTTATCTTAGAAGGCCTGTGTCCTGCAGTGGTTTGATGGTAGTGTACTAACTCGTGCTTCATTAAACTGTGAGTCTCATGATGCATGGTATGTAGCACATGGGACGTGACTAAGTAAGGTAACACGAATGGGTAGTCATGTGAGCGCAGGCATCATTGATGGTTGTGTCTACATTGTGAATTTGTCAGAGTAAATTAATTAAGACTTAGACTCTGTGATTTTGATATTATTGTATTGATATGTATCTACTCTGCCTAGGTAGATGACTTGTATTTAAATTTCGTACTTTTTTATTTTTACGTGTATTCTTTTTTTATTTAATTAGCGGTCCTCCAATGCAATGACGCTTGGATCAAAATATTACTACTTGTATTAAACTTAAAGCGGCAATACATATAATTCTTTTTTACTTTTTAGAGGTTTTTTTGGGTCAGGGAATTTTTTAAATTTCAATTTAAGTTTTATTTCATTCTTTTTAAACTTTGTATTTTACTAGTAGACATGGTACAATTGACATACTATCCCCACATTCACACAAATGCTTTCTGGGATGAAACATGAAATTGTGATGCGAGATCTTTTTCACTTACACCATTAACATGGTTCTTTGTTTAATACACGTAAACATTCATTCACTGTGTTTTAGTACATTTTAGCTAACGTGGGTAGCATAAGCATGAACAGTGATGATAATTCTAAATAAAATTGGAGGAAAGTGGGCTGCCATTCCATTCACTTGCAATAGGCTGCTTAAACTATTAGGGCAAAATCATTTCATTTAGTTCTGAACTGTAGACCCCAAAAAGAATGGGAAAACAGTCTGTGAGAGCTTTTGTTTATTTTTTACAGTTGAATCAAATTGCCCTTTTTCTGCTTTGTAGGTGCTGAAATGGGCGACTTCTTAAGCCAAAAGTCATCATTGTTGGTTAACCTTAAAAAATAAACACATGTCCTCACAGACTGTTATTTTGATATTTTTGAAGCTCTACAATCTGGTACTCTGTAACTTGATGTAGCTCTTATGTAGTATGTAGCAAATTCCAAGAGAGCGCAATGGCAGAATACATTTTTACTTAATTTGGCTGTTGAAGTTTGAATGGCTGAACGGAATTTCATGGGATATAGCTAAGAACCATTCCAATTAAACCACCTTTCAAATACAACAAATTGTATTAAAATCGGACCTTTCGTTTGGGAGCTACTATGCCACAGACAGATACACGCATTAAACTTATAATACCCCTCTGTTTTGGCTGGGGGTTACAAATAAATGTCATCACAATGAACAAGTATAGAAACTGATTCACAATAGTGAGAAATAGTTGACAGTGTGAAATGTGCCCGCACTTTTTTCATGTAGGATGCTGTGAAACAATCTGCTTGGTAGAATATGTGAGACACCTTTGGCACTTACAAGGGGACCATATGGTCTTGGAAATTGAGCTCTAGATGAGACTTCAGGGGTGTCCACCAATAGAAGCTGAAAAGTTCACTAGCCAGAAGATGTGGAGAAAAAAGGCTCTAAAAATTTTACATGCAGCTCTTGTACCAGTTGATCTATACACTTTGACAGTACTGCTAAATGGCTGGAACAGTAGCAGGCTTGCTTGGCATGTGGGCCATCTGCATTCAATCCTGCTGTCAAGTAACTTTTAATTTTGTTTTTTTAATTGTTTTAAAAATTATAACAATTAAATAAAGGACCTAAAATATTATCTTCAAAATCTGGGAAGCTAATGTCAGGACTGTGTACTGACATTGTCAACTGTTCTTTAAAGTCTTACTTGAGAAAAGAACAGCTTCTATTAATTATTGACCCTTGGGGAGGACAAGCAAAGCTTGAATAACATGGCAAAATCTTTCTGGATGATGAGAAATCACTGACATGTACAATGAAAGTGATTCTTCTGAAATTTACTCCTCTTGTTCAGTCTAGTGACAGATAAAAGAATGTAATGAAGCATATGCAAAATTGCATTGATTGAAAATAATAGATAAATAAACTCACACAAAGACTATAGAAAAATACACTCAATAGTGCATCAGCAGCTGCCATCACCAATTTTTAGTTAAATGTTCCAGGCTTTTTGATGAAAGAGAAGTTTTCATGAATGTTAATAGAGTACATTCCCGAACAGATCTTAAAACAAGGAGTTCATGTTAACAAATGTCTTTCATTTATTGTGCAGGATTTAAAAATATTTTTTGGTTCCAATCTTGCTGTGGTAATTAACACTCTGGTGCTTATGTGTAAAATAAGAAACTGACAAATAAAGATGACGATGTAAGAAATTTAATATAAATAGCTCTACCTGAAATTTTATTACAGTGATAATTAAAGCTCCAATTTACCTTCATTAAATTTATTTGAAATTATTGTTGTTGTTGTGGTCTTCAGTCCTGAGACTGGTTTGATGCAGCTCTCCATGCTACTCTATCCTGTGCAAGCTTCTTCATCTCCCAGTACCTACTGCAACCTACATCCTTCTGAATCTGCTTAGTGTATTCATCTCTTGGTCTCCCCCTACGATTTTTACCCTCCACGCTGCCCTCCAGTACTAAATTGGTGATCCCTTGATGCCTCAGAACATGTCCTACCAAACGACCCCTTCTTCTGGTCAAGTTGTGCCACAAACTCCTCTTCTCCCCAATCCTATTCAGTACCTCCTCATTAGTTATGCGATCTACCCATCTAATCTTCAGCATTCTTCTGTAGCACCACATTTCGAAAGCTTCTATCCTCTTCTTGTCCAAACTATTTATCGTCCATGTTTCACTTCCATACATGGCTACACTCCATACAAATACTTTCAGAAATGACTTCCTGACACTTAAATCTATACTCGATGTTAACAAATTTCTCTTCTTCAGAAACGCTTTCCTTCCCATTGCCAGTCTACATTTTATATCCTCTCTACTTCGACCATCATCAGTTATTTTGCTCCCCAAATAGCAAAACTCCGTTACTACTTTAAGTGTCTCATTTCCTAATCTAATACCCTCAGCATCATCCGACTTAATTCGACTACATTCCATTATCCTCGTTTTGCTTTTGTTGATGTTCATCTTATATCCTCCTTTAAAGACACTGTCCATTCCATTCAACTGCTCTTCCAAGTCCTTTGCTGTCTCTGACAGAATTACAATGTCATCGGCGAACCTTAAAGTTTTTATTTCTTCTCCATGGATTTTAATACCTACTCCGAATTTTTCTTTTGTTTCCTTTACTGCTTGCTCAATATACAGATTGAATAACATCGGGGAGAGGCTACAACCCTGTCTTACTCCCTTCCCAACCACTGCTTCCCTTTCATGTCCCTCGACTCTTATAACTGCTATCTGCTTTCTGTACAAATTGTAAATAGCCTTTCGCTCCTTGTATTTTACCCCTGCCACCTTTACAATTTGAAAGAGAGTATTCCAGTCAACATTGTAAAAAGCTTTCTCTAAGTCTACAAATGCTAGAAACGTAGGTTTGCCTTTCCTTAATCTTTCTTCTAAGATAAGTCGTAAGGTCAGTATTGTCTCACATGTTCCAGTATTTCTACGGAATCCAAACTGATCTTCCCCGAGGTCGGCTTCTACTAGTTTTTCCATTCGTCTGTAAAGAATTCGTGTTAGTATTTTGCAGCTGTGGCTTATTAAGCTGATTGTTCGGTAATTCTCACATCTGTCAACACCTGCTTTCTTTGGGATTGGAATTATTATATTCTTCTTGAAGTCTGAGGGTATTTCACCTGTTTCATACATCTTGCTCACCAGATGGTAGAGTTTTGTCAGGACTGGCTCTCCCAAGGCCGTCAGTAGTTCCAATGGAATGTTGTCTACTCCGCGGGCCTTGTTTCGACTCAGGTCTTTCAGTGCTCTGTCAAACTCTTCACGCAGTATCGTATCTCCCATTTCATCTTCATCTACATCCTCTTCCATTTCCATAATATTGTCCTCAAGAACATCGCCCTTGTATAGACCCTCTATATACTCCTTCCACCTTTCTGCTTTCCCTTCTTTGCTTAGAACTGGGTTTCCATCTGAGCCCTTGATGTTCATACAAGTGGTTCTCTTATCTCCAAAGGTCTCTTTAATTTTCCTGTAGGCAGTATGTATCTTACCCCTAGTGAGATAAGCCTCTACATCCTTACATTTGTCCTCTATCCATTCCTGCTTAGCCATTTTGCACTTCCTGTCAATCTCATTTTTGAGACGTTTGTATTCCTTTTTGCCTGCTTCATTTACTGCATTTTTATATTTTCTCCTTTCATCAATTAAATTCAATATTTCTTCTGTTACCCAAGGATTTCTACTAGCCCTCGTCTTTTTACCTACTTGATCCTCTGCTGCCTTCACTACTTCGTCCCTCAAAGCTACCCACTCTTCTTCTACTGTATTTCTTTCCCCCATTCCTGTCAATTGTTCCCTTATGCTCTCCCTGAAACTCTGTACAACCTCTGGTTCTTTCAGTTTATCCAGGTCCCATCTCCTTAAATTCCCACCTTTTTGCAGTTTCTTCAGTTTTAATCTACAGGTCATAACCAATAGATTGTGGTCAGAGTCCACATCTGCCCCTGGAAATGTCTTACAATTTAAAACCTGGTTCCGAAATCTCTGTCTTACCATTATATAATCTATCTGATACCTTTTAGTATCTCCAGGGTTCTTCCATGTATACAACCTTCTATCATGATTCTTAAACCAAGTGTTAGCTATGATTAAGTTGTGCTCTGTGCAAAATTCTACCAGGCGGCTTCCTCTTTCATTTCTTAGTCCCAATCCATATTCACCTACTACGTTTCCTTCTCTCCCTTTTCCTACACTCGAATTCCAGTCACCCATGACTATCAAATTTTCGTCTCCCTTCACTATCTGAATAATTTCTTTTATTTCATCATACATTTCTTCAATTTCTTCGTCATCTGCAGAGCTAGTTGGCATATAAACTTGTACGACTGTAGTAGGTGTGGGCTTCGTATCTATCTTGGCCACAATAATGCGTTCACTATGCTGTTTATAGTAGCTTACCCGCGTTCCTATTTTCCTATTCATTATTAAACTTACTCCTGCATTACCCTTATTTGACTTTGTGTTTATAACCCTGTAATCACCTGACCAGAAGTCTTGTTCCTCCTGCCACCGAACTTCACTAATTCCCACTATATCTAACTTTAACCTATCCATTTCCCTTTTCAAATTTTCTAACCTACCTGCCCGATTAAGGGATCTGACATTCCACGCTCCGATCCGTAGAACGCCAGTTTTCTTTCTCCTGATAGTGACATCCTCTTGAGTAGTCCCCACCCGGAGATCCGAATGGGGGACTATTTTACCTCCGGAATATTTTACCCAAGAGGACGCCATCATCATTTAATCATACAGTAAAGCTGCATGCCCTCGGGAAAAATTACGGCCGTAGTTTCCCCTTGCTTTCAGCCGTTCGCAGTACCAGCACAGCAAGGCCGTTTTGGTTATTGTTACAAGGCCAGATCAGTCAATCAACCAGACTGTTGCCCTTGCAACTACTGAAAAGGCTGCTGCCCCTCTTCAGGAACCACACGTTTGTCTGGCCTCTCAACAGATACCCCTCCGTTGTGGTTGTACCTACGGTACAGCTATCTGTATCGCTGAGGCACGCAAGCCTCCCCACCAACGGCAAGGTCCATGGTTCATGGGGGGGTATTTGAAATTATTCAACTTTAATTTGAAATTATTCAACTTTAATTTACTTCTATTAAATGCATTTGACATTATTCTACTTTTTAAAAAGAAAACTTAATTGTAATTCATATTTTACTTTAATTAGCTTTAACTGTTATTTCACAAATTAAATAAAATTCTTTGATTTAACAGATAATATTTTGTGCCATTAACTTTTAAATAAAGTCATTGTAATTTTTAAAACAATTTAATAAAAATAAAAAGTTACCCAACGGTAGGATTGAACACACATCACTTGTGCGGCAAGTGAGCTAGCTACAGGTACAGCCATTTTGCAGTGCTGCCACGACATAAAAATTGATCACTATATGTGCTGCGCATTAAACTATAGATCTTTTTTTCTTGGAATCTTCTGGCTGGTGTGCTTTACAACTTTTATGTAACAATGAAAATAATCGATTGTTGATAATATAACATAAATGGATAGATAAAAAATCTACAGGGGAACACAAACACAAAAGGATTTAACTTTTATAAGCTTTCAGAGCCAGTGGTTCCTTCT
This sequence comes from Schistocerca cancellata, assembly GCF_023864275.1. Taxonomy (NCBI): domain Eukaryota; kingdom Metazoa; phylum Arthropoda; class Insecta; order Orthoptera; family Acrididae; genus Schistocerca; species Schistocerca cancellata. The sequence continues at coordinate 175,805,490 of NC_064631.1, forward strand.
GGCAGAAGAGTTAAAGCGGAAGGAAGAGGGGTGAAGGAAGGAAAAGAACTGGAGAGGTTTAGGGAAAGGGGTGTATTTCAGAAAAGTCACCCAGAACCCTGGGTCAGGGGAGACTTTCTGGAAAGTCTCCCCTGATCCGGGGTTCTGGGTGACTTTTCTGAAATATACCCCTTTGCCTAAAGCTCTCTAGTCCTTTTCCTTCACCCCTCTTCCTTTCCCTTACAACTTTTATGGTTGGACATCTCTCTGCTATACTACTAACCTGCGAAGTTTCAACCCAAATTGAATTCCCAAGGATGTAAGGTCCTCCATCACAGTGGACAAGTGTACAAACTGATTCAGAGTAGTAAGGAATGGTTGAAAGTGTGAAGTTTTCTGTATTTTTTTCATGTGGAATTCTGTGAAACAACATTCTTGGAAGAATATGGGGCTGGGTTTTGGCACTTATCAGCTGTGCTTATTGCTCCATCATATGAATGAGGAACTGTTGTTAGTAAAACTCAGAGCTGATGTGGTTGTAATATAAGTTGAATTAGAGCAGATGAAACATGTTATTGGCAGCAATAAAATTAGGTGTGGGGTAGATGAATGAACTCTAGACAAACATGCCAAATCAGGGAAGAGGCTTAACCCATTGACCCAATAACCAATTTCTTCTTCCATAAATTTTTAACACCTGTAAATGGTATTGCTCCAAAATTGATGACTTTGTTATTCTAAACTTTCTAAATACCTTACAGCTCATAAAGTTAAAAAATTTCTTTTCTCCCCCTTGCAAAAACTGAATTTGTTCCACTTGCGTTCCACTTGCATTCCCACAGTCAATATGACTAGGGGCTTAAAATTTCACAGAATGTACAAATATCATGGTCAAGTTTTATTTCGTGCCCAAGGTGTATGCGTAAATTTATTATAACGAAGTAAATATCTGAATCTTTAATGTTGAAATGTGTGAACATTACACAGCACTGCAAGTCTCTGATTGCATTCAGACTATCATAGTACATTTTCACTAACAGTTTCATTTTATCAGTTGTGTGCACACACAGTTCGTGTATCTGAAGTAATAATTTCTTTGTAGCTATCATGACAAATAGAGTTCTTTCCAATGAGCAGTTGGAAACCTTAGTTGATGCAACTGACAGCCAGGAGAACATTTCTGAAGAAGAAAATCACACCACTGATGACAACAGTCATCCTTCACCTGAATCGGAAAACATTTCAGGTATTGATATCTGAAATGACAATGTGCAAGATGTTCAACTGATTCACTCTAAATAAAAATTAAAAAAATCATGTGGAGCTTAGAACCTTTTCCACAGACTAGAATATCTTCTAGCGAAAACATTATAAAACTGACTCCCAGTCCAACAAGATACATTATCCCCAGAGTAAGTAATATAAAATCATCTTTTCAAATTATGATGAATGATAATATTGTGGTGCAGATGACTAATATTGTCGGTCGAAGAGGTTATGGGGATAGCTGGAAAGCAGTATATGAAATTACACTTGAAGCCAATATTGACTTGGTAGTACTGGCTCAAATGTATAAATCATATGATCAATCAACAAAGAGTCTGTGGGATCCCGTAACAGGTAGAGCTGTCTTTCCTGCCATAATGTCACTGAAACAGTTCTGTTTGCATCTCACATGTGTTACAATTCGATGACAAGTCTGATCAAAGAGTAAATGCCAAGTTGGCACCATTATGAGTTCTGTGGGATAAGTGGGTGGAAGTACTTTCGCAACTCTACAATCCTGGCACAAATGTAACAGTGGTTGAAGAGCTGGTGCCTATCCAAGGATGATGTCCATTCAAACAATATATACTGATCTAACCCTCAAAATATTGGGTGAAAACAAATACACTACTGGCCATTCAAATTGTTACACCAAGAAGGAATGCAGATGATAAACGGGTATTCATTGGACAAATATATTATACTAGAACTGACATGGGATTACATTTTCACACAATTTGGGTGCATAGATCCCGAGAAATCAGTACCCAGAACAACCACCTCTGGCCGTAATAATGGCCTTGATATGCCTGGGCATTGAGTCACACAGAGCTCGGATGGCATGTACAGGTACAGCTGCCCATGCAGCTTCAACACGATACCACAGTTCATCAAGAGCAGTGACTGGTGTTTTGTGATGAGCCAGTTGCTCGGCCACCATTGACCAGACGTTTTTAATTGGTGAGCGATCTGGAGAATGTGCTGGCCAGGGCAGCAGTCGAACATTTTCTGCATCCAGAAAGGCCCGTACAGGACCTGCAACATGCGGTCGTGCATTATCCTGCTGAAATGTAGGGTTTCGCAGGGATTGAATGAAGGGTAGAGCCATGGGTCGTAACACATCTGAAATGTAATGTCCACTGTTCAAAGTACCATCAATGCGAACCAGAGGTGACCGAGATGTGTAACCAATGGCACCCCATACCATCACGCCAGGTGATACGCCAGTATGGCGATGAAGAGTACATGCTTCCAATGTGCGTTCACTGCGATGTCGCCAAACACAGATGCAACCATCATGATGCTGTAAACACAACCTGGATTCATCCGAAAAAATGACGTTTTGCCATTCGTGCACCCATGTTCGTCGTTGAGTACACCATCACAGGCGCTCCTTTCTGTGATGCAGTGTCAAGGGTAACCGCAGCCATGGTCTCCGAGCTGATAGTCCATGATGCTGCAAACGTCGTCGAACTGTTCGTGCAGATGGTTGTTGTCTTGAAAACGTCCCCGTCTGTTGACTCAGGGATCGAGACGTGGCTGCACGATCCGTTACAGTCATAACAGATAAGATGCCTGTCATCTCGACTGATAGTGATACAAGCCCATTGGGATCCAGCACGGCATTCCGTATTACCCTCCAGAACCCACCGATTCCATATTCTGCTAACAGTCATTGGATCTCGACCAACGCGAGCAGCAATGTCATGATACAATAAACCGCAATCGCGATAGGCTACAATCTGACCTTTGTCAAAGTCGGAAACGTGATGGTACACATTTCTCCTCCTTACACGAGGCATCACAATGACGTTTCACCAGGCAATGCCGGTCAACTGCTGTTTGTGTATGAGAAATCGGTTGGAAACTTTCCTCCTGTCAGCACATTGTAGGTGTCGCCACCTGCACCAACCTTGTGTGAATGCTCTGAAAAAGCTAATCATTTGTGTATCACAGCAACTTCTTCCTGTCGGTTAAATTTTTTGTCTGTAGCACGTAATCTTCGTGGTGTAACAATTTTAATGACCAGTAGTGTACATTTTGTGATAGTGCTACTTCTTTCGTTTTGAAGAGAGAGATCTATACAGGAAAATTACCTGGGCAGGCATATGAAAAAAATCAAGGTATTGAGGTTGTCATGGCTCCGAAAAATGAGCTACAAGGACAGAACGTCGTATGTGACAAATTCTTCACATCATGTGCTTTAGGTCGACTTGTCTGACATCTGACAATGCTTGGGACAGTGAGAAAAAGTAAGCCTGAACAGACTAATAATATATGAAGCAAAGTGGATGTTCACACTTCAAAGTTCTTTTTTACCAAGAATACCACAATCATACACTCATGAGCCATGGACCTTGCTGTTGGTGGAGCGGCTTGCCTGCCTCAGTGATACAGACAGCCGTACCGTAGATGCAACCGCAATGGAGGGGTATCTCTTGAGAGGCCAGACAAATGTGTGGTTCCTGAAGAGGAACAGCAGCCTTTTCAGTAGTTGCAGTGGCAACATTCTGGATGATTGACTGGCCTGGTCTTGTAACATTAACCAAAATGGCCTTGCTGTGCTGGTACTGCGAATGGCTGAAAGCAAGGGGAAACTACGGCCGTAATTTTTCCTGAGGGCTTGAATCTTTACTGTGTGGTTAAATGATGATGGCGTCCTCTTGGGTAAAATATTCCAGAGGTAAAATAGTCCCCCATTTAGATGTCTGGGCGGGGACTACTCAGGAGGACGTCGTCGTCAGGAGAAAGAAAGGTGGTGTTCTACGGATTGGAGTGTGGAATGTCAGATCCCTTAATCTGGCAGATAGGTTAGAAAATTTAAAAAGGGAAATTGATAGGTTAAAGTTAGATATAGTGAGAATTAGTGAAGTTCGGTGGCAGGAGGGACAAGACTTCTGCTCAGGTGAATACAGGATTATAAACACAAAATCAAGCAGGGGCAATGCAGGGGTAGGTTTAATAATGAATAAAAAAATACGAGCATGGATCAGCTATTATGAACAGCATAGTGAATGCATTATTGTAGCCAAGATAGACACGAAGCCCACCCCTACTACAGTAGTAAAAGTTTATATTTCAACTAGCTCCGCAGATGATGAAGAGATTGAAGAAATGTATGATGAGATAAACGAAATTATTCAGATAGTGAACGGAGACGAAAATTCAATAATCATGGGGAACTGGAATTCGATAGTAGGAAAAGAAAGAGACGGAAAAGTAGTAGGTGAATATGGACTAGGGATACGGAATGAAAGAGGAAACTGCGTGGTAGAATTTTGCACAGAGCATAACTTGATCATAGCTAACACTTGGTTTAAGAATCATGAAAGAAGATTGTATATATGGAAGAGGCCTGGTGACATTGGGAGGTTTCAGATAGATTATATAATGGTAAGACAGAGATTTAGGAACCAGATTTTAAATTGTAAGACATTTCCAGGGGCAAATGTGGACTCTGACCACAATCTATTGGTTATGAGCTGTGGATTAAAACTGAAGAAACTGCAAAAAGGTGGGAATTTGAAGAGATTTGACCTGGATAAACTGATAGAACCAGAGGTTGTAGAGAGATTCAGGGAGAGCATTAGGGAACGATTGACAAGAATAGGGGAAAGAAATACAGTAGAAGAAGAATGGGTAGCTTTGAGGGATAAAATAGTCAAGGCAGCAGAGGATCAAGCAGGTAAAAATCTAAGGGCAAGTAGAAATCCTTGGGTAATGGAAGATATATTGAATTTAATTGATGAAAGGAGAAAATATAAAAATGCAGTAAATGAGGCAGGCAAAAAGGAATATAAACGTCTCAAAAATGAGATCAATAGGAAGTGCAAAATGGTTAAGCAGGGATGGCTAGAGGACAAATGTAAGGGTGTAGAGGCATATATCACTAGGGGTAAGATAGATACTGCCTACAGGAAAATAAAACAGACCTTTGGAGAAAAGAGAACCACTTGTATGAATATCAAGAGCTCAGATGGAAACCCAGTTCTAAGCAAAGAAGGGAAAGCAGAAAGGTGGAAGGAGTATATAGAGGGTCTATACAAGGGTGATGTGATTGAAGGCAATGTTATCAAAATGGAGGAGGACGTAAGTGAAGATGAAATGGAAGACGTGATACTGTGTGAAGAATTTAACAGAGCACTGAAAGACGTAAGTCGAAACAAGGCCCCAGGAGTAGACAGCATTCCATTAGAACTACTGCTAGCCTTGGGAGAGCCAGCTATGACAAAACTCTACCATCTGGTGAGCAAGATGTATGAGACAGGTGAAATACCCTCAGACTTCAAGAAGAATTTAGTAATTCCAATTCCAAAGAAAGCAGGTGTTGACAGGTGTGAAAATTACTGGACTATCAGTTTAATAAGCCACGGCTGCAAAATACTAGCACAAATTCTTTACAGACAAATGGAATAACTGGTAGAAGCCGACCTTAGGGAAGATCAGTTTGGATTCCGTAGAAATGTTGGAACACGTGAGGCAATACTGCCACTGACAATATAACTCACCTTAGCAGATAGGTTAAGGAAAGGCCAACTTATGTTTCTAGCATTTGTTATTCAATATGTATACTGAGCATGCAGTAAAGGAACCAAAAGAAAAATTTGGAGTTGGAATTAAAATCCATGGTGGTTGTTGTTGTTGTGGTCTTCAGTCCTGAGACTGGTTTTGATGCAGCTCTCAATGCTACTCTATCCTGTGTAAGCTTCTTCATCTCCCAGTACCTACTGCAGCCTACATCCTTCTGAATCTGCTTAGTGTATTCATCTCTTGGTCTCCCTCTACGATTTTTACCCTCCACGCTGCCCTCCGATACTGAATTGGTGATCCCTTGATGCCTCAGAACATGTCCTACCAACCGATTCCTTCTTCTAGTCAAGTTGTGCCACAAACTCCTCTTCTCCCCAATTCTATTCAGTACCTCCTCATTAGTTATGTGATCTATGCATCTAACCATCAGCATTCTTCTGTAGCACCACATTTTGAGAGCTTCTATTCTCTTCTTGTCTAAACTATTTATTGTCCGTGTTTCACTTCCATACATGGCTACACTCCATACAAATACTTTCAGAAACGACTTCCTGACACTTAAATCTACACTCGATGTTAACAAATTTCTCTTCTTCAGAAACGCTTTCCTTGCCTTTGACAGTCTACATTTTATATCCTCTCTACTTCGACCATAATCAGTTATTTTGCTCCCCAAATAGCAAAACTCATTTACTACTTTAAGTGTCTCATTTCCTAATCTAATTCCCTCAGCATCACCCGACTTAATGTGACTACATTCTATTATCCTCGTTTTGCTTTTATTGATGTTCATCTTATACCCTCCTTTCAAGACACTATCCATTCCGTTCTACTGCTCTTCCAAGTCCTTTGCTGTCTCTGACAGAATTACAATGTCATTGGCGAACCTCAAAGTTTTTATTTCTACTCCATGGATTTTAATACCTACTCCAAACTTTTCTTTTGTTTCCTTTACTGCTTGCTCAATATACAGATTGAATAGCATTGGGTATAGGCTACAACCCTGTCTCACTCCCTTCCCGACCACTGCTTCCCTTTCGTGTCCCTCTGCCGTCTGGTTTCTGTACAAATTGTAAATAGCCTTTCACTCCCTGTATTTTTCCCCTGCCACCTTCAGAATTTGCAAGAGAGTATTCCAGTCAACATTGACAAAAGATTTCTCTAAGTCTACAAATGCTAGAAACGTAGGTTTGCCTTTCCTTAACCTATCTTCTAAGGTAAGTCGTAGGGTCAGTGGCAGTATTCTCTCACGTGTTCCAACATTTCTGCGGAACCCAAACTGACCTCCCCAAGGTCGGCTCTACCAGTTTTTCCATTCGTCTGTAAAGAATTTGCGTTAGTATTTTGCAGCTGTGACTTATTAAACTAATAGTTTGGTAATTTTCACATCTGTCAACACCTGCTTTCTTTGGCATTGGAATTAGTATATTCTTCTTGAAGTCTGAGGGAATTTTGCCTGTCTCATACATCTTGCTCACCAGATGGTAGAGTTTTGTCAGGACTGGCTCTCCCAAGGCTGTCAGTAGTTCTAATGGAATGTTGTCTACTCCCGGGGCCTTGTTTTGACTTAGGTCTTTCAGTGCTCTGTCAAACTCTTCACGCAGTATCATATCTCCCATTTCATCTTCATCTACCTTCTCTTCCATTTCCATAATATTGTCCTCAAAAACATCACCCCTGTATAGACCCTCTATATACTCCTTCCACCTTTCTGCTTTCCCTTCTTTGCTTAGAACTGGGTTTCCATCTGAGCTCTTGATATTCATGCAAGTGGTTCTGTTTTCTCCAAAGATGTAACAGAAATAAAACTGAATTCAGAGTGGGGTAACATGAAATATGGTTTCCCACAAGATTTCGTTCTTTATGTGTTCCTGTTCTTGATTACTTAAATATTTTATCAGGGGTACTGGAGGACTCTTAAAAAATTGTGATGTGTGCTCTGATGACACAAGTATAGTGATGAAGGACCTAAACAGTAATGAGAGTAATGGAACAGACTTACAACTGGTTAACAGTAGACAGTCTATCCCTTAACCTTACATTCATATTACACAATTTGAATGAAATGAAAATGTCATACCAGAAGTGAAAATGAATGGGTACTCACTGAGTGAGGTTCTGTGAGTAAAGTTTGTAGAAATTCAGGTGGAACAAACAAGAGGTGGCAGCAGAATGTGACTAAGTTAACAAAAAAGCTCCTTCACCCTGCTTTGCACTTAGGAACCTCTCACACTGCATAGACCTATGGATGGAAAAGTTGTATAGGCATGCTTATTCAAATACAGAGATATGTAAAGTGTCTGGTGCAGTTGCTACATCAGTTACTACTGCTACAGTGGCAGGTTATCAAGAATTAAGTGAGTTTTAATGTGGTGGTATAGCTGGTGCATGAGCGATGGGACACAGCTTCTCCAAGGTAGCGATGAAGGGGGGATTGTCTCATATGACTATTTCACGAGCATACTGTGAATATCAGGAATCCGGTAAAACATCAAATCTCCAACATCGCTGCAGCTGGAAAAAGAACCTGCAAGAATGGGACCAATGACAGCTGAAGAGAATTGTTCAAAGTGATAGAGATGCAACCCTTCTACCAATTGCTGCAGATTTCAATGCTGGCCCATTAACAAGTGTTAGTGTGCAAACTATTCAATGAAACATCATCGATATGGGCTTTTGGAGCCAAAGACCCACTTGTGTACCCTTGATGATTGCTTTAGGCCTTGCCTGGGCCTGTCAACACTAACGTTGGACTGTTGATGACTGGATACGTGTTGCCTGGTCAGACAAGTCTCGTTTCAAATTGTATCGAGTGGGCGGATGTGTACGAGTATGGAGACAACCTCACGAACCCATGGACCCTACATGTCAGCAGGGGACTGTTCAAGTTGGTGGAGGTTCTGTAATGGTGTGGGGCATGTGCAGTTTGAGTGATATAAGACCCCTGACATGTCTAGATATGACTCTGACAGGTGACACGTACATAAGCATGCTGTCAGATCACCTGCTTCCATTCATGCTCATTGTGCATTCCAATGGACTTGAGCAATTCCAGCAGGGCAGTGCGACACCCGACACATTCAGATCTGCTACAGAGTGGCTCCAGGAACACACTTTTGAGTTTAAACACTTCCGCTGGCCACCAAACTCCCCAAACATGAACATTATTGAGCACATCTGGGATTCCTTGCAACATGGTGTTCAGAAGAGATCGCCAGCCCCTCATACTTGTACGAATTTGTGGACAGCTCTGCAGGGTTTATGGTGTCATTTCCCTCCAGCACTATTTCAGACATAAGTCGAGTCCATGCCACATCATATTGCGGCACTTCTCCATGCTCGTGGGAGCCCTACACGATATTAGGCAGGGGTTCCAGTTTCATTGGCTGTTCAGTGTATATGTATTCTTCAAAAGTGTGCAGTATCAATATTCTATTAAGTTAAACTACTCTTTATTTGTCCATAACAACTTTAATCTTGTACATCATAATTTTTTTCTTATCTTGATAACAGGGTGAGCAGCAATCTGGAGCTGTTTGCTGATGGTGCTTTGGTGCACGAGAAGGTGTTGTCATTGAGTGATTGTAGGAGGATACAAGATTACTTAGACAAAATTTGTAGCTGGTGTAATGAATGACAGCTAGCTTTAAATGTAGAAGAATGTAAGTTGATGCAGATGAGTAGGAAAAACAAACCCGTAATGTTCAAATACAGCATTAGCAGTGTTCAGCTTGACAAAGTCTCTTCAATTAAACATTTAGGCATAATGTTGAAATGGACATAGTGTGTAAGAATTGTAGCACGGTGGGAAAATCGTCAATTTCAGTTTGTTGGGAAAATTTTAAGAAAGTGTGGTTCTCCTTAAAGGAAACTGCATATAGAACACTAGTGCAAACCCTTCTTGAGTACTGCTCGAATTTGATCCATACCAGGTCACATTAAAGCAAGACATTGAAGCAGTTCAGAGGCAGGCTGCTAGATATGTTACTGGTAGGTTCAAACAGCACACAAGTGTTATGGAGGAACTTGGATGGTAACCAATGGAGGGAAAGTGATTTGCTTTTTTTTTTTCTTTCTTTGAGGAACATTACTGAGAAAATTTAGACAATTGGCATTTGAAGGTGACAGCAGAACAATTCTATTGCCACCGATGTGCTTTTTGTGTAATGTAAGAGAAATTGGGGCTCATATGGAGTCATATAGATAGTTGTTTTTCCCTTGCTCTATTTGCGAGTGTACAAGAAAAATGGACTGCTGTTATACCAAACATCAGACTGAAAATTGTACAGTCCTAGATATTTTACTAGCCACTCCTACACTGAGATGACATAAGTCATGGAATAACAATATGCACATATACAGATGGTGGTACTATCGTTTACATGTGATACAGAAAGGTAGTTCTATGTCAATTCAACGTAGCACTTAATCCGCCCACTCAGATTTCTTTCAAATTTCTTACATTCAGTGATCCAGATAAGAGATGGGAAACTACCAATTTGCAGAGGGATATGATAGTTGTTAAGGAAATTGCAAGACTGCAAAGTTTGGAAATTGTGTGAAACTTGCATGCATCTGTCTCAACACAAATCACTATAATTCTGTTTCTAATCCATATACAGCAATGAATCCTGTACCACTGAAAAGCTAATTAGTAGAGTTTACATTGATAAGCAACAAGGCAGGCTTCTAAGAATATTCACATTCAAATCATTGCCCTTAACCTTTGACCTTGAGTATCTCAAGATATCTCACCTTCAATGTTTTTGAAAAAAAAAAATATGTATATATACAGGACGATTCATGAAATATGCAAATAGGATGATTATTGAAATATGCAAATATTTTAATACTTTATTCTACAAGTAAAACTAAAGAAAAAAGTTCATATAAACATAGATACTAAAAGATACTAAAAGGTATCAGATAGATTATATAATGGTAAGACAGAGATTTAGGAACCAGGTTTTAAATTGTAAGACATTTCCAGGGGCAGATGTGGACTCTGACCACAATCTATTGGTTATGACCTGTAGATTAAAACTGAAGAAACTGCAAAAAGGTGGGAATTTAAGGAGATGGGACCTGGATAAACTGAAAGAACCAGAGGTTGTACAGAGTTTCAGGGAGAGCATAAGGGAACAATTGACAGGAATGGGGGAAAGAAATACAGTAGAAGAAGAGTGGGTAGCTTTGAGGGATGAAGTAGTGAAGGCAGCAGAGGATCAAGTAGGTAAAAAGACGAGGGCTAGTAGAAATCCTTGGGTAACAGAAGAAATATTGAATTTAATTGATGAAAGGAGAAAATATAAAAATGCAGTAAATGAAGCAGGCAAAAAGGAATACAAACGTCTCAAAAATGAGATCGACAGGAAGTGCAGAATGGCTAAGCAGGAATGGATAGAGGACAAATGTAAGGATGTAGAGGCTTATCTCACTAGGGGTAAGATAGATACTGCCTACAGGAAAATTAAAGAGACCTTTGGAGATAAGAGAACCACTTGTATGAACATCAAGGGCTCAGATGGAAACCCAGTTCTAAGCAAAGAAGGGAAAGCAGAAAGGTGGAAGGAGTATATAGAGGGTCTATACAAGGGCGATGTTCTTGAGGACAATATTATGGAAATGGAAGAGGATGTAGATGAAGATGAAATGGGAGATACGATACTGTGTGAAGAGTTTGACAGAGCACTGAAAGGCCTGAGTCGAAACAAGGCCCCCGGAGTAGACAACATTCCAGTAGAACTACTGACGGCCTTGGGAGAGCCAGTCCTGACAAAACTCTACCATCTGGTGAGCAAGATGTATGAAACAGGCGAAATACCCTCAGACTTCAAGAAGAATGTAATAATTCCAATCCCAAAGAAAGCAGGTGTTGACAGATGTGAAAATTACCGAACAATCAGTTTAATAAGCCACAGCTGCAAAATACTAACACGAATTCTTTACAGATGAATGGAAAAACTAGTAGAAGCTGACCTCGGGGAAGATCAGTTTGGATTCCGTAGAAATACTGGAACACGTGAGGCAATACTGACCTTACGACTTACCTTAGAAGAAAGATTAAGGAAAGGCAAACCTACGTTTCTAGCATTTGTAGACTTAGAGAAAGCTTTTTACAATGTTGACTGGAATACTCTCTTTCAAATTGTAAAGGTGGCAGGGGTAAAATACAGGGAGCGAAAGGCTATTTACAATTTGTACAGAAACCAGATGGCAGTTATAAGAGTCGAGGGGCATGAGAGGGAAGCAGCGGTTGGGAAGGGAGTGAGACAGGGTTGTAGCCTCTCCCCAATGTTATTCAATCTGTATATTGAGCAAGCAGTAAAGGAAACAAAAGAAAAATTTGGAGTAGGTATTAAAATCCATGGAGAAGAAATAAAAACTTTGAGGTTCGCCAATGACATTGTAATTCTGTCAGAGACAGCAAAGGACTTGGAAGAGCAGTTGAACGGAATGGATGGTGTCTTGACGGGAGGATATAAGATGAACATCAACAAAAGCAAAACGAGGATAATGGAATGTAGTCGAATTAAGTCGGGTGATGTTGAGGGTATTAGATTAGGAAATGAGACACTTAAAGTAGTACAGGAGTATTGCTATTTGGGGAGCAAAATAATTGATGATGGTCGAAGTAGAGAGGATATAAAATGTAGACTGGCAATGGGAAGGAAAGCGTTTCTGAAGAAGAGAAATTTGTTAACATCGAGTATAGATTTAAGTGTCAGGAAGTCATTTCTGAAAGTATTTGTATGGAGTGTAGCCATGTATGGAAGTGAAACATGGACGGTAAATAGTTTGGACAAGAAGAGAATAGAAGCTTTTGAAATGTGGTGCTACAGAAGAATAGTGAAGTTTAGATGGGTAGATCACATAACTAATGAGGAAGTATTGAATAGGATTGGGGAGAAGAGAAGTTTGTGGCACAACTTGACCAGAAGAAGGGATCGGTTGGTAGGACATGTTCTGAGGCATCAAGGGATCACCAATTTAGTATTGGAAGGCATCTTGGAGGGTAAAAATCACAGGGGGAGACCAAGAGATGAATACACTAAGCAGATTCAGAAGGATGTAGGTTGCAGTAGGTACTGGGAGATGAAGAAGCTTGCACAGGATAGAGTAGCATGGAGAGCTGCATCAAACCAGTCTCAGGACTGAAGACAACAACAACAACAACAGGTCCACAAATGATTAGTTACGGAGTTACAGCTAATAAAAGATTCTGCTTGAAATTTAGCCATTTCGCTAATATGAATCCGGCACAAAACTGTACGAGGTTAAAGTAAAGCATAATTTTCATTTATTTTGTTGTTATTGGTCTGGTGAATCTAATGAAACAAGTCCCAGGCATGCATCTGCAGCAGTTTTTCAGAACATCCACGTAGCAATACATTGAGGACACTTCCTTACTGTGTGCTCCTGAACATATTTCAAATTCTTCTCTATTCTTACATGACCTTCTTATTTAATTGAATTGCAAACAGAACAGTTCTGACTTGAAATCCATTTTTTATAAACTTTTACTACATACTACTTCACAGCACTTGTGCACTGCCATTTGAGTAAACAAGCCACAACTAAAAAGCAAGCTAATTACGACAGGTTAAAAATAAAAGATTCTCTGATTGGCTTTTCACAGCACTAATCTTCACCAGCTTGCCAGAACAGTAGATTATCATACAAGTAAATTTGTTTACTTTCTATTAAGAATGTAAAAATCTTTATCATTGTTGGCAACCATTAGTGAGTTGTTTCAGTCATTTCCTAACCTTGAAACAAGTTGATTTTCTGTATTGGACAGTGAAAGAACATAATAACAACCCTTAACACTCAGATTTTTTTGTTTTTTTCCCTGGTTTAACATGAATTCACATGTGCTATGTTATTAAAAAAAGCAGATTATCTGACACGTTCATACAGTTTCAGTTAACTTTATTACCATCATTTTTCCAAAATTAAATTCTCTGCAACTTCTGTTGAAAACTTTGTGCAGTTGTCCAGAATTAAAAAACAAGTTGGGCCAACTAGTTAATCAATTAAAAATTTTACGAAATTACTTCTTTGCTTCTCTGGATGTTCTGGAAAACTACTGCAGATGCACGTCTGGGTCATGTGTTATTAGATTTTACCAGATCAATAACACTAAAATAAATGGAAATCGTGCTTTACTTTAACCCCATACAGTTTTGTGCTGGCTTCATATTAGTGACATTGCTAAATTTCAGGCAAAATATTTTATGAGCCATAACTCCATAACTAAACACTTGCGGACCTATGTTTACATGAACTTTTTTCTTTAGTTTTACTTGTAGAATAACAAATTAAAAAATTTATCTAAAAACAAAGATGATGTGACTTACCAAACAAAAGCGCTGGCATGCCGATAGAGACACAAACACAAACATACACACAAAATTCAAGCTTTCGCAACCAACGGTTGCTTCGTCAGGAAAGAGGGAAGGAGAGGGAAAGATGAAAGGATGTGGGTTTTAAGGGAGAGGGTAAGGAGTCATTCCAGTCCCGGGAGCGGAAAGACTTACAATTTGTATATCTTCATGAATCACCCTACATATGTTGTATTTCCCCCAATATGCTACCATAAACATGGTAAATGTCAAGATGGCACACCAAAGGCATCATGACCAAAAATTTGTTTCGTCTACATCACTACACTAACAAAATGCAGTAAGCAGCTATGGATCAGGAAACAACAGACACTAGCACCACTACTGTCCTGACAAACTGGTGAAAATTTGTTCTGTGAACAGTCAATCAGAGTGTCTTTTATTTCAACCTGTCATAATTAGCTTGTTTTGTAGTTGTGGCTTGTTTACTCAGACTGCAGTTACAAGTTCTGTGAAGAAGTATGTAGTAATAGTTTATAAAAAATGGATTTCAAGTCACCACTGTTCTGTTTGCAATTCTAATTAAGAAGGTCATGTGAGAGTACAGTAGAATTTGAGAAATGTTCAGGAGCAGATGATAAGGAAGTGTCCTTAATGTATTGCTATGTGGAAAAATGTGCAGCACATGTAGATAGGAAATATCACAAAAGACGCATACCCCTACAGGTTTTGTCTTGGTTGTGCTATGTACTTCCAGAGAAGATGTTAAGTGAAGATGAAATAGCATCAGATCTGGACTGGTGTCTTTAAATGAAAGCCTTCAGTTTTTTGGTGAATCTCCTGTAAATAAAAGGAGGCTTCAGTATGAGAAAAAGTACCCAAAAGCAAAAACGTAAAAAGGTTGCCTTAGTGTTGGAGTGTACTTATGTGGCAAAATTGGGTAAAAAGATTGTGAAAAAAAATGGAGAAAGAGCGATTATAGCCCGACTGAAAAGTAAGTTTCATTATGCAGAGTATGTGTGTGACAAAATACAAATTTGGACAGTACTTCTAAAGAACTGTAGTATAAGAATTTTACACTTCACGTTGCATGGTGCACAGTGCAAAAGAGTTAGTAACATAAAATGGTATATCTGTGACACCAAATCCAATGCTAGGTAAGAAATGTTAAAAACCTATTCAAAGTGTACATGATTTTTACCGTTATCTTAATGTGAGATGTATGATGCCGGGAAGGAAAGACTATGTGTCTAAGAAAAAAAATGTAATTGCAGTACATAAGCAGAAGCAACTAGGGTTGTATTATTTTAAGGAATTGTATTCATATTTCAAAGATACGTACCCAGATGTAAATACTGGACTCTCAATTTTCATTTAGTTTTGGCCAAAGCACTGTGTTGTTGCCTATTCCAGTGAGACCTATGCTGTTTGAGTGTCTCACACCAGAATTTTAAGTTAATGGTTAAAGGGTGTAAGTTGAAAGAACTAATGAAGTGTGAAGAACACAAATAATTATTGTTGTGGTATCAGACACCAAATGCGGCATATTGACACCAAATGTAGTGAGTGGGTGCCAGGAAGTGCCGTATTAAAACTCGGTGAGAACTTTACAAATGGTTTATTGTTTTTTAGCTACAGTACCCTCGTTCCTCTTGGTCTGCGTCACAGGGTCCCGCAATGTGAGGAAGTACCCCAGCAGCCCATGTAATGCAATGCTGTGTTGAGCCGGCCTTGTATGCCAGTGGAGTACGCTGCTCAGTGTGAGCTGCAGGCAGCCAGCTGCGTCCTACTCCTTGCCGATGTGGCTGAGATCGCAGCGAGCAACAAGCGCCTGCTATCTGACATCCGTATCTGTGGCCTTTGCGTCGGGAAGTCTCCAGCATGTGTCGGGAGCCAAGACGACTGCCCGCAGTAGCAAGCTGAGGAGTGGACTGCCCTGGCTGGCTGCGGACCCCACGTCAGCCTCAGAGGGTCGAACCAATGACCCACCATGGACTGGGTCTCTGTCGCGCCATCTGTTGCTGCGTGTGGCCCGGCGGCGAGACACACCTCTCTGTCCAGGAGAGCTACCACACTTGAATGAATCTTGTTAGAAACAACACCTATTTATACTCGGCTCTGTGCCTCTGTTTTGCCAAGCGCGCCAATTTACGTCACGTACGTGTAACACTTACGTTGGCCAGTGGCCTTTTTCTGCCTGTGACTTGCACCATGGAAACTGCTGTATGAGGCCCTCTCCGGCAGTTCTACGCCCCTGTGGCCTCTATTTACCTTCACAACTGCTGGTATGTGTAACTTACTGGCCGGCACCTGGCTGTAACTCGTGCTCTGAATATCGTGCAAAACTAACTTTCCCTATCCTAAACAGTGGTGCCGCTACACTATCATAAAAGCACTGTGTAGCATTTGTTACATGCATTCATGCTCTTCCAGAATATTTCTTAGATGCATGCCCCTATTGTCCAAGTTTGGCAACACTGGCTATTTACGTGATGGTGCTGTTTGGTAGGAACTGCATTCACATAGTGGTTGGTTAACTATAGGCAGTAGTTCTAGAGACTGCAACAAAATTAACAGATGATTTCATTGAGGTGTTTGCATCAAATAAACAAAAGCTCCCTCCATACTCGTGTCTCATCCACCAGATCTTTAAAATCAGTTAAGGGAAAACTCTGAGTAAATGAATGTCTTGTTGTTGTTGATTTTGTACACAATTACTCCTTCACAATTCAGGACAAAGTACAGGGATTTCACTGAATAAGTCATAGTTACAATTCATTTGTTTGCTTGTTGCAGAGGCACGTATACTAATGAAATAGACCATGTGTCACATGTGGAAATATCTGGTTACATTCAGCATGGTACAGTATGAGCATTTTCTTCCCAGTAAAATTTCATCAGTTTCTTAAAATGTCACCTTCCAACTCCAAAGCACATTTATTACTACTCAGATGAGTGTGCTGCACAGTAGAAAAACAGAAATAATTTCACCTGCCTATCATCAGCAAGATTTTGAATTTATTTATTTCTTTCTTTTTTACAGTACATAGTAAAGAACCTTGTGATGAGGTTGCCAGACTCATGTGGCCTCATGAAAACTATATTTTGACACCATGAAAGTTGTTTCAGTGGTGCAAATGAAATATTCCTTCATGTATCTTCGACTATACGCCCCCTCATAATTAAGACATTACCAAGCTGAAGCAATGTTTCAAGAATAAAAGTATGATCCCAGATATCCATAAAATTCCCTGTGGAATACCTGTAAATTAGATTCGATTAGATTAGATTAGATTAATTATTCATTCCATAGACCCACAAAAGAGGGGATCCTCCTGGGTGTGGGACGTGTCAGATAAACAAATTACAAAAATGTAATTAGAAAAACTGGGAACTAAAATTATGTACATGAATTAAAATTAAACTTCTAATACACTACTGGCCATTAAAATTGCTACACCATGAAGATGCCGTGCTACAGACGCAAAATTTAACCGACAGGAAGAAGATGCTGTGATATGCAAATGATTAGCTTTTCAGAGCATTCACTCAAGGTTGGCGCCGGTGGCGACACCTACAACGTGCTAACATGAGGAAAGTTTCCAACCGATTTCTCATACACAAACAGCAGTTGACCGGCGTTGCCTGGTGAAACATTGTTGTGATGCCTTGTGTAAGGAGGAGAAATGTGTACCATCTTGTTTCCGACTTTGACAAAGGTCAGATTGTGCCTATCACGATTGCGGTTTATCGTATTGCGAAATTGCTGCTCACGTTGGTTGAGATCCAATGCCTGTTAGTAGAATATGGAATCAGTGGGTTCAGGAGGGTAATACGGAATGCCGTGCTGGATCTCAATGGCCTTGTATCACTAGCAGTCGAGATGACAGGCATCTTATCTGCATGGCTGTAACAGATCGTGCAGCCATGTCTTGATCCCTGAGTCAACAGATGGGGACATTTGCAAGACAACCATCTGCATGAACAGTTTGACGATGTTTGTAGCAGCATGGACTGTCAGCTTGGAGACCATGGCTGCAGTTACGCTTGACGCTGCATCACAGAAAGGAGCACCTGTGATGGTGTAGTTAACGACGAACCTGGGTGCACAAATGGCAAACCATCATTTTTTCGGATGAATCCAGGCTCTGTTTACAGCATCGTGATGGTCGCATCTGTGTTTGGCGACATCGCTATGAACACACATTGGAAGCGTGTATTCGTCATCGCCATACTGGTGTATCACCTGGCGTGATGGTATGGGGTGCCACTGGTTACACATCTCGGTCACTTGTTCGCATTGACGGCACTTTGAACAGTGGACATTACATTTCAGATGTGTTACGACCCGTGGCTCTACCCTTCATCCGATCCCTGCGAAACCCTACATTTCAGCAGGATAATGCACGACCGCATGTTGCAGGTCCTGTACGGGCCTTTCTGGATGCAGAAAATGTTCGACTGCTGCCCTTGCCTGCACATTCTCCAGATCTCTCACCAATTAAAAACATCTGGTCAATGGTGGCCGAGCAACTGGCTCATCACAAAACACCAGTCACTACTCTTGATGAACTGTGGTATCGTGTTGAAGCTGCATGGGCAGCTGTACCTGTACATGCCATTCGAGCTCTGTCTGACTCAATGCCCAGGCGTATCAAGGCCATTATTACGGCCAGAGGTGGTTGTTCTGGGTACTGATTTCTCAGGATCTATGCACCCAAATCGCATGAAAATGTAATCACATGTCAGGTGTAGTACAATATATTTGTCCAATGAACACCCGTTTATCATCGCCCTTTTTTCTTGGTGTAGCAATTTTAATGGCCAGTAGTGTATTTACAGGTTTAATACTTACATCTGCTTTCATTAGATCCATCATTCACACAGTAGCTAGTTACTTGGCTATTACAACCAAGTATTGTCAAAAATTAAAGTAAATTATTCATTTCAATGATCCCCAGTTAAGGACAGTCAAATTATGTACAAGATTTAAAATTAAACTTCCACTATTTACCAACTTAAGACTTGCATCTGCTTTCCATACATCCATAATTCGCACAGTAGGTAGTTACTTGGCTGTTACAACCAAGTATTGTCAAAAATTAAAGTATAATAAATTTTCATTAAAATGGTCTACTACACTTGTTGAGAAATTCATGGATGGAATAGGAGTTATCCCCCAAAAATTCCTTTAAATTATGTTTAAATTGTGCCTTGTCTGAAACTAAACTCTTAATGGTTGCTGGTAACTTATTGAAAAGATGCATTTCTGAGTAGTGGACTCTTTTTCTGGGCAAGAGTAAGTGATTTTAAATCTGTATGTATATTGTTCTTATTCCTAGTATTGATACTGTGTACTAAGCAGTTAGTTGGAAAAAGAGATGTATTATTTACAACAAACTTCATTAAGGAGTACTGAGAAGCTGTGGTTGGTATGCCCAATTCTTTGAATAGGTTTCAACATGATGTTCTTGGATTTACACTACACTTTACTCTTATTATACGCTTCTGTACTCTAAAAATTTTTTCTCGGTTTGTGGAGTTACCCCAAAATATGATACCATATGACATAATGGAGTGAAAATAATCAAAATATGCCAGTTTTTAAATGTATATCTCCTATGTCTGACATCCTTTGCATTGCAAACACAGACTTGTTTAGGTCCTTTAGCAGTTCATTAGTATGTTGCTCCCAACTGAATTTACTATCAAGTTGTAATCCCAAGAATTTTATAGTCTCAACTTCTTCTATTTCCATGTCATCATATTTTATACACACATTAGAAGGTAATCTCTTGGAAGTTCTGAACTGCATATAGTGGGTCTTTTCAAAGTTTAATGACAGTGAATTGGCTATGAACCACTTATTAATGTCAGTAAAAATTTGATTAGCTGCCCTTTCTAAATTTATATTTGATTTACTATTTACTGCAATGTTTGTATCATCTGCAAATAATACAAACTTGGCATCTGGTAATGTAACAGATGACAGGTCATTAATATGTACAAGAAAAAGTAGTGGACCTGGTATGGAAACTTGGGGAACACCACATGTAATTTTTTTCCCAGTCAGATGATGTCTGCTTGCCTACTGCTGAAGTGTTACTTAATGACACCCTTTGTATTCTATTAGTAAGGTATGACTGAAACCACTTTGCAGCACTACCAGTGATGCCATAATATTTTAATTTACTTAAAAGAATGCTGTGATTCACATAGTCAAAAGCCTTTGACGGGTCACAGAATATGCCAGTTGCCTCTAATTTGTTGTCTAATGAATTAAGGACATTTTCACTGTAAGTGTAAATAGCCTTCTCAATATCAGAACCCTTAAGAAACCCAAACTGTGACTTTGACAGTATGTTATTTTCACTAAGGTGCGTAAGTAGACGCTTGAACATAACCTTTTCAAATATTTTTGAAAAAGCTGGCAAAAGTGAGATCAGTCGGTAATTTGATGGCATTTCTTTGTCCCCTTTCTTGTGGAGAGGTATAAATAAAGCATATTTAAGCCAGTCCAGGACTGTTCCTGTGATAAGTGATTGATTACACAAAAACTTAAGATATGACTAAGCTCACATGAACACTATTTTATTAACTTTGTTGATATGTTGTCATAACCACTAGAATGCTTTGATTTCAAGGACTTTATGATGGAATATCTTTCTTTGGGTGAAGTAAGCGTCAATTCCATTTTACTGAGATTGCTTACATGCAGAGGTCTCAGATATTCCATTGCATTATTTACTGAACCTGACAACCCCATGCTATCAGTAACAGAGACAAAATACTTGTTTAAATGTTTTGCAACACAACATGCATTTGTTACCAGGGTTGTTTTTATTTTATTGCTGGATGTATTTATCTTCTTTTCATAAGCAGGTGTTTAGATTTATGGATAACAAAGGTGTAGTAAAAACAAAGACTTAATGAGAAGAGAAGAGTCAGTTATTGCTATATGGAAAGAAATGCTGTTAACAGACATACATCAAATTGTTGGCTGTATGTATGGCTGTCACTGGAGGGTTGATGTGTCTTCTAAGCCTGTGAAGGAACACATGAAGTACAGGCCAGCTTCTTGCATCCACATGGACCATCTCCATCATTTCTGTTGTCTGTCATACCATACACTTGTGTTATCAGAAGATGTGACATTCTCACACAACAGGATCCCATGACATCAACTTGAAGGACATACTCTCTCCTTGCGTCAGATCTGGTGAACGTTAACAATTTACTGGAGACTTGTGAAACGAGATGTTACCTTTCCATTACAGATACACTGTAAATGGTTCATAATACCACCACAATAATATAAACCATATTTTTTGTTCATTATTACTTAGGAATTGTATTTTTTAATAATTTGTGTTTCATATTTATGCGCATTTTGATAATGTGTTGACACTGACAAAATAAATTTTTGGACATTATACCTTCAGTGTGTCATCCTGATATTTACCATGTTTATAGTTACATTCAGTGGAAACACAGTATATTTTAAAAAAAATTGAAGGTGAGATGTTATGAGACATTCAAGGTCAAAGGTAAAGGTCAGTGACACTGAATGTGAAAATTCTTAGAAACCTGCCATGTTGTATATGAATGTAAAGCTCTGCTCAGTAGCTCTTCAGTGATTTAAGTTTCATTGCTGTGTATGGATTAGAATCAGAATTATATTCATTTATCTTGAGACAGATGCATGTAAATTTCACACAACTTCCAGACTTTGCAGACCTATAACTTTCTTCAGAACTGTCATATGCCTCTGCAAAATGGCAGTTTCCCATGTCTTATCTGTATCAATGGCTGCACCAAATTTGAATTTAATCTAAGATGGTCAGGTTGAAAATGTTACTTTTCTGTGGTGAACTGAATTACCTGAAAGGGCAATGCGTAGGTGGAGCTTTCGTTTGTGCTTAGGTGATTCATGTGAAAAGGTTCCTGACATGATTATGGTTGCACAATGCAAATTAATGGACTTCAAATGTGGAATGGTTGTTGGAGCTAGGCACATAGGACATTCACTGAGCAAGGTGGCACAGTGGTTAGCACTCTGGACTCGCATTTGGGAGGACAACAATTCACTCCCACATCCGGCCATCCTGATTTAGGTTTTTCGTGATTTCCCTAAATAGCTCCAGGCAAATACTGGGATGGTTCCTCTGAAAGGCACGGCCAATTTCATTCCCAATCATTATGTAATCTGATGAGATCGATGACCTCGCTGTCTGTTCTTTTCCCCCAAACAACCCAACCCAACATAGGACATTCCATTTTGGAAATCGTAAGGAATTTCAATATTCTGAGATCCACAATGTTAAGAGTGTGCCGAGAATACCAAAAATTTCAGGCATTACCTCTCACCATAGGCAATGCAGTGGCATACTCCATCGCTTAATGACCAAGAGCAGCTTTCTGTAAAGTTATCAGTGCTAACAGACAAGCAGTACTGTGTGAATAATCACAGAAATCAATGTGGGACGTGTGATGGATGATTCCTTTAGGACAGTGTAGCAAAATCTTGTGTTAATGGCAGTGGCGGCTGCTGAGGTATTTCATTGGTGGTGCCAAGAAAAACTTAGTTTGGTAGCATTGAATGTATTATGGAATTTTGTTGATAATTCAGATATTTCATAATATATTATATCAAACGAAACGTATAGAGAAACAGAAATAAACATATATTACAACAGCGCACAGTAAGAGATTGATACATTCCTGGAGAACATGACAGCAGGTGATTGTATGAGAGAGAGAGAGAGAGAGAGAGAGAGAAGTTGCTTTAGCTATCTTTTCCGCATGTCGGCTTGAGATATAAATCTAAGACTAACTCCGAAAATTTCTCACGCACACGCGAATGCATGCCGGGCAGCGTAAATTGCAACTGTGTTAGCTCTACAAATATAAACGTAACTTGGGCGAAGAATGTACGACATACGTAAAAATCAGCGATTACTGCAATCGTAAATGCATTGTGCGTAATATTATCAATCAAGTGTCCGGAAAGTCGGTCTAGAGATAGTGAATACCGGTTTGTGTATGAAGTCAAATGAAATGGCTCATGACTGTGATGTTCGCAATGTTCTACCTCACGAAAAGTGAAAGTGAAAATATGCCATGTAATAAATATGCAGTTGATAGTGAACATTTAAAAGAGTGCATCATAAGTATCCAATCAGCGATTCATACTTTAAAAAGTGGTCTAACGAAACTTCGAAATGAGAATACTGAACTGTTGGGTTATCTGAAATCGAGTGCACCATTCAAAACAAAACCTACAAAAACTGTAAACAAATGTAACACAAATGAAAACTGTAAAAAAAGCGATCGACCAGTGCCCCAAAACATGTTACACAGTGAAAATAAGAGTCAGAACGTAATAATTCTTTCTGTCGGTCATGGTCGTCACTGTGCAAAAATTATGATCAGTTTCCAAAATCAAAAACACTACATCTCTTCTGTTATAAAAGCTAATGCTCAGTTAAAGGACGTGGTTTGTAACATAGACGGGAAGACGAAAGAATATACGAAAAATGACAGTGTCATCATTCTAGGTGGGACAAACGACATCCTATAGAAATCTGAGGATTTCAAATGCGCCTTCAAAAGACAGTCCACACAAAAGTAACCTCGTGCTCAATTCTATACAGATACGATGTGCCAAAACTGAAGATAAAATCTGTGCTGCAAACGAATTCTCAATAAGCGCTGCCAAAAATTATGAGCATGTAATTGTAATGGACTTCAATACAGTCCTCAGCAGAAGACATTATACAAAGCATGGACTTCATTTGCGAATGGAAGGCAAAGAGGAATTATGTAGACATTTACAGCTAGCAGTAGGAGCCAATCTGAAATATCAGCTCTAACATACGTACAGTGTGAAGACCTTTCAGCAAATATGACAGTGTAAACACAAGAAAAATCAACAGCATAAACGAACTTATGCAACCCGATAGTGATGAAAGATAAATGAGGAGCTGCAAGAAAAAAACTGTACTACACCTTCATCACTCAAAGAAGACACAGCAAAACAAAACTACATAGACTAAACCAGGCTGTGATACCAGCAGAAGCATCTAACCCAAAAATAGCAACTCAAATTCCTCACCCGAAGATATTCAAGATACAACAAGAAGAACTGCGCACTGGAAACCAGATGCAGTACCTACAGGAGACCCAATAAGGACAACAGCAGATCCAGTCTCAAAAGTAACACCAAGGACATCTAATTTTACATATATCAGTGAGCACCAACAATCAACTACCACCACCCCAGCAACAGGAGGAAGTTCAGCAATTCCAGTGAGAAGAAATGTAAGGCGACCATCTCATGTGCAAGATTTTTTATTCCCAGAAGGTCTCAAGACCAAATTATGATAAATAGTACACCTATAAACAACACCTCCAGTAGCAGTCTGTGCAGAAGAACAGTAACCACATCAACATCAGCCACACAAGAAGAATGACCAAAGAGACGGAGAACTGCCCATTTTCACCATCAGGACATTTTCTTATGACCAACAGAGAAAACCAAATCATGCTACAAGGTGAGAAGGAATATTTCCCACATAATTTAAATTCATGAATAAAGGTAAGTGGTCAACCAAGTACTATCAGAACAAACCTAAAATCGCACCAGGTCACTCTTCTTCATCAGAATACACAGTCACTTAGGAATAAAGTAAGAGAGCTGGAAATCTTGCTATCAAGTGAACTCAGATATGTTAATATACTTTGCTTAACTGAACACTGGTTGAAAGAAAATGAGTTAAAGACAGAGAAAATAATGGATTATGTGTTAGCAGCACAAACTTGTAGAAATCAGTTTACACATGGAGGGAACTGCATATACATAAAGAAAGATATCAAATGCAACAACCTAGACAATGTTGAATCCTTAAACACTGAGAAAGAGTTTGAAATATCAGACATAGAAATTCCAGCATTCAAGTTAATTGTAGTATGTTTATGTAGATATCCAGATAGCCACTTTAAAAAATTCAACACTCAGCTTCATAATTTACTAGATAAAGTAGTAACATATCGAAAAACATTTCTTATATGTGGAGACCTAAATGTAGACCAATAAACGAAGCAATTCAAAATCTGAGTTGATGAACATATTAACAGCCAATAATTTGGAGATTACAATCCACTCCCCTGCACGTGAAATGAATCATTCTAGTACTACTATAAACCAAATAATAATTAGCTCCAAAACAAAATATAAATCAGTTGTAATTCAAGCTTGACTGGCAGCCCATCATGCACAGGCTATAAGCTTTTGTGTAAATACTAATCAATCCTATAATTATATGAGGAAGACTACACACATAGGCAGAACTTTCAGTAATGTTGCAGTACAAACATTCCAGAATTATCTCCAACAAGAATCAAGGGAGCTAGTGTATAGTACAGAAAATATTTCTGATAAGTTTCAGACATTCATGAATATATTTAAATATTATTTTGATAATGCTTTTCCATTGAAAGCCAAAACAACCCCAACCACTAAATGCAGCAAGTGGATTACAAGTAGTATAAGGAAATCTTGTGCTAGAAAATGGTACCTACACAATATTGCAAGAAGTTACAATACAACTCTGAAGTTTGATAGTTACTTTAAAAAATATAAATCTGTCTTAAATAAAATAATGAAGGAGGCAAAGAAATGACTCAACAACAAATACATAGAAAATGCTTCAAATAGAACCAAAGCAATCTGGCAAGTTGTAAAGAAAGAAAGCCAATCTGACAAAAATAGAGTTAATAACACTGAATTAAAGGATGGCTTGAAAAACATTAATAACCCAGAGGAAGTAGCTAATATGTTTAATAACTATTTTATAAATGTACCAGAGAAACTACTACAACAGACCTCCAATAGAAAATAGTATGCAGAAACAGGAAGAAAGTCGCAAGCAAATCAATGTTACTGTACCCAACAAATGTAGAAGTAGTGCATATTACAATAAAAAGTCTCAGAATGAATCTGCGCGGGATTAGCCGAGCGGTCTAAGGCGCTGCAGTCATGGACTGTGCGGCTGTTCCTGGCGGAGGTTCGAGTCCTCCCTCAGGCATGGGTGTGTGTGTTTGTCATGAGGATAATTTAGGACCTTAGCAGTCAAGTCCCATAAGATTTCACACACATTTTTTTCTCAGAATGAAACACACTGCAAGCGTAGATGATATACCTGATTTCATCGTAAAGAAATGTGGGGACTTGATTACTGAGCCCTTAACTAACCTATGTAACCTATCTTTTGCTACAGTAACTTTTCCTTCTTGTTTGAAAACAGAAAAAGTAAAGCCATTGTACAAAAAAGGAAACAAAGATGATATTTCCAACTACAGGCCATTGGCACTTCTGTCTGTCTTCTCAAAAATATGAGAAAGGCTCTTCAGTAAGAGATTAACAGACTTGTTAGAAGATAATGGCATTCTGTCAGAGTCTCAACATGGATTTAGAGAGAACCGTTCAACCGAATCAGCAGTTCACTCCTTTCTATTAGAGGTGCTGATAGCTTTAGACAAAAAAAGCTTACCATGGGCATATTTTTAGATTTGTCAAAGTCATTTGACACCATAAGTCCTGACAACTTGCTACATAAGCTAGAAAATCTTGGCATTAGGGGAACAGCTAACAACTGGCTCTGCTCTTATCTTGAGAACAGCGAACAATATGTGGTAATAGATCAGGAAAGGGATAATATCATAAGGAAATATAATTCCAGGCTACTGACTGTTAAAGGCAAAAACATTCTAAACATGGAACCAGGGATATATACTATCTTTGGAATGGCTGTATAGTGTGTACTGATAAATGTGTGAACAAAATAAGTTACTTTGATCGTTTAACAAGCTTAAGTTAAACATATTATGGTGTGTATATGTGGATTAGTAATTGTTCTCGGTGAGTAACTAAAAATACGGCGATCTGTTGAAAGAACAGGGACATATTGTGCTTTGAAACTAACTAGTGCACAATGGCCGCGACCAGTTCGGAAAATTTGAATTCTATTTACGAAATAAGTGAGGAAGCGTGGAATAAACCATGTTCCTGTAACAAATCAGCAAGAAAAGGCGTGTGTTGTGTAAAGTGTAACAGGAAATTCCATTAGTCGTGTGTAAATTCAACGAATAGAGTGAAAAGCTGGGAATGCAGTGATTGTTTTCGTACTGACGGTGACGATATGGACGGAATCAAAACAGACCCGTTAAAAACGTGTGTGTGCGAAAAGTTACAGAATGAACTCAGAATAGTAAGAAAGGAACTTAAGTATTCGAAAACAATTATATGTTTGCTAACAAACGAACTACAGAAGCGAGAATCAGGCAAGATAGAAATGTGCAAAAACTACAGATTTGATGCACCCAACATAAATCACGATTCACAACGCAGTGTGCATACCACAACACAGAACGCAGTTCAAAAAGGAAATCAATCTATGGGTGCAGCAATGAAAATGCAAACCTTTGCTCCTGAGAGTCAGTCAGTGAATATGAGACCCAAAATATTCGTTGCCTCAGATAGCCATGGCAGAGACTGTGCAAGAAACATTTTAAACTTAGCTTCAAATAAACATGATGTTGAAGGGAAGGTGGTACCAGGTGCCCCCACTAGTGTAATACTAAAAAAATGCAATGACCTCCATAAGTTGACAAGTGAAGATTTTGCAGTTATCTGGGCAGGGGCTAACGATGTAGCAAAGAATGAAACCAAGTTAGCAATTCGTTCACTACATAAAGCCTTGTCAGCGTTACAAAATACTAATATAAAAGTGATTGTAGTTGGTGTACCACATAGACATGACCTGCCTGAATGGTCTTGTGTAAACCAAGAAATTCAATCTGCAAACAGAAAACTAAAAAAAAACAGTGAAAGGCTTCCATAACACTTGTTTTATTGATACTCCTAGTAACAAGGAGCTTTATACAGCACATGGACAACACCTTAATGCAACTGGTAAAGAACTAATTGCCACAAGGATTTATGAATCAGTGGAAACAAACAGGAAAGTGTACAAAACAGCAATAGAACTTAAATGGAAGGATATTGAAGTCTCAGATAAAGAATCAGTGAGAATTGTTATTGACACAACTCCAGCACAAATAACAACAGAATCCTTAAAAGTGAACTCTGTTTGTGGGGAGAGGACAATTACTCAAGCAATAAACTTACCCAAGAGGACAGTGCAAAAGCTTGAAGAAGCAGCAAATAAGGTGGCAGGAAAGAAGAGAAACCTACTTGCAAAAAGAAGAACAGCAAATCAAGCTCAAGGGATGAGAATACCAACACGTGGAGTACGGCAATCAACCCGAAAATAGAAACCACAACCGAGGGACCAGGATTTTTGGTGGGATCAGCAGTGGTTTCACAGACGAAAGCAGTTAACAAAGTGAGTCATAAAGTGGATGAACAGGTATGTGACTATCATAACACACATGATCACAGTGCATCAAGATTAAAGACATTAACGGAACCTACAACTTCAAATATAAAGTCAAATTGCTCTCAGAGGAATACAGACAGAGACAAACTACTTACTTTTCTACAAGTTAACATATGTTGTATTAGAAATAAAATTTTAGAATTAGAACATTTATGTAACACTGAGCATGTAGATGTTATATGTGTATCTGAGCACTGGTTAACACAAGAACAAGTAAATATGTTCATTCCCCAAGGGTATGTTGTGGGAGACATGATATGTAGAAAACAGTGAAAGAATGGTGGGGCGGGAATTTTTGTCAAAGAAGGAATAATGTTTTCCAGCATTGCTGTATCTACATACTCCTCAGAGCTAGATGGGGAGTTTAGTTGTGTAAAACTAATGAATGAAAATATAGTGGTAGTTAGTCTATATAGGTCGCCAGATGGTGATGTAACTTTGTTTAATTAAAAAATATTGAAGAGTAAAACGAGAATTGCTATATGTGGTGATTTCAACATAGAAATGGTAAACACACAGAGACCAGTTGCTAGGACATTTTTGAATATGCTAAGATCATTAGACCTCTATTGTACAAATAACTGTGCCACATGTAAGAATGCCTGTATAGACAATATTATTGTGAATTTCCATAGGGAGGATTTTACAGTTAGACTTGCAGGAAGTGGACTTGCAGATCATGAGCCACTACTCCTTACCCTCTGTAAGAGGCAGCCAGTTAAAACTGAAGAATCTAAAGTAGTAGTGGTACGAAGACAGAAGGAAGAGTACATAAATATGTTTGTTGATAGATTAGGAAGTGCAGATTGGGACTTTATGTATAATTGTCAATCTGGAAAAAGGGAAGCTGAAATTAGCTTTGGTAACTTCTTTAAAAAGTATACAGATTTATGGTATTCTTGCTCACCAGTAAAAAAAAATTAGATATCCAAATGAAATGAAAAAGAAAAGTCTGAACTGGTTCACACAAGAGCTAGTAGAAACTAGAGGAAACTTGCATATGCTGTACCAGATGCATAAACAAGCCTCTGACCATGGGGCAGAACAGAGTGTGAACATTCATAGGTCATATCTGAAGTGCAAAAAATACTATAAAGCTAAACTTCTTCTGGCAAAATAGCAAGCACTGGAGAACTATATAGAAAGAGCTCACAGTAAATGCAAGGCAGCCTGGCAAATAATAAAACAAGAGAATACACCGAAACACACAGAAAAGCTCTGCTTGATCCTGAAGAATTAAACGAGTACTTTTTAAACTCAGTTAAAGAAATAAGTAACAGTATCAAAGCAACAAATTCATCTGCAATGAACCTTGTTGGAACACCACTGCCTGTTAACCTGGCATTTCAATGGAGGGCTGTCACACCTGCTGATGTTATAAAAGCTGTATCCAAATCTTCAGGTTCTAAAAGTATGGACTGTTATTGGTTATCAAATAACATAATTAAAAAGACAATACACTCAATCGCCAAACCATTAGCTTATATTTTTAATAAATGTGTAGAATTTGGAGTTTTTCCGGATGCACTCAAGGTATCAAAAGTTATCCCAGTTTTTAAAAAAGGAGACAAACATCTCCCCCAAAGCTACAGACCAGTCTCCATTGTTCCAATATTCTCAAAGGTATTTGAGACGCTGATACACACACAAATAAGCAACTTCTTTGAAAAACACAATATCCTATGTAACAATCAGTTTGGCTTTCGAAAAGGGAAGAACACAACAGGGGCCATCTTGGAAATCATTGACCAAACCATAACAGCTTTTGAAAATAATAACATGGTATCACTGGTATTATGTGACCTAAGCAAAGCTTTCGATTGCATTCCTGTTGACATACTACTGGGGAAACTAGAGTTTTATGGGGTGAGAGGGAGCACATTATCTGTGATAAATTCTTATTTAAGTAACCGAAAACAATTCGTTTCAGTCAGAAATTTAAATTCTTCCATCATGGAAATCAGCACAGGTGTACCACAAGGGTCTATCCTTGGACCCTTCTTCTTCATTGTAGCTATTAATGATTTACCTAAAAATATAGCTCACCCTGTTGTGTGTTATGCTGACGATACAACACTACTTACCACACATCAGAACATTTCAGATCTGAATAACCTAACAAAAGAAACACTAGATAAGGCCCTGGACTGGTTTGCAGCCAATAAGCTCCTATGCAACCCTGACAAAACACAACTACTTTTAATGGGAACATCAAATGAAGTAAGCAATAAGTTGGTAAAACTCTTAGGTATTCACATTGACTCAAAACTATATTGGGAGGAACATGTCAATCATGTATATGAAAAAATATCTCAAGTGGCATACCTTCTCTTGAAACTAAGGGAGGTAGTGAGCTTGGAGTACCTTAGGGTGACATTCTTTGGGCTATTCCAGTCACATATTTCATATGGTGTTATTATATGGGGGCACTCCCCTCACATCAAAAACGTATTGAAATTACAAAAAAAAGTCATACGTATAATATGTAAACAAGGTCATAGGGAGCACTGTCGTCCTCTTTTCTCCAGACTCAGAATACTTACAATTATAAATTTATACATCTATGTGTCTGTACTATATATTAAAAATAATATTTCAAAATTTATTGCCAGAAAGGAAATACACGAACACAACACCAGGGCGAATGGTAATTTAGACATACCGCGCCACAGATTAGCGAGAACAGGAAACTCCCACAAAGTTAACCCACTCAAAATGTTCAATAAACTGCCGATTCATGTTCAGTCTATGGATACAAATTCTTTTAAAATTAAGTGGTACAGCTGGCTGTCAGATCATCCATTCTATGACATTAAAGAATTCTTTGAGATGCCTGAGGAGAATATAAGCATGTAAAAGTTGTCTGTAGCTAAACATATTATTTTGTGTTGTGGTTAATTGTGTGTAATTACAAAGTTTATACCATAAACAATAAAATACCATATTATATTAGATTACAAGATAGCTTGTTGCGTTAGCTTTTAAAAGCTATCCTTTGTAATTTGGTACACTGTCATGCTTCAAATGTATTTATAATGTATTGACAGAAGTTTATTTTGTTATTCTGTATGTACTAGTACATCTTGTATGACGAAGCCAATATCATTGTAAAATGATCTATGGAGAATAAAATTCTTGAAATTCTTGAAATATGGTGTGACACAAGGATGAGTAATGGGTCCTGTTCTGTTCTTACTCTATGTACATGACCTAAACATAAGCAATGACAGCAGTAAAATATTTCAATTTCCTGATGATACAAGCATTCTAATTTCAGGAAACTCAGAAGAAACTCTTGTACAAAACATAAGAGAAGCCACTGACAGGCTAACATGTTACTTTGATAACAATGGCTTAATAATAAACACCGGAAAACTGTAGCTATGGATATACACACAGCACAAACAAAAAATCTGATATCACCCAATCTAGAGCTATATGGACAGACAATTACCAAAACAGCCTGTACCAAATTTCTTGGACTCCATTTACAAGACAACTTGAAATGGAAAGCCCATATTGAGCAAATGAACAAAAAATTAAGTATTTCTTGTTTTGTGTTGCGTACATTAAAAAATTGTACCAACTACAAGAGTGTGTTTATTTTGTAGTCATACAATCTCATGCCCGGTATGAGATTATGTTCTGGGGCAATTCTGGAGATGCCATCAAAAAATTACAAGAATAATGGAAGGAGTAGATAATCTCAAATTATGTATACCATTGTTTCAAAAAAGGAGATCCTGCCTCTTCCTTGTATATATATACTTGAAAATGTAATGTACTTACACTCAAAAAGACCGCTCATAACTCAAAGTCTCAAAATACACAGCTATGATACAAGACAAAAATTGGATGTACATGTTCAAAGTGCCAACACAAAATTATTTCAAAAGAGTCTTATCCATCCTAGTATCATACTATACAATGCCTTACCAGATACTGTTAAACACATACAAAACATTGGTCACTTCAAATCTAAATTGAAGTTGTACTTGGTTGATCACTGTTTTTACACAGTAAATGAATGTCTACGAAAATTAATTTTTCTATGTGAACCAGTGTACTCTCATACAGAAGAACATTTGTATATTATCTCTCTGTATACATCATAACAACATTTATTGAAGTATTCATCATTAATTGATATATTAATGTGTGTTCTTATGCACAAAGGTATATTATATGCAAAATTGTTAATATTAACATAAAAATCCAAATATCTCTTGCACTTGTGTAGCTGTAGATGAAAATGAATCAATAAACCAATCACATGGTGTGCACACATATCAACAGCACAATTCTTCACTCCTCATATTGTATGTTCAGTCACTTTTGCGTGGGAGTTGTAAGCAGGGGGTGTTTTGATGTATAGTTGCTGAACTACCATGTAACAACATCACCAAACTCACCTAACAATTATGCTCTAGCCATTACCAAATGGTTTATGTGCTCGCTTTGCTTTGAGTTGTGCTTGCTGGTTGTTTCATTTTCTTATTTTGAAATGAGTGCAGAGAGCTATCTTGCTCTGTCACAGAGTTCGCATATGACTCTCACAAAACCAGATGGAATCAGTGATCCTGATGTACATTGTTACATCGGTTCTGACGGGCGATTCTAGAAGTCGGACAATGGGGGTGGGGGGCTAATAGGATTCTAGAAGTCGGTCAAGGGGGGGGGGGGAGGAGTTTGGGGGGAATGAAATATGACTTAACAAAAGGAGAATTGGGGTCCTCTACCGACAAATTGGTAAAATTTTGCGTTACTTAAAGTTGTTTTCGGTAACTGTTTTGCAGTTCAGGGTAAAAAACGTGTATTAATAAATAATAAGACGCCTATTTTAAGTTAAATGATATTTATTGGTTTAGGTGGCAAGCTATTTGCCGCTCTTATTCTTTTGTTAAAATGTGTTTGGAATACATTGCAACCTATATTGCTATACGGCAACGGCCTTGCCACAGTGGATACACCAGAATACACAATGTGCCTGTGGCATCACAAGTGCATCACATACAGAAACATAAACTCAAAATCAATGCATCGATGCCAAATATAAACTGTTATGACTGTCCTGCAATGTCTACCCCCTCAAAAAAAAAAAAAAAAAAGACGAGAAATGGCAATGTAAAAGGGTTTAAGGAACAACAATAAGAGAAAAACGAAAAAGGAAAATATAAAAACGAAAACATATAAAATGACAGTAATATTAACCAACACTAGGAATATAATACACTCCTGGAAATTGAAATAAGAACACCGTGAATTCATTGTCCCAGGAAGGGGAAACTTTATTGACACATTCCTGGGGTCAGATACATCACATGATCACACTGACAGAACCACAGGCACATAGACACAGGCAACAGAGCATGCACAATGTCGGCACTAGTACAGTGTATATCCACCTTTCGCAGCAATGCAGGCTGCTATTCTCCCATGGAGACGATCGTAGATATGCTGGATGTAGTCCTGTGGAACGGCTTGCCATGCCATTTCCACCTGGCGCCTCAGTTGGACCAGCGTTCGTGCTGGACGTGCAGACCGCGTGAGACGACGCTTCATCCAGTCCCAAACATGCTCAATGGGGGACAGATCCGGAGATCTTGCTGGCCAGGGTAGTTGGCTTACACCTTCTAGAGCACGTTGGGTGGCACGGGATACATGCGGACGTGCATTGGCCTGTTGGAACAGCAAGTTCCCTTGCCGGTCTAGGAATGGTAGAACGATGGGTTCGATGACGGTTTGGATGTACCGTGCACTATTCAGTTACCCCTCGACGATCACCAGTGGTGTACGGCCAGTGTAGGAGATCGCTCCCCACACCATGATGCCGGGTGTTGGCCCTGTGTGCCTCGGTCGTATGCAGTCCTGATTGTGGCGCTCACCTGCACGGCGCCAAACACGCATACGACCATCATTGGCACCAAGGCAGAAGCGACTCTCATCGCTGAAGACGACACGTCTCCATTCGTCCCTCCATTCACGCCTGTCGCGACACCACTGGAGGCGGGCTGCACGATGTTGGGGCGTGAGCGGAAGACGGCCTAACGGTGTGCGGGACCGTAGCCCAGCTTCATGGAGACGGTTGCGAATGGTCCTCGCCGATACCCCAGGAGCAACAGTGTCCCTAATTTGCTGGGAAGTGGCGGTGCGGTCCCCTACGGCACTGCGTGGGATCCTACGGTCTTGGCGTGCATCCGTGCGTCGCTGCGGTCTGGTCCCAGGTCGACGGGCACGTGCACCTTCCGCCGACCACTGGCGACAACATCGATGTACTGTGGAGACCTCACGCCCCACGTGTTGAGCAATTCGGCGGTACGTCCACCCGGCCACCCGCATGCCCACTATACGCCCTCGCTCAAAGTCCGTCAACTGCACATACGGTTCACGTCCACGCTGTCGCGGCATGCTACCAGTGTTAAAGACTGCGATGGAGCTCCGTATGCCACGGCAAACTGGCTGACACTGACGGCGGCTGTACACAAATGCTGCGCAGCTAGCGCCATTCGACGGCCAACACCGCGGTTCCTGGTGTGTCCGCTGTGCCGTGCGTGTGATCATTGCTTGTACAGCCCTCTCGCAGTGTCCGGAGCAAGTATGGTGGGTCTGACACACCGGTGTCAATGTGTTCTTTTTTCCATTTCCAGGAGTGTAGATTAATAGAATAAAATGTCTTTTTTTAAAATGTACCGTTGTTAATATATTTAAATAAATCTCTATGGTTACAAAAAAAAGGTTCCCGTAAGATCACTGAAGTTAAGCGCTGTCGGGCATGGTCGGCACTTGGATGGGTGACCATCCAGGCCACCTTGCGCTGTTGCCATTTTTTGGGGTGCACTAAGCCTCGTGATGCCCATTGAGGAGCTTTTTTTTTTTTTTTTTTGGTCGTCAATCTACTGACTGGTTTGATGCGGCCCGCCACGAATTCCTTTTCTGTGCTAACCTACGTCCTCAATTATTTGCTTGACGTATTCCAATCTCTGTCTTCCTCTACAGTTTTTGCCCTCTACAGCTCCCTCTAGTACCATGGAAGTCATTCCCTCATGTCTTAGCAGATGTCCTATCATCCTGTCCCTTCTCCGTATCAGTGTTTTCCACATATTCCTTTCCTCTCCGATTCTGCGTAGAACCTCCTCATTCCTTACCTTATCAGTCCACCTAATTTTCAACATTCGTCTATAGCACCACATCTCAAATGCTTCGATTCTCTTCTGTTCCGGTTTTCCCACAGTCCATGTTTCACTACCATACAATGCTGTACTCCAGACGTACATCCTCAGAAATTTCTTCCTGAAATTAAGGCCGGTATTCGATATTAGTAGACTTCTCCTGGCCAGAAATGCCTTTTTTGCCATAGCGAGTCTGCTTCTGATGTCCTCCTTGCTCCGTCCGTCATTGGCTATTTTACTGCCTAGGTAGCAGAATTCCTTAACTTCATTGACTTCGTGACCATCAATCCTGATGTTAAGTTTCTCGCTGTTCTCATTTCTACTACTTCTCATTACCTTCGTCTTTCTCCAATTTACTCTCAAACCATACTGTGTACTCATTAGACTGTTCATTCCGTTCAGCAGATCATTTAATTCTACTTCACTTTCACTCAGGATAGCAATGTCATCAGCGAATCGTATCATTGATATCCTTTCACCTTGTATTTTAATTCCAATCCTGAACCTTTCTTTTATTTCCGTCATTGCTTCCTCGATGTACAGATTGAAGAGTAGGGGCGAAAGGCTACAGCCTTGTCTTACACCCTTCTTAATACGAGCACTTCGTTCTTGATCGTCCACTCTTATTATTCCCTCTTGGTTGTTGTACATATTGTATATGACCCGTCTCTCCCTGTAGCTTACCACTACTTTTTTCAGAATCTCGAACAGCTTGCACCATTTTATATCGTCGAACGCTTTTTCCAGGTCGACAAATCCTATGAAAGTGTCTTGATTTTTCTTTAGCCTTGCTTCCATTATTAGCCGTAACGTCAGAATTGCCTCTCTCGTCCCTTTACTTTTCCTAAAGCCAAACTGATCGTCACCTAGCGCATTCTCAATTTTCTGTTCCATTCTTCTGTATATTATTCTTGTAAGCAGCTTCGATGCATGAGCTGATTGTGCGATAATTCTCGCACTTGTCAGCTCTTGCCGTCTTCGGAATTGTGTGAATGATGCTTTTCCGAAAGTCAGATGGTATATCGCCAGACTTAGATTTACATACTGCATTACCCTTTCAATATCCTCATACACTTTCTCTATCTGTTCATCTTCAGCTTGCGACGTCGGCATGTATACCTGAACTATCGTTGTCGGTGTTGGTCTGCTGTCGATTCTGATTAGAACAACCCGGTCACTGAACTGTTCACAGTAACACACCCTCCGCCCTACCTTCCTATTCATAACGAATCCTACACCTGTTATACCATTTTCTGCTGCTGTTGATATTACCCGATACTCATCTGACCAGAAATCCTTGTCTTCCTTCCACTTCACTTCACTGACCCCTACTATATCTAGATTGAGCCTTTGCATTTCCCTTTTCAGATTTTATAGTTTCCCTACCACGTTCAAGCTTCTGACATTCCACGCCCCGACTCGTAGAACGTTATCCTTTCGTTGATTATTCAATCTTTTTCTCATGGTAACCTCTCCCTTGGCAGTCCCCTCCCGGAGATCCGAATGGGGGACTATTCCGGAATCTTTTGCCAATGGAGAGAACATCATGACACTTCTTCAATTACAGACCACATGTAATGAGGAGCTACTCAACCGATTAGTAGCGGCTTCAGTCAAGAATACCATCATAACGACCGGGTGAGCGGTGTGCTGACCCCACGCCCCTCCTATCCACATCCTCCACTGAGGATGACACGCCAGTCGAATGGTCCTGGTAGGCCGCTTGTGGCCTGAAGACGGAGTGCTTTAGGGCTTTATATTGCTACATAATTACAATAACAAATGATTCAATCCGTTGGACTAATATATTCGCTGATTTTTGAAGTCTTTTTATCCAGTGTAATATGATACTCCATGGGAGGGGGGGCTAGAGCCCCCCTTTGCCGCCGCCCCTGGGTTCTGCCCTCCCAGGAGCTCACAACACGGACGCAGGCTGCCAGCCCTGTTAGAGGGAGGTGTGGCTTGTCCCCCCACTCCGCTCTTCTTCCCTCGACAGCCTGAACTACTCGTTTGTTTTACGTCCGCAGCCAAATGCCAGAGCCGGCCGCGGTGGTCTAGTGGTTCTAGGCGCGCAGTCCGGAACCGCGGGACTGCTACGGTCGCAGGTTCGAATCCTGCCTCGGGCATGGATGTGTGTGACGTCCTTAGGTTAGTTAGGTTTAATTAGTTCTAAGTTCTAGGCGACTGATGACCTCAGAAGTTAAGTCGCATAGTGCTCAGAGCCGTTTTTGAACCAAATGCCAGAAAAGTGTCCACAACAACATGAGTGTCAGTACGAGAAATAATAGATTATGTATAAATTGTTCGAACTTGTAATCTGGATTTAGCGAGGCAACATTTGCCAACATTTAAAACTAAAAGCATTGTACTCACCAAAAGCAGCAAGCACTCCATGACTTTGGGAAGACAGCTTCAAACAATTAGTAGGAACGATATTGTAAATCGATTCGTCGCTCCTTCTTGTTTGCAAATAAATCTGTCATTTAACATATGAATGACTTTTCACATGATAGCATCCATAAGGCACTCAGTCATTCTTTTCTCATGGTGTTTTGTAGGAACGTTTTTAATTCTCTTGAGCACTGAAAAGCACCGCTCAGCTTCTGATGTCGAGATAGGCGTCGTGATTAGCAGTTCCAAACTTTCAACAGTCTCATCGAATGTGTCACGAATTTCATCCTCTAGAATCAGCGAAAGAAACGAAACTGCTCCAGAAACTGCTCTCAACTCAGGCCTAGCATAGAAGACTTGAAGCTCACCCTTCAACTTTCTTTTTTCCAGAAATGTATAAGTGTCTTTAATTTCAAGGTATTTGTCTGTAAAATCTCTGTGATGTATTTTACAAACTGATTTACATAAAATAAGTTGGCTGCAGTGAGGTGTCCAGTGAACTGAAAACGTAATTTTATTTCAGAAAGGACGGCATAGCACACTTCCAAAGCATCTCTGTTTTTGTGCTCATCAAGAATCCGTGGCTTCTTAGCAGGCATCGTTTCGTTATTTTCGAAATTAATCTCGCTAAGGATGGAGTCAATGTCATCTCTGATGTTTTGCATTACCGGTGCAAAGTTCTGGTTGTCCTGCATTACTGTGGTCGGTTCGGTTATCTTCTTCTGAAGATTATTGAATAGTACGCCTGCATGAGGCATTATCTTATAGAAAAATGATAGACAGAGAATGAATTCGTTATTTGCAGTCTTTGTTTGCGTGAAACAGCTTTTTCAATTGTAGAAGATAGTTTTATGCCCTCACTTGTTTAATGACTTCCATAACAATAATAAGATTTTTTCCTGTTTTCAAAAACATCTTTTACTACTCGCGAATGGTAATTCCGTCTCGTCTTACACGCGAGGCAAGCTTTTTTGAATAATGCTATGCAATACTTTTGATTTCTGTGGCGAGTAAGAAAAGAAATAAGAATTCCCTCAAAGGTGTGCAAAAACGATGCGGGCTTTGCGATTAACAGAGGGTGCCATAGGCGTAAGGTTGAACTGATGCGCTTAACAATCGATGTAGTTTGCATTTGGATATTTGTCTTTTAATTAATTTCTGAACCTCCATCGACTTGCCACTCATAACGTTTGCACCACCGTGACTCTGAGCTATTGGTTTTGTTCAATCATTGCCAATTAACGGTTCAGTTTCTTTCAGAATAGTCTCAGCAATAGTATGAGCAATGTGACTCTCTGGATTAACAAACTTCCACAATCTTTCACAGGTTTTCTCTCAACAACATAACGCAAAACAATAACCAATTGATATTCGCAAGACACATTTGTGCTTTCATCCGCTATTATTGCCACATAATCGGCAAGTTTTATTTCTTTGCGAACTTCATGGTACACTTCCAACGTGCATTGCAGTAGTTTGTTCTGAACAGTCTTAGAAATGCCTTTGAACACTGATGATTGAATGAGATGAACTGATCTTTATCTAGTTCCACGCTGAACTGAATTATCTCGCACCACAGAACCAAATACCGGTACAGTTTACAATTAAATTCAGTATATATCTATCCTTTTCTACACGTTTGTTGTGGCTGTCAATCGTTTGTCTATACTGCGAATCTAATTTCTGCTGAGTGTTGGTTTTGCCTAGAAATGAAAGATTATGCACATTATTCATGTGTCGCTTTGACATCTTATGTACTTTCAGTTTAGACCGTATATGCTCAATATCAGTGCATGCATTCCAGTCTTACACCAGTGAACATCTCCCACAAATAACAATGATAACAAAAAACTGCATTGCTTTCTTCGCAACTACAAATCCATTTCTTCTTTTGGTAGATTTCTGGACTGAACTAACGGCATCGACTTTTTGTTTGACTGCTACAGATTCAGATTAGGGAGTGGTCCACCTAGTGTTTTTTATCTGAGAGCCCTGTCGCTAAATGGCGATTTTAATAACTTATTTACTTTGTTCATGTTTGGTATTTTCACAGTCAACTGAATTTTCTCTTGCAGATAACACTGTGCAGACAGCTATACATGGTCAATTACCTGACCTCGCAATAACTTCAACGTGTTTGTACAGTACTGTATTACACGAACGTAACGAGTATAAACAGAAATACTACACCTTTGTTTGGAAAACAGATGCTCAACATGTGGTGAATAAGTTAGTTTCTGTATCAGTAGCCCTGCTGTTGTGAGATATACCAGTATTGAAATAATGCCTCTTACCAGAATGAGATTTTCACTCTGCAGCGGAGTGTGCGCTGATATGAAACTTCCTGGCAGATTAAAACTATGTGCCCGACCGAGACTCGAACTCGGGACCTTTGCCTTTCGCGGGCAAGTGCTCTACCAACTGAGCTACAGAAGCACGACTCACGCCCGGTCTCACAGCTTTACTTCTGCCAGTATCTCGTCTCCTACCTTCCAAACTTTACAGAAGCTCTCCTGCGAACCTTGCAGAACTAGCACTCCTGAAAGAAAGGATATTGCGGATGATGATGATGATGTTTGGTTTGTGGGGCGCTCAACTGCGTGGTTATCAGCGCCCGTACAATTACCCAATCTTTGCTCAGTCCAATTTCGCCACTTTCCTGGATGATGATGAAATGATGAGGACAACACAAACACCCAGGATATTGCGGAGACATGACTTAGCCACAGCCTGGGGGATGTTACCAGAATGAGATTTTCACTCTGCAGCGGAGTGTGCGCTGATATGAAACTTCCTGGCAGATTAAAACTGTGTGCCCGACCGAGACTCGAACTCGGGACCTTTGCCTTTCGCGGGCAAGTGCTCTACCAACTGAGCTACCGAAGCACGACTCACGCTCGGTACTCACAGCTTTACTTCTGTCAGTATCTCGTCTCCTACTTTCCAAACTTTACAGAAGCTCTCCTGCGAACCTTGCAGAACTAGCACTCCTGAAAGAAAGGATATTGCGGAGACATGGCTTAGCCACAGCCTGGGGGATGTTACCAGAATGAGATTTTCACTCTGCAGCGGAGTGTGCGCTGATATGAAACTTCCTGGCAGATTAAAACTGTGTGCCCGACCGAGACTCGAACTCGGGACCTTTGCCTTTCGTGGGCAAGTGCTCTACCAACTGAGCTACCGAAGCACGACGCACGCCCGGTCTCACAGCTTTACTTCTGCCAGTATCTCGTCTCCTACCTTCCAAACTTTACAGAAGCTCTCCTGCGAACCTTGCAGAATTAGCACTCCTGAAAGAAAGGATATTGCGGAGACATGGCTTAGCCACAGCCTGGGGGATGTTACCAGAATGAGATTTTCACTCTGCAGCGGAGTGTGCGCTGATATGAAACTTCCTGGCAGATTAAAACTGTGTGCCCGACCGAGACTCGAACTCGGGACCTTTGCCTTTCGTGAGCAAGTGCTCTACCAACTGAGCTACCGAAGCACGACTCACGCCCGGTCTCACAGCTTTACTTCTGCCAGTATCTCGTCTCCTACCTTCCAAACTTTACAGAAGCTCTCATGCGAACCTTGCAGAACTAGCACTCCTGAAAGAAAGGATATTGCGGAGACATGGCTTAGCCACAGCCTGGGGGATGTTACCAGAATGAGACTTTCACTCTGCAGCGGAGTGTGCGCTGATATGAAACTTCCTGGCAGATTAAAACTGTGTGCCCGACTGAGACTCGAACTCG
The DNA here is from genome assembly GCF_023864275.1 of Schistocerca cancellata. Taxonomy (NCBI): domain Eukaryota; kingdom Metazoa; phylum Arthropoda; class Insecta; order Orthoptera; family Acrididae; genus Schistocerca; species Schistocerca cancellata. Next base: position 175,847,366 of record NC_064631.1, read on the forward strand.
GGACCTTTGCCTTTCGCGGGCAAGTGCTCTACCAACTGAGCTACCGAAGCACGACTCACGCCCGGTCTCACAGCTTTACTTCTGCCAGTATCTCGTCTCCTACCTTCCAAACTTTACAGAAGCTCTCCTGCGAACCTTGCAGAACTAGCACTCCTGAAAGAAAGGATATTGCGGATGATGATGATGATGTTTGGTTTGTGGGGCGCTCAACTGCGTGGTTATCAGCGCCCGTACAATTACCCAATCTTTGCTCAGTCCAATTTCGCCACTTTCCTGGATGATGATGAAATGATGAGGACAACACAAACACCCAGGATATTGCGGAGACATGACTTAGCCACAGCCTGGGGGATGTTACCAGAATGAGATTTTCACTCTGCAGCGGAGTGTGCGCTGATATGAAACTTCCTGGCAGATTAAAACTGTGTGCCCGACCGAGACTCGAACTCGGGACCTTTGCCTTTCGCGGGCAAGTGCTCTACCAACTGAGCTACCGAAGCACGACTCACGCCCGGTCTCACAGCTTAACTTCTGCCAGTATCTCGTCTCCTACCTTCCAAACTTTACAGAAGCTCTCCTGCGAACCTTGCAGAACTAGCACTCCTGAAAGAAAGGATATTGCGGAGACATGGCTTAGCCACAGCCTGGGGGATGTTACCAGAATGAGATTTTCACTCTGCAGCGGAGTGTGCGCTGATATGAAACTTCCTGGCAGATTTCATATCAGCGCACACTCCGCTGCAGAGTGAAAATCTCATTCTGGTAACATCCCCCAGGCTGTGACTAAGCCATGTCTCCGCAATATCCTTTCTTTCAGGAGTGCTAGTTCTGCAAGGTTCGCAGGAGAGCTTCTGTAAAGTTTGGAAAGTAGGAGACGAGATACTGGCAGAAGTAAAGCTGTGAGAGCGGGCGTGAGTCGTGCTTCGGTAGCTCAGTTGGTAGAGCACTTGCCCGCGAAAGGCAAAGTCCCGAGTTCGAGTCTCGGTCGTGCACACAGTTTTAATCTGCCAGGAAGTTTAATGCCTCTTAGTTTCAAAATCTAAGGGCATAATTATACTGAAATTACATATAGCTATTTATAACGATATTTAAGTGTATTATATTTGTATTCGATTTAATTAAACATTAAACAGATCGTGCTTCTATAGATACTGCTCACTGGCGGAAGAAACGTAAAGCTCGGAGTGAGACTAACTGTGGCTCCACCAGCGTCATAAGAAGTCTGTAAAAACCTACGGCCGAGCTTTTCGCACAGCGCTTATGAGGACAGACGGTGCCAATCTGCAGTTGACTCCAAGCTTCAGAAAACTACCACGAGAGTGCGCACGGCGAAACGCGCCTGTTCAAATCGGAAAATACGTACTCCGAAACAATGTTTTACGTGCAGTTCACATAGATTTCTCTTCCTTTCTTTCTTATACAAGTGGTGCCACGGCACAGCGGCACTACCTCAGAAGTCGCCCCTGGTTTATGGGCTATGGCAGCAGACAACCGACACAAGTGCCATTGCAAACAGCAGACATCGCGTGTAGCGCCTGTCCTGAGCTTGTGACCACATGAGTTGGACTCTAGACGATTGGAAAACTGTGGCCTGATCTGATGAGTCCCAATCTCAGTTGGTAAGAGCTGACGTTAGGGGTAGAGTGTGGTGCGGACCTCCCGAAGCTGTGGACCCAAGTTGTCAGCAAGGCACTTTGCAAGCTGGTGCTGTCTCCATAGTGGAGTGGGCTGTGTTTACAGAAGGCGCCTGCTGCGCTGTACTGATGGCTTGTTTGCTGAGTAGTTGCTGTACTGTGTTTAGCAGCGAGGCAATTTGTTGGTCTAAAACCGGAACATCTGTGTTAGCTGCATTGCATCTATCGCTTGCAGCTGAGGCACTTGAGTGGAGGGTAGGAGAGGTGAGTTGCTCATAGTGGGAGAGACAAATGCGATAAACAGACAAGGGAAGCAATAAAAATAAGCACACGAGCAAAGAAAATTGTAGCAACGCCCACCTGAAAACACTGATTAGCAAAAACACTATAAGAGGTACTGTTAAAGCAAGTAAACACACCCCTGCAACGAAAAAGACAAAATAGAATAAAGGCACAAGCAAAACACAAAAGAAAATCCGTGGCATCCAGGCACCAGGTTCTTCTTAATACTCGTTGCCAAATGTTGAATCCTGGCTAGTCGTCAAAGATGGGGCATTTAGGAAACTTGCTTTCTAAGATCACTAGACGAACAGTTCAAGAAAATCGTATTAACGAGTTTTATTACGAAACGTAATTGACAACACTTAACCTTGAGAAATACACAGATGTGTCAGAAGCAAAGGGCGACATACAAAATAATCAATTCCTAATACCAGTGAAATAATACAGTTGGCGCTTCTATTCAGGTCGCTAGTCTTGAGGCTTCTGTAGAACTGGGCAGCGGTTAGTCGGGCGCGGCGCTTAATGTTCCGTTCGCCTAGAGGCCACTGCTATCGCGTTGACGCCCTGAAAAAAGGTCGATCAGCGTGCAATTAGCTGACGTCTTCTTCACAGTCCTCCATGCTCTCCCGTTCTCGGCTGGCGTGCCTGCGCTTGACTTTATGCCATAACAAAAACAATGATCCATATGACTGAAAATCCGGTTTCCACTTCAGTTCTCTTGTGTTGCAGGGTGAGAAAGAGTTTTCCACAAACAGCCCACAACAATAATGCCGTGTCTATGAGCCAGGGATAACGAATTGCAATAATGAGTCTGGATAATAAATCAGTGCGCACTAGACTTCAGGAAAGAATGGTCTATAATGCCTTAGCAAACTGCGGGCTGTTTTTAGCATGAAACACATTATAACTGTCACGACTGACTGAGTGGATTGAGTAACTACTATTGCAGGGCTGCCTAAGAGAAAAGGGGCTCCTAAACAAAGCAGCATGTGTCAAATCATTAAAGTATTTAGTAGATAAAAAAACTTAGGTTCTAGCTCAGTATCCATTTTCTAGCTCACTCACTCGTTTCACTCGCTCATTCACTAGATTATAAAAGCCTCTATAAACATTACATTTAACAAGGAGTCTTTAGCGTATAAGATGATTCCTGCTTATGTGTATAAGTTCCTTAGAATAGCAAAAGGTGGTTATTCAAGTAGCATTATGCTCAAGTGTGCACGCTCAATTATGTCAGGAGAAATTAGACGCTGGTACGCTATATAAGATAGATTGAATGTGTTGGCATCGATTTGTATTTTTCTGCATCGGCAATATTTGAGCCGTTCACTTTTGATTTGTGTATGCAACTCACAAATGCCGTCATATGGGAAGAGAAGCAACTCATCCTACAGAAGCATGCTCGTAAATTTGAAATACTTAGGTTGCGATGTCCAAATGCTATTTCACAGCCGAATATTACTCCTAGAAATGCCTTTACTCTCGCTAAAAGAGTGATTAATCTCAGTCTGCAGCTCGTGGTCGTGCGGTAGCGTTCTCGCTTCCTGCGCCCAGGTTCCCGGGTTCGATTCCCGGCGGGGTCAGGGATTTTCTCTGCTTCGTGATGACTGGGTGTTGTGTGATGTTTAAGTTAGGTTTAAGTAGGTCTAAGTTCTAGGGGACTGATGACCATAGATGTTGAGTCCCATAGTGCTCAGAGCCATTTGAACCATTTGATTAATCTCACTCAACTTACATTCGATGAAAAACAATCTCGACTTCTGGATAAAGGCTTCAAATATAGTATTCAGCCTAAGCTTGATGATAGAAAGATCGCCACTTTAGTAGCAGATGTAAAAATGGCCATCCACGCTTCAAAGTGTACTAAAGAAGAGAATGTCAAATTGGCCTGTAGGGGGAGTGATATGATAACTAAGGCGGTAAAAAGGCAAGCCCATAATGATGAGATGTCAGTTCTGGGATCTATAAACAAAAAACTCGAGGATGAGGAAGCCCTTCTTACTCGCGCAGATAAAGGGAACTCAGCCGTTATTATATATCGACAAGTATATGTTGATATGGTTCATTCATTCTTCAAAGAGAATAACATCCACCGGTTAGACCACGATCCATTGGAGACTTATGCGAGGGAACTTAAAGATTGTCTTGAAGGATGTTTATTTATCATTCCCCCTAACAGTTCGTCAAGATTGCGTGTTATGAATCCTAAAATTCCTGCATTGAGGGCCCAAATTAAGACCCATAAGGAAGGTTTCCCTATCCGCCCATTAATTAGTGCAAGAGGGAATATAGATGAACCTGCGCAAAGATTTCTCTTGCAGATTTTGAAAAAAGAATTTGTTTTTGAGTAGACTTTGCCGTTAACGAGTCGGAAAAACTGGTTACGTTGTTACAGGGCCAGGTCCTTCCGACAGACTGTCGTCTGTTATCCCTTGACATAAAGAATTTGTACACAAATGTGCCGATAGAAGAAACCATTATGATTATCCAGGAGAATCTCTTTCGTAATAAGCGATTGATAACAGCTGAAATTATCGAGGTTATCTCTCTTCTTCGAATTCTTATGACATATAATTATTTCTCGTTCAATGACAACATGTACAGTCAGAGAGATGGTCTGGCTATGGGCAGCGTTTTGGCTGTTTTTTTGCTAATGTCTTCGTTAACTACATTGAGCTCCAGCTGTTTAAACGGAATTCCTACTTTTGTCAAAAAAATTTATTTTATCGGCGCTATGTTGACGACATTCTGGTTGCGTTTAATGGCGATGAATCAGAAATTTCGGGTTTGGTTGATGAATTTAATGCTCTTCACCCAGAGATGAGTTTCACACACGAGGATATGAATACTGACGGAGTCCTCAGTTACCTAGATCTGCGGTTACAGCTACGTGATAACAAAGTATCCATACATATTTTTAGGAAACTCACGACCACAGATGCTATAATTCTTGCTTCTTCCTGCCATCCTCGCCAGCATAAGATTAGTTTTTTTAGAGCTATGATCACACGTCTGTGCGAATTGCCATTATCTGAAGACGCAGTTAATAGAGAACTTGACAATCTAAAGTATATCGCCTACAGTGTTGCGCTCGTTGATAAGATATGGTAAGACGATGAGGTCCCATACTCAGAGGAGTGTAGGGGTCGATGCGGGAGACCCACACCGCTGTACTAGGCAAGGTCCTAGTGGAGGTGGTTTGCCATTGCGTTCCCTCGACCGTAATGGGGATGAATGATGATGATGATGATGAAGACGACACAACACCCAGTCATCTCGAGGCAGGAAAAGTCCTTAACCCCGCCGGGAATCGAACACAGGACCCCGTGCGCGGGTAGCGAGAACGCTACCGCAAGACCACCAGCTGCTGCATACCAAGACAAAAAAACGACGCCCCTTCAGAGTTCACCCAATGCACCTTCTGTCGCGGAGCACAATTACATTTCTTTGCCATTTATGGGCAATTTTAGTTATGAGCTGGCAAAACTTTTCCGGGGAGTGGGCTCTCGTATAGTATTTTCCGCGGCTACCAATCTCCAGTTTATGTACATACATAATGAATCACCTAAAAAGAACAACCTTTTGTCATCGGGGGTATATCTGCTGAAGTGTCGCGATTGTAGTGCAGAATATGTTGGACAAACAGGCAGAACCTTCAAAATTAGATTGCAAGAACATCTTCTTAATAGATGGGGACAGGTAAAACAGAGCTCTGCCTTTGCCCAACACCTTATAGCCAGTGGACATAGTCCTCCGCAAGTACAAAATCTTAAGATATTGCATTTTGCATAAAGGATAAGAAGTTAAACATTTTGGAAGAAATTGACACATTTAAGCATATGGAAGACAAAGATTTGTCTCTCCTTAACGGCCAAATATTTGGCGCCAATCAGGCCTTTTTAGAAGTTATGAAATCGGTGTTATTAATGTAATCCTGGAGCTCTCGTAATTATGCCTAAATATGAACCCTGTTCCTCTCTGGTCTTATGTCGTCTTCTGAGCCAAGCCATTAGGTTTTTTTTTTTACTCAAATAGGATACTTTCGAGTTTGACGCTTTAAATGATGACGCATTTTACACATTTCAATGTAACTATTAAAAAAAGGGGGCGGGGGAGTTTACCCGCATAACGTCCGTCTTCCACATTGGTGTGTATTTTTAAGCCTAATAATTTTACTTGTATTTTATAAAAAAGTTTTTTTGCTAGAATTTCTAGCTCCGAATGACATAGTATTGAGTGTTATATGGGCAGCCTCTTTATTTGAAATTACGCTCCTGTGTTTTTAATGTTCTCGTTCTAGTAGTATATGATGCGAAAAATCTGTTTATGTATTGCATCTGTGTGTTGTATTATACACCACCTTCATTTATATTTTACTTCGTCAAAATTTTAGGATAAGTTATTGCACAGGTGTTGCCCCTAGTAATTCCATCTTATCAATGCTTTATGTGATTACAGTTATAAAGTTTTAGTGGGTATGTATATCCAGTTTACGATTTCTCATTCTTATCACTGCTCCATTGCAGCGCCACCTATTGAAGTGATTCTGTATTAGGCTTCAGTACTAGCAAACGTCGCTGTGGTGCATTATGCTTACTACCTGAGCCCCCATCTTACTCTGTTACTCGCTCCTGTGAACGGGAATGTGTTATGCAAAGCTTGGTGCCTCTATTTTATATTTCTAGCTTTTACTGAGTTTAATGAAGGCGATGTTGGCCTGATATATTCGACGATGCCCTTACACTGACTAAAGGATTCTTCTAAGAAATACCAAATTAAGGTATTTGCTCTTTCAATAGTTGATCTGTTTATACATGCTTACAGGTTATCCAAGTCTGCACAACGCGATCGCGATTCTTAAATAGATGTATTTGTTCTGTTTTCTATGTAGATAACCTGAAGATGCCTAAATAAGGCGAAAAGCGTCGTTGAAAAATAAAGAACTAAAATTGCAACCAACACTGTTTTTAATCAGTGTTGTTAAGCACTGGTTTGCTGTATGCCACATATGGACTGGAAGAATTTCTAGAAAATGGAAATGTTCTGGTACCTGCACTTTTTATCTACTACAATCCACTTTCCACATCTAACTCACTTAATTTTATTTAAATTACTTAGAAAAATTAATAAAAATGAATATTTTTGTATCAGTCTCAGCAATTTTCAAAATAATTTTTTCACACAAAAGGTGAACGTAAGGTAATAAAATTTAATAGTTTTTATAAAAGGTGAACATAAGAAAATAAAATTTAATATTGTTTTATAAAATAAATAAAAAATATGGTGAATATAAGAAATCTTTTCTTTGCCCAATATTTTCCTAATTCTTTCTTCTTGAGCAGTCATAAGATTATTATGAACTGGCGATTGTAAATGTTTTTTAAGGGAAGGCTTATTTATAGTTCTACCGCAGTCACAAGTAACTTCAGCTTTCAGGTAATATTTTTTACATTCTTCACAAATCCAACAATACCCATTTTTCGGTATTTTACATTATAAAATTCATTAACATTCTTTTTCTCTAGGCAGTCAGCACACTGCTTTAGCTGTTTGGTATTGTCCACTTAAAGACTATAAAATGTAATGGTAAAAATAAAAATTCATTCTCAAAAACTGTAAAACAACCACCAGCTAAAATCCTTCAGTCTACTTAGTTGGTTGAGAGGTTTGACAGAGTAAAGAACCTCTAATATTGTATATATAGTTGGTATTCAAATCACAAAGTACATTCTAAAAGCACTATTTTCATCAGTTTATTTCGTATGTAAATAAATTATTTTCTTCTCATTTTCGTATTTTATTTGTGTGTGTGTGTGTGTGTGTGTGTGTGTGTGTGTGAATTCCTAAGGGACCAAATTGCTGAGGTCATTGGTCCCTAGACTTACACACTACTTAAACTGACTTATGCTGAGAACAACACACACACACACACACACACACACACACACACACACACACCCCTGAGGGAGGACTCAAACCTCCAGTGGAAGGGGCTGCGCAATCCGTGACAGGGCGCTTCAAACCGCACGGCCCTCCGCATATTTTTTTTTTGACTGATGAAATGTAAATAACATGTAAAACTTAGTAATTCTGAAAACAACTTTAAAAATAATTAATTTTTTAAAGTGAAACATATTCCCCTACTATTTTCAATGTAGCATACATCAGCACTATCTCTGAACGAGTGAATGCTCATCAATCTCATGCAAATATTAATCGATTACAAAAATTCAAAATCGTAACGTAATCTACAAAAAAGAGCTATTCAGAAAAGTGAGAATTGGATATTATTTTATAATTGCATACTAAATTTTTCAGCCTTTCTGCCTGAAAATACTTCAAAATGAAATGCAAACAAGGTGTAAAGACTTCATTAACTTTTTCTAATTTTCTATTCATTTATAGTTAAAAATGTTTAGTAAGTATTCTATGGTATTCATCGTAAGTTGAATTTTTCTTACCATACATTGTTACATATGCTAAAGTAACTGTAGGAATTTTTTCGTTAAAAGTTGCTCAAAGTGTCATAGTCATTTTCTGTGAACTTACAATATTCTTTCTATGAGTCATGTTAATCGCACAAGTACGATAGTGCGTTATGAAATTATATGGAGATATGCCAGTGTCTACTTTGAGTAGTGTAACTCGTTTAAAATCGAGAAATGGGTTTATGCTTTAAAAAATAATTTGAGGGATTAATATTCCACATTTCCTGTTAGAAAAATTCGTTTCTTCCATTTTTCAAGTATATATTCTATAGATTAATGTGAGCGAATAATGAAGAGTCAAGTAACTGATTATTTTTATGATTTGTCTGAAATGTAACAAATATGAAATATGGCATATCAAATTCCACTGAATTATAGTAATTCGTTCAGTTAGCCGACAATTTTTCTTATCACCCGCTCCCACAACTTCTACAGTTTGTAGTTCATTAAGAGATTTTGGATATTTCAGAATATTTTCTCATTGCTCTAACTCGTAAGTGGTTCATATTTAACAATTGGTGCACGAATTTCCATTGCTTTGCTTACAATTTTTGCTTCCTTAGAAAGTATCTTTAATTTCAACTCCAGCATCGTTAATAATAAGTCCATTGTAGAATTGCATTTCCAGAACTGGAAGGCAGAGTAAAAATTACCGTTAAATCTCTGCCAAACATAATTTCTTTATAAGCTTTAAACAATCCACCAAGTAGTCCATGTGGATAAACTACCTCGTTTTTCTTACTCCTTCTTTCTCCATTACTAAAAGTACGTCCTTCCAGGCTTATTTTATCAGTAACAGATGAATGCAAATATAACATAGCTGTTGACAAAATAAAAAGATGTTCGATTCTAGATAAAATGTTAGTTCCTTTCTTTATAGTCACAAAATCAAACAGTTTTGCCACATAATTATCGATGAATTTTTATTAGATTTTTCATATGTTACATAATCAGATTCTGGTCCATCTGGATTAACCATAACAATTCTAAAGTTCAAAAATATTATGCATGGTTCGGATGAAGCCATCCATCACCAATATTTACTTCAACCTCTGTATCCTTGTTGGTTGCATTTAAATTATTTTCTCTCTTCTCATTCACAGGGAATGAGTAAAACTGATAACTCTCTGATTTTTTACATGATATGTTAAGTGTAAAACTAAGTAAGACTTTTTAAAACACCTGTTACACAAGCACTATTAAAGTCAATCAGATTGTCATTTTCATCTTTTATAGTAATTTCTAAATCCTGAATAGGATCAAAAACAAGAATATCTACAGGATAATGTGGTTCATAAATTATTCCTCTTCCAAATTCAGCATTTGATGTAAATGAAGCAATAATATTAGTTGAATAAAAGCCAACTACGGAAACTTTTTTATAAGTTTGCTTATTGCAATGGTTAATCTTCTTTAAGAATAGATGACTATCAATTCAATTGAAAGAGGTGGTGTGTCATTTATATTAATAAAATTTTATTTAAATAAATGACAGATTGGGAATCAAAAATAAGAATTCCAGAAAAGAAATAAAAAAGCATGGTAAACTTTTACCAAATTCTATTCCATGTGTAATCATAGGACCAAGTGGTTGTGGAAAAACTACAGAAATGATCAAATATTATATTCTAGCTCCAGGATAGTTAAATTGGAAAAAATAGTATGTTTACTCAAAATGTTTAGAACAACCAAAATATCAAGAATTTATAAAAACATGTAAAAAAACTGAGGATAAAATTAATGAAAGAATTGTCACTTTGATTGAAAATAATGATGAAACTACTAAATTACATGAGTGTGAAGATAATTCAGTTGTAGTTTCTGATGACTCCATTCTTGAAAATTAAGGTATAGTTGGAGAATATTTTACTACAGGAAGACATAAAGGAATAGATTGTTTTTATGTACCTCAAACTTATTCAAAAATACCAAAAAAATTAGTCAGAGACCATTTTTATTTTTAAAATATTTTCAGTGAAGATGACATAGATTTAAATCTTATTTATCATAAGTTTGTTGGTAGTGATTTAAAGTTTGATGATTTTAAAGAAATGTGTAGTAAATGTTGGAATGATTGATTTGGATGACTAGAAAACCAAATGAAGGCAAGTTCAGAAATAAAATACAGAATGTCATAAAAATATAAATTTTAAACATAAACATTAGGCATTAATAATGATTAATTAATGTTTTTTCATCTCTAATGTTTGCAAAACAGGACTCAGAAATAGAAAGAAAGCTGAAGAATTGGAAGAACAATACAAACTTCAGAAAAACAACCATAAACAGACTATGAAAAATATCAAAAAGACCAGTTATTGATGCTGTTGTTATCACTCCAGAGACTGGTTTGATGCAGCTCTCCATGCTACTCTATCCTATGCAGCCTCCTTCATCTCCAAGTAACTACTGCAACCTACATCTTTCCGAATCTGCTTAGTGTATTCATCTATTGGTATACCTCTACGATTTTTACCCTCCAAGATTCCCTCCAAAACTAAATTGGTAAAGCCTTGATAACTCAGAACATGTCCTACCTACCGATTCCGTCTTCTAGTGAAGCTGTGACACAAATTCCTCTTCTTCACAATTCTATTCAGTACCTACTCATTATTTACATGATCTACTCAACTAATCTTCAGCAGTCTCCTGTAGCACCACATTTCGAAAGCTTCTATTCTCTTCTTATCTGAACTATTTATTGCCCATGTTTCGCTTACATACATGGCTACACTCCACACAAATACATTCAGAAAAGACTTTCTGACATTTAAATCTATACTTGATGTCAAAAAATTTCTCTTCTTCAAAAACGCTTTCCTTCCCATTGCCACTCTACATTTTATATCCTCTCTACTTCGACTCTTCTCTTCTTCGGTTATCAACCCACAGGTTGGTTGGCAGCAGCACGCCATTCCGTTCTTTTGTCAACTTTCTTCTTCATATCTGCATAGGTCTGGCACCCGATGTCATTTATTACTTGTTGAATGTAGGTTAATCTAGGTCGTCCTCGGCGAGTTCTTCCTTCAATGATTCCTTCTAATATTCTCTTAATGAAATTGTTATGCCGTAAAATGTGACCTATGAAGGTTATTCTTCTTTTCTGTATATTTCGCCAAAGAGATCTGTTTTCTTTCACTCTTCTGAGGACATCTTCGTTTGTAGCCTTGTCTCGCCAGCTGATTTTTTCCATTCTCCGGTAGCACCACATTTCGAATGCCTCTAATCTTCTCTTTTCTTCTTTTCCACAAGTCCAAGTTTCACATCCGTAAAGGGCTGTACTCCACACATAGGTTTTCATGACTCTCTTTCTTACGTCTAAACTAACATTTCTACTCGTCAGTAAGTTTCTTTTTCCATTGAATGCTATTTTGGCAAGTTGTATTCTGTTTTTAATGTCACTTTTGCTCCTTCCATCTGCTGTTATTTTGCTACCTAAGTAGTTAAATTCTGTAACCTGCCCTAGTTTCTCTCCCTTTATTGTTATTCGTATGGGTTCATTGTAGTTCAGGGCGCCACTCACCATCACTTTAGTCTTTTTCTTATTTATTTTCATTCCATACTGTTCTTTTAAGGTGTTTTCCATTTCATTGAGTGCGGCTTCTAAATCTTCTTTCCTTTCTGTAATTATGGCGATATCATCTGCATATCGCAACATATCTATTTTCATTCCGTTAAGTTTTATTCCTACTTCAATATTCTCTCTTATTTTGTCTATTGCTTCTTGGATATATGCGTTGAAAATTACTGGAGATAGTGGGCATCCCTGTCTCACTCCTTTCCTTATTCTTGCTGTTTCTTCTTTGTTTTCCTTCTTAACTAAGGCTGTTTCATTTTGGTATATTTTAAAGATTATCCTTCTATCATTATATTTCAGACCAGCCTTCTTCAGAATTCTAAACATTTCTGGCCATACAACATTGTCAAATGCCTTTTCGAGGTCTACGAAGGCTATAAATACTTGTTTGTTTTTGGAAATTTGTTTCTCAATTATTAGTCTTAAAGATAAGATTGCTTCCCTCGTCCCTACACCGCTTCTAAAACCGAATTGGTCTTCACTTAGAGTGCTATTCAATTGGTTTTCAACTCTTTTCAAAATTATTCTTATTAGAATTTTTGATGCGTGTGAAAGGAGACTGAGTGTTCGATGGTTTTCACAGTCCATAGTAGATGCTTTCTTAGGTATGGGGAATATGATGCATTTCTGATAGTCTTCAGGAACTTCACCTGTTTTGTATATTTTCTGTATGAGTTGCAGTAATGTAGCTTTCATTTTGTCTCCTGATTTCTTAATTAGTTCAGAAGGTATATCATCAACACCTGCCGCTTTCTTATCTGGTAGTTCTTTTAGTGCTTTTTCAAATTCATCTTTCAGAATTGTGTCCCCTAGTTCTTCTTTCTCTACTTCTTCGCTTAATTCTATCATATTATCTGTTAGAGGGTCTCCTTGATATAGCTCTTCAATGTATTCTTGCCATCTCTTCAGCGTGTCATATCCAAATAGTACCTTGCCCTCTTTGTTCTTTATAGTTCCTGAAGATTTTACTTTCCGTTTAGCAAAGTTTTGTTTTATTGTTCTGTAGGCCAAGTCAGTTTTTCCTTTAACCATGTTTTCCTCCACCTCTTTACAAATGCTGTTGAGGTAATTTTCTTTTGCTTTCCTAGATTCTCTGTTTATTTGGTTTCTAAGCTTTCTATATTTGTTTTCGCTTTGCTCGTCAAAGGCATTTTTGTATAGTCTTCTTTCTTCCATTAGACAAATTATTTCAGGTGTTATCCACTCTTTCCTGTTTACAGGTTTGGCTTTCCCAATAAATTCTTCTGCTGCTTTATGTATGCCTTCTTTGATTTGTTTCCACTCCTCGTTAGTACTCCCGGGAATAATGTTTGATGCCATCTCATCAGTTTTCCGTGCATAAGGGATCACTAGTTCTTCAGACTTTAGGTTATCTCTGTTCCATACTTTGTTCGTTTTTCTCTCTAATCGCTTGAGTTTGAGTAAGCATTTCATCATTACAAGGTTGTGATCACTATTAATATCCGCAGACGGGTAGCTTCTGCAGTCCTTGATTTGGTTTTTAAAACGCGATTTTACTAATATATAGTCGATTTGGTGTCTTCTAGTATCTCCTGGGGCTTTCCACGTGTACCTTCTTCTTTTATGGTGGTTGAAAAGGGAGTTCGCTATGACCAACTTGTTTTTGGCACAAAATTCAATTAGCCGGCTTCCTCTTTCGTTTCTATCTCCTAGACCATATTTCCCTACAATTCCGTCAACTTCCTCTTCTCCAACACTAGCATTCCAATCTCCCATTATAATTAAGTTCTCTTCACCTTTAACATAATTTATAACTTTGTTGATGTCTTCATACACTGTTTCTATTACATCGTCTTCTTCTGCCGATGTCGGCATATAGACTTGTACTATTACCGTGTTCTTTGGTTTGGTTCCAATTTTGACTAGTATTATCCTAGAGTTAAATTGCACATATCCTGTGACTAGATTCCCGAGTTTTCCTTTTAGAATTATTCCAACTCCACCGATTCCAGTTGTTCCTTGGTTAGTACCTGTATGAATGATACGATAATTTCCTGATCTGAAGTCTCCTGGTTCAGGCCATCGCATCTCAGATATTCCTATTATGTCTGTTCCCATTCTGTCCATCTCTAGTTTGAGGTTCTCTAATTTCCCGCATTGGAGGAGTGTTCTTACATTCCATGTTGCTATTTTTAGTGTATTCTTCAACTTTGCCTGACCTTCCATTGTCGACTATTATCAGTTATTTTTCTCTCCAAATAGCAAAATTTATCTACTACTTTAAGTGTCTTTTTTTCTAATCTAATCTCCTCAGCATCACCTGATTTCATTCGACCACATTTCATCATCCTCGTTTTGCTTTTGTTGATGTCCATCTTATGTCCTCCTTTCAAGACACTTTTCGTTCCGTTCAACTGCTCTTCCAGGTCCTTTGATGTCTCTGACAGAATTACAATGTTATCGGCGAATCTCAAAGTTTTTATTTCTTCTCTGTGGATTTTAATTCTTACTCCGAATTTTTCTTTTGTTTTCTTTACTGCTTGCTCAATATACAGATTGAATAACATCAGGAATAAGCTACAACCCTATCTCACTCCTTCCCAACCACTGCTTCCGTTTCATGTCCCACTACTCTTATAACTGCCATCTGGTTTCTGCACAGATTGTAAATAGCATTTTGCTCCCTGTGTTTGACCCGTGCCACCTTCAGAATTTGAAAGAGAGTATTCCAGTCAACATTGTCAAAAGCTTTCTCTAAGTCTAAAAATGCTAGAAATGTAGGTTTGCCTTTCCTTAATCTATTTTCTAAGATAAGTTGTATGGTCAGTATTGCCTCATGTGTTCCAACATTTCTACTGAATCCAAATTGATTTTTGCCGAGTGTGGCTTCTACCAGAATTCTATGGTTGTAAGGAATTCATGTTAGTATTTTGCGGCCATGACTTATTAAACTGATAGTTCGGCAATTTTCACAGCTGCCAACACCTGCTTTCTTTGGGATTGGAATTATTATATTCTTCTTGAAGTCTGAGGGTATTTTGCTTGTCTCATATACCTTGTTCACCAGATGGTAGAGTTTTGTCAAGGCTGGCTCACCCAAGGATATCAGTAGTTCTAATGGAACTTATTTTGATTTAGGTCTTTCAGTGCCTTGTCAAATTGATGCTATTGAAAAAGTGAAATAAGGCATGGAAGGATTAGGTGATAATGTTTTGAAAGCTATTGAAGAAAATAGAGATGCTGAAAAACAAATGGTTCCTTATCATTAACATCCTCATCTAGAAGAATTTTGATATTTATCACCACTTAGAAAACTATGTGACTGGTCCAATGATATTGCTGATAAGTATGACTTTATTCAGTCCAATAAAGGGAAAAGAGACACGGTTTAAAAACAGCTCTTGCAGTCGCCAGGATGATCTTAAAAAGTGATGTTATTAAAAGAATATATATATATATATATATATGTATATATATATATATATATATATATGACTAATATATATACAGGGTGTTTCAAAAATGACCGGTATATTTGAAACGGCAATAAAAACTAAACGAGCAGCGATAGAAATACACCGTTTGTTGCAATATGCTTGGGACAACAGTACATTTTCAGGCGGACAAAAGTTCGAAATTACAGTAGTTACAATTTTTAACAACAGATGGCGCTGCAAGTGATGTGAAAGATATAGAAGACAACGCAGTCTGTGGGTGCGCCATTCTGTACGTCGTCTTTCTGCTGTAAGCATGTGCTGTTCACAACGTGCAAGTGTGCTGTAGACAACATGGTTTATTCCTTAGAACAGAGGATGTTTCTGGTGTTGGAATTCCACCGCCTAGAACACAATGTTGTTGCAACAAGACGAAGTTTTCAACGGAGGTTTAATGTAACCAAAGGACCGAAAAGCGATACAATAAAGGATCTGTTTGAAAAATTTCAACGGACTGGGAACGTGACGGATGAACGTGCTGGAAAGGTAGGGCGACCGCGTACAGCAACCACAGAGGGCAACGCGCAGCTAGTGCAGCAGGTGATCCAACAGCGGCCTCGGGTTTCCGTTCGCCGTGTTGCAGCTGTGGTCCAAATGACGCCAACGCCCACGTATCGTCTCATGCGCCAGAGTTTACACCTCTATCCATACAAAATTCAAATGCGCCAACCCCTCAGCGCTGCTACCATTGCTGCACGAGAGACATTCGCTAACGATATAGTGCACAGGATTGATGACGGCGATATGCATGTGGGAAGCATTTGGTTTACCGACGAAGCTTATTTTTACCTGGACGGCTTTATCAATAAACAGAACTGGCGCATATGGGGAACCGAAAAGCCCCATGTTGCAGTCCCATCGTCCCTGCATCCTCAAAAAGTACTGGTCTGGGCCGCCATTTCTTCCAAAGGAATCATTGGCCCATTTTTCAGATCCGAAACGATTACTGCATCACGCTATCTCGACATTCTTTGTGAATTTGTGGCGGTACAAACTGCCTTAGACGACACTGCGAACATCTCGTGGTTTGTGCAAGATGGTGCCCGGCCACATCGCACGGCCGACGTCTTTAATTTCCTGAATGAATATTTCGATGATCGTGTGATTGCTTTGGGCTATCCGAAACATACAGGAGGCGGCGTGGATTGGCCTCCCTATTCGCCAGACATGAACCCCTGTGACTTCTTTCTGTGGGGACACTTGAAAGACCAGGTGTACCGCCAGAATCCAGAAACAATTGAACAGCTGAAGCAGTACATCTCATCTGCATGTGAAGCCATTCCACCAGACACGTTGTCAAAGGTTTTGGGTAATTTCATTCAGAGACTACGCCATACTATTGCTACGCATGCTGGATATGTGGAGAATATCGTACTATAGAGTTTCCCAGACCGCAGCGCCATCTGTTGTTGAAAATTGTAACTACTGTAATTTCGAAAGTTTGTCTGCCTGAAAATGTACTGTTGTCCCAAGCATATTGCAACAAACGGTGTATTTCTATCGCTGCTCGTTTAGTTTTTATTGCCGTTTCAAATATACCGGTCATTTTTGAAACACACTGTATATATTAGTCATAGATTATTCAGATGCAAAAATGGGTGATGGTTTAGTTAAAAAATATATAGGAGAACCAGTTCAATATGTTTGGATGAATGATGTTAGAAATTTAATCGATAGATTAGCAGTGATACATTGAGAAGAATTAGCTGGAAATAAAAATTATCATAATGAAAAAGTTGGAATTACAGAGATGTTAACATACAAATTTAGTGATTGTTTTACTAATAATCCCAAAGGAATTCCATATTTAATTAGATTTTTGAATAATTTACCACACACATTTTTGAAAAGCGAAAAACATTTAAAAGGTCTAGTTAATTGGGCTTTAAATAATTTGCCAGTGCCAGACATGCATTTGCCATGATATTCATACTATGGGCTTTTACTAAACTAGAAGAGAGACTAGCGTGTGGGGCAAAGAAATTAATCCATGAGATGAAGCATGCAAACAACATGACATCACCTACAGTGATCATATAGATTTAGAATCTAGACATCAAGCTGATAAAGAACTTCATTTACCTGCAAAAGAAAGAATGCACAGTTCAGATCCTAGTTTGAAAGAGAAAATTGCAGCTACTGCAGTTAGAGGAAAAGTGTACGGAAAAAGAAAATTAGTAATGGGTATTGAACTAAACGAAAATGGATGGGGTGTATAAAAATGTTCATAGTCCTATGTCAGTGCTACCTAAAAATATTAATCCTTTCAAAATTTTCCCTACATAAATGAATAACTTTTCAAATGATTATACTTTGCTACCTAGTGGCAAGATTAAACCAAAGTCAACTAAAATTAAATTAAATAATGAACAATTACACAGTATTTAATCATTTTTAACTGATGCACAAAAAAGAGAGATAAAAAATCTGGAGTAAGTTTACTTATTACATTAGCCATTCCTATTGTGAAAAAGGTTATTGAATACCTAACAAAAAAGTAAGAAGGAAATGGACTATAACAATACAAGGGTTTGTTTCTTCCAATACTGTTAGCTATATTAACATATCTAGCAACTATTGGCTTACTTACTGGAGGTTCTGCAGCATTTGCACATGCAGTAATAATAAAGAAAAAACACGATGCAGAATTGGAAGAATAGAAAAGACATAAAAAGCAATCGAGAGAAAAGGCGCTGGATCTAGAAAAAATTTCGAAAAAATAATCAATAAATATAATAATCCTTTATCTAATTTTCACGTAGATGAATTGGTTAGACAATTGAAAATTAAATACTCTCGTGGGGTTTTTATGACTGATGAATTACCTGATGAACCAAAAAATTTAGATTGTGGTACAGTTAATTTAGATGCATCTGATCATCCTGGTACTCACTGGATTTGTTTTTATAAGAAAAATAATAAAAAAATGAATTTTGTAAAACAATAAGTACAAAACACAAACTCTCCCATTGTATATCTTGTTGAAAAAGCTTTGAGAAAGGAAAGATATTAAGTATATTTTAAACAGTTTGGTTTTGATAATTCACACAATAGTTGGGTAAGTGAAGATAATATTGTTTTATAAGTTGATCTAGGTCTAGCAACGAAAAATAGCTTTCATTGACAAAAATTTTTCTATAGAAATGTATTAAACAGTACAAATGAAAAAACTGCACTTCCATTTTTTCTAGCTGTATGCTATCCAGATGAAGATACATCTAAATTCATAAATGAGTTAACTGATGAATATGTGATATTATACAATCTCACTGGAGAAGAAATTTGTATTGTTTATGAATACTTTAAAAAACAGACATACATTAATTCAGTATGATGAAGATTGGTTATATCAATAATGAATTGTTTTTGTGTATAGTCATCCATAATATTAAAATAGTTCAGATGACAGATAATCCTCAAGTTTTCTTTCATTCTTTGGTATACATTTATTGAGTTGCTCGTACACAAGTCTTAACATTTCTTCACAATTTAGATGTCTATCTATAATCCCTTATAATTGCCTTTGTAAATTTATTCTTTGTATTCTAATGACATAATAATCATATTCACATTCATCATTGAATAATTTTAAAAGAGCAAACATATGTCTTATATCAGTATTATTAGTTGGTTGTGTTATCTTAATTATTTTGTTGTTCTCATCACTTTGTTCCCTTAAATTTTGGATGTCTTCTTTTCTGCAGAACACACATAGCCATTTATATATCAGTTTTTAATTCTAAAATTTGTTCTTGTAAATTTTCAGTTGTTGACTGCAGTTTAAATTCGCCATGTTTTCTGATTGATGATAAAATTTTCTTTAATTACCCACTTAGTACATTTTTCAGCAAGGAACATTTTTGATCTAAATATTAACTTATATAGTCCAGATTCATTGATAAATATTGATGATATCCATTACATCTTAACATGCGGTAAATTGGCAGGATTAAAAACATCTTCAAAGTTTAATTTATCAACAGCATCATTAGTATTTTTACACTTCAATAACTCTGCAGTATCATTAGCTTTAAACCATGGATTATCCTCTTCATCAATTATCACAAAAACTTCTTTATTGTTATAAACAATCCTGTTATTATTCTGAATAAATTCAAATAAATTAACACAGTCTGATGACTTAAGTCGCTTCATCATAAATGATTCTGAATTAGCAGCAGTGAAAGCAGACTTAAGTCTGCAACTAGGTGTCCCTGGAATTGCTGACGTTTATTAAAAATAATATTTATGAGCTTTATATTTTTTCAATAGTTTTTCTCATTATTATTTCAGCAATGGTAATATTCGACCACTGAATTTCTTATGTAAGTTATTTGATGTTTTTGAATCTTTCAAGTGCTTGACACATTGAACATTTATATTATTCCAGATGGGTAAATATTTACCCACTTGAAAATCGTCATAAATAAAGTATAAAATCTCATTCGTTTTATATTCACAGTGAGGAAATTTTTCCCTCTGAAATTCCATATAGGAAATATAAACTCAAATTGGCACACCTAGATTTATTATGTCATTAATCAATAGTTTTTAGTGTAATCATTTAAAATATTAAAATAATTGTGCCAACAAATAATTCTTAAAGTTTCTTTTATTCATTGATATAAATTTACTGAATTAGGATTGTCTTAACATTTCTTCACAATTTGGATGTCTATCTTAGATTCTATATACCTGTTTTTGTAAACTTTTTCTGTTAGTTCTAATAACATAGTAAGTGTTGTCACAATTATCGTCAAATGGTTTCGAAAGAACAAAGCTGATTTTAAATTGTCATTACCTTTTCGAGGAACAACATGAGGCAATAATGTATTTTTTCCTTGGTTTTGTTTCGTTTATTATTTCTGTTCTTTTCTCCTCTATTTTAATGATTTCTTCATTTTTTGTATAAATTTTTTTAGTTGTGCTATATAATAGTTTTTTTAAATTTATCTGACAATTGAAAAAAGACATTGTTCATTTTTAATTTTCTATGTTCCACATTTGTTAATTAATGCTAAAACATTTTCATAAACACAGTCTGGAAAATTTTCAGCAAAAGGATTTTGTATCTCATAACTAAAGAACACAATCCGGGTTCATGAATAAATCTTGTTGAATTTTGTATATACTTAGGTAGTTCTAAAGTGGGACCACAAAAGAAATTGAAATGACTTACAATATCTTCGTTTAACACAGTCTTGAATTGTTTTCCTAAGTCAGACATATCCTAAAAGAACAAAAACTTTATTTGCATAAAAACCATGATTATTCCTTTCATCAATAATCGTAAAACTTAGCTTATTATTATACATAAACTTGTTGCTGATTAGATGTACAATCGACTCCATTTAGGAAAAAAAATTATTAGATTTTCTATATTTATTAATGTTTACTCGTTACAAAATATTTTTGTGTATTCTAATGAGGAAATCGTACATATAAAAATTTTCGTCATCATATTTAATTTAGTCCCTGCACACTCAGACTGAGGATGCAACAGAGAAATTGCTTCACGATGCATTCTACAGGCTCTCTGGGGAAATATCTCCAAGACACTAATACCACCCTCAGGTATCTAGTAGATTGTAACTGATGCACCACTGCCACTTTTCTGTAGTTCCTGCACCCTCACAATGACGATGTGACATAGAAATTCCTTTGCGATTGCATACTACAGGCTTGCTGCCGACTTATCTCCAAGAGACTAATACCGCCCTCAGGTCTCTGGTAGTATATAACACATGCACCACTGCCACATTACTGTAGTCCACGCATCCTCACACTGAGAATACGATACAGAAAAAGCATTATGACTGCATTCTGCAGGCTCCCAGCCGACATAACTCCAAGAAACAAATATCGCCCTCAAGGCTCTAGTAACTAGTAACTGAAGCAACGCTATCATTTTACTGTAGTCTCGACACACTCACAATGATGATGCAACACAGAAAATGCTTCGCGATTTCATGCTACAGGCTCCCCGTGAATGTATGTCCACAAAATAATTACAGCCCTCAGGACTCTAGTAGCTTGTAACTGCCGCACCATTGTAACTTTACTGTAGTCACTGCACACTCACACTGATGATGTGACACAGAAATTGCTTTGTTACTGCATAGTACAGGCTCCCTGCTAATGTATCTCCAAGAGATTGATACCACTCTCAAGTCTCTAGAATCTTGAAACAGACGCACTGCTGTCATTTTACTGTAAGTCCCGCACCATCACACTTATGATGCGACACAGAAATGTCATCGTGATTACATAGTACAGAATCTCTGCAGACCTATCTGAAAGAAATTCATACCACGCACAGGTCACTAGTAGCTTGAAACTGGTGCACTGCTGCCACTGTACTTTCTACCCTGCACCTTCACACTGACGATACGACTCAGAAATTACTCTGCGACTGCATACTACAGATTGCCTGCCAACGTATCTCCAAGAGACTGATACCACCATCAAGTCTCTAGAAGCTTGTAACTGATGCAACGCTGCCACTTTACTGTAGTTCTCGCACCCTCACACTGAAGATGTGACACACAAATTGCTTCGCGATTACATACTATAGGACTCCTGCCAACATATCCCCAAGAGACTAATACCACCCTGAAAACTCTAGTATCTTTTAACTGATGCTCCGCTACCACTGTTTTTGCCGCATGATGCGACACTGAAGTTGCTTCGCAATTGCATACTACAGGCTCCCTGCTGATGCATCTCCAACAGACTACTACCACCCTCAGGTCTCTAGTAGCTTGTAACTGATACACTGCTGCCACTTTACTGTAGTCCCCGAACTTTCACACTGATGATTTGACAAAGAAATTGTTTCACGATTACATATTACAGGCTCCCTGCTGACGTATCTCCAAGAGACTAATACCACCCTCCACCCTCCACAGGTTTCTAGGAGCATACAATGGATGCACCGCTGTCATTTGATTGGATTAGATTAGATTAATACTAGTTCCATGGATCATGAATACGATATTTCATAATGATGTGGAACGAGTCAAATTTTCCAATACATGACATAATTAAGTTAATTTAGCAACATACTTAAGTTAATATAATAACTTTTCATTTTTTGTGTTTTTTATTTTTATTTTTATTATTTTTTTTAATTTATATCTAAAAATTCCTCTATGGAGTAGTCCCTGAACCCTCACACTGACAATGCGACACAGAAGTTGCTACCAGTTGCTTACTACAGGCTTCCTGCCGACATATCTCCAAGAGACTGATACCACCCTCAGGTCTCTAGTAACTTGTAACTGTAGCGCCACTGCCATTTCACTGAATCCTCCGTACCCTCACACTGACGATGAGACACAACAATTGTTTTGCGACTGCATACTACAGTCTTTCTGCCGACGTGTATCCAAGAGAATAATACCACCGTCATTTCTCTAATTTCGCGTGGAAGGGCGATTTCTACGAACAGCTGGAAGGCGTCGCCATAGATAGTCCTCTTAGTCCAGTGGTGACCAACTTCTTCATGGAACAATTCGAAGCACAGGCACTGGACTTGGCGACTTGCAAACTGAAGGTGTGGTATAGATACGTCGATGATACTTTCTTTGTGTGGAGCCATGGGGAAGAACAGCTCGGTGACTTCCTAAGACACTTGAACAGCCTCCATGCCAACATAAAATTTACCATGGAAGTAGAAAAGGACCAGAAACTGCCATTTCTAGATGTGTTGGTCACAAGGGATGGCGAAAACCTGGGACACAGCGTGTATCGAAAACCGACACACTCGGATCGATACCTGCACAAACTGTCAAACCACCACCCGAGCCAGAAAAGAGGCATGATTAATACGCTCGTAACGCGAGCAGGACGAATATGTGAGCCACAGCACCTCAGACGCGAAATGCAACACCTGGAAAGTGTCTAATACCGCCCTTAGGGCTCTAGTAGATTGTAACTGATGCACCACTGCAAGTTCACTGTTGTCCTCGCACCCTCACACTCATGATGCGACACAAAAGTTGAATCACCATTGCATACTACAGGCTCCCTGTCAACGTATCTGCAGGAGACTAATACCAACCTCAGGACACTAGTAGTTTATAACTGATGCAATGCTACCACTTTCCTGTAGTCCCCACAACCTCACACTAACGATGCGACAAAAAAATTGGTCCACGATTGTATATTACAGCTTCCCTGCCAACATATCTCCAAGAGACTAACGTCGACCTCAGGCCTCTAGTAACTTGGACATGAAACACCACTGCCAATTCACTGTAGTCTCCCCACAAGGAGCAACAACGTGTCACAGTAATTCCATTGCAATTTCATACTACGATGTATCTCCAAAAGACTAATACTGACCTCGGGACTCTAGTAGCTTGTAACTGATGTAACGATGACTATTCACTGTAGTTCCCACACCCTCACGCAGATGATGCCACACAGAAATTGCTTCTTGATTGAATACCACACTACTGGCCATTAAAATTGCTACGCTAAGAAGAAATACAGATGATAAACGGGTACTCATTGGACAAATATATTATACTAGAACTGACATGTGATTACATTTTCACGCAATTTGGGTGCATAGATCCTGAGAAATCAGTACCCAGAACAACCGCCTCTGGCCGTAATAACGGCCTTGATACGCCTGGGCATTGAGTCAAACAGAGCTTGGATGGCGTGTACAGGTACAGCTGCCCATGCAGCTTCAACACGATACCACAGTTCATCAAGAGTAGTGACTGGCGTATCGTAACGAGCCAGTTGCTGGGCCACCATTGACCAGACGTTTTCAATTGGTGAGAGATCTGGAGAATGTGCAGGCCAGGGCAGCAGTCGAACATTTTCTGTACCCAGAAAGGCCCGTACAGCCCTGCAACATGCGGTCGTACATTATCCTGCTGAAATGTAGGGTTTCACAGGGATCGAATGAAGGGTAGAGCCACGGGTCGTAACACATCTGAAATGTAACGTCCACTGTTCAAAGTGCCACCAACGCGAACAAGAGGTGACCGAGACGTGTAACCAATGGCACCCCATACCATCACGCCGGGTGATACGCCAGTATGGCGATGACGAATACACGCTTCCAATGTGCGTTCACCGCGATGTCGCCAAACACGGATGCGACCATCATGATGCTGTAAACAGAACCTGGATTCATCCGAAAAAATGACTTTTCCCATTCGTGCATCGAGGTTCGTCGTTGAACACACCATCACAGGCGCTCCTGTCTGTGATGCAGTGTCAAGTGTAACCGCAGCCATGGTCTGCGAGCTGATAGTCCTTGCTGCTGCAAACGTTGTCAGACTGTTCGTGCAGATGGTTGTTGTCTTGCAAACGGCCCCATCTGTTGACTCAGGGATCGAGACGTGGCTGCACGATCCGTTGCAGTCATGCGGATAAGATGCCTGTCATGTCGACTGCTAGTGATACGAGGCCGTTGGGATCCAGCACGGCGTTGCGTATTACCTTCCTGAACCCACTGATTCCATATTCTGCTAACAGTTATTGGATCTCGACCAACACGAGCAGCAATGTCGCGATACGATAAACCTCAATCGCGATAGGCTACAATCCGACCTTTATCAAAGTCGGAAACGTGATGGCACGCATTTCTCCTCCTTACACGAGGCATCACAACAACGTTTTACGAGACATCGCCGGTCAACTGCTGTTTGTGTATGAGAAATCGGTTGGAAACTTTCCTCATGTCAGCACGTTGTAGGTGTCACCACCGGCGCCAACCTTGTGTGAATGCTCTGAAAAGCTAATCATTTACATATCACAGCATCTTCTTCCCGTCGGTTAAATTTCGAGTCTGTAGCACGTCATCTTCGTGGTGCAGCAATTTTAATGGCCACTAGTGTACATGCTCTACCAACATATATCCAAAATACTAATACTACCCACAGGTCTCTATTAGCCTGTAACTGATGCACTGCTGCGGGTTTACTGCAGTCCCAGCCCACTCACATTGATGATGCGAGAAAGAAATTTCTACGCAAATGCATAGTAGAGTCTCCCTGCTGACGTATCTCTAAGGGACTAACACCGCACTCAAGACTCTAGTAGCTTATAACTGATGCATCACTGCCGCATTACTGTAGTCCCCTCTCACTTTTAATGCGACACAGAAATTGCTTCACGATTGCATATTAAAGGCTCCCTGCCGGCGTATATCTGAAAGACAAATACAAACCTGTGGTCGCTAGTAGCTTGTAACTGATGCATCGCTGCAACTTTACTGTAGTCCCTGCACACTCGAGCTATTGAAGTGACACAGAAATAGCTTCAAAATTGCATGCTACAGGCTCCCTGCCCACATATCTCCAAGAGAGTAATACCATGCTCAGGTCTCTAACAGCTTGTAACTGATGCATCACAGCCACTTTACTGTGGCCCCTGCACCCTCACAATGATGATGTGACACAGAAATCGCTTCGCGATTGCATGCTACAGCCTTGCTGATCACTTATCTCCAAAAGACTAATACCCACATCATGTCTCTAGTACCTGGTAACTGAAGCAGCACTGTCAGTTTGCTGAAGTCCTGGCACCCTTACACTGACGATGTGACACTGAAATTGCTTTTCGACTGCATACTACAGGCTCGATGCCGACGTATATCCAAGAGACTGATACCACCCCCAGGTCTCCAGGAGCTAAACCTGAGCCACCACTGCCATTTTACTTTGGAACCTGCACCCTTACACTGACGATGCGATACAGAAATTGCTTCACAATTGCATACTACTGGCTCCCCGCTGACGTATCTCCGAGAGCCTGATGCAGGATTGGCTCAGGTGTCTGTTAACATAGGGGGGTTATGTAGGGATTTTACTAAAGAGGATCAGATAGTGATTGTGGGTGGGGCTGGTAATAGTATTGATAGGGATGGGGAGTATGACATAGATGGTGACCTGGAAAAGATAGCCGCTCAGATTGGCAACACGAATGTGCATTTCGTGGAACTGTTTCAGCGTCACGATCGGTCTCATCTTAATACATCGGTCAGGCGTAATAACACGAGACTTGGGGGGTGCGCTGATGACAGAAGGCATGAGTCACATTTCAGTGGTGTCGGTGGAGTCTATCAGCAGGACGGGTTTCACTAGACATGGCCTGCACCTCAACAGGTATGGAAAGGGGAGGTTGGCAAAGCTTATAGGTGACAGCATAGGTGGGGGTGGTGGGATCACTCATGGGAAAATTCCTGTACTAGTGGGTGTTAGAGCTGCACCTTTATTAGATTGAAGTGAAATGATAGGTATTCCTGCTTAAGGGAAGTCTCTCTAACAAAGAAACCACTTTCGACAAAGCTTAGGCATCCGAGTGATGAGGGAATTAGTATATTTCATCAAAATATGCAAGGTATTAGAGACAAAGTTAGTGAACTGCTTATAGATGTTGACTCTGAAATTATTGGTATATCTGAACACTTCTTAAATAAGGAGATAATTCAGAGGTTTCCTTTACCAGGATACAGGTTAGCTGGCAGCTTTTCCAGGAGCTCTTTGCGGTGTGGGGCAGTAGCCATGTACGTGAAAAACGGTATCCCATTTGAGTCAATTAATGTTTCAAAGTACTGCACTGAAAAGGTGTTTGAATGTTGTGCAGGTGTGGTTAAATTTAGTGGAGTTAAACTTCTAACTGTTGTTATTTTTGCTAAAGCTAGAGGAGGTTCTTGGTTCACTTTATAGGAAATACAAAAAGTTAGTTATATGTGGTGACTTCAATATTAATTGTATAAGTGACTGTGCAAGGAAAAAGATGCTGGTAGACCTCCTTAATTCATATAATCTTATGCAAATCGTATTCTTTCCAAGGAGAGTGCAAGGGAACAGTAAAACAACCAGAGACAACATTTTTGTTCATTCCTCATTACTAGAAGGACATTCTGTTATCAAAAAAGTGAATGGCCTTTCAGATCATGATGCACAAGTTTTAACTCTAAAAGATTTTTGTGCTGCAACACATGTTAAATATAGTTATCAACTTTTTAGGAAAGCTGATCCAGTTGCTGTAGAGACCTTTGTAAACCTTATCAAGCAACAAGAGTGGCAAGATGTTTATAGTGCTGATACAGTAGACGATAAATATAATGCTTTTCTCAAGACTTTTCTCGTGCTCTTTGAAAGTTGCTTTCCGTTAGAACGTTCAAAACAGGGTACTAGCACAAACAGGCAGCCAGGGTGGCTGACTAGAGGGATAAGAATATCCTGTAAAGCAAAGTGGCAATTATATCAAAACGTTAGAAACAGTCAAAATCTAAATGCAGCAGCCCATTACAAACAGTATTGTAAGGGGCTTAAAAAAGTTATTAGGAGGGCAAAAAGTATATGGTATGCAGATAGAATAGCTAAGTCTCAGGATAAAATTAAAACCGTATGGTCAGTCATAAAGGAAGTGGCTGGTCTGCACAGACAGGTCGAGGATATAGAATCAGTGTATAGTGGGAATGTTCATGTTACTGATAAGTCACATATATGTACAGTATTTAATAATAACTTTCTGAATATAGCAGGTGAACGAAATAGAAACCTAGTCCCAACAGGGAATCATACAGCACTCGTAGAAGAAAGTGTTCCGAGACTGTTACATGAAATGCTGCTCGATGATACTGACAAGAGGGAGATTGAGTTAATAATTAAATCACTAAAGACCAAGAACTCTCATGGATATGACGGGGTATCTAGCAGAATACTAAACTATTGTTCTGGATGTTAGCCCAGTACTTAGCCATATCTGTAACTTTTCCTTTAGGAGTGGTCGGTTTCCTGACCGATTAAAGTACTCGGTAGTGAAGCCACTTTATAAAAAGGGAGACAGGAATAATGTTGACAATTATAGACCTATTTCTATGCCATCGGTGTTTGCTAAAGTTATCGAGAAGGTTGTACATACAAGGTTACTAGAGCATTTAAATTCACATAATTTGCTGTCAAATGTACAGTTTGGTTTTAGAAATGGTTTAACAACTGAAAATGCTATATTCTCTTTTCTCTGTGAGATTTTGGACGGATTAAATAAAAGGTTGCGAACGCTAAGTGTTTTCTTTGATTTAACGAAGGCTTTTGACTGTGTTGACCATAAAATATTACTGCAGAAGTTGGACCATATAAAATAAATAAAATAAAATAAAATAAAATATTAATTATTTTAATGTTAATTATTCTGTATGATGATGATTGTAATTGTAATTGATATTTGCTTATCTGGATAATTATTCGGTATCAGACGCTTGACAATGGCTTTTTCGTAAAGGCAATGTTACTCGTAGTTGACCGTGAAATAAAATTGAAATAATCGGACTTCGTAGTTAAATCGTTTCCAAAGACTGCTGCGGTAGGTGCGGACTCATAATCTAAATCTCAATATTACAATAATTTGCCAGCCATGCCAAAACGTCGTACAGAGGTGATTGTCTACTAAACATAAAAAAGTTACACTGTTAGTTAAATCAGATATATTCAATGAATAAGCCTACAGTTCATAATCCTACTTACTTTTATAAATATAAATTCTTTACAGAATCGAGTGCCTAGTGTGGTTGCAACTCGCAGTAATTTTCTATAACATGAAATATGGCGGTGTGCCAGACAATAAAATAAAATACGTGCTTCTCGCACCACTTCAACCAGAGCTCTCTTTTCTTAATCAAACATACGAGTAACGTAATTGTGCTTTTGTTTTATCAGCGACACAGCGCTGCAGTTGTGTGCCATAGGCTTTATTTATTTGTCACTGATTATTTATTTAATTAATATTTCGCGTTTCCGAGGAAACTCACGCTCGGCATGCAAATGTGCCTTTATATTGCCCCCTGAATTGCGAGGCGAAAGGACACACCTGCAGGCGAGCAATTCACCTAAAGGCACAAGAAAATCTAAGTTATCTACAACTATTTACATGACCCACATTATACTCATTATATACAAAATTTGAATGACGCGGGTGCGCCGTAAAAGTTCTTATGTTGGCAGATAGAGTGCGTACAGTTAGATCACGCGGCACAGTATTGCAGTTCATATTGTTCGTGTGCGCGCGTCTCTCAGTCGTTGCACCAAGAAAATATTCAACCAAGATTACATATGAAGACTACATTCTATGACAGGTAACTTAGTTTTAAATTTACAATATTCGTTATAACACAATACAACTTAGATTGTTGAATGTTCTTAGTTACATAGTATTGTTTTGAAATACTTCAAAGAAAAAATGTCCGTATGTTTCAGGTGCGTTGACCTATACACATCGTGTCGTTATCACAGTTCATATTCATCTGCTGCACAATAATTTTTTACAGGTTATTATCGTCGTGGTAAAGTTTTTTGATCACAGTAACATCGTTGTATAACAACGTGATTAATACATAAGCGTGTCCATTTCCTATTTCCATTATAGTCGTTGTGATGCAATTCGTTGTGAGTAAAAGCATTGCTTATTACAGATCAGACGTGACCCGCCGAGTAATTGGTCCACGTGCAGTTCGTTTTTTACATTCCGTGGAAGCTTGGTTGTAGAACCTCGGACGGCACATAGCTGGCGTCGATCCTTGGACAGTCCAGGTAAGAGTGTCCGTCACATTTCGAGAACATTTCATTCCCTGAAGTTCCAACCAAGATTCTTCCACCCGTCGTGTTGTTTTCTGGACAGGCACTTTGTGTCCATTTAATCCAGTTAACATCTTGAAATTAGGTACTGTAGTAATGTCACTAGACGATGCACGAATTATGCACTTCACATTTTCAGCTTTTTGCTGAATATAGCTCACCTAAATGTTCGTAGTTATTAATCAAGGAAATCGTTCATCGCGTTTACATAGGTACGATGCATAATGAATGGCATTAACCGTTTCCTTCACATAGGTTTCTGCGTAGTTGCAGAGTTAGTAATGTTCGTTAATGTCCGTGAATAGAGGTTCACTATGCAATGTCTTTTTGGCACTCGTTTTGTTCAAATTTTTACATGATACATCAGTTAAAAAAAAAGTAATTATACATACACACGTCACATATTTTCTTAGTATAAACATAATACAGTTGCACATAAACATGTTTACATCATCATTACATCGCTATAGGTTATTACATTGTGTCACATTTGATTACATGAATTGCAGATATTTACGTCCTCTTTATCGGTTTTGTGATGTCACCTGAAATTAAGATAGATTAGACACAACATTCATTACATCAGTAGGCAAGACCAGGCGTTTTCACTACTCAATAAATATTCAAAATAGTAAGAGAGAGAAAATGTTCGATTCCTCGCGTTTTGTGCGTGTGTGTAGAGTGTCTGTGTGGCCTTGACTACTGGTAGATGCTTTTCGTGTTGAGAGATGTGCGTCTAATCTATTTCTCAAAGTAAAAGATCGCTTCACAGATGACGTCTGTCAGTTCGTCAGGTGTCATACCAAGTCAGTGGTACCTACAGTCACAAATGTTCCGTGAAAAATTAATATATCATTCACTGCTACGTAATCATAAATTTTACTTTAATATTCAGTCTTCTCGGTGGAGCCGCGGCGTTGAAAGAAAAGTTCTTCTGTCTTCAACTGCGACTCTGGAACGCTGAAATGAAAATTTCTATACTACTTATTATCTGTGTTGTAACGAGTTGCTTAGCAATGTTTTGATGGGTATGACTTTGACATTATTCAGCATGAAATGCTCTAAGATCTCGGTGTGCGTATAGCCCAATAATTTTGTTAGTTCTACGATGTTGTAACAGATACGCACCAGGGTGCGGTATGTTAACAATTATATAAGGTCCTTCATATAGCAGACGCCACTTAGCGTTGCGTCGTTTGAGTGCAACAGATTTATGATGAGTACGAAGTAGTACAAGCATTCCTACCTCGAATTTTTGTTTTCTTTTTATTATGTTTCTGTGATGTTTGTTTCGTATTTGTGCGTGATGTGTCAATGTAGTCAATACTTCTTTTATTTTCTGTTCAGGTGTGATTTCCTTGTCTGACAACTTAGGTAATGGTTCTATCCACTGATCGTTCTGTTTGCAATTGAACATGATCTCGTTAGGTGTGTAATTTGTATCGTAAATATTTAAGTTATTGTGTACGTCTTCGAAAAGACTTAGGTAGGACACCCAATTAGTATGTTTTGATGAAATATAGGTCCTCATGAATCGATTTAATTCTCGGAAAAGTCTCTCAGTCGCGTTACATTGTGGACTAAACCTCGAAATAAATATACTTTTAATGTTATTGTCCTTCAAGAAATTTCTCCATTTGTACCCAGAGTAGTATGCTGCATTATCTGACAGAATTGCTTTAGGTTTTCCCACGTGCGTCAGGTAATCACTTGAGAATCTTCGTATTATAGCACTTGCAGTGGCGGATTTTAAAGCATAAAGTTTTAGATGTTTAGAAAATACATCGTAAAAAGCTAAGATATATTTGACGCCTCCAGAGCTTGCTGGATGCGGTCCACTGATGTCAGTACACAGAATTTCCAGGGGTTTACTGGGTAAAATAGAATGTAAATCTGTTTTTGTGGATAAATTCTGAGGTTTTGATTTTTGACATATGACACATGTTTTCAGTTCCCTGTAAATTTTTCTTCTCATATTGCTAAAATAACAGTATGTGCTGAGCTTTGCCAAACACTTTTTCGTCCCATAATGACCCCAAACTAAGTGTGTGTGCCAAATTAAATTACGTTCAGACTCTTCAGGAATGCATACACACCAGTTAGTAGCATTTGGATGTCGTCGATAAAATAACACATCATTGTGTAACTTGTAATACTTAGTCGAAGGATGATTTTGTTTTTCTACCAGTAATGTTATTATCTTATACCAGTGAGGATCAGATTTTTGTAATTCAGCCATGTTTCTGCACATATCAATATAATATTGGTGATACTGCTTGTCTTGCATTAAGAGAATCCTGTAGTCATTTATATTTTCTAAGTCACTGTTGGTATCATTCATACCTTGTGGAAGTCTAGACAAAGTGTCCGCAATGGTGTTGTCCTTGCCTCTTATGTACTTAATTTCAAAAGAGTAGTTCTGAAGTGTAACTGCCCATCGTGATAGTCTAGGATGTACAAGTTTACAAGTTAACAAAAATGTCAGGGCCTGGTGATCGGTGTAAATTACTGTATGTTTTCCAAATAAATAATAATTGAATTTCTTGAATGCCCATACTATGGAAAGTGTTTCTAACTCAGTAGTCGAGTATGTACGCTCACATTCAGTTAAAGTACGACTTGCAAACCCAATAATTCTTATCTGTTCCTTTTCTTTATTCTTTACAACTTGAAATAAGCAACAGCCCAAGCCAGTACGTGAAGCGTCACAAGTCATACAAAAATCTAAATTGAAATCTGGATGGCTCAATATGTTAGCATTCACTAAAGCATGTTTAATTGTATTAAAGTCATTCTGGCACTGTTCCGACCAGATCCAAACTTGATTCTTTCTGAGTAGATTTAGCAGATGTTTACTGTTCAAAAGTGGTTGTGGCAAAAAACGTCTGAAAAATGAACATAGCCCAAGGAATGATTTTAACTGCTTTTTAGTTCGAGGGCTAGGAAAGTTTCTGATAGCATCTAATTTACTGGGATCAGGACGTATGCCCTGTGAATTAATGATATGTCCTAAATATTTTATCTCACTGCAACCAAATTTTGATTTTCTTAGGTTGGCTGTGACTCCAGCTTGTGCAAATTTTTCTAAAATTCTTTGAAGTGTGTCAACGTGTTCATTCCAGGATTGTGTAGCTATCAGTATATCATCTACATAGTGTGTGACTGTCTCAACTAAATCGTCGCCTAGCACGGTATCCAGGGCTGTAATGAATACCCCAGAGCTGACATTCAGTCCGAAGGGTAGAACACAAAACTGATAGGTTCGCCCCCCGAACATAAATGCAGTATATTTCCGAGAATCAGGAGTGATACCCACCTGCCAAAACGAATTAGCGAGATCTATTGTGGAAAAATATTTTGCATCTAGAAATTTCTGTAATTGCTCTTCTAAATTTTCAGGTTTTGTGTGAACCGGTAAAATTATTTCATTAATAGCTCGTGCGTCTAACACTAACCTAATGCTTCCATTTGATTTTTTGACAACAAGTAGAGGACTACAGTAAGGTGAGGTGGATGGTTCAATGACCTTCCAGTCTAACATTTGTTTTAATTCTTGCCACACAGCAGGTCGTTGAGATAACGGTACGTTATATGTCTTGTGGTAGAAGATCTTGTGAGGCTTAACTTCAATCTTGTACACATACGTGTTGATAACACCCAATCGTTTGGTAAAAACTTGTAAATATTTGGATAACACTTCCTGTAGTTTTATACGTTCATGTACACTGAGAGCTGTAGCTTCACTTATCTTATGATCAAGCAATGTTTTCAAGTCCATTAGCTCTGCGTCAGATGAGTGTGTTTGCATGTCTTGAATGTCTTTGTCAAGTACTAACTGAACCTTGTACCCTGCACAGTGTTTGTCATGCTTTAGAGTTCTCCTGTCCAAATCAATAATAATTACCCTGCTTTTATCATTTAAAATACATTTACCTTTGGAGAAGTCTATAATGCAGTCCTTCTCGCTCATAATATCTATTCCTAATATGCAATTAGTCACAAGGTTTTGTACAACCAGGAATGGCCATTGTACGGTTCCATTACCTATTTTAACGTTTACAAAAACTTGCTTCGTAACCCTACATGACTTATTACCTAGTGCAGTAGTTATTTTACAGTTTTGGGCAGGAAACTCAGGCACAGGTTCCAATTCACACATCTTTTTATAAAAATTAAAAGATAAAACGCTCACAGCTGCACCTGTGTCTAGGACAATAGTAGTTGGAATCCCACCTACTACACCAGTAGTGGATGCTAAAACAATTTCATTTGTGTTTAAACGACATTGTGTACTGTCTTGTAAAAGTTCATCTGATATATTGTTATTGTGGTTGTATCTTATAAATAAAACAGGTAGTTTTTGTTTAGAATTACTCGGCATATCATTATTCTGTTGTTCAAGTGTGGTGTCAAATAACTGATTAACATTGAAGCCGCCCCCCAAGAATTCTTCAGCCACGACCTGGGGCAAAGTAGTGACTGTTTCTAGTTTGTTGGATTAGCATTTGTACTAGGTACTGACACAGATTGAGGTTGTGCATCAGGTGTCATTTCTATTATATTCACATTCGGATATTGCCTATTATGATCTCCAAACTTTTGCGGTTGTTGTTGCTGTTGCGCATTATAACTTACCTGTCGGTCGTAAGGTATGCTCCAATTTTGTCCTGGTGGCTGCTGTGGTAAAGCAGAGTTTGAATGAAAGTACTGATCGTTACGAGTCCAACCTTGATGCTGTCTTGGCTCGTAGTTATTATTATTTCTATTTCTGTTTGTGTTTTTGTTATTGCCTTTGTATCCGTTGTTACCGTTGTAGTTATTACCGCGGTGCCTTTTGTATGGATTGCCGCATGAAGTGTTATTACTGTTGTAACTATTGTTTGTATTGGAATACGCGTGTTGATTTTGATTTCCGTACTGAGACGGCATGTGAGTTTGCTGTTTTTGTTGTACCGCGTATCCAACTGTGGGCGCGCCAGAATTGTGTTGGCAAGCCTGCATGTTTTGCATACCACTAGTGTAAACATTGTGGCTGCTGTTTTGCCGCGCGAAGCGCTGGTCTTCAAGTAACATGTCAACCGAATCTAAAGCTGTTAAAAAATAATCTGAATCGTCATCCGGGATATGTAGAAGTTTTTCTTTAATGTTGAAAGGCAATTTGGCCTTCAACGCACGGAGTATATCACGCGTTGCGACTGGTTCGTCTAAAAAGTGTCCCATGTTCAAGTATTTTTCAAAATATCTGCGTAAGTTGCCATTTTTACTGTTAAAAGTTTCAGGTTCTAAAATTTGTCTTCTGAGTCGCTCCTGGACGGATTGCGACCAGAATTTGTTCAGAAAAGCACGCTCAAACTCACTGTACGTGGTACATACGTCAGCTTGACTGTATGCCCAGACAGCTGCATCGCCTTGGATGTAACCGACAATATATGAAATCTTTTTCCGGTCACTCCAAGTGCGTGGAAATGCGTTACTAAAAGATTTAAGAAAAATCACCGGATGAATGGTTCGTTTTTCTGGGATAAAAATCTGAAATTGCCTGTGTTTCATTAAGCTTTCGTCTTCCTTTGCATTATGATATGGATTTGTCCCACTGTAATTACTGCTATGTCCAGCTGGCGAGTAATTACGATAATGTTGCTGTGGTTTACCATGATAATAGCTTGTGTTTGTGTTTGCACATCGTGGTATGTGTTGTAGTCGTGGTGCGTTTTGTTCTTGTGTATTTGTCGTGTGCGGAATGTGTGTATCATACTCGAATGTATATTGGTTTCTGAACTGTACATTTTGACTGATATTTTCGTTACATTCAGACTGTGGTCGATCGGTGAATTGTCCCATGGGTGCAGTGACGGATTGTACTGCGTCACTGATCAGCTGTTTGTTATTAGTAATGTATTGCGCTACGGAGTCGTGCACAATTGTTGGTAAATTTTCACGTAAGCATGTATCAAAATGTTTGTCTTTGTTCACTACCCAATCATTAAATTCTTTATTAATATTTTCAAAATGAGCTGTGGCATCAGATTGTAAGATGTCAGTCAGGTGTTGTTCAACATTGTCAAATTTATTCTGTACGTCAGTAATTCGTTTTTCAAGGTTGTCATGTACTGAAGGATATGTTTGAATTTGTTCAGTAAGAACTTCACACGTGACATTAAGGTTTTTTATTTGTGTCTGTAAAAGTGCTACGTCAGTTGTAGTCTTTTCTTGTCTCGTATTAAGCTGGGAAAATTTAGTACTGAGTTCAGTCATCTGTTTGGTCAGTGTGGCGTCTATAAGTTCCACACGTTTACATAAAGTGTCATTACCTGTCTTGAGTGCTATGAGGTCAGATTTAATTGCGTCATTTTGTGTCTTTAAGGTTGCCATGTTTTCGGCGTTCTGTTTGATTAACATTTGTAACATGTCGGCAATGTTTACCGTTTGCAAGGTCTCTGCCCCCGCCGCGTCATTAGACGTGACGTCATGCATTAACATGGGCTCTGATTGAGACTTTGAAATTTTTGTGGTGGACGGCCTATTGTCAAAATTTTCGTCAACACTTGCGTCAATGTTTGATGAATCGTCACTACCGGTTGCTGTCGTAAAGTCATTTTCTAACACTTGTCTCACGTCCGAGTCGGATTGCGTCTGAATAGTACGTCCTTGCTGTTCCATTTTTGCGTATTGTTTTCTAGTTATTACCATGCCACACGTGAAATATGTTTCAAGAAAATATTTGACACTGATTTTAAAATAAAATGCAGTTGAGCATGAATCGCTCGTAGCAACAATGGCTGTCTATTAATTTAAAAATATAAACTGAATTTGAGATTATTGGTAATGGCTGCTGTCCATGTTACTACGTATCGTACAGAAGTCGGCCATATTGTACACTCGTGTATTGGTATTGTTGCATACGTTATTGTTTAGGGAAAAGTACTGAGAATGAAATTTATCACTGAAACTGTTATGCGGAAAAGAAACACTACAGAATTTACTGAAAAGCTAATACACTGAATTATACGTCTGGTCAAGCCTGCCAATGCAAGGATGCTGCGTCTTACCTTATTTTGCTGGAAGCTTCTTTGCGTCTTCCGGCAAAATTTCAGAATTGCAATGTCTTCAAATTTTGTTATCCCTCATACATTGACGTCCAGGTCCAGAAAGTTGATTTTTTACATGAAACAAAGAGAACAATGTAACAAATGACAAAATAACAAGTCCGACACGCAGTCGCCAATATAAAATAAATAAAATAAAATAAAATAAAATATTAATTATTTTAATGTTAATTATTCTGTATGATGATGATTGTAATTGTAATTGATATTTGCTTATCTGGATAATTATTCGGTATCAGACGCTTGACAATGGCTTTTTCGTAAAGGCAATGTTACTCGTAGTTGACCGTGAAATAAAATTGAAATAATCGGACTTCGTAGTTAAATCGTTTCCAAAGACTGCTGCGGTAGGTGCGGACTCATAATCTAAATCTCAATATTACAATAATTTGCCAGCCATGCCAAAACGTCGTACAGAGGTGATTGTCTACTAAACATAAAAAAGTTACACTGTTAGTTAAATCAGATATATTCAATGAATAAGCCTACAGTTCATAATCCTACTTACTTTTATAAATATAAATTCTTTACAGAATCGAGTGCCTAGTGTGGTTGCAACTCGCAGTAATTTTCTATAACATGAAATATGGCGGTGTGCCAGACAATAAAATAAAATACGTGCTTCTCGCACCACTTCAACCAGAGCTCTCTTTTCTTAATCAAACATACGAGTAACGTAATTGTGCTTTTGTTTTATCAGCGACACAGCGCTGCAGTTGTGTGCCATAGGCTTTATTTATTTGTCACTGATTATTTATTTAATTAATATTTCGCGTTTCCGAGGAAACTCACGCTCGGCATGCAAATGTGCCTTTATAACCATTATGGAGTAAGGGGAGTAGCTTACAATTGGTTCGCCTCTTACTTTAAGAACAGAAAGCAGAAGGTAATTCTCCGCCATATTGAGAGTGGTAATGATGTTCAGTCCCAATGGGGCACTGTTAAGTGGGGCGTTCCCCAAGGGTCGGTGCTGGGGCTGCTGCTATTTCTTATTTATATAAATGATATTCCTTCTAGTGTTACAGGTGATTCAAAAATATTTCTGTTTGCTGATGACACCAGCTTGGTAGTGAAGGGTCTTGTGTGTAATATTGAAACATTATCAAATAATGTAGTTCATGACATAAGTTCATGGCTTGTGGAAAATAATTTGATGCTAAATCACAGTAAGACTCAGTTTTTACAGTTTCTAACTCACAATTCAACAAGAACTGATATTTTGATCAGACAGAATGGGCATATTATAAGCGAGATGGAACAGCTCAAGTTCCTAGGCGTTCGGATAGATAGTAAGCTGTTGTGGAAAGCCCATGTTCAGGATCTTGTTCAGAAACTAAATGCTGCTTTATTTACCATTGGAACAGTATCTGAAATAAGTGTCAGTTCAACACGAAAAGCAGTCTCCTTCGCATATTTTCACACGCTTATGTCATATGGTATTCTTTTTTGTGGTAATTCTTCTGGTTCAAAAAGGGTATTTTTGGCTAAAAAACGGGCTGTTCGAGCTATATGTGGTGTAAGTTCGAGAACCTCTTGTCGACCCCTATTCAATAGTCTGGGAATTCTGACATTGCCCTCACAGTATATATTTTCTTCAATGTCGTTTGTTGTTAGCAATATTAGCTTATTCCCAAGAGTTAGCAGCTTTGACTCAGTTCATACTAGGCAGAAATCAAATCTGCATGTGGAATGCACTTCCTTGACTCTTGTGCAGAAAAGAGTGCACTATTCTGCTGCATCCATTTTCAATAATCTACCACAAGAACTCAAAAATCTTAGCAGTAGCCCGAACGCTTTTAAATCTAAACTGAGGAGTTTCCTCATGGCTCACTCCTTCTATTCTGACGGGGAGCTCCTGGAAGAGCTGAGAAATTAAGTAAATTCCAGTGTTACATTGTTGATTTTCTTTATTTAAACTTACGAATTGTCGCCTGAATACGTTTCTCGTACTTCATTTTATCTGTTTCTACTATCGTGTTATAATTTCATGTATTGACTCGTTCCATGACCATGGAGACTTCTCCTTAATTTGGTCCCATGGAACAATAAATAAATAAATAAAGAGACTAATACACAATCCTGTCTCTAATAGCTTGCAACTATATACCGCTGCCACTTAACAATAGTCCCATCACCCTCACACTGATGATGCGACACAGAAGTTTTTTTGTGATTCCATACTACAGGATCCCTGTCGACGTATCTCCAAGAGACTAATACCGCGCTCGGGACTCTAGTAGCTCGTAACTGATGCACCGCTGCAACTTTACTGTAGTTCCCACACACACTCACACTGACGATGTGACACAGTAATTGCTTCATGTCTGCATACTACAGGCTCCCTGCTTGCAGGTTGTGATGTTACAAAATAAAAGTGATGTTGCTATTCAATGGAAAGTTGGAAATTGGGATTTAGCTTACTGTTTTATCAATCACAATTGGCGTAAGAATCATGGATTGACCATTGTCATAAAATATTGCATTATGAGATGTGAATAGTTTTTACTTGCAGTTTCGCGTGGCTTGAGGCAGTCACAACTAGCGTGCTATTGATTAAGAAATTGCGTTATCGTCTTTCTAATTACTTAATGGTCGTAGATACGATCATACCCGGTTGTGAAGTTATTGTTATGACAAAACAATTTCCTAAGGGACCAGAAAGTTATTAAGGGCGCAAAAACAACTGTAACATCACACAAAAGGGAAATTCAATATTAAAGCTGATGCAAGAAGACGATAAAACAGTTTTCTTTTTATGAATGTAACACGCACATTGGACTGCTGATCTTGGTGTCTGCAATATTAGCAAAATGCATAATTAAAATGAAAATAATACTGAGGAGATAATAGGAATGAGCACTGCTAAATGATTCAGTATTCCCAGAACAAATATTTATTATAACTAAAACCTATATCGTACGTTAAGCTTAGTACTACAATGACGGTAGATTTTTATGTCCGTATCATGTCCATTGAGCGCTCTTTTATATAGCGATTGTCTTCTTTGAGTCGCTCGTGCGCCGTCACGGTAAGTTATAACAGTTCTTTACACTTCACTCAAACTTAGACATAACACGTTTTTATACATTTAGTAAAAAATTAGATCAGACTGCCACAAATCTGCGTCCGTCTTACTTGAGAAAAACAGTACAAGTCTTTAGCGCTCAAGGCTTCATTTGTTCTCCAGCGAACAAAATAGTGAAGGATCGCATATCTATCCATATTTTTCTGTTTATATTGCCGCCCAAAGACGACGAATTACATTATTTAGAAAATTCCACCGTCGCCATGCGACGCCTCATTATACATTAATCATTATTTATAAACAAGTATTTGCCTTCTAGCTGAAAGTATTAACTACTCGTATTTGCTGTTTTAATGAAGTCAAAAATAGCGCATATCAGATTGTCTCCTATGAGGAGAGAGGGAATGCCGAAGCATTACCTCGATCCTCATGTCCTCATGAGATATTCGTGATTTTTGGTGTGACATTTACATAATGTTACTGGCGTACTATGTACATAAATTGAAATTACATTTATAAACATATATCAGATATTTATCATTTTTCAAAATAAAGTTTTTCATTCTTTGTTCATCAGTTACTTCATTCCATAATACCAAGATTAACATTTATCTGCATATTTAAGTTTGGTCCATATTTGCTTATAACAATAAGTGAACGTTCATTTCGCTCTTCAGGGGATAGAATTCAGAAATTACTTTCTCTTGAGCTTAACAACCAATACATGAGTACAGTGAGTGCTTATTTTCACTAAACTAGAGTGGACAATGTTCGAGCATCTGTTGACTCATTGTGGTTCAATTACAGTTTAATAACGTAGCACTACACTTCGTGATGCTTTCACTTTCTGTGTTAGCTGTCTACGGCGTTCATCATGCAGTACATCTGTCCTTTCCACTGTGGTGCCACTGTGCTTCCCGGGTTTTTATTTACAATATGAAACAGAAGAAGTGGAAAATTATTAGTATAACTTACAACCTATTGGATACATTTGTTAAGGATCGGGACTGGTCTGGAGTTTAGGGTCTTCCTATAGTGCACATTCATTTTCTTTGTCCATCAAGAGACAGGATTATAATTCATTTTAGCAGTGTTCAGGAGTGCCGGTTTTAATGGCTTTAAGGCCTGAGTAATCTAACAATCTACTTCTCACTCATCTTAACTTCAACTCAAGAAAATTGCTTAATTTACATATGAAAATGTAGTCACACAAGTGTACAAATGTCTTTCCTCCAGTATGTACGATGGAAGTCATGGCGGTTAGCAGTTTAAAGTTTGGATTGTTTCGTCACCCACACGTCAGCCACTCACAGCGGCTGCACAGTGTTGCGTGAGCTCCAGTACTCAGTATCCGTTCGCGCTCAGGCTGTAACAGAGCTGCTGGTCGTCGATTGTTCCTTTTTTTTTTGTGAACTTCGTATCACACGAGTGCATCGATACAAACACCTCGCGCGCGTTTTCCATCCTAGGAGCCGGACACTGAAGCAGCCTCCATACTTCTCTGTCAACTGCCTCCCATGAGGCTCACAGGTAAGTGACGACGAATGTTTTAGTTGTCGCTGCACTTAGAACAACACTGAATTTTGCGTTGCACCTGTTGTCGTAGCCTTGACTTCTTTTTACACTTGCAGTACAACACTAATATACAGTGAACAGTTATTTTTATTATGCACGTCGCACTTTAGTGTGCATCTTCACACAGCATTCGTGCTTAGTTCCTTCGCCGATAGAGTTCATTTACAAAACAATCAATTTTGCAGGTTTCCTCCATTGGTACAGAAAGACTTATATTCTACTATTTACAAAAGATCACTTACGAGCTAATATTTACAATTAATGGTCACTCCTTTTGTTAAGTCCAGTGAACAACTGCTTTATGAATGGACTCTTTATATCTCAAGGTTTACTTTCACTAGTGAACCTAAAAATATTCTTTCAAACTTTCTTTTAAGGGCTCATCTCCTCATTATGAAAACTACAGGTTTCGCAACACTCGTTGCATTTTTTCTTTAGTGCACCCTAGATCATTTTCAACTGCCACGCAGCATATCTACTGCTTAACGAGTACGCATTTAACGCTGAATCTTTTTTTTTGTGCTTTCCTTTGTGCTTGCCAATTTTTTTTTAATATTTGAGGGCAGACTGGATAACAATAGGTCTCCCTCTTCGCTTCATGTACTCAGCAATCGTTCTCTGTTAAAAAAAAAATAGGGTAACGCGTTTCTACTATTTTTCGCATGAATGGAATTACCGACAGTTCACTGGGTTTACGCAACCGGTCCATAACAAACATTACCAAAGCTAGCGAAGTTCATCACGCTACGTGTCTCATTTCTCATAAGCACTGCTTTGCCTCGAAGCACACGTGCCTTTTACAAGTCGACCCTTGGTCTGGGTTAATGAACCAGGATCAAAAGGAACGGGCACAAGGAAAATGGATTTCATAAGAGGAGTGTCTTAGGAGACATTTTTGC
Source organism: Schistocerca cancellata (assembly GCF_023864275.1). Lineage (NCBI taxonomy): Eukaryota > Metazoa > Arthropoda > Insecta > Orthoptera > Acrididae > Schistocerca > Schistocerca cancellata. The sequence continues at coordinate 175,890,013 of NC_064631.1, forward strand.
AATAAAATCTGCATGTAAATAAAATTATCATAATAAACATAGGCACATATATCAATTTCAACCTCTTTCATTACAGCATGCTTTGCTACTTCTACGTCTTACTCTGGTTATAGTCAATATTAAGTTTAAATATCACTGCATTGCTTGTTCTTTAGATTAGCCTTCAATTAGGGTATTGAATGGTCGCTAGATTACACTACAAATCTTCTGAAGATCTTTACTTGGACTTATTTATAATACAGGGGGCTTGCTGTGTGGTTATTTAGTACCTTGATTCCACTGAAATCAATTCGTCAGCTAACATTCCTCATATACTCTTTACATTGGGCTCAGATCACAGGGAAATAGTTTACTTTCATAGCAATTAATGGCCTCGCGGAGTACTTACGCTACATTATTGATGCTTCATGGTTTGCCTCCATTTGTAATGTATTTCACCTAACTTAGTTTACTACAGCTTATTGTCTCCTTGCGTGAACACATGTGGGTTACCACTTGTTTTTCCATTTAACAGCACGCTTTAACTGAACTTTAAGCTATTTCTTCTACTCCTGTCCACTGTCTGGACTGTTTGAACATGTACCTTTTTTTTTAAGCAGGTAATTTGGGCTTTTACAACAGAACTTCAAGTACTTACATTACTAAAAATAAATCTATAAATCTTCTTGTACCTTGAGAGAAGTGCTTATTTACGCATCCTCCTCCATTTCTCACCTTTACATATTTATATAGATCCTGGCAATCACCTCGCAAGCACATTTTTTATACGAACTTAAAGCTAAATTGAAATTCTTTCTGCAACCTTAATTTCCTGCTTCAGCTTGTTGAAGAAATATCAGTTCATGTCCATCAATATAAACAATTTTTCCATACATAGCATTTAATAATTAAAGTTTACATGTAGTAGCCGTTACCATGTAGTCAGTGCGCTGTTCAACACAATACTTATCATTAACAGTTCACACAAGTAAATTTCCAGTACGCAAGAGGCAAGAACCCGAAACAGATTTTATCTGCAGTTGAGGCTGTGTCTGTAAACTAACTCTCTGTTTCAATGGACCAATCGCTTCCGGTATGCAGCAGCCCTGAATCGGCAATGATAAAACTTTTGAAACAGAAGACACCTGTGTGAAGAGACATGGTGACATGACATTGGTGTTTGCTCCTGTATCAACAACGGCTGTGAAAGGAATGATGGCAATAGAAATCTTAATCGAAGCCTGGACCTGTTCATCATAAATGTTGTTAATGTCTTGAGCTTCTTTGTCAGGTGCAAGGTCATCTCGTAAGTCGGTCTCATGGTCGTACCGTATCGCATTAACATACTCAGAATCAGAGTATTCGTTAGTTCCCCCACTCAAAATCCGCAGCGACCTCTTGGAGGCTGAAAGGCGCTGCCTCTAATTTTCCGCAGGATGTTTAGTCTGTTTGTCATTCATAGCCTTAAGTGTTTGTTCCGTTTCATATTGGTGCTGGTTATGTGGTACAAATGCCGGTGTAAAGGGGTAAAATCCACTGGGTGCATTCACTTGTGAATAGAATGCTTGAGACGGCTGCTGTCGCCCGATCTTTTGGTTGCCGGCAAAACCATTTCCTTGGTGCCGTTTGAAAATTGTTCCGCGGTCCTCTATCCTGTGAAAAGTTGTTCTGATGTTGTGCTGGGTGGCCTCCGCCTTGCCCATGCCACTTGCTATTTTTCGACCTATAACTTTGATTGTACACTGGCCCATTCGAAAAATTACCAATCGTTTGTGGAGAATTTCCATACTGCTCAGGCGCAGAATTAAAGGATGGGTTTCCGTACTGATGTTGTACCTGGTGGTTGTAAATTGGGTGGTATCTCTGCTGATTACTGTAATAGGTTTTCTGCTTCCGTTTAAAGTTATTGCCGTTTGCGTTTTCATAACGGCTGGCAGGTTGGTACCCGCGATCACAGTAGCGCACTCTCTCCTTCGGCGCATTGTTGTCCGCGTGCGATGCATTCTGCTGGCTGCCAGGGAAGAATTTGCCGCTGCCAACCTTGGAGCGCACATCCTCGCTAATTAAATCTAAGGAATCAGCACAGAAAGGAATACATCCGTGTGTTCTTCGGACACATTTACTAGTTTCTCTCTAATAGACACAGGGAGTTTGCTTTTGAGAATCATAATTACGTCCTTGGAAGAAATCGGAGAATCCCAGAATTTAATTTTTGCTAGATACTTCTCGAAATATCGCCGGAGACTTCCATGCTTCTCATTGAAAATTTACGCACCATACACCTCCTTCCTTAATCTTTGCTGTACCCCATTACTCCAAAATTTTGCCAAGAACATTTTCTCAAACTCTTCATAATTCCTACACGTGTCTACCATTTCCGTTCCCCATAATGCTGCATCACCAGAAATAAAGCCAGTGACGAACTGAATACGCTGTCTGTCTGTCCAGCTCCTGGGAAATATGCCGAAAAAATTCTTTAGGAACACGATGGAGTGTATTTCTCGCTTCTGCGGATGAAAAACAGGAAAAGTGCGATGCTTAATCACACTTTCCTCTTGCATTAAACTCACAATTGTGGGCGGATCATTTATTTTCCCTACTCGGGACTCAATAGGACTGTTGTTTTGCATGTAATCAGGCGGTGAACGATAAGGAGTTGACTGACATTCGTCACCGTCTAAAGAGTTGTTCCCTGTACTTTGCGTGTGTGTGTGCGGATTTTCTACCCAGTTTCTCAGCATTCTGACTTCGTCCACTACTTGCTGCTTCCACTCGGGAAGATCCCGTGTAAGTGTCCTCCGAATCTGTCCCAATTCAGAAACCACTGTATCTCCCGACTTACCAGGAGCAGCTAAGATTTCATAAGTTACATCCTTGACAGTCTCCCTAAGCTCCTCCCTGACCTTCTTTTCGATAAAAATATCTTTACCCTTTATCCATTCACCGTAGTGTTCCGACAATGCCTCCGCGTGTGCTTTCACGGTGCTCTTAACCTGTTCTTCAATACTAATTGAGTCTATCTGCCTCGACAGATCCTCCACTACACCTTCAATGTCAGATACTGCATTTCTAACTGAGTTTATTTCTTTGGTAGCTGCCTGAATTTTTGTGTTTAATGTTCCAGATACTTCAGCTATTTCACTTTTCACCTGTTTCTGCATTTTCTGAATTTGATCACTGATCTTAGTTTGCACCTCACCCAAATGGGTATTTAATTCAGCCGTAATTTCTTTATGCAGATCTGTTTTGATTGTGCCTAGCTGTGTTTTTAATGATTCGCTTACAGCATCTAATCGGACGCTAACAGCCTCAATTTGTGTTTTTACTGATTCGCTTACAGCATCGAATCGGGCGTTAACAGTCTCATTTTGTGTTTTTATATTCTCATTTACTGCGTCAAACTGTTGTTTCAGCATTTCCATTAACGCACCGAGGTCATTTGAAGCTGCAGCGGGAAGAGTTTGGACTTTAGGGTCACTTTCCCCTGTTACAGACATGGTTAGTTCAGTTTCCACACGGGAACCTACTGTTCGCGATCGTAAAGGGTATGGAATACTATTAACGTCTTCACTCCCGTCTCCTGTTGTCACCTGTCTCTGTTTACTATCTGCCATTTTCGTCAGTAAACCACGTGCTACGCAAGGCTTTCGTCGTTTGTCAGTGACGTGGTGAGTCCGCTAAGAGCACCGCTCTCGCGTGAGCAAAAAATGAAATTCTATCTGGCGAGAAGACAAGATGGAACCTAAACGTTTCAGACAAATGAATGAAGATGCTCTTCACTGCAAATTGCACACACTATCCACCATGTTGAAAATGTAATACAGCTATGCTAACAATGGAGAGAAATAATTTCTATTATCAGACTACGAAGAATTTTACTTTGAAAGATAAAATAAAGCAGATTTTCTATAGCGGGAAGGAGATAGAAAGGATGTGGATCGACTTGGAAAAGCAACGTTGCTACAGAAGCACTACACTGCGTAGGCAAAATTCTGACTTACTTTTTGATGGCTTGATTACCGCTATGTTGTCTCAGCAAATTCGCGTCTCTTTTCTTTTCCTTTCTCTCGATAATTAAACTGCATTATTGACCAGCATATTTTCCGTCATTCTCACAGAGAGATGATGTATACATGAAACGACAGAACATTTATTAACACAAGCACATAGAAAATTTTCCAAGTATCTGAATAATTTTTGGTCAAGTCCCTGTTCGGGCGCCAAGTGTGATGTTACAAAATAAAAGTGATGTTGTTATTCAATGGAAAGTTGGAAATTGAGATTTAGCTTACTGTTTTATCAATCACAATTGGCGTAAGAATCATGGATTGACCATTGTCATAAAATATTGCATTATGAGATGTGAATAGTTTTTACTTACAGTTTCGCGTGGCTTGAGGCAGTCACAACTAGCGTGCTATTGATTAAGAAATTGCGTTATCGTCTTTCTAATTACTTCATGGTCGTAGATACGATCATACCCGGTTGTGAATTTATTGTTATGACAAAACAATTTCCTAAGGGACCAGAAAGTTCTTAAGGGCGCAAAAACAACTGTAACATCACACAAAAGGGAAATTCAATATTAAAGCTGATGCAAGAAGACGATAAAACAGTTTTCTTTTTATGAATGTAACACGCACATTGGACTGCTGATCTTGGTGTCTGTAATATTAGCAAAATGCATAATTAAAATGAAAATAATACTGAGGAGATAATAGGAATGAGCACTGCTAAATGATTCAGTATTCCCAGAACAAATATTTATTATAACTAAAACCTATATCGTACGTTAAGCTTAGTACTACAATGACGGTAGATTTTTATGTCCGTATCATGTCCATTGAGCGCTCTTTTATATAGCGATTGTCTTCTTTGAGTCGCTCGTGCGCCGTCACGGTAAGTTATAACAGTTCTTTACACTTCACTCAAACTTAGACATAACACGTTTTTATACATTTAGTAAAAAATTAGATCAGACTGCCACAAATCTGCGTCCGTCTTACTTGAGAAAAACAGTACAAGTCTTCAGCGCTCAAGGCTTCATTTGTTCTCCAGCGAACAAAATAGTGAAGGATCGCATATCTATCCGTATTTTTCTGTTTATATTGCCGCCCAAAGAGGACGAATTACATTATTTAGAAAATTCCACCGTCGTCATGCGACGCCTCATTATACATTAATCATTATTTATAAACAAGTATTTGCCTTCTAGCTGAAAGTATTAACTACTCGTATTTGCTGTTTTAATGAAGTCAAAAATAGCGAATATCACAGGGTCTGCAAGAGACTAATACCACACTTAGGTTTCTATTAGCTTATAACTGATGCACGGCTGCCACTTTTCTGTAGTCCGCGCATCCTCACACTATCGATGCGTCAAAGTAGCCTTTACGTGATTGCATACTACAGGCTCTCAGCCAAACAGTCTCCAAGAGACTAATACCACCCTCTAGTCACTAAGAGCTTGTAACTGATGCAGCGCTCCCACTTTAGTGATGTCCCCGCAACCACACTGATGATGCGACAGAGAAATTGCTTTGCGACGGCATACTACAGGCCCCTGCCAACGTATCTCCAAGAGACTAATACCATCCTCTGGTCTCTAAGAGCTTGTAACTGCTGCATTGCAGCCACTTTACTATAGCCCCTGCACACTCACACTGACGATGCGACACAGAAATTGCTTCACGGTTGCACACTACAGCCTCGCTGCCAACGTATATACAAGACACTGATACCATCCTCAGGTCTCTAGTAGCTACAACTGAGCCACCACTGCCATTTTACTTCAGACCCCTCACACTGAGAATGACGATGCGACACAGAAATTGTTTCACGATTGCACACTACAGGCTCCTTGTCGGTGTTTCTCCAAGACACTAATACCACCCTGTGGTCTCTAGGAGTGTGTAACTGAAGCATCGCTGCCACCGTACTGTAGTCTCTGCATGCTCACACTGACGATGTGACAGAAATTGCTTCGTGATTGCATACTACAGGCTCTGTGAGAGTGTATGTCCAAGAGGCTAATACCATCCTCATATCTGTAGCAGCTTGTTACTGACGCACCGCTACCACTTTACCGTAGTCTCTGCGCCCTCACACTGACGATACGGCTCAGAAATTGCTTGCGATTGCATACTACAGCCTCCCTGCCGACATATCTCCAAGAGAGTAGTACAGCACTCACGTCTCTAGTAGCTGGTAGCTGATGCAGCACTGCCACTTTAATGTAGCCCCACAACCTCACACTGATGATGCGACTAAGAAATTGGTTCGCGATTGCATACTACGGGCTTACTGCAGACGTATCTCCAAGAGACTAATAACTCCCTCAGAATCTAGGGGTTTGTAACTGATCCGCCGCTACCACTTACTGTAGTCCCCACAACCTCACACTGATATTACAACACATAAATTGGTTCGGAACTGCATACTACAGTCTCCCTAATGATGTACCTCCAAGAGACTAATGCCACCCTCAGGTCTTTAGTAGCTGGTAACTGATGTACCACTGCCAGTTCATCTCAGTCCTCGCACCCTCACACTGACAATGGTACACAGAAGTTGCTTCACGATTGCATAGTATATTCTCACAGCCAGCTTATGTCCAAGGGACTAATACTACCCTAAGGCCTCTGGCAGTTTATAAGTGATGCACCCTGGCACTTTACTGTAGTCCCCATACCTTTACACTGATGCTACATGCTCCCTGCCAAAGTATCTCCAAGAGACTGATACCATCCTTAGGTCTCTAGCAGCTTGTAACTGATCCACTGCTGCTACTTTACTATAGTACCCCCACCATCACACTGACGATGCAACACAGAAATTGCTTCCTGATTGCATACTAACGGCTGCCTGCCGATGTACCTCCAAAAGACTAATAACACCCTCATGTCTCTAGTAGCTTGTAATTGATGCACTGCTGCCTGTGAAACCAGTCATGTGATCTTCATGCCAAGCTGCAACCACTGTGCTGCCTTCTATGTGGGAATGACAATCAACAAGCTGTCTGTCCGCACGGATGGACACCGACAAACTGTGGCCGAGAAACAAGTGCACCACCCTATTGCTGGACACGCTGACAAACACGATAGCGTTCATTTCAGTAACTGATTCACAGCCTGCGCTATATGATAATTCCCACCAACATCAACTTTTCTGAACTGTGAGGGTGGTAAATTTCCCTGCAATACATCCTATGTTCCCATAACCATCCTGGCCTCAACCTTCATTAGTCATTTCATCATCACACCCAGTGCTTTTATTTCTCCCCTTTTTCCACTACTAACCCCCCCGCCCACACTCCCCACCACTTCCCTGCCCTCCATCTAACCTGCAGCACTTCACTGTCTGCCATACCCACCATACTATGCCTCCCTCTCCCCTCCCCAGCCTCCTCCTTAGGCCGGTATTACACTATCAAATTTCTTTGTCAAATATCTTTGTCAAAAATCTTTGTCAAAGATATTTGATGGTGTAATAGGAACTTTGTCAAATGTCGTCCAATATTTGATCAAATCTAGGGCCTCGCTGTAGATTTGATCAAAGAAATCGCTTGTCTTCTGTTCACTGGAATGTGACATGTTACCACATGGAGCGCCAGCATCGCTGCATCGTTCTGTCGTCTGTAGTGGTTTTTATAAACAGTGCCAGTAAATACAATTGGTGTGTGCCGACAACTACAAAATTAATAGAGATGTATGAAGCTGATGAGGCGCTTTACAACGTGAGGCGCCCTGAAATCAAAAATAGATTAAGAAGATTGGAGACCTGACCCAACCTAACCTAACCCTCTCCTGTAGCAAGGAATCGGAGTGTTACAGTGAGCCTGTCATCTGAAGATGTAGCAGTTCTTAAGTGAATATTGTGCTTTGTGATATGAGGATACACTTCACTGAGCACATACAGAAATGTATGCTCATCCATTCTTAAGTAATTGATGTACAACTTGACATCTTCCACTGTAAGCTCACGTAACAAGTTTTGTTGAATGCTTTTATCGTGTCGTCGTAAAACCCACGGCTTCACACAGACTAGATTAGTTTTTCGTTCCATAGATCCGTGGTGAGGAGATCCTCGTGGATGTGGAACATGTCAATCTTTTTTAAAGCTGAAATAACACTACTAATAGTATGAATAAATACAATACATCATTTGTTTCTATTAAAAATTTCGTCAATGGAGTAGAAGGAGTTGGCCATTAGTAAGTCTTTCAGGCTCCTTTTAAACTGATCTTTATTTGTAACTTAATTTTTTATGTTTGCTGGAAAATTATTGAAGATGAGTGCTCCTGAGTAGTGGACCGCTTTTTGAACTAAAGTAAGTGCTTTTAAGTCCTTGTGCAGATCATTATTGTTCCTGGTATTGTATGTATGAACTGAGTTGTTTCTTGGAAAAAGAGAGATATTATTTAGGACAAATTTCATTAAGGAGTAAATATACTGAGAGGCAGTAGTTAGTATGCCCAATTCTTTGAAGAGGTTTCTGCAGGACGTTCGTGAATTTACACCACAAATAAAACATATTACACACTTTTGAACTCTGAAAGCTTTTGTTTGACTTGAAGAGTTACCCCAAAATATTATACCATATGACATTATGGAATGAAAGTAGGCAAAGTATGCAAGCTTTTTCAGTTTTATTTTGCCTATGTCTGCTAACACTCGAATTGCAAATACAGATTTGTTAAGGCGTTTCTGCAGTTCTGTGGTGTGCTCCTCCCAACTGAATTTATTATCAAGTTGTAATCCCAGGAATTGAAGAGTGTCAACCTCGTACGTATGGTTCCTTTTTTTTTCCCCACTTCTTTTCCGCATGTGCACACAATGCAATTGCGGTACGTGCAACTGCTGCGGTTAATAACAAGTTGTTGTCAGCCATCTTGAACTTTGACGAAAAATTTGATGACAGTGTAGTACCCCTTCTAGCGCTACGTCAAAGATCTTTGTCAAATGTATTTGACGGAATATTTGATCACATCTTTGATCAAATCTTTGACAAAGAAATTTGATAATGTAATACCGGCCTTACCCCACACAGTCGCCATTCCCATCATGCACTGGTGCTGCTACTCGCAGTGCGGTTTCAGTTGCCTGAGACTGCAGTCATGAGATCAACTTACATTTGCGAGCGCGCGCGCATGTATGTGTGTGTGTGTGTGTGTGTGTGTGTGTGTGTTTGTGTGTGTGTGTGTGTGTGTGTGTGTCGTCTATTGTTGATGAAGGTCTGAAAGCCCAAAAGCTTTAATTGTCAGAGTCTTTCTTGTTGTGCCTATCTGCGACTCCACTATATGGTGAGTAGCAACTGTCCTTTTCATAATACTGTTATGTAAATACAATAATATTCACTGGCGGCCAGTCACTCATTGTGTTGGTATATAATAATCGTCATGGTCAACACTTGCTAACGTAGAAGCAGTGCTGTGATTCCTCATTTGTACTTGCAAGCTCATGCACTTGCTCTCCTTTCTACGCTGATAGTGTTCACTTGGAGCCAACAAGACTCGAGCAACAAGTTTACAGTTATAAATGGGCAGTTGCAGACACATGCAAGTCAAGTATGTCAGCGTGCATGAAGAAGGCGACTTTGAAGGTGATGTCACAGATTAAAGGCGAGTATGTAGAGCTTATTTCTGGTCTCTCACGATAATAACAACCTGTCCAAACCGTAACATTGGTACAGTCTGCCAACAGGTTGGCCAATCTTAACAGTATTCCAGTCTGCCTGCCTTAGAACATCAGGTTCACCCTACAATTAGTTTGTCTATCATGCCCATTATTATGAGTGCTCCAGCTGAAATGTCAGTCCAATGTGACATCTAAATATTTTCATATTTCATTGTCTTACGCAATCCAGATCTTAAGGCCCGTGTTGGAGTACTGCATCAAAAAATAAATGCTTCCATACATACGTACGTTACGTTCACTGGTCATACCGGACTCGACAGTCCATTACCGCAGCAACATATTTTCGCCATCTGTTCCTGTCTTGGGCTATTTCCTTCCATTCACTTTCAATACCTAGGCTCCTCAAATCGGCCTTCACATTGTCCTCCCATCTACGCCTCGGTCTCCCCACAGGACGTTTTCCTCTAGGTGCCCTACCAGTACTCTGTGCGCTGCCCTGCCCTCATCCATTCGAGCTACGTGACCTGCCTATCGCAGCCTACGTGATTTAATAATACTGATTATGTCAGGGCTTGAATAGAGTTCGTGAATCTCTTCGTTATGCAGTTTTCGCCACTCTCCGCTAATGTCATCCCTTTTTGCTCCGAAAATTTTCCTCAAAATTTTGTTTTCAAATACTCGAAACGGCTTTTCATTTTGCAGAGTGAGAGACCAAGTCTCACACCCATACAGCATAACTGGTAGAATAATAGTTTTGTATATTCTAATCTTTAAATTCCTAGACAATATCCGTGATGAAAGTAATCTATTCCGTGAGAAGTAGCACGCATTTTCCGCCCGTAATCTCTTCTTCAGTTCGGATTCAATCTCATTTCTCGAAGTGATGTCCACGCCTAGATACTTAAATGTGTTCACTTTTTCAAACTGCATGTCTGCAACTTTTAACATTTCCTGAGCTACTGCTGTTGGCATTCTGGTAGTAACCAGGTATTTAGTTTTGTCTTCACTTATCCTTAGACCTACATCTTCACTAGCCTTGATTAACGCATTCGCATTTGCTGTTGCAGATTCTTTCCTATCGCTAATGATGTTTAGATCATCTGCATACCCTATATCTTAATATTTCCATTTAACTCCACACCCTCTGAATAATCTGCTGCCATTCGTACAATATATTCTAGGGCTAAATTAAAAAGTAGCGGAGACAGGGCATCTCCCTGCTTAAGTCCGTTTTTTATTACAAATTCTTCTGACTCCAATTTCCCCACGCGTACTCTACCTTTTGTGTTTTGCAACCTCGCTTCTATAAGTCAAACATACTTCTTTGGTATCCCAAGTTCCAAAAGAATTCTGTACAATTTTGACTGCAATACTGAATCATATGCTTTTGTAAAATCTATGAAAAGATTATGAACTGGTTTATTGTATTCCCATTTCATTTCCAAAATTTGACGCAAGGTGAATATTTGGTCTATCGTTGATCTGTTCCTCCGAAAGCCGGCTTGGTAATCCCCCACAATTTCATCTGCATACGGTGTAAGCCTGCTTAGCAGAATATTCGAGAAATTTTGCAACTTACTGGTAATAGCGATATCCCTCTATAATTACTACAATCCATTTTGTCACCTTTCTTAAAAATTGGGATCAGAATCGACTCCTGCCACTCTTCAGGTATCATCTCTGAGTTCCATACTTTAGTTATCACTTTGTGAACTACTTCCACCAATTTCTGTCCCCCATTTTTAACTAATTCTGCAGTTATGCAGTCTGATCCTGGTGCTTTATGGTTTTTCAATTTGTTGATTGCATCTCTTACTTCCTTTAACGTTGGCTCAGGTATCTGGGGTTCTGCTGTATGTATTTCGTACGCCTGCTCATTTCCTGCTTCCTGGTGTACATTTAATAGACCCTCAAAATACGCCCTCCATTTACTTAATATAGCAGTGGGAACTGTCAGTATTCCCCCAGCATCCCCTCGAAGTGCATTTGTCCTAGCCTTGAAGCCCTTCCTATACCCATTTATGTCTAGGTAAAGTTCCCTAATGTTTTTTTGTTTTACTGTTTGTTTCCATTTTTGTAATTTGATTGTTCAAATAATCCCTCTTCTTTGCCTGTAGCCTACGACCAACTTCCCTTCTCAAGTTCAAGATCTCCTCTCGTTTTCTGTCTCCCATTCTATCCCAATCTAATCGCGCTTTTCTCCTTTCCTCTACCAATTTCTTGCATTCCTCATCAAACCACGGTTTCCTCCTTTTCTTCTTAATTGTACCTATTGTGACTTTCGCTGCCTCTTTTATATTATTCCTCACAGTGATTCACTGTTTATTTACATCCTCGTCTTGATCTTCGTGTCCTGAGAGCATCAAACCTATTTGAAATTTCTATCATGTACCTTCTCCTAAGTTTTCATCATTTAGCTTGTCAGTGTCGAACCTAACAAGTTCTGCATTGTGACACCTTGATGTTGCTGTAGATAGCCATTGGTGAACTTTGGCAACTACAAGAAAATTATCAGAATCGCAGTCTGCTCCCCTGAAAGTCCTAACATTTTCTATACTAGTGTGCCATCTCCGATCTACAAGAACATGATCAATTTGGTTTCGGGTGTGTCCATCCGGAGAGACCCAAGTTGCTTTAGGAATGTCCTTCCTTTTGAAATATGTGCTCTCAACAATCATGTCTTTTGAAACAGCAAAATTAACCACCCTTGTGCCATTATAATTCGAAATGTTATGCAAACTTTCTTTCCCAATTGTAGGCCGGAATGCTTCCTCCTTCCCAATCTTCGCATTAAAATGATCTATGATTAATTTCGTATCATACGCGGAGAACTCATCCCACAGTTGATCTAGTTCTTCATAAAAGCCGTCTTTAACAACCTCTTCAGTGTCCTCCATACAGGGATAGAATAAACCTGCTTTAGCAAATCACAAATTTTTGTTTTTGATTTTTTCACCCAAATATGTTACAGAATATCTGCACCATCAGAAACATTTGTAAATAACAACAGTGGTGGTGAAAAATTATTACTAAAAGTTTTCATTGGTGCAATTATGATTTCTTTTACATATATTTTGCAAGAAACTTGTTCATTTGGACTAGGTAGTCTGCCACTTGTTATTATGAGCTTGTTCCGGAAGGTTAAGTTAAAAGTAAATTGCTAATAGTATGTGATGTATAATTATTTTTTTCTTTATTGTTCTTTGGATTTTATTTTCTTCCTTCACATATTTTTCACGTGAAAGGATATAACAAGAACACTGTATATATCATTTATCAATGGTCTAGTCCATCAGTAACTATTTCAAAAAACACACCATTTTCCGTGATACTATCAGTGTGGCTGCCTCCAATGTCCGATTTGTAGCAGCGAGGAGAGCAGCTCAAAATTGTAAACAAACTGCTGCCACACAATGTCCGTCAGACAGAGTCCCTGCCGATATCGCAATGTGAAAGACACTGCCACTTCTGCACCACGTCGCCCGTGTGCTGACAATCCGGAAGTGGAAGTGCCTTCGGGGAGCTCCGCAGTTCAACCGACTATGGCTAACGACAGTCGGCCTCTGCTTCTCGGGTTTCCAGGTGACACAGAAACATGGCTCTTCATCAAACTCGGCTCTGGGAAGTAGTATTTAAACCCCCAGGTCCAGGCCATCCCCATTAGCACAGCTAGGCACTCCTACGACATCCGGCCCGTGTCAGTCACCGTCACCCTTACGACGTAGCTACAACTGCCGTCTTCGGGCCGTGAACTAGTGACTGTCGTCCCACTGCCCAAGCTCGGGCTACCGGCTGTCTAGTCTCACTTCCACAGACCCTACAGCTGCCGACCACAATTCTGAGTTCGGTACGCAGGTAGTTCTGCCAAGCCCCTGCTTCCGCAATCGTCGCTAGCCATCTGCTCTCTGCCTCCTGCATTTGCTGATCTACATTCATATATGAAACTTCCTGGCAGATTAAAATTGTTTGCCGGGCCGAGACTCGAGCTCGGGATCTTTGCCTTTCGCGGGCAAGTGCTCTACCATCTGAGCTACCCAAGCACGACTCACGCCCCGTCCTCACAGGAGTAGGAGGCGAGGTACTGGCAGAAGTGGGGCTGTGAGGACGGGGCGTGAGTCGTGCTTGGGTAGCTCAGATGGTAGAGCACTTGCCCGCAAAAGGCAAAGGCCCCGAGTGCGAGTCTCGGCCCGCACACAGTTTTAATCTGCCAGGAAGTTTCATATCAGCGCACACTCCGCTGCAGAGTGAATATCTCATTCTGGATGTATTCATATATGTTTGTTAATAAAGAGTTTTGGCAGCCGATTGGTTGCCTGCATTGTCTATACCTTTAACCCTATCCAATAGGGAACCATTTACCCAAAACTTCCCATAACAACAGCCAATTACACTCGGTGCCAGAACAAATATCAGAGGCCATAACAGTGGGTCGACAGATGGCTGAAATGGAAAGGTTGCAGCAGTAGTTGCAATTGGTGCAGAATTTCGGGTAAGTGCTAACTTTACATTTAGTTTGGGCCTGTCAGGCTGTGTTTTCTCCTTCCCTTTCTGTTCTGTTCGGGTTTGTTGTAAGCTTGTGGTGGTAGCAGTAAGCAAAAAATGTCTGTCGGCAAAAAATGGCAACCCAGGAGGTGATTCAGCAGTTACTAGATTAGGTAGATAGAGTTCTGGCTGATAATGAAGCCTCGCATAAGAAAAAGGATGGTTTATAGCGAGAAAGACGCAAATGGTCGACTTCTAGCATGTTTCCACCTGTCCTTTATGCTAGTACTGCCTCATTGCTAGCCCCATTTCCAGATAGGTTTGGGGAAGATGTTTTTCTCTTTTTTGATAGTTTAGGCAGAGCCATGAAGTTAGAGAACTGAAGCAGAAAGCAGCTGTTAAGGGCAGCTTGTTTAAAATTGGTGACAGATAAGTGGAACAAATATAATGCACAATAAGGAGAGGCAGGATGCTCAGTCATTTGCTGACTTTCAGGAAGGGTCAGTAAATCATTATAGGAGAAAGAATACTTCTACAAGAAGAAACACTTCCAGGAAAAAGAATACTTCCAGGAGAAAGAATACTTCAAGGTATTTAACTTACGCATGTTGTTGGGACGATCTTTGTGCATACATATTTTTTGGGAAAGCCAAGATTGCTTGATTTCAAGACCTTTATCCCCATTATCAGTTTTGATAGAATTGTGCTGTCATCTTCAGACTGGCATTACATTGTATGAAAATAAAATACGTAATCAGCAATCTGCACAAGATGCAACAATTTTTTGGGATGATCCAAATTTTACAAAAGCTTTTAGATACCTTTCCGTATTCGGCGTTAATGAGCTGTGGCAGCAAACAACCATCATGAATGCCTTTGGTAACAGCACATCGTCTGCACCACCTGTCCTGGGCTTGTGGTCATATCAGTCGGACCCTAGATGACTCAAAAAATGCGACCCAGTGAGACGAGTCCGAATTTCAGTTGGTAAGAGCTGACGGTAGGGTTCCAGTACGGTGCAGACCCCACAAAGTCATGGATGCTAATTGTCAGCAAGACACTGTACGAGTTGTTGGTGGCTCCATAATGGTGTGGGCTGTGATTACATGGAATGGTCTGGGTCTTCTCGTACAACTGAACCAATCACTGACTGGAAGTAATTATGTTCGGCTATTTTGAAACCATTTCTGGCTATTCGTGGGCTGCGTGTTCCCAAACAGTGATGGAATTTTTATAGATGACAATGCACCACGTCACCTGCCCCCATTGTTCACAACTGATTTGCAGAACATTCGAACACTTATGGGACATAATCGAGAGGACAGTTTGTGCACAAACTCCCGCACCAGCAACATTTTCACTGTTACGGGTGGCTATAGGGGAAGCACAGCTCAATATTTCTGCAGGGGACTTCTAACAACTTGTCGAGGCTGCACCACATCGAGTTGCTGCACTGTGCCACGCAATAGGGGGTCCGACACGATGTTAGGAGGTGCTCCGTGACTTTTGTTACCTCAGTGTAGACGTGGCTCTTCAAGCCACATTCAGCAGCTTCATAGGAAACGACAGTGTCAAATGTGCAAACACTCCATTTAGACATGTCTGCAGTCACGTGAAAGAAGAATTCAGGGTAACAGTTGTTCATCTCTGTTAACTGGAACTGTGGATGGTGTGACCACTCCACAACACTCAAAGTAAGTTTGACCACGTTAAATCCCTGTGCGAAAGCTGTGGCAGACATCTATTTGGCTACATACTAACGGAAAATTGGGTAAGTTCTAGTGCAATACACGACCACCGGTTTCCAATCCTAGCCAGAGTGTATTTGGTGCCGTTAATTTGTTTCCACCGCATTGTAGATAGGTTGTGTGAGTTTTATTCGTGATCACTCATTCAGTTCCCCATTGCCGGATTTCTGAGTGAAGAGAAGATATTTCTGTGTGTATGTGTGTGTGTGTGTGTGAGTGTGTGTGTGTAGAAGCACAAGCACTAGCTATGACCTTATTCTTTGGTTACGCTTCCTGGTCAAATGTCACGTCGAAGTCTACCTACACTAGCACATAGTGGAGCTATATGGGACATATTTCCATCTCAATTTTACTTCTGAAACACTCTAGCTGTTTCAAGAAAAACAACACATCAGATAAGCCAATTAAAATACACTACTGACCATTAAAATTGCTACACCAAGAAGAAATGCAGATGATAAACGGGTATTAATTGGACATATATTATACTAGAACTGACATGTGATTACATTTTCACGTAATTTGGGTGCATAGATCCTGAGAAATCAGTATCCAGAACAACCACCTCTGGCCGTAATAACGGCCTTGATACGCCTGGGCATTGAGTCAAACAGAGCTTGGATGGTGTGTACAGGTACAGCTGCCAATGCAGCTTCAACACGATACCACAGTTCATCAAGAGTAGTGACTGGCGTATTGTGATGAGCCAGTTGCTCGGCCACCATTGACCAGACGTTTTCAATTGGTGAGAGATCTGTAGAATGTGCTGGCAAGGGCAGCAGTCGAACATTTTCTGTATCCAGAAAGGGCCGTGCAGGACCTGCAACATGCGATCGTGCATTATCCTGCTGAAATGGAGGGTTTCGCAGGGATCGAATGAAGGGTAGAGCCACGGGTCGTAACACATCTGAAATGTAACGTCCACTGTTCAAAGTGCCGTCAATGCGAACAAGAGGTGACCGAAACGTGTAACCAATGGCACCCCATACCATCACGCCAGGCGATACGCCAGCATGGCGATGACGAATACACGCTTCCAATATTCGTTCACCGCGATGTCGCCAAACACGGATGCGACCATCATGATGCTGTAAACAGCATCTGGATTCATCCGAAAAAAATGACGTTTTGCCATTCGTGCACCCAGGTTCGTCGTTGAGTACACCATCGCAGGCGCTCCTGTCTGTGATGCAGTGTCAAGAGTAACCGCAGCCATGGTCCCCGAGCTGATAGTCCATGCTGCTACAAACGTCGTCGAACTATTCGTGCAGATGGTTGTTGTCTTGCAAACGTCCCCATCTGTTTACTCAGGGATCGAGACGCGGCTACACGATCCGTTACAGCCATGCGGATAAGATGCCTGTCATGTCGACTGCTAGTGATACGAGGCCGTTGGGATCCAGCACGGCGTTCCGTATTACCCTCCTCAACCCACCGATTCCATATTCTGCTAACAGTTATTGGATCTCGACCAACGCGAGCAGCAATGTCGCGATACGATAAACCGCAATCGCGATAGGCTACAATCCGACCTTTATCAAAGTCGGAAACGTGATGATACGCATTTCTCCTCCTTACACGAGGCATCACAACAACGTTTCACCAGGCAACGCCGGTCAACTGCTGTTTGTGTATGAGAAATCGGTTGGAAATTTTCCTCATGTCAGCACGTTGTAGGTGTCGCCACCGGCGCCAACCTTGTGTGAATGCTCTGAAAAGCTAATCATTTGCATATCTCAGCATCCTCTTCCTGTCGGTTAAATTTCGCGTCTGTAGCACGTCATCTTCGTGGTGTAGCAATTTTAATGGCCAGTAGTGTACATACACAGTTTCCTGTTATATAATACCAAAAAATACTGGAGGGATGCTTTGGATGAAAGTAGAAGTTGATCTGTCAATTAATACTTTGTGTGTAGTAGAAACCTGGCCAGAGAATGAGGTGTTGGATAGAGTACAATATTTGGTTCAGAAGAGGTGAGACAATCAAAAGGTACACTGATAGCTAACCTAGAAAAGTTGGAGGTAAGTAGGTCGAACAGGAATTTTGGTGTAGAAAAGTGTATTTCAGAACATAGGACAGGGAGGGCACAATAGTCGTAGTGAAGCCAGCTTCCCTAAAGGAGTAAACCTCATACAAATCCTGGCCCTCCATGTTGGGGGTTGGGCACGCAGCTAACAAACCCTTCCAGTAAAAAAATTCTTGTTCAGAAACCTCAAAGTAAAGAAGCCGTATAGATTTATGGACAACGACATGGCACTGTTAAAGGCAAACGAAAATGAAAACAATGATGTGTTTGTTGGAACCTGGAACGTACAGTCGCTATACAGGGTGGGGGTCCTGAGGTCATGGCTGGATCAGCTCAATAAAACCAAGGCAGGCATAATTGCCCTACAGGAAATGCGGTGAACTGGACACGGTGTGCTCGATATGGGAAGCTGGATAATTTTCTACCATTGTCCAGATAGCCACCACAAATTTGGTACAGGTTTGCGGTAAGACAAAAATTTAAGCACCTAGTAAGTGGATTCACTGGAACAATATCTAGAATCTCAGATACGAGATTGAAGACCCGAAGTTTCCACAGCCAGTACAATGCAATACATGCTTTATCGTATTGCAGCCAGAAAATATGTAATTACACACATTTCAACAGTGATATGAATCAAATAGTCTTTCACGTTCGACAGTCAATTCACTACGATTATTACCCACCAGATTTAGACACATTTGCCGGCCGTTGTGACCGAGAGGTACTAGGTGCTTTAGTGCGGAACCGTGCTGCTGTTATGGTCGCAGGTTCGAATCCTGCCTCGGGCATGGATATGTGTGATGTCTTTAAGTCAGTTAGGTTTAAGTAGTTCTAAGTCTAGGGGACTGATGACCTCAGATGTTAAGTCTCATAGTGCTTAGAGCCATTTTAACTATTTAGACACAGTTGTCTTGCCGTGGTGCTTTGCCAGCATTGTCTATAAAATAATCAGCGAAAACAGTGCTTCTGCTGTTAAGTGAACTTGTTGATTGGCGACTCCATGGAGTGCTGTGAGCACAACGACCATGTATGTTAATTAAAAGGAAGGTCAGCTTTGGCCGTAATATTGATGGTTTATTGATAGCAAAATCAATTTTCAATCACATAGTGATCATCTTCAGTGCTGTGGTGTACAAATTAAACTTATAGGCACTGGTATCAAGTTATTATCAGCGACCAAAACTGAGAGAAGTCTACTAATATCAAATACCGGCCTTAATTTGAGGAAGAAATTTCTGAGGATGTACGTCTGGAGTACAGCATTGTATGGTAGTGAAACATGGACTGTGGGAAAACCGGAACAGAAGAGAATCGAAGCATTTGAGATGTGGTGCTATAGACGAATGTTGAAAATTAGGTGGACTGATAAGGTAAGGAATGAGGAGGTTCTACGCAGAATCGGAGAGGAAAGGAATATGTGGAAAACACTGATAAGGAGAAGGGACAGGATGATAGGACATCTGCTAAGATATGAGGGAATGACTTCCATGGTACTAGAGGGGGCTGTAGAGAGCAAAAACTGTAGAGGAAGACAGAGATTGGAATACGTCAAGCAAATAATTGAGGACATAGGTTGCAAGTGCTACTCCGAAATGAAGAGGTTAGCACAGGAAAGGAAGTCGTGGCGGGCCGCATCAAACCAGTCAGTAGAATGATGACCAAAAAAAAAAAAAATAAATAAATAAAAAAAAAAAAAGGCCAACGCTGAGCTTCCTTTTAATTTAAGTGAACTTGGATCGACGGGATTTAATTGCCCAGGTGATAAAGCACCTGTATGCTTGAAGCGTCTTCAAAGTTGAAACCATGTCTGGAACCGCAGTAGTTGTGAAGGACACAGTAAACTTCAGTTTAACATCGATAGATCTGTGAAATATATCGCATTTACTCGTTATAATTCCAAATGCATAGTCTAATATCTCCGTGCACGGCTTAAACGGTAATTAAAGATCCGTCTCTTGTAGGAGAGGAAACTTGCGGTGTACGATCTTATGACAGACAGAGACAATGTTCCATCCCCCAATAAGGTGATGGGCGAAGCAGGTTCTGTAGGTGGTCATTTTGATAAAGATGCTTCGCAACTTTCTAGCATTTTGTACACCTTAAGAGTTTTCGAAGATGGTGGTATTAGCTTCTGTACCACGAGATCCAACTTTCACATAGCTGATCGAATAGTTTGCATCTGCGACCACAAACAGGAGAACGGAATGGCGTTTCTTGTAGAACAGACGAGAACCGCTGAAATTTGGTTGAACTATTCTCAGTCGCTTGGCACCCAAAACATCAAAGCAGTTGGGGAAGTTTGCGCGCTTGAGAGGTTCCATGCCCTCTTTTGCATGTCTCCTCTCATTTTTATCAATTTTATTAATGTTCTGTGTCATTGCACGGTAGTAACAGACCGAATAGGGTTACTGTAATGAGAGTATTTGTACTGAGAGCTCAAAAAAATACTTTCCACTTGATTCCTATGCATGTTGTTTTACTTCCGTGGGTGGCTTGTGCGAGGCGAGCATCGTAGGACGCGGCACACTGCGTTTCCGGTTGGGGGCTGCACTTCCCTGAATTCTGAGGAAATCGTACAATACGCTTAAGCGCAGGGCGGAACGACTGACGTCGGTCGAGTTTCGCCTTTTGCATGCAGGGCGAAACAACCTGCGAGGCGTCTGAGTGCCGCCGTAGTTTATGTGTTTACCGTTCCGGCGCGTCCGGAACAAAGATTCCTGGCACTGACTGACTGCATTGTCCTCATGATTGTGAGAATACTTGTGGACTGTGCCCTGCTGGGTGCGACTGTCTGGCACCGGATGGCCGGTGATCTAGGCAGGTTGTTTTCGTAGCCGGTCAAACGGCAAGTTCAGTGCCCTCAGCTGAATAGCAGAGGCATGATTGGTCAACTTAAACTGAGGCTAGTTGACGTCATAAAGCCCTGCTCGAAATGGGAGGGAACGGTCGCTATTGGCGCGAATGATGTTCTGAGACAGTGTGGAAGAATTTTGGAATCAGAACTCTGAAGACAACAACAACAACAACAACAACAACAACAACAACAACAACAGGGAGTAGAGGAATGTTCTGACGAATTTTGCACGAGAACGAAACATGCACTCGACCCCCTCCTTACCTACCACCTAATTAATTATGCGCACAGCGGTAACGAAGAGAAATGATGGTGGACCCTGCTAGTTCGTAAAATAAGGAGTGCACATTCACAATAATTTAATAAAAATCGTAATGTACCCAAAAAAAGAGAACTTTATCATAATAAATAACAGGAAACGGAATTCTGCCTATATCTACGAAATGATATGCAGCTTAAATATTACAATGGGATTTATTATACATCAGAACACAAAGGCACATGATTAACGACGCAAACAGTACGTTAATGGATAGGGTATACTGAACTATTATGCGGATAAGAGTTGGCTCAAGACTAACGGCTCCTACTTTCTGTGATGCAATAGCTTGACGATAACGACTGGAGGTCCTAATCAAACAAATATTACTCTCTCGACTATATTCCAGTATCGCGATTAGTAGCGAGAGCTCATATTGGATCATATGGAGAAACAAGCAAGGTGGACTTGTGGCAAAGCGAGCACGCGTGCTGCTGAGGTTTTCAGTACAAAATTGATAGGTCCTACAATGCCGGAGCCCCAAAATACTATACCAAAAAAAAACTTTAAACAATGTTTTAGAACAGTTAGTCTAATTCTGAAGACGACGCTCATAGTAGCGTCGAAACCAGGTCAATTTTGACTTAATATTTGTGACCGAGGGCTTATTTGTTCCAATATCCTTTACCAATCCTGAAATTTGTAGCATGTCGTCGGTAGGCAGCTTCCTGATGATGTAGGCGCCGACATCTGCCGTGCAGCAACTCTGTTTCAACCCCTGACCTCGAAGGCTGTCCGAGAATTCTAAGTTCTGCCGAAAAAAGTGCGACTAAGTCGCGAGACCGTCCGACTCCGACGAAGATCAGATCCCGAATCTCCGCGCCCGCGCAACACAAGAGCGAAGCCAACATTGCTCGACTCCCTACTCGCCTCGAAAACCACGAATCAGCATCCAGTGCTAATTCCAGAATTCCCCCACACTGTCTCGGAACATCATTCGCGCCAATAACGACCGTTCCCTCCAGTTTCGAGCCGGGCTTTATGACGTCAACTAGCCTCAGCTTTAAGTGGCAAATCATGCCTCTGCTATTCAGCTGAGGGCACTGAACTTGCCGCCTGACCGGCTACGAAAACAACCTGCCTAGACCACCGGCCACCTGGTGCCAGACAGTCGCACCCAGCAGGGCACAGTCCACAAGTATTCTCAGAATCAAGAGGACAATGCATTCAGTCGGTGCCAGGAGTCTTCGTTCCGGACGCGCCGGAACGGTAAACACATAAACTGCGGTGACACTCAGACGTCCCGCAGGTCGTTTCGCCCTGCATACAATAGGCGAAACTCGACCGACGTCAGTCGTTCCGACAGGCGCTAAGACCATTGTACGAGCCCCACAGAATTCAGGGAAGTGCAGCCCCTCCACCGGAAATGCAGTGTGCCGCGTCCTCCGATGCTCGCCTCGCACAGGCCACCCAGGGAAGTAAACCAACATGTACAGGAATCAAGTGAAAAGTATTTTTGAGCTTTCAGTACAAATACTCTCATTACAATAACCTTATTCCAGGGGCGGGCAGGAATCCTGCACGTGTGCGGTGCACTTGCACGCGTGCAGTTAACAGGTGTTCTGCGTGCACACAGGGGCAAGCTAGCCACCCGCTTACCTCCCCTCCCCCCCGCACCGTCTCTCCGCTCCTTCCTCTGTAATGCGTTCTGTTTCCTGGACTGCTTTATTGAATGAAGGAATAAGGTTAGTACGAGTGCTTGAAAGAAATCATGGTTTGAAAGAGTACCTATTACCTACGATACGTTGTATTTAATTATCACAGGTGGAGTTTACAATACGTTTAATGTCTGGAACAAAATTTCTACATATAGACAAACGCAAACAGTTACGTACATTTTCATTACTGATGTTTACTCTTAACCGAGACTTATTAATTTTCATAACAGAAAAAAATCTCTCGCAAGCGTATGTCGAGCCAAACATATTATCTTCGCGGCTTCACGATGGAGACGAGGAAACTCTTGCTGTGGAAAGTTGTGATAAAAATCTATTACACGTCTTGCCAAAAGGAACTTGTCTCTCATACGAGAATTACGCTGTAGAATCTACAGTGTAGATCTGTTAATTCCATTTGCAAACTGGGATGAATATCATCTACAGAAACAGCAAATTGTCTCGAGAACTATTCAAAACCTTGGGATAAGTATGATATATCCCCAAATCGCTTGAGAATTTCCTCTTTTATTGCACTAAGCACGGGAAGATATTGAAATTTATTATATAGGCGTTCAATATTAAACTTCCGCTGACCAGCGAGAATACTGTCATTTCGAATTTTCACGTTTTTGCACAAAGAAAAAATGATTCTCCCATTCCTTTTTAAAAGATAGCAATTCCTTTTTAAAAGATAGCAAATCTCCACTTCTTCGTTTCCTTGATTCACTCAGCATTTTCCGGTTCTTGAAATACAACGTTCACTACGTAGTGGTCGCTTCGCTTCAAAGTCCACAGCTTAGCCTGGTACTACACTGCCGCACCCTGCCAGCTGTCACCACAGTCCCATTCGACTATCGCACGCGAGCAGCACACGTGCAGCGCTGTGTGCACATGAGCCGCGTGCAACGTTTGCCCGCCCCTGCCTTATTCGATCTGTTACCACCGTGCAATGACATAGAAGATTAATAAAATTGATGAAAATGAGAGGCAACAAGCCAAAGAGGGCATGGAACCTCTCAATCCTACCATCAAAAACACTTTGTATTGCATCTCTGTCGGTCCATCAAGGACACGGGACATCGGCTGGTTAAGTAATTGTCAATGTCAATGAAATTCTCCAACAGCCGTGTAACTTAAGATGTTGCTTTATTTTATTTTGAAGGCTACCAGCTTCAGCATCTCACTATACCATCTTCAGGTCCCATATGCGTCTCTCCAAATAAACGATAATGTCATAATATCGTGCCATAAATCCCTGGAGGTCGGTAATTCAATTCTTTCACTATTGTTTCATTCAAAGACTTGATAGCAACTGTAGCCATCTTTCATTAGTCTGGTAGCCCATTTTTACTAGCATTTCTCTTTCTTTTCCTTGTTTATCTTTTCTCATAATTCTCATAGTGGTGTGATTGAATGAATGTGGTTGTGTATCACTTTGCTAGACGGTGGCGTAGTCTGCTGCAGAGTGTCTGCGATAGTCATACAGATTCAGCAGCAGTTGTACAGAATAGCCAGGTCTCGTAGTGGTCAAGTAGGAAAAGAGGTTTGCGCTACTTGTGAGAAATCCACCTGCGTTAGGTTGGCGGCGGAAATGGCATCTTTGGGTTTTCCGGGCCATGCGGAGCGTGAAGGAGGCTGGAGATGAAAAAGGGAGGCAGTCTGCCGCCTGTACGGGAAGCGTCCACAACTGTGCTCCAGTCGAAGAAGGGTTAGTTAGACTGACCGCGTGGCGCGTTGTTACTTGGCGAGGGGAGAGCTGTTAGCTTTTGGTCTCGCTTTTCAACTCTGAAAGATTGCTTTGCTTGTCGCAGCAAGAAATGCAAAACTTTGGCAGATTTTTCTTTTAGTAAATTTCTATAGCAGACTTGGATCCGCCGGAAGAGCGTCACACAAAGGTGTCGATAAGTAGTGAGCATTCGCTTCTGTATGAATGTCTGTTTGCCTTCAGCTGTGCCTGTATAAGCTTTTAATTTTCTAAATAGTAAATGCTTTGCCTTCTCGTAAATTTTCCTTGCTTTATGTATCTTTCGTCCGTGGGGAGCCAACCACGTGGTTGAACATTAGAGTAAATTGGCTACCGTCATCACTAACTGTCCGATCTCATGTTTGTTTTAAAGAATGTTAACTGTTCATCATTGCATGATGTGATATTGTTGCAACTTGGCCACGAGACCTAGAAATTGCGTCTCCACAAACCACGTGGGCACGCGGGTGTACTGCGAAACGTGTTCCGTTTCACGAGTATTGCCATCAGTTATCAGGCAACAGCAGTTGTATGAATGATTCACACCAATGATCTTAGGTGTAGATTATAATGGTGAATGTAGCGACGCTTTTCTTCAATGAGTCACGAATCATTGTTATCAGGAATTGTGTACATGCGTCACATCCGTATCTTAGGAATAAATGATTTTATCCACAATTTTCTCTTGTGTTCCGAGGTTACGTTTTTGCACCTAAGCCACTCACCTCGTAGCTTTCCCATTAGTACATCCAACGCGTTTCCTTACGCACAGGTCCAATGATAAGTTTCCCCTTTTATTTTAAAGCAAATGCTTTAGATTAAGTCTTATTTTCAGGTGTATTGCTGGGAGCTGATCTTATGCACAGTGTTCATGCATTTTCTATTTTATTTTAAATGTTTGATTCTCGTGAACAGTTGTAACCTCCCCACAAAAATTTACAAGACAATATTATATAGAAATGGGAGCCAAGTGTAACCTCCCCACAAAAAATGTTGACCTGACAATATTTTGAATGAACAAGAATACAACCTAACGTAATCTCCCAGCAGATAAATTTACTGACAATGACAATTAAACAGAAATTCGCAATCTGACTCTGGTGTAAGCTCCCACAAAAATAATGAAAAACAATTCAGTACTAATGAAATCTCAGTGATAATGAAAATTCAATTAAACCGAAATATCGGTCTTTGGCCCTGTACAAAAATCAGAATTAAACTCTTACCTCATTGTAACTGCTAGTCAAATTTCTGCTCTTATTCTTGCGCACAGCTTGGAGGAACTGCATTCCAAATAATAATATTCCTTTTTTTTTTTTGTAATTAAACTGAAACTTTTGTTTAAGGGAAGTGGGACGAAATCGTTAGTTCAATTAAATAAATTATTTTTTTTTGTAAAATTGCTTTTGAAATCAAAATTATTATTGGGGCACTTGTTGGAAATTAATTACAATAAATAAACTTTACATTATCTGATGATTACCTTAATTAACAATATACCTCATTCAGCATCTTGACCAGAATGCCATATCGACGCTCCCCGAGTGCGTCCCGCTCGCGACCGTGACAGGACCAGACCACTACTGAACTGCTCTCAACGACTACTGACAGAGTACTCCACTATGTGACGACTACAACTGTACTGCTTGCAACACTCGCGCGGTCAAGCGCAGACTAACTACGATTATAGGCTCTCTGGTCAAAGATTTTAACGTGCCTCACCATCGCTGCTATGTTACATACGTGTTTCATAACCCTCCACTGGGGGGGCAAAAATTTGGCAGCGATGGTGAGTCATTTGGACTTGCCATCGCAAGAAATTTTTACAATTTACAGAATATTCAAATTTAGTACATAAATTAAATGTTGTGCACATGCACCGAGTACAAAATATATCAGACAAAGACAGGATGTGAATACAAAACATAGTAGTAAATCAGAAAACTGTATATACAAATTATTTGACAGATAGCAAAGTGCACACGCACTGAAAAAATTCTTTAGCATTTTCAGAACAAATAAACAGAATGGCAGAAAATCGTGTTGATAAGTGACATGAGTGTACTCGCACTGGAGTTGATAACATATTAGCAATTTACGAAATGTATATATATAATTAGTAACAAATGACATAAGTGCATACGTACTGAAGTATTGAATATACAGAATGAGTACAAATCATATTGAAAATGCACAGGCACTGAAGTTCAGTAGAAAACATATTAACACACAACATAAGTGCACATGCACTGTAGTTCAGAACATATCATCAAAATAAAATAATAAATAAAAAAAATGTATATACAATATAAAAGACAAGAGTGCACATACTGTATTTGAGAACAAATCGAAAAAATGTCTTAGGCATTTTTGCAATAAATAAACATAATGGCAAAAAATCATATCGACAAGTGACATAAGTGTACTCGCACTGGAGTTCAGCGAATCAAAAAAAAAAATGTATAACCCATGAACATAAATAATGTTAGCAAAAAAAATGATTTTCACTATGTGACAAGAATTAGGATAGGAAAGGGAAGGATTGCCATCATGGTTGTAGCACTTTAGATTGCACACAGCTGTTCTGAAAGTCCATATCTTTCCACAGAAGTACAACACCAAGTGACACAATTTGAAGTTCTTTTCCCATCAGAATTTACCAGTGTAGCCAAGACACTGAACTGTCGTACTAATGTCCCATGTTCTCATTTTGTCAGTACACTAGGTACACCAAACAGTGAGACCATAATAACGTCTTCATCGCTCACGGTGGTGGACAGCATGTCGTGTCAACACCACGCTCTTACAAGGCACACCAACGTAGAATTAGTGCAAAACCAAAGATAGTGCTCCATGATCACTAGGATAGACAGGACAAATGGACATTGCAGTAATTCAGGGTAGTTAGCTCATGAGGTGAAGGACATTAAGTCACATAATATTGACAATTACAGTCTTCATTAGTAGTTTGCGGCATTCATAGCCCAGTGATTGAACATTTCTGTACCAAGTATGTAGTATTACAGAAAAATGTTCATTAATTGTTTTACATAGAATCAGTATCCTTCTTTTCCTAGTTACAAAGAATTATTAAATAATCGCATTCTTTTCCATCTACAAAGTATGGCATAGTTAATTAATCATTTGTCATTTCAATAGTAATAATCATTAGCCTTCTCCTAATTACAAAGCATTATGAAGCAATCGCATTCTTTTCAGTTACAAAGTATTACATCGTTAATTAATTATTTGTCATTTCAATAGTAATAATCATTAGCCTTCTCCTAATTACAAAGCATTATTAAACAGTCACATTCTTTTCCAGTTACAAAGTACGGCATAGTTAATTAATCATTTGTCATTTCAATATAGTAAGAATCATATTCTTTTCCAGTTACAAAGTATCAACATTGAAAACAAGAGCTAATTAATGGCATAATTAATAACCTAATTCATTGAGTGACATTAATTATTGGCACTCAGTGGCCATCAAGTATCGAATAGTATAAAACATTGTTCCTCATTCAGTATTATTCAGATCATTAAGAAGTAATAACAATTCATTGAGTGACATTCAGATCATTACGAAGTCATTATTAAAAATCAGCTAATTACAGTCATAGCATTAATAATCATACACATTATAAGTAGTCTCATTACAATAAACAGTGGAGTTATTATAAGGGAAAGCAAGAAGAGAAAAAGAAAAAAAATTGGTTCTGGGTTGTTCCTGTAAATGAAAAATGTGTAACGTCATTCGTCATGAGTCAGCTGTAGCAAGGTTGTGAAACAAGGCAGTAATGTGATCACATGTATAAATGATAGACACAAATGGGTAAAAAATGTAAGTGCTAGTACAGGTATAATAAGTAACAGGTTTAGTAAGTATCTTGAAAAGCTTCTGCTGGAAAAAAAATACAAAATGGATTATTGACTTGAAAGAAGAAACGCACACTATGCTGAAAAGTAGTGAACTTCGAATTAACAAGTAGTGAAATGTGTATAAACATGTGTTCCATAGCTGTCCTTTCCAAAACTTTCCGTCATCCTACTATGCAATATAACACCTGCTGTCAAAACAAACTGCAACAAATACTTAAATAACTACGTAGCATAAATACATAACTTCAACATTATCCTCATCTGTAAAGAAAAAACTTCATTATTCATCACTTCATTATTCATAACTCCATCATTATCATCACCTGTAAAGAAAAATTTCATTATTCATAATAGCATATTCTTCATCATTATTCATCAGTATTCATTATCATCTGCAAAAATATCACTTCATTACTCATTATACAACTATTCCTTATCTCTAGCATATTTCATCACTAAAACTAAGATGTGTAGTTCTGTCCGACAGCCTGCATCAATCACCTTGTATTCTGAAAGAAAAAATTAGTTAAGACTGCTATTCTACGATGAGTATAGTATATTCTTGTTAATGCTTGTTAATCCTGATCCATTTACTCTTCCTCATAAAGTTATTGCATCTTCTATCGTTTATTCCGTAGGTGAAATTCCCATTTCTGTTGAATTTATTTCTTACACGCATCATTTCTTTCTGAAATTGATGAACAGAGATTAACGTCTTGCATTTAAATCATATACCCACTAAATAATGACTGGTTTATGGGGACACAATTAACCATACAGCATAACATGACAGACAACGTAATATGTCAAAGACATTGACAGTGTTCAAAGCCAAAATGTACAGAGAATATCACAATGCAGCAGCAAAAAATGTAAAAGTCACGATGTTGAGATGTCATAAGGCCAAAAAAAAAATGTCAAAGTCGACTGGTGTGCGTTATATCTTAACTATTTCACAGTGCATATAGACAAAACTGGAATACAATCGTACATAAAACAGTGGAAAATGTGCATGGTCTGATGTGTAACGACAAGAAAAGCGACCTGCTAACCTTACCTTGCCGGGCACTTGCCAAGAAAAAATACGATAATCATCAGTAATTAGTCAGGTGAAATAATTGCATTAGTAAATGGCATCATAGCATGTTACATCATAAAGTGATTTCATTCAATAAACGGTTTAATGTTTGAGACATGGTGATTGCCTTTCGATTTTCTGGTTCTCAAAGTTTCGACGTGTACAACATTGGGGTGAGGGATGCTGCGAATCCGATATGGACCTGCGTATAGAAGTTCAAATTTACTGCACTTACCTTTTAATTTGCTGGATAAATAGTGTGTACGTACTAATATTTTCTGTCCAACGTGAAAGTCGCGGCGTGTACAAACCTGTTTTTGCTGTCTTCACCGGCGCTCTGCAGCACGTTTGATGTTGTTCAGCGCAATGTCAATTATTTCGTGGTGTCGTAAGCGACGAGATGTAGGAAAATTTACAAATTCTTTAATTTTGTTTGGTGGTTCAACGTTTTTCAGTATAACAGACGGAGATAGCATAGTGGATTCATTTGGAATGGAATTAATTACATCTTGGAATGAGAGTATGTGTGTATCCCAATCAATATGTCTTTTGTGGCAGTATATTCGGCACAGCTTACCAATTTCTTTCATTAACCGTTCACAGGGGTTCGAAGAAGCGTGGTACTTGGATATATAAATCGGAGAAATGTTTCTGGCTCGTAACATGCGTGTCCATATGCTACTACGAAATTGAGATCCATTGTCAGAAATTACTTTCATCACATGCCCTACATGAAATAGAAAATGTTTTACAAATGCTTTCGAAACAGTTTTAGCAGTAGCTTTGCGTAACGGAGTGAAAGTAACAAATTTTGAAGTGAGCTCAACAGCGATAAAGATGTAGCAAAAACCTCTGTTAGTTCTCGGAATCGGACCAAAAATATCTACTGCGGCCATATGTCTTAATTTAATAGGTACAATGGGATATAAAGGAGGAATATGTGAAGTGGTGTCTGATTTAGCTTTCTGGCAAATTTTACAAGGCGCTAAAACTCGTCGTATACGTTTCTCCATGTTGTTAAAATAACAGTTCTGTCTCAATATAAGAAAACATTTTCTTGCTCCGTAATGTGCGTAACTTAAATGAGTGTACCAGATTAATTTGTTAACAAGTTCGTCAGGGATGCATAATAACCAATTGTTGCTGTCAGGATGAGAGCGGCGAAACAGAATGTCATTGCGTACAGTGTAATGGTTTCTAATCGTAACATTTTTCCTATCTTGCCAAAGGTGTTTAATTTCTTTCCACACATTGTCTTTATTTTGTTCTTGTGCTATGTCCTGTAATGACGATGAAATAAAATTTTCAAATGCTACTTGCTGAATGTACATGACACTGAAATTTGTTTTGCAGAAGTTGGTTGCTACGTCTTGCTGATTGTTGCCGAGAGAACGCGATAGTGCGTCTGCTATAACATTTTGTGTGCCGGGAATGTGAACTATTGTAAAATTAAATTCCTGTAAATAAAGTTTCCATCTGCTTAATCTGTCGTGTGTGAATTTAGCTGAAAGTAAAAATTGTATCGCTCTGTGGTCTGTGTACACGGTGGTTTGTCTGTCATAAAGAAAGTGCCTAAATCTCGTGAAAGCTCATACAACACATAATGTTTCCAATTCTGTAACGGAGTAATTTCGTTCAGCAGGTGACAAAATGCGGCTTGCAAATGCGATGTTTTTAATTACTATAGAACCATCTTCTTCAATTTCCTGGAAAATGTGTACGCCTAAAGCGGTGTTAGAACTGTCGGTGGCAATGGAAAAATTTCTGGTAAGATCTGGGTGCGATAAAAGTGGAGCATTCAACAAAGCATGTTTCAAATAACATTTTCATGAATAAGATTCTGTGATTCAAAAGTATTGCTTACATTATTGGAATATGCAACCTGTACTGTATTTAATCATATTCTATCTGACGTGTTATTGAATGTACGCTGAAAATTGTGCTAATTAATTTTACGTATGTCGTGATAGTCATTTCCATACGGCGCATTGCGGTAGAGATTGAAATACTGTTTTTTCTGTACGTAGTTATTTCCTCGTGGCTATGCGTTACTATTTGTTGTAGCTGGGACTATACGTGCACGCGGCGAAACATTAAAGCCTGGTTGACCTTGTGCATTACATTGTTGGTTACGTATGCTAACCGGTTGACTTTCATGCTGTTGCGGTGGAAAACTTCTATTGTTACCAAAATGTGCTTCATGTTGCTGAAAATTTTGACAATATTGATAATCTGAATTTTGTCTGTGATTTAAGTTCTGGTAGTTATCGTTTCTAAAGCGTCTGTTATCCCTTCTATTGAAATTACGTGTCTGATCATAATTCCTGTACTTCTGTTGACCTTGGTTATTATATGAAAATTTTTTGTTTACAAAAGAATAATCAGATTGTTGTACTTCCAAGAGCTGTAAAAGATCTCTGAATGCTGAAATGTTTTCCTTTTGCTGCCCCGTTAGAAGTGACACTCGTAATGACCGTGTTAATTTGGAAATGCATAATTGTATAAGTGCGGATTCACTGTACGGTTCACTTAGGTACTGGTTCTGTTGCACCATGTGCTCAAAAAATTGCGTCACACTGGGAAAATTTGAGTTCTCGTAATTCGGCAAACTAATTAACTGATCTTTAATTCCGCGCTGTGTCGTCTTCGACCAGTACGCTGATAGAAAAGCATTCTGAAATTCCTCTACTGAATAGCATTGCCTCGCGATCGGTCTCATACGAGTTGCCGGTTCGCCTTCCAAAAAACTGCAAATAAATTCAAGTTTATGCGTTACAGGCCAAGTCGGTGGAAGAGCAAAGCTAAATTGTTGAATCCAATCCAGTGCGTGAATCTGCGTTCTATCGTTTTTAAATACTTTAAACTTTCTCACTGACAGAAAATGTTTGTAATCGAAATTATCATCTCTGTGTGATACAACAGGTTCAGGATCGTAAGAGTATCTATTGAACTGTGGTTGTTCGGAATCTAAGTCCCGTACTCTCTGTAGATTACTCAAATTATACGCGTTGCGCGAGTCTGACAAATGTTCATAAAGTGGCGTCTGTTGTGGTATGTTATTAACTGAAATGTTTTTCATCTCTGTTACTTCTTGTTGTAAACTCGACAATTGTCTACGCAAAGTGTTGTTAGACGAGTCGATATCATTAATTGTCTGCTGTAAATTTTGAAATTCAGGTGTTTGGTTAAATGAAATCGGTGTAGTATCGTCTGATTTATTGTCATTACTACTTTCAATAGCATCAATACGACTGGCAAATTCATCATATTTTTCAGTCAGTATTTTTGCCTGGTCATCGGTTTTAGAATCGGACGCATTAATCTGTTTCTGCAACTTACGCGTAGTTTCGCTCAGTTTTTTAACATCAGCTTTGATGACATCGCAATCCTGCGTTAGTTCTAATTGTTCGAATCTGTCTGTCACTGTTTGAATATTTACTGTGTGTGTATCTGTTTTTGATTTAAGGTCAGAAATTTCATCCCGTAATTCCGCGTTCAACTGTTCTATGGTATTAATTTTGTCGGACACTGTAGTAATATTATTGTCTACATACGTCTTCGCTTTCGCGAACATTTTACGTTTGTCTTCTTGTCTCTGAGCCGTGATTGTTTCCATGACTTGACGTTTGACTTTATTTTGATCCTGAATAAATTTACGGAAACGCGTATCACTGTTCTGTATGTGCTGATTAAAGCGTTTGTCAATCTGAGTGTTCTGTTGGTCGAATTTCGCGTCGATCTTTTCATCCATTGTGCGCGAAAGTTCTGCTGTCATTGCTTTAAACTCGTCGCGTAATTGTGTAGCTTTTTCAGAGCATTGTTTAGCGACTCCGCTAATTTCGTCTCTGAGTGTTTCTGTTGCGGCTGTTTGCATTTCCCTTAATTCTTGCGCAACAGACTTAATTTCTTCGCTATTTTTTCGTGAACAAGCCTCAATTTCCACGCGCAACTGTTCCTTAGTGTCATGGCACTGCGCGGCAACGGCTCTAATTTGTTCACTAAGCTGTCTGGAATTGTCGTCAAATTTCTCATTTAACTGTCTGGAATTGTCGTCTAACTTTTCATTTAACTGTCTGGAATTGTCGTCTAACTTTTCATTTAAGTATTGTTTGAGTTTTTCGTTATCTTCTTTGACCTGTTCACTAAGTTTGTATTGTTTTTCGTTCTGTTGTCTGGAATTGTTATCTAGTTGTTTGATATCTACACTAAGTTGTTTGGAATTTACAGTAAGGTCGTTCTTAAACTGTAGCATTATTGCCATAAATTGATTCAAATCTAAAGTAGCTGTTGCATTCTCAGTACTCTGTGATGGAGTACATGCAATTGTCACGTTTTGTGTGACCATTTGGTCATTCTGTAATTTACAAAAACGTTTATCAGTCGAATGTACACTGTCAGACACTATTTCGGAATTGAATAGATCCGTCGTACTTTCACTACACTGACCATTTTCATTAGAAAAATTTGTATGTACATTACTTGGATTTTCTAAATCGGGTGTGTTAAGCTCGGCAGCGCTCATTACTATAGACCGCTCCGCGTCATCAATTGTCGTCAAATTAACAGACGAGACAATTGAGTTCGTTTGTTCATCATTAAGGTAAAAGTCATCATTAATGGTTGGAACGCATTGACTGTCAGTGAACGCAGGATTGTCGTCATTACACTGCGTGTCACAATTACTATCGGTCACGTTGTTTAAGTCGGTAAATTCATTCATAATACCTCGCGATACACTATTCACAGTCTTTCGCGGCATTTTTACAATAGTCACAAATATTCACAAAACAAATAAGCACAAATGCAAAAACAACACACAAATACAACAGAGCAACGAATTGCCGTTGACCTGTAGAAAGAAAGTCACAAGATTAGTAAAAGCGTTGCGCCAAATCCTAATTATATCTAAGCAAATAAGAGCAGATATCTGACTGCTTTTCAAAAGACTCTCAACGAAATACGATCCTGGACTGGGTGTCGCCAAGTGTAACCTCCCCACAAAAATTTACAAGACAATATTATATAGAAATGGGAGCCAAGTGTAACCTCCCCACAAAAAATGTTGACCTGACAATATTTTGAATGAACAAGAATACAACCTAACGTAATCTCCCAGCAGATAAATTTACTGACAATGACAATTAAACAGAAATTCGCAATCTGACTCTGGTGTAAGCTCCCACAAAAATAATGAAAAACAATTCAGTGCTAATGAAATCTCAGTGATAATGAAAATTCAATTAAACCGAAATATCGGTCTTTGGCCCTGTACAAAAATCAGAATTAAACTCTTACCTCATTGTAACTGCTAGTCAAATTTCTGCTCTTATTCTTGCGCACAGCTTGGAGGAACTGCATTCCAAATAATAATATTCCTTTTTTTTTTGTAATTAAACTGAAACTTTTGTTTAAGGGAAGTTCAATTAAATAAATTATTTTTTTTTTGTAAAATTGCTTTTGAAATCAAAATTATTATTGGGGCACTTGTTGGAAATTAATTACAATAAATAAACTTTACATTATCTGATGATTACCTTAATTAACAATATACCTCATTCAGCATCTTGACCAGAATGCCATATCGACGCTCCCCGAGTGCGTCCCGCTCGCGACCGTGACAGGACCAGACCACTACTGAACTGCTCTCAACGACTACTGACAGAGTACTCCACTACGTGACGACTACAACTGTACTGCTTGCAACACTCGCGCGGTCAAGCGCAGACTAACTACGATTATAGGCTCTCTGGTCAAAGATTTTAACGTGCCTCACCATCGCTGCTATGTTACATACGTGTTTCACAGTGCACGGGCAATACTATTAATTACATCACATCCCCTATGAGCGAAATCACGACGTATTCACTCTTATGAGTTTTTGGTCTGTGATCAAATTAATTCATTTTCCGACTCGGCCAAACCTTTGAATAGTTGTCTGGTTAGAGTCGGTGGCGACCCTAATCTTAACGAAATAACCCATAGAAACAGATTAGTTACAATGACTAGCCGGACCCTGTCTTCCAACTCTTCAGACATATGAGCATTAGTTGCACACATCTTGTATATTAACATCCCCCAAAGACAAAAATCGCACGGATCTGGAAAACGAGGAGGCCACTCAACTATCCAATCATCAAAAACACTTTGTATTGCATCTCTGTTGGTCCATCAAGGACACGGGACATCGGCTGGTTAAGTAATTGTCAATGTAAATGAAATTCTCCAACAGCTGTGCAACTTGAGATGTCACTATTACTTTATTTTTAAGCCTACCAGTTTCAGCATTTCATTATGCCATCTTCAGGTCCCATATGCATCTCTCCAAACAAACGATCATGTCATAATACAGTGCCATAAATCCCTGGAGGTCGTTAATTCAATTATTTCACTGTCGCTGCATTCGAATTCTTGATAGCAACTGGTATCAAGTCTTCGAATGAAGCACTAGTGGAATGATTGATTTCACGACATCCAGGGATTTATGGCACTATATGACATTATCGTTTATTTTGAGAGATGCATATGGAGCGTGAAGATGACAGTGAAATGCTGAAACTGAGAGCCTTCAAAATAAAATAAAGTAACATCTTAAGTTATTCGGCTGTTGGAGAACTTCATTGACACTGACTTCGTATTGTTGTCACAGAAACATTGAGATGCGTGGTCTTGCATTGTCCTGCACGAAATAACCGGACATCTTTTCGTTAGGTGTTGGTTCTCTAAAAAATGATGCAGTATATTGTTCACATACCTGTCAGAACGTATTATTTCGTGGGAAAGGATTGGTCCAATAATTCTTCTTGCACTAATTGCACACTACACTCCTGTTTTCATATCATGTAGAGGTTGATGTAATTCATGAGGTTTTAGGAGCTCCAACGTCGATTGTTCTGAGAATTTACGTACCCTGACAAATGCTGTCGTGCGTCGTTAGAAAGAAATAAAAGCATCTCAGGATCAACTTCCCCACCGTACACAGGCTGTAACAGTCAGCTTCAATAGCGACGTCGAGCAACAGTTGATGCACTACCGTATTTTGTATGCTTCCAGTTCCAGTTCGTGCACAGCTTTGTGAGCAGGTGCTAACACCAGTCTGAAGTGCCAAACGGCGCAGAGATTTTCTCGAACTTCTTTCCGAGGCCTCCGCTATCTCATCTACTTTATTTTCGGTTAAAACGCTGGGTTCCCTAGGCCTCCCCTTGTGTAACACAGGTGCAATCTCCTGAAATTTCTTCACTATTCTGCACGTCATCGAATCAATGAGAACACGCACACAGGGAAATTATGAATTCAAACCGACATTCCACATACAATTCTCTTTTTGCATAGCTCATCACAAGAAACACTCGTTGATACTTCGCATATACCACACCAATGGAAACTCGACAGAAAACTTTAAACAAAACACCCGAACTGTCAGTCGCACGGTATCGAAGACATGCACACGTTGTTTCTGTCTTGAGGACCGCACCCAGCGACGTACGGCCGGGAAAAGCACCCGAACTCGGCGCATTTGCAATAATGACGTCTAGCAACGATATCTGAAGCGATTAAACTTGACGAAAAAACTCAAGAGAAAACACCGGTACACTCAGTCGCACGGTATAGAGGCATGCGCAAAGTACTGGTGTCCGAGACGCATAGCTACAACCGGCAGATGTACTGGCAACCACGCCCCGGGTGTCTTTCGTGACACAACCTGTACGTTACCATCTACTTGTTAGTAAAATCCGAAAGTTCATATATATATATATATATATATATATATATATATATATATATATATATTCAGAGTTCTGGGGACAAAAGGTAATTTTATTGCAGTTATCTTTGATTATTTCTTGGGCTTAAGGGGCTCCGAAAAGGCTCAAAATCATGAAAAGTTCAATTTTTACTTTTTTGCGTTTTCTGAATCTGCAGACTATTACCTTTTAATAGATATATAATTTATTCAATTCCGAAGACTACAACTATTTTTAAATTTTTTTTGAAATGTGTTCTACATGGGCGTGACCCACTGTGGCGCTGTTAAACTGCTGTCAAATGGTGTTGTTATTAACGTCCGTGTTCATCAGGTACATTTTAGTGATGTGAGATAAAGTATGTGTTGTGGCTAACCTATTTTCAAAGACTTAGCAGCACCTGAACTGTTGAAAAAGTGTATTCACGGAAAAACTCAAAACCCCAATGAAAGTGCACCATTTCAGTGCAGTAATGTGTTTATTGTAAATAAGTATTACAGTAGTTGTATTACATGTTTATTACCTTATAAATAAATAAAAACCTTTTTTATTTTAAATTCAGTGCATTAGTATTTGTAAAATGACTCTTAGTGTTCATTAAAAAATGACGATCATTCCACTTGGGACCTGTGGAATGGTACATTAGCTTATTTGTTTTAGTTGTAAATATTTGTCATGTATTGTTGTTTTTATGACATGTTCCACATCCTGGAGGACCTCCTCACTACGGATCAATTGGAATGAAAGTAAATCTAATCTAATCTAATCTAGTGTAAATAGTGTTATATGGTCGAGAATCCCCAAGACTGTATTTGTTGGAATAGAAACACTTCACTTTGGTGTGTATGATGCTGTTGCGACTTTCAATGATGGCAACATTGTAAGGTGCAAGGTATTTAGAAATATGCCAATGAAGATAGGTTCTAACATGGTACGAGCGATGCTTGCTTTAGACAAGGAACGCCTTCGGGCTGCAGACAAGGCTGTAAAGAGTCCAGAAATACAAGCAAGAGTAAACAGGAAGAGGAACAAGAGGAAGCTGGAGGAGGAGTTTGCAGAGGATGAAGATAATCCATCCTATGGACCTGGAATGCACTAAAAAGTTAATCCAATCTTTGTCGCTCGATTCCCAAAACTTTTATTTTCTCATACTAATTACATGTTTTCTAAGGATCTTCCAAACATATTTGTTTCAAACTTTCAGTACATGTTACACAGTACCTTCTGCAGAATTTAACACAGCCTTTTTCGAAAAACTGTATATTTCTGAATATATAAATAAAAAATTGCAAAAAAATGTTGTGAATTTTCATTACAATTGAAAAAAAATCATCTTTAATAACTGAACTAAAATTTTGTAAAATCCCTGTGTTAAGTTGTAGCCCATATTCCAATAAATAATCTGTAAAAAGTTCAACTTCCTACCTCAAATACTTTGTGAGGAAAGATGTAATTTATAAGCGTTATTTTAACATTGCAAGTATAGGGCGTTCCGGAGCCCCTTAAGTGTTATAATCTTATTCGAGTGTTCGTCATTTTTAAAAAATATAAAAATAAAACATGCTTGCAGAATGTGAGATTTAAAACTGATCCGGTGTACATATTGTTCCACAAAATTTCGGGAGAACTGCCGGATGTCTGTTACTTCCTGCCACTATATTTCGGAGCGGAGTCTTCCGGCCATCTTCAGACGATACTGGCGAAAACGCACTGAATTCTGGTATTTAAAGAAGCTCTGCGCCGAAACACTGTGGCAAGAAGTAACAGACATCCGGCAGTTCTCCCGAAATGTTGTGGGGAGGAACTGATGCAGCGTATTCGAAGAGTCGATAAGTCACGTGAAAAAATAGCGAAGCTACTGAGCTCACTGATATTTTTATTAAGTTGCAGAGACAAGGAAATTATTCCAAAGTTTACAACGACTGTACATTTTATTAATAGCGCCGCTGCAAATTATATCAAACGTAAAGCAAGCATGGCATTGGTGAGAGAAAGGATTCGTTTTAGTCGGCGTGAACTGGATTCTGTATCGAGTGACATGTGTTATATTCATTTAGAATTGGCAGCAAGACTGTCTACGTTGTCTTGGGACTGGGAGGATGGTGTGAAATGGGCCAAAGCAAGCAGGAGCCATGACAAGGCTACGTTGAGGCGAATTGCCAAGTTCGACCGACTTTCGACACAGATGCTGGAGGAAGTTTCTACTCGACGATTCGTTATTAAGGCTATAGGTGACGCGCCTACGTCTGTGTTAGCAAGAGGCCTCAATTTTGCTCCTTCACCAGTTTCACCATCACCAGTGGACTTCATTAGTTCCATCGAAGAAGCTGTGCGCCGTCCTGCTACAGACGAAGCCAAGGAAGTGCGCCGGGAGTTTTGTCGTGTGTTGACAAGAGCTACACCGCCGAAGAGCAACATTTCGCCTATGAAGAGTGTAGCCCTCCGGAAATTGCGAACCGACGCGGATACAGTGGTACTTACATCGGACAAAGGTAATGCTACTGTTTTAGTGCTATGGTAGGAATATATTAATAAGATCAATCTTTTATTAAGCGACTCAGCTTATCGCAAAATCGATAAGGATCCTACTACCTGAGTGGTGCGGAGAACAGCAGAACTTCTGACTAACAGTTCCTTACCAAAAGGGGCAATTAAGAGACTGAAACCAAATAGTTCAGTTCCACCTAGGCTGTATGGATTGCCTAAGATCAACAAGGATAACTTGCCGTTAGGTCCAACTGTGAGTAATATTGGAGCAACCACCTACGACCTAGCAAAGTACTTGGCGTCTTTGATCAAACCAATGGTAGGAAAATGTCCACATCACATAAAGAATTCTAGTGATTTCATCAACAGACTTAAGCTATTGCAGCTGCAAAGTAACAACTTGTTGGTCAGTTTTGATGTGGTTTCACTTTTTACAAATGTACCTCTTGCGGACTCACTACATCTCATTGGCAATAGGTTTGGAGCTGACGTTACTGCGATGTTTGAGCACGTCCTTTCCTCTACATATTTTTTATTTAACAACGACTTTTATGAACAATCAGACGGTGTCGCCATGGGGAGTCCTTCGTCTCCCCTGGTGGCCAATCATTTTATGGAAGATTTTGAGGAGCGAGCACTCGCCTCGGCCACTATTAAACCAACAGTACAGGGTGATTCAAAAAGAATACCA
This sequence comes from Schistocerca cancellata, assembly GCF_023864275.1. Taxonomy (NCBI): domain Eukaryota; kingdom Metazoa; phylum Arthropoda; class Insecta; order Orthoptera; family Acrididae; genus Schistocerca; species Schistocerca cancellata. The sequence goes on from NC_064631.1 coordinate 175,930,342, forward strand.
CAACTTTAAAAATGTGTATTTAATGAAAGAAACATAATATAACCTTCTGTTATACATCATTACAAAGAGTATTTAAAAAGGTTTTTTTTTCACTCAAAAACAAGTTCAGAGATGTTCAATATGGCCCCCTCCAGACACTCGAGCAATATCAACCCGATACTCCAACTCGTTCCACACTCTCTGTAGCATATCAGGCGTAACAGTTTGGATAGCTGCTGTTATTTCTCGTTTCAAATCATCAATGGTGGCTGGGAGAGGTGGCCGAAACACCATATCCTTAACATACCCCCATAAGAAAAAATCGCAGGGGGTAAGATCAGGGCTTCTTGGAGGCCAGTGATGAAGTGCTCTGTCACGGGCTACCTGGCGGCCGATCCATCGCCTCGGGTAGTTGACGTTCAGGTTTCATAACTAACCTTTTTCGTAGGACTCGCCATACAGTTGATTGTGGAATTTGCAGCTCTCTGCTAGCTCTGCGAGTCGATTTTCCTGGGCTGCGAACAAATGCTTGCTGGATGCGTGCTACATTTTCATCACTCGTTCTCGGCCGTCCAGACCTTTTCCCTTTGCACAAACACCCATTCTCTGTAAACTGTTTATACCAACGTTTAATACACCACCTATCAGGAGGTTTAACACCATACTTCGTTCGAAATGCACGCTGAACAACTGTCGTCGATTCACTTCTGCTGTACTCAATAACACAAAAAGCTTTCTGTTGAGCGGTCGCCATCTTAGCATCAACTGACGCTAACGCCTAGTCAACAGCGCCTCAAACGAACAAATGTACAACTAAATGAAACTTTATAGCTCCCTTAATTCGCCGACAGATAGTGCTTAGCTCTGCCTTTTGTCGTTGCAGAGTTTTAAATTCCTAAAGTTGTGGTATTATTTTTGAATCACCCTGTATTTTGGCGATATGTTGACGATACTTTTATAGTGTGGCCTTCTGGTTTGGATCGTCTGCGAGAGTTCCTACAACATATGAACTCCATACACGAAAACATAAAATTTACTATGGAGATGGAGGAAGGTTGGTTGCCGTTTTTAGATGTCTTCGTGCGACGTAAGGGCGATGGCACACTTGGTCATTCAGTATACAGAAAGCCCACTCATACAGACCTGTACTTGCGAGCCGCTAGTTGCTACCATCTGCCACAAACGATGGGTGTTCTGAAGACCTTGATTCACCGAACCCACGTCAACTCCGATGCCGATAGTTTGCAAACGGATCTGGAGCACCTGCAGACTGTATTTCTATAGAACTGTATTCGTCCCAGCAAGTGGAGAAAGCGCTGCAGATCTATAAGCGACGGACCGAAGCAGAGGAAGAGTCCTTTAAAACTACTGCACATTGACCATATATTGTTAATATTTCAGCGCAAATAGGCAGAATATTAAGAAAATATAAAGTAAAAACAATCTTTCGCCCTCCTGCAAAAATTTCGTCGCTGTTGGGATCTGTCAAAGACGACCTAGAGCTGCGCAAGGCAGGTGTTTACAGGATTCCGTGCGAATGCAGCAAATCTTATATAGGGCAAACTACGCGTACTGTGCAGGATCGCATTGTAGAACGTCAGCGGCATTCTCGTCTCCTTCAGCCTTGTAAGTCTGCCATCGCCGAACGCTGTATTTCGACTGTTGATGTAATTAATTACATTGAGACAAAAACCGTGGCCCATGCGTCTAACTTTTGGAGTTCGATTATTAATGAATCCGTGGAAATACAACTGTCTGACGTGAGTCTCTTATTAATTGAGAAGGCGGCTTTCATTTAAATTCAGGATGGAATCCAGTCGTTGAAAAACTTCGTGTCCTCCGTAGCCGGCGTAGTTCTGTGATGGAACAGCGCGAAGACAATCGAACTGATATCGATGCGGCGAGTTTCACCACGGAGGGCGCGCGGCGCAGCGGAATCGAACGCGCTCAAGTAGCGCACGCGCATGTGCCTGCGGGACCATAAATACTAGAACTCGGTGCGTTTTCGCCAGTATCACCTGAAGATGACCAGAAGACTCTGCGCCCAAATATTGAGGCAGGAAGTTACAGACATCCGGCAGTTCTCCCGAAATTCTGTGTAATAAATTTGCAAAAGATTCAAATGGTGAATTATTCTTGCGGTTTACGTAATTACTGTCTAAGTTGGTCTAACACTAATATCAGGTTGTCAGTTATGCAGGCTGGGTTCAGCCATATTGTATGCTGACCCAGCTCCTGGTTGTCCGATCGACCAACAAACTGTTCCGGTGTGTCTTGCCAGCCGGCAGACTTTACGACGGGAATGGGAGCGGCCGCTGTTCTGGCCGCAGGCGGGTACTACCGTAAGACCTCACTGGGACCGCTATTCCGTGCTGAGCTGCGGTTGCGGGCCGTCGCTTACTCAGATTATGTTCTTATGTTTGCTGAGACGCTCTGTCCCGGGGATCTTCTTAATTCTTCGATGCTCGTTACATCTGCCTTGCCTGACTTCTCTCCCCGGAATCAAGCCTCAAAATTGTGCAAATAGGAAGGTTTCAAGTCACCAGACAGTTGCTAAATATCACCAAGCTACACTCTATTGCAAGTTTAGTTAACTGTTGCCAACTTACCAAACTTTACGCCCCTTCAGGGCTGCTTGCTGTCATTGTTTTTACATTTGTTGTATTCCTGGTAGCCACCATCGTGACCTAGTTATTTTGAAGCTGTTTTGCAAGAACTGTAAAATATCTTGATCTATTTCTATTAAAGCGCTTGTTTTTAATTTTTGAAAGGGAATATTTCCAAGCCTTTTGGGGGTCTGTATTGATCTTGACCTTGTTGTAATACTTAAAAGCCGGACGCGGTGACCGAGCGGTTCTAGACGCTTCAGTCCGAAGCCGCGCGACTGCTACAGTCGCAGGTTCGAATCCCGCCTCGAGCATGGATGTGTGTGATGTCCTGAAGTTAGTTAGGTTTAAGCAGTTCTAAGTTCTAGGGGACTGATGACCTCAGATGTTAAGTCCCATAGTGCTCAGAGCCATTTGAATTTGAATACTAAAAAATTTCAAAGCAATTTCCAAGCCTTCATGCGCTTGGTGATTACTGATTTTGATCTTGTAATTTTTTTAAGAGAGAGTTTTAAAGTAAATTCTAAGCCTTCTGGCACTCCGAGAGTATTAATATTGATCTTTTTGTAATTTTTTAAAATAACTGATGCATTTCAAAGCAAATTTTTAAGTCCTACTGGCGCACTGTGATTATTAGTTGTTGTTAACTGGCACTTCGCTTCATTCCATTGTAAAGGAAAATTTCAAATGTTTTCACGAAATAAATCTAGATGTTATCAAACACAATTGTTGATGAACTTTGGGCTTGACCCTTCGATGAATTCCTGCCGCCATCAATGAAAGAGCATTTCAAATACATTTAAAATCAGGCACAATTTTTAACTTCTTGGAATTAGCTGCTGTTTATTCTTGTGAAAGGCTCTTTGCTACAAACAATGCTGTTGGAAGAACATCCGCAACTGAGCATTATAACAGAGGTTGAAAATACCGCTTCAGTTGCAAATTTCTTTATTTTCACAGGACCGGTTTCGGACTGTTATAAGCCCAAGTCGTAGCTGTGATGTGGTCCCCGAGCGCCGCGTGTGCCAGTCGCGGTGTATTCAAACTTTTTTGCTATGTCGTTTCTTCTGTGCATTGCATGTACCTATCAATGATCCCTTTCCCAGCTGCAATATTTACTACTCTAGCACTCCAGCCTATGACGCTTTCTTCTTTATATGCGTATCTTCACCTACAGTAGCACATGTTAGGCTATACAGAGTGTTTCAGACCTTTTGGATCATATTGAAACAGGTGACTGTGGGTCCAGAACCGATTATGTTGAAATAGCGAAGCAATGGTAGGAAATGCATACTTATTGTGATATGGACATACACAGAGTACACCACATAACAACATGTCTCATAGTAATTGTTAAAAGTGATGACCGGCAGTCTCAGTGCATGCGTGGCAACGGCGCATGAAGTTCTGCAGCTCTCTGTCAAAGATCCTATGTTGAACCAGGAGACAAATGGTTCAAATGGCTCTGAGCACTATTGGACTTAACATCTGAGGTCATCAGTCCCCTAGAACTTTGAACTACTTAAACCGAACTAACCTAAGGACATCACACTCATCCATGCCTGAGGCAGGATTTGAACCTGCGACCGTAGCAGTCGCGTGGTTCCGGACTGAAGCACCTAGAACGAACCAGGAGACAGGCAACATGGACCCTAGCAAGCAGGTCTTCATTCGTTTCTATGGAGGTTTCGTGCACCATCGCCTTGACGTAACCTCAGAGATAAAAGTCCAGAGGTGTGAAACCCGGTAATCGCGTTGATCATGGGACAGGACCTCCCGTACCAATCCAATGACGATGGTACATGTTGTTCAGATGCTCACGGACATTAACGTCAAAGTGGGCTGGCGCTAAGGGGTATGTTTTCAATAACTATGCCAGCACATCTCTCAGGAACACAAGGTAATGCGGGGCTCAAATTCCGTTGGCCCCAGTGCTCGCACACGTTCTTTATGATGGGGGGGGGGGGGGGGGGGGGGTGTAACACCCATCCCACCAGTACTCTCCACTCTGTATCCTCGGAAGCGTGCATTTCAAGGCCAAGCTGACGGGTGCTAATCGGTGGGTCCAACACCATCTCCTCGAAGTCTGGTGTTCAGATATGCTTTGGCGGAAACTTTGGCAGGCTCTCTGTAGCGCAAATAACCGCGCCTTTCGTAAACTGGTATCCACGGAGATAAACTACTTCCAATTAGGATGACGCCTGCACATTCGTGCTATTTACGATTACTACATCCTGCCGCACAGTGTTTGTGAACTCTCGTGACGAGTAACGTTTCGTCTTTGCGTACGCGTCATGCATTGTACACGGTATAACACACCTCACCGTGGGCACTTCACAAGCTGCATATATACATGATGACAAACATTTAAACAAGTACTCAGTGTTAAGATTGACTGGTCATTCAAAAATTTCACTAGATGCAAATACTGCAATCTTATCCAATATAGGTCATTCATCAACAGTTCACAGCGTCCGCTATATGACAGCCATCTCCTTGTCCGGCTAGGACTAACGGACACTCCACTGGAATGCCAACGTAATTCTAAAACACATTTAAAAAAGAAGTTTACCAACTCGACGCAATAACTGCCTTGTCTATCGCATTAGGACTCCTGTTAGTTGGACCCCATCACAGGTCTACCATAAAACAATACCACAAGCAACTCATACAACACTAAAACAAGTCACTGTGCAGCAACAGCGACGAACTGCAAGTAGTCACGGTCACACAGAACCCAGAAGCAGCAGGAGACCCAACACACGTCGTCCGCGGAGACGACCGACCGACCGACCGGGCGACCGATGGTTGTTCCCGATGAAATCACAGGCGAGAAGGTTGCAAGTGAATCACCAACTGACAGCTTGTTACCAAGTGGACGGAAGGTAACACAATGAGCGGCGGCAAGACGCTTTCGATGGAAAATCAGTAGCCATCAACCTCTCGTGGAATGGTGCCTTTAGTAACTTATTGCGCAATCGGCCAACCGTCGTCCCGACCGCTTCAGCTCGGAGCCCCAAGTTCCACCCAGCCCTGTCCAAACGACATGCGCACGCCGCGAAAACTCAGCCCAGCGGCCGCGGCGTAGCGAGAGCGCCAACGAAGGAGAAAACCAAACAGAGGAAGTCACCCGGGAGCCGACAGGGCTCAGTATTGAAATGCATTTTCAGTACACGCAACCGCAGAGCATAGGAACAAATCTCTGTTGGTCATTCTGAAGAAACTATGACGAAGTACACTGGCCGGCACGAAAAAACCCAACATCCGATACATGAGGTGTAATCATCGTGTAATTATCTATGTGAGTAGAGTGCAGCACTTCAACCAATTTTTTCAGAAGGGGTATGTTTCTAGCGTTGGCCAAATATTTAGCTTCAGTGCTCAAGCCATATGTGGGAAAATGTGAACATCACATATCAAATTCGTCCGACTTTATTCGACGATTAAAATCGTTGTACTGATGTCCTTCTGACTTGCTCATCAGTTTTTATGTTATTTCTCTCTTTACCCGGGTTCCTTTTGAAGAGTCCTTGTTACTAATCGGTGAGAAATTAGATGAAGAAACCACCAAGTTATGTCGTCATGAGTTGACTTCAACGTATTTTCTTTTTAATGATGTATATTTTGAGCAAACTGACGGAGTGGCTATGGGGAGTCCACTCTCCCCCATAGTCGCCAACCTTTTTATGGAAGACTTTGAGGACGTGGCACTCAAAACTTCGTTTCTTAAGGCAAAGTGTTTTTTGAGATACGTTGATGACATTTTTATGGTTTGGCCACATGGAATTGATGCTTTGAATCGCTTTTTAGATCATGTTAACTGTCTATATCCGAGTATTCAATTTACTATGGAAATTGAAAGTGATGGTAAACTTCCATTTCTTGATGTTTTAGTTCAAAGAAAGGACGATGGGACTTTTGGTCACGGTGTATATCGGAAACCTACTCATACTGACCGTTATCTTCATGTGACCAGCTGTCATCCACCACACAAACGTAGTAGAGTTTTGTGGACTCTGGTGGAAAGAGCTTATGCCATTTCTGACGAGGAACATTTGAAAGAAGAACTTGGTCATTTGAAGATTGTTTGTAAGCTGAATGGATATACGGAACAACAAATAGGCCGTGCTCTTCAGTTTGGTCCGTCACGCGAGCCAATAGACGAAACTTTTGAAGCTGTTGCTTATTTACCCTTTGCGGGAGGTATCATCAAAAATTTCAAGAATTTTAAGAAAATATGATATTAAAAGTGTTTTTACACCTGTGGCCAAGACTAGAGCCCTTCTTGGCTCAGTTAAAGATGATTTGGGTTTATGAAATTCCGTGTCACTGTGGAAAGAAGTATATTGGTCAAACTATTGGAACTATTCAGGACCGGTGTGTGGAACATCATCGGCACAGTCTGTTGTTTCAGCCGGAGAAGTCTTTGCAAGGCTTTGCAAGGATACCAGGAACAGGCCCTCTTAGACCAACATCGGAGAGAGATGACCGCTTCTTACTTCAAGTTCTGCAAAACCGTCACAGCACCGCTTCTGTAGGACGAAATCGACTCCACCAGGTTCGAGGGGTCACCTGTTAGTGAAGGAACCGTTCGAACAAGACTGGAAGAAGCCAATCTTCAGTCCACAAAACTTGCTACAGGTGCGGAACTCACCAGAGAGCATCGCAAAGTCGACTACGTTTGGCAAGGGCGCATCTTGGCTGGACAGTAGACAATGAAATCAAGTGTCGTTCATCGATAAGTCGCTATTTGGCATCCGGTCACATGACAGAACAGAGAGGGTATTCCCCTTGCACGTTCTCGTCCAGGACGTCTTTTCAGGGTGGTTCTATGATGGTGTGGGCAGGAGTCAGTACAGCTGCAAGGACGGATTTGGTCTTCATGGAATATGGGAGCTGTAATGACACATTCCGACGCAGAGACATACCTTAAAAGCTGCGCCAAAGATTAAATTGAGAGGCATGTAGATTATAATCTTTGTAATGTTCACATTGCATTCTCTTTTGTTTCATACTCCAAGGAGCTAAGGGACACTTTCGATTGTTGCCTCGTGGAGGATGGACGTGATTTTTGGACTGTGAGAAAGGCAGCCATGTAGTTAGTAATTATGGTTTGTGCGACTAGCAGAGCAAGTCTTATTGTCTTGTGAATAAAAATAGTGAGAAGTATCGAAGTGTTACGAAAATTATTTAAAGCAACGTAGCATTGTATTCCTTGGTTTCCACCGTCTTCGTGAAGTGAACCGATGCCGACTTAGGAAGATACCCACGGTCAACAAGGAGAAGAACTTCGATGGCGACTGATGAATTAATATTGTGGCAGAAGGACTAATTCTACGTCTAAGGTGAGAACTCTGATTAAATCAACAATGACGTAGAATTCAAAATGTAATTAAGTGGAATGGTAAATTATATTACAGGCATATTTCACGCAGCACTGTATTTGTCCGCATTCAAGCCGGTCAATACAATCCGTAAAAAAGCCTTTCAGAAATTCTAAAGTTAAAAAACACAATAAAATCAAATGTTTTTTTTTATTTATTTCGCCACACTGGCGACCGTGACAGGACAGTGCTGGTGGAACAAAGAGTAAGTACTTCATTGTTGTGCTACAAATGTACTTGTACTAATTACTGTTTCTCTGTTACATGACGCACATGGAAAATGACGAATAAGGTGAAACAATGTTAACTGTATAAACAGATGGCACAATAACCAGAAGGAACAAGGACAAGGATTTACAAAACTAACGTAATCGTGAGTGACGCAGCTCAGCCGGAATTAAGGTAGGAAAGCGCAAACGCATGCAGTGGCTGCACCTTGGCTTAGCTCCACTTAAAGCAGAACCTTTTCCTTTCCATATTAAAATCCTGGTAGTGTTTGTGGCAACACACAATTACACTTTGATAATTACTTTTTTATGTTCAACAATCGCAGAATTAGAAGACGTAGTGCGCCATGTTGTAAATTTCCGACGCGCAACAAATAACAATCGCGAGTAATTTCTATTAATTCAACTGCGAGAGAATTTAAAGATTTAGATTAACAGTAAAGTACAGATAAAAATAATATCTCCACAATGGAATCGGAGAACTTTAATTTGACAAATGTTCATGGACACGTCACCGATTCTGACAATAGTGACGTAAATGATGACGCAATTAGTTTTTCAGCACAACATAATGTAGAAGTAAATACGATTCAGTTGCACTCCACAGGGATTAACAATAATGAACCACTTGCAAATGAAACCTTGTGCACAGTCGATGAAGCATCGATTACCAGATCAGATGAAAATATTTCGCGTGAAACCAGTGAACCTAGCCCGGTTTCGATTCAATCAGATCGTGGTAGAGAAACAATGGCTACAAATAATGGAATAAAGACAAACACACAAGCTTCGTCAGTTACGCTTGAGGCATTATATAGTCTGATGTCAAACGTGAGCGAGCAATTATCTGATTTAAAGATCAGTCACAACACAACGAACACAAAACTGGCGAACATGCACAGACATTTCGATCAACGCTTAAATAAACTCACCAATGAAATCGATCAAAAGATCGAAGACAAAGTCATCAAAACCGTCAATAGTGTATACAATGTATTAGCAAATGACTTAGAAAAGAAATTGTCAGATCTTACAAACAAACAGGAACAGGAACTGTCAGAAATAGTAGAAACACACAATCAAACACAAACCGTACAAAAAGAAATGCATGAAAACGTACAGGCTATTCAATTAAATTTAACAAGAGTACAGTCCGCATGTGAAGAAATACCTGACCAAGTTAATAAAGTTAACGAAGAAGTCGGTTTTCTGAAACAGGAGACTCGACGTATCAAGGCGGACATTATCAAAATAAATGAAACTTTAGAAAACGGTAATGTAAATGAATCAATAACTGACCGGGAAACAAAACTTTTTGAAAAATTAGGTAATGAAATCAAAGTAGCCGAGGATAGAATACGCAAGGAAATTGCTGGTAGACTGAATGTTTCAAATGATTTGCCTACGTCGAGCAGCAGGCAGCGCGACACTTATTCGCCCGTGCCAGATTACGATGTCAATAACGCAGAACATCACGCGCCCAGTCCGGCGTATGTGCACGCACCGGCACAGGCAAACAATGGCTATTCGCCAAACGCGGTGCTGCAACAGGCAGTAGGCGTGTCGCCTTGCATCTCGACGATTCTAGTCGATGAGAGCCTGTTGAAACATAGACAGTTTCCAGTTTTCTCCATAGAATCCAGAAAAACTCATCCAGTCGTATTTGTAAGAGCATTTAAAAATGTCTTACCAAGAAACTGGACTGAGGCACAGAAGATTAGATATGTAGTAGGCTTCACACAAGGCGACGCACTTTTGTGGGCCACAGACATGGCTGAACAGTGCGTCACCTACGAACAATTTGAACGGGCTTTCTTGGAGAAATATTGGTCTGCTGGGGTCCAAGAAAGACTGCGACGTGAGGTATTCAACCCACAACCGTTCAACCTCAAAAACGGCGGGTTGAGAAAGTATTTCGAAAAGTACTTGAATAAGACGCGCTATTGGAACAATCCAATACCGCACGTAGATGTTCTCAAAATTCTGAAAAACAGACTACCCGCGAATTTACGCGAAAAATTGGTAACCATACCGGAAAACGACCTTGAATACTTTCTTTCCGTGCTTGACTCAATTGATCTAATATACGAAGAGCCGAGCACAAGTAATCGGAATGAATATTCCGGAACCAATCAAAACAACGGTAACGGATATCATTTTAAAGGCAGTGGACAAAACCCACACAGTTGGCATCCGTATGCGACAAGGCCAAATAATGGAACCTGGAATTACGGGAATCGGAGGAATTCGGCGCCACAGAGACGTGAAGACCGAAGGTATAGTACTGATTACGGTCCACGCCGGTATGGAAATGATAGAAATCATGTGAATGATTGGTCAGGCCCGCGTGATGAAAGGCGGCACACAAATGAAAATTACAATAGTTACAGTAATAGGAATGACAGACCAAGGAGGAATAGCGACGGCCGGTCGCAAGAAAATGTTGCACGCAGCGGTCCGGAAACTAATTGGCGACAGAATAATCACTCAGTACACTTTGTAGATGTAACGGACAGTACTGAAACAACGCCGTTGTCTCCCCCGGTAAACAACAATCGGTCGTAATGAGCCCCCACCGGCCGACCGATTTGACGACAGGGGGCACAAACAAGCACACATTACATCTTAGACCATTATTTTAAAGATATGATCAGGATGCGACCGTAGAAGATGATCTATGTGAAGAAGAGATGAAAGCACCAGACAAGGTAAGTGACCTCGTGCAGGCTGTAATAACAGCAAAGATAGGAACTATAATTACCAACGTAATTTTAGATACAGGGGCATCTACGAATATTATTTCTAACAGTTTATTCAAAGAAGTTTCGAAAGCATTAAAAGTACCAGTGTTGCCAATGGAAAATTGTAAAATCTTGACAGCTGTAGGTAACAAGTCAAAAAGTATTAAGTGGCAGACGCAAATACCTGTTACTATTAGCGATGTCACGATAAACTGTACATTCTTAATCGTTGACAAGTTAATCGTCAATTGTATTTTAGGTATTGAAGTTTTCCGGCAGCATAAAGTAAACATCGAAACTAATGACCAACTGGGGGCATATGCCAGCTTTAAAACGCATAGTTAACCACACCTAATGAAACGTGTTACTGTAAGTCTTAACGCTATAAAATAAACCATACGGTACTTTTGTAGTCTAACTCAGTTATTTAAGAGAGAGGAACGAAGACAAATTAACGCGAAGGCCAGGGTTTGTTCGCTTGAGACGAGCAACAAGCCACGCGTCGAAGTTGCAATTCAACGCTCAGCTGATGTGCACGCGATAGCTGCATGTCAAGACAAGGTCATTGGCCGCGCTGTAGGCAGCGAGCCGGGGAGAAATCTTCCCCCTTCCCTGTCCGATCAGCTGAGTGTATACAAAGCGCGAAGGCGCATGCGCCGTCGAGTCCAGACGACACGTGACTCATATTACACGATGGCGGCTATCACGAATAATGTTCACCAACAATGCAGAGTTTTCTCCGTGCCTGCAGTCCAGTCATGGTACACAAGCGTGCATGCGCGGAACGTTTAAAAGTTTTGAGACCACGCTTACTATGAGACACAGTGACGAGAGCCATTCAAAAACAAGAAAGAAAAGGATACTCAAGTCTTGTAAATAGTAGCTTAGAAAATTTAATTATAAGCTGGTATTACGTAATAAAAGTGAACATACAAGTACATACTGGTCATGGACGGGATTGTAATATTATATTATACTGAGTAAAAATCTTAGCTTGTACGGAAGGAGAAGGAAAATAGAAAAAAAAAAAATAATGCAGATATATAACCGGAAGAAAGGCTATGTACACGAGAACAACACACAATTACATATTGGGAAAAAGCAGCAAAGAGGAAAGCAAAGAGATAACGCATACATTTACATTACACAGTAGCTAGCGATTTTCAGAATGAACAACAAGGTAAACGTGTGAATTTTTGTGACTAAGGAAGAGAATGACACAAGCTTTAAAATAGGAAAATAATAAACAGATCTATGCAACGTGAGTAATGAACTGAATCGCTCTCAAAACAAATACCTAGGATTTATAGAGAGAGAAACACATTAACGTTAGGAAACACCTAAAGCACTCAGCAAACAACTTTGTAGAATATATAAGCTATACACGAGGTTACATGTACGAAGGCTAAAGTGTAAAGAAGGAAAATATGGAATGATTGCGCATTAATGGACCGTAAGGCAGTTATGTATGTAGGAAGAAATATTTAGTTGTAAGTATTATTAGTATGAAGGGACGATGCTCAGCACACCCTGAACTATTTTGGAATATTGGAGGAATGGTGCAAGGTACCGAAAAAGGGCCTCACCAGCAATGTGTAGATTAAGTGGTAGATATTTTTTGTGTGTATAAACGTATATATGAATGTGTGAAAGGCGAAAGAAGCTCTGTACATGTACGGAACTTAAACAACGTAGAAGTGTATAAGGAAAATTAAACTCTAAGACAACTTCGTATAAACAGGTATACCTAACGTCAAGAACCAACTTAATTAAAACCGTAAGACTCTACGAGTTTACGAGAAAATGCGAAAAACCTGATACAAAGTGCAACATTAGCGATTCTTCACTCATGTATGCAGAAGGAAGATATGAATTACTTTACACACTTGAAACATGAAATGATAAATCATGTCAAAATTATATCTTACATACATATCACGATTTACAGTCACAAAGAATGAAAATGATACCGCCGCTGTACGAGAAACAGGTAAGTAGTGTGATCGACGACCTGTAAGCAAAGGAATCGTCTATAAAATAAACTGTGGAAAAAAAAAAAACGTCATACAGAATTTCATGCTGCACTGAAGCTATGCAAGTCTGATTATTCGTGTACATAGAGTTTCATGACACCGATGCATTAAAATGTCTGTATTTTTTCTCCCATGATAACACAAGACGCCTATAAGCGCACTTTAATTGAAGATGATACACGCACACAAGGGCGTGCCGCTATTATGAAACACTGTACATATTAATAGTAGTTACACCCTGAACTTCAAAATTTTATGTTTATATGTCCATGTTAATGTAGGAAATTTTATTAGAGGTAATGATTTTCAAGCACACCAGAACGTGCTTAAGCACAAAACACTGTAAATATTAGGGTTACGCTGCATATAAATGATTATTTCGTGCATTTTCATATTTTATAGGTAAAAACCGTAGCATACACGTAGTCGTTGCCATTACCCTAAGTAGAAGGTAGAAAATTCCCTTCCCAAGGTGCAGTGGAGCGGCTACAGGTGTGTTCTCTGCATGCTGAGGCATGTCGTTGCGTATGAAGAATACGTAACGAAGGTAAACCTTAACTTACACTCGAGTTCAAGAGAGAAAACAAAGGACTTGTTCCTTCTAACTGATTAATGGAAAAGGGTGTGTGTGTCAGTAAAATCCAAGACGAAGAAGCCACTATGAGTGGTCAAAACTTTTTTCAATTTTAGTCGATAGTTTTTTCCTGTAATTAATGTAACCAATGTATTGTATGTGTTTTATGTTATTCCATTGTATGTGATGTACTTTGTATTTCATACCAAGTCCCGTGACTTACAAATTTGTGAATATTTATGTACATTGACCAGAAATATTGAGGGGAATGAATCTCGGTACAATAGGTAAAAGGGGTTAATACGAAGAAAAAAGTGTAGTGAAAAGAAAGTTTCGATCGCAATACTCGCGGTTAAAGTGGTGTGTGTAGAAATTGAAACTGTGCAAAGTAGTGCTACGTTGCAAGTGTCAGCGAGCCTAAACAAGGGACATCGAAAAATTGAAGCTAGTATCGTCAAACGACCCATGGCGTCACAATAGGAAAGGACAATGCCAAACAAGTTTGACATGGTACGCTTCTTACCTGGAGCGGCATCGACGGGATCGTCCTCCACCTCGCACATAGTGTGGTGTGTTCTTCGGGGCACATATTCCAATGTACCTCGTCGTATCCAGTCTAAGTACTGGAAGGAACTACAAAAAGCACACGCATACTGAGGTTCGGAAGTCTTGACGGTACCCTCACGACGGTGTATATTCAGTGCACTGGCGCGCGCATTCAACCAACGTCGCCAGCTAACGGACGACCAAACAATCAGGCGCGCGTATCACCCGCCCATATTCAACACGGGCTAGCGAACAAAGCTCGTCGCCCCAGAATAAATACAGAAAGCAATACAAGGACTTAATTTTCACCTCTGATGAGGAAGGAAACATTTGTAAATAACGTTGTATTCATTGTATATTTTATTGTACAAACTTTACCACATGATGTTTTCTCAATGTTAACCAAAACTTCGTATATTAGGATTAAGGTTTGTAAATATTAGCATAAGTATACCAAAAAACTGACACACACTCATTAATACCAAAGAATTCACAGTGCCATGAAAATGAGACAATAAAAATGAAGGTTGTAAATAAAAGACCCCCAAACCTATCAATTGCAAGGTCGACTACTGTATCCTGTCAATCAAATAAAATTTTCTAGTGACAGTATACAGTAGGGGGGCAGTTGTAATGACACATTCCGACGCAGAGACATACCTTAAAAGCTGCGCCAAAGATTAAATTGAGAGGCATGTAGATTATAATCTTTGTAATGTTCACATTGCATTCTCTTTTGTTTCATACTCCAAGGAGCTAAGGGACACTTTCGATTGTTGCCTCGTGGAGGATGGACGTGATTTTTGGACTGTGAGAAAGGCAGCCATGTAGTTAGTAATTATGGTTTGTGCGACTAGCAGAGCAAGTCTTATTGTCTTGTGAATAAAAATAGTGAGAAGTATCGAAGTGTTACGAAAATTATTTAAAGCAACGTAGCATTGTATTCCTTGGTTTCCACCGTCTTCGTGAAGTGAACCGATGCCGACTTAGGAAGATACCCACGGTCAACAAGGAGAAGAACTTCGATGGCGACTGATGAATTAATATTGTGGCAGAAGGACTAATTCTACGTCTAAGGTGAGAACTCTGATTAAATCAACAATGACGTAGAATTCAAAATGTAATTAAGTGGAATGGTAAATTATATTACAGGCATATTTCACGCAGCACTGTATTTGTCCGCATTCAAGCCGGTCAATACAATCCGTAAAAAAGCCTTTCAGAAATTCTAAAGTTAAAAAACACAATAAAATCAAATGTTTTTTTTTATTTATTTCGCCACAGAGCCTTACCACACATATCTAGGAAATCCTTCTGGAGGATTTTGTGCCTTTCCTTCCAATTATTGGTGATGATTTTACACTAATGCACGGCAGCGCATGCCCATACGTTGCCAGAATTGTGCAAGAGTTCTTGGATGAAACAAAAATTCGTGCTTCGGGTTGGCCTGCTCGAAGCCTTGATTTGAACTCTGTTGAGCACTTTGAAACCGGTTGGGATGAAAAGCCTGTTAGCATTATCCAGAGACCATACAGGACCTACGAAATGCCCTCCTGGAAGAATGGGACATGGTTCATCAGCAGGACATTACCGCATTAACCAGGAACATGCCTGACAGCTTGAATGCCGTCACTGGTGCAGGAGGTGGCAATATACGCTTTTGAAGATGCGAATTCATTAGCGTTTCACTCTTCAAAATCAGTTGTTGTGGTTGTGGTCTTCAGTCCAGATAATGGTTTGATGCAGCTCTCCATGCTACTCTATCCTGTGCAAGCTTCATCTCCCAGTACCTACTGCAACCTACATCCTTCTGAATCTGTTTAGTGTATTCATCTCTTGGTCTCCCTCTACGATTTTTACCCTCCACGTTTCCCTCCAATACTAAATTGGTGATCCCTTGTTGTCTCAGAATATGCCCTACCTAGTCAAGTTGTGCCACAACTCTCTGAGGTCGGTGCTAGAAGGAGCGTGACCTTGAGGCGGACTTCGCCGCTGGCGGGCGGCCAGGCCGCGTGGCCTTTCTAATGTTACTAGAGGCCGCGCGCGCTATTGCTCCGCGACCGGATGTGGTCACGTGACTTGCGGGGGAGTGGGGGCAAGCGATAAGCCGCCTGCAGGGGGTCTACTGCGCCTCAGCACAAGGCGTCATTCGCTCTGCGAACGTCGAGGAGTGCGGAAGCCCTGCCCTGGCCGTTCACTGGGTATTGGCTTGCTCCGTTCACTTGTGTTAACGTGCCTCTGCAACGCCCGTGCGACGTGGTTATCGTCGCCGATGGCGGCGCAGTGTTCCTGTTTATAAGTCTCTAAAGGCAATAGACATTGACCTTGCCGGTCAGTTTAATGAACAGCAATTAATTGTGTAACATCGAAACAGACGTGCATTACCTTTACGAGCTTACTCAAAATTTCCTTTACGTGTCCACCTTTGTCTTAATTTGTTAAATTTGTTTATAATTGGTCTTTCTTTTTTCCGTTGTTGGACGCTTAGATGGGACCGCACCACAGCATTCCATTATAAGATTGTGGATTACTGTCATATAAAAGTCACAAATTTAAAATAAATTTCAGATTTTGTAAGAAAGTGTTGGTTTTTCGTGCCTGTCAGTGCTCAATGCTCCTTTTTCCGCCACGTCAAAGATCTTTGTCAAAGAAATGAATATTTGTTCAAATTTCTTTGTCGAAGAAATTTGAGGATCTGTTAACACCGGCCCAACGAAGATTTCAGCGACGTGCCTGGGCCGCGTATTGTCCGGCCAGACCTTTAGTCCAGAGGCAATCGCAGTTTCCCTGCAGTCAATATGTGGGTCATGAGCAACGTCTATTTCGTTCGCTCCGCTCGCTGCAGGCTTTCTCCTTACCTTCTGTATAGTATTCCATTATCTTTGCAACAATAATTTTTCCGAGTTTGCTGAATCGTTATTATTGTTGAACACCGTCCGTCGGGACACCTCTGTCTGTACGGTTCACCTGTTCTCCTCACCTTCCTACTGCGTTCTCTGTGTAAAGAACTGTCGTACATACACTGCCAACAGAATTAAGGACTAACTTTTTCGAAACCCCGTAATTCCCACCCACTGCGACGCTTCCTCTGCCATGGCACAAAAGCGTAGCACACTGCAGCGTCACTCAATGCCGCGTCAAACAGCAAGGTGCCAACACGTGCGAAATAATGGCCACACCTCAGAAGTTCAGGTGGCTTGTAAGGTGGGTTAGTGACGTCACATTGGCACTAGATTTCACCACGATTCAGCCCAACGCCACCGTGGACGTGCTACACGGTCGGAAGGTCGTCATAGGACCTCTTACCCACATTTGACCCCTTCTTTCCACGCCTCTGCTGTGGTCAGAACCGTAGCGCCCGGCGTTGAAATCACGCGGTTTTCTTATGGGTAGCCGAGGGAAATATTATAGAAACACCGCCGCTCGGAATCGACACAAAAAGGCCGCAGGGGATGGCATAAGGGGTGTCAATGAAACCACCTCTTTCCCTGGGCCGTTGGTTCTCACACTTTTCACGGTCCAAAACGGCAGTTAGCAGTGCGATGAGCAGCAGGAAGTTTATAGCGTTTGACACTGCTGACACCCTAGGGCGTTTCAGCCCTTCCCTAAGGACACTGTGAGGCTTCAACCTCTTCAAATGTAATCGCACCCTTTTGGAGCGCAGCGCGACCACAATTTTTGCCCTCGTGTACAGGTTGGAACCACGAGGGACTCTTCAAAACCATTCGACGTAATCTGAACGTGATTCGAAACAGTAAAGCATGGTTATCCTTCTACAGTGCTCCTATTTTGTATCGTCGAGTGGCATAAACACGGGGGGATACGACACTGACAGCTGCGTGAATAAAACGGCCGTGAAACGTGTGGGAAGCAACGCCCGAGATGCGGAGGTTTCATTGTCGCCCGTTATGCCACCCCTTGCGGCCTTATTGTCCCATTTCTGAGCAATGCTGTGTCCGGATGAGACAGCAATCTGTTCAATGTTCAAAACAGATAAATTCCAAACTTCGCAGTATTGTAATTACTGCTGAATCTCATTTTGAAATGAACATCAACAAAAGCAAAACGATGATAATGGAATATAGTCGAATTAAATCGGGTGATGCTCCGGGAATTAGATTAGGAAATGAGACGCTTAAAGTAGTAAAGCTGTTTTGCTATTTGGGGAGCAAAATAACTGATGATGGTCGAAATAGAGAAGATATAAAATGTAGACTGGCAACGACAAGGAAAGCCTTTCTGTAGAAGAGAAATTTGTTCAAAAAATGGTTCAAGTGGCTCTGAGCACTATGGGACTTAACATCTGTGGTCATCAGTCCCCTACAACTTAGAACTACTTAAACCTAACTAACCTAAGGACATCACACAGATCCATGCACGAGGTAGGATTCGAACCTGCGACCGTAGCGGTCACGCGGTTCCAGACTGAAGCGCCTAGAACCGCACGGCCATACCAGCCAGCAGAAATTTGTTAACATATTGTATAGATTTAGGTGTCAGTAAGTCTTTTCTAAATGTATTTATATGGAGTGAACCCGTGTATGGAAGTGAAACTTGGACAATAAATAGTTTAGACAAGAAGAGAATAGAAGCTTTCGAAATGTGGTGCTACAGAAGAATGCTGAAGATTAGATGGGTAGATCACATAACTAATGAGGAGGTATTGAATAGAATTGGAGAGAAGAGAAATTTGTGGCACAACTTGACTAGAAGAAGGTGTCGGTTGGTAGGGCATATTCTGAGACATCAAGGGATCACCAATTTAGTATTGGAGGGAAGCGTGGAGGGTAAAAATCGTAGAGGGAGTTCAAGAGATGAATACACAAACAGATTCAGAAGGATGTAGGTTGCAGTAGGTACTGGGAGATGAAGCTTGCACAGGATAGAGTAGCATGGAGAGCTGCATCAAACCATCATCTGGACTGAAGATCACAACCACAACAACTGATTTTGAAGAGTGAAACGCTATTGAATTCGGTGTCTTTTAGAATTATGACACTAGCAGCAGACATTTTACTTGGTTCATTATAAGCATAAACCGTATGTGAACAGACACAGACGCCAAGATTAGTCAGCAGCCGTAGCACTGGTGTAGTAACGCTCTTGCGTAGTGGTCGTATTTATGTATTACATATCTTGTTACTATGTTACGGTAAATGAAACTTTAAGATATTCTAATGTATTAACTAACATCGACGTATTTCGTAATCATACTTTAGTAGTTTTTATTTCCAAAATGTTGTACAGTCGCACTCTCTGTACTGTTATGCTCTGATTGTCGCGCTTTTAATACGCAGTATGAAAATGGCTGACTCTGCTTCCTTCTCCGTAGGGAACACAGTTAAAAAGTGACGAGAAACAGATTGCTCTTAAAGTTTTTCAGAAGTTTACAGAACAAAATCGGCTTTCAAATTTTCTGAGGACTTTATTTACTAAATTTAAGGCGTTTCTGTAAACTGTATGTACGGCTGACCCGGTAGCGTTGTAGAATCGCGGTCTGGTACAGTCGATAGATCGCTGATTCAGATCTCGCTTTTGTCTTTTTTCGTTCAGTCTGGAATACCTATATCCTTTCAATACAAAATTCATCAAACATATGCTAATTAAAATATCTAACCGTAATTTTTTTATTAAAAAATGTGTGTATTCTTCTTTCTTATTACTTATTGCACGCAACATTCCAGTTTTCACTGCAAATATAAATTCGTGATTATTCAAGATTGTTTAAATTATGAAAATATAACAAATTAAATTTTGATGATGAAAATGAAAAATAAAATACTCTTCATTTGTATTACGTACACTGTTTTATACCACAGATGTGGCCTCACACGAGCAACAGTGATAAGCGTCGTAGAAACATGGAAAGGAATAATTTTCGCGGCATCGAACACACCACACAAATGCTGATACAGAAGCCACGGCAGTATGAACCTAACGGAATTGATCTTGTGCCAAGTTAAGGGATTTGTCCCGAGACATAATAAGACATTTACTCTGCCAGACGAGACAGAATTAATGCACAAACATTTGTCATACGTCAGTGCTAAACGCGGCGGAATACAGAACGACACGTCATAAAAGAAGAGAAGAAAACATGGCGCTTGGATGGCTTCGTGGATTCTATTGTTGATCGACTCGTTATCAAAGTGGCAGACGACTGTTCCAGTACTGAAAGGTATTTCTCGGATTTGGATATGGAAGGAGTTCAGAATTACAAGACGACTGACTATAAGTAATACCTTCAGTAGCTTCAATATTTAACTATACGATGAAACACGTGCAATACACCTTTGAGCCACAGCTGGTGCAGAAAAAGTTCCCTGTGTTTAAGTCAGGAAATTTTATTACTACCGTTTTTAATAACGATACTACGTTATCTAAGAACGAGAAGATGTTATACTTTCCGTCTGATCCTCTAAGAAGCGTGCGGTATTGCTGGAATTATGCCGAATATTAATTCATTCTGGCCAACAACAAAACAATTTTTGAATGTTTCCTGAACTTCACTGGTCAATTCCAACTATTTTTGCGTTGAGAAAAACCAATATGACAATGATAAATTTTCAGCCGGCCGCTGTGACTCAGCGGTTCTATGCGCTTCAGTCCGGAACCGCGCTGCTGCTATAGCCGCAGGTTTGAATCCTGCTCGGGCATGGATGTGTGTGATGTCCTTAGGTTAGGTAGGTTTAAGGAGTTCTAAGTCTAGGGGACTGATGACCTCAGATGTTAAGTCCCATAGTGATAGAGCCATTTGAACCATTTTTGAATGACAAATTTTCCTTATCTCTAGTTTCTGTGATACAAAATGTAGACTGGCAATGGCAAGGAAAGCGTTTCTGAAGAAGAGAAATTTCTTAACATCGAGTATAGATTTAAGTGTCAGGAAGACATTTCTGAAAGTATTTGTATGGAGTGTAGCCTAGTATGGAAGTGAAACATGGACGGTAAATAGTTTGGACAAGAAGAGAATAGAAGCTTTCGAAATGTGGTGCTACAGAAGAATGCTGAAGATTAGATGGGTAGATCACATATCTAATGAGGAAGTATTGAATAGGATTGGGGAGAAGAGAAGTTTGTGGCACAACTTGACCAGAAGAAGGGATCGGTTGGTAGTACATGTTCTGAGGCATCAAGGGATCACCAATTTAGTATTGGAGGGCAGCGTGGAGTGTAAAAATCGTAGAGAGAGACCAAGAGATGAATACACTAAGCAGATTCAGAAGGATGTAGGTTGCAGTAGGTACTGGGAGATGAAGAAGCTTGCACAGGATAGAGTAGCATGGAGAGCTGCATCAAACCAGTCTCAGGACTGAAGACCACAACAACAACACTAGGTGGAAGTATTTCGTATTAACGGATTAAGGGAAAAAGATACCTTTTAATTACATTTGCTAAGAACATTGAAAGTGTATGTGAATTTTTTAAAATGGTAGTTACATTTTAGGCGTTCTAAATTGCTGGAAGAATACCTCGCAGATGGGTCTGAAGAGATTCGTGTGGTGGCTTGCATGAGATCGTCGTCCTTTAGCTTGCCTCTTGTAACGGAGTTCCGGAGCATTCCTACACAAAGGCCACCAGTAATGCGCAAGCATTGCTTCATTCCAATGGCCCTGATATCTTTGTTCCATAACAGAAACGTCCTGATGGAATCTTTCTCCATGTTCATCACCGACAGTTCCACAATTAGGACGGAGAAAGTCTAGGTGGAAGTCGAGAACATGGATTTTAAGAACATGTTGCACCCAAGGTTAGCCGCGAGGGATTAGCCGAGCGGTCTAGGCGCAGCTGTCATGGACTGTGCGGCTGGTCCCAGCGGAGGTTCGAGTCCTCCCTCGGGCATGGGTGTGTGTGTTTGTCCTTAGGATAATTTAGGTTAATTAGTATGTAAGCTTAGGGACTGATGGCCTTAGCAGTTAAGTCCCATAAGATTTCACACACATTTGAACATTTTTTGTTTTTTGTACCCAAGGTTATGGTATTTTTGCAGGAGAGCTGTCAGCAACTGAGCGTAGTTATCATCTCTTTTGTTGCCTAAAAATCCACGAACAACTCCCTTGAGGGCTTCCCAAGCTTCCTTTTCCTTCCTCTCCAAAACTGGGTCAAATGCAGGATCCTTTATAAGTTCTCGATTTTGTGGCCCGATAAAAATACCTTCCCTAAATTTCCGTCGCTTAATTTCGGAAATTTCTCTTTTATGTACTTAAAAGCCCGTCCTTCTTGGTTAATATCTTTGACAAAACTTTTCATCAGGGTGGAAGAAGAGCATCTTTTGGGTCCACAAGAGGCTCGGCAACGACATTTTTCTCGCTAGGATTAAGATTTCTTGCAGGCCAGTCTGCTATGCTATAATGTGATTTCCTATTCCTGCTGTCCCACACACATAAGAAGCAGCAATGTTTTGTGTACCCCAGTTGGATTCCTAAGAGCATGACAATGACTTTTTGATCACCACAGATTTTCCATTTGTATTCATGATATTTGACTGAGTCCAAGAGGGCTGTCATATTTGTATATGTCTCCTTCATGTGAACTGTACCACCAACAGGAACAGAAGGAAGACAGTTGCCATTGTGAAGTAACAGAGCTTTCAAACTATGCCTTGATGAGTCTGTGAATAGCCTCCATTCAGTTGGATTATGGTTCAGATTCAAAGATTTCATCAAGTCATTAATGTCGCAGCAAACTTTTGAAAAAAGGGAAGCAGTTCCGTGTGTCGTTTTCTGTACTGTGAGACTGTGACATCACTTCCGAGAAGGTTCCATTGCTGTAGTCGAGACCCAAAAATTTCTGCCTTCTCTGACAGGTCAAGGTCTCTAATGAGATCACTCAATCCAGATGACTCAGTCTGTGCGGTTTATCATCTTTGTCCTCAAAATCAGGGTCACGGGATGTGGAAGGCTTGTTTGGTTCCTCTTCTTTTTCTTGTTCCAATCTGTCTTTATTTTCCACTTCAAACACACAATTTTCTGTTGGAGTACGAACTGGCAAACTATCTGAATGCGGAATGGGTCGATTAGCAGATCGAAGATTCGGGTACTGAACTGTTCTTTGCTTTATAGACAATCCTGCCTTTATAGGTAGAGTCAACCAGAAATAGCAGTCATCTGTATGGTTTGTAGGCTCCCGCCAAACTATAGACACAGCACAAGCCATACATTGTTTCTTATTTTTCAGCCATTCTCGCAGTGTAATTGAACATGCATAGCAACATATCGGGTGATCAAAAAGCCAGTTAAATTTGAAAACTTAATAAACCACGGAATAATGTAGATACAGAGGTAAAAATTGACACACATGCTTGGAATGACATGGGGTTTTATTAGAACAAAAAAAAGCAAAGTTCTGCTAGACGCGTGAAAGATCTCTTGCGCGCGTCGTTCGGTGATGATCGTGTGTTCAGCCGCCACTTTCGTCAGGCTTGGCCTCCCAGGTCCCCAGACCTCAGTCCGTGCGATTATTGGCTTTGGGGTTACCTGAAGTCGCAAGTGTATCGTGATCGACCGACATCTCTAGGGATGCTGAAAGACAACATCCGACGCCAATGCCTCACCGTAACGCCGGACATGCTTTACAGTGCTGTTTACAACATTATTCCTCGACTACAGCTATTGTTGAGGAATGAAGGTGGACATATTGAGCATTTCCTGTAAAGAACATCATCTTTGCTTTGTCTTACTTTGTTATGCTAATTATTGCTATTCTGATCAGATGAAGCGCCATCTGTCGGACATTTTTTGAACGCTTGTATTTTTTTGGTTCTAATAAAACCCCATGTCATTCCAAGCATGTGTGTCAATTTGTACCTATCTACATTATTCCGTGATTTATTCAGTTTTCAAATTTATACTGACTTTTTTATCACACGGTATACGTGGAGCCCAAGACTTATCTCGGTTCTTGACTTTCATACCGAAAGCCTCTTCACAAGAGGCGTCCGATTGTGCGCCTGCGGGATAAATTTTATTTCACCACCAATGTAATTAAAATTATGCACGTTGTTCACACATTTTCGTGGCATTTTTACGGATTTTACACTACAAAAGCACCCTTAAACCAGAAATTCTGCTTTAATTACAGCAGAAACTATATGAAGCTCACAGTCACAGCAACAGTATCTTATGTTTATCGGGACAGATGTGCCAACTCCGAAAACAAAATTTCCCCCAAACTGAAAATATTGACTGTAAAAATGAAATGTCACTTTGTCTTCAAATCAAGAGCTAATCTATCATTCTTATGGTGATTTTGTTGATTCAGCAGATGGCAATACATAGGACTTATCTATTTTTGAGGTCGCAACGTTTTCATTGTTGACCAGTGTAATTAAATGACGTTCGAAGCTGTATCGTTTCTCTGCTCGTCGCTTTTTACCTGAACTGCAACTGCTCACGTCAGTGTCCAGGTTAAAATACGCCGGTAAAGCTATTGTCGTTTTATGCAACCCGAAATTGTATATCAGGCCTTCAAAAAACTACGCGTGAGAGTTTCGAGTTCTCCCGCTTGCTACAGAAAAAACGAACACCACCTTTATGTACGAAATTTAATGTAGTTAAATTCTGTTACGGGACACTTTTTCGTTGGAGGACACGGTTTTCCAGTTATTCAAGGGAAACATTAGAAAGTGACCTGTAAAAACACGTGCACCCCACACTCATCCCTCATCAGTCAGGATTTATAGTCTGCTGTTCGTGGCACTTCCTCCAAACAGTGTACAAAAATTTCCACCTGCGCGAATTATTCCCGATATTCGACCTTTTTTAGTGTCTGTTGATTGCGATATCACGCTACCAGCACAGTCGAAAAACGACTTTTGTAAAAGTTGCGCTAAATTAATTGCGTTGACAATTCGATCCAAGCATAGCCCTTACAAGCGCAGTAGTTTCGTAATCAGGAGGCCTGACGAATACAACGATGTAATCGTTTATTTAACGCTGTTAAAATTCGCAAAATTGCTAGGTAAAATTTACGCAGGCGTCAATTTTACAATTTGTAAACGCTCCATTAAGCCGGTGGCGTCGTTAATGAAGAACAAAAAAGATTAAATGTGGGAAACAATTCGTGCAGGCGCAAGTATGTGTGCAGTGGTAGGAGGGAGTGCTGTGAAAAACATATAAGAAATCCTGTTCTGTGGAACCTGAGAAGGGGGGGGGGGGGACGTCTGGTCACTTTTGTTTGTATGTTTTCCATGAGTAAAATGGCTCTGAGCACTATGGGACTTAACATCTATGGTCATCAGTCCCCTAGAACTTAGAACTACTTAAACCTAACTAACCTAAGGACAGCACACAACACCCAGCCATCACGAGGCAGAGAAAATCCCTGACCCCGCCGGGAATCGAACCCGGGAACCCGGGCGTGGGAAGCGAGAACGCTACCGCACGACCACGAGCTGCGGGCTTTCCATGAGTAACTCGAAAACTAGAAAACTACGGCCTCTTGCGAAAATGTACCCAAGTGCAGAATTTAACCATATTAAATTTCCTACAGAAAGGTCGTGTTCATTTTTTTTTCCAGTAGGACTAGCAATTCGTGCGTAGTGAGCGAGAGAATACCTAACTCTGGCGCGTTGTTTTTAAAGGCCAGATGTAACAGTCTGAGTCCCCACCACCACCACAAAAAAAAAGAAAAAAAATACCAGACATGTTAGCGTACTGTTGTGTTTCTGTGACTGTTGGCGTTTTCCGCTTGCGAAGTCGAAAATCGGCAAGGGAGATTCACCAAATGCTTCAAGAGGCTTTCGTGGAGGATTCCATGAGCTACACACAAGTTTCGACTGGTTTGGACGCTTTCAACGTGGTGAGATGAGTGTTGAAGGCCAACCTCGTTCTGGAACACCCTGCAACATCGCGAAACGAGGAAAACATTGAAAAAATCCGCCAAAAAATCAACGAAGATCGTCGCTTCACGATCGACCATATTTCGCCGTTTCACGATCGACCAAATTTCAACAGACAGGCCTAAGTTGGAGCTCATGCCAGCAGATTTTTGAATGGAGATTTGCTCATGTGACGTGTTTCCGCTAAATTTATCCCGCACCTTCCCACGCAGGAGCAAAAAAACGATGTACCTGAATGTGTGCCAGGACATGAAAACGGAGACTGAATGTGATCGAAACTTTTTGTACAGTCAAAACACGTAATGAGAGTTGGGTATGACCCAGAAACCAACATGGTCAAGCCAGTGGAGAACTTCCAACTCTTCTAGACCAAACAAGCACGGCAAATGAAGTCGAATGCGAAGACCATGATCATTGTCTTGTTCGATGTTCGTGGAGTTGTGCATCGGGAGTTTGTACCCCTGGCCAGACTGTCAACCAGCAATTTCATTTGGAAGTTTTCAGACTTCTGCGAGAGGACGTGCGAAGGTAACGCCAGGAGCTTTGGCGATCAGGTGACTGGTTCATTCATCACGAAATGCCCCGCCCCCTCCTCCCCTCCCCACAAACACACACGGCCTTTCAGGTGACCCACATATTATGATCCGAGGGGATGGTCTTTCGTCCCCCCCTTTCCTGTTTCCGCGAATGAAAACGAAGGCGAAAAGGGAAGTGTTAACGATGATGTGGAGGCAAAGGCCCTGGACAGTATCAGAGTTGACGAGTTGGTTGGTTGGTTGTTTGGGGAAGGAGACCAGACAGCGTGGTCATCGGTCTCATCGGATTAGGGAAGGATGGGGAAGGAAGTCGGCCGTGCCCTTTCAGAGGAACCATCCCGGCATTTGCCTCGAGTGATTTAGGGAAATCACGGAAAACCTAAATCAGGATGGCCGGACGCGGGATTGAACCGTCGTCCTCCCGAATGCGAGTCCAGTGTCTAACCACTGCGCCACCTCGCTCGGTAGTTGACGAGTTCCAGACATGTTTCAAACAGTGGGAAAAAAAAGACAAGTGCATCGCATGTAATTGAATTTTGAAGATGACTTAAGGAATTAAGTAAAAAGGTTCATGAATAATTTTTTTATAACATAAATCCGGTTGTTTTGGGTCCCCCCCTCGTACATTGGAGCCTGACACATTCTCCAACTCGCTGAATCTGTTTAATCAAAAATGGCTGTTGTAGAATGTTAACCCGTGTTGGATATATTTCTGTGGATGCCCATGGACCACGTATTAGATTTGTTTTTTTCTACAGAAATTAACGAGGAAGCAGCGCAATGTAAGGAGGTGTATTATGGTGATGCAGCCTCCACAAATTCGGAGGTCTTCCGTGAATTGTTTCACGCAAACGGCGCAGGGCTTCCAGAGAGTACTCACCGATCATGCGACGCGGTAGCGACAGTCTCACGACACACTACAGCACTGGGATACGAGAACTCGATGAGCAGAACAGTCACATACGGTGCAAGGTGACAAGCTGTTTTCGATCGTGACTCATTCATACGGTACTATCCTAATTTCATCACCAGTTACACCCATTTGACTTCTTACAGCAACTATAGATCTATTCACTGGGAATTCATATTGTCTCAATTCAACAATTTTGTAACAAATTTTGCTGCCACGCGTTTCATGCAGAAAACATGTGAAAAAATTACTTTTTATGATAGAGATAGTACACCTATGCCATTATGAGCAACCTGTCTAATAGGGAGTCGGCGATTATAGTAATACCTGCTCGACATTTTCAGAGCGAACTTTGGTTGCTGACGTTCTGCGGTCCTTTGCACAAGGTGTACAAGATTTTTTAGTCACATAAGGATTGCCGAAAACGTTCTACATCTTGAGTGTGGTGCTGGACTTATTTTATTTCATTTTTACAACCAAAATTTAACTTAATTTCTTTGTCCGTTTTTCTATTACCTCTATGTAAAATCGGTGAACGCATCAAAACTCGTGCAGCCTTCACGTCAGGAATAAAGCAAAAGTATGTATACCAATATCTAAATACAAATGAACAAGTGTTCGCCGGCTGTAGTGGCCGAGCGGTTCTAGGCGCTACAGTCTGGAACCGCACGACCGCTACGGTCGCAGGTTCGAATCCTGTCTCGGGCATGGATGTGTGTGATATCCTTAGGCTAGTTAGGTTTAAGTAGCTCTAAGTTCTAGGGGACTGATGACCTCAGAAGTTTGAAACACGTATGTAACATAGCAGCGATGGCGAGGCATTGTAGCATCTGTGACCAGAGAGTATGCGCTTGACCGCGCGAGTGTTGCGAGCGGTTCTCAGTCTGTCAGTCAGTCGTTGCGAGTCTGTAGCTCTGTCTAGTTGAGGGCAGTACTCAGTCAGTAGTCGTCGTGGAGTACGCTAGTAGTCGTCGTGCAGAGCGGTCGGTCAGTAGTAGGAGCCCAGTGCGGTTGTGTGATGTAGTCTGTCGGCAACACTGGTCAAGATGCTGAATAAGGTATATTGTTAATTAAGGTAATCATCAGATAATTTAAAGTTCATTTATTGTAATTAATTTCCAACAAGTGCCCCAATAATAATTTGATTTCAAGCTAAGCATTTTTAATAAACAATTTTTTTCAATAATATTTCCGTTGCATTTCCTTAAAGAAAAAATTTCCCTTAAAGTTAAAAAAAAAATATACATAACAATTATATTTGCGATGCATTTCCTCCAAGCTGTGCGCAAGAATAAGAGCAGAAATTTGACTAGCAGTTACAATGAGGTAAGAATTTAATTCTGATTTGCACAGGGCCAAAGACCGATATTTCGGTTTAATTGAATTTTCATTATCACTGAGATTTTCATTAGCACTGAATTGTTTTTCATTATTTTTGTGAGGAGCTTATACTTGGGTCAGATTGCGAATTTTTGTTTAATTGTCATTGTCAGTAAACTTATTTGCTGGGAGATTACGTTAGGTTGTATTCTTGTTAACATAATCTTTTAAAATTTTTGTGGGGAGGCTACACTTGGCGACACCCAGTCCAGGATCGTATTTCGTTGAGAGTCTTTTGAAAAACAGTCAGATATCTGCTCTTAATTGCTTAGATATAATTAGGATTTGGCGCAACGCTTTTGCTAATCTTGTGACTTTCTTTCTACAGGTCAACGGCAATTCGTTGCTCTGTTGTATTTGTGTGTTGTTTTTGCATTTGTGCTTATTTGTTTTGTGAATATTAGTGACTATTGTAAAAATGCCGCGAAAGACTGTGAATAGTGTATCGCGAAGTATTTTGAATGAAACTACCGACTTAAATAATGTAAACGATAGTAATCGTGACACGCAGTGTAATGATGACAATCCTGCGTTCACTAACAATCAGTGCATTCCAATCACTAATGATGACTTTTATCTTAATGATGAACAAGCCAACTCAATTGTCTCCTCTGTGAATTTGACGACAATTGATGACGCGGAGCGCTCTATTGTAATGAGCGCTGCCCAGCTTAACACACCCGGTTTGGAAAATTCAAGTAACGTTCAGACGAATTCTTCTAATGAAAATGAACAGGATACACAAAGTACGACGGATCCATTTTATTCCGAAATAGTGACCGACCGTGTACATTCGACTGGCAAACCTTTTTGTAAGTCTCAGAATAACCAAATGGTTATAGAAAACGAGACAATTCCAGATCCACCACTGAACAGCACAGAGAATATAAACGCTAATTTTGACTTGGTACGAATTATGACAAGTTTGCTACAACAACAAAGTGATAAAATAGACAACAATTTCAAACAACAGAGTGAAGATTTCAAACAACAATTTAGTGAACAGGACAAAAAAATTAATAAAATAAATGAAAAATTAGACAACAATTCCAGACAGTTAAGTGAGCAGATTGCAGCCGTTGCCGCGCAGTGTCATGACACTAAGGAACAGTTGCGCGTGGAAATTGAGGCTTGTTCACGTAAAAATAGCGAAGAAATTAAGTCTGTTGCGCAAGAATTAAGGGAAATGCAAACAGCCGCAACAGAAACACTCAGAGAGGAAATTAGCGGAGTCGCTAAACAATGCTCTGAAAAAGCTACACAATTACGCGACGAGTTTAAAGCAATGACAGCAGAACTTTCGCGCACAATGGATGAAAAGATCGACGCGAAATTCGAGCAACAAAATACTCAGATTGACAAACGCTTTAATCACTACATAGAAAACAGTAATACACGTTTCCGTAAATTTATTCAGGATCAAAATAAAGTCAAACGTCAAGTCATGGAAACAATCACGGCTCAGAGACAAGAAGACAAACGTAAAATGTTCGCAAAAGCGAAGACATACGTAGACAACAACATTGCCTCAGTGTCCGACGAAATTAATTCCATCAAACAGTCGAACACAGAATTACGTGACGAAATTTCCAATCTTAAATCAAAAACAGATACACACACAGTAGATATTCAAACAGTGACAGACAGATTCGAACAATTAGAACTAACACAGGATTGCGATGTCATCAGAGCTGATGTTAAAAAACTGAGCGAAACTACGCGTAAGTTGCAAAAACAGATTAATGCATCCGATTCTAAAACCGATGATCAGGCAAAAATACTGACTGAAAAATATGATGAATTAGCCAGTCGTATTGATGCTATTGAAAGTAGTAATGATAATAAATCAGACGATACTGCACCGATTTCATTTAACCAAACACCTGAATTTCAAAATTTACAGCAGACAATTCATGAGATCGATTCATCTAACAACACGTTACGTAGGAAGTTGTCAAATTTACAACAAGAAGTAACAGAGATGAAAAACATTTCAGTTAATAACATACCACAACAGACGCCACTTTATGAACATTTGTCAGACTCGCGCAACGCGTATAATTTGAGTAATCTACAGAGAGTACGGGACTTAGATTCCGATCAACCACAGTTCAATAGATTCTCTTACGATCCTGAACATGTTCCATCACACAGAGATGATAATTTCGACTACAAACATTTTCTGTCAGTGAGAAAGTTTAAGGTTTTTAAAAACGATAGAACGCAGATTCACCCACTAGATTGGATACAACAATTTAGCTTTGCTTTTCCACCGACTTGGCCCGTAACACACAAACTTGAATTTATTTGCAGTTTTTTGGAAGGCGAGCCGGCAACTCGTATGAGACCGATCGCGAGGCAATGTTATTCAGTAGAAGAATTTCAGAATGCTTTTCTATCAGCGTACTGGTCGAAGACGACACAGCGCGGAATTAAAGATCAGTTAATTAGTTTACCAAATTATGAGAACTCAAACTTTCCTAGTGTCACTCAATTTTTTGAACACATGGTGCAACAAAACCAGTACCTAAGTGAACCGTACAGTGAATCAGCACTTATTCAATTATGCATCTCTAAATTACCAAGGTCATTAAGAGTGTCACTTCTGACGGGTCATCAAAAAGAAAATATTTCAGCATTCAGGGATCTTTTGCAGCTTTTAGAAGTACAGCAATCTGATTATTCTTTCGTAAACAAAAACTTTTCGTATAACAACCAAGGCCAACAAACGTACAGCAATTATGATCAGACACGTAATTTCAATAGAAAAGATAACAGACGCTTTAGAAACGATAACTACCAAAACTTAAATCACAGACAAAATTCAGATTGTCAATATCGTCAAAATTTTCAGCAACAGGAACCACACTTTAGTAACAATAGAGGTATTTCACAACAACAACATCAAAACCAGCCGGTTAGCATACCAAACCAACAATGGAATGCACAAGGTCAACCAGGCTTTAATGTTCCGCCGCGTGCACGTATAGTTCATGATCCAACAAATAGTAACGCACGGGAGCAAGGAAACAACTATGTACAAAGAAGACAGTATTTCAATTCCTATCGAAATACACCGTATAGGAATGACTATCACGACAGACGTAAAAACGATGAGCACAATTATCAGCGTACATATAATAACAGTCGGTCTTACCAGCAACAAAGTAACCAACAAGAACATATTCTCATGAATGAACCCGACAGTAGGTATCATCCAGAGCGTAATACGTCTGGAAGAAGTAATAGAACTGTTCAAATAGTAGAAATGCCACAGAATCCTCCTAATAATAATAACACGTCAGATAGAATCTGACTAGATAATGTACAGATCGCATCTTCCAATAATACAAGCACGACTTCAGACACGCAAAATGTTGTTCACGAAAATGTAATTACTTTTGACGATATCAGAGACACTCTCTTGCAGGAAAGACCATTTGTTCAGAAAACTATTTCACATCCTGTTATCGAAATTAAAATTGGTTCATCAAAATTCTCAGCAGTAATTGATTCCGGATCACCTATATCAGTAATAAATGAGGAGACTTTTAACGAGTGCAACAAAGAGAATACTTATCCGATATTACCCTTAGGCAAAACAAAAGTGAAAGGAGCAGTATCGAGTAAAGGAGTAGACGTTAAATTGCAGACACATTTATCATTTTGTATTGGAGGTCATACTTTCCACTCTAATTTTTGGATTGTTCCTTTACTGACAACAGACGTAATTTTAGGTAATAATTTTCTGGTACAACACGACGCTATTATTGATTTTCAAAATTCCTTTTTAATGTTAAAGGATGAGGATGCACAATTGGCTTTAGAATTTCAGTACTCACTATCTGCGGAAGAACAAACAATTAATCGCACAGAGGTCATGTCCGTGTCACGTAGCATAGACTGTAATCCCACATTGTTCACGGATACGTACGTACACAACTACAATACTCCAGGCGAAGCTGATTACGACGTAATGCAAATGATTTCCGATAAAGTTAGACAAAGCAGTGCAACTACAGACGACGAACGCACGCAGCTATACAAAATTCTTTTACAACAAGCTCCAGTTTTTGACAACATTCCTGGTACTATGTCCGGATATATGTATGAATTTCAAGTGAAACAGCACGACACATTTAAAGCAAAGCATTATCCTATTCCGTATATTCACAGAGAACAAGTTAAAAAAGAATTGCAGGATATGCTTGATCAAGGAATTATTGAACCAGCAGTTAGTCCATACATAAACCCGCTGCATATTGTTAAGAAAAAAGATGGCTCACTTCGCCTTGTACTTGATTCGCGTCACATTAATGACATTATTATTAATGAAACAGATCGACCACAGACACTAGAGGAACTTTTACAGAAATTTCATGGTACTGCTATTTATTCTACATTAGATTTGAAATCGGGATTTTGGCAAATTCAACTTCATCCGAATTGCAGAAAGTATACAGCTTTTCTTTGTTTTGGCGACTGTTATCAATTTTGTAAATTACCATTCGGCTTAACTATTTCTTCTGCGGCTTTTATTCGCGGTTTGAACACAATACTTCCGACAGAACTTAAGGACAGAATTACGACGTACGTAGACGACATTCTTATCGCAGAAGCTAACTGGTCCGAACACAATCTGATTCTTGAACAACTGTTACAAACTTTCCATTCACAAGGACTCACAGTTAACCTTAGTAAATCGCACTTTGGCAAAACTTCTATAAAATTTCTTGGACACGTAATTTCAGCGGAAGGCATTGCACCTGATCCGGAAAAACTTCAAGCTCTACGTGACATTACTGTTCCTACGACAAAAAAGCAACTACGCAGTTTTTTGGGTTTAATTAACTTTTTTCGTAAATTTATTCATCACTCTGCTTTAGACACACCTAGACTATGCCAACTAACAGGTAAAAACACTATTTGGTCTTGGGATAAGCAAGCACATTCTGAATTTGTGAACCTGAGAGAAACCTTGTTGAATGCTCCACTTTTATCGCACCCAGATCTTACCAGAAATTTTTCCATTGCCACCGACAGTTCCAACACAGCTTTAGGCGTACATATTTTTCAGGAAATTGAAGAAGATGGTTCTACAGTAATTAAAAACATCGCATTTGCAAGCCGCATTCTATCACCTGCTGAACGAAATTATTCCGTTACTGAACTTGAAACATTATGTGTTGTTTGGGCTTTTACGAGATTTCGGCACTTTCTTTATGGAAGACACACTACAGTTTACACAGACCACAGAGCGATACAATTTTTACTTTCAGCTAAATTCACTCACGACAGGTTAAGCAGATGGAAACTTTACTTACAGGAATTTAATTTTACAATAGTTCACATTCCCGGTACGCAAAATGTTGTAGCAGACGCACTATCGCGTTCTCTCGGCAACAATCAGCAAGACGTAGCAACCAACTTCTGCAAAACAAATTTCAGTGTCATGTACATTCAGCAAGTAGCATTTGAAAATTTTATTTCATCGTCATTACAGGACATAGCACAAGAACAAAATAAAGACAATGTGTGGAAAGAAATTAAACGCCTTTGGCAAGATAAGAATAATGTTACGATTAGAAACCATTACACTGTACGCAATGACATTCTGTTTCGCCGCTCTCACCCTGACAGCAACAATTGGTTATTATGCATCCCTGACGAACTTGTTAACAAATTAATCTGGTACACTCATTTAAGTTACGCACATTACGGAGCACGAAAATGTTTTCTTATACTGAGACAGAACTGTTATTTTACCAACATGGAGAAACGTATTCGACGAGTTTTAGCGTCTTGTAAAATTTGCCAGAAAGCTAAATCAGACACCACTTCACATATTCCTCCTTTATATCCCATTGTACCTGTTAAATTAAGACACATGGCCGCAGTAGATATTTTTGGTCCGATTCCGAGAACTAACAGAGGTTTTTGCTACATCTTTGTCGCTGTTGAGCTCACTTCAAAATTTGTTACCTTCACTCCGTTACGCAAAGCTACTGCTAAAACTGTTTCGAAAGCATTTGTAAAACATTTTCTATTTCATGTAGGGCATGTGATAAAAGTAATTTCTGACAATGGATCTCAATTTCGTAGTAGCATATGGACACGCATGTTACGAGCCAGAAACATTTCTCCGATCTATATATCCAAGTACCACGCTTCTTCGAACCCCTGTGAAAGATTAATGAAAGAAATTGGTAAGCTGTGCCGAATATACTGCCACAAAAGACATATTGATTGGGATACACACATTCTCTCATTCCAAGATGTAATTAATTCCATTCCAAATGAATCCACTATGCTATCTCCGTCTGTTATACTGAAAAACGTTGAACCACCAAACAAAATTAAAGAATTAGTCAACTTTCCTACCTGTCGTCGACTAAGACACCACGAAATAATTGACATTGCGCTGAACAACATCAAACGTGCCGCAGAGCGCCGGAGAAGACAGCAAAAACAGGTTTGTACACGCCGCGACTTTCACGTTGGACAGAAAATATTAGTACGTACACACCATTTATCCAGCAAATTAAAAGGTAAGTGCAGTAAATTTGAACTTCTATACGCAGGTCCATATCGGATTCGCAGCATCCCTCACCCCAATGTTGTACACGTCGAAACTTTGAGAACCAGAAAATCGAAAGGCAATCACCATATCTCAAACATTAAACCGTTTATTGAATGAAATCACTTTATGATGTAACATGCTATGATGCCATTTACTAATGCAATTATTTCACCTGACTAATTACTGATGATTATCGTATTTTTTCTTGGCAAGTGCCCGACAAGGTAAGGTTAGTAGGTCGCTTTTCTTGTCGTTACACATCAGACCATGCACATTTTCCACTTTTT
This sequence comes from Schistocerca cancellata, assembly GCF_023864275.1. Lineage (NCBI taxonomy): Eukaryota > Metazoa > Arthropoda > Insecta > Orthoptera > Acrididae > Schistocerca > Schistocerca cancellata. The sequence goes on from NC_064631.1 coordinate 175,965,964, forward strand.
GATGTACGATTGTATTCCAGTTTTGTCTATATGCACTGTGAAATAGTTAAGATATAACACACACCAGTCGACTTTGACATTTTTTTTTGGCCTTATGACATCTCAACATCGTGACTTTTACATTTTTTGCTGCTGCATTGTGATATTCTCTGTACATTTTGGCTTTGAACACTGTCAATGTCTTTGACATATTACGTTGTCTGTAATGTTATGCTGTATGGTTAATTGTGTCAGCATAAACCAGTCATTATTTAGTGGGTATATGATTTAAATGCAAGACGTTAATCTCTGTTCATCAATTTCAGAAAGAAATGATGCGTGTAAGAAATAAATTAAACAGAAATGGGAATTTCAACTACGGAATAGACGAAAGAGGATACAAAAACCTTATGAAGAAGAGTAAATGGATCAGGATTAACAAGCATTAACAAGAATATACTATACTCATCATAGAATAGCAGTCTTAACTAATTTTTTCTTTCAGAATACAAGGTGATTGATGCAGGCTGTCGGACAGAACTACACATCTTAGTTTTAGTGATGAAATATGCTAGAGATAAGGAATAGTTGTGTAATGAGTAATGAAGTGATTTTTTGCAGATGATAATGAGTGATGATGAATAATGATGAAGAGTGTGCTACTATGGATAATGAAGTTTTTCTTTACAGGTGATGATAATGATGGAGTTACGAATAATGAAGTGATGAATAATGAAGTTTTTTCTTTGCAGATGAGGATAATGTTGAAGTTATGTATTTATGCTACGTAGTTGTTTAAGTATTTGTTGCAGTTTGTTCTGACAGCAGGTGTTATATTGCATAGTAGGATGACGGAAAGTTTTGGAAAGGACAGCTATGGAACACATGTTTATACACATTTCACTACTTGTTAATTCGAAGTTCACTACTTTTCAGCATAGTGTGCGTTTCTTCTTTCAGGTCAATAATCCATTTTGTATTTTTTCCAGGAGAAGTTTTTCATGATACTTACTAAACCTGTTACTTATTATACCTGTTCTAGTACTTGCATTTTTTTGAACCCATTTGTGTTTATCATTTATAAATGTGATCACATATACTGCCTTGTTACATAACCTTGCTACAGCTGACTCATGACGAATGACGTTACACATTTTTGATTTACAGGAACAACCCCCTACCAATTTTCTTTTCTTTTTTTCTCTTCTTGCTTTCTCTTATAATTACCAAACGCAAAATTGCCAACCAAAAAAAAAATGTATTACCAGTCCAAAATAGTGATACCAGTTTGAGAAAGTTCTGAATAATACTGATCAACTCTGAATAGTATGTCACTTCGGTAATGATACAAAAAATATATATATAAAATAATGCTTTGTAACTGGCTAATAACTGCCACTGTTTATTGTAATGAGACTACTTATAATGCCCATGATTATTAATGCTATGACTGTAATTAGCTGATTTTTAATAATGACTTCATAATGATCTGAATAATACTGAATGATGAACATTGTTTTATTCTATTCAATACTTGATGGCCACTGAGTGCCAATAATTAATGTCAATCAATGAATTATGTTATTAATTATGCCATTAATTAGCTCTTGTTTTCAATGTTGATACTTTGTAACTGGAAAGGAATGTGATTGTTTAATAATGCTTTGTAATTAGAAGAAGGCTAATGATTCTTACTATATTGGAATGACAAATAATTAATTAACTATGCCATACTTTGTAACTGGAAAAGAATATGATTTTTACTATATTGAAATGACAAATGATTAACTGTGCTTTATAATTGGGAAAGAATGCGATTGTTTCATAATGCTTTGTAATTAGGAGAAGGCTAGTGATTAATACTATTGGAATGACCAATGATTAATTAACTATGGTATACTTTGTAACTGGAAAAGAATGTGATTATTTAATAATGCTTTGTAACTAGGAAAAGAAGGTTACTGATTCTATGTAAAACAATTAATGAACATTTTTCTGTAATACTACATTCATGGTACAGAAATGTTCAACACTGGGCTATGAATGCCGCAAATGAAAACTGTAATTGTCAATATTATGTGACTTAATGTCCTTCACCTCATGAGCTAACTACCCTGAATTACTGCAATGTCCATTTGTCCTGTCTATCCTAGTGATCATGGAGCACTACCTTTGGTTTTGCACTACTTATACGTTGGTGTGCCTTGTAAGAGCGTGGTGTTGACACGACATGCTGTCCACCACCGTGAGCGATGAAGACGTTATTATGGTCCCACTGTTTGGTGTACCTAGTGTACTGGCAAAATGAGAACATGGAACATTAGTACGACAGTTCAGTGTCTTGGCTACACTGGTAAATTCTGATGGGAAAGAAACTTCAAATTGTGTCACTTGGTGTTGTACTTCTGTGGAAAGATATGGACTTTCAGAACAGCTGTGTGCAATCTAAAGTGCTACAACCATGATGCAATCCTTCCCTTTCCTATCCTAATTCTTGTCACATAGTGAAAATCATTTTTTTTTTTTGCTAACATTATTTATGTTCATGGGTTATACATTTTTTTGATTCGCTGAACTCCAGTGCGAGTACACTTATGTCACTTGTCGATATGATTTTTGCCATTATGTTTATTTATTGCAAAAATGCCTAAGACATTTTTTCGATTTGTTCTCAAGTACAGTATGTGCACTCCTGTCTTTTATATTGTATATACATTTTTTTTTATTTGTTATTTTATTTTAATGATATGTTCTGAACTACAGTACATGTGCACTTATGTTGTGTGTTAATAGGTTTTGTTCTGAACTACAGTGCATGTGCACTTATGTTGTGTGTTAATATGTTTTCTACTGAACTTCAGTGCCTGTGCACTTTTCCCATTTTTCAATATGATTTGTACTATTCTGTATATTCAATACTTCAATGCGTATGCACTTATGTCATTTGTTACTAATTGTATATACATTTCATCATTTACTGATATGTTCTCAACTGCAGTGCATGTGCACTCAATGTCACTTGTCAACATAATATTTTTTGCCAGTCTGTTTATTTGTTCTGAATATGCTATAGAATTTTTTCAGTGCCTGTGCACTTTGTTATCTGTCAAATAATTTGTATATAAATTTTTCTGATTTACTACTATGTTTTGTACTCACATTTTGTCTTTGTCTGATATATTTTGTACTTTGTGCGTGTGCACAACATTTAATTCATGTACTACATCTAAATATTCTGTAAGTTGTAGAAGTTTGTTAGTTAAAGAAAAATTTTGCCGCGCTTGGCAAGTCCAAATGACTCACCATCGCTGCCAAATTTTTGCCCCCCCAGTGGAGGGTTATGAAACACGTATGTAACATAGCAGCGATGGCGAGGCATTGTAGCATCTGTGACCAGAGAGTATGCGCTTGACCGCGCGAGTGTTGCGAGCGGTTCTCAGTCTGTCAGTCAGTCGTTGCGAGTCTGTAGCTCTGTCTAGTTGAGGGCAGTACTCAGTCAGTAGTCGTCGTGGAGTACGCTAGTAGTCGTCGTGCAGAGCGGTCGGTCAGTAGTAGGAGCCCAGTGCGGTTGTGTGATGTAGTCTGTCGGCAACACTGGTCAAGATGCTGAATAAGGTATATTGTTAATTAAGGTAATCATCAGATAATTTAAAGTTCATTTATTGTAATTAATTTCCAACAAGTGCCCCAATAATAATTTGATTTCAAGCTAAGCATTTTTAATAAACAATTTTTTTCAATAATATTTCCGTTGCATTTCCTTAAAGAAAAAATTTCCCTTAAAGTTAAAAAAAAAATATACATAACAATTATATTTGCGATGCATTTCCTCCAAGCTGTGCGCAAGAATAAGAGCAGAAATTTGACTAGCAGTTACAATGAGGTAAGAATTTAATTCTGATTTGCACAGGGCCAAAGACCGATATTTCGGTTTAATTGAATTTTCATTATCACTGAGATTTTCATTAGCACTGAATTGTTTTTCATTATTTTTGTGAGGAGCTTATACTTGGGTCAGATTGCGAATTTTTGTTTAATTGTCATTGTCAGTAAACTTATTTGCTGGGAGATTACGTTAGGTTGTATTCTTGTTAACATAATCTTTTAAAATTTTTGTGGGGAGGCTACAAGTTAAGTCCCATAGTACTCAGAGCCATTTGAACCATTTGAATTTGAGCAAGTGTTCCAATTCGGTAACAAAAAATGAAACACTTAGGCGCATGAAGCGTGGGGAATTAGAAAAAAACCAAATAATTTCTTATAATTTTAAGTCCTTTTCTTGTCGTAAATCTTCACGAAGTTTAAATGCTTAAAAAAATGTCCAGCGCTTCGTTAATACACTAAGAGTGGCAGATAAAATCTTCATCAGTTTAATGACAGAGGCCACGACACTGAATATATGAATTTATTAAAAGGGCTGCATCCGACATTAGAAATTCTCAGTACCGGTGGGACGTTTTTTTGTCCGCTCTGCTGCCGCCCATCGAGCAACCGACCATCACGCGTTCCACGCCGCCGACCTTCCCCTCCAGTTCCCCCTCCAAGCGGCTGCCAGGCTAAACGGGTTCCCCTCCACCCGCCGACGTGGGCAATCATCCGTTCGTTCCCCTCGTCGGCCATTATGTAGACATCGCAATGGCTGTAATCGAGTTACTAAGGTAATCACTACTGGGACTCAATGATCCGGCGCTTAGCATCAACAGGTGTATGCTAAGAGCTTTCAGGGAAGCTCGGTGATGGCAGCACCGTCGTGCCGCTGCCAAATGGCGCATGCGCTGCTGCGAAGTTCTTATCTTGACTAAGAATATACCGGTACGCCGTTTGATTGCAGCTGTGCGTTACATATAGAGTTTTAACAGCTGGTTACGTATTTCTTAACCAATTCCGCATACATGACGGTTCATTTTCTCGCTGCATACATAGAACGTAATGAGTGAATCCTGAAAAAAGCGTTCAGGAACTGCACGTGATGTGATAGTGAACGGGAAACATTACGTAGCGTCGGTGGTTCTTTGTCTGCATGTCTGTTAATTGCAAAAAAAAAAAAGGAAGTAAGATTAATTCTTGATACCAGTAGTGAATTCTGAGAATTTTCTGTTCCACGGCTATTTTTAAACATGTGTGCCGCAAGAACTTTGACAGTTTACTCTAATTTTTTGAAAGTAGAGAAATACTTTGTTTTGCTGATAACGTTCTCTTACCGTATTTTTAAGTTGAATGTTTGTCGTAAAAAGTTAGAAAATTGAATGCAGCATCAAGTGTGTAAAAAACTATGTAAGAATCAGTCAGATGAAAACGAGGCAGACGGAAAAAGTACGTAAATTGTTTATTATATCAAAAATACAGCCTAATCGTCGTAACTATTAATACACTTGTCAAATGGTTCAAATGGCTCTGAGTGCTACGGGACTTAACATCAGGCCTCTAGAACTTAGAACTACTTAAACCTAACTAACCTAAGGACATCACACACATCCATGCCCGGAGCGGGATTAGAATCTGCGACCGTAGTGGTCGCGCGGTTCCAGACTGTAGCGCCTAGAACCGCTCGGCCACCCCTGCCGGCAATACACTTGTCCCACTGCGTGCCAACACGGTCAATCTCTTCAAGAAAACTGTTTGCGGTTGACTGTGGAACCACTATTGTACCCAGGGTCCAGTTGTTACCAAGATTGTTTTGGCTGCGCTGCAGAAGTTTCGCTGGGAAGTCCTTACACATCCTCGATACAGTCCCGATCCCTCCATATGCGACATCCATATTTTTCAAGCTCTGAAGAAAGACATTCGTGGTCGTCGATTTCCTTCGGACGAGGAAAATCGTGGCACCTTAGGAAAAAGAAAATATTTTTCCACGAAGGCAATGACCATCTAGTCTCACACAGGGATAAATGTATTAACAGTTATGGCGATTACTTTTGAAATAATGAACAGTTTACTTACTTTTTTCCGTCTGCTCCATTTTCATTCGACTGCCCCTTATACTACCTTTGCAGCAACATGGCTTCTGTGATGACAGTGGGCCCGACGTTTAAAGCTGCCGTCAAATAAGTACTTTATAACATCCAAACGGTACGTCTCATACACAGGGTGCTCGGAAATTCCCGTTACAGACATCTATGACTTGTAGAGGGGAGTGAGTACATCGTATAGGAACCCATGTCCGGAAACGTCATCCAACGAGACTACAGAGCGTCAAAGTTACAGGCGCGGGCGTCTGTAAATATACGTATACACGGGTGATTCCGTGATGGTATTGCAGACTTTCTACGATGATGGAGGACGATAAAGGTATTAATTTGAAGTAAGGATCCCTGTACCGGAAACGAACGAATCGAAAGTTATAAACGGAAACCGTTCTGATACATCTGACAGTTGAATACATCTACCGGTTCTTGTGTTGCGAAGAGTGTAGGGTTGGTAACTTTCAGTGGTGGTAGTGTGGACAAAAACGAGAAAAAATGTCCAATAAACGTGGGCTTTAAAGTGCGTACCTTAACAGCTATGAACACTTGCTCAATAGAGGAGATATGTTTCACGTGAGTCAAGATGAACGAATGGCCATAGCTCCTCAGGTATGCAATTTAGAGCCCACGTTTATTGGACGTTTTTTCTCGTTTTTGTCCACACTACCACCACTGAAAGTTACCAACCCTACACTCTTCGCAACACAAGAACCGGTACATGTATTCAACTGTTAAAGGTATCAGAACGGTTTTCTTTTATAACTTTCGACACGTTCGTTTCCGGTACAGGGACCCTTACTTCAAATTATTAAATTTATCTCCTCCATCATCTTAGAAAGTCTGTAACATAGTCACGGAATCGCCCCGTGTATACGTACATTTACAGACGCCCACGCCCATAACTTTGGCGCTCTGTAGTCTCGTTGGATGACGTTGCCGGACATGGGTTCCTATTCAAAATACGATATACTCACTCCCCTGTAACGGGAATTTCCGATCACCCTGTATATTTTGTCCTCTTATGACCGTCTCTATTCGTCTCCGGACGTGTGCTGAATACTTCGTGATTAAAGTTGAAATTTGTGGCAGTAGCGAAGTAGATAACCGTATGAATTTCCTTTAGAATTTACTTTGGCCACCATTTCTCGTGGCTCTGCCGTAGTAAGCAATTTCTCACAGTACGTATTTCAGCCACAGCCATGTTTCACCACTACCTTAGTGCGTCTGAACAGTTGGCTTTACACGAATATCGGCTGACAAGCTGTGACGTGTGCGTGGGTATTGCTGGTAGCGCCTGGTCCTAGATTGTCGTGAGGTGGCAACTAAGAAACCGAAGACAGAATAATAAATAGATTTCGGTGTAAAACATCGCGAAATTGTTCCTGTGCTTTTATTATAATCATTATTAATATCTCCCCGCACGGTATAACTGAGAAATCAGACATATTACTGAGGTCAAAAGTTGACAGGAAATAAAGTGCGACCGAAGAACGATATACGGCGGGTGATTCTGGTTGCAAAGCATTTTCGATAGCGTTTATTCGGGCGTGTTTTGCTCTTCTAGTTCCTGCATCGCAGTTGCTGTGGATACGACGGTTGTACACTGCTGTCTGCAATGTCGACTGTTGACGTTATAACAACTTTAATAACTTCCAGCAGACAGCACCTCCGGAGACTCCTAACATCTCGAAGACAAGCTATGGACAAAGAAGATGCGACTCTTATGTGCTTTTTGGATTACAGCAAAGCTGACTTTGATATTCTACTTGCTAAACACAAAACGTTTCTTCAACTGCTGCACATACCGTCAACAGTGTGTAGTGATCGCAACAAAAAGGCCACAGTGGAAGAATGTAGTAACAGGAGTCCCCCAAGGATCAAAAAAATGGTTCAAATGGCTCCGAGCACTATGGGACTTGACATCTACGGTCATCAGTCCCCTAGAACTTAGAACTACTTAAACCTAACTAACCTAAGGACATCACACAACACCCAGTCATCGCGATGCAGAGAAAATCCCTGCCCCGCCGGGAATCGAACCCGGGCGCGGGAAGCGAGAACGCTACCGCACGACCACGAGCTGCGGACTGCCCTAGGATTGGTATTGGGCTTCTTCTCTTCTCATTATATGTTAGTGATGTGTCGACTATTATCTCTCATTGGCAAATATCATTTATACGCTGACGAGCTTCAATTGTGCCCCAAGTGCAGGCCCAACAAACCTTTGCACAGCACACCAGCACATAAATGCTGTTTCTTTTGCTTTATCAGAGTGATCAAAAGTATCCGGACACCCCCAAAAACATACGTTTTTCATATTAGGTTAATTATGCTGCCACCTACTGCCAGGTACTCCATATCAGCGACCTCAGTGGTCATTGGGCATCCTGAGAGAGCAGAATGGGGCGCTCCGCGGAACTCACGGACTTCGAACGTGGTCAGGTGATTGGATGTCTGTACGCTAGATTTCCACACTCCTAACTATCCCTAGGTCCACTGTTTCAGATATGATAGTGAAGTGGAAACGTGAAGGGACACGTGCAGCACAAAAGCGTAGATGCCGACCTCGTCTGCTGACTGACAGAGACCGCCGATAGTTGAAGAGGGTCGTAATGTGTAATAGGCAGACATCTATCCATACCATCACATTGGAGTTCCAAACTGCATCAGGATCCACTGCAAGTACTATGACAGTTAGGCGGGAGGTGAGAAAACTTGAATTCCATGGTCGAGCGGCTGCTCAAAAGCCACATGTCACGCCGGTAAGTGCCAAACGGCGCCTCGCTTGGTGTAAGGAGCGTAAACATTGGACGACTGAACAGTGGCAAAATGTTGTGTGGAGTGAATCACGGTACACAATGTGGCGATCCGATGGCAGGGTGTGGGTATTGCGAATGCTCGGTGAACGTTATCTTCCAGCGTGTCACTATCACAGCACAGGCCTACACTGATGTTTTAAGCACCTTCTTGCTTCCCAATGTTGAAGAGCAATTCGGGGATGACGATTGCATCTTTCAACACGATCGAGCACCTGTTGATAACGCACGGCCTGTAGCGGAGTGTCTACATGACAATAACATCCCTGTAATGGACTGGCCTCCACAGAGTCCTGACCTGAATCCTGTAGAACACCTCTGGGATGTTTTGGAACGCCGACTTCGTGCCAGGCCTCACCGACCGACATCGATACCTCTCCTCAGTGGAGTACTCCGTGAAGAATGGGTTGCCATTCCCCAAGAAACCTTCCAGCACCTGACTGAACGTATGCGTGCGAGAGTGGAAGCTGTCATCAAGGCTAAGGGTGAGCCAACACCATACTGAATCCCAACATTACCGATGGGGAGGGGGGGAGGGGCTCCACAAACTTTTAAGTCATTTTCAGCCAGGTGTCTGGATAGTATTGCTCACATAGTGTAGGTTGGAAAATTAACCCATTTAAAACGCAGGCAGTCTTAGTCGCTCACAGAAGACCCTTACTCCTCAGTTCAAAGAATCTCTTCCAGCCTTAATCCTAAACAGTATAGAAATCACCTTTCCTTCTTCTGCAAAGAATTTTGGGATAACTCTGAATCATCACCTAGACTAGACTGAAAACGCAACTGCAGTCTGTCAGAAAGTGTCAGCGTCACTACTTTCACTACAGAAATACGAAAACGTATTTCCTCTCGAACTTAAAACTAATTCGTAGCCACTAATTCTCCCATCCCTGATTATGGTGATCCTATTCTCCAGTGGCTTTCACATGAGAGCTCACGTCGGCAGGAACTGGCGATGAATGCTTGTATGTGACACATTTGTGATGTACACTACGAGGTGCATTCAAGTTCTAAGGCCTCCGATTTTTTTTCTAATTAACTACTCACCCGAAATCGATGAAACTGGCGTTACTTCTCGACGTAATCGCCCTGCAGACGTAGACATTTTTCACAACGCTGACGCCATGATTCCATGGCAGCGGGGAAGGCTTCTTTAGGCGTCTGTTCTGACCACTGGAAAATCGCTGAGGCAATAGCAGCACGGCTGGTGAATGTGCGGCCACGGAGAGTGTCTTTCATTGTTAGAAAAAGCCAAAAGTCACTAGGAGCCAGGTCAGGTGAGTAGGGAGCATGAGGAATCACTTCAAAGTTGTTATCACGAAGAAACTGTTGCATAACGTTAGCTCGATGTGCGGGTGCGTTGTCTTGGTGAAACAGCACACGTGCAGCCCATCCCGGACGTTTTTGTTGCAGTGCAGGAAGGAATTTGTTCTTAAAAACATTTTCGTAGGATGCACCTTTTACCGTAGTGCCCTTTGGAACGCAATGGGTAAGGATTACGTCCTCGCTGTCCCAGAACATGGACACCATCATTTTTTAAGCACTGGCGGTTACCCGAAATTTTTTTGGTGGCGGTGAATCTGTGTGCTTCCATTGAGCTGACTAGCGCTTTGTTTCTGGATTGAAAAATGGCATCCACGTCTCATCCATTGTCACAACCGACGAAAAGGAAGTCTCATTCATGCTGTCGTTGCGCGTCAACATGCCACACGGGCAGCCATGTGGTCGTCCGTCAGCATTCGTGGCACCCACCTGGATGACACTTTTCGCATTTTCAGGTCGTCATGCAGGATTGTGTGCACAGAACCCACAGAAATGCCAACTCTGGAGGCGATCTGTTCAACAGTCATTCGGCGATCCCCCAAAACAATTCTCTCCACTTTCTCGATCATGTCGTCAGACCGGCTTGTGCGAGCCCGAGGTTGTTTCAGTTTGTTGTCACACGATGTTCTGCCTTCATTAAACTGTCGCACCCACGAACGCACTTTCGACACATCCATAACTCCATCACCACATGTCTTCTTCAACAGTCGATGAATTTCAATTGGTTTCACACCACGCAAATTCAGAAAACGAATGATTGCACGCTGTTCAAGTAAGGAAAACGTCGCCACTTTAAGTATTTAAAACAGTTCTCATTCTCGCCGCTGGCGATAAAATTCCATCTGCCGTACGGTGCTGCCATCTCCGGGACGTATTGACAATGAACGCGGCCTCATTTTAAAACAATGCGCATGTTTCTATCTCTTTCCAGTCCGGAGAAAAGAAATCGGAGGCCTTAGAACTTGAATGCACCCCGTATTCCGACCATGTCACCCCCAGCTACGTTCCGATAAGTGTAGAGATTATCACACATTGTGTTTGCTGTATCATCTTCTGAGTCATTGCATTCCTTCCTATTTATCTTGAACCCTTGAGAGTGCCCTGCAATCTGTGAGAGACTGCAGGGCACTCTCACATCTGATACGGTGTTTTGCTTCTTAATGTTCTTGGGGAAGATGATCTTTATTGCTTCGTTGCTATAATGGATACGATCTGACTTCATTCATATGCTGAAACAGTTGGCAGTAGTTAACTCTCTTGCTTGTGTGCTCTAGTGAAGGAATAGCGGTAAGCTTTGCCTGCGTTCAGAGGAAAACGGTGCCAATTTAAATGACTGCAGTAAAAGCGTACGGCGGCTGAGGGCGGAGTGGAGGTGTTTTTTTTTTTTTTTTTTTTTTTTTTTTTTTTTTTTTTTTTTTTTTTTTTTTTTTTTGCGGAACCTGGGTGAAAACGTTGAGTACTGCACAGTTTCTCGGTCTCATTTTGCAGACACGTTGGATGGCGCCGGTTTGTCGGCGGCCGCGTCCAGATAGGCTGACTAGCTCCGAGAAGTCGCTGCTGCTATGGGCAAAACATTGATGACCGGCAATAAAGCAGAGGATGGACCATTGTTAGGCAGGAAGCTGTTGAGACGAGTGCGAGTTTCTACGAATTTCCGTGGGACAGGTCACTGGCGCCCAGACGTCCAGACTCTGCTACAAAACATATTTGTGAAGGCATGAGGTATTTAGGGTGTTTATGGCCGTTCTTTGGAAAGTTCGAAGTGGACGCAACAGGGGAAATAAGGATCTGTGGTTCCACCAAGATCGTGCTTTTAACAAAGACATGGCGTAAACGCGTGGTAAAGAGGCCACGAAGCTGAATCTTTTTTTCCATTTCTCCCAATTAATTAAGTCGCTGACTGGTCAAATCTGTGTATGCAGAGCAAGGGGTAGTCTCCCAGCTTCGAATGCCGCACTCCAGCTCGTGATTGGCTTGTGCTAAAGTGGGACTAGACTAAGATGTAAACGTGCTATGCTACCGAGCTGGCGAGGAAAGCTGAGAGAAAGAGAAGAGGACACTCTTGTAACGGCACTTCGCTATTAAAAAACTGCAGGTCTTTACCTAAACAGCGAGACTTGTGTCCTTTGCTAGTGTGCCACTTAGAGCCTGTGCCAGTCACCATCTGAATCGTCAGAGGTACTGCTTCTAGCATCCCTGGCTCAGCAGCTGTTGTGGCTGAGCACCTGAAGGATAATTTGGAAAATATTTCGAGTAGATTTCCCCACCATGTTATAGTTCTGGGTAGAGATTTTAATTTGCCGGATATAGACTGGGAGACTCAAACGTTCATAACGGGTGGCAGCGACAAAGAATCCAGTGAAATTTTTTAAAGTGCTTTATCTGAAAACTACCTTGAGCAGTTAAACAGAGAACCGACTCGTGGCGATAACATATTAGACCTTCTGGTGACAAATAGACCCGAACTATTTGAAAAAGTTAACGCAGAACAGGGAATCAGCGATCATAAAGCGGTTACGGCATCGATGATTTCAGCCGTAAATAGGAATATTAAAAAGGGTAGGAAGATTTTTCTGTTTAGAAAAAGTGACAAAAAGCAGATTTCAGAGTACCTGTTGGCTCAAAAGTTTTGTCTCAAGTACAGATAGTGTTGAGGATCAGTGGACAAAGTTCAAAACCGTCGTACATTATGCGTTAGATGACTATGTGCCAAGCAAGATCGTAAGAGATGAAAAAGAGCCACCGTGGTACAACAACCGAGTTAGAAAACTGCTGCGGAAGCAAAGGGAACTTCACAGCAAACATAAACATAGCTAAAGCCTTGCAGACAAACAAAAATTACGCGAAGCGAAATGTACTGTGAGGAGGGCTATGCGAGAGGAGTTCAATGAATTCGAAAGTAAAGTTCTATGTACTGACTTGACAGAAAATCCTAAGAAATTTTGGTCTTATGTCAAAGCGGTAGGTGGATCAAAACAAAATGTCCAGACACTCTGTGACCAAAATGGTACTGAAACAGAGGATGACAGACTAAAGGCCGAAATACTAAATGTCTTTTTCCAAAGTTGTTTCACAGAGGAAGATTGCACTGTAGTTCCATCTCTAGATTGTCGCACAGATGACAAAATGGTAGATATAGAAATAGACGACAGAGGGATAGAGAAACAATTAAAATCGCTCAAAAGAGGAAAGGCCTCTGGACCTGATGGGATACCAGTTCAATTTTACACAGAGTACGCGAAGGAACTTGCCCCCCTTCTTGCAGCGGTGTACCGTAGGTCTCTAGAAGAGCGTAGCGTTCCAAAGGATTGGAAAAGGGCACAGGTCATCCCCGTTTTCAAGAAGGGACGTCGAACAGATGTGCAGAACTATAGACCTATATCTCTAACGTCGATCAGTTGTAGAATTTTGGAACACGTATTATGTTCGAGTATAATGACTTTTCTGGAGACTAGAAATCTACTCTGTAGGAATCAGCATGGGTTTCGAAAAAGACGGTCATGTGAAACCCAGCTCGCGCTATTCGTCCACGAGACTCAGAGGGACATAGACACGGGTTCACAGGTAGATGCCGTGTTTCTTGACTTCCGCAAGGCGTTCGATACAGTTCCCCACAGTTGTTTAATGAACAAAGTAAGAGCATATGGACTATCAGGCCAATTGTGTGACTGGATTGAGGAGTTCCTAGATAACAGGACGCAGCATGTCATTCTCAATGGAGAGAAGTCTTCCGAAGTAAGAGTGATTTCAGGTGTGCCGCAGGGGAGTGTCATAGGACCGTTGCTATTCACAATATACATAAATGACCTGGTGGATGACATCGGAAGTTCACTGAGGCTTTTTGCAGATGATGCTGTGGTGTATCGAGAGGTTGTAACAATGGAAAATTGTACTGAAATGCAGGAGGATCTGCAGCGAATTGGCGCATGGTGCAGGGAATGGCAATTGAATCTCAATGTAGACAAGTGTAATGTGCTGCGAATACACAGAAAGATAGATCCTTTATCATTTAGCTACAAAATAGCAGGTCAGCAACTGGAAGCAGTTAATACCATAAATTATCTGGGAGTACGCATTAGGAGTGATTTAAAATGGAATGATCATATAATGTTGATTGTCGGTAAAGCAGATGCCAGACTGAGATTCATTGGAAGAATCCTAAGGAAATGCAATCCGAAAACAAAGGAAGTAGGTTACAGTACGCTTGTTCGCCCACTGCTTGAATACTGCTCAGCAGTGTGGGATCCGTACCAGATAGGGTTGATAGAAGATATAGAGAAGATCCAACGGAGAGCAGCGCGCTTCGTTATAGGATCATTTAGTAATCGCGAAAGCGTTACGGAGATGATAGATAAACTCCAGTGGAAGACTCTGCAGGAGAGACGCTCAGTAGCTCGGTACGGGCTTTTGTCAAAGTTTCGAGAACATACTTTCACCGAAGAGTCAAGCAGTATATTGCTCCTTCCTACGTATATCTCGCGAAGAGACCATGAGGATAAAATCAGAGAGATTAGAGCCCACACAGAGGCATACCGACAATCCTTCTTTCCACGAACAATACGAGACTGGAATAGAAGGGAGAACCGATAGAGGTACTGAAGGTACCCTCCGCCACACACCGTCAGGTGGCTTGCGGAGTAATTGATGTAGATGTAGATGTAGATGCACACAACGAGTGATGTGTGCGTGTTCTTATTTACTTTGAGCCGGCCGGCTAAACATTTGACATATTCCGTCACACACAGACGTGGCACGGAGTCAAATTGGATTGGCAGACCAGCAAACGGGTCCATCCGCATACTGGAAACTACCAGGGTTTCAGAGGCTCGTAGGGAAGTACCTGCGTTCCGAATTAGGCGAACGCGAGACCGCGTACTTGCATTGTTCGGGCCCGCACCATTAAAAACACATTGCTGTGGTCGATGACTCCAGTCGCCGAACGCTTCGTGGTGTGCTGCTGCGTAGGGCTCCAATATATGCTTCTCAGCACTCCGTTCTTTGGAACCATATTTTTCTTTATGGAATAGTAGAGTATAGATGCTTGATAGTAGTGTACTTTTTGGACCATACCACGGATTCACACGTATGAAGTCAGGTAAAGTGATTAGTTCTCGTTAGTGTCGTATATTGAACCCCGGCTGATCACTTTGTTCACCATCGAACGCATATCATTGAAAGCATTTGTCCAATAAAAAAAATGTGTGTGCCACTTCTTTAGCCATTTCTTTTGTCTTGTGATGTTAAGAATGAATAAATCTATTGTTATTTAGATCTCAACTCCTCCTAGTGTTCTGATTAACATTACCTTTGCCATTTTCATTAAAGTCTTGATTAAAATTGAAAGTTAGAAGCTTGCACCCTTTCACTACTGTCCGAAGAACACAGCAGAAATACTCCTTCTCAACAAAGTAAAACCCCCTCTGTACTCCTACGCAATACTGCCATGTTATCTAAATCATTTTCTGTATCATGAATCCGACTTTATAACAATATTCTTCGTGATATTAGAGAAATTAAAAGCGTTTCAAACTTCAAAAGACAGCTAATGGTGCAGGATTGTTCGAAGATCCGCCGCAAGGGGCTGAAGTAGGGGATGAAAGTTTTTTTTTTTTTTTTAAATTAGTCAACGTTAAGGCGATTTTGAAGCTAGAACTACGAAAATTAGTATTTGGTTTCGCGGTCACAAATAAAAAAATAGGTGTTTTCAGCACCCACTAAGGGGTGTAATAGTCGGTGAAACTATTTTTGTAAAAAATCGTTATTGCAGTACTACCAAAGCGTTTTTAAGGACAAAATACGTGTTTCAGTGTTTTCGGAAATTGGAAATCAACCCATAACGGGATCAAATAGGGGATGAAAATTTTTGTGAAATATGCCGTTATGAAAACATTTTTAAGCTAAATCTCTGGAAATTTGGCTTCTAGGATAAAAATAAAAAAATAAGTATCAGTTTTTTTTTTAAGTTCAAGCCGGGAGTGAAATAGGGGTTGAAAATTTTTAAGACGATTTTTCTTATTTTAAAACATTTTTAAAGCTAAATGTATGAAAATTGCTATTTCACTTCTTGTTTAGAAATAAATGAAATAAATGAACGTGTTAGGGGATGAATGTTTCTATGGAATCATCACAAGAATTCCAGCCTTCGACTCCAACTATCAGAATCGCTTTTTGGTCAGACGTACATTCGGAAAAGACCATGCTTCTATGGCCTTAATTAGCGTGAACAGTTTAGGTGATGCAGTATGTGAAAAACATAAAAATTCCGTTAAAGGAAAACAAATAAAAAAATGTGCACATCATATAGTCTACGCGAGCGAAGCAGCGGGTGCTGAGTTAGTAGAAAATATTTCGTGCGTCAGCTGTTAACAGTGGGCTTCAGCGGTGTAAGATGGCGGGCCACATCGAAATCTGATGAGCGTTGATACGCAGTGTGTTTGTGGGGAAACGTTTCAGCCTTGCAAATATCCAAGTATCCAGAGGCTTGGTATGTGAGTGTGTGAAGCCGCTAAAATAATCTGTCAGTAAAATGTAAATCAAACACAAGCGTCGCCTGCCACCCACACAGCGACGGTCATATTTAATATTCGGAAGACTTCTCTCTGCTCGAGAACTTGTTTAGCGCCGGGCAGAGCTCATGCGTGTTGTCACAAGGCCAGCGGTTAGATGATGACGTGTCTCGCGAGCGAAACCGGTAGAACCGGAGCGAACGGAAGTGAATGAACATTCCTAGGCAATTCGCTCGTATCTGTGAACAAGACTTTACTCTAGGGACAATGGAAGACAAGACGAGATAACGAGGTTAGCTTACGAATGCTGCGTTAATGTCTTTAGGCGCTAATAAGCCCGTCAGAAGTCTCATTCGAAGACTATGATACTCAGAGACGATTATTTTGCATGGCATCTGCGCTGATTCTGATGACGTAAGCAAAATGGTGTGGGAAAGGAAAAAATGCGCGTGCCAGATTGTAAGAAAGCGTGAAATGTGTGAGGGTAGTGCACTAGACACTGTATTGCAGCTACACCTCTCCTTAGTATTACTCTGCAATTTCGTACAAAAGCCGGTTGACTCTTCTCGCTGGTTCCTCACTACAACAGAGGAAGAAAAATGTACGAGGGCAGTTCAATAAGTAATGCAACACATTTTTTTTCTCGGCCAATTTTGGTTGAAAAAACCGGAAATTTCTTGTGGAATATTTTCAAACATTCCCGCTTCGTCTCGTATAGTTTCATTGACTTCCGACAGGTGGCAGCGCTGTACGGAGCTGTTAACATGGCGTCTGTAACGGATGTGCATTGCAAACAACGGGCAGTGATCGAGTTTCTTTTGGCGGAAAACCAGGGCA
The DNA here is from genome assembly GCF_023864275.1 of Schistocerca cancellata. Taxonomy (NCBI): domain Eukaryota; kingdom Metazoa; phylum Arthropoda; class Insecta; order Orthoptera; family Acrididae; genus Schistocerca; species Schistocerca cancellata. The sequence continues at coordinate 175,983,388 of NC_064631.1, forward strand.
TCTCAGATATTCATAGGCGCTTGCAGAATGTCTACGGTGATCTGGCAGTGGACAAAAGCACGGTGAGTCGTTGGGCAAAGCGTGTGTCATCATCGCCGCAAGTCAAGCAAGACTGTCTGATCTCCCGCGTGCGGGCCGGCCGTGCACAGCTGTGACTCCTGCAATGGCGGAGCGTGCGAACACACTCGTTCGAGATGATCGACGGATCACCATCAAACAACTCAGTGCTCAATTTGACATCTCTGTTGGTAGTGCTGTCACAATTGTTCACCAGTTGGGATATTCAAAGGTTTGTTCCCGCTGGGTCCCTCGTTGTCTAACTGAACACCATAAAGAGCAAAGGAGAACCATCTGTGCGGAATTGCTTGCTCGTCATGTGGCTGAGGGTGACAATTTCTTGTCAAAGATTGTTACAGGCGATGAAACATGGGTTCATCACTTCGAACCTGAAACAAAACGGCAATCAATGGAGTGGCGCCACACCCACTCCCCTACCAAGAAAAAGTTTAAAGCCATACCCTCAGCCGGTAAAGTCATGGTTACAGTCTTCTGGGACGCTGAAGGGGTTATTCTGTTCGATGTCCTTCCCCATGGTCAAACGATCAACTCTGAAGTGTATTGTGCTACTCTTCAGAAATTGAATAAACGACTTCAGCGTGTTCGTAGGCACAAAAATCTGAACGAACTTCTCCTTCTTCATGACAACGCAAGACCTCACACAAGTCTTCGCCCCCGAGAGGAGCTCACAAAACTTCAGTGGACTGTTCTTCCTCATGCACCCTACAGCCCCGATCTCGCACCGTCGGATTTCCATATGTTTGGCCCAATGAAGGACGCAATCCGTGGGAGGCACTACGCGGATGATGAAGAAGTTATTGATGCAGTACGACGTTGGCTCCGACATCGACCAGTGGAATGGTACCGTGCAGGCATACAGGCCCTCATTTCAAGGTGGCGTAAGGCCGTAGCATTGAATGGAGATTACGTTGAAAAATAGTGTTGTGTAGCTAAAAGATTGGGGAATAACCTGGTGTATTTCAATGCTGAATAAAACAACCCCTGTTTCAGAAAAAAATGTGTTGCATTAGTTATTGAACTGCCCTCGTACCATTCTGCTTTTCAGCAAACCAGAAGCAATTACGTAAGTGACTGTTTCGCATTTCAAGGTAGATAATATTAATAAAGTATGATTAATGAAATGTGAAATGTAAGTACCGCTTGTTACATAGGCTACCTTATACCTTGTTTACGTTTAAAAACCCCTGAAGCGACTAGTTGACGACAATTAATTTAATATGAGACACAACGGTTCACAAATGTCGGGAAATACCCTATATGTTTATGACAAATGTCGAACATGTGACGTCACTTCTTGACGAACCTCGCCGTACGTGCAGCGGGTGAGTCTAACCTTCTGTCGCACCTGATCATCCCAACCCCAGCTAAGCATTCACATCGATATGCCTCTGGTCCCACGTGGGCGCGCCTGGGGTTCAGGGTTAGAGTCTTGCGCCTGGCAGGAAGTATTTTTCTCATAGCGTTAAACCGTTATACGTTTACAGTGAGCTAAGATTTATTATTTTATGTAGTACCTGTCTCGCGGTCTCCGCTGGTTTACTGCAAAGTACAATGTAACAAAAAGCTACCGTATTGCGTCACAAGTAACTGGCTATAAGATCCTGGATTGCGTCGTTACCAGTAAGCTACCTACGTTTTCTTTACTAAATAATGTCTGCAAACAAAAAATGAAGGAACAAAAGCAAAGAAACACAAGAACGGCTTTGATTTTGTTACAGCGAGGACAATAATTTTGTAAACCATCTACAACAGATCACATTTACAAAACCCGTTCAAAAATTGCACCGTTTGCTCCACTGCAAGTATTGCCTCGCTCAATCATCCCTTCGCAGCCAAGCCCAACCGCTGCACGTGCGCCGAGGTACGTTGTTTAGTGACGGTACATGTTCCCATTTCTCGTCCATTTTGGGGGTATTTCCCGACGTTTGTGACCGCATGTGTCTTGGATTAAATTACTTGTCTCAGCATCGTCTCCGTCGCTTCGAAGTTTTTTAAACGTTAATATCAATCATGATACGTAGTTCGTTAGAGGACAAATAGCACGATACTGAGTAACCCATTTTTATTTATCATCAAAAATCACTAGCATAACAGTGATACAATGAACGCAAGCAACGACAACGATCAGGTCTTTTGCAGATCTTTACTTTTAGTAGGTGTAATAGACAGATATTCGAGCTTGTTTACTTTCAAGTAAATTTATTGTGCTTTTCCTTTTTAATAAAAAGAGCGCGGATATGGAGAAAAGGCGAACTTCCTTTGTTAGCTCGCTAAAAGACCGACAACCAGCGGCACACGAATTCGAGCGAATGCGGACCGAATCCTGTTTGTTGACGCGCGCCTTGCGTTTACACCAGAGAAATCTCGTTCGCTATTGTGCGCTCATGTGTTTCCGCATCGGTGTAAAGATGGCTTAATATTTAATCAAAATGTGAACCACCTTGTGGGTGTCGTATCTTAATATAAAAGAATCTTTGACAGACACTAAGACATTTGTTTATTAGTCACGACAGTTTTCGGACACTTTGTTCTTGTAAACTTACGGCCGGGAGAGCGGTGTGTTGACCACATGCCCCTCCACATCCGCATCCAGTAACGCCTATGGGCTGACGATGACACGGCGGCCGGTCGGGTCAGTTGGGCTTCGTGGCCTGTTCTGGCGGATTTTTTTTTTTTTCGGACTTTTAGCGCAGTGTTCGGGCGTGAATTGCATAGCTCTGTGAAACGCAACGCCGATAGCTGTTCTAAGGCAGATGAATTACCCGTTGAAGAGCATAAATTCACATTAATTATCGCAGAACTGGTTTGATTCTGAGAACTGTTTCACAAATAGCTGCAATATTGAGGTCTAGTATCAGATATGTCACATTCAAGTTTGGCATCCGAGGACGGAGGTAAGACCTAGAAATCAGTCCTGTCTAAACACACAGAAATCTAAATCTGATCCATTCACGGCACACCATCCCCATAGCTCTGCAGTTATTGTGTATAATTATCCCTGACACCTTCAACATTATTCCCAAATCCCTCAGGATGGTAAAACAAAACAAATGATGCTCATGTAAAATTTACATATTTATTTACATATGTAGCATAAAAGAGGTCCTCTGTGAGTTTAAGCAACTCAGAGCGAATTACAAGTGATGATGGTGGCGCACATTATGTAACAAATACAGCCACAGATACATGGGAAATGGAGCTACTATAAACAACCGTACACTTTGACATTCGTATATTTTTCAGTCACAATGTGCACACCTCTAAGAAAGCTCGCTCTTCATAAAAAAAAACAACCTTTCAGATTGTAGATTCTTCTAGATAAGCTTAAGTATTGTGGTATGAGTGGGACAGTGTACAAATGGTTTAATTCATACTTAACTGGAAGAATGCAGAAGGTTGAAATTTACAGTACAGAGTCTACAAAAACCAGCAGAGCCCTCTAACTGAGGAGGTATCAAGAATGGTCTCCCACAGGGTTCAGTCTTGGGTCCCTTATTTTTCTTTATAATAATCAATGACTTGTTACTCTACATTCATGAAGATGCAAAGTTAGTTCTTTTTGCTTATGATAAAAGCATAGTAATTACACCCAAGAAGCAAGAATCAGCTGAGGAAATTGCAAATAATGTCTTTGAGAAAATTATTAAGTGGTTATGTGCAAATGGACTCTCACTAAATTTTGAGAAAACACAGTTTATACAATTCTGTACAGTAAATGGCATAAAACCATTGATAAATATAGACTATGAACGGAAGTCTGTTGCTAAGATAGAATACTCAAAATTTCTGGGTGTGTGCATTGATGAGAAATTGAATTGGAAGAAACACATCGATGATCTGCTGAAACGGTTGGTTCAGCTACTTAAGCTATTAGGATTATTGCAAATTTTGGTAATAAGCATATCCGTAAATTAGCCTACTATGCCCATTTTCATTCACTGCTTTTATATTTTGGGGCAATTCTTCATTAAGAGAGGAAGTATTCAATGCACAAAAGCGTGTAATCAGAATAATAGCTAGAGCCCACCCAAGATCAACTTGCAGACATTTATTTAAGGAACTCTGGATATTCACAGTACCTTCGCAATACATATATTCACTTACGAGCCAGCCGTAGTGGCCGAGTGGTTCTAGGCGCTTCAGTCTGGAGCCGAGCGACCGCTACGGTCGCAGGTTCGAATCCTGCTTCGGGTATGGTTGTGTGTGATGTCCTTAGGTTAGTTAGGTTTAAGTAGTTCTAAGTTCTAGGGGACTGATGACCTAAAATGTTAAATCCCGTAGTGCTCAGATCCATTTGAACCATTTTTTTTCACTTACGAAATTTGTCATTAATAACCCATCCCAACTCAAAAATAACAGCGAAGTGCATAGCTACAACTGTAGAGGAAAGGATGATATTCACTATTCTGGATTAAATCTCACTTTGGCACGGAAAGGGGTGAATTATGCTGCCACAAAAATCTTTGGTCCTTTGCCAAACAGTATTAAAGGTCTCACAGATAGCCAACCAACATTTAAAACCAAATTAAAAGAATTTCTTAATGACAAATCCTTCTACTCAATAGATGAATTCTTAGATATGAAGTAGTAACTGTAAAAAAATTATTAATTAATTATTTTGTGTAAAGAAAACTTACGTTAAAGTGACACGTTCCACATCATTACGAAATGTCATATTCATGATCTATGGAACAAGGTTCAAAATGGTTCAAATGGCTCTGAGCACTATGGGACTTAACTACTTTGGTCATCAGTCCCCTAGAACTTAGAACTACTTAAACCTAACTAACCTAAGGACATCACACACATCCATGCCCGAGGCAGGATTCGAACCTGCGACCGTAGCGGTCGCGCGGTTCCAGACTGTAGCGCCTAGAACCGCATGGCTACTACGGCTGGCCTATGGAACAAGGATTAATGTATGTATATGTATGTATGTTTACCTGAATGTTACCGGTTTTTACTAAAGTTAATAATTTTTAGACTAATCATCAAGCCCCAGAGGTGTCAACTGTTTGAGTACCATATGTCATAGACTTGCCACTCAACTGACGTGTTGCCTGCCGGCTATTACCTTAGGTTCTCTGGCCGACGTTTTTCTAATGGTACGTCCGACATTTTGCCGACACGAGTGTCTGTCATCGAAGATTCACCCTGCATTGCTGGGGGAACCTCTGACAATGTCAGGCACTCTGCCGGCAAAACTTGGAAAAATCATTATACAAACGTCAGCCGAACACTCTGAGGCGAAATGCAACAGATAGTACGAAAGCCTCAACAATTCTGTACTCGGCAAATTATTCAAAAGCGACAGTAGTACAAGGTGTGGAACAGAGAGCGTGTGCTAATCGTCTAATAATTAACGTAGCTTTTGAAGACGACCAATTCTAGTCGAAATGAAAAAAATACTAAATCGCTATAATTTTTTTTTGTCTACAGTAACTATACATGCCTGTTTACTCATGGTAATACGAAACGTAAAACTGGCAGTACCACTGATTTAATTTTCATGTTGTTGACTGCCCTATCCCTCCTTGGTAGAAACATTTCATACATACTTTTAAAAATTAAAAAAGACAGCATTGTAAATATTGTCACACATTTATTTGTACTCCTAACTGGTTACCGCCTTGGTTTCACCCACGTATCTTATCGAGGCAAGCTAAAATTGAAAATGAAGACCAGTGTCTGAAATTGTCATAAGTTCATCTAGCAATGCAGAGTGAATCTTTGACGATGACTAGACACTTGTGCCGACAAAATGTCGGTAGTATTATGAAATAACTTCGGCCAGAGAACCTAAAATAGAAGCCAGCTAATAAGACGTCAGCTGAGTGGCAAGTACATGACATATGGTACTCAAACAGTTGACACTTCTTAGGTATGATGATTGGCTGAAAATCATTAACTCTGGTAAAAACCGGTAACATACAGGTAAAAATCTGAGAGACAAGGAGGCTTGACTTGCGTCGTAGTTATTACAACCTTAAACAGTACAATAACACCCGGAATATTTAACAGGAAACTAAGCAGTCTATTTAATTTGAAGGGGTGAGTGTTAAGGGCAATTTAAAATCTGGCATGGAATAACATATGGTTTGCTTTTAAAGTAGTCTGCCGTTACAGGATTGCATGCTCAAAATAACATAGATCTGCCACAGAACCATATGCATGTAAATCACAGGAGAAAATTACGAATTGTTATGTGAGAAAAGAAAATTACTGAGTTAAGTGTAGAGAATGGACATCACTTATTAAAACAAACTCTTACTGAAAATAAAGCTCTGCTAAGCAAACTAAATGTATTCTGTCATATTAGAGTAGTCTCTGAGAAAGAAAGTGAAATACAGGGGTTTCTCGTTGAAAATAAGGAACAACTGTTAAACAGAATCAACGGATTACTTAGAATAACGGTAAACAAAGCGAGGAGAAGAATAAGTAAGAATAACGACATGCTAAAGACTAAACCTGGAGAAGACACAGTAAAAGAAGACTCCTGTCACCAACATATAAAGCAAGATTTCACGCGATGACCTCAGCGAAGAAGACAGCAGAAGCACAATGGAGGATCGTTTGAAATATCCTGCTGTAAATAAAGTTGACATTATGTGGAATGACAAAGCATAGAATGGAGGGATACTCGATGGTAGGGGCGAGGATTGGAGTCTATGGAAGACTTACAGGCAGGGTGGAAGCTAAAAGCTGGGCATGTGTGTGGATACGATGTCGTACCAGGGAACACACGACATCAAACAAATCGCCACGAAATGGAAATCACATTTAACGGTGCTATAGGTAATATGTGCGGAGACAGAACGGTGGATAATGTTTAATAGCGGTGTCCGTTTGTTTAACTCCAGCTGAGAGAACTATGAAATAAATGCTTAATAACCGCACTGGTTTCTGACAGGTAAATAAACGACGTTATACTGTATTTCATAACTGTGATCGCCACTAAACATATGCCGATCGCATTTGGAGAGAGAGACTTTTTTGTCGCAGCTTTATTCTCATGATTTGATCTAAAAATACCATATTGTACAAAACTTCATTCTTTGTAGGAAACACCTATACCTAGCTACAACCGAAATAAGTAGTTGAGTACAAAATTAATCAGTGTGCCACACTTCATACTACAACAGCGAGGGACAAACACTTGGAAGTTCCAGAACTTACTCGACGACACTTGCTGAGAAACTAATTCTTCAGTAATGAGCAAACTTCTTTGCCGGACATGTTAGTAATCCCCGTTTACGAAAATTAATGTACCCTAAGAGCTATACACGAATATTGCACGGAATGTGTAACTAAATTTTATTCCAATACCGCTGAAACCAGATGTGCTGCAACATTAACAGCGGCAACTTGTCATTGTCTCAGGATATAAAAAAAAAAAAATAAATAAAAAATAAAAAATAAAAAAAAAAGCTCTGCAACGTCTTTCGGTAATTTCCAAGGTCACTTGCAAGCGATATATACCGAGGCGGGGGCGGGCGATGTCATTACGGCGGATATCGATTAGTTATTGCTCATGTTTACACCATTAATAACGGAACATCTTGTAATGGTGAATCATGGTAAAAAAAAGACCGACGTTGACTTCCCATTTCAATTAATTGCACGAAATGTCACGAAAAAACTACGATCAGGAAAACTACGTGATTCAAATATTTACCATGCAAAAATAGTAGCGATTGTAACGAAGCATTTTTGTTAAAGGCTATTAATCTTATGGTGGTGTTTGTTCATTCTCGTTTTAAGGGTCTGTAAGCATCTTCTTTTAATTTTCGTCTCTTATAAGTATTGGAAGTAAGTGGTTTTATCACCTACTAACAAACCCGGTAATATGAATGCTTCTAAACTGCTAAATGTCTATGAGAATTATAGGCCTGTACACAGTATGTCCTTATCTCCTCTCTCTCTGTCTCTCCCTCTCTCTCTCCATCACCTCGCCTCTCTCTGTCCTTCTATTCATCCCTCTCTCTGATCTTGAACCTTGTTTATTGTTGTTTCAATTTCAAATTGCGTAGTAGCATTCTAATCATAAGCTGATGAACCATAAATATATCTATTATGTGTTCTGTGAAAACCGACTGCGTTGAAGAAAATAAAATAGCATTCTGTTGTGTATACAATTTTTGTTTTAAACTACATAATTATAATGAGGGGAATGAGTATGGGAGAAACAATTCTTCCAATGGATTAAATGCCCTACTAACGTCGTTAAAACTAATTGCGAGAAGGGAAAGAAAACTACACATATTCACAGCAGAGCAAAGCACAGCATTTTCTTTCTCGCAGTCCGTTTTAGCAGAAAAGCTGTACATTGTTGTTTACAAGAAAATTAGCCAACGTCCATACAAATGTTTATTGGAGTATCCGGTAAAAATATGAATTACATTCACCAATAACGCTTCGAGATTTTTCTTAACAACATTTCTGTGTTATGAATTGTATGTACATTTAGGTATTAAAGATGCGTAGGGCATGTTCGTCCGAATGTGTATTAGAGTAACGTGTAAAAATATAAAGCAGTATACTACAAGATGGCGCGGCAGTGTGCATATAAAACAAGAGCTTATCAAATACAACGTTCTGTCAAAATTTGAAAGGGATCGGTGAAGAACTTCCGGAGATTTAAGATTTTGAACAAACGAACATTTACATTTTTATGAAAGAAACACACACAACACTGGTGTAATATTTTACAATATTTATTACTTGTTACGCAATCATCAGGTACAAAGGTAAATATGTTGTGAAGTGAAATTTTGTCGGATCAAAGATTTTAAACCAGTGCATCTACAGAGTATCTCCAGTTCCAGAGATGAAAAATTTTAGTGTTAGGATCAGGAATAAAACAAGAAGTATTATTTCGATATAAATGTGATGTAACATTATTTAACTAAGACAAAAAAATGGTTCAAATGGCTCTGAGCACTATGGGACTCAACTGCTGAGGTCATTAGTCCCCTAGAACTTAGAACTAGTTAAATCTAACTAACCTAAGGACATCACACACATCCATGCCCGAGGCAGGATTCGAACCTGCGACCGTAGCGGTCTCGCTGTTCCAGACTGCTGCGCCAGAACCGCGCGGCCACTTCGGCCGGCCTAACTAAGACAAAATATGTAACACATTAACTAATGAACTGTAAACAAATTTCAACAGAACTTGCAATAGAAAAACATAATTTAACAATGAACTCTGGTGACATATTCCAAAGATGTGGCTCACATAATAATCTTGTCTGTAATACGTCCTAAATTACAAACAGATAAGATATAACAATAATATTAAGCGGTGAGTGAAGTAGCTGTAATCACAGAAAGTATTTTTTAACACAATGAGAGAAATTACAGTAAGTGAGATAAAGGAAAATGGGGCCTGTGAGTAAGAGGGATAATTTACGATACGGCTGGATGGGATTACGTGTAGTATCTGCAGTTGCAAGTGGCGATTAAGATAACTGTGTCGGGTCATTCAGTACTAAGCTTTGGTTGATGGGCATATGTTTAGTAATTTCCATTATTTTAAGATAGTTCATCTTCCTTCACTTATGGATGGTATGTAATACTTCATGTTTCACCTTGTAATTATAGCCTACGTATAAAATATTCTACCAAGACCCGACGGAACAGTCAATGCAATTTATGTGTTTATTTATGTAGATGTTTATTGTATTCGTGTTTTGTACGCAAGAAATTTCAGTTTGTACAAACAACTAATACTTTTACGGTGAAGACGAGTTACGTTAAAACATACGAGCGACAATTTTAGCGCAATCAAGGCCTTACTTCTTGCTACGCCAGTCGGGGTCAAGCGAACATTTTAAACTTGCAATTCTAGTAATATTGACTTTGCTACGCGTACAAAATACGTTTATAATTTTTGATTGTAGTAGCTTCCCTCACAGTTTGCTCGAGCATGCAGAAGCCACTTTATTTGGTCCAAGAGGCGGAGCTCACGCCCTCGGAAACGTTAGACATCCGCCTTTCACAACCTGAAGCAGCCATTGCAATAAACATTGACAGGATGATAAATATGAAGCAGCAAACGATACAACTTCGTGTATTATCATAACAGATGAGTTCCAGATATTTGTCCGTCCTGAATACACATATTACTTTGTTTGATATCTCTAAAACAGCGGTCACAATTCAATGTTTTAGCAGTTTAAGCTGCAGTAGTCCGCCAGGAACTGTTTGAACAGTACGACGTTTTAGGCTTACTATTGCTCTCAACATACAGAACCACTCTTCCGTATTTTAGATGACGTTCTACTCGCTTATGATAAGCACGGATATCATCATTTGGTTGTTATTTGCATTAAATAAAAATAACACACAATCGTAGGCCTAAATTTAATCTTACTGCAGTGCTGCCATCTACCGCCGGCAGGGTGAATTCCTGGGTATCCGCAGCGTGACGTATGCTGCTGCCATCTGTTGGTCACAACTGCATGATAATCCGATAGATGGTGCTTGCGTAGTCACGCTTCATACATAGTCATTTTGTCGATACCGTACTTTTTAATAAAAAAATATAGCTCATGGACAGCAATATAGATGGTATTTTCCGTAGCGACAGCTTATTATTATCCTTAAACGATTTAAGAGTTCAATTAACGTGCAGAAGCTATTTCATATGGATTTCCTGCGGCGTAGCAATAGTGCTTAACGTGGTGATGTTTCCGTCCAATAACAGAATGCTTTCGCCGCTGTTAGTGGGTGAAACGCCGAGTATTGCTAAACTTGGTTTTTTATTTTAATTTGTTTTATAAGAACAAAAGCGAAACGAAATATGTAACAGAGCAAACATAGATAAGTCAAAATGTGTATTTTACTTGATGCAGCTCAGGAAGCAGAACACGCAAGCTCGTAATGGCCGCCACGGAGGTCGCGAGAATTGGAGACAAAGAGAACGTTATATATGCCGCCGTTTCCTGTCCGTTTATATGATATCATAGGTACAGAATTTCGTATCTCGCAACAGTTCTTCGTTAATTTATATTACCGTAAACAGTAATACAGCACAAGCACGATAAGTAAATGTTTGTGTCTCCAATAGGGCTCATGCTTCTCTGTATAGCGTGTTGCCTCAAATCACATAATACAATGATACAGTCTAGTCTGTGTTAGACTGTGATAATAGAGTGATCTGGGACATCACGAATCGATGAAGAGACCAACTGCAGTTAATACCACATGTCACACGGTGTAGGCATTGATGAATAAAAATAATATGCTGTTATTTTCGAATTCTGTACCACGCTACATTATAATACTTACTGCGCATGTAATAGTTCAGCATATTTATTTTTCGGCCTGGATTGTAGAAAAAATGTTGACCGAGTGCTTCGTTAATACGAGTAAGTCTAAGTACAGGAAAATAATTTATGTTGGGACAGCATCAACACCGATAACATTGAAAACAGATATCTACGGAATAGTCTTACGTTATTTTCAACGTCTTGCACGTTGTGTTTTATGTGTCCTGCAGTTCCAAGTTTCTGTAATAGTGGCGATTCACGGAAAAGATTTAAATTAGTGATACAAAACAGCCAAAAGTTACGCACCTCACTTTATTTGCGTTTAAATTCTTCAACTTGTGGATTTGTGCGGTGTGACAGTGACTACTAGAGGCGTCAGCCAGTTCAAAACCCCATACCACGATAAATTTGCATGCTTTATGTTGGCGTGGTGTCGCAGTGGTTAACAGGCCACAGGTCCGCTGTTATGGAATGTTCTTTTTTTAAGGGGGGGGGGGGGGGGGGAGGAGAGGGGCTTACACCTTAACGCCAATGCTGCGGTGGTTCCTCTGAAAAGGCCATGGCCACATTGTTACCCTGCCCCTGTCCAACCCGAGATTGGCTCTGAGCACTATGGGACTTAACTTCTAAGGTCATCAGTCCCCTAGAACTTAGAACTACTTAAACCTAGCTAACCTAAGGACATCACACACATCCATGCCCGAGGCAGGATTCGAACCTGCGACCGTAGCGGCCACGCGGTTCCAGACTGTAGCGCCTTTAACCGCTTGGCCACACCGGCCGGCCAACCCGAGATTCTTCTCCATCTCTAATGATGGAGAGTTAGCGCCCCATTAATCCTTAAACGTGCTCCCCAGCAACCGCAATATGTTGTAAAATTGGTCTGATAAAAAATGAGCTAGAAAAGCTTCTATACACCTCAAACATGCCCAGAATCCATGAAGGACATGTCCAGAAGGAGACAGGATACACAGTAAAAAATGACATGTTTACGTCAAGGTTGGCGCCTTCTCCACACAATTTGGTAACAGTGGCAAATCGTTTTTTCTTCTGTGTTTTCCTATTATTTTTCCTTTCCGCTCATTCCCATCTTTTTAGGGTTTCGTACATCAGCCGATCAAAACGGAACCCTTATAGGATTATTTTGTTGACCATCTGTCCGTATGTCCGACTGTTAAAAATCTTTTTTCTCAGTAATGGGTAGACATATCAAGTTGAAATTTATGCCACATACTCAGGTCTTGGATTACTTGATGCTCTAAAATATTGAAGATTATAAGCCAATGCAACGAAAAGCTACGGCCATTTATATCACATATTTTGACACGCGCAAACTCTTTCATCAAAACCTATAGGATACCTCACGTTGACCTGTAATCACGAAATTTGGGAGGAAGCAAGGTTACACGGTACGACTGAAGGAAAACATTCAGAAAATTGTTAATTTGTAATTATATCACACACAAATATATTTCTTTTGTCATTTATTATCCGGCTTCGCACTCTAAAAGTCTTGGAATTACCGGGAGCGATATCTTGCCAGTATCAATGTCGATAACAGGCAAAAATCGTAGAGCTTCTCGATTCCTGGAGTAGATGAACTGCCTGTATAGGGTGATTGAGCTGCCCCTACCGTTGTCATTTTAGGCAACCCGCAGTATTATATCTGGGCTTCCTAAACCAAACGCGAGATCTTCAGAGTCTCTCGCTCGCTACGCGCAAACTGTTAGTCCTACAGAAAAAAATGAGTAGGATCTTTGTGTAGAAAATTAAGGGTGGCGAGCACCAAACTAGTATAAATTACTCCTGTAGTAACTCTTACTTCTTTGGTCTGGAACACATTAGTAAATTACTTCTGCAGTAATATACTCTTTTAGTAAGAACCTACAAAAGTGACCCTCAAACGTACGTCCAGCCCACACTCATATGTCACCAGTCAAGATTTCCAGTATGTAGTCCATTGTAGTCCCTCCTGCCACTGTAAAAAAAATTCCTGGCTTCAAGAACTATACCCGACATTCGACTTTAATTAGTCTCTATTGTCTGGCCTATTACAACACCAGCATAGTCGGTTATTTCGTTAATATGGTCAAAGTAAACGTGCCTGTGAGGGTAATGGAAACGACTTTTGTAAACATAACTCTAAAACTAATTTCGTTGACAATTATATCCAAACACAATTCTTACAACAACAGCACCTTCGTAGTCAGAATGCCTGACGAATATAACGATGTAATTTTTTATTTTATGCTTTCGAAATTCACAAATTTAGTAGCTAAAACTTACACAAATTTTACAATTTTTAAGTGGTCGACTAGGTCGGCAGCGCAATAAGGCGCACTCAGGACAGGTGGTGAAGACCAAAATTGTCGAATGTGGGTATTAATTCGCCTGGTTGGAAACTGTTGTACACTGCAGGAGGGAGTGCCACGAACAACATACAAGAAATCCTGCCCGGCGGGCGTTCAGTGTCTGAGTGGTAGTGCGTTTGAAGATCACTCTTGTACGTTTTCCTTAAATACACTACTGGCCATCAAAATTGCTACACCAAGAAGAGATGCAGATGATAAATGGGTATTCATTGGACAAATATATTATACTAGATTTGACATGTGATTACATTTTCACGCAATTTGGGTGCATAGATCTGAGAAATCAGTACCCAGAACAACCACCTCTGGCCGTAATAACGGCCTTGATAAGCCTGGGCGTTGAGTCAAACAGAGCTTGGATGGCGTGTACAGGTACAGTTGCCCATGCAGCTTCAATACGATACCATAGTTCATCAAGAGTAGTGACTGGCTTATTGTGTGGAGCCTGTTGCTCGGCCACCATTGACCAGACGTTTTCAATTGGAGATCTGGTGAATATGCTGGCCAGGGCAGCAGTCGAACATTTTCTGTATCCAGAAAGGCCCGTACAGGACCTGCAACATGCGGTAGTGCATTATCCTGCTGAAATGTAGGGTTTCGCAGGGATCGAATGAAGGGTAGAGCCACGGGTCGTAACACATCTGAAATGTAAAGTCCACTGTTAATAGTGCCGTCAATGCGAACAAGAGGTGACTGAGACGTGTAACCAATGGCACCCCGTACCATCACGCCGGGTGATACGCCAGTATGGCGATGACGAATACACGCTTTCAAAGTGCGTTCACCGCGATGTCGCCAAATGCGGATGCGACCATCATGATACTGTAAACAGAACCTGGATTCATCCGAAAAATGATGTTTTGCCATTCGTGCAAGCAGGTTCGTCGTTGAGTACACCATCGCAGGCCTCCTGTCTGTGATGCAGCGTCAAGGCTAACCGCAGCCATGGTCTCCGAGCTGATAGTCCATGCTGCTGCAAACGTCGTCGAACTGTTCGGGCAGATGGTTGTTGTCTTGCAAATGTCCCCATCTGCCGACTCAGGAATCGAGACGTGGCTGCACGATCCGTTACAGCCATGCGGATAAGATGCCTGTCATCTCGACTGCTAGTGATACGAGGCCGTTGGGATCCAGCACGGCGTTCCGTATTACCCTCCTGAACCCACCGATTCCATATTCTGCCAACAGCTACTTGATGTCGACCAACGCGACCAGCAATCCAGTGAAATTTTTTTAAGTGCTTTATCCGAAAATCCAGTGAAATTTTTTTAAGTGCTTTATCTGAAAACTACCTTGAGCAGTTAAACAGAGAACCGACTCGTGGCGATAATATATTAGACCTTCTGGTGACAAACAGACCCGAACTATTTGAAACAGTTAACGCAGAACAGGGAATCAGCGATCATAAAGCGGTTACGGCATCGATGATTTCAGACGTAAATAGAAATATTAAAAAGGGTAAGAAGATTTTTCTGTTTAGAAAAAGTGACAAAAAGCAGATTTCAGAGTACCTGTTGGCTCAACACAAAAGTTTTGTCTCAAGTACAGATAGTGTTGAGGATCAGTGGACAAAGTTCAAAACCATCGTACATTATGCGTTAGATGACTATGTGCCAAGCAAGATCGTAAGAGATGGAAAAGAGCCACCGTGGTACAACAACCGAGTTAGAAAACTGCTGCGGAAGCAAAGGGAACTTCACAGCAAACATAAACATAGCCAAAGCCTTGCAGACAAACAAAAATTACGCGAAGCGAAATGTAGTGTGAGGAGGGCTATGCGAGAGGCGTTCAATGAATTCGAAAGTAAAGTTCTATGTACTGACTTGGCAGAAAATCCTAAGAAATTTTGGTCTTATGTCAAAGCGGTAGGTGGATCAAAACAAAATGTTTAGACACTCGGTGACCAAAATGGTACTGAAACAGAGGATGACAGACTAAAGCCCGAAATACTAAATGTCTTTTTCCAAAGTTGTTTCACAGAGGAAGACTGCACTGTAGTTCCTTCTCTAGATTGTCGCACAGATGACAAAATGGTAGATATCGAAATAGACGACAGAGGGATAGAGAAACAATTAAAATCGCTCAAAAGAGGAAAGGCCTCTGGACCTGATTTTACACAGAGTTCGCGAAGGAACTTGCCCCCCTTCTTGCAGCGGTGTACCGTAGGTCTCTAGAAGAGCGTAGCGTTCCAAAGGATTGGAAAAGGGCACAGGTCATCCCCTTTTTTAAGAAAGGACGTCGAACAGATGTGCAGAACTATAGACCTCTATCTCTAACGTCGATCAGTTGCAGAATTTTGGAACACGTATTGTGTTCGAGTATAACGACTTTTCTGGAGACTAGAAATCTACTCTGTAGGAATCAGCATGGGTTTCGAAAAAGACGGTCATGTGAAACCCAGCTCGCGCTATTCGTCCACGAGACTCAGAGGGCCATAGACACGGGTTCACAGGTAGATGCCGTGTTTCTTGACTTCCGCAAGGCGTTCGATACAGTTCCCCACAGTCGTTTAATGAACAAAGTAAGAGCATATGGACTATCAGACCAATTGTGTGACTGGATTGAGGAGTTCCTAGATAACAGGACGCAGCATGTCATTCTCAATGGAGAGAAGTCTTCCGAAGTAAGAGTGATTTCAGGTGTGCCGCAGGGGAGTGTCATAGGACCGTTGCTATTCACAATATACATAAATGACCTGGTGGATGACATCGGAAGTTCACTGAGGCTTTTTGCAGATGATGCTGTGGTGTATCGAGAGGTTGTAACAATGGAAAAATGTACTGAAATGCAGGAGGATCTGCAGCAAATTGACGCATGGTGCAGGGAATGGCAATTGAATCTCAATATAGACAAGTGTAATGTACTGCGAATACACAGAAAGATAGATCCTTTATCATTTAGCTACAAAATAGCAGGTCAGCAACTGGAAGCGGTTAATACCATAAATTATCTGGGAGTACGCATTAGGAGTGATTTAAAATGGAATGATCATATAATGTTGATCGTCGGTAAAGCAGATGCCAGACTGAGATTCATTGGAAGAATCCTAAGGAAATGCAGTCCGAAAACAAAGGAAGTAGGTTACAGTACGCTTGTTCGCCCACTGCTTGAATACTGCTCAGCAGTGTGGGATCCGTACCAGATAGGGTTGATAGAAGAGATAGAGAAGATCCAACGGAGAGCAGCGCGCTTCGTTAGAGGATCATTTAGTAATCGCGAAAGCGTTACGGAGATGATAGGTAAACTCCAGTGGAAGACTCTGCAGGAGAGACGCTCAGTAGCTCGGTACGGGCTTTTGTCAAAGTTTCGAGAACATACCTTCACCGAAGAGTCAAGCAGTATATTGCTCCCTCCTACGTATATCTCGCGAAGAGACCATGAGGATAAAATCAGAGAGATTAGAGCCCACACAGAGGCATACCGACAATCCTTCTTTCCACGAACAATACGAGACTGGAATTGAAGGGAGATCCGATAGAGGTACTCAAGGTACCCTCCGCCACACACCGTCAGGTGGCTTGCGGAGTATGGATGTAGATGTAGATACGATAAACCGCAATTGCGATAGGCTACAAAATTTGGCTACATAAAATTTCCTACAGAAAGATCCCGTTCATTTTTTCTGTAGGACTAACAGTCAGCGCGTAGCAAGTGACAGAGTATGGAAATCTTACAGATGGTTATGAAGGCCAGCCATAAGATTGTGGGTTGCAGAAAACGACAGCGGTAGGGGTAGCTGAAATCACCCGGTTTGTGCAGAAACCACAGGGTGCCAATCCTGCTCGCACCTGGTCAGTTTTTTTCGGTTATTCCTGTTGACAATTTTTTTCAGTGTAACGTCCTTCGAGCCATATAGTGTCCAGTCTAATCACTATCTAATAATACTTGATACTTGTATTTATATTTGTGGAAAAGAAGTATACCTTTATTGTATAGGTTTTGTCCGAATTTGTGTTTTAGTTCCATTTTTTCAACCTCTTTGTTCTTACTGTGTTATCCAGGTAGCAAAAAAAAAAAAAACAATATTCTGGAAACTTATATTGACATACTGCCGTGTGCCAGCGCATTATTACAATTTGTGATCCTTCGATCCCTCAGAACGACTCCTACCAACCGATCTCTTCTTTTAATAAAGTTGTGCCATAAATTCCTCTTCTCCGCAATTCTATTCAGTAGCTCCTCATTAGTTACGTAATCGACCCATATAATCCTCAGCATTCATTCGTAGCAACACCTTTCAAGAACTTCTCTTCTTGTCTAAACTGTTTATTGTCCATGTTTTCACTTCCATACATGGCTAAACTCCATACAAATACTTTCAGAAAAGACTTCCTGACCCTTAAACCTATACTCGATGTTAACAAATTTCTCTTCTTCAGAAACGCTTTCCTTGACATTGCCAGTCTACATTTTATATATGCTCCACTTCGACCATCATCAATTATTTTGCTCCCCAAATAACAAAACTTATCTGCTACTTTATGTGTCTCATTGCCTAATCAAATTACCTCGGCATCACATGATTTAATTCGATTACTTTCCATTATCCTTGTTTCGCTTTTGTTAATGTTCATCTTATATCTTCCTTTCTACATGCTGTCCATTTCGTTCAATTGTTTTTCCAAATCTTTTGCTGTCTGTGACACAATTATAATGTCATCGGCAAACCTCAAAGTTTATATTTCTTCTCCCTTGATTTTAATTCCTACTCCAAATTTTTCTTTTGTTTCCTTTGCTGCTTGCTCAAAATACAGAATTAATAACATCGGGGATAGGCTACAACGCTGTCTCACTCCTTTCTCAACCACTGCTTCCCTTTCGTGCGCCTCGACTCTTATAACTGCCGTCTGGTTTCTGTACAAATTGTAAATAGCCTTTCGCTCCCTGTATTTTACCCCTGCCACCTTCAGAATAAGAAAGTGATTATTCCAGTCAACATTGCCAAAAGCTTTCTTTAAGTCTACAAATGCTAGAAACATAGGTTTGCCTTTCCTTAACATATCTTCTAAGGTAAGTCGTAGGGTCAGTATTGTCTCCATGTTCCACCGTTTCTACGGAATCCAAACTGATCTTCCACGAGGCCGCTTCTACCAGTTTTTCCATTCATCTGTAAAGAATTCGTATTAGTATTTTGCAACCGTCCGTTATTAAACTGATAGTTCGGTAATTTTCACACCTATCAGCCCCTCCCTTCTTCGGAATTGGCATTATTATATTCTTCTTGAAGTCTGAGAGTATTTCGCCTGTCTCATACATCTCGCCCACCAGATGGAAGAGTTTTGTCAAGACTGGCTCCCCCAAGGCTATCAGTAGTTCTAACGGAAAGTTGTCCACTCCCAGGGCCTTGTTTCGACTTAGATTTTTCACTGCTCTGTCAAATTATTCACGCAGTGTTATATCTTCCATCTCATGTTCATCTGTGTCCTCTTCTATTACCATAATATTGCCCTCAAGTACATAGTCCTTGTATAGACCCTCTGTATACTCTTTCCATCCTTCTGCTTTCCCTTCTTTGCTTAGCACTGGTTTTCCATCTGAGCTCTTGATATTGATACAGGTGTTTCTCTTTCGTCCAATGGTCTTTTTAATCCTCCTGTAAGCGACGCCTATCTTACCGCTATTGATATATGCTTCTACACCCTTACATTTGTCCTCTAGCCAATCCCGCTTAGCCATTTTGCACTTCCTGTTGATCTCGTTTTTGGGACGTTTGTATTCTTTTTCGCCTGCTTATAATTTAAATTCTGGTTCCTAAATTTCGCTCTTACCATTATATAATCAATCTGAAACCTTCTGGTGTCTCCAGGTCTCTTCCACGTATACAACCTTCTTACATGATTCTTAAACCAAGTGTAGCTACGACTAAGTTACACTCTGTGCAAAAATCTACCCGGCGGCTTCCTCTTTCATTCCTTAGCCTCAGTCCGAATTCACCTACTACTTTTTCCTTCTCTTCCTTTTCCTACTATCAAATTTCATCGCTGATGACTATTAAATTTTCGTCTCCCTTAACTATCTGAATAACTTCTTTTCTCTCAACACACATTTCTTCAATCTCTCCACGATTTGCGGAGCTAGTTGGCATATAAACTTGTACTACTGCGGTAGGCGTGGGCTTCGTATCTATCTTGGCTACAATAATGCGTTCACTATGCTGTTCGTAGTGGCCTACCCGGTCTCCTATTTTTTTATTCATTATTAAGCCTACTCCTGCATTAACTCTGTTTGATTTTGTACTTATAACGCTGTATTCACCTGACCAGAAGTCCTGTTCCTCCTGGCACCGAACTTCATTAATTCCCACTACATCTATGTTTAACCTATCCATTTCCCTTTTTAAATTTTCTAACCTACCTGCCCGACTAAGGGTCCTGACATTCCACTCTCCGATCCGTAGAACGCCAGTTTTGTTTCACCTGATAACGACGTTCTACTTAGTAGTCCCCGCCCAGAGATCCGAATGGGGGACTATTTTACCTCCGGAATATTTCATACAAGAGGACTCCACCATCAATTAACCGTACAGTAAAGGTGCTTGCCCTCGGGAAAAATTACGGCTGTAGTTTCCCCTTGCTTTCAGCCATTCGCAGTACCAGCACAGTATTGCTGTTTTGGTTGATGTTACAAGCCAGTTCAATCAATCATCCAGACTGTTACCCCTGTAATTACTGAAAAGGCTGATGCCCCTCTTCAGGAACCTGTAACATTATGTGATTGCCTTATCATTTTAAATCATTCACTAATCGAGCAGTCGCTTGGCAACAGCTACAGTTAGCAAATAATGTTGCGAGAATGTAAATGGTGAACGACCTGTGACGTAACTTGTTTATTGTCGAAGCGCCGTCAGAGATGCAGTGAGTTATTGACTTTGAAAACCGCGGCGCGAAAAACGGACAGAAGAAGAACGCTTTTACACTTTTTTTTTTTTTATGTACTCATTCTTCTCTTGTCTCTTGTAACTTGCTTCGGACGCGCATGTCTTGCCGCCGTATTATTATCGTTAAAAATAATATTGTTTTAGTGTAAAGTAAATGTGTAATACTAAAAGTGCCTAGCAGTAGATTTATTGTGGGACGTGTATGTGAAAACGTAAAAGGAATTGTTTTCATTACGAGAAGTGCCAGTCAAAACGGCATCCATGTTAAATCCTTCATTGCAGTGTAAGTTCGTCTACTAATTGCCATAAATTCAGAGTTAAATGGAACTGGTGTATGGACTATTTATTTAATATAGAATCTATGTCTCACTCCTTCATGAAATTATTTAATTTTCTTTATGTTTCTGCCAAATAGAGAGTTCACAGTCACGAATTCTTTCGGCGAGTTCGGACGGAAGTTGCATGCGGCGAAATATTTTCTCCGCGCCATATTCTACTGGTAAATGCATGATAAACTACGGTCCCTTAGGAAATTCATGTTGAGCTATCCCAAAATAATTATATTTTGAATAGGCATTTTCTCTCCTCTGCAATGCAACTTCCGACTGATCAGACGATCAAACAAGAAACAGCCGCACACGGTCGGCGTTCGCAAATATGTTTCCACCGCTGATTATGGCTATATGTTACAGCATAAAAGTAAACATATTGTTATAATTAGCGACTACGAACGGGGATATTTATAACTGTATGTTTATGTATACATATTACGTAAACATATCGTTATAAACCACACGTTTGTCTGGTCTCTCAATAGATAACCCGTCGTTGTGGTTGCACCCTACGGTATGGCTATCGGTGTCGCTGAGGCACGCAAGCATTCCCACCAACGGCAAGGTTCATCGTTCGTGGGGGAAGATGTAGCGTTATATAGAAGTGAAAAGTGAGACAAGAAGAGGAATGTTGTGTTACATCAGAGCGCTGGGGAGCAAGGAAGAGGAGTCAGTGTGTTAGTTGTGTTAAACGTGTGACTGTGGGGTTGGGGGATGCGTGGCTAAAGTTGTAGAGGGAGACGAAGCAGTGTCAAATGAATGCTGGTAGTAGTAGTTATGTAGAGGTGAACTGACGTAGACGGGGTTGTTTTGCGTGGAGAGCTGCTGTTGCGAATGGGTCACGGATGTGAGTAGAAATGCATGAGTTTGCATAATATGAATATGTAGGAAAGCAACCTAACGTCAGCCAGGGCGCTGGGAAGCAGGAGAGGCTGCGATTTGTGGCAAAGGTCGTTGTAGCTACGTGACCAGCTACGACAGAATGTTCTGGAAGGACGACAGGACACGGGAGACGCCCGTGATCGCGGGGGATTGCATCAGACGAGCCTATATAAGCAGGGCCGCTGGTGCTGCTACGGAGATTCCTTCAACAGTTCGAGACGGGACTTCGTTTCTCGTGGCACTTAGCTGCACACGGCACATGCAGGATTGCCCAACGTACATTCAGTGTGTTGGTGCCTCTTAGGGTTCGCGAGTGATCTTATCCTACCTCGTGTTTCATCTCAGTTATTTCATCAGAAGTATACGTCCCTTATCCCACCGGGTTCCCTTATCTTCAAAGAATTTCCAGCTTGTTTTCCAGCACCAGGATTTCGAGTTATTTAGCGTCTGCCTCCCATCCTGATCCTCTCGCAGGAAACTACAGACGCGACACTGCATCAGATGTGTATCCAGAAGAGGCAGGGAGGGGAGGTGAGGGGAAAGACTGTCATGTAGGTCATCATGATTTCTCCCTCGCCAAAATAACAACAACAACAACAACAACAAAAAATTAGCAGGCGCGTTTAAATTTTCATATACATAAGCATCTCTTTTACCCGTAGTAGGTGGGACCGGATGTAATTCTGCCTATCAAAAATCCGAATAATCCAAAGATACTGTGCTAAATGCAAAAAGAAATATGTACTGAGACGTCCCCTTTGAACAATTATACAAGACTGTGCTTAAACTGACACACAATATTTTTAGCGCATCGCAATCTGACTATCAAAGATCCCTGCAAAAGAATGGCCCTGAGTAACATTAAACTATACCTTTCAGAAATCACTTACCTCACAAAAATCTTCGTTACTCGAACTACTGCAACACAGCGAGCGCCACTACTGCCAGCTAAATAAAAGATTCAAACTACCGAAGGCACTAACTACTGATAGGGATAGTTAGCAAATGAAAGATATTAATAGAGAACAAACAGTGTATTTACCTTAATAGTCATAATATATATAGCAGTTCATGACAAATTACAAAACTCCGCCATCTCTCTCCCCACATCCACCACTGCTGGCGGCTCACCTCCAACTGCGCAACGCTACGCGCTGTTCACATCCAGCTGCCGCTGCCCAACACTACAATGGCAGACAACAATGCAAACTAGCCACAGGCTGCACACAGCACAGCCAGTGATTTTCATACAGAGCGCTACGTAACGTTGCCAATAAGAAAACCTAAACAGCCTACTTACAGTACTACAATGTAAAAACATTTTAATCTGACTTGATCCATTACAAATGCTTTGTGGAACCTTTTACTTTGGCACTAACGAGAAATACTTTTTTGGCAATTAAGGTCTACAGGTACTGTATGTTAAATATTCGGAGGAAATAACTTGTTCAAATTCTTTTTTGAAGTTTTCTGCAGCCGGCCGCTGTGGCCGAGTGGTTCTAGGCGCTTCAGTCCGGAACCACGCGGCTGCTACGGTCGCAGGTTCGAATCTCGCCTCGGGCATGGATGTGTGTGATGCCCTTAGGTTAAGTAGGTTTAAGTAGTTCTAAGTTTAGGAGACTGATGACCTCAGATGTTAAGTCCCATAGTGCTTAGAGCCATTTGGCCCATCTGAATTTTTCTACAGTGGCTATGTGTCCCAAAGAGAACTTTCATTAGTCACAGAGCTGGCGTACGCTTTCCATCTTTGCAAGCGACCTTGGCTGGCTGGGAAGCCATCGGGTAGCATATTGTTCAGCTTCAGCGCCCTTTCGTGCAGGACTGGACCGGACATCGGAGCTCCGTACTCTCTTTTCTCACTGAACTAAACGAATAACGCTTCACCCGGAATTTCATTTCTCGCTCTCCTTATTGTAACGCTGTTCTGCCAATTGCCGTCAGTCATCGTCTTTAAGCCAGAGTCTTCAATTTCTTTTGGTTGTTCCTCCAGTGTGACATTTGATATCCTTACACCGTATTCTGCAACTACGTTCTTCAAGAGTCCTCTTTTGTCTGTTCCGTTTAGTGCTTCCAACTTCTTGTGCAGCGGCACAATCACTTTCTTTCGCTTCGAACGCATTTCACTCATCCACACTCAAAACATTGGAATACCAGCACAGCTATTTAGGAACGTGTCCACAACAACCATAGCAACGGGAGCTGAAAGCGTGTGACCGGAAATTGACAGGCCCAGACATTTAAGACTGTTTTTGGAAATATCTGGAAAATCACTAATCGGACTGAAAAAAGGCTTTGATAAAAGTTGTTCATCTGGAAAGGGGGGCAGCTGATGACATCAGACTCGACCCCCTTGCCCCACCCCTAAGGGGCGGAGGAGGGGTCAAATTCGAAATTTTAGATAACCCCTTTTTTATTGCGGATTCGGATTCTCCATGAAAACACATCATTTTTATATTGCAAAATTTTTGTCATTCCGTGATGGCTCAGTAATCGACAAAAATGAAAATCGGTTTATAACAGTTCAAACATGGTAATATCTCACGAATTACACAGCGCATTAGGATCAGAAAGCAATTATTGTAAAATCTTAAATGAGAAACCGTTTTCTTATAGCAAAAAGCCTTGATTCTTCAGAATATAATATACTCTAACATACGAAAAAATGACGCACCACGAGGAAATTATCCGAATGCGACGAAAATCTGTAGATATATACGAAGATGGCATCAGTTCTTTCGGACGTGTGACCATGCAGCGCTCTAGAATGAAATGATAATTAAATCGAGACCCTACGCTGCCGACAGGCGTTGATATGCATCAACGGGGACAGTTGAAAATGTGTGTCCCGACCGGGACTCGAACTCGCGATCTCCTGCTTACATGGCAGACGCTCTATTTATCTGAGCCAACGAGGGCACGGAAGACAGTGCGATTGCAGGAACTTATCCCTTGCACGCTCCCCGTGAGACGCACATTCCCAACTTAATGTCCACAGACTACATCCGTAATTACACTCATTACTCGCGGCAGACAATCTTACCGAGTCCTGTTGGTTGGTTGGTTGTTTGGGGGAAGAGACCAAACAGCGAGGTCATCAGTCTCATCGGATTAGGGAAGGACGGGGAAGGAAGTCGGCCGTGCCCTTTCAGGGGAACCATCCCGGCATTTGCCTGAAGCGATTTAGGGAAATCACGGAAAACCTAAATCAGGATGGCCGGACGCGGGATTGAACCGTCGTCCTCCCGAATGCGAGTCCAGTGTGCTAACCACTGCGCCACCTCGCACCGAGTCCTGTAAGAGTTCGGGCAATACGTGTGGCTCCGCACAGAAGAAGAAGGTCAATTACTGGTTAGCCTTAACTGTACGAAGATGGTATCTGTTCATTCGGACATGCCCGTCGGCAGCGTAGGGTCTTGATTTAATTATCATTTCATTCTAGAGCACTGCATGGTCACCGATGGTATCTGTTCTTTCGGACATGTCCGAAAGAACAGATCTCCGTATAGTTAAGGCTAACCAGCCATTGACCTTCTTCTTCTGTGCGGATGCACACATATTGCCCGAACTCTTACGGGATTCGGTAAGATTGTCTGCCACGAGTAATGAGTGTAATGGGCAGGGGCACTACGAATGTAGTGTGTGGATATTAACTTGGGAATGTGCGTCTCACGGGGAGCGAGCAGGGGATAAGTCCCTGCAGTCACACTATCCTCTGTGCCCTCGGTGGTTCAGATGGATAGAGAGTCTGCCATGTAAGCAGCGGATCACAGGTTCGAGTCCCGGTCGGGGCACACATTTTCAACTGTCCCCGTTGATGTATATCAACGCCTGTCGACAGCGTAGGGTCTTGATTTAATTATCTTTTCATGATATCTGTAGATGTGGTGTGCATGTACGGGGAAAACAACTAATTACAATTTCAAAAAATTGGATGATGTATGCAAGGGAAAGAGCCTTACAAATTGAGCAAGTCAATAAAGTATTGGGCCACCTGTGGCCCTTATGCCAAGTAGTTACTCGGCTTGGCATTGACTGATAGAGGTGTTGGGTCTCTTCCTGACGGATCTCTTCCTGAGGGATATGGTGCCAAATTGTGTCCAATTGGAGCATTAGTTCGTCAAAATTCCAAGCTGGTTGGAGGGCCGTGCCCATAATGCTCCAGACGTTGTAGCTAAAAACACTCAACAGACTAGTTCGCATAAATATTTCTTTATTTAAGACAATCGGTTTCGACAGACTTTTTGCTGTCATCTGCAGCTCTTAAAAGACCTTTTTGTTACGAAACGTGTTCATTTTACGTTGGACCTCACGACAAGTTGTCAATCGGATAAAAATCAGCACATTATGAAAGGTTTGTCATAACTAAAATATATAATAAATAAAGAAATATTTATGCGATCTAGGTTGTTGAATGTTTTTAGCAAGCAAAAAGAGATTGCTCCTTCGGTCTTCTCAAAATGAGAAAAGTCAACCAAACGTTCTCAATTGGGGAGAGATCCAGCGACATTCTCGGCTGAGGTAGTGCAAGCACGAAGACAAGCAATAGAAATTCTCGGAGTGCGCCCGCGGGCGTTATCTTGCTGAAATGAAGCCCAGTATGGCCTGCCACGAATTACGACAAAACAAGCCGTGGAATATCGACGACGTACGCTGTGCTGTTAAGCGTGATCCGGATGACAAAGAAGTCATGCTACGAAATGAAATGGTACCCCATGCCACCACTTCCGGTTGTCGGGCCACGTAGCGGGTAAGAATAAGGTTGGTATCCCACCGCTGCCTGGAGCGTCTCCAGACAAGTCTTCGGCTTCGAATCTTACTGACTGGAGTAGAATTGTGTTCAGTGGTAAGGGCCACTTCGAACTGAGCCTCGATGGCAAGTGAAGAACAGGGAGTGCAGTTCGACAACAAGTGCGACGGAAAAGTAAGTGGAAAGTTAACAATAACCGTAAAAGGTGACTGAAATTTGTGATTTGCGGGCAGTAACATTAAAACTATGCGAGTCGCGGAGTGCGGGAAGTGTGTCGCGAATCGTAACAAATCCGCATAGTGGAAAATACAGATCGCCCCCAAGGATTACGAACCGTTCGCGAGTGAAACTTAACGAACGATCGTCGAATAGACGTCGTGGCGGAGAAAAGAGAAGATATCGACGTACGGCGTGGCAAGGCACGCCGCGTAACCAGAGGAAAGGACGAGACGCGACGGCATCGCACGGGAAGTAATTCAACAGGGAGCAGCGACAGAGACAGGGCGCGCTGGAGCAGCTTTCCCAAAGTAAATTTAAATTCAGTCCGATTAACATTGTTTGATGCTAATTAATGTTACGTAGAAGTGGTGGAGTGAGTCAAAAAATTAATACGAGTTATCTAAGTGTAGAGCCAAACATGGCGCGAGAAAACTTAGATTTGTTAGAGAATCGTGGTATGTTTCCACCAGTAAAATCTAGGGAAGGACCAATAATTAGAATGAGTAATGTTGCAGGTAATGAGGAGCATGACATACTAGTAGGTAGTTTAAAGGCAACAGTAAACATGGCTGACTCAAATATTCAGGCAGTTATGAGTGAGTGTACGACTACAGGAACTGAACCTTACACAAATAAAGACGCAGAATTTAGTATGCAAGAAATGTTTGCAGACTGGTGAGTAAACTAGAAGCGACTTATGATGAAATAGAAGAATCTGCTAGGAATACTATACAACACCTCGCTGAGACTAATCAACAATTAGAAGTTGTGGTGTCACCGCCAGACACCACACTTGCTAGGTGGTAGCTTTAAATCGGCCGCGGTCCATTAGTACATGTCGGACCCGCGTGTCGCCACTGTCAGTAATTGCAGACCGAGCGCCACCACACGGCAGGTCTAGAGAGACTGACTAGCACTCGCCCCAGTTGTACGACGACTTTGCTAGCGACTACACTGACGAAGCCTTTCTCTCATTTGCCGAGAGATAGTTAGAATAGCCTTCAGCTAAGTCCATGGCTACGACCTAGCAAGGCGCCATTAACCATTTCTGGAGAGAGTCTCACTTGTATCATCAAGAATGCTGTATACAAATGATGGATTAAAGTTAAGTATTCCAGAAGCTACGTACTTTTCTTTATAGCATTCATTACGTATCCTGTTTCAGACATAACGCCAGTCTGCCTTAGATTATAGCGTGCATTTCGGACTCCTCTAACTACAAGGTGTTGGCACATCTGCCAACACATCAGAGGTGACTAACAATAACACAGAAGAAACTGCTAGGGATACTAAACACCACCTAGTTGGGACTGATCAAGAACTAGAAGCGACTAGCTATAAAACAGAAGAAACTGCCAGGTATACTAAACAACACCTAGTTGAGACTAATCAACTACTAGAAGCGACTGACAATAAAATAGAAGAAACTGGTAGGGACACTAAACGACAACTAATGAAAGTCATTCAGGAAACTAACAAAATAATTACTGATAAATTAGAGATATACACCAGGAAGACTAAAAAAATTTAAAGCGATAGACGAGAAAATAGAGAATGTAGTAAAGGAACAGAGGGCAGTAGCTGAATATCTGACAAAGAGATTCACGGTTGAAGAAGTAGCAGTAGTAAATCACAGCAGGTGTATCAACGAAATACGAGGGATCGTTAAAACTTTAGATGAAAATTTCAGTAAGGAGATTGAAAACCATGATGTGTCAGTCTCCAATTTAAACAAAGAATTCGATGAAATGGGTCAGCATTGTCCAATAGAATTGAGTCAGTACAGTATTTTGTAAAAACTAATATTAAAGAGATATTTGACAGGAAATCAGTGATTTTACTACCAGACGTACTGACAGTTTTGCTGAAAGAATAGAAGAAAGATTAGATTCAAAATTAAGAAAGCTTATTGTAGTAAATAACAAAAGTGGAGATGCTAACAAAGAAGATCACACGTATATATAGTTACTTTCCAAATTAGCTATTAAGAGAAAAGTACGCAATACAAGTAACTATAGCAATGAAAAGGAAATGTTGTTAATGAAGGCCATTATTTGCAGGTAGGTAGATTACACAAGATAGTCACTAAGAGAAAGGTACGCCATATCGGGAATCATAGAAAGAAATCTGGAAATACACTCCTGGAAATTGAAATCAGAACACCGTGAATTCATTGTCCCAGGAAGGGGAAACTTTATTGACACATTCCTGGGGTCAGATACATCAGATGATCACACTGACAGAATCACAGGCACATAGACACAGGCAACAGAGCATGCACAATGTCGGCACTAGTACAGTGTATATCCACCTTTCGCAGCAATGCAGGCTGCTATTCTCCCATGGAGACGATCGTAGAGATGCTGGATGTAGTCCTGTGGAACGGCTTGCCATGCCATTTCCACCTGGCGCCTCAGTTGGACCAGCGTTCGTGCTGGACGTGCAGACCGCGTGAGACGACGCTTCATCTAGTCCCAAACATGCTCAATGGGGGACAGATCCGGAGATCTTGCTGGCCAGGGTAGTTGACTTACACCTTCTAGAGCACGTTAGGTGGCACGGGATACATGCGGACGTGCATTGTCCTGTTGGAACAGCAAGTTCCCTTGCCGGTCTAGGAATGGTAGAACGATGGGTTCGATGACGGTTTGGATGTACCGTGCACTATTCAGTGTCCCCTCGACGATCACCAGTGGTGTACGGCCAGTGTAGGAGATCGCTCCCCACACCATGATGCCGGGTGTTGGCCCTGTGTGCCTCGGTCGTATGCAGTCCTGATTGTGGCGCTCACCTGCGCGGCGCCAAACACGCATACGACCATCATTGGCACCAAGGCAGAAGCGACTCTCATCGCTGAAGACGACACGTCTCCATTCGTCCTTCCATTCACGCCTGTCGCGACACCACTGGAGGCGGGCTGCACGATGTTGGGGCGTGAGCGGAAGACGGCCTAACGGTGTGCGAGACCGTAGCCCAGCTTCATGGAGACGGTTGCGAATGGTCCTCGCCGATACCCCAGGAGCAACAGTGTCCCTAATTTGCTGGGAAGTGGCGGTGCGGTCCCCTACGGCACTGCGTAGGATCCTACGGTCTTGGCGTGCATCCGTGCGTCGCTGCGGTCCGGTCCCAGGTCGACGGGCACGTGCACCTTCCGCCGACCACTGGCGACAACATCGATGTACTGTGGAGACCTCACGCCCCACGTGTTGAGCAATTCGGCGGTACGTCCACCCGGCCTCCCGCATGCCCACTATACGCCCTCGCTCAAAGTCCGTCAACTGCACATACGGTTCACGTCCACGCTGTCGCGGCATGCTACCAGTGTTAAAGACTGCGATGGAGCTCCGTATGCCATGGCGAACTGGCTGACACTGACGGCGGCGGTGCACAAATGCTGCGCAGCTAGCGCCATTCGACGGCCAACACCGCGGTTCCTGGTGTGTCCGCTGTGCCGTGCGTGTGATCATTGCTTGTACAGCCCTCTCGCAGTGTCCGGAGCAAGTATGGTGGGTCTGACACACCGGTGTCAATGTGTTCTTTTTTCGAGGGGACACTGAATAGTGCACGGTACATCCAAACCGTCATCGAACCCATCGTTCTACCATTCCTAGACCGGCAAGGGAACTTGCTGTTCCAACAGGACAATGCACGTCCGCATGTATCCCGTGCCACCCAACGTGCTCTAGAAGGTGTAAGTCAACTACCCTGGCCAGCAAGATCTCCGGATCTGTCCCCCATTGAGCGTGTTTGGGACTGGATGAAGCGTCGTCTCACGCGGTCTGCATGTCCAGCACGAACGCTGGTCCAACTGAGGCGCCAGGTGGAAATGGCATGGCAAGCCGTTCCACAGGACTACATCCAGCATCTCTACGATCGTCTCCATGGGAGAATAGCAGCCTGCATTGCTGCGAAAGGTGGATATACACTGTACTAGTACCGATATTGTGCATGCTCTGTTGCCTGTGTCTATGTGCCTGTTGTTCTGTCAGTGTGATCATGTGATGTATCTGACCCCAGGAATGTGTCAATAAAGTTTCCCCTTCCTGGGACAATGAATTCACGGTGTTCTTATTTCAATTTCCAGGAGTGTAGGTAGGGGGACCATACCATTGTTACCAGTGCAGAAATTTGAGATCGTAGACACCTGTGGCGCAAGGAAACGAATGTTAATTTAAATGAAGTGTAAAGAAATAGCAGCTAGTACTACTGACGTAGTGGTACCAGATGAATTTATCCAATGAAGGTAAAATTCAACGGAAAAGGAATATAATAGTCAGAATTTTAGTATAACAAACCTAGCAAATTGTGACAGGAGAATTTAAGTAAGGGAAATTAATATTATTAACAAAGGACTAAAAGAAACAGTAAATAATTTGATTTTGAAGTACCTGAACGTATTTTCAAATAATATGAGCGGGATGAAGAAGGACGGTATAGGTCTACCATCTTATTGTCAGAATAAAAGTAACTTGCGAAGCTGTTAAAGGAGGGCTGCAGAACTTGTTTTCAAGAGAACAGAAAGGATTTTCGAAATGTATAAGATTAAACGAAAACAACGATAAAGCTTTCAACATGAAGCACAAAATAAGGATGCGTGGAGGGAGTTTTGAAGAGCAGTATATTATGACCAGGGTATATAGCCGAAGTCCAGCAGAAGTGGCACTTCTTGAATCCAAAATAATAAGAGGTGTAAACAATGTAGTTGATGTTAAGAGATTCCACAGTAGTTAATAGGAAGCTTAAGCAATCTGATTAGCTCGAATAGTAACTATTAGTGTGAATATCTCTCCAGTAAACAAATATATGAAGTTGTGAGTAGGCTATTTAGGTTTTCTTATTGGTTACTCCACGTAGCGCTCTGTATGAAAATCACTGGCTGTGCTGTGTGAAGTCTGTGGCTAGTTTGCATTGTTGTCTGCCACTGTAGTGTTGGGCAGCGGCAGCTGGATGTGAACAGCGCGTAGCGTTGCGCAGTTGGAGGTGAGCCGCCAGCAGTGGTGTATGTGGGAAAGTGAGATGGCGGAATTTTGAAAGTGGACTATCTGGACGTGTGTCCAGCAGAATGAGTAAATTTGTAATATTGGATTCATGGACTGATATATATATTACGACTTTTGAACACTATTTGTTCTCTATCAAAATCTTTCTTTTGCTAACTGTGCCTATCAGTAGTTAGTGCCTTCAGTAGTTTGAATCTTTTATTTAGCTGGCAGTAGTGGCGCTCGCTGTATTGCAGTAGTTCGAGTAACGAAGATTTTTGTGAGGTAAGTGATTTGTGAAACGTATAGGTTAATGTTTGTCAGGGCCATTCTTTTGTAGGGATTTTTGAAACTCAGATTGCGTTGCGCTAAAAATATTGTGTGTCAGTTTAAGCACAGTCTTGTATAATTTCTCTAAGGGGACATTTCATATGTCGACCCTTAGCCGAGGATACCTCACTGGAATCTTCTAATTTTTTCTTGTAGCTTGTGTAATTAGTGCAGCCTTTGTTTATTGCTAGCGCGTAATTGTAGAGAAAATTTCCTTTGTAGTTGTAGTTTTTCATTCTTGCACAGTAAAACAGTTGTGGCATGCATGTAGATTTGCACCAAGTATTTCGCAGCTGCGCTTGCAATTAACGAGATATTATTTTCAATGCTATGTTAATGTGTTTTCTTATTTTGCTCTTCAAATTGAGGTTTTCTCTGTGTTGTCGTGTGAAATATTGTGACAATAATGGCGTGTGAAAAACGTAATACTAGGCTCCAAAGTAAACTGAGAAATGACAGTGAGGACGAAAGCAGTGTGTTAGCGCCGCCGAGTAATGAATTAACTAATGTTCAAAGTAGTAATTTGGTAATTGTGCATAGGGAAATGGAGCGGGCTGCAAATAATGGTGTAGGCAGTGAAACAATTAGTGAACGGGGAAGCATTATCGATCGATTGGTCGGCAACAGCTTGCCTCAGGAATCCGAAATGACAGGACACAATCTTGCAAATACTGTAGATTCAGGTTTAGCGTCCTCATCGTTTTCTCAAATAACTCAAGACACATTTTCTGCTTGTCAAAATGTGAATGTTGCCGGTGCAAATGCACTGCCAAAAAGCGTAGAGGAACAGATTCCAGACACTAATACATTATTATTGCAATTAATGCAACAAATGAAACAAAATCAGAGACAAACACAGCAACAGTTAGACACAATGGAACAAAATCAAAGACAAAAACAGCAAAAGCTTCAAAAGTTAGACACAATGGAACAAAAGCTTCAAAAGTTAGACTCAGTGGAACATACGCTTGAACAAACACATGAAGATTTAACTACCGAGTTACATAAAATCGAATCGAAATGTCAAAAAGTCTGTAATGACGTAAAACCACAAATTTGTGAGCATTTCCAATCTATTTTTTCGCGGCATGAAAATACATTACAGAATCACGAATTAGCCATAAAAGAACTGCAAACTATTGTTCATGAAAATCATGAGACCTTGCAAGCTAAAATTGACTCAGTTGCATCTACCGATTCGGTTACGCAACTTGCAAAAACTCAGGAAAACTTAAACGACACAGTAGATACGATTGCAACACAAATGGACACTCTGAAATTTGGTTCAGAAAAACAAACTGAGGAAATAAGTACACTACCGGAGAAAGCAGCAGAACTTTCGGATCAGTCACTAACTTATCTGCAAAGGTAGATGATGATCTAAATGACACAAGACCTGTAGCCATCACTGACACAGAAGAGTATGAACAAATTAAGAAATTCAAACAAAATCAGAATCAAATTAATACGCAACACAAAAGAGAAATCCGGGAAGTACAAGATCAGTTGGCACAAGTAATACAAAAACTACATATTTCAGAGGACACTCGCGCTCCAACACGGGAAGAGGGACTTAGAAATATGGAAAAGCCACAAAATAAGAACACAGGGCATTTCGGAAATTATGAAAGAAATTGGCAAGGTGCACCGAATTTTGAGATGGAACCGCCGACATGACGTAACAATGACCGATATGCTACTCGCCGACACGATGATTTTGACTTCAAGCTGTTCATTACTACACGTAAATTTAAAACATTTAAGAATTCTGGCAACGACATTCATCCACAAGCGTGGTTCCATCAATTCTCTCATTGTTTTCCTCCCAACTGGTCATTAGAGCACAGATTACGATTTGTATGTGGCTACTTAGAGAATGAACCAGCTGAAAGAATGTGATCGGTCATTCGCGATTGTCACAGTGAAGGAGAATTTTATCATGCCTTCCTCTCAGCATATTGGTCTCAAGCTACACAAGACCGAGTAAAACACCGCATCATAATGATGAAACATTTCGAACAATTTGAATTTTCCAGTCTTGTGAAATATTTTGAAGACATGTTGCACAAGAATCAGTACCTGTCAAACCTATACAGCCCCTCAGAACTCATCCGCATTTGCTGAATCAAACTACCTGAACATTTACGACATATTGTTTTGGCAGGACATTGCAAAGACAACATTGAAGCTTTTCAGGGACTCTTACAAGAATTAGAAATTGACACTGACAATCGCGGAACGTGAAAACAGGAACACAACAATTACAGGTCATGCCCGCATCTCGTGGTCGTGCAGTAGCGTTCTCGCTTCCCACGCCCGGGTTCCCGGGTTCGATTCCCGGCGGGGTCAGGGATTTTCTCTGCCTCGTGATGGCTGGGTGTTGTGTGCTGTCCTTAGATTAGTTAGGTTTAAGTAGTTCTAAGTTCTAGGGGACTGATGACCATAGATGTTAAGGCCCATTGTGCTCAGAGCCAATTACAGGTCACACTTGTCACAATTCCGCGATGACAGAAATAATAAATGGACACGACAAGGCTATTCTTACAACATAAATCGTGACCAAAACAGACACCATCCATATGACAACCGTTGGCAGAGTAGTAATAATTACAGGGAAAGATCACCTCTCCGCAGTAATGACTATCACAGAGACAATCAGAGAAACAGACAATATGGGAACCAAAATAATTATTATCAAGGGAGACAGAATAACTTCAGACGCAATGGTCCAGCGCGCAGTTACGATTCAGGGAGAAATTCTCCACCACGTGACCGACAAGAAAGAAACTATGGA
Source organism: Schistocerca cancellata (assembly GCF_023864275.1). Taxonomy (NCBI): domain Eukaryota; kingdom Metazoa; phylum Arthropoda; class Insecta; order Orthoptera; family Acrididae; genus Schistocerca; species Schistocerca cancellata. The sequence goes on from NC_064631.1 coordinate 176,018,271, forward strand.
ATCTACATGACGACAGACGATATAATCATAACGACAGACCTGAATTTTATCAGAACTGGCGGGATTCAAACAGAGCAGGGCACTCTCGACAAGGTGAATTTGTAGAAGTTAGATCTCCAAATCCCAGTAACGATGCATGCCAACAAAGAGACAGACAATGAATCGCATCGCAGGCAGCCAAGTGCGCCGGCTGGCTCAGAGAAAAATAACATAGAGGCTAACCTTGAGAAAAATTCCAGTATTCTTTACCGACATGTACCGCATGATAATTGCATTCACGTTCAAACTCTGAGTACTAGGAAGAGTAAAGGATTGCGCCACATTTCACATGTAAAACCGTTAATTGAAAGATAATCTGCTTTTTAACTTGTCTTTGCCATAAAACTTTTCACTTCACGCTACTAGTACAATCTGTCACACTGAGAAACTGTTAACATGCAACAATGTTTTGAAGTTAATTATCTAATCTAGAACCTAGGGAACATTTTTAAACAGTAATTACGAATGCATTGTTATAGTGAACAGACGACACAGTGCTGTTATTTGTACATTCTTGCTTGTTAGTTGCACGATTACCTAACGACTATCAGGTTTACATACTTAGAACATATACTGCTAATGAGATTTTAATGCAACATTTTGGTTTACTTGAAAAGACATTCCTTATTTGAAGTAGTTTCTGTGAGATTAAAGACGACTTAGTATTTGGTTTCTTTGACAGCTACACGATGCTACTAATGTGTGACACAATTTACGTTGTTGCTTTTGCGGTGTATCTGTTTTATATCTGCGCAGTTTTTATGTATTATTCTGGAAAGTAAAACATGTTTTAGTAGTAACTTTTGTGGTATAGCTACAATGAGACAGCCTTTTTTGTAGCACAACAATACGTTACAGTGTAGTACTTTCTTAATCACGGCAATAAGCGTAACAACTACGATATCTATAGGCATAGCATTTCGCTTTTGTTTACTACGAGGTAAGTACATTGACTTCCACAGAACTTTGCATACGGACGACGATAATTACTACACTTAGCACATTTTTTACCCTTATGTAATGACAGAGATTATGTTACAACATGATGCACATTTTAGCGCTACAAGACACGCATTTGAGTGATTAATTTTGTGCTTAAAACATTTATTTTTAAAGACTTTTGAGTTACAAAGAAAGTTTTCCGTGATACATTTCATTCCATTGCTGTAATCTGTAACACCTGAGGGTATAATTACATTAATCCTCAGGGGGTACACGCTTACTTTGTGTACCATGTGTTTGGCAAGCACAAGGAGCCCTAGCTAATATGGTATTTGCTTATACAACTTTACACATCGGTACCATATTCCTCCAACACAGAATTACACAGCTATCTGATTATTTAACAGAGAAACAAACATTTTTTTTTTACTACGGCAGTGACAGATATTTACGCAATTACACAGTTGGATAACTTCACACTTATGAAATTGTATTTCGTCTGTACTTTGTGAACTGTTCATATTTTTTCGGAACCATTGTGATACTATGAGAGGTTTGAATGATGTATTTGGTATGGGATCATGATTTGTAAAGTACGTTTGAGGTAGATGACACTATTGAAATGAGCAGAGAATTTTCTTTAGGTTTTGAAATTACTGCAGAAAGCTACGACGTTTTTGAGATTTGGCTGAGTTTTTATGATATTATTATGATGACAATGTGGATTATACTGTTAATTTATATTTATGATCAATAAGCTGATGCTATATGAGGAATTTGATTATGCTATGTATTTATTATGATGAAATATTGAAGAAATGTCGATGAATATGTATATGTGTAATAAGTAAGGAATACTGAGTAGTGGTTAGGGACTCTGACTTGTGAAAAAGGATGTTGGAAACCAAGAATCGTACTTTAAGAGTTATGAAATGTGTGTAAATGCGTGACTGTATCACAATGCTGACGAATATTTTTTGGACACTGTTATATTTATAGGATTTTGTTTCTACACATTCGTAACGCAAATTCTCGACCTGTGAAAATTTTTTTATATGAGACTGTTACTGCTATCGTAAATATTTCGGTAAGAAAGTTAAGTGACCTTTACGTAATGCGTCGTGGACGCCCAGCTGTGCCACCTGCCTGGAGAAAAAGCCATTAGGTGGAAAAAAAAGAGAGACCATTAACCTCGCTATTGACATTCCTTTGTAGAAAGTATCACAAATACGACACGCTCATTACTTGGAAACATATGATTACTCATACTTTGTGCTACTTACTGAAATGCTTATGAATTGATGGGAAATATTTGTACATCTGCACACCTGATTATGACAAGTGTCTTTCTACGAGACTTGAGAGAATTTCTACTGACTTATGAAATGCCACATGACTATTGAATGATATTTTTATGCTTTGCTACATAGTTGCTTATTTCGTTTGATATCTGGTTTCCAGCTGTGTTGCAGCATTGGTTTTATAAAATAAAATTAAATGCATTTGCTAATGTGAACACTTTCTGTCAACAGACCTCTTAAGTAATAATTTTACGATCCACAATCTTTGAAAAAGGAGCAATTGGAAAGGAAAGAACAATAAGAAGGGATTAATAACAGTTACTGCATACATAATTTTCTTTTCAACTACTTGGTAATTTTTTTTTTTTTTTTGGTAGAATAACTTCTTGTGGTGCACCACTTTAATGACATAGATATTAAGATGTGAATAGACACTTCCCTTATCTGCATTGTTGTCTTTAGTGTACTATTTTTTCTGCTTGAGCTATGTCATATTTAGATATAAGTTCTTGTAATATCACTAACGTCCAACGAGAACCTAAACATACCGTAACTGCCCAAAAACCAACAATTCCCTCAGTTCCCCAGGCTATATGGCATTTATTGAAATGCCACCGTGTAAGTAGGCTGTTTATGTTTTCTTATTGGCAACGCCACGTAGCGCTCTGTATGAAAAATCACTGGCTATGCTGTGTGCAGTCTGTGGCTAGTTTGCATTGTTGTCTGCCATTGTAGTGTTGGGCAGATGGATGTGAACAGCGCGTAGCGTTGAGCAGTTGGAGGTGAGCCGCCAGCAGTGGTGGATGTGGGGAGAGAAATGGCGGAGTTTTGGAATTTGTAAGACTGGATGTCATGAACTGCTATGTATATTATGATTTTTCAACACTATTAAGATCTATTAAGTAATTATTTTCTGATCCACATTCTTCGAAAAAGGAGCTCTTCAATGGAAAGAACAATAAGAAGGGACTAATAACAGTAACTGCATATATAATTTTCTTTTCAAGTACTTGGTACTTTTTTTGTAGAATTAGTTTTTGTGGTGCACCACTTTAATTACATAGACTTTAAGATGTGAATAGACATTTCCCTTATCTGCATTGTAATATTTTTTCTGCTTGAGCTATGTCATGTTTAGATATAAGTTATTGCATTTGCTGCTGCTGTTTGCCAGGCATAGTGCTACTAAATTTCACTTTGTATTACTCTGTTAAGCCAGTTTCATTACTGATTTATTTTTCTTGTTGCTGCACATTGGCTCATATTAGTTGTAATATTGCATTTGCTTGGTAATTTAGATTTACTGTAGCTTGCTTTGCCAATTTGCATTTTTTTGTCATTGCTGTTTGTGTTAATTGTTTTGTGCTGCTGCATTGCCTCATCCCTTAGTTTAGCATCTGAGCTCAGCAGATTTAAGTTAGCTTAAGATCGGGTAGGCTATATAAGAGAACGAGTTGTGATGAATTGGAAGAAATGCATTGAGAAGCTATAAGGAAATGGTTTGGCCAAAAAAGTATTTTGAAAGAGGATATGAACAAAAATTAGGGTTTAGGGACAACAGGTTAAGGTAGGATTTTCTTGGAAATAAATGATGAGGTAAGATAATGGATAATAAATAATGAGGTAAGAAATATGTGAACATATAAATACAGAAAGCATGCTTGGATAGGATAATTTTGGTGGAAACAAATGTTGAAATAAGACGAAAGATCTATGGAATGAAGTTTTGGGTTGGACTGCAGTACCAAATGTTACTCTGAAAACGAACCCTGTCTTTCCTTTTGTATTATTCCGCTATGTGTTTATGTATCCTTGTGTATTTGTCTTTTTCCTGTCTCTATGTGTTTAGCTGATGAGAATTATGTTGTAGAATTTTTCTAATACTATGTTATCTACTTTGTAAAGATGTTTAGACATTATTTATCTGTTCTGTTTTGTTGCTCATGTGTGAAGTCGATGTTTCATAAGTTATTCTGATCTTTTATGTATGTACTTATGTCATAATTCCTGTAGCACTGATGTATATGTTATTTCGATTCTTTTGGAAAGCCCGTATTGCTACAAATGTTATCTGTATTGTTATATCATTTAATGATGTATTTTGTACCTTTGTCATTGTATTCTCATGTTATAAAATTGTAATCGACACAATTTCATCAAATTAAGCGACTTGTAAGCATTCATTTCACTGAAAATATTTCTGTTGGTCATAGTATATGCACAATATGTGAAAAACAAAGAGGACTGTTAGTGTTTGGATGTGTGTTAATAATTCAGCAAGTGACTGATTAACAGCATTGCTGGTTCTAAGGACAATTCCAAAAACTTTGTGCGTGCACAAGTGGTGGTTTATGGACTTGCTATATTCTCCGCAAGACTCTTCGATGGTGATTGTGCACCTGCACAGTCGCAACAGATGGCTGCTGGCCGTCTCTACAAGGACTACAGTGGGTCTACACCTTTGATGGCTCACCAATACCATTATTTCTACAAGGACTGCAGTGGGTCTGCACCTGTGGTGGCCCACCAATACCATACTCTCTACCAAGACTATAGTGGGTATTCTCTGTGATGACCTACCTACCAATATTCTTCAAAACTTCGACTGACTCTGCGATGGGTTTGCTCTGTTGTGGCCCATTACCTGTCTGCATGTCAAGAGTCAGGACTGTCTTTCCGTTGGAAGGACAACACCACTTTTTCAAGACTGCATGGAAATCCACTACTTCCGTGTGGATTTTCTTTAAATGCTCAGACTTTGAGAAACACACTGCAATTTTACTGTGATGAACGATCAGGACTGTCTTTATGGACTATGAGAAAATTTTAGCTTTTGACCAACATTGTATCAATAAGTGTGTGCATTTGATTTCTTTGTTATTGTAATTGTGAAAAAATTGTAACAAATATGTGTTGGCCAGTGCCCAAAACAATTAGTAAAATTTTTTGTGGGGAGCATGGGGGCTATGTAAGTAGGCTATTTAGGTTTTCTTATTGGTAACTCAACGTAGCGCTCTGTATGAAAATCACTGGCTGTGCTGTGTGCAGTCTGTGGCTAGTTTGCATTGTCTGCCACTGTAGTGTTGGGCAGCTGGATGTCAATAGCGCGTAGCGTTGCGCAGTTGGAGGTGAGCCGCCAGCAGTGGTGGATGTGGGGAAGTGAGATGGCGGAATTTTGGAAGTGGACGATCTGGACGTGTGTCCAGCAGAAAGAGTAAATTTGTAATATTGGATTCATGGACTGATATATATATTATGACTTTTGAACACTATTGCGGTAAATACATTGTTTGTTCTCTATCAAAATCTTTCTTTTGCTAACTGTGCCTATCAGTAGTTAGTGCCTTCAGTAGTTTGAATCTTTTATTTAGCTGGCAGTAGTGGCGCTCGCTGTATTGCAATAGTTCAAGTAACGAAGATTTTTGTGAGGCAAGTGATTTGTGAAACATATAGGTTAATGTTAGTCAGGGCCATTCTTTTGTAGGGATTTTTGAAAGTCAGATTGCGTTGCGCTAAAAATATTGTGTGTCAGTTTAAGCACAGTCTTGTATAATTTTTCTAAGGGGACGTTTCAAAGTACGCCATAAAAGACCTGGATATGACATAGATGGTATGCAATTAAAAACCTCATAACTCCATTTTGTGAAATTGTGCAGTTGAACTGCGCGAGGATTGTGTCAGGCGTGTTGTGGCGTCAGCGAGACAGTTTTGTCCTCTGCTTACCAGAAAATCTCCGTAGCGGTGTCTACCAGTCGGTCCTCTCAGGCCCGTGTTGTTTAAATTTACACAAACTGACACTACTTTGGCTAATGATGCGAGTGACTTTCGAGGTACACATACTTTTAAAATAATTCTGTTTGTTTAAAGTTTACATTTTAAAAAACACAATTTTTATACTTTTACTGATGGCTTTTATTCTTATTGCAAATTCGCGCAGGGTCTACAGACAATAGCACAATGTTCCGAGCATACAGGTTCGGTGCACTTATAATAGGTAAATTGATTTTTTATATCTTTCTTCTCTACACAATATGTACATCGGTCTCCTTTTCTTACCTGGTGGTTTCATTACCCTTACTAGCTCAGGTGCTACTAAAAGATTCATTGACTTCTTTACTCCTGCTACTTGCTTTCCCAAATTGATGATGAAAGTCCGACGTCTCATTTTTATTGGTAACCACATCATCCAAATTAAATTTGTATTAATTGCACTTATATCGACCATGCTGAAAAAAAATAAAACAGCAACGGAGAACCGTTTGTTTTTCTCTTCAGACTGCAGCATCGCGTCTCTTGGTCCATGGTGTCAACGCCGCCCTTAACGGTGTTGTACCTCATTATAACTTCAGTCTTCTGTACTTGTGGTGACGACACCGTTGGTTGGTCATGAAGAGAGTTCAGGAAGTCAACAACTTCGTTTTTCTTAGGAACATAAGAGGCTATCGTCACATCTGGTTGAAAACCAAATAGTGTAAAGCATACTTCATGTCCTTTAGGCGTAATAGAATCGCCAGACAGTTCACTTTTGTTTTGTTTTATAGTGCCGACTAGACTCAGATCTTTCGACAACAAGTAATGAGCTAAATCGAGTGCTGTAAAACAATTATCACAGGTGATATTACGTCCAGACTCTTCAACTTCAGTTACCAGGGTTTTCACAGCATTCTCTCCAAGACCCATGGTTCTGGTTTCTTCCTCCTCCCCTAAACACACTTTCATCATGCAGCAGTAGCTTGTCGCACTGTCACAATTTTCCCCGCTCTTTATTCCGTATTTACCAGGTTTTGACGGGATGTATTGTCACAATGGACAGCGACCTCGAGATGTGACCAATTGTTCATCCACAGTCATGCACCATTCTGAAATGTAAGCATCCCTAAGGGTAATTTCCCACATCTCAAATATTTCTCTGATTCGTTCCAATTTGTCACTTGATCTATTTTCACATCGGACTGCTGCACTGTCAAAGCGCAACACACTCAGAATAGCGTGGAAGCGATTGCGAGACATAATTTCATTGAACAGAGGTCGGACATTCTCAGCACTGCAAAGCTGACTGATACCTTCATTTCTTGACTTGTAAACTGCAGTCAGGATCAGAACGCCAAGAAACTTTTTCATTTCATGCATATCTATATCCATCGTCCGCGTATACGATTTGACGTTCCTTGTTGGTCCACAAACACACTTTGTCAATGAGATATACACGAATGAACAGCCGCCCGGGGTGGCTAAGCGGTTAAAGGCGCTACAGTCTGGAACCACGCGACCGCTACGGTCGCAGGTTCGAATCCTACCTCGGGCATGGATGTGTGTGATGTCCTTAGGTTAGTTAGGTTTAAGTAGTTCTAAGTTCTAGGGGACTGATGACCTTAGAAGTTAAGTCCCATAGTGCTCAGAGCCATTTGAACCATTTGAACGAATGAACAACATAAAACAAGGTTCTTCATTATCACAGTTCCTAATCGAATAACTTGTAGGTCCCTGGTCTTCTTTCGATACACCCTTTTTGCTATGCCTACCAGAAATTCCAGCTTGAGGAGCTGCAGCCCATATATCATTCCCATTACCAGAAAACAGTAAGACACACCAACAGGATTTACACAATTTATTGTTCTCCTATCTACGTACAGGGATTCTTCATGGTTATCACCTTCGAGTAGTTCTGAGTTTTCAGCGACATCTACCTATTATCGTTACCACTTGAAGATTTATGTTCACTAGGTGCGTTTTCAGAAACAGAACACTACACCCACAAGTCCCCTCTCTTCTGATTTGATAGTCGTCTTCTCCTCAATGTTTGTAGAACAGACAACCGTTATGTACCAAAATAAACATGTGCCTATCACAAGGAGGACATTTGAACACTGATAGAATAGCAGTATGAATCAACAATGGCCAATGACGTAACCGATGCCGCGCATCCTCTGTGATCGGCGGAAGTCGGCTAATTTCGTACCACTCTGGAATATTTACGCTCGTTGTCAACCTTAGCTACGCAAGTGATTCGAGGATCACAGTGGCGAGTTCCCATTGATGTGCTGGATTTGCTGCCCCCTCCCCAACTCGCCAGATCTGTACCCGATCGAACACGTCTGGGATGTGACTGAATATGGCGTCCGAGATCATCGCCCCCCTCCCAGAAAATTACGGGAATCAGGTGAATTTTGTGTGTAGTGGTGCCAACTCCCTCCAGCGATCTAAAAAATGGTTCAAATGGCTCTGAGCACTATGGGACTTAACATCTGAGGTCATCATTCCCCTAGAACTTAGAACTACTTAAACCTGACTAACCTAAGGACATCACACGCATCCACGCCGGAGGCGGGATTCGAACCTGCGATCGTGGCGGTCCCGCGGTTCCAGACTGAAGCGCCTAGAACCGCGTGGCCACACCATCCGGCTCCAGCGATCTACCAAGGCCTCATTGCATACATGCCACGACGCGTCGCTGCTCTCATCCGTGCCAATGATGTTCATAGTGTTCTGGTTGATCAGTGAATATTTAAGAACAAGGAATTCAGTAATTAATACAACTAGCAGCTTGAGAAGCCTTTTGAATTTGCCACTTGATCAGAATAAGAAATATGTTTATCAAAATATTCTTTGTATGGAAAATGTAAACTTTTGCTCTTATTTTGTTTCTGAAATATGTGTTTTTGTTGCATGTACTCATACCAAACGTAATGATGGATGGAAACTTGAGGAAATTCGGAGCACACATTACCAGATGAGTGCACTGAGGGCCAAACCAGATGAACAATCAGCAACAAGAGACGCGGTTGTTACACATGCAAATGATGGCTGTCGTCGGGGAAACACAGTGGAAACGCATCGCCTAGACCCAGCAACTTCGACCGGCGAATAATACTGTTTCAGGCAAAATAGTTGTGTCAGTGTCATGAGTTCTCAAAGAACGACCTTGAGTCGTAAGTTGGCTCTGAGCACTATGTGACTTAACTTCTGAGGTCATCAGTCACCTAGAACTTAGAGCTACCCAAACCCAACCAACCGAAGGACCTCACATACGTCCATGCTCGAGGCAGCATTCTAACCTGCGACCGTAGCGGTCGCGCAGCTCCAGAGTGTAGCGCCTAGAACCGCTCTGCCACTCAAGCCGGCTGAGTCGTAAGTGTTTCGTAAAAAAAAAAATGTCATGGTGAGCAGTAATGATCCATAGAAGGGTAAAGAGAAATAAATTTCCCATGTGTATTGTGTATAATGCGTCTGTATATTCTGTCTATATTATGTCTGTATAGCGTAATTTGGTAAAAAGTGAGCGAAATGTTTTTATTATTTTTCTAAAAATACTTAAAATCAAACAATATTTTGCTGACCTCTGAGTAAATTTTATGTGGATACTCAGTATTCTGAAACTAACGTTCTCTGTCTTTGATGTTGTATTTGAAGTGTTATTTTTGATATGTTATTGATTTTCAATGACTTTGTGGTTAAAATAGTGATGATATTTAATTTTACCAGACCATGGGTTGTAAAATTCAAAGGTTCCATTAATACAATTAGTCGGAAATCTAAGAAAAGCTGTTTACTATCCGCAAATGTAACAGTACCTCATGAATAAATAGATTTTGCGTTTAAAACATCTCACAACGAAATACTATTTTGATGAAAAAAGTGAAATACGTAAAAAACTGGCGTAAAAAATGAACTGACCTAAATTGTGCAGACTTGTTCCTAGTGTTTTGAAAATTACGATTTTGTTTAGACAAATTTCAAAAGAAATTACGGAAGGGGATGCCTAAGTACCCCTTCTGTTCATGCCATATTTTATTTCCTTGTATACGTTTTACAATTTTGTACCGCGTTTGTAGATATCATGTAGCATTCAGGAAGTAACGCGGTACTGCACAACGAAAACAGTCGGGAGTGAGGGTCTCACATTGGCTGAAAGATCCGGTGAACCATATGGCGTTGCCAGTGGATTGTGGTGTGAGGCGGTGTGCCTAGACATGATGAAGTCCGTTACATCAGCAGGTACGTATGTAGGGAAAGCGAAGTTATTTTGGTGCGAAGCAAATAATCTTGCTTAATAAATATTTGCTACTAAATGCAGCTTTTTCCAGTGCAGATATCAGAAGAAATCGTAAGAACTTTCTTACAGCAATATTACAACACGAGAAATCGATCATCTTAATAAATAAACGAGCAATATTTAAGCTCACGAAAATGTACGAACAGCTACGAAATGTTAATGAGATACAGGCTGTGCACCATATCGCCAGTCGTTGGTAGGATGGCTTTCGACATAGTTCTGTCGTAAGACCATGCTCGCAGGAAACAGTTTTCAACTGATCATTATTAACTGTGTCGATATTACCATTTTATGGTGTTTAATATGTAAGATGGCAAGAACTATGCCCCTTACATGAAGTCATTACAGATCAGCTAACTCACGTTGAGCGAACAGTAGGGCTGAACAAAAAATGACTGACAAGGCACAACTCATCTTGTAGAGGGTATAGTATGGACGTATTGGAATAATTAATGTCTTTGTGGAAACGAGTCGATTTACTGGACGCTAGTTTACCCCAGGAAAACATTTAGAGTTGACCATGGCCAGCTGGGGAGCGGAGAAAGGGAAGCGACAATAGGCAGCTTAGGGCGGCTCAAGCTCTGAGAAAGCGGTAACGCGGCGGGGCCTCCAGCCGCCTTAAGATGAGTGACAGTGAGTGGGTGGTTGATCCCGACTCCATGCTGGTGTGCCGGGAAACAGACGGAGAACTTGTATGCCTGTTGATAAATGTCTGTCATCCCATTTTCTGTGAAACATGCGACAAAGCCGTGCAAAGCTACGGTGGAGCGGTCAACAGCGGTCAACAGCGGTCAAAATATGCGTGTTCGTGACTATAGCAACTTCACTCTGAATTCAAAGTCCGCAGAGCCTGAATTAAATCAGGTGAAGAGCGACAGCATGAAATACGCCGGCCTCCCATGGGAACATAGGACCAAGGAATTTGAAGTACTCTCCTGGGAGTCAGAATTCCGGAAAACTTGATGTTTGTGCAGACACTAACCTTCATGGGTGGCCTGGGGGGAGCTAAATAGAAGAAGTTGAGAGGAAGGTAAATTCTTTACTCAACTTGCCTGAGAAAGAGTGAACATCTCTGCAGTTTAGGACTTAGCAAATGGAACTATTTAGCTTGGAGATAGAAAGTTTTGGTTCAGCTATGTACTGAGCAAGATAGCTAGGAGTGAATAGACGAGCGCAGCCTTGCAGCACCACGAGGTCGGCCGACGTCCATACAACGACGCCGCTCTGCCACGCTGTATTCGGTGACATTGCGCCCGCTCCGGCCACTGATTAATTTGTTGGATCACGTCGGCAAAGTTTACACGAGGGTTTCATGGGCCATGTATTGTAGAATTCTTCTCGCACTTTGAATTACGCCTGGGTCAGTCGATAGGAATTACTTTTGAGTTATCACGCTTTACTCCACGCAAACGAAATTTATTACCACTGCCTGATAGGAGAGTCCTGTAATGTGATGATTGAAGGTCGTGAGTTAAAATAAATCTGTGCTAATCGACTGCATCTGTTTTCAATCAAGTAGTTGAAATGCCAAGTCACTTTCTTAATTAATTTTATGTTCAACATTTGCATCTGTGTTCAATAGCTGAATATAACATCAATGTGCACCCCGTTTTAATTAAAAGCGATCAATTCTGAATAAATTAATGTCAACACTGCCACCGCAGTTCAATCAGGAGTCACAGGGCCATATTACTTTTTTGCGTTATCCGATATTGCGGCAGTTTTGCACTCTCTGTTGATCTGTTAGTCAATTAGTTGGGGTGAACACACGCCAAAACCAGCTAAGTGACGGGTGGGGTATTACAAATAAATAAATATATCATAATGCGATCGCTTTTGAACGTTATTCCGAATTATATAATTTCGCGCTTCATCACGTAGAATCACAGGAAGGAGAATGCAATATACAGAGAATCCTAAGGCGCTGATACTGCTTCTGCGAAGGACATAACTTCGAAAGCTTCTTGACAAAACGGGTAGAAACAATCCTACGCGACAACGCACTAAGATAGCCTAAGGACCGACTGTCGTTTAATCTCCGCAAAACTCGTATGGAAAAGCATGGCCAATCATACTGTACAGCTCTTATACCGTTTTTTACGGGCTCACTGAGTAAATAGACATTTCTGGAGATTTAGCACAAGTGGGGGATTCTTGTAACATGCATAGACTGCAGACTGGAGTTATTCGTAGAACATAGCTTTGGACGAAAGTTCTCCAAACGCAATATTTCGGTGAAATGCAATTTCGTGAACGTTATTCTAAAGCAGGGGTCTCCAAACGTTTTAGTCTGCAGGCCACATTGATTCCTCCACGAAGTCATAAGGGCCAAGATCTACCTAGTGAAAACCGGGACACATTCACCTGGGTGCCAATGGACACCTCATTCCAAATGTACCTAGGTTTCTTAATTTTAAATATTAATGTTTTGTTGATATATTTTGTTAACCCTATTATTATAACTAATAAGAGCATACAAAAGATTGATATATCTAGATTATATGTATAATTAATGACATTTAATAAACGTATACAGTAATAAAGAAATGTATTATGATTTTACAAAATTTTACAGCCATTCAACTTTTAATCAATCAATATTAACATGAGCTTTAATATTACTGAGCACTTGTAGATGGAATTGACTGTCCTTGGAGAAAAGGGTATTTTTCACTGCCTCCAGCCTTCTTGATCATGTCTTTGTTCTTTGAGACACAGTGATAAAACTCGGCACAATGCATTTTGTTGTACAGGATCTGCAGTATTACTTCAAGAGAGTCCACCTCCATTCTGTTTCTTTCATCAGTCCACGGGATATTCATGAACGAAAATATTCTTTCCACATTGGCATTATGGGCTGGGATTGCAAATAAATATCTTGCAATTATTACCAACTCAGAGTAATGCTGAAGACGGTCACAGCTTTTAAAAAAACTCACCCACTTCTCATGACATTCCAATGGTGTTTTTTTTCATCATTCCACTTGTGAAGACTTTCTTCAAGAAAATTTGTCAGTATGCCGAACTGATCAAAGAGAATGGAATGATAGATTTCAATCTCTTTACTCTTCAAATAAGAAACTGTCTCTTCAACACTTTCCCATTTTGGCACTCTCTTCATTAACATCCAATCAAACACCGGCGATGAGGGTAAATATGAGGCGCTCCACTTGCTGAGATATTCTACACAAGTGTCATAAAACTTGTTAACTTCTTCTCTAAAACTCCTTTCCGCTGCTTCTGATACTTCTGCTCTTTTAAGGACAGATTTAACATTAAAAGAAATGAACTGCTGTTCTCTCCTCTTAGTTTCCACAGTATTTTTCAAAACATCATTTACCTCTATTACACTTTTCGTGCTTCCCTCAATTTCCTTTATCCCATGCTCTGAATGAACCATAAGTAGGCTTCACTTAAAGGGTTGCTGAAAAACTGTACCAATACTTTGGGGGCTTTGTCTTCATTTAGGAAAAAATCTTTTAACGGTTCAAACAGGCGGATTACTCTTTCAACTGCTGGAAACAGTGATAACCAGAGAGTTTTCGAGTGACACATTACATTCATATATTCAGTTCCCACATAATCACAGAACTTAAGCCTCTCTGTTCTAACAGTATATATGTAAAAGTGTGAGTATACCTTCATGACGATAGTTTCAACATCACAGCTTAAACTGTCAGCAGATGTCTGCACGCTATTGTGTAAAACATGTGCAGGACACCCTATGCCTTCAATGTTTTCATGCAATGTTGCCTTTAATTTGGTAAATACGTTGCATTTGCCTTGTCTTTCTAAACCACCAAAGTTTGTGTTGTTGTTGTCTCCACAAAATACCACACATTTATTTTTCTCAAGATCAAACATTTCGATAGTATTCATACAAAATCTTGAAATTCCGTCAGATTTTTCATTAGGTAGGGAACTCACTTTCAAAAGCGTGGTCTGAATTCCCTGATTAATATCGAAAAACTGAACAACAAACGGAAATATTATAGTGGCCTTATGATTGCTGGCATCAGTAGATATCCCGCAGAAAGAAGACTTTTTGATGTGTTCAAGGCTTTCCTTTGCACTCTGTGGAGCAATAACTCCTTTCACTAAATCTGACACTTTTGTTCTTGCTGAACTAAACTTTTTTGCAATGGAAGAATCATCAAACATAATGCAGTTAAGCTTATTAGTACAATCACTAGATCTATAAGTTTGGTGATGTTTTACCGTGTGGTAGGCTAGTGTAAGCTCGGCTGCTCGAACTTTCGTCTCTTCACTTGTCTGATGTTTCACAAAATAATTTTGTAGAGTTTTACTGCAGCTCGGTGCACTGTATCTGTTAATGTGTTTCTTTGAGCTGATGTGATCAACTATGTCGGAACGTCCACCATGACTTGTACTAATAAAACAGTTACATACGGAACAGTCTGCTTCATAATCAAAACGACCTTTCTTAATGAAATTCCATTCCTTGGAATAACAGTCACTGAACTTCCAGGCACGTTTCGGCATTGCATTTCACAGTACTGCAGCAATAATACCACTGGTATGAGAAAAACTATTGCAGTTTGTCTGACAAAACATCAACTAGTACACTGTTCTGACAATGAGTGTGTGAGTAAGTGGCGCGACAATCGGACGGTTTCTTAGCTCTGTTACAATAATACAACTTACTGCTTGTTGGCCAAAGTACCTCTCAAAGTAAATTATTGCCTGAGTGTATGAATACTGATACTGTGATTACTAGTATGGGGAAATGGAGGTTTTAGACAAATAAGCTAAAATGTATTAATTTCTTGTGCTGTATTTCCTTTAATATAGCGAAATCCCAAAAATTTGAGAAAGTTTCACGAAATGTATTTAAAAACTGAATTCCGGGACTTTTAAGCGTCCCGAAACAAATTTTCGGGACACCGGAACACAGGGATGAAAAGCGGGACAATCCCGGTTTTCCGGACGTTTGGTCACCCTAACCTAGTGGGATTAAAGAACCCTAGCACTCCATGATCACCATAATGTAAGGCTAAAGGAAAGATGAAATCGCAAAAATCTAAGGTTGTCGGAATAGCTAGCACTGAAACGAACTGCGATTTTTATTTAATTACATAATTTTGATTGGTGGACGTACCTGACCGAATTTCTGGCATATTTTATTCTGGCGAATTTCACCGACAAAAAAGTATGTCACTGCACATTCTTCACGAAAGCGTCCTGCAAACTTAACGAAATCTCAAAATCATTGTTAGCAACACTATTACCACAAGACGTAACAGAGGTAGAGTATGTCAACGCATTGTTATTTCAAGCAGCTCAACAATAAGTTTAGTTATGTACTCTTTTAGCGAGTAGCAGAGCCAGAGCATATATTTGATAGTTCTGTTGCGTGATTGTGTCTATGTTGCGAGTGTCTCACGAGTTTTTTTTAGTGTTTTATGCGCTGTACTAGTAGGTGTGGGACAATTCAAAGTTTGAATTCGAAGAGACAAGGAAAATCTGAAAATCGAAATACGTAAAGAAAGTAAAACCTTGCTTACGAATCATCTTCCACAATGATTGATTACTAAGGCTGCTCGCCGAAGTGGCGTCCATTTGAAAGACTTGCACCAGACTCGTGAGTAGAATAAAATTGAAAGAATTTTTTTATTTAAAATGTTTTAGCCAAACTAGTCTGTTAACCTT
Source organism: Schistocerca cancellata (assembly GCF_023864275.1). Classification (NCBI taxonomy): domain Eukaryota; kingdom Metazoa; phylum Arthropoda; class Insecta; order Orthoptera; family Acrididae; genus Schistocerca; species Schistocerca cancellata. The sequence continues at coordinate 176,034,276 of NC_064631.1, forward strand.
TTTTTTTCCTTTCACTATCGCACAGAGAATGGTCTGTCTGTTTATTGTGGATAGCCACAAGTTTAACCATGACTTTCCTCTTTGTAAAGATAGAGCTCTGACAATGTCGCGGTGTATTGGTCATGATAGGCCTCTAAACTCAATTGTTGGCAGTATAGGCACCACCTCAAATATTTGGCGGGCCGGATTCTAGGGATGTCCGGCCAACTAACGCGGGCCGGTTTGCCGGCCCTCGCGGGCCGGTTTCGGCCCGCGGGCCGTAGTTTGGAGACCCCTGTTCTAAAGCAATGTACTAAGTACCAATGTAAACAATTTATTATTATCAATATTACAGACTGATTCAAAATGAATGGGACAAAATGAAAGTATTCCTGTGATTACAGTAATGACTTTACTTCAGAAATAGACTGAGAGGTTAACTGTCACAGTTTAGGTTGGCAACAATGAAACAATGGAAAATCGCCATTTTATGTTCATCGCTGGCGTTAGTACTTAAAATAGTGGCATACGCGATAAAAAGGGCGTGTTTTATCTTAGAACATGCAAAAACATCATCAATATTCGTTCTTCAAAGATATTTTCGCACCAAGTTTGGTAAACTGGCAGAATGCCGTCACAACATTGTTAGACGGGCAAGAAATTCGAGGAGACAAGATGCATATGCAAGAAGAAAGCCACAGCTAAGCCATCCGTCGAGTAAGAGGTGGTAGAGAACATTTGTAAGACCTACGAAGGAAACCCCCAGAAAATCCGCGTTTCAAGTGAATGTGTCGCAATCGACGGTGTGGCGTATGTTGCGCAGCCGCTTGGAGTTCCTTGCAGAATTAAAATATTGCAGGCGCTAAAACTAACCGATAAACCAAAATGGAGACATTTACGCACTGCTTTTCAAGCACGGATGGAGCTGTATGATTTTGCAGACAGATTTTCTATTCTAGCGAAGCCACATTTCATTTAAGCGGAAAAGTGGACAAGCGTAATTAGAGGATATGGGTTACAAAAAACCACATGCATCTTTGAAACATGAACGTGATACTTCAAAACTTAATATTTTCTTTGCCATAACCATCCGCAGAGTCTTTGGTCCTCTTCTCTTCGTAGAATCTACCATTACTGGCACAACGTAGGGTGGTGTGCTTCCTCGTGGGTCATTACCTCAGCTGACAGAAGAAGTTCTCATCTTCATTTTACAGTAGAACGGAGACACACCACACTGGTATAACCACATACGTAGTCACCTCAACGAACACCTTACACAGCGCTGGGTTTATCGTGGTGGGTCGAGCGATGTGTCGTTCGTGTTGTGGCCCGCCTTGTCACCTGACCTCACACCCCACTGATCAGGCTACGCTGGAATGGGTCTGACAGGAAGTGCATTTCCGGATAGACATCTGGAGCCCACATCGAACATCTGTGAATGTCCACAGGAACCGTAAGATTTAACTTTTCAGTCTATACGCGTATTTTTGAAATAAAGTCATTACTATAGTCACACGAATACTTTTCTTTTTGCCCGTTCATTTTTAATCACCCTGTATTATGGTGGCCGTAGTGGTCTGGTTGGTACACAGCCGTACTCCGTCCGAGGTCGTCCCTTATTCGGTTCCGGGTATGAGCGGGGAAACTTCTTCGCTTCAGTCGCTCCAGCACGACACCAAGTTGTCAGCCTGCTGTCAAATGAGTACCAGGGATGTTTCCCAGGGCTCAAAGGCAGCCGCGGCGAACGGAAGACTGCACTGTAGACGCAGCTAAGCCGTAAGGCCATTCACAGCTTGAGTGCCTCTGACTTTAATTTTTAATACCACAGTTTTATTAAAACGATACATTTATGTTACACTGTTGTTATTGTTTAATTCCGTGATATGAGGCATGTTACTCATTGTTTACAATAGTCCCTTTTGGGCCGCAAATATTTTATTTATTTCTACTCAAGTAATGAAACTTTTTAATTTTCATTGTTGTACCTTAAGGTTGAACTGACTGCTATAATGCCAAAAATTGAAAATAAATATTTTTTCTTTAATCAGCTTATTTCAGGAACGGAATTAATTTACCTATTTTTCAGCTTCTCAATTGGCTGCACTGTATGCCTACAGATAGTTTATGTCCAACAATGAATTGTGATTTAGTTGTCAGGGTGTCTTTGCTATGAACATACGGATGTCCATCTAACATTCATTATACAGTATTTCAAATTCCGTGAAGTAAGTGCAATATCAATTTACCAGAATGAAAAATCACCCTACAATAGCACGAAAAAGGCGAATTATGTCCTGGGCAGAGTTAGGGACTTAGAAGAAGGGAACTAGCTTTTCGTCTTATCTCGCAGCTTCAAAGACGATTAAATCAAACTTCTTGAGACTATCGCGCTTTTTTACTTGCTGGTTTTAGTACTCATGTCAGACAAAGTATAATGCATTGCGTCAAGTAAAGTAACATGATACATGATGTCATGTCGTACAACAAGACACATGGCATCACATCATCCAACATGGCATCTGCCATGTCGTGCAATACTATACAGCGTGTCATTAAAGTTGAATATGACATCATATATTCTTCAATATGGCTGGCGAATCTTCTCGATTTTGGGCAAAGGATCGGTAGCTTTAGCTTATAATTTGCGAGATGCAGGTGTACCAACACTTCGCAGCTAAGGGGAAGTAGGGTTAACTCATAAAAAAGTGCGAATATGTCAAGATGTTTCGATTTAAATGTCTTCGAAATTGCAAGGTAAGTGTGAAAGCTAGTTCCCTTCTTCTACATCCAACTCCATAACTGAGGGGTCAGTTGATGCACAAAATCCTGCACCGACAACACTTTCCCAATTATGGGTGGCCACAGAGACAGCGTGGCTCAGTATTGCTCCAGTGGACTCCCAACATCTTGTTGAGTCCGTGTCACGCCGAGTTGCCGTAATACGCTGGGCAAAATGAAGTCCGACACGATCTTAGAAGGCATGCCATGACTATTGTCACTCAATGTATATAAAAAAGTACTATTTGCAATCTTGAGATCTGCTTGCTTCACATTGTATGAGATTTTTTCTGGGATTAGGTGGTAGAGTGAAATAATCTCTTCCATATTTTCCAATTCCAACATGCCGCATCGACTTACAGTTTAAGAAGTTCTAACGGAATGGGAGAGCAAAAAGTGTGAGGAGATGAAGTTGCTGACTTAGAATTGGTGATTATTCTACCCAACGCAGATGAAATAACAGATAAAGAAGACAGTGCAGAAAATGTATTGAATGATGACCTTATTGCACAAGATGTAGCACGTACTGCAGAAGTTATAACTATCAGGGATGAAGCCAATGTTACCGATTTACCTTCAGAACCTAAGCGAAGAAGAGCATTAGGACATGGAAAGAAAAGTGGTGCTTTACATCTAATAAGAGAGATGCGAACTAAAGCTCCTTGTTTGATACGTAAAAAAATGGTGAAAGGAAACGAACGAGGATTCTATGACTACATCTTTGACAAAGAGAATGACGTTCTGGTAGTGAAATGGAGGGACAACAAATCAGTGTTGCAGCCACAAGTTACAGTACTATTCCTCCTGTGAGCTGTGGTAAAAGATACTCAGGGACGAAGAAAAAGGAAATATCTGTTCAATGCCGTATCTCCTCGAACACAATACCCATGTGGGTGGCGTTGTGATCTACTGGACAAATAGAAATTACTTTATATGACGAGAATAACATCAATGAAGTGGTGGTGGCCATTATTCACCCAGATGACTGATATCTGCTTGGAAAATACATGAAGCGCATGGCAGATTTCTAATCCAAATGAACAGCTCTTACTTTCCGGAAGGAAGACAGTAATGATGTTACTTGCAAAGTAAACAGGATCAACACCGAAAAGCAGAGGACCACAAGGAAGCGAACCGGTGGGAGGACGGGTGAGTATGGATGTACGACTAGATCCAGAAAATCACTTAACTGTGCCAGTAAAGCAGAACAGAGATGTGCATATTGCATGAAAGAAAACGGCAAATGTGTGATGACTGCAGTACTGGTGTACATGACAAGTACTTTGTTCCATTTCACATAGAATAGACACCCATTAAAATTACAGTGTTTTTATTTTGTTCTCTATGTTTGTTATAGTTTTCTGCAATGACAATAATATTTTCCATTTTGACAGCTATTTTTTGCCACTGTCTCAAAATGGGGCACTGACATACTGAAAATTTTGAGGACAGCTTTTCTTTCATTTTTCATGCAGGGTACCACATTAACGTAAAAAAATTTGAAAAATAAAATAATAATTTTGTGGCAAGTAATGTGGGAAGACTGAAAATGACGCAAGTTAAGTCTGAGGGAGGGGCTGGGCAAGGAGGATCAGTAACAAACAATGACACCTTGCTGTGTCTAACACTGGAACCAGAACCACGACTGCTGAGAACCACTTCACAACAACAACAACAACAACAACAACAACAACATGTTGAACGACTTGCTCTAATAACGTAACATGTAGTAGAAATGAAGCCTGAACAGGAATAGATGTAGTTGGAATGTCAAAACCTTGTTATTTTTATTGGACTTCCTCCGTTAAGCACACGTATTTTGGCATTCCTAGTGGTACAGCTGAATCCATAGATGAAACTTCAATTTCGTAGTAATTATCGGAAAAAAATTTTGAGAAGGAGTTCTGTTGTTCGAATACATACCCCGATAAGCAAAAGAGTGATTTTTATGTTTAAATTTCCTTTATAATCAGTGTAAATCTAAAGAAACACACAAAATCAAAGAAAAAAAGCAAAATTTTGCGTCCATAGTGCAGTACAGTGTGATAAGAACTGAAGCATGGGGGTGTACATAGTTCAGCATTACACTTACTGAAATCGTATACTCGGATTGATTTCCCGATTTATCTGCAGAAAACCCTTTACGACAACACAATCTGTGAAAATAATACGATAAACGTGTAATGTAAATCGCCATCAAACATTGGGTGTGGCAGCGTTCATAGCGTAATTTGACTTGCGTAGTACAATGACGTAGTGCAGGAATGCGCGCCAGCTCGTGCCGCATACGTGTACTAATGAGCTGCCATTTCGAGTGTGACAGTGATGTGGAGCGGTGGAGTGCACAGCATCGTGCCTGTGCTGTTGAAAGTTATTTCAAGAATAACGACTCTGTTATTACTACCCTGCGTCTACTTCGGCAACATTTCTACTTGGGACGTCATGGGAAAGTTCCACATGGACGGACCATTGTGAAGTGCGTACTTGCATGTCGAACAACAGGTTCTGTTTGCAATGGCAAACCGGAAAGAAGTGAAAGAACTGTGCGGACACCAGAAGCCGTGGAAAATTTTCATGCTGCAATATTGCGTAGCCCAAAAAGACCTGCTCGTCGTCATGCGCAAACTGTGCATATGTCCGATCGCTCATTCAGGGGAATATTGCACGAATATCTCGATTTTCACCCATATAAGCTGCAGATTGTTCAGGAAATTAGGCCCCGCGACTGGGTTTCACGCGAAATATTCTGCTTAAAAATGCGTCATCTCTTTCGCAATATCCACAACAGTTGCACACCATCCTGATGTCAGATGAAGCTCATTTCGCGTTATGTGGTTCAGTGAATAAACAGAATGTGCGCTACTGGAGTGATGTAAACCCGCATGAACTGCACATCAAGCCCTTGCACAGTTCTCGTGTCACAATATGGTGTGGAGTTGCTTCCTTTTGTGTTATTGGCCCTTACTTCTTTGAGGATGACAGCAGTGTGGCTGCAACTGTCACCAGTGAACGCTACCTAAAGATGCTGCAAGACTTCGTTCTTCCCAAATTAGGTATGGTCGATGTGGATGTGGAACAATTAGGGTTTCTACAAGACGGAGCGACCTCGCATACAGCCAGAATTTGTATGTATTTCCTGCGACAGAATTTCCCGGTAGAGTGATTTCCTGTTTTGGTGACATTTCCTGGCCGCCTCGTTCACCTGACCTTTCATGTGCAGACTTTTTCCTTTGGGGCTGCCTGAAGCAAGAAGTGTTCTGAACACGTTGTGCCACCATTCCTGAGTTGAAGGATTGCATCAGAACTGCTGTCGGCAGTGTCCGAGGGAATACGTTACGCCGATTTATGGAAAGCTTCCAACGCCGCCTAGATGAATGTGTTGTGCAGAGGGGGCTCATTCGACAGGAGTCATATTCAAAAAGTAATCCACACAATGGACAATGACTTACACATTAGTAAATGGCATACCTTTAACTATTCATTGACATAAGAGGTAATAAATAAATTACAGTTACTGCCTGATGGTGTGTTTTTAATATCCTACTATGAACGCTGCCGCATCCTATATTTCGGTTCTCTTCACGTGCAGACTCCTCAAGGACATTGTAAATCATTTGGATCAGGAGTTTCTCCACTTCACTGCACTTTTTCAACATAAAATTAATACAGAAGCATGAAACAGACAGAATTTGAATATTAGTTGACGCCTAGGAAACAATAGACGCTTAGAAAGCTTTCAAAAACGACTAATTTTTTCCAATGATACCACTACTACCATCTAGCAGAAACTACGAAGCGTGCAGACCTTTCAGACGTTTGTGGGAGCCGTAAATATAAGTTTGAGACCATGGAAAACATACTAACTGGCATGACATAATACTACGCCAGCCGAACATTCCCATTTCCCGCAAGCGCCGTAAAACTACGTCAGCCGCACGCTAAGTGCTAATGTTTTTTTTTTTTTTAATTGTAAACCTGCTCTTGCTGAGTCATAAGGGGCGGTCTGTAAATATTCAGCTTGAAGGTAAACAACTTCTCAGCCAAGATCGCATTTGTAAAACCTTTATTTACCATGATACCATTTGGATTGTAAATGTACTCCACGGAAAATTCGGAAGAACAATGAAGTTTATCAGTTAATGAAGCAACCCACTATCATTCAGAAACTAAAAAGTAGGAGACTGCAATGGGCTGGACATGTGGCTAGAATGACAAACAACAGAATCACCAAGAAAGCATTTGAAGGAACTCTCCAGGCAACAAGACCATTGGGCCGACCTCGTACGAGGTGGAAAGTTGACATAGAGAAGGACATCGCAGCATTAGGAATTTCCGCAGGGGGAGAGAGGCTGCGAGAGATAGAAGGCGGTGGAAACAAATTGTTGATGCAGCGCGTGGTCTACAGGGCCTGTGATCGCTGAGAAGAGAGAGAGAGAGAGAAATGTACCCCATATCTTAATTAGCTGGACAGCTGACGAAAGATGCGTAATTAAAACCGGTGTCGGTTTTACGTTAAGTCGCGTCACTCGAGGCTTGTTTGTTAATAACGGTATAATATTTAGTCATTCGAGGCACCAGCAGATCCCACAACCAGGCAGATATGTGTCTACTCTCATTGTTCCATATTTTCCACAGTTTCACGCATTTTACCCAATTATGTGACTTCTGTCTCAACGTCACGTCAACATCGCGTCCTGTCGCAGCGTCACAGCGTTGCATCAATGTTACATCGCATCGTGTCGACGCCATGATGCTCTCAACCAATCAAAATGCAGCATAGGCCTAATTTATTTATCATTGAACAAATGAAACTATATGGTTCCAGAGACATTCTCAATCTTAAAAATCTATGACGTGTACATGTAGACTGTAGCCAAGAACGGGGTTCAGATTTTCATTCATGGCTTCAGTCTCCATATGTACATTATTTATCATTGGTACGCCGTCACTCTATTACTAGTACCTGTGTGTGAAATCTTTATTTCTACCAATGTGTTCGTTTCTAAAGCAGAGTTACTGAACACAGCCTTCCGAAATTCCTTCACCAAAGAAGTCGAAGTAAATATTTCAGAATTCAAATCAAGAACATCTGGCAACATGAATAACTTAGAAGTAGATAACCTTGGAGTAGTGAGGCAACTTAAACTACTTAATAAAAGCAAATCTTCCGGTCCAGACGGTATACCAGTTACGTTGCTTTCAGAGTATGCTGATGCAATAGCACGATACTTAATAATCATATACAACCGCTCTCTCGACGAAAGGTGCGTACCCAAAGACTGGAAAATTGCCCAGGTCGCACCAATATTCAAGAAAGGCAATAGGAGTAATCCACTAAATTACAGGCCCATATCATTAACATCAATATCGAGCAGGATTTTGAACATATATTGTGTTCGAACTTTATGAATTACATCGAAGAGAACAGTCTAACGAAAGTTAGTTAACATGGATTTAGAAAAGATCGTTTCTGTGAAACACACGAAGTGTTGAGCGCTATTGACAAGGGATTTCAAATAGATTCCGTATTTCTAGATTTCCAGAAGACTTTTGACACTGTACCTCTCAATGTGCGTGTAATCAAATTACGTCCTTCTAAAATACCATCTCAGTTATACAACTGGATTTGTAATTTCCTGTCAGGTTCTTTGCAAATCAATCGTATAGTAAAGTCAGCAGAAGGTCAAAACAAAGTGCAAAACGATTTAGAAAATGCATCTGTATGGTGCGAAAATTGGCAACTGATCGTAAATAATGAAAAGTGTGAGGTCATGTAGGTGAGCGCTAAAAGGAATCCGTTAAACTTCGGTTACACGATAAATCAATCAAATCTAAAGGCCGTAAATTCAACTAAATACCGAGGAATTACAATTACGAACAACTTACATTGAAATGAACACATAGAAAATGTTGTGGGAAAGGCGACCCAAAGACTGCGATTTATTAACACAAAGAAGATTCAACAGATCCACTAAAGAAACTGCCAACACTACGCTTCTGCGTTCTTTTTTGGGGTACTGCTGCGCAGAATGGAACTAATGGAGTACATCGAGAAAGTTCAAAGAAGGGAAGCACGTTTTGAATTATCGAGAAAAAAGAGGAGGGAGAGTCACAGCTATGATACAGGATTTGGGGTGGACATGATTAAAGCAAAGGCGTTTTCGTTGCGGGAGAATCTTCTCACGAAATTTCAATCACCAACTTTCTCCTCCGAATGCGAAAGTATTTTGTTGACGGTAGCCTACTCAGGGAGAAACGATGATCATTATAAAGTAAGGGAAATCGGAGCTCGCTTGGAAAGATATAGGTGTTCGTTTTCTCCGTGCGCTGTTCGAGAATGGACACTACGGCATCACATACGCACTAGCAATGGAGTGGTGGCTTACCAATGATAGACAAATCAGGCTTACACTGGGATCATCATGACGTCGAGGCGATGCTGTGACGTGACGCGAAGCGACGCTACGACACGATGTCGTGTTGTCGTGGCACGACACGACGCGAAGATGATGTGGCGTTAAGACAGAACTCAAGCAATCGGGTAAAACGCGTAAAATTGTGAAAAATATGGAGAAATGAGAGCACTTACGTGTGCCTGGGTGTGGAGTCTGCTGGTGCCTCGAATGATTAAATTTCATATTGTTATTAACAAATAGATCTCGAATGAAACGATTTAACGTAATTTGTTATTAGCAAACAGACACAACCTATACCTCTCACTATGATACTCAGCTGCAGAGTGAATCCCTCACACTCAAGTGTCCCAGTTACAAAAGATGAAGGTATGGGCAGGATGCTTGATCCTTATTGGTCCAATAAAGAGGGTAAGAGGGGGAAGGGGGGAGGAGGGGAAGAGCTGATGATCTCGCTGGGTGACCTTGATCAATTTCTGATGGTTCTCCAGGTGAGGGATGGTCTTGAATATATGTCGCCCAAGTGGGTAACCTGACACCAAATGTGTGACATGACACTGGAGGACCCAGTTTCTCACTATTATGCTACTAACACGCTCTATTCGTGTATTATTTTGCTCATGGTAGCTTAAGTTTATGGGCTAATAGTTAGTTGCGTAACTTATCATTCATCTTTTGTAACTTTTTCGAAGACTGTTGTAATTTTTTTTCCTGAGTAATCAATATTTAGATGATAAACTCAATCCCTATGTCTTCTCTTCCTCTACTACCGTCACAGACCCGGAACGTGTCAAAAGTGTATGTCAACATAATTGTTAGACATTCTCTGTATAGTGATTAAATATTAAGATAAATATGTAACACATTTCCAGTGACTTCTGCACATACATATGTATGTAGGTGTGTACAAATACATTTCTATTATATACAGGGTGGTCCATTGATAGTGACCGGGCCAAATATTTCACGAAATAACCATCAAACGAAAAAACTACAAAGAATGAAACTCGTCTAGCTTGAAGGGGGAAACCAGATGGCGCTATGGTTGCCCGCTAGATGGCACTGCCATAGGTCAAACGGATATCAACTGCGTTTTTTAAATAGGAACCCCCGTTTTTTATTGCATACTCGTGTAGTACGTAAAGAAATATGATGTTTTAGTTGGACCACTTTTTTCTCTTTGTGATAGATGGAGCTGTAATAGTCACAAACGTGGTATCACGTAACATTCCGCCAGTGCGGACGGTATTTGCTTCGTGATACATTACCCGTGTTAAAATGGACCGTTTACCAATTTCGGAAAAGGTCGATATCGTGTTTATGTATGACTATTGTGATCAAAATGCCCAACAGGCGTGTGCTATGTATGCTACTCGGTATCCTGGACGACATCATCCAAGTGTCCGGTCCGTTCGACGGATAATTACGTTATTTAAGGAAACAGGAAGTGTTCAGCCTCATGTGAACGTCAACCACGACCTGCAACAAATGATGATGCCAAAGTAGATGTTTTAGCTGTTGTCGCGGCTGATTCGCACATTAGTAGCAGACAAATTGCGCGAGAATCGGGAATCTCAAAAACGTCGGTGTTGAGAATGCTACATCAAGATCGATTGCACGCGTACCATATTTCTATGCACTAGGAATTGCATGGCGACGACTTTGAACGTCGTGTACAGTTCTACCACTGGGCACAAAAGAAATTACGGGATGATGACAGATTTTTTGCACTCGTTCTATTTAGCGACGAAGCGTCTTTCACCAACAGCGGTAACGTAAACCGGCATAATATGCACTATCGGGCAACGGAAAATCCACGATGGCTGCGACAAGTGGAACATCAGCGACTTTGGCGGGTTAATGTACGATGCGGCATTGTGGGAGGAAGGATGATCGGTCCCCATTTTATCGATGTCAGTGTATGCTGATTTCCTACGTAATGTTCTACCGGTGTTACTACAAGATGTTTCAATGCATGACAGAATGGCAATGTACTTCCAATATGATGGATGTCTGGCACATAGCTCGCGTGCGGTTGAAGCGGTATTAAATAGCATATTTCATGACAGGTGGACTGGTCGTCGAAGCGCCATACCATGGCCCGCACGTTCACCGGATCTGACGTCCCCGGATTTCTTTCTGTTGGGAAAGTTGAAGGATTTTTGCCACCGTGATCCACCGACAACGCCTGACAACAATGCACTGTCAATGCATGTGCGAACATTACGGAAGGCCAACTACTCGCTGTTGAGAGGAATGTCGTTAAAGGTATTGCCAAATGCATTGAGGTTGACGGACATCATTTTCAGCATTTATTGCATTAATGTGGTATTTACATGTAATCACGCTGTAACGGCATGCGTTCTCAGAAATGATAAGTTCACAAAGGTATATGTATCACATTGGAACAACCGAAATAAAATGTTCAAACGTGCCTACGTTCTGTATTTTAATTTAAAAAACCTACCTCTTACCAACTGTTCGTCTAAAATTGTGAGCCATTGTTTGTGACTATTACAGTGCCATCTATCACAAAGCGATGAAAGTGGTCCAACTAAAGCATTCATATTTCTTTACGTACTAAACGAATATGTAATAAAAAATTGGGTTTCTTATTTAAAGAAACACAGTTGATATTCGTTTGACCTATGGCAGCGCCATCTAGCGTGCCAACCATAGCACCATCTGGTTTCGCCCTTCAAGCTAGACAAGTTTCGTTCTTTGTAGTTTTTTCGTTTGACGCTTATTTCGTGAGATATTTTGCCCAGTCACGATCAATGGACCACTCTGTATATACATACACACATGCATATAAATACATGGAAACACGATATATTTGAACATAAATGCAGAGGCTACCCAAGCTTGCAGATTGCGTTGTTATGTGTGACCACGAACGTCACGTTTGTAGCGTCCTCAACACGTTGCAAGCGTCAATCGTCGTCAGAACAGTATTATGTGTATTTGTGAACGGATTATGTCGTAGCTAAGTGAATCCGAACGTTGTCAAATTTATACTGCTCGTATGGGGAGTGCTTCCGTAGCCGAGGTAACTAAACTGTTTGCTGTCTCGAGAGGCACTTGCAACTGTGGGTGTAGTTGCTCTTCCTAAACAGCATCCAATACGAGCAAACCAACTGCCTCTTTACTTGTGATTACTCGTGCTTTAGGTACTTGGGATATACACGGTCGAGCTGTGCACGTCTGCTTCCATACCCTGCAGCTAACTCGCTGCAAATAATCCTGCAGTCAAATAGTCTACGCATTGGCTGGAACTGGGAGTTAATAAAATTCGCAGAAATGCAAGATAGAAGTTAACAAGGTTTCTATTGTAACGTCTGGAACTGTTGTAGACGACAGAGAATTATGTTGAATAATGTTTATTCAAGAAACGATATCTCAAATTAACGAGAAGTGGCCCTATGATATTAAAACAGTACTCTTACAAATGCAGTAAAATTACTTTGAGAGCGATACGACAATCATAGCAAAATCTCCGTACTAAACAGTCATCAAAAATATGCGAGAACTAAGTCTAGTTCGTGATCACAGTGGACGCAACATTCACCAGCTCAAAACAGTTCAGAGCTCAACATGATGGTTCACAAATTAACGCTTACGACACAACGTAACTCACACTCTGTGTGTCCTCAGTTCCGTATGCAAGCGAAAAACGTTCAGAGTCCTTCAAAATACGTTCAAACGTTAGAGTACTGTAGCGGCCCTTCATCGACCAGAAACAATCACCTATACGACTGAATCGCGCACGTTATTCTAGACAAGTCTGCCTTCTTCCAGAACTTGCAACAAACTGTCCAGAATCGCTCCCTTGAGCTTGTCATTCGGAAAGTCCCAGTCTCCACTTGACTCCCATTGTGTTCCAGTACTGCCTTTTTCTCCATGGGCTGAAGGCCGTCCCCACCAAAACTACATCTTCCTGAAACACTACAGACAGCATCTTATCAAGCTGACCACTTTCTGGACCAAACTAATATATTAAAACAGTATTTAAATAAAGAAATGACAAAAAATTCTGTTTCGCTTAGATCATTTACAGTAAGTGTAAGTAATACTTATCTCATAAATAAATAAGCCAGCATTCTTTCGCAAGTGTGGTCATCATTAACGACACTGGATTGTCCTTAAGTACCGTTTTTAACATCTCTTTTAATTGAGAACAATATTATCAGGTTTATTTTCATATAGGGGAGAGGCGATCGATAATATCAGTAATAGTTAAAAGCACTGAAAAGGCTTCCACTGAAATTATAGATATATAACCTCTCATCAGCATAATGGCCGCAGCAAAGTAGCGCTTCAGGGAAATCAAAGAGGGCTTAACGCATCTACTTTTGTTTCTAAATCCTACTACATAAAATATGCGCGGGTATTGTCAGGTCTCTTGTCTTGTTTCCTGCTCTCTGAATAAATCTACGTAGCTGCGGCGTCTGATATAGCGGGCTTTTCGATGTGATATGCTATGGAAGGGATCAGGGCACTTTTGTTAAACTGCAAGAAAATTAACTGTGGTTAATTTATACGGGACAGACTTTTGCAATAAAGTCAAAGACTAAGAATATCTGAGGAATTGTGTGCGCGAGAAAAGTAGCGCTCAGTATTAAATTCTATTACATGTCGAATAACTGATAGTAGGATCTGTGGACTATACGAAGGGATGTTAAATTGAAAATAAAATCGGACACACCACAATATAAGATTGGACACTTAGCTCTGTGAAAATAAAAGCGTACGAAGTTTGAATGACTGTATCGAAGTATAGTAATGGTCCATAGTCTTTGCTGTATCTTTGAGTGACAAAAAAATCACGGACATTTTAGCTGGCGTAATTGCTGAGAGAAATTGTACTCTTTTTGCCTCTATACAAAACGGAATCATGATCATTTAATTATTATTTAATGTTGTTAATAATAAAAAACTTAAGTGTTTTCCATAATTACGTGTTATTAGTAACTAATAAATCACATCCAAAGTATTTATTAACTATCGTGTCTTCGGTAACGCAGCAACAAATGAAGAGTGATCGACTGAGCAAAACGTTAACATTAATTATCATGAAAACCTGAAATTTAGCCACCGTTACAGTGAAGATCTGTATGGCTGCTCCATATGAGGTACGGATACAACGAATAGTGAGGCATATACAGCAGATAACAACATGGATATCGTACGTCAGAGAAGTCGACGACAGCAGATCGACGGAGGGCGGCTACACGTTTAAACAGTTATGTATGTCTTGTTGACAGTAGCGTCTCTTGGTTCTCTTTTCAATCGTGGTGTCCACTAACACATTCGATTGACAACTTACAAATTAACAAAGCTTTTTAATAGCACATGCGATCAACATTTAAATAAAGTTACTGGCAAAATAGTAAACTGTTCATTAAATAGCGACACAAATATGACAACGTGAGTTATTGATGCTGTGTTCATTTACCGGATAAATGTGGAGAACACGACATTCTGACAAATATCTGCATAATGAAAAAGATGTAAATCACGTGGATAATCAATAAATAAAATAGATAAAAATATGAAGCCAGTAGAAAACAGTAGCGCATGCCATTATAATTAATAAAAAAGTTCATTTCATTGGTCACTTAAGGGAGAAGGAGAAAGGACTTCATTTTAATAGGAGGGTGGAGGGAGAGCGTAACATCTGTTGTCTATTGGCTCTTGTATTATGTGCCATGATTGGTTGTCACCGGCGAATGAGAAGTTGGCTGCTGTTTACCAAGTGCTGGACGTCGGCCGCGCGGCGGCAGTTACTCGCCGGTAGTGCTCGTGCCTCGTGTTGACAGTGCGGTCTGTTGGGCTCTGATTGCTGGCAGCCAAGATGGGGAAACCCTGAGTCCATCCTCTGTATTCATGTTCTTAGAGTATTTCGATGGCCTCTCTGAATTTGCGTTTCGCCGTAACCGGCTGCTTGGCCAACAAACAGGTTTCGCTAAATTTTATTTCTTTTCCGCAATCTTGCTTATGTTCTGCCACTGCAGATTTGTTCTGTTGCCCTAGACGACTATAGCGCTCGCGTTCCCGAATGCGCGTTGCTATTGGTCTGCCAGTCTCGCCGATGTATGCCTCTCCACATTCGCATTCCACCTTGTGAAAAGTCCCCTTTGAACAATTATACAAGACTGTGCTTAAACTGACACACAATATTTTTAGCGCAACGCAATCTGACTATCAAAGATCCCTGCAAAAGAATGGCCCTGAGTAACCTTAAACTATAGCTTTCAGAAATCACTTACCTCACAAAAATCTTCATTACTCGAACTACTGCAACACAGCGAGCGCCACTACTGCCAGCTAAATAAAAGATTCAAACTACGGAAGGCACTAACTACTGATAGGGATAGTTAGCAAATGAAAAATATTAATAGAGAACAAACAATGTATTTACTTTAATAGTCATAATATATATAGCAGTTCATGACAAATTACAAAACTCCGCCATCTCTCTCCCCACATCCACCACTGCTGGCGGCTCACCTCCAACTGCGCAACGCTATGCGCTGTTCACATCCAGCTGCCCAACACTACAATGGCAGACAACAATGCAAACTAGCCACAGACTGCACACAGCACAGCCAGTGATTTTCGTACAGAGCGCTACATAACGTTGCCAATAAGAAAACATAAACAGCCTACTTACATAGCCCCCATGCTCCCCACAAAAAATTTTACAAATTGTTTTGGGCACTGGGCAATACATATTTGTTAAAATTTTTCATAATCGTAATTACAATAACAAAGAAATCAAATGCACACACTTATTGATACAATGTTGGTCAAAAGCTAAAATTTTCTCACAGTCCATAAAGATAGTCCTGATCATTCATCATAATAGTAATTACAGTTTTTTTTCACAAAGTCTCATTAGTAAAAGAAATTGCACACAGAAGTAGTTGATTTCCATGCAGTCTTGAAGAAGTAGTGTTGTCCTTGGTCGCCATATGAAACGTCCCCTTTGAACAATTATACAAGACTGTGCTTAAACTGACACACAATATTTTTAGCGCAACGCAATCTGACTATCAAAGATCCCTGCAAAAGAATGGCCCTGAGTAACCTTAAACTATAGCTTTCAGAAATCACTTACCTCACAAAAATCTTCATTACTCGAACTAGTGCAATACAGCGAGCGCCACTACTGCCAGCTA
This sequence comes from Schistocerca cancellata, assembly GCF_023864275.1. NCBI lineage: Eukaryota > Metazoa > Arthropoda > Insecta > Orthoptera > Acrididae > Schistocerca > Schistocerca cancellata. Next base: position 176,050,627 of record NC_064631.1, read on the forward strand.
AATAAAAGATTCAAACTATGTAAGGCACTAACTACTGATAGGGATAGTTAGCAAATGAAAGATATTAATAGAGAACCAACAATGTAATTACCTTAATAGTCATAATATATATAGCAGTTCATGACAAATTACAAAACTCCGCCATCTCTCTCCCCACATCCACCACTGCTGGCGGCTCACCTCCAACTGCGCAACGCTACGCGCTGTTCACATCCAGCTGCCCAACACTACAATGGCAGACAACAATGCAAACTAGCCACAGACTGCACACAGCACAGCCAGTGATTTTCGTACAGAGCGCTACATAACGTTGCCAATAAGAAAACATAAACAGCCTACTTACACTTGTACATGCCTGCAGTGTGTAATGCATCCACCTTGTCCTTAGTGGAGCCTAGCACGTCCTGGATCCTGCGACCACTATAGAAGATAGACTGCACCCCAGCCCTGCGAAGGTGTTTGCCTATATTCGGTGAGTAACATTTTTCATATAAGATAAGCGCACTGCTGGCTGCAGTTTGTCTATTTCGTGCTTATCTTGTTTACTTGTATTCGTCGACAAGGCTGTGTCGATCGACTTAATGGCTGTAGTCATTGGCTAGAAACGTTGTGCGTAGCCTTCTAAGCTCGGGTGTTATGTTTCGAGCATCACTTAGGCGCTGCGCACGGAATGCCAAATAACGGATGACCGAGTTCTCCTGCGGTGGGTGGTGGTAGGATTGGGCGTGCAGATACCTGTCTGTGTGTGTAGGCTTGCGATATACGCTGTGCCCCAGTGTTCCCTTCGTTGTTCTGTATACTTCGACGTCTAGAAATGGAATTGCACCATTCTTCTCTACTTCGAGTGTGAACTGTATCTTCCCGTGCATGTTGTTAAAGTATTCGTGAAACTTACGTAGCTCCGTTTCACTATGAAGCCATATAGCGAACGTGTCTTCCACGTATCGGAACCAGGAACGTGGGCGTAAAGGAGCTGAACCAAGTGCCCTTGCTTCAAAGGCTTCCATGAATATGTCATCTGCCAGCGGAGATAGGGGAGACCCCATTGGTACGCCGTCTGTCTGCTGGTAGTATTTTCCTTGCCATTTGAAGTAAGCTGAAGTCTGACACAACGCAACCAGGTCGCATATATCTAGCGGGACATGCTCCTAAAGGATGCGAATAGTAATAACAAAATATAAGGGACACTGCGTAGCTGTAACGCACCAGTAGACCCAGAAGAAGACCGCTGTCTGACCGAAACGTTGGTTTTCTCCAGCAGTAGTTTTATACAATGTGACGCGGTACCATACCCAGAAAACTTTTATGTCGTGTACTAAAATATTGTTGTGAAGCGCCTCATTAACTGATATCGCCGACGTATTCAGGTTTGCTTTAGTACGTGATGTAAATTATTACAGACTGTCAAACAGCTGCAGCTTAGACATCTTTAAGAATATATATGACGGTAGTATCTGTTCCCGAAAGAACAGTTACCGTTGATGACCATGTAGCTTTGCTAGAATGAAATGATAATTAAATGGACACCCTCGCTGCAAGCAGGCGTTTATATACTTCATTGGGGACATGTTGAAAATGTTTGCCCCGACCACGACCACGACTCGAACCCGGAATCTCCTGCTTACATGACAGACGCTCTATCCATCTGAGCCACCGAGGGTACATAGGATAGTGCACCTGCAGGGACTTATCCCTTGCACGCCCCCCGTGAGACCCACATTCCCAACATGTCCACACCACTACATTCGTAGTGCGCCTAATAGATGTTTGCCCATCATACTCATTACTCGTGGCAGATTAATCTACAAAGTCCCGTACGAGTACGGGCATAGCATGTGCGTTCGCACAAGAGGGTCAATGGCGGGGAAGCCATATTTTAACTATATATGACGGTAGTATCTATTCCCGAAAGAACAGTTACCGTTGATGACCATGCAGTTTTGTTAGGCGCACTACGAATGTAGTGGTGTGGACATGTTGGGAATGTGGGTCTCACGGGGGACGTGCAAGGGATAAGTCCCTGCAGGCGCACTATCCTCTGTGCCCTCGGATAGAGCATCTGCCATGTAAGCAGGAGATCCCGGGTTCGAGTCCCGGTCGGGGCACACATTTTCAACATGTCCCCAATGAAGTATATAAACGCCTGTTTGCAGCGAGGGTGTCCATTTAATTATCATTTCATTTTTAAGATTGTCTGACACTCCGCCATCTCTTGAACATTGTCTCCTGCAGGAAGGCCATGCGAGCGACAGGTGTCCACGTTCCGAGCGCCGGGATTTTCCCTATTTCCGGTGATGCTGCCAGTCTTTATACCTGTACTCGGCCGTACTGGTCGCCTAGTCGGAAGCCAGAACTAACGCGGCGCGCCCTGGGACGTGGGCCTGCCAGCGTTCAGATGTACTACAAGTTCACCCTACCTCGTACCAGCACTGGGCCTATCAGCTCTCCTAAATACGTGTAATGTTACACACTGTGTCGTAGATTTGCACAGTATACGCTAAGTCACAATGCGAAGGAAAGTACGTGTTGAGCGATTGTGATGACGCTTATTGAAGAGACTGTGAAAAAAGTAACAGCACGACAGTTGCAAAAGTCACTGCACAACTGAATGTCGCTCTCGGTGGAACCCTATCAACACCAAGACAACATAATGTAACTCCATAAGCAGGGAATTGCAGGGCCAGCTGGAATTGCAAAGACGAAGCCATAAAACCTGAACTGTGCAGCAATGGAGAGAGCCATTTGGTCGGATGAGTCTTGTTTCACACTGTTTCCAACTTCTGGCCGAGGTTAGATCCGAAGAGTGAAACATGGCGGGGGTAGGGTGACTATTTTGGCAGCCATATCGTGGTATTCCGTGGGGCCATGGTTACTCTACAAAGTAGCCTTACTGTCAACGATGATGTTACCATTTCGGCTGACCAGGTCCATCACATAGTGCAGTGTTTGTTCCCGAATGGTTATGCTGTGTTCCAAGAGGACAGAGACTCTGTTCCTACAGCTCGTATTGTCCAGGACTGGTTTTGTGAGGATGAGGATGAATTGTCGTATCTTCCCTGGCCACCATATCTTAGCCTTTGAGGCCTACTTCGGAGAGGAATATGCGTGATAGCTACCCCCCTCCATCATTGTTAACTGAAGTTGTCACTATTTTGCAGCAGGAGTGGTGTCTCTTACACGTCATAGGACCCACTGGCGAGTGTAAAGCGAGTGTGCAGAGCACATTTCTGATCTCTAGCCCATGAACGATGTGTACGTTAGCCAACTGAGGAAGAAGCCACTGCCCACTGAAGATTCAAAGAAAAGTAAGTAGATCTAGCTTCTCAAAATATTTACGTGTATAATTCACTTACAAGGTGTACAACTTTGCTTCCACCGTTTTTTCCCCAACATTTGAGACTTTAATGAAGCAAATTGGTTACATATGTATCACTCAAAGTATTTTCCGTCGCTGGCCACTACTTTCTCCCATCTTTTGGGCAGTGTACGAATCCCGCGTCGAAAAAATTGTTCATCTTTTGAAGCAATCCACGAATAGATCCAATTTGTGACTTCATGAGATCGGAAGTATTAGTCAGCCAGACCATGCACCATTGATGTAAAGAGGTGATAGTCAGTGGGAGCAATGTCTGGAGAATACGGTGGGTGGGGTAGGACTTCCCATTTTAACGTTTCCAAGTACGTTTTGACCTCTTTGGCAACGTGGGGTCGAGCGTTGTCGTGCTGCAAAATCACGTTATCGTTCCTCTCGCTGTACTGCGGGCGTTTGTCTTTTAACGGTCTGCTCAAACGCGTAAACTGCGTTCGATAACAAGCATCTCTGATTGTTTCACTTGGTTTTAACACCTCATAGTACACGACGCCTAGCTGGTCCCACCAAATGCTGAGCCTGATCTTGGAGCCGTAAATATTCAGTTTGGCCGTCGACGTGGCGGCATGTCCGGGATATCCCCATAATTTTTTTGCGTTTAGGGTCATTGTAATGAACCCATTTTTCGTCCCCGGTCACAATGCGATGCAGAAATCCCTTCCGTTTTTGCCTCTGAAGCAGCTGTTCACAAACACACAGACGCCGTTCAAAGTCTCTTAGTTTCAGTTCACGCGGGACCCAAGTTCCTTCTTTCTGAATCATGCCCATAGCCTTGAGACGTTTTGAAATGCCTTGCTGTGTCATTCCCACTAATCGTGCCAATTCTTCTTGAGTTTGACGCGAGTCTTCACTCATCAATGTCTCCAATTCTGCATCTTCGAAAACTTTCCCTCTTCCACCACTATGCCGGTCTACGACGTTAAAATCACGTTCTTGTAGCGTTGAAACCACTCACGACATGTTCTTTCACTAATAGCGTCCTTACCATACGCACTTGAGAGCATTCGATGAGACCCAGCCGATGTTTTCCTCATATTGAAACGAAACAGTACACCTCCCGCAAATGACGAGAATTAGGCTCGTAAACTGACATTTTCGGTCAAGAACAACTTTATGATGCAGACACAAATCGACTAATGTTTGAATGAGGTTATGCTGACCGAGGTCCAAGCTAACTGCCTGACGGCTGCGATCTGTTTCTTTCGACCGCTACTTACCGTTGTCGCCACCTAGCGGCAAACGGCGGAAGCAAAGTTGTACGAAAAAATGGTTCAAATGACTCTGAGCACTATGGGACTTAACATCTGAGGTCATCAGTCCCCTAGAACTTAGAACTACTTAAACCTAACTAACCTAAGGACATCACACACATCCATGCCCGGGGCAGGATTCGAACCTGCGACCGTAGCGGTCGCGTGGTTCCAGACTGTAGCGCCTAGAACCGCTCGGCCACCCCGAAAGTTGTACATCTTGTACAAAAAAGACATTTACGATTCTCGGTCTATAATTATTCTACTTTTGCAAAGGGTGCGTGTTGTGTATGTGTGATTGGTTATGCGAAATATTTGGAAAAGAATGAATAATTTTTTGTAATATACTCTGACTACCCCATACATGTGAATATTCTAAATATAGATTGTATCCAGAATAGATGCTGAAGTGTTTCTATTCCGTGTACGTGTGTTTCTTAATGGTATGAGGATCGTGCACGCGACTAGGTGTTGATGTGGCTTTGACAACACTCTGGACTGCCGATTCATTTTAGTTTATTTCATCACTTGGACGAATGATGTGGAAACACGTTTTAAGAAGACCACAAAATTTTAATATTTCCATTTATATTTCTATCTTTGTCGCTTTTATAGGTCTTGTATAATAATTGTAATGATGAAGGCTCGCTTCTGCGAAAACCGTCAATTTTTGTGAATTCGTGTTGTGAAAGGTGGTTAAACCTATATTTTAACATTGATGCTGAATGTACGCGAAATTTGAATACTGATTTATTAAGTTATTCTGACGACTACTTCTACATTATGAGAAAGAGGCTTTTTTTATGGAGGTAAGTTTAGATATTCGTAAAATGTAGTGAAAAATTAGTATACAATCTGCGTCATATATTATGTAACGATTCACTTTTTAGGCAAATATTTTAGAGTGTGTATACAAGTACCACTGGTTTAAAGAATCTAATATTCTTCGGAAACGATAAATCTGTTACGAAAGCAGTGAAATCCTTCGCTGGTGAAATGTAATGGAAAGGCGAACCTACTGAGAAAATAAATAGATAAACACTTTTCAGTAACAACAGCCCGGAAACAGGAGATGCAGCGCCGGTAGCTATCAATAGGCATGAACGGTCATTAATCCAAGCAAACGTTCTTCATAAAATTAATGTCTTAACGGAATTACGAAAAATTAGGGTTTGGTCAAAGCAGCGTAATATAATGCACCCTCTTCCATCTCCCTCGACTACCCCACAGACGCGTGACGCCACGAACAAACAGGGCTGCCGAGGAAGAGCGTAAGGGAGCGAAACGAAATGCTTTGTGGAGAGGGGGGGGGGGGGGCGGATGCGAACAAGCGAGCAGTGTTATTATTGGATTACAAGCCCCAGCGTAGGATATAACAGACAAGGGTGCTTGTGTCAGGAGGGTAATAGCGCTGCTAAGGCGAGCACACATATTGTGGCGGCCGGAAAATCGCTGATGCATGCTGATACAGGCTGTTCTCGATCATATACACTATCTTATCAGAAGTGTGTGTGTGTGTGTGTGTGTGTGTGTGTGTGTGTGTGTGTGTGTGTGTGTGTGTGAATTTCTAACGGATCAAACTGCTTAGGTCATCGGTCTCTAGACTTAAACACTACTTAAACTAAGTTATGCTAACAAGGGAACCTCCCCATCGCACCCCTTTCATATTTAGTTATAAGTTGGCACAGTGGATAGGCCTTGAAAAACTGAACACATATCAATTGAGAAAACGGGGAGAAGTTGTGTGGAACTATGAAAAAAAAAAAAGGCAAAATGTACAAACTGAGTAGTCCATGTGCATCATAAGCAACAGTAAGGATAATGTGAGCTTAGGAGCGCCGTGGTCCCGTGGTTAGTGTGAGCACCTGCACGTGCGATTAGTAGACGAAACGACGTGCCTGTCCAATGGGAACCGAAAACATTTGATCGCAAGGTCATAGGTCAACCGATTCCTCCACAGGAAAAGACGTCTGATATATTCTATACGACACTGGTGACGGCATGTGCTTCACATGACAGGAATATGTTGTCGACCCACGTAACTTGTACAATTGGCGAATGGGTAAAAAGATTCTTCTACCTTGCCCGATTTAGGCTTCCTTGTGGATGTGATAATCACTCCAAAAAGTGATGAAAACATAAGAGTTTGTCACATAAACTGCAACAAATGAATGCAACAGTTTCACAGTCGCAGTTTTCCCTGTGCTCTGTCAAACATATGTTTTTAATGTTTTCAAATTTTTCCGTGTGTAGACCGTCAAATCCTGCATATGTGCAAGCAAATCTGAACATGTCCTGGAATTTTGGAGAGCGAAGTTGATTATGTGTGAGTGCCTGAACTTTGATAATTATCTGAAAACAAAAAATTAAACTTTTCACTCGAGGGTAGACTTGAACCAAGTACCTCTCGTTCCGCAGGTACTCACCCTAACCACGGGACCACGGCGCTCCTAAGCTCACATTATTCTTCATGTTGCCTATGTTGCGCATGGACTACTGTTTGTATATTTTGCTTTTTTTTCCATAGTTCCACACAACTTCTTCCTGTTTTCTCGATTGATCTGTGTTCAGTTTTTCAAGGCCTATCCACTGTGCCAACTTATAACTAAATCTGAGGGGGGTGCGATGGGGAGGTTCCCTTGTAAGAACAACACACATACCCATGCCCGAGGGAGGGGCCGTATCAAAAGTATCAGGATAGCTGTATGTCATGGACAACCGATCGCTAGCTGTCACGAGAGATGTACGCACTAGTATAAAAGAAGGCGGGGAATCTTCTGTTGTCAGTAGAGACAGAAGCAGTAGGATGGGTCGCTCAGAAGAGCTCGGTCACTTAGAAAGTGGACTGGTCACTGAATCTCACCTGAATGGCAGATCCATCTCCAACATTTCAACTTTCGTAAAGCTGATCAAGTCGACTGTTAATGACGAGGCTGAAGTGGAAACACGGAGAAACCACCACAGCTGAACCGAGACGAGGCAGAGCTTACGTACCGACATACAGGGACTGTCGAACACTGCAGATGGTGGATGTACAAAAGGCAAGAAATTAACGGAAGGAATCACTCGTGAGTTCCAAAGTGCTGGAATCGCTACCGGCAGCCGAGCCAGCACAGTGACTGTGCGTAGAGTGTTAAAAAGACTGGGATACCGTGGTAGAACAACTTCTTACAAGTCACACTTGAGCTGTGCGTGCCTCATGTTCGTGCCATCTCTTATTTGACATCCTGTTTTTGCCGTACTGCCACCTCGTTCTGTTAGTTTCAGTTACTTGTCACTGAGTTGCTACTTTGCCTGCCCGTGAGGGGCAGCAGCAGCGCTTATCGATATAAGCCCTGCGATATTACCTTCGCTGCACTGCTGTTACTTCCCGGTTGTCGTCTGTCGTGGAGTCAGCTGGAACGTGCCAGGAGTGCAGTTCGGACCTGCCAGTTGGGGACTTGGAATGCGACACTACGAGGGCAGTTCAATAAGTAATGCAACACATTTTTTTCTGAAACAGGGGTTGTTTTATTCAGCATTGAAATACACCAGGTTATTCCCCAATCTTTTAGCTACACAACACTATTTTTCAACGTAATCTCCATTCAATGCTACGGCCTTACGCCACCTTGAAATGAGGGCCTGTATGCCTGCACGGTACCATTCCACTGGTCGATGTCGGAGCCAACGTTGTACTGCATCAATAACTTCTTCATCATCTGCGTAGTGCCTCCCACGGATTGCGTCCTTCATTGGGCCAAACATATGGAAATCCGACGGTGCGAGATCGGGGCTGTAGGGTGCATGAGGAAGAACAGTCCACTGAAATTTTGTGAGCTCCTCTCGGGTCCGAAGACTTGTGTGAGGTCTTGCGTTGTCATGAAGAAGGAGAAGTTCGTTCAGATTTTTGTGCCTACGAACACGCTGAAGTCGTTTCTTCAATTTCTGAAGAGTAGCACAATATACTTCAGAGTTGATCGTTTGACCATGGGGAAGGACATCGAACAGAATAACCCCTTCAGCGTCCCAGAAGACTGTAACCATGACTTTACCGGCTGAGGGTATGGCTTTAAACTTTTTCTTGGTAGGGGAGTGGGTGTGGCGCCACTCCATTGATTGCCGTTTTGTTTCAGGGTCGAAGTGATGAACCCACGTTTCATCGCCTGTAACAATCTTTGACAAGAAATTGTCACCCTCAGCCACATGACGAGCAAGGAATTCCGCACAGATGGTTCTCCTTTGCTCTTTATGGTGTCCGGTTAGACAACGAGGAACCCAGCGGGAATAAACCTTTGAATATCCCAACTGGTGAACAATTGTGACAGCACTACCAACAGAGATGTCAAGTTGAGCACTGAGTTGTTTGATGGTGATCCGTCGATCATCCCGAACGAGTGTGTTCGCACGCTCCGCCATTGCAGGAGTCACAGCTGTGCACGGCCGGCCCGCACGCGAGAGATCAGACAGTCTTGCTTGACCTTGTGGCGATGATGACACACGCTTTCCCAACGACTCACCGTGCTTTTGTCCACTGCCAGATCACCGTAGACATTCTGCAGGCGCCTACGAATATCTGAGATGCCCTGGTTTTCCGCCAAAAGAAACTCGATCACTGCCCGTTGTTTGCAACGCACATCCGTTACAGTCGCCATTTTAACAGCTCCGTACAGCGCTGCCACCTGTCGGAAGTCAATGAAACTATAGAGACGAAGCGGGAATGTTTGAAAATATTCCACAAGAAATTTCCGGTTTTTTCAACCAAAATTGGCCGAGAAAAAAAATGTGTTGCATTACTTATTGAACTGCCCTCGTAGTTCAGTCGGGTTGGAGCAGCAGTGAGGCCCGCATGTCCGTGGCTCGCTCGACCGCTGTCACCACACATCACTTGAGCCGGGGACGGTCATCGTGGATCGTCTGTCGGTCGTCCTACCGGACGACGTGAATTGGCTCGCCGATCGCTTATGGGTTGGCTGTGTGTGTGAATCGACTCTCGATTTTTCGTGATTGCACAGCCACTGCTTAGTGTCGTTCAAGTCTTCGTGCAAGTGTTGTCAAACTGTGTGTATAGTTGGTGTCATTTACAGTGACAACTTGTTGACGGCGTACTGGCAGTGAGTCCGTCGGTTGGTGTGGATCAGCCAGGAAATCTCCGTGTGGCGCAGTGGGCCGGGCCCCCTGGCGGTCTCTACGCAGTGTCGGAGTGTGTGGGAGCTGTTCCGATTGCTACGGGGTTCGTCGGCTCACCGAGCCGGGACATCAAAGCTGAATGGTGATTTAATTACCGAAGCCAGATTGTTCACATTGTGCCGCTGGTTTTCATGGATGGCTGCTGGGGGCATTCCCGTCAGCAACAGCGAGTGTTCGAGTTGGCGAAAGTTTGGCCACGATCCGGTGGAGCTCAACTGTATTTTGGTTATCTGAAGTCCAAGTACACGAGCAGAATTTTCTGCCTTGTAGCCGTTAGCGTTCCGGTTAGCTGCCCTGGCCGCTGACGTAAAATTCAGGCAGTGTCCTTCCCTCACCGTGTTGTCGCTGTCCAACACGTGTGTGTAGTTTTGACAGCTTATGAATACTTGGTTGTGGGCAGCTACGCCTTTTACGTTTTGGCTTTGGAGTTCCTTGTGTACTGGTCGGGTGGAAAGCGAGTCGTCTTGTCGGTGGGTCCGTTGACTGTCTCTTGGTTGGGTTGCCGGCGGATCGGACATAGTTCGGCCGACTACCTGTCTCTCCTAAGCGAACGTTAATATTTCAAGTGCTGACCGACCCCCGGAAACTTCTGAACGCCGCTGGCTGTACTACCTTTTCTTATTGGTGGTTATTTGTATTTTAATGGCTCATAGCTCTGGCTCTGAGCACTATAGGACTTAACATCTGAGGTCATCAGTCCCCTAGAACTTAGAACTACTTAAACCTAACTAACCTAAGGACATCACACACATCCATGCCCGAGGCAGGATTCGAACCTGCGACCGTAGCAGTCGCGCGGTTCCTGACTGCAGCGCCTAAACCGCGTGGCCACCGCGGTCGGCAATGGCTCATAGCCGATGGTTTGAATTTGTATACTTTTAGTTGGATTTTAAATAATGGGCCTTCAACCGTCTTAAAATTAAAATTCCTTACTTGCTAAGTCTTATATTGTTTAAAGATAAAGCTTTGGGCCTTCTGCCTACTAAAAATTATTTTAGTTGTTTTAAGTAATCGACCTTCAGCCGTTTTTAAATTAAAGTTCTTGTCTTTCACGTATCAGACTGTGTGGGGCCTTCAGCCTAATTGAAGATAAGGCCTTCTGCCAAGTGTTTTTTTTTTAAATTAATTTTACTTGCAATCGTAAATCATGGGCCTTCAGCCGTCTTTAAATTAAACTTGTTCGCTTTTCAAGTGTTAGATTTGTTGGGCCTTCAGCCAAGTTATAGAACTTACGTGAGGCCTTCTGCCTTCTAAATATCCTTTTCTTAGTCTGAATTTTAAGTTAATGGCTTTCAGCTGTTTTTAAATTTAAGTGGTTGTGCTCTTAAGGAATAAGCTAGCGTGGCCTATTCAGCCGATAACTAAGTTCAAAAATTTTGCTGTATTGCCTGGACAACTAAATAATGTTATATGCGTTTGAGTGTAACTGACAGCCTCCTTTTGGCCGCTTTCCACAATTCCAACTACCTGTTCTGTCCTGCGGACTTAAGCAGGGCGTTTCAACACTTTTATGCAGTCATACTCAGCGACAAAGAGTGGCGCCACTGAACAGTAGGTGACTCGAAACGAGTCGTTTGGAGGGATGAATCAAGCTCTACCTATCGATTTAAGGGGTTGGTGAAGTACAGAGAAGCTGGTGTTACGTTGAGTGCGTGGTTTTCGTGGTCAGAGTGGGGTTCCGATATTGCGCTGAAGAGAACGCTAAAAGCGGAAGGATATGATCAATTTTATAGCATTGTGTACTGCGTACAGTAGAGGAACACTGCAGAGTCGACGATTGTTTCAGCATGATAGTACACCCCGTGATAAAGCGTTATGTGTGAGACGGTGGTTTGAGGACAGCAATATTCCTGCAATAAATTGGCCTGCGCAGAGCCCAAACCTGACCCCATATAGAATACATTTCGGATGAGGTAGAACGCCACATTTGCTCCAGACCCCAGCGTCCGACATCACATCCTTCTCTGGTTTCGAGTCTTGAGGAAAGAATGGGCTGCCATTCCTCAAGAGGCATTGGGGCACCTCACTGAAATATATCCAAGCAGGTTTCTTGCTGTTACAAAGGTGAAAGTTGGACACATGCCGTATTAATTTAGGTGTCCCGATACTTTTTTCGGATAGTGCATTATGGTGACATAGTTTTCTTCGAATACTAGTTCTCTAAATCTAAGAAATAGCTGATAACGACATGATTATTAGAATAGATGCACCGAACACCTGCTTGTAATAAGTAATCCTTATTCGCGACAGACTGTTTCGTCCTTTATCCCCATCGTCAGGTACCTCTAGATTGATGTGACGTCCATATTACGTCATTAGTGAACTGTCTTCTAACTGTCACTGTTTTAATAAGACGGTGAACGATGCAAATACAAAATGTTAATTATGGTGTGACAGAGGAACTGTCAAACTACTGTCGCACCGTAACTAACATTTGGTTTTCAACATATTTACATCGTTTACCATCTTATTAAAATAGTGACAGTTATAAGATGTTTCACTAATGACGTAATATGGACGTCACGTCAATCTATAAATATAATTGACAATGGCGATAAAGGCCGAACTGTCTGCCGTGAGTAGAGATTACTTATTACAAGCAGTTCTCTGGTGCGTCTATTCTAATAATCATGTCGTTATCAGACATATATTATGCTGCTGGCCCTAAAGAAGAAAAATTGTTGACGATATCTGCTAACAAATTGCGCTTCGCGATAACTACGTCATCTTTCTCCAAGGATTTCCATTTAAGTTCCCCGAGCATTTCTTTTACAATTTCGTAAGGGCTATAGCAACCTGTCACGATGCTAACAACGCATTGCTGATTTTCTTCGATGTCTGTTACCACGTCTACGTGATAAGGACTCCAAACACTGGAACATCACTCTAGAATTGATCTCACTAACGTCTTGTACAAATTTCCTTTCCTTTTCAGATGCACTGCACTCTGCTAGGACCCTCAAAACAACTGTAACAAGGGGACCGCGCCTAGCCATCACGAGCGATTTCTTTCAGCTTTATGATATACCCAGGGCATGGCCAAAATTGAAAGTGACGTAAGGGGGAGCACCAGATGGCCGAGCGTTGGGGGACGGAAAAAAAAGCATTTTTGGCGCGGCTCGGGCGGGGCATGAGCCATGTATGCTAGCTCAGTATCCAGACGGTGGTTCGCACAATAGACATAACAGAGAACTACGACCCGAGGGTCATGACATTTTTTTTTTTCAAATTTTACGTTTCTTACATTGCAAATAACGTAAGTAATACTGGATATACTGTACGAGGGTAATCCCAAATGTAAGGTCTCCTATTTTTTTAATAAGTACATAGACCTGTTTATTTCTACAATGGTTTACATCAGTTAACAGCTTGAACATTTAGCTATTTTTCGACATAATCACCGTTTCTGTCGATCCATTTTTGTAGACGCTGTGTCAGTTTTTTAAGCCCATGTCATACCAGCTCACCGCCATGCTGTTCAGAAAGTTATGAACCTCTTCTATCAACTCGTCCGCAGCTCGTGGTCGTGCGGTAGCGTTCTCGCTTCCCACGCCCGGGTTTCCGGGTTCGATTCCCGGCGGGGTCAGGGATTTTCTCTGCCTCGTGATGACTGGGTGTTGTGTGCTGTCCTTAGGTTAGTTAGGTTTAAGTAGTTCTAAGTTCTAGGGGACTGATGACCATAGATGTTAAGTCCCATAGTGCTCAGAGCCATTTTCAACTCGTCGTCGGAGCTGAATAGCTTTCCGGCCAAATGTTCTTTTCACCTAGGGAACAGGTAATAATCACTGGGCACCAGGTCAGGACTATAGGGTGGGTGGGAGATTATGTTCCACTGAAACTGTTGCAGGAGAGCAACGGTTTGCCGAGCGACGTGTGGGCGAGCGTTGTCATGGAGAATGTGCACGCCCTTGCTCAACATTCCTCTTCTCCGGTTCTGAATTGCCCGTTTGAGATTTTTCAGAGTCTCGCGGTACCTGTCAGCGTTAATTGTGGTCCCAGAGGGCATGAAGTTCACCAACAATACACCTTTCTGATCCCAAAAAACGGTTGTCATGACTTTACCGGCAGACTGTGTTTGCCTGAATTTCCGCGGCTTTGGCGAAGAAGGATGCCGCCACTGGCGTGATTCTTGCTTGGTCCCAGGTGTAAAGTGGTATGCCCAGGTTTCGTCACCCGTGACACTTGTGTCCAGAAAGTTGTCCTGTTCGGCTGCAAGGCGGTGAAGAAATGCGCGGGAAGCATCAACTCGTTGCCGCATGTGGTGCCCAGTCAACATGCGTGGCACGCTTCTTGCGCACACCTTCCGGTAGTTCAATGTTTCCGTTAAAATTCTGTGAGCGGTGCTTCGGGAAACCTCAGGAACCAACGTGCAGAGATCATCCAGGGTGATCCGCCGATCTTCACACATGCTTTACTCAACCTTCAACACTGTCTCCTCAGAAACTGACGGTCTCCCGCTTCTTTGTTCGTCCTGAGTTTCTGTCCGACCAGCTGCAAACTCTCTACATCCCTTTACGAACATTTTTGACATCCATGCACGACTCACCATACACTTCCGTCAATTGGCGATGGATTTCAATCGGCGCAGTGCCCTTTGCGTGCAAAAACCGAACAACTGCGCGCAATTCGCACTTGGCGGAAACACTGAATGGGAACTCCATTCCCAACGGCTGCCAAGCCAAGACTGAGCGACTCAGCGCAGCGAGCGCATGTTTACACACGCGCGTGAAGAACTCTTCATAACAGTGTGACCAACTGCCACACAGACTTCTGTTCTTATAAAAAAAATAGGAGACCTTACTTTTGGGATTACCCCCGTATTTATTACGAGGGCAGTTCAATAAGTAATGCAACACATTTTTTTTCTCGGCCAATTTTGGTTGAAAAAACCGGAAATTTCTTGTGGAATATTTTCAAACATTCCCGCTTCGTCTCGTATAGTTTCATTGACTTCCGACAGGTGGCAGCGCTGTACGGAGCTGTTAAAATGGCGTCTGTAACGGATGTGCGTTGCAAACAACGGGCAGTGATCGAGTTTCTTTTGGCGGAAAACCAGGGCATCTCAGATATTCATAGGCGCTTGCAGAATGTCTACGGTGATCTGGCAGTGGACAAAAGCACGGTGAGTCGTTGGGCAAAGCGTGTGTCATCATCGCCGCAAGGTCAAACAAGACTGTCTGATCTCCCGCGTGCGGGCCGGTCGTGCACAGCTGTGACTCCTGCAATGGCGGAGCGTGCGAACACACTCGTTCGAGATGATCTACAAATCACCATCAAACAACTCAGTGCTCAACTTGACATCTCTGTTGGTAGTGCTGTCACAATTGTTCACCAGTTGGGATATTCAAAGGTTTGTTCCCGCTGGGTCCCTCGTTGTCTAACCGAACACCATAAAGAGCAAAGGAGAACCATCTGTGCGGTATTGCTTGCTCGTCATGTGGCTGAGGGTGACAATTTCTTGTCAAAGATTGTTACAGGCGATGAAACATGGGTTCACCACTTCGAACCTGAAACAAAACGGCAATCAATGGAGTGGCGCCACACCCACTCCCCTACCAAGAAAAAGTTTAAAGCCATACCCTCAGCCGGTAAAGTCATGGTTACAGTCTTCTGGGACGCTGAAGGGGTTATTCTGTTCGATGTCCTTCCCCATGGTCAAACGATCAACTCTGAAGTGTATTGTGCTACTCTTCAGAAATTGAAGAAACGACTTCAGCGTGTTCGTAGGCACAAAAATCTGAACGAACTTCTCCTTCTTCATGACAATGCAAGACCTCACACAAGTCTTCGCACCCGAGAGGAGCTCACAAAACTTCAGTGGACTGTTCTTCCTCTTGCACCCTACAGCCCCGATCTCGCACCGTCGGATTTCCATATGTTTGGCCCAATGAAGGACGCAATCCGTGGGAGGCACTACGCGGATGATGAAGAAGTTATTGATGCAGTACGACATTGGCTCCGACATCGACCAGTGGAATGGTATCGTGCAGGCATACAGGCCCTCATTTCAAGGTGGCGTAAGGCCGTAGCAGTGAATGGAGATTACGTTGAAAAATAGTGTTGTGTAGCTAAAAGATTGGGGAATAACCTGGTGTATTTCAATGCTGAATAAAACAACCCCTGTTTCAGAAAAAAAGTGTTGCATTACTTATTGAACTGCTCTCGTAATATTTACATAAGAAAGGCAAAGGATAATTTTAGGATTGCAAATAAATTACCGGGATCGGATTATAAGGCGTACACAAGAACGGCGCATGTGAAATTAGATATTTTTGTAATTTTGTAGTTTATTTACGCACGGTCTGATCATATTCTTCATAAAAACAGGACCAGCAATTTTCTCGGCATCTTGCGCGCGTTATACACGCCGCATTTTTACTCTTACATGTTTGTTTTATAATTTATATAGAAAGACAGTTTTGGTATATACACATAAAAAGTTCTCTCTTACCGCACAGTTTGGCAGTAACTCAAAGGTAACGCATCATTTCGACAAATATTGCCGAAGATAGCTGGTGTACTGTGCAATGAAATGTGTTTTTACGCAGTCTTCTTGGGCGGTAATTTCTTTTTCTCCCTCCATAAGAGCAGTTTTGAAGCTTTTCTCACCTGACGATAAAAATGGACATTGCAGGGTTGCATTACCTGCCAAGGGCTGCTCGAAGCTCAAAATGAGGGTAATGGAATACAAAGTCGTGTACACTGTAATTACAGTCGCAAATTTTTCTTTGTCTTCCCTTTTCATGCCTTTTATGAACATATTAACAAATAGAATACATTAAGTATTCTTTAGGTTTATTTGACATGTAAATAACGTAAACATTGAAAAGAAAAAAATCTTACCACACAGAGGCTTGACCCCACGACCTTGTCATTACCGTTCTGCACCCTTTCCGTGGCGTCTAACACTACGCGGAAACTGCGCCAACATAAATGGTTAATGCTTCGGCCGAGCGACGCCAAAAATTCTATTTTTTCTAAAGGCTTGGCCATCTAGAGCTCCGACTTCCGTCACTTTAATTTCTGGCCAATTTCTGTGAAGTTTGGAAGGTACGAGACGAGGTACTGGGGGAAGTATAATGACGAAGACGGGGTTGTGAGTCTTGCTTGGTAGCTCAGTTGGTGTGTTTCGGTCAGAGAGCTGGTTGGCGTCTGTAATAAAAAAAAAATTAAAAAAACTGAGAGGAAGCATCAACAAACGAACTTGAATGGATGTCATGTGACGTCCGCAACAACCAAACACAACGAAAAAAATTAAAAAAGAAGTTGGTAGAGCGCTTGCCCGCGAAAGGCAAAAGTCCCGAGTTCGAGTCTCGGTCTGACACACAGTTTTAATCTGCCAGGAAGTTTCAGATCTGTAAAATTTTACCTGCCGTGGGCAATAAGTCTCCTATTGTTAAGAAATAGGTATTTGTGACAGTCAGGTAATGGAATCGTGCAATGGCCATTCCTCATCGTCCAAAACCTGGTCATGAATTGTATTTTACGTTTAGATATATTGCGCGAGAAGGACAGCACTATTGACTTCTCCCAACGTAAATGTATACTTAGAGATAAAGGCAGTGAAATTTCAATTGACGTGGATACCAGGACGCTGAAGCAGGGTACAAGTTTCATTTAGTACAGGACACTGATGATGTTGACACACAGACACACGCACCTGATTCCGAGTTTGGGGACTTGAAAATTTTAATTAGTAATAAGTTATCAGAAACCGCAGCTGTCACACATGATAAACGTAATGAACTTTATACTTTATGATGTTTTGTGCAAGTATATACAAGTATTTAGCAAATGACCAGGTGTGATCAACACATACGTACATAAAATAGAAGTTAAGCCTCACCAGATTTTCTTCCACAAAATCTGTAATGTGCCACTATCCCAACGACCTGCTGTGCGGCACGAGTTGAAACAAATGTTAGAGTCGAAATTCATCGAACCTTCCGCGTCACCTTACTGCAGCCCTTTACTTGTTGTAAAGAAACCCAACGGGAATATCAGAGTTGTTTTGGATGCTCGTGCAATTAATGAGATTATTTTACCTGCTCGCAGGAAACCTGAGAATGCAGAGGAGCAACTCCAGAAATTTTTAGATTCTAAGTATTTTTCTACGATAGATCTGAACAATTCATTCTGGCAAGTCGCAATCACGCCAGATTCTAGAAAGTATAGTGCACTGATATTCGGGGGGCGAACCTATTAATTTTGTGTTCTTCCCTTCGGTCTGAACGCCAGTTCAGGCGTGTTTATCACCGCAATTACTTGGTGATGAATTGTTTGAATCAGTTACTCACTACATTGATAACCTGCTCATAGCTAGTAAGACTTGGTCTGAACACACTGATACTTTGCAAAATATTCTGCATAAATTCGCACAAGCTGGAGTGAAACCTAATCTCAAAAGGTCGGAATTTGCTTGCAGTGAAATTAATTATCTTGGACAAATTAATGCTCAAGGTATTCGACCTGACCCAAGTAAGTTAGACGCAATCAGGAATTTTCCCAGTCCACGGACTAGAAAGCAATTGAAACCATTCCATGGACTTTGTTCTTTCTTTCGACGATTTTTACTATGCCAACTTTTAAACAGCAAATGTCTGTGGAACCTACTGAAAACAGAAAAAAAAGAACATGTGAAAAATGTTAGTTTTGCGAGCTGCACACTTGCTGAATGTGAACGCACAGAACTTGAAACATAGTGTGGGCCTTTAAAAAATTCAATTAATATTTGTGTAAGCACAATAAAATATATACTGCCCACCAAGCTTTCACATTTCTGTTAACTTGTAAGCTTGTGCATCCCAGATTATCACGCTGGGCTTTATCTTTGCAAAACTATTTCTTTGAAATTGTATATATTAAGGGTAAAGACAACATCATTGCCGACACTTTGCCTCGTCTGCCTCAAGGCTTGAATGAGTGTAACTCGGTCCTGGAGAATGTGAATGATTACAGAATACGTCTTTTGCAGGATAAGCTATATCACCAGTATTATATCGATTTATGTAGAAATATGTCAACGTTGCAGAAATCTGATCCTCTCTGAAATAAGGTAAGAGTTTTACTCACAAATCAACCTGACCATCCTCTGTCCAACCGATATCTGATACATAATGATGTGTTATTTTATTGCCGTCAGCCTGAAGCCACTACTTGGTGTGTTTGTGTTCCTAAGGATTCTAAACGCAACTTAATTTGGCACACACATTTTGTTTGGGGTATTTATGGTACCAAGGAGCGCCTAGCAAAGCTTAGTACTACTGTTACTTTAGCAATATAGCAGATCGACAGTATACTCAAATCATATGCGATATGTCAAAAATCTAAACCACTGAAGTCTATGAAGACTGATTTGCATTCTATTCTACCCAGTAAATCTCTACAAATTGTAAGTTCTGACATAATTGACCCACATCCCACAAGCAGTGGTGGTGTGAAATATATTCTTGCATTTTATGGTTTATTCTCCAAGCATGTTAAACTGTATGCTGTAAGATCTGCTATTGCCAGTGCCATCATTCGTCGTTTCTCACGTGACTACATTCCCCACGTGGGAAAATAAAAAGCTGTTTTATCAGTCAATGCTGTATACTATACTGGGTACAAATGGCGTAAATTTCTCCAATAGTATTAAGAGTATTTTTATCTCAAGGTATAGTCCCCAGTGTCATCCCATTGACGTGTGTTCCGTGAGGTTAACAGGTTTATGAGAACCTACATTTCTGCTAAACATACCAATTTGTCTTTATTTGAAGAGGAACACAACAACCTCAATGTTTATGAAACTCTGTACACTGCTAATGAGCTCATGTTCGATCGCAAAGAAGACAACGATTGGACAACGCCGTTAGCAAAACTTTCTTTTCAGCAAACAACACACGACGAAAAGGTAAGGGAAGTGTGTGCGACGCTGACTGCGGAAGCAAAAATTAGGAATAAAAATTATACGCGCACTGTCAAGAGGAAGCGGGAATTTATAGCTGGTATGTCAGTGTTTTTGCGTACTCACCATAAGCCGTCTATCTTCAGCGGCGCAAAGCAAAGTGGCGTCTGCTGTACGACGGTCCTTATGTTATTGTCAGCATTCCGCATCTTGGTGCGCATCTGATGCAGCATCTTTTACAACCAGAATTATTGGACTATATGCTCACCGTGATCTTAGAGTATCCCACGTCAACACTAAACACATTTGTGTATCATGCTTGTTATACACAACTATCAAATACACGTACCCCACAGTACATCTACAGAGAAGCTACGTAGTATAAGAGTTTTATTTCAGCTGTTCTTGCGAGCAGCAGAAGGAGGAAGAAGAGATTCGTCTTCGCCGAATACTTACAGCAGCCACTTAAAATTTTAAAGCATATTTTATACTTTGAACAGGTGTGAAGATGTATTTTCTGCCTACGAGATTGACTATCTACACCGTAGTCTTCGACTACTAATGACTGATCGACGTGAATACTTAATCGTTCTACATCCTCACACTTTCACCTTGAAACTGATTGGATACACATCTCACCACTGAACACACACACACTTACGAGTAGCCAAGGCCACGCTTACATTGCACACTTACACTCGTGGTACGAGTATTTTTTGTGTGTGTTGTTAGTTCATTGCTTTTGTTATTTGCTTATTTGTAGTTGTGCACTTGGTCTTATTGCCGGTGTGTGATGTCATGCCTAATCCTCCTCTATTTCAGGTGACATAATTTGCAAAGCAAAACACAGATCTAAACATGTAATGATTGTAAATACTGTAAACATTGTAAATTTATGTAAAGCTATATGAGAAATATGTCTATGTGACCATTCATACTTGTGTGAAGACAAGAGGAATATGTTTCTATGTTTATGTAAAGCCAATGCGTAATACGTTTGTATGTAGTTGTACCCACGTGAAAACCTATATGTAACATGTTTCTATGTATTTATCTGTATTTAGATAAAGCTAAATTATATATGCTCACTTGTGTATGTTATCTGTACTTGTTATATGTGCCCATATGGGAAAAGTTAAGAGAGTTGCATAACCTGAAACTATTTGTGGACGTTTACTATACGTCGCTGAAGTTGTAACTACGAGGAAACTGGTGTGCAAAACAGCATAATTGAAAAAAGACTATTCATGATATATTGCTATGTATATAGACGTGATGAACTATTTATGTCTGAAATTTGTTTACAAATTGTTAATGGAACGTCGTGTAACAAATTGTTTGCGTAAAGACTTGTCAGCGGACATTTGTTCTACGTCACAACTACTTATATACGAATATTTGTATATCGCCTGACAAACTGAGTACGTAGAAAAAAAATGTAATAGTGAAGTGCTCCGACACTTTTGAGTGCATCGCAAATTGACATTTACTGCGCTGCATCTCTGCAAGTCTGACTAGCAAGAACTGGTTTTCTGCTGCACCTGCGGTCGCTTTGTTCCAAAGCGAGGAAGACCACTCGACGGATGGAGGAATTTAGGACGGGTCCTCAGGGAGCAAAATGTTCTTGGAAGCGCCGGCCTGGGTGGCCGAGCGGTTCTAGGCGCTACAGTCTGGAACCGCGCGACCGCTGCGGTCGCAGGTTCGAATCCTTGCCTCGGGCATGGGTGTGTGTGATGTCCTTAGGTCAGTTAGGTTTAAGTAGTTCTAAGTTCTATGGGACTGATGACCTTAGAAGTTGAGTCCCATAGTGCTCAGAGCCATTTTTTTGTTCTCGGAAATGACGGACACTTTTACCTGCGGGTCTAAACGAGGATCGACGCCAGCATCATGCCGCCCGAGGTCCTGCTTCCATGCCTTCACAAACTTTTGCTGTGGATTGGGAATCCACCAGTCTTCTATCAGGAGATGTGCGACCTATGGCAAAAAAAAAAAAAACCAGTGACTTCAGGCTAAATAAACAGTGCAACCAGTGTAAAAATATAAACTGTGCTACAAGTGATCGCGCACATGCATCTGCATCAAAACCTCGATGTGTGGTATTTAACTGCCATAAACAATGCTCACCTTTATAATGTTATCGTATGTTTTCGGTTCATGGAACTGTGAACTAAGATATGTCGTGAAAAGACATTATATCTGAAAGAAAAAGATATTTCAAACGCAATACTGTGCGAAACTGTGCGAAAGAGACTATCAGCAATAAGAATGTGTAATTTCATGTTAACGAATGTTATAACTTTAGGATTTTGTACCTGTTTTAAATGTTAATCCACATTTGTGAAATCCTTGATGATAAATCTTGTCTCTGCGACTGAGTATAAACTGTTTCGTGTGATGAACTCGTTTCGCAACGGCCGCGCTAGCCTGAACTTCACGCGACTGCGCATGCGCGGTAGGCAAAGTACCAACATAAAACTGTTATAGGCAGACGCGCCACATTCATACATTTAAAACTTATTTTGTGTTAATATATGATATGTATGTGTATTTGTAGACTCACGTATGCAATGTGCAGGTGGAATGAGTTGCTCGCCTGCAGGTGTGTCCTTTCGCCTCGCAACTCAGGGGGCAATTTAAAGGCACATGTGCATGCTGAGCTTTTATTAGCAAAAAACGTAATTATAAGTAATGAAATAAAGAAATAATTTGAGCCATAGATATAGTCCACCGCTGTATGAACATTGCATACAGCCGCTGGTAACATTTGAAGGTTTTCGATCGTCATCTTATTAGTAGAATAAGAGACACCTTTTGTTTTCTAGGTCTTGTCCAGATCGGATGCATTTTGACACACCGCCATTAATACTACATTATTTTATTTACGAGTTGCAACCAAACGGCACTTGTAATTGCATAACTTAAGTGTCGTAATATAATTGTTTTTATTTCAGGATATACTGTTATTACTAACCTGTGTATGTTTTATTTTGTATCTTTAGTCATTGTAATATTGTTGGGTGAGTTGGCATGGCAAAAGGTTCCGTACTTCTAAGCAAAAAGTTGTCCAGCTCGATCCACCGTCGTCTTCGGGTGCTGTTTTTTTCACGAGGTCCGATTTACCACAGAGAGATGAAACACGGTTAAAAATACATGAACGGAACTTTAACAAAAAAAGGCCATGCTTAACCGCCGGGAGTTTGTATGAAATTATTTGATATTCTTTACTATAATTCATTGTATTGTCTCGATCCAGGAACGAATGAGCCAAAATTAATTAAACAGTGCAGAAAAAGCCGACATACTTATGGTGTATGGAAAGTGCAGGAAGAATGCAGTTCATTCTTGTGCAGTGTATGCGGCAAGATATCCCAATAGACGATAACCAGCTCGGCGGCTATTTATCAACCTCTTCAACCAGTTACATGAAAGTGGTCGTGTAACACCTAGGCGACGTAACAGAAGGAAACAGGTGACGACAGAATAGGGGGAAATTAATGTTCTTGCTGCTGTTGCAGTTGATCCGCATGTTAGCTCCCTCGCAATTGCACTAGGAAAATGGCATGATATAGGCAAGTGTCCTACGCATTCTCAATCAACATAGGTTCCATCCCTATCACATCTACCTGCAGCACGAAAACGATTATGAGAACGTGGTAACTTCTGTACAAGGGCACTAACAGAGGACACTCCAGATATACAGGGTGTTTCAAAAATGACCGGTATATTTGAAACGGCAATAAAAACGAGCAGCGATAGAAATACACCGTTTGTTGCAATATGCTTGGGACAACAGTACATTTTCAGGCGGACAAACTTTTGAAATTACAGTAGTTACAATATTCAACAACAGATGGCGCTGCAAGTGATGTGAAAGATATAGAAGACAACGCAGTCTGTGGGTGCGCCATTCTGTACGTTGTCTTTCTGCTGTAAGCGTGTGCTGTTCACAACGTGCAAGTGTGCTGTAGACAACATGGCTTATTCCTTAGAACAGAGGATTTTTCTGGTGTTGGAATTCCACCGCCTAGAACACAGTGTTGTTGCAACAAGACGAAGTTTTCAACGGAGGTTTAATGTAACCAAAGGACCGAAAAGCGATACAATAAAGGATCTGTTTGAAAAATTTCAACGGACTGGGAACGTGACGGATGAACGTGCTGGAAAGGTAGGGCGACCGCGTACGGCAACCACAGAGGGCAACGCGCAGCTAGTGCAGCAGGTGATCCAACAGCGGCCTCGGGTTTCCGTTCGCCGTGTTGCAGCTGCGGTCCAAATGACGCCAACGTCCACGTATCGTCTCATGCGCCAGAGTTTACACCTCTATCCATACAAAATTCAAACGCGGCAACCCCTCAGCGCCGCTGCCATTGCTGCACGAGAGACATTCGCTAACGATATAGTGCACAGGATTGATGACGGCGATATGCATGTGGGCAGCATTTGGTTTACTGACGAAGCTTATTTTTACCTGGACGGCTTCGTCAATAAACAGAACTGGCGCATATGGGGAACCGAAAAGCCCCATGTTGCAGTCCCATCGTCCCTGCATCCTCAAAGTACTGGTCTGGGCCGCCATTTCTTCCAAAGGAATCATTGGCCCATTTTTCAGATCCGAAACAATTACTGCATCACGCTATCTGGACATTCTACGTGAATTTGTGGCGGTACAAACTGCCTTAGACGACACTGCGAACACATCGTGGTTTATGCAAGATGGTGCCCGGCCACATCGCACGGCCGACGTCTTTAATTTCCTGAATGAATATTTCGATGATCGTGTGATTGCTTTGGGCTATCCGAAACATACAGGAGGCGGAGTGGATTGGCCTCCCTATTCGCCAGACATGAACCCCTGTGACTTCTTTCTGTGGGGACACTTGAAAGACCAGGTGTACCGCCAGAATCCAGAAACAATTGAACAGCTGAAGCAGTTCATCTCATCTGCATGTGAAGCCATTCCGCCAGACACGTTGTCAAAGGTTTCCGGTAATTTCATTCAGAGACTACGCCATATTATTGCTACGCATGGTGGATATGTGGAAAATATCGTACTATAGTTTCCCAGACCGCAGCGCCATCTGTTGTTGAAAATTGTAACTACTGTAATTTCGAAAGTTTATCTGCCTGAAAATGTACTGTTGTCGCAAGCATATTGCAACAGACGGTATATTTCTATCGCTGCTCGTTTAGTTTTTATTGCCGTTTCAAATATACCGGTCATTTTTGAAACACCCTGTATCATGTTTCTTGTTTAGTGATGAAGCCGCTTTTACCGAACATGGCCAGGTAAAACACTGAAACATGCACTATTCTTCTGCTGATAGTTACCGTTGGCTTCGTCAGGTGGAACGTCAGCGTCCGTGGAGTGCAAACGTGCGGTGTGGGATAGCGAACCATCACCCCATAGGGCTGTGTTTCATAGACGGAACACTGAATGCGCACAAGTATCGCAATCTCCCGACAAACCATCTTCACGTATGCTAGAAGACGTTCCTCTGCAGACTAGGAGGAACTTTTGGTACCAACATGACTGTCCAGGCCCTAGTGCACGAAGTACCATAGCATATCTTCACCAATAGTTTCCAAATCGTTGGACTGAACGTAGAGGATAGAGCGAGGTGGCGCAGTGGTTAGACACTGGACTCGCATTCGGGAGGACGACGGTTCAATCCCGCGTCCGGCCATCCTGATTTAGGTTTTCCGTGATTTCCGTAAATCGCTCCAGGCAAATGCCGGGATGGTTCCTTTCAAAGGGCACGGCCGACTTCCTTCCCTGTCCTTCCCTAATCCGATGAGACCGATGACCTCGCTGTCTGGTCTCCTTCCCGAAAACAACCCAACACTGAACGTAGATGACCTGTACCTTGGCGGTCCGTTACTCCGGATTTCACGCCTGTAGACTTTTATGTGTGGGGAAAGCTGAAAAGCGCTGTCTACAAGGACATACCAACTACACCAGCTAATATGTAACGACGTATTGCTGCAGTCTGCTCGAGCATCTCCGCTGAAATGCTACCACGTGTGCGGCAGTCGTTCCGTACCAGACTGGAAGCGTGTATTGCCGCTGCCGGTAGCCGTTTTGAACACAACCTGTGATGGCCAGTTTTCTCGTTGCTGGTCAGAATCTACATAACAAGTGTATGCAGTTGTGTTGTTCTTCAGTGTGTGTTACCACAGGTATTGTACAAGAGCTGGTGTGGGAACTTCTCAAAATACGATATCTTGCACTAGGATCCTGCAACGAACACCACTGACATTCTAATTTACCCTACTTTTAGTCTGTTAATGTCAGTAGGCCTTGTTCCATTTAATAAAGTGTATGTTTGCACAAAAAACACACTTTCCAAATATTATTAGAATCTGTTGATTGACCAATAAACACAACGCCCCAGCATCATAGGAAACGTTTTCTTACATGA
The DNA here is from genome assembly GCF_023864275.1 of Schistocerca cancellata. Taxonomy (NCBI): domain Eukaryota; kingdom Metazoa; phylum Arthropoda; class Insecta; order Orthoptera; family Acrididae; genus Schistocerca; species Schistocerca cancellata. The sequence continues at coordinate 176,076,721 of NC_064631.1, forward strand.
AATGTTCAAACTACCCTCTGGGTTACGCTTGGTTAGAATGTACAGTAAGGTGTGATTCTGAGGTTCATTGTCAGTGTTGTTGTTCCAGTTGAACGAAGGTAATGTTGACAAGTGACTCACTTCATTACTCGTGTTGGCATGTGACGGATTTCATTGCTCTACGAGCATCAAGCACGTTAAAATCAACTGTTTAGTGTCATCACATTATAGTGCAGTGGAAGCGTACTCAAATGAAGAGTTGACAGATGACCATTTCCTGTGCGGTAGTCGCCGTGGCACTCAATGTTTGTATGAAGAGAGATTCCCGTAACGACGGTGTCCCCACAGGACATTTCAAGGTACTGGTCGTCGTCTCTGGGAGCATGGGACATTTAAGCCTGCTACTATCGTATACCGTTCGCCGAAAAAGTTTCGAGACTGATTTTATTGTTGGCATATAAGCGTCGCCAGCCCAGTAACTACGGTGGTAGCTTGAACTCAAATGGTTCAAATGGCTCTGAGCACTATGGGACTTAACTTCTATGGTCATCAGTCCCCTAGAACTTAGAACTACTGAAACCTAACTAACCTAAGGACATCACACACATCCATGCCCGAGGCAGGATTCGAACCTGCGACCGTAGCAGTCCCGCGGTTCCGGACTGCGCGCCTAGAACCACTAGACCACCGCGGCCGGCTAGCTTGAACTAACAACTGTAAACAACAGATGTGCATTCGACTAGTCAGTTGTATCCAGGCAGTCGTACGTAGTAAACGTAATGTGTGAACGTTGTTGTGTCACAGATAGCAAGGGAGCAACATCTCTAAGTTAACTGTTCGAGACATTCTGTAGAATGTTCTGAAGGAGACAAAAATGTGTGCAAAGTTCCTCCAGCAGAGCTTGACTCCCGAACAAAATCAACGACGCGTGGAGACCTGCCGCTACGTTATTGAAATACAAAACGCGAACGTTATTTCCTGGAAACGAGCGACGAGACGTGGATTTGCGAATACGAACTACCATAATACGACAAAGTGTAGATATTCACATGAACGGTCAACGCTTTGACGGCATAACCGGTATTCATACCAGTGTGACGCACGTGTTGAACAACAACTCAAGGGGGACTTTAATGACAGTTTGACATGGTTAATCAAAGTCCTGTGCTTTGTGGTTAGATGTCGGGAGACTATGTAGAACATGTGAGGCAGTAAAATAATCATCTTAAATTTTCTCTTTTCTATTAATACAGCCTCGAAACTTTCGAGACTGGCGGGAGTATGGTGGATACCGTTGCACACTCCACGACGCTGTTGTCTATACGAAAGCTGCAGAAGCAAGAAGACTGTAACAGAGTGCAGGATGACCTGCGGAGAATCGACGTCTGGTCCAGGAGCTGGCACTTCACCCTACATGTCAATAAATGTAACGTGTTCAGTTACAATTGGTTTTTAGCGTACTGCGAGTAAAGAGTATTATTCGCCAGGCGCGCATTACTTTTAATTATAAATCATCTTTTTAATTATAAATCATCTTCTGTGGTCATTCTGGAAATATGGCTACATAATATGTCTCAACATTCTGGTATTTATAGATTAAAACCGGTATTTGCTTATAAAATTGGCGTACAATTTATTCTTGGTGTTTTTGCTTTTCTTGCATGTTATGCAAACCACTGGTTTCTCTTTCGCTGTTAGTGGCGGTTGGCGTCGATAGAAAATTCCTTGCTCATTCACCACTGGCAATTTTTGGCGTTTTTTGAACTCACTTTTTCTTTCGCTGCATTGAGAAAGTAAACTCTGTCTCTCTATCTCTCTCTCAACCACACAAAAAGACGCACGCCTGCTTGCGCGTACACACGCACACACACACAATAACGCGAAAAAATCATCCACAACTTTGTAACTCTCGTGACCTACACAGAAAACGAATGAAATAAACACTGTGCTGACTGCGGAACACATGAAACTACGCTACTATTTCTCTTGTAAAGTTTTATAAAAGTGAGATGAATTAGCGTAAGAAAAAGGCGAGAAACTGCTAATAGTGAATGTGCAACCAAGTTTCTTTCGACCTGTATGCGCTAAGAACAAAGGAAAAAGCAACGGTGTGCAGAATACGAAAATAAGAGACAAAAACTCCGTTACTAAACTGTACGCGTGTTTTATATGGGAGCACCGCTACGGTCGCAGGTTCGAATCCTGCCTCGGGCATGGATGTGTGTGATGTTCTTAGGTTAGTTAGGTTTAAGTAGTTCTAAGTTCTAGGGGACTGATGACCTTAGCAGTTAAGTCCTATAGTGCACAGAGCCATTTGAGCCATAAACATGAAACGCGCCTCGTGAATAATACTGTTTAATTGCAGTACGTTAAAGACAGAAAAACCAATAAACAAAAGTTGCGGCAGCGTGCACATCTTTATATTATTATTTACACATGCAGCATCAGCAAACGTTGTACCTAACTGTCTGCTGAAGAAAACTTTCAATCTGGTACATACAGTAATTCAGCTTGACCGTTCATTCTGAATTATAATTAATCGAGTGAAAAAGTTAGATTAACTTTCTGTGAGCTCGGAAGGAAAGAGAGAAAAATTTCAATTATTTTACGAGGGGCCTTCAATAGGTAATTAAATACATGTGTAGTGAATGGTATTGAGAAATGAGTGACTTACGTAGGAGTAGCAAATTACGATATGTGTTTAGTAAGTAATGCAACACGATTTTATTCTCGGGCAATTTCGGTTGAAAAAATGCAGAATTTGTTGTGGGACTTGGTGGAACATTGCCGCCTCAGCCCCTTCAAAACGGCGTCTCTAAAACAGGTGCGTTCCAAGCGGAGAGTTGTCATTCTTTTCTGGAAAACCAGAGCATCACAGATATTCACAGGCGCTTCTAGAATGTCTACGGAGACCTGGCAGTGAGCAAACGCACGGTGAGTTGTTGGGCAAGTGGTCTGTCAATATCGCAACAATGTCACGCAAACCTACCCGAACTTCTGCGTACCGGCCGGCCGCATAGATCTGTGACTCCTGCAGTGTTGGAACGTGCGGACACTCTCATTCGACGTGATCGGCGGATCACAGTCAAACAGCTCGCTGCTCAACTGGATGTCTCTGTTGGCAGTGCTGACTCAATTGTCCACCAGCTGGGGTATTCAGATATGTGTGCTAGGAGGGTTGGTTCCTCTCTGCCTAACACAAGACCGTAAAGAGCAACGAAGGACCATCTGTGCGGAATTGCAAGCCCGTTACGAGGCCGATCGTGACTTTTTTTGTTGAACTTCGTCAGAGGCGATGGAACATGCGTTCATCACTTCAAACCGGGAAAAAAATGATAATCCATGGAGTGGCGCCAAACCACCTCTCCCACGAAGAGAACTTCAAAGTCGCATACTCAGCAGGTAAAGCCATGGCTTCGGGCAACTAGGAATCTGAGGGGCCAGTTCTGTTTGATGCCCTCCGTCATGGTGCAACGATCAACTCTGAAGTATACTGTGTCCGGAAATCGAAGAAACAACTTCAGCATGTATGTCGCCACAGAACTGCGAACGAAGTTTGGACTGCTCCTCCTCATCCACCCTACAGCCCTGATCTCACAGCTTCCGTTTTCCATCTGTTTGGCCCAATGAAGGATGCTCTCCGCGGGAAGCCGTAGCTACGTGATTGATTAGGACAGGGGCGGGCAAACGTTGTACGCGGCTCTTGAGCGCACAGCGCTGCAAGTGTGCTGCTCGCGTGCAATCGTCGAATGGGGCAGTGGCGACAGCCGGCAGGTTGCGGCAGTGTAGTACAAGGCTAAGCCGCGGACGTTGATGCGAAGCGACCACTACGTAGTGAACGTTGTATTTCAAGAACCGGAAAATGCAGAGTGAATCAAGGAAACGGAGACGTGGAGATTTGCTGTCTTTTAAAAAGTAATGGGAGAATCACTTTTTCTTTGTGCAAAGACGTGAAAATTCGAAACGTTTAATATGTGGCAGTATTCTCGCTGGTCAGCGGAAGTTTAGTATTGAAGGCCATTATAATAAATTTCACAAGGACGAGTACAATTTATTGTCGGATTCCGAGCGGATGGGAAAATTGACTGAGCTTAAGAAGAGCGACCTGACGATATTAGATGCATCTGTCCTAGTTGCCGATGTCACGAGAGATCTGCGACTTTTCTCTCGTCATGTCTCTCATCTAACTGATTTAACATTTTATGGAGCACTGTTTTCAATTTTTCAGGACGACAACAATAATAGCCCAGCGGTACGTGCAAGCTATAAAATTGCGCTTAATACAGTGAGAGCTGGAAAACCATTTGCTGAATTAATAAGCCTCGGTTAAGAGCAAACATAAGTGATGAAAATTTACGTAACTGTTTGCGTTTGTCTGTATGCAGAAATTTTGTTCCAGATATTAAACGTATTGTAAACTCCACCTGTGATAATTAAATAAAACGTATCGTAGTTAATAGGTACTCTTTCAAATCACGATTTATTTCAGGCACTCCTGCTAACCTTATTCCATCATTCAATAAAGCAAGCTAGGAAAACAAAACGCAGTGGACAGAAGGTATGGTGGGGAGGGGAGGTAAGCGGGTGGCCAGCTTGCCCCTGCGTGCACGCAGAACACCTGTTAACTGCACGCGTGCAAGTGCACCGCACAAGTGCAGGATTCCTGCCCGCCCCTGGATTAGGAGGTTACTGATACAGCAAGACGTTGGCTCCGAGGTCGACCAGTGGAGAGGTACCACGCGGGCATACAGGTCCTCCCAGTAAGGTGGCGAAAGGCCGTCGCATTGAGTGAAGATTCTGTTGAAAAATTGAGTTTTGTAGCCAAATGAGTGGGGAATAATATGGTGTATTCGAATCCTGAATGAAACCAATCTGATTTCAGAAAAAAAAGTGTTGCATTACTTACTGAACGCCTCTCGTACGTATCACCAGTACCATAACAGCTCCATGCCTTTTGAAAACTCAACATTTGGCTTATTATCTCTGGCTTTGATTTAACTATCGATCGCTGACTTCCTTCAAAACTCAATTATTTTAAAATTTTCAAAAAGACTTGATTATGAAAAAAATCAGCCTTGTCGTGATGAAATCAGATTCAAATTCAAATTATTATCTCCATATATGCATCCATTTTAGAAAGTCATGATGGATAAACAAATAATTTCTCACTTCCACTGGCGTATTTCATTACATCGTTAGTTTTACATTAACATATATGTTCGTCGTATGACGTCAATACAATAACTAATTGATGTTCTCATTTTATCCATTATAAATGATTCTGAAATTCTGCGACTGTGAAACAATAGGTTTGTTTATAAATATCTCATCTGCTACCAGTCACGATTTTCTTTATTTTATTTTTCGCACTACGTGTTTCGGGAAATGATTACCATTTTCGTTTTTTGTGTTTGTCATGTCATACCTAGACTGGCAATGGCAAGGAAAGCGTTTCTGAAGAAGAGAAATTTGTTAACATCGAGTATAGATTTAAGTGTCAGGAAGTCATTTCTGAAAGTATTTGTATGGAGTGTAGCCATGTATGGAAGTGAAACGTGGACGGTAAATAGTTTGGACAAGAAGAGAATAGAAGCTTTTGAAATGTGGTGCTACAGAAGAATGCTGAAGATTAGATGGGTAGATCACATAACTAATGGTGAAGTATTGAATAGGATTGGGGAGAAGAGAAGTTTGTGGCACAACTTGACCAGAAGAAGGGATCGGTTGGTAGGACATGTTCTGAGGCATCAAGGGATCACCAATTTAGTATTGGAGGGCAGTGTGGAGGGTAAAAATCATAGGGGGAGACCAAGAGATGAATACACTAAGCAGATTCAGAAGGGTGTAGGTTGCAGTAGGTACTGGGAGATGAAGAAGCTTGCACAGGATAGAGTAGCATGGAGAGCTGCATCAAACCAGTCTCAGGACTGAAGACCACAACAACAACATGTCATACCTATGTGATGTTGTAGATGTGTGACATTCTGCTTCATTTCGTTGACTTTACTACAATATATAAGAAAACACGGGATTTTTAGTTGGTTGTTGATCTTTTTGTGAAGTTAGTGGCTAAATTTAGAAGAATTTGTACTTACAATTTCCTTATGGTCTATTTGTGTAGAGTCTCACATAAAAATGGACCATAAGGAAATTGTAAATACAAATTCTTCTAAATTTAGCTACTAACTTCACAAAAAGATCAACAACCAACTAAAAATCGCGTGTTTTCTTATATATTGCAATAAAGTGAACGAAATGAAGCAGTATCTCCCACATCTACACCATCACACAGGAATGACATAACAAACGCAGAAAACGCACTTGAAAATGGTAATCATTTCCCGAAACGCGTCGTGCGAAAAATAAAATAAAGAAAATCGTGACTCGTAGCAGATGAGTTATTTATAAACAAAGTAATTGATGATCATTACATCCCCCTTTTACAACATTGATCGTCCATTATTATGTTTTTCAAATATAATTAAATCCATATATCCTTACCTACATCACAGGACAATAATGCCCACCGACAGAATCTGCTTTCGCGAGATGGCTTTCCCTTGGTGAACAACAGTGGTCAAACTTGAAACTTCCTGGCAGATTAAAACTGTGTGCCCGACCGAGACTCGAACTCGGGACCTTTGCCTTTCGCGGGCAAGCGCTCTACCAACTGAGCTACCGAAGCACGACTCACGCCCGGTACTCACAGCTTTACTTCTGCCAGTATCTCGTCTCCTACCTTCCAAACTTTACAGAAGCTCTCCTGCGAACCTTGCAGAACTAGCACTCCTGAAAGAAAGGATATAGCGGAGACATGGCTTAGCCACAGCCTGGGGGACGTTTCCAGAATGAGATTTTCACTCTGCAGCGGAGTGTGCGCTGATATGAAAGGCAAAGGTCCCGAGTTCGAGTCTCGGTCGGGCACACAGTTTTAATCTGCCAGGAAGTTTCATATCAGCGCACACTCCGCTGCAGAGTGAAAATCTCATTCTGGAAACAGTGGTCAACTTTGCGGTAGGCGGCAACGCCGAAGATGCTGCCGCCATGAAACAGACACAAAAAGCATTTAAATACACAATTCAAACTTTACAACCGCACAAATAACATTGAAAATAATCCTACAAAACGTTAAACGTCATATACGTATAACACATGTAATATATTATTATTTGAAAACTGAGCGACAGAAAACATGGTGTAACTGTCAACATATTTGGTTAATCTAAAGTGTACCTTACAAACAGGCACAGAAATCCATCACTATCTGATCATACTGTTGATGAAAAGTCACTGTAAACAGTAAAAACCGTAAAATATCTATGAGTATCCGTCTAGAGCAGTCCAGAGAGGAAATATTGTCTTAGAAGCAGTCTTACTTAAAGTAGCTGCTGCGATGAGATACATTGTAAGGTTGTTAAGGGACTGTAGCTCATGCACGAGAAAACTGGCTTACAAGACACGCCTTCGATAGATTCTTGAGCATTGTACGTCAGCGTGGGAGTTTAACCAGTTGTGATTAGAGGAAAAGCTAGAGAAGAAACTACGGAGAGCGGTGAGTTAACGTCACGTGCGAGAGCATTTCGGAATTGGACCAGTTGTACAAAGAGACTCTACAGCGAAGCCTGGAGCTCTTCTAGGGGTGAGCGGCATTTCGCAGGCAGCACACGGGAATCTCGTTGTGGTTACAGACTGAACTTAGCCCGAGGTCTAGGTTAGGTTGGAAGGTGGAAGTTTAGTTGTGGGTTGATGAAGCCAGTTCTCTATCCATCTCTATCGTGTCGGAAAGCGAATGCGAACACAAATCTTGAATGCTTGGTGCTACGCAGCTTTCACATATTCATTAAAACAGATCTTCAGTACACCATGAGCTGCACTAGAATTATTTTATTTGCCAAAACCGGTTTTCAGGTTTATAACCTATCATCAGTAGAGTCTGGCGAACAAACAACTTTAAGTGCATCGATTTCTACAAAAAGATAACTGTATAGCAGCAGTACTACATTTACTTACATTATGCACTTTTATAGCAATGACATGCTTGTCCGTTAATACTACAGGATCTTAAATACGTCTTCTAATGTAGGACACAGATTGCCATGTACGTTACTGCTGTCAAATTTTCGGCATGACGGTTCTTGACAATGTTTGACATAAGTATCATATTAAATAAACCTGGAACTGATAGTCCAGAGAGTCTACATTAATTGTCTTTTGTTATTGCGTAGAACATATATATATATATATATATATATATATATATATATATATATATATATATATATATATATATATGATATGCATTCATATAATTATGTAAATTACAGTTTTGGACAATTGCAAATTAATCCAACGTACCACATAAAATTAGACAATTTTTACGTACTTGTCAAAGATTCCGACCACAATTATTCACTTAAAACACTGTTGAAATTTTGTATATACATTTCATTCTATAAATCTGTTTGTTCATTGAGCATGCTGTCTGGTTGTTTTGCCATATGTGAGTATATTTCAACTTTTTCTATGATGTTTAATAATCTGCCTTTTTCTGTTTTGTGGAGAATGGTGACTTCATTAGCAGAATGCTTGTATTCCCTTAAATGACCACTGAATGCTGAGAGACTGGCTTCACTAAGATTAGTATATTCTCTAAATCTCGTTTTGAAGTTTCTCTCTTTCTGCCCTTCATAAAATTTATCACAGTCACTAGGTGTTACCTTACATATCCTAGACATTTATTTGGCTCTTACCGATATCGTGTATAAGATGTGATCTTATATTGTTCTCTGTCCTGAAGCCAACCTTCTGTCTAGTTTTTCGAAACAGATGATTTATTTTGTCGAAAATGTGACCACAGTATGGCATGGTTATAAACTTATCTTTTTCTACTTCCTTGGTCTTTTCTAATACAATTTGATTTCTATTCTTATTACATACTTTCTGTTTTTTGTGTACAATTTTACAACTAGTTTTCCGCCATAACCATGATGAGATGCAACCTTCTCCAGTGTACGCAGTTCAGCATTAATACGCACCTCATTTAAATGATATTTGATTAACCTGTCAATTGCTGAGCAGGAAGACGCCTCTTTATGGGATAGTGAATGGCAAGAACTGCTGTGAATTATGCAGTCAGATGTAGTAGGTTTCCAGAATATATTGAAAACATTGGTATCTCCTTCTCTTTTAACTGTTAGATCCAAAAAGTTAATTTTCTTCAAAAGCGCTCACAGCTCATTTTAGAGCTCATGTTTGCTCGACAATTTCTCTTGTTTTGGTTCTTACCATTCCCTTGCAAAATACGGGAAGCAAAAAGCTTACAGTTAAAGGAGATTTGTTTCAGAGTGTCGAAGATGAAGCTTATAGGTTCGGAGTTTAGAGCCCATTTTTATTATACTGTATTTGCTCTGAATGATCGTTCCTCTAATATCCCTGAATATCGAGCTATTCTCGGACTCATATCCTCTTTTTCGTGGTTTCTGTTGCTTTTTGTCTCTTATAGCTAATATAATTGAGGCACACGCTATGATTTATGTTGAAGGGTCTCCATGTGAACCTCCTCATGAGATTTTATTTAAAGTAACCTCATCTCAGTATCTCTGAGAGCTTAATTTGCGATGCAGTTAGTAAATTCCCTCCGGTATAAAAACTGGGAGCAGCCGAGTACCTTCATACCAGCCATTGTTTACATATTTTTCATGTTCTGTACTAAACTTGTCTGCCTATTGTCCGATTCAGATGCACATGTGCTAGGCCCATTAAGTTTAGCCGCTCCTCTGGGTACTAACATCTTGTTTATAATGACTTAGTGCCATTTCCACTCTACCTAACCTCGACTTTCCCTCCTGGAATAATAAAACGAATAAATGTGTGTGTGCAGTTTCGAATTCTGTGTGCATAACCGTGGGATTTAGAGTAATCTGCTACTATAACAATATGGCCAACTCCAGTAGATGCTTGATGGGTAGCAAAGAGGTTTATGTTTATCGTGATCAAATCTTTTGTGTAGGCTGGCACGATATAGAACGTCTGCTCCCAGGTCACTTGGCGTTGGAAGGATAAACTCCGGTTTCGTTAGGGGAGCATTTCACCGTACGCTGGGAGTGTGGTACGGTCGGTTGCTCGTAGGATTCTCTCCTCGATAGTTTATTTTTTTGAATTTGCGCATGTTTTCAGTGCAACTGAAGCCCTAACTCTTTGATCTTATAACTTAATCTATTAGTTCGTGTGAAGAATTGTATTCTAATATCGCCAGTGTTGAATACCTTGTCATTTAGGTGATTTCTTAGGCTATTGTCTGATTCAACTAGTCACAAGGACCCGCGGAGGTGTTTTGAATGAGTAACAACCCAGTTTAATCGACTTTTTAATTTTCTAATCGCGACTGAGTGTGAGTTATATTATACCACTGATTTTTCAATCCATTTTATTCTGTACCTTCCACTGTTCGGCACTTACTTTTTTCATTACCATCACGTGTTCATACTTAAGAGCTTTCAGGTCTCACATCTTGTTACCTTTGCGATAAATCCAATGCAAATCGAATCCGTTCATCGGGAAATTCCTATTTGTTCGGTACTTCACCTCCGTTCGTTATGAAACGTGTCCCCTTAGAAAAATTAAGAATGACTGTTCTGGAAAAACTCTTACGTTCTCTGATTTTCAAATAGCTGAGCAAAACTCAACGTACTCAAATAGTTTCCTATTTACTTATTCTGATCATCACTAAACTGACTCACGATATTTTTAGCGCAATCCAATCTGATTTTCAATAATCCTTACAAAAGAATGGCCCTGACTAACAATAACCTATACTTTTCATGAATCACTTACCTCACAAAAATCTTCGTTACTCGAACTACTGCAATACAGTGAGCGCCAATACTGCCAGCTAAATAAAAGATTCTAACTATTGAAGGCACTAACTACTGATAGGCAGTTAGCAGATGAAAGATTTTGCATAGAGAACAAACAATGTATTTACCTTAATAATGTTTAAAAGTCATATATATATCTATCAATTCATGACATCCATCTTTACAAATTTCCTTTTTCTGGTGGACACACGTCCAGATCGTCCGCTTATAGTAACTCTCTCTCCACATCCACCACTGGTGGCAGCTCACCTCCAACTGCCCAACGCTACGTGCTGTTCACGTCCAACTGCCCAACACTACACAAGAGAATATTACAAAAATTCAGCCAGCCACAACTGCACACAGCGCAGTCAGCGATTTGCATACAGAGCACTACGTAGCGTTACCAACATAAAAAACCTAAACAGCCTACTTACAGTTACAACCAAGTGCACGTGTTAGGGTTTAAGAGCTATTGTGGTATGGCTTCCACAATCTTTCTCTTACACTGTGTCTTTAAATTAAATGTGTTTTATGTCAAGTCTTGATCTTCAAATGTCTATTTCAACGATAACTTTACATATTCATTCGGAATGTCAAAATAGATGGAGGAGCATCTCTTTGCAAGTCACATGTGAGCATGGTGGAGTGCATTTTTTCTTTCCTTCTCTGGGTAACCCTCACCAACTCCATGTGGGTGTTAAGTGCGTATATGGTTAACCCATCGTTGATTATATTCCTGTTCTATAAACTACGAATTTAGTAGCGGACTCTAGAAGCACCATTTAAGATTGATCAGGTACGGAACTTAATAACTTAATATATGTCACGCACCAGCAGTCCTCACATTTGATCATGTTCACAAGTCTTTTAATTAACATTTGAAACGTCCCCTTAGAAAAAATTATACATGACTGCGCTTAAACTGACAGACAACATTTTTAGCGCAACGCAGTCTGACTTTCAAAAATCCCTACAAAAGAATGGCCCTGACTAACATTAACCTATGCGTTTCACAAATCGCTTACCTCACAAAAATCTTGGTTACTCAAGCTACAGCAATACAGCGAGCGCCACTACTGCCAGCTAAATAACAGATTCAAAGTACAGAAGGCACTAACTACTAGTAGGCATAGTTAGCAAATGAAAGATTTTAATAGAGAACAAACAATGTATTTACCTTAATAGTCATCAAAAGTCATAATATATACAGCAGTTCATGACATCCATTTTTACAAATTTCAAAACTCCGCCATTTCTCTCCCCACATCCACCACTGCTGGCGGCTCACCTCCAACTGCGCAACGCTACGCGCTGTTAACAGCCAACTGCCCAACAGTACAATGGCAGACAACAATGCAAACTAGCCACAGACTGCACACAGCACAGCCAGTGATTTTCATACAGAGAGCGCTACGTGGCGGCGGCGTTACCAATATAAGAACCTAAACAGCCTACATATAAGAACCTAAACAGCCTACTTACACATTTAGCAGTCAATAAATGTCCATCTTACCCGTTATTGTGTTCAGGCTTTCAATAACTCAAATTCTTCCAATGGCCCATCCACCTCTGATCCAGGGCGCATAGTGCAGCGCTTGCTTGCTCAATATTTGAATGTAGGCTATTGGTGAGATAGATTGGATCTTATGTTCTTAAATGCATGGCCTTAACTACCAAACAAGAGCAGATGCAGCCTGTTTAATACTGCAACCTTCTGCACATAAATCAGCAAACTTTTAATGTGCTCGGCGTCGTAACGCAGTGCTGTGTTGGGTGCCTGAGTTGCTTGTTGCGTTTATTGCAAAAGGTGACGACACACAGTTCCTGATCACCAGACTCTGCGCCAGTGTGCTGGATTAAACTCCAAACGTTTGTGCAGTGTGACTCTGCTGGCGGGGCGGGGAGGGACGTTCAACTTGGCGGTCCCCTTCATCTACATCTACATCTACATTTATACTCCGCAAGCCACCCAACCGTGTGTGGCGGAGGGCACTTTACGTGCCATTGTCATTACCTCCCTTTCCTGTTCCAGTCGCGTATGGTTCGCGGGAAGAACGACTGTCTGAAAGCCTCCGTGCGCGCTCTAATCTCTATAATTTTACATTCCTGATCTCCTCGGGAGGTATAAGTAGGGGAAAGCAATATATCCGATACCTCATCCAGAAACGCACCCTCTCGAAACCTGGCGAGCAAGCTACACCGCGATGCAGAGCGCCTCTCTTGCAGAGTCCGCCACTTGAGTTTGTTAAACATCTCCGTAACGCTGTCACGCTTACCAAATAACCCTGTGACGAAACGCGCCGCTCTTCTTTGGATCTTGTCTATCTCCTCCGTCAACCCGATCTGGTACGGATCCCACACTGATGCGCAATACTCAAGTATAGGTCGAACGAGTGTTTTGTAAGCCACCTCTTTTGTTGATGGACTACTTTTTCTAAGGACTCTCCCAATGAATCTCAACCTGGTACCCGCCTTACCAACAATTAATTTTATATGATCATTCCACTACAAATCGTTCCGCATGCATACTCCCAGATATTTTACAGAAGTAACTGCTACCAGTGTTTGTTCTGCTATCATATAATCATACAATAGCGCTAGTAGAGTGGAGTAGCTTATGTCCTGGCCACAGGTTACACACTCCCCCATCTCTCAACATCATCATACGTAACAAACATGACACCACGTTACACGCACACATTACAACCACCTACAAGTACCAGATATACGAGGGTAATCTCAAAAGTAAGGTCTCCTATTTTTTTATAAGTACAGTGTTTGCGTGGCAGTTGGTCACACTATTATGAAGAGTGCTTCAAGCGCTGTGTGTAAACATTCGCACGCCGCGCTGAGGCGCTCAGTCTTGGCTTGACAGCCGTTGAGAATCGAGCTCCCGTTCGATGTTACCACCAAGTGCAAATTGCGCGCAGTTATATGGTTTTTGAACGCAAAGGGCGCTGCGCCGATTGAAGTGCATCGCCAATTGACGGAAGTGAGTCGTGCATGGATGTCAAAAATGTTCGTAAAGGGGTGTAGAGAGTTTGCAGCTGGTCGGACCGAAATTCAGGACGAACAAAGAACCGGGAGACCGTCAGTTTCTGAGGAGACAGTGTTGAAGGTTGAGCAAAGCATGTGTGAAGATCGGCGGATCACCCTGGATGATCTATGCACGTTGGTTCCTGAGGTTTCCCGAAGCACCGCTCACACAATTTTAACGGAAACATTGAACTACCGGAAGGTGTGCGCAAGAAGCGTGCCACGCATGTTGACTGGGCACCACATGCGGCAACGAGTTGATGCTTCCCGCGCATTTCTTCACCGCCTTGCAGCCGAACAGGACAACTTTCTGGACTGAATTGCAGCTCGTGGTCGTGTGGTAGCGTTCTCGCTTCCCACGCCCGGGTTCCCGGGTTCGATTCCCGGCCGGGTCATGGATTTTCTCTGCCTCGTGATGAGTGGGTGTTGTGTGCTGTCCTTAGGTTTGTTAGGTTTAAGCAGTTCTAAGTTCTAGGGGACTGATGACCATAGATGTTAAGTCCCATAGTGCTCAGAGCCATTTGAACCGTTTTTGGACTCAATTGTCACGGGTGACGAAACCTGGGCATACCACTTTACACCTGAGACCAAGCAACAATCACGCCAGTGGCGGCATCCTTCTTCGCCAAAGCCGCGGAAATTCAGACAAACACAGTCTGCCGGTAAAGTCATGACAACCGTTTTTTGGGATCGGAAAGAGGTACTGTTGGTCGACTTTATGCCCACTGGGACCACAAATAACGCTGACAGGTACCGCGAGACTCTGAAAAATCTCAAACAGGCAATTCAGAACCGGAGAAGAGGAATGTTGAGCAAGGGCGTACGCATTCTCCGCGACAACGCTCACCCACACATCGCTAGGCAAACCATTGCTCCCCTGCAACAGTTTCAGTGCAACATAATCACCCACCCACCCCTATAGTCCTGACTTGGCGAACAGGGACTATCACCTGTTCCCTAGGTTAAAAGAACATTTGGCGGAAAAGCGATTCAGCTCCGACGACGAGGTGAAAGAAGAGACATGGGCATACAAAAACTGCCACAGCGTCTACAAAAATTCATCAACAGAAATGGTGATTATGTCGAAAAATAGCTAAATGTTCAAGTTGTAAACTGATGTAAACCGCTGTAGAAATAAACAGGTCCGTGTACTTATAAAAAAACAGGATACTATACTTTTGGGACTACCCTCGTACTTAGATACACTACTCTCATACTTATGTGAAGGGAAGGTATCGGTGTGCGTAAATGACAGAAAAACCCTTCCTAAGTGGCTGAAACCGCCCTTCGCGGACTCTCAGCCAACAGTGCCACACGACTTTACTTTCTACCCTGCAAAATGACGTCTGCAAACTGAAAATATTGACAATATTATCGATAGTGTGAGCGTCGTTCGAATATATTGAAGGTTTGGCAAACTAGTTTTGTCAATAAATATTGAACGCGTGTAGATCCCTGTAGGCGATCGGCCGATGACTCCGACAAATGTAGGAAGTCTCAGAAGAGATACCTGCACAACCTGAGCTTGCACGAGTGCCACAACACTACCAAGGCTGCAAGCAGTCCAGCAGGAATAGCGGTGGCGAAAAAGGTGTCTATGCTCTGCGGCCGTGGCCGTGGCCTGTGCCCTACCACCTAGCTGAAGCTGCTCCTTGCTCTGTGGCGCCGATGCTGTAGCTATACTGAAATGTTTCAGCACAGTATACAGCGTGATTCAGCTGCCCCTACCAATGTCGTTTTATGCAACCCGCAATTCTGTAACTGGCTTTCAAAAACAACGCGCGAGATCCTCATATTCTCTCGCTCGCTATGCGCAGACTATTATTCCTACAGAGAAGGTGAACAGGACCTTATTTTAGGAAATTTCATGTAGTTAAATTTGGTGCTGGGAACTCCCTCCTACCATTGGACAAATACTTGCGACTGCACGAATTATTTCCCACGTTCGAATCTTTTCGGTCTTCACTGACTTGCGTTATTGCTCCTCCGCCTTAGTGGAGCACTTACAAAATGTAAAACTGACTTCTGTGTAAATTTTACCCAAAAATTTTGTGAATGTTAGCAGCATAAAATAAACAACTACATCGTTGAATTCCTCAGCCCTTCTGACCACGAAACAACTATGCTTGTAAGGGTTAAGTTTGGATCGAATTGTCAACGTAATTAGTTTTAGCGTAACGTTTACAAAAGTCATTTTTCTTTTCATACCCTGAGCGCCATGTTTAAATTAATAACGCTAACGAAATTGCCTACTATACTGGTGTCGTAATCACTCTATCAACTGAGACTAAACAAGGTCGAATATCGGGAGTGGTTCGTGTAGTTGAAAATTTTTGCACACTGGTACACCATGAACAACGAACTAGAAATCCTGGCTAGTGAAGGATGTGTGTGGGACTGGAGATGTGGTTGAAAGTCACTTGTGAACGTTTTTCTTGAACTACTCGGAAACCGTGGTCTCCAGCGATAACGTATCCCAGTACAAATTTTAACTACATTAAATTTCCTACAAAAAGGTCCTGTTCACTTTGTCTATAGGACTAATAGTTTGCACGTAGCGAGCGATAGAACATGAAAGGTCTCTCGCTCGGATTTTGAACGCCAGACTTAGAATTGCGGGTTCCATGAAACAACATCGGTAGGCGCAGCTGAATGTCCCCGTATAGTTCAACTGGGAGGGAATGATAGATTGCTATTGTATAGATTCAAGTAACTTAGTTTAGGTAAAATTCAAATATATTATGAAAGAATTCTTCCTCGGGGCTGCACTTGCTGTCATACGTGAATCCAACTTACTTTCACATTCAGACAAATGAAGTCTACTTATCGCCTATTCGTGACTATAAATACAATCTTGATAGCAAACACGATTGACCTTAATTTGAGGACTAAACCCATCGTCTGCACTTCCACGCGTCACACACGTACACGCACTGTCAAAAACTGCCTCTCATCGTTTAAATCAACTTTTCTACATCTACATCTACATCCATACTCCGCAAGCCACCCGACGGCGCGTGGCGGAGGGTACCTTCCGTACCTCTATCGGTTCTCCCTTCTATTCC
The DNA here is from genome assembly GCF_023864275.1 of Schistocerca cancellata. NCBI lineage: Eukaryota > Metazoa > Arthropoda > Insecta > Orthoptera > Acrididae > Schistocerca > Schistocerca cancellata. The sequence continues at coordinate 176,093,660 of NC_064631.1, forward strand.
AGTCTCGTACTGTTCGTGGAAAGAAGGATTGTCGGTATGCCTCTGTGTGGGCTCTAATCTCTCTGATTTTATCCTCATGGTCTCTTCGCGAGATATACGTAGGAGGGAGTAATATACTGCTCGACTCTTCGGTGAAGGTATGTTCTCGAAACTTCAATAAAAGCCCGTACCGAGCTACTGAGCGTCTCTCCTGCAGAGTCTTCCACTGGAGTTTATCTATCATCTCCGTAACGCTTTCGCGATTACTAAATGATCCTGTAACGAAGCGCGCTGATCTCCGTTGGATCTTCTCTATGTCTTCTATCAACCCTATCTGGTACGGATCCCACACTGCTGAGCAATATTCAAGCAGTGGGCGAACAAGCGTACTGTAACCTACTTCCTTTGTTTTCGGATTGCATTTCCTTAGGATTCTTCCAATGAATCTCAGTCTGGCATCTGCTTTACCGACGATCAACATTATATGATCATTCCATTTTAAATCACTCCTAATGCGTACTCCCAGATAATTTATTGTATTAACTGCTTCCAGTTGCTGACCTGCTATTTTGTAGCTAAATGATAAAGGATCTATCTTTCTGTATATTCGCAGCACATTACACTTGTCTACATTGAGATTCAATTGCCATTCCTTGCACCATGCGTCAATTCGCTGCAGATCCTCCTGCATTTCAGTACAATTTTCCATTGTTACAACCTCTCGGTACACCACAGCATCATCTGCAAAAAGCCTCAGTGAACTTCCGATGTCATCCACCAGGTCATTTATGTATATTGTGAATAGCAACGGTCCTATGACAGTCCCCTGCGGCACACCTGAAATCACTCTTACTTCGGCAGACTTCTCTCCATTGAGAATGACATGCTGCGTCCTGTTATCTAGGAACTCCTCAATCCAATCACACAATTGGTCTGATAGTCTAGCGTCGCATCCAGCTCCATGCGAGCATCCATTGCTGTACCTTAAATCAAGCGTTGCGAAACTAGTTTAGAAAGTGACTGTCCACACAGCGACATCAGTGTACACTTCAGTTTCGGTATTTTGTGAGCACCGAAGCTCCGCCTTCCTTGTGAAATTAAATTTGTGGCAGTAAATTGACAGTGATGGAGTTCAGGCTTGTCTGCTTCAAATCTGTAAATAGGAAGAAGAACAAACGTGTCTGACTTCTCGGTTGGATAAAGAAGAAGGTTAGGTCGGATGATCAGCGATAAAATTTTGGTAGATTCATATTAATCGATTTGCTACTCCAGACATCTAAGAATGGCGTCAGAACGCTTCTCTGACCTTAACAAGAGTTCAAGGAGCTAAAAGGATTGAGGATATATTTTGTAGTACTGAGATCTAAAGTTTATAAATGCCAATTTTTTTTCCAGATAATTGTAAGCTTTTTGCTTCGTACGTATTGAATTTTCTATTTCCGACGTTAGCTACGCATTTTATTCCTTCCGTTACTTCCACATCCGCGCAGCAGTGACTATAGTGAAGTCAGTTTCTTTAGCGTGGTTTCGCATTGACCTATCAGCATGTAGAGACGTTATCAAATACGTGTCTTATTGTTTCTTACGGAATGCACACTACTGGCCATTAAAATTGCTACACCACGAAGATGAAGTGCTACAGACGCGAAATTTAACCGACAGGAAGAAGATGCTGTGATATGCAAATGATTAGCTTTTCAGAGCATTCACACAAGGTTGGCGCCGGTGGCGACACCTACAACGTGCTGGAATGAAGAAAGTTTCCAACCGATTTTTCATACACAAACAGCAGTCGACCGGCGTTACCTGGTGAAACGTTATTGTGATGCCTCGTGTAAGGAGAACAAATGCGTACCATCACGTTTCCGATTTTGATAAAGGTCGGGTTGTAGCCAATCCCGATTGCGGTTTATCGTATCGCGACACTGCTGCTCGCGTTGGTCGAGATCCATCGATAGTTAGCAGAATATGGAATCGGTGGGTTCAGGAGGGTAATACGGAACGCCGTGCTGGATCCCAACGGCCTCATATCACTAGCAGTCGAGATGACAGGCATCTTATCCACATGGCTGTAACGAATCGTGCAACCGCGTCTCGATCCCTGAGTCAACAGACGGGGACGTTTGCAAGACAACAACCATCTGCACGAACAGTTCGACGACGTTTGCAGCAGCATGGACTATCAGCTCGGACACCATGGCTGCGGTTACCTTTGACGCTGCATCACAGGCAGGAGCGCCTGTGATGGTGTACTCAACGACGAACCTGCTTGCACAAATGGCAAAACGTCATTTTTTCGGATGAATCCAGGTTCTGTTTACAGCATCATGATGGTCGCATCCGTGTTTGGCGATATCGCGGTGAACGCACATTGGTAGCGTTTTTTCGTCATCGCCATACTGGCGTATCACCTGGCGTGATGGTACGGGGTGCCATTTGTTACACGTCTCGGTCACCTCTTGTTCGCATTGACGGCACTTTGAACAGTGAACGTTCCTTTTTAGATGTGTTACGACCCGAACCCTGCGAAGCCCTACATTTCACCAGGATAATGCACGACCGCATGTTGAGGTTCTGTACGGGCCTTTCTGGATACAGAAAATGTTCGACTGCTGCCCTGGCTAGCACATTGTACAGATCCACAGCAATTGAAAACGTGTGGTCAATGGTGGCCGAGCAACTGGCTCGTCACACTACGCCAGTCACTACTCTTGATGAACTGTGGTATCGTGTTGAAGCTGCATTGGCAGCTGTACCTGTACACGCCATCCAAGCTCTGTTTGACTCAATGCCCAGGCGTATCAAGGCCGTTATTACGGCCAGAGGTGGTTGTTCTGGGTACTGATTTCTCAGGATCTATGCACCCAAATTGCGTGAAAATGTAATCACATGTCAGTTCTAGTATAATATATTTGTCCAATGAATACCCATTTATCATTTGCATTTCTTCTTGGTGTAGCAATTTTAATGGCCAGTAGTGTATTTTAGTCAGCAACTCTGACGTCGTCAGCCCTTAGATGTTTATATTACGGAGGCTCGTCTCCAGTGCAGCGCTGCGTCCCTCTTTGTTCTTGTGATATCACTAACGTCCCACGAGAACCTAAGCATACCGTAACTGCCCAAAAACCAACGATTCCCTCAGTTCCCCAGGCTATATGGCATTTATTGAAATACCACCGTGTAAGTAGGCTGTTTATGTTTTCTTATTGGCAACGCCACGTAGCGCTCTGTATGAAAAATCACTGGCTATGCTGTGTGCAGTCTGTGGCTAGTTTGCATTGTTGTCTGCCATTGTAGTGTTGGGCAGATGGATGTGAACAGCGCGTAGCGTTGAGCAGTTGGAGGTGAGCCGCCAGCAGTGGTGGATGTGGGGAGAGAAATGGCGGAGTTTTGGAATTTGTAAGACTGGATGTCATGAACTGCTATGTATATTATGATTTTTCAACACTATTAAGATCTATTAAATAATTATTTTCTGATCCACATTCTTCGAAAAAGGAGCTCTTCAATGGAAAGAACAATAAGAAGGGACTAATAACAGTAACTGCATATATAATTTTCTTTTCAAGTACTTGGAACTTTTTTGTAGAATTAGTTTTTGTGGTGCACCACTTTAATTACATAGACATTAAGATGTGAATAGACATTTCCCTTATCTGCATTGTTGTCTTTAATGTAATATTTTTTCTGCTTGAGCTATGTCATGTTTAGATATAAGTTATTGCATTTGCTGCTGCTGTTTGCCAGGCATAGTGCTACTAAATTTCACTTTACATTACTCTGTTAAGCCAGTTTTACTACTGATTTATTTTTCTTGTTGCTGCACATTGGCTCATATTAGTTGTAATTTTGCATTTTATCTGTTAATTTAGATTTACTGCTGCTTGCTTTGCAATTTGGATTTTTTTGTCATTGCTGTTTGTGTTAATTTGTTATGTGCTGCTGCATTGCCTCGTTCCTTGGTATATATATCTGAGCTCAGTAGATTTAAGTTAGCTTAAGAGGTGGTAGATTATATAAGAAACTAACTATGATGAATTGCAAGAAATGCATTGAGAATCTTTAAGAAAATGGTTTGGCCAAAAAAGTAGTGTACAGTGGAGAAAAACTATTTTTGAAAGAGGATGTGAACAGAATACAGAAAGCAGGCTTAGATAGGACTTTCTGAGAATAATGATGAACGAAGGGAGATCTCCATGCAAAATACTGCAGTAAAACAAATCCTGTCCTTTCCTTTTGTCTTATCCCTCTATGTGTTTGTGTACCCTTGTGTATTTGTGTTTTTCCTGTCTTTATGTGTTTAGCTGATGTTGTTATGTTGTAGAATTTTTCTAATACTATGTTATTTACTTTGTAAAGATGTTTAGACATTATTTGTTCTGTTTTGTTTTAATGCTCATGTGTGAAGTTGATGTTTCGAAAGTTGTTCTGATCTTTTATGTATGTACTTATGTCATAATTCCTGTAACACTGATGTATATGTTTATTTCTATTCTTTTGTAAAGCCTGTGTTACTACAAATGTTATCTGTACTATTATGTTTTTAATGATGTATTTTGTACCATTATTATTGTATTCTTATGTTATAAAATTGTAATTGACACCAGTTCATCAAATTAAGTAACTTGTAAGTTACATTTCACTGCACACGTTTCTGTTGGTCATAGTATATGGACAATATGTGAGAAGTAGGGACTGATAGTGTTTGCATGTGTGTTAATAATTCAGCAAGGGACTGGATAACAGCATTGCTGGTTCTAAGGAAAATTAGAAAAAAAAACTTTGTGAGTGCACAAGTGGTGGTTTATGGACTTGGATCTGCAAGACTCTTCAATGGTGATTGTGCACCTGCACAGTCGAACAGATGGCTGCTGGCCATCTCTACAAGGACTACAGTGGGTCTGCATCTTTGATGACCCACCAATACCATCATTTCTATAAGGACTGCAGTGGGTCTGCACCTCTGGTGGCCCACCTATACCACAATCTCTACCAGGACTACAGTGGGTCTGCACCTCTGGTGGCCCACCAATACCGTAATCTCTACCAGGACTACAGTTGGTCTGCTCTGTGATGACCTACCTACCAATATTCTTCAAAACTTCGAATGACTCTGCTGTGGGTTTGCTCTGTTGTGGCCCATTACCTGTCTGCATGTCGAGAGTCAGCACTGTCTTTCCGTTGGAAGGACAACACTACTTCTTCAAGACTGCATGGAAATCCACTACTTCTGTGTGGATTTTCTTTTACTGCTCAGACTTTGAGAAAACACTGCAATTTTACTGTGATGAATGATCAGGACTGTCTTTATGGACTGTGAGAAAATTTTAGCTTTTGACCAACATTCTATCAATAATTGTGTGCATTTGATATCTTTATTATTGTAATTATGAAAAATTTTATCAAATCATTATTGTCCACTGCCCAAAACAATTTGTAAAATTTTTTGTGGGGAGCATGGGGGCTATGTAAGTAGGCTGTTTATGTTTTCTTATTGGCAACGCCACGTAGCGCTCTGTATGAAAAATCACTGGCTGTGCTGTGTGCAGTCTGTGGCTAGTTTGCGTTGTTGTCTGCCACTGTAGTGTTGGGCAGCTGGATGTGAACAGTACGTAGCGTTGCGCAGTTGGAGGTGAGCCGCCAGCAGTGATGGATGTGGGAAGAGAAATGGCGGAGTTTTGAAATTTGTAAGACTGGATATTATGAACTGCTATATATATTATGACTATTAAGGTAAATACATTGTTTGTTCTCTATTAAAATCTTTCTTTTTTTAACTGTGCCTATCAGTAGTTAGTGCCTTCCGTAGTTTGGCTCAAATGGTTCAAATGGCTCTGAGCACTATGGGACTCAACTGCTGAGGTCATTAGTCCCCTAGAACTTAGAACTAGTTAAACCTAACTAACCTAAGGACATCACAAACATCCATGCCCGAGGCAGGATTCGAACCTGCGACCGTAGCGGTCTTGCGGTTCCAGACTGCAGCGCCTTTAACCGCACGGCCACTTCGGCCGGCCTTCCGTAGTTTGAATCTTTTATTTAGCTGGCAGTAGTGTGGCGCTCGCTGTATTGCAGTAGTTCGAGTAACGAAGATTTTTGGTGAGGTAAGTGATTTGTGAAAGGTATAGGTTAATGTTAGTCAGGGCCATTCTTTTGTAGGGATTTTGAAAGTCAGATTGCGTTGCGCTAAAAATATTGTGTGTCAGTTTAAGCACAGTCAAGTATAATTTTTCTAAGGGGACGTTTCAACCGACGTTTAAAACACTCGCAACTTTTTCATTTGCACAGAACTAAGAAATGAGCACTTACTTACTTCATGGTGTCTTGGATGTTGTTGAAGGAAAGTTGCTGTCCAAATGAAACTGCGAATGGCAATAAGCAGAAGAACAGCCACAAAACTGTAACAAGAACAGAGGTAGAGAATCTTTCACGAAATTTGTCGCTGTTGACGTTTTTCAAATAATAGAGACGAAACGAATACGGCATGAACAATTCGTTTCATTCTGTTGTAATTAGACGAACCCAAACTAGTAACTACACTACTCAACAAAAGCTTGGAATACTACCGTAAAATGTAGTCTACGATACTAGAGGTCTCACAAGCCTAGGCACTTCATGCTTTATCCAGTTAGAATCCATATACTAGATAGTGTTTACTACTGGCATGTTTTGTGGTCGATTCTCAGTCATGTAAACATGCCACTGCTGCAACGGCATACCGCGAACAGTCCAGCGTCAACAACACCATCATTCAGTTTGTGTCCAGCAATGCAGTAACTTGCCACATAGAGGCATACAATGCTTTGATAGACTCAGGACAGTGGTTTTACTTTCTGCAGGTCATACACAGTAAGAACTGCCGATGGGATAAATGTCACTCCAAGTGGTGTGTCTAAGTTATGGAGAACGTACAGAGAGACGGGCAATGTGAACGATACACTTCGCAGTGGACGTCCTCGTATGGCGACACCAATGCAGGATCGTTTCGTCCAAGTGTCGGCTCGCAGGCACGCGATATCAATTGCCAGAAATACTGGTAATGACTTCTCTTGGGCAAGAGGGATTCGTATCTCAGACCAAACAGTGGGTAGAAGATCGCATCAGGGCGGTCTTCATTCCAGAAGACCATTGAAAAGTTTTGCACTGAACCAACAGAACCGACGCTTCGAAAAACCTGGGCTCCTGTGTATCAACATTGCAATTAGTAGTATTGTGGGATTATGGGTGCAATATTGCTATCAAATTGATATGCAAGTTAATTCAATTAATCAATTAATCACTCCCGCCACCCACCCACCCCACCCCAATGATGTCATGGGTTTTCTCAGCTTCACGTGTACCCCAGCCCCCTCCACCCCTTCCACCTCCCCTCCCCCCGTCCGCCTCCCCCAACTTACCCTATTGGTGCGAATCTTGAATTTTGGAGGAAATTTCGAATTTTGGCGGGAATTTCGAATTTTTGCGGGAACTTCTTCGCCTCATGGCTGTGCTGACATCCCACCCCACCTCCACCTGAGAATTGGTAGGAAATTGAAATTGACAGTACCCTTTCTGGGACTTGAACCCTGGTCCTCTTGGGTGGAAAACCCAAGTGTGCCCCCCCCCCCCTTAACACAATTAAACCAGCAGAGGCACTTGGAACTGACGGGAAATTAAAATTGGCTGTGCCCATTCTGGGACTTGAACCCTGATTCTAATGGATGGAAGGCCCAAGTGCACCCCTAATACATGGAAACTATCCAGATGCGGGAGATGAAGGTTAGGTTAGTGTACGTTATTTATTTTGGTCGGGAAACTGACGCAAAGATCGATCCTAATAACGTAATTAAGCCCAAAGATCGGCCTTAAACACAACTATATGCATGACGCTACACAAGGATGGTATAAAATCGCAATACAACTCAAGAACTGACTAAGGCATACAACTGGTGTTATCCTGCTGGCAATAAAATTACTCAATATCACTCGAAACTAGTGATTATTACACTCAAGCTCTAACCTTCACCTAATAGCTGGCGGGGAAAAAGGCAGGGGTGTAAGGTACTATCTTTATTCTGTTTTGACAGGAAATACGTTCAACTGACGACATGCTGATGTTGATCTGAGAGGAGTTTAATAAATGTATTACCTGTAAGCATACAGCTGAGGCCAGTTCAAAATGGTTCAAATGACTCTGAGCACTATGGGACTTAACATGTGAGGCCATCAGTCCCCTAGAACAGAACTACTTATACCTAACTAGGGACATGAATCACATCCAGACTGAAGTGCCTAGAACCGCTCCGCCACCGCTGCCGGCGCTGAGGCCAGTATTCATAGTTGTTTGACATCAGAGTTCGCTACAGATGACTGCTCAAAAATCATCTTGCAGCTCAGGTAATCGAAGCCAATACGCGATACCACAACTGACGGAAAAAAATGCGTCACAAATTTAATTACACTTCGAAATTGTCGTAAAAAGTAGAACTCGTAATGAACATGTCATAATGCATCACATGTACTGGGAAAAATTGTCATCCTAAAAGACTGCAAAGTGGGCAGTAGTTGAACGTGCTTTCTCCTGGATAGGCGTCCACAAACTGTCGAAAACCAGGGCCCTCTTACACCCTCCATCCATCCTTCTACAGGGGGAAGGGGGAAACACAGGCTTCTTGAAACAACCAACTTTTCCGCCTACCACCTCTTGGCAGGGGCAGCTTTCCACCATCTTCTGGCCGCCGCCTTAAGGCGACGGTCCTAGACACGACAAAGGGGAAATTTGGTAGCATAACCCCGCCCATCCGGAGAACGATCCAGATGGCTATTTCAAAAGTTGACTGCTTGCGAAACAGAAAGCCTCTTCCGTCTAAAGCAGGGCTTAACAACTGGCCGGTTTTGAGCGCGAGTACTCTCATCTGCTCAGGCACGTGCTCGCGAGCAGGTGCAAGGTCGTGGAGTAGGGAGGGAGGGGAGGGAGGGGAAATGCGCGCGCACGTTTGAATGTGATCTCGCGTTCTTAGCAGATTTAACTAGCCATCTGAATGCTTTGAACATTTCACTACAAGGTAAAGATCTGCTAATTACTCATTTCATAGGTCGAATACGAGCTTTTAAAATGAAATTGACACTTTGGGTGAGTCAGCTGGAAACAGGAAACCTAGCTCATTTTCCTAAATTATCATCCATGCAAGATGTTCACAAAGACTGTGAACGTTATTCACATAGTTTAGTTGATCAGCGCTTTCAAGATCTGACAGCACTAGACAGTGATTTTGATATGTTCTCTCCATATTCAGCGAATATTTAAGAGATTCGTTCTGAGCTGCAGCAAGAAATTATTGACCTGCAGTATGACAGAGAATACAGAGACAAAATTCAGAACAAGAAAAACATTTTGGAATTCTATAGACACTTCCGTCAGGATAGATTTCCTCGTTTGCACGAACTGGCGGCTGCAATAATATCAATGTTCGGTTCCACGTATGTTTGTGAACAACTGTTCTCTGCAATGAAATGTAACAAGACGCGCCTGAGAAACGCATTGTCTGATCGAAATTTAAACTGCACGCTGCGCCTAAAATGCACAAGAACAATTACTCCGAATATAGACGCAATTGTAAAGGGCAAAAAGTACAAGATAACCGAGAATCCCACACTTCAGTGACTCCTTTTATTGTGTAACAGTTCACAAATTAATGCGAATGTAGAGGCATACACTAAGCTAATAAAATTATGTGGCATGTGTACATTGTCCTTTATTTGTTTCATTTGTCGCAGTAATAATTCGTGAGTGATATCCCTGCAGGTGGCCGCGGATTTACATCGACTGGCGGCAGCTGTTGTGTGCCCCACGTGACTCTCCCCACTCTCCGCTCTGGTCCGGTAGTGGGGGTAGCGTGCTCGCGCTGCTCCGTGCTCGTGCCTTGCTGCTCACAGCTTGCTCCGCGAGCACGTATGTTGTGAAGCCCTGGTCTAAAGCGAACGCTGCCTCACGCCGGCATCCCTCATGGCCGTGGTAAATGACTGCTATCCCGACCGAGGGAGAGCCGCGTCTGTTATGGTGCTCGCCCGCCGTTTTGCGCTGGACTGTTTAACATAAACACGACTCCTATAATAAAGCAACTATTAAAAAAGGAAAACACAGTCGCGACGATAATAAATGTCCGCTTTCCACGAAAATCGGCAAAGTCCATTTTCTTTTAGTGCTATGAGCAAAATCGGTGTAGTTTTTACGATCGACTGCAGTCGCATCTCATTACTGTGTGACGTCCAGCGAAGTGTACCGCCGCCGATTACTGATGATCAGCAGAGACGCGCCCACCCTACGTAAAATCAGGGGAAAAAAAACTTCGATTATTTTGAGTCGAGAGCTACTGATCACCACAGAATGTCTTCGTTATTTCGAAACCATCACCAGAGTAAAGAAAAAGCGAGAATTTAAACTCCAAAGAAAATGAATAATAATCTATATTAAACAATTTCTTCCAGCTTGTTGAACAACTTACACGACCCGAGAGCGTCTCTTGTGTCTGTAAATAAACTGTCATGCACGTGAAATAACATTAGAGAATACAATCTTTCATGCCATTGGCTCACATTTCGGAAGAAACAAAATCATTTTACTTTCGACAACAACGAGCTATAATTCAAGAGAACGTAGCTTCAAGAGAACGTAGCTGTTTTGTACACTGTGGTAGGTCCCCTTATACCAATGCGATGCTATATCTTGATAGCCTGCTGGCCCTGTGTAAGTGGGCGATTGAAATTGCGTTAAAAGATATCGCCGCAACGGAAAAAAAAGAAAATTTTGTCAAGTATCATTCCATTGTACCCTAGCCATCTCTTCCACCCGCCAGGCGGCACGTCATTGATATCAATTTGATAGGTTAATTAATTAAATTGATCATGGTAGTCACTCTGCATGGCGAATAATTTTTTTTTCAGCAGTCTGATTATACTCGCCAAGCAAGACAACTGGGAATCCATGCAAGGAACACACAGAAAACAGAGCAAACGTGCTGCAACTGTAGACTAGGCGGTTGGATGTGACTGGTTGCATTCGAGTACAGTGCTACACTATGCCTCCCGACCAGATAAATAGTGCGTTTGCGCTAGGTGTTGGCAGCTGTACTACATTTACAAGCTATTTTGGAGCACGTAACGATAAGTGATGTCGTGATCGCATATAAAGAAGTGCATGAAATCGATAAAATCACGGAAAATACATGTAAATTGAGGGAAAATACATCGAAATGCGGGAAATTGAGGGAGTACTTGCATGTCTCCTGATTGATGCAGAACAATTCTTGTACATGGGAACCAGTACACGACCGCAGGAGGAATATGGGAAAACGTTGACATGGAAGCACTGGGAATAGGGGTAACAATCTTTCCTTTTTCGCCGATGCAGCATTCTACTATATGTCTATTGAGGTAATAGTGACACAGGCGAGTTGACTGCTGTCTTTGATGCTTTCCAGGAAAAAAGAGAACCATCTGCCTCTAAACTTACTTGCATATATGTTAAAAGATGACAGAGAGTGGAAGGAGTGATCGGTAGACTGTTGATGCATTCTAGAGAGAGAGAGAGGGTCATGTCGTAGATCATTTGACCATTTTTTCCGTTGTTCTGTCGGGATGCATCAGTTGTGTGACATAAACTGCGTTAGACTCGCATACAACTGCGTGTTCTGTGTATGACTTAGAGCACTGTCTTTTTTGCGATCGTTAACAGCAAACCTCTTGGTCATCAGATGACTTCCATTCTGTTTCGACACATTCCTCTAAACGAACGAAGGTTTATGAGACGTGTTCCATTCCCCTGCCGCATCTTGGGCATAAAATCGAGTCTTCAGCTTCATAACTGCGGTGACTCTAAGATAGCGACAGGTGTTTATGAGGTACTACAATCCCTGTGTATACATTTGCTTGACATATGTGCTGTTTACAGAGTTAGTGGCGGAATGACGTGTCATTTCACATGTCAAACACTGCTGCTAGGCGTTTGTCCCTTTCTTTGTAAGAGGCATACTGTGTTACTTTTATATAGAACTGATGGGAGCATAGTATAATTTCTGAATTGTCATTGGATGTGAATAGTGGAGAGCTATACACCTCTAGAAAGCTATATTGTACGTGTATCACAAGGAATCGATGTTTCAAGGAAGCAGTTTTGCATATTACAGTTTATCACAATAGTTTATCGTAGAGAACCGGCACGGAGAATGTATGTCATGTGCTGCAAATATATTTCATACATTGAGATAGTAACAGTGTTGCATTCCATACGACTAACAGGTCAGATAACGCAAACTGTAGACCCCTAGCGAGGAAAATGCACTTTCAACTACCGCCCCTTTTGCAGTCTTTTAGGACGACGATTTTCTCCAATACACGTGATGCATTATGACCCTTTCATTACGAGTTCTACTTTTTTCACCACAATTTCGAACTGTAATTAAATCTGTGAAGCATTTTTTTCATCAGTTGTGGTATCGTGTATTGGCTTCGATTACCTGGGCGGTTTTTGAGCAGTCATCTATAGCAAATTCTGACGTCAAACAACTATGAATACTGGGCTCAGCTGTATGCTTACAGGTAGTACAGTTATTAAACTCGTCTCTGACCAACATCAGCATCTCGTCAGTAGAACATATTTCCCGCCAAAAAAGAATAAAGATAGCACCTTACACCCCTGCCTCTTTCCCTTCAGCTTGTAGGTGAAGGGTAGAGTTTGAGTGTGTCTGTCGATAGTTTCGAGTGGTATTGCGAAATTTTATTTCCAGCGGGATAACATCAGTTGTATGGTATAGTCAGTTTTTGACTTGTATTGCAATATTATGCCATCCTTGTGTAGCGCCATGCATATAGTTGTGTAATTAGGCACAGTCTTTGTGATTAATTACATAATTAGGATCGATCGTTGCTTCAGTTTCCCGACCAAAATAAATAACGTACACTAACCTAACCTTCCTCTCTCGCATCTGGACAGTTTCCATGTGTCAGGGGGTGCATTTGGGGATTTCCATCCAGTAGAATCAGGGTTGAAGTCCCGGAAAGTGCACAGCCAATTTAATTTCTCATCAATTCCAAGTGCTTCTGGTGGTTTAATTGTGTTAGGGGGGTACACTTGGGCATTCCACCCAGGAGAACCAGGGCTCCAGTCCCAGAAAATGTACTGTCAATTTTTGCCACTTCCCAGGTGGGGGTGAGGTGGGATGTCAACACAGCCATGGAGCAAAGAAATTCCCACCAAAATTCAAAATTGCCACCAAAATTCAAAATTGCCACCAAAATTCAAAATTGCCACCAAAATTCAAAATTGCCACCAAAATTCAAAATTCCTACCAAAATTCAAAATTCCCACCAAAATTCAAAATTCCCACCAAAATCCAAAATTCCCACCAAAATCCAAAATTCCCACCAATAGGGATGGGGGCAGGTGTTGGGGAGGGCAGGGGGAGGATCGGGCTGGCGCACACGTACATCTGAGAAAACGCGTGACATCATCTGTGGGCTGTGGTGGGCGGGTGCGAGGGTGGGTGGTGGTGGGGTTGTTTAATTGACCAATGTAATTAATTTGCATATCAATCTGATATCAAAACTGCACCCGTAACCGCATTACACTACTACTATTGGAGCAATACAGAATGGAGAAATGTCATGTTTTCTGGCCAGACCAGGATTGGTTTGCGATTGGCCACTAGATTTTTTAAGGTTAGGAGAAGCGCTAGACGACAGCAGGAACGCCGTTATTAGCAGGAAGTCCATCTGTCTGCAGGTGGAAATGTAATGTTCTGGGCGGCGATAATGATGGGATGGCGGACCCCTCTAATTCCTATCTACAGGAATCTAACTGGCCCGTGATACCTCCAAACGACTATGAGGCCCTACATACGTGAAATTGGTGACAAATTCATCCTAGTCGATGACAATGCAAGACCGCATTGTACTCTAGCAGTGTCTCGGTTCCTTCAAAGATGCAACATCATGCCAATGCAGTGGCCGGCACAGTCTCTAGACATGAAATGAATGCAACTGAGCGTCCATGGGACCTGTTTAAGGTGGCCATTACACAGCATCCCATTCCACCTGACAATCTTCAGGACCACACTGAAGCTGTCATTGAGGAGTGGGACCTCATGCCCCAAGATAAACTTTGTGGTCTCATCTAGAGCATGCCTCGCAGAGTGGAAGATCTCATTCATGTGCAAGGAGAACATACTCATTCTAAAGGCTGATAATCACCATCAAGAGAGAAATATTTTCACTCTTCTTGTTACAAGATGGAGACAGCTGGCTTTGTTTTGTAATGATTTTTTTGCAACTAACCCAGACAGTTTTTGGTTTCAGAACGAATTTTGTTTATTTTGTTAATAAGGTACAAAACTCAGTGAGTGCATTATAAGAAGTCATTGTGGTAAACTTTATGATATTCCAAACTTTAGTTGAGGTGGGTGTTAGCGTCATAAAACACGCACTAAGGACGACAGGAGAGCAAAAGTTTAAGGTGCTAGTGATGATAAAGTTTATTAATAGCCAAAGCAAGCTTCATAACGGGAGTTGTTGATCAGTTTTGTACGGTGAACTGCTGAGAAGTGAAATACGTATCAAAACACCGACATTTATTTACTAGCGAAAACATATACACTGCTTGGCAATTCCTAAGGAACAGAGACATTGTTGGATAGGATTAGTCACAGGCGACGATGGACGACGTGAAACACAGTTCAGACGTAATAGCGGTGGAGTGGTATAATCTAGAACGAAAAATGGTACAGATTTCACCACGTCGGAAAGCAGGATAACTGACATGGATAACGTTCTTATTTGACATAGGTCCCACTCCCAACATAAAGGTCGATATCCAACTCTGAGTAAGGAATATGCCCTCCTCTGGCAATAAAGCACATTTTTCACCTGTTATTCATGCTGCCTATCAAACTGTTGAGTAGTCCCTGGGGTAAATTGTGCCACTCCTCACTCAAGGCGGTTTTCAGTTTTTGAACGGTTTGGGGAGTGGGTGTTTGCTGAGAAACACGTCTGGCAAGAGCATCCCATGCGCTATAGGATTTAGGTCCGGGGAGTACTCAGGTTAATCCATGCCCTCAATATCTTCACTTTCCATTGTGACACTCCAAAGATCCTCTATGGGCGTACGCTGTCATCCATAAACAGACGGACACGATCCAGAATAATGTCCCTGCGTTGTGGTGTAACGGTGCGTTGCGCAAAGATACGGAGCGGTGATCGCCCACTGTGCATAATGCCTGCCCGCACCACGCCTAGGCCATATCGATGACCTTCATGACCCCTCCCCTCTCTCAGCCCCCCCCCCCCTCTCTCTCTCGCTCTCTCTTTCTCTCTCCCACCCCACATTAACAACTGGCCATTTGCAATGTCTGCAGCTATCTAGCAATCTCTCTGGCAATTAGATGTCTCTTCCTTCCCGCCACCACGGCTGTGTACGGAGCCTGTTACGGTGTGGTGATCCGTCTGCGACTACCGGCATACTTCCGCATAGCATTTCCGCCTTCAGCGCCCGCTTTTAACCGCGAGATGACAGTTTTGGCCACACCCATTACTGTGGCCACAGTGGTGACACTTTGACCGGCTTGGAGCCGTCCACCTGCTCTTGCACGGTCGTAAGTTCTCAAATGATGTCTTTCAGAAATCTTGCCACACCACACGGAATGCCGCACTAACCGGTTCCTCAACCACCTGCGTCAAACACCGGACTGCATGAACTGTCGAATGTATACACCACGTTTGTGCAGAGGCGTTGCTGCAGTCAACATGTCTTGCCCTCTAGATTTCCTTTTACTATCATTAATAGGGTGCTCCGTGGCAGTTTTCAGTTGCTCCGTAGCGATTGGCATTTAGCTCTGTAGCAAGCGTAAGTTGTTTCTTAGCATTTGTACTTGCAAACACATTAAACAATATTTATAAAAAATGGTTCAAATGGCTCTGAGCACTATGGGACTTAACATCTATGGTCATCAGTCCCCTAGAACTTAGAACTACTTAAACCTAACTAACCTAAGGACAGCACACAACACCCAGCCATCACGAGGCAGAGAAAATCCGTGACCCCGCCGGGAATCGAACCCGGGAACCCGAGCGTGGGAAGCGAGAACGCTACCGCACGACCACGAGATGCGGGCCAATATTTATAAGGCAATTTGCTTTTTCTTTTCCCTGTGTATCAAATGACGTCAGAAACAGCTTTATTTTTCTCCTTCGATAGAACTAACTTTTTCACTTAAAAAGAGGTTATTTAATGAGAATTTATCTACGATAATGGTGTAGGCCGAAGCAATGAATTAAAATATGTCTCACGAATATCAGCTGTATACGATTAATGACAATTATTTCTATAGTTTGTGTTTTTATTTACATCTAATGCAAGCGTCGGGTCTGCTCAGTTACTGTGAACATCAATAATTTTTCGCTTTCAGACATCCGGCCTCTCTTGTGGAAGAACACCCAATATGGAAAAAAAATGTCCAAGTCGCCGTGGAACATTTAGTGTGCCGCGAAAACAAAAATAACAGAATGAAGACTAAGGAGAAGCAAACGCACGAAATCCACTATACTAACGTGAGGTTAACTATCGATGTTTGCAGACGAAGACACAGTTACTCCCAACAATGTCAAGGTTAAAGTTTCTTCTTGGTAAACCCTGACCCTGACATCCCGTTCCGTTCCCTGCTGTTGAAGGCCTGTGTGAAGGTCGACATTTGAAATGCAATGTGAAATGTTTTCACGTTCCGTTCCGTCTACTGCGAATCGACTTTTACGCGGCAGCCGCCACCAACTGCAAGCCAAGACAGAAACTCGACGTCAGTGGTGGACTGTCTATGCAGCTTACAAAGCGGCGACCACACATGCCGGGGCGGCCGGTGTGGCCGTGCGGTTCTAGGCGCTTCAGTTTGGAACCGAGTGACCGCTACGGTAGCAGGTTCGAATCCTGCCTCGGGCATCGATGTGTGTGATGTCCTTAGGTTAGTTAGGTTTAAGTAGTTCTAGGGGACTGATGACCACAGATGTTAAGTCCCATAGTGCTCAGAGCCATTTGAACACACGTGCTGGAGAGAACAACATGTTGCTGTAACGTATTGACATAGACTCTTTATCGCGCGTTTCAGATCGACACCAGAAAGGACAACCGAAGAGGAAAGGAAAATTTCTAAGTTGGCATTGAACGAGTGGGGGAATAGCGCTCAGAGCTAACTCTCCACAGAAGATCGGAATAGGGCAACGCTCATTTCACAAGGCTTCGTGCAAACGTGACGTCATTTTGATGACAGTATCGACAACCCCAGGAGGTGCTACCGACTTTAGTTAGCGTTCGATGCGGGCCTTCCTAACACGGGTAACTATCCATAAGGCTTCATGCACACTTGACGTCATTTTAACACCATAAACGGTATCGAAGAGTTATAAAAGCACGTCGTTCAAATGGTTCAAATGGCTCTAAACACTATGGGACTTAACATCTGAGATCATCAGTCCCCTAGACTTAGAACTACTTAAACCTAACTAACCTAAGGACATCACACACATCCATGCCCGAGGCAGGATTCGAACCTGCCACCGTAGCGATCGCGCGGTTCCAGACGGCAGCGCCTAGAACCGCTCGGCCAAAACGGCCGGCCACTATTTCTGTTCAGTTAAATATTAAATGTAGACAGTTTCATGCTCAGTGTAACATGTCTATTTCTCCTTCATTGTGCAAAAAGTCTCTCCGTCCATATTAGCGGAAATGTTTTATAACAAGGCGAAACCTGACACACCAATCACATTTCAGACACGACGTGCGTCAGCATTGTAGCGAAAATTCATTGTGGAAGTGGAAAACCGGCAACAAGAAGCGGATTTCCAGAAACGGTTTTGGAGAGTTTACATGACCAACCAAAACGGTATTGGGAAATCGGTTTACGAAATCCAGTCATCATTACCCATGTAAACATAGTGAGTTACAGCTCAGAATCTAAACTTCCCTAATCTCATAGTGGTCTAATGGTGATGAGTGTGGAGTCATGTAGGGAGAGATCGGTGGCTGCTGTTTCGCGTTTTGCTGCTTGCAATTTTATTCTCGTTTCTGAATGATTCTATGACTTCTTTATTAATTTAATGCAAGTACTATAATATAAGTAATAATAAGTCCGTGTTACATAGCCTGCATATACGAATACTCTCTCAAGTATGAGTTATCATTGTCAATAATTTACAAATTAAGCAGGAAACACAACAAATGCTAGTAAATATTCAAAACGCTAATCAGAATAAAGGGCATAGAAAAGACTGAAACATTTGCCAACGAATTAAATTGTAACTGGGTCTCAGCCATATATAAAATTTAAAAGAAAATTTTCGAGCTAGCTCCTTTAGTTAACTTGTTTGCTAAACAAGAAAGTCTTCAATTAAAGAACATCTTTTACCACCAGTATGACGTTTTTTGTTATTTTAAATGAGCTGCCGCTTCGTCTGCTAGAATGGCTGCCCATCCTTTTTAATTACAGACCATCTCCTGAAATTAGTTTCGAGAGTTTGTAAAATCAACTTAGGTTGTTGTGTGACCATAGTGAACGCTGTTGAATATATACTGTACTTTGAATAGTTTCAGTGCTGCATACAGCGATTCATCCCACAATGGGTGTTGGTGGAGACGTATGAGGAGAAACAGTATAATTTTTTGAGTAGAGTCGGAATTAATTCTTGCAAACACTTAAACTTCTCCATTATCCACAATCCAGTCCACATAAATGAACCATTTACATATTTATAAACAACGTAACTTCGAGGTTAATATACTATGCAGTAAAGAAAGAGCGTAACCTCCAGTTTTCTCTACATGAGGTGAATGTTATTGTTTTGAACGTCATGTTCGCATCACGTGTTGTGAAACTTTCGATCACGAAAAGGCAGCTCTTCCCGTCTTCGATACTGCGTGTGACGTCAAATTTATGTCCAATGAGAGCGTGGCCAACGAGATATACGGGCCCTGCAACGACCTTGTGACGTCACGGCAGTCGGCTTGCCAGCCACACATCGCCAACGCTCGGCAACGTGCAGAGCCCACGGGAAGCCAATATTTAACTGAAAAGGTAGCCAATAAAACTCTCAATATCGAGAACGTGGATGCATTTGAGCAGGCAGTCACCAATTAGTAAAGTCGTCTGAAATAGTAAGTTACTCCCTGCGAGATACGGCTGCCGGCACTCTAAAGAGCCGTGCGGAGTGGCCGCGTGGTTTAAGGCGCCATGTCACGGATTGCGCGGCCCCTTCCGCCGGAGGTTCGAGTCCTCCCTCGGGCATGGGTATATGTTCTAAGCATAAGATAGTTTAAAGTAGTGTGTAAGTCTAGGGACCGATGACCTCAGCAGATTGGTCCCCTAGGAATTCGCACAGGCGCGCGCGCGCACACACACACACACACACACACACTCTAAAGACTGTAGCGTCACGTGTTGTGACGCGCGACGGTCTATCTCGTGGGCCTCTTGCTGAAAGTTCAAAAATGGCTCTGAGCACTATGGGACTTAACATCGCAGGTCATCAGTCCCCTAGAACTTAGAACTACTTAAACCTAGCTAACCTAAGGACATCACACACATCCATGCCCGTGGCAGGATTCGAGTCTGCGACCGTAGCGGTCGCGCAGTTCCTGACTGAAGCGACTAGAACCGCTCGGCCACAACGGCCGGCGTGCAGGAAGTGATAAGACATGACTCTTACCCACCGGGAGTTGTTCCGGTTGCATATACAGGGTGGTCCATTGATAGTGACCGGTCCAAATATCTCACGAAATAAGCATCAAACGAAAAAACTGCAAAGGACGAAACTTGTCTAGCTTGAAGGGGGAAACCAGATGGCGCTATGGTTGGCCCGTTAGATGGCGCTGACATAGGTCAAACGGATATCAACTGCGTTTATTTAAATAGAAACCCCCATTTTTTATTACGTATTCGTGTAGTACGTAAAGAAATATGAATGTTTTAGTTGGACCACTTTTTTCGCTTTGTGACAGATGGCGCTGTAATAGTCACAAACGTATAAGTACGTGGTATCACGTACCATTCCGCCAGTGCGGATGCTATTTGCTTCGTGATACATTACCCGTGTTAAAATGGACCGTTTGCCAATTGCGGAAAAGGTCGATATCGTGTTGATGTATGGCTATTGTGATCAAAATGCCCAACGGGCGTGTGCTATGTATGCTGCTCGGTATCCTGGACGACATCATCCAAGTGTCCGAACCGTTCGCCGGATAGTTACGTTATTTAAGGAAACAGGAAGCGTTCAGGCACATGTGAAACGTCAACTACAACCTGCAACAAATGATGATGCCCAAGTAGGTGTTTTAGCTGCTGTCGCTGCTAATCCGCACATCAGTAGCAGACAAATTGCGCGAGAATCGGGAATCTCAAAAACGTCGGTGTTGAGAATTCTACATCAACATCGATTGCAGCCGTACCATATTTCTATGCACTAGGAATTGCATGGCGACGTCTTTGAACGCGGTGTACAGTTCTGCCATGGGCCACAAGAGAAACTACGTGACGATGAAAGATTTTTTGCACGCGTTCTATTTAGCGACGAAGCGTCATTCACCAACAGCGGTAACGAAACCGGCATAATATGCACTATCGGGCAACGGAAAATCCGCGATGGCTACGACAAGTGGAACATCAGCGACAAATGCATTGAGGTTGACGGACATCATTTTGAGCATTTATTGCATTAATGTGGTATTTACAGGTAGTCATGCTGTAACAGCATGCATTCTCAGAAATGATAAGTTCACCAAGGTACATGTATCACATTGAACAACCGAAATAAAATGTTCGAACGTATCTACGTTCTGTATTTTAATTTAAGAAAGCTGCCTGTTACCAACTGTTCGTCTAAAATTGTGAGCCATATGTTTGTGTCTATTACAGCGCCATCTATCACAAAGCGGAAAAAGTGGTCCAAGTAAAACATTCATATTTCTTTACGTACTAAACAATATGTGATAAAAATGGGGGTTCGTATTTAAAGAAAATGCAGTTGATATCCGTTTGACCTATGGCAGCGCCATCTAGCGGGCCAACCATACCGCCATCTGGTTTCCCCCTTCAAGTTAGACAAGTTTCGTCCTTTGCAGTTTTTTCATTCGACGCTTATTTCGTGAGATATTTGGCCCGGTCACGATCAATGAACCAGCCTATATATAAGAGTGATCTCTCAGGAATGAGTTATCATTGCCAATGATTCACAAATTAAGCATAAAAACACGCAAATGAGAGTAAATTTTCAAAACACATTGGTCCTCTGGTGTCGTTTCGTCCCGTCTAGTGGGGTGGACAGAGCGCAACAGGGCAGCGGCACCAGGCCACTGACTGCACGCCGCTCACACGCCGTTCCGGAAGTCTCCTTCTTGCCACAGGCTGCCCCGCCAAGTACGTAAATCCGGCGGCACCGGCAAACCTCTAAGCCGCGCTCACACACGCAACCCGAGGCCCGCGAGAAAGACAGGCCGCGGCGTGTAAGTCGCGAAGGTAGTCCTGAACTCGCTCGCACGTTCAGCTCAGCAGACAAAATGCGTTTCTAAACCTGTTAACTCGCAGCTGGGCGTGTAAGTACTAACGAGAATTGCATCTTCCCCTGGATCTGCTATTATGAAGTCTTACTGATTAACAGTATTACAGCAAAATTTAATTTAAGATCAATACTCGATATACATGGTATAACATCTTGTTTATAGCATTTAGTCTCTCCTGCTTAACAGTACTCATTACACCCTGGAAGTGGTGCCTTATGCAACTGATAATCATTTTAGCATGATTTTTATTGTACGCCAGTACAGCCGTAACAGATTATAAGTAGGTCCATGGACATCCCATCGCTATAGGACTAATAACAATAAGATCCCATAATAGCGGACTCCAGTAGAAGATTCAGTTTTCGTTTGTAAAGACACGCCTAGTTAACAGTTAACAGGTGTAGAAACGTAGTTTGTCTGCTGATTTGAGCGAGCGCAGGACTACCTTCGTGACGTACGCGCCGCTGCCTGCTTTCTCGTAGGCTTCGCACGCAACATAAGTGACGTCACTGCTCGGAGCGTACTGCAGTTCCACCGCTGCTGCACGTGTCTACACGAGGTTCTCGGTGCCGTAACTGCAGTGGCGCCTCTTTCTGTCATGCCGCAAAAAGTTCAACTCAGTTACGTGTAGTGTAACGAGGCGACTACCCTTCGCCCACTAGTATGTAGAAGCATTCTAACGCTGCCTGGTGACTGTACATCTGAATTCTTTCCCAGATTTGGTGGCACAACTGCAGCTGTGAGCTGTTCGATTTCAATGTGTTCTCATTTCCATCCCCCACCCCTCCTTGTTTTCTTTCTTTTAGTGACACTACTGCCCAATTTTCTGTAGAAGTACGTAGGGACCTTAGACAGTAAGTGACACATGTCGTCCCACGCTAAGACCATTACGCAACAAGAGTTGTGCGTTCTCAGAAGAGAGTACATTTCCTACGCCTCCTGCAGACACAGTTCTGCTGCCGTACGGATAAAAGGGTCGTCATAGTGGGAGAGCGAAGTGGTTGACAACTGGAAACGTACTCAGAAGTTTAAACACGTGGGGCCGGCCGCGGTGGCCGTGCGGTTCTGGCGCTGCAGTCCGGAACCGCGGGACTGCTACGGTCGCAGGTTCGAATCCTGCCTCGGGCATGGGTGTGTGTGATGTCCTTAGGTTAGTTAGGTTTAAGTAGTTCTAAGTTCTAGGGGACTTATGACCTAAGATGTTGAGTCCCATAGTGCTCAGAGCCATTTGAGCCATTTTTTTTAACACGTGGGACCATACGGGCAAACTGTCTAAGACGCACACACATTCAGCATGAAATTCTGGCGATGTGTGGACCAAATACAATGTTGCGTCAAGCAGTAGTGAAATGGTGGCACCAGTTTCACCAAGGCCGGACGAACGCGTGTGATAACCGATCCACCAAATGGTCCACATCTTGTATCATGCACTTTCCGCCTTTTCGGAAAGCTGAAACAACATCTAGGAGAAAAAGATTTTCAAACGATGCCGACGTTCACACAGCCGATTATCGAATGGCTCGGCGACTAAGGAACGAATTTCTCTCGTTGAGGAATTCAGCGTTCCACCATTGTTTACAAAGACTTGGTCACTATGTTGAAAATTAATGTCATGAATCTGTTTCATTTTGGAATACAAGGTGTACAATTTTGCTTCCGCCGTTTGCCGATAGGTGGCGACAACGGTAAGTAGCGGTCGAAAGAAACAGATCGCAGGCGTCAGGCAGTTAGGTTGGACCTTGGTCAACATAACCTCATTGAAACATTAGTCTATTTGTGTCTGCAACATAAAGTTGTTCTTGATTGAAAATGTCAGTTTACGAGCCAAATTCTCGTCATTTGCAGGTGGTGTTACTGTTTTGTTTCAGTATGAAGAAAACAGCGGCTGAGTCTCATAGAATGTTAATTTTAAATTAACAACAGCTTCAGTTGCAGTTTTTACCTAGATTTACCTAGGTTTCAGTTGGGATAACCAAATCTTCTTCAGAATAAAAGGAAGTACGTTTTGTCCGTAATGACAACTTCAAAAACTAAAAACTATGGACAAATCGTAGTGAAATAACGTGTCGTGAGTGGTTTCAAAGCTTCAGGAACGGTGATTTTAACGTCTTAGACCGGCATAGTGGTGAAAGGGAGAATGTTTTCGAAGATGCAGGGCCGGCCGCAGTGGCCGAGCGGCTCTAGGCGCTTCAGTCTGAAACCGCGAGACCGCTACGGTCGCAGGTTCGAATCCTGCCTCGGGCACGCATGTGTGTGATGTCGTTAGGTTAGTTAGATTTAAGTAGTTCTAAGTTCTAGGGCACTGATGACCTCAGATGTTAAGTCCCATAGGGCTCAGAGCCATTTGAACGTTTTGAAGATGCACAAATGGAGACTCTGCTGAGTGAAGACTTGCGTCAAACTCAAGAAGAATGGGCAGGATTAGTGGGAGTGACACAGCAAGTCATTTCAAAACGTCTCAAGGCTATGGGCATGATTCAGAAAGAAGGAACTTGGGTCCCCTGTGAGCTGAAACCAAGAGACGTTGAACGGCGTTTGTGTGTTTGTGAACAGTTGCTTCAGAGGCAAAAACGGAAGAGATTTCTGCATCGCCTTGTGACCGGGCACGAAAAATGGGTTCATTACTGTGGTGTCACCGCCAGACACCACACTTGCTAGGTGGTAGCTTTTAAATCGGCCGCGGTCCGCTAGTATACGACGGACCCGCGTTCACCACTGTCAGTGATTGCAGACCGACCGCCGCCACACGGCAGGTCTAGAGACACGTCCTAGCACTCGTCCCAGTTGTACAGCCGACTTAGCCAGAGATGGATCACTGACAACTACGCTCTCATTTGCCGAGACGATAGTTAGCATAGCCTTCAGCTACGTCATTTGCTACGACGTAGCAAGGCGCCATAGCATTTGATATTGAGATTATAACATGTACCGTCAAGAGCGATGTACACCAATTGTGGATTAAAGTTAAGTATTATATCAACTACGTACTTTATTTGCTACTATTAATTCCCTTAACTGTTCCAGACCTCACGCCAGTCAGCGTGTAATTAAACGCGTGCATTTCGGCCTCCTCTAGCAACACAGTGTTGGCTCTTCTGCCAACACTTCAATTACAATACCCCTAAACGCAAAAAATCATGGGGATATCCCGGCCATGCTTCCACGTCGACGGCCAAACCGAATATTCACGGCTCCAAGATCATGCTCTGCATTTGGCGGGACCGGCTCGGCGTCGTGTACTACGAGGTGTTAAAACCAAGTGAAACAATCGCAGGTGCTCGTTATCGAACGCAATTAATGCGTTTGAGCAGAGCATTAAAAGACAAAACGGCAGCATTACAGTGAGAGGCAGGATAAAGTGATTTTGCAGTACGACAACGCTCGACCCCACGTTGCAAAAGAGGTAAAAATGTAAATGGAAACGTTAAAATGGGAAGTCCTACCCCATCAGCCGTATTCTCCAGACATTGATCCCTCTGGCTGTCACCTGTTTAGATCAATGGCGCATGGCCTGGCTGACCAACACTTCCGATTTCATAAATAAGTCACAAATTGGATCGATTCGTGGATCGCTTCAAAAGATGAACAATTTTTTCGACGCGAGATTCGTACTCTGCCCGAAAGATGGGAAAAAGTAGTGGCCAGCAATGATGTGTAACCAATTTGTTTCATTGAAGCCTCAAATGTTGGGGGGAAAAAAACGGTGGAAGCAAAGCTGTACTCCTTGTAAAAATTTTTTGGCTTGTCTTGATAGTGTGTGACTTATTCTTTTAGTCCCCTTGTAAGTGTGTGTGTGTGTGTGTGTGTGTGTGTGAGTGTTCAAATTTAGGCTGTATGTACACTGCAAGAAAAAAAAATTCGCACCGATAAGGAAATGTCCGAGCGGAACGAAAATCGATAGATTTGATGTACATGTACAGATAAAAAAATTATTACAACTTAAGAAAAATTGGAAGATTTGTTCAAGAGAAAAAGCTTCACAAATTCTGTCGAACTGGCATGTTAAATCGTCTCAATATCCCGAGACGGTTGGAGGCTCTAAGCACTATGGGACTTAAACATATGAGATCATCAGTCCCCTAGACTTAGAACTACTTAAACCTAACTAATCTAAGGACATCACACACATCCATGCCCGAGGCAGGATTCGAACCTGCGACCGCAGCAGCAGCGCGGTTAGGGACTGAAGGGCGTAGAACCGCTCGGCCACAGCGGCCGGCTACCGTTGGAGGGTCCTGTCCATAGTGCTCCAAACATTCTCAGTTGGGGACGATCTTGCGACCCTGCTGGCCAAGGTAGGGCTTGGTAAGCGCAAAGACAAACAATAGAAACTTTCTCCATGTACAGATGGTAAGATCTTGCTGAAATGTAAGCCCAGGATAGTCCCAAAAAGAATGACCCGATTTTAAATAGAATTATTTATTAGGAAGAAGGGCTTAACACCAACAAATTGCATACTACATTACTCAGAAAAGACAGAAGTTTATAAAAATCCATCATAAATGTTCAATTTGTCCTCCATTGGCTGCACGAACGACATCTAGCTGGCAGCCGAATTCATCCCAAACTGAGCGTAAGGTGACTTCTGAACTGAAGCTACAGCAGCTGATATTCTGGTTTTTAGTTTATCAATGTCACGAGGTAAGGGAGGAACGTAAACACATTGTTTAATATATCCCCGCAGGAAGAAATCACATGGTGTTAAATCAGGGGACCTAGGAGGCCAAGAGTGTAAAGCCTGGTCTCGCGGTCCTGTACGCCCTGTCCAACGTTGAGGCACGTTGGCATTGAGGAAACTGCACACGTTGTGCCAGTGCGGTGGTGGTGATAGATGAAATTGCAAGAGTCAAGTTGTGGGAATAACCAGTTCCGTAGCATTGCAAGATATGATTGCCCTTCGGCCTGGAATGTCATCCTTCGAACTGAGCCCCTATTACCTGCGAATAGATTTTTGTAAAAATACAGTTTTCATTCTGCATGTGTGAAAGTTTTACAGTGTGTAGATATATCCTTCCCGCTAGTTTTCAAACTTAGTTCAACCTGTTCCCGTGAGTGGCGCCGTCACACCATGTCTTCAAGATGGCTACACTTGATTTTCGTCAGAAGAAACGTGCTATCATAGAATTCTTGTGCTGTGAAAACGAGACAGTGGGAAACACCCACAAGAGGTTGAAAAAGGTGTATGGAGATGCTGCTGTGATGCTGCTGTAGATCGCAGTACAGTTAGTCGGTGGGCAAGCAGGTTACGTGATGAAAGCGGGCGCGGAAAAATATTGAGGATTGTCCTCGTAGCGGCAGGCCTCGTACTGCACACGCTCCAGACAGTGTGCAGAGAGTTAACGAATTGGTGACTGCTGACAGACGCGTCACAGTGAACGAATTGTCACGCTACGTTGGGATAGGGGAAGGAAGTGTTTGCAGAATACTGAAAGTGTTGGCGTTAAAGAAGTTTTGTGCCAGGTGGGTTCCCGGGATGTTGACAGTGGCTCACAGAGATACAAGAAAATCGGTATGCAGCGAACTTTTGGAACAGTACGAGAATGGTGGAGATGAATTTCTTGGAAGAATTGTGACAGGTGATGGAAGATGGCTCCATCATTTTTCACCGGAGACGAAGAGGTAATCAATGGAGTGGCATCATGCAAATTCAAAAAAAAAAAAAAAAAAAAAAATTCAAAACCACACCTCCTGCTGGGAAAGTTATGGCTACGGTGTTTTTCGATTCCGAAGGAGTCTTGCTTGTGGACATCATGCCAAGTGGAACCACCATAAATTCTGATGCATATGTGACGACACTGAAGAAACTTCAAGCCCTGCTAAGTCGTGTTCGACCACATCGGAAAAAGCAGGATGCTTTGCTGTTGCAAGACAATGCACGACCACATGTCAGTCAAAAAACCATGGAAGCGATCACAAAACTCGGATGGACAACACTGAAGCACCCGCCTTACAGTCCTGACCTGGCTCCATGTAACTATCATCTCTTTGGGAAACTGAAAGACTCTCCGTGGAACAAGGTTTGAAGATGTTGACTTTCTTGTGGACGCTGCCAAACAGTGGCTCCAACAGGTCAGTCCAGAATTTTACCGTGCGGGTATACAGGCGCTGGTTCCAAGATGGCGCAAGGCAGTTGAGAGGGATGGAAATTATGTGGAGAAATGAAAATGTTCCTAAAGGATGTATCTACACTGTAAAACTTTAAAACATATAGAATAAAAGATGGATTTAAAAAAAAATAGTGTGCATTTATTTTGGAGTGACCCTCGTATTACTAGTCACGAACGATGGCGGTCGAGTTTAGGGTCATTCTGCGCACCTACGTCACTCATTCTCCAACAGCCAATAAGCGTTCAGGAGTGTTCCGATCGCTCTGCTCTGAATGCCATAGAGAATGAGAGCATTAAACGTTATCGTAGCTAACTGTTTAGTGAATTTTTATTCAATTTGCTGCGAGTTGTCATCGCTGATAGTGGTGGTAAGTGATTCATTCCTTTCACATAAGCAAGGAGAGACAATTTGCAGGATAGCATATACGCTTTGTACAAGATGAACAAGCGCGCATGCGCGTACTGCAACTGTCACTCGAAATCGTCAACAATGCAATCCTTGTCCGTGCCTCGACATGGGCGAACCGCCATCGTTAAAAAAAAAAAAAAAAAAAAAAAAAGGCTCTAAGCACTATGGGACTTAACATCTGATGTCATCAGTCCCATAGACTTAAAAACTGCTTGAACCTAATTAACCTAAGGACAACTCAGACATCCATGCCCGAGGCGGGATTCGAACCTGCGACCGTAGTAGCAGCGCGGTTCCAGACTGAAGCGCCTAGAACCGCTCGGTCACAGCGGACGGCTGCCATCGTTCATAGATCGGACTACGAGCACGTCGTTGTACGCAGAGTTCTCATGTTGTTGGTCGCTGTTTCTGGTTATTGCATTGTCCGCCGTCAAGGTATAGGCTTGCGTAGTTTGTAGCCAACTGTGGTGGTCATTCAGCGGTCAGTCCCACTTCTTTGTATATAGCTTCACCGTTGGCAGCAAAAGTGTTTAATGGTGCCTTAAGGTGGTGAAAGACGACTCGAAAACGTTTACTTCAAGTTATAAGAAGAAAACTCCGATGTAGCGCGCCGCCGTCAAGAAGTTATGTGGTGCTGCCGTTGTGGATTACTGTAAGGACTGGCTACGACAGCAACGTAAGTTGTTTAAGTCTGTTATTTGCAGAGGAATGTTATAGCGCGAAGCTGCCGTCGTAAAGTGACGGAGACGACCGTTTCTGAGTTAGTGGTCACCTCTCAAGAGTGTGGTACGCGTAGGTTTTCTGTGTCTTGTTGTTGTTATCGGTTTAATTCAAAAGGGAACAAGTAGTGGGCTGCTGCCCTGCTGTGGTTTCCAAAACGGTGAAACTTGGAGGAGTCTGGAATATTGAGGCGTTCCTGTGGTGTGCAGGGCGTTGTCAGATCAGTTGTCCTGTTTGTAATTGGTATTGGCTTGGTTGAGTTGATGTTAAAAGTTTTATAGAGTTGTGCTTTTTTGTATTTTTTTGGCGATTGTTGTTGTGGAGAACGTTTGTATGAAGTAGGGCGCTTCGCTTGTGTAGAAGAGTTAAGTGGTACACCTCAGTAGCAACATATTTTAATTAAGGGAGCCTGACCATAAGTTCTGATCTGGGTACACTCGCACTATCTTAAATAACTTGTTCTGCACAGCGCCCTAGGATTAGGGGCACTGTAGCCAGTCCGGTGTTTGCCACTGCTGAGGCCACGACCAGTTGTTACGGTTAAGCTTATTGGTACCTGTAGCTGATTTTGGGATTCTGTGGGATTACCGGGCAACCTGTGCGGCAGTAATTTACTTGTATTCGAGCAGAGTAGTTACAAGATTGGCCGGTCCTAAGCTTCTTAAAATATAGTAAATTTAAAAGTTTTGTTGCTCAAGCTTTAGCCCTACTTCTCCTGCAGTTTCAGTAGTTTGATTGATAAAATTAAGCCCTGGATTTTAAGTCGCCTGCCGCCCTTGTGGTCTTTGATACGTAAACATATAGTAGTAGTGAGTAGTGGCGTTCCTGCCGTTAGCATTGCACACTAGAGGCCTTAAGGGACGTACTCGTACTATTTAAAGGAGAAAAAGTTGAATAATATTTGTCTGTTTATTCAATTTTAAGCCCTTATGTTTATAAGAAAGGAATTTTAAGTTTACTTCCCGTTGTCGCCGTGTTTGGACGAAAGTGACGGTTGAGGTGGTAAGTTTCAGGGGTCCTGCCGCAGCTTGTTGCAGTTTCGGTCAGGGTCAAGATTCACTAGCCGGTGCTGCGCGGTGCCTCCCTGATATTCGCCGGGATTCAGAATTCCGCCAGCAGTACTGAGAGAGTATTTGGCCCCCCCCCCTACCCCCCAATCAGCCTCTGGGTGGCGGTGATCCTGCAGGGAACTGCTTGAGAAGTAAGGAGATTTCATTCAATTCAGCCTCGACAATTAATACCCAGTCCTCCACTTCCATCACAGCTGGGTTCAATTTTATTCATACCTACCATTTTTCACCAGATTGCAAAATATTGCGGGATTAGCCGAGCGGTCTGAGGCGCTGCAGTCATGGACTGTGCGGTTGGTCCCGGCGGAGGTTCGAGTCCTGCCCTCGGGCATGGGTGTGTGTTTGTCCTTAGGATAATTTAGGTTAAGTAGTGCGTAAGCTTAGGGACTGATGACCTTAGCAGTTAAGTACCATACAATTTCACACACATTTGAACATTTTTGTAAAATATATTTCTAAGAATACAAATCAGCCTTTAACGATTTTAGAAATATGATTTTATTAACCAATTGGCATTTTAGTCTGCTTCTTTGTTTATAAGTAGTCCTGTTTTAGAAAATATTGTTTCACTGGGGACAGAAGTTGCAGGTATTGCAAGATATTTTTTTGCCACGACAACTAGACCTGGGTAACTGTTTTCATTTTTTTTCCGGTAGTGTAAAGGATTATCCGTGCGTTGTAGGTATGGTTCTTCCAAATATCGTTGTACCTCCAGGTCTATGCCATCGCAACCGCTTTTCATTAGATTTTTATTGGAAACATCTTCATCGAAAGAAGCCCATAAGGAACTACTGGCGTTTTGTACGAAATGGTACTCGTGGCTAGTGTCGTTAGCAGCCCAATGAGTAGATCGTACGGTCTCTACCACGTTTGTGCACTCTGCAATTAGGCTTGCAACGGCATGTTTTGAATGAATGGGATTCGTAAATGGTAACGTTTTGAATCTTGGGTCGAGAACTGTGGCAACGGCATGTACTTTGGGCTATTAGTGAGCTGTGCAGATGTTGCTGTAGCTCTTGCGCTGTCGTAGTAGCCCACTTCCCATTGCATACTGTTACGATTAGCTGTCTGATTATTGGAATAGCTTTCGAAAGAGAGGTATAGTTTTCAGTTGAGATTTCACTTGTTACCACTTCAAATGGCTCTAGTACACA
The DNA here is from genome assembly GCF_023864275.1 of Schistocerca cancellata. NCBI lineage: Eukaryota > Metazoa > Arthropoda > Insecta > Orthoptera > Acrididae > Schistocerca > Schistocerca cancellata. The sequence continues at coordinate 176,124,667 of NC_064631.1, forward strand.
TAAACATTCGCTCAAAATTCGCCACTCGTCAGCTGTGAAGTTCTCTACACCTGAATACAAAGTTGGTAAACAGGCTGCAATGGATTCCTTTTGCTCCACTAGACGTTGTAGCATATAAAAAGTACTGTTCCATCGGGTTTCGGTTTCCTGAATCAATTTATGAACAGGTTTTTTCATTAGATCCTGGATCTCATGGAGTTTTTCATTAGCATTACAACTTGTTTTAAAATAGCTAACAATTTTTCTGGCCTTTTCCCGCATTATGCAGAGATCACTGTTGCTGTTCAAAGAACTTTTCACAACTAAATTGATGGTGTGTGCTAAACAAGGCACATGTTGCATATCTATGTTGCCACTGTGAATATGTTGTGCGGCTGCCGTCAAGTTACTGGCGTTGTCAGTTTGAAACGTCTCCTTAGAACAATTATACATGACTGTGCTTAAACTGGCACACAATATTTTTTAGCGCAACGCAATCTGACTTTCAATAATCCCTACAAAAGAATGGTCCTGACTAACATTAACCTATACGTTTCACAAATCACTTACCTCACCAAAAATCTTCGTTACTCGAACTACTGCAATACAGCGAGCGCCACTACTGCCAGCTAAATAAAAGATTCAAACTACGGAAGGCACTAACTACGGATAGGGATAGTTAGCAAATGAAAGATTTTAATAGAGAACAAACAATGTATTTACCTTAATAGTCATAATATATGATATCCAGTATTACAAACATCGAAACTCCGCCATCTCTCTCCCCACACCCACCTGCTTTTCCGGGAAACGGAATGTCTCGAGAGCTAAAGCTTTCAGGCACCAATTAGTGTAAATGAAATGACCAATTACAGCAATATATGCCTCACTATTGAGTGAGGTCCAAATATCGATCGTTAAAGAAACACGGTTTCGACAAATTAATTTGTTGTCTTCAGAAGCCTACAAGATACTATAAATCTTTATACCTTGGATACACATTTATGTAAAGTGTAGGTAGGCTATTACAGAAACTTACTTAGTATTGCTTTATCAGATGTTGCTATCTTCTTCACAGAAGCGTAAGCTATGATATGTCCAAAAATGTACATACTGTATACGATTATTGTAAACACAGATTGATAATTTACAGTAAATGAATCACATGCATGTACATCTCAAGCTGTTATTCCAGCAGCAAGGAACATATACTGTAAGAGGTATGCGATGTATGCGCTGCCTGCAACAGGCAAGACTTAGGAGAGTCTCTGACCAGAGAGCAGTATGTACTTAGTTGTTGCTAGTCGGCATTAGTCGGCAGTAGTCGACAGTAGTCTGCGTGAGTTGGCAGTAGTGGGCGCGTGTCTGCGCCTGTCGGCAGTCTGCTCTCGTTGGGACTCTGGAGGGTGGGTATTATTGTAAAAGGTAAAGAGCAGCCTTGCGCATATCTAGTAATGTATGTTAACTGTCATCCAATTTCTTTCAAAAAATGCCCCAATAATAATTTTTATAATATAAAGTAATTTTTTTTTAAAAAAAGCATTCATTTCAATTTAAAGATTTTATCCAATGAATAATTAATTCCTTTCACGAGTCACAAAGCATAGGCCAGCATTGCACGGAGCTGTGCCGAAAATGTTTTAGGTAAGAGCAGATATATTCGCAGTTTTTATTGAGGTAAGAATTTTTGCTTTTTTTATTCAGAATACAGGGCCGTGGCGCAGCGCTGCTGTCGTCATAAAATTTACCGGGTTACTGAATTTTCCTTTTTTATTATTTTTGGGTTTAGGAATTTTTCTGTTTCGAACTTAACATTAAATGAGAAAAGAATTTTGTGGGAACATTAAATGTGAATGCATTTCTGCACAGAGATTATAAATGGGAGCCAACTTTGTTCCGAGGTTACAATATTTAAAATTCATTTAATTCTTATTTCCGTGGGGAGGTTACAATACACCGAAGAGCTAAAAAATGGTATAGGCATGCGTATGCAAATAAAGAGATATCTAAACAGGCAGAATACGGCGCTGCGGTCTTCAACGCCTATATAGGACAACAAGTGTCTGGCGCAGTTGTTAGAACGGTTTGGTGCAGCTACAATGGCAGGTTATCAAGATTTGAGAGTTTGAACGTGATGTTATAGTCGGCGTACGGACGATAGGACACAGCATCTCCGAGGTAGCGAACAAGTGGGGATTTTCCGTATGACCATTTCACGAGTTAAGCGTGAATATCAGAAATGCGGAAAAATATCACATCTCCAGCTTCGCTGCGGTTGGAACAGGGTCCTGCAAGAACGGGACCGACGACGGAAGAGAATCGTTGAACGTGACAGACAGAAGTGCATCCATTTCGCAAATTGCTGCAGATTTCAATGCTGGGCCATCAATAAGTGTCAGCGTGCGAACCATTCAATGAAACATCATCGATACGGGCGTTCGGAGCCGAAGGCCCACTCGTGTACCCTTGATGACTGCACGACACTAAGCTTTACACTGAACTACTGGCCATCAAGGCCCGTCAACACCGACAATGAACTCTTGATGACTGGAAACACGTTGCCTGGACGGACGAGTCTCTTGTATCGAGCGGATGGACGTGTACGGGTATCGAGATAATCTCATGAATCCATGGACCCTGCATGTCAGCAGAGAACTGTTTAAGCTCGTGGAGGCTTCATAATTGTGTGGGGCGTGTGCAGTTGGAGTGATATGCGACCCCTGGCACGCCTACACATGACTCTGACAGGTGACACGTATGTAAGCATTCTGTCTGATCACCTGCATGCATTCATGTCCATTGTCCATTCTGACGGACCTGGGCAACTCCAGCAGGACAATTCGGCACCCCACACGCCCAGAATTGCTTCAGAGTAGCTCCAGGAACACTCTACTGAGTTTACCGCTGGCTACGAAACTCCCCAGAGAAGAACATTATTGAGCATTCAGTCATAAAAGTATGTATAAAGTATAACTAAGGTATATAAAGAAGTTATGTAAATAAATTTAAAAAACATGGCACATGATACTAATACATGAAAGAAATGGGTTAATTTTCACCTTTTATAAGAGAAGCTATACAGTCATAATAGTGTCTATTTTGTAATACAAGCTGATCAACAAATCATATGAATTTAGGTGGGAATGTCTATATATTTTAAATTCTTCTGAAAGGTTTGCTTTGTAGCCTTTGTCAACTGTGCGCAAAATTTTCGTATTAAGCAAGTATGGAGGAGAAAGTTTGTTTCTCGATTTTTAGATGTTCTGCGAAAGTTGATTTATATGAATTCTCACCGTGTTTGTTGAGCAAATGCTCACGAAAGTGGGCCTTAAATGCCCTCCCTGTCTGTCCTACAAAAAAACTCGGACATGTATTACATTGTATTTTACAATTTGTCGGTTGGAGGTTTCCCTTTGTGTGTGAAGAAATACTTGGTGACATTATTGATGGTGAAAGATACAGTGGTATTACGTTTTTTTTAAATGAATTAGTTTTAGGATATACAATCTCACATAGAAATGGAATTTCAGCGTATTTGTTAACAGTAAGGCCATTTTCATTGAATATAATGGAATTTATATTGTTGGTTTTATTTTCATAAAGTAGTTGTACAATATATCTGAATTGTATTCTCAAATTTTTTAATTTTCGTTTTTACGGTGCTTTCGAATGATCTCGAGTGATCTGGAATGTTGTCAGAAAACAAATTAAAGTAATTGCGTAAAATACAGTCACCCAATTAACGTGACTCTACGAGTCCTCTGGAAGAGTAACCGCAACCATTAATCGAAAAGAAGTGCTGTCTATCAAAGAGCATTGGTTCGATCCTATTTGCTGTGATTGACAGCAGTATGATAACCCGGGATCGATTCTAGAGCTGCACCATGCGTGAAGACAGCGAGACACATTGTATTATTTGGGCTGGTCCTACATAAGAATTAACGAACTCAGGAACCAGAAAAAAAACTGCATGTAGTTTCAACGACTGACTGCACGAGCTATGGTGAGAAGAACGTGCAGAATTTCGTTATTTGGGCCGGCCCGAGTGGCCAAGCGGTTCTAGGCGCCACAGTCTGGAACCGCCCGACCGCTACGGTCGCAGGTTCGAATCCTGCCTCGGGCATGGATGTGTGTGCTGTCCTTAGGTTAGTTAGGTTTAAGTAGTTCTAAGTTCTAGGCGACTGATGACCTCAGAAGTTAAGTCCCATAGTGCTCAGAGCCATTTGAACCATTCTTTATTTGTCTGAGAAAGCAGCAGCAACGGAATACGAAGAAGCTGCGGAAGAGTAAGTACTCCCTGCTTAATGTTCGTGTTTACTGCCGTGTGAAGGTCTTTGTCCTTCTATCATCGCTTGTAACAGTTCTATTTCTTTGCTCACCAGCAGATGCGACGTCCTCCAGTCTGTCGGGTCTACAACAGCGACGTGTCCCAGCCCGTCGGGACCCGCAGCAGCGGCAGCATCCTGGGATCCTATCGCGCACCTGGTCAGCTTTATGAAGCAGGACAATCAGCTGTTATTGTCGGTTGAAGACACCCAGCCAGCTCCTGACTCGCTGAAGTCCACTGGGGGACCCAATCAGCATGACGCAGGTCGTTACTGGCCTCCATCATAAGCGGCATCGCAGACTATTCCAGCGATACTGCATGGTTAGAGTGAGGATGTAGTGGATGAGAAGATACCAATTAAGCATTGTGCACCATTGCTCTTCTCTTCAGTGTGTAATTTAACCGCTAGTGGTTCGAAACGTTTACATTTTGGTACAGAAGCAATCACAGACAGAAAGTGACGTATTGTGATAGAGAACACAGCCAAAAGTATTAAAGTGCGGTTTACGGAGGTGGAATGGGATGAACTCTGTCGTACAAAAGAGTATATCATGCAGTAGTTGACTGCCGAGTATTACCCGAACCGTCCTCCTCCGGACATTTACTGTACTGCTCTAATTCTATCCATTACAACAGTGTACAGTGCCTCTGCACTCTGTGTGAAATCAGGTAACACATCAATTTATCTACAGATCTCCGTTCAAAACTTCCGATCTACAGATGGTACTAGCCATTGTGTTGGAAACACTGGACAGATAGCTGTCTTGTGTTAAAGGTGTATATGGAGTCCGCTTTGAGCATGTATGTGTATTTTCAAAAACACTGTTTCAGCCCAAACACTAGCTATTGCAGGAGATTCTGCAGGGTGTAGACGGTGTGACACGACATTCAGTGAGAACAGGGATATCCCTCCACCGGAAATAGTAAATCCAAACACAGTGTTCATATTTGACGATGTTGTTGTGTAAAACCAAGATCAAATTAGGCGATATTTCGATTTCGGTCGCCATATGGCTATTGATGTATTTTATCTGAGTCAGACGTATTCCAGAATCCCAAAACAGCTAGTGAGGGAAAATGCAAACCTAATTATAGGATTCAAACAGGACAATCAGAATTCAAAAAACATTTACCAGGCTCATGTAGGAACCGACATATCGTTCAATGATTTTGTAAAGATATGTGCAGATTGCTGGAATCAATCATAGTATGAGTTTCTCGTTATTGATCAAACAAGAAAACTGAATGATGGCAGGTACAGACGGAACTTCCAGGTGAGTACATCAGTATATGCATCACCATGGATAAATTCACATGCATTCCAGCTCAGTTTGATAGGATAGGTGTACATAGACAAAACATACGTTGCATGGGAGCTTAATTATTATGCTATAACTTTAGTAGCTGTGTGTCCGGTAACGAAGTCTAGTAACCGGTTGGCCCTGACTATTATTAGTACGCAATCTGAACTACCACTGCCCTTGACTTCCTCTCAACAAGTACTGCCCACGGCAACCTCTCAAGTACCACTGCCCTCGACTTCCTCTCAACAAGTACTGCCCACAGCAACCTCTGAACTACCACTGCCCTAGACTTCCGCTCAACAAATACTGCCCACGGCAACCTCTGAACTACCATTGCCCTCGACTTCCTCTCAACAAGCACTGCCCACGGCAACCTCTGAACTACTACTGCCCCATCGGAGGCGGCGGAATAAATATCTTTGGCGCAATCTGTGGCTTTGTGACTCAGTGTAGCCACCTTTTAACGTGGACGCGAAAATTCAAACTGTCGAACATAAAGCTTGAGGTGTACGCAAGGAAGTAGAAACGTATTCTCAAACCCTTCTGAGACTGACAACATACTGAATGGTCGGGTTAATGCAATCGAGAGGAAAGTAAACGGTTTAACTGAAGGAAAGTAGCTGTCATTGAGAATGGGACGTTGTACGAACAGGTTAACGCAATTGAAAAGAAAATAGGCAACTTAAGTGAAGGGAAAACTGCTGTTACCGAGAAGGGAGAACAGCATAAGAAGAAGAGCGGATGTATAAAACCTCACGCTGCACCGAAGTAGGATTAGTATACACCGAGATGTCGACTAAGCATAAAGTCATCGAGGCACGGAAGCCTTTCGCGAGAAGTTACGGTTGTTAAGGTTAGGACATTTGAAGCTTGAGCAGACACAGCGAAAATTCTTTAAAGAAGTTATTGAATCTCTCGATGAACTCTCAGCGAAATTCCGCAACGGCGACGATGACGATGACGCTATTGCCGATTTCATTAACCAATCACAGCAACGCTAGGATAGACAAAACATTCGGTGTTAGTGGTGAGAAACCATACATGTTGGGCACACAGCGTATAACTTTAAGTGAAAAAACGATACAGGTCGGGGATAAAAAATTTCAAGGAATATCCGGTATACTGAATTTTATTTTCCTAAGACCCACAAAAACTGTAAATTACTCGCCTAAAGATCTGGACATGTATCGTGAAATATTGCTTTTAACTGATCTGCATAAGAACGCAAAAAGTCGGAGCAATGTGAAATACAAATCCATTATAAGACCTATTTTGTTTTGGATGAAGAAGAAAATATCAGTGGTGATGGTACTGACATTCAGGTAAAAGAGTGAGTAATCGACTCCTGCAGTATAATATATATAGACCCGCTACGACTGCTCATGGCATCAGCTGTCGCGGGTAATACAGCTCATGCGAATGAAGTTGTTTCAATAACTTCTGAGCTTAGAGAGAGAAGCATCATCGAATGAGTATGGAGACTGTAGTTCGAGAACCGCACAAACCATAACCTACCCTCGAAGACATGTTATGATTAAAGGTTTGGACGACCTATGGCAGGTGGATATTGTCGACGTGAGGGAATATTCACGTGTGAATAACGGATTCAAATATATTTTTATGGTCACTGATACTTATTCTAAATATGTCTGGGCATTACCTGTGAAAGCGAAAACAGGGAAGGAACGCGCGCGTGTGTGTGATGGATTGCTGCAGACGGGGACGACTCGAAGCCCAGACAACCTTCAAACAAATCACGGCGGTGAATTTTATACTGCAATAAATATTTCAAGGCCATGATGGAGCGGTATGGAATACATCATTACTCGTGGAACGTCTGAACAGAACAGTGAAACAGAGATGTGGATGCAGTTCAATCTTCGTGGCTCACACAGATGGATCGCTATCCTCCCGCAAATAATTGTACAGTGCAATCGAACCAAACATCGTACAATAAAAAAGCGACCAATCGATGTTCGCTGTACTAGACTTCGAGATACAGTATACAATCGTATTAAAATGGTAGATCTGAGCAAACAGCAATTTAATGTAGGTGATTTAGTCATACATGCCAAACTGGTCAACCGAGATATTCAGTTTCCAAAGTGCAGAGAACGACTTCTAGAGTGTATAAAACATTCTAGGTATTCTTGCCGCTTCAGTTCTAGATAAAATCTCGAGCTTTCGACGATTACCTCCATCGTCATCGTCAGGAGCTGACTGTCTCCACTGCTGCTATGGTAGTCTCTATATAGCCCAAACACGGCTTCTGATTGGTCGGCGATTACGTGCTGCTGTCTCAGACGGTGTCACTGTGTGCGCCGGTGGCTCTTAAAGGACAACAATGGTACTGGTGGGGTGGCGTCACTTACCAAATGACGATGTCTAAAAAGGCAGTGTCCAATACGCCGCCGAGTTAAAATAAGCCTCCCAGCGGGAGGGCCGAGAGGAAGTCGTCCAAACCGCTGGGAGAGGCTTAATAAGACATAGCTTGTTCCCGTGAAGGAAGGACCATTAGCGATGCCAAAGGGACATCACCTCCTGACAGATGGCAACAGAGAGATCGTCGGAGGGAATACAGGATTTCACGGGCTGAGGTACAAGGACTGCAGCTTTGGCAGCAGCATCAGCAGCCTCGTTTCCTGGCGGACCGACATGACCAGGGACCCACAGAGACATCACACTGACTCCACCAAGAGTGAGCAAGTGGACCCGCTGCACTAAGGGATGGGCGGTGTACAGCGCACCTAGACTGTGAACTATCGCGAAGTTCCATGCGAAGGTCGTGAAACTGAAGGTGATAGACCGAGGCTGGAGTAGTGTCCCTAGAAAGCGAATGAAGGCCAAGGTTAACATGGGCCGCTTCACGAAGCCAAGGTGGTGAAGGGTTAACACCCACCGGGAAAGCTGCAGGTAGTGTGAAGTTAAGCCACCGCAGCAAGTGCCGAAAGCGGACTCCAGGAGGTAACAGAGATGAAGGAGGAGACCTATACTGACGATCAAAGGAACCATCAAAGAAGGAGGCATAGGATGGCAGACAAACGGCATGCATGGCAGACAAACGGCATGCATACCTGCTGAGGAGAAAGTCACGGCAATAGGACAGTGGTAGTTCAACAGCTTCAGCATACACACTCTCAACTGGACTGGTGTAGAGGGCGCCTGTGGCCAAATGGATGCCACGATGGTGGATAGCGTTGTGACAGAGTTAGAGGGGTGGGCGTGCAGGCACATAAACAAAGCACCCATAGTCCAGTTTCGAACGGACAAGGGACCGGTACGAAAGGAGGAGGGTGGCTCGATCGGCACCCCAAGAAGTACCATTGAGGACACATTATTATGCTAACAATACACTGCATCTGGAAATTAATGGTAAAGAAGAAATTGTAGAAATTGTACATGGTGCATACGATATTGGCGATTTAAATGAAGTTTTAAAACAGTCTGGAAAAGTAATTGAGCTCCGTGAAACATCAGTACACTTATGTCTGAAATAAGGGCGGTGAATGCTTCAATTGACTTTAAGCAGAAAGGTTCAATAGGCCCACTACTGGGTTTTACAAGAGGGACAGGTTTTGAAGACGGATCGCAATAAATTTTAAAAATCTGATCAGACAGTGGATATTCTCCCTGTCAGTTCAATCCATGTTGAGGGTAACATTGCAACGAACTCTTAACGATAGATTGGTTCATTCAATTTATGGATTCTTCCCATCAGTTGGAACAGGGTATAAGATTGTTGAGACTCCTACCACCGCTATATACCTTCCAGTGACAGTTCAGACATTGGACTATCTGGAACGGCGTACTGTGGATCAGAATAACCAACTTGTTGACTTTCGTGGTGAAGAAATCATTGTACGACTACATCTACGACAAGATGGGCGTGATGTGCAAAACCAGAGCACGCAGCGTACAGCATAGCACTTCGTAGCAGAACCGCAAGGTGATAACAAGTGCGAACTGTAAGTTTCTTAAATCAATAGGCTTGAAAAATCGCACTGACCTTGTCGCTCAATATATCTCACCCAATGGAATATGATGGGCGAATCATATGCCATGAATACTTCTCGCGTAAAAACTTACGCTGCAACGACACTTAACATGAACGATGAAATAAGGATTGTCATCCAACATCAGGACGCTTTAACTCTTCCCTGTAAGAGTTTCATATATTTGGATGGACCCTGTAAGAAAAAGGCTGGTAGTCACAGTGGGATCAAGGCTTACACGTAATGCTTTGGCATTCCTGTTCCAGAAAATACGTTATGAACTTAATGGGGTAGAGATTGATCGTACATGTAAGGTTGGCATAGCATCAACCCTTAGAACATCTGTCTCATCAGCACCCTCGGATTTGAATGGCTTAGAAAAAGCAGGATGGTTCGTAGACGAGCCTGTGGGCAGAACAGCAGAGGAGTAACGCCGATGTACTGCATGCATACCTCTAAAAATACTCATGCGGTACTTTGAGGACATGCAGCGAATTATTATGAATGCTGAACAGGAGCTTACTCTGGTACGGAGCGCAACTGATAGCAACTCATATATCGAAGGAGCTCAAGAGGAGAATCAGATCATCAATAAAATTATATGGAAAATGCCGCACATCACTGTGGCAGACAAGGAGCGTTTGGAACTTTTACAAGCTCTGAATACCGGTACATATCTGCCATTAATTTTCCGCTCATGGGAGATTTTTGAGTACCCGGTGCTACCATCAGCGAGCAGACAAACATGGGCTCTTGAAACCTCAGTGCAACTAGAAACATCACGATTCATCATACTTGCATTCCAGACCAATAGAAGAGGGAATTTAGCAAATGACTCCACCGTATTTGACAACTGTAATTTAACTAACGTCAGTCTAATTGAATTCCGAATTATGTCCATATGACAATTCACTACTACAATGGGATCAGAATGTATACGGTCTAGCATTTGACATGTATGCGAGGTTCCGCGCTTCTTACTATGACGGTGTTGAGAATGTACAGGGTGTTTCAAAAATGACCGGTATATTTGAAACGGCAATAAAAACTAAACGAGCAGCGATAGAAATACACCGTTTGTTGCAATATGCTTGGGACAACAGTACATTTTCAGGGAGACAAACTTTCGAAATTACAGTAGTTACAATTTTCAACAACAGATGGCGCTGCGGTCTGGGAAACTCTATAGTACGATATTTTCCACATATCCACCATGCGTAGCAATAATATGGCGTAGTCTCTGAATGAAATTACCCGAAACCTTTGACAACGTGTCTGGCAGAATGGCTTCACATGCAGATGAGATGTACTGCTTCAGCTGTTCAATTGTTTCTGGATTCTGACGGTACACCTGGTCTTTCAAGTGTCCCCACAGAAAGAAGTCACAGGGGTTCATGTCTGGCGAATAGGGAGGCCAATCCACGCCGCCTCCTGTATGTTTCGGATAGCCCAAAGCAATCACACGATCATCGAACTATTCATTCAGGAAATTAAAGACGTCGGCCGTGCGATGTGGCCGGGCACCATCTTGCATAAACCACGAGGTGTTCGCAGTGTCGTCTAAGACAGTTTGTACCGTCACAAATTCACGAAGAATGTCCATCTGAAAAATGGGCCAATGATTCCTTTGGAAGAAATGGCGGCCCAGACCAGTACTTTTTGAGGATGCAGGGACGATGGGACTGCAACATGGGGCTTTTCGGTTCCCCATACGCGCCAGTTCTGTTTATTGACGAAGCCGTCCAGGTAAAAATAAGCTTCGTCAGTAAACCAAATGCTGCCCACATGCATATCGCCGTCATCAATCCTGTGCACTATGTCGTTAGCGAATGTCTCTCGTGCAGCAATGGTAGTGGCGCTGAGGGTTTGCCGCGTTTGAATTTTGTATGGATAGAGGTGTAAACTCTGGCGCATGAGACGATACGTGGACGTTGGCGTCATTTGGACCGCAGCTGCAACACGGCGAATGGAAACCCGAGGCCGCTGTCGGATCACCTGCTGCACTAGCTGCGCGTTGCCCTCTGTGGTTGCCGTACGCGGTCACCCTACCTTTCCAGCACGTTCATCCGTCACGTTCCCAGTCCGTTGAAATTTTTCAAACAGATCCTTTATTGTATCGCTTTTCGGTCCTTTAGTTACATTAAACCTCCGTTGAAAACTTCGTCTTGTTGCAACAACACTGTGTTCTAGGCGGTGGAATTCCAACACCAGAAAAATCCTCTGTTCTAAGGAATAAACCATGTTGTCTACAGCACACTTGCACGTTGTGAACAGCACACGCTTACAGCAGAAAGACGACGTACAGAATAGCGCACCCACAGACTGCGTTGTCTTCTATATCTTTCACATCACTTGCAGCGCCATCTGTTGTTGAAAATTGTAACTACTGTAATTTCGAAAGTTTGTCCGCCTGAAAATGTACTGTTGTCCCAAGCATATTGCAACAAACGGTGTATTTCTATCGCTGCTCGTTTAGTTTTTATTGCCGTTTCAAATATACCGGTCATTTTTGAAACAACCTGTATGATGCCTACTCAGTCCACGGAAATTCGAGGAGCTGGCACCAATCGTCGTGATAGACTGTTCTAAGCAGAATGAGATAATTAAATCAGGACCAATGGATGTACAAATCGAATTTGAATCTTCATCGAATTCCCCAGAACATCCTGAATCGTATGCTCTAGTTCTACATGACCGTGTGATTAACTATTGCCCTCTTACTGGTGTTGTGCAGCGTGCTGTATAAATGACCAAGTGCTGTGGCATGTCCAGAGCATTTCACAATAACTTGGAGTGTGAACATCGTTGCAGACATTCAAGGCTTCTATGACGACGAGTGCAGAGAATTCGTATTTAAAAATGTTGCACTCATAGTATACACAGAAGCTGTTGCCATAGTACACACATTCTCAGCAAGAATTGTATCACCGAGACCTTTGAAGGATATGAACTGTGCTGAAACACAAAGTAGTGCAAAGTGGCTAGCAAGTTTCTTCCATGGACTCAACTGGGACGATCCTGGTTTACCTTATAAATAAATGATGACGTCACTTCGAATATTAGATTATCCTGAGGTCATCATCCACGTCAAAGGCGAGGAGAAGATCGCAGGGATGCAACAAATCTTCAAGTTTGTATGTATTCAGGACCCTGAATTCTATGGGTGCCCTTCTATCCATAAGCTTAAGAAGATGTTTGAAAATATTGTTGTGTCTGCTTATGAAAATGTAAAATTACTTTTCAGTTGTATTAATGAAAATAAATTTTTTACCTCAAATTCTGTGATTTTTCTTTCTTTCTACCTAGCTCCTACTTAGTATGTAGCTTTGGCCATATCCTATGTCTGTGGCTTTGTTCAAGCACAGGAGATATAATTTCAGCAATGTTTGCTGTAGGTCTTCGGAAGCGGACATGATCAAGAGCCGCCTGTTCCCCAAAACCTATACGTGCAGGTAGGGATGGGCTATGACCGCGTTCGAGAAACGCGCGACGCGAAGGCAATTTCTCGAGAATTTCTCTGGTACGCTCGAGAAGTTGACAGTGCTGCGCTCTGAGAAATTGCGCAAACCTTCAGTACACGAAGCACTGAGCCGCAGCGGTCGTATTCGTCGTACGTACGTGCTCGGAAAACTTTGAAATTCTATGATTGATATCAACTGCACTACCATTATTAATGTGTACTGAAGTATTAGTATATGTCTCATAAGACAAAAATTATAGAATTGTTGTTTAAAACAAAGCACAGAATTCGCAAAAAGACAGAAGCTTTATTCTTACAAAATAAATTACCTTGTACATTATGTATGTATGCATGCATGCTTAAATGTAAAAGAAGTGTTATAGCCTTTTATATACAGAAGCTGCGTACATGCGTTTACTTACTGAAGAAAGAAAGGAAACAAGAGTTGTTCAGCAGAAGGCATTTTTACATCTCATTGCTACACTGCCGTCGATTTTTGTTTAGAAATATGATTTTATTAAGCAATTGGCATTTTAGTCTGCTTCTTTGTTTATAAGTAGTCCTGTTTTCGAAAATATTCTTTCACTGGGAACAGAAGTTGCAGGTATTGCAAGATATTTTTTTGCCACGACAACTAGACCTGGGTAACTGTTTTCATTTTTTTTCCAGTAGTGTAAAGGATTATCCGTGCGTTGTAGGTACGCTTCTTCCACATATCGTAGTACCTCCAGGTCTATGCTATCGCAACCGCTTTTCATTAGATTTTTATTGGAAACATCTTCATCGAAAGAAGCCCATAAGGAACTACTGGCGTTTTGTACGAAATGGTACTCGTGGCTAGTGTCGTTAGCAGCCCAATGAGTAGATCGTACGGTCTCTACCACGTTTGTGCACTCTGCAATTAGGCTTGCAACGGCATGTTTTGAATGAATGGGATTCGTAAATGGTAACGTTTTGAATCTTGGGTCGAGAACTGTGGCAACGGCATGTACTTTGGGCTATTAGTGAGCTGTGCAGATGTTGCTGTAGCTCTTGCGCTGTCGTAGTAGCCCACTTCCCATTGCATACTGTTACGATTAGCTGTCTGATTATTGGAATAGCTTTCGAAAGAGAGGTATAGTTTTCAGTTGAGATTTCACTTGTTACCACTTCAAATGGCTCTAGTACACATAAACATTCGCTCAAAATTCGCCACTCGTCAGCTGTGAAGTTCTCTACACCTGAATACAAAGTTGGTAAACAGGCTGCAATGGATTCCTTTTGCTCCACTAGACGTTGTAGCATATAAAAAGTACTGTTCCATCGGGTTTCGGTTTCCTGAATCAATTTATGAACAGGTTTTTTCATTAGATCCTGGATCTCATGGAGTTTTTCATTAGCATTACAACTTGTTTTAAAATAGCTAACAATTTTTCTGGCCTTTTCCCGCATTATGCAGAGATCACTGTTGCTGTTCAAAGAACTTTTCACAACTAAATTGATGGTGTGTGCTAAACAAGGCACATGTTGCATATCTATGTTGCCACTGTGAATAAGTTGTGCGGCTGCCGTCAAGTTACTGGCGTTGTCACTTGTGATGCCTACAGCTTTGTTTTCAATGTTCCATTTTGAAATCACATTATCTAACGCCTCGCTAATATTTAGCGCTGTATGCTTTTCCGGGAAACGGAATGCCTCGAGAGCTAAAGCTTTCAGGCACCAATTAGTGTAAATGAAATGACCAGTTACAGCAATATATGCCTCACTATTGAGTGAGGTCCAAATATCGGTCGTTAAAGAAACACAAGTAGAGTCTTCCACGGCCAAGTTTACAGCCTCTTTCTGTTTATGGAAATCGTCCTCAATCATGAGGCGCAACTTCTTTCGATTTGGTATCGAGTATTGTGGGTCCAACAGCGAAACAAAACGTCGAAAACCAGTGTCCTCGACGATTGAAAGCGGTTGAAAATCGTCTGTTATCATGGCGACTAGTGTTTCATCTAGCTGTTGTTGCCGTTTACTTCCCTCTATGAAGAGAAACTTAAGATTTAGATCAGTGCTCCTGGGAGGGGATGCGTTATGCTCGAAACTAGTCCAATAAAATTACATATCGTATCGTGCATTCAAGTTCTAAGGCCTCCGATTTTTTTTCTAATTAACTACTCACCCGAAATCGATGAAACTGGCGTTACCTCTCGACGTAATCGCCCTGCAGACGTACACTTTTTCACAACGCTGACGCCATGATTCCATGGCAGCGGCGAAGGCTTCTTTAGGAGTGTTTTGACCACTGGAAAATCGCTGAGGCAATAGCAGCACGGCTGGTGAATGTGCGGCCACGGAGAGTGTCTTTCATTGTTGCAAAAAGCCAAAAGTCACTAGGAGCCAGGTCAGGTGAGTGGGGAGCATGAGGAATCACTTCAAAGTTGTCACGAAGAAACTGTTCCGTAACGTTAGCTCGATGTGCGGGTGCGTTGCCTTGGTGAAACAGCACACGCGCAGCCCTTCCCGAACGTTTTTGTTGCAGTGCAGGAAAGAATTTGTTCTTCAAAACATTTTCGTAGGATGCACCTGTTACCGTAGTGCCCTTTGGAACGCAATGAGTAAGGATTACACCCTCGCTGTCCCAGAACATGGACACCATCATTTTTTCGGCACTGGCGGTTACCCGAAATTTTTTTGGTGGCGGTGAATCTGTGTGCTTCCATTGAGCTGACTGGCGCTTTGTTTCTGGATTGAAAAATGGCATCCACGTCTCATCCATTGTCACAACCGACGAAAAGAAAGTCCCATTCATGCTGTCGTTGCGCGTCAACATTGCTTGGCAACATGCCACACGGGCAGCCATGTGGTCGTCCGTCAGCATTCGTGGCACCCACCTGGATGACACTTTTCGCATTTTCAGGTCGTCATGCAGGATTGTGTGCACAGAACCCACAGAAATGCCAACTCTGGAGGCAATCTGTTCAACAGTCATTCGGCGATCCCCCAAAACAATTCTCTCCACTTTCTCGATCATGTCGTCAGACCGGCTTGTGCGAGCCCTAGGTTGTTTCGGTTTGTTGTCACACGATGTTCTGCCTTCACTAAACTGTCGCACCCACGAACGCACTTTCGACACATCCATAACTCCATCACCACATGTCTCCTTCAACTGTCGATGAATTTCAATTGGTTTCACACCACGCAAATTCAGAAAACGAATGATTGCACACAGTTCAAGTAAGGAAAACGTCGCCGTTTTAAGTATTAGAAACAGTTTTCATTCTCACCGCTGGCGGTAAAATTCCATCTGCCGTACGGTGCTGACATCTCTGGGACGTATTGACAATGAACGCGGCCTTATTTTAAAACAATGCGCATGTTTCTATCTCTTTCCAGTCCAGAGAAAAAAACCGGAGGCCTTAGAACTTAAATGCACCTCGTATACGTTTGATTTTGGGGTATGTTGTATGTTATCCGAGTACGATTAAAAAATCAATGTTTTTTAAGCGTATCGGACCGCTTCGGACACTACCCGAACTTTTGCACGGAATTCAACTTTTGTACCATGCGTACCTGGATATTTTGTCTGCCTCGCACTATTGGAAGAATGAATCTCTGTATCCACGGACGTTTGTTTTATTGCTCGATAAATTGTGCAGTTTACGATGTCTAATCATACCCGTTGTATTTTTTGACACATTACGGAGATTTTTACGACAAATGTTGCAAGTAACGTTATCTCCATCCTCCGTAAAGTATTGCCAGCACCATGGCGTTCGTTTCAGAGTGTCCATATTTATTTGAATAACAACTTTACTCGAATGAAACCTGAGACATACTAGTTACGAGCACAGCGAGCGTGTTTGTCTAGCGGCGGTATTCAATTTATAAAACAGCGGCGCGGCGTATGTTGGCGCAGCCAACTGGCGCGCAGCGGCACACGCCGCCGAACCATTTCTTGTGAGCTTCTCGAGAATTGCTTGAGAACTAGAGGCTCGAGAAATTCTCGGTGCGCTCGAGTCGCCGCGCCTCGCCATCCTATCACTGCGTGCAACACGATAGGCGAAATCCCATGCAATTATTACATATTTTGTTTTCCTCCAACTTAAACGTCACCTCCCCTCATGCTTTAAACTGATCTTATGCATCTTTCACAGCCTTTATATTCATTTGTAAGGGTAGGGATTTGTGAAATAAAGACGTATGGTAATGAATAACAATTTTTTATTCAGGCATAAATACAGTAGTAATACAGCTTTACATCCACAAATCCTTTTTTTAGAATACACGAAGTAATACTGCTTTTAAATTCACATTTCTTGTAACTGAAACTTATTTACAGTTCATAGTTTTTAAAGATAATATAACTAACAATTTTTTTTGTACTTTACATTGCTGTACTGTTTACAGCTATTGCAGAGGTATGGTTTGTCTTACACTAATACGTACTACTGCTAGTGAAATTCCACCAAAACAGAACACTTTATTTATACTTTGAACTGGATGGCTCTAAACATTTTCCATCTCAAGCAGCTGAAATAATTTAAAAATACAATGAAGCGGATAGCCCTAAGATGTTCATCTCAGACAGGTGCATTAAAATGAACTGGGTGGAACTTTCACTTAAAACTAGTATGACTTGGATAGACGCACAGAAATACGGTAAAGTATTTTTTTCCTTCATTTACACTTTTTTAACTTTTTTGATGACTGTTTCAATTTCTTAAACCTTTTATATACATTGCACATTTAATTTTTAATGATTTTTTATAGTTTTTCCCAGCACGTACTGCTTATATAGTTGTGCCTAGATATTATGGTACTTATTTAGAAAAAACAATATATTTACACAGACAACCACATTCAAGTGCACTCGAATGTGAACACACAGATGCACATAAGCACTCTCACATCCAGGCACAGCATACATCACACATACAGTATTTAAACTATGATAAAAGAGCCATACTATTAGGTACAAGCAACCCCCACCCCCCACAGTTTGATATAACTGGACCCTCCATTTAACGGATCATAAACATTAATATGGCTGAATGCTTTTTTGACCCTCTTACTTCCATCTTGGAAAACTGGGCCAGTATAGCACCAAAAGAGGATGGACGATACCACTCAGTGATAGATGTACTCCGAGATATAGCACCATTATCACCCCAGATGTAGTGTAAGGTTCTCTCCTCAGCAACGCCATGCCGTTTGGGTGGGCGAGACAACTCGCAGTAGAGCACTACATTACATTTAATGACAATATATCTCTGATCGTCTAGGACTTTCAGGAGCTCTGCCTCTAGCACCGAGAGGCACACAGCTTAAAAACCTGACGGTCACGATACCCCCCAGCTGGATTCTGAGTTTTGCTAAATGAGATACGCCCCTCAATGGCCTTATCAACTGTCGAGTATTCTAGAGGGCTCATGACGCCACTAATCTGATGTCCTTCACTATCAGATCAGGATCGAGCACTACCGCTAGCCACAGGTTCATTATCATTAATACTACAGCTAGATGACAACTGCGTCCAGCCAGTGGATGAGGGCGCTTGGGATGCGGCGCCTTCGGAGGGAAGGGTAAGCGCCGAGGCACACACATCTTTCGTTGCCGGCGAGGGCGAGCAGCCGGAGAGTGAGTAGTACGAGGCTGTTGTGGTGACCCCGTGTGGGAGCACCCAGGCTGCGGCGGGGGGCTCCTTGATGCTCCTGCATATTTGAGTGTACACCATCGCCAGCCTGGGGGGTGGAAGATCGTTGCTCTGACTGAACCACCCAAGGACACCTGATGGTATGTGATGGTTCGGGGGCAGGCACAGCAGCAGCCACGCACGCCTCCTGCATGTCAATGAGCGTCACTTTGCGCGACGGTGCACGCCGCTCAGGTGACATCCGCCCACAGAACCACCACTCTAGGTGCACGTGCCACAGCCATCTACTTTCATGGCAGTGTTGGAGTCACCTCTGTAAGATACGAATAATAGGAAAAATTAAACATAATCATCAATATGTTTTAAAAATGTATACTGTAAACAAATAATTAAGTAAATCGCCATCCCTGAATAACAATTATATGCTTAAATTATGACAGTCACATTATAATCACCTTTTACATTCTGGGTCCCAGGATTGAGCAGTTCAGTCGATCTACCTGGTAGTTCCCCCACCCAGTCAAATATCTCCATCCCCTGCTCCAGAAGGGGAGCTCACACTGTCTTTCAGCAGCCACCATCTCACATTCCCACTCAAGCATCTCACCTTTGCCGGAATTGTTGTGGAGCCATAGATCCATCTCACAGAAGTCGCCTACTACATATGGATTATTAGAAACAACAAAAAAATTTGTATGGAATTTGACTACAGCGAGATATTGATTAAAGATCACTACGAAAAAAATTAAATAAAGAGTTCATACCAAATGGAAGTGATGACTCCTGGTTATTATTCTTGATGCGTACCCCTACACGAATCTCATCCTTCTCTTGAGCAGTAACAACATCTACAACAATGAGTTTATGTATACCTCACACAACTATATATGATGAAAAAAGTCTAACGGCAGTATATTACAACTGTACTTACTTACTTGCTGCATTTCAGCATGTCCATCACCTGCTGCTCTAATGCTGCAACAGCGACATCAAAAGTTTTATAAACACTTGTTAAGACCTGAATACATCAAAATAGTTCAAATGGCTCTAAGCATTATGGGAGTTAACATCTGAGGTCATCAGTTCCCTAGAATTGGAACTACTTAAACCTTGTGAGTGTGGAGTTGACCTGAGATTCTGTTATTCTGCGCAACAGATTAATCTGAGATGTACCCTTTACCCTGTCGCTCCTGCAAGATGCAATTTCCACCCCCACACTACTACAGAAGTCAGACAGACGCTCCTAACGTTCTAAAGAGAAATGCCTGAAAAACGTTGAGCAATAAATATCTTCTGGAGTCGTCCACTGTAAGGAAATGACAAAAAAATCACAAAATTTCTTACATAACTAGTGGGATTCTTGGGTACTGGAACAGTGCTAGTTAGTGTAAGAAAAACATGAAACTAACGAAAGTTATTTATTTTCCAAAAATTCTGAGAAATCACAATGGCACTTTTAGTTATGAATTGAACAAGTTATATCCTGGTTCTTTTCAGAATGTGAAGTTACCTCTCAAGGATAGCATTCGCTAATGAAATTTCTATACAAAGTTTAAGATGGTTGTTGATTTGGCAGAATGGCTGAGAAGTGCGCCTACTCAACTTTAATAATTATCCTTTAGAATGTTGCTAGGTACGGTCGAGGGTGTCGCATGTGAAATGCAGTGTAGTGTATTGTTGTAGAGGAAATATGGGGCTCGCAATAGCTGTAGCGCACAATACCGTAAGCTGCGATGACTGCTGTCTGCGCCGCTCGCTGCTGACAAATAAGATAACTCTCATTCTATCTGGATTGACCTTCGCCAATTAAACTCTCCCTATACCTTGATGAAGTCAAGGATTCCTATTCGCCCCTAATCTAACTATTGGCGTGGTACACCAGTCAGATAACCAGTCCACGGCGATGCCACTCAAAAATTCGCTCGCAGGCGTTTAACTATAACTCTGTCCGTTCACACCGCACAAAGTGTGTCGGCCAACACAGTTAACAACGCTTAATCGCAAGGACTCAATATATAGAGTGTCCCACTTCGATTCTCTCTCGACAGAGGTGCTCTCCCAGTGAAGTACTGAGGAGAGACTTGTTCCTTGCTCCAAGAGTGACAACGGAACAGCACCTCTCCTCGCCAGACGTGAAGGGGTATATCTTTCGGTTTCTTCCATTACTACTCCAGCTCAAGGCGTCAGAAATATCGTCTGTCAATCAGCATTGCTCTTCTAAAACGGGAGAATGACATTTCGTTTAAGGCGACCAATCCGGAAATGTGTACTATCGGCGTTTGGCGTTTGCTGTCTCCCTGTGAAAATCTCAAACTGCGTGCTATGTGTAAAGAATGCGTAGGCTGGTCGCTCCCGCACAATATAGCGGAATTTGCTTTTAAGCCGAACACGGCGTCATTCCTCCTTTCCCTCGGGCGAACGCTGTCCACTCCACGGGCGGTCACCGGCCGACGTAGACGGGTTGGGACTGGACTCCTGGCGTGCGGTTGCCTGTCTCTAACTAAAAGCTCCTGTGACAGTCGTTTCTGGAATGTATGTGTATACGCCAGCCTCTAGTATTTCAACCACGGTGCGCACTTGCGATTTATTAGTTATTTGCATATCGTTTACATGAATTCATACAACATTGACCTTATCTTATCGAGTATGGGTTAGAATGAATCGTCTTGATGTGCGGAATATGATTGTGAGGGCGGAATATGTAGGCAATGAGGGTCAGGAGACCACGACACCTTACAACCTAACTAACCTAAGGACATCACACACATCCATTCCAGAGGCAGGATTCGAACCTGCGACCGTAGCAGCAGTGCGATTCCGGAATGAAGCGCCTAGAACCGCTCGGCCACAGCGGCCGGCCCTGAATACATCAAGAGCCGTTTTCTGAACATGTAAACAACCACACGGAATTTGGAGAGGTACTTACATGATGCCAGCACAAGCTCTTCCACTTGATGGGGAGTTTCAGTTTCCAGTTGCTGCTGCTCTAATGCTAGAACAGCAGAAATGTTATAAGAACTTGTTACCATCTGGACACTAAGAAACACTTTTTGAACATATAATTATCACACACAGAATTTTGAGACGTATTTACGTGATGCTGGCACGACCCCCTCCGCTTGCTGGAGACTTTCAGCTTTCAGCTAGCGTTCTAATTGCAACAACCTTTCGGCAATGTATGCTGTAATAGTAAGAAAAAAGAATTTTTATAACCACTGCATGGGGGCTTAATTGAAACAATACAATAAAAGTAATTTTAGTAGCTGTGTGTCCGGTTACGAAGTCTCGTAACCGATTGGCCCGGACTAGTTTTAGTACGCAATCTGACTGCATAAAATAACAATAAAGAATGGAAGAAAATTTCCGTTAACACAATTGATTAATTAAGTCCCCTGCAACTATAAAAGCTACGAAACAACAAAGCCCAAGTGTAACTGTTGTGTGTGTGGTAGTGTGGTTCAACGTACATGCAACTGGCACGGTTCATCCTCAATACGACGAGAAATTTTAAACACCATTTACAATGAACTAATTGAAAAACCAGAAATACTATAATTGCTCATAGAAACCTGAATTACAAGTGTAATACATGAACACGAGGCAGATGCTTTGTTGACTGAACCTGTGACCAAGAGGCATTATTATTAAGGAGATTTGAAATAAAAATTTGTTACCTCCATATATATTGACGAAAAATACACTGTAATCATTGCAACATCTTCCATATATACATTATACCAACCGAACAGCATCTACTCTCTCGCCCAACAGAACAATAACTGCACACGACATGGTCTCAACTAGTACTGCTCTCGACATCCTCTCAACAAGCACTGCCCACGGCAACCTCTGAACTACAACTGCCCTCGACATTCTCTGAACAACTACTGCGCCAGTGGAGGCGGTGGAATAATACTCTTTGGCGGAATCTCTGGCGCTGTGACTCAATGTAGCCACCTTTCACCACTTGTTACGAAAATGTATCACAATCTCGAAATTTTTTGAATACTTCGCTATGAAATTTTATAACTGTCGTAACTTGATCTCATACTTTCTTTTTTAATAAACACATGGCAATTGACCTAAATTTGGCCGTTTCCCACCACCATTGCCGCTGGCATCACTGCTAGCTGAGCGTTTCATGGTGTACGAATTACGCTAACACAACCATGCACTGTCAAAGACTGATGATGATTGCGGTGGGGGTTGGACTTTATATAGCTTCAGACTCCACCCTATTTTGAGAGCAACAATAGAAACTCAGAGTGCCATACCAGATATTTATAACTTGCATTCGTTTTTCTTCAAGCAAGCTTGGTGCAGCTGTTTGCGGAAAGTATCACGTTTATGGGGGGAGGAAAGAAAGATCTGAAATATCCTGTGTTTGCCTGGAAGTGGATGGAATTTTGGATGCAGCTGCTAGCTTTAGGAAAACACTCAAGTTCATTCTGCGACAGATGGATAGTTTGACACGACCAATGCCGACTGCGTCCCTCGAAATATATGTTGCTGTTTCCCTTAGGACAGAGCTGGGAAGGAAGACGCTAACCTTCGAAACCGGTAAGGACCAACAAAGCGCGACTTGAGAGCGGAATTGTATAAAGATTAACTAAGTCTGCAGGCTTTCATGGCCGTTTTCACAGAAGTCAAAATCTTCTGGGTAATTAGGCAGCGTCATGTTTCTTCTAAAATGTTCGACGTTTCGACCCCTCTGCTGGGATCTTCCTCAGGATCTTTTGGTGTCCACTACTGCTAGAACACTGTCAGAGACGAGTGTCGCGTCCACTTTTAAAGGGGGAATTTTCTGGCGTTCGTGCTGGAGAAGTGATAGTATTGGTTAAAATTCATATGGCTACCATTGGTGGGCCATAGTCATAGGCTAACACAGAAGAAGGGGCGTTGGTAGCTCATCTCCCGTGGATACCATTGGCGGTCGTCATTGAACAGAAAGGCACTATTCCACACTTATGCTGGAGAAGGGTTGTTGGTTGAAATGCCTGCTACTGCTATTGGTTGGTCGTCATCAGTGGCTAGATTCGAAACGCTCAGAGCAAGAGAGGGGGAATGTTTACCCAAAATATTATTGTCCGCCGAGGTGACTTACAGCGCGTTGTTTATGCCGCTCACACACCGCAGCCGCGTATTGACTTCCTTGATGGCGGGGAGCCACGACGCCGGAAGCCTATAGCCGTCCTCTCTATTGAAATTAGATGCATTCTTAGAAATCTCAACCGCTTCTCGGACCTTTCTTCTATAAATGTGTTTCTTTAGCCAGTACACGTACGTTATTAAAATTGATGTCAGAGCCACGGTTCTCGTGATGTTCCGCTACTGCCGATTTTGCACTTTGTTTTAGCCGCATGTGCCGTTCGTGCTCTTTTATGCGTTCTTTAACGGTTCTTCCCGTTTCGCCTATATACACTCTGCAGCTGCTGGCTGCCGCCCCCCACCCTTGATGGAGGCAGATATGTGGTCATCAGTAGAGGCCGCCGGACACGTGGCCGAGCGGCGCATGTGTCACGGTTGTGTCGTTAGGCCGCCTAACGACACTCGCGTTAGATCGTGTGTTGCAGCGCCTTTCACGTCCTAAGACCCGCAACAGGCCAGAGGGGGCTGTCGCGTGAGGCATCTGTCGCGAATGCCGCCGGGCTGGCAAGCTGCTACCTGCTGGGAGGGGGCTGGATGCCGCACGGAACCTACGAGGGCGGAGTCACACGAGGTGACAGCAGCAATGTGCGAGCCCCGCAGCGCAACGTGGACCGTCTTAAGGGGGGTAGGACGTCAGACGGGCCGACTTGGAGTAGGAGAGGCACCACTGAACTTTTTAGTTTCCACTGTCTATACTTTTACAAATAAATTCATAAAACTGTCAGCATGACCAGGAAGGATTCAGAATTCACACTCTTAGCAGTGGAAGTTCGAAAACATACGAAATAATTTTTTTTTTACATATGAAATTTCATCATTTTTTCCACTTACTAATGGCAGCATTTGTTGCTGTAGGTACACTTTTCTTCATAAGTAAGAGAGATTCTTCTATGAATTTTGCACAGCATACAAACCATACTTAAAGGTGTATGAAACTCTAGGATTTTCCAAATCTATTGAAAACTGCGGTAAAAATTGAGGTAATTAACTATAAAATTTGCGTTTTTTCTAAACATGAAGCTAAAAATATAACAGTTCATTCGTTTTTTCATAAATTAAATAAATTCTAGAGTTTGATACACCTGTGAGTATGGTATGTATGCTGAGCAAAATTCATCAAAGAATCTCTCTAACTTATGAAGAAAAGTGTACCTATAGCAACAAATAAAGCCATTATTAAGTGAAAAAATGATGAAATTTCGCACGTAAAAAAATTTATTTCGTTATGTTTTCGAACTTCCACTGCAATGGGTGTGAATCCTGAATCCTTCCTGGTGATGCTGACAAAGTTTGATGAATTTATTTGTAAAAGTATAGACACTGGAAATTAAAATGTCCTGTGATGCCTCTCCTGCTCCCAGTCGGCCCGTTTGACGTCCTACCCCCCTTAATGACTTTGCGATCGCAATATACGACGTGATGAGCAATCGGAAGTTCAACACGAGTATCCATATCCTACGAAATGCGAATTATGTCCTCCTCAGAGCATAATTCTCAGATTTCCTGTTCTCTGAATTGTTTTTTTCCGATTTCTACCACTTATTCCCGTTTCACGAACAATTTATATCAATAATTACCGTTAATATCATGTCCTCTGAGCCGACAATTGATTTGTACAGCGAAAATTTGGAATTGCCTCCAAAATTCGAAATTCCTGCCAATAGGGTAGGTTGTGGGAGGGGGGGGAGGAGTAGGAGGGGGCTGGAGCACAAATGCAACTGAGAAAAACATGTTACCATCTGGGGTGGGGGTGGGCATGGCCGGGGGCGGGGGTGATTAATTGATCAATTTAATTATTTTTCGTATCAATTTCATATCAAAAGTGGATGACAACGTCACTACCGTACTAATGACGACTGCACAATACAAAGCTTTACGCATCGCCAGGGCGCGTTAATACAGAAATTGGACTGTTGATGACTGGAAACACGTTGCCTGGTCATACGAGTCTCGTTTCAAATTGTATCGAGCAGATGGACGTGTATGGGTAAGGATACAAGCTCATGAATCCATGGACTTTGTCAGCAGGGGACTGTTCAAGGCTCTGTAATGGTGTGTGGCGTGGCCAACTGGAGTTATATGGGACCCCTGATAGTCTAGATATGACCGACCATGACAGGTGACACGTACTTAATCATCCTGTGTGATCACCTGCATCCATTTATGTCTATTGCGCAATCCGACGGACTTTGGCAATTCCAGCAGGACAGTGCGACAACCGACATGTCCAGAATTGCTACAGAATGGCTACAGGAACGCTCTTCTGAGTTTAAACACTTCCGGTGGCCACCGAACTCCCAAGACATGATTATTGAGCATATCTGGGATGCCTTGCAACGCGCTGTTCAGAAGAGATCTCCACCCTGTCATATTCTTACGAATTTATGGACAGCCCTGCAGAATTCATAGCAGCAATTCCCTTCACCATTACTTAAGAGAATGGTTGAGTCCACGCCACATCGTTTTGGGGCACTGCGTGATCGCGTGGGCGCTACACGATATTAGGCAGGTGTACCAGTTTCTTTGGCTCTTCAATGTATATCAAGTGCTGCTGAAGGAAAAGGTAAATACATATCAGAAACTGAGGTCCAAATCGAAATCTCATTTCATAACAATGAATCATCTTTAATAGCCGCTTACGTGTTCTAGTTACGACTGTGGACGCTACATATGGTCCATTTACGCCACCAAATTTTGGTGGATCGGTTACAGAAACCTCCAGCAACTGGTCTCAATTTTGATTCTACGACTTGTGAATAATAAACAATAGTCACTGGCTTTCCTCTTGGAGGGAGTTTGTCTTTACCACCGATGGCCTTCCGCTAGAGTCTCAGCCACATTTTCTGCTAACAACTATTGTCTTAACAGTTTACACTATTATACAGGGTGTCTGGGCTACAAATATACGCAAACCAATCCTTATAACTTACGTTGTGCGGTAAATACGTAATCGACAGACGTACTCTCCAAGACGTGATCCCCACCATTTCATGAACAGCACTGAGTCGCATGACGCATGCACGCCAATGACAGGGCACAGCTACGTCGATATGTTAGCAAACTGCAGTTCCACTGATGCCTCCCGACGTCATTTTCCAGCAATATGGTGCCCTCACCCCCCCTCCCGAACTGTGGTGGAGATGTTTACAACATGTCTCCCTGAAACGTTTCCTGAGCGTTGGATCAGAAGGGGGAGGGGGGGTTCCCATTGCCTGTTAAACTTCGTCTCCCAATCTGACTACACCAGATTTCAATGCATGGCGGTTTATCAAGGACGTTTACAGAACAAAGGTTTGATACATGGTAGATTTCAGACAATGGCTCTATACTACAGCATAGGCAATAACTCCTGTCATGCTCCTTGTGAGCATAGACTTTACTTGAGGTGTTTACAATCGCTGGAAGTTGTATAACAAATATTTTTAATATGTATGCATCAGTTTGAATTCCGTAGAAATGTTGAAACACGTGAGGCAATACTGACCCTACGACTTATCTTAGATGAAAGATTAAGGAAAGGCAAACCTACGTTTCTAGCATTTGTAGACTTGGAGAAAGCTTTTGACAATGTTGACTGGAATACTCTCTTTCAAATTCTGAAGGTGGCAGGGGTAAAATACAGGAAGCGAAAGGCTATTTACAATTTGTACAGAACCAGATGGCAGTTATAAGAGTCGAGGGACATGAAAGGGAAGCAGTGGTTGGGAAGGGAGTGAGACAGGGTTGTAGCCTCTGCCCGATGTTATTCAATCTGTTTATTGAGCAAGCAGTAAAGGAAACAAAAGAAAAATTCGGAGTAGGGATTAAAATCCATGGAGAAGAAAAAAAACTTTTATAGGTTCGCCGATGACACTAATTCTGTCAGAGACAGCAAAGGACTTGGAAGAGCAGTTGAATGGAATGGACAGTGTCTTGAAAGGAGGGTATAAGATGAACATCAACAAAAGCAAAACGAGGATAATGGAATGTAGTCTAAGTCGGGTGATGCTCAGGGAACTAGATTAGGAAATGAGAAAGTAGTAAAGGAGTTTTGCTATTTGGGGAGCAAAATAACTGACGATGTGAGTTATAAAATGTAGACTGGCAATGGCAAGGAAAGCGTTTCTCAAGAAGAGCAAATTGTTAACATCGAGTATTGATTTAAGTGTGAGGAAGTCGTTTCTGAAAGTATTTATATTTAGTGTAGCCATGCATGGAAGTGAAACATGGACGATAAATAGTTTGGACAAGAAGAGAATAGAAGCTTTCGAAATGTGGTGCTACAGAAGAATGCTGAAGATTAGATGGGTAGATCACATAACTAATGTGGAGGTAATGAACAGAACTGGGGAGAAGACGAGTTTGTGGCACAACTTGACTAGAAGAAGGGATCGGTTGGTAGGACATGTTCTGAGGCATCAAGGGATCACCAATTTAGTACTGGAGGGCAGCGTGGAGGGTAAAAATCGTAGAGGGAGACCAAGAGATGAATACACTAAGCAGATTCAGAAGGATGTAGGCTGCAGTAGGTACTGGGAGATGAAGAAGCTTGCACAGGATAGAGTAGCAAGGAGAGCTGCATCAAACCAGTCTTAGGACTGAAGAGCACAACAACAACATGCATTTACGACTTTGTACGCAATGGTAAGGGGAGCTGGGCTACAACTGTCGTCGTAGGAATGCCAGACTGGAGCAGCAATTATTAACGACCAAGTTAACACAACAGAAGATTTAGTTTATTTTTATTTCTCGAAGCATACGAAGACTCGTTGCAAACAATGCAGCACGAAACAGTGCAGCACATACAGTAGCAACCAGGAAGAGTCTCCACAGAGGCTACAAGAGCAAGCGGGCTGAGTGGCTGCAGCCGGCCGTCCCACATCACAGTGGCAGACCCATGGGTGCGCTCGTAGTCCAGAGCCGCTGGAGGCGTGGCTCCGCAGGAGCGCACCACTGGGTCTGCCACACCCCGTGCGGCCAATGTCAGAGTGAGACGGAAACCTGCTATTCCGTTGCCAACTGTAGAGCACCGGTGGGATGGTATTGATATGCGATACCACACTTACGAACATGTGGCGATTTTGCACACTGATCTTTACCGACGTGCATAAAAATGTTTATGCTCCTCTGTACAATGTTGGATGAAGGTTTTAAACCTTGATAGGCACTGAAATACAAACAAATGTTATTGCGTACCTCAAGCCCAGACATCTTGTAGGATGTATTTCAATGAGTTCTTATTTTTAGTTGTTAATGAAAAGATTGCTGGCCAGTTCTAAAATCTTTTGTATTGTTAGAGGTCTGCTAAGCTAAATCTTTATTTTCGTTATTTTTTTATAAGAGGGAGGTAAATGGCAAAGGATGCAGGGCAGGTGAGCGGGGGGGGGGGGGGGGGCGGGTCAATCAGTAGTCAGACAGATTAAGAAATCTTAAAACTGATTTAAAAATAGTAATTAAATTACATAAGGCATGTAAGTAGCGATGACTATCTTGGAGTTTTTCTTGGACCGTAATTGGGGAGCTGTGGAGGAGAAATGGGAGCTGTTGATATACTAAAGTAGTCATCAGTATATGATAAGGGTTTGGTTGTTTGGGGGGGGGGGGGGGAGAGACCAAACAGCGAGGATGTGGGAAGGACGGGGAAGGAAGTCGGCCATGCCCTTTCAAAGGAACCATCCCGGCATTTGCCTGGAGAGATTTAGGGAAATCACGGAAAACCTAAATCAGGATGGCCGGACGCGGGATTGAACGGTCGTCCTCCCGAATGCGAGTCCAGTGTCTAACCACTGCGCCACCTCGCTCGGTATATGTGATAAGGTTTTGGCGTTTTGGAGAGAGTGCTGGATGGAAAGGATGGGATGATGATGTTTGGTTTGTGGGGGCGCTCAACTGCGCGGTCATCAGCGCCCGTACAAAGTCCCAATTTTTACACAGTCCAATCTAGCCACTGTCACGGAAGATGATAATGAAATGACGACGACAACACAAACACCCAGTCCCCAGGCAGA
Organism: Schistocerca cancellata; assembly: GCF_023864275.1. Lineage (NCBI taxonomy): Eukaryota > Metazoa > Arthropoda > Insecta > Orthoptera > Acrididae > Schistocerca > Schistocerca cancellata. The sequence goes on from NC_064631.1 coordinate 176,154,484, forward strand.
GAAAATTCCCAACCCGGCTGGGATTCGAACCCGGGACCTCATGATCCACCGGTAACAAGGCTACCCACTAGGCCACGAGCTGCGGACAGAAATGATGGGGTAAACAGCTGCAAAGCGAGGACAGAGAACAACACAAAAGAAACATTCGTTCCCATCGGAGTGGAATCCTTTTCAATCCACTCCATCCCTCTATTTCCCAGTCTTTTCATTAGCACGAACCCAATTCTGGAATGACCTTCCTCAGTATATCAGAGGACTAAATAACAGCTTCAGCTTCAAAAGATAGTTAATGATACATCTATTCGAGCAACAACAATGTCTGCCTTTGTCCTGTACGTACAGTCGTAGCTGCTCCACTAAATAGACTTTGCCTGTCAGAGTAGACTAACCGTTTTGTTTCCACGCATTCACACTGCAGCTCCTGACCTACTGCCCAGAGGAAAATAAACATTAATGGCTTGCGCTTGGCACATGTGCCTGGGCATATTACCCACTCTAGAAAGATGTAACTTGTAATTGCTATAATTATTAGTCTGTGAATGACGTAAATAATGATGTAATGTTGCTCAGCACACAGTCCTCAGTCACCAATAGAAGTATCTGCAGGTACACTCGTTTCACCTTCAATGCGCATAATATTCAGATGTCACATATATTTGGAAGAAACAGTTATTGTACAGCTACACGCTATAGCTGAACCGTCTGCTCCATCTTAAGTTGACGGATGACTGCCTAGAAAATTTGAAAGCCACTTCACAACAAAATATCATTAAATATTATTGTGGAACGCTAAAACTAAGTGCACAGCACGTAAGAGAACTTGGAATTAATGTCTTATTGATCCGTATTCGCCTTATTCATCACACAATGACTTCTTTATCTTCCCTTATACCAAACAAGAAATGTGGTTTTCCTCTTGAAGTTACCTAACCCAACCAAAACTATGTTCTTGATGCACCAACATCGAAGGGAGAAATTTTGCCTGGAACTGAATGGAAAACTTGTAAAAATGTATACATTTTAAAGGCGAATATTTTGAGAAACAATAAAACGAACAAATTTGAGAAAAATCTTTTCATTTACAAACCGTTTCACTTTGAATAAGACACTAACTTTCGACAGATGTCTCATCCGCAGCTATCGAACGCTGGTGTGAATTATTTGAAGTCACGCGGCTTGAAAACCGAGAAGATTTTATTTAAGAATACCACCGCGAAAGAGTCCGAGGACACAAAACGCACAGATATTTAATCTACGGTCAATAATTCCCTGCAAAATGTAAGCCAGGCAACCTCTAATAGCATCAGTTACTAATATTAAAATTCCAGACTCCGAATCTCTCAAAATCAATCATAATTCGTAAACTCTTATAAATATTTTATCTAAAGCGAAATTTATGGGAGAAGTATCTCAGTGATTTGAAATAAAAACTAGTGTTAGTGTTTAACTGCGGTTTAGAAAAGAATGTAAGGATTTGGAATACGGTGTGTAATATTAGGCTTTCCGTTGTATGAAAGCTATAAGTACCCTTGGAAAGGCATTCACCAAGCTACGTATTAAATGATCAACTTATGAGACCTATTCTTTGAAAGACGTTTGATTTATATAATTCACGTAACTGTAAAGACGCGCATCTAGCGCAAACGCTAATACATCGACTCCGCAGTCAGAGAAACATTTTAACAGAAGCTGAAATGAGCGTTTCCCTTCGATCTAAATAAAAAAGATGACTAAAAACTTTGGTATATCTTCAGATTTTATCGCACTTCTTGTAACGTGAAGGGGTAAAAAAGTCGATTGTGAGCCATAAAACTGAGCGGTCTTGCCAGCGTGCAGACAACAGTTATTAATTAGTAAAATTTAAGTAATTTATGTTCGATACTATAAATCGGCACGTTATTGTTCTGAAAGCGTTAAACAGTGAAAGAATTGCATCGAAAGAAAGATAATGAGTGTAATTTGTGATATAGACGTGAACCAAGAAGCGATCACAGGACAGACTAAAATCTCAGAGCACCAACATAGTCAGAAAATTACTTATATAAGTTATACCGTTTATAAATAAGCCGTAATTGCTTGTGAGAATTATTTGAATATATTTAGTGTTTACTAGAATTCTTATTCCATTCTTTTCCCTTTTTTTACCTCCATGTCACGTTTTTATAAATGTCAATCAGCCTTTGTAAGTAGGCTGTTCAGGTTTTTATGTTGGTAACGCCATGTAGCGCTCTATATGAAAATCACTGACTGCTGTGTGCAGTCTGTGGCTGGTTTGCATTGTTGGAATTTGCTATTGTAGTGTTGGGCAGTTGGATGTGAACAGCGCGTAGCGTTGCGCAGTTGGAGGTGAGCCGCCAGCAGTGGTGGATGTGGGGGGAGAGATGGCAGAGTTTTGAGAGCGGATGATCTGAACGTGTGTCCATCAGAGACAGTAAATTTGTAAGACTGGATGTCATGAACTGATATATATATTATGACTTTTGAACACTATTAAGGTAAATACATTGTTTGTTCTCTATCGAAATCTTTCATTTGCTAACTATGCCTATCAGTAGTTAGTGCCTTCCGTAGTTGGAATCTTTTATTTAGCTGGCAGTATTGGCGCTCGCTGTATTGCAGTAGTTTGAGTAACTAAGTTTTTTGTAAGTGATGCATGAAAGTTATAGGTTATTGTTAGTCAGGGCCATTCTTTTGTAGGGATTATTGAAAGTCAGATTGCGTTGCGTTAAAAATAGTGTGTGTCAGTTTAGTGATGATCAGAATACGTAAAGAGAGAAATGTCCGAGTACGTTTAGTTTTGCTCAGCTGTTTGAAAATCAAATAACGTAAGGGGTTTATCAGCACAATCATTCATAAATGTTTCTAAGGGGAGGTTTCATCTTTACTACAGCAGAGAATACTGCAGCATCCTGGTCGTAGACAGAAGGCCGTTTCTTGTTTCTATACAACTCACAGACGCACCATTTATTAATGATTTCATTTGCAAATGCAATTTTTATTGTTCATTGTGTAAGGTCTCTTAGGTAATTATAAAATTCATACTAATTACGTAAAGAAGTCCGGGTTGTTCTTTCCCTAATAATAGAAGCCTTTGCGTAATCAAAAACTAGCCGCCTCCTGACAACGATCAGGAGCTGACCAGAAGGCTGACGTCTTAGGCCTCTTTCGTGTTTCCCGTTCCAAACTGGGAACACGACATTCCAGTATGAAATGCAACACCTATATAAGTATTAGATTTAAATGGAAAAAATTGAAGTATATCAATATTTTTTATCATACTAGATGTGCTGAAAAATCACATGTATGAGCCAATAATTCAAGGAAGGAAATCAAAAGGAATTAACGTAAACTGGCTCGCTTTTGCACACGATTTTGCAATTCCCGCATAAAACGTGACAAATAGTCACTAAACAAAAAACTTCTGGCAAGTCTCGCTCTTAGAAATGGTCTCACAATATTAGATAAAGCTCGTTAGAGACGAGAAAAATGCATCTTAATACTTAGAAACAGAAATAGGTAAAACAGAGCGTGTTAGTAAATTTAAATATCTTGGACGAACTATACAACGGAATTGTCTGAGGAAATCTGCAATAGATGTAAGAGTTAATAAAATGGAACCATATAATTTGACAAAAAATCTACAAAAACTACGTATCTTGGAACTTCAGAGAGTTAAGTAGGATATCTTGTTCCACGCTCAGATCATTGCATAACAAAGGTGGTGCTTTATCGGAAGGGAGTACACGTTCTGGATTCCCTGCAGACAAAAGTTCTGCTGCGGTACAGATAACGGGTGCGTCAGGGTTCGCATCTGGAACAGCACGTAATTGGAAGCGTACTCCAAACTCCAAAACAGAAATACGGGGGGCAGTAGGATTCTTGGTGGGAAAAACGAGTAGATTGCACACAGACTGATCGTTATATTCTGGCGATATATGGTCCAAATGCAACTTCAAGTGCAGCTGTAGGAATGTGCTGCCAAAAATTTGACCAGGGCCGGGCAGTCGCAGCTGATGCTGATCGGGAAGTCCAGATCTTGCACCATTTCGTGAATACATTTAAAATTTTCCTTTGCAATGGACTGAAGCAAAAAGTCAGATAACGCATAATCACAAAGCGACAGAAGTCTTAGATTTTACTTTAAAATTCTGTTAAAAAATTTCCAACAAGATCGAAGTCAATAATCACCAAGCGCCAGAAGGGCTAGAAATTTTCTTTGAAATTTTTAAGTATTAGAACAAGGAAGAATCCGAAGGAAATCTAGTCCGAAAACAAAAGAAGCAGGTTACAGTACACTTTTTCGCCCACTGCTTGAATATTGCTCACCAGTGTGGTATCCGTACCACATAGTGTTGATAGAATAGAGAGAGAAGATCTAACGGAGAGCAGCGCGCTTCGTTAGAGGACCATTTAGTAATCGCGAAAGCGTTACGGAGATGTTAGATAAATAAACTCCAGTGGAAGACTCTGCAAGAGAGACGCTCAGTTGCTCGGTACGGGCTTTTGTTGAAGTTTCGAGTACATGCCTTCACTGAGGAGTCAAGCAGTATATTGCTCCCTTCTACGTATATCTCGCGAAGTGACCATGAGGATAAAGTCAGAGATTAGAGCCCACACAGAGGCATACCGACAATCTTTCTTTCCACGAACAATACGAGACTGGAATAGAAGGGAGAACAGATAGAGGTACTCAAGGTACCCTCCGCCACACACCGTCAGGTGGCTTGCGGGGTATGGATGTAGGTGTAGAAGGTCAAGATCAATACAGAGTCCCAAAAGAGTTAGAAATATTCCCTTTTTAAAATTAAAAAAATACTAACAGAAATAGGTCAAAATATTTTACAAGTCTTCCAAAACAATTTACAACAGTAAGTGCCACACTTCAGAACAATTACGCCCCGGTGGTGGCCACCAGGAATACAACAAATGTAAAAATAATGACAGCAAGCAGGCCTGTAGGGGCTTAAACGTTTGGTAAATTGGCAATCATTCCATATACCAGGTGTACCGGTATGAAATGAGCGTTAAGATACAAATGTGTCGATAGGGAACATTTGTTGTGAACGAGGCTTAAATTTTTTTGTTTGGTTGGTATGACATCTGTCAAAGATATTTAGTATACATCAAGTCATGGAACAAATATCATCATATGTTTTCATCGTGTTAATGTCGAATTTTGTACCAGAAAGTGATGATTTGCGGAAAGCATTGCTTTTTTGTTTTCATTTGAAAAAAAGTGCTGCAGAGTCGCATCGAATGCTTGTCGAGGCATATGGTGATCATGCTCTATCAGAAGCAACATACAAAAGATGGTTTCAACGGTTCAGAAATAATGATTCTGATGTAAGAAATGAAGAACGTGGAAGACCGTGGAAAACCACCAAAAAAGTTCGAAGACGCCGAATTGCAACCAATATTGGATGAAGATGATACTTTGAGTCAGAATCAAATGGCAGCAATGCTAAATGTTGCACAACAAACAATTTCTGGCCGTTTGAAAGCTATGGGAAAGATCCAAAAGAGTGGCAATTGGGTGTCACATGAATGAAAGAGATGGAAAACCGTAAAACCATTTGACAATTTTTGCTTCAAAGAAAAAGACATGAAAGACAATTTTGCATCGAATTGTTACTGGCGATGAAAAATTGATTTATTTTAAGAATCCTAAACGGGAAAAATCATGGGTTAATCCGGGACAACCATCGACTACAAAACCAGATCGATTCGGCAAGAAGACAATGCTCTGTGCTTGGTGGGATCTGAAAGACGTGGTGTATCATGAGCTTCTAAAACCCGGTGAAACTGAATACTAGTCGCTACGGACAACAAATGATCAATTTGAACTTTGCATTGATCGAAAAACGATCAGAATGTGTCAGAACACATGGCAAAGTAATTTTTTTTTACACGACAATGCACCTGCACACAAAGCAAACCTGGTTCAGGATACAATCAAAACACTTGGCTGGGAGCTGTTACCCCACCCGCAGTATTCACCAGACTTGGCCCCTTCCGACTACCATTTGTTTTCGTCAATGGAACACGCATTGGCTGAGGAACACTTCGATTCCTACGAAGAAGTCGAAAATTGGGTGTCTGATTGGTTTGCTTAAAAAGACGAACATTTCTATTGGCATGGTGTCCACAAATTGCCAGAAAGGTGGTTAAAATGTATAGAAAGCAATGGGCAGTACTTTGAATAAAATGTGTTTACTTTTCAATTCAAAAATAGTGTTTCACTGTCACAAAAAATGCTCATTTCATACCGCTACACCTGGTATATAAACCTGCAATAGAGTTTAACTTGGGGAAATTTAGTAACTGATGGCTTGAAACGTTCTTATTTGCACAATTTCGATGCTTGATTCCGGGAGGGGAGTGGAAGGCAGGAAAGAGCAAAAGTAATGAGGATCGAAGAATTAACCCTGCTGTTCTGTTCACTTTTACTTGACATATATACTGTTCGGGTCAATATGACCCGACATATCAAAATGCTTTAGAAACATAAATTTTGGTACAGTTTTAGCTATCGACATTGTTGTTCTATTCCAGTACCTTGTTAGTAATAATAATAATAATAATAATAATAATAATAATGGTAATAATAATAATAATAACAATGCATACAACTTTATTGAGGGATATTTTTCATTTAAATATGCACATAAATTTGAAACAACAGACAGTTTCCATTACAGGCATTCAACTTAGAAAGCACTACAGTTTTTCCATACTTCTATTCTTATTGTTGACAGTTTAGACGTAAGTATTGACATTTTCTAACAACAGACAGTTGTCATTACAGATATTCATCTTAGAGCACACTACAGTACAGAACACACTACAGTTTTTTTATTACATTCCAACATAGAAAGCACTACAACTTTAGAATCCTCTCTTCTTACTGATTGTAGTTTAGGCACAAGTATTCACATAAATTTGAAACAACAGAATTTTCAATACAATCATCTTATAAAATACTACAGTTCTTTTCTTACTGCTTGCACTGTGGACACAAGTAGGTTACATGTTTCTTGCAAATATGTTTACTACATTTTCCACACACCATGTTTGTTTTATTGTCATTACTTGATGGACAGAACTTACAGCGTGCACGTTTTGTAGATTTTCTTGTTGTTACCGATTCTGACACACCACCCACATCATTCGGGTTTTGGATGCTTGTGACCATTCTCAAAGAATCTTCTGTTCTTGGGAAATGCGTTCTTGATGCAATATGTTCTTTTATCAGTGACTTTCCAAGTTCCTCCAAGAATATTCTCCTTCTAGTCAATTTGCTTGCATTCCAATTAGGGTCAACCGAAATCCACAAAACGTATGCATTATAAGCAGAAACATCAAGAATATTGTAGAAAACTATCATTGGCCACCTATTACTTTTTCGTTTGCATGTATATGTACCTAATAACTGATCAAGCGTGTCTACAGCACCTTTGGTTGAATTATAGTCCAAAATCATTTTTGGCTTCTTATCAGCCCTGTCACTGATTTCCGCATCATGGTGGAGAGTGCTCATAAGTACAACATTCTTGTGTCTCTTAGGAATATAATTAACCACAGTAGTGTCATTTGTGAAGTAAAATGAAGAGCTGTGTACCTCCTTGTTGGTCATTTTGTGTGGAAGCTCCGGCTTATTTTTCCGTATAGTTCCCAACATAGTCAATTTCCTTTTCAGAAGCAGCTGCCCCAAATTGTACGACGTAAAAAAGTTGTCACACGTGATATTCTGACCACGTAACTCAGAAGTGAGATCAGATACCACCCTCATTCCCTGATTTCTTTCTGGTGCCGCTCCACTCACCTTTCCTGTATAAATTTGGGCTTTCAGTACGTATGAAGTTTTGCTGTCACACATGGTCCATATTTTGATCCCATATTTTGCCGGTTTACTTGGGATATACTGCTTGAATGGACAGCGACCTCTAAATGCTACTAACTGCTCGTCAACAGTAACATTTTCTCCTGGATTATACAGTTGAGGAAGGACCTCTACCCACTTCTCCCAAATACTACGAATTGCGGCAAGTTTGTCAGTACGTCGTCTTTCCTCTCTAGTAGATTTCTTGTCAAATCGCAGGACACGTGATATCTTACAGAATGTTTCATGAGACATGGTTGCTCGAAATATGTTTCGCCCAGTATCTTTATCCCACAAACTTTTTGTAGACTCCCCATGAGATCGATATACACCCGCTAGGAGTAAGAGTCCTAAGTATGCATGGAAAACAGAACCATCAATATCTGTCCACTGTTCACCATAAACTCGCTGCCCTTCAATATTTGTCATCTCTATTATTTCATTTTGAAGCGCTGTGTGAAATACTGCTTCAAATGAACATTTTACATCAGATATTCTGCTGACTGCATACCTGGTAACTCCTGGGGTACTCTTGATGATGTTCGAAGCTGGTAGGCGACCATGTTGTGCTGGTGGATGCAACTGCCATTCTATATTCCCATTTTTAGAAAGAAAAGTCTCTACACTATTTTGTATGGGCTGTGGACTGTCGTAACTGTCATCGGAACACTCGCTTTCAGATGCATTGCTGATGTGATCTTCAAACTCAGAAAGTGATCCTTCATCTGGTGAGGCATTTACTATTTCTTCCAACTCACGATCATTCAATGGTCTCATCGCCATGGTGTCACAAGTCAAACTGGGCAGAAACAAAGCATTCCAATTATTGAGAACTGCCAATTATTATTTCCTGGGGAAAGCAACAAACAAGCCCATTGTTGTGAACGCATGGAGCTTTAGGTGATTGTTGAGAGTAAGTTGGAATGATGCAGTCACTATTCCCACACAACACAACAAAAATAATTTTCGCCATTTCCAGATTTTAGAAATAAATACGAGTTACACTAAACATATTTGTGTCGGGTCATTATGACCCGAACATTACATATGCAACTATTACAGTTGAAGCCCAAACTTCTTAAACTTTTTTAAAACCTTTTAAAACACATGCTGCTCATCCATTTTCAGACAAAGTCACAAAGTTTCATAAATATATATTGGTATTTACATAATGTAAAATAACGTTCATATTCGTTTCGGGTCATATAGACCCGAACAGAACAGCAGGGTTAAGAAGATCCCCGGGACAGAGTGTCGCAATAGACATAACTTAATTTGATTGAGCGACGGACCCAAACAGCAACGCGGCACGGAATAGCGGTACCAGTGAGGTCCCAATACGGACCTCCGACCAGAACGGCGCCTGCTTATTCTCCCGTCATCAAGTCGACGGGCTGGCGAGGCAATCCGGAACAGTTTGTTGGTGGGTCGGACGACCAAGAGCTGTACACTTACATGGTGTGTGATCTTTCGGACATGTCCGAAAGAACAGACACCACATCCATATAAGTATAGAGTTCTGGCAAAACCGGACGTGACCTCCTGCGCGGATGCACACATATTCCCCAAACTCTTACGGCACTTGGTAAGAATGTCTTCAGTGAGTGTGTTGGGGTGGGACACTACGAATGTAGTGTGTGGACATACAAGGTGAGAATGTGGGTTTCGCGGGAGGCGTGCGCGAGATAGCCCCTGCAGTCGCGCTATCCACTGTGTCCTTGGTGGCTCAGATGGATAGAGCGCCTGCCATGTAAGCAGGAGATCCCGGGTTCGAATCCCGGTCGGGCACACCTGACCCCATTGATATACATCAACGCCCGACAGAAGCTGAAGGTATTAAATTCTAATTTCAACCAAGAGCTGAATTAGCATATAATGCAGCTAATATAGCTAACTAGGCCAGCCTGCAAAACTGACAACGTGGCATTAGTGTTAGATCAACTTACAAGGAGACGGCACGACCGTGGGGTCTGGGATTTGTCCGCAATTTTGTGTGGTGAAAGGGGACCTCTGACACGTTATGTGGTTAAAATATTAGGACGCACTACTCGGAAAAACCCGAGAAAAATCGATCCAAAGTTTTTTAGGTGCCTTGTGACCATAAAATATTAGTCCATCGTCGTGCCGCAGTATGACCTACATGGTTAGCGCTCGGACCCTTATGCCAGAGGTCTCGGGTTCGGTTCCTCCTCCAGCACTTTTTTTTTCTTCTGTTGCTTGCAAAATTGCAGCGCATTGTTACAGGAGAATCGTGAAGTTCCCGGGAAGATTGTATAGAAATTCCTTCTATAATTCACCATCAATTATCGTCACCAATATTCCGAGACATGATTTAATATGCCTGGTTTGCCTCAAAATTGTCAGAAACTCTAAACGTTTTCGTAGATGTTAATGGGGCATCTTTCTGTACAGATTTATTGGAAACGCCCTGTGATTGTAAAAAATCCGCTTTTATATGTTGCGCAAGATGTCGCAAAAATTATTGCTTTGTTTGTTTTTACGATAATTACCACTGCGGATCTTTTTTATAATTATTATATATATAAAAATTGAATGTTTCCCAATCGACTTTGTTGTTCTGATTAAAAAGGCAATGTTTCTCCTCATATACTTTACAATGAAAAATGGAAAACCCAACGCCATGAATTGTGTTGTTGGACAATTTATTCAATAATTTAACTAATTTGTTAAAGGTAATGTAGGTTTGGGAAACTTTCGTAATAATTGGTGGAATAACCAAAGAAAATGGAACAGAAGAAAAAAAAAGTGCCAGAGGAGGAATCAAACACGAGACCTCTGGCTTAAGAATCCGAGCCCTGAACACCGAGACCAGACGGCGGCGCGGCTGTGTACTAACATTTTATACTCATAAGGCACCTAAGAAACTTTGGATCGATTTTTCCCGGGATTTTCCGGGTATTGCGTCCTAATATTTTAACCACGTGAGGTTTTAGTGTGCCTCTTTCACCACACAAAATTGCGGACGAATCCCCGACCCCACGGTCGTGTCGTCTCCTTTTTAGACAGTAAGCACGTGAAATACAAGAATTCACCACTTGAAACTTTTGCAAACTTGTTCCCCTTTTCTTCTTAAAAAAAAAGGCAAATACTTAAGTTTATAACATTCAAACCCAAGGCATAATCAAAGGTAACTACAATAAAACTATTGTTTATCCTCAAAACTCTGAAAATAAGTGTATACTGACAAACATTTACACAAAAGGGTAACATTTAAACACAAGATTAATCCAAAGTAATTACAACAAGTTGCCTCCACAAACGCAGTACCGTTAAGACTGACTGCTCATTCAAAAATTTCGCTACTTACAAATACTGCAACAGTCCACAGTGTCCGCTACATGATAGCCATCTCCAAGTGCGGCTAGGGAAGGCCAACGTTAATTCCAAAACAATTTAACAACTATACTATGTTCATCATAAGAATAAACCTGATGTAAACATTACGCCATGTATCCTTCCGCGTTTGCTTGAATCTCATTGGATTTCGTTTCACGTGGAGCGGAAGCCAAGCTGTGACCAGTACAGTCAAGTACGATCGTAAGGATACATTTTATGCTGTCTTACACGCACATCGACTGATAAGATGCGGGACAACAGCTTCACCGACGCGTTAAACTTGGACAGCACTGGCGAACCAGCGCTCTAACTAACCTGCAATTCTGTGAGCAGTTCCAGTTCAAATGTAAAAAAGAGACGGACAAAGAAACAATATAGCTTCGAATGAAATTTAATTTTTAAAGAAAATGAAATAACATTCGTCAAAACTCCAGCACTACCGCGCGCTTCTTAGGTGACCAGACGGAAAGCATAAAATGCTCTCGTTCTCACCTGACATAGTATTCTAATTACAAACAAATGATGAAAATTCCTAAGTTAAACATAGGATAATTTTTCTGAGCGAGCTATGAGCGATGCAAAAGCATACTGCAGCGATTTCACCGTACTCTCGAATACTGAAGCCACTGAAGGTGTTAATTACGATCAGTCGTCTAGTAAATTCTTAGCTCCTTTATTCGAATCCGAGAAATAGATTACAGTACTGGAAGTGTCATCTGCTACGCTGATAAGGAGTCGACCAACAACAATCCACGAAGCCACGCGTGCGCCGCATTTTCTCCTCTTTTCTATATCGTGACAACATTCGGCAGTGAAATGCGAAAAACCTGCGTGCGTTAATTTCAGTAAGTCTGGCAGCTTAACAGTCTTGTAATTTCTCGGGTGAAATCCAATAAGTTGGTTCCAGATCAGTTCTGTTGGGTTCATGTTGCAATGGCACAATGGCAAATGCACCCGTTTTATGGTGTGCTCGATGCTGTGAAAATTTTTTGTTTTTCATGTTTCTACGACACATATCTACATCTGCGGTATAAAACACTGGAAATAGTCCAAATAAATAGCATGTAGTGTTTCAGTTTTGCCTTAAAAATTAAACTTATATTTCATAATTTAAGCAACCTTTATTAACCGTCTTTCATAAAATATCGATAATTGAAAATTTATATTTGAAATTAAGCCAGGGATTTCGCGTGCAGTATGTAATTAAAAACAAGACGTGCGTTATTCATTCACGATGATATTTATAATTACGAGATGTAGGTAATTCAAACTATACGGAAAACAAAATTGACTCAAGCGACGCTTGAACCGGCGAACTGTTTACTGCAACGAATTGTTAAGCTACAACGATACTTTTTTTTTCCCTACCGGTTCCACTTTACACGCATGTGCACGTGAGTCACAACTATCTAATACAGTCCGTCGGAAAACTTCAAAGCCGAGTAGCTATAAATTTATGACAAACATAAATAACAACCTGCTTGTCGGCACTTTTTAAGCGTGTTCCACGCGCATGTTTTCACTAGGAAACATGAAGCAGCCTCAGCCATTTTCATACTGCGTATTAAGAGGGCGGCAATCAGAACACAGCAGTACAGAGGCTGCAAAAATAAACGTAAATGTCGTTTGACTAGGGCCTCCCGTCGGGTAGACCGTGCGCCGGTTGTGAGTCTGCCGATTTGACGCCACTTCGGCGACTTGCACGTCGATGCGGAAGAAAGGATAAGGACAACACAACACCCAGTCCCTGAGCGGAGAAAACCTCCGACCCAGCCGGGAATCGAACCTGGGCCCTTAGGACTGACATTCTGTCGCGCTGACCACTCAGCTACCGGGGGCGGACAGTACAGAGGCTGTGACTATACACGATTTTAAAAATAAAAACTACATATGTTTTTTATTCCAGTCCCATCACAATATCAATTTTTTAGACGATGACCGGTTTCAGTCCGTAATGACCGTCCTCAGATCTTTTTTACACCATGTCCTAAAGAGATAAGGTCATAATAGCAAGGTCAAAACATTTAAGTATAATCAGCACAGTATCGTCACATAGATCTAAAATAAGGTGTAGAATAGGCCACATCGTCCACACAGTCATTATTTGAGTTGCAATAATGACTGTGTGGACTATGTGGCCAACTCTACACCGTATTTTAGATCTGTGACGATGCGGTGCTGATTATATTTAAATGTTTTGACCTTGCCATTATGGCCTTATCACTTTAGGACATGGTGTAAAAAAGATCTGAGTACGGTCATTAAGGACTGAAACCTGTCATCGTCTAAAGAATTGATATTGCGATCAAAGACTGGAATAAAAAACATTTGACAGTATTGGATCATTGTTTGTATACGTGACCATGTCGCAGTTGGTGAAAAACCACATAACTAAAGCGCGATTAAGAGGAACGTTGATAGCTGCTAATGCATTTGAATATACTGAAGTTTCATTTAACGTAACAATACATAAATAGGACCTACTTCCCAGAGCGTAACACGTGCGCTACGGTTTCTGACCAATCATCGCGTTTGTGTTTGTTTACATCAGGTTTATTCTTATGATGAACAGAGTATAGGCGCAATAATTGCCTTGTCTATCCCAGTAGGACTCCTATTAGTTGAACTTCTTCACTGATCCACCAAAGAAACAGTATCACAAACAACTCAAACAAGTACCAATCACTGTGAAGCTACAGGAATGCACTGCAAGTAATCGGGGGCACAGAGAGAGAACCCAGAAGCGACCAAGAGACCCAATACACGTCGTCCGCTAAAACGACCGATCGACCAACCGACGGTCGTTTCCGATGAAATCACAGGAAAGGGAAAAGGTTGCAAGTGAATATCCAGCTTACAGCTTGTTATCCACAGGTCACTTCGACGGACGGCAACAACGGGCGCGGCGGCAAGACGCTTTCGAGAGAAAGCCATCAGCCTCTCCCAGAACGCAGCCTTTAGTCGCTTCCGGCACAACCAGCCAACCGTCGTCCCTGCCGATTCAGCTCTGACCCCCAACTTCCTCCCAGCACTGTCCAAATGAGACTCGCACGCCGTGAAAATTAGGCCCATCGGCCGCGGCGCGGCGGGAGCGCCACCGAACAGCCAAAGGAGGAACTAAGCGGAGGAAGGCGCCTGGAAGTGAAATCAATACCAGCTAAGCCGGCTCAAGTATTATCCCAATAGCTGGAAGTGCCTTGCAGAATCTTCGTATTGTTACAGAGATGGACTTGCTCATCTTTGCCTGTGTGATGAAGCTGCTATTTACACTGTGTGTGTGTGTGTGTTATCTTTTCAGAAATGCTCTGGATATCGAGGTTTCAAACTCCCCTGCACAGAGTTTCCTTGCTGCATTTGTGCCTCGTGAATGACAGGATGTGCACCTGTCGAAATATCGGCGGGTGTCGAAGACTTTACTTGGCAGCATTCCCGTAAGCTATTCGAGCAACAGAAAGAAACTTCCGTAAGAAAAGATACTAAATTCAGAAGAAATACGAAGTCGCGAAGAACAAGGACAGAAGAATGGAAAGGACAACATGAATAGAAGATAGTGGAGTACTGGAAAAGTGGGAAATAACAAAGACGGAAGACACGCTGAGATCCCTACGTGATCCTATAACTTCGTTCGTCATAAGAATAAACCTGAAGTAAACAAACACAAACGCGATGAATGGTCAGCAGTCGTGGTATACATACACTGGTACGGTTACACTTCCGGATGTAGGTCCTGCTTATGCATTAGATATCTCGTTACTATGTTGCTGTAAATGAAACTTTAAGTTGTTGTATTAACAGCCATCAACTTTTTTCTTTATCACGCAGTAGCAATGTAGTTTTTATTTTAAAAATCGTGCACAGTCGCAGTCTCTGTACTGTTGTGCTCTGATTGTCGAGCTGTTAACACGTAGTGTGAAAATGGCTGACGCTGCTTCCTGCTCCGCAATGAAACACGTGTGTTTAATACCGTAAAAACTGGCGAGAAACAAGTTGTTCTTAACGTTTTCACAAGCTCACAGCTGAAATTTTCCGAACAATTATTATCTATTAACATTAAAATCATCATTTTAATGGAAAACGTACGTCGTCTTGTTTCTAATTACATATTGCACGCAAATTCCAATTTCTATCGCCAATATAGATTCATAATTATCGACATTGTAAGTAGGCTGTTTAGGTTTTCTTATTGGTAACGCCACGTAGCGCTCTGTATGAAAATCACTGGCTGTGCTGTGTGCTGTCTGTGGCTAGTTTGCATTGTTGTCTGCCATTGTAGTGTTGGGCAGCTGGATGTGAACAGCGCATAGCGTTGGGCAGTTGGAGGTGAGCCGCCAGCAGTGGTGGATGTGGGGAGAGAGATGGCGGAGTTTTGAAATTTGTAAGACTGGATGTCATGAACTGCTATATATATTATGACTGTTAAGGTAAATACATTGTTTATGCTCTATTAAAATCTTTCATTTGCTAACTATCCCTATCAGTAGTTAGTGCCTTCCGTAGTTTGAATCTTTTATTTAGCAGGGAGTAGTGGCGCTTGCTGTATTGCAGTAGTTCGAGTAACGAAGATTTTTGGTGAGGTAAGTGATTTGTGAAACGTATAGGTTAATGTTAGTCAGGGCCATTCTTTTGTATGGATTTTTGAAAGTCAGATTGCGTTGCGCTAAAAATATTGTGTGTCAGTTTAAGCACAGTCTTGTATAATTTTTCTAAGGGGACGTTTCAACATTTTATAACAGATTTTTAATATAGGTTGTTTAAATAAATAAAATATAAGAAGTCAAATTTTTGGAACAAAAACGAAAAATCAAATACTTTCTGTTTGGACTACGTCGATTGTTTTATACCACAGATGTGGTATCACACGAGCCAGAGTAATAAGCGTCGTGGCAATATCGAAAACAATAATTTTCGCAGCATCGAACACACCATACCAATGCTGCATTTTTACAGCTGCCACCTATCACACATTATGAAGTGAAGAGAACTGACCTGGAGCTAACTTAAGGGATTTGCCGCTAGAAATAGCAAAGCATTTAAGCTGCCGGACGCGCTAGAACTAACGCACTGCCGAACGCACGGAGAATACAGGACGATAAGTAATAGAAGAGGAGCAAATGTCACGCTTGGATGGTTACGTGGATTCTATTGTCGATCGACTCGGTACGACTGTAGCAGATGACAGTTCCAGTACTGAAACGCATTTCCCGATTCGGGTGTGGAAGGATTTCAGAGATTACCAGGCTTTGAGTAATACCTTCAGTAGGTTCCATATTTAACTTCACAGCGAAATCCATGCAATACGCTTTTGCGTCACACATACCTCGCGCAAAGAAATTACCCTTTGTTTAAATTAGGAATTTCCATAACTCTTGTTTTTAATTCCTATACTATGTTAGCTAAGAAAGAGAGCGTGTTGTAATTTCCGTCTGGAAATTTTGGAAATGTGTGGTAAGGACTATGGGACCAAACTGCTGAGGTCATCGGTCCCTAGGCTTACACACTACTTAATCTAACTTAAACTAACTTACGCTAAGGGCAACACACACACACATGCCCGATGGAGGGACTCGAACCTCCGACGGGAGGAGGTGCGTGAACGGTGACAAGGGGCCTCAGACCTCTCGGCTACCCCGTCTGGTTGCCTAAGAAGCTTGGAGTATTGCTAGAGGTTTGCCGAATACTATTTCATTCTCTTAAAAAATTAAATGATATTCGAAGTTACTTTGTTTCTGTGCGCATCTGTTTTTATGTTTTTATTGCAGCTGTTCACATCATTGCAGGTTAGCTGGGTCACTTAACTGGCCAGTGCTGTCCAAGTTAAATGCGCCGGTAAAGCTGTTGTCTCGTATTATAGCCGAGTCGATGTACGCGTAACGCACAGCATAAAACGTATCCTCATTATCGTACTTGATTGTACTCGAGACAGCTTGACTTCTGCTCCACACGAAACGAAATCCAACGAGGTTCTAGCAAACGCGGAAGACTACGTAGTGTAATGTTTACATGAGGTTTGTTCTTGTGGTGAACACGCTATACTCACAAAGATAAAAGAAAGAGTTACACTCAGTCGCAAAAGTATTCGGACAGTGGGAAGTTTCACAATGAGTACTCGAGAAACACTGACTATGAAACCCAAACACGTTTTTTAGCATTATATATGCGTAACAACATTAATTACAAAAGAATTATTGTATTATTTCGTTTTCAAAACATAAATAACAGAAAAATTTACAACAAAAATGAAACATCCTGCACTCCCTGGTGCTACAAAAGTATTCAGACACTGTCCAGTAAATGTTCATAAGTTGTATGACGAAAATGTTAATTCCTTGTGGGTCCACCTTTCATTTTCAATACCTCCTCAAATCTAGTTTCCACGAGTTTTTTCGTGAAATCTGGGCCTATATTTGCCCATTATTGGCGCAGTTTCTCTTTCAAGGCCTCCTTCGTGTAGATGTTGTCCGCGCGGAGGGTCCGTTTCAATTTATCCCACAAATGTTCATTGGGTTAAGGTCTGGTGATTGGGGAAGGAGGTGCAATACTTTCGGCCAATTGAAAAGCAACCATATTTGTACAATATGCGCGGTATGTTTGGGATCATTATCCTGATAAAAATGAAAGTTGTTCGCAATACCTAGATGTCGTGCACCCTGCTTCAAATGTCCTCGTAGTATATTCAAATACTCTTCCTTGTTCATCGTATCATCAATGAACACTAAATCACCCACACCATTGCCGGACATGCATCCCCACACCATGATGCTCCCACCTCCAAACTTTACTGTTGGTTTCAGGTTCCTGGGATTCAGTTCTTCATTGGTCTTTGGCCACACGTTTGCCTTTCCGTCGCTTTGCCATAATACAATTTACATTCGTCACAAAATACCACCCGATTCCACCAAGCCTGATCGTATTCGGCGTATTCCCTCGCAAACTGCATACGTTTCTTCTGGTTCACTGCATTTACGAATGGCTTTCGCCGTGCCACTCGACCATGGTACTGCGATCGTCGTAGTACTCTCCGCACGGTTTCGGGATGAACTTTTATACCAAGGTATCTCTCCACCTCACTTGCAATTCGTGTGGCAGATATTTTCGGATTCTGTCGTACCTTTCGCACAATCACACGTTCATCTCTCTGTGAAAATGTCCGTGGCCGTCCTGTGCTGCAACGGAATTCCAAGCGGTCTTCTTTCTAGAACCGTTTAATAATGTCGTGAACTGTATTTTTCTTCATGTTCGCTATTGCGGCAATTTCCCTGCAGGTTTTCCCCTTCGCGTGATGATAAAACGACAAGCTGCCTTTGCTCGAACGTAGAACACTTCCCTCTGCGTCCCATCGCCGACCTGCACAGGCTCGCGATACGTGTTTACTAACCATCGCTATCGTCTCGCGGAAATGTCGGACACACTGCAGTCGCTTCACCCTCTGTGCGTCTCGGAATGAACTATTCCCTCACGTTGTCCGCCTTTGTCCGAATACTTTTGTTGCACCTTCCCATGCCGTTTTCAGGAAATATTACGTAACAGACACATGTCCGACAACAATTCTTCGTATCTGACGCGTGTTTCACGTTGCGACATCGTACCCAGAGTCCCAAATACATAACAAAGTGCAATTTCTGTATTTCTTCATGCGGCAAACTGCAAAATTATGCGCCTTTACGTGATGTCCGAATACTTTTGAAACTGAGTGTATATCAAAAATAGTTATAGTTGTATGTATTTGTGAAAACGGAAAAGTTCGTCGTGGTGATCTGGGTGCACGGTTATGTTACAGCGCCATCGCTCATGTTACCCCGGCGAAAGCGCCTGTTTGAGCTGGCGGTGTTTGCGAGGTGAGGCAAACCAACACCGACTGAAAGGAAGGCCTCGGCGCTTGTTCGTGACGTCACGTCAGCTAGGCACGGCGAACGCCAGGTCTGTTGCAGGCATACTCATAATGGTGGTGTCTCCCTCTCCGACACAGGAAAATGTAGAACTATTGGCGGTAGTTGACCAACACACATTGTTCTGAGAGATTTCTGCAATCAGTTAATTGTGCAATTCGTTACACTTCTTAACAAATAGTGTACTCCTGAACTTAAATTTCCACCTGTTTTAAGGATTGACATACAAAAATAACTTCATGATCCAGAAGCAACAGAATTCGTGCTTCCTTACCTTATTTGTAAATCTCAGGAAGTTACGTTTGTATTGGGTTGCTTTTACAAGAAACTGTGAACATATTGGTGCTGTTCTTTAGGTATCTTGGTTGACTATGGGGTGAGGAGCACTGAATGTTAATGAAATATCTTGCGATTGTACACGTTGGGGGAGGGGGTGGGGGACAGAAGAAGAGGCAAAAGAGAGATACTTGTTTTATCAAATAAAATTTTTTTATCTTATAAAGTTTCTTCTTTCAGTTGCAAGAGGGGAATATTTATCTTTTCTAATGTGCATGTTTAAAAAAGTTTAAGCTCAGCAGTATTTTCGATTTATAAACCTATTTTGTTTCCTGTTTAGAATTCCTTTCGTTGAAAACGACTGTAATCTAATGACTGGGAACAGTTGGACACTTGCACATGTAAATTAGCTCACATTTCCAGTGACGATGTCAAACGAAAATAAATAAATAAATAAAAGAAACGAGTTAATTGTAAGGGGTTGGGATAAGTTTCGATAACAAAATGTATCAAGTAAATATAGTTACTTGAATGTAAAATTTCCGAAGCTTGCAATGGGGCAGAGCAACTCCTCATATTGATCTACGTTTGTTTCGACAGGATTCAGTAATACAGACCTATGATCTTCATTTATAGCTTTACAATACTAAGAAAGTCTTTCATCTAAATAAAACTACAGAATCCAAAACAACACCAAACATTTTGTCCAAAAATAAGAGATTTATAGTGATAAGCACGCCCGGCGTTTCTGTCTGCAACAGACCTGGCGTTCGCCGGTCTATCTGACGTGACGTCACCAACAAGCTCCGAGGCCTTCCTTTGAGTCTGTGTTGGGTAAACCCGGCCACGTAATGGTGGAGGGGTGGAGAGGGGGGGGGGGACTCGTCTCTCCCCCACGCACAGTGGTGGCACCCCGGCCGGCCCCTCGCGCCCAACCAAATTAAATATTCTCCCCCCTGCTGCCTGCTGGTCTCCCCCAACGGTGGTGCTGCTCTTGAGTGCCCTATAAGGGCAGCTCCCTCACGCCGTCAGTCAACAAGCTGTTTACCATACGAGCCAGCCGTCGGACACGCTTCTCTACAATTCCGCGCTATTAGCTTTTCAGGAAAACTTAACTGCATTAAGACCATTAAAATTGGTGTATCTATCTGCATCTACATACCGAGTGATTATAATGTATCTTTCCCTATTTAATACGTTGTAACACGGAAACTAATTACCGTACGAGTACCAAACTTAGTAGTATTAATGTCCAGAGTGTGGGGTGCATGATTTGCATGCGTCACAGTGCCACCGACCAATTCCAACTATGGCCACCAGGTGCCGTGATCAGTCATTGTGATTCATAGTCTCACATACGTCACCAGTCGCAGTGCACTTGTTGACGAGTCAGCATGAGCCCGGTTGAAAGGACGACGGAAGGATCCTCTTTCTCCACCTGCTATGGGGAGCATGATGAAGACGTTCGAATCAACTGGAGAACTGGGCGTCGCTCCGGGAAGAGGCCGACGAGGTGGTTGATGAAATCACTGTTGCTATGGCAGACCACGCTGCACGCAATCGTCAGGCAGTGCGCGTGCTGTGTCACGACATTTGAACATCCCGTGGTGCACTGTACAGAAGATGCTTCGAAACCATTCTCAAATGGTGTCCGTACAAGATCCACATCGTACAGCAGCTTGCACCACAGGACGCACAACGACGTGTTGACTTCGCTCTCCACTTTCTAGCAAGGACCGAAGTTGACGAGGAATGGCCCTGGACCATCCAACGGACACACAAAGCTCATTTTTTCCGACGAGTGAGATGAACACACAGAATCAAATGCTTCAAATGGCTCTGAGCACTATGGGACTTAACCTCTGAGGTCATCAGTCCCCTAGAACTTAGAACTTCTTAAACCTAACTAACCTAAGGACATCACACAAATCCATGTCCGAGGCAG
Source organism: Schistocerca cancellata (assembly GCF_023864275.1). Classification (NCBI taxonomy): domain Eukaryota; kingdom Metazoa; phylum Arthropoda; class Insecta; order Orthoptera; family Acrididae; genus Schistocerca; species Schistocerca cancellata. The sequence goes on from NC_064631.1 coordinate 176,175,827, forward strand.
GATGCGAACCTGCGACCGTAGCAGTCGCGCGGTTCCAGACTGAAGCGCCTAGAACCGCTCGACCACAGCGGCCGGCTCACAAAGAATCGCCGAATATGAGGATCTACACCTCCAGTCATTTTGCCTGAAGTTCCTCTGTATGGCGCACGTGTCACCGTATGGTGTGGCTTTACGGCTACGTTCATCATTGGCCCATTCTTTTTGAACATGTTGGTGCTCAAGTACGAAAGACGTGCTGTTTGACTAGCCAGCGTTATTACGATATGTTTCGCTAGCATGTCATACCTGCCTCACAGGAGAGAGACGCAATTAACTCAACGTTTTCATGCAAAGTGGGGGCCCACCGAACGTCGCTCGTGAAGTTCACCAGCCTCTCCGAAACACGTTTGGAAACCATCGAATTATGAGCCGATCGTTTCCAAATGCTTGGCCGGCACGATCACCTGATCTCACTTCCTGTGAGTTTTGGTTGTGGGACCACCTAAAGGACAAGTTTTACCAGGGGACATTCACACATGTGCTGATCTGAAGCACAGCATATCAAGAGAGGTAGCCAGCATACCTACGCACATGTTTCTATCTGCTGTGGAGAATCCAATCCTACGTTTTCAGACTCTTCTGGACACTGATGGGCACCATATTGACCCTCTCTCGTAGCAGCAATGGTACTGGTTTGTAATGGTATGACTACCGTAGCAGCACATTAAACGTGTTTCAATTGGACTGATTCTCCATTATTTCTCTTCCCCATGTCCTTGTCATTAATGCTACAAAGTTTGGTACTCATGCGGTAATTAGTTTCCCTGTTATAACGTATTAAATGTTGAGCGCTTAATTATAACCACCCGCTACATACTTTGGAAACCACTGCGAAGTTCGTGGGAGAGGCTGCCACATGTCAAGCTTTCTTCCTGTTCCGATAGCGGATACGACCTTTGGAAGGCCGCAGTCACAGTGGCACCGACATCGGGGCATTCCACCGACGACCGGCATCGGGCAGAAACAGACGGACTTTCCAAATCAGTAAGCCAGTAAGTGCAACAGATCTCGACGCCCAAAGGTAAGGACTTCGTACAACGATCGGCGTAATTCGGATCATTTTATTTTCTTTGGTCGAATCGGGCGACGTTTTGCATCAGAAAATGAGAACTATGAGAAACTTATATGCTAGTGCGACTAACATTTGATTACGGTTCTTAGGGAGATTACCAAAATCTGATGACAATTGTTAAGGGAGGTTTAAGGGAGATTTAGTCGCAATGAATTTCAGCTGCACATCTACTTCGCGTTTTATTGGAACTGGTGACAATGGAGATAAAAGTATAGAAAGCTAACATACTATGTCATATGGTGTCATACTTTGGGCTACAAAGCAAAAGAAAGTTTTTAGAACGCAAAAGCTTATGAGACTCATTTGTGGTATAAATTCATGAATTAATATTGCACTCAAACTTTCTAATTTTGTTTTCCTTTATTGCATTTCGATACCCCCCCTCCCCCTATGGGGGGCAGGGGGCAGCTGGCAGCAGCGTAATATGCAGCTCTACAACCTACAGTAAAGTTAAAAAACATGAGAATATAAACAAACATGAAGAAGGGCGATAAAACGGTGGCATTGTAGAAAACTATAAATTGGCGGAAAGTTGTGGAATTTAAAATATAAAAACACTGCGGTGACGATGGGGATGAAGACACACAATAAGTAGACAGGCACAATTAAAAAAACAAGGCGAAAGTCTGGTTTCTGTTCCCACGAGATAAAAAAGCACAACTAGCGACAGTATGGCGGCTGTTCGCAACACTGACAGGGGACGCACAACACTGAACACTCACTTAAAACAGCACTATACAGGTGACACGGCGCCAGATGTGGGGGGGGGGGGGGGGGGCGGAGGACCGATGAGGGGAAAAAGGGGGAGAAGAAAAGAAAAAAGGGGAGCCGATGGAGGGAGAGGACATAGAAAAGGGGGCGGGCAGGGCGGACGCGAGGAGGAGTGGGAAAGGCCGTGGAGGGGAGAGCAAAGAGCACTCGGGGGAGATCAAACTTTCTAAATGTGTTTGTTATATTATGTTTTCTGACATGTTCCGCACCTTGAAACGTTCCCTTAGAAAAATTAATGATTTACTGTGCTGATAAACCTCTACGTTATTTGATTTTCAAACAGCTGAGCAAAACTGAACGTACTCAGACATTACTCTCTTTACTTATTCTGATCAACACTAAACTGACACAGAATATAATTAGCGCAACGCAATCTGACTTTCAAAAATCCCTACAAAAGAATGGCCCTGACTAACAATAACCTATACGTTTCATGGATCACTTACCTCACAAAAATCTTCGTTACTCGAATTACTGCAATACAGCGAGAGCCAATACTGCCAGCTGAATAAAAGATTCTAACTACTGAAGGCACTAACTACTGATAGGCATACTCAGCAAATGAAAGATTTTGATAGAGAACAAACAATGTATTTACCTTAATAGTGTTCAAAAGTCATAATATATATATATATATATATATATATATATATATATATATATATATATATATATCAGTTCATGATATCCAGTATTACAAATTTACTGTTTCTGGCGTACACCCACATCCACCACTGCTGGCGGCTCACCTCCAACTGCGCAACGCTACGCGCTGTTCGCATCCAACTGCCCAGCACTACGGTAACAAATATTCCAATAATGCAAACCAGCCACAGACTGCACACGGCACGGTCAGTGATTTTCATACAGAGCGCTACGTGGCGTTACCAACATAAAACCTAAACAGCCTACTTACAACCTACGACAACCCCCTCATTTTTGGGTCTATGAAATTAAAAATGAACCTAAACGAATCTAAACAAACCATTTTAATGTTCATTGCATATAATGCGCAAATACGGGATGAACATTAATAAAACTGACAAACTGCAGGGACGGATTCCCGGCTGGAAATGGAGGGAAGAAGGTGCTGTGCACATGTGTCCGGAAACGCATAGTTGGTAAGGTGGATGGCGCTGACGAATGACAATTCCCCTGGCCACGTGCCCTGTGTTCCTCGTGTGTTGCGGGCTACGTGATGGACGCAGCGTAACGTAAACAACAGAACGGTCCGGTATTCATGTCGGGAACGAGCCGAGATGGTGTTAGTATAGGGCCAAACAGATGGAAATGGCCGAGAGGCAGCACAACTACACCAATACAAGTATCCTCACGGACACCAACCACATCACACAACATATCAAGCCCTTTATGGGCATTTGTGTGTTGATAGGTCCTTACAGGTAGACTGTTGTGCAGGGAAGCGGCGGACTGTGCATAAATAAGATTTGGAGCTTGTACTAGGGTTCGTCTCGATATCTTGTAGAACCCGGTCGTCCATACCTGGTGCACGCACCATACGCCGCCTACCTGCATCTTCTTCTATCTGAAAGAGTTGCTATACAGGGTGAATCACCTAAAACTTGCACCGCTAATACTGCGGTTAAGGAAAGTGCTGATGATGTTCGGTTTTCACGGAATTGCTTTGTAGTTAGGAGCTCGTATTGTTAGCCAATACACAGATTGTAAAAATACTTGAAAAGTGTATTTTTTGCACAAACATGCGCTTTTTAAATGGAACAATGACTATTGACATTAACAAAGTAAACGTAGGACAAATTAGAATGTCACTGGTGTCTGTTGCAGGATTGTTGTCCTACTTGTTTACGAGATGTATTCTGAAAAGTTTCCACACCAACACTTACACAATACCGGTGGTAGCACACGCTTAAGAACAACACAAGTGAATACACTTGTTATGTGGATTCTGACCAGTAACAAGACAACTGACCATCACACGTTGTGTTCGAAATGACCATCGGTAGGGGCAATACGCGCCTCCAGTCTGGTACGGAACAACTGTTGCACACCGGAGATGTCTGAGCAGGCTGCAGTAATATGTCGTTGCGTATCATCAGGTGTGTTGGTATGTCCTTGCAGATAGTTTCTTTCAGCTTTCCCCACAGAAAAAACTATACAGGCATCAAACGGGCCAGCCAAGGTACAGGTCCTGTGCATCCAATCCAGCGATCTGGGAACAATTCGTGAAGGCATGCTATGGTACTTCGTGCACTATAAGTTGGACAGTCATCATGTTGGCACCACAAGTTCCTCCTAGTCTGCAGAGGAACGTCGTCTAGCATCCGTGAAGATGATCTGTTGGGAGACTGCGATACTTCTGCGCGTTAAGTGTTCCGTCTATGAAACACGGGCGTGTGGGGTCATGGTTCACTACCCCAAGCACTAGAGTGCTGCAACGCTCCGTGTTTGACCGGTCACGGCTCGCCTGTTGACGGGGGGACCGAGCCGCTCTTGTCCGGCCCCATACGACTCGGCTCGGTCACGTACTCGCGCCATGTCTGTTGTCCGGATTCCGGACACGCGGATAACCGAGCATCACCGGTAACCGCTGACGTCTCAACTCGCCTCGCCCCGGCTCGCTGCACTGTACTTTACTGTACAAATGCAACGCCTCTCTCTCTCTCTCTCTCTCTCTCTCTCTCTCTCTCTTTTAATACAAAAGTAACATTTCCAAGAACGGGTACGTGACACAGCTAAATTCATAAAGCACCTGCAAAGTAAAATGATATTTCAATACAATCGCGGATAGAAGACGAGTCTCATTTCCAAACAAGAGATATTTTTCCTTTCATTTATAGGAAACATTAAATACGTGCTTTCCCTGTAATCTAGAAGACAACCATCTTCATAAAGAAAGCGTTAAACATTTACAGACGTAACTTGTCATACGTTTCAATTGTTTGCAACATAAACAAAATTATAGTTATTGTTGGTCAGCAGGAAATCACTAACGCGTTCCGGATTTAATTGGCTGCGGCAATTTGTTAATAACATGCCGGCTTTACTAAAGCACCTTTCACTAGGTGCGCTTGTTGCTGGGACACATAAAATACGTCTTGCTACTGCAGCCAAACCTGGCAGATCTGTTTCATGTCCGCTCCACCACTTTAAGATGTCATCATCATCATCATCTCCGGGGTGCATTAAAATGTACAGATCTACTTCATCTGCTGTGGATGATCTGCTGTTCCTCCATTCCTTGAAACGAGCTCTCTTTCTGGGTCAGTACTTGAAGGATCTATGATAATAAACAAAAGAGACAAGTAATACAGAACTGATATGGAAATCATCGAAACATTCCCGTAAGAGACCAATGACCTCGCTGTTTGGTCTCTCCCCCCAAACAACCCGACCCCCGTTCCCATAAAAACGAGATGTTTCACGTTAATGACATATTATACGAGTCACAACATTCCCGTTTCTCTATAATACACTTTCCACTAACTATGCAAAAACGATTATGTTAATGATTGAATGTTGTACCTGCGTACGTAGCACACATTTGTCGCACATTGTTAAGAATTTCCTGCTTTTCACTTATTTCGAGCATATGAAGATAACGGAAGGACGGCCAAAGAAACAATCTTTGTGAGGTTTCTTGCTACTGTGTTTCTTTAAATGAGTGGTTCCCGACTGGAAAAACAATAAAGTGGAGTAGTTTATGCACGATACGTACCCAGTAGATGCAATGTTTTCGTCTACAACCAACAGAAATGTACTCCATACTTGGCTTTTTAGACCTTCCCGTTTCTTAGTGTGTAAACATTGGTTTCAATCTTACGTCTTACTACACTGGCTTCCTCGCGCTGCATGATTACAGAGAGAGACACACCACAAATAAGAAGCCCGTACTGGCTGCAGTGTCACACGGATAATAGCACGTGTAATGTGTATGAAGTTAACGTGCTACGTATTCGGTCACGGCATCTATGCTCGGTCACAAGAATTAGTGCGGGTAGCCGATCCAGTTAGGGTGTGCTCGCCCCACCTCGTATTTTGTGCTCGCTTACTCGGTCATGCAGGACTCTACCAGGCACCACACGTTCACACGCCATAGAGTTGCCGTTCCACTTGACTAAGCCAACGGGGATTGTCAACAGACCAGTAGTGCATGTTTCAGCGGTTTACCTGGCCATGGTTGGTAAATGTGGCTTCATCACTAAACAATATACATTATACATCTGGAGTATCCTCTCGTAATGCCCATGTACAGAAGTTAACACGGTTGTCATAATCATTTTCATGCAGCTCTTAATGGAGAGAAATGTGACAGGGATGAAATCTGTTCAAAAATGGTTCAAATGGCTCTGAGCACTATGGGACTTAACTTCTGAGGTCATCAGTCCTCTAAAACTTAGAACTACTTAAACCTAACTAACCTAAGGACCTCACACACATCCATGCCCGAGGCAGGATTCGAACCTGCGACCGCAGAGATCACGCGGTTCCAGACTGAAGCGCCTAGAACCGCTCGGCCACACAAGCCGGCGGTTTTGAAGGTTTAAGACTGTAGCGCCTAGAACCGCTCGGCCACCCCGGCCGGCATGAAATCTGTGTCGGTGGAAAATGTGTACGACACCTGCCCGACTCATGCCACTTCCTCGTGCAATTGCACAGTAGCTAACGTGCGGATCGACTGCAAGAGCAGCAAAAACATTGTTTTCTTCTGCTTCCTTCTGTTACGTTGTCTAGGTGTTACACTACCACCTTGACGTAGCTGGTGGAAGAGTCTGATAAGTAACTGCCCAGATGGCTGACGTCTATTAGGATATCTTGCCGTATATACTGTACACGAAAGAACTGCTTACTCCCTATACGCTCCATACACCATGAGCTTGTCGGCTTTTTCTACGTTGGTAAATCCCATCGTCCGCTCACAGCCTACTGCTTGAGGTGTCACGCACTAACTGACTGGCAAGTCGCAGTGCACTCAATTAGCTCACAAGCACACTGGAAGAAAAAATAGCATCGTACCTAGCAACTATGAAAGTTGAATGATACAAACAAATGCCGGTGCAGAAACTTTTCAAAATACGATAACTCCTAAATGTCTCGCGCTAGAATCCTGCAACAAGCACCACTGACATTCTGATTTCCCTACATTTAGTCTGTTAATGTCAACAGGCATTGTTCCATTTAAAAAGTGTCCGTTTGGACAAAAAATACACAATCTAAGTATTACTACAATCTGTTTACTGGCTAACAATGCGAGCCCCGGTCTACAATCCATTCTGTGAAAACCGTACACCTACACCACTTTCCATTTCAGCAATACCTGTAGAGCAAGTTTTAGGTGAGTCACCCTAGACAGCAGATCCGTAGAAACACAGGAGAGTTGGTAACCCAATTATACGTTTAGCACATGCAAGAAGGCGATCCTGGCATCCAAAGTATGAGAAATATCACAACAGGGATACGCCTCGGAGTCTGTGGCCTGAAATAGCTACTTTATTGGAAACCACATGTTTCGAACAACTTGAAAATTTAATAATAATTAACTGAACGTTGCCTTGCATTACATTACCCGTCTTCTGTGACTGTCAGCCAGTTCGGCCTCATGTCTATATCTGACGCAGCACGTCATCAGCACGGGCAATACCTGTTTCGGAAATTTAAGGCCCAAATTATTAGCCCAAAAAATTAAATGTTCACGTGAGAAAGGTGCGATATGTGAATTTTCATACTTAAAGTTATTGTATTTGATTTTTCTCCCGATGTGGTAAGGGGGCATTAGCTGTCTCCGACTTATTATAATTGGTTACTCGTGTTTCTGTGTCACTAGGACGGTGGTTCTGCTATATGAGGCGGTTTGTAGATGTCGAGTTTGTGTTTCCCCTTCTCACTGTCTTACCTGTTCAGAGCATATTATTGTAAAATTTATGTTCGTACTTCACACTTATTCTGAATGTCATTCGTTACAGATTAACTGTCATTTACCTGTTTTTCTGAAATTTATTTGAAGTTGTGAAGAGTATTTGCAATTTGCTTTTCAGTATCACCACGATTAGACTGGAATATGTAATAGAACGTTTCACTCTCTGTCTCATATATCCGTAAAACTTGCCTGGTTATTCGAGTAACTGAGAAACGGGTCTACAGCAGGGGCTGCCAGACTGTTCTAGCCTCTCACTGTTGGTACGTAAGGACATTACAGGCGAGGCCGGCCGTAGTGGCCGAGCGGTTCTAGGCGCTTCAGTCTGGAACCGCGCGACCGCTACGGTCGCCGGTTCGAATCCTGCCTCGGGCATGGATGTGTGTGATGTCCTTAGGTTAGTTAGGTTTAAGTAGTTCTACGTTCTAGGGGACTGATGACCTCAGATGTTAAGTCCCATAGTGCTCAGAGCCATTTGAGCCATTACAGGCGATTCGCAAACAAGTAAACAAAACACGTATTGACATATGTAAAATAATTCTCTTATGTTAAACGACAGTGAGTAAACTGACTGAAAAAAGTATCTGTATAATGTTAAAGAAGATGGATTTCCCGCAGGATATCTGTTTGAAACTGCATACGCCACACAGGAAGGTTGAACTGTACCCTCTCCACCCCTCCCCCTACTAGTCGTCGCTGCCTTGTGCAACAACCTCTCGTTTGTACTAAACCTGCAGAAATTTAGCCAATGAATCAGTAGAGGACGGTATACGAGACGTACAGTATGACCGGCGGTGCTTTCCCGTCCGCGTTTTGCTGACAGTGCACTATCTTAGAGAGTCGTCGCGTAGGATTGTTTCTATCTGTTGTGCTGAGAAACTTTCGAAGTTCCTGTCCCTCGCAGAAGCAGTATCAGCGCCGTCGGGTTCTCTGTAAAATGCAGTTCTACTTCCTGTGATTCTGAGTGATGAAGCGGGGAGCTATAATACTCGGAATAACATTCAAAAAGGTATGCCTATATGATGCATTTATTTACTAAACATGTAAGGTGTCAGGCAAATCCAACACCTTCCATGAAAACCCTGACATGATAAGCAAATCCAGTAGTATGTCACATAGCTCCGAATAAATCGTGTCATTAAATTAACCAAAGTAATACGAGTAACGAGTGAGCAAATGGAATACCACAGACTAACACAAGAATGCCTAAATACATGTCATACCTTCCCACCGTGAGACAGACGCAGTTCCGAGGGGAGAAAAGAGAACAGAAGCAGAGAGCATACCCGTGTTAAGCTAGAAAGCCCTACGATAAGGGACGGACACCCACGTCGCCAGCTAACCGACAGGACCACCGCCCAGCCCATGTTAAAAGCTAGAACCCTCCAGAAGAATAGTATAGATCTTACGATAACACAAAAAGGGCCACACCAGCCGCAAGTTTTATCGTGAGACTTTTTCGCGTCTCTGTTACGTTGCAAACGTTAAAAACATTGCCCCACCACGAAAAGTATAACGTTTCTCAATGGATAGACAGAATTTTTGTAGGCGGAGCTTAAGGTTAACATTGAGACCCTGATTGATCAGATGAAAACACAGCCAGATAGTTTTTTTTTTAAACCAACTTCGGTAAATTGTAGTAAGGAGAAGTTAGAAAGGAGTTGCTTCGGAGACGGCGAGATGCGTGGAGCTGTGCCGACCGCCGCTCCCTGACGCTGACTAACCACCGACAAGGTAATGAACGCACGCGATGCCGCATAAAAGCACATAAGGCTTCACTCAGAACTGCAGAAGTCTCATCTGTTACATCCCCTTTTTACGTAATACTAGTGTCGATCGTCAATTGAAGCTCATGGTATTCACATTTGCTACGTAAGTTAAAATCTGAAACGCGATGATTTTTCTGTTTTACAGGGTGTCCCAGCTATCTTGTCCACCCAAAATGTCTCTGGAACAATAACAGCTATTGGAAAACAACTTTCACCGATATCAATGTAGGGCTGAGGCCCATGAATGTACATTTTTGGAAACATTCTAAAACGAAAGCATATGTGTTTTTTAACACAAACTTGTGTTTTTTTAAATGGACCTCCTATATTTTTGCTTCAGCAATCCGTAGCATGACAAAGCACATACACAATGGCGTTGATTGCATCGCAATTGACATGAGTAATCACACTTCCATACTTGTCCGAAACGAATAATACGGTCTGCTGCCATCCTGCTGCGATTACGGGCAACATGGGGTTCACGCCTGAGCCTCAGGACGTGCGCTAGCAGCCCATGTCGGTTGTTTCAAGCGTCAACTTCGCGTCTCAATATCTCGGGATGTAATGGGAATATTGCGATGCAATCAACGCCATTGTGTATGTGCTTTGTCATGCTATGGATTGCTGAAGAAAAAATTTAGGAGGTCCATTTAAAAAAAAAAAACATAAGTTTGTGTTAAAAACAGATATGCTTTCGTTTTAGAATGTTTCTAAATATGCACATTCATGGGCCCCAGCCCTACATTGATACCGGTGAGAGTCGTTTTCCAATAGCTGTTATTGTTCCAGAGATATTTTGGGTGGACAAGATAGCTGGGACACCCTGTATAATTATTGAGAAGCCACATTAGCCACTGTAATTTACAAGTTAGATAATTAATTAAAGATAATTGAGGGCCACTGTAGACCATTTTGATAGTTTTCTCTTTTGTGAAACTTAATTTAACCCTGGATTATACATGTGATATGGCATAGGTCAGCCTTCGATCCATCGTAGAACTTGGAAACCCATTCAGGGAATATTCGTTCACATTTTTCACTTTTATCAATAATGCAATTTATAAACAATGTTTTGTGAGTAGAATAAAATTTCCAATGGTAAACTTAACTGCTTTTTCGACGTTATTTTACCAGTTAACTAAAAATAGGAAAGCCTTTAACCCCTTCCACTAAATTGAGTTAGTATTAAGATTCCTTTACAGGGATTGCAGTGGAGCTGACGCTGAAATCATTAAGTATTTGGTTATATCATCGCTAGTCTCACTGAACTCTTCTGAACTCTACATGTCATGTGTGGTCTGGCGTCTCCTTACCAGCAACAGATCCCAGGTTCAAACTAGTCAATTCCCTAAAAAACACACTCAGAGCGTCGTTGCGCGAAAGTGGTAGGGAGACACGACTTAGAACAAATAGAAACCACGCAGAATGTTAGAAACACTGATAAAATCGACACAGTTAATGACTAACTGAAAAGTAACAATTTACTGAGAGCATGGTCCTACAACAGAAGTAGATAAAAAGCCATCTTATCGGCAACTGGTGACTAGGGCACGCAGCCTGTACTCCATACTTCACACTCGTGGCATTCCGTAGACGTTCGTACATTTTCGTTAGCTTAAACATTATTCGTTTATTTATGAAGGTGATCTGGCGTCGTAAGAAAGTAATTATCACCTATAGGCTTCACCTAAAATCTGTATTGGAAAAAGCAACTTTTATTAGCAAATATGCAGGTTATTCGAAAAATAATGTCCGATCAGTCACACAATGGAAACTACAGTGCAAATCCGATGAAGCTTTGTAGAGATGTGTTGGGCAGTGCCTCTAGTATGACCGTCCCTCTTTTCAGTTCTGAGCGCACAAAATGGTTCAAATGGCTCCAAGCACTATGAGACTTAACATCTGAGGTCGTCAGCCCCCTAGACTTAGAACTACTTAAACCTAACTAACCTATGGGCATCACACACATCCATGCCCGAGGCAGAATTCGAACCTGCGACCACAGCAGCAGCGCGGTTCCGGACTGAAGCGCCTAGAACCGCTCGGCCACAGCGGCCGGCTCTGAGCGCACAGTGGGTGCGTAAAGACGCCTAGGAAGTAGTATCATCTGCCAAGTATGAAGACCTGGGGAGAGATTTCACCCGTTGTCGTGCAGCCCACATAACGTTACAGTCACGCGTTTCCTTTATTCATAACAATTCTCGGACGCACTCTGCAGGGCAATGAAGATGCTCCTACAGCGTTTTCGGAGGGAAGTGTTTGATCGCCCACAATACAAGCCGTAAGTAGTTCTTCCTGGCTTTCATCTGTGCTCACATAAACCGCTGGTTATGAAGACGACATTTTGGCACAGACAATGAGGTGCAGATCAGCGTAGAGAATTGGTGGAAACCACAGGCGGCTGTCCTCTATGACGAGGGTATTGGTAAAACGCTGCGACAGATGCCTACGTCGGATTGGCAACTATGTAGAGAAGTAGCTAGAAGGTGTATCTAACTGTTACAAATGAAACACTTTTGATTTTCACTGTGGTTTCTATTTCGCAACTGATCGGACCTTACTTTCCCAACAGCCCTCGTCTTTATTAAGGGGGGACGTTGATGAAGTTGATCAAAAATTTCAATTTTCAGTTTATTTTGTATTTGTTAGTACAACTCATGGACAAAACGTTTCCAAAATTTCAATGTTGAAATCGCATCAGAAGTGCTGAAAATTAATTAAAAGTGTGACGCGGCCTCGCTGCTACGCCCACGTTTTGAAGCAGCACTTCAATACCAGCTTAGTCAACAACGATTATGTGTATTGCTTTGAACCAAACGTGTGCGTGATGCATCTAGAAGGCCGTGTTACATACTGTTTCGTTTTATAGATCATCTTGGACTGTTCCGTACCTTATAAACGATTCTCTAAAGTCACTCATATGGAAACGATGCCCTAAAAACACATTTGCATCTGCTACAGTTGTCAGAATTGCAATTTATGATGTAGTTATTGTATTTAATGACGGGAAGGTATTAGAAAGAATGGGCTTCAAGATAGGAAATTTTACTCAAGAAATCCTGAGAAAAATAGATTTACAGCGTGTCTCTGGAGCTGAAAAGTCAGTTGAAGACCTGATAAAGGAAAAAAGACAGACAACAAGAAACCAGAAGAGAAACCTTGAAGGGAAAGACGACCCAGAGAACAAATGTGGTGCCTTCTGAAGAAGTTAGAGAAGGAAAAAAGTTACGTCGAACTTTAAATTGCGCTTCCTGAAAAGTTTGTTTTTCAAAGTTTTTGTATCTTTTCCTCGGAGTCTATGAATACTAGAATTATGAAATTTTGTACACATATTTCTGTAAACCTAATAAACGTTGTCTCAAGACCAAATTTTGAAATTCTGATTGCAAGCTGAGATATGGGGCAAAGTGCTTGGAATTTTGCATGAATTTAAAATTGTACTTGTGGAATTATAATTAAAAAATTATGAAAATTCTCCTATTTGACCTCTTCCAAAAACTTCCACAGAGAAGTTTAAAACATATAAAGAGATAAAACAGAGAAATTTTTGTAGAAATCTCTTGAATACTTTCTGAGAAAAAGGAACATACATTACTTTTTGAAAATAAAACTTCAAATTTCATTTAAAAAGTTGAATATGTATAATCAAAGTATTTTATACGTAAATGTGTAACTTTCATGTAAAGCGTGGTACAAAATTTCATTGCCATATCTCCCTGGATTTGGTGCATTTTTGAAATAGTGTGTGTTTTTCATCAACGTCCCCCCTTAAGCAAGATTACTTTTCAGCTCCAGGGACACGCTGTAAATCTATTTTTCTCAGGATTTCTTGAATAACTAACGGACGTTCTCATGTGCGTCACAACGACTCACACAACCGTCCGTTGGCAACACAGTACTGTCCACAGGCTCCTACAGCCAGCGTGGAAACTGAAATCTTGCGTTCTGCAGCACCGCTTTACTTGCTGAGTGCTACCTGATATCGCAGACGCGATATAGAATTGTAACACTGGAAAATAAGGAAATAAAATGTGGCTTGAACAGAAGGAACACCTTACACTTGGCAGGGAGTGAGGATCTTGGTTTGACGTTGGCGATATTTTGATCGTGTCTTGTCGGTAAGTATTCGAAAGTTTTCGTGCAGCTGCTGCCTGCTTATGTGGTGTACCGATGTGTGGCACTGCAGTGGCCATTATGCAGTGAATGGTTAACTGCTGATATTGTCGCTTTGTTGGGTGTCACGTTAAGCGACTTGACTACTATTATTGTGGTGTGAGGTTTAACTTGACTATTTGCCTTGTACGCGAATATGTTTTAAGTTAACCATTAAGCGATTTTTCATCAGGAAGTTCCTTCTACTTCGAAGAATGCAATCAAATAACCTAAACCAATATCTAACCACAAGTATGATGAAAGCTACTTATTATTTGGCTTTTCAGTAATCGTCGTTACAGAAACTAATGATAACCAATTCCCGAATGCGTTGTATGCTTAGAGATGCTTTCAAATCAAAGCATGAAGCCTGCTTTATTAAAACGTCGCCAAAATTCCAAGTTCTCTGAGATAGTTGGTTAAACTATTGACTAACTTCAAAGGGAATCTGCGTTTTGTAAAAAAGAATCCAAATGCATGGCAAATGATATTAACTCTGATACTAATTTAGCAAGAGCTCCATACCTGGCTACTTTCAGAATTGCAAAGGAAGGAAAATTTCACACAGTTGGTGAGTCTCTCTAAAGCCGCCCGTACACAATCAAGCGTGTTTGACAAAATCGCTCTTATCTAGCCACGGCTTTGCCAACCAAGCCCATACGCTTTCAAACAATGTTTGTCAGTTTAACTTCACTTCGAAGCAGACGCTGTTGTTGCTCGTATGTATTTTGAAAGTGAGAACGACCACAGATACAGACAAAGGAGTCCTGGCATTGAATTTGGCATTGTGTTTAAAGAAGAAGAAGAAGAAAACAATAATCTGGTCCAGGGAATGGCTTAAAATGAGAGATTTACGCATGAAAATCTGCTAAAGGAAATATTACATTCAGAATCCGACGATTACATCAACTTTCTTCGAATGGACAATGAAACTTTTTAAAACTTGTTAAGACCGTTCTAAAAGAGCAAAGTGGCTTGTCAAGATCGCTCTTATCTGGCCAAGGCTGTCAAAAAAGCCCGTGCACATACCAAGAAAGCTTATTTATGAGGTAGACGCTTTCCGTGTATGCTGTATTTTGGCATTAGTGGAATGGCTACAAATGCAGATAAAGTATTTCTAACGGTGCTTCTGGCACTGTGTTTAAAGAAGAAGAAAGCAAGACACTGGTCCAGAGAAACATGAGCGATATACAACTGAAAACTCATAAATGCATATGTTAGAATCTAATGATTATATCAACTTTCCGCGGATGGACAGTGAAACGTTTAATAATTTGTTTGACGTTACTTCGCCCTCATATTGAAAAAGAAGACACAAGTACGCCAAAATTTATTCTCGTCTACTTGGTCCTCTAATGACATTTCACTAAAATATCACAACATCCGTGGAAGAACCTGAAAATTTCTATTTCTTTTATTTCATTCCACCCCGCTTGTATGTTACTATATGCATATAATATTGATTTTGTTCGTATTGGCCGCGCGGGATTAGCCGAGCGTCTTAGGCGCTGCAGTCAGGGACTGTGCGGCTGGTCCCGGCGGAGGCTCGAGTCCTCCCTCGGGCATGGGTGTGTGTGTTTGTCCTTAGGATAATTTAGGTTAAGTAGGGTGTAAGCTTAGGAACTGACGACCTTAGAAGTTAAGTCTCATAAGATTTCACACACATTTGAACATTTGTTCGTATTGATTTTGTTCGTAACCTCTTATATCTGGGTGGGAATGACGAGATATCTCTACCATTTTAGAAATTTCAGTGCTATTTTGTTTTCATACTTGACTGTGCTTTTCATAGTTGTGGAAAGTCACGATACAGTAAGATAAGTTGTAATAAAATACTTGCTCACACATCGGAACAAACAACGTACGCCATCTTGTCAAACTTTCCGTCAATCAAAATTTCTCACAAATACGTCAAACACGACAAACACGTCAAACAGCACGGTACACGATCGAATATTTAGCAAGCATAGTTACGTTTAACAAAATGTTTGATCGTTTACGGGGACCTTTACTCGCGGCGGCTACAAGTAAGTACGACATGTGAACATGAACGTTTCTGTAAAAATGTGCTTCCACGAAACCTTATTATTAGTGTGTGCCACATGCCTGTCACAGTACTAGTTGACAGGCACGACGTAAAAATCGTATGTGTCCTGCCAGGACTGAGGAAGGTGGAGGAGATTATTCTATCTCCCCCTCCCCCTTGGCCGCTGTGGCCGAGCGGTTCTAGGTGCTGCTATGGTCGCAGGTTCGAATCCTGCCTCGGGCATGGATGTGTGTGATGGCCTTAGGTTTAAGTACTTCTAAGTTTTAGGGAGCTGATGACCTCAGATGTTAAGTCCCATAGTGCTCAGAGCCATTTGAAAAATGTGAACACCCCCCCCCCCACCCCGCCTCCGTAACGCTCCACACCTCTGTAGCTGCCACCGCTCAACCTTCCACAATGGTACGCAGTGACGAGAAGTCTGGGAACCTCTGGTCTACAGTACTCGCCACATTCTTTTCGAGGCAGATATAACTCATTCATATGCATTCGGTGTCGTTTTAACAGTAAAATCTGTAATGCAGTAGTGACATTCATGACGCCAAAAACCGGTGAAGAGGTAATCGGGCGACCTCTGGCGACGGCGTCGGTGCAACTGTGACCGAGGCCTAGCTGCTACAGTACCATTGTGCATGCTGTGGTTAGACTCATTTTGTCTTCACAGCCCCGAGGGAAGCGAAACTTACGGGACTGAACAACATGTCTGCGTTGTTCGTTTAATACTGGGTCCTCAAATCTTACATGTAGGCTTTTGTGCGGTAGCTCACGTCTATCTTCAAGAGACTGCCAATTCAGGTTTTTCTACTTTTCCGTGAAATTCTCCCGTAGATCAAACAAACCTACCACCATTCGTGCTACCCTTCTGTATTACGTTCAAATACCCATTGTCAGTCCTGTTTGGTACGGGTACCACAGACTTGAGCAGTATCCAAAGATGGGACATGCAAGTGATTCGTAAGCAGTCTTCTTTGCAGACTGACAGCATTTTGCCTGCAAATGAGCCCCTGTGATCGTTCGAAATTAACCTCAGGTATTTGTACCAGATAACTGATTTCTTTTTTGACTACTTGATTTGTAGTCATACGATTCTACTTTTCAGCGTTATAAAGTGCACAAGAATGAGATTTTCACACTGCAGCGGAGTGTGAGCTGATATGAAACTTCCTGGCACATTAAAACTGTGAGCAGGACCAAGACTCAAACTCGGGGTCTTTGCCTATCGCGGGCAAGTGCTCTACCAGGCAAAAGTCCCGAGTTCGAGTCTCGGTCCAGCATACAGTTTTAATGTGCCAGGAAGTTTCATAAAATGCACAACTACATTTCTGATATACATGATAGGTTCCCAATGTTTGGACCACTTTCATACGTAGGTTGGAACTTAGATAGTGGCTGTGGAGACACTATGCTATGGGATGTACTATTATCGCTGATAGCACACGTTGTTGACGTATCTACCTTACCTCCGAGAAAATGGACTCGCCCGTCCCATGTCAACGGAGGGCGCACAATCGAGGGAAACACAGTCACTTGTGAGAGAGCGCTCTAACGTAACGGTGTCACTATGTTTTCGAAACAGAAACTACGAAGTTGGATCAAGATTGACTGTGCCAGTGATCGTACAGCACGACAGCGTCATCAAGGTCTTCAAGAGGCGTGCGGGGAATCGGCATTGCCATACAGAACAGTGGCACGTTGGGTGAAAGATGAAGGCACCGCTTCGTGACATTCGCTTCAGAACAGTTCCAGAGATTCGACAGGCAGTAGACCGCTCCATTCGCACCACCAACAGAACATGCTCTGCTAACGGTATACTACGCCTTCCACATCGCTGGCAACGGGTCCTACACAACGCTGGTGATTACTTTGGAGGACAGTAACAGACGCAAACATGTAACTCTTTTGTATCGGTTATGAATGAATCGTTGCCACTAATTAAGTTCCAACCCTCGTATCTTATCGAGATCTGACTCTATATCATTGCATATTTTTGATTGTTAGATAGTACTTGATTGTACTTAGTTGCATTATTTTCAAAAAGTCCGAGATTACTATCAATATTACACAAGTCAGATTATTAATATACGAGGAGCGTTCAATAAGTAATGCAACACTTTTTTTTCTCGGTCAGTTTCGGTTGAAAAAATGCGGAAATTGTTGTGAAACATCGTGGAATATTCCCGCGTCAGCAACTATAGGTTGCGGCGCTGTACGTTGCTTTCAAAATGGCATCTACGACGGAGGTGCATTCCAAGCAAAGACGTGTCATTAAGTTTCTTATGGCGGAAAATCATAGTATCACAGATGTCCATAGGCGCTTGTAGAATGTGTACGGAAAACTGGCAGTGTACAAAAGCACGGAGAGTCGTTGGCAGAGGCGTCTATCATCATCGCAACAAGCTCGCGTAAACCTGTCCGATCTCCCTAGCGAAGGACAACCGCATAAAGTTGTTCTACCATCAGAAAATTAAGAAACGAGTTCAGCGTGTTCGTTGCCACAAAAATGGAAACGAAATTCTCGTTCTCCACGACAACACAAGGCCTCAGACAAATCTTCGCACCCGAGAGCAGTCGACTGTTCTTCCTCGTCCACCCTACAGGCCAGATCTCGCACCTTCCGGCTTCCGTGTATTTGACCCGATAAAGGACACACTTTGCGGGAAGCAGTATGTGGAGGTTATTGACGCACCAAAACATTGGCTCCGACGTCAACCATTAGTGGTACGCTGCGGACATACAGGCTGTCTCAGTAATCTGGCCTAAGGTCGTAGCATTGTACGGATATTATGTTCGGAAATAGGGTTTTATAGCCAAAGGAGCCAAGAACAATGTGGTGTCTTGGAATCCTGAATGAAACCAGCTTGCTTTCAGAAAAACAAGTGTTGCTTGACTTACTGGACACTCCTCGCACATCAGCAACAATGGTCCCAACACACGTCCCTGGGGATATCGTGAAGTTGCTTCTACTTCTGTCGATGTTTCTCGATCCAACATAACAAGCTGCGTTTTCCACTCTCCAGTCAAGAATTTTGTGTGCGATATCACGTGACACTGATGAACAAGCTATAGATACTTGGCGTGACGTTTACTTTCTCTAGTGAATTTTTATGGTGATTTGGAATCTGAAAACTATTTTCCGCCATCACGCCAGGCTTTGAAGGTATCGGCAAAACTTAATTTTCAGGGAACGTTGTTCATTAATTTTCTTTTACTCCCACATTTATAGTAGTTTTTCAGGCAACGCTATAGAATATTTTAATCGCCTATGAAAATATTTATATTTAAGGTAATAAACGGAAGCCATGCAATATTATTCTGGGACAAGGTTGTCACATGAAAGGTTGCTGTACCTGCTGTGAGACTAGCCAGTAAACCTAAGTCTGTGATAGTTACTACATTTGATGCTATGACCCTCTGAGATCGCTCCCTTTGCATTTACATACGGCAAATTCACTTTCCACACACGCCCTGCAGAGATTTTAGCCCGGAGAGCGAAGGCTTGGCCAGACAAAAAAAAAAATGAAATGATCATTAATACACTTAATTACACCCCGATAACGCGAATGTTGATTTGCATGAATAATTATAGGCATATATGGATTGGAGAAAGTGGCGTCATAAACGTGGCGGATTTACTGTCCCTCATCAATACTGGTACTCAGCTCCTTCTATCGTTTGTGCTGCACATCATATCGTAACAAATAGTGCTTTTAAGCTGCTTACGGGAAGGACGTTATGGAGAAAGTAGTGATTCGCATTAACTGGCTTCATGTAATTTGAACGGTTTTATTATTTAAAAGAAAAAACAAGCATAACATGCTACGAACTTACATTCTCTGAATTAATTTTCAATGAACAAAGAAATATTTATGACAAAAATGATTCCTTAAGCTGAATTCAAAACGAGAGACCTTTATTCCCTTAATTTTTCCACAGTACTGATCGATGGTGAAGAAGCCTCTAAGTATGCACCAGATACTGGGACACAAAAACTGATGGCGGGATCTTCTATCGTGTGTACTCAGGTATGTTTCGTCTGTTAACTTAATCTCGATACGGAGCATAGAGAAGAAAATGAGGATAACCGGTTAAAAAAGAAAAAGTTGAACCTTCCAGTGACGTACTGCTGAAACAAATGCTCAGCAATTAGTTGTCAACGCTCCAAAACAATGAACCATAAGGTAACCACCTCGTGATTGGATCGTGGCCCAAGGTTAAAATTGTACTGCCAAAGAAAACTGTTCACAAATACGAAGTTACACGCGCCATTTGTATATCATTGTGCTTATTATAACACGCGACATACTTTTATTATGATTCTAGCGTGATAAGGGACACAGTAAAATCTCTCAAAAACAAAACTACTTAAAATTATGGAATTTCACGCGCAAATTGTATATCATCGTGCTTATTATAACACATGGAAACATTTTATTATGGTCCAACCGCAGTAAAAGAGACTATGTGCGTGTCTGAAGGCAGCAATAGCAAAGTGCGGTTCACAAACGAAGCTAGTTCAAAATACAAGATTTCACACGGAAATGGTTTATCAATATACTGATTATTAACACATGCAACCATTTTACTACGCTCCCACCGCAGTGAGAGACGGAGTAAGGACCATGTTGTTGGCTGAAGAACAAAATAGCAAAATGTGCTTTCCAAAGGAAACTAGTTAAAATTACAAAGTTTCACACGCATTTCCGTACGAAATATAGTTAAAACCTGCTCGATCGTCCAAAACCTAACATGACCCCTACCAAAGTTTACAATTTGGAGGTGGAAACTGAAAAAGGCTACATGACGGCCATAGACCTTCGTCCGAAAAAGTAAGAGTGCGCTTACCAGAAACCTTACCAGAGACCTTACCCACCTACCGACAAGAATACGAAAGCCGCGCGCGGCTCTCTACAGATTAGTTAGAGATACGGTCACAACCGTTGGAACCACGCGAATGCGTTTAACGCAGGCAATCTCGTAGCTCCCGTTCTTTGTGACTGGGCCAAAGCCGTTAGAGTGGCGGCCAGTGGACGGTTGCAATTAGGCCTAGTTTCGATTACCAGAAGAAATTCTTCCGACTGGTTCCGAAGCGTTTAATAACCCTGCTCCAAAGAGAAAAGCCCGCACACGTGCAAACCTAGTGGCCCTCTCGTTGAAACAAATAAGCATTGGGTTCCAGCTAGCCTTTTAAAGGGGCTGTACATCTCAGTCCTGTAAAAATTTAATACACCCTAATGTTGTTTTATTTACTTGAGGAATTTTTCTGCGCAAATGTTTGTACATATGATCGTAGGGTATCAAAAGCACAAGAATCTCACTCTCCTCCGTTACCTACACTTACAAAATGAATAAATTTTCCCTCTTCTGTATAAGGATCGGATCACGAGAGCCGATAATTGTGGGTCACATACTATAGGCCTACTCGTTGCTATAAATGACATGCATGCGTAAACTTGGCTCGATTTAGAATTGTTCAAATTTATAACAATTCCGCTAGTTGTTCTGTTTACCGACCAGGTAGATCCTAAATAACTGGTAGCGGGAAGATTTATAGCTATCATTCACTTATTTCAACAATAGGTCTTACATTAAACAGATATAATATTGCATGACGGATTGTTATAAGCATTGCTGTGTTACCTCTTCTATTTATTTCTGGATGATTGCTGTTGGGACTAAATATATTTGGAAAAAGCTTGTTACCGTTTGTGCGAGACTTGTCTAGCAGCTGTCCCGTGGCGTAATAGTGTCCAGGCTCCGCACACGGGCTCTGCAGTTGTATCCACGCAGGCTCCTGATTCGGAAAGCCCCACGCTACCCTACCGTTAACCGCCAAGCACCACCCAACCAACACCTGCATTGCACTTACACTGATTTCACAGCACCTTACGATAAACCGTAAAACTGCTGAGGCTCATCCCATGTTTGAAAGTTACGAATGATGATGAATGCAGTGTTCAGCAACACATAGTTCGAAGTACTTATGGGCTGACGGTCCTAACGCGCGCAACAATTTGAAACACCCGCGGCCACACACGGTGTCGGTAGAGCGCGCAGCCGGCAGCAGAGTATTCATTGTTCTCTTGGCGTCGCTACCGATTTGAGTAAGGAAGCATTAGAACGAGTGGATTTGTGGATCTCTGAAACTCAAACAATTCTGAGCGTTACTTGAATGATGTGTTTGGTCACGAATATCTCCTGTTCATTCGTCACATGGTTAATCATTAACGCCTTCACTGGCTGCGTCTGGGAGATGAAACGAGCTGCATTCAGTAAGTAATGCAACACTTTCTTTTCTCTGCTAGTTTCCGCCGAAAAAATGCGGACTTTTGTTGTGGGACGTCACAGTTGTGCAGTGAGATGTTTGACTGTGAGCCGTCAATCACCGCGAGTGAGTGTTCGCACGTTCCAGTATTGCAGGAGTGGCGGCTGTGTGCGGTGCGGTCATTATGACGATGGTAGACGACTTGTCCAACGACTCGCCGTGCTTTTGTTCACTTTCAGATCTCCGTAGACATTCTGCAATGAATATCTTCCATGCTCTGGTTTTCCGCTAAAAGAAAGTCAGTGACGTCCTGCTTCAGCGCCTATAGTTTCATGAAGTTCAAATAGATGGTGGCACTATACGGATGTACATTTACATCTACATCTACATCTACATGGGTACTCTGCAAATCACATTTAAGTGCCTGGCAGAGGGTTCATCGAACCACCTTCACAATTTTCTATTATTCCAAACTCGTATAGCGCGCGGAAAGAATGAACACCTACATCTTTCCGTACGAGATTTCCCTTATTTTATCGTGGTGATCGTCCCGCTCTCTGTAGGTCGGTGTCAACAAAATATTTTCGCATTCGGAGGAAAAAGTTGGTGATTGGAATTTCGTGAGAAGATTCCGTCGCAACGAAAAACGCCTTTCTTTTAATGATTCCCAGCCCAAATCCTGTATCATTTCTGTGACACTCTCTCCCATATTTCGCGATAATACAAAACGTGCTGGCTTTCTTTAAACTTTTTTGATGTACTCCGTAGCCTTCCAAATCGCTCTGTAATGGAGATGCGTTCCAAACAGAGCTGTCACTTACATTCTTTTGGCGACAACCACAGCATCGCAGACGTTCATAGACGTTTGCAGAATGTCTATGGAGATCTGGCAGTGAACAAAGACACGGTGAGTTGTTGAGCGACTCGTCTGTCATCGTCATAATGGCCGCACCGCATACAGCTGCGACTCCTGCAATGCTGGAACGTGCGGACACTCTCATTCGAGGTGATCGACGGGTCACAGTCAATCATCTCGCTGGACAACTGGACGTCTCTATCGCTACTGCTGACACAGCTGTCCACCAGTTGGGGTACTCAATGGTGTGTGCCCGCTTGGTTCCTTGGCGCTTAACAAAAGACCACAAAGAGCAACGGCGGACTATCTGTGCTGAATTTCTTGCACGTTACGAGGCTGACCGTTGGCTACGACGTCGATCAGTAGAGTGGTACTATGCAGGCAAACAGGCCCTCCTAGTAAGATGGTGTAAGGCAGTCGCATTGAACGGATATTACGTTAAAAAATAGTTTTTTGTAGCCAAAAGAGTGGGGAATAATATGGTGTATTGGAATCCTGAATAAAACTAAGCTGCTTCCAGAACAAAATGAAGTGCATTACTTGTCGAATTCCCCTCATACTTTTGCGGCCAGTGACAAGTGGGGTGGAAGTGTTGTGGTCGTGGCACTATAGATGCGTAAGTCGCGGCTTGTGCACAGGCAAGATGCCACTGACGGGTTCAAATCTATGTGCAGGGCTGCTGTTTTGCTGATGTTGTTTTGAGGTCGAAGGGCAGTGAGCTGTAAGTATTTGATTTTATATTTGAAAGCTGTGCGTATCTTGTTTACGTACGGCACGCCTTTTGAAACCCTCGTCCCCGTTCCTTGATGGTAACTGACCAAATCTGTGATTTATGGTGGGGCAATTGTATTTGTATTGTATACCTTATCACGTGTGCCGTTTCTTCTCAAAACGCAGGAGTACCCCTAGCGGCATCGAGGGCCTATTGGTGGTGGTATGAGTCTGAGGCGTTGTTAAGATAATAACTGAAGCTGGACCTCGACCATCGTTTGTGCCTTTCAATTAAATCTTGGGCTGATTCTATTTAACTGAACTTTTGTTTGAGAATTTTAGTATGCACATTAAATGCCATTCAAATAGTATCTGAAACTCGAGCTTGTCCAGCGTTTAGCCCACCCAGTGGACTAAACCTTGTGTTGATTTATGAGTACCGTACATGCTGAAACTGGGCTATGTGCAATCTCATAAGTAACTGTTAAGTTCAGGATTTTTTTATGAATAGTGTTACTACTAGGAACCGCGCTGCTGCTACGGTCGGAGGTTCGAATCCTGCCTCGGGCATGGATGTGTGTGATGTCCTTAGGTTAGTTAGGTTTAAGTAGTTCTAAGTCTAGGGGACTGATGACCTCAGATGTTAAGTCCCATAGTGCTCAGAGCCATTTGAACCATTTTTGTTACTACTAACTTTAAATTAAGTTTGTGATTCTATTGTGGAACAGTTGTGCGTATGATTTGAACTGGATGCACAGCCTCTTGGAGTGGGAATTTTTATGTCTATTTGTGGCATACAGATGATCTTAAAATGTGTACATGTCTCTCGACCTAGCCTTACTGCTCCCCAATAACCAGTTCCTTTACACATGGGACACAAGATGAGTTCCCATACGAAACTCAACAGTGGCCTTCCACAAACTTTCCTTCACCATTGACCAACTTTCTGTTGTTGCATGCAGCGGAAATATCTCTTTATTGCAGCCAATCCCTGGAGGGTAAATTTACGTTGCGAAGCCCCCAATTTTTCAGAAACTATTTTATCTACAGCAGCTTCTCGGAAAGTCCTAGCGTTTCTATGTTGAAATGCAAATCATATTGCTGATCAGTAACCGTCAGTTACCTACACACAGCACTGGACGAACAAATACTTTGAAACTCAATTATTTCCGTTAGTCACTTCATGCAACAACTGTGGGTTCCCCAAACGTTAACAACATATTCGCGGCAACTGGTCAGACGTAGTGGGTAGATAACGACTAAACATTCACAAATGTTTCGAAAGTAGGTGATCATTCACCCATGTGTAGCAGCACATCCTGTTATCCGGATCTCCAAAAAAAACCGGTCAGGCTCCCTCAGAAAATATCTGTGTTTACAACATAGGCAATTGTCTTGTTATATTCTGACCAACTGATCCCGTCACAAGGACCGAACATGATTCTGATTCTATATGACTCGTTAAGGGTACAATCCACTCTCGCCATCCCAGCTAAAACGAAGGGCAAGAATCCTAACCTTATGAAGAAAATGGGAAACAGATGCTAATGCATCCAACAATGTGATCACTCGTATCATAGAATGCAGCATATCGTACTACAGGCCTTTTCTTATCCCCAATCGCTCTG
Source organism: Schistocerca cancellata (assembly GCF_023864275.1). NCBI lineage: Eukaryota > Metazoa > Arthropoda > Insecta > Orthoptera > Acrididae > Schistocerca > Schistocerca cancellata. The sequence continues at coordinate 176,201,024 of NC_064631.1, forward strand.
CCGGCCGCTGTGGACGAGCGGTTCTAGGCGCTGCTGCTACTGTCGCAGGTTCAATCCTGCCTCGGGCATGGATGTGTGTGATGTCCTTAGGTTAGTTAGGTTTAAGTAGTTCTAAGTCTAGGGGACTGATGACCTCAGATGTTAAGTCCCATAGTGTTTAGAGCCATTTGAATCATTTTTTAAACCAATTGCCGGGCGTAGTGCGGCAACTCGACGTGTCATGGACTCAAAAAGTCATTGGAAGTCCCCTGCAGAAATATGGTGGTGGTGGTTTGTGTTTAACGTCCCGTCGACAACGAGGTCATTAGAGACGGAGCGCAAGCTCGGGTTAGGGAAGGATTGGGAAGGAAATCGGCCGTGCCCTTTCAAAGGAACCATCCCGGCATTTCCCTGAAACGATTTAGGGAAATCATGGAAAACCTAAATCAGGATGGCTGGAGACGGGATTGAACCGTCGTCCTCCCGAATGCGAGTCCAGTGTGCTAACCACTGCGCCACCTCTCTCGGTGCAGAAATATTGACCCATGCTGCCTCTTATAGCCGTCCATTATTGCGCAAGTGCTGTCGGTGCAGGATTTTGTGCACCAACTCACCTCTCAATTGTGTCCCATAAATGTTCTATTGGATTCATGTTTGGCGATCTGACTGGCCAAATCAGCCGCTCGAACTGTCCATAATATTCTTCAAACTAAGCGCAAACAGCTGTAGCAAATTGACATGATGCATTGTCATCATCCATAAATATTCCATAATTGTTTGGGGACATGAAGTCCATGAATGGCTGCAAATGGTCTCCAAGAAGTCAAACATAACCATTTCTAGTCAATGATCCGTTCAGTTCCACGTAAACACAGCCAATACCGGCTTGCATAGCGCCTTGATGACAATCTGGATGCGTGGCTTCGTGGGGTCTGCGACACACTCGTATCCTACCATCAGCTTTTACCAAATGAAATCGAGACTCATCCCACCAGGCCGCAGTTTTCCAGTCGTCTAGGATGCAACCGATGTTCTGATGAGCCCAGGAGAGGCACTGCAGGTGATGTCGTGCTGTTAGCAAAGGCTCTCACATCGGTTCGCCTTCTGCCGTGGCCCATTAACGCCAAATTTCGCCGCACTGACCTAACGGATACGTTCGTAGTACGTTCCACATTGATTTCGGTGGTTGTTTCACGCAGTGTTGCTTGTCTCTTAGCACTGACAATTCTTTACGCAAACGTCACTGCTCCCGGTTGTTAAGTGGACGCCGCAGGACACCGCGTTGTCTGTGGTGAGAGGTAATGCCTGAAATTTGGTATTATGGGCATACTCTTGAGACCATGGTTCTCGGAATATTGAAATCCCTAACGATTTGCGAAATGGAATGTCCCCTGCAGCTAGCTCCAACTACCATTCCGCGTTCAAAGTCTGTTAATATCCGTCGTGCGGCCATAATCACGTCGGAGCTGTTCATGTGAATCACCAAAGTGACAGTTCCGCCATTGTACTGCCCTTTTATATCTTGTGTACGCAATGCTACCGCGATCTGTATATGTGCATATCACTATTACTTGCCTTTTATCATCACAGTGTATAGTGCCTGTATAATGAAAAACTATTACTTTGTTACTTTATATCGTGCAACACTCGCTGATGATTTAAGTCTCACATAGAAGTTGCCCTACTTACATGTATAGTACAGAGTGAGCACAAAGTCTTGCCCTGATAATAAAAATTTATATCGGAATAACCGTCTGACAAAATAAGTTACATTTGATGCCGTTACATAGGTTAGTGTTACTAGTTTTTCTTAAGACCACTTACGTTAGTAAACCTCAACGTGTGCTCCCTTGGTTGCTCGGAGAATGTGGAGGCGGTATTTCAGTTCCCGCTAGGTGTTTCGTAACATGTGTTCTGTCACAGTACCCACAGCAGCTTGTATCCTAGCCTTCAGTTCGTCGACGTCAGCAACTGGTGTGATGAAGAATCTGTCCTTGATATAGCCCCAGAAAAAAAGTCAAGGGGCGTAATGTCTGGAGAGGGGAGTAATATCCGGATCGGTGGATTGGAAGGAACGGTGCAACACCCTGGCCACCCCGCTCTCCAGACATTACGCCCCTTGACTTTTTTTTTCTGGGGCTATATCAAGGACAGAGTCTTCGTCACACCAGTTGCTGACGTCGACGAACTAAAGGCTAGGATACAAGCTGCTGTGGTTACTGTGACAGAACACATGTTACGAAACAGCTGGCGGGAACTGGAATACCGCCTCGACATTCTTCGAGCTACCAAGGGAGCACACTTTGATGTTTACTGACGTAAGTGGTCTTAAGAAAACTAGTAACACTAACCTATGTAACGGCATCAAATGTAACTTATAATGTCAAACGGTTATTCTGTAATAAATTTTTATAATCAGGGCAAGACTTTGTGCTCACCCTGTACTATACAAAGAAAAGGCGTAGCTTAACGTTGTTACTGAAAGTCTCTAAATGTTCTTGACGGATTTACGTCAGACTTTTACGCGTTACTCAGGGTGGACATGGGCTACACATACTTAGCCGGTCGTGGTAGCCGAGCGGTTCTAGGCGCTTCAGTCCGGAACCGCATGACTGCTACGGTCGCAGGTTCGAATCCTGCCTCGGGCATGGATGTGTGTGATGTCCTTAGGTTAGTTAGGTTTAAGAAGTTCTAAGTTCTATGGGACTGATGACCTCAGATGTTAAGTCCCATAGTGCTCAGAGCCATTTGAACACATTTTTCATATACAGGCTGTTCGAAAATTTCCGTTGCAAACTTGTAGGATTTGAAGGGGGGAGAGCGACAACAATATTTTGAATAGAAACCCATGTCCGGAAACGTACAGTTTCCGTGCTAGAGACGTTTGGCAAAGTGTTTGCTAGCTAGGTATGCAACAGGGTAGTCATGCTAAGGGGTGCTTACGCTGGGTCGTCTGATGTCATTTGGCGTCTATCACACCTCTCTCATCTTCTCATCTGGTTCGAACCTCAGTCACGTGTCTGTGAGTGTTAGAGGTGGCGTGGAGTGTTGTAGATGATGCGGACGTAGTTGTCGGTGACCCACAACATTCCAGACGGTGCTGGGAGCAACATACGATGCACTCGCAATTGCTCGTGTAATCGTTGACGTGTTCTCTTCAACGCGACGCGGTGCGTCCTTTTCCGCTTGAGTTGTGCGGCATCTACTTGTAGCACCACACTGAACAGTCACGCTTGCTGACGTGAAGGTACCTCTATCTCGAAGCCGTTGCGTAATTGTGGTGGAAAGGGTATGCGATGGAGTCGGACGTTGTGGAGAACGATCTTGATAAAGGCGACGAGCAGCTCTTCCTTACCGTGAGCTTCCCCATAGAGAAGGATCATGTAGGTGTGTTCTGCAAACGTGTACTCAACGATGTTGCTCTAACACAGACACACACACACACACACACACACACACACACACACACACATGAACACACACACACACACACACACACACAAATACAAGTGAATAAGGCTCGGACAAGGCCAGAGAGGTAGGATGGACGTCAAATGACATCAGACGATCCGACGTAAGCACCCCTCAGCATGACTACCCTGTTGCGTACCTACCTAGCAAACATGTTTTCAAACGGGTATAGCACGGAAACGGTCTGTTTTCGGAGATGGGTTCCCATTCAAAATATTACGTACTCACTCCGCTCTTTGTAACGGGAATTTACGAACAGCCTGTCTGTGACACATAAACATATATACAATGTATAAAGGAGAAAGGTTTTTAGCAAGAATTTCGGAAAGTTCTTGACCTGTTTACTTCAGATATTTACACGACACTCAAATAAACTTTCGGATAGTTGTAGGCTACATATTTCTAATACATATGGTATATAAATAAATGGGTGTGCAGTCTATACTTCTAAAGTGAAACAAGTCATTAGATACCGTTTTCACCAAAAATCTCGAAACGTTCTTGAATGATTTACTTCAAATTTTTACATGAGACTCTAATAAACATTCAGACGGACATACGCTAGCGAAAGTTTTTCGCAAAAATCTCAAAATGTTCTTCACTGATTTACTTCAAATTTTTACACGATACTCTAAGAAAATTTTGGACGCACATAGTGTGCCATCCCTGCCATAAACTTTTTTTCATAAAAAATAAAGAGACTGTCAAAAACAGTAATGACAAACAAACATTGAAATATAAGTGTGGTCATTAAAAGAACCAACGTGTTTTTATGTAATTGAAATAAAATCACTGACAGTGTAAAATTATTATTATCATTGTTCTTGTTCGTTTGATGAAGAAGGACACTGTCTTTGGTCTCGTTTCTTGGAAGCAGGTCTCAATCGCCGCCATTGGTGACGAAATCTGCAAAAACGCTGCCTGTCTGCTCTCGTCTGAGAATGTAAGTGTAATTCTGCGGAATATAGATTCTAAAATTTATGTGTTACCTTTAATTTATCCAAAAAGTCATTTTCCTCTTCCCCATCCCATTGTATCAATTGATTATCGGGTTGGCCGTTTGCTTGCAGTATTGCTTAGTCAGTGGCGGTTAGACGCCTTTGAACTAACAGTAAATGTAAATTCATATTACACGGTCGTAATAACCTTGAGAGCTGAATATAAATATTACTTATATCTCCAAAATTAAAGTGTACGTAATTAAAAAGTTTTTTTTTTGTTCAAAGAGAGAAAACTACAGCATTGCTCAAAGTTACTGACAAAGATTAACTTTCTTGGAGGCCTACAGTCGCATTTCCATTCATTACGTAAAAGTTATTAATATCAAATGCAAATTAGTGACCGTGACTGCTACGGTCGCAGAATGTGTGTGATGTCTTTAGGTTTAAGTAGTTCTAAGTTCTAGGGGACTGATGACATCAGAAGATAAGTCCCATAGTGCTCAGAGCCATTTAGTGACCGTGAATGTTTATATTAGCCACTGCCAAAGATGTGTTCAAAATAACCGGGACACAAAAATTCATATCATATGCACGTGTGCTTGCTTGTGATTTGGGAAAGGTTAATTAAAGGGCAACCACAGCCACACGATTTATCTTTTCGCTTCGTAAGAAGCCAGTTCGCGCTAACGGTCGATTATTGCCCGATTGCAAGCGCAGCGACTACCAAATTAGCAGCAATAACAATTTTTATCGCGATCGCCGTAATTTGAAGCGAGCGCGAATTTCAGTTCTGCTAATGCGCTACATGCACACGAAATCAAATATAAGGTAGGCAGGGGCTGGTATAATAGGCTGTATCCTTTTCGATGTATGAAACACATAAATATATCTGTATACATCATATAACAGAGAAGTTGTCAGCAAAAATCACGAAAAGTTTTTGAGCAATTTACTTCAAATTTTTACACAACAACAAAGATTCAGACGGACATAGACTATAAAATTTTTAAATGTATGTGGTATATGAACATAGATAGGATACAACAGGCAAATCCTGCTGGCAAAAATCTAGAAAACTTCTCGACTTATTTACTTCAAAGTTTTTGCACAATACTCTAAACATATTTACACATATGCTTCATTTTAATAACACTATACAGTTTTACTGTGAGAACCGACTGCGAGGAAAGAAATGCTGTGCTGTGCGAAGATGTGAAAATGTGTGGTTTTGTTTTCTTTCTCTCAACCGGTTTTAACTACAATATCTGCACATTTAAACCATTAGACAAATAATTTGTCTAATTGTGAAACAATTATTGTTTCTCCTATAGACAGTCTATCTATGAAGTTTTACACAAAGTTTGCATACGTAAAAATCTGCTGTTTTGTTTAACTCCTCGCAGTCAGCTTTAATAGAAAATAGGAAAAATTGTATTTTTGGCTTATCGGCTTACGATTTCGCAATTGCGAAACTTTGTAAACCTACCCTTTCACAGATTAAAACTATGCGAAATACTGTTGCTGAAGATGCTATCCTCACAGATTAAGCAACTGGAGAGGTCTCCCTCATACCCTGTGCACCAAACATCCCAACTGCTCTACCCTGTTATTTTAAGCGATTTCAATTTCCAATAAAGGTTTCCCTTGAAACACCTATGCACAAGGCTCAAAGGCACAGACAGGAGAATGAGAAGGTGGACAGAAGAAGGAAGCGAAGGGGAAGAAGAAGAAGATGGGCATAGAGAGGGCTCATAAGGAGAACAACACAGAGAGAGAGAGGAGGAGATGATGGCCAGAGAATGGGGGAAGGAGGAGAAGATGGACAAAGAAAGAGGGAAAGGAGAGCACTCACAGACAGAGAGGAAGAGACGGAGATTATGACATATATCCAGTTCCCATACATATATAGCAATTGCGAAGCATTGGTGAGTTCGCTAATAAATGAGTAAACCCCAAATTAGAGTAAAGCAATTTGACTAGTCACAGTTGGGACCCTCAGACACCGGTGCTTAAATAGTGCATCGGACATTTTATTTGATGCCTAAAATAATTCAATATGAATAGCTGGTTAACTATCCTTTCGCTGAAACCAGAATAAGCCTTCCTAATAATATCTAGCTCGTCTCTCATTAGTGGCATATGGTTCCACGTTTGTTGATTTATGTATAACGTGACTGTCTTTCAGCGAGCTTCCAGTGCCACTGTACACAAAACATGTAATCAGAATGTGATACAGCTGCTCTCTCGCGGTTCTCGAAGAGCCTTACCTTGCACGACCCGCAGATAGCTTAATTATGCTGAGAGTGGCTTGTGATGTTGACTCAAACGTGAATCAGCCACAAAAATTTAGTATAGTCACTTCCGCGCAAAACATTTGCGCTAGGTTTTCATATTTACTCGCAAGTATTATCTCACTGGAAAGGTACCTCCTTTAACTGAATATGTGAATGGTAAGGATTTGAAACAAAAGGTGTGTAATAAGATATACGTAACTCCGATTGTTTTTCTGCCATATACATACAACATCTACAAAGCTCATATCCATTACAGAGACTTGGAACTCTTGCTCTGCACTCCCATACAAAGACCAGTTATTCAACGTAAATTGAAAAATCTTGGAAGACAGCTTATTTGGTGAATGAGAATCCTGACTTGCTAAATTTCACGCGAGATATACACAATTCACGAATAAAACGGAAACTACCTCACTGAATCATATTCGCAAGAGCCACTCTGCCACAACAGTTGATATTTAATCCAGGCAGATTTGGACATGGCTCGCAAATATTCAGTAAATGCAAAAGTGATACCTTTTGTCCAAAGCTGTTGCAAGAGAGGAGCTTTGTTATTAATGAGATATCTCAAACACACAAAAAACCTTTGCTGCTTTCATATATGCATATGGAGGGTGTAACAGGTGAAAGTGCATATACTTCTAATGGTAACTGAGGAAGGTGTACTGAACAACATTACGTCAGTATTTACGTCATTCATAGACCAATAAATACAGACATTATAAGCTGTATATTTTTAGGTCATTTACTATCTTCAAGTACATGTGACAAGAGCAAGCAATTTATGCTTATTCCCCCGGGCAACAGGTCAGATCTAAAACTGTAAAGCAGTACACTGATGTACAGATACGCAAACAACTCGTATATTATCGAAATAATGCATAGCACAGCCTGCAAACCTGTGCACAAAATAATGCAACAGGCACGTTCACTACACGTAAAATTGTCAAAGTAATGCATATACACTCCTGGAAATGGAAAAAAGAACACATTGACACCGGTGTGTCAGATCCACCATACTTGCTCCGGACACTGCGAGAGGGCTGTACAAGCAATGATCACACGCACGGCACAGCGGACACACCAGGAACCGCGGTGTTGGCCGTCGAATGGCGCTAGCTGCGCAGCATTTGTGCACCGCCGCCGTCAGTGTCAGCCAGTTTGCCGTGGCATACGGAGCTCCATCGCAGTCTTTAACACTGGTAGCATGCCACGACGGCGTGGACGTGAACCGTATGTGCAGTTGACGGACTTTGAGCGAGGGCGTATAGTGGGCATGCGGGAGGCCGGGTGGACGTACCGCCGAATTGCTCAACACGTGGGGCGTGAGGTCTCCACAGTACATCGATGTTGTCGCCAGTGGTCGGCGGAAGGTGCACGTGCCCGTCGACCTGGGACCGGACCGCAGCGACGCACGGATGCACGCCAAGACCGTAGGATCCTACGCAGTGCCGTAGGGGACCGCACCGCCACTTCCCAGCAAATTAGGGACACTGTTGCTCCTGGGGTATCGGCGAGGACCATTCGCAACCGTCTCCATGAAGCTGGGCTACGGTCCCGCACACCGTTAGGCCGTCTTCCGCTCACGCCCCAACGTCGTGCAGCCCGCCTCCAGTGGTGTCGCGACAGGCGTGAATGGAGGGACGAATGGAGACGTGTCGTCTTCAGCGATGAGAGTCGCTTCTGCCTTGGTGCCAATGATGGTCGTATGCGTGTTTGGCGCCGTGCAGGTGAGCGCCACAATCAGGATTGCATACGACCGAGGCACACAGGGCCAACACCCGGCATCATGGTGTGGGGAGCGATCTCCTACACTGGCCGTACACCACTGGTGATCGTCGAGGGGACACTGAATAGTGCACGGTACATCCAAACCGTCATCGAACCCATCGTTCTACCATTCCTAGACCGGCAAGGGAACTTGCTGTTCCAACAGGACAATGCACGTCCGCATGTATCCCGTGCCACCCAACGTGCTCTAGAAGGTGTAAGTCAACTACCCTGGCCAGCAAGATCTCCGGATCTGTCCCCCATTGAGTATGTTTGGGACTGGATGAAGCGTCGTCTCACGCGGTCTGCACGTCCAGCACGAACGCTGGTCCAACTGAGGCGCCAGGTGGAAATGGCATGGCAAGCCGTTCCACAGGACTACATCCAGCATCTCTACGATCGTCTCCATGGGAGAATAGCGGCCTGCATTGCTGCGAAAGGTGGATATACACTGTACTACTGCCGACATTGTGCATGCTCTGTTGCCTATGTCTATGTGCCTGTGGTTCTGTCAGTGTGATCATGTGATGTATCTGACCCCAGGAATGTGTCAATAAAGTTTCCCCTTCCTGGGACAATGAATTCACGGTGTTCTTATTTCAATTTCCAGGAGTGTATAATGCTCTGCCAACACGCTCACAGCGCTTAAACAGCCGAAAATAATGCAGTGCACAAACACTCATTGCAAGTAAAATCGCTTTCGAACTATCGTTAAGAACTTCGATTGCGATGTATCAGAGAACTGTTCCCTACAGAGGTTCCAACATGACACACGCCGATCCCGCTGACTCACAGACGCGTTTTGCAGGGTGAGCCAAATGCGAGCCACCTCCGGAGAGATGAACGCCGGTGCGCGAGCCATCGCTCTCACGCTGATGCCGCCTAAGCTAGCATGAGAAAGTAGAAAGTGGCATCTGTTTTTGGGGATACAGTTAGAATTCTTCGAGTGTTATACTTATGTCACATATCTATGTAAATACGAGCCAAGCCTCCCTCTGAACACGCTATAGAAATCTGTTGCGATGCTTCCCAGAATAGCACAGGGTGCATTCTGCATAACGATCCTAACGGGACACGCGAGATGCCTGCGGCTGCGTACATGTTTACCCAGCCACCACGTGTACCTGCTGGTCCAGTGCAGGCCCTATTGCCAAGCGAGAGATGTCTGCTCAGCTACTCACCCGTGCAGGCACAGCTAAAAGGCTGTCAGTGTTATATTGATGTCTCATATCTATGTAAATAACAGCCAAGTCTCCCTCTGGATGCGCTATAGAAATCTTCTGCAGTGCGTTCAGGACTGTTAACAAAATAGTCCAGAATAACACCGAATGCATTCCTCCTGATGCTCCTAATGGCAGAGCCCGTCCATCACATATCTGTCACCCACAGAAAACGTAAAGCGTCACAGAAATAGTTAACAGTCGCTCTTATTGTTGTAGGAGCGTTCATGATGTCTTGCCCTAACAGGAGCTGTTTACGAAAATAGCTCCAAATAACACCGAATGCATTCTTCCTGATGGTGCTAACAAGACCTCCCTTCCCAAAATCGTAACGCCCTGCTTTCAATATACATCTCAGAACGGTAAACATTCTCACCACTATGAAGAGTCTCCTACGTCCCAGCACAAAGAATGACTTGTAAATGAACTGAGCATTCTGATTGGCTCTTACTGAATTTACCTGCCAAACTGCTACTCCTGCCAATGCGGATCTCTGTCCGCCATTTTCTTCTGCAGACGAGATTTTCAGCAAAAAAACTTTTTGTACAGATCGCCATATTGCACTGCCTTGCTGTAGTGGTAACACCGGCTCCCATCAGATCACCAAAGTTAAGCGCTGTAGGGCTGGGCTAGCACTTGGATCGGTCACCATCCAGTCTGCCGAGCGCTGTTGGCGAGCGGGGTGCACTCAGCACTTCTAAGGCAAACTGAGGAGCTATTCGATTGAGATGTAGTGGTTCTGGTCTCGTAAATTGACATACGGCTGGGAGAGCGGTGTGATGACCACATGCCCCTCCGTATCTACATCCAGGACGCCTGTGGGCTGAGGATGACACGGCGACCGGTCGGTACTGTTGGGTCTTCATGGCCTGTTCGGACAGACAGTTTTACAGCTTCTAGCTACTGGAAACACATCACATGTCGCTTGAAAGTGCAACCATTACATGCATTGTGTGTGTGTGTGTGTGTGTGTGTGTGTGTGTGTGTGTGTGCGTGCGTGTGTGTGAAATAACTAGCTTATTCTCACGTCTCTGTCCACAAGGAACAGCAGGCGATCAAGTAACTTCCCCCACACTAAATCACTAGTTGTAGGCCACTTGACCGGTGCGCAAACCACCTGTTTACTGGAGCGCATTGGAATTGCATTTTCGTTTTGACTGCTGTTTAATTGTAGCGTCACTGGACTCAAGCTCAGAACTGCCACCTTAACGCAATCACTTCCATTATTAATAAGTTTAAGGGGCTCCGGAAAGGCTCAAAATCATGAAAAGTTCAATTTTTTACTTTTTTGCGTTTTCTGAATCTGCAGACTATTACCTTTTAATAGATATATAATTTATTCAATTCCGAAGACTACAACTATTTTTAAATTTTTTTTGAAATGTGTTCTACATGGGCGTGACCCACTGTGGCGCTGTTAAACTGCTGTCAAATGGTGTTATTATTAACGTCCGTGTTCATCAGGTACATTTTAGTGATGTGAGATAAAGTATGTGTTGTGGCTAACCTGTGATGGTTCAATATATATCGCTGGTGTGACTGTCGATTGTTTCATGTTTATTTACTCTGTCGTTATCTCGAAAATATTCGTAATTAATTCTGTTTCTTGAGTCTCTGTTTTGTTGAAGTATAATAATGAGTAAAAGTAAAGTTGCTGTTGCGACTTTCAATGATGGTAACATTGTAAGGTGCAAGGTATTTAGAAATATGGGAATGAAGATGGGTTCTAACATGGTACGAGCGATGCTTGCTTTAGACAAGGAACGCCTTCGGGCTGCAGACAGGGCTGTAAGGAGTCTAGAAATACAAGCAAGAGTAAACAGGAGGAGGAACAAGAGGAAGCTGGAGGAGGAGCTTGCAGAGGATGAAGATAATCCATCCTATGGACCTGGAATGCACTAAAAAGTTAATCCAATCTTTGTCGCTCGATTCCCAAAACTTTTATTTTCTCATACTAATTACATGTTTTCTAAGGATCTTCCAAACGTATTTGTTTCAAACTTTCAGTAAATGTTACACAGTACCTTCTGCATAATTTAACACAGCCTTTTTCCAAAAAACTGTATATTTTTGAATATATAAATAAAAAATTGCAAAACAATGTTGTGAATTTTCATTACAATTGAAAATCTTTAATAACTGAACTAAAATTTTGTAAAATCCCCGTGTTAAGTTGTAGCCCATATTCCAATAAATAATCTGTAAAAAGTTCAACTACCTACCTCAAATACTTTGTGAGGAAAGATGTAATTTATAAGCGTTATTTTAACATTGCAAGTATAGGGCGTTCCGGAGCCCCTTAATACTGTAAACCTATTTTAACCTAGCTGTTACAGAGAGTGCCACTGCTAATAAGTCAAAGAATTTTTAAATGATGTGTGTCTTTGTCTTTCATGAGGCCTTTGTCCCATGTTGACGTAGGGTCGATCTTGATTAGGCAGTGTTAGTTGCAGAGGGTCGCCGGACGTCCTTCGTGCAGCCACCCTGAATCCCTGGCACGGAATTAGTGAACCCCAGCTGTCTGCATCTAGTGGAAACCATGGAATAGTGCGAACGTTTTCAAATGTCTGCAAGTCGTGTAAGTGAGGCCAAACTCGGGAACCAGCCCAGTATTCACCTAGCGGGATGTGGAAAACCGCCTAAAATCATATCCAGGCTGGCCAGCAGACCGGCCCTCATCAGTAATCCGCCAGGCGGATTCGATCCAGGGCCGGCGCACACACCCGAGTCCAGGAAGCAGCGCATTAGTGCCCTCGGCTACCCTGGTGGGTAAAGAATTTTTAAATGGTATCTAGATTTATTATCATAACAGATTCATCTAAAAGGTTATTGTATTATATTAAAATAAATTGGAAGTGGTCATTGTTCGCAGATTCTCCAGCGGGCCATAGCGACAGATGTAACGGGCCACATATGGCCCACAGGCCAAATGTTGTGCACCTCTGTTGTATACTGACAGGCGTAGTCCACTCAGTGGTGCAGTACGAGTGAGCAGAAAACATCACGACGTATAGTTTGTGAGGTGTTTATAGGAAGACTGTTTGACGCAGAGGAGATACAACTAACACACTGATGTATGAACATATCAACGTACCACACATAAAAAATATCTGCATTAATACCCATTACACGTTTTATAGCTCTCTGTCTTCCTCAGTGTGTACAAATGTAGCCATTTTGAGTATCACACCATTTCACACTGTAATGAATACCTTACTGTCATAGTCACAAACGGAATGGGATGTAGCCACCCTCTCTTTGTTGTTCTTCAAAATTCAAAAAAGCATGGCCAACGAGTACGCGCCTGAACATCTCATTGGTCGTGGCCACCATGTGCCAGATACCCTGGCATAGCAGATGCCGTAGCGGATGTCGATCAGTGGGTTCAAAAATAATAGTGAAGGTCGCTCCCCAAGTGTAAGTTGGCAAATATGCATGTATAAAAGACAACTTTCAATGGACAGAACGTTTTTGAAATGGTGAGCAAATTTTCCTGTTTAAGAAGTGAAACAAATTAAGAAGGTGGATGGAGGAAACACACAGTAGCAAGGATTCCACAAGGTGTTACCTGTAGTGGGACGCGAAATTGAAGCGTCACCCATCCACCAGTGTCAGCCCAGTTTGCAGGTGAATATAAGTTTAATTTAGTTTTGTTTATGTATTTTTGTAATATTTTTGTAATAACTGTGAATTATCTAAAGTTTTTGTATTTTTTGTATGTTTCATGTACGGAGAGGGCGGCGCAACGAACGGAGACAGCATCTTCGTTGCCGCGACCAGAGAGGAAATTGCTGGCCGCTATACGTCGCGGGTCGACAGCCGAGGAGCAACAGAAGATCCTGGAACCGAGTTGTTGCGTCGTGCTTCTAAAAATTAAAAATGAATTTGTATACTCTTTTTGTACAACAATGACGTCATATAGAGCTTAATCTTGTTGACAAGTCAGTCCTATTCTGTTAAGCCTCAGGTTCAGAACGTCTGTATGTAGGAAGTTAATAAAATAGTGGATACTACTAAAGTTGAAACACGTGTTCTGAGGATTTATTTATGGAGAATTATGTGAACTGATTAATAATATATTTGACAAGATTATTGGATTTTGACAGCGTTCATCGCAACTTCGAATCTGAAAAGTTTAGTCAATGTGTGATTCTGATATCGATTAAGTCAAGATAACGTGTGTCAATATAAGTTCTGAGGAGAAACAAACGAAATTTAAATTGAAAGAGTTTACGCAAACCAATTGGCCCAAGTGACGAAATTCTTTGCTTACGACTCAACTGATGTTTTACAGTTTCGTTCAAGAACCATTCTGTGACAATTTAAAAAGAATGTAAATCATTTTGAAGTGGGTTGTAACTGACGTAGGTGACGAAGTCTGCACATGGTCATATATCAAAAGAAAGTCATTTATAAACAAACCTATACGTCGTTACACTACATACCCTGTCTGATCAGGCCTTGATGGTCCGACTGACCGCCTAGTCATCGACAGCCCACAGACGTCACTGGATCAGATGTGGAAGAGTTGGTTGGTTATTGATTAGGGGGGAGGGGACCAAACAGTCAGGTCATTGGTCCCATCAGATTACGGAAGCATGGGGAAGGAAGTCAGCTGTGCCCTTTCAAAGGAATCATCCTGGTATTTGCCTGAAGCGATTTAGGGAAATCACGGAAAACCTAAATCAGGATGGTCGGACTCAGGTTTAAACCATCGACCTCCAACGTGCTAACGACTGCGCCACCTTGGTCAGTCGGTCAGATGTGAGATGTGAAGGGGGGGGGGCTGCGGTCAGCACACTAACCAACCGTTGTGAAGTTTCCGTGACCGAAGCCACTACTTGTCAATCAAGCAGCGCCTCAAATGGCGTCACAATGGCTGAGTGCACCCCACTCGCCAACATCGTTCGGCAGACCCAGACGGTCACCGATCCAACTGCTAGCCAAGCCCAGAACTGGTGTGACCAGTGAGGCAAGGGTGTTGGTACAGGGCGTTAGGGGCTTCTAAAAATCATAAACTATCAAAAACACAAAACATCAAAAGCACACTGTCTGGCGAAGAAGCTAAGTGCACAGAAGACGTGGGCGGATGTGACTAACTTTTTATGCATGCTCACCATTAGTGGGTATGTAAATATGCCGCATACTTGTGTGAGACAGCGTTATCAGCACCTTAGAGTTTGAAAGGGGCCTCACGATGGGCTCCTATAAGGATTGACGGTCGCATGGAGCAATATTCAGAATTGGTGTTCAGATGTGTTAGTGGCCCAATTTCGGACTGCATGGAAGCGTGAGGGCAGGCCCACGCCTCACTAAGGTCCAGTCGAACACCATAAGCGAACATCGCCGTACTGTGCATGAAACAAGTCTGCACCTGTCATCTGAGAACAAGTGACGGACTCTCTGCGACATTGTTTCATTCCACACCATTGGTCGGATACTCGCAGCAGCCGGACTAGGCAATTACCGTCCTACACGTAGGCTGCCTTTAACACCACAACACAGAGACCAGCGTCTGGAGTGGTTCTGTGACTGGAAAGCATGGATGGCTCATGAATGGCGTCGCAGTTCATTCAGAGACGAATCGCGGTTCTGAACTATCGTCGATCACCATCGTCGATGAGTATGACGGTGTTCTGGGGCGACGTCCCTTTCTTCGAAGCTTTTTGAGTGGCACAGGGGGTAGGACTTCAGGTCACGGTGGTGACGACTGAGGGAGCTCTGAAAACACGGCGCTACGTCACGGACGCCTTGCGTCCTCGAGTGTCACCTCTCATTCGCCTGCATCGTGCTGCCACCTTTGAACAGGACAGTGGACGTTCGCATGTAGCACGTGCATCTGTGGACTGTCTGCGTGATGACGAGGCACTCCCTGGTCAGCCAAATCACCAGGTATGTCCCCAATAGAACACCTATGGAACCAGTAAGGTTGGTTGGTTGGTTCGGGGAAGGAGACCAGACAGCGAGGTCATCGGTCTCATCGGATTAGGGAAGGACGGGGAAGGAAGTCGGCCGTGCCCTTTGAAAGGAACCATCCCGGCATTTGCCTGGAGCGATTTAGGGAAATCACGGAAAACCTAAATCAGGATGGCCGGACGCGGGATTGAACCGTCGTCCTCCCGAATGCGAGTCCAGTGTCTAACCACTGCGCCACCTCGCTCGGTGGAACCAGTAAGGATATCAACTCCGCTCCTATGTAAGTACCCAGGATAACAGAGAGACCAGTTACAAAAGGTGTGGGCCACCTTGCCCCAGGAGAGGGTACAGCGGTTTTATGATGCCTTTCCCAACAGAATCGGCGCATCTGTCCAGGGCAGAGGGGGAAGCGGGCTTATACTGCAATGTAAATTTGATCCGATACTGTAATCACTAAAATAACGTCACACACTATCTCGTGCTGATAACCTTCATTTCGTCTCCTCCTCCGCTTTCTTTAAGTATATTCACAGGGGGAAATATGCCAGGAGACGGCACACAACTTGTAAATATGCATCCTAAAGGAAGACAGCTTCTCAGCCAAGATAACATTTGTAAAGCCTATACTCATGTTGACCGGTTTTGGTAAACATCACCTGATCTGTGAATAGTGTGCATGAAGTATAAAGTATATTAGTATATGAAAAATAACGTACAATGTTATAAATATAATAGAAAGAGTGAATTATTATTACACACACTGTACTTCAATAAAGGTTAATACAAATACTGAGTTAGAGGTGTAAGTGTACTCCGTATTTTACTTTACCGGATAGTTGAACTAAGATGCATTGGTATGTCAAAGATAAAACGAGTGTTAACAACATGTTACTCCAAGTACATCCGTCCCACACTGCAAGTGGCTGAGTCTTTTGTGGCGGCGTTCGTAGCGACAAACACTTCGCTGTAGAAACGGCTTACGAAATCACCGCCACACTTTTAATAGCGGGCCGACCGGTCCGCTGGAACAGTGAACAGAAAGATGAAAACCCAAACACTCTGATTAAATAAAAGTCGGTACTTTATTAACGAAGATACAGAAACACAGTAGTGAACTCCGTGTCTACAGAAATCTGTCTAGTTCGAGTCGGAGCGACTAGGTCAGCGTCGGCTGACGACAAACGACAACTCTGCTGCGATGAACACACAACTGACTAGCAAGTACACAAATCGGTGGCGAGTATACAACTGAGCGGCGAATACAGAACTGTCCTAGCGCTCGCGACTCCAGCGCTTAAGAAGCCAGAAGCCAGCGGTGGCGCGCGCAGACTTGCGGCGATTTCCTGTATCGCTGGCGCTGCTTATGCGGACGGCGTCCGGACTTTGATGCTGCCAACCTTTTTGGCAGCGGGCTCGGTTGGCATTACTGGCTAGGATATAACAGAGTCCATCACTAACACAAGCCACGCAGCGAAAGTTTCTAGATAACTTGCTGACATTTAGGCCGCCAGAGGTCGTTTATGTATTCGTGTCAATCTCTTGGTGTAGAATTATAAAATATCTGTAGTAGGTAGAAGCTAAAATATTTTCTGGAACAGTAAGAACATACGAAACTATACAGAGGTAAAACAATAAGTCGAAAAAGACACTGTGTCATTAAGACTGCTACCTAAGTCAGTTGCAAAGATAAATACACAATATGAATAAAATGTGGTAACTAGTACAGAACTATAAATTTTTCTGTAGCAGGTAAAAGCTAGGATATTTTCTATACGCAAAAAGAGCATACGTAACCACGTAAGATTACCGCGATAAGCCGGAAGAAGTAACATGTTAAGATTGCAACCTAAGTCGTATTTCAAAATTCTATCTATACACAAAGTCAAATACAAGACAAGTTAATCGCATAGTAACATTTATCGACAATACGCTTGCACAGCAGAAACCCAGTAGACGACGAAATTGCACTGTATAGGGCGCCATATGTAGTCAGTTACGTAGATGACAAAGAGGCAAATCTTCATTAAATAAATTCAGCATCAGTGTCTTCGGTGCATACTTGTCATGGTGAACGCATTACAGGAGGTCAACTGCGCAAAAAAGCCTGTTGGATATACAACACAATACGTAGCCCGAGGTCTATGTATGATTGTGTACTCTCAGCAACCGTTACAAAGGGAAAATATTAAAATGTCAAAACGAAAATAATAATGTGGCAACAGTGCAAGAAAAATTACTGAGACACTAAAAAATTTCGATAAAATAGGAGTATAGTCATACAAGTAAGTAAGACATGTAGCAACGCGATATATTGCACATGGATATAAGAAAGGACAAATTTCATTATGGAAGTACGTAAAGGTCACAGCCAAATGATTAGTCCATGCATAATCCTCCTTAAGACAGGTGAAACAAGGTGACGTGCAGTTCTAAGGTAACGTGAAGTGTCAAGTATACAACGCGATCCACAGTTAATGGTCTACGTAAGATAACACTTAAAAACCAAGAAAACTGCTAAGTAAGTCACAGCAAATTGATTAGGTTTTACATAATCCAGTCTAAGGCAGGTGAAACAAGATGATATTCAGCTCTTAGGTAACGTGAAATGTCAAGTATACAATGCGATCCATAACTCATAGTCTAGATGTGGTGACACTTAAAAGTAAAAAAATAAGGCGCTAAGTAGCCAACAGCGTGCAATTATAAATAAAAAAAATTACTTGTGAAGCCTAACAGAAGGAGCTAAGGCAAAAAAAACTGCAATTACAGTACATCATGAGAAAGCTTTTGACGATTTTGTCTGGAGTACACTGTGCTACTCTAAGGGTAGCAGGGATAAAATACAGGGAGCGACAACTTACCTACACCGTGTACAGAAACCTGATTGTAATTATACAAATCGAAGAAAATGGAAGGAAAGCAGTGATTGAGAAGCGATTTTTAATCTTCTCGGTATTGTTTGATCTCTAAATTGAGAAAGCAGTAAAGGAAAGCAGAGAGATGTTTAGGAAGAGAATTTAAGTTGAGGGAGAAGAGACGCAAACTTTGGGGTTTGCCAACGACAGCTTAAATCTGTCAGGGACGGCAGAGGACTTACAGGAGCAACAGGATCTTGAAATGAAGTTTTAAGGCGAACGCAAACAATAGTAAAGCAAACCTAATAAAATGTAGTCGAACTGAAGGAGGCCATGCTAGGGGAATTAGTTCAAGATATGTGATACTAAAAGTAGCCGAATTTTACTATCTGGGCAGTAAAGTAAATGATGATAGCCGAAATAGAGAGAATATAAAATGCAGAATGGCGTTAGAAAGAAAAACATTACTGAAAAAGTGAAATTCGTTAACATCTAATACAAATGTAAGTGTACCCTTGTGCGGAAACGATATGAAGAGTTCAGACAAGAGAATAGAAGCTTTTGATGCTGTGGGAAAATGGTGATAATTAGATGGGGCTATTGAATACGTAATTAGGAGTTAGTGAATCGAATTGGAGAAACTAGGAAATGTATGACATAACCACACTACGAGGGGCTTTCAATAAGTAACACCACGTACTTTTTTATGAGAGCAGGTTGGTTTTATTTAGAATAGCAATACACCAAATTGTTCCCCACTCTTTCGCCTAGAAAACCCTATTATTCAACACAATCTCCGTTCAATGCGACGGCCTTACGCCACATTGCTTATTGTCCGCATGGTACCACAATCTACGTATTGCATCCTTCATCGGGCCAGACGGATGGAAGATGGAACATGCGATGTCCGGGCTGCAGAGTGGATGAGGAAGAACAGTCCAGTGAGGTTTTGTGAACTCCTCTCGGGTGCGACTTTTGTGAGGCCTAGCGTTGTCATACAGAAGGAGAAGTTCGTTTGCATTTTTGTGGCGACGAACACGCTGAAGTCGGTTTCTTCAATTTCCTGAGGGTAGGACAGTACAATTCACAGTTGATCGTTGCACCACGAGGCAGAACATCAAACAGAGCAACCACTTCAGAGTCCCACAAGGCCGTCACCACGCTAATACCTGCTGAGGGTGCGGCTCTGAACTTTTTCCTCGGAGGGGAGGTGGCGTGGCGTCACTCCTTATACTGCCGTTTTGTTTCCGGTTCGAAGTGATGAACCTTTGACGATGTTCGACAAAAAAATTGTTACGATCAGCCTCGTAACGTGCAAGCAATTCCACGCAGATGATCCTTCGTTGCTCTTTATAGGCTTCTGTTAGGTGAGGAATCTAGCAGAGACGCATCTTTGAATACTCCACCTACATCTACCCTATATCTACACGGTTACTCTGAAATTCACACTTAAGTGCCTCGCAGAGGATTCATCGAACCATTTTCACGCTACTTCTCTACCATTCCACTCTCGAATGGCGCATGGGAAAAAGGAACACGTAAATCTTTCCGTTCGAGCTCTGATTTCTCTTATTTTAATATGATGATCATTTCTCCCTAAGTAGGTAGGTGTCAACAAAATGTTTTCGCATTTGGAAGACAAAGTTGGTGGTTGAAATTTCGTAAATACACTCCTGGAAATTGAAATAAGAACACCGTGAATTCATTGTCCCAGGAAGGGGAAACTTTATTGACACATTCCTGGGGTCAGATACATCACATTATCACACTGACAGAACCACAGGCACATAGACACAGGCAACAGAGCATGCACAATGTCGGCACTAGTACAGTGTATATCCACCTTTCGCAGCAATGCAGGCTGCTATTCTCCCATGGAGACGATCGTAGAGATGCTGGATGTAGTCCTGTGGAACGGCTTGCCATGCCATTTCCACCTGGCGCCTCAGTTGGACCAGCGTTCGTGCTGGACGTGCAGACCGCGTGAGACGACGCTTCATCCAGTCCCAAACATGCTCAAGGGGGGACAGATCCGGAGATCTTGCTGGCCAGGTTAGTTGACTTACACCTTCTAGAGCACGTTGGGTGGCACGGGATACATGCGGACGTGCATTGTCCTGTTGGAACAGCAAGTTCCCTTGCCGGTCTAGGAATGGTAGAACGATGGGTTCGATGACGGTTTGGATGTACCGTGCACTATTCAGTGTCCCCTCGACGATCACCAGTGGTGTACGGCCAGTGAAGGAGATCGCTCCCCACACCATGATGCCGGGTGTTGGCCCTGTGTGCCTCGGTCGTATGCAGTCCTGATTGTGGCGCTCACCTGCACGGCGCCAAACACGCATACGACCATCATTGGCACCAAGGCAGAAGCGACTCTCATCGCTGAAGACGACACGTCTCCATTCGTCCCTCCATTCACGCCTGTCGCGACACCACTGGAGGCGGGCTGCACGATGTTGGGGCGTGAGCGGAAGACGGCCTAACGGTGTGCGGGACCGTAGCCCAGCTTCGTGGAGACGGTTGCGAATGGTCCTCGCCGATACCCCAGGAGCAACAGTGTCCCTAATTTGCTGGGAAGTGGCGGTGCGGTCCCCTAAGGCACTGCGTAGGATCCTACGGTCTTGGCGTGCATCCGTGCGTCGCTGCGGTCCGGTCCCAGGTCGACGGGCACGTGCACCTTCCGCCGACCACTGGCGACAACATCGATGTACTGTGGAGACCTCACGCCCCACGTGTTGAGCAATTCGGCGGTACGTCCACCCGGCCTCCCGCATGCCCACTATACGCCCTCGCTCAAAGTCCGTCAACTGCACATACGGTTCACGTCCAAGCTGTCGCGGCATGCTACCAGTGTTAAAGACTGCGATGGAGCTCCGTATGCCACGGCAAACTGGCTGACACTGACGGCGGCGGTGCACAAATGCTGCGCAGCTAGCGCCATTCGACGGCCAACACCGCGGTTCCTGGTGTGTCCGCTGTGCCGTGCGTGTGATCATTGCTTGTACAGCCCTCTCGCAGTGTCCGGAGCAAGTATGGTGGGTCTGACACACCGGTGTCAATGTGTTCTTTTTTCCATATCCAGGAGTGTAGATCTCTCCACAAAGAAATCCGCCTTTGTTTCAGTGACTGCCACCCCTACTCGCGTATCATATCAGTGACACTCTAGCCTCTATTGCGTGATAACACGAAACGAGCTGTCCTTCTTTGCACTTTTTCGATGTCCTCCGTCAATCCTACTTTGTAAGGATCCCACACCGCGCAGCAATATTCCAGCCGAGGACTGACAAGTGTAATGTAAACTGTCTCTTTAGTGGATTTGTCGCATCTTCTGTTCTGCCGACAAAGCGTAGTCTTTGTTCCGACTTCCCCACAATATTATCTATGTGGTCCTTCCAATTTAAGTTCCTCGTAATTGTAACTCCTAGGTATTTGGTCGAATTGACAGCCTTTAGATTTGTGAGATTTATCGTATACCCAAAATTTATCGCTTTTAGTATCCTTGTGGATGGCCTCCCACTTTTCTTTGTTTAGTGCTAATCGCCACTTTTCGCACCATACAGAAATTCTTTCTGGATCATTTTGTAATTGGAATTGATCGTCTGATGATTTTACTAGACGGTAAATTACAGCGTCATCTGCAAACAATCTAAGGGGGCTGCTTAGATTATCACCTACTTCATTTATGTAAATCAGGAAAAACGGAGGGCCTATGACACTACCTTGCGGAACGCCACTACGAACTGTGACCTCTCTGAGAGGAAATCAGGAATCCAGTCACACAACTGAGGCTATATTCCATATGCACGCAGTTTGATTAATAGTCGCTTGTGAGAAACGGTATCAAAAGCCTTCTGGAAATCTAGGAACATGGAATCGATCTGAGATCCGTTGTCGACAGCACTCCTTACTTCATGGGAATAAAGAGCTAGCTGTGTTGCACAAAAACGATATTTTCTGAATCTGTGTTGGTTACGTATCAATAAGTCATTTTCTGCTAGGTGATTCATAATGGTCGAGTACAGTATATGCACCAAAATCCTACAGCAAATTGAGGTCAGTGATATGGGTCTGTAATTCAATAAATCGGTTACTCCCATTTCCTTCTTGAATATTGGTGTGATCTGTGCTACTTTCCAGTCTTTAGGAACAGGCCTTTCGTCAAGTGAGCGGTTGTATATGATTGCTAAGAAAGGCGCCATTGTATCTGCATACTCTGTAAGGAACCTGATTGGTATACCATCTGGGCCAGAAGACTTGCCTTTCTTAAGTGATCTGAGTTGTTTCGCAACACCTATGATATCTACTTTTATGTCACTCATGCTAACAGCTGTTCTGGTTTCGAATTCTGGAATATTTACTTCGTCTTCTTTCGTGAAGGAATTACGGGAAACTGTATTTAGTAACTCCGCTTTAGTGGCACCATCATCGGTAACATTTCCATCGCTATCGCGCAGTGACGGTATTGACTGTCGTTTTGCCACTGGTGTACTTTACATACAACTAGAATCTCTTTGGGGTTTCTACCAAATTTTGAGACAATGTTTCATTGAGAAATCTATTAAAAGCATCTCGCACAGACGTTCGCACTAAATTTCGCGCTTCCGTGAAACTTGTGGACGCGTGTGTCATCACTACCAACAAAGATGCTTAGTTGGGCAGCGAGGTGTTTAATTGTCATCCATCGATCACCTCGAATGAGTGTGTCCGCATATTCCAACACTGCAGGAGTGCAGGAGTCGTAGCTGTGTGCGGCCGGTCGGCAGGTGGGAGATGGGGCAGGTTTGCGCCACCTCGTTACGACGATGACTGACGCTTTGCGTAACAACTCAGCGTGCTTTTGTTCACTGCCAGGTCTCCATAGCCATCCTGAAAGTGCCTATTATATCTGTGATGCTCTGGTTTTCCGCCAAAAGACGCTCAGTGACAGCTCTCTGCTTGGAACGCACCTCCGTTACAGACGCCATTTTGAAGGCTATGTATAGCACTGCAACCTATTGTAATTTCGTGAAACTGCAGTGGCTGAAGCGGCAATGTTTAACGATGTCCCACAACAAGTATCGCATTTTTTCAACCAAAATCGGCCGAGGAACAAGATCTGTTGCGTTAATTACTGAAGGCCCCTCCGCCCCCCCCCCCCCCCCCCCCGCACCAGCAAAAGAAAGAATCAAAGACGTGGTTGGCATGAAACAGTTGAGGTACGAATGAATTATGAATTTAGTAATGGAGGTGTGAGGCATAAAAATCGTAGAGGGAGAGCAGAGCGTCCAGGGCTCTGCCCTCTACCCTCTCCTCTACCTCCTGTACATAGCAGATATGCCCTAACCCTGCCCCCCTCCAGTACACCTCCTGCAGTATGCCGATGACACCACCTTCCTTGCCCTCGCTCCTACCCTCCAACGGTCCCAACGCCTTCTCCAGAATCACCTTGACCTTTTTGCCGCATGGTGTAACCAGTGGCTCCTGAAAATCAATCCTTCCAAGACCCAGGCAATCATCGTAGGTCGTACCACTCCCTCCTTTCGGCTCCTTGATTTCTCCCTTACCATCTACGCCCGTCCTGTCCGCCTCTCCCCCACCCTCCGCTACCTTGGCCTCACCACTGACCGTCATCTCACCTGGATCTCTCATCTTCGCTCTATCCAATCCAAAGCCCACAATCGCCCTCGACTCCTCAAATACCTGTCTGGCCGGACATGGGTTTTGAACCCCTCTACCATCCTTCACACCTACAAATCCTTAATCTGTCCCATCCTCTGTTATGCCAGTCTCGTCTTGATATCCGCCCCCCCCCCCCCCCCCAAATTCTTTAAGTCCCTCCAGATCCTCGAGCGCCATGCACTCCGCCTCGCCTTCCGTATACACCTCCCGTCCCCCATGCAGATCCTCTACGACCTGATTCCTTTCCCCCATCTGCTCCTATTCCTCGAACACATCCGCATACTCTACACCTCCTGTCGCCTTGATCCCCCTCATTCCCTGGTTGCTCCCCTCCTCTCCAACCCCTGCCCTCTGCTGCGCCTTCACTGTTGTGTCGCCTCTACCCTCCATCTCTACACCCTTCATCTCCTTTCCCAAGGTGGCTTCTGTCAACTCCCCCTCCTGGATGATGCCCTCTCTCCCTCCATTTATCCCTCCTATCAACTCTGATCCTCACCTCTTCCTCCCTTCCTCTGTCCTTTTGCTGGACTCCCTCTCCGCCCCCTTCCAACCTTTTTGTTTTCCTTCCCTACTCCCTCTCCCTGCCTCCCTTCTCTCCTCCGAGTCCTTTTGCATTTCCCTCCTCTGCCTTTCCCCATTCCCTCTTGCATTTGCCCTGCCCTCCCCACCCCCCTTATGAATCCTCTCCCTCTGTCGGTTCCCGCCCTGCTTTCGTTTTTCCTCTCCCTTTTTTCCCCTCATCTGTCAAGGTCCCCCCCCCTTCCCCCAATCTGTCCTTGGCTGTGGTGTGTCATCTTCGTGCCGACTTTTTAGTGCAATGTTTCCAGTGATTGTTAAGTGTTGTGCGTCTTTTCCGAAGTGTTGTGAACGGACATCATTCTGTTACTGGGTGTGATTTTTCTATCTCTTGCGAACAGAAACCACACTGTCGCCTTGTTTTTTAATTGTCTGTCTACTATTTTACCTGTCTGCTTCCTGTGTATTTTATTACCATCGCCCACCCTTTGTTTTATGTTTCAACTTTCCACAATTTTCCGCCGTTTTACAATTTAAGTCGCCGTTTTATCGCCTGCTTTTATTGTTTCTTATCTTCATATGGTTTAAAAATTCTGTAGGCTGAAGAGCAGCGTACTAAGCTGCTGCCAGCCCGCCCCCTTCGGGGGGAATCGAAATTAAATAAAGGAATAAAAAAAGCAGAGCTTGAGCACAGAACCCTAAACAGGTTCAGATGGGCATAGGCTGCTGTAGCTACGCAGAGATGGGGAGGCTTGTACCGCACGGCCTACTACGGAGACTTGGACCAAACCAGTCTCCGGATTGAAGACAACAACAACAGTGATTACCAGACTACAGATAAAATCTCCATTCGATTTTTTATTTATTTATTTATTGTTCCGTGGGACCACATTAAGGAGAAGTCTCCATGGTCATGGAACGAGTCAATACATGAAATTATAACACGATTGTAGAAACAGATAAAATGAAATATAAGAAACATATTCAGGCGACACGTCATTAGTTTAAATAAAGAAAATCAAGAATGTAACACTGGAATTTGCTTAATTTTTTAGCTCTTCCAGGAGCTCCTCGACAGAATAGAAGGGGTGAGCCATGAGGAAACTCTTCAGTTTAGACTTAAAAGCGTTTGGGCTACTGCTAAGATTTTTGAGTTCTTGTGGTAGCTTATTGAAAATGGATGCAGCAGAATACTGCACTCCTTTCTGCACAAGAGTCAAGGAAGTGCATTCCACATGCAGATTTGATTTCTGCCTAGTATTAACTGAGTGAAAGCTGCTAACTCTTGGGAATAAGCTAATATTGCTAACAGCAAACGACATTAAAGAAAATATATACTGTGAGGGCAATGTCAGAATTCCCAGACTATTGAATAAGGGTCGACAAGAGGTTCTAGAACTTACACCACACATAGCTCGAACAGCCCGTTTTTGAGCCAAAAATACCCTTTTTGAATCAGAAGAATTACCGCAAAAAATAATACCATATGACATAAGCGTATGAAAATATGCGAAGTAGACTACTTTTCGTGTTGAAATGTCACTTATTTCAGATACTGTTCTAATGGTAAATAAAGCGGCATTTAGTTTCTGAACAAGATCCTGAACATGGGCTTTCCACAACAGCTTACTATCTATCCGTACGCCTAGGAACTTGAACTGTTCCGTCTCGCTTATAACATGCCCATTCTGTCTGATTAAAATATCAGTTCTCGTTGAATTGCATACTGTTGGAATATGTATGCCTCCTTTCACCTCTGACTGCAGTACCTTGTTTCTGTGAAAAGTGCCAGGCTGCACTCTGTTTTAGTTTCCGCGTAAAACTGTGGAGCCCTTTCTGTAACAATAAGCGCTACAGGTTCTAGAGCACACTTCGGTTTGAGGATGGTCACGCTTGAAACGGTATCGGAAGAATACAAATAAACAAAAACGCAACTTCGGTCGACATTAAACCGACAGACTGGTGCTCGCTCGTGGCGTCGTACCGGCTTGGATTGCGCTAGACTCGGGTCCGTCTATCCGTCCTACTTGATGCGTTTCTCGACGCTTTTCGGCAGGATAAAGTAGTCCATCACTTTTTGAGCGTGTATCCGGAATGGCGTTACTTCCGACATTTGTACTGACTCACAACTGTACTGCTGTGTTCAAGGTGAGTCTGTGACATCATTAAAACCACTTCACACTTTACTGCAGAGTAGGCGCTCATGCGTCAGAGATAAGGCAGTAGGGAACATATGAGTGTCAATTGTAGATAAAACTTTGTGCGTCTAATTTGTCTTGTTTCTGTGAAAATACATCCACAATAGTGAAAAATGGTCTGTAACGTGTAATCACCGAAACGCACACCAAACACAGAGCAATGCAGCAACCCTCAGGTGCCTAAGTACTGTGTGACGTGGTCTCCGTCGTTTAGTAAATCCACACACGAGGCGCGTATCGGCCTCCTCTTCGCCAGTAAACTCACGCATACTGCTACCGTACAACTAAGACGGCCGGAACAACAAACCCGACGCAGAACTGACCAGCACTGAACGCGAGCTTGTGGGCGAACAGTGTAAAGGTAGGGAGGCGTTACTGCTGTCAACAGCGAGTACCATCGGTGATTGGGGCACGTTTGTTGCCAAATGAGTCACGCTGCGCATACCGTCGACATCTGCACCCGTAAATATTCTGTTTCTTATTCCCTTCACACAAATTCGATTTTTTGTCACACCAGATTTTGCTTATTCCACGGTCTTTCGTTCTAATGATCTTTCGGCGGTGCCTTCATGTTTGATGACAATCAGTATAGTGTTTCCCACATTCATCGTCTTTCGATACTCTTTTTCCCATCTTTAATCGTAGTTATTCCTCTCACAGTGGCAACATGGCTTTATGGTCTGCATATTTAACCTTTAATTGTTAACACAGGGTTCGACAGATCTCCAGCACATTTAGTTTAGTTAAATTTATACGAACAAAGTTGGCAACACTGCCTGCCGTCTAGCAATGGCTCTGAGCACATGGCACTTAACATCTGAGGTCATCAGTCCCCTAGAACTTAGAACTACTTAAACCTAACTAACCTAAGTACTTCACACACATCCAGATCCGAGGCAGGATTCGAACCTGCGACCGTAGCAGCAGCGTGGTTCCAGGCTAAAGTGCCTAGAACCGCTCGGCCACATCGGCCGCTGTCTAGCAATCATCTCTCACATCTGTTTACTTCCCGTCACCACTTTTTCATTCTTGTACTGCTCGTTGTTATTAGCATTTGACAGTTATTTAAGGTCTGGGAAATTCCTAGACTCCCACATTAACACTTTCGTTACAAGATAGTGCCGAACTTGTAAGTATGAATTGGCATACTCGCGCTTAAAATGGCAATAAAAGATTTTCTTTGGGAAATTGGATTCGGCTTGGTGCAAGACCAGCTAAAGAAGAAGGGAATATGGGCTTGCTTACGCAGAGATATTCGTCAGATGGCAGCAAAAATGAGTGGATCAACATCTGCTGTTAATGACAAACCAGCAAAAGAAGAAGTGGCAGCTGCGAAAAGAAGGTGCATCATGTGGCCTACAAATAAGGATGTAAAAACTCAGTTTGCTTGCCATCAGTGTGGAAAACATACGAGGTGCGACCATAAAGTAATGAGTCTGATTTTCTTTGCAAGATGTGACAACCAGGCTTGCGTAGGCACTACATCTATGACCTTGGTCTATAAGCTGCTTCCAGTCCAAGCTGCACATCGATGCAACTGCTCAGTCGTGAGTTCTGCTGTAATAAGTTAACACGTGTTTGTGTCACTCGTCACGAAAATGGAACCGCATAATATTGCGCAACGGTATGTCATTTATTTTTGCGTTAAATTGGGTGAAAACGCGATGACAACTTACGGTAGGCTTCAGAAGGCTTTTGGAGAGGAGGTTATGTCAAGAGTTCAAGTTTTTCGTTGGCATAAAATGTTTGGTGAAGACAGAACGAATGTTGAAGATGAATACCGCAGTGGACGACCATGCATGCTTGTGTGCTTCTTTGATTCCAAGGGAATTGTTCATAAATGGTGGGTGCCTCCTGGACAAACAGTTAACCAATATTACTATAAAGAAATTTTAGAAAGACTTCGAGAAACAGTTCTTCGCGTCCGTGCGAACACTGCTGATAATTGGATTCTGCATCACGATAATGCACCATCCCATACTGCTCTGTCAGTACAGAAATTTTTAACCTCAAAACAAATTTCAGTACTACCACAGCCACCTTTTTCACCAGATATCGCTCTGTGCGACTTTTTTTCTATTTCCAAGAGTCAAAACGGCGGCCAAGGGGCACCATTTCCAAACAACACAAGATGTACAAAAAGCTGTGACGAGGGTCTTGGAGGATATTACAGAAGATGAGTTCCAGAAATGTTACCATCAATGGCAGAAGCGCTGGAAAAAGTGTGTGCAATCAAAAGGGAACTGCTTTGAAGGAGACAACACTTAACTTGACTAAAACGGCAAGCAACATTTTTTTTTTCACATCAGTCTCCTTACTTTATTGTCGCACCTCGTATGTGCATGAAAGATTTCCTTAGAGTCTGCGATCAGTTTCTAAATGGTAATAGTAATGAATACTCAGAAGATGACTGTTGAATCACTGAATATTCAGCTTATATTGCGTAAACGTAACTGTAGATATTATCTTTTATCTACTTTAATGAAACGCATTATTTCTTCAAATAAGCATTAACTGATTCAATTTCACAATTTGTACGGTTGCCTCTACATTAATTCGTACTAAATAACCTAGTTATTATACGTATGTAGCAATATTAACATATCGTGGAGATCCACTGGACCCCACGTTACCACTTGTTTAAATAATACCACGTGAACAAAGGAAGGTTAACTGCCCGGATCGTTTCTAACCCGCCTCTGCAGCCGAAGTTAAAGAGCGCACGCGTGAGCGGTGATGCGAGAAGCGGAGGTGGTCCGGGACAATCCCGATGGTGGAAAATTTTCACTGCCAATCGTTGGCCGGCAAGGGGGGAAGAGATGGTAGTGTAAAAGTCTGTCGTGCAGTAAATTCCAAACCTCTCCGCGGTGTCTCAAGGGCATGCGGCACTGCCGACGCTAATCCAACAGTCGAATGGGTGCTATTCTAGAGGAGCAGACTCGCAGCTTTCCTCAACAAAAAAGATAAAGAATAAGATATCTTTTACTATTATTGGTTAGACAGATATGAATTAATTAATTAAAATGGAATATTAATAGAGTTTTGTCTCTGCTAGTAAACATGACTTGAGTAATTGGTAAGTACTGGTTGAGAACACTACACGAACGTTTCTTGCTTTGCTGGAAGCAATAAGATTGATATGGTAAAACATGGCACAGAAAAATTTTACTCCCTTCTCTAATTAAGCTGAACTCTGCCTTCCAGCTATGTCAGTCCATCAGTGCGTTGGTAGAAGATATTGTTTGATGGTCAATGACTGATTTGAATATTATGCGGTTCGCGTAATAACATTTCCTGCATTTTGAGAGAAAAAGATCGCTATAAATGGTTTCAGGGACGTATGAATTATGATCTGATGGATTAAACGGCGGATGATCACTAACAGTGACCACAAAACAATGCAGCAGCAACTTCTCCTCGGTGCAGCCTGAAACCGGACTAAAAAAATGCACATTAAAATCACATTTAACGTGAAACACGGCTACTTAACATCAAATTACCACAATTATTCAACAAAAGCGCACATGTGACACTCACACAGCTTATCTTGGCAGCAGAAGGCAAAAGAGAAAGAGAGAAGTCGCGTTCCACTGTTTTATACTGTTAGACAACTGAATGCGCCATCTACGTTTTGTTTCACATGTTAACTCATGGATAGTTCTTTACAAAATAATTCATCAATAATTAAAAATACATCATTTCATTATTACATCGTTTCTTTCAGTTACTATACAAATTTATTTATATATGTAAAATTATTTCTAATATTTTCAGGTGTTAATTAAAATTCGGGCTACTTTTTAATACAGTTATAGTAACATTCAGGCTGTGTGCCCCACAACACTCATTCCCTCAGCAAGGGACTTCATGTTATTACCAAACCTCTTATTCTTTCTAATGCTTCATTAGTTGCTCAAAGTAAGGATTGTAAAGTGCTGGAAACGAATTCACAATGTTTTCACGTGCCACACAGACACAGGGGAAAATATACATTTTACGAATAAAACTGTACGTATTTACGTTTTTGTTTCCTGTACGTGTTTAGTAGTAGACTGGCCCGTGTAGCACGCCGCTGCCGGTATTGGGATAGGCACGTCGGCCCCGACCGAATCCGCCTGGCGGATTAACGGTAAGAACCGGTGTGCCGACCAGCCAGGATGTGGCTTTTAGGCGGTTTCCCACATCCCACAAGCTGAATACTGTACTGGTACCACGATTAGCAAACATTTAGAAGGCGTTCTCAGTCGTTCACATGGCTAACATAACCAGACAGTTGGAGTATACATCTTCCCCTTCAATAAACTGTGCTAAATCAGTTCCTAACGGTGCAGAAGCCTCGTAGATGCGCGAATAAGGCACAGAAAAAAGAAGAAGATGCGTATTTAGAGGTGAAAGATTTACCATCAGGTGTTCCCAGTTTCATTTGTGACATTTTGTAATGGCATGCGAAGCCATTGCATCTGAGGGAGTGACATTTTAGCGTCAGTGAAAAACGAACTACAGTACTCCAAGAGACACTCTAAGACAAAAGAAATAAACAAACCATGATGGGAAATGTAAAATTATAAACTTTGGCGGCCGATGGATGATGGTGCGACGCTGGAGACAGAGACAGAAATTAGTGTGACATTGTTCTGGACGTCTTGCCCGAAAACTACTTTGAACAGACAGTTGGAGAACCAAGTCGTGAGGGTAACGTCTTAGACCTCCTGGCAACAAACAGACCTGAACTTATCGAGTCAGTTAACGTAGAGGAAGATATCAGTGATCATAAGGCTCTGATAACACCTGTGACAACGGGTCTCACAAAGAATGTTAAGAAAGGTAGGAAGATATTTTTACTTAGAAAGAGTGACACGATACAAATATCAGTGTATCTGAGCAGTCAGCATCAAATATTCGGTGATAACGATGAAGATGTGGAAAACAAACGGAAAAGTTCAAAGGAATCGTCCAGTATGGCCTAGACATATGTTCCGAGTAAGGTCTGAAGGGATCGGAAAGACACGCCATGGTATAATAGTCATGTTAGAGAAATGCTTCGTAAACAGAGATGACTTCACCTCAGATTCAAGAGAAGTAAAAACCTGGTTGACAAACAAAAGCTGAACGAAACGAAAATGAGCGTAAAGAGAGAAATGAGTGATGCGTTCAATGACTTTGGAAGTAAAGCTTTGTCAACCGACCTGAGTAAACACCTTAAGAGGGTTTGGTCGTATGTAAAATCAAAATTATCAGTTCATTCACTCACTGACCGTACTGGCACCGAAACGGAAAATGACAGCGAGAAGTCCGAAATACTGAATTCGGTCTTCCAAAATTGTTTCACTGCGGAAGATCGTAACACGATACAAACGTCAAAATGGCAGATAATGAAATAACTGATCGTGGAATAGAGAAACAACTACAATCGCTCAGTAGTAGAAAGGCGTCAGGACCAAATGAGATACCTATAAGATTCTATAAAGATTATGAGAAAGAACTTGCTTCCCTTCTAGCAGTAATGTATCATAGATCGCTTGAACAATGAAGGGTACCTAGGGACTGGAAGAAAGCGCAGGTCATTTCCGTTTTTAAAAAGGACCATAGGACAGATGCACACAATTATAGACCTATATCGTTGACGTCAATCTATTGTAGAATTATGAAACATGTTTTATACTCACGAATTATGACGTTCTTGGAGAAGCAAAATCTCCGCTTTAAAATCATTCCGCAAACAGCATGCGAAACTCAGCTCGCTCTGTTCATCCATGAAATCCACAATGCCGTAGACAATGACAATCAGGTAGATGCTATGTTCCTTGACTTCAGGAAAGCATTTGACCCCGACCCGCACTGCCGTTCAGGGAAAAAAATAATCTAAGGACATCACAAACATCCATGCCGGAGGCAGGATTCGAACATGCGACCGTAGCGATCGCGCGGTTCCAGACTGTAGCGCCTAGAACCGCTCGGCCACCTCTGCCTGCCTCAGGCCTTCCTTGCAGGGAGAATTCAACACGTCGCTCTTAACGAAACAAAATCGACGAAAGTGTCAAGCAGACTGAAAAACCTACCGTTACAACAATCTGCAATACAAAAAGAGCTAGAAATCCTCCGATACATAGCACAACAAAACAACTTCAATCTAAACATAGTCAACAAAACCTACAATAAACACAACAAACCGTTTCACACTAAGATTCACAGCGACATAAAATTAAGTAGAGAGATACCAACGAAACAAAAAATAACATACATACCACAAACATATGAAGGCAATACATCGAACAAACTTAACCCTTTACTAAATAAGACCACACTTAGATTTGCATACCGCACTGCACACAACCTAAAGACACAAATTAACTCCGGAAATACGAAACTGCCAGTGCATTCATACCCTGGCATATACAAAAGTAATTGTAACGACTGCGGAAAATTCTATGTAGGCCAAACAGGCAGAAATTTTCAAATTAGATACGGAGAACATACCAGAAACAGTGACACAAACCCATCTACATTATTTAACCATGGAAAAACTGAAAATCACAACATAGACCAGGCCCAATACTGAACTTTCTGGAAGAGATAGAAATCTATATACACACCCGAAAATATCCAGAAAAAAATTTAAACGAAAAAAGCGATTTAAAAGATAAAAAGTATTTTGATAATTTTATTGAAATTATTGACCACGGATAATTTCACAAAACGAACTCCAATATACAGCTGCAAAGATTTTACTATCACACAACTCCACAGATTTATAAAAACAAATCTGTAACCATGTAACATCTCTGACATAACTCGAAGCTGTCAAACTTACAAAATGTTAACAAGGTTAACGATACTGGCCAACAAACAAAAATTCCTCTTCTGAGACATTACTTACCGAGTAATTCATAATTGCGCCTATGTTTTCCTTAAAAACGCACCAAGTAAGATATCTGACAGCAAGAGCGTCAACGACGTAATATGGAAGTACGCCAAATGCACAAAATAATTATTTATTACGTAAACTCACAGATATATGATCTAAATACTGTTCTATATGTTGCAGAGTGCTTGAAAATGGCCTTTGAGCCGAAATAGGCCTACAGCCAATGAAAATAAAAGCAGCGTTTTGGCTTCATGTACAAATAATGTCCTTACAAGAAAAAAAAAACTCGACAAATGTAAAAGTAATTTCCGGTGTACCCCAGGGACGTGTGATAGAACCGTTACTGTTTACAATATATATAAATGGTCTAGTAGAAAGCATCGGATGCTGTTTAAGGCTATTCGCAGATGACGCGGTTGTCTGTACCAAAGCAGCAACGCCAGAAGATAGTAACGATTTGCAGAATGACCCCAAGAGAACTGATGAATGGTGCAGTTGACCATGAACGTAAATAAATGTAACATATTGGTCACACATAGGAAAAGAAATCCACTACTGTACATCTACACTATTGATGACAAACAGCTGAGACAGCGTCTGCCATAAAATATCTAGACGTAGCTATCCGGGGCGACCTTAAGTGGAATGACCATATAAAACAAATAGTGGAAAAAGCAGATGCCATACTCAGATTCACAGAAAAAATCTTAAGGAAATGTAACTCATCCATGAAGGAAGTGGTTTATAAGGTGCTTATTCGACACATTCTTGAGTATTATTCATATTGAGTATTGTTCATCTGGAGTATTGTTCACTCTGCCACATAGGACTAACAGAAGAGATAGAGAAGATCCAACGGAGAGCTGCGCGTTTCGTCACGGTATCGTTTAGCTGGCGAGAGAGCGTTACGGACATGCTCATCAAACTCCACTGGCAGACGTTACAAGAGAGGCATTGTGCATCACGGAGAGATTTACTATTGGAATTTCGAGAGAGCACTCTCCGGGAATAGTGGCACAATATATTACTTCCAACTACATACGTCTCGCGTAATGACCATGAGGAGAAAATTAGAAATTAGAGCCAGTACAGAGACTTACCGACAATCATTCTTCCCACGCACTATTCGGGAGTGGAACAGGGTTAGAGGGCTCAGTTAGTGGTAGAAAAAGTACCCTCCGCCACGCATAGTTAGGTGGCTTGTGGAGTATGGTGTAGATGTAGATGGTGGGTAAGTTCACCTTGCAGGATAGTAAACAGGGGGCACGTCGGTACCAGTGCATAAAGTATTTTGCGAATTTCATTTCGCGTAATCAGCTGTATAGTAACTGTGCCTTGCAAGCAGGCGGATGAACAGTACACGCAGATGTCAGAATTTGGGAGAGGACACCGGTTGTAGTAATGGACGAGTCGCTCGACGTTTGAATAAGAGCGATGTCACTATTGGACGATGTTGGCAGGAATGGGTGAACGCCGGCCGAAGTGGCCGTGCGGTTAAAGGCGCTGCAGTCTGGAACCGCAAGACCGCTACGGTCGCAGATTCGAATCCTGCCTCGGGCATGGATGTTTGTGATGTCCTTAGGTTAGTTAGGTTTAACTAGTTGTAAGTTCTAGGGGACTAATGACCTCAGCAGTTGAGTCCCATAGTGCTCAGAGCCATTTGAACCATTTGAATGGGTGAACCATGTCCGACCACAGCGTCGAGAAGGAAGCGGTCGACCTATGGAGACGACAGAACGTGAGGGCCGAGCAATCGTCAGAGAGGCACTCAGAGCCCAGCATTCATCGTTATCACAGAACCGACCTGCTAATGATGCTTCAGTGACGACCAGTACCATTAATAGGCGGCTCACAGAAGGGGACGTGAGCTCCCGGGCCCCTTGTGCCGACTGTGATTGACCTCTGTACATCAACAAGCCCGTTTACAGTGGTGTCGGCCACATTTGGCCTGGAATCGAACTGAATGAAGTATAATTATCTTGTCAGGGGTGCCATTTCATTTCATAGCAGGACCTGTTTGACTACCAACTGTGGCACCCTTACAGCGCAGTGGTACGCCGACGGTATTTAGTTTTGTTGCCTTCCATGGCAATCCATCCTGGCCTTATATTCTTGAATAAATCATCCAATTTTTCTGAAATTGTGAACATTTCTTTGTCTGTACATGTACATCACATCTACCGATTTGCGTCCCATTCGGATCATCCTTTGCGGTGCGTCGTGTTTTTTATTTCAGAGTGTAGATGCATATTGCGAGAGTCTGTTTTACTGGTAGTCCATCTACATCTACACGTACATCTACGTGTAGATATGCAGTCTGCAAGCCACCTGACGGAGTGTGGAGGACGGACGTCTGGTACCATTATAGCCTGCCCCTGCCTTGATCCATTCGTAAGTGGCGCGGCAAGAACGGCTGTCGGTGAACTTCCGTAAGAGCTCTGACTTTTGTAGTCGCGGCCTTTTAGCGAAGCACACGTGGGAGAACGTAGATTGTTACCCGGCCCTTCTATGACGTACGCTTCGTAATTTGAACTGTATCTCGCGTAGTAATACACAACGAATCTCCTGAAACAATTCCCACTGAAGTTAGCTGAGCATGTCTGTAGGGGATCCCGTAGCGAAACTCGTCGCTCATCGTTGGGTTTTCTCTGTCTCCTGCTTGGTAAGGGCACTAGACTGATGAAAAATTCTCAAGAATCGTCGAACAAGAGTTCTGTAAGCCGCTTATTTCGTGGGTGAACCACATTTTCTTAAGATTCTTCCAACAAATCTCAGGCTGGCATCTGCTTGTCCTACAGTTACTTTTATGTGGTCGTTCCTCTTTAGGCTGCTATGAACTATTAGTTCTAAATCTAGCCTTGAAAGGTGGCTACACTGAGTCACAGCGCCAGAGATTGCGCCTCCACTCGCAGTTGTAGTTCAGAGGTTGCCGTGGGAAGTGCTTGTTGAGAGGATGTCGAGAGCTGTACTAGTTGAGAGCATGTCGTGTGCAGTTATTGTACTGCTGGGCGAGAGAGTAGATGCTGTTCGGTTGGTGTAATGTATAGATGGAAGATGTTGCAATGATCACAGAGTATTTTTCGTCAATATACAGGGTGTTACAAAAAGGTACCGCCAAACTTTCAGGAAACATTCCTCACACACAAATAAAGAAAAGATGTTACGTGGACATGTGTCCGGAACCGCTTACTTTCCATGTTAGAGCTCATTTTAGTTTCGTCCACCTACGCTCAATGGAGCACGTTATCATGATTTCATACGGGATACTCTACCTGTGCTGCTAGAACAAGTACGACACAACATGTGGTTCATGCACGATGGAGCTCCTGCACATTTCAGTCGAAGTGTTCGTACGCTTCTCAACAACAGATTCGGTGACCGATGGATTGGTAGAGGCGGATCAATTCCATGGCCTCCACGCTCTCCTGACCTCAACCCTCTTGACTTCCATTTATGGGGGCATTTGAAAGCTCTTGCCTACGCAACCCCGGTACCAAATGTAGAGACTCTTCGTGCTCGTATTGTGGACGGCTGTGATACAATACGCCATTCTCCAGGACAGCATAAGCGCATCAGGGATTCCATGCGACGGAGGGTGGACGCATGTATCCTCGCTAACGGAGGACATTTTGAACATTTCCTGTAACAAAGCGTTTGAAGTCACGCTGTACCGTTCTGTTGCTGTGTGTTTCCATTCCATGATTAATGTGATTTGAAGAGAAGTAATAAAATGAGCTCTAACATGGAAAGTAAGCGTTTCCGGTCTCATGTCCACATAACATATTTTCTTTCTTTGTGTGTGAGAAATGTTTCCTGAAAGTTTGGCCGTACCTTTTTGTAACACCCTGTATATGGAGCTAACAAAATATTTTTATTTTAAACTTCCTAACTAACAATGCCTCATGGTCACAGGTTCAGTCAACAAAGCATCTGGCTCGTGTTCATGTATTAGACTGTAATTCTGGTTTCTATGTGCAATTATAGTATTTCTGGTTTTTCAGTTAGTTCATTGTAAATGGTGTTTAAAATATCTCGTCGTATTGAGGAAGAACCGTGCCAGATACATGTACGTTGAACCACACACAGAACAGTTACACTTGTGCTTTGTTGTTTCGTAGCTTTTATAATTGCAGGGGACTTAATTAATCATTTGTGTTAACGGAAATTTCCTTTCATTCTTTATTGTTAATTTATGCAGTCAGATTGCGTACTAATACTACTCAGGGCCAACCGGTTACGAGACTTCGTAACCGGACACACAGCTACTAAAATTATATTTTCATTTTATAATTAAGCTCACACGCACGTGGCAACCGCTGCTTCGGATCGTACCTTGGAATTCTTTTGACAGTATAAATAGCAGACAGTAGTATTGTTGTAGTAATTTGTAGTTTAGTAATTGTAGTCTATATTGCATGTGTAGATTTGGTAATTGAACATTTGTAGTTGTCTTGTCATTCTTCTAATGGTATTTTTGCAGAATTTAATTTTTGATGTCTCGTATACGGGTTTGAACATTTTGTGCAATTATGAAGATTTCAATTGTTCGTTAATCGTGTTTGTCGGGAAGCATTTCGTGTGAATGGTATTGTTGGTGATAAAGTGTTATATTGTGTGTAATTTTCGCATAGTGACGAGTTTTGTATATTTTGTAAATGATTACGCGATCGATGAAAAAGGCAAAAATGATGGATAGTCAGAATGACGAAATTGTTAACATGGCGAACTCGCCAACACAGGAGAACAGTATGATGAATAATGAAGTAGAAAATAATTTAATAAGCACGGAAAATAGTCCGGAACCAATTCAAAATTGTTCACAATCGGAAAATTTTCAGAATATGAGATTAACGATAGAAGATTCTGAAATAGTATCGAACACAGATAGATTTACAGCTATGACGAAGGAAGTTAGTTTTACGGGAAATGTTAGGGGCGAAAAGAATTTTGAACCAGTTAATATGGAGCAGTTGATGGGTGCTATATTGAATTTGGGATCACAGATGGGAACATTGGCAACACGGTTAGACTCACAAATAGGAACAATTAAAACTGGTATGGGAACAATGGAAACACAGTTAAGATCTGAAATAAAAACAGAGATGGGAACATTGGCAACACGGTTAGACTCACAAATAGGAACAATTAAAACTGATATGGGAACAATGGAAACACGGTTAGACTCACGAATAGGGACATGCTTCAAAAACATGAAAGATGAATTAAAGAAAGAAATTAGAGAAGAAGTACAACCGATTTGGAATTATCACAATAATAGATTAATTTCAATAGAAATTAGACAAAAGGAACAAATAGAGAACAGGAAGAAAGAGATCGCGTGATAGTACAAAAATTTTCAGAGTTAAATTTACAACGTGCACACGATAAGGAAGAAATATTTGAAAGAATCTAGGAATCCGTGCCAAATGAAAGAATAAATAACCTAACACAACAATATGAACAGTTAACTACTAAATGTGTCAATACTGAAACCCGAGTCGCGACACTTACGGAAGACGTAAATAAACAGAAAGAACAAATAGGTGACTTATGGGAAAGAGTTGAGGAGATTTCAGATAAATTGACAAGTCTTAGTTTAAATGGGGACAGAGATTCAGATGATACAGCTCCATTGCCGTTTGCAGAAACCGAAGAGTACCAGAACATAAACATGTTGAAAATCAGGGAAAATTTAATGAACGCGTTAAAAGGGAATTTGAGGCGTTACGAAAGCGAGTCAAACAAATTGAAAGCGAAATCGCAGGAAAAGACAGTAGAAGAAATTTAGAATCACAGATAGCAGCGGGTTTTGAAGAAAATAATTTATTTCAATTACGAGATGCAACAAGAGAGCGCCAGGCGCGCGAACTTGACAATAATCGACATTCGGACTGGGACAGACGCGGTAGGTCTTTGTCGCCACGAGGCGAAAACTTTGACTATAAACACTTTTTAACTCTTCGGAAATTTAAGATCTTTCGCAATTCTAAGAATGACATACATCCATGTTCATGGTTAGATCACTTTATGTACGCACTTCCACCAAATTGGCCACTAGGTCACAAATTGGAATTATGTGTGGCTATTTAAGTCCTCAGGGAATTCACTACACTAAGTGAATATGTGCCGTGGATTACACAGGGCCCCGTCATGTAGTCGTGCTATTTCCCTTTTAGTTTTCTGCACTGCTGCCTACTCTTTTACTATTCTTTCTATCTATCAAAACAACTCTTCAACTGTCAATCTATCTAGAAAAGGAGTCGGTAAAGAATAACCAGATATGACTATTTTACCCAAAAGTGATTTCAGAAATTACCGTTTGGACTTACTGTATCTTCAGCAGCATTCATTCATAGTTTAAACGAAATTTTACCTGTTTATCTTCGTGACAATATTACTTCATATGTTGACGATATTCTTGTTGCTAAACGTTCTTGGAGTGAGCATAAAAAATTTTGGATTCATTATTACGTATTTTTGCAAGAGTTGGCATTACAGTGAACTTAGAAAAATCTGAATTTGGTCGTTCTCAGGTGAAATTTCTTGGTCATATTATTTCTACAGAAGGTATTCTTCCTGATCCAGAAAACTAGACGCTACTCGTAATTATGCTGTTCCTACTACAAAACGTGATGTTAGTAGTTTCCTTGGTGTCTGTAATTTTCTTAGACGCTTTGTTAGATTGGACAATTTGACCACACCTCGTTTATGTGAACTATCTGGAAATAATTCTAATTGGTGTTGGGATGAGGAAGCTAAATCAGAATTTGAACAACTTCGTGATGGTTTAGTTGCTGCTCCACTTCTTTCACATCCGGATTTATCTAAAGATTTTTGTTTGGCGACGGACTCATCATGCAAAGGCCTAGGTGCACACTTATTTCAAGAGATAGAAGAAAACGGCGTTGTAGTACATAAAACTATTGCATTTGGAAGCCGTGTTCTCTCTAAATCAGAAAAGAATTATTCGATTACGGAACTTGAAGCTTTGGCTGTTGTATGGGCTTTCACAAAATTTCGCATCTTTTTGTATGGCAGACATACTAAGGTTTACACCGATCATCGAGCTCCGGAATTTCTTATGTCAACAAATTAACACATGGAAGGTTGTCACGATGGGCGCTGTAACTACAGGAATTTGACTTTAGTATTGTTTTCATACAAGGTTCTTCAAATATTATTGCTGATGCTTTATCACGTGCAACTATGGGTTTGAAACAAAGTGCTGAGGAGGACTGCAAAGAAAACAATTATTGTTTGATGTATATTCAAGGTGTTGCGTTTGAAAATTTTATTTCGTCTTCGCTCCAGGACATCGCTAAGGAGCAAAACAAGGATCCAGTCTGGAAGGAGAAGTGGAAGAGAAAGGAAAGCGTAGCGATTAGACAGTATTATTTAGTTCGCAATGATATCCTTTTTAAACGAAAATCGGTTGACAACTCTGTTTGGTTAGTTTGCAGTCCTGATGAGTGGGTTAATAAATTGATTTGGTATACACATTTCAGTTGTGCACACTTTGGTCCCAGAAAATGCTTTCATAAATTACGAGAAAATTGCTACTTCAGTAATATGGAAAAACGTATTCGATTTGTTCTTGCCAAATGCAAATTTTGTCAAAAGGCTAAGCCGCCAACTATTTCTCACAGAGCACCGTTGTTTCCTATCATTCCAGCGAAATTAAAGGACATGGCTGTAGTCGATTTGTTCGGTCCAGTGGTTCGTTCTACTAATGGTTTTGCGTACATTTTGGTAGCAGTGGAATTGACATTAAAATATGTGTGTTTTACACCTTTACGCAAAGCAACTGCTTGTTCAGTATCTAATGCTTTCATCAAACATTTTATTAAAGAAGTGGGTCATGTTGATAAGGTTATATCAGATAATGGATCACAGTTTCGCTCTAAAATTGGGCTTCATACTCTACGGCGTCGTAAGATTAAACCAATTTTCATTTCACTTTTTCACCCTCAATCTAACACTTCAGAAAGATGGATGAAGGAAATCAACAAATTGTGTCATCTTTATTGTCATCAGAATCACAGAACGTGAGATCAGTATCTTCATATTTTTCAAAACATTCTGAATGAACTCCCTAATGATTCAACTTCCTTACCGCCTATATTGATATTAAAAAAATAAAGCACCGACAAATCGCATTTCTGAAATCGTTTCTTTTCCGCCTACACAGAAACTGCGGCATTCTGAAGTTGTCAACCTGGCTCTACAAAATATTGCATCTGCGGCTGCTAGAAGAGAGAAATCAGCTAAACGTCCTGGTCGTTTAAAAACCTTGTCAGTTGGTCAAAACGTGTTAATTAAGTCTCACCGCGTGTCTCACAAAGGAAAAGGCGTGTGTCGCAAATTTTTTCTGCTTTATAACGGTCCATATAGAGTTCGCAAAATTATTCATGATAACACTGTCGAAGTAGAAACTCTTAAATCACGGCGCTCTAAGGGAATACATCATATATCGAACGTTAAAATTTTTGTGGAATGACATACTTTTGAGAAATTAACAGTTATACGTAAACATGCAGAGAATATAAGGATACCGCGCCGTGTTCTGGCGGCGGTACATACTCAAAGCAACAGTCAAGTCTGCGCGCCGCACAAGGCAGTCGT
This sequence comes from Schistocerca cancellata, assembly GCF_023864275.1. Lineage (NCBI taxonomy): Eukaryota > Metazoa > Arthropoda > Insecta > Orthoptera > Acrididae > Schistocerca > Schistocerca cancellata. Next base: position 176,243,332 of record NC_064631.1, read on the forward strand.
TGACCGCAAACAATTACTTCCTACGTCACGAGTACCTACAGCTGATCGAGCGCTCAGTGCGAATGCACTGACAGCCGTAAACAAATACACAGTCTAATTTCTCTGATTAAATTCAGTATAAAGCTATAGTGACTTGATAAATTATGTTATTAAAGTTCAGTTTTTTTCAGGATACAGTTGTATAAAATATTTAAGAACTTCGGTAAATTCTGTGTGTGTCTGACGTTAAGAGGACTTGCTATCGAGAAAATTTCAGGAAGAATGTAATTTCGAAGAGAAAAGTAATAAACTAAAAAGGTAACTATTAATTGAGTCTATTTTTCAGGTAGCATATTTCCACTTACGTACGTACTTTAGACGTAATTTGCTGCTCGCGATTACGTGATTTATACTTTGTGTTAACTGATTTTGACAATGATTGATTAATGAACAGGGTTGTTACTTATGTATATTATGCATCGCTTGGGTGCTGTGCTTTTTCACTGATGTCATATTTTTTTATTATGTGCCTGCTGTGCTTATTTATTTAATTTATAATTGTCACCTGATTAGTTGTGCTGATATGGTTATGTATGTAAGTTATACTTTGTGATTTATCTGCTTGCGCCTTCATGTTTACTTATTAAGATTACATATGAACATTTATTTGCTTATGCTGATATGATGCTAATGACCTGTTTATTATGTAAGATATATATTTGCTGCTTTGCGTAGGGATTGCATATTTACACATTTCTGTTTTGTTGTCATAACTACTCTTTAATTTGGTATATAGAAATGCTAATATACTGTGTACGAACATGGAGTTTAGGTCACACTATGGTATTAATTATAGATTGTTTGCTCGGCAGAGCCTCGTTATAGGGATTGTGCTACGTCCACTTGTTGACATTCTGTTCTCTCCTGGTATATTTACTCGCTATTGCATGTTTTGCTTACGCTCAGTGCTTTATATTTTAAGATAAGAAAATGAACTGCCATGAACTGGAAGTTTTATGGAAGCTGTATAAATTTATGCTAATAGAAAGGAAGCTAATGACGTGAAATACCAACACTAGGTTTAGACCATTGACAGTTATTACACTGCATTCTTCATGAGCAATTGAAATAGCAAGTGACACTTGACACAAGAAATACTCCACATGTTTGCTTCTGTTTTGCCATGATTCTTGAAGTGGTGTACACACTGTGAAATATTACGATCATTCACACTCCGTACTCATACTTACTTACTGAAAGTCATTCAAACTAAAGGCTGTTAGAGGTCATGTATGCATTTCTTTTATTTAATGATGGACAAGGGAACCAAAATGTATTTTATAATTCATAATGAGTAGAAGATTTGGGTCAGGTGGATTACACAGAGGTTGTGTGTGGACATTGTGTCTTCGGATTGTATGGGATGATGAACTGAAGTTTGCACTAGGATTTTATCTGTACTTGTTCGAGGACACTGACTAGAGGAAAGAGTTGTTATGGAAGTGAAATGATATTTGTGATCAGGCTTATATGTATCGACGTATTGAAGAGGTATTATTGAAGTATTGAGATAGTGTGAAGTTGATGATTATTGGAGTTTTGGTGGACAAGAGGTAAGGTAAATATTGAGGTATTGAGATTGTGTGAAGTTGATGATTATTGAAGTTTTGGTAGACAAGAGGTAAGGTAAATGGTATTGATGATAAGGTTTATATGTATCGACGTAAGAGGTATTATTGAAGTATTAAGATTATGTGATGCTGATGATTATTGGAGTTTTGGTGGATAAGAGGTAAAGTAAGTGAGGAGCATATTTTTTTTGTTGGTTTATATGGAACAAGGAGGATGAAGATGGCAGACTAGAACACTCAAGTAGAAGGAAGATTGTCTACACACACACCTTGTTAAATCAGTAAGCAGTGTATACTTTTTTTTTTGGAGAGAGGAAGTATTTGCATATCTTGGCACACTGACAGTTGTTCAGCAACCGTACATTTTGATCTGGCTTGGCAAACATTGGTCTTGACATGATGACTATGACGTTGACTAACTATTATTGACTGTTATACACTGTTACCACTACTACTTGATACACATGTTGAACATCAAATTTTGACAGAATTGCATTTACACAGTTACACTATTCAATTACACAGTAGTACTTAAATGTGGACGAAAGATGAGTGAGTGTGTTTTGTTTGTTTTCCTTTCCTAATCCCAAATAATTGGTACCGACCTACCTCCTATATATTATTTTACTTGTTTGTTGTGGCTTGCACTGACACCCATAAATATTATAGGTTTACTGGTATTTGTGTATTTGTAATAGTTAATATGACAATTATCTGATATCATTTGTGTGTTTATTATAATTTGTATGTTTAGTGTACGAGCATTGATAATAATTTGGTAAAAGCACTTGTGTGTGCATTCAAACTGTTGTTCGTGCTTGCACCTGTTCAACATTTATGGGTGCCACTTGGAAATGCTTAGTTACTGCTGATGAACACTGATGAACTGTCTAATTAGTGATAGTGAATATTATGGACTGTTACCTGCACCTGTTCAACATTGATGGGTGCCACTGATGGAACTGCTTCTACTGAGATAATGTTACTTGTTGCTGTCTGCACCTGTTCAACATTGCTGGGTGCCACTGTTGGAACTGCTTCTACTGAAATGATGTCACTTGTTGGTGTCTGCACCTGTTCAACATTACTGGGTGCCACTGTTGGAACTGCTTCTACTGAAATGATGTCACTTGTTGCTGTCTGCACTTGTTCAACACTACTGGATGCAACTGATGGAACTGCTTCTACTGAGATAATGTCACTTGCTGCTGTCTGCACCTGTTCAACATTGCTGAGTGCCACTGATGGAACTGCTTCTACTGAGATGATGTCACTTGTTGGTGTCTCCGCCTGCTCGCCTGTGCCACTGTTGGAGCTGTTTAAATACTGCTGATAAAATATTATGAGACTGCTATTTGCACCTGTTGACCATTGCTGGGTGCTACTGTTGGAACTGTCAACTACTCTGAGGAGTTCTACCTGTTTATTGAACTACTGAAAAGATTTTATGTGAATATTTGTATAAACTGATTTTTTTGTGTATTTACTGTTTATGAAATGTTATGAGACTCTTACCTACACCTATTCGTCATTGCTGGTGCCATTGATTGAATAATACTTGTGTAAACTATTATGTAAAATCTCATTTATGTAAGCATTTGTATTCCTCACTGTATTTTATACATTAGGTTATTGAAACGTCAGTGCAAAGAAAAATTTATTTAGTTATGTGATATTTACTTATTAATATTATCTTTTATTTTTGTCTGTATTTTTTTGAACGAATTTGGTGGTATTTTCACCACCAGTGCTGGCAAAAATACCATCAAATTCTAGCCCGTGGAGAAGGGGCATATGAATTTGGCTACACTGAGTCACAGCGCCAGAGATTGCGCCAAAGAGTATTATTCCGCCGCCTCCACTGGCGCAGTAGTTGCTCAGAGAATGTCGAGGGCAGTTGCAGTTCAGAGGTTGCCGTGGGAAGTGCTTGTTGAGAGGATGTCGAGAGCAGTACTAGTCGAGAGCATGTCGTGTGCAGTTATTGTTCTGCTGGGCAAGAGAGTAGATGCTGTTCGGTTAGTGTAATGTATAGATGGAAGATGTTGCAATGATCACAGTGTATTTTTCGTCAATGTATATGGAGGTAACAAAATTTTTTTATTTCAAACTTCCTAAATAACAATGCCTTTTGGTCACAGGTTGAGTCAACAAAGTATCTGGCTCATCTTCATGTATTAGACTGTAATTCTGGTTTCTATGTGCAATTATAGTATTTCTGGTTTTCAATTAGTTCATTGTAAATGGTGTTTAAAATATCTCGTCGTATTGAGGAAGAACCGTGCCAGATACATGTACGTTGAGTCACACTACCACACACAGAACAGTTACACTTGTGCTTTGTTGTTTCGTAGCTTTTATAGTTGCAGGGGACTTAATTAATCATTTGTGTTAACGGAAATTTCCTTTCATTCTTTATTGTTATTTTATGCAGTCAGATTGCGTACTAATACTAGTCAGGGCCAACCGGTTACGAGACTTCGTAACCGGACACACAGCTACTAAAATTATTGCATTTTAATAATTGATCCCCCATGCAGCCTACTGTAACCATTAATGGCCCTATAACATCCTCAATCCAGTCACAAATCTCGTCCGATACTCGGTAAGTTCGTATCTTGTTCACGAAACGTGAGTGCGGCACTGCATCAAATGCCAACCTGAAGTCGAGGAACAAATCATCGACCTGGGAGCCAATGTCAACGGCGCTCTTGATCTCAAGGACGAACAACCCCAGTGACACGTCTACGGAACCCAGTTGGTTCTTATAGAGATTCTCTAGAAACGTTATAATGTGTCAGCGTATAACATGTTGCACAATTCTACAACAGACTGACTTCGGCGATACAAGGTGTAACAAAAACGTATGGCCAACCTTTCAAGAAACATTCCTCTCATATAGAAGAATAAAGTGTGTTATATGGACATGATTCAGAAAATGCTTTATTTGCACGTTACAGATCATTTTCTACTTCTTTATATAATCACATTAATCATGAGTAACACAACTATAGTCCAATTAAAATTGCTTGGTAGTTGACACTTTGGCGCTAGTTTCCGCCTATCAGAGCGCTCAACGTTCGCCGTCGCCAAACTGATACAAGAATTGGTCATTTCAATCAGGCCCTGATCTAGGGAGGGAGAGACTGGGGTATCTGCCCAGGCGGCAATTTCAGGCGGCGCCAAATTCATATTCTTGAAGAAAGAGGCCTTGTTTCTCAAAGCCCCTTAGCATCCAGCTCACGATGATCTATCGATTACTCATATGATTTTGAAACGCATCCCTGTTGGCTTTTTGACCATTTTTGAACACTTTCTAAGTTGATTTATGAACGAATCATAAGCTGATTTTTGAATTCGTGCATAGCGTACGTGATGTCTCTAATAGGGGATTCCCCGTCGCATCAAGAAATAGAAAACTTTCCCGCAGACAAAAGTGATGGCGCTGTACGAGCTGAGCCGTATAAATCCGAACGGGTGAATACTAATCGCTGTTTGCTTATGTGATTGTATGGGCGTGCGAATGATGAGCGTTGTTATAAATATTAGCGAAATCCATAGTCGGTGTACCCAAGAAAATGAAATTTTGACAAAAACTTTTTGCCAGATCGCCACACTACTAAGGACCAGTTTTGCAGTCACCAGTTAGCAGCCGCTTGATGTCTGTTGGAATAGCGCGGAAAACGCTTTGTACGAACACCTAATAACGCCTAACCGAAGAATAAACGCGTGATAACTAAACCGGTGGTTCTGGCAGGCTTAGTGAAGTTAAACGAAGAATATGTTTGACAATGGCAGGAATAGTTACGGAGTAAGTGATGGCAAGATTGTTTATTAGAACGAGGAAGGAGAAGAAACGGCGACATTACACAAATTTTAGGGAGGAATATAACGATTCCAAATTTATACGAAAATTTCGTACTACTGCTACTACTTTTCGATCCCATGCTTGAGAAACTGGAGACTACGAATGTAATGTGAAACTTTTGCTTACCATAAAACTTGTTGCTTGTAATTGGTCTAATAGGCATTTGATATTGATACTTCGTGAATTATATTCTGTCGTGTTATTTGTGTGAATGTGGTAAATAAAAGTGACCATTTGTGCCAAAACAGTCTCGCTTATTTGACGTGTGTTACAATTCCTGAAATATTAGAAAGGCCTATTTCGTGTTATCTGCCAGACAGTGACAAAACAGACGTAATCAAATCGAGAATCCACACCAGTCTTGGGTACTGTTCGTATTAGCAGGTTTTTCAGTATTAGACAACGAAAGTTTGATTTTTCATGTAACAAATAGCTTGACAAGTTTTGATGAGGCAATAGATTCTTCCGCAGAAAGGAAAGCACGCCGTGTAGAGCTCTATCAAGACTAGAGAGAAGAAAATGCTGGGACCTAAGGATTGAGGAAGTGTATACGGTCTCGCTTGTCTCTTGTCTTCACTGGTTTTATGTTTCCTATATTTGATTTCATGTCACACAAAAGACAAAGTTGTTAGCTAATAGGCAGCAGAGAGTGCAAGTTTCCTGAAGGGTTCTTGTTCTCCTGGTCACAAATAATCCCACCCAGCATTCTTCAAGGGGGGTAGGGTGGCAATCCGGCCGACTGGGAGCAGGAGAGGCACCACAAAACATTTTAATTTCCGCTGTCCCGAATATAGGTTTGTTAGCTTCTGTAAGAAAATATACACGTTTGAATTCCACAGAACGAAAAACAGTGATATGGCGACAGAAGAGTGCATTGTGAAGAGGCGTGGCACTGCACTTTGGCACACTTAGACCAATTAACATATGTTACACTTCCTCGAACATGTATGTTTTATACATCAAACTCTTCAGAAAGATGTACGCTAGAAAATGAACACATTTCTGAAAAATTGATTTTTTAAGATTTTTGACGTACTATCCCAAACGCTCAAGGGCAGGGGGGGGGGGGGGGGGGCACTATCAGGTTTCTGCCCCGATACGGAAATATCGTAGATCCGGGGGACTTATTTCAATTCCTTTCTTTCTTGATGTGTTTGGATCCCGAATTCTGAGTCTGTCCCTTTTATTCCGTATTTCATCACGCTTGATAATCACTCCACAACACATACACACGCGCGCACTAACACACACACACACACACACACACACACACACACACACACACGCAATGATGCCGGCTCAACACATTTCATACAAGGCACTAACCAAACCCTTCCGGACCCTTCCGCACAAGACGCGATTTAGCGTCAAGTATACAGTTATTACAATCACAGACGTCGGCTTGCATTAGATATACAGGGTGAGCACAAAGTCTTGCCCTGATTATAAGCATTTATAACAGACTAACCGTTTGACATAATAAGCTATATTTGATGCCGTTGCATAGGTTAGTGTTACAAGTTTTTTTTTTTAATTTTTAGGACCACTTACGTTAGTAAGAGGTGATGCCACTTTGCATCAGAAAGTGTCAATAGTTCCGTCACTGTTTTTGCTAAAGGTTGTCCAGCACGGTATCATTCCTTCATCAGTTGAGATGTTTTGACTTAGATTAAACTATTCTTTAAACTTTTTGGAAAAATAATCAATTACGAACTGCACTTTCAAAAGTCGGTCGGCACTATCCAGTTTATTGTTGCTGTCGGAAAAATGTAAAAATCATGATATTTGCTATCAACGGATTCGTTGACCAATAATCATTGATCCTTGCTTTTCTTACAATTCCCATAAGGATAGCAACCCCAAACCATTTTCTAAGCTCGGTTCCCGTAACGTTGACAAATTTCGCATTTTTACCCAGTTTCCTTATATTGCAATTTTGACTGTAGTACTTTTTGGTTTCGTTGCTAATATATTCAAATATATCGTTCCCAATATATAATTGTACGATATCCTCGACGCTCTGTGTATCTTTGGGAAATATGTTTGGACCCGGGGATCCTTCAAATTTATTATTGGTCCTCGGTAAATAACAGTCTGACAACTGTGCACTGTCTTCTTCGTCTGATTGAGCCGAATCAGTTGGCAACCGTAGCGTTCGCCGAATTCTTCTTGGACGTATTTCACTACCTTCCTACGATTCTGCTTCACTTTCATTTTTTCGATATCCATTGTCTTCTTCTCAATCGGCCAAGTCGTCCGGAACGTCAGGCAAGACGTCCGCTCATACATCGTAAATAATCCTATTGTCTCTTTCGTCCGCCATGATGAAAGGGCACAAGTACTTATAAAAACACAACACGTGTGTAACTTATTATTACCTAAACAAAACACCAACATAATGCAAAAGTTACTGACGTGCTGTCGCCTTCCACAGAGTGATACTATGCACGCGACAACACTGTGGTTTCGCCGGACGGCATAGTGTTAATAGCATTTGTGAAGTGATCCGCCGTGTTTCTGTCTCGCCTACAGGTGTAACCGAGCGGTAGCCGGCATCTAAAGCCGCCACAATCAAGCGGCAACAGGCAAACCTCAACTGTCAAGTAATTCTAGTCGGCTTATAGTTTTGAATCATACTCAACAAACAGAATGCAAGAAATTGTGCTGAATAATTCGAACAATGTTGGGATGAGAAACAAATTTTACTGACAAGGGAGAAATCACGAACGGAGTCCCACAACAAGCTAGTGTGCGTTGCCGTTTTGGATGCATTCCTGTTCCTTGTAATTCGCCACTCTTTAGATACCACTAACTCGTAGTAGATATACTGTATGAATAGGCTCTGACAGCACTGCAATACGCAGGCGACAACAACATCGGATAATTTAGCTCACTTCAATATGAACAACTGACGAGAGAAACGCTCAACGACGTAATCTAACACGTAACAATCGTCTGTACTAACACAACGACGTCACGTAAGATTTGATATTCAGCTTCTCACGCTATAAATCACACTGCAGCTCGCTGCGACATCACTTGTACGGGGTGTTCAAAAAGTCTCTCCTCGGTGTCGTTTGAGCGTTAGCGAGCGTGCCGAATGATTGTTCGCCTGCCTGGGTTACTTCCCTTCAAGTGGACTCTCCCAACATACCACTGTTTCGTTTATTTCAGCCAGCGTCAGCAGTGTCGTTGGTGTGTGTCGTTACGTGTTGACGTGAACGTTTAAGTTTAGTTCCTTTGTTCATTTGTTTCGTTTCGTCAGTGTTAAAATGCCAACCATTGAAGAACGTGTGTTTTTATTCGAACAAGTGTTCAAAACTGGCGGTAAATACACAGTTTCGCTTCGTCAGACATTTAATTCAGTTCTCCCGGAGACAACACTCCCACATCGCGATAATGTGCGAGATTTGATTAACAAATTTAGAAATACAGGTTCAGCGACAGATGCACCGAGAAATGGTCGTCCTAGCGTTTTGTCTAATGATAAACTACTCGATATTTCCGATAAAGTGCCCATGAGTCCGAACAAGTCAGTAAAAAAACTCGCCTAGGAAATCGATGTTAGTATCGGAACGGCCCACACAGCTGTGAGGAAAAAATTAGAACTTTTCCCATACAAAGTGACAGTCGTAAAAGGACTGAAAAATACTGATCATAGCAAAAGTCTGCGTTATTGTCAATGGTTCAAAAATTTTGTTCAACAAAGTGGAAGGGATATTCTTAATGAAACGTTTTTCACTGATGAGGCGTGGTTTCATTTATCCGGGTACATGAACTCGCAAAATTCTCGTAAGTGGAGTGCTGCAAATCCATTGTGTATACATGAGGAACCACTTCATTCTGTGAAAATAGGAGTTTGGATTGCAATTTCTAGACGTCGGATTGTGAGTCCCATATTTTTCAAGGAAACAATAAACGCACGACGATTCTGCAGTGATATTCTGTACCCATTCAAAGGAGAACTTCTTTTAAGTGAAATACTGAACGGTTATTTTTAGCAAGATGGTGCAACCGCGCATACAGCTCGCGTTTCAGTGTCACTGCTTGCTGATGTTTCTGGTGATCGCATAATTTCACAGGGACTTTGGCCTCCACTATCGCCTGACCTAACACCACCTGACTTTATCTTCTGGGCTGCAGCGAAAGCAACTGTCTATAAAAACCGTCCAAAACCCATCGATGAATTGAAAACTGCAATATCCACTTCCACTGCTTCTGTTACAGAAGAAATGTTATAGCCTGTGTTTGGAAACATGATTAGACGAATTGAATAGTATATACAACAGGGGGGGGGGCACTTTCAACATTTAATGTGAAAATTTTTAATTATAAATGAATATTCAATAAATTAATAACTTGTATTTCACAGAGTTTCATTTCGGTATATTCACTGCAGCATACGGCACGCGCAGCTAACAATTATACGGCACTGCGGAGAGACTTTTTGAACACCCCGTACTAAAGGATGGACACAATAACACTTTTTGTGGTATAATGGGGTCAATGGTAGCTATTTGGATATTAATTGCAACAACGCATCTATCAGGGTACATTAGCTTCGAGAGATAAACTACCACCAAAGCTAGTATCAGTCATCAGAAAAGTACTAAATGCGAGAATCTACGGGGGGTAGGAATGATGTATTTACTTTACCAATAACAGCAACCTATAGGGAAGCTTACTCTGTGACTCTGAAATCACAACTAAACACTTTCTCAGCAACATAGTTAACAGAAACGAAAGCTTTCGTATATAACTGATGAATACGTCATACAGATCCGTTGCGTCTTTGTAGGTGCTTCTCTTTTAAAGCCTCAATGAATAATCGTATATACAAGTAATCAGTGTGGTTACAAATTTTTACTTAAATTGGAGAATACGTTCACAAGACAAAGAAATAATTTAATATTCTTTATCACTCGTTGCCAATCAACGATAACCTCTATAACTAGCACCCTGCTACAACAATATTCTTGACTCCATTGAAATTTTATCGTAATAAACTATTTCGGTAATCTCAACGTTTTAGAATTAAATGAAATAATTTTTCATTTATAATGAATAACTTTATAATAAAACGTAAACTTGCATTTCCTTTCTAAATAAAGATTAATTATCTTTCTTTCCGTTGCAAGATATTAACTGAAAAATACTAATCGTTGTCTTTAATTTCCTTCAACTTCGCTTTTACCAATGTTCCAGTCTTTTACTTTATTGGCCTTTGCATTACTTTATTCTGAAAAGATACATTCGAGATATTAGTGTGCTTTGAAATAAGCCTTCGATTTTTTTTAGTAGTTTGCGAATTAAGGAGAAGTTGCATACCGACTTCTTCAGTTTACAACCGTTGATTCTTTATCTCCACAATTGATTGTTTACAGGTGCAAGTCAGCATTTTACTTCACAAGTCCTGATGCTGTATTCCAAAACGCACTAAGCGGAAATCTTACAAAAAAAAAAAAAATAACAAAATCCCTAAATGTCACCGCCTCTTTTCAACTATATGAACTTTAAATAATGAAACAAAACTCAACCACCTGAACTGTTGACTTCCGCGTCCCACTAACATTTAAAACTCAAAACGCAGCACTGAGTGATCTCTTTTAGAGAGAATTACCTTGTTCTCTAATCAATGGTTCTTGATTTGTCGCTTAGGGAAAAGAGGGAAAGCTATCAAGTTCTCAGTAAACTTCCGATTGTTTCTCAATAAATAACTATTCGTAGGACGATCGTTCTTTTTAATGTAGACTACACATTCAGTGCATCCAACGAGAGTTCCGGAATTTACTATATTTCGACGCTCACGCCGAAGTCACACAATAAATCCTAACCAAATATCGCTAAGTCAATATTCCTTAGTGATTGCGTGCACCTACACAACCACAATAATCCAGTGCAACGCTACTATTCCTTACCATCCCTTACTACACCCCTACTATCCCGTCAACCACAAAATAACTAAACGACTTCACGTGAACACGTGTCTTCGTATACACAATCCAACGGAAAATTTCTCAAAAATATTGACACACGGTTCACCTACAAACGCTTGACTATTAAGCAGCATAAGGCATCAGTAATCTCACATAGGAGAAACTAATCTCACACTTCAATAAATCGGAGCTTTTCCTATACCTGGCGAGTCTTCACTCTACCAAAATAGCTCAAATGATCAGTTTCTACAAAAGCCGATAATCTTCTCAAAATACGCGGTGTTCAAAAAGTCTCTCCGCAGTGCCGTATGATTGTTCGCCTGCCTGGGTTACTTCCCTTCAAGTGGAGTCTCCCAACATACCACTGTTTCGTTTATCTCAGCCAGCGTCAGTAGTATCGTTGGTATGTGTCGTTACGTGTTGGCGTGAAGGCTTCAGTTTAGTTCCTTTGTAAGTTTGTTTCGTTTTTGTCACTGTTAAAATGATAACCATTGAACAACGTGTGTTTTTAGTCAAACAAGTGTTCAAAGCTGGCGGTGAACACATAGTTTCAGTTCGTCAAACATTTAATTCAGTTTTCCCGGAGACAACACTCCCACATCGCGATACTGTGCGAGATTTGATTAACAAATTTCGAAGTAGGGGGTTCAGTGACAGATGCACCGAGAAGTGGTCGTCCTAGCGTCTGAGGATAAACTACTCGATATTACCGATAAAATGTCCATGAGTCCGTACAAGTCAGTAAAAAAACTCACCCAGGAAATCGATGTTAGTATCGGAACGGCACACACAGCTGTGAAGAAGAAATTAGAACTTTTCTTATAGAAAGGGACAGTCGTGCAAGGATTGAAAAATACTGATCGTGGCAAGAGTCTGCGTTATTGTCAATGGTTCAAAAATTTCGTTCAACAAAATGGAAGGGATATTCTTAACGAAACGTTTTTCACTATTAAGACACGGTTTCATTTATCCCAAAATTCTCGTAAGTGGAGTGTTGCAAATCCATTGTGTATTTATGAGGAACCACTTCATTCTGTGAAAATAGGAGTTTGGATTGCAATTTCTAGACATCGAATTGTGGGTCCCATATTTTTCAACGAAACAATAAACGCACAACGATAGTACAGTGACATTTTGTACCCATTCATAGGAGAACTTGTGGCAAGTGAAATACTGAACGGTTATTTTCAACAAGATGGTGCAACCGCGCTTACAGCTCGCGTTTCAATGTCACTGCTTGCTGATGTTTTTGGTGATCGCATAATTTCACAGGGACTTTGGCCTCCACGATCGCCTGACCTAACACCACCTGACTTTTTCTTCTGGGGTGCAGCGAAAGCAACTGTCTATAAAAACCCTCCAAAATCCATCGATGAATTGAAAACTGCAATGTCCGCTTTCACTGCTTCTCTTACAGAAGAAATGTTAACAGCTTGTGTTTGGAAACATGATTAGACGATTTGAATTGTGTATTCAACAATAGGGGGGACACTTCCAACATTTAATGTGAAAATTTGTAAGTAAAAATGAATATTCAATAAATTAATAACTTGGGTTTCACTGAGTTTCATTTCGGTTTATTCACTGCGACATACGGCACGCACGGCTAACAATCATAAGGCACTGCGGAGAGACTTTTTGAACACCCCGTATATTTCTGAACGACTTAGAACTGCCTTGAACTGAGTTCTATCGCCATTAGAGACTAAATCGCGTATCGTACGTGTGAGCCGATCTCATAACACTCTTGAAATAATCTCTCTCGAGGCTCACTACTCGAAAAATACTCGGATACTACTAAAGGCTAAAACGAGAAACCACGAAGTATTCTCTGCGAACAAACATATCACGCTAATTCTCTCTTTAACAATAAGTGTTTCTTCTTAGCATTCGCCTGCAAACGTTCATAGTAACCAGCTGCATCCTGATCGTTATCTTTGCCGCACGACACGATTCAACAGTCGGCTGCGCGTTGCAGACTTGGCTGACTTGACAGGAGGACACAGCTTTTCTCGACCGTCAGGTGTCACACATCTACAACATTTCAACACAAAAATATAAGAAAACTATACAAACAACTCAACAAACTCTTCATTCTCCAAGCACATAAAAACGATAATAAGCTGAGGAGGTATAAACGAGTGATGCGCTATTTACCGGGCTGAAGACAGTTTGGCGCATTATATCGCTATAGAGAATTCTCACTAAATTGTACATCAACAACGTTTGGGCCACCATCGTTAGTAACTGTTTGTTAGGCTCTCACATTCTTCCACCCAGGCTCCACGGAGAATCTTACCATGCTTTCTTAAAGAATTTCGTACCCGTTCTTCTAAAACACGTCCCTTTACGAATGCATCAAAACGTGTACTTCATGCTCGATGTACCTCCTCCTTATTTCAGAGTTAATGTTCGTAAGCCTGTAAATAATGGATTCCGTTAGATAGGTAGAGGTGGACCAATTCCTTGGCCTCAGAGCTCTTCGTACCTAAGCCCAGTAGACTTTCATTTGTGAGGCATTTTAAAACTCTTACGTACGGAAGCCCGGTACAAGATGTACAGAAGCTTCGTCCACATATTATGGAAGGCTGTAAAACAATACGCAGTTCTCCAGGGATACATCAGCGCATCAGGGGTTCAATGTGATGTCCGGTTGATTCATGCATCCTTGCTGATGGAGGGTGTTTTGAATACTTCATTTAGGAAACTGTTTCATACTATGCTCATACATCCTTTTACTTTGTGTTTCCCGCGATAAATGCCACGAAGAGATGTAGAAAGTGTGCTCTAACAAGAAAATAAAGCCTTTCCGGAGCAGGATTGCAAGATTAAATTGACATAATTACCGAACATTGCTTGGCGAAACGATTTTCTCAGCTGAGTGTAACACAATAAAACACAATAAGCATTGGAAATTATTTTTATTATTGCCAGTTATAGCTTTCAACAAGCTTTTATTGCTTTTAATTTTTTTGGTAAAAGTCCTTGCCTGTTGCGAACCCCAAATTATAACGAATGTATGATTCCATTTGTACTATAACGACACTTGGTTTATTCGTAGCGTCCAGCCATAACGACTCATGTAACTAAAGTCTCTTTGCGTATAGATACTGCTGCATGGAACCGCCGTTATGCTTTTATTTTTGGCGTTTCTTCTCCATTTTCGATCGAAAACGAGTTCGTGGACGAAGACGCTTCACTTTGTAATTGTTCCGTAGTTTTATTTAGTATACGGATCCTTGCGTATGAACTATTCTTATCAATGTCCTCTGTCCCCCTCCTTGGGTGAGTGTTTAGCGATTGTGACTGCCTGGCAGCGAGCTCGGCTTCGAGTCCCGGCCGGCTTGGAGAAATTCTCGGCTGGGGGACTGTTCAAAAAAATGGCTCTGAGCACTATGGGACTCAACATCTTAGGTCATAAGTCCCCTAGAACTTAGAACTACTTAAACCTAACTAACCTAAGGACATGACGCACACCCATGCCCGAGGCAGGATTCGAACCTGCTACCGTAGCAGTCCCGCGGTTCCAGACTGCAGCGCCAGAACCGCTAGACCACCGCGGCCGGCGGCTGGGGGACTGACTGTCTGTTGTGTTGTCCTACTCATCATTCCATCCTCAGCGACACAGAAGTCGCTCGATGTGGCGACACCTGAAAAGACCTGCAACTCGGCAACGGAACTTCCCCAGGTGGGACCCCGGCTGTCAATAAAACTTTGGAACATGAAGCAACAAGTAGGGTCGATAAAGGAAATCAGGGAGAATATAAAAAAGCTAGAATTAAACCTGAATGATCTGAAAAAGAAAACAGACGATTTAAAGAAATTTAAAAATATAAAAATGTCATTTAAACCAAAAATAGACAAACGACAAACAATTAAAAGTGTAGTCCACTAAATTTCGGTCATGCAGTGGCGCAAATAAAATTTCTTCCCCTGATGTTTCTGCCGCGTTTCGTCCGGCCATCGTCAGAGTAAGTCGCGGGAGAAGAGAAGACGGTCTTGCGACTTACTCTGAGGATGGCCGGACGATACGCGGCCGAAATATCAGTGGAAGAAATTTTATTTGCGCAGCTGCATGCCCGAAATTTAATGGACTATTCATTACGTCTTGAGAAGTTGAAATGCGCAATAAAAAGTGTATTTTCAGATGAGGAACACAAAACGAATGAAAAGACTGCGTAATTCGGAAAGAAAACCTATAGAAGAAGATGACCAGAAAATGAATGCGTGAAATGGTCTAATGAGGTTATAAAAGCAGAAGAAGAAGGCAATATAACAAATCAATAGATAAATTGGAGATATGAGAGGGATTTTAAAAATACCGAACCATTCATGCTTCGGTACCAAACACCGAATACCTGACTGAAATACCGATACATATCGAACTTACGATCGGAAATCGATCATGCGACTGCGGTGGCGGGCATTGTTATCAATTATTTGTGATCGTCATTTTTATCTGTTTTCCGTCGTTCCCTTACTTGCTCTGAATTACATACCCCCGCGAATTATTTGCGAGATGCTAGGGAAGGCCACACGATTTATGTCGTTAGGGAGTGGGATGTCTGGTGTTCTTGGCGTTTCTTCGGCGGATTCTCTCACATGGAAGAATCTAATTCGACGTTTATCCAGAGTAGAAAATTGTTCGACTTTTTGTAGCAAATATGGAGTACTACTGGACGAGGAAAGAAGGGACTGTGTAGACCGTGGTGGTGCGAAGTGTGTAAAACTTCGTAAGAACAGTTTCGAAGCTGAAATACCGTTACAATTGCATTGTGGACAGAGCGAAAAAGGAACGAGTATCAGGAAGAAAACATCGTTCGACTCTTCCAAATTATCCGTCCAGACCACGGTAATGGACTTTCACATGACGACAAAACTGACGACGAGTAAGGTAAGTCGTTTCCTTCGCAATTACAAGTATTTTTGTAACGCTGTTCTTTTGTCGTTGCTGTAGTGACCAACGTAAACATACTCATAACGCCCGCCACATTCGCATGATCGATTTACGATCGCAAGTTCGATATGTATCGTTTGGACCCAACGACTTCGACAGGCAATCAATCTTGGAAATAACCGAAATACCGAATAGTTGTGTAGAAAACCAAACACATCGCCACCCAGTTCCGGGTCCATGTCCATATGAGATTTTTCTTGCTCACCGTGTGAGCAATATTTTCTAAATGTTTGGTCACACGTTTTTGTGCCTGCAATTACGGGATAAAACAAACTCGCGTAGTACAAATGAAATCTATTGATAAACTTCCGATAAAGTCTGTAACAACACCGTTGTCTGCCACCGGTTCCAATACCCGCGCCAGCCATACCCTCAACGCCAGACCGCAAGTGGCGCGAGTAGCCCGCGAGGCGGCGGGTAAGTGCGCCATCTTGCGGTAATAGCGGAGAGCCGGCGAGCGGGTAACGGAGCGGCCGTCTCGCTCCGCGTCACGCCACGGCCGTCGCCTGGCAACGCGCCCGAGCGCGCGCCTAACGATCGCGGAGGCCGCCAGGGCTGCACAAACCGCCGCGTGCCCTGGCCGAACGAGCAGTCCTGTCCTGGCGGCGGGCGAGCTGCTGCGGCCGCGGCGGCCAGCACCTCAACGTTTAGTCGCAGCGCGCGGGCAGTGATGTACCGGAATGCGGCCCCTTCCTTGATAAAGTGTAACTGCTCTAACGATAATTCTGAACAGCCAGAATTTTCCGTACGTACTTTATCTAATTCGATGTGGTGACTGCTGTGAATACTGAGAAATTATCAGTGCAAAACTCCTGGTTGCTCAATGATGACACGAATTTATTTACA
Organism: Schistocerca cancellata; assembly: GCF_023864275.1. NCBI lineage: Eukaryota > Metazoa > Arthropoda > Insecta > Orthoptera > Acrididae > Schistocerca > Schistocerca cancellata. The sequence goes on from NC_064631.1 coordinate 176,260,546, forward strand.
AAAGAAAAAAGCTGACATCTGTGGAGATCAGTTGGTTACTGGAGAAATATACGAACACAAGGGGCAATACTCCTCCTACTTATCCTTGAAAATAGGTTGAAGGAAGAAAAACGTACGATTACAGCATTTGTAAAATTAGATTAGATAAATTTTATACAATAAGGCGGGAAAATTCATGGGCTACCGATACGCACATATACGAAAGGTGGTAGTATCGAGTACGCAAGATACACTACTGGCCATTAAAATTGCTGCACCACGAAGATGACGTGCTACAGACGCGAAATTTAACCGACAGGAAGAAGATGCTGTGATATGCCAATGATTAGCTTTTCAGAGCATTCAGACGAGGTTGGCGCCGGTGGCGACACCTACAACGTGCTGACATGAGGAAAGTTTCCAATCGATTTCTCATACACATAAAGCAGTTGACCGGCGTTGCCTTGTGAAACGTTGTGATGCCTCGTGCTTTGATAAAGGTCGGATTGTAGCCTATCGCGATTGCGGTTTGTCGTATCGCGACGTTGGTGTTCGCCTTGGTCGAGATCCAATGACTGTTAGCAGAATATGGAATCGGTGGGGTCAGGAGGGTAAATACGGAACGCCGTGCTGGATTCCAACGGCCTCGTATCACTAGCAGTCGAGATGACAGGCATCTTATCCGCATGGCTGTAACGGATCGTGCAGCCACGTCTCGATCCCTGAGTCAACAAATGGGGACGTTTGCAAGACAACAGCCATCTGCACGAACAGTTCGACGGCGTTTGCAGCAGCATGAACTATCAGCTCGGAGACCATGGCTGCGGTTACCCTTGACGCTGCATCACAAGACAGGAGTGCCTGCGATGGTATACTCAAGGACGAACCTGGGTGCACGAATGGCAAAACGTCATTTTTTCGGATGAATCCAGGTTCTGTTTACAGCATCATGGTGGTCGCATCCGTGTTTGGCGATATCGCGGTGAACGCACATTGGAAGCGTGTATTCATCATCGCCATACTGGCGTATCACCCGGCGTGATGGTATGGGGTGCCATTGCTTACACGTCTCGGTCACCTCTTGTTCGCACTGACGGCACTTTGAACAGTGGACGTTACATTTCAGATGTGTTACGACTCGTGGCTCTACCCTTCATTCATTCCCTGCGAAACCCTACATTTCAGCAGGATAATGCACGACCGCATGTTGCAGGTCCTGTACGGTCTTTTCTCGATACAGAAAATGTTCGACTGCTGCCCTGGCCAGCACATTCTCCAGATCTCTCACCAAATGAAAACGTCTGGTCAATGGTGGTCGGGCAACTGGTTCAAAATGGCTCTGAGCACTATGGGACTTAACATCTATGGTCATCAGTCCCCTAGAACTTAGAACTACTTAAACCTAACTAACATAAGGACATTACACAACACCCAGTCATCACGAGGCAGAGAAAATCCCTGACCCCGCCGGGAATCGAACCCGGGATCCCAGGCGTGGGAAGCGAGAACGCTACCGCACGACCACGAGCTGCGGACGTCGGGCAACTGGCTGGTCACAATACGCCAGTAACTACTCTTGACGAACTGTGGTATCGTGTTGAAGCTGCATGGGCAGCTGTACCTGTACACGCCAACCAAGCTCTGTTTGAGTCAATGCCCAGGCGTATCAAGGCCGTTATTACGGCCAGAGGTGGTTGTTCTGGGTACTGATTTCTCAGGATCTATGCACCCAAATTGCGTGAAAATGTGATCAGATGTCAGTTCTAGTATAATATATTTGTCCAATGAATACTCATTATCATCTGCATTTCTTCTTGGTGTAGCAATTTTAATGGCCAGCAGTGTATAAATGGGCACTGCACAGGCGGAGCTGTCATTTGTTCTCAGATGCTTCATGTGGAACGGTTTCCAACGTCATTATTTTCGCACGACGGGAGTTAACAGACGTTGAACGCGGAATGGTAGTTGGAGCGAGCTGCATGGGACATTCTGTTTCTGAAATAGTTAGGGAATTCACCGTTCCGAGATGCACAGCATCTAGACTATGCCAGAATACCAGACTTCAGGCATTACTTCTCACTACGCTCAGCACAGTGGCCGACGGCCTTTACTTAACAACCGACAACAGCAGCGTTTGCATAGAGTTGTCAGTGCTAACAGAGGAACAACACTGCGTGAAATAATCGCAGAAATCAATGTAGGGCGTGTGACGAACGTATCCGTTACAACAGCGTGGAGAAATTTGGCGTTAAAGGGCCATGGCGGCAGAAGACAGACGCGAGTGCCTTTGCTAACGGCCTGACATCGCCTGCAGCTCCTCTCCTGGGCTCGTAACCATATCGGTCGGACGCTGGGCGACTGGAAAACCGCGCCTGGAGGGATGAGTCCCGATTTCAGTTGCTGAGAGCTGATAGTAGGCTTCCAGTGGGGCGCAGACCTCACGAAGCCCAAGTTGTGAACAACGCACTGCGCTAGCTGACGGTGGCTCCATAATGGTGTGGGCTGAGTTAACATGGAATTTACCTCGTCCTCTGGTTCAACTGAACAGATCAGTGAGTGGATTTGGTTATGTTCGGCTACTTGGAGACGATTCGCAGAGATGCATGGACTTCATGTTCCCAAACGACCATGGAATTTTATTGATGACATGCGCCTTGACACGAGGCCGCAGTTGTTCGCGATTGATTTGAAGACTATTCTGGACACTTCAATGGAATAATTTCACCTGAATCCTATCGAACATGTATAGGAGGGGTCAATTCGTGAACAAAATCCTGCACCAGCAACACTTCAGCTATTACGGACGGGTATAGAGGCAGCATGGTTAAATATTTTTGTAGGGGACTTCCAACACCTTCTCGAGTCCATGCCAAGTCGAGTTGCCGCATTACGTCTAACCAAAAGAAAGATATTAGGAGGTATTCCGTGAGTTGTTTCATCTCAGCGTAGGTCGGCGAGGTAAAATACGTGTAAGGAAAGGTTATTTTGAAACGTCCCCTTAGAAAAATTATACAAGACTGTGCATAAACTGACACACAATATTTTTACCGCAACGCAGTCTGACTTTCAAAAATCCCTACAAAAGAGTGGCCCTGACTAACATTAACCTATACCTTTCACAAATCACTTACCTCACAAAAATCTTCGTTACTCGAACTACTGCAATACAGCGAGCGCCACTACTGCCAGCTAAATAAAAGATTCAAACTACTGAAGGCACTAACTACAGATAGGCATAGTTAGCAAATGAAAGATTTTAATAGAGAGCAAACAATGTATTTACCTTAATAATCATAATATATATGCCATCCAGTCTTACAAATTTCAAGTCTCCGCCATCTCTCTCCCCACATCCACCACTGCTGGCGGCTCACCTCCAACTGCCCAACGCTACGCTCTGTTAACATCCAGCTGCACAACACTACAATGGCAGACAACAATGCAAACTAGCCACAGACTGCACACAGCACAGCCAGTGATTTTCATATAGAGCGCTACGTAGCGGCGGCGTTACCAATATAAGAACCTAAACAACCTACTTACAATTTACATGTACAGAAAGCAGAATACAGTTCTAACACTCGTAGGGTATGAAACTGAAACAGTAGTTCAGAGGGGAGTGAGACAGGATTACAGTCTATCCTCGATGTTCCAAGTAGTGAAGAGTAAGGCAATCGGTCACAAATACTTACGACTAACGGCTGTACTCTTTAGTACTTCAAATAAACACAGTCGCTGGGCACAACTGCTTCCTAATGGAATCAAACCTGATATTCCCAATATTGTTCAGTCTGTATATTGAGCAAACTGTGAAAGACACCAGGAAGAAATTTGGACAGAGAATTAAAAATGGGTCAAATGGCTCTGAGCACTATGGGACTTAACAGCTATGGTCATCAGTCCTCTAGTACTTAGAACTGCTTAAACCGAACTAACCTAAGGACATCACACAACACCCAGTCATCACGAGGCAGAGAAAATCCCTGACCCCGTCGGGAATAGAACCCGGGAACCAGTGCGCGGGAAGCCAAAGAGAATTAAAGTTCATGCAGAAAAAATAAAACAGATGTTTGCCAGTGGCGTTGTACACCATCTTATCAACAGTCTCCCGACACCTGTTAGTGGACGTTAATACGGGGCTTATCTACCCTTTACCTTTACGACGGACTTAAATCTGTTGGGGTTACTTCCAACGATGTATCTGAATGTTTGTGGAGGAGTGGGTGTTCATTCTTCCTCAAAAGCCGAAATCGGACAATGATGTAATGTAGACGCTGGTGTCTGGAGTAAAGTTGATGTTCTGACATACACTCCTGGAAATTGAAATAAGAACACCGTGAATTCATTGTCCCAGGAAGGGGAAACTTTATTGACACATTCCTGGGGTCAGATACATCACATGATCACACTGACAGAACCACAGGCACATAGACACAGGCAACAGAGCATGCACAATGTCGGCACTAGTACAGTGTATATCCACCTTTCGCAGCAATGCAGGCTGCTATTCTCCCATGGAGACGATCGTAGAGATGCTGGATGTAGTCCTGTGGAACGGCTTGCCATGCCATTTCCACCTGGCGCCTCAGTTGGACCAGCGTTCGTGCTGGACGTGCAGACCGCATGAGACGACGCTTCATCCAGTCCCAAACATGCTCAATGGGGGACAGATCCGGAGATCTTGCTGGCCAGGGTAGTTGACTTACACCTTCTAGAGCACGTTGGGTGGCACGGGATACATGCGGACGTGCATTGTCCTGTTGGAACAGCAAGTTCCCTTGCCGGTCTAGGAATGGTAGAACGATGGGTTCGATGACGGTTTGGATGTACCGTGCACTATTCAGTGTCCCCTCGACGATCACCAGTGGTGTACGGCCAGTGTAGGAGATCGCTCCCCACACCATGATGCCGGGTGTTGGCCCTGTGTGCCTCGGTCGTATGCAGTCCTGATTGTGGCGCTCACCTGCACGGCGCCAAACACGCATACGACCATCATTGGCACCAAGGCAGAAGCGACTCTCATCGCTGAAGACGACACGTCTCCATTCGTCCCTCCATTCACGCCTGTCGCGACACCACTGGAGGCGGGCTGCACGATGTTGGGGCGTGAGCGGAAGACGGCCTAACGGTGTGCGGGACCGTAGCCCAGCTTCATGGAGACGGTTGCGAATGGTCCTCGCCGATACCCCAGGAGCAACAGTGTCCCTAATTTGCTGGGAAGTGGCGGTGCGGTCCCCTACGGCACTGCGTAGGATCCTACGGTCTTGGCGTGCATCCGTGCGTCGCTGCGGTCCGGTCCCAGGTCGACGGGCACGTGCACCTTCCGCCGACCACTGGCGACAACATCGATGTACTGTGGAGACCTCACGCCCCACGTGTTGAGCAATTCGGCGGTACATCCACCCGGCCTCCCGCATGCCCACTATACGCCCTCGCTCAAAGTCCGTCAACTGCACATACGGTTAACGTCCACGCTGTCGCGGCATGCTACCAGTGTTAAAGACTGCGATGGAGCTCCGTATGCCACGGCAAACTGGCTGACACTGACGGCGGCGGTGCACAAATGCTGCGCAGCTAGCGCCATTCGACGGCCAACACCGCGGTTCCTGGTGTGTCCGCTGTGCCGTGCGTGTGATCATTGCTTGTACAGCCCTCTCGCAGTGTCCGGAGCAAGTATGGTGGGTCTGACACACCGGTGTCAATGTGTTCTTTTTTCCATTTCCAGGAGTGTATATTGAAAGTGAATCGTTTGGGTTCATGTCGGAACTCTGGGCAGGCCAGTCCATTTCATGAATGTTGTCCACAAACCATTGTCTCACAGATGCTGTTTTACCACAGGGTGCATTATCATCTTGATACAGTCATCGACTGCCAACTCTTCCTCTACTGTATGCAGTACACAATGGTGTAAAAATGTTCATATCTGTCATATGGGAGTTCTGGGTTCAGTTCTCGTGCTTGCAGAAAATAATAATGAATTACGGATGAGTCCGCCTTTTTTGCAAATATAAAAATTATTGTTTTGCTTTAACACCCAAACATGTTTCGCCAAAGCTGCAGCAACTTCAGTGGATTTTTTGCTTTATTTTTCTGAAATACATACATACAGATAAGTTTAAGTTGGGAAATAGGTTCCATCAGATTTTGTTGCGTGTCCTAAACAAAAAAGTAAACGAACGACAGTCGGCAGCGCATCAGATACGCAAATTTGTGCAGTCAAACGTGTTGGGTTGTTTTGAGGGAGGAGAGCAGACAGCGAGGTCATCGGTCTCAGCGGAAATTGGAAGGGTGAGGAAGGAAGACGGCCGTGCCCTTTCAAAGGAACCATCCCGGCATTTGTCTGGGGCGATTTAGGGAAATCACGGAAAACCTAAATCAGGACGGCCGGACGCGGTATTGAACCGTCGTGCTCCCGAATGCGAGTCCAGTGTGCTAACCACTTCGCCAACTCGCTCGGTAGAGAAACTTGTGTCCAAGCCGCAACAAAATAACAAGACGCGGTATTCACAAATACAAATGAGCATGACAAAACATAAGAAAACGCTGTCAAAATACGAAACATAACCCATGAATAGCAAACTATACCATATACCAAATAGTTCTTCATATTTTTTTTTTTTTTGAGTCATCACTCTTCTGACTGGTTTGATGGAACCTGTCACAAATTCCTTTCCTGTGCCAAACTCTTCATTTCGGAGTAGCACTTGCAAACTACGTCCTCAATTATTTCCTGGACGTATTCCAATCTCTGTCTTCCTCTATAATTTTTATCCTCTACTGCTCTCTCTAGTACGGTGGCAGTTATCCCTTAATGTCTTAACTGATGTCCTACCATCCTGTCCCTTTTGCTTGTCATTGTTTTCCATATATTCCTTTCCTCGCTGATTCTGCGGAGAACCTCCTCACTCCTTATCTTATATGTCCACCCAATTTTCAACATTAACCTGTAACACCACATCTCAAAGACTTCGAGTCTCTTCTTTTCCAGTTTTCCCATAGTCCGTGTTTCACTACCATACAATGCTGTGTTCCAGTTGTCATTCTCACAAGTTTCTTCTTTAAATGAAGCTCGATTTTCATACCAGTAGAATTCTCTTGGCCAGAAATGCCCTTTTGCCAGTCCTAGTCAGCAGGCCGCGGTGGCCGAGCAGTTCTAGGCGCTCAGTCTGGAACCGCACAGCTGCTACGGTCGCAGGTTCGAATCTTCCCTCGGGCATGGATGTGTGTGATGTCCTTAGGTTAGTTAGGTTTAAATAGTTCTAAGTCTAGGGGACTGATGACCTCCGATGTTAAGTCCCATAGTGCTCAGAGCCATCTGAACCATTTTTGTTATTTCCGTCATTGCTTCTTCGATGTATAATCTGAACAGTAGAGAAGAAAAACTACAATCTTGTCTTACAGTCTTTTGTGACTGTTACAGTGCCATCTATCACAAAGCGAAAAAAGTGGTCCAACTAAAACATTCATATTTCTTTACGTACCACAGGAATATGTAATAAAAATGGGGGTTCCTATTTAAAAAAACGCAGTTGATATCCGTTTGACCTATGGCAGCGCCATGTAGCGGGCCAACCATAGCGCCATCTGGTTTCCCCCTTCAAGCTAGACGAGTTACGTTCTTTGTAGCTTTTTCGTTTGACGCTTATTTCGTGAGATATTTGGCCCGGTCACTATCAATGGCCCACCCTGTATATGCACTTTACCTTTTGTTTTACATTTTGTGTGTCCTGTAGCTTCCAACCATCCTGTATATTGTATATTACCTGTGTTTCCCTATAGCTACCCCTGTTTTTCTCAGAATTTCGAACATCTTGCGCCATTTTACATTGTCTAACGCTTTTTCCATGTCGACAGTTCCTATGAAAGCGTCTTGATGTTTCTTTAGTCTAGCTTCCATTATTAACCGCAACGTCAGAATTGCCTCTCTGATGTCTTTACCCTTCCTAAAGCCAATTGATCGTCATCTAACACAGCCTAATTTGTCTTTTCCATTCTTCTCTATATTATTCTTGTCAGCTAATTGGATGCAGGAGCTGTGAAGTTGATTGCGATATAATTCTCTCATTTCTCGGCTCTTTCAATGTTCGGAATTATGCGAATGATATTTTTCCGAAAGTCAGATGGTATGTCGCCAGACTCATACATTCTACACGTCAACGTGAAGAGTCGTTTTGTTGCTACTTGTCCCAACGGTTTTAGAAATTCCGATTGAATATTATCTATCCCTTCTACCTTATTTGATTTTAATTTTTCCAGAGCTCTTTTAACTTCTGATTCTAGTATTGGACCCACTATCTCTTCTATACCGAGATCTGTATCTGTCACGTTATCAGACAAATCCTCCCCCTCGTAGAGGCCTTAAATGTACTCTTTCCACTCATCCCCTCTCTCCTCCGTATTTAACGCGGAATTCCCATTGCACTCTTAATGTTACCGCCTGTCCTTTCAGTTTCAGCGAAGGTTGTTTTCAGTTTCCTATATGTTGAGTCAGTCGTTCCGATGATCTTCCGTTTTTGATTTCCTCACATTTTTCACACAGCCATGTCGCCTTAGCTTCCCAGCACTCCCTATTTATTTCATTCCTAAGTGACTTGTATTTATGTATTCGTGAATTTCCTTGAACATTGTTGTACTTCCTTCTTTCGTCGATCCGGTCAAGTACTTTTTTCTGTTACCTATGGTTTCTTCGGAGTTACCTTCTTTGTACCCATGGTTTTCTTTACAACTTCTGTGATTGCAGTTTTTTTATATTCCCGTGCCTCTTGAAACGAGCTGCGTAATGAGCTATTCCTTATCTCAGTGTCTATAACCTCAGAAAACTTGAAGCGTACCTCTTCAGTCTTTAGTACTTCCGTATCTCACTTCTTTCGCATTGATTCTTCCTGATTAGTCTCTCAACCTTCAGACTGCTCTTCATCACTACTAAATTGTGACGTGAGCCTATACTTTCTCGTGGGAACGTCTTACAATCCAATATCTGATTTCGGAATATCTGCTTATCTTCCCGTATCTCGAAGCCTTTTCCAAGTATACCTCCTGCTCTTGTGATTCTTGAACAGAGTATTCGCTATTGCTAGCTGGAATTTATTGCAGACCTCAATTAGTCTTTCTCCTCTCTCATTCCTAGTACCAAACCCATATTCTCCCGTTAGTCTTTCTTCTACTCCTTCCCCTACAACCTCATTTCTGTCCCCCTTGAGTATTAGGTTTTCATCTCGCTTTACGTGCTGATATCCTCAAATACTTTCTCTATCTCTTCATATTCGGCTAGCGACGTCGGCATGTGTACCTGAAGTACCGTTGTCGTTGTTGGTTAGCTGTCGATTCTGAAGAGAACCACCCTATCACTGAACTGCTCACAATAACATACCCTCTGCCGTATCTTCCTATTCATAACGAATCCTACTCCCGTTAGATCACTTTCTGCCGTTGTTGATATTACCCTGTACTCATCTGACCAGAAATCCTTGTGTTCTCTCCATTTCACTTTACTGACCCCCCCCCCCCCCCCCACTCCCGCCATTTAGAGTGAGCCCTTAGCATTTCCCCTTTCGGATTTTCTAGCTTCCCTACCACGTTCAATCTTCTGACCTTAGCTTCACAAAAATTTTACCGATGTCCAGAAATCAGTCCAACTACACAAAAGCACGGATGGCACACAAAAACAAACCTTTTACAGCTCAGGATGGTCGAATAGTATAATGGTAAGGCCAAAAACAGGCATATGCCATGATTTTTACCTGAACATACGTTTTAAAGATTGAACTGTAAACAGACGGTATCCTAACATCCCTCAGGTTTGCAGATGACATAACCTATGACTGATTTCGGTTGGAAGCTACAGGACACACAAAATGTAAAATAAAAGATAAAGTGCATATATAGAGTGGGCCATTGATCGTGACCGGGCCAAATATCTCACGAAATAAGCGTCAAACGAAAAAACTACAAAGAACGAAACTTGTCTAGCTTGAAGGGGGAAACCAGATGGCGCTATGGTTGGCCCGCTAGATGGCGCTGCTATAGGCCAAATGGATATCAACTGCATTTTTTAAATTAGGAACCCCCATTTTTTTATTACATATTCATGTAGTACGTAAAGAAATATGAATGTTTCAGTTGGACCAATTTTTTCGCTTTGTGATAGATGCCGCTGGAATAGTCACAAACGTATAAGTACGTGGTATCACGTAACATTCCGCCAGTGCGGACGGTATTTGCTTCGTGATACATTACCCGTGTTAAAATGGACCATTTACCAATTGCGGAAAAGGTCGAGCCGGCCGGAGTGGCCGAGCGGTTCTAGGCGCTTCAGTCTGGAACCGCGCGACCGCTATAGTCGCAGGTTCGAATCCTGCCTCGGGCATGGGTGTGTGATGTCCTTAGGTCGGTTAGGTTTAAGTAGTTCTAAGTTCTAGGGGACTGATGACCTCAGATGTTAAGTCCCATAGTGCTCAGAGCCATTTGAACCATTTTTTTTTTTTTTTGAAAAGGTCGACATCGTGTTGATGTGTGGCTATTGTGATCAAAATGCCCAACGGGCTTGTGCTGTGTATGCTGCTCGGTATCCCGGACGAAATCATCCAAGTGTCCGGACCGCTCGCCGGATAGTTACGTTATTTAAAGAAACAAGAAGTTGTTAAGGCTTTCCTGGCCACTTGTTGACAAACTGCCTATTGGCTTCTGTCTCGGGTTCTTCGGCAAGAGGAGAACCGCACCGGAAATGACCGCGGAGAAGCCCTCGGACGTTGGCGCGCCAGGTACATATAGTCTGCGGCCGCGAGCTCGCCTCCAGTTCACCACCGGCAATGGAGGGTGAAGCTTTGACAATGCCAGCCACTCGTGCTGGAGAAACGTCAGAAAAATCATTAGACGAACGTCGGCCGAAGAACCCGAGACAGAAGCCAATAGGCAGTTTGTCAAACAAGAAGTGTTCAGCCACATGTGAAACGTCAACCACAACGTGCAACAAATGATGATGCCCAAGTAGGTGTTTTTAGCTGCTGTCGCGGCTAATCCGCACATCAGTAGCAGACAAATTGCGCGAGAAACGGGAATATCAAAAACATCGGTGTTGAGAATGCTACATCAACATCGATTGCACCCGTATCCTTGTTTCTGTGCATCAGGAATTGCATGGCGACGACTTTGAACGCCCGGGACGTTGACAGATTTTTTGCACGCGTTCTATTTAGCGACGAAGTGTCACACCAACAGCGGTAACGTAAACCGGCACTATTGGGCAACGGAAAATCCACGATGGCTGCGACAAGTGGAACCTCAGCGACCTTGGCGGGTTGATGTACTCGTATGGTGCGGCATTATGGGAGGAAGGATAATTGGCCCCCATTTTGTCGATGGCAATCTAAATGGTGCAATGTATGTTGATTTCCTACGTAATGTTCTACCGATGTTACTACAAGATGTTTCACTGCATGACAGAATGGCGATGTACTTCCAACATGATGGATGTCCGGCACATAGCTCGTGTGCGGTTGAAGCGGTATTGAATAGCTTATGTCATGACAGGTGGATTGAGCGTCGTAGCACCATACCATGGCCCGCACGTTCACCGGATCTGACGTCCCCGGATTTCTTTCTGTGGGGAAAGTTGAAGGATATTTGCTATCGTGATCCACCGACAATGCCTGACAACATGCGTCAGCGCGTTGACGATGCATGTGCGAACATTACGGAAGACGAACTACTCGCTGTTGAGAGGAATGTCGTTACACGTATTGCCAAATGCATTGAGGTTGACGGTCATCATTTTGAGCATTTACTGGATTAATGTGGTATTTACAGGTCATCACACTGTAACAGCACGCGTTCTCAGAAATGATAAGTTCACAAAGGTACATGTATCACATTGGAACAACCGAAATAAAATGTTCAAACGTACCTACGTTCTGTATTTTAATTTAGGAAACCTACCTGTTACCAACTGTTCGTCTAAAATTGTGAGCCATATGTTTGTGACTATTACAGCGTCATCTATCACAAAGCGAAAAAAGTGGTCCAACTAAAACATTCATTTTTCTTTACGTACTACACGAATATGTAATAAAAAATGGGGGTTCCTATTTAAAAAAAACGCAGTTGATATCCGTTTGACGTATGGCAGCACCATCTAGTGGGCCAAACCATAGCGCCATCTGGTTTCCCCCTTCAAGCTAGACAAGTTTCGTTCTTTTTTCGTTTGACGCTTATTTCGTGAGGAATTTGGCCCGGTCACGATCACTGGACCACCCTGTATAATTTATATAACAATAAAATCTGATACATACATACAGATTATGTTTAGGTTAGTAAGTTGCATTTCAGAAAGAAAAAAAGACCACTGAGGATGCCTCAACTGTGTTTGGGTGTTAAAACAATAATTTGTGCACTTGTAAAAAGGCGGACACATTCTTAATTCATCATTACATTCATATCCTTAAGCATATAGCGTTTTCTAGAGCCCAATAAGGGTACCGCTCCTTAAGCAGGAGACACACCCCTACACCACTACACAACCTCGTCCGTACCTCACTGCAGACATTACACGCCACGGCAGGTGGCGTTCTCCAGCCATTCGCCAGTCACAGACTTTTCCACCCGATTGCCATGCAATATAGCGTGATTCAACACTCAAAATGACTCGTTTCCAACCAGTCAATGTCTAGTGGCGTAGGTAGCTCTTTACTATTGTCACTTAGCACTGACTTCAGAAATGTGTGGCGCATGAGGAGGTTCTCTGCTACTACACAACATCTTTTTTAACGCCCTATGTACAGTAGTCGCCCTAGCTGGACTGCTGGTAGCACTTCGAATCTTACTAGTGATTCCTTCTCACGATTTCATGAGATTTTTTACGGCAAATTTTTGTTATGTTCCTATGGGACCAAACTGCTGAGGTCATCGGTCCCTAGGCTTACACATTAACTAACTTGAATTAAATTATGCTAAGGACAACACACACATCCACGCCCGAGGGGGGCTCGAACCTCCAGCGGGAGAGTCGCGCGATGCACGGCAAGGCGTCTTAAACCGCGCTGCTACCCCGCGCGGCGAGATGTTTTACAACCCGCCGGGTAACGGTCCCTGTCCGTCGGTACGTAAGATCTACCTGGTATTCGTTTATCTGTGGTTCCTTTGCGCCGCCACTTGACAACTGCACTACCAACAGTGGACTTGCGCAGCTTCAGGAGGGTTGATATATCCCTCATGGGTTTGTTACTCAGGTGACATGCAGTGACTTGTCCACGTTCAAAGTCAGTGACCAAACCTCCAGACGTCAGACATTCAGATCTGTACCAAACGTTGTCTGTCGATAGAGTATCGACCAAAACACCGATGCCGACCGCTGTGGCCGAGCGGTTCTAGGCGCTTCAGTCTGGAACCGCACGACCACTACGGTCGCAGGTTCGAATCCTGCCTCGGGCATCGATGTGTGTGATGTCCTTAGGTTAGTTAGGTTTAAGTAGTTCTAAGTTCTAGGGGACTGATGACCTCAGATGCTAAGTCCCATAGTGCTCAGAGCCATTTGTACCATTTGAAAACAGCGATTTAGTTCGTGCTGTGGGCTGTCGACCACTAGAAGATGCGTAAACGGTAATTGCAATTATCACCAAAACTATGGAGTATAGGAAAAGCGTATGTGTTAGCAACAGATGCGAAGGACTCTGGGTGGTGTGTTGGTAGACCGTCAGTTCGTCGTACCAAAGGATCCGAATTCGAAACTCGCTCACAGGTGTTTTTTTTAACAGTTTACGCGTGAAATTGTTATACGGGAGAACATTTTTCTGACATGTTGTAACCTCCCCACAAAATTTTGGACAAAGGACAATAATTAAATGTTAATGGGAATCGTGTTAAACGTAGCCTCCCAGCAAAAATAAAAGAAAAGTCTATGATAATGAAAATGTGCAAAAATGTTAAGTCCCACAAAATTAACGTTATGCTAAACCTGATAAATCTTATAAGGCCAGCTGCGCTAACATTAGGCCCTGTGCAATAACCAGCGTGATAAATTGATTCTTGGAGGAAAAGCAAAGGAAATTTTCTTTCAACTTAAGTAAATTTTTTCTTTAACGAAATGCGAGGGAAATATTATTTCCAAAAGGATTGTTTGTTAAAATGCTTAGTTTGAAAACAAAATTATTATTGGGGCGATTCTTGAACAAATTAATTACACTTAAAATCCATTACATTATCAGAAGAGCGCAATGCTGCTTCATTACCTTATTTAACAATATACCTCGTCCTGAATCCCGACCAGAGCCATGTCGACGCCCGCCGACTCCTCACACACAACTGCGCCTGTCTCTCGCGCGCTACTAGCACTGACTTACTTGCTCTCGCAACTCGCTACGTACAACTACTCTCTTGCAACTGCAACTACCGACTCTCTACATGCAACTGCACTCTCGCGCGGTCAAGCGCAGACTAGCAACGATAAGTAACTCTCTGGTCAGAGATTCTCTCATGGCTCGCCATCGCTGTTAATGTATACCCTGCATACATACGTGTTTCAATGTAAAAGGACTTTTCGGAGTTTGTAACAACTTTCGCTTCGTTAGCTGAAAGTAGTAAACCTTTAAAAATGGTTCAAATGGCTGTTGAGCACTATGGGACTCAGCTGCTGTGGTCATAAGTCCCCTAGAACTTAGAACTACTTAAACCTAACTAACCTAAGGACATCACACACATCCATGCCCGAGGCAGGATTCGAACCTGCGACCGTAGCGGTCGTGCGGTTCCAGACTGTAGCGCCTTTAACCGCTCGGCCACTCCCGCCGGCAGTAAACCTTTAAAGTACATTTGTGTGGATAACATTACACCTATCTTTACAAATGCACTCTATAAGTTTGCTTTCAACTAACGAAGTGAAAGCAGACTACCAAAAGAACACTGCTACACACTCCGAAACGTCCTTTTACATGTCAGAAAAACGTTCTCTCATACAACAGCTTCATGCGTAAACTGTTAAAAAATTACCAGTCAGCGGCTTTCGAATTCGGATCCTTTTGTAAGGCGAACTGACGGTCTACCAACTCACCTCCCAGAGTTCTTCGCATTTGTTGCTAACAGATACGCTTTTCCCATACTCAGTAGTTCTGGTGATAATTGCAGTTACCGTTTACGCATCTTCTACTGGAGGACAGCATACAGCACGAACTAAATCGGTGTTTTGGTCGATACTCTATCGACAGACAACGTTTGTTACAGATCTGAGTGTCTGACGTCTGCAGGTTTGGATGTGAGCTCCCCTGACTGACCTATTCTGCTGTTACCGCCTCTGTACAGCACAAGACTCCCCGCTTCCTTTTATATTTGCGGCTCCGTCTATCGTGACATCTCGTCATCAATTTCGAAATACGTAGGGGTGTAGGAGTCTTTTCACCAGATACTGTACTTTTGTTAGAGACAATAAATGATTTGGAAGACCAACTGAGTAGAACGCACGGTGCTTTGAAAAGACCTGACAAGATACAAATCCAGATAAGTAAAACAAGGCTAATGGAGGGCTGTAGAATTAAATCTGGCGATGGTGAGAGATTTGGATTACGAAGAGAAATACTAAAAGCAGTATATGACTTTGCTATTTGGACAGCAAAATAATTGACGCGGCCGAAATAGAGCGTAAATACGAGGGACGTTGAGTAACAAACGAAAAACATTTTTTTGTGCCAGTTTCGGTTGAAGAAATATGGAATTTGTTGTGGGAGATCGTGGAATATTCCCGTTTCAGCCCCTTTAGATTTATGAAGTTTCGAGAAGTCGTGGCACTCTACGTAGCTTTGAAAACTGGCGTCTGTGACGGAGGTGTGTTCCATTCTGTGGAAAACCGAAGCATCGCAAACATTCATTAGCACTTACAGAATGTCCAAGGAGACCTGTCGGAGAACAAAACAACGGTGAGTCATTAGGTGAGACGTCAGCATCGCAACGAGGTCGTCCGATCGCCCTCACGTCGGCCGACCGCACACAGCCGTGACTTCTTCAATTTTGGAACGTGTGGACACTCTCATTCGAGGTGATGCACGGATCACAATCAAATACCACGCTGCTCAACCGGACGTCTCTGTTGGCAGCGCAGACACACTCGTCCACCAGTTAGGGTACTGAAAGATGTGTGCGCTCTGGATTACGCGCCGCCTAAGATAAGACCATAATAAGCAACGAAGGACCATCCGTGCGGAATTCCTTGCGCATTACGAGGCTGGTCGTGACAATTTTTTTTGTCGAAAGTCGTCAGTCGATGGAACATGGAATCATCACTTCGAACCGGAAACAAAACAGCAGTCTATGGAGCGGCGCCACGCCACCTTTTCTCCGAAGCCACATCCTCAGAGGTTTAAGTCGTGGGAACAGTCTTTTGGGACTCTGAAGGGGTTATTCTATTTGACGCCCTCCTTCATAGTATGTTGTTCTACCCTCAGGAAAATGAAAAAACAGCTTCAGCGCCTTCGCCGATACAAAAATGCAAATGCAACGCCTCGGACAAGTCTGCGCACCCGAGAGGAACTCACAAAACTTCATTGGACTGTTCTTCCTCATCCACCTTGCAACCCGGATCTCACACCTTCCGAATTCCATCTATTTGGCCCAGTGAAGGATGCACTATGTACCCCCCTGGTTAGCCGAGAGCGCTAATGCGCTGCTTCCTGGACTCAGGGTAGGCGCGCCGGCCCCAGGTCGAATCCGCCCGGCAGCTTAACGACAGAGGCCGGTGTGTCGGTCAGCCTGGATGTGGTTTTTAGGCAGTTTTCCACAACCCAGTAGGTGAATACCGGGCTGCTCCCCACGTCCCGCCTCAGTTACACGGCTCGCAGACATCTGAACACATTCGCACTATTCCATGGATTACACTAGACACAGACAGTTGGGGAACACTAATTCCGTCCTGGGGGTTACGGGGTGGCGGCAGGAAGGGCATCCGGCCACCCCTTAAATTAACCTTGCCAAATCCGATTAACCATGCCAACCCTGCGTCTTTGCCGGAAAAAGGCACAAGCAGAAAAAAAGAAAGAAGAAAGGATGCACTATGTGGGAAGAAGTACGTGGATGACGGGGAGCTTATTGATGCAGCAAGACGTTGGCTCCGACATCCACCAGCATAGTGGTACCGTGCGGACACACAGGCCATCACAGTAATGCGGCGTAAGGGCGTTGCGCTGAATGGAGATTATGTTGAAAAACAGGGCTTTGTAGCCAAACAAGTGGGGGATAATACGGTGTATTGAAATCCTGGATCAAATCAACCTGCTTTTGGAATAAGAATGTGTTGCATTACTTATTGAAGGCCCCTCGCAAAATGCAGACTGGCAATAGCAATGAAAGCATTTCTGACATACAGGTGACGTCAGCTGGCCGCCTCCCCCTTGGTCGTCCGCAAATTTTGGGCGCGCATGCGTGGAGACACAGAGGGTAGCACGCGTGGCCCGTCCATGTAAGTCCATGCCTTACTGTCTGTTCTCCCCCACAAAACGCACCAAGATATGAGTGGACCGATTCCCTCAACAATACCTGTAAACGGTAACTGTTAGTGATGTGCTTGTCTCTAAATGCTCGAGTACTTTACGTTAAAGCTCGAGAAGAGTCTATTCTGCTTCAAGATTCGCTCATGTCGCGATGTAATGAGTCTGTTAGGTTCTGTCTCCATCATCAATCTTGCTGCTAAAATTTATTCTCTCGACGCAGTTACAGTCAGTTCAATATGATTTATTTCGTTTATTAGACTTTTATTTCGTAATTAATTTTCTTCCTTGTTACCATCTGATATTCAAGCTGATTAAAGGTCGGCCCCGTTTGAGGCGTCGCAGCTAGGGCGCGATCGCCAATTTGTCTATTAAAGTTTTCTTGTATGAATGTATGTGGGCTCCAGTGTAAGCAGTCAGAATCTTGTAGGATCTGCAACGGGCGAGCTGTGTCCTGCAGACATGCATCATGACCATACGGCTTGACTGCAGCGTGTGAAAGTAGCGGAGAGGCGCTTACAGAGTATTTACATTCTCTGGAACTATAAAGAAATTAATAACTGATCTAGAAGTAGCCTGAGGAGCTTCATATTAGGTACGTAACCTTCTGTTGTGTAAAGAAACAATCTGTCAAAATCTGAAGTCAATAAGTGTCATAATTTGGAAGTTACAAAAAAAAGGCGAGTCAGTAAAAAAGTAATTATTCCACACTTAAAAAACTAAATCAATATGTTAATAGTTCACCAACGGTGACTATTTGAAAAGATATGATAACACCATCAGTGTTTAGATTCAAATCTGGAAAGTTCTCATTTTCGAAAACCTTTCGTAATTTTGCTGTAGTAATAACTTTAAGAATTTCAAGTAGATATTTATGTTTTGCGTTAGGGTGAGTGTGTAAGAGAGTACTTGTGTGAGTGTATGTGGGACATTCGCCAATATTAAATTTTCAGTTTGTAATTGTCTATAGGAACTTGCAAATGTTCCAGCTTTGTATCGTGGGAACGAATCCACCAGTGGTTCCCTACTAGTGAATGACGGATGTCCAAGCATGTTTGAATACGCAAGAGACAGCCAGAACGTTCGCAACTATGTATAGTTAAATTCCAGACGTAAAGTACAGCTTAAAGTTTATTTTATTTTCTTTGTTTAACAAGAGAGTTTTGAGTTGCTTATTTTAGTGACGTCAATGAGCTGAGAGCAGTGGTTGGTTCTTGCTAGATTTTGGCGCGAGCCGCTCCCTGAAAGTCAGTTCTGATTGGCCGTAATTCTGTACAGTCAATAAGAAGTGAGACGGTCTGCCACCTAACGCATGAGATAGAGGGGCTTGTGGAGGCAGAGAGAAGAAGGAAGTGGTGGACTAGCTTTCGAAGGAGCTGGTTATGCTGAAAGTGTCCGAACGCATTATGTGTAAAATGATGTGATATTGTGACTACCGCGTTTCGGTACAGTGATGAAGGTAGCTGGTGTTTACCATTAACTATTTGTGAAATTTTAAGAGTATAGAGATATTTTGTTCTGGAGAAAATCGCGTGTGTAAACTTTGAACTAAAAGGGTGGCGGTACTAAGTAAATTTTTTTTGCTGAATATTTATGACGAGCAAAAACTTTGCTTAAAGACACCTCTGAATGCCGAGTGCAAAAGTAAATAGTAGTTTATTGACTGTGTTACTCTCGTACATGATTTCGGAATTGGATAGGAAAAGTTCTGGCTGTTTGAGTGTGACGAGGACTGTGAACAGGAACTTTAATGATTTGAACACATGTGGGCTGATGATCTTGCTTAATAGGAACAAAAAAAATCCTAATGCAAGTTTAAAAGGACCTTTGAACTTAGAAATTTGAACAGCAACCCATTTCCGATTTATTCTTTAGAGTTCACAAGACTATTTTCAGCTTTTTGTACTTATAGCGGCCTCCGACGTGTAGTTATGAAATCTCAGTTTCTTCAATAACTGCTTTTCTGAGATCCCTTAAGTAGTTGCTGTCAGGAGTTACGTGTGCAGATCTGCAGCAGTATCGAGGTAGGTGGACAATCTATGTTGCAGAACCGCCGTCGATGTGCGAAAGAGCGCGTTACGTCGCACGTTCTTTACTCATTATTCTGATATGTGAACAGGTCCGAAATGCTCATCCGTAGCCCACTTGCTACGTCATTATATAGCGTGGCCCACTCGAAAGAGGCCCCACAGAGATGTGTAGCAATTCCGCTGAAAGTGCACCGTGTAATTTGTGACGTTTGACGTGGCAGCACTGCTCCCTGCAACATCGTTTGACGCAACAGTGTGTGTCAGCGCTTCGCTGTGCCCGGAGTTCAGTGTTCAGTGTGTAGTGACAATTATCGCTATTCTATCGCAGATCGTGCGTTTCTTGTGAAACAATATTGAATTACTGGCTCCATTAAGACATGTCAGCAAATGTTTGTTGAACGCTTTGGTGACCAGTATATACCGTGTAGCTGCTGCATGCAAAATTTAGTGAACAAGATGGAGAGCAGTGGAAGGGTGTTGGAACTTCACGGCGGGGGACGGCCGCCATTACCGAAAAAAAAAGTGATTGACGTGAAACAACGATTGTTGACCTCTCCTGCAGTCTGGTCGATGTTTATCTTAGGAATGTGGACTGTCACGAAGCATATGTCACAGAGCTGCGAAGAAAGCCGACAGGCTTTCAGGTTATTCAGGAACTGAATTTCAGTGACAGAGACAAACGCGTTACATTTTGCCGTTGGTTTCAGCAATTTATTGCTCAGAGACTAGGAATACTGCAGTACACATGGTTCAGTGATGCAGCGTAATTCCACCACCATGGCTACGCAAACTCTCAGAATACATGTTTGTGGTGTATTTAAACCGCGGTCGCTCGCCTATATTGTTGTCACGTGATAACTCCCGTCTCAGATTTTTTCTAACAGTGAGATCTTGCACCTTTTTTTATCTCTTTATGCCAGACAAAGCCACGTTTATACAATAAATCATTATTATTACCAAAGCATTATAAATTAGCACAAACATGGTATGGAACATGTAATTTGCTAAACTTAAAAATATTTCAACATACGAAGATTTCACAAACTTTTTTGATTATAATCATAACACCTTGTGAACAGCAGTTCGTAATATTTATAGCAAGTAATGAATTAAGGTTAACCACACGCCTTTTTAACTCGTCAGATTCAGATATGGCCTCTTGTGACATACACTCCTGGCAAATAACACTCGATGCTGTATGTTCTTTACAGATAGGGCTGGAACAATGATGGCAGCGATGCTGTGTGAATCTGTTTTTCCTTTTAGGGCAGTAGTGACATTTTGTTTCTCCTCTTGATTCATTTTCTTCTTTAGCTGTCGGTAGTTTGCAAATGTGTACAACACTTTTTATTTTCTTCTTCATGCGAAGTGATATCCTCGGAATCGACATGCGTTTAATCATGTGGGCATTTCTAAGCATCATACTCAATTCTGTGATGAATCTTTTCCGCGGAATTAAGTCATTTGTGTTTACCTTATACTATATTATTTGAGCATTTATTGCTCAGATGTTCAACAAGCTGAAAACGGTGTAAGAGGCCAGCGGTTGCTTATTCTTGAAACAGAATTTTTTGATTTCAAACAGTGGAAAACATCTACACCTCCTCTTGTGAGATTGAGATTGTGTGGAGTTTGCTGGTCTCCCATCGGGCGCCTCCCCAGGCGGCGGATAGGGGAATGCTCACCAGATATGGTGGGTACCGGGGAAATAAAATACCCGGGGTGGACCAAAACTAGCAACTGCTGCCTTGTAGTATGATATTGGCTTATCAAAGGCTAAAGGAAGAAAACCTTGAGTAAAAATCACCTGGTCCTCCGGGTTGGGGGTTGTGCAGTGGGTCAGCTCCTCACTCACATAAAAACATAAAAATGCTAAAAAACCTAATAATATGCCTCGGAAAAATTGGAACTTTGGACGACGAACTGGCGATGAGAAACGGAAAATTATGTTTGGATGCTGGAATGTGCAAGGTGTTTCCACTAAAATAAATTTACTCCCTGCAGAACTTGACATGTTCAACATGGATGTTGTCGTACTTTCTGAAACAAAGAAGAAAGGCCAAGGAGAAGAAGAACTGGATAATTATGTACATATCTGGAGTGGGGTATCAAAAGCAGTAAGAGCCAAAGCAGGAGTCTCCATTATGATAAAGAAATCATGGAAAGAAAGAATCACAAATTGGACATTCATCAATCAACGTATTATAACTGTTGAAATGACATTATTTGCTAGGGAAGTTGTGATTATTGGCGTATATGCACCCACGAACGACATAAAAGATAAGGAGAAAGATACATTTTGGGACACCCTCAGGGAGGCTATTGAAAAAATCCCAAGAAGAAAGGAACTGATTATCATGGGAGATCTGAATGGAAGGGTAGGAATTAGAGAATCTTGTAGAATAGTAGGAAAACATGGAGAGGACGAATATAATGACAATGGGGAACGATTGATTGCAATTTGTGAACAATTTGATCTAAAAATTACCAACACATTTTTCAAACATAAGGACATTCATAAATATACTTGGCAACAGAACACCAAAGAACTTCGTTCTATAATAGATTATATTATCATTAGGCAAACAAGTAGTTTCAAAGCAGTAGACGTCAGATCTTATAGGGGAGCCCAGTGTGGATCAGACCACTATCTAGTTAAAATGAAGTCTTTCTGACCATGGAAGAATGCAAGGAGTGATACAAGTAACATAAATAAAACAAACCACATTGAGAAAGATGAAAATTTACCTTTTAATATTGACAACCTACGAGACGAAAGTATCAGAACACTCTTTGCGGCCAGGATGGAAAGGAAACTGGTTGAATCATTTGAAGGAAGTACAGAGGAAATATATGACTATATAAAAGCTAATGTGAAAATCATAGCAACGGAGGTGTTGGGTAAAAAAGATAGCAACCACAACCGTGCAGCAGAGTGGTGGTCAGAGGAACTAGAGGTCCTAGTTAGAGAAAAACGAAATGCATTCCTTCAGTGGTTGAATGATAAATCAGAAGAAACAAGATCAATATACAAGGAAAAGAAGAATGAAGTGATGAAAAAAATAAGGATGGCAAAAAATGAAGCATGGGAAAGAACATGTGCCAAGGTGAATAGCAAATTAGGATTTGGGAGAGCAAAAGAAGCGTGGTCAGTATTGAAAGGGCTTCGACAGGATACGAAAAGCAAAACTCTTCTCCAACTGATAACACAAAAGGAGTGGGAAGAGTATTTCCAAAAATTATTAAATGAGGACAGAGAAGAATATCTAGAAGAAGGAACAGGTGAAGATAAAGGACATGAAGATGATGAGATCCAGATTTTAGAAAGTGAAGTACTGCAGGCGTTGAGAACAGGAAAGAATGGTAAATCACTGGGACCAGGCAATATCAATCTGGAGTGTCTGAAATATGGTGGTGACAAAATTGTGAAACTGATAACACAGCTCTTCAACAAAATGAGACATGGAGATTCAATACCCAACGAGATGAAGCTAGGTTACATTAATACAATATTTAAGAAAGGGGATCGCAAAATTTGTTCAAACTATCGAGGAATTTGTGTTACAAACACATTAATGAGAATTTTTGCGAAAGTAATTAAAAACAAACTGGAAAAAAATTTTAGAACCCAAGAAGAACAATGTGGATTCACGGCTGGGAGATCATGTGTAGACCATATTTTCACATTACGACAGATTTTGGAGAAACATAGGGAAAAATCAAAAAATATAGGATTAATTTTCATAGATCTAGAAAAAGCATATGATACTGTTCCAAGAAAATTACTTTGGAGAGCACTACATATGGCAAACATAAACCCTCCCTTGATTAAAATAATACAACAGATGTATAAAGATAACATTTGCCAAGTGAAAGTTGGTAATAAACTTTCACAGAAATTTAGAACAAGCAAAGGCCTTTTACAAGGCTGTCCCATGTCACCATCATTATTTAAAATCTATATAGATATTAGCCTTAGAGCATGGTCTCGTAAATGTAATAGTATGGGATTAGAAATAAGAGATGGCGTTTACCTACATCATTTATTATTTTGCTGATGATCAAGTAGTCGTAGCACAAGATGGGGAGGATGCTAACTATATGTGCAATCAACTAGCAGTAGCATACAAAACTTGGGGTTTGAAGATTAATTACCAAAAAACAGAATACTTGACTAATGATTCAGATGAGCTATACATTGAAGGAAAGAAAATCAAAAAGATAAACACTTTCTGTTATTTAGGATCCATTTTAGAAATCGAGGGAAAATCAGAGTCAGAAATCAATAAAAGAATTAGTAGCGGACGGAGGGTCATTGGGATGCTTAACTCAGTCTTATGGAGCAGGAATGTAATGAACAGAACTAAAAAAATAATATACAAATCCATATTAGAGAGTGTGGTTCTGTATGGAACGGAGACCTGGACAATTAACATGAAGCACATTAAAAAATTACAAGCTCTAGAGATGGACTTTTGGAGAAGATCGGCAAGAATCTCCAGGAAAGAAAAGATAAGGAACACCGAAGTAATAAGGAGAATGGAAATAAAAGAAAGAATATATGACGTAATGGATAGGAAGAAATTACAGTGGTACGGGCATATACGACGAATGGAGAAAACCAGAATACCAAAATTGATACTGGAGTGGGAACCGGAGGGGAGAAGAAGAAGAGGACGACCTATGACAACCTGGCTCCAAAATGTACAGCACACAATGAGGAGAATGGGCGCAGAGGAAGAGGACACACAAGATCGAAACACCTGGAGAAATATTTTGAGATTATAGTTTAAGAACGTTTATTGTTTGTATTGTAAATTCCAAGTAAATTATTATGTTGGAGATAAGCCTCTGTAATGAGGAAAAGCTCAAAATAATAAATAATAATGTTCAAGAAGCTGAAAAACGGTGTAAGAGGCCAGCGGTTGCTTATTCTTGAAACAGAATTTTTTGATTTCAAACAGTGGAAAACATCTACACCTCCTCTTGTGAGACTGTAAAATGTAGTGACTTCAGGTATGTTCGCTTCGACATTGTCAGCGTCTGTTGGATCGTCGCTGTGCTTGGTGGATAACATTAGAAGATCCTTTTCCTGTTTCTTTTTTTGGATGTATGAGCACATCAAGCAGTTGTTGCTTGGTTTTTCTCCAAATACGAGTATACTGCTGTTTAGTTGCCTTTTACGTCCAGAAGTTGCGGTGGAATTTCTCTTTCATTCTTCCGTAGAGTACCTACTACTGTGAGTCGATGGTTGGCGTACATTTTGTTAGCCAATGGTATAGATGTAAAATAAATATCCATCGTCACGTTTCTGCCTGTTTTGTCATTCGATCGAATCAATCGTAACACCACATTCTCTGCATCATTGGGTACCTGATATGGCCCAGTAGGATACACTCCTGGAAATTGAAATAAGAACACCGTGAATTCATTGTCCCAGGAAGGGGAAACTTTATTGACACATTCCTGGGGTCAGATACATCACATGATCACACTGACAGAACCACAGGCACATAGACACAGGCAACAGAGCATGCACAATGTCGGCACTAGTACAGTGTATATCCACCTTTCGCAGCAATGCAGGCTGCTATTCTCCCATGGAGACGATCGTAGAGATGCTGGATGTAGTCCTGTGGAACGGCTTGCCATGCCATTTCCACCTGGCGCCTCAGTTGGACCAGCGTTCGTGCTGGACGTGCAGACCGCGTGAGACGACGCTTCATCCAGTCCCAAACATGCTCAATGGGGGACAGATCCGGAGATCTTGCTGGCCAGGGTAGTTGACTTACACCTTCTAGAGCACGTTGGGTGGCACGGGATACATGCGGACGTGCATTGTCCTGTTGGAACAGCAAGTTCCCTTGCCGGTCTAGGAATGGTAGAACGATGGGTTCGATGACGGATTGGATGTACCGTGCACTATTCAGTGTCCCCTCGACGATCACCAGTGGTGAACGGCCAGTGTAGGAGATCGCTCCCCACACCATGATGCCGGGTGTTGGCCCTGTGTGCCTCGGTCGTATGCAGTCCTGATTGTGGCGCTCACCTGCACGGTGCCAAACACGCATACGACCATCATTGGCACCAAGGCAGAAGCGACTCTCATCGCTGAAGACGATACGTCTCCATTCGTCCCTCCATTCACGCCTGTCGCGACACCACTGGAGGCGGGCTGCACGATGTTGGGGCGTGAGCGGAAAACGGCCTAACGGTGTGCGGGACCGTAGCCCAGCTTCATGGAGACGGTTGCGAATGGTCCTCGCCGATACCCCAGGCGCAACAGTGTCCCTAATTTGCTGGGAAGTGGCGGTGCGGTCCCCTACGGCACTGCGTAGGATCCTACGGTCTTGGCGTGCATCCGTGCGTCGCTGCGGTCCGGTCCCAGGTCGACGGGCACGTGCACCTTCCGCCGACCACTGGCGACAACATCGATGTACTGTGGAGACCTCACGCCCCACGTGTTGAGCAATTCGGCGGTACGTCCACCCGGCCTCCCGCATGCCCACTATACGCCCTCGCTCAAAGTCCGTCAACTGCACATACGGTTCACGTCCACGCTGTCGCGGCATGCTACCAGTGTTAAAGACTGCGATGGAGCTCCGTATGCCACGGCAAACTGGCTGACACTGACGGCGGCGGTGCACAAATGCTGCGCAGCTAGCGCCATTCGACGGCCAACACCGCGGTTCCTGGTGTGTCCGCTGTGCCGTGCGTGTGATCATTGCTTGTACAGCCCTCTCGCAGTGTCCGGAGCAAGTATGGTGGGTCTGACACACCGGTGTTAATGTGTTCTTTTTTCCATTTCCAGGAGTGTATTTGCCTGCGTATACTTGTATATTTAGCGTATAAAACGTTCTGGCATCACAGAGCGCATATACCTTGATGCCTTATTTTTCAGGCTTGTTTGCCATATACTGCCTGAATCTGCAACGTCCACGGAATGGTTCTAACATCTCGTCTATCGTTGTCAATGCACCGGCACTATAGCTTTTCTTGCAAACATCAACAAAGTCGTCAAATATTTCCCTGATAGGTGCCAGATTATCTGTTTCCTTTCTATGAGCTCTCGTAGGTTTGTCGTCAAAACGTATAACTTTTAGAAATGTGTGAAACCTTTGTTTGCTCATCGATGCAATAAAGAAATCCGGTGCAGTCCCATAAGTGGCCCATAGCTCATCAGTATTGAAATACTGTGTCTTTTTCACTCCTACGGGATAGGATACCCCAAACTCTTCAAAATCTGTCCGTGGGCAGTCTCGAGCACTCCGTGAATAAGATGCTGCCATTCTGTCAAGTTCTTGGTTTGTGTATTCCACAATGCGACCAATTACACCATATGGAAAAAAAATTCCAGCGTTCCAAATGTGTTTACGAATTTTTTGCACCACCCATCACACCTGGAAGCTGTGTTAAAATATTCTGACGGGCAGTTTTTGCTGAAGGGGCGTGTTGGTTCAACCATTCTGTTATTCAATCCTTACCAAGAAAGGTTTCGCGATCTGTATATTGAGAAACAGCTGTAGCAGAAGTATCAGATTTGCTGTCTGACTGATCTGTTACGGTACTGATCTCTCCATGCTCAGAGAGTGCGTCAGTATCTGATGACAGACCCTCTATGTAAATATCTCCTCGTCTAGTGGTTCATTTAGCTACATCAATATCAGTTCCTCTGTCATGACTTCTTCCCTGAAAAGTTTTATATACAGGGTGAGTCACCTAACGTTACCGCTGGATATATTTCGTAAACCACATCAAATACTGACGAACCGATTCCACAGACCGAACGTGAGGAGGGGGGCTAGTGTAATTGTTTAATACAAACCATACAAAAATGCACGGAAGTATGTTTTTTAACAAAAACCTACGTTTTTTAAATGGAACCACGTTAGTTTTGTTAGCACATCTGAACATATAAACATATACGTAATCAGTGCCGTTTGTTGCACTGTAAAATGTTAATTACATCCGGAGATATTGTAACCTAAAGTTGACGCTTGAAACCTCCGACGTTCAGTTGCGTGTTGTAACAAACACGGGCCACGGTCGGCAAGCAGCATCTGCAGGGACATGTTTACGATGACGACCGTGTTTACGAGTGTGGCTGTAGTGCACTGTTGTGGCTTGGTCTAGCTGTCGCAGTGTCCGCATGTAGCGCTTGCTGCTATTGTTATTCTGTATTCGTCTCCGCACGCAGACCAACTATAGTACACCGTGTTACCAGACGTCTGTGATAGTGTAGTGTTGTAGGAACTGTGACCATGGTGTATTCGAACTCTCGAAAGGTGGAGATGATACTCATCTATGGCGAGTGTCGACGAAATGCAGCTGAAGCCTGCAGGGTGTATGCAGAACGATACCCGGACAGAGAGCATCCAACGTGCCGCCCATTGCAAAACATCTACCGCCAACTGTATGCAACAGGTATGGTCGTAGCACGCAAACGGGTCCTAACAGGCCCGTCACAAGAGAAGCGGGTGCAGTTGATGGGTTAGCTGCTGTTGCCATGAACCCACACATGAGTACACGGGACATTGCGAGAGCCGGTGGACTGAGTCAAAGCAGTGTCATGCGCATACTGCATCGTCACCGCTTTCACCCGTTTCATGTGGCGCTACATCAGCAATTACGTGGTGATGACTTTAATCATCGAGTGCAATTCTGTCGATGGGCATTAACAGAGAATGCGTTGCAGTTCTACCTGTTTACCGATGAAGCGGGTTCCACAAAGCACGGGGCAGTGAATCTACGGAACATGCATTACTGGTCCGTGGACAATCCTCGCTGGCTCAGACAGGTAGAGCGACAGCGACCATGGACTATAAATGTAGGGTGCGGAATCATTGGCGACCACCTCATTGGTCCTCACTTCATTGCAGGGGCCCAGACAGCTGCAACATACATCGCGTTTCTACAGAATGATCTGCCAACGTTGCTCGAAAATGTCCCACTGGAAACGCGTCGACGTATGTGGTATCAGCATGATGGTGCACCTGCACTTCCGCAATTAACACTAGGCTGACCCTTGACAGGATGTTCGACGGGCGTTTCATAGGACGTGGAGGACGCATAAATTGACCAGCCCGTTCTCCTGATCTTACACCTCTGGACTTATTTCTGTGGGGTACGTTAAAGGAGAATGTGTACCGTGATGTACCTACAACCCCAGAGGATATGAAACAACGTATTGTGGCAGCCTGCGGCGACATTACACCAGATGTACTGCGGCGTGTACGACATTCATTACGCCATAGATTGCAATTGTGTGCAGCAAATGATGGCCACCACATTGAACATCTATTGGCCTGACATGTCGGGACACACTCTATTCCGCTCCGTAATTGAAAACGGAAACCACATGTGTACGTGGACCTCACCCCTCATGGTAATGTACATGTGCGTCAGTGAAAAAGACCAATAAAAAGGTGTTAGCATGTGGACGTAATGTGCTGTTCCTGTCTCTTCTGTACCTAAGGTCCATCACCGTTCCCTTTGGATCCCTACGTAATTCGATGCTCTCCGATACACACGATCGAACAGCGAAGGAGTGCTACTTAAGCGTCAACTTTAGGTTACAATATCTCCGGATATAATTAACATTTTACAATGCAACAAACGGCACTGATTACGTATTTGTTTATATGTTCAGATGTGCTAACAAAACTAACGGGGCTCCATTTAAAAAAACGTAGGTTTGTGTTAAAGAACATACTTCCGTGCATTTTTTGTGGTTTGTATTAACCAATTACACTAGCCCCTCACCTCACGTTCGGTCTGTATTTGATGTGGTTTAAGAAATATATCGAGCGGTAATGTTAGGTGAGTCACCCTGTATTTTCATATCCGACAGAGATTGCGATGTACTCTGTACAAACAATTGCTTCATTCAGTTCGTAAAACCCAATAAGAATACTTACTTTTCTTATAAAAGATGTAACATACGCTGAACACTTTCAAGAGAAAACACAGCCGCATGTTACACAAATGATTCAAGTGGCTCTGAGCACTAAGGGACTAAACATCTGAGGTCATCAGTCCCCTAGAATTTAGAGCTACTCAAACCTAACTAACTAACCTAAGGACATCACACACATCCATGCCCGAGGCAGGATTCGAACCTGCGACCGTAGCGGACGCGCGGTTGGAGACTGTAGCGCCTAGAACCGCTCGGCCACACCGGCCGGCCCCGCATGTTACAAGTACAACAAACAGACTAAACGTGAAGCAAGGCGGTATTCGACGAAAGGAGAAGTAATTGTTACGTAAAGACTCCCGTGTTAGAAAAAATCTAACACTGCACAGCACTTCAAATAATGGCACAACCAGCCATTGAAATTTGATTGTCGAGTCACAGATTAACTGAAGCACGGGATAAGAAAGAAAGCATTTCTCGATTGTCAGTTCATTAGTTTGGAATGTGCTAGAATATTTAAATAAAATCATAAATGTTAGATTTTTTCGAACAACGCGAGTGATCGCGGGTTAAAATCCACATTCACCGGTCGCTCAGCCCTGCATTCACAAAAGATTGGCGTGCTCTGTGCAGTATTGCAACGTCGCATCATCTGACCAACTTCTTCCGAGTCTACAGTGACAAGCACAGATTACATCGAAATGTTTCGGGAATTTGTAAACCAGTTGAAGATCTTACCTTCCACTGGTACCAACATGATGGCGCCACGTGCCACATGTCTCGAGTGACTATGGCTGACGTCGAATCACTTTTCGCCGACAGAATGATGCCGAAGGGACTGTGGCCCACCTGACCTATTCCTCTGAGGTGGCCTAAAAGGCAAGGTCTACAGGAACAAACCACAAAACGTGAAAGATTTACCAGACAGCACCATCCGTGAAATCCGGGAAGTGACACAGAGATTCTGGCAGCAACATTCAACAATCTGCCGCGTCGTGCACAACTGTGTTCACAGGTCGAGGACGCTCACTCCCAGCAGATTTTGTGATTCACCCTTATTTCCCCGTGAACGTGGTATGACGTGTTCATTTCATTTCATTTCTCGATTTTTATGCAAAGCCTTTAAGTGCAACAAAAGCAAATGTTTGCATGTGAGGCCTCTTTCGAGTGGGAAACCCCGTACTTTCTAGTAACCAAATAAAATATTTTACTGTGTTCATAGCCGAGTAACGTTTTTTTTGAAAAACAAGAATTTCGTCTTTCGAAATATAATTCGCTGAATACGAATTCATTGACATAAGCTGTATTAGGTATAGATTTACTACGTAATTGATATACAGGGTGGTCCATTGATAGTGACAGGGCCAAATATCTCACGAAACGAGCGTCGAACGAAAAAACTACAAAGAACGAAACTTGTCTAGCTTGAAGGGGAAAGCAGATGGCACTATGCTTGGCCCGCTATATAGCGCTGCCATAGGTCAAACGGATATCAACTGCGTTTTTTCAGTGAGACTAGCGATGATATAACCAAATACTTAATGATTTCAGCTTCAGCTCCACTGCACTCCCTGAAAAAGAATCTTAATACTAACTAAATTTAGTGGAAGGGGTTCAAGGCTTTCCTATTTTTAGTTAGCTGGTAAAATAACGTCGAAAAAGCAGTTACGTTTACCATTGGAAATTTTATTCTACTCACAAAACATTGTTTATAAATTGCACTGTTGATAAAAGGAAATGTTTTAATACAGGATGATAAAAACCAACTGCGTTCAACAAAAATGTGAACGAATATTCCCTGAGTGGGTTTCCAAGTTCTACAATGGATCGAAGGATGACCTATGCCATATCACATCTATAATCTAGGTTTAAACTAAGTTTCACAAGAGAGAAAACTATCAAAATGGTCTACAGTGACCCTCAATTATCTGTAATTACTTATCTAACTTGTCGTAAATTACAATGCCTGATGTGGCTTCTCAATAACTATATAACAGAAAAATCATCGCGTTTCAGGTTTTTACTTCACGTGGCAAATGTGAACACCATGAGCTTTAATTGACGATCGACACTAATATTACGCAAAAAAACGGGGTGTAACAGATGAGACTTCTGCAGTTCTGAGAAGCTTTATGCGCTGTTATGCGGCATCGCGTGCGTTCATTACCTTGTCGGTGTTCATCAGGGGGCAGTGGACAGCACAGCTCCGCTCACCTTCCGTCTCGGAAGCAACTCTTTCCTAACTTCTCCTTACTACAATTTACCGAAGTTGGTTTAAAACAACTATCTGGCTGTGTTTTCATCTGACCAATCAGGGTCTTAATGTTAACCTTAAGCTCCGCCTACAAAAATTCTGTCTATCCAATGAGAAACGTTATACTTTCCGTGGTGGGGCAATGTTTTTAAAGTTTGCAACGTAACAGAGATGCGAAAAAGTCTCACGCTAAAACTTGCAGCTGGTGTGGCCCTTTTAGTGTTATCGTAAGATTCTGTTCTTCTGGAGGGCTCTAGCTTTTAACACGGGCTGGGGGTGGTCCTGACGAAACAGAGACGCGAAAAAGTCTCATGCTAAAACTTGCAGCTGGGGTGGTCCTAGTGGTTAGCTGGCGACGTGGGTGTCCAGTCCGTCCCTTATCGTAGGGCCTTCTAGCTTAACACGGTTCTGCTCTCGGCTTCTGTTCTCGTTTCTCCCCTCGGAACTGCGTCTGTCTCACGGTAGGAAGGTATGACATGCATTTAGGCATTCTTGTGTTAGTCTGTGGTATTCCATTTGCTCACTCGTTACTCGTATTACTTTGGTTAATTTAATGTCACGATTTATTCGGAGCTATGTGACGTACTACTGGATTTGCTTATCATGTCAGGGTTTTCATGGAAGGTGTTGGATTTGCCTGACACCTTACACGGCTTCCTCTTTCATTTCTCTCCCACTATGTTTCCTTCTCTCCCTTTTCCTACTCTCGATTCCAGTCATCCATGACTATTAAATTTCTGTCTCCCTCCATTACCTGAATAATTTCTTTTATCTCATCATACATTTCATCAATTTCTTTATCATCTGCAGAGCTAGTTGGCATATAAACTTGTACTACTGTAGTAGGCATGGGCTTCGTGTCTATCTTGACCACAATAATGCGTTCACTATGCTGTTGGTAGTAGCTTACCCGCACTCCTATTTTTTTATTCATTATTAAACCTACTCCTGCATTACCCCTATTTGATTTTGTATTTTTAACGCTGTATTCACCTGACCAAAAGTCTTGTTCCTCCTGCCACCGAACTTCACTAATTCCCACTATATCTAACTTCAACGTATTCATTTCCCTTTTTAAATTTTCTAACCTACCTGCCCGATTAAGGGATCTGACATTCCACGCTCCGATCCGTAGAATGCCAGTTTTCTTTCTCCTGATAACGACGTCCTCCTGAGTAGTCCCCGCCCGGAGATCCGAATGGGGGACTATTTTACCTCCGGAATATTTTACCCAAGGCGACACCATCATCATTTAACCATACAGTAAAGCTGCATGCCCTCGGGAAAAATTACGGCTGTAGTTTCCCCTTGCTTTCAGCCGTTTGCAGTACCAGCACAGCAAGGCCGTTTTGGTTAGTGTTGCAAGGCCACATCAGTCAATCATCCAGACTGTTTGTTGCCCCTGCAACTACTGAAAAGGCTGCTACCCGTCTTCAGCAACCACACGTTTGTCTGGCCCCTCAACAGATACCCCTCCGTTGTGGTTGCACCTACGGTACGGCCATCTGTATCGCTGAGGCACGCAAGCCTCCCCACCAACGGCAAGGTCTACGGTTCATGGGGGTAGGACATCACACTTAAGTCTATCATTTCCCAGGAGATGACCTTTACCCTAATGCGAAGAGAAACGCCGTCAACTGGCTGAAAGTACAGGTGGTATATTATACACTCCCCAATATGGAACGCGGTGTTGGAGATTTCTGGACATACCTGAAAACACAGCATTATCGACTTCAACGAATCATACATTACAGGAGTACACACGCCGACTTTCTCATAAAAGCAATTATGGAGCCCGTAGCGAACTGGAGAGTGTAAAGTTGCATAAGATGACTGAGGAAATACTGGGAAGGAGTACAACAGAGTAAAATGACGGGAATATGCAGGAGTGAAGACAAGGCGGCCTGAGAAGGCCAACTTTACTGCTTCTCTGACGACCGAGGGCAAAATACGGTCACACACCAGAAAAAGATCAAACATCGAAAAGACACGAAATCATCAACGCCAATGGAGGAGGCGAATCGGATGGTTTCGTTCAGAGAGGTGGCAGAAATGTGATGATGCCGACCCCCCCCCCCCATATTTCTTTTAAATTACATTATAATACACATTTTCATCTACCGCAGGTCACTTATGTTTAGACCTTACTGCTGGGTGACAAAGCTAAAGCATGGAAGATAGCCAGAGAGATAAAAAAGGTGAGCATAAGGATGGGCTATGAGGGGAGAAGGGATGCCCACAATGAAAAAAAATAAAAATAATAAAATAAAATGAGAAACGTGGTTAAGGCGAGCTCTCGTGGCAAGTGGGAAATCCGTCTTCGAGTCCCGGTGTGGCACAGAATCTTATATGCCACTACTAGCTGACAACCTTGGCTTTCCCCAGGTATTTATTTTGTCAGTTTTCTATTAGAAACGAAAAATGTGAACTGTTTATAGTGTACATTCCGGGCAGTTTCTGTACGTTTCTACAACGCGATTTTGTAAACATGTTTATGGCAACGCCTCTTCATAGCTCTGTAGGCCGCTACTGTTCTCGCCTATAGCCGTTTGCCCTTCACATTTGAAAGCTGTCAAAAGCAGTGCCAAATGTCAGGGAGTTCCTTACGTTGACTCGACTGTAAAAGTTTCTTAATAGTAAACAATAAGTATACTACGCTTCGTGCATGATGTGGCATTTTTACATGCATCTTTGTTTATAACCTCATATCTCTTGAAATATGTGTCGCAAAATGATATATTTGTGTAGGTACATTCAGCGGCACATATGGATGTGTTAAACAGAGCTAGTAGTACAGAAGTTAATAAACCTAAAAGTCACGCATGATGCCGCCTTTTCCACGCATGATTGTTTGTGACATCATATCTCCTGATCTGTGATAGGCAGATGGTTCTTACGGTAACGGATATGAGTACGCACTTTGGTTGAAACCGGTCCGATGGTTAAGGAAGCGCTGTAGAACACACACACACACACACACACACACACACACACACACACATTTTCATAATATACAGGTTGGTACATTGATCGTGACCGGACCAAATAACTCACGAAATAAGGGTCAAACGAAAAAACTACAAAGTACGAAACTTGTCTAGCTTGATAGGGGAAAACCAGATGGCGCTATGGTTGGTCCGCTAGATGGCACTGCCATAGGTCAAACAGATATGAACTGCGTGTTTTTAAACAGGAACCCCCATTTTTATTACATATTCGTGTAGTAAGTAAAGAAATATGAATGTTTTAGTTGGACCACTTTTTTCGCTTTGTGATAGATGGTGCTGTAATAGTCACAAACATATGGCTCACAATTTTAGACGAACAGTTGGTAACAGGTAGGTTTTTTAAATTAAAATACAGAACGTAGGTACGTTTGATCCGGCCACCCCTTCAAATTAAGATGCCAAATCCGATTTAACCACGCCAACCCCGCGCAAAATGCGGGGCAAAGGCGCCAGCGATAGAACGTAGGTACGTTTGAACATTTTATTTCGGTTGTTCCAATGTGATACATGTAGCTTTGTGAACTTATCATTTCTGAGAACGCATGCTGTTACAGCGTGATTACCTGTAAATACCACATTAATGCAATAAATGCTCAAAATGATGTCGGTTAACCTCAGTGCATTTGGCAATACGTGTAACGACATTCCTCTCAACAGTGAGTAGTTCGCCTTCCGTAATGTTCGCACATGCATTGACAATGAATACACTAAGCAGATTCAGAAGGATGTAGGTTGGAGTAAGTACTGGGAGATGAAGAAGCTTGCACAGGATAGAATAGCATGGAGAGCTGCATCAAACCAGTCTCAGGACTGAAGACAACAACAACAAGTGTGATGTTGTGTGGGGACGTACGTTAGAGAAATGCCAGGAGCGCCGTTCGGCCTACTGATTGGTGTTCTTCAGTATCTCGCATGCGGCTGGCTGCTCAGATGGGAAAGTTCGCCAGATGTATCGCATGCTATCGGGAATTCGCGAGGAGTTACCTATAGACCACATGATACCACAAATCCCTAGCACTCTGCAGGTTGACTCTAACACAGAAGATTAGAGCAATCAGCCACTTTTTACAATGCTATTTATTTATTTAAACAGCGCCGTTACCGGTTCATCTTCAGACGGCTGGTTCACGTTTTACATTACATTTCGAGTTCTGTTTCCCCATTTGACGAAAATTCCTTGGGATGGTGGTAGCAATGAAGAATCCGCGCCATTATGTTCCAGTGCTGGTCGCTTATCATCTTGCAGCAGCGAAAACTGTATAATGCACTTTTTTGCCTCTATATATATGCACAGAATGTAAAGCACCACTCACACACTTAAAAGTTTCATCACATGGAGTTGCTGTAATATTCTGTGTAAGAGTCAACCTATATTTTGTACACAGCCACGGTCTCAAAATGTCAGCTTTTTACGAAATAGCATACCTAGCACTCGTTGTCAAATGTGAGTGATGGACACTGTTCCATATGACGTTCCAGTCAACGTCCCAATACTTGCGCCGCGATAGTATATTTGTACACTGCTGGGACTGTTGCTACCTGCATGTCGGGCACCTCCATGCTAATGCAGCTCTATTCAGTCAAAAAATATTTGAGATGTTTCGGGTAATCAGTTCCAAAAAAAGAAGGAAAAGCCGAAAGGTGAAGGAGTACGTAAAGGGTCTATACAAAGAAGATGTACTTAAGGGCAATGTTGTAGAAATTGAAGAGGACGTAGATGAAGATGAAATGGGAGATATGACACTACACGAACAATTTGACAGAGCACTGAAAGACCTAAGTGGAAACAAGGTCCCGAGTGTAGACGACATTCCGTCAGAACTGTTGATGGCTTTGGGACAGCCATCCGTGACAAAACACTTCCATCTGCTGTGCAAGATGTATGAGGCAGGCGAAATACCTGCAGACTTCAAGAAGAATGTAATAATTCCAATTCCAAAGAAAGCAGGTGCTGACAGGTGTGAGAATTACCGAACTATCAGTTTAATAAGCCATGGTTACAAAACACTGACACGGATTCCTTATACAACAATGGAAGAACTGGTAGAAGCTGAACTTGGGGAAGATCACTATGGATTACAGAGAAAAATAGGCACACACGAGGCACTATTGACCGTACGACTTATCTTAGAGGATAGATTAAGGAAAGGAGAATCTACGTTTGTAGAATTTGCAGATTTAGAGAAAGCTTTTAACAGTATTGACTGGAATACTCTCTTTGAAATTCTGAAGGTAGCAGAGGTAAAATATAGGGAGCGAAAGGTGTTTACAACTTTTACAGAAAGAGGGGCATGAATGGGAAGCTGTGGTTGAGAAGGGAGCGAGACAAATTTTAGCCTATCCGAAATGTTATTCAGTCTGTTCGTTGAGCAAGCAGTAAAGGAAATGAAAGAAAAATTTGGATTAGGAATTAAAGTTCAGGGAGAAGAAATAAAAAACTTTGACATTGGCCGATGACACTCTAATTCTGTCAGAGATAGCAAAAGACCTGGAAGAGCAATTGAGCGGAGTATATAGTGTCTGGAAATGAGGATATAAAACAAGGATAATCGAATATAGTCAAATTAAATTATGTGATGATGAGGGAATTAGATTAGGAAACGAAAAACTGGAAGTAGTAGATAAATTTTGCTATCTGAGCAGCAAAATAACTTATGATAGTCGAAGTAGGGAGGATATAAAATGTGGACTTGCAGTGGCATGAAAAGCGTTCCAGGAGAAGAGAAATTAGTTGACATCGAATATAGACCCAAGTGTTAGAAAGTCTTTTCTGAAGGTATTTGTGTAGAGTGTAGGCATGTGTGGAAGTGAAGCATGGACGATAAACAGTTCAAACAAGAAGAGTATAGAAGCTTTTGAAAAGTGGTGCTACAGAAAAATGCTGAATATTAGGTGGATAGATCAAGTAACTAATGAGGAGGTACTGAAAATAATTGGGGAGACAAAATATTAGTGGAAAAAGAAGGGATCTGTTAATATGTTACGTTCTGAGACATCAGAAGGTCACCAATTTACTACTGGAGGGAATCGTATATGGAGACCGAGATATGAATACAATCAGCACATTGAGAAGGATGTAGGTTGCAATAGTTATTCGGAGGTGAAGAGGCTTGCACAGGATAGAGTAGCATAGAGAACTGCATCAAACCGGTCTTCAGACTGAAGACCACAACAACAGCAACTTTTCTAAACAACAACATCTTATACGTATGCAGACGTAATGTATTCGTACTGGTACAGGAATGTACCTGCAGATGTTTTTTCTGCATGTTTCAGTTCTTTTCAAATGTACGAAACGAAGATCATTTTACTCGCAGTGAATCATAATTTTTCGCACAAATTAGAACATATTTCACACAATCACCACATTTTTATCTTTGGGGAAGCTTACTGTTAAGTAATTTTCGTAATGCATAATTACTGATGTAAAAAACTAGTATGAATTATAGGATGTGGATTCCGCCTTTTTGCAAACACACTGTTTTTTCTTTTTACCCAAACGTGTTTCAGCATCACTGTGGCATCGTCAGTGGGTTTTTGTTTACTGAAAATGTGATTTTACATAAAAAGTTTTACAGGACCAACGGTATTATGTCCTGCACTGATTGCTTGTCATGTTTTGTTCCGAGGAAACTGCACACAAGAGATGCAGACTCAAAAGACGAATCACTAGTATGAAGTTGGCAGGTTCTCACTTCCATGAAAAGAAAAGGAAAGGATAGTCTCCAAAATTACAATGGATGTACCAGTTGAAGATATGAGTTGATGTTTTAATTTGTGAACAAGAATCGCTACCACAGTCACAACGATACTCCGTATTTACAATTTTTTTTCAGTTTCAGAAGAGTGTTATGGTAATACTACATTTATTACTCTGGTGTGCAGAGCGCGTATAATTTCGTATATCTAACTAGGCAAAATACGTTAATTATATGGTCGTCAGCTCCTCAAACGAATAAACAAGTCAGTTAAAACGAAGTCAATAAGCGGCTCAAACAGAATAAGATAAGGGACTTGTCCACTGGTACTCAGACAATAAATCCGTTCAATTTTATAATATTAGTGAGGCACACACAATGATTGGGTATTTGCAGTCCATACTTGAAAAGAACATAACTTTGTTTGCCACACATTATTTTTGTACTTTCAAATAATTAGGTACTGAAAACAGTAACCGGTCACATTGTTTCAGACCGGTAAACTACTATTACAGAAACGTTCCCTAGGTGGTGGCTTGTATCAACAGGATGGTGGTGCCAATTCCCAAGTGAAACCATGGGACTGTAGGCTCACCTCTTCGTGAACTCAAGATGAATGTCTCACTCAGAATCAATACGACAACGGAAGTCTACAGACGTACCTATCGGTCAAAACTGTGCATGTACACGTCATAGTGACATCATGGAGAAATGTTACCGGGGTCAATCTAGCGTCTCCCCTGTTTGCTATCCCGGGGCATAGTAGGAACACTCATGCCATAGGCACAGAACATTATGACCACCGACCTACTGTCGATGTAAACCCGTCCAGGCGATAGTAGCGATGCCTGGAGAGGAATGACTCCTAGTCAGACACACGTACGGAGCTTGTAGGCCGGCCGAGTTGGCCGAGCGGTTCTAGGCGCTACAGTGTGGAACCGCGCGACCGCTACGGTCGCAGGTTCGAATCCAGCCTCGGACATGGGTGTGTGTGATGACCATAGGCTAGTTAGGTTTAAGTAGTTCTACGTTCTAGGGGACTGATGACCTCAGAAGTTAAGTCCCACAGTGCTCAGAGGCATTTGAACCATTTTGTGGAGCTTGTAGAATCAATAAACGTGCTGTCCCTGTGTAGAATGGGCAAGGCGGACAATCTGTCTGAGTTCGACCGAGGACAGATGACCCGGAGGGACGGCAGGAGCATTTCTGAGACTGCACGACTTGTCGGATGTTCGAGAAGTGCTGCAGTGAGTGCTTTCAACACGTGGCGAAACCACAGTGCAAACACGTCCAGACGGCCACCCCTCATTACAGATGTCA
Organism: Schistocerca cancellata; assembly: GCF_023864275.1. Taxonomy (NCBI): domain Eukaryota; kingdom Metazoa; phylum Arthropoda; class Insecta; order Orthoptera; family Acrididae; genus Schistocerca; species Schistocerca cancellata. Next base: position 176,300,210 of record NC_064631.1, read on the forward strand.
GATGTCAAAATAGGACAGGCGGCGAAATGTGACGGAACTAACATCACAGTTTAATGCTGGACAGAGTACAAGTATATCTTAACACACAGTGCACCGAACAGTCCTAACGATGGGCCTCCGCAGCCAACAACCCACCCATGTGCCAATGGTAACACCGTAACATGAGCAACTATGACTGAAAAGGGCACGTGGGCATTGGCACTGGACTTTGGCACAGTGGCAGAGCGTTGCATGGTCTGATAGACCTGATACCTTCTTCATCATGCTGATGGGAGGACGCGAATCCGTCGCCTTCCAGGGGAACAACTCCTGGACACCAGTACTGTGGGATGGAGGCAAGATGGCAGCGGTTCCATTATGTCCTGGGGAACATTCACATTGGCATCCATGGATCCAGTGGAGCTCGTGCAAAGCACCATGACGGCCAAGGAGTATCGTACACTGGTTGCAGATCACGTACACCCATTCATGACGATCATGTTTCCCGCCGGCAATGGCATTTTTCAGCAAGATAAAGCACCATGTTACAAGGTCAGGAGTGTGGTGGAGTGATTCGAGGAACGCAGTGGTGAGTTCCAGATGACGTGCTGCCCTCCCAGCTCACGAGATCTGAACCCGGTCAAACGTATCTGGGATGTGACTGAATGTGGCACAAGAGCTGATCACCCTCCTCCCCGGAATTTACTGGAATTAGGTGACTTGTGTGTGCGTATGTGGTTCCGGCTTCTTCCAGTGATCCACTAAAGCCTCATTGCTTCCATGCCACGACGCGTCGCCACTGTTTTCTGTGCCAAAGGTGAACATATTGGCTATTAAGTAGGTGGTGAAATTGTTCTGGCTAATCAAGAACACTAATGTGACAAATGTCATGGGATGGTGATATGCACATATACAGATGGCGATAACATCGCGTATACAATGTATAAAAGGGCTGTGCATTGGCGGAGCTATGGTGGAGCTGTCATCTGTATTCAGATGAAAAGGTTTCCTACGTGATTTTGGCTACACAGCAGGAATTAACAGACTCTGAACGTGAAATGTTAGTTGGAGTTAGATGCATGGGAATCCAGTATTCAATATTCCGACATCCACGACGTTAAGAGTGTGCCGAGAATAGCAAATTTCAGGCATTACCTCTCACCTCGGACAACACAGTGGCCGACGATCTTCACTTAACGACCGAGTGCAGCGGCGTTTGTGTAGAGTTGTCACTGCTAAGAGACAAGCAACACTGTGTGAAATAACCTCAGAAATCAATGTGGAATGTGCGACAAACGTCTCCATCAGGACAGTGCGGCGAAATCTGTCGTTAATGAGCTCTGGCAGCAGACGACCGACGCGAGTGCCATTGCTGACAGCACGAATCGCCTGCAGTGCCTCTCCTGGACTCATGACCATTTCGGTTGGACCCTGGAAAACCGTGGCCTGGTCGGATAAGTATTGATTTAGTCTCGATTTTAGTTGGTAAGAGCTGATGTCAGGGTTCGAGTATGGCGCAGACCACATGAAACCAGGGACCATGTTGTCATCAAGTTACTGTACAAGCTGGTAGTGGCTCCATAATGGCGTGGGCTGTGTTTACATGGAATGGCCTGGGCCCTCTGGCCCAACTGAACCGATCAACCACAGAAATGGTTTTTGTTCCGCTACTTGGTGACCATCTACATCTACATCTACATCTATACTCCGCGAGCCACCTTACGGTGTGTGGCGGAGGGTACTTATTGTACCACTATCTGATCCCCCCTTCCCTGTTCCATTCACGAATTGTGCGTGGGAAGAACGACTGCTTGTAAGTCTCCGTATTTGCTCTAATTTCTCGGATCTTTTCGTTGTGATCATTACGCGAGATATATGTGGGCGGTAGTAATATGTTGCCCATCTCTTCCCGGAATGTGCTCTCTCGTAATTTCGATAATAAACCTCTCCGTATTGCGTAACGCCTTTCTTGAAGTGTCCGCCACTGGAGCTTGTTCAGCATCTCCGTAACGCTCTCGCGCTGACTAAATGTCCCCATGACGAATCGCGCTGCTTTTCGCTGGATCATGTCTATCTCTTCTATTAATCCAACCTGGTAAGGGTCCCATACTGATGAGCAATACTCAAGAATCGGACGAACAAGCGTTTTGTAAGCTACTTCTTTCGTCGATGAGTCACATTTTCTTAGAATTCTTCCTATGAATCTCAACCTGGCGCCTGCTTTTCCCACTATTTGTTTTATGTGATCATTCCACTTCAGATCGCTCCGGATAGTAACTCCTAAGTATTTTACGGTCGTTACCGCTTCCAATGATTTACCACCTATGGCATAATCGTACTGGAATGGATTTCTGCCCCTATGTATGCGCATTATATTACATTTATCTACGTTTAGGGAAAGCTGCCAGCTGTCGCACCATGCATTAATCCTCTGCAGGTCTTCCTGGAGTACGTACGAGTCTTCTGATGTTGCTACTTTCTTGTAGACAACCGTGTCATCTGCAAATAGCCTCACGGAGCTACCGATGTTGTCAACTAAGTCATTTATGTATATTGTAAACAATAAAGGTCCTATCACGCTTCCTTGCGGTACTCCCGAAATTACCTCTACATCTGCAGATTTCGAACCGTTAAGAATGACATGTTGTGTTCTTTCTTCTAGGAAAGCCGGCCGCGGTGGTCTAGCGGTTCTGGCGCTGCAGTCCGGAACCGCGGGACTGCTACGGTCGCAGGTTCGAATCCTGCCTCTGGCATGGATGTGTGTGATGTCCTTAGGTTAGTTAGGTTTAAGTAGTTCTAAGTTCTAGGGGACTTATGACCTAAGATGTTGAGTCCCATAGTGCTCAGAGCCATTTGAACCATTTGAACTTGATGACCATTTGCAGCCATTCATGGACTTCATGTTCCCAAACAACGGTGTCATGTCACTGGGCCACATTTGTTCGCAACTGCTCCGAAGGACATTCTGAACAATTAGAGCGAATGCTTTGGCCACCCAGATTATCAGACATGAATTTCATCGTAAACGAGAGGTCAGTTCGTGCACAACACCCTGCATCGGCAACAGTTTCGCAGTTATGGACAGCCATAGAGGCAGCATGGCTCAATGCTTCTGCAGGGGACTTCCAACGACTTGTTGAGTCCAAACCACGCCGAGTTGCTGACTACGCTGGGCAAAAAGATGTCCGAGACGATATTAGGTGGTATCCCATCACTTCAGTCACCTCAGTACAGTTTACGTTAGTATCAGATAAGCGTTCACCAGGGGCGTCCATTGTAGTTCGTCCAAGGTTCGGATGGTTGTTGTTGTTGTGGTCTTCAGTCCTGAGACTGGTTTGATGCAACTCTCCATGCTACTCTATCCTGTGCAAGCTTCTTCATCTCCCAGTACCTACTGCAACCTACATCCTTCTGAATCTGCTTAGTGTATTCATCTCTGGGTCTCCCCCTACGATTTTTACCCTCCACGCCGCCCTCCAATACTAAATTGGTGATCCCTTGATGCCTCAGAACATGTCCTACCAACCTGTCCCTTCTTCTTCTCAAGTTGTACCACAAACTCCTCTTCTCGCCAATTCTATTCAATACTTCCTCATTAGTTATGTGATCTACCCATCTAATCTTCAGCATTCTTCTGTAGCACCACATTTCGAAAGCTTCTATTCTCTTCTTGTCTTAACTATTTACCGTCCATGTTTCACTTCCATACATGTTTACACTCCATACAAATACTTTCAGAAATGACTTCCTGACACTTAAATCTATACTCGATGTTAACAAATTTCTCTTCTTCAGAAACGCCTTCCTTGCCATTGCCACTCTACATTTTATATCCTCTCTACTTCGACCATCATCAGTTATTTTGCTCCCCAAATAGCAAAACTCCTTTACTACTTTAAGTGTCTCATTTCCTAATCTAATACCCTCAACATCACCCGATTTAATTCGACTACATTCCATTATCCTCGTTTTGCTTTTGTTGATGTTCATCTTATATCCTCCCTTCAAGACACCATCCATTCCGTTCAACTGCTCTTCCAAGTCCTTTGCTGTCTCTGACAGAATTACAATGTCATCGGCGAACCTCAAAGCTTTTATTTCTTCTCCATGGATTTTAATACCTGCTCCGAATTTTTCTTTTGTTTCCTTTACTGCTTGCTCAATATACAGATTGAATAACATCGGGGAGAGGATACAACCCTGTCTTACTCCCTTCCCAACCGCTGCTTCCCTTTCATGCCCCTCGACTCTTATAACTGCCATCTGGTTTCTGTACAAATTGTAAATAGCCTTTCGCTCCCTGTATTTTACCCCGGCCACCTTTAGAATTTGAAAGAGAGTATTCCAGTCAACATTGTCAAAAGCTTTCTCTAAGTCTACAAATGCTAGAAACGTAGGTTTGCCTTTTCTTAATCTTTCTTCTAAGATAAGTCGTAAGGTCAGTATTGCCTCACGTGTTCGGATGGTATGTTGAGATATAGTCACACTTACTTTATTGAGTAAATCTTTGTAACTGACTGCAGCCGTACGCCGAATGCCTCGAGTGTATCTCACTTCCAGGTGCTTCATGACCGTGGTCTTCTCTATCTGTCCTTGTGTGGAAGCCCACAGTCCGCGGCCGATATTCAGGATACTAGACTTCATCACACACAGATTAGCTCCTATCGCCTTCCTATTCTGCTCTACTACGTCCCTCGCCCTTTGTATCTCGGTATTGGTTTTGACCAGAAACGCCAGGCACGGCAGACGAACTCACACCCCGTGTCCTTACTCTCTGAGTTGTCAGTTCACAACAATTAACAGTGGCTCGATTGCTATAGTAAATAGTGTCATTGACGTTGGCAGCATTGTTTAATTGAGCTTTTGATTATTATGGACCTCACCGGTCGACCGTTTATCAGTATTGTGGACTGCCAGTTTCTCAGAGGTCGGGCGATTATTGTCACGGAACGTTGTGGAAAGTTCTTTGCCTGCATGGTCTTCTTTAAATACTCATGGTTTACCGTGTCAGGCACACTGTCAAAATCGAATGTAACCGTGCTGAACAGGACACGACAGGCGGCCCCTGTCGCGATTGTTTCGATAATAACACAGGTATCGTGAATGTGGCGCGGTCTTTACCGACACTAGTTTGTTCCGCGGCTCTGACTGTCTTCGGTAACGACTTTAGCCTCCCAGCTATTCCCAGCAAACATCCTGTAGTAACTGTTTAAGAAGGTTAACGGGCGGTGACTTATTGCTGATTTCTCCGTTGGCGTTTTAGGAACGGGTATAATACACACATCAAAACAGTTTTGCATCACCCCGGTTCCCAGAACTCCTGAAGACAGACGTTGACTGTGGATATTGTATCACAGATACAGTCCCCTTGACTGTTCAGAGATGTCACTAAACTCGTCCAAAGATTAAACCACCATGCATGAGCAGCGCCTATTAGAAGGCGGGGGTCAGACAGCCGATCAGTTCCAGTCATTCCACCAGGAAGAGGTACAAGGCCCGTGTTGTCTGTAGTTCAACCATGCCTAGACGGTCAATACCGCGGTTCGATCGTGTCCGCATTGTTACTTAGTGCCATGGAGGCCTGTCAACAAGGGAAGTGCCTAGGCGCCTCTGAGTGAACCTAATCGATATTGTTCGGACATGGAGGAGATACAGAGAGACAGAAACTGTCGAAGACATGCCTCGCTCAGGCCGGCCAAGTGCCACTATGCAGTGAAAGACCGCTACCTACGGAATATGGCTCGGAGGAACCCTGACAGCAACGCCACCATGTTGAATAATGCTTATCGTGCAGCCACAGGACGTCGTGTTACGACTCAAACTGTGCGCAGTAGGCTGCATGATGCGCAACTTCACACCCGATGTCCATGGCAACCACCACACCATGCAGGGCGGTACAGATGGGCCCAATAACATGTCGCATGGACCACTCAGGATCGGCGTCACGGTCTCTTCACCGATGAGTGTGGCATATGCCTTCAACCAGACAATCGTCGCAGGCGTGTTTGGAGGCAACCCGGTGAGGCTGAACGCCTTAGACACACTGTCCAGCGAGTGCAGCAACCTAACCTAACCTAACCTAACCTAACCTAACCTAACCTAACCGAAGGTTCCCGGCTGTTTTGGGGTGGCATTATGCGGGGCTGCTGGACGCCGCTGGTCGTCATAGGAGGCGCCGTAACGGATGCACGAGACGTGAATGTCATTCTCCGACCGCCAGTGAAACAATATCAGCAGCATATTGGCGAGGCATTCGTCTTCATGGACGACAACTAGCGCCTCCATCGTACACATCTTGTGAATGAGTTCCTTCAAGATAACGACATCGCTCGACTAGAGTGGCCAGCATGTTCTCCAGACACGAACCCTTCCGAACATGCCTGGGATAGAGTGAAAAGGACTGTTTCTGGACGACGTGACCCACTCTGAGGGATCTACGCCGAATCGCCGTTGCGGAGTGGAGCAATCTGGACCAACAGTGCCTTTATGAACTTGTGGATAGTATGCCGCGATGAATACAGGCACGCATCAATGCAAGAGGACATGGTACTGGGTATTAGAGGTGCCAGTCTGTATAGCAATCTGGACCCCGAGCTCTGAAGGACTCACTGTATGATGGTTCAACATGCAATGTGTGAGCAATAAAAATCACATCATCACAACCATCATCACGAAACTTTCCTCCAGACCGAGCGGTACAAAAGGAACATGCATAACCCACTACCTCTGAAACTACCTTGCTACTCTCCCATGCAAACCACACATACTTAAATTACATGACATACACCACACTGCAACATGGAATACAACACAAGGAAGTCACAACATTATAATCACATGACTTTCAGCTTTCCCACTTCAATTAGTATTCATCCCAGTTTCACACGACACTGCCCCACATCGTAACTTTTCTTTCCTACTATGAACTCTGGAGGATATATGCACGTCTTCCCATGCAATGCAAGCCAAGTGGCGTTGCTGGATAGACGGCTGACTCACCTTGCTTCTCTCTCAGAGTATTATGGTTTGAATCAAGCGTCACACGGAAACATAACACGCAAAGTAATATAAAGAACATATTCATCACATACGCGAGTCCTCAACTGATACATGGACGAGTACTTCTCTTTATCCTTTGTCTCATACACAGACTGAGACTCACACAGTACTCACCACGTGGAAGTACTCGTCTCTAATTTCAAGTCCTGCACACACCATTTCTTAAATATTTCCAACTTATAGTACACACGCTAGTAATTCAGCTTAACTTAAGCACTCGGAAGTATTTCAACTTATTGCTACATGTGGTTTCATTGTGACCGTTGGTCACATCCGAAGATTACTACGATCCCCTTAATATTACCTGCCTGACATTTAATTCTCCCCACAAAAGTTCCTGAAATAGAGAAATTATTATTCCAAACTACTCTTAAGTATTTCACATGCATACGATGTCTCCACTCTTTTGTCTTTACGGAGCACACCTAAGACAGGTCTTACCAACACTAGATCCAGCGGCAGAGTGCTGAAACATGGCCGTTCTTCAGGTCAGCTCGCACCTCCGTCGAGGTGGGGGAAGACCATGCTACCCATTGGTCAGCCACATTTCAGGCGCTCAAAGCTCTGGTAAATTTCATCTCTTTGGTTCCACCAAAGGTGACCAAAAGATCGTCTCGAAGATGATCATATATTCACATTCACTATCTGCGGTCAGCAGATGACCATACATTCATTCATTTCACAGATCTCACCAAACTGGATGTAGGGATTTATTTTGTGGGAGTGCACATGTGATCAATTAAATAAATAAATTGCCATTCTTTCCCGCACTGGTATCCGGCTTCGCTGTATTAATTGAAATTGAGTTATTATTAGAAAAAATATGTTGTACTGACAAGAATAACGAAGAATGTTGTACCTATTTTCAATGTCGGGCGGTACTGTACCCTTTCAAACTCTAGGGACCGAAGTGATGCAAAACTTTTTTGATGTGTTATTTCCATCAATTCCAGACATGTACACGTTAGTTTCGGTAACATCTGACGTTTAAATTTGGGGTAGAATTGCACCGGTATACCATTCTAAAGGCTGACTTGTTCTCTGGGCCTTCCATCAGCACATCGGCCACTTCCTCTTCTGTCAATTCAGAAACTAACTTCCTCCGCCTTGTTGATCCTGCAGATTATTTCCATCGGTATGTCCTCCATCGCCACCGGATCCAGAAGCGTAGTGGCGTAGAACGTCTCATAACATGTCTTCATCTCAGCTCTGGTCTCTAGATGTTACAGCAGTAGTTGTCTGCCTACCGTTCGTAGTTCAGTGATGAGCTTCCTGCGCCTACCTATGCGCTCCCTAATCACTTGGTGTGTGGAAGGTTGTTCGCATTAGACGGCGTCTCAAAGTCGCGCTCTAATTTTTTACGTGTTAACGCCATAATCGTGGCTTTTACCCTCTGTATTTCAAGGTGATTGTCTGCAACCGACGCGTCCGGCCAAAATGAGTCATGGAGGACCTGAAAATAGAAATCCATCGTGAAGCTGTACCATTCCATCACCTCTCGCGAGTGTACGGTGAGGGCTTTCCTGATCGCCGGTTTTACACAATTTACCCACCACTCTAGCGCAGAGGCATATTGAGGACACTTGCATGGGGGCTTAATAAAATGAAATGCAAATACTTTTTTAATTTCCTGTCGCTGTATGTCCGATTACGCAAGTCTCGTAAACGGCTGGCCCTGACTAGTAATTGTTACGCTATCTGACTGCATAGAATGACAACAAAGAATGAAAAGAAAATTTTTGTTAACACAATTAATTAATTAAGTCCCCAGCAACTATAAAACCTACGAAACCAACCAAACACAAGTGTAGCTGTTCTGTATGTGGTAGTATGACTCAACGCACATCTGGCACGGTCCTTCTTCAACAAAACAAGAATTTTTAAATACCAATTATACTGACTTGATAGAAGAAAATTAGAAATACTATAATTGCGCAAGAAAATCAGAATTACCCTCTAATACAAGAACACAAGCCAGATGCTTTGTTGACTGAACCTGTAATGGCACATTATTCAGGACACACAATAATAAGAAAATAAAGAACAGTAGTTAGTTACCTTAATTTATATTGACGAAAAGCACTCAGATCATTACAATATCTGCATTGGAACAACATCTGCTATCTCTCCCATCAACAACTGCATAAAACATGGAACAACACTCTGCACTACCACATCTCATCCCACTTCAGCTACAAGCTGTGTCCACCACAACTGCTCGGCAAGAACTCTCTGCAAGAACTGCCTGCCACTACCTCTCAATGAGCACCGCCTGCCGCTACCTCTCAACACGCACTGCCAGTGGAGGCGGCGAAACAATACTCTCTCTGGCGCGATTTTTGGCGCTGTGGCTCAGTGTAGCCACCTTTCATATGCCCTTCCTCCACGGGCTAGAATTTGATGGTATTTTTGCCAGCATTGTTGGTGAAAATACCACCAAATTCGTCAAAAAAAAATACAGACAAAAATAAAAGATAATATTAATACGTAAATATCATATAACTAGATAAAATTTTGGCTTTGCACTGACCTTTCAATAGCCTAATATATAAAATACACTAAGCAATACAAATTCTTTCATACATGTGACTTTACATAATAGTTTACAGAAATATCATGTGGTTAAACAATTCAATCGATAACGTCAGCAATGACGAATATGAGCACGTAAGAGTCTTATACTTTCACAAACAGTAATACACAAAAAATCAGTTAATACAAATATTCACAACAAGTAGTTCACAGTTCCAGCAGTAGCACCCAGCACTGTTGAATAGGTGCTGACAGCAACAAGTGACATCATCTCAGTAGAAGCAGTCCATCAGTGGCACCCAGCATTGTGGAGCAGGTGCAGACTCCAACAGGTGACGTCATTTCAGTAGAAGCAGTTCATCAGTGGCACCCAGCATTGTGGAGTAGGTTCAAACAGCAACAGGTGACATCATCTCAGTAGAATCAGTCCATCAGTGGCACCCAGCAATGTTGAACAGGTGCTACAGCAACAAGTGACACCATTTCAGTAGAAGCAGTTCCATCAGTGGCACCCAGCATTGTGGAACAGGTGCTACAGCAACAAGTGACACCATTTCAGTAGAAGCAGTCCATCAGTGGCACCCAGCATTATGGAACAGGTGCAGACAGCAAGAAGTAACATCATTTCAGTAGAAGCAGTCCATCAATGGCACCCAGCAATGTTGAGTAGGTGCAAACAGCAACAGGTGACATCATCTCAGTAGAAGCAGTTCATCAGTGGCACCCAGCATTGTGGAGTAGGTGCAGACTCCAACAGGTGACATCATTTCAATAAAAGCAGTTCCATCAGTTGCACCCAGCAATGTTGAGTAGGTGCAAACAGCAACAGGTGACATCATCTCAGTAGAATCAGTCCATCAGTGGCACCCAGCAATGTTGAGCAGGTGCAGACAGCATCAAGTGACATTATGTCAGTAGAAGCAGTTCCATCAGTGGCACCCAGCATTGTGGAACAGGTGCAAACAGCAACAGGTGACATCATCTCAGTAGAATCAGTCCATCAGTGGCACCCAGCAATGTTGAGCAGGTGCAGACACCAAGAAGTGACTTCATTTCAGTAGAAGCAGTCCATCAGTGGCACCCAGGAATGTTGAGTAGGTGCAGACACCATCAAGTGACATTATGTCAGTAGAAGCAGTTCCATCAGTGGCACCCAGCATTGTGGAGTAGATGCAGACCCCAACAAATGACATTAAACAACTATCACTGATTACGCTGTTCCTAAGCACAAATTAAACATGTCCTAGTGGCACCAATCATGTAGAAACAGTACAAGTAACAGTCCATAATTTCATCCCTACTCAGACAGTTCAAGCATGAACAATAGTTTGAATACACTTACAAATGCTTTTACAATGCTTTTACACTAAACATACAAATCATAACAACACACAAATGATATCAGATAATTGTTATATTACTATTACAAATACACAAACATCAGTTAATAATTATGGGTGTCAGTGCAAGCCACTACAAACAAATAAAATAATATTTAGGAGATAGGTGGGTAGGATTAGGAAAGGAAAACACACAAAACACACTCACTCATCTTTCATCCACATTAAGTACTACTGTGTAATTGTATAGTGTTAACTGTCTGAATCCACTTCTGTCGAATTTCATGTTCATCATGTGTATCAAGTAGTAGTGACAGCAATGTATAACAGTCAATAATAGTTAAGTCAACGTCATAGTCATCATGTCAAGACCAATGTTTGCCAAGCCAGATCAAAATGTACTGTTACTGAACAACTGTCAGTGTGTCAAGATATGCAACTTCCTCTCTCCAAAAAAAAAAAATACATACTGCTTAGTGATTTAACAAATTGTGTGTAGACAATCTTCCTTCCATTTTAGTGTTCTAGTCTGCTATCTTCATCCTCCTTGTTCCTTATAGACCAACAACAAAAAAAAATATGCACCTCACTTACTTGCCTCTTATCCACTAAGACTCAAATCAACTTCATATAATCTCAATACCTCTATAATACCTCTTCAATACGTCGCTACATATAAACCTTATTGCCAGTTTCATTTCACTTCCATAATAACTCTTTCCTCTAGTCAGTTTCGTCGATAAAATCCTAATGCAAACCTCCTCATCCCATACAATCCGAAGACACACTGTCAACACACAACCTCTGTGTAATCCATCTGACCAAAATCTTCTACTCATTATGAATTATAAACAAAGAATGCATACATGACCTCTAACAGACTTAGTTCGAATAACTCTCAGTAATTAAGTACGATTACGGAGTGTGAATGATGCTAATATTTCACAGTGTGTACACCACTTCAAGAATTATGGCAAACAGAAGCAAACATGTGGAGTATTTCTTGTGTCAAGTGTCACTTCCTATTTCAATTGCTCACGAAAAATGCAGTGTAATAACTGTGTTGGTATGTCATGTCGTTAGCTTCCTTCCTATTGGCATACATTTATACAGCTTTCATAAAACCTCCAGCTCTTGTGACTTCTATGAAGTTTCCTGTACTAATGTCGTTCGTCGAATTATAGCAGTTCATTTTCTTATCTTAAAATATAAAGCACTGAGCGTAAGCAAAACAAGCAATAGCGAGTAAATATACCAGTAGAGAACAGAATGTCAACAACTGGATGCAGCACAAATCTTACAACGAGGCTCTGCCAAGCGAACAATCTGTAACTAGTACCATAGTGTAACCTAAACTCTATGTTCATACACAGTATAATAGCATTTCTATATACAAAATTAAAGAGTAGTTGTGACAACAAACAGAAATGTATAAATATGTAATCCATACGCATAGCAGCAAACATATCTTACGTAATAAACAGGTCATCAGCATCGTATAACCGTAAGCAAATAAATGTTCATATGTAAGCTAATAAATAAACATGAAGGCGCAAGCAAATAAGTAAACATGAAGGCGCAAGCAGATAAATCACAAAATATAATTTACATACCTAACCACATCAGCACAATTAATCAGGTGACAATTATAATTTAAATAAATAGGCACAGCAGGCACATAATTAAAAATATGACATCAGTGAAAAAGCATAGCAGCCAAGCGATGCATAATATACACAAGTTACAACTCAGTTCATTAATAAAAATTGTCGCCGGCCGAAGTGGCCGTGCGGTTAAAGGCGCTGCAGTCTGGAACCGCAAGACCGCTACGGTCGCAGGTTCGAATCCTGCCTCGGGCATGGATGTTTGTGATGTCCTTAGGTTAGTTAGGTTTAACTAGTTCTAAGTTCTAGGGGACTAATGACCTCAGCAGTTGAGTCCCATAGTGCTCAGAGCCATTTGAACCATTTTTGAATAAAAATTGTCAAAATCAGTTAACATACGCAAGCACGTCGCTTCACAAGTAATTTCATAGAACATGTAATTAGCACAAAGTATGAATCACGTAATCGCGAGCAGCAAATTACGTCTAAGGTACGTACCTAAGTGGAAATATGTTACCTGAAAAATAAACTCAATTAATAGTTACCTTTTTTAGTTTATTACTTTCTTCTTCGAAATGACATTTTTTCTGAAATTTTCTCGATAGCAAGTCGTCTTAACGTCGGACACGCACAGAATTTACCTGAAGTTCTTAAATATCTTATAGAACCGTATCCTGAAAAATACTGAATGTTAATAACAGAATTTAACAAGTCACTATAGCTTTATACTGAATTTAGCCGAAGAAATTAGACTGTATTTATTTACGGCTGTCAGTGCATTCGCACTGAGCGCTCGATCAGCTGTAGGCGCGTGACGTAGGAAGTGATTGTTTGCGGTCAACGACTGCCCTGTGCGGCGCAGTCTTGACTGTTGCTTTGAGTATACGCCGCCGCCAAAACACAGCGCGGTGTCCTTGTACTCTCCGCATGTTTACATGTAGCTGTTAGTTTCTCACCCCGCATGTTTACATGTAGCTGTTAGTTTCTCACCAGTATGTCATTCCTAAAAAATATTTTAAAAGTATATCATTCCACAAAAATTTTAATGTTAGATATATGATGTATTCCTTTAGAGCGTCGTGATTTCAGAGTTTCTACTTCGACAGTGTTATCATGAATAATTTTGCGAATTCTATATGGACCGTTATAAAGCAGAAAAAATTTCCGACACAAGCCTTTTCCTTTGTGAGACAAACGATGAGCCTTAATTAACACCTTCTGACCAACTGACAAGATTTTTAAACGACCATGACGCTTAGCTGATTTCTCTCTTCTAGCAGCCGCAGATGCAATATTTTGTAGAGCCAGGTTGACAACTTCAGAATGCCGCAGTTTCCGTGTAGGCGGAAAAGGAACGATTTCAGAAATGCGATTTGTCGGTGCTTTGTTTTTTAATATCAGTATAGGCGGTAAAGAAGTTGAGTCATTAGGAAGTTCATTCAGAATGTTTTGAAAAATAGGAAGATACTGATCCCACGTTCTGTGATTCTGATGACAATAAAGACGACACAATTTATTGATTTCCTTCATCCATCTCTCTGAAGCGTTAGATTGAGGGTGAAAAAGTGAAATGAAGATTGGTTTAATTTTACGACGCTGTAGAGTACGAAGCCAAATTTTAGAACGAAACTGTGATCCATTATCTGATATAACCTTATCAACATGACCCACTTCTTTAAGAAAATGTATGATGAAAGCATTAGATACTGAACGAGCTGTTGCTTTGCGTAACGGTGTAAAACACACATATTTTGATGTCAACTCCACTGCTACGAAAATGTACGCAAAACCATTAGTAGATCGAACCACTGGACCGAACAAATCAACTGCAGCCATGTCCTTTAATTTTGCTGGAATGATAGGAAACAACGGTGCTCTGTGAGAAACTGTCGGCGGTTTAGCCTTTTGACATAATTTGCATTTGCCAAGAACAAATCGAATACGTTTTTCCATATTATTGAAGTAGCAATTTTCTCGTAATTTATGAAAGCATTTTCTGGGACCAAAGTGTGCATAACTGAAATGCGTATACCAAATCAGCTTATTAACCCACTCATCAGGAATACAAACTAACCAAACAGAGTTGTCGACCGATTTTCGTTTAAAAAGAATGTCATTGCGAACTAAATAATGCTGTCTAATCGCTGCGCTTTCCTTTCTCCTCCACTTCTCCTTAATGTCCTTCCAGATTGGATCCTTATTTTGCTCCTTAGCGATGTCCTGGAGCGAAGACGAAATAAAGTTCTCAAACGCAACACCTTGAATATACATCAAACAATAATTGTTTTCCTTGCAGTCCTCTTCAGCACTTTGTTTCAAGCCCATAGGTGCACGTGATAAAGCATCAGCAACAATATTTGAAGAACCCTGTATGTAAACAATACTAAAATCAAACTCCTGTAGGTACAACGCCCATCGTGACAATCTGCCATGAGTTAATTTTGTCGACATAAGAAACTCCAGAGCTCGATGATCGGTGTAAACCTTAGTATGTCTGCCAAACAAAAATGTGCGAAATTTTGTAAAAGCCCAAACAACAGCCAAAGCTTCAAGTTCCGTAATCGAATAATTCTTTTCTGATTTCGAGAGAACACGACTTCCAAATGCAATAGTCTTTTGTACTACAACGCCGTTTTCTTCTATCTCTTGAAATAAATGTGCACCTAGCCCTTTGTATGATGAGTCCGTCGCCAAACAAAAATCTTTAGATAAATCCGGGTGTGAAAGAAGTGGAGCAGCAACTAAAGCATCACGAAGTTGTTCAAATTCTGACTGAGCTTCCTCATCCCAACACCAATTAGATTTCTTCCCAGATAGTTCGCATAAACGAGGTGTGGCCAAATCGTCCAATCTAACAAAGCGTCTAAGAAAATTACAGACACCAAGAAAACTACGAACATCACGTTTTGTGGTAGGAACAGCATAATTACGAATAGCGTCTAATTTTTCTGGATCAGGAAGAATACCTTCTGTAGAAATAATGTGACCGAGAAATTTCACCTGAGAACGGCCAAATTCAGATTTTTCTAAGTTCACTGTAATGCCAACTCTTGCAAAGATACGTAATAATGACTCCAAAATTTTGTTGTGCTCACTCCAAGAACGTTTAGCAATAAGAATGTCGTCGACATAAGAAGTAATATTATCACGAAGATAAACAGGTAAAATTTCATTTAAACTACGAATGAATGCTGCTGAAGATACAGTAAGTCCAAACGGTAATTTCCGAAACTGGTAACAGTTACCAAAGGCTAAAAAGGAAGTATATTTTCTACAATCAGGGTGGAGTTCTATTTGCCAAAAACTTGCGCGCATGTCAATCGTGGATAAAACTTTAATTCCATGGAAATGTTGAAGAAGTTCATCTAAATTTTGTGGGCGGTCAGTTTCAGGAATGATGATATTATTTATCTGTCTGGAATCCAGAACCAAACGAATCGACCCATCTTTTTTAAGAACGACATGTAATGGGCTAGTATAAGGACTGACTGCAGGCTCAATAATGCCCTGATCTAACATGTACTGAAGTTCATTCTTAACCTTGTCTCTGTAAGCCAAAGGAATAGCGTACGTTTTCCCGCGAAATGGTGTGTGTTCTTTTACTTTAAATAAATATTGTAAGCCTTGTATAGTTCCCGTGTGATGACTAAACACTGTAGCATGTGAAGTCAAAATTTGGTGCAGCTCTTCTCTTGTAACGTCATCTGGCACTTCAGCTTTCTTAACCTTTTCATTAATTAGTTCTTCGCTATTAATTATATCATCCATCGCGTCTCTGTATCTATTGTCATTGTCATGAATAAACACATTGTCGTCATAATGCTCAACGAAAACATCAGAAGTAAGAAACCTTAAACATTTTGTATCTGACTCAGATCTTGTTAAACACTCGAAAAATTTCAAACATTTCGGCATTCCGGCAACAGTCAAATTCACACTTCCTTCTTTAAAGTTCAAAATTGCCTTATGTGCGTTAAGAAACTCCATACCTAATATAATTTGTGTACTGAGTAATGGAACAATAATAAAATTAGCAGAAAATTCGTATCCTTGACAATTGAAATTTAAGTTGGTCTGTTGTTTAACTTCTACACCCTTTCCAGAAATCGCTCCCCGAATTGTAGTTTTAGAAATAGGTAACACAGGACAGGCAATAGTCCTTTCACATATACGAAAAACTGATTCACTAATGACGTTCAATGGACTCCCAGAATCTAAAACTGCAGTGAACTTATTCTTACCCACACATACTTCAATAACAGGATGTAAAAATGCGTCTACATTATTTTCCTTTTCGTCTAACAAAATGTCTCTCATGTCTTCCAGGCGTACGTAGTGTAAAGCCATAGTGTCATTACTTTCTGAACCGTCTATATTGCTGCCAGAAGCCGAAGCTACAAGTCATTGTCGATTGTTTGCGTCACGTCTTTGATTATTCGCGTCATTCCGCGGATCCATTTCTACAATTTGCACTTGTCTCTCTGAAGTTCGGTCACGTGGAGGATGCCAATTAGGTCCCTCCTGTCTGTTAGATACAAATTCTTGGTTGTGTCTGTTATTAAAATTTCTGTTTTCCTGTCTGTCTGCATAACTACTTCTTGTGTAATTTCGACTGTCACTACTGAAATTATTGTTGTATCTATTACCCTGGTTATTTCTGTGGTAAGAATTTCTATTACTGTATGAATAATTTCTGTCTTGATGATACCGATTACTGTTTCCGTATGATTGATCATTCCGGTACGAATTACCGTTATTATAATTGTCTGTGTAATTTCTGTTAGAACGCCTGTTATTGTCATAAGGCTGGTATCTATTGTCCTGTCTGTTTCGTCTGTCATTCTCAAAATTACCGCTATAACGTCCGTTCCGATTACTGTCCCTTTTCTCTGAGAATCTATCATAATTACTGTTACTGAAAAAATTACAGGTAGTCCCGTCGTCATTGTCGTACTCGAGTTCTTGTAGCAAAGTCTTAAAAGTCTCAATGTCGTCTTTACATCTTCCGGCTAAGGCAATTTGTCTTATGGATTGTGGCAGCTTAGTTAAACAAATGCGAATTAATTCAGTCGGGCTGTAAGGGTTGGAAAGGAACTGATTCTTTCGAATCATGTCTTCAAAGTATTCTGCCGGCGTGCGGAACTCAGACTGTTTAAAATTACGCTGCATAATCAGACTATGTTTGACTCTGTCTTGTGTGTTTTCTGACCAATATGCCGATAAAAATGCATGATAAAAATCATTCAGATTATTACAATCTCTAATGAGTGCACGCATCCGCGTCGCCGGTTCGTTTTCTAAATACCCACACATAAATTCCAGTTTGTGACTTAGTGGCCAATTTGGAGGAAGTGCGTACATAAATTGATCTAGCCATGAACATGGATGTATGTCATTCTTAGAATTGCGGAAGATCTTAAATTTCCGAACAGTCAAAAAGTGTTTATAGTCAAAGTTTTCGCCTCGTGGCGACAAAGACCTACCGCGTTTGTCCCAGTCCCAATGGCGATTATTGTCAAGTTCGCGCGCCTGGCGCTCTCTTGTTGCATCCCGTAAATGAAACAAATTGTTTTCTTCAAACCCCTCTGGTATCTGTGATTCTAAATTTCTTCTGCTATCTTTTCCTACGATTTCGCCTTCAATTTGTTTGACTTGCTTTTTTAATGCCTCAAATTCCCTTTTCACGCGTTCATTAAATTTTCCCTGATTTTCAACATGTTTATTTATGCTCTGGTACTCTTCGGTTTCTGAAAATGGCAATGGAGCTGTATCATCTGAATCTCTGTCCCCATTTAAACTAAGATTTGTCAATTTATCTGAAATCTCCTCCACTCTTTCCGATAAGTCGCCAATTTGTTCTTTCTGTTTATTTACGTCTTCCGTAAGTGTCGCGACTCGCGTTTCAGTATCAACGCATTTAGTAGTTAACTGTTCATACTGTTGTGTTAGGTTATCTAATCTGTCATTTGGTACGGATTCCTCGATTCTCTCAAATATTTGTTCCTTATCTTTTGCACGTTGTAAATTTAACTCTGAAAATTTCTGTACTATCACGCGATCTCTTTCTTCCTGTTCTCTATCCTGTTCCCTTTGTCTAATCTCTACTGCAACTAATCTATTATTGTGAGCATTCAAAATCGGTTGTACCTCTTCTCGAATTTCTTTCTTTAA
The DNA here is from genome assembly GCF_023864275.1 of Schistocerca cancellata. Lineage (NCBI taxonomy): Eukaryota > Metazoa > Arthropoda > Insecta > Orthoptera > Acrididae > Schistocerca > Schistocerca cancellata. Next base: position 176,318,895 of record NC_064631.1, read on the forward strand.
TTCATCTTTCATATTTTTGAAACATGTCCCTATTCGTGAGTCTAACCGTGTTTCCAAAGTTCCAATCTCTGTTTTAAATTCAGATCCTAACTGTGATCCCAATGAGTCTAACCGTGTTTCCATTGTTCCTATTTGTGATCCCAGAGAGTCTAACCGTAATTTCATTGTTTCCCTATCTGTTTTTAATTCAGATCTAAACTGAGTTTGCATTGTTCCCATATCTGTTTTAATTGTTCCTATTTGTGATCCCAAATTTAATATTGCACTCATCAACTGCTCCATATCAGCCGGTTCGAACTTCTTTTCGCCCCTAACATTTCCCACAAAACCAGTTTCCCTCGTCATAGCTGTAAAGCTATCTGTGTTCGATACTGTTCCAGAATCTTCTATCGTTACTCTCGTATTCCGTGAATTTTCTGATTGAGAAAAACCTTGAACTGGTTCCGGACTATTTTCCCGACTTATTACATTGTTTTCCCCTTCATTATCCATCATAGTGTTGTCCTGTGTTGGCGAGTTCGCCATGTCAACAATTTCGTTATTCTCACTATTCATCATTTTTGCCTTTTTCATTGATCGCGTAATCATTTACAAAATATACAAAACTCTTCACTATTCGAAATTTATACACAATGACACTTTATCACCAACAATATCAATCACAAGAAATGTTTCCTTCAAACACGATTGACAAACAATTGAAATAATTGCACTAAATTGTCAAACCCATAGACAAGACAATAAAATTTAAATTTTGAAAAATACCATTAGAAGAATGCCAATTACCAAATCTACACATGCAAAATAGACTACAATTACTAAACTACAAATTACTACAACAATACTACTGTCTACTATTTTTGCAATCAGAAGATTCCAAGGGACGATCCGAAGCAGCGGTCGCCACGTGCATGGGGGCTTAAAAAAATGAAAATGCAAATAATTTTTTAGTAGCTGTATGTCCGATTACGCAAGTTTCGTAAACGGCTGGCCCTGACAACTAATTGTTACGCTATCTGACTGCATAGAATGACAACAAAGAATGAAAAGAAAATTTTTGTTAACACAATTAATTAATTAAGTCCCCAGCAACTATAAAACCTACGAAACCAACCAAACACAAGTGTAGCTGTTCTGTATGTGGTAGTATGACTCAACGCACATCTGGCACGGTCCTTCTTCAACAAAACAAGAATTTTTAAATACCAATTATACTGACTTGATAGAAGAAAATTAGAAATACTATAATTGCGCAAGAAAATCAGAATTACCCTCTAATACAAGAACACAAGCCAGATGCTTTGTTGACTGAACCTGTAATGGCACATTATTCAGGACACACAATAATAAGAAAATAAAGAACAGTAGTTAGTTACCTTAATTTATATTGACGAAAAGCACTCAGATCATTACAATATCTGCATTGGAACAACATCTGCTATCTCTCCCATCAACAACTGCATAAAACATGGAACAACACTCTGCACTACCACATCTCATCCCACTTCAGCTACAAGCTGTGTCCACCACAACTGCTCGGCAAGAACTCTCTGCAAGAACTGCCTGCCACTACCTCTCAATGAGCACCGCCTGCCGCTACCTCTCAACACGCACTGCCAGTGGAGGCGGCGAAACAATACTCTCTCTGGCGCGATTTTTGGCGCTGTGGCTCAGTGTAGCCACCTTTCACACTTTCTTTCCCAAGCTGCCCATCTCGTGCGAATATTTCATGACATTCCGCCCAACCCAAACGCGAGACGTTCAACTTCCGGCATCCTCTCCCACTGTACGTCCCTCGTCTTTGAAGATTGATTGTTCAAACGTATACTGCGCAGTCAGAAAGATTGTCAGCCATATATCTGTCTGCAAAATTTTATGACTTAAGGCCGTTGTCACGTAAATGCGATCAAAGTCTGCTTACAGAGTGCTTCGTGACAGGTGTAAATCCTGGTCATTCGCCATTTACGTACTCCGAAGTATCAATCAAAGGCAGTTGCCATATTAGAGTTACTAGTTCTGAGCAATTGTTAAAACGCTACATCTGGTCTTTCAGGGACAGGATGCAATTGCATTCATTCCTGAAGATAATGCGGTCGTAATTTCATGCGAATAATGGTGTCATTTATTCTTCGAAACATTCCGCCCATTTACGTCTATTGCCAGAGTCTGAAGGTGCGTAGACATTATGAAGCACGTTGTTGTGTATGGCGAACGCAATACCTTGGGCTATTGCCAGGTACTTCACGTCTTTCACCAGTGTTCCGTCCTTCATAAGTATTGCTGTCCCAAGTCTTGTGCTGTTACTGGATGAGTGAAAGCTGTATACCCACTTATCTTGTGGAGATCTATGTTCGTCATCTCCTGCAGCAGGACAACGTCTAACTCACCGGCATACAGCATGTGACATAAAGTGTGGAGCTTCGAGCAGCTGCTTATACTGTTGATGTTGTCCATCCCTCTTTTATATGCTTGTGCTGGTAACATTCTTTTGGGGGAGCCAGGGTGTCCCTATCCTTACCTGTGGCACCTACTGAATTAATCTGAGATGGGTACCCACCCATCTGCATGACCCTCAACTCCATGCATTTCCCCTGTCCTGACACTTACCGTCGTCTCTTCATTCGTGTCTCCACCCAAAAGATCACATTCCACATCATCTGCCCAGCTGCCTGCTATCCTGAGGCATGTCAACACCATCTCACCATTGCGCCGCAGTATGGGTAGGCCTTTCAGTGTCGTTTCCTGTGTCCCATACATCTCAGTCTGTCGTGCAGGTTGGTGGGGTTCTGGGTGGGTGGGGTTTCAGGTGAATGGGGTTCTGGGTGGGTAGGGTTACTGGTAGGTGGGATTCCCTGGGTGTGTGGGGTTCCCTGGATGGGTGGACAACTTACGGATAGGTGCAGGATGAGGTATCTGATCTCTTTCACGGATCTCCCTCATCTTTTGGTCCATGTTTGGGGGCACTATGTGTTTTTTTTTTTTTTTTTTTTTTTGTATTTTCGTGTTGAGTGTCGTGGTTTGCTCACTTAACGAGCTGAGAGTATGTTCGGCTCCGGTAATATCAAGTCATCCATCTCCTGTCGCCCGACATTTTCAGTTGGGACCTCTCTGATTTCTTTTACTCCATCGTTGGTTGCCCGTTGAACCATCGATTCAGGAGACGATTCTGTCGTCTCTATCTGGTCCTAGTCCATCAGTGTGATGCGTTTCCCAGCATTCGTCACTCTGTAAGGTTTTCATATGCTGTCTGTGATCGTAAATATTTCACCTTTCTTGTATTGGTAAAAAGATACATGAGCATGCAGGAGTAGTGGATAAGATACTTTCTCTGTGTTTAATGTAATCTGTGGTGCTCTTAGCTGCCAGTCAGTTGTGCAGCGTTAGGCCATTCTTATTAGAGGCACATTAGCGAGCAGTTGAGTTTTACAGAAGGAGATTTGATGTTTGTGAATGTGGAAACAATTACCTGGAATACTTTTTTATTATGGAGATGAAAACTTGTTTCTAAATGTATATTCTCGACTGTGTGGAGAGAGAAGATTTTTGGAGGAATATTTCGAGGTAAGCAATTGATGCATGAGAATGAAATGTTTATTTGTCAGAACTATTAATTGCCGGAAATCTTTGTCCCTTAGATAACTAATAATAGTCATTGTTAGTGTTAATGTGATCTTTTTGTTTTCATTATATCAAAAATAACACAATTGGTTCAAATGTCTGTAATTTTTGTAATGAGTGAATTACGTAATTGTTAGTCTTCTTGTGCTGTGCAGTCTTTTTTTTTTTTTTTTTTTTTTTTTTTTTTTTTTTTTTTTTTTTTTTTTTTTTTTTTTTTTTTTTTGACGGTATTCAGGGTTCAACTTTTCAAGAATGCCTTTCTTTAAAGTGAAACCCTCGCCCATCATGCCACCTTATGCACACGCAGCCACACCTTATTTCGGACAAACAGAGGAAAATTTAGTAGTGATTAGATTATTTTTCTTTAGCTACTGCATTTGCTGATTTCAATTTGCTTTCGACAGCGTCAGTACATCAGAAACAAAATAGCGTGCTGAACAAGAGGTAAGGGCAGATCTTACTTGGCATTCTTGTCTGCAAACAGTACGTACTCAAAATTTTCAGGTGTTCTGCTACGTAACCAGATTAATTTACAGTGAACAGTGGAGGTAATCTTAAACAGTTATTTTCTTCCGAGCTTAACAGATTTTATTTTGTGGATATTTCAAGTCAGAAATTGCAGTTCATGTTACGCAAACTTTAATAACGTAGGCCTATTTCTGTGTTGCATTTTAGTTAAATAGTTTTCACTGAGAACAGAATTAGTTTCTTTTGTGATTTAGATACATTCATTTTCATTATTTCAAATTCAGCATTTCACTAACGTTAAAGTTTTGTTTCACGATACTGTTCTCAAGTACAATAAGGGCCAACCTACAGTCAGTATTGCTCAGCAGCTGAATACTGTATCTTAAGGGCACGTTGACAATGTTTATGAAAAAGAATATTCAGTATTTCATACATACACAAATTACATAGAAAGCTTACATCTCCTAGATCTCCTCCTTAGTTTGTCAAGTTTTTGGTCCTGTCCTCCTGAATGCTGCAACATATGTCAACGGTCATGTCGACATTTGTGCGGGGCCAGCTATTTCTCCCAGTGGTAAATAGGCCACGCTTCTCTGCACATATTCATATCGTACATATCCTTCCTTGAAACACCCGGAACACGTTCGTGGCTATCCTTCACACATTACGACCGCTTTACATCTGCAGACCTTGATGTATGAGGGGACATGTCGGTGGACGTCAATTTAAACTGTGTGACACCGTTTAGGGCAGGGAAGCTTCGAAAATTTGTCCATTTTTGTCATCTTCACATATGAAACTTCCTCTTTGAATGTAAAGAATAACTGTGCTGGTAAAACTTCTACGTTACTTGATTTTTATACTCAAGAGTGAAACTGAACATACTGAGACTGTTTTCTCTTTACTTATTCTGATCATTTCTAAGCCGCCTCACAATATTTTAGCGCAACGCAATCTGAATTTCAATAATCTCTACAAAAGAATAGCCCTGACTAACAATAACCTACGTCCTTCATGAATCACTTACCTCACAAAAATCTTCGTTACTCGAACTACTGCAATACAGCGAGCTCCAATACTGCCAGCTAAATAAAAGGTTCTAACTACTGAAGGCACTAACTACTGATTGGCATATAGTTAGAAAACGAAAGATTTTGATAGAGAACAAACAATATATTTACCTTCTTGACATCCAGTTTAACTGATTTCCTTTTTCTGACGGACATACGTCCAGATCGTCCGCTCATATTAACATCTCAAAACTTTGGCATCTCTCTCCCCACATCCACCACTGCTGGCGGCTCACCTCCAACTGCCCAACACTACACTGGCGAATAACTTCCAACAACGAGTTCAACCAGCCACAGACTGCACACAGCACAGTCAGCGATTTTAATAGAGAGCGCTACTTGGCGTTACCAACATAAAAACCTAAACAGCCTACTTCCAGTAGATGTACACACACATCTACCCATTTCAGTCCCATTCGGATAATTCCTTCGTAGTGCGCCGTTTTCTATTATATTAAAGTGTGCACTGACAATTACCATTTGTTTCTCCTGTAAGACGTGAAATACCAACAGAAATATGTTTCACCGCTACAAGCTTGTTTAGAACAAGACGAACCTTGGGACAGTGTATGCAGTGTCAATACTACGCCAAAGGAAGAAGTCAGGGAAAAAGTGAAACTCATTTTGTGAGCTCCTGTTTATAACTAACAAAGCCTGTGAGAATCTGGAGATTCCCAGGACCTTCATTTAAACAGACGAGTTGCGTTACCAGAGGGCTTCATTACGCTTCTCTGCACTCGTCTGTAGGTGTTGAAGAATGTAGGAACAAAAAGATTCCAACTGTACTCGAATTAAGGAATATTAAATGTGATATTAGTGAAGAGTATGGCTTGGATTATAAATGTTGCCTGATTTATTTGAAATTCACGCTTCAGTGATACCAGGAATCGAAAGCTCCGGAATAAGAATAGCTGCAGACATAATAACAACAATGCTTTTACAAGAAGTAAAAGACCCGGAGAGTTCAGTCGTCTTTCCAGAGGAAGTCACGTTCAAGGACAACAGGTGCGCAAGCAAAACACAGCGAAAGGCAATTAGGGGCAGCGGTGCTTCAAACAACAGATGCGGTCACAATGCCAGGCGTTGCCGCGTAGCGGAGAAAAAGACATGAAGATAATCACGGGAAGTTAAAACTTTCATCACTAGTTTTACAGCTGCTTCACATTCAGTGAACCGGGATGTAACATATGTGTACTCAAGTGTCACAATGCATATGAAAAATTGATGTGACTGGATGTATACACAAATACTTAACCATAACTGTTACCGCTAAAACTCCACTGCCCTCTGAATGGTTATAAAAAACAGAAGAATTTAGGTAACAGATTTATTAATTGTGCTTAAAATTTCTGCTAATGATCTGTCAGCTAGCACAATGGTTAATAACGATCACAAAGTAAAATTTACGTATGCCGGCTGCAACACAACGGAGGGGTAACACCCGTGTGTTTAGTAAGACTGATAAATTACCTATACGTACTAAACACACACTACAAAGTTGGCTGCTAATCTAACAACAGTTCCTAATTTAAATGCCATTATTCTGTGGCAGCGGTAGATGAGATTTTTGGCACGGACTAGAGAGAAAAGAGAAAGGGACAATAAACTACCAGATTCTAGAAACGGAGTAAGCTTGTCTCCTGAGGCGAGTAAAGAACCTGTCACTTGCACGACATGTTTCGTGAAGCAGAGCAAACCAGACTTCAATTCCATGACGTTGACTCTAGAGTTTCAGAGTCATTAGAACTGATTTACACTGACATATGACAACTCACGTAAACCCCATCACTGGGAGGTAACAAGTATTAGTAGTGGATCAATGAGGGTTCTGCTAAAGATATCGATCTTATTTCAAGGACACAGTGTAACCTATCCCACCCACACCTGTCTAGCAATTACATGAGATATATGAGTATTCAAGGTCAGGATGTAACCTGTAAATAGTCTTCACAGGTTTGCCGCCAGATCATGTTGTGCAAATTCCACAATATTTCCTTGGAGCAACTGTCCAACATCTTCAGATCGTTCAACCTTACTGGTGACTAGGTACAACTGACGCTGTCCACACGTCGAAGCTCCATTTCTAGAACACACGGAAATCGCACATGCGCAATGATTTGCAGATAGATGGTGTGCGCCAGCCGGAGTGGCCGAGCGGTTCTAGGCCCTACAGTCTGGAACCGCGCGACCGCTACGGTCGCAGGTTCGAATCCTGCCTCGGGCATGGATGTTTGTGATGTCCTTAGGTTAGTTAGGTTTAAGTAGTTCTATGTTCTAGCGGACTGATGACCTCAGCAGTTAAGTCCCATAGTGCTCAGATTTAATAGATGGTGCCATATTCAAACTCACTCCGCCAAAAATCGCAGAGCGGCTCTCCCGTGCATGCGCTGTATGCTGCATTTGTCAACAGTACGGCCAGACGTTACTCACCAACGGCCGTACTACACTAATGCTATGACGGGTCTGTTATCGAAGAATCTTGGTATTCGTGTCGTGGCTTAATAGCGGCCAACGCAGGATCCCAGGCTGTGCTCAGTTGAAATCCCGTATCCTTGTAGATGAGATTATCGGCTGTACGGATATGTATTGCTTCCTTAACGACGCAATCCCAGAAAGATGATGCCAGGGATAAAACTTCCGTCTTTTCATAAATCGTGCGATGTCCTGAATTCACACTGAAATAAGTCTTAGTGAATGTGACTTCTAGGCCCTTAAGATATTATCTTATGAGATTTTAGATAACTTGGTAAATCTTCAGAATATTCAATTTATAGAGTTACTTGATATCAAGTAGTTTGGAAATTATATGTCAAATTTCCCAACAATGTAATTGAACAGCCACCTCACAACTCACACATTCTTCAAAAAGAACGAGTGGAAAAAAGTTAGGAGACATTTACATCGACAAACATAAATATTTACCATCTGCAGACCTTCTCAGATGGTTCGAATAACTCGAAGCACTATGGGACTTAACATCTGAGGTCATCAGTCCCCTAGACTTAGAACTACTTAAACCTAAGGACATCACACACATCCATGCCCGAGGCAGGATTCGCACCTGTGACCGTAGCAGCAGCGCGGTTCCAGACTGAAGCGCCTAGAACCGCTCGGTCACAATGGCCGCCAGACCTTCTTATAATCATAATGGACAATGACCTTCAAAATATTTGTAACGAACTATGAAAGCTTATCAAATTGAATCTCACATTCCCTGTCACTATAGCTTCTTCTGAGACAAGTATGAGCACCCTCAAAAAGAATTAAAAATTACCCTTGCGATTCAATGACAAATAATAGATTAAGTTCTCTCTGCACGATTGCCATAGAAGAAAACGTGTTTAAGCAACTTGCAAGTGATCGGAAATTTAAAGATAGCTTTGCTATAATAAGAAAAATCGACGCATCGATTTCCTATATAAAAAGACATAAGTTTAGCCTACCCATAATCAATCCATTAACTTCGCGACTAGTTTACCGCATCTGAACGTCTAGACATCAATTTCCTAAGCAGTACGAAACGATCCTCAAAAAACAAAACAAAAAATCACCTTTGAAGAGTAGAAAAGCTATTAAGTGAAAAAAATTTGTGATTTACTGATACAGGTGCCAGTAGCCATTGCATGATACTTGCTTTCCGCAAAGTCTTGGCAGGCATCCTCAACTTCAAAATGGGACCTATGTCTTTTGTGAAAGACGCCTACGACCGTTTCCATGAGCAAATGTGTTGTTGTTGCTGTGGTCTTCAGTCCTGAGATTGGTTTGATGCTGCTCTCCATGCTACTCTATCCTGTGCAAGTTTCTTCATCTCCCACTATTTACTGCAACCTACATCCTTCTGAATCTGCTTAGTGTATTCATCTCTTGGTCTCCCTCTACGATTTTTACCCTCCACACTGCCCTCCAATGCTAAATTTGTGATCCCTTGATGCCTCAGAACATGTCCTACCAACCGGTCCCTTCTTCTGGTCAAGTTGTGCCACAAGCTCCTCTTCTCCGCAATTCTATCCAATACCTTCTCATTAGTTATGTGATCTACCCATCTAATCTTCAGCTTTCTTCTGTAGCACCCCATTTCGAAAGCTTCTATTCTCTTCTTCTCCAGACTATTTATCGTCCATGTTTCACTTCCATACATGGCTACGCTTCATAGAAATACTTTCAGAAACGTCTTCCTGACATTTAAATCCATACTCGATGTTAACAAATTTCTCTTCTTCAGAGACGCTTTCCTTCCCATTGCCAGTCTACATTTTATATCCTCTCTACTTCGATCATCGTCAGTTATTTTGCTCCCCAAATAGCAAAACTCCTTTACTACTTTAAGTGTCTCATTTCCTAATCTAATTCCCTCAGCATCACCCGACTTAATTCGACTACATTCCATTATCCTCATTTTGCTTTTGTTGATGTTCATCTTATATACTCCTTTCAAGACACTGTCCATTCCGTTCAACTGCTCTTCCAAGTCCTTTGCTGTCTCTGACAGAATAACAATGTCATCGGCGAACCTATAAAAGTTTTTATTTCTTCTCCATGGGTTTTAATTCCTACTCCGAATTTATCTTTTGTTTCCTTTACTGCTTGCTCAATATACAGATTGAATAACATCGGGGAGAGGATACAACCCTGTCTCACTCCCTTCCCAACCACTGCTTCCCTTTCACGCCCCTCGACTCTTATAACTGTCATCTGGTTTCTGCACAAATTCTAAATAGCCTTTCGCTCCCTGTATTTTACCCTTGCCACCTTAAGAATTAGAAAGAGAGTATTCCAGTCAACATTGTCAAAAGCTTTCTTTAAGTCTACAAATGCTAGAAAAGTAGGTTTGCCTTTGCTTAATCTTTCTTCTAAGATAAGTCGTAAGGTCAGTATTGCCTCACGTGTTCCAACATTTCTACCGAATCCAAACTGATCTTCCCCGAGGTCGGCTTCTACCAGTTTTTCCATTCGTCTGTAAAGAATTCGCGTTAGTATTTTGCAGCTGTGACTTATTAAACTGCTAGTTCGATAATTTTCACATCTGTCATCACCTGCTTGCTTTGGGATTGGAATTATTATATTCTCCTTGAAGTCAGAGGCAACGGCCTTGCCGCAGTGGATACACCGGTTCCCCTGCGATCGACGAAGTTAAGTGCTGTCGGGCGTGGCCGGCACTTTGATGGGTGCCCATCCAGCCGCCATGTGCTGCTGCCATTTTTCGGGGTGCACTCAGCCTCGTGATGCCAATTGAGGAGCTACTCGACCGAATAGTAGCGGCTCCGGGATAGCGGTGTGCTGACCACACGCCTCCCCATCCTCACCTCAGGATGACACGGCGGTCGGATGGTTCCGATGGGCCACTTGTGGCCTGAAGACGGAGTGCTCTTGAAGTCTGAGGGTATTTCGCCTGTCTCATACATCTTGCTCACCAGATGGTAGAGTCTCTTTAATATTCCTGTAGGCAGTATCTATCTTACCTCTAGTGAGATATGATTAAGTTATGATTAAGCTATGATTAAGTTATGCGCTGTGCAAAATTCTACCAGACGGTTTCCTCTTTCATTTCTTACCCCCAATCCATATTCACCTATTATGTTTCCTTCTCTCCCTTTTCCTACTCTCGAATTCCAGTCACCCATGAGTATCAAATTTTCGTCTCCATTCACTTTTATCTCATTTCTTCAATTTCTTCATCATCTGCAGAGCTAGTTGGCATAAAACTTGTACTACTGTAGTAGGCATGGGCTTCGTGTCTATCTTGGCCACAATAATGCGTTCACTATGCTGTTTGTAGTAGCTTACCCACACTCCTATTTTTTATTCATTATTAAACCTACTCCTGCCTTACCCCTATTTTATTTTGTGTTTATAACCCTGTATTCACCTGACCAAAAGTCTTGTTCCTCCTGCCACCGAACTTCACCTATTCCCACTATATATAACTTCAACCTATCCATTTCCCTTTTTAAATTTTCTAACCTACCTGCCCTATTAAGGGATCTGACATTCCACGCTCCGGTCTGTAGAACGCCAGTTTTCTCTCTCCTGATAACGAAGTCTTCTTGAATATTCCCCACCCGGAGATCCGAATGGGGGACTATTTTACCTCCGGAATATTTTACCCAAGAGGACGCCATCATCATTTAACCATAACAACAACAACAAGTCGAAAGTTTGAATAACTTAAATGGAATGGTAACGGAAATAAGACTTTGCTGTGAGATAAAGAATTTTATATGACAACAACATTTTATTTAATAAAATAATGAAAATAACTCCTTGATCACTCAGTTTACTGCCGGCCGGAGTGGCCGTGCGGTTCTAGGCGCTGCAGTCTGGAGCCGAGCGACCGCTATGGTCGCAGGTTCGAATCCTGCCTTGGGCATGGATGTGTGTGATGTCCTTAGGTTAGTTAGGTTTAATTAGTTCTAAGTTCTAGGCGACTGATGACCAAAGAAGTAAAGTCGCATAGTGCTCAGAGCTATTTGAACCATTTTTGAACTCACTTTACTTAATAGTACGTTATATGCAATGCTGGCCCGTCGTCAGTGATACCAAAAGAAAAATAGCAATTTTATGCAACCTGACTATGTGTCCTAAGATGACTATAGGAGCCATCACGCAGAGCGTCTATACTCACAAGAGCCTAAGCAGGGAATGCCTGACCGTCCCCCTCGTCCGGGGTCCACACTCGGTGGCCGGAAGGGCTCAGAGAGTCTGCAAAGCGACTATTTGCCAACCTAACGGGGCCTGCTGACGCGCGGGGAACTTATGTGTCTCGGGTCCAGTGCAGGCGCACTCTACTTCATACAATGGTTGGCTCAACTGCATCTCCACATTCAGAGATCCCACAGCAGACAGCCCACGCATACGTCACCAGACGACCCGCATTCACATTTACAAACTATGCTAAGAATGATAACATAAAATGTGGTGTCACCGCCAGACACCACACTTGCTAGGTGGTAGCTTTAAATCGGCCGCGGTCCATTAGTACATGTCGGACCCGCGTGTCGCCACTGTCAGTGATCGCAGACCGAGCGCCACCACACGGCAGGTCTTGAGAGACGTACTAGGACTCGGCCCAGTTGTACGGACGACTTTGCTAGCGACTACACGTACGAAGCCTTTCTCTCATTTGCGAGAGATAGTTAGAGTAGCCTTCAGCTAAGTCCATGGCTACGACCTAGCAAGGCGCCATTAACCATTTATAGAGAGAGTCTCACTTGTATCATCAAGAATGCTGTATACAAATGATGGATTAAAGTTAAGTATTCCAGCAGCTACGTACTTTTCTTTATAGCATTCATTACGTATCCTGTTTCAGACCTAAATCCAGCCTGCGTGAGTTGACGCGTGCATATCGGCCTTCTCTAGCTATATAGCATAAAATAATTCCGGATTAAAATTCCCTGAGTGTCGGAAGGGCACCCAGGTGTGTTTTGAGCATGTCACTCTTGTAACAAGCCACGTAGCGGCTCACAGGGAGCCGTTACACCATGCGCCAATCCCATTGGGTCCCAAATGTCACGCTCCGTAAGCAACTGGCCTTATACATCTCAACTGACTCCAAGGACATGTTCTGCGAGTTGGGTTTGGCGCAATCCACTATTGCATTTCAACATTATCTGCACCAGAACTATTTTCAGTTTCTTACCAGTTACTGCATATTCTCTACAATGGTATTCAACGCTTGTAGGCCATTCGACATGTCTCCGCCAATATTTGTGCCTGAAACAGAACCCCCGTCGCGTTGTGTTCCGTCGTATTTCATTACGGCAAGTTACTTGTGGGAGGAATCCAGGCACCATTCCACAGCCTTTTTATACCAATTAACACTTCGGCAATCACCAGTGCACCATAATTTACAGCAGACTAGTGCACGGTCTGATGAAATATTCACCAAAAATTCCTGCCGTTAGATGTCAAATCAGCTTCATCGAATGTTATCTACGGGTAGGTTCCAACACAGGTAAGATTAAGAATGTCAGAGGCCCTTTGCAGAGGTGTTGTAGGATGTCTTCGTGGGCAGATTCAGCTGCTCAGATCAAAATGCAATTTGGTCTTGGAGTGGAAGAAATTGGCTTTAATTATGCTGAACGAGCTCCACCGTCATCATTCTCCAGCCAAAATTGGAGGAATGCAAGCTGGAATTCAAAGAGGACGAGTAAAGCTCCTGGAGTCCTAATCATTTAATCGCACAGAAAGTGAATTCTTTCTTCCCTTTTTCATTTTCAGCACAAAGATTTTAATTTCCAGAGTCAACATTTAAAAAAAGAAAGAAACGAAGAAAAAAGAGAATACAGGAAAGTGGTCTATGTGTAGACTAAAAACAAGAAAGAAAAAAAAACTGATTGCATGGCATGCAGGTTCTGTAATTGTGAAACTGATGGTTCTATTCTCGCTCTTACCATTTTTTCTTACTTTTGTTTCTTTCTATGTGTATTTCATTAACAAACGTCGTTGTTGTTGTTGTGATTTTCAGTCAGAAGACTGATTTGTTGCACCTTTACATGTAACTCTATCTTATGCAAGCCGCTTCATCTCCGAATAGCTACTGCAACCTACATGCTTCTGAACTTGCTTACTGTATTCACCTTTTAATCACTCTCTACAATTTTTGTCCCCATCCCCCTTACACACTTCCCTCCAGTAGCAAGCTGGTGATCCCTCAACGTCATAGAAGGTATTCAGTCAACTGATCCCTTCTTTTGGTCAAGTTACGCCACAAATTTCCTTTCTTCGCAGTTCTACTCAGTACTTCCTCATCAGTTACATTATCTACCCATCTAATCTTTAGCATTCTCCCGTAGCACCATACTGCAAAAGTCTCCATTCTCCCAGCGTCTGGCCATCTTGAATCAGGTTTTCTTTTATTTCCCTAAATCGCTTCAGGAAACTGTCAGGATGGTACCTTTGAAAGGGCACGACCGACTTTCGTCCCTAATACGCTGAGACTGGTGAGCTGGCTGTTGGGTTCCTCCCACAGATCAACCAACCAACCAGCCTCTATTCACTTCGTGTATTTACTGTTTGTCAGACAGATTTAAAAAAAAATGGTTCAAATGGCTCTGAGCACTATGGGACTCAACTTCTGTGGTCATCAGTCCCCTAGAACTTAGAACTACTTAAACCTAACTAACCGAAGGACATCACACACACCAATGCCCGAGGCAGGATTCGAACCTGCGACCGTAGTAGCAGCGCGGTTCCGGACTGAAGCGCCTAGAACCGCACGGCCACCGCGGCCGGCAGACAGATTTCACTCCCGCACAAGGCTACTACAGACGAATACCTTCAGAAAAGACTTCCCATCTCTGAAATGTGTATTCGATTTCTTCAGAAACGCTTCTCTTGCCATTGGCTGTCTACGTTTTGTATTCTCTCTACTTCGGCCATCATACAGCCAAATACCAAAACTCGTCTACAGTTTTATGTGTGTCGTTTCCTAATTTAATTCCCTCACCGTCATCTGATTTAATTCGACTGCATTCCAGTATCCTCGTTTTGCTTTTGTTAATATTCATCTTACATCGTCCTTTCAAGACGCCGTCCATTCCGTTCAACTGCTCTTCCAAGTCCTCTACTGTCTCTGATAGAATTACAATGCAATCGGCCAACCTCATAACTTTTTTTTCTTCTCCAAGACCTTTAATTTCTTCTCCAAATTTTTCTTTAGTCTCCCTTAATGCTTAAACTGGTAGAAGCCGACCTCGGGGAAGATCTGTTTGGATTCCGTAGAAATATTGGAACACGTGAGGCAATACTGAAGACTTACCTTAGAAGCCAGATTAAGAAAAGGTAAACCTACGTTTCTAGCATTTGTAGACTTAGAAAAAGCTTTTGACAATATTTACTGCAGTACTCTCTTTCAAATTCTAAAGAAGAAGGAATTAAAGGTCTGGGAGAAGAAAAAAAATTATGAGGTTGGCCTGTGGCATTGTAATTCTGTCAGAGAGAGTAAAGGGCTTGGAAGAGCAGTTGAACGAAATAGACAGCGTCTTGAAAGGACGATGTAAGATGAACATCAACAAATGCAAAACGAGGATAATGGAATGTAGTCGAATTAAATCGGGTGATGCTGAGGGAATTAGATTAAGAAATGAGACAGTTAAAGTAGTAAAGGAGTTTTGCTATTTGGGGAGCAAAATAACTGATGATGGTCGAAGTAGAGAGGATATAAAATGTAGACTGGCAATGGGAAGGAAAGCGTTTCTGAAGAAGAGAAATTTGTTAACTTCGAGTATGGATTTAAATGTCAGAATAGAAGCTTTCGAAATGGGGTGCTACAGAAGAATGCTGAAGATTAGATGGGTAGATCACATAACTAATGAGGAGGTATTGGATAGAATTGGGGAGAAGAGGAGCTTGTGGCACAACTTGACTAGAAGAAGGGATCGGTTGGTAGGACATGTTCTGAGGCATCAAGGGATCACCAATTTAGTATGGAGGGCAGCGTGGAGGGTAAAAATCGTAGAGGAAGACCAAGAGATGAATACACTAAGCAGATTCAAAAGGATGTAGGCTGTAGTAGGTACTGGGAGATGAAGAAGCTTGCACAGGATAGAGTAGCATGGAGAGCTGCATCAAATCAGTCTCAGGACTGAAGACCACAACAACAATAATGCTTGATTAATGTACAGACTGACCAACATCGTGGATAGGCTACAACCCTGTCGCACTACCTTTTTAATAAATATTTCCATGCCCTTCAACTTTTACAAGTGCCCTCTGGTTTCTGTACGAGCTGTAAATAGCCTGTCGCTCCCTCTTCTCTACCCTTTAGAATTTCAAAGAGCGTATTCCGGTTACAGTTCTGGTGTAACCACAAGCGCCGGAACGAAGAACGAGAATGCAAGACTATAGAAGGAGGTGAAACGACGTCGGCCAATGGTGCGCGGATTAGGACCGCGCTACGACAGGAGCGCCCCCTGCAAGAAGTGAATATACACCCATGGAAATGGAAAAAAGAACACATTGACACCGGTGTGTCAGACCCACCATACTTGCTCCGGACACTGCGAGAGGGCTGTACAAGCAATGATCACACGCACGGCACAGCGGACACACCAGGAACCGCGGTGTTGGCCGTCGAATGGCGCTAGCTGCGCAGCATTTGTGCACCGCCGCCGTCAGTGTCAGCCAGTTTGCCGTGGCATACGGAGCTCCATCGCAGTCTTTAACACTGGTAGCATGCCGCGACAGCGTGGACGTGAACCGTATGTGCAATTGACGGACTTTGAGCGAGGGCGTATAGTGGGCATGCGGGAGGCCGGGTGGACGTACCGCCGAATTGCTCAACACGTGGGGCGTGAGGTCTCCACAGTACATCGATGTTGTCGCCAGTGGTCGGCGGAAGGTGCACGTGCCCGTCGACCTGGGACCGGACCGCAGCGACGCACGGATGCACGCCAAGACCGTAGGATCCTACGCAGTGCCGTAGGGGACCGCACCGCCACTTCCCAGCAAATTAGGGACACTGTTGCTCCTGGGGTATCGGCGAGGGCCATTCGCAACCGTCTCCATGAAGCTGGGCTACGGTCCCGCACACCGTTAGGCCGTCTTCCGCTTACGCCCCAACATCGTGCAGCCCGCCTCCAGTGGTGTCGCGACAGGCGTGAATGGAGGGACGAATGGAGACGTGTCGTCTTCAGCGATGAGAGTCGCTTCTGCCTTGGTGCCAATGATGCGTGTTTGGCGCCGTGCAGGTGAGCGCCACAATCAGGACTGCATACGACCGAGGCACACAGGGCCAACACCCGGCATCATGGTGTGGGGAGCGATCTCCTACACTGGCCGTACACCACTGGTGATCGTCGAGGGGACACTGAATAGTGCACGGTACATCCAAACCGTCATCGAACCCATCGTTCTACCATTCCTAGACCGGCAAGGGAACTTGCTGTTCCAACAGGACAATACACGTCCGCATTTATCCCGTGCCACCCAACGTGCTCTAGAAGGTGTAAGTCAACTACCCTGGCCAGCAAGATCTCCGGATCTGTCCCCCATTGAGCATGTTTGGGACTGGATGAAGCGTCGTCTCACGCGGTCTGCACGTCCAGCACGAACGCTGGTCCAACTGAGGCGCCAGGTGGAAATGGCATGGCAAGCCGTTCCACAGGACTACATCCAGCATCTCTACGATCGTCTCCATGGGAGAATAGCAGCCTGCATTGCTGCGAAAGGTGGATATACACTGTACTAGTGCCGACATTGTGCATGCTCTGTTGCCTGTGTCTATGTGCCTGTGGTTCTGTCAGTGTTATCATGTGATGTATCTGACCCCAGGAATGTGTCAATAAAGTTTCCCCTCCCTGGGACAATGAATTCACGGTGTTCTTATTTCAATTTCCAGGAGTGTAAGTGCCGCCCCTGACAGCCCTGGCCGGGCATTAGTGCTCAGATCGGCTCAGTACACAGACGTTAGTGGATAGGATTCGCAGAACAGTGTTAGTGACGTGTGTCAACTTGCAGGAACATTGCATCTAGCCAAACACTCTGAATTACATTGCATGTAGCCCAAGTTAGGTATTGTTAAATCTGATTCATTGAAATAAAACTACCAATGTTATTTGCTTGAATTGTAGTGTAGCATTTCGAGCATTCAAAATCTCTTAGGCACCCTATATGAGACGAGTGCACAAGACCCAACAGTTAACAATGTCAAAAGCCTTATGTAAGTCTACAAATGCGTATGTTGCCTTTCCATAACCAGTCTTCTGATGGAAGTTGTAGGTCAGTTTTGCCCCGCGTGTTCCCACATTTCTCCAGAATCCAAAATGATCTCCCCCGATGTCGGCTTTTACAAGTTTATCCATTCTTCTGTAAATAACTCGTGTTAGTACCTTGCAGTCATAACTTGTTAAACTCGTAGTTCGGTATTCTTCACATTGCAATAGCATATCTCCTATCTCAACTTCATCTACATTTCTATAATATTGCCTTGAATTTCGTTTCCCTTTATAACCCCTCTATATCCTCACCTTTCCGCTTTCCGTTTTCGCTTAGTACTGGCTTTCCATCTAAGTTTTTGATATTCATACAGTTGTTTCTCAGTTCTCCAAGGTCTCTTCAATTTTCCTATACGCGTCATCTGTCCTTCCGCTTCTTATATATTTTTCTATGTTTTTGCACTAGCTGGGGTACCCGGCTTCGCTCAAAAAAATGGTTCAAATGGCTCTGAGCACTATGGGACTTAACATCTGTGGTCATCAGTCCCCTAGAACTTAGAACTACTTAAACCTACCTAACCTAAGGACATCACACACATCCATGCCCGAGGCAGGATTCGAACCTACGGCCGTAGCGGTCGCGCGATTCCGGACTGCAGCGCCTAGAACCGCTCGTCCACAGCGGCCGGCTGCTTCGCTCAGGGAATTGATATGAAATTGTGTGGTAGCTGGAATAAAAGGATAAACTTTAAAGTTTAAGAGGTAAAAATTTTGTTAAAGAATAAG
The DNA here is from genome assembly GCF_023864275.1 of Schistocerca cancellata. Taxonomy (NCBI): domain Eukaryota; kingdom Metazoa; phylum Arthropoda; class Insecta; order Orthoptera; family Acrididae; genus Schistocerca; species Schistocerca cancellata. The sequence continues at coordinate 176,337,493 of NC_064631.1, forward strand.
AGGTAAAAGTTGTTAAAAACTATTCTCACTGTTTACAATACTTGTTTATAAACAACATTTTTCATTTTGTTATCCGGGATATGTTTCTAAATCTTTTTTGGATTTTCTGCTCGCGAGCAAGCTACGTATAGTTGACAGTGAAAGAAGCAGGAGTCTTCGAGATTGATTCAGCAATATTTTATAGTTTGTCCTTGTGCTTTGTTAATTGTAAAACTGTAGGGTAATTTGATTGGAAATTGCAGTCTGTTAAATTGGAATGGCAGTTCAGGAGAGATCAGTGGTATTCTGGGAATAAATAGTTTGTGTCCTTTCTACCTTCCAGTCATAAGTTCGGCTTCGATGATGTTATTCGATAGCTGTTTGGCGATCATCCTTGTTCCATCACATAGTTTTGGTGAGTTGAGATTTCTGAGGAGTATGATCGGAGATGCAATTTTAAGTCGAAGCATTGCTGATGCTTGCAAAGAGTTTAGAATTTGTGTAGGGAACTTCACACTTTCTTCAACGTTTACCATCGTGTAGATCGACTTGATTATTCGCTCTTCACCTAGAATTTTCTTAAAAGTTGGTATCGTCGACAATAATATTTTCAGTTACCAAAATTGCCCTTTCAAATAGCCAGTCCGAACTGACACAGTAGTGAACAGTTTTTGGATAAATTTGGTCGATGAGTTGATTTTTCAGGAGTGGCTACGTTGTAGAAATCGCTGTTGAGTTTAATGGGGCCGGTCTTCTGTCAGTACCTTTGCCTGTTTGTAAATATGTTGAGCAAAATGTCCTGTTGTTTTGTCTTTCGATAGTTCGGCTCTCTTGTTTATGGTTAGTCGTGGTATTTGTATGTGTAGCCACAGATGTGATTTTTTTAAAGCATGCGTTGATCTCGTCTGCTGGTGTTGACTTCGGGATAACTGGAAGTGCTTGTCGAAAATCTCCTGAGAGTACGAGCAGAGCTCATCCCGTCTCTTCAAAGTTTCCTCGCAAGTCTTGTAATGTTCTGTCCATGGTTTAGAGTGATTTTTTATGTGCCACTGTACATTCGTCCCAGAAGATAACTTTAATTTGCTTTAGGAGTTCAGCCCGTCCAGATGCTCTTGAGATTTTACATACCAGAAATTTTCTTCGGCTATATTCAGCGGTAGTTGTAGGGCGGAATGGGCAGTTCTTCCTAGTTCTATAATTGGGCTGCAATGCCGGATGATGCTAGTGCAAGTTCGATGTGTTTTTTAGCATGTATTTCCGCCAGCAATAGATTTATTAGAAACTTTTTCCCGGTGCCGCCTGTTGCGCGCAAGTAAATAATTCCACCAGTGTTGTTATGGATCCGGTCCATGATAACGTTGTAAATTTTCTTTTGATTGTCGTTGGGGAGTGGTTTATTGCGAGCCAACGGCCTTGCCGCAGTGGTAACACCGGTTCCCTTCAGATCACCGAAATTCAGCGCTGTTGGGCTGGGCTAGCACTTGGATGGGTGACCATCCGGTCTGCCGAGCGCCGTTGGCAAAGGGTCCTTGTGAGGCAAACTGAAGACAAATAGCGGCTCCGGTCTCTTAAGCTGACATACGGCCGGGATAGAGGTGTGCTGACCACATGCCCCTCCATATCCGCATCCATTGATGCCTTTGGGCTGAGGATCATAGGCAGCCGGTTAGTAGCGTTGAGCCTTCGTGACCTGTTCGGGCGAAGTTTAGTTTTTTTTAGAGTGGTTTGCTGTGAGGAATATATTGAAGTAGTTCGTTGAAGTTGTAGGTTTTTTCCTTTGTAATTTCGAAGTTTAGCACACTGGCAGCATCTTTTTGTCTGGTGCTTGCATCCCAAGTTGTACTTACGTCTGGTTGTTTATTGATAAGCATTTATCTTCTAGGCGAATGAGTGTTTCATTAAAGATGTCGTCGTTGACTTCGATAATCAGCTCAAATGAGCTTGTCGGAGTTGGTACAGTGTATCACCAGTCATACTCCCTTTGAAGGAGTCCCATAGCTGCTTTGGATTCGATGGGTTACATAGTGTTAGAATTATGGCGAATTAAGTTTCTTGTTTGCTCAGCTAAGTCTGCGAGTGAGGTTTTCTGTAGTGTTAATTCCCAGTGGTTGTCGGTTTCCAGTAGTGCAAAGCGTCGGGATGCTTCTCTGTACCTCTGACATTGGTAACTGTCAACAGTCTTCAGATCTGTGAAACTTGTATGTCTCCGTATTTCGTGTAGCAACATCCATAGATTGAAACATTCGGCTTTGTTCGGATGTACGGTGTACACTCGGCCAGTTTTCATGATTCGTGAGTGATCTTTTGCTGGATTTCCTTGGTTTCGTCCTGAAAGATTTTTCTCGTTGTGTTCCTCGTCTGATAGATGGCGACGTCGATATATAGTAATGTTTCCGCGAATGGATCCGTTTGGTACATTTGGTAAAAAGCTGTCAGTGTTGTGTTCTGAGGTGGTTCGCTTGCAATTTTTCTGGCGATGTCTTTTGTGAAGTAAAATCTCGGTCCATTCTCCAAATGCACTGCTGGATGTTGCACAGTTCGTTCGCGTTCGTGTATGGGAAAACCGAAAATCCGCCACGTTGCTTCGTTGCTGTTGATGTATCTTCCCACGAGGACCTCGTCATTTCTGTTTTGTTGTTTCGCTGTCTTTGGCTATTTGAAATACTGCCATGCCATGCCTTTTTTTCACATACTTACAGACATATTTGATGGATTTCACTGATTTGCAGTATTCTACGACTGGGTGTTCTTCGAACATTTTGGAAAGTAGTGTGTTATATGGTAATACCCAATGCTTAGCTATTTCCAGTTCATCGGTGCCTCGTATTCGTATTTTTGCTGTGAAGTCACCGTTTTTGGGTGAACGTCTTTCTGTATTTGGGATAGCCAACAACTCCGGTTTTTGTGACGTCCAAGTATGGTTTTGGCTATTTTTTGTTGTTGTTGTTGTTGTTGTATATTTTCCATCACTCATGCACGGTGGATTGGGGTTTATGGTCCGCATGGGCCGCGAATCATGTTTTTCACTACTATCTCGTACAGTTCCGGATCCTCTTGTGGACTGCGAAATTCAGTTTGCATGGTTTTGCCGATATCCGTGGCATGAATTCTGTCGTGTAGCCATTTGACATTGTGTGAGTGAGGCAGCTCTTGTTCTTGCCATTCGATTGTGTACATCCAGCATCTAACGGATCCAAAGGCGTGATATTTTGTGATGACTTTTATAAATCTCATTCATTTTTGACGGAAAATTCGGGCTGTTGTGTCATGTAGATGGATGGGGGTTTGTCCGTATCTTACTTGCTCTTTGATTTCTGGCCACGAGGACTTGCATGTGAATGTTACGAAGAGCTCAGGTCGTCCATATTTTCTTATATAAGTCAAATTACAATAATTTACGTAATTATTCCTAATAAATTTATTATATTATTTAATCTTTCTTTATTATCATCTAAAAGAAATATTAAATGAAAGAATGCATCTTCGGTGTATTTGTGCATGTGTCTCGGAATTCCTATGTATGAGGATGGTAAGATTATCAATGTTCCAATGTCGTCAATCTTCATCATGTATGAATGTCGTCCGGCCCCGGTAGCTGAATGGTCAGCGTGACGAATTGTCAATCCTCTGGGCCCGGGTTCGATTCCCGACTGGGTCGGGGAATTTTCTCCGCCCAGGAACCGGGTGTTATGCTGTCATCATCATCATCCTGTCATCCTCATCAACTGCAGGTCGCCGAAGTGGCGTCAAATTGAAAGACCAGTACCTGGCGAACGGCCTGCCCGACTGGGGGCCCTAGCCATACAATTAAATAAAATTTATGAATGCCTATCGAAGGTGGATGTGTTCTTCCGTGCATAGTTTCTTCTGATTCAATCTTACGTAAAGCATTTGTTCCGCTTCTATTTTTGCGTACATTTCAACCGGTCATTTCTGGTATAAACGGCAAGTGTTGAGAATGTAATTGTATGTTTCATTGTCTCTAATCATTAATTGGTAAGTACAGAACTCCTTGGAAGGTAGTTTTTTTTGTATGATTCTACGCCTGTTCATGATAGATTTGTTTCACATTAAAATGGAATCCGTCCTCTTCGTGCAAAAATATTAATGGATGTTGGAGGGCACCGTACGGACGGTGTGTCTCTGCAGTGCCGCGCGGAGTGACCGCGCGGTTTGAGGCTCCATGTCACGGATTGAGCGGCCCCTCCCGCCGGAGGTTCAAGTTCTCCCTCGGGCATGGGTGTGTCTGTTATTCTTAGCATAAGTTAGTTGAAGTTAGTTTAAATAGTGTGTCAGTCTACGGACCGAACACCTCAGCAGTTTGGTCTCTTCGGAATTCACACACATTTGAACATTTTTTGTCTCTGCAGTGCGTTGTAGCCCTTCTCTTATTCTTTGTACGATTATGTCACGGCTTGTGTTTTCATTATCCACTTCGTCTATCTGTGGCGCGCCGCGCGGGATTAGCCGAGCGGTCTGAGGCATTGCAGTCATGGACTGTGCGGCTGGTCCCGGCTGAGGTTCGAGTCCTCCCTCTGGCATGGGTGTGTGTGTTTGTCCTTAGGATAATTTAGGTTAAGTAGTGTGTAAGCTTAGGGACTGATGTCCTTAGCAGTTAAGTCCCATAAGATTTCACACATACACATATCTGAGGCCCATTACATCGACCTTCGAGTTCTTTAGGTGGTCTTTTGTCGACTCGAATTATAACTTATAGTAATCAGAAATCATATGCTCTAGTGCTGCTTTGAATATGTGAATCGGCTCATTGTATTTGCGTAAGATCCTATGCACGTCTTGGACTACTTCTCGCCTCAATCCACTGATATTTGTGTATCGTTGATCAATTTCTGTGTCTTCCTTCTCGACGAAATATACCTGCAGAAATTTATGGTCTTGGTTTCGTAGTGGTAGTAATGATACCATGTTGTGATAGATTTGTTCTTGTATGAAAAGGCTTTTGACACTGTACCACACAAGCGGCTCGTAGTGAAACTGCGTGCTTATGGAACATCGTCTCAGTTATGTGACTGGATTTGTGATTTCCTGTCAGACATGTCACATTTCCTAGTAACTGACGGAAAGTCACCGTGTAAAACAGAAGTCATTTCTGGCGTTCCCCAAGGTAGTGTTATAGGCCCTTTGCTGTTCCTTATCCACATAAACGATTTGGGAGACAATCTGAGCAGCCGTCTTCGGTTGTTTGCAGATGACGCTGTCATTTATCGACTAATAAAGTCATCAGAAGATCAAAATAAATTGCAAAACGATTTGGAAAAAAATGTCTGAATGGTGCGAAAAGTGGCAGTTGTCCCTAAATAACGAAAAGTGTGAGGTCATCCACATCAGTGCTAAAAGGAACTAGTTAAACTTCGGTTACACGATAAATCAGTCTAACCTAAAAGTCGTAAATTGAACTAAATACCTCGGTATTACAATTACGAACAACTTAAATTGGAAGGAACTCATAGAAAATGTTGTGGGGAAGGCTAACCAGTGACTGCGTTTTATTGGCGGGACACTTAGAAAATGTAACATGCCTACTAAGGAGACTGCCTACACTACGCTTGTACGTCCTCTTTTAGAATACTGCTGCGCGGTGTGGGATCCTTACCAGATAGGACTGACGAAGTACATCGAAAAAGTTCAAAGAAAGGCAGCACGTTTTGTATTATCGCGAAATATGGGTGAGAGTGTCACAGAAATGATACAGGATTTGAGCTAGACATCATTAAAAGTGTAAGTAGGCTGTTTATGTTTTCTTATTGGCGACGTTACGTAGCGCTCTGTATGAAAATCACTGGCTGTGCTGTGTGCAGTCTGTGGCTAGTTTGCATTGTTGTCTGCCATTGTAGTGTTGGGCAGCTGGATGTGAACAGCGCGTAGCGTTGCGCAGTTGGAGCCTGGAGGTGAGCCGCCAGCAGTGGTGGATGTGGGGAGAGAAATGGCGGAGTTTTGAAATTTGTAAAAATGGGTGCCATGAACTGCTGTACATATTATGACTTTTGATGACTATTAAGGTAAATACATTGTTTGTTCTCTATTAAAATCTTTCATTTGCTAACTATGCCTACTAGTAGTTAGTGCCTTCCATAGTTTGAATCTGTTACTTAGCTGGCAGTAGTGGCGCTCGCTATATTGCTGTAGCTTGAGTAACGAAGAGGTAAGTGATTTGTGAAAGGTACAGGTTAATGTTAGTCAGGGCCATTCTTTTGTAGGGATTTTTGAAAGTCAGATTGCGTTGCGCTAAAAATATTGTGTGTCACTTTACTGAATATTTGAGTACGTTCAGTTTTGCTCAGCTGTTTGAAAAGCAAATAATGTAAGAGGTTTATCAGCACAGTAATTCTAAAATTGTTCTAAGGGGACGTTTCAAAAGAAAGGCGTTTTTCGTTGCGACGGAATCTTCTCACGAAATTCCAACGCCCAACTTTCTCCTCCGAATGCGAAAATATTTTGTTGACCTACATATGGAGGAAGGATCAAAGCAATAAAATTAAGGGGAATCAGAGCCCGTGAGGAAAGATATAGGTGTTCATTTTCTCTGCGCGCTATACGAGATTGGAATAATAGAGAATTGTGAAGGTGGTTCGATGATCCCTCTGCCAGGCACTTAAATGTGATTTGCAGAGTATCCAAGTAGATGTAGATGAAAAAAACATGATCGATTTCATCTCTGTTAGTGTTGATTGAAGTGACATCGAAAGAAGTCATCTGGAAGCAGCGGCTGCACAGTTTTATATTTTGAAGAAAGTGGTTTGATTCTGGATTTTCCCCGATAATATGATGCAAGAATTCCTACGGAGTTGGTTCCAGTGGTGGTAATCGAATTTTCCTGTTCATGCTACAGAATCCTGGTGTCTCTACTGAATTTTTTCGCGTTGCAAAATTGGCAGATGTTTCTCCGATTACGACGTGTTTGTGTTTGTTAAATTCCTTCGTAGGGTCGTAGTGGAATGCTTCATTTGTAAGGTTGTATAACACATGTCCTCGTCCACGCTTCTCGTAGAGTGATATTTTCATAGCTGCCTTGAGTTCGCAGTCGTTTATTATAAGATTGTGTTGCAGTTCTTGATTCTTCAGTCCGTTAATTTCGTTGTTCTTCGGTTTCTCTGCTTCTCACGGTGGTCAATATCGTTCGTTGGGTAGTTAAACGTGCTTTGCACTCTTCCTCTGTTTCGTTTTTCGTTGTTCTTTTTGTTTTCACCGTTTTGTTTCAGAGCTGGCAAGATCTCCTCTTCTTTTACGTTTGGTCATTGTCTAAAATATAAATCAAATCAACTTTTGATTAACAAATACAGTAAGTACACTTTACACACTTTTCACACTTTATTTTCGATTTATATTCAGTGATTGTATCAATGAGACTACTCACTCTTCACTGTTCGTTTATATTCACTCACTGCGCTACTTTTCGGTTTCTCCCTTCGTCACTGGTGAGAAACTCCTGTTCAAAACCAAGACGGGTCTTGCTTTACATACGCCTACCAATGGGTAGCCCCACCAGCGGCGACTTCCAGAACACACCAATTATGCTTCGAATGGTCCACAATGCTCCAGAACATTCCACAACATTCGAGAGTCTTCCGGAATGCTCCACAACGATCTGGAGTGGTCCGGGAGGTTCCCGAACATTCTGGAGTCTTCCCGAATATTCCAGACTATTCCCGGACATCCCAGAACATCCCGGATCATTGTGGAACATTGAGGAACATTGTGGAATGCTGTGTAATGGTCTCGAATACTATGGAGTGTTCTAGAAATTGCTAGATGGCGAGATTTCCGAGTCCCTATACAAAAGCACGCCCTGCAGGTAAAAACGGGAACCTTCAGCAGGTATGGGACATAGACGGTTACCACACCATATAACTCCCTTGATCGTACTGGGACTCGTTTTTGAGTTTTAGCGGCACGCAGCATGTGTACTTATTTTTATAATATATGTTCATTTGACCTCTAGTCATTCCTGCTTAGCCATTTTGCACATCCCTTCAATCTCATTTCTAGATATCCTTTCGCCTAGTTAATTCGGTATCTCCAAAGATAGCCAAGGATTTCTACTAGGCCTTGTCTTTTTATCTATTTAATTCTCTGATGCCTTCACTATTTCATCTCTTAAAGCTAGCCATTCGTATCAGTGCGAATGTAATAAATTTCTTGAGACGGAAAAGCTTGTGCTCCCAGTTAAGCACGACTTTAGAAAGCATCGCTCGTGCGAAATTCGGCTTGCTCTTTTCTCACACGATATACTGTGAACCATGAATGAAGAGCAACGGTCAGAGGGCATATTTCTAGATTTCCGAAAAGCGTTCGATACGGTGCCCCACTGGAAGTTGTTAAGGGGCTCCGGAAAGGCTCAAAATCATGCAAAGTTCAATTTTTACTTTTTTGCGTTTTCTGAATCTGCAGACTATTACCTTTTAATAGATATATAATTTATTCAATTCCGAAGACTACAACTATTTTTAAATTTTTTTTGAAATGTGTTCTACATGGGCGTGACCCACTGTGGCGCTGTTAAACTGCTGTCAAATGGTGTTATTATTAACGTCCGTGTTCATCAGGTACATTTTAGTGATGTGAGATAAAGTTTGTGTTGTGGCTAACCTGTGATGGTTCAATATATATCGCTGGTGTGATTGTCGATTGTTTCATGTTTATTTACTCTGTCGTTATCTCGAAAATATTCGTAATTAATTCTGTTTCTTGAGTCTCTGTTTTGTTGAAATATAATAATGAGTAAAAGTAAAGTTGCTGTTGCGACTTTCAATGATGGCAACATTGTAAGGTCCAAGGTGTTTAGAAATATGGGAATGAAGATAGGTTCTAACATGGTACGAGCGATGCTTGCTTTAGACAAGGAACGCCTTCGGGCTGCAGACAGGGCTGTAAATAGTCTAGAAATACAAGCAAGAGTAAACAGGAGGAGGAACAAGAGGAAGCTGGAGGAGGAGTTTGCAGAGGATGAAGATAATCCATCCTATGGACCTGGAATGCACTGTAAAGTTAATCCAATCTTTGTCGCTCGATTCCCAAAACTTTTATTTTCTCATACTAATTACATGTTTTCTAAGGATCTTCCAAACATATTTGTTTCAAACTTTCAGTAAATGTTACACAGTACCTTCTGCATAATTTAACACAGCCTTTTTCCAAAAAACTGTATATTTTTGAATATATAAATAAAAAATTGCAAAAAAATGTTGTGAATTTTCATTACAATTGAAAAAAAATCATCTTTAATAACTGAACTAAAATTTTGTAAAATTCCTGTGTTAAGTTGTAGCCCATATTCCAATAAATAATCTGTAAAAAGTTCAACTTCCTACCTCAAATACTTTGTGAGGAAAGATGTAATTTATAAGTGTTATTTTAACATTGCAAGTATAGGGCGTTCCGGAGCCCCTTAATGAAGGCACGAGCATACCGAACAGGTTCCCAGCGATGTGAGTGGCTCGAAGACTTCTTAAGTAATAGAATCCAGTGTGTTGTCCTCGACGGCCAGTGTTAACGATGTCGTCAAGAGTGTCCCAGGGGCGTGTGATAGGACCGCAGTCATTCTGCATATCCTTAAATGATCTGATGGACAGGACGAGCAGCAATCTCTGGCTAACTGCTGATGATGCTGTGATGTCATCGTTGAGTGAGTGTAGGAGGATACAAGACGACTTGACAAAATTTCTATTTCGTGTGATGAACGGCAGATGGCTCTAAATGTAAAAAAATATGTAAGTTAGTGCAGACGAGTAGAAAAACAATCTCCTAATGTCCGAATACAGTGGTGTGCTGACTGACATAGCCACGCCGATTAAGTATGTAAGCGTAACGCTGCAGAGCGGTACGAACTTGAACGAGCGTTTAAGGACTGTAGCAGCGTAGGCGAATTGTCGACTTCTGTTTATTGGAAGAATTTTAGGAAAGAGTGGGTCACCTGTAAAGGAGACCACGTACAGGACGCGGGTGTGACCTATTCTTGAATACTGCTCGAGTTTTTGGGATCCGTACCACGTCGGATTAAAGGAAGACGTCGAAGCAATTCAGAGGCGCGCTGCTAGATTTGTTATCGGTCGATTGAAACAACACTTAAGTGTTACGGAGATGCTTCGGGAACTCAAATGGGAATCCATGGAGGAAGGGTGACGTTCTCTTCGAGAAACAATATAAGAAAATTTAAAGGAGCGGCATTTGAAGCTGACTGCAAACGATTCTACTTCCGCCAACATACATGGCGCTCCGGACCACGAAGATAAGATTCGAGAAATTAGGGCTCTTACGGAGGCACGTAGACAGTAGTTTTTCCCTCGCTCTACAGGGCTATTACAAATGATTGAAGCGATTTCATAAATTCACTGTAGCTCCATTCATTGACATATGGTCACGACACACTACAAATACGTAGAAAAACTCATAAAGTTTTGTTCGGCTGAAGCCGCACTTCAGCTTTCTGCTGTCAGAGCGCTCGAGAGCGCAGTGAGACAAAATGGCGACGAGCCGAGAAAGCGTATGTCGTGCTTGAAATGCACTCACATCAGTCAGTCATAACAGTGCAACGACACTTCAGGACTAAGTTCAACAAAGATCCACCAACTGCTAACTCTATTCGGCGATGGTATGCGCAGTTTAAAGCTTCTGGATGTCTCTGTAAGGGGAAATCAACGGGTCGGCCTACAGTGAGCGAAGAAACGGTTGAACGCGTGCGGGCAAGTTTCACGCGTAGCCCGCGGAAAATTGGCTCATGCCAGAACCGGAGACCGACAGCGCCGACTTCATCTTTCAACAGGATGGTGCTCCACCACACTTCCATCATGATGTTCGGCATTTATTAATCAGGAGATTGGAAAACCGATGGATCGGTCGTGGTGGAGATCATGATCGGCAATTCATGTCATGGCCTCCAAGCTCTCCCGACTTAACCCCATGCGATTTCTTTCCGTGGGGTTATGTGAAAGATTCAGTGTTTAAACCTCCTCTACCAAGAAACGTGCCAGAACTGCGAGCTCGCATCAACGATGCTTTCGAACTCATTGATGGGGCATGCTGCGCCGAGTGTGGAAGGAACTTGATTATCGGTTTGATGTCTGCCGAATCACTAAAGGGGCACATATCGAACATTTGTGAGTGCCTAAAAAAACTTTTTGAGTTTTTGTATGTGTGTGCAAAGCATTGTGAAAATATCTCAAATAATAAAGTTATTGTAGAGCTGTGAAATCGCTTCAATCATTTGTAATAACCCTGTATTTGCGAGTGGAACAGGGAAGGAGACGCCTATTAGTGGTACGGGGTACCCTCAGGCATGCACCACACGTTGGTTTGCGGAATATGTGTGCGGTTGTAGATGTAGATGAAAATGTACTGTATTCTTTTTCCCAGTTTCTTTCAGTCGTTGCCTAGGGCTCCCTTTGAACAACCTCTGGTTCTTTCAACTTATCAAGGTCCCATCACCTTAATTTCCTACCTTTTCTCAATTCTTCAGTTTAAATCTGCAGTTCACAACCATCAAATTGTGATCAGAGTCCACATCTGCACCTGGAAATGTCTTACAGTTTAAAATCTGCTTCCGAAATCTCTGTCTCACGATTACGTAATCAGTCAGAAACCTTCCGGTGTCTCCAGCTGTCTTCCACGTATACACCCTTCTTACACAGTTCTGAATCAAGTGTTAGCGATGATTCAACTATGCTCTGTGTAAAACTGTGCTAGGTGGCTTCCTCTTTCATTCCTTTCCCCCAGTTCACTTTCATCTACTACTTTTTCGTCTCTTCCTTTTTTCCTAGTATTGAGTTTCCCCTCCCTTGACTACGTGAATAATTTCTTTTACCTCATCCTATTTTTTCAATCTCTTCACCTGCAAAGCTAGTCGGCATATAAACTTGTACTAATGTGGTGGACGTTGGCTTCGTCTGTATCTTGGCTACGATAATGCGTACACTGTTGTTCATACTAGTTTATCCTCATTCCTATTTTCTCATTCGTTATTGATCCTACTCCTGCATTGTCCCTATCTGATGTTGTGTTTATAACTGTGTACTCGCTTGACTATATATTCAGTCACATATTTTTAATAAAAATTAAATTTATTTTTAATTACTGATCCATGACAGTAAATTAAAATGAGATACATATATTTTAAACGAAAAAAATAGATATACATCATTACTGTTGTTCCCATACGATTAATAATTAAAACGAAATATATTATTTTAATGAGAAAATATGATTCAATGTATGTTAATTAATATTGCCATTTGTAATAAATATGAAACAAAATAAAAATAAAAAGGAAATTGCTATTAGCGAGTATCGAAGCAGCCACTTCAAGATGTGAAAACTTGTATGGTAGGCAATAAGCTACTAGCAACTCTGTTGATAACATCCAAATATTTTGTGCTGAACAGCATTCAATTATCTTCTAATCTCTAAATGCAAATTTTCTTACCCTTTTTGAGAATTGCGTGTTATTGCTTTACGAATCTCCAGAGCCAAGCCAAACATTTCTAGCAAAAAGTTTTCCTTTGCTGATAATCTTCCATAGCTATACTAACGAGGACACTCGAGGAAGGAAAAATGTTTTGTCTAGAGACTTAGAAAGTCTGAATAGATATTACAAAGCATGGAGACTCCAACCAAACGGAGCCAAGACAGCAGTCTGTGCATTCATTTAAACAAAAGAATTGCAAACCAGATGCTCAGTGTGAACTTCCGTCAACAGAAGATTAGACATAATCTCCAGTCGAAATACCTTGGTGTCACACTCGATCGGTCTTTAACATACAAAAGACACATGGAAAACACTAGTCAAACACAACCTGGGGTGCTGAAACATCCGCTGCAGCTTTTGACGTATAGCTAACAGCTCAATACTGTGCCGCAGTATGGCAACAGAATGCTAATACAAGGGAACTAGACATCCATTTGAGTAAGGCATTAGGAATTATTGCGGGTACACTAGAATCCACACTGGTCCCTTGGCTGTACTCCATCAATATCATTCCACCACTTTAACTGCTACGCTAACAAGCAAAAACTCGAGAATGGAGGAAGTTGCAACACCCATACTACACCCAAGATAATAATTATCATCCCACCACGTTCATTACTATGCCAAGAAGCGAAACGGCCCCTCCCGCAGGAAGTTCGAGTCCTCCCTCCGGCATGGGTGAGTGTGTTGTTCTTAGCGTAGCTTAGTTAAAGTTAGTTTAAGTAGTGTGTAAGTCTATGGACAGATGACCTAAGCAGTTTGCTCCCTTAGCAATTCACACACATTTGAACATTTTGAAAAAGAAGCGAAAAATTGAGAATGGAGGAAGCTGCATCACCGCGACTACCCCTAAGACATTCCAATTCACACAGTCTTAAATGACCCTCCTGTAGACCATTTGATATCACGCTTTCCACTGTGGCATAATGGACGAAACAACAAGTAATTTGTCATAAAAGAAGAGTGGTGCAGAAGATGGAATGCTTCAAGGATAAAACATCAAGGCTTTCAAGATCCGCCTGCCAGCCTATAAAGGTGTGGTGTGAAGAGAAATGAGTGGAGTTTCTTCGGTTACAGGACAAACCAGTCAAACATAAAGGCTATAAATTCAACTAAATACCAAGAAATTACAATTTTGAACAACTTAAACTGGAAATGTTGTGGGGAAGGCGAACCAAAGACTGCGTTATGTTGGCACAACATAAAGAAGATGGAACAGACCTACTTCGTCCGACTGCAATATTTTGGAGTACTGCTGCGCGGTGTGGGATCCTTACCGAATAGGATTAATGGAGTACACCGAGAAATTGCAAAGAAGGGCAGCACGTTTTGTATTATCGAGAGATCGGGGAGAGAGTGTCACGGAGACGATACAGCATTTGGGGTGGACATAATTAAAACAAAGGCGTTTCTCATTGCGGCGAAATTTCAATCACCAATTTCTCGTCTGAATGCGGAAATGTTTTGGTGAGACAGACCTACATGGGGAGAACCTATAATGATAATAAAATAAGAGAAATCAGAGCTCGCTATAAAAAATATAAGTGTTCGTTTTCTCCGCGCGCTGTCCGAGATTGGAATAGTAAAGAATTGTTGTCAATGTGGTTCGGTGAACCCTCTGCCAGGCACTGAAGTGTGATCTGCAGAGTATCCATATAGACGTAGATGTAGACAATACTGAACAGGATAAGCACTGGTCACGTCAGGTACAATGCTATGATGCACAAGTGGAGACTCCGAAACTCTCCAGTTTGCGATAGTGGAGCCCAAGAACAACCCATTCAGCGTCTTGTTAGAGACTGCCCTCGGAGAAAGTGCTCAGGACATTTCAGTGATTTTATTAATACTGCTACCTCTGGTACAAGTTGGCTTCATTCACTAGATTTTTAACTCTGATTAAACGTATGTTTTAATTAACAGTCCTAACAGCGTAGTTAGATTTTCTAATCGTTAGCATTTTTTTAAGGCTTCTGTCTTCTGACTAGTTTGATGCAGTCACGAATTCCCCTTCTATGCCAACCTCTTCATCTGAGTGTAACACTTGCAACCTACATGTTCAATTATTTGCTAGATGTGTTCCAATCTCTGTCTTCCTCTACAGTTTTTGCTCTCTACAGCTCCCTCTATTACCATGGAAGTCATTCCCTCATGTCTTAGCTGATGTCCTGTTCCTTCTCCTTGTCAGCGTTTTCCACATAATCCTTTCCTCTCCGATTCTGCGCAGAACCTCCTCATTCCTTACGTTATCAGTCCACCTAATTTTCAACATTCGTCTGTAGCACCACATCTCAAATCCTTCTATTCTCTTCTGTTCCGGTTTTCCCACAGTCCATGTTTCACTACCATACAATGCTGTGCAATTTCAAAAATTTCGACCGCTACGGTCGCAGATTAGAATCCTGCCGCGGGCATGGATGTGTGTGATGTCCTTAGGTTAGTTAGGTTCAAGTAATTCTAAGTTCTAGGGGACTGATGAGCTCAACTTTTAAGTCCCATAGTGCTCAGAGCCATTTCAGAAATTCCTTCTTGAAAGTAAGGTTCAAATGGCTCTGAGCACTATGGGACTTAACATCTGAGCTCATCAGTCCCCTAGAACTTAGAACTACCTAAACCTAACTAACCTAAGGACATCACACACATCCATGCCAGAGGCAGGATTCGAACCTGCGACCGTAGCGGTCGCGCGGTTCCAGACTGACGCGCCTAGAACCGCTCGGCCACACCGCCCGGCTGCAATAAGGCCTGTGTTTGATACTAGAAGACTTCTCTGGGCCAGGAAAGCCCTTCTTGCCAGTGCTGGTCTGCTTTTGATGTCCTGCTTGCTGCGTCCGTCATTGGTTATTTTGCTGCCTAGGTAGTACAATTCCGTAACTTCATCTGCTTCGTGACCATCAACCCTGATTTTAAGTTTCTCACTGTTCTCATTCCTGCTACTTCTCATTACTTCCGTGTTTCTTCGATTTACTATTAGTACTATTAAATTGGTAATTTTACTAATTTAAACTATTATCTTTGTGCCTGAATCCTTAACTGGGTAACTCCAAACTATATGTTTTTATTAACATTTGCTGTTGTCGTCGTGTGACAAATAAAATGAATAAAATGTTCCGTAGAATCCAAAATTCTTGAAAAAGTAATTTATTTTAGAGTAGCTTCACACCTTTGTAAAAATAAAGTTTTAACAAAATGTCAGTTTGGTTTCCAGAAGGTTTTTTCAACGGAAAATGCTATATATACTTTCACTAATGAAATATTAGATGCTCTGAGTAACCGGAAGTCACCCGTTGGGATTATTTGTGATCTATCAAAGGCTTTTGATTGTGTCAATCATGGAATACTTCTAGATAAGCTCAAGTATTGTGGTATGAATGGGACAGTGCTCAAATGGTTTAAATCATACCTAACTGGAAGAGTGCAGAACGTTGAAATAAAAAGCTCACATAATATGCAAAAAACTGGTGATTTCTCAGACTGGGGAACAATCAAGAATGGGGTGCCGCAAGGTTCGGTCTTGGTTCCTCTACTGTTCTTAATATATATTAATGACTTGCCATTCTATATTCACGAAGATGGAAAGCTGGTACTTTTTGCCGATGATACAAGTATAGCTATCACTCCCGATAGACAAGAATTACCTGGTGAAATTGTAAATGATGTTTTTCAGAAAATCATTAAGTGGTTCTCTGCAAACGGGCTGTCATTAAACTTTGACAAAACACAGTATATACAGTTCCACACAGTAAATGCAATGACCCCATTAGTAAATATAGACTTCGATCAGAAATCGGTAGCTAAGGTAGAATATTCAAAATTTCTAGGTGTACGCATTGAGGAGGGGTCGAACTGGAAAAAACACACTGAGGATCTGCTGAAACGTTTGAGTTCAGCTACTTATACTATTGGGGTCATTGCAAATTTTGGCGATATACATCTGAATAAATTAGCTTACCACGCATATTTTCATTCTCTGCTTTTGTATGGCATCATATTCTGGGGTAACTCATCATTGAGTAAAAGAGTGTTCATTGCACAAAAGCGTGTAATCAGAATAATTGCTGGAGCTCATCCAAGATCATCCTGCAGACACTTACTTAAAGAGCTAGAAATCTTCGCTGTAGCCTCACAATATATATATTCACTTATGAAATATGTTATTAACAATCCGAACGAATTCAAAAGTAATAGCAGTGTACATGGCTACAACACTAGGAGAAAGGATGATCTACACTACTCAAGGTTAAATCTAACTTTGGCTCAGAAGGGGGTAAATTATGCTGCCACAAAAGTCTTTGGTCACTTACCTAATAGCATCAAAAGTCTGACAGATAGCCATATAGCATTTAAAAGGAAATTAAAAGAATTTCTTAATGGCAACTCCTTCTACTCATTAGATGAATTTTCGGATATAGTAATTGGGTAATTTCTCAAACTCCCCCCACCCCCCCAAAAAAAAATTTGGGTGTCATGTAATGTTTTGTCTAATGTAATATCTTGTATAGACACCTTTTATTAACCTGACACGTTCCACATCATTACGATAGATCTATGGATCTATGGATCTATCTAATCTAATCTAATCTAATCTCTCTCTAATACAAGAGGCCTAGTCCCAACATCCCTTTGTTAGTACAAGAAAAATGCGCCAGTGGCGCTGCAGTAGTTCCACTTGCTACGAGTAGGGGACTGAGATGAGAAAGTCGCTCCGGTAAAAGGGCCTGATCTGCTGCCTTTGTGCGCGCACCCTCAGGAAAACACCCTCCGCAGAGTTCTCAAAGCCCCCCCCCCTCCTCCACCAGTCCTCCTTCTACCGCTCTTCTCTTACTCGCACCTCCCCTCCCCCTCTCCGCACAGAGTCACTACGTAATTGCCGCTCCGCCTCGGGGCGCAAACAGCGCGCGTGTTGATGCGACTGCAGCCAGGCTCTGCTGCCGCCTTAACACAGAGAGCCGGGGCGGCCGGATCAATAGCAGAGCGACCGCCCGCCGCTCTCTCTGCCCCTGCTGCCCCGTTCTGGCTGCGTGGCCCGCCTGCTCCAGTACTTCCCTGTGCCGAGCGCGAACCGCTTCACACGGGCTCGAAGCGGCCAATTACTCCACACGGCAGCTCTGCCACACCACCGAGTCGCACGCAACTCGTTCGCCTCACTCGTCTTCTAACGCGATAAAAGCTAACAGTAATCCGTTTCCAGTTGGCCGAAACGTCACAACTCTTTCAGAAAAGAGTGACTAACGATATGGATCGTGAAACTTTCTGGGAGATTAAAAGTATGTGCCAGACCAGCACTCGCACAATCCGAGCACGACAAACGACCCGCCCTGATAACTATACAGGGTGAGGCAGTGAATCGGCACGATTTTGTAAAACCACCAAAGATTTATTTACAAGTAAAATCATAATAGTTGAACATGGATCTCAAGTACAAGAGTGGAAATTAAAGATTTAACTTAAAAACAATCATTTTTTAAATATGGTGTCAGTGAGGTGTCGTCCTTGGTTTTGCACACATTGTCTAAGCCTGAGATGAAATTGTCCCATGACGTTTCGTAGCATCTGTACTGGAATGTTGTTAATTTCCTGTCGAATTCGCTCCTTCAGGTCTTCTTTTGTTCTTGGTGGATTTTCCTGGAAGACTTTGCACTGGAGGTAGCCCCAAAGAAAAAAGTCTGGTGCCGTCAGATCTGGTGAACGGGCAGGCCAGGGGAAATCGCCATTCCTGCTGATTAGACGTCGTGGAAATGCAAGTCTGAGCAATTCCATTGAGACATTAGCAGTATGGCTTGTTGCACCATCTTGCTGGAAGAGTGTTTCAGCATCTGGATCATGTCGATCAATTCCAGGCAGACCAAAAATGGTCAACATGTCAGCATAACGTCCAGAGTTTACCGTCACTGTGTTGTCATCTTCATCTTCAAAAAAATAGGGCCCCACGATTCCACGAGATGACATTGCGCACCAGACTGTTACTTTTTCAGAATGGAGAGGTTTTTCATGAAGTTCGTGCGGGTTATCTGAGGACCAATATCTGAAGTTTTGCTTATTTACGTACCCACTAAGATGAAAGTGGGCTTCATCACTCATCCATAAGTTATGCACTCTTTCTTCATTTCGTTCAATAACGTTAAGCATTGACTGGCAAAAGCGTATACGGTTATTGTAGTCATTACGTTTAAGGGCTTGCACTACCTGAATTTTGTATGGATGATAGTGAAGGTCACTCTTCAAAATCCGTCTTACTGATCGATTGCTGAGACCAAGTTCTGCGCTGTGCCGTCTCGCGGATTTTCGCGGACTTCGTCCCAACGCTTCGCGCACACGATTAATGTTCTCGGGTGTCCGGATTGTTTTTGTGCTGCCGCCTCTTTTCTTTGTTGTGCTAGCAGTAGCTTCAAAGGTTTTAACCCAAAGGAGAATGGCTTTCCTTGATGGCACGGGAGCCCGTGGCGGCAGGTTGAATTCACGACGAAAGGCGCGTTGAGCACCAACCACACTATCCGCGTTTTTGTAATATGCCTTTACGGCATATGCACGTTGCGCACTCGACCAACGCTCCATGGCTACTGAAACTTCCACCACTCTAGACGCCCAAGGTCACTTCCCCCACTCTCGCAACCCCCCTCCGCGCCCGACAACCACTATCGAAATCGTGCCGTTTCACTGCCTCACCCTGTACTTCCGATAATACCTCACCCACCATCTTCCAAACTTCACAGAAGTTCTCCTGCACAGTTCTCCTGGAGACATTGCAGGACATTGTGACATCTTTCGGTTCACAAAAAAACCTTAAAGGGCCGTAGTTTTGCAAACACTGACGAGAATAATAAAACATCGCTGAAAAGCTAAAAGCTATCTAAAATATCGAGTTCCAGAAGTGTCTGGAGAACTGGAAAAAGCTCTGCCATAAATGTCGCGGACTATTTTGAAGGGGTTAACTTTCATATGATCGAATTATTAAATTTCTCACAAAAAAACTAAAATTCTCGTTATTTTTTGAACCCATTTCGTATGCGTCATTACTAACTGAACTATGATATCAGACATCACATCAACATGCTTCCAAGAAATTATATACAGTACACTGGTTGTGCAGATAAATCATCTACATTTACACCTGTACTCGGGAAACGGTGAGTGGAGGAGGGTACATAACTTTCCCCCCTTCTTATTCCATGGTAGACTTCCACAGAAAATGTGCCACCAGATGTAACAGCGAGAGTCTCGCTGTGGTAACACTGAATATAAAGTTATTGGTTTCCCGCCGCGTCAAGTGATTAAAATTAAGCTTTCGGCCAAACCCTGCTCGGACATTTTCAAGTGGTATCACTGCTAGTGGGCTGCTGGGACGCTCTTATATATACTACCTGTCGGCTGTGACGTCACTGGTGCTCGCGGCTTCGCCATGTTTGGGCATAAGGCAGGGGCGGGCAAACGTTGCACGCGGCTCGTGAGCGCACAGCGCTGCACGTGTGCTGCTCGCGTGCAATCGTCGAATGGGGCAGTGGCGACAGCCGGCAGGTTGTGGCAGTGTAGTACAAGGCTATGCCGCGGACGTTGATGCGAAGCGACCACTACGTAGTGAACGTTGTATTTCAAGAACCGGAAAATGCAGAGTGAATCAAGGAAACGGAGGCGTGGAGATTTGCTATCTTTTAAAAAGTAATGGGAGAATCATTTTTTCTTCGTGCAAAAACCTGAAAATTCGAAATATTTAATATATGGCAGTATTCTCGCTGGTCAGCGGAAGTTTAGTATTGAAGGCCATTATAATAAATTTCACAAGGACGAGTACAATTTATTGTCGGATTCTGAGCGGATGGGGAAATTGACTAAGCTTAAGAAGAGCGACCTGACGATATTAGATGCATCTGTCCTAGTTGCCGTTGTCACGAGAGATCTGCGACTTTCTTTCGTCATGTCTCTCATCTAACTGATTTAACATTTTATGGAGCACTGTTTTCAATTTTTCAGGACGACAACAATAATAGCCCAGCGGTACGTGCAAGCTATAAAATTGCGCTTAATATAGTGAGAGCTGGAAAACCATTTCCTGAATTAATAAGCCTCGGTTAAGAGCAAACATAAGTGGTGAAAATTTACGTAACTGTTTGCGTTTGTTTGTATATAGAAATTTTGTTCCAGATATTAAACGTATTGTAAACTCCA
The DNA here is from genome assembly GCF_023864275.1 of Schistocerca cancellata. Taxonomy (NCBI): domain Eukaryota; kingdom Metazoa; phylum Arthropoda; class Insecta; order Orthoptera; family Acrididae; genus Schistocerca; species Schistocerca cancellata. Next base: position 176,358,110 of record NC_064631.1, read on the forward strand.
CCTGTGATAATTAAATAAAACGTATCGTAGTTAATAGGTACTCTTTCAAACCATGATTTATTTCAAGCACTCCTGCTAACCTTATTCCATCATTCAATAACGCCAGCTAGAAAAACAAAACGCATTACAGAGGAAGGAGTGGACAGAAGTTATGGTTGGGAGGGGAGGTAAGCAGGTGGCCAGCTTGCCCCTGTGTGCACGCAGAACACCTGTTAACTGCACGCGTGCAAGTGCACCGCACACGTGCAGGATTCCTGCCCGCCCCTGGCATAACTCGGCGTTCCATGAGCCGGATTTAACTTAGCGATCGCTGGATCACACGGCGCGCTGAGCTGCAGACCGCAGTCTCTATTTAATGTTATCAGTGATTTTTATTTCGAGAGTTTCTTAAATGACACAGTCCCAAAATCCATTAGTGAGAACCAGGAGAGAGATTTCGTCTAATTTTATCCGGTGACCGTTTCCTAAAGCATGCTCAGCCAAAGTGGATTTCTTGGTTTAGCGTAGGCGATAAAACCTCTCAGGTCCCTTCCTGCGTTGATACACAGTACGTATTGCTTGTTAGCCGTAAGACTCGCCACACTCGCAAAGTATCTTGTAGACCCCAGTTGTTCTGAGGCCTGCAGTGCCTTTACCTGCTCTCAGTAATCGGCGTACTTTTGTCGGAGGCCTGAAAATCGATTTGATCTTGTGCCTCTATAGTATGCGGCTTATTTTGCACGAAACGGGAACCACAGAACGCTAAAAAAAGCAAGTTTCTTTTCCTATTTCTCGTCGGTGGTCTATTGTGATTATTGTGAGTCTTGCTTGAAATCACTTCATCTATTTGATGGACGTTTTAGCCGTAGTTCCTGAAAACCTTGCGTAAGTGGCTCAGCTCATGGGACAGATTATCAGGGTTTGATGTTATTCTTGCAGGATGCACCAATGTTTGCAAAACAGTGCTATTTGGTGCAGGGTAGGTTTTCTGTAGACGCTGTGGCCGAGGCATCCATTTCGTTCCAGAATGAGGTATTGGCAGAATTGAAGCTGTGAGGAGGGTTCATGAGTCGTGCTTGGGTAGCTGAGATGGTAGAGCACTTGCCTGCGAAAGGCAAAGGTCCCGAGTTCGAGTCTCGGTCCGGCACACAGTTTTAATCGGCCAGGAAGTTTAATCCGTTTCGTTTGATGCGGATGAGAACGTCGAGAGAGGGAATTTTATTTTATTTCATTAATAGTACAGAGTAACCCACCGCCTTCAAATGTAAGGTGGGTATGATGCTTCTAAATCTAACAGTTAAGACTTCCCATTGTTACAGTCTTATTGGTATACAGTTGTTAATGCTATTTTTAATAATATAAAGAACGTAATATATAAAGATTTGAAAAGAAAAGAAGAACAAGAAAGCTAGGAAGACCAGTGCTATTTAATGGTTCCACGTGCTCCTTAGAGGACGAAACGAATAAATAAATAATAATAATAAAGATTTCTCTGAGGTTACAGCGAATGGAATGCTTAACAAATGTTAAAATGGTTCCACATAGTTTGTTTCTGATTAGTTGATGAGAATATAATTTATATAATGCAAATTTCAAAGAAAAACAAAAAAAGAAAATGTAATACAATGAGTGTGGTGAAAATAATTTGCAGTATGTAGAGGGAAGTGATATACTGTACGTGATATACGACTTGGCAAACAAATGGTAATGAGATGGGGAGCTATTAATATCAATGGGGGCTACTCTCGGAAGAAGGTAGAGCTGGCAGAGGCTGCAAGTAAGATGGGGTTGGACGTTTTAGCTGTTAGTGACATTCGGGTAGGGGGTGAGAAAGAAGAGGAAGTGGGAGAACACGAGATCTACCTGTCAGGCGTCAAAGCAGGAATAGCACAATGGGGTGTAGGGCTTTACATCAGGAAAGAAATGGAACCCAGCGTAGTTGCAATAAGGTATGTAAACGAACGACTGATGTGGATAGATTTGACAGTGTCTAGCAAGAAAATTAGGATTGTGTCAGTATATTCGCATTGTGAAGGGACAGATCAAGATAAGATGGATAGTTTTTATGAGGCACTCAGTGATGTAGTTGTTAGAGTAAAGGACAAGGACAGTGTTCTGCTCATGGGTGATTTTAACGCCAGGATTGGAAATCGAACAGAAGGGTATGAAAAGGTTATGGGTAAATTTGGAGAGGATATGGAGGCCAACAGGAACGGGAAACAACTCTTGGATTTCTGTGCCAGTATGGGCTTAGTAATCACAAACTCCTTTTTTAAACATAAGAACATTCACCGGTATACTTGGGAAGGCAGGGGAACCAGATCTGTCATTGACTATATAATAACAGATCAGGAATTCAGGAAGGCTGTGAGGGACACACGTGTATTCAGGGGATTCTTTGATGACACTGATCATTGTTTAATCTGCAGTGAAATTGGGATTGTGAGGCCGAAAGTGCAGGAGGTCAGGTCCATATGTAGGAGGATAAGAGTGGAGAAACTTCAGGATAAGGAAATCAGGCACAAGTACATAACAGCGATCTCAGAAAGGTACCAGTTAGTTGAATGTAGTCAATTACAGTCATTGGAAAAGGAATGGACAAGGTACAGGGACACAGTACTAGAAGTGGCTAAAGAATGTCTTGGAACAGTAGTGTGTAAAAGTAGGATGAAGCAAACAGCTTGGTGGAATGATACAGTCAAGGCAACCTGAAAAAGGAAAAAGAAGGCGTATCAAAAATGGCTACATACCAGAACCCAGGTAGACAGAGAAAGTTATGTTGAAGAAAGAAACAAAGCCAAACAGATAATTGCAGCATCCAAGAAGAAATCGTGGGAAGACTTTGGAAACAGGTTGGAGACTATGGGTCAAGCTGCTGGAAAACCATTCTGGAGTGTAATTAGCAGTCTTCGAAAGGGAGGTAAGAAGGAAATGACAAGTATTTTGGACAGGTCAGGAAAACTGCTGGTGAATCCTGTGGATGCCTTGGGCAGATGGAGGGAATATTTTGAAGAGTTGCTCAATGTAGGTGAAAATGCGATCAGTAATGTTTCAGATTTCGAGGTAGAATGGGATAGGAATGATGATGGAAATAGGATCACATTTGAGGAAGTGGAAAAAATGGTCAATAGATTGCAGTGCAATAAAGCGGCTGGGGTGGATGAAATTAAGTCGGAACTCATCAAATACAGTGGAATGTCAGGTCTTAGGTCGTGCGGTAGCGTTCTCGCTTCCCACGCCCGGGTTCCCGGGTTCGATTCCCGGCGGGGTCAGGGATTTTCTCTGCCTCGTGATGGCTGGGTGTTGTGTGCTGTCCTTAGGTTAGTTAGGTTTAAGTAGTTCTAAGTTCTAGGGGACTGATGACCATAGATGTTAAGTCCCATAGTGCTCAGAGCCATTTGTCAGGTCTTAAATGGCTACACAGGATAATTGAAATGGCCTGGGAGTCGGGACAGGTTCCATCAGACTGGACAAAAGCAGTAATCACACCAATCTTTAAACATGGAAACAGAAAAGATTGTAACAGCTACAGAGGTATCTCTTTAATCAGCGTTGTGGGTAAAATCTTCGCAGGTATTGTTGAAAGGAAAGTGCGAGTATTAGTTGAGGACCAATTGGATGAAAATCAGTGTGGGTTTAGGCCTCTTAGAGGTTGTCAGGACCAGATCTTTAGCTTACGGCAAATAATGGAGAGATGTTATGAGTGGAACAGGGAATTGTATCTATGCTTTATAGATCTAGAAAAGGCATATGACCGGGCTCCTAGGAGGAAGTTATTGTCTGTTCTACAAGATTATGGAATAGGAGGCAAACTTTTGCAAGCAATTAAAGGTCTTTACATGGATAGTCAGGCAGCAGTTAGAGTTGACGGTAAATTGAGTTCATGGTTCAGAGTAGTTTCAGGGGTAAGACAAGGCTGCAACCTGTCTCCACTGTTGTTCATATTATTTATGGATCATATGTTGAAAACAATAGACTGGCTGGGTGAGATTAAGATATGTGAACACAAAATAAGCAGTCTTGCATATGCGGATGACTTAGTTGTGATGGTAGATTCGATTGAAAGTTTGCAAAGTAATATTTCAGAGCTAGATCAGAGCCGGCCGAAGTGGCCGTGCGGTTAAAGGCGCTGCAGTCTGGAACCGCAAGACCGCTACGGTTGCAGGTTCGAATCCTGCCTCGGGCATGGATGTTTGTGATGTCCTTAGGTTAGTTAGGTTTAACTAGTTCTAAGTTCTAAGGGACTAATGACCTCAGCAGTTGAGTCCCATAGTGCTCAGAGCCATTTGAACCAAGCTAGATCAGAAATCTAAGGACTATGATATGAAGATTAGCATCTCCAAAACGAAAGTAATGTCAGAGGGAAAGAAATATAAGCGAATTGAGTGCCAAATAGGAGGAACAAAGTTAGAACAGGTGGATGGTTTCAAGTACTTAGGATGCATATTCTCACAGGATGGCAACATAGTGAAAGAACTGGAAGCGAGGTGTAGCAAAGCTAATGCAGTGAGCGCTCAGCTACGATCTACTCTCTTCTGCAAGAAGTAAGTCAGTACCAAGACTAAGTTATCTGTGCACCGTTCAATCTTTCGGCCAACTTTGTTGTATGGGAGCGAAAGCTGGATGGATTCAGGTTACCTTATCAACAAGGTTGAGGTTACGGATATGAAAGTAGCTAGGATGATTGCAGGTACTAGTAGATGGGAACAATGGCAGGAGGGTGTCCACAATGAGGAAATCAAAGAAAAACTGGGAATGAACTCTATAGATGTAGCAGTCAGGGCGAACAGGCTTAGATGGTGGGGTCATGTTACACGCATGGGAGAAGCAAGGTTACCCAAGAGACTCATGGATTCAGCAGTAGAGGGTAGGAGGAGTCGGGGTAGACCGAGGAGAAGGGCTCGATTGCGATATCCCAGAATATTGGTCCACAGATCGACCCCTGTGGACATCCCTTTGTTGACAACCTTTCGTGTATCACCCCTCCACTCCGCCACTCTGCCTCTGCAGTAGTCGAGGAGGCTATTGTTGAGGGAAGCGGACAGCCTCATTTCTGGTAATCTGGCGAAGAGAGACGGCCACCACAGGTTGTCAAAAACCCCGGTTATGTCGATTAGTATGGCGGCCACGTATTTGTCGCTGATGCTATTTGTAACTGTCAGTGCTTGGTTGACGGCTTCTTCTATTGATCTACCTTCCCTGAAGCCGAATTGATGGGGCATTAGGCCGAGGAGGCATCTGTGTGACTGTGAACGGTCACACAGGAGTCTTCCCTGTACCTTGCCGAGAGTGATTAAGAGACAGATCGGTCGGTACGTTTTGGGGTCTGTTGGCTCTTTGTCTTGTGATTTACTGATTACTGATTACTACATTAGCAGTTTTCCAGAGGTTTGGGATTCTGCCTGTTAGTAGTGTCTCGTTGGACATGTTAGTAAAAAAAGGTGTGATTTGTGATACTGTTTGTTTGAATGTTTATCAATGTATTTCGTCTGGGCCGGGTGCTTTTCGGTTTTTAAACCTGCTGATTGCCGTCGCGACTTCTTCTTGCGCGAATGGCATGGTTACACTGTCCCTGATGTACCATTGGCTCATCCTCTCTCTTAGGTCGTGGTGTCGCTCGTCGAGTGTGGGATAGTCGTCTGCTGTGCTTCTCCATCCTCTGGTCATTGTGCCGTTAGCTTGTTTTAGTGTTGACAGAAATGTCGGTGTCTTAACCTGTTCTGTTTCTATGTCGAATGGTTGTCTGCACATGTCGTTCTGTAACTGGGTTAGAAAAAAATTGGTCCAGTAGTCTTGCCTTGTCGTCTTTAGTTGTTTCTGGTATTTCTGTTTAGCGTCAAGATGCACGTCAACTATGTCTTACTGGAACTGTCTTTGCTTGTTGGTAGTTATTTCTTTTGTCCCGTGAGTCCTTCCTTAGTCTTGCCAGTTCTGTCGACCACGGTTGCTTCTGTCACCACCCAGTTTTTGCGGGTGATATAGCTGCAATGCGTTGTCATTCTCTACCTCCATGGTGAACTGGTGTGAGGCGTGGACGGCTCGCGTTTATTCCACTCATTGTTTGTCATCTTCTATTATGGTACTGCCGCCTCGTTTTCTTATTCCATTTACTGGCGTCACTAACTTCCTGCCTTACTTGCCCGTGAGTGGCAGCAGCAGCGCGTATCGATAAGTGCACTGTCGTACCATCTCTGGGGCGTCGTGTGTCTGGCAGTCAGCTGGAGACGGACCAACAGTGCAGTCGGGACGCAGCAGCAGTGGAGTCGGGGACGGAGCGCCGGTGAGGCGCCGACAGCCAGTGCTGGCATGAACTGTCCGATGGAGGGAGATTGCAGTGGGACGACCGTTGGTTGGTCGTTCGGTTGGTCGTCTCATCGGCCGACGTGTATTTGGTCCTTTCACCGTTTCGGGGCCTGACAGTCGGTCGGTCGGAGTGGAGCAGCGAGCAATTCTCTGCGGGACGTAGTTTGGCCAAGACCGCTGGCGGTCTCTACGCAGTGTCGGAGTGTGTGGGGCTGTTCCCATTGCTACGAGGTCCGTATCTCACCGACCCTGGACACGAAAGTTGAGTTTTGACTTAATCTACCAGCACGTCACGACTGTTCACATTGTGTCGTTTGGAGTTCGTTGTCGGCTGTTGGGATATTCCCGCGAACAACAACGTGGTTTTCAAGTTGGAAAATTCTAGCCACCCACACTGTATTTGGTTATTTGAATTGAAGTGCACCAGCGGAATCTTCTGCCTTGTGGCCGTTAACATTCTGGTTACCTGCCCTGGCTGTTGACGTAAATTTCAGGCAGTGTAGTTTCCGTATCATGTTGTTGCTGTCAAGCACAGTGTGTAGTTTGACAGCTCCATGTATAATTGGTTGTGGGCGCCAATGTATTCTACGTTGTTCCGTTGACTCACTGTTGTGCCCTGGTCGGGTGGAGTGGAAGTTATCTTGTCGGTGGGTCCGTTGACTGTCGGTCGGTTGGGTTGTCGTCGGAACGTGAATGGTTGGCCCGACTGCCTGTCTCACCTAAGCGAGCGTTAGTGTTTTAATTCCAGGCCGACCCTCGAACATCTGAGCGCCCTTGGGTGTACTGCCGTTTTTTACTTTGTTGTTGTTTGTACTTATATGGCTTCTAGCCGATTTTTTAAAATTAAGTCTGTTTTTCCATTAAGGTGTAAGATTCTTTAGGCCTTCAGTCTAATTTAAAGAACTGTTTCACGTAAGACCTTTGGCGTTTTAAAGGTTTTAATGTTGTTGAATTTCAAGTGTTGGGCCTTCAGCCGATTTTGAGTTTGAGTTTTTTTGCTCTTAAGGCCTTCAGCCTAGTTCAAAGAACTATTTCACGTAAGGCCTTTGGTATTAAAAAAAATTAATGTTATGGATTTTTGAGTGTTAGGCCTTCAGCCGATTTGAATTTAACATGTTTGCTCATGAAGTGTCTAATTCTTTACGCCTTCAGCCTAAATAAATAACTGTTGTAAGATAAGGCTTGCCTTTTAAATTTGTGATTATGCTTGCGTTTTAAGTTATTGGCTTTCAACCGTTTTTAAATTAAAGTCCCAAAGATTAAAGCTGTGTCTTTAAAAAAAAATTTTGGGGCTCTTGTAATGTTTAATCGAATAATAAAGTTGTATGTTCGAGTGTAACTGACAGCCCCTTACTTTGGCCCCTTTCCACAATTTAAACTACCTGTCCTGTCCTGCGGGTTAAGCTGGGCGTCTCATGGAGATTCCTGTAAATCCCGTGGAGGTGTTCCAAGAACTCGTCAAATTTCTCACCAGATGTCTACGCACAGTCGCACAGTTGCCGTAGATTAGGGAACTGTGGTTTGTGGGTGCAGAGCTGTCACTTGACAACGTTCCACAATATGTTCAGCCCTGCTCAGATCAGGCGAATTAATTTGACAAAACATCACTGTCACGTTCCTCATACTGCCATAACAAGGTTCAAGCTTTGTGACGCTGTCTGTTATCCTGCTGGAAGATGCCGTATCCGTAGGGGACGAGGTCAAGTATGAATGGATGAGGTATTAACGTAGTCCATAGCTATAATAGTGGCTTCAATTACTACCGCAGGCCGCACGGAAGCCGACGTGCATATCGTCGTAGCACGATATTGCCGCTACCACCCCGCGTCTCTGGCACAGCGCGCCGTTTCGAGCCGCCGTTCACTTGGATGACGGTGAATCAGGATACGATCATCGACCCGATGTAATAAGAAACGCGATTTACCCGAACAGGCGACACGTGTCCGTTGATCCGAAACACTTGGTCCTGCATCAGCACTCTATTCTGCCTTCAGATCTGCTACACAATACCGCCTAGAGTGTTTTACAGAGTGGGCATGCCTCCGACCTCCGCGTTATGTGATGAGGCGTGCACATTCTAAACTTTGTCTACTCGTGGTTGTTCTATCCTTTAAGCACTTTCCATAGACACTCAATACAATAGCTCGCGACAGCCGACTAACTTCGCCGTTCGCGAGAGGTTCTTTACCAGGCGCCGGACCGTAACACTATGTGTTGTTAAGATTCCTCACGTCAGTGGATTTCCCAGTTGGCACCCACATCGTCGCTATAATGCTCCCCAATTGTCTCTGCTCTGCTTATGTACTTTCCTATTTTTTGGGACACCACATCGTCGCTACAATGGTCCCCAATTGTGTCTGCTCTGCTTATATACACTCATGCTCACAAATTAAGGGCAATGCAGATATATGGTGAAACAACGCTCTGGTGGGCGGTTTGCGGGCTAAATCACTTCCGGCTATGACCATGCGGTGCGTTTGATCTGCAGTCGTCGCACGGTGGCAGCAGTCCACATACGCAGAGATGTTGTAACCTCCCCACGGATATATTAATTAAATGATTTTTTAAATAGTGTAATCTCTGAACAAAATTGGTTCCCATTTATAGTCTCCGTGCAGAAATGCATTCACATTTCATGTAACCACAAAATTAAATTCCTAAACCCGGAAAAAATAAAAATAAATCAGTAACCTGGTAAATTTTATGACGACAGCAACGCTGCGCCACGGCCCTGTACTCTGAATAAAAAAGCAAAAATTCTTACCTCAATAAAAACTGCGAATATATCTGCTCTTACCTAAAAAAATTTCGGCTCAGCTCCGTGCAATACTGGCCTATGCTTTGTGATTCATGAAAGGAAAGATAATCCATTGAATAAAATCTTTAAATTGAAATGAATGCCTTTTTTTTAAATTACTTTATATTATAAAAATTATTATTGGGGCATTTTTTGAAAGAAATTGGATGACAGTTAACATACATTACTAGATATGCGCAACGCTGCTTCTTTACCTTCTACAATAATACTCATCCTCCAGAGTCCCGACCAGAGCAGACTGCCGACACGCGCCGACACGCGTAGACTACTGCCGACTCACGCAGACTACTGTCGACTACTGCCGACTCACGCAGACTACTGCCGACTAGCGACAACTAAATACATACTGCTCTCTGGTCAGAGACTCTCCTAAGTCTTGCCTGTTGCAGGCAGCGTATACATTGCATACCTCTTACATAGCCCTCCACTGGGGGGGGGGGGGGGGGGGCAAAAATTTGGCAGCGATGGTGAGTCAATTGGACTTGCCATGAGCAACAAATTTTTCTTAATTAACTAAGTTTACAATCACAGAATATATACATATATATAAGTGTAGAACATGAAATAAAATATAGTGCACATGCACTGAGTACAGAACATATCAAGCAATGACAAAATGTATACACAATGAGTACAAAACATATTAACAAATGGCGAAAGTGCATATGCACTGTAGTTCAGAATATATCAGCAAATCACTAAATGTATACGCAATGAATACAAATCATATTGACAAATGACATTAAGTGCATATGCACTGTAGGTTTTTTTTACTATTTTACAAGAACTAGGATAGGAAACGGAAGGATTGCATCATGATTGTAGCACATTAGGTTGCACGCAGCTGCACTGAAAGTCCATATCTTTCTACAGAAGCACATTACCAAGTGAGACAATCTGAAGCTCTTTTCCTTGAAGTATTAATCAGTGTAGCCAATACACTGAAATGTCGTTGTAATATTCCATGTTATCATTTTGGTAGTACATTAGGTACACCAAACAGTGGGACCATAATAACATCTCCATCGCTCAAGGTGGTGGACAGCATGTCGTGTCAACACCACGTTCTTGTAAGGTACACCAACGTAGAATTAGTGCAAAAACCAAATACGGTGCTCCATGAGCATGAGGATAGACAGGACAAACGGATATTACAGTAATTTCTGGTAATTAGATCAGAAGGTAAAGGATATTAAGTCTTATGCCAGTCATCATTGATAATTACTAGTCTATCAACTGATTTGATTAATTGGAGGCACTCATAGCCCAGTTACTGAACATTTCTGTACCATGTATGAAGTATTACAGAATAATGTTCATAAGTTATCTATTTACAGAGAACATTGGCACTCATTGACCAGTTACAAACCATCAGAAGTCATCATTCAAAACAGGAGCTAATGAGTGTAGCATCAAGCTACTAGTATTCATATGTATAGCATAAAAGTGACATAATACAAATTTAAAATATAAGAAACAGTGGCATTCGTTGGCCAGCAAGTACTGAGTATTACAAAACATTTTTCCTCATTCAAGTGACATATGACATATTTAAAAATAATTATTGGCACTCATTGGCCAGTTACAAATCATCAGAAGTCATCAGTCAAAACAGGAGATAATGAGTGTAGAGCAAGCATGCATTATTATGAAATATCATTCACTATTACTCAGAACTCATCATTCAAGTGACATATGACATATTTAAAAATGTAACACTCTGGAACTATTACTCAAAGTCTGTTATTAGAAAACATCATTCAGTATTACTCATAACTCTTTTAAACTAGTAGCAATATTTGGGACTGGTAATACTTTTTTTTTTTGTGCTAGAAATGCATTGCGTTGGGATCGATAATTAATTGCTGGGGCATAACAATATTTGCTTTTGACTTATTTCTGCAAATGAAGATGGGTAATGTCATTCGTCATGAGTCAGCTGTAGCAAGGTTATGAAACAAATAGAGTATATGTGATCACATTCATGAATAACACAGGTTTAATGACCAACTACTTACAGCACATTAATTTCATGAATAATTTCTCCTGCAAAAAATACAAAATGGATTATTAAACTGAAAGAAGAAACGCATATTATGCTGAAAAGTAGTGAACTTCGAATTAACAGGTAGTGAAATGTGTATTAAATATATATGTTCTCTAGCTGTCCTTTCCAAAACCCTCAGTCATCATACCATGCGACATAAGACATACTGTCAAAACGAACTGCAACAAATACCTAAATAACTACATAGCATTTCTTAACTAACAGTAAATATATAAACTTCATCATTATTTTCATCTGCAAAGAAAAACTTCATTATCCATATCACCATAATTCCATTATTATCATCACCTGTAAAGAAAAACTTCATTATCCATATTAGCATATTCTGCATCACTATTCATCTGCAAAAAAAGCCACTTCATTATACAACTATTCATAGTATAGAGTTCCTTATTTCTAGCATATTTCATCACTAAAACTAAGATGTGTAGTTCTGTCTGACAGACTGCATCAATCGCCTCGTATTCTGAAAGAAAAAATTAGTTAAGACTGTTATCATACGATGTGTATAGTATATTCTTGTTAATGCTTGTTAATTCTGATCCATTTACTCTTCGTGACGAGGTATTGCATTTTCTTTCGTTCATTCCGAAGGTGAAATTCCCATTTCTGTTTAATTTATTTATTTTACACGTTATTTCTTTCTGAAAATGATGAACAATGATTAATGTCTCGCATTTAAATCATATACCCATTAAATAAAAGCTGGTTTCTAGTGATATAATTGAGCATACAGCATAGCATGACACAAAACATAATATGTCAAAAAAATAGACAGTGTTCAGGTGCAAAAATGTACACAGAGTATCACAATGTAGCAGCAAAATGTAAAATAGTCACGATGTTGAGATATCATAAGGCAAAATGTCAAAGTCAACTAATGTTTGTTATATCTTAAATATTTCATAGTGCATACAAACAAAACAGTAAAACAATCATACATACATGAAAAATGGAAAATGTGCACGGTCTGAAGTGTAACAACAAGAAATGCCTCTCTTTGTTCAGCTTGTATGTTGTGTAGTTGATAGAGGCGGTAGTTGAAAACTTTAATGGAGAAAGAATTTGATAAAATTAATATGTCACTAGATAGAATCGCATAATTGGTCATAAAATATGTAAGTTTATCTGGAAAAATGTGCACGGTCTGATGTGTAACGACAAGAAAAGCGACCTGCTAACCTTACCTTGCCGGGCACTTGCCAAGAAAAAATATTATAATCATAAGTAAGTGTTCATGTGCATATAATTGCATAAGTGGTCATAAAAAAATCAGGAAATGGCATTACAGTGTGATAAATCATAAAGTATGTTCATTCAATAAAGGGTTTGATGTTGGAGATATGGTGATTCCCTTTGGTTTTTCCGTTTTTCAAAGTTTCGACGTGTACTACACTGGGGTGAGGAATGCTGCGAATTCGATATGGACCTGCATATAGAAGCTCAAATTTACTACATCTACTTTTTCCTCTATTAGATAAATAATGTGTGTGTACTAATATCTTCTGTCCAATGTGAAAGTCACGGCGTGTACAAACCTGTTTTTGCTGTCTTCTCCGGCGCTCTGCGGCACGTTTGATGTTGTTCAGCGCAATGTCAATTATTTCATGGTGTCGTAGTCGACGAGATGTAGGAAAGGTTACTAATTCTTTAATTTTGTTAGGTGGTTCAACAATTTTCAGTATAACAGACGGAGATAGCATAGTAGATTCATTTGGTATGGAATTAATTATATCCTGGAATGAGAGTATGTGTGTGACCCAATCAATATGTTTTTTTATGGCAGTATATTCTACACAGTTTACCAATTTCTTCCATTAATCGTTCACAAGGGTTCGAAGAAGCATGGTACCTGGATATATAGATCGGAGAAATGTTTCTAGCTCGTAACATACGTGTCCATATAGCAGAACGAAATTGTGATCCATTGTCGGAAATTACTTTCAATACATGCCCTACATGAAATAGAAAATGTTTTACAAATGCTTTCGGAACAGTTTTGGCAGTAGCTTTGCGTAACGGAGTGAAAGTAACAAATTTTGAAGTGAGTTCAACAGCGACAAAGATGTAGCAAAAACCTCTATTGGTTCTGGGAATCGGACCAAAAATGTCTACAGCGGCCATGTGTCTCAATTTAACAGATACAATGGGATGTAATGGAGGAATATGTGAGGTGGTATCTGACTTAGCTTTCGGCAGATTTTACATGACGCTAAAACTCGTCGAATACGTTTCTCCATGTTGGTAAAATAACAGTTCTGTCTCAGTATAAGGAAACATTTTCTGGCTCCGTAATGTGCGTAACTTAAATGAGTATACCAGATTAATTTGTTAACAAGCTCGTCAGGAATACATAGTAGCCGGCCGAAGTGGCCGCGCGGTTCTGGCGCTGCAGTCTGGAACCGCGAGACCGCTACGGTCGCAGGTTCGAATCCTGCCTCGGGCATGGATGTGTGTGATGTCCTTAGGTTAGTTAGGTTTAAGTAGTTCTAAGTTCTAGGGGACTTATGACCTCAGCAGTTGAGTTCCATAGTGCTCAGAGCCATTTGAACCAGCCAATACATAGTAAACAGTTGTTGCTGTCAGGGTGAGAGTGGCGAAAAAGAATGTCATTGCGTACAGTGTAATGGTTTCTAATGGTAACATTATTCCTAACTTGCCAAAGGTGTTTAATTTCTTTCCATACGTTGTCTTTACTCTGCTCTTGTGCTATGTCTTGTAATGACGACGAAATGAAATTTTCAAATGCAACTTGTTGAATGTACATGACGCTGAAATTTGCTTTGCAGAAGTTGGTTGCGATGTCTTGCTGATTGTTGCTGAGAGAACGGGATAGTGCGTCTGCTACAATATTTTGTGTACCGGGAATGTGAACAATTGTAAAATTAAATTCTTGTAAATAAAGTTTCCATCTACTTAATCTGCCGTGTGTAAATTTAGCGGAAAGTAAAAACTGTATCGCTCTGTGGTCTGTATAAACGGTCGTATGTCTTCCACAAAGAAAATGCCGAAATCTCGTAAATGCCCATACAACACATAATGTTTCAAGTTCTGTAACAGAATAATTGCGTTCAGCAGGTGACAGAATGCGACTCGCAAAGGCGATGTTTTTAATTACTGTAGAACCATCTTCTTCAATTTCCTGAAAAATGTGTACGCCTAAAGCGGTGTTAGAAATGTCGGTGGCAATGGAAAAATTTCTAGTAAGATCTGGGTGTGATAAAAGTGGTGCATTCAACAAAGCATGTTTCAAATAACATTTTCGTGAACAAGATTCTGTGTACCTGCAGTATTGCTTACGTTGCTGGAAGATGCAACCTGTACTGTATCTGGTCAAATTCTTTCTCACGTGCTGTTATTTGCAGGAGGATGCTGTGGCATTTCCACTATTTGTACTGTTCTGGTATTTCGTCCTGACATATTACGTTCGGGATGATATCTACTATCTGGTTCATTCATGATAATTTGTTGTTGCGGATGATTTTGTTGTTATGACTGTTATTAAACGTACGCTGAAAATTGTGCTTATTACTTTTACGTCTGTCATGATAGTCATTTCTATACGGTGCATTGCGATAAGAATTGAAATGATGTTTTTTCCGTACGTAGTTACTTCCTTGTTGCTGTACGTTACTATATGGTGGAGCCGACGCTATACGTGTAGGCGGCGAAACATTAAAGCTTGGTTGACCTTGCAGACTGCATTGTTGGTTAGGTATGCTAACCGGCTGGCTTTCATGCTGTTGCGGTGAAAAACCTGTATTGTTACCAAAATGTGTTTGCTGATAATTTTGACGATTGCTGAAAATGTTGTACATACTGATGATTACAATTTTATCTGTTATTAAAATTACGGCGGTAGTTGTCATTTCGGGGGTATCTAAAGAGAATTGTCACTTTCGGTAAATTTTGTCATATCAGGTTTTCTTTACTCCTTCTTAATCCTACATAGATCGATAGTCGAAGAGCTGTTTTGATAGATATAAATGATAGTAAGAGAAAAGGTTCAAAATGGTTCAAATGGCTCTTAGCACTATGGGACTGAACATCTTAGGTCATCAGTCATCTAGAACTTAGAACTACTTAAACCTAACTAACCTAAGGACAGCACACAACACCCAGCCATCACGAGGCAGAGAAAATCCCTGACCCCGCCGGGAATCGAACCCGGGAACCCGGGCGTGGGAAGCGAGAACGCTACCGCACGACCACGAGATGCGGGCTGAGAAAAGGCAGCAGTGCAGAAAACTAAAGATGAAACAGCACTACTACGGCTCGGGGCCCTGTGCACACTACGGCACATATTCATCGAAGTGTAATGAATCCCGTGAGGTCAATTACGCGCTGCAAATAAATTTCAGTTTCTGCGTTACAGGCAATGGCAGTAAAATTTTAAAAGTAAATTGCTGTATCCAGGCCAGTTCTGGTTTCTGCATTACAGGCAGTGCTGTTGAAAATACAAAAGCAAACTGCCGTATCCAGTCCAAAGCGTGAATGTGTGTTCTGTCATTATTAAATACCTTAGACATTTTAACGGATAAAAATTGCTTATAATCAACGTTATCGTCTCTGAATGTGTGAGCAGGTTCAGGATTGTATGAGAATCTATTTGTCTGTGACTGTTCTGAATCTAAGTCACGTACTCTCTGTAAATTACCTAAATTATACTGACTGTGTGAGTGTGACAAATGTTGGGAATGTGCCGTATGCTGTGACGTGTTATTGACTGAAACATTTTTCATCTCTGTCACTTCTTGCTGTAAAGTTGACAATTTTCTACGTAATGTATTATTGGACGAATCTATCTCACTGATCGTGTGCTGTAAATTTTGGAATTCAGGTGTTTGATTAAACGAAATCGGTGAAGTATCGTCTGATTTGCTGTCATTATTACTTTCAATAACGTCAATACGACGGGCCAATTCATCATATTTTTCAGTCAGTATTTTTACCTGATCATCGTTTTTAGTGTCACAAGCATTAATTTGTTTTTGTATTTTACGTGTGGTTTCGTTCAATTTTGTAATGTCTGCTTTGATGGCATCGGGATCCTGTATTAGTTCTAATTGTTCGAGTCTGTCGGTCACTGTCTGAAAGTCTACTGTGTGTGTATCTGTTTTTGATTTAAGATCGGAAATTTCATCACGCAATTCGGTGTTCAACTGTTTGATAGTATTAATTTCGTCTGATACTGTAGCAATATTGTTGTCTACGTATGTTTTCGCCTTCGTAAACAATTTACGCTTATCTTCCTGTCTCTGTGCAGTAATTGTTTCCATGACTTGTCGTTTTACTTTATTTTGTTCCTGTATGAATTTACGGTAACGCGTTTCACTATTCTGTAAGTGGTGATTAAAACGTTCGTCAATTTGACTGTTCTGTTGGTCAAATTTCGCGTCTACTTTTGCATCCAGTGTGCGTGAAAGTTCTGCTGACATTAATTTAAACTCGTCGCGTAACTGTTTTGCGTTTTCAGAGCATTGTTTACCGACTGCACTAATTTCGTCTCTAAGTAATTTAATTGTAGCTGCATGTCTTATTATTTAATTCTTGAGCAACAGATCTAATTTCTTCACTACTTTTCCTAGCACAAGCCTTAATTTCCTCACGTAATTGTTCCTTAGTATCATGACATTGCGCAGCAACGGCTGTAATCTGTTCATTAAGCTGTTTATTCTGTTCACTAAGTTGTTTGAAATTTTCATTAAGGTTGTCTTGTTTTTTATTAAGTAGTTTGAAATTGTTGTCTTGTTCTTTCTTTGACTGTTTGGAATTTTCACTCTGTTGTAGCAATATTGCCATAATTTGATCCAAGCCAATATTACCTACGCTATTCTCTGTGCTGTTTGATGGCATACCTGCAGTTGTCACGTTTTCTGTAACCATTTGGTCATTCTGTAATTCTTGAAAAGGTTTGCCAAACGAATGTCCACTGTTGGTCACTAAATCGGAATCAAATAAATCTGTCGTACTTTGAGTACACAGTTCATTTTCGTTAGAAAAATTTATCTGTTCATTACGTAAATTTTGCAAACCGGGTGTGTCAAGCTGGGCAGCGTTCATTGTAACAGAACGTCCCGCGTCATTAATTGTCGTTAAATTAACAGAGGACACAATTGAATTTATTTGTTCATCATTAGGATCAAAATCATTACTAGTGGTCGGTAGGCACTGATCGTCCGTAAATGGAGGATTGTCATCATTACACTGAGTGTCGCAAGTATTAACGGTCAAATTATTCGAGTCGGCTATTTCACTCATTGCACATCGCGATGTACTGTTAACAGTTTTTCGCGGCATTTTTCACAAATCAAAATTAAGCACAAATGAAACAAAGGCAAAGCAAAAAAAAAATGGAACAAACAATTACAACAAAGAGCAATAAATTGCCGATGATCTGTGAAAGAAAGAGTGACAAATTAGTAAATGCTTTGCGCCAGATGCAAACTACATTTAAGTAAATAACAGCAGATATATGACTACTTATCAGAAGATTCACAAAGAAATACGATCCTGGCCGGATGTCGCCAAGTGTAACCTCCCCACGTAAATATTAATTAAATGATTTTTTAAATATTGTAATCTCTGAACAAAATTGGTTCCCATTTATAGTCTCCGTGCAGAAATGCATTAACATTTAATGTAACCACAAAATTCAATTCCTAAACCCGGAAATAATAAAAAAAATTCAGTAACCTGGTAAATTTTATGACGACAGCAAGGCTGCGCCACGGAACTGTACTCTGAATAAAAAAGCAAAAATTCTTACCTCAATAAAAACTGCGAATATATCTGCTCTTACCTAAAAAATTTTCGGCTCAGCTCCGTGCAATACTGGCCTATGCTTTGTGATTCATGAAAGGAAAGATAATCCATTGGATAAAATCTTTAAATTGAAATGAATGCCTTTTTTTTAAAATTACTTTATATTATAAAAATTATTATTGGGGCATTTTTTGAAAGAAATTGGATGACAGTTAACATACATTACTAGATATGCGCAAGGCTGCTTCTTTACCTTCTACAATAATACCCATCCTCCAGAGTCCCGACCAGGGCAGACTGCCGACACGTGCAGACACGCGCAGACTACTGCCGACTCACGCAGACTACTGTAGACTAGCGACAAGCAACAACTAACTACATACTGCTCTCTGGTCAGAGACTCTCCTAAGTCTTGCCTGTTGCAGGCAGCGCATACATCGCATACCTCTTACAATGTGTTGGTGCATGGCAGAGCACGGTGCAGCTAGTAACTGTGCAGACGTTTTGAGACGTGCTAATGGTGACTGTGTGTTTAAAATGGCTCAAAGAACACACATTGATGACGTTATGACGGGTAGAATACTAGGGTAACTGGAGGCTGGTCAAACACAGCATGTCATAGCACGGGCCCTCCGTGTGCCACAAAGTGTGATCTCAAGATTACGGCAACGATTCAAGCGGACAGGAAACGTGTCCAGGCGCTACAGTACGAGACGTCCACAGTGTACAACACCACAAGAAGACCGATATCTCACCATCAGTGCCCGCAGACGGCCACGGAGTACTGCAGGTAGCCTTGCTCGGGACCTTACCGCAGCCACTGGAACAGTTGTCTCCAGACATGCAGTCTACAGATGACTGAAAAGACATGGTTAATTCGCCCAGAGACCTGCAAGGTACATCCCACTGACCGCTGCTCAGAGGAGAGCCCGTAAAGCCTGGTGTCAAAAACAGTGGTTATGTTCATGGACGAGTCCAAGTATAGTCTGAACAGTGATTCTCGCCGGGTTTTCATCTGGCGTGGACCAGGAACCAGATACCAACCCCTTAATGTCCTTGAAAGGGATCTGTATGCAGGTCGTGGTTTGATGGTATGGGGTGGGATCATGATTGGTGCATGTACACCCCTACATTTCTTTGACAGAGGAACTGTAACAGGTCAGGTGTATCGGGACGTCATTTTGCACCAGTATGTCCGCCTTTTCATGGGTGAAGTCGGTCCCACCTTCCTCCTGATGGATGATAACGCACGGCCCCACCGAGCTGCCATCGTGGAGGAGTACCTTGAAACAGAAGATATCAGGCGAATGGAGTGGCCTGCCTGTTCAACAGACCTACACCCTATCGAGCACTTCTGGGATGCTCTCGGTCGGCGTATCGCTGCACATCTTCAAACCCCTTGGACACTTCAGCATCTCCAACAGGCGCTGTTGCAAGAATAGGAGGCTTTACCCCTGCAGGTGCTCGACCACCTGATCCAGAGTATGCCAAACCGTAGTGCGGCCTGTGTACGTGTGCATGGTGATCATATCCCATATTGATGTCGGGGTACATCATTATCCTTAATTTATGAGCATCAGTGTAGTTTCCTGTCAGGTCAAATCAGATAGCGCCCGATCATTATCTACTCATCTATCGTGTCACAGAGCCACCAGATGGCATTCAGTCTCCCGGCGGACAGTGTTTCGGCTCATCAGTAAATGTTGGCAAGTAGTGACATAATCCTCGAGTTATTTGGGATCGCCGGCCGCGGTGGTCTAGCGGTTCTGGCGCTGCAGTCCGGAACCGCGGGACTGCTACGGTCGCAGGTTCGAATCCTGCCTCGGGCATGGGTGTGTGTGATGTCCTTAGGTTAGTTAGGTTTAAGTAGTTCTAAGTTCTAGGGGACTTATGACCTAAGATGTTGAGTCCCATAGTGCTCAGAGCCATTTGAACCATTTTATTTGGGATCGTGTAAACTCGAAGACATGTCGGTGTAAACCTGCCGCCTACTAGCCGAGGGCACATAGCGGCATTACACGTACGTCACTAGTGACGCTACCACTTGCTTTAGGCCTAAAGCCACTTTTAGCCGAGGGCACCTAGCGGCGCCACTAATGGCTCCAGCGATTAGCGGAACATTGCATCTGGAACATGCTGCTTAAAGCCGCGTTCACTCACGCAACCAAACAGACGCCACTGCTTTTGGCGTACTGCAGTGGCACAGCATTTACATGTATCAAAATCTAGTTTTCGGTGGCGTCATTGCAGTGCTTCCTGCTACGCCACTAAAAGTTCCACTCGGTTGTTCCCTACGATGCCACTAGCCTTCCCCCATCACTACCGCTGTATGGTACCACTCGACTGCTGCCTGGTGGCTATATTATCAAGCACCGGCATTCTGTCCCAATCTTCGTGGCACAGTGTTTTCATTTCCTTATTCAATGGCCAATTTTCGTGTCAGAATTCCTGCTGTGGTCCGTTTGATTTCAGTGTTTTACTTTACTTATTGGCTCTTTTTTTCTTTTTAGTGAAGTAGTACGCAGAACACATGTTCTAATCCGGTGGTAGACCGAAAACATCTTCCGAAATTGTACTAATGTTTTCTCTGAGAATTACTTTGAACAATTAGTTCATGAGCCTACACAAATTGTGAATGGTTGCGAAAACACACTTCTTAGCCACAAATAATCCTGATCTAATAGAGAGCGTCATGACGGATACAGGGATTAGTGAACACAAAGTCATTGTAGCGAGGCTGAAAACCATAGTAACCAATACCACTAAAAATAAACGCAAAATATATCTATTTAAAACAGCAGACCAAAATTCGCTTGACTACGAAGTCTTTCGCGACGGAGTCCTTGCATAAAAAGTTCTAGGTTTACTTGCAGCGTCAAATTTGGATAAAATCCCGAGCTTTCGATGACTACCTCCGTCACCTTCGTCAGGAGTAAAACTGACTGCCGTGGACCGGTGAGGCTTCCGCTTTTATAAGCAGTGGACGGCTTCCCATTGGCTGAATGACGTCACGGTAGAAAACCCAAAGAGATTCTGGGCGTATGTAAAGTATACCAGTGGCAAAAAACAGTCAATACCGTCACTGCGCGATTGCGATGGAAATGTTACTGATGATGGTGCCACTAAAGCGGAGTTACTGAATACAGTTTTCCGTAATTCCTTCACGGTGACGTCATCCAGCCAATGAGAAGCCGTCCACAGCTTATAAAAGCGGAAGCCTCACCGGTCCACGACAGTCAGTTTTACTCCTGACGAAGATGACGGAGGTAGTCATCGAAAGTTTGGGATTTTATCCAAATTTGACGCGGCAAGTAAACCGAGAACTTTTTATGCAAAAATTCGCTTGAAGCCTTCCTTAGCTAATTATGTAAGTGTCGACCAGATATAGCTCAAATTCAAAGATACAAAAAAAAAAATGGCTCTGAGCACTATGGGACTTAACATATGAGGTCATCAGTCCCCTAAAAATTAGAACTACTTAAACCTAACCAACCTAAGGACATCACACACATCCATGCCCCAGGCAGGATTCGAACCTGCGACCGTAGCGGTCGCGCTGTTCCAGACTGAAGCGCCTAGAACCGCTCGGCCACACCGGCGGGCTCAAAGATACTGTATCGACAGCAATAGATAGTTTCATACCACGTAAGTTAATAAGAGACGGGATTGATCCACCATGGTACACAAAACACGTCAGAACACTGTTGCAGAATCAACGAAAAAAGCATGCCAAATTCAGAAGAACGAAAAATCCCAAGACTGGCTAAGTTTCACGGAAGCTCGAAATTTAATGCGGACGTCAATGCGAGATGCTTTTAATAGTTTCCACAATGAAGCATTGTTTTAAAATATGGTGGAAAACCCAAAGAGATTCTGGGCGTATATAAAGTATACCAGTGGCAAAAAACAGTCAATACGTCACTGCGCGATTGCGATGGAAATGTTACTAAAGCGGAGTTACTGAATACAGTCTTCCGTAATTCCTTCAAGACAGAAGAAGAATTAAATATTCCAGAATTCGAAACCAGAACAGCCGTTAGCATGAGTGACATAAAAATAGATATCTTAGGTGTTGCGAAACAACTCAAATCACTTAAGAAAGGTAAGTCTTCCGGTCCAGATGGTATACCAGTCAGGTTCCTTTCAGAGTATGCAGACACAATGGCGCCTTTCTTAGCAATCATATACAACCGTTCACCTGAAGAAAGGTCTGTTCCTAAAGACTGGAAAGTAGCACAGGTCACACCAAAATTCCAGAAAGGAAATAGGAGTAACCCATTGAATTACAGACCCATATCACTGACCTCAATTTGCAGTAGGTTTTTGGAGCATATACTGTACTCGAACATTATGAATCATCTTGAAGAAAATGACTTATTGGTACATAACCAACACGGATTCTGAAAATATCGTTCTTGTTCAATACAGTTAGCTCTTTATTCCCATGAAGTAATGTGTGCTGTCGACAAGGGATCTCAGATCGATTCGATATTCCTAGATTTCCAGAAGCCTTTTGATACCGTTCCTCACAAGCGACTATTAATCAAATTGCGTGCATATGGAGTATCGTCTCAGTTGTGTGACTGGATTCGTGATTTCCTCGCAGAGAGGTCACAGTTTGTGGTTACAGACGGTAAATCATCGAGTAGAACAGAAGCGATATCTGGCGTTCCGCAAGGTAGTGTCATAGGCCCTCTGCTGTACCTGATTTACATAAATGATCTAGATGATAATCTGAGCAGCCCCCTTAGATTGTTTGCAGATGATGCTGTAATTTACCGTCTAGTAAAATCATCAGACGATCAATTCCAATTACAAAATGATCTATAGAGAATTTCTGTATGGTGCGAAAAGTGGCAATTGGCACTAAACAAACAAAAGTGCGAGGTTATCCACATGGGTACTAAAAGAAATCCGATAGATAATGGATATACGATAAATCGCACAAATCTAAGGGCTGTCAGTTCGACTAAATACCTAGGAATTACAATTACGAGCAACCTAAATTGGAAAGACCACATAGATAATATTGTGGCGAAGGCGAAACAGAGACTGCGCTTTGTTGGCAGAACACTTAGAAGATGCGACAAACCCACTAAAGAGACAGCCTACACTACACTTGTCCGTCCTCTGCTGGAATATTGCTGCGCAGTGTGGGATCCTTACCAGGTAGGAGCGACGAAGGACATCGAAAAAGTGCAAAAAAGGGCCGCTCGTTTCATGTTATTGCGCAGTAGGGGTGAGACTGTCACTGATATGATACGCGAGTTGGGGTGGCAGTCACTGAAACAAAGGCGGTTTTCTTTGCGGCGATATCTATTTACGAAATTTCAATCACCAACTTTCTCTTCCGAACGCGAAAATATTTTGTTGAAACCCACCTACGTAGGGAGAAATGATCATCATAATAAAATGACAGAAGTCAGAGCTCAACGGAAAGTTTTAGGTGTTCCTTTTTCCCACGCGCCATTCGTGAGTGGAATGGGAGAGAAGTTCGATGAACCCTGTGCCAGGCACTTAAGTGTGAATTGCAGAGTAACCATGTAGATTCAGGTGTAGGTGTAGAACAATTACACAGTTTGTGGAACTATACTGATACTACTGTTTCATTTTCTGCAGCAGTGGGTGTGCGTTTGTTCAGATATGTGCACAGTAGTTATAAACGAATTATGAGCTCCGAAATCTAGAAATATTTTTGGATGAATAAATTATCACATACACTGAAGCGCCAAAGAAACTGGTATAGGCATGCGTATTCAGATACAGAGATATGTAAACAGACAGAATACGACGCTGCGGTCGGCAACGCCTATATAAGACAAGTGTCTGGCGCAGTTGTTAGACCGGTTACTGCTGTTACAATGGTAGGTTATCAAGATTTAACTGAGTTTGAATGTGGTGTAATAGTCGGCGCACGAGCGATAGGACACAGCATCTCAGACTTAGCGATGACGTGGGGATTTTCCCGAACGACCATTTCACCAGTGTACCGTGAATATCAGGAATCCGGTAAAACATCAAATCTCTGACATCGCTGCGGCCGGAAAAATATCCTGCAAGAACTGCGCCAAGAACGGCTGAAGAGAATCATTCAACGTGAGAGAAGTGGAACCGTTCCGGAAATTGCTGCAGATTTCAATGTTGGGCCATCAACATGTGTCAGCGTGCGAACCATTCAACGAAACGTCATCGATATGGGCTTTCGTAGCCGAAGGCCCTCTCGTGTACCCTTGATGCCTCGCCTGGGTCCGTCAACACTGACATTGGACTGTTGAGACTAGAAACTTGTTGCCTGGTCGGACGAGTTTCGTTTCAAATTGTATCAAGCGGATGGACGTGTACGATTATGCAGACAACCTCATGAGCCCATGGGCCCTGTGTGTCAGCAGGGGACTGTTCAAGCTCGCCCTCTGTAATGATGTGGGGCATGTGCAGTTGGAGTGATGGGGGGACACCTGATACGTCTAGATAAACGTACGAAAGCATCCTATCTGATTACCTCCATCCATTCAGATCCGTTCCAGCAGGATAATGCGACACCCCACAGTCCAGAATTACTACAGAGTGGCTCCAGGATCACTCTTCAGAGTTTAAACAGATCCGCTGGCCACCAAACTCCCCAAACATGAAATGTATTCAGCATATCTGGGATGCCATGCAACGTGCTAATCAGAAGAGATTGCCCCTCCCCCTTTCCTTGTGTTCCTACTGATTTATGGACAGCCCTCCAGCATTCATGGTGTCAGTTCCCTCCAGCACTACTTCAGACATTAGTCGAGTCCATGCCATGTCGTATTCCGGGACTTCTGCGTGCTCGCGGGGCCCTACACCATATTAGGCAGATGTACCTGTTTCTTTGGCTCTTCAGTGTAAAATAAATATGGAACTAGAAGAGCTAGTCGTACAAAGATCATTGTTTTAGAGACAACGCACTGCAGAAGCTGTGTGTTGCATGTGGCAAAAGCCCTGAGTGTGATATGATAGTTGCGAAAGTACAGAAATTAGAAGTACTCAAAATGTCTACACCAGAGAAAACAAGTAAATTCCAAAAACTCGTTAAAGTGGTGCTTCTTTAGATTATGTGTACAAGCAAACTGTTTATTTGGTTTGCGACAGCAGGCAGCGCTTTCGTTTCTTTTACATGTGCTTTTGTTGTATGCCGACAAAATGAAAAAATACGCGACCGAATCTGATGACCGTCTTTGTACAGCTGCGTATTCGTTCGTCCACTGCTCTGTGTTACCACGGATAGCATGTTCCCATTTGTACTGGACATGCAGGACATAGCAGGGCAGATCCTTATGAACAAAAGAGAAAAAAAGTACTCTCAGTTGTAATATACGGGGGCAGTTCAATAAGTAATGAAACACATTTTTTTCTGAAACAGGGGTTGATTTATTCAGCATTGAAATACACCAGGTTATTCCCCAATCTTTTAGCTACACAACACTATTTTTCAACGTAATCTCCATTCAATGCTACGGCCTTACGCCATCTTGAAATGAGGGCCTGTATGCCTGCACGGTACCATTCCACTGGTCGATGTCGGAGCCAACGTCGTACTGCATCAATAACTTCTTCATCATCCGCGTAGTGCCTCCCACGGATTGCGTCCTTCATTGGGCCAAACATATGGAAATCCGACGGTGCGAGATCGGGGCTGTAGGGTGCATGAGGAAGAACAGTCCACTGAAGTTTTGTGAGCTCCTCTCGGGTGCGAAGACTTGTGTGAGGTCTTGCGTTGTCATGAAGAAGGAGAAGTTCGTTCAGATTTTTGTGCCTACGAACACGCTGAAGTCGTTTCTTCAATTTCTGAAGAGTAGCACAATACACTTCAGAGTTGATCGTTTGACCATGGGGAAGGACATCGAACAGAATAACCCCTTCAGCGTCCCAGAAGACTGTAACCATGACTTTACCTGCTGAGGGTATGGCTTTAAACTTTTTCTTGGTAGGGGAGTGGGTGTGGCGCCACTCCATTGATTGCCGTTTTGTTTCAGGTTCGAAGCGATGAACCCATGTTTCATCGCCTGTAACAGTCTTTGACAAGAAACTGTCACCCTCAGCCACATCACGAGCAAGCAATTCCGCACAGATGGTTCTCCTTTGCTCTTTATGGTGTTCGGTTAGGCAACGAGGGACCCAGCGGGAAGAAACCTTTGAATATCCCAACTGGTGAACAATTGTGACAGCACTACCAACAGAGATGTCAAGTTGAGCACTGAGTTGTTTGATGGTGATCCGTCGATCATCTCGAACGAGTGTGTTCGCACGCTCCGCCATTGCAGGAGACACAGCTGTGCACGGCCGGCCCGCACGCGGGAGATCAGACAGTCTTGCTTGACCTTGCGGCGATGATGACACACGCTTTGCCCAACGACTCACCGTGCTTTTGTCCACTGCCAGATCACCGTAGACATTCTGCAAGCGCCTATGAATATCTGAGATGCCCTGGTTTTCCGCCAAAAGAAACTCGATCACTGCCCATTGTTTGCAACGCACATCCGTTACAGACGCCATTTTAACAGCTCCGTACAGCGCTGCCACCTGTCGGAAGTCAATGAAACTATACGAGACGAAGCGGGAATGTTTGAAAATATTCCACAAGAAATTTCCGGTTTTTTCAACCAAAATTGGCCGAGAAAAAAATGTGTTGCATTGCTTATTGAACTGCCCTCGTACGTATATTATTTTGGGCATTTCGCACAGGATTGTTCTGAGTCCCGCTGGGCAATCATACGCCGGTAAGATTAATGTGTGATTATTGTTTATGTGCTGGAGGGGCAGTTTCTCTATTTTTTTCTTATTGTTGTTCTAAGCGGCAGTGGTTAATGACGCAAAATGCCAGACACTCACGTCGTGGTCCTGTGGGTGAGACTGTTAGCGTTCGACAGACCAGGTGCGGGCAGGGCAGGACTGAGCTCCCAGCAGCAGCAGGTATAGGAACTACGTAGGAAAGGAGACGTTTCACAAGCTGTGGTTCAGCAGTCGCAATTAGGGCCAGAGGAAGGCTAGGCAGCAGTGTTGTGACCCTCCCCCCCCCCCTCCCGCCCCTCCTCCTCTCGATTCATCGGCTGCTACAATATTAACACCTTTTTCTGGCAACTCAACGGAGGACGTAACTGCGTACACTGACGATGTTTAGGCTACCGCCACAATGAATGGTTGGTGAGACGAGAATATTTTCCGTATGGCACATTTACGATTGACAGGCGAAGCAAAGATATACGTATAGTAACAGTAAGGCAGGAACATTCCTGCAGTAAGCTTATGGTTTGTGACAACGTTATCAGAGGCAAAATATCATAAGGTTTTCCCGGGAAAATTTGAGTATCTTAACACAGAAGCATAAAGAATCCGTGTTTTCAGATAGAATCTGGAGGATCAATGTGTAGACATACCAACTGATGCAAAATGCAGAAGCGGATAGAGTGTTGCTGTCTGGAGCTGAGAGTGGGGCTTTCGAGGTTTCTCTACGTGCTATTCCTGCCGAGACATCACATGGGTTGGAAAATCCTGGGGATTCGGCTGCAGTTCTTAGGATCATGATGCAGTTAGAAGAGACCGATATTACTACAAGAATACGTATGGACCACCGTGTTTTTTTCCTGCAAAAGTTGTGTTATAGATGTGAACGTGAAGGTCACGTATGTAAATAGTGTCAGCAGCCTGAATGCAATAAGTTTGTCCAACTTGCACAACGAGCACAGGACTGTGGGAAGCAAAGGCAAGGAAAAGATGGTCAAGAGAAGCAGCCATTAAACGCAAATGGGAGTGCTTCAACCGTCGAAAAGACTTCATAGGAAACTGTAATACTGTACAAAGATATGCATAGACAGAATGCTGCCAGTCGGGTTTTGTGAGATGCAAGGAACATAAATTTCTAGTGGTCGTTGTGGGCGCACGTGCCAGTGATCAGTCTGGACCCTATAGGCAGGAGGAGACTGGGACCACACGTTACAAGCCGCGCGGAGTGGGTGATATTAATGTCAAGTCGCTGGGTGCTATGTTGCTCACTTTTAATATCGAGACTAGGAATTATTTGTGAGCATGTGGAAGTGTTGCCATAGGTGGGTGAAAGGTACACAGCAATTCTTGGGTAGATTTTCTCGACGAACATCATGCCAAAATTGATCCTTGGCAGTATACAGCAGAACTCAAGGGAACTTTGTTACCACTGGGGGATGTAACTGCAAATGAGGCAATGTCGCAAGACGCAACCTTCGCGAAAGCTGCGCATTCTTCTTCTCTAAGCGTTCAACCCTGAGGTTGGTCTGCAGCAGAGCGCCATTCTTCTCTTCTGCCTGCCTTTTTCTTCATTTTCACGTTATGTGTTACATCCAGCGTCATTCATTATCTGTTGCATGTATGATATCCTTGGTCGCCCCGCCGATTCATTCCCTCAGTAGCTCCTTCTGCTATTGTTTCAATGATGTTGTGTCGTAGAATGTGCCATACAAGATTGTCTCTTCTTGTCTGGATGTGTCTCCACAGAGATTTGGTTTCCTGTACTCTTCTAAGCACCTCTTCATTTGTTACTTTGTCTCTCCATCTGATCTTCATCATCCTTCTATAGCGCCACATCTCCAGGGCCTCTAGCCGTCTTCTCTCTTCTCTTCCAATTGTCCAAGTTTCACATCCGTATAGGGCCACACTCCAAACGAAACCTTTCATGATACGTTACCTTATTTTCAGACTGATGTTGTTGCTGGTGAGTGAGTTCCTTCTCCGATTAAATGCAATTTTGGCCTTTTGTATTCTGGTCGCAATTTCTTTCCGGCTTCTACCATCTCCTGTGATTTTGCTTCCCAGGTAAGTAAATTCCTCTATCACTTCCAACTCCTCTCTTCCAATTCTCATTCTCAGAGGTTCATATTCTGCTCCTGCACTCTTGTTTATTCTCATTCCATACTGATTGCATAGAATTTTTTCCATTGTTCTGAGGACTTGCTCTAGATCTTCTTTTGTCTCCGTGACTATAGCAACATCATCTGCATAACGTAGAATGTCTATCTTCTGCCCATTAATTTTGATCCCCACTTCAGTAGTTCCTCGAACTTGGTCTATAGCTTCCTGGATGTAAGCATTGAATAAAAGAGGAGAGAGAGCACATCCTTGTCTAACCCCTTTCCTAATATTTGCTTCTTGTTCCTGGTGACAGTTCCTAATCACTGCCACCTCATTCTCATAGAAACAAAGTATCACACGGATGTCTTTGTACTTTATTCCACTTTTCATCAGCACTCTGAACATCTCTTGCCAGATAACGTTATCAAATGCTTTTTCCATGCCTACAAAGGCAGTGCCAGAATCGCTTCTCTTGTTCCTAATCCCCTATTGAAACCAAACTGATCTTCACTCAGCATATCCTCCACCTTCTCTTCAATTCTATTCATAACTATTTTTATGAGAATTTTTGATGCACGTGATATTAGGCTTAGAGTTCGGCACTGTTCGCATTTTGTAGCGGCTGCCTTCTTTGGTATAGGAACAATGATACATTCCTGGAAGCCTGTCGGCATCTCTCCTGTGTTTATAGATGGACCTAATAAGTTTAAGCAGCGTTATCTCCATGCTGCCACCAGCATTCTTTATTAGTTCTGCAGGCATGTCATCAATACCCGTTGCTTTGTTGTCCCGTAGTTCTTTTAGAGCACTGTCAGATTCTTCTTGCAGAATGTCATCTCCCTGGTCATCTTCGACTACTTGCTCTTCTCTTCCTATTACTTTCTCCGAAAGAGGTGTTCCGGCATACAACTCCTTTATGTATTCTTTCCATCTCTTCACCATGTCTTCACCAAACAGCATTTTCCCCTCTTTATTTTCTATTGTGCCTGAGAGTGTTGTTTTACGTTTGTTAAAAAATTGATTTGCTGTTCTGTAGGCTAAATCAGTTCTTCCGTTTTGCATATTTTCTTCCACTTCTCTGCGCATACGTCAGCTAAAGGTTGGTTTCCAGCAGGCAGAGGAAGTTAGTGTGGGTTTCTGTTGATACAGATTTACTACACGAAGCTTTGCATGTGGACAGATGCGTAGCATGAGTAGGTAACGTCAGTGATGAATTTATGGTTCCTGTAAGCTTGGATAACTTAGACATGGACTTGGTTAGTCTGTCAAATTGCTTCGTGATCGCCACATTAGAAGTATGACACGAAGAAGATATTGACAGACCAGCAAACCCGTCGATGCAGCAGTGTTACGCGAAGAAGTGGGTCATTAGCGAGGGAGCTGTCGGCAGATAGACAGCTTCGCTACTGCAGCTTACGGATTTATTTAACACGAAGGGTCATTTACCAGCAACACCTGTTACGCAGTACGGTACACCTACAGGTAATAACGCACCTGTTTACAGGAAGTTGTACTGATAAGCAAAGCATCTCCAACCCACAATGAAGGAGTTCGTAGATCAGTAGTAAGCGGATGGTGTAACAGAGTACAGTGAAAGCCCATGAGATGCAAATGTTGTTATTAGATGGTACTAAGAAGTACAGATTCTGTTGCGATTGCCGCCATCTAAGAGCGAAAATAGTGTTGTACGCATATCCATCCCCATAGGGAAACATTAGACAATCCAGGACAGTTCCAGTACTTTACAGCCGGCCGGGATGGCCGAGCGGTTCTACGCGCTACAGTCTGGAACCGCGCGACTGCTACGGTCGCAGGTTCAAATCCTGCCTCGGGCATGGATGTGTGTGCTGTCCTTAGGTTAGTTAGGTTGAAGTAGTTCTGAGTTCTAGGGGACTGATGACCTCAGAAGTTAAGTCCCTTAGCGCTCAGAGCCAAGCCAGTACTTTACAACAATGGATGTAATAAAGGATATCACCAGCTCGAAGTAGTCCTGGAAGATAAAGACCACTTTCGAGGCCCCATGGGGACATTACCACTATAAAAAGCTGCCGTTCAGGCTGTAAAAAGCGCCAGCCACGTACCAGAGGTTATTAGATCGGGTCCTATATGATGTGAAGCTGAAAACTTTTATTTAATATCTGACACATATCATCATTTCTTAGAAGAATATGCCAGAAAATGTGAGACGCTTGGAGGATGTATTCAGCAGGCTGCAGTCAGCACTTCTACTGATTAGCGTAGATAAGTGACGGATTGCGCAAATACAGGTAAACTACGTTGCCACGTAAATAACGGGAAAGGTGTTCAAACCGATTCTTGCCTAACTGAGGCAATCCGTATCTTTGCAGTGACACAAACCACAAAAGAACTACAGTCATACCTGTATTTATGCAGTTATTATCACAAATTAATAAAGAAGCTTGCACAGATTACAGAACCTTTGAATTGACTGTTGATGAAGGCTCCATACGATGTCAAACAGCACTTGAAACATTTAAGGTGGCATTAGTTTCTTATTCAGTACTAATCTTCCCTGATTCTGAGAAAGAATTTACCCTGCCATGTGATGCCAGCAGTGGGGTGGATGGTTGTATTTTGAGCCAGAATATCGCTGGCCAGGAACATCGAGTGGCGTATGTGTCAAGGCGACTGAGTGTAACTATTCCACTTTGGAAAAGGAAATATTGGCAATTATATATGGAATAGCATATATTATTCCTTATTTATATTGATGGAAGTTCAAGCTTGTAAGAGATCCTGCATCATTAAATGGTTGTTTGGGTAGGTTAACGAGCTGGGCAGTCAAACTCAGCGTGTTTGATTATGAGGTGATCCATAAACTGGGTAGGAAGCACAAAACTGCAGGTGCATCGAGTAGGAAGGTTGTAGTGCTGTATGACCTATGCAAAAGCGGTCAACAAAGACTATCAGGCATTCAGGTCACCACCACAGTTCGCGACGTATGCGGGCTTGCTCTGCAGGACTACAAAACGCTGGCCATATGGTTCTGGCTGCACTCAGGGATGAAGTATTGAAACAAGCACATAGCCATGTGTTGCCAGGTCCTGGAGGATGCCAAACAATGGACAGACTGGTGGCAGAAAGATTCTGGAGGAGAACAAGAAAGCATGATGTCGAGAAGTATGCAAAGCACTTATGCACAAACACCTGACCTTTGTCATCACAAAATATCTTTGCAAAGACTACCAGGGATTTAAACACTTTCAAATGGCTGGATTTGATATCCTAGGACCATTTAATAGGAGAATCGCCGGAAATAAATATGTACTGACAAGTGAAGATCATTTTTCAAGGTTCTTGGCAATAGTGGCAATCCCTGATTAACGGGCTAGTACAATAGCTCAAGCTTTAGTTAACAGCTGGATGCTTAAATTTGGGGTGCCCGATACCTTAGCTACAGATCACGGTACGAATTTTATATCATCATATGTACTTCGTATCCAGAAGCTAAGGACAAGCCTATTGAGGTGTGCGCGGCTCGTGTTCATGCCACCTATTGATTGTCATCTTCTTTTACGGTACTGACGCCTCGTTTTCTTATTCCATTTACTGGCGTCACTGACTTCTGCTTACTTGCCTGTGAGTGGCAGCAGCAGCGATTATCGATAAGTGCACTGTCGTACCATCTCTGGCGACCGATAGTATTTCCAGGTCGTCGTGTGTCTGTAAGTCAGTGGGAGACGGACCAGGAGTGCAGTCGGGCACAGAGCAGGGTCGGGGACGGAGCGCCAGTGTGGTGCTCACAGACAGTACTTGCTGACCGCTGGGGACACACGTGCACTGTCCGACGGAAGGGGACTGGAGCGGGAACGACCGTTGGTTGGTCGTACGGTCGGTCGTCTCATCGGCCGACGTGTATTTGGTCTTTTGACCGTTTCCGTGTGTGAGGCAGTCGGTCGGTTGGGGCAGAGCAGCGAGGAAGCCTCCGTGGCGCGTAGTCAGGCCGGAGCCGCTGGCGGCGTGCACGTGCGGTTGGAGTTGTGAGGCGCTTCTTGCGAGGGTTACGAAGTTCGTCGCTCACCGATCCTGGAAACTAAAGTTGAGTGCTCACTTAACCTACTATCAAGCCTCAACTGGTATCACATCTCTTCGTTTGATCCTGGTTGTCGCTTTCTGGGAGATTCCCGCAAGCAACAACGTGCGTGCATTGAAGTCAGTTTGAATTGCAGCCATCTTTCTGTCTCGTGTTTAACTTAATTTAATTAATTGCTTCATTAATGAAGTGTACCAGCGTATATTCTGCCTTGTGGCCGTTGACGTTCCGGTGACCTGCCCTGGTCGTTGACGTAGTTTTCGGCAGTGTATTTTCCTGGTTGTGTTGATGCTGTCCAGCACGGCGTGTAGTTCGACAGCTGAGATGTTGTTGGTAGTTTTGGGTGTTTATTCTGACTTGGCTGGATTGGGCACCAGTATCCAGAACATTGTGCTATTGACATCTTGTTGTCGTTTTGCTGGTCTGGTGGAGCGGAACTGATGTTGTTGGTTGGTTCGTTAGCTGGCTTTCGGTTGGGTTGCCTTCCGTTTAAGAGGTTGTCGGTCTGGCTGCCTGTCTCACCCAAATGTGCATTACTGTTACCTTCCCAGGCCGATCCTTGGAACCTTCTGAGCACCGCTCCTTGTGTTTTACAAAGTGATTTCCTTTTTAGTCTGAAGTACTCTGTGTGGCCTTCAGCCTAGTTTTGTTGTTGTTGTTGTTGTTGTTGTGGTCTTCAGTCTTGAGACTGGTTTGATGCAGCTCTCCATGCTACTCTATCCTGTGCAAGCTTCTTCATCTCCCAGTACCTACTGCAGCCTACATCCTTCTGAATCTGCTTAGTGTATTCATCTCTTGGTCTCCCCCTACGATTTTTACCCTCCACGCTGCCCTCCAATACTAAATTTGTGATCCCTTGATGCCTCAGAACATGTCCTACCAACCGATCCCTTCTTCTGGTCAAGTTGTGCCACAAACTTCTCTTCTCCCCAATCCTATTCAATACTTCCTCATTAGTTACGTGATCTACCCATCTAATCTTCAGCATTCTTCTGTAGCACCACATTTCAAAAGCTTCTATTCTCTTCTTGTCCAAACTATGTATTTACCGTCCATGTTTCGCTTCCATACATGGCTACACTCCATACAAATACTTTCAGAAATGACTTCCTGACACTTAAATCTATACTCGATGTTAACAAATTTCTCTTCTTCAGAAACGCTTTCCTTGCCATTGCCAGTCTACATTTTATATCCTCTCTACTTCGACCATCATCAGTTATTTTGCTCCCCAAATAGCAAAACTCCTTTACTACTTTAAGTGTCTCATTTCCTAATCTAATTCCCTCAACATCACCCGACTTAATTCGACTACATTCCATTATCCTCGTTTTGCTTTTGTTTGCCTAGTTTTAGCTTATTAAAATTGCAAGGCTTTTCTTCTTAGCCCTTAAATCAAAGGAGGTCTTTCGTTAAAACCTTGAGAGTTTTTGATTCTTGCTTGTATGATTGTCTGTTTTAAGAAATAACGTTTATATGTTGAGTGCAACTGACAGTAACTTATTTTGGCCCCTTTCTACAATTATAACCTCATCCGCTCTGTCCTGCTAGCCCAGGGATTTCACCTATTCTAGCCGCAAACTAATGTTAGAACAGAGTTCATATGATCATCTCTAAAATGTTGACTTATACATTAATAATCAGCATAGTAGTATGGTCTGTCGCTTTGTAATGCATCTGCAGTAACAATTTGAGCAGCTGTTGGCATCAGAATTATGCAACGAACTGTTACAAATCGGTTATTTCAAGGCCAGGTCGGAGCGAGCTGCCCTGTAGCGTGCATTTCACTGACCCTAAACCACCGCCATTTTCGACATCAGTGGTGTCAAGTAGCCGGCCGGAGTGGCCGCGCGGTTAAAGGCGCTACAGTCTGGAACCGCACGACCGCTACGTCGCAGGTTCGAATCCTGCCTCGGGCATGGATGTGTGTGATGTCCTTAGGTTAGTTAGGTTTAAGTAGTTCTAAGTTCTAGGGGACTTATGACCACAGCAGTTGAGTCCCATAGTGCTCAGAGCCATTTGAACCATTTTTTTGGTGTCAAGTGATAGCTCATTGGAGGACAAGGTGGTCAGTTGTGTTTTCTGGTGGAAGCTGGTTGTGCCTCGGTGCCAGTGATGGCCATGCGTCGGTTAGAAGGAGGCCAGTATAGGCCCTGCGACTGAACTGCCTGCGTGCTGGAGACACTGGACCCACACCTGGAGCTGCGGTCTGGAGTGCGATAACGTACGACAGCGGGGGCACTCTCGTGGTTATCCCACGTACCCTGAATCCAAATTTGTACGACAGTCCTTTGATTTGTCCTGTTGTGCCGCCATTCGCGAACAACGTTCCAGGAGGTGTTTTACAACAGGATAACGCTCGCCCACATTCCGCTATTGTAACCCAACATGCTCTACATACAGAGGGGTCCAAAAAAAAATGTATCCACTGTTTAAAAGTCCATAACTGGCAAACTAATTGACAGAGTTGTCTCATCTTTGGCAGTGTAATACACTCCTGGAAATGGAAAAAAGAACACATTGACACCGGTGTGTCAGACCCACCATACTTGCTCCGGACACGGCGAGAGGGCTGTACAAGCAATGATCACACGCACGGCACAGCGGACACACCAGGAACCGCGGTGTTGGCCGTCGAATGGCGCTAGCTGCGCACCATTTGTGCACCGCCGCCGTCAGTGTCAGCCAGTTTGCCGTGGCATACGGAGCTCCATCGCAGTCTTTAACACTGGTACCATGCCGCGACAGCGTGGACGTGAACCGTATGTGCAGTTGACGGACTTTGAGCGAGGGCGTATAGTGGGCATGCGGGAGGCCGGGTAGACGTACCGCCGAATTGCTCAACACGTGGGGTGTGAGGTCTCCACAGTACATCGATGTTGTCGCCAGTGGTCGGCGGAAGGTGCACGTGCCCGTCGACCTGGGACCGGACCGCAGTGACGCACGGATGCACGCCAAGACCGTAGGATCCTACGCAGTGCCGTAGGGGACCGCACCGCCACTTACCAGCAAATTAGGGACACTGTTGCTCCTGGGGTATCGGCGAGGACCATTCGCAACCGTCTCCATGAAGCTGGGCTACGGTCCCGCACACCGTTAGGCCGTCTTCCGCTCACGCCCCAACATCGTGCAGCCCGCCTCCAGTGGTGTCGCGACAGGCGTGAATGGAGGGACGAATGGAGACGTGTCGTCTTCAGCGATGAGAATCGCTTCTGCCTTGGTGCCAATGATGGTCGTATGCGTGTTTGGCGCCGTGCAGGTGAGCGCCACAATCAGGACTGCATACGACCGAGGCACACAGGGCCAACACCCGGCATCATGGTGTGGGGAGCGATCTCCTACACTGGCCGTACACCACTGGTGATCGTCGAGGGGACACTGAATAGTGCACGTTACATCCAAACCGTCATCGAACCCATCGTTCTACCATTCCTAGACCGGCAAGGGAACTTGCTGTTCCAACAGGACAATGCACGTCCGCATGTATCCCGTGCCACCCAACGTGCTCTAGAAGGTGTAAGTCAACTACCCTGGCCAGCAAGATCTCCGGATCTGTCCCCCATTGAGCATGTTTGGGACTGGATGAAGCGTCGTCTCACGCGGTCTGCACGTCCAGCACGAACGCTGGTCCAACTGAGGCGCCAGGTGGAAATGGCATGGCAAGCCGTTCCACAGGACTACATCCAGCATCTCTACGATCGTCTCCATGGGAGAATAGCAGCCTGCATTGCTGCGAAAGGTGGATATACACTGTACTAGTGCCGACATTGTGCATGCTCTGTTGCCTGTGTCTATGTGCCTGTGGTTTTGTCAGTGTGATCATGTGATGTATCTGAACCCAGGAATGTGTCAATAAAGTTTCCCCTTCCTGGGACAATGAATTCACGGTGTTCTTATTTCAATTTCCAGGAGTGTAGTTTGCAGTTCCGGCAATCGCCACACAAGCGTTGTATTGCGTTGATTTGTTTTGTCAGATGACGGTCGCCAGATAGTCAGTGTTTTGTTCTTAGTTGCACCTAGTTACTCCAGTAAACATGGCTGGCGCAAGGCTTACATTCGATGAAAGGAAGTCAGTTTTGAAGTGGTATTTTAAGTACGAAAACATTAATGAGGTTCAACGGCAATGGCGAAATGAGTATCAAACAGAGCCATCGACTCGTTTAACGATTCGTCGCATTCGAGACAAATTTGAAGCCGAAGGCTGTGTTAAAGATGTACACAAACAACGATCTGGACGACCTGTAACAGTAACAAGTCCAGCGAACTCCCGTCGTGTGTTACAACAATTCACTCGCTCGCCACAGAAGTCTGTGAGACAGTGTGCCCGTGAAACTGGACGGAGTCGCTCAAGTGTCCGACGAATTTTAAAGACAGCAGAGTGGAAGTGCTACATCTCACGGTTGCTACATGCAGTGAACGAGGACGACCCAGATCGTGGAATAGAGTAGAGCGAGTGGTTTACTAACATGGTGCGCAACGATGAAGAGTTTGCAGAGATGATTGTGTGGTCTGATAAGGCACAGTTCAAACTCAATGGTACAGTAAATCGCCACAGTTGCGTCTACTGGGCCACCGAAAATCCGAACGTCCATGTAGACAAAGCCGTGAAATTGCCAGGAGTAAATGTGTGGTGTGTGTTGTCCTACCGGGGCTTGATTGGGCCATTCTTCTTTGACGGCACAGTTACCGGTGAGGTGAACCTTCAGAAGCTTCAGACATCCATTTTACCTGCCATCCGAGACTTGTATGGAGACGGAAGAGTTTACTTTCAACAAGACGGTGCCCCAGCTCACTACCAAAATGTGTTAAGGCATATCTCGACGAAAATCTACCAGGAAGACGGATAGGCCGTAGAGGTGCTGTGGAGTATCCACCACGTTGCCCAGACCTAACTCCTCTGGACTTTTACCTGTGAGGAACACTAAAGGATCTTGTTTATCGACAAAAGCCACGCACATTGGATGAACTTCGAGAATCCATCGTACATTCATGTGCAAATATCCAACTGAACACGTTGCCGTCAGTAGTTCGTGCTGCAGTTCGGCGGCATCGTTTGTGTGTGGATGTTAATGGTGAGCATTTCGAACACCTACAGTGATATCTTTAAGTTGGACTTTAAGCTACACTTCCACCAAAAATGAGACAACTCCGTCAATTAGTTTGCAAGTTATGGACTTTTAAACAGTGGATACATTTTTTTTTGGACCCCTCTGTAGTGTCGACATGTTGCCTTGGCCTGCTCGATCATCAGATTGTCTCGAGCACATATGGTACATCATCGGACGACAACTCGAGGGTCATCCACTACCAACTTGAACCGTCCCTGTATTGACCGACCAGGTGCAACAGCCATGGAACTCCAGCCCACAATGTAACATCCGGCACCTGTACAAAACAATGCAGGTACGTTTGCATGCTTGTATTCAACGTTCTGGGCTTTACACCGGTTAAATGTACCAGCATTTCACATTTGCAATGGCTTATATTAACATGTGATCTTACAATGTTATTACGAACAAACTGAGTGCTAAGTTTTCCTGTTCATTATTTCACCTGCACTAGTGCATTTCTCTCAATCTTATTAGAACGTGTCTTGGTTACTTACTCAATTTTCAACCGTTTTGGTAACTTAGAATCGTGATGAGGTTGTGTAAGTCTTCAGCCTAACGTTCCTAGAATTCACATGCTTGCTACGTGGACTCTTTCTATCGATTTGGCGTGTGAGTATTCTCGGACCACTTGTTACACCCCTTATTAGTGTTTGTTTTATTGTCAACATGAGGTCAGCCGGTACGAAATTCTCTGCTCAAATTGTGTATATACGATGACGGTCTTATTTCTTCGTATCTTTAATTTTTTCTGTGTGAATCCAGTTACGAGAGTTCTACCTATCCACTCCCTTCTTGATTTTCTTTTGTTCAAAAATGGCTCTGAGCACTGTGGGACTTAACTTCTAAGGTCATCAGTCCCCTAGAACGTAGAACTACTTAACTACATAAACCTAACCAACCTAAGGACACCACACACATCCATGCCCGAGGCAGGATTCGAACCTGCCACCGTAGCGGTCGCGCGGTTCCAGACTATAGCGCCCAGAACCGCTCGGCCACCCCGGCCGGCTTTTCTTTTGTGATTCAACAAACAGAAGCCTTTTTGGCGTCTTTCGTGATTTTAATTAGAGATTATTTCGTAAGTAAATCAGGCACCAGCAACCGTTGACCTTAGGATGCTCTGTATTTTTTTTTTTTTTTTAAAAAAAGCTTCCTAGGAGGTGGCCGCGCGGGGCAGCCGCGCCGTCCGGGGCATCTTGTCACGGTCTGCGCAGTTGCCCCCGTCGGAGGTTCGACCCTCCCTCGGGCATGGGTGTGTGTGTCTTCCATAGCGTAAGCTAGTTTAAGTTAGATTAAGTAGTGTGTAAGATTAGGGACCGATGACCTCAGCAGTCTGGTCCCATAAGGCCGTACCACAAATTTCCAAATTTTTTTCTTAAGAGGCATCCTAAGCGTTACTAAAGTGCAAATTATGATGAGTCAAATGTCTTACGTTTTTGTTGTAGATTTAAGTGATTAATTTTAAATGCGCTAAAGGAAGCAATTATTTCAGTGAAAATGACGGAAGTCTAAAAGACATTAGTAAACTGGGTGTGTAGTCCCCAAAAAAGGAGTAGTAATATGCTATCAGGTGTGGATTGTTACGATTGTAACGATGCTTGTCCTTTTATTTGGTTTGCAATGAGACAGTCACATGGCTACACTGATATTTTCTTTCACTCATTTAATTTATGTATATTGAAACTAAGATCATGTAACATAGCGTGCCATAGTTGACTTCACTATTCAGCAAAGAGTAATATTTCATTCACTTTTTTCCGCAGCCAACCACACAAGTTACTGCCCACCAGAAACCAGCCACCAACTACATCATCATCATCATCATCATTTAAGATTGATTATGCCTTTCAGCGTTCAGTCTGGAGCATAGCCCCCCTTATACAGTTCCTCCATTATCACCTATTCAGTGCTAACATTGGTGCCTCTTCTGATGTTAAACCTATTACTTCAAAATCATTCTTAACCGAATCCAGGTACCTTCTCCTCGGTCTGCCCCGACTCCTCCTACCATCTACTGCTGAATCCATGAGTCTCTTGGGTAACCTTGCTTCTCCCATACGTGTAACATGACCCCACCATCTAAGCCTGTTCGCCCTGACTGCTACATCTATAGAGTTCATTCCCAGTTTTTCTTTGATTTCCTCATTGTGTACAACCTCCTGCCATTGTTCCCATCTACTAGTACCTGCAATCATCCTAGCTACTTTCATATCCGTAACCTCAACCTTGTTGATAAGGTAACCTGAATCCACCCAGCTTTCGCTCCCATACAACAAAGTTGGTCGAAAGATTGAACGGTGCACAGATAACTTAGTCTTGGTACTGACTTCCTTCTTGCACAAGAGAGTAGATCGTAGTTGAGCGCTCACTGCATTAGCTTTGCTACACCTCGCTTCCAGTTCTTTCACTATGTTGCCAACTACATAACTAACCAATTTTAATGGAATGTCAAAAATAAATATTGGTACCACAATCTCACTTCCAGAAGGTAGGAGCCCACTGGATCTACTCAGTTATTGTACCAGAAAGCGTGATCATGAATTTCTGTGAGAGTGGAAAAGCTCAGAGCATGGAAAACTTCGTAATAGAGCTGTTTTGGTGCACGATACAACTTTTGAGAATGCCGGGACGAAATTCTACCCCACAGCTACACTCGTGGATACGGCTGCAGATCAGCTAACCCAGTCCGCATTGTATTGACCAGAGAAACCGTTGGCTGTGCTACCATCGAAAAATCTGACCTACCTTAACAAAACACTGATCCTTATCCCATATACTGTTTACACACTCTAACAGCATCTCAACAAGGCAAAATTTCCACAGGGCAAATGTTGCGTCATATTCAGCGTTGTCAAGAGAACCGACACCAAAATGTGGCAACCAAAAACATTACAACCACTAGTCTTGCCGTGTTTCTGATGGCAATTTGCTTACTCTACTTTTGTTTCAGAGTAGAAGTATCCATTCTCCAGAGTTACCGACAAATCAGGTACCGGTCGAGTGGTTAACTAATATATCCCCAGAAACGCAGAGAAAGAAATTGTTAATTTATCGTAGCTCGTAGAGACGAAGATAGGAATGAAGTAGTGTGAAAAGGATTCAATGAACCGAAACTTAGGAATACTGTTGCAAAATTAGGAAACAAAGAAAAAGTCCATGTGAGTCAGCTCGCACGAGCAAAAAAGTTGGTGAAACTAGAACAACGTACAATTACATACACTAAGTGATCAAACGTATCCGGACACCTGGCTGAAAATGACTTACAAGTTCGTGGCGCCCTCAATCGGTAATGCTAGAATTCAATATGGTGTTGACCTACTCTTAGCTCTGATGACAGATTCCACTCTCGGAGGCATACGTTCAGTCAGGTGCTGGAAGTTTTCTTGGCGAATGGCAGCCCATTCTTCACGGAGTGCTGCACTGAGGAGGGTATAGATGCCGGTCGGTGAGGCCTGGCAGGCATTCGGCGTACCAAAATATTCCAAAGGTGTTCTATATGATTCAGGTCACGACTCTGTGCAGGGATGTTATTGTCGTGTAACCACTCCGTCACAGGCCGTGTGTTATGAACAGGCGCTCGATCGTGTTACAGGTTACAGTCGCCATCCCCGCATTGCTTATCAACAGTGGGAAGCAAGAAGGTGGTTAAAACATCAATGTAGGCCAGTGGTGTGATAGTACCACGCAGAACAACAAGGGGTGCAAGCCCCCTCCATGAAAAACACGACCAAACCATAACACCATCGCCTCCGAATTTTATTGTTGGCACTTCACACGCTGGCTGATGACGTTCACCGGGCATTCGCCATACCTAGACCCTGCCATCGGATCGCCACATTGTGTACCGTGATTCGTCACTCCACACAACGTTTTTCCAGCGTTCAGTCATCCCGTGTTTACGCTCCTTACACCAAGCGAGCCATCATTTGGCATTTACCGGCGTGATGTGTGGCTTATGAACAGCTGCTCGAACTTGAATTCCAAGTTTTCACACACACACCCCCCCCCCCCCCCGCCTAATTGTCATAGTACTTGCAGTGGATCCTGATGCAGTCTGGAATTCCTGCGTAATGGTCTGGATAGATGTCTGCCTATTACACACTACGACCCTCTTCAACTTTCGGCGGTCTCTGTCAGTCAACAGACGAGGTCGGCCTGTACGCTTTTGTGTTGTACGTGCCCCTTCACGTTCCACTTCACTATCACGTCGGAAACAGTGGGCCTAGGAATGTTTAGGAGTGTGGAAATCTCGCCTACAGCCGTATAACACAAGTGACACCCAATCACATGACCACGCTCGAAGTCTTTGAGTTCCGCGGATCGCCCCATTCTGCTCTCTCACGATGTCTAATGACTGCTGAAGTCGCTAATATGGAGTACCTTGTAGTACGTGGCAGCACAATGCACCTAATATGAAAAACGTATGTTTTTGGTGTGTCCGGATACTTTTGATCACATAGTGTATATAAATCTATGAGACTAACAGAGTATAATCAAAGGCACAATTAAGGACGAATTTTTTGTAACGAGAGAGAAGTGTTACACAGCAGAATATTTTTAGTAGCTGCTTGAATTTTTTAAATTTCTACCAGACGAGCTCTGAACGGGAAAGGCTAGCTCTGTAACAGTATGCCAGTCGGAATGTCAACAAGGCGTACCGCCGATGTAACAGACATTGGAACACAAGGCGAGCATTCTGGCACAGCCTACGAGCAATGAAAGCAAAAATGCAAGTGCCGCAGTGTTACATAACAAGATGGTATGAAGTAACACGTCGTAACTTCAGCGCCAGAGCACCCCTGCAAAGTCAAGTATAGGCAGAACGAAGTGAGCTCGGCGACCCAGAGTAATTGTTGAATTGCCACAATGAGGCAAGGCGCTCTGTCCAGATCGATAAACCGAGGACAAAGCAGTCATACACCCAGAACCACGACGCCATAGGTGCAGGCTTGGCCCTGTAAATACACTCCTGGAAATTGAAATAAGAACACCGTGAATTCATTGTCCCAGGAAGGGGAAACTTTATTGACACATTCCTGGGGTCAGATACATCACATGATCACACTGACAGAACCACAGGCACATAGACACAGGCAACAGAGCATGCACAATGTCGGCACTAGTACAGTGTATATCCACCTTTCGCAGCAATGCAGGCTGCTATTCTCCCATGGAGACGATCGTAGAGATGCTGGATGTAGTCCTGTGGAACGGCTTGCCATGCCATTTCCACCTGGCGCCTCAGTTGGACCAGCGTTCGTGCTGGACGTGCAGACCGCGTGATACGACGCTTCATCCAGTCCCAAACATGCTCAATGGGGGACAGATCCGGAGATCTTGCTGGCCAGGGTAGTTGACTTACACCTTCTAGAGCACGTTGGGTGGCACGGGATACATGCGGACGTGCATTGTCCTGTTGGAACAGCAAGTTCCTTTGCCGATCTAGGAATGGTAGAACGATGGGTTCGATGACGGTTTGGATGTACCGTGCACTATTCAGTGTCCCCTCGACGATCACCAGTGATGTACGGCCAGTGTAGGAGATCGCTCCCCACACCATGATGCCGGGTGTTGGCCCTGTGTGCCTCGGTCGTATGCAGTCCTGATTGTGACGCTCACCTGCACGGCGCCAAACACGCATACGACCATCATTGGCACCAAGGCAGAAGCGACTCTCATCGCTGAAGACGACACGTCTCCATTCGTCCCCCCATTCACGCTTGTCGCGACACCACTGGGGGCGGGCTGCACGATGTTGGGGCGTGAGCGGAAGACGGCCTAACGGTGTGCGGGACCGTAGCCCAGCTTCATGGAGACGGTTGCGAATGGTCCTCGCCGATACCCCAGGAGCAACAGTGTCCCTAATTTGCTGGGAAGTGGCGGTGCGGTCCCCTACGGCACTGCGTAGGATCCTACGGTCTTGGCGTGCATCCGTGCGTCGCTGCGGTCCGGTCCCAGGTCGACGGGCACGTGCACCTTCCGCCGACCACTGGCGACAACATCGATGTACTGTGGAGACCTCACGCCCCACGTGTTGAGCAATTCGGCGGTACGTCCACCCGGCCTCCCGCATGCCCACTATACGCCCTCGCTCAAAGTCGTTCAACTGCACATACGGTTCACGTCCACGCTGTCGCGGCATGGTACCAGTGTTAAAGACTGCGATGGAGCTCCGTATGCCACGGCAAACTGGCTGACACTGACGGCGGCGGTGCACAAATGCTGCGCAGCTAGCGCCATTCGACGGCCAACACCGCGGTTCCTGGTGTGTCCGCTGTGCCGTGCGTGTGATCATTGCTTGTACAGCCCTCTCGCAGTGTCCGGAGCAAGTATGGTGGGTCTGACACACCGGTGTCAATGTGTTCTTTTTTCTATTTCCAGGAGTGTAATAACACGTCCAGTTGTGTTGCCATTCCGTCCGTGTCGCCAGAACTAGAGTGATTCACTACTTTAAGCAACACCAAATTTTACCGATTAGTCGGTGGAGGACCCCAACTCTCCTTTTTTAAGCGATATTCTACTTC
This sequence comes from Schistocerca cancellata, assembly GCF_023864275.1. Lineage (NCBI taxonomy): Eukaryota > Metazoa > Arthropoda > Insecta > Orthoptera > Acrididae > Schistocerca > Schistocerca cancellata. The sequence continues at coordinate 176,402,580 of NC_064631.1, forward strand.
CTCTACCCCCCTCCACCCCCACCCCGCCAGCCGGTATGGCTGAGCGGTTGATCCATTGTAAATGGCTTGTTCCTCTGTGGTCAGCGATCCTTCACCGAGATCGGGACTTGTTAACCTTGTTTCCGCAAGATGCGAACTTTTTCCACTGTCGCTCGGTGCAGCGGTCGAGTTAGTTCTGCATTCTCCTGTGAATGATTTTGTCGAACTTGTCCCAGTCGTCTCGATACATACTGCCACGTACTTGATCAGGGGCGATTCTAGAAGTCGGTCAAGGGGGAGCTAATGGCCGGGGGGTGGGGGTTCAAAATGGCTCCGAGCACTATGGGACTTAACATCTGAGGTCATCAGTCCCCTAGAACTTAGAACTACTTAAACCTAACTAACCTAGGGACATCACACACATCCATGCCCGAGGCAGGATTCGAACCTGCGACCGTAGCGGTCGCGCGGTTCCAGACCGAAGCGCCTAGAACCGATCGGCTACAGAGGCCGGCTGAAGCGAATGCCGTGAAGTGTTTCCTTCAGTTTAGAAATCGAGTTGAACTCACGAGGACTTAAGTCAGGGGAGTGCAGTTGGTGGTATAGCACGTAGCAGCCCCATCAGTCAAACAAGTCAGTAACAGATTGCACTGTACGTGCTTGAGCATTGTCCTGCAAAATGATGGTCAGGTCCTGCAGAAAGTATCATCACTTCTGTCTCTATGCTGTTAATTTTTGGAACACAACCTACGTCCAGCTTTGAGAGAGAAATGATGACACTTTCTGCAGGACCTGACCATCATTTTGCAGGACAATGCTCAAGCACGTACAGTGCAAGCTGTTACTGATTTGTTTGACTGATGGGGCTGCTAAGTGCTATACCACCTACTGCACTCCCCTGACTTAAGCCCTCGTGAGTTCAATTCGACTTCTAAACTGAAGGAAACGCTTCACCGCATTCGCTTCAGAGCTGCTACAAATTCGTCGGGCAATAGACCGTGCCTCTAGAACTGTCAACACAACTAGCACTGCTAAGAGTATCCTACGACATCCACATCTCTGGCAATGGGTTATACACAATGCTGGTGAGTACTTTGAAGGTCAGTAAAACTTTGAAACACGTATCTATTTTTTACGAGCTGTAAATAGTTGCCACTATTAAAGTTCTAACGTTCGTACGCAAATGACTCGCTACATTTCTCTGAGAAGCTGAAGAAACTAAAACTTGGACCAAACGATATTCTGGTCATCTTTGATGTTGATGCTTTCTTTTTCAACGTGCCATTGAGTGATTTCCTGAAGCACATCGGTTCTGTTTTCCCACATGTCATCACCAAGCTCTTTCACGCGCGTCTTACGACGATCAGCAGAAAGGCTTCGTCATGGGTAGTCCATTTAGTCCAGTGGCGGCCAATTTCTTCGTGTAACATTTATACTTTGCACCCACGAGCTCGAATCCACCCGTCGCCAGCAATGGAAAGTGAAGCTGTGACAATGTTAACCACTGATGAAACGTTAGAAAAATCATCAAACAAACGTCGGCCGAAGAACCCTAGGGAGAAGCCAGCAGACAGTCTGTCAATAGCCCTTTATGTTGTTACTCCCACTCAGTCAGCCGCTCTGAAATCCATAGACGGTCATAACTTTGAAAAATGGATCGAACTGATGCCTTTTGGTGCACGGCATTTCTGTTTCGATTAATGTACTCGGTTAATCTGTTATAAGACTCGTAGAGTTACATTAATCGGGAGAGCATATTTTATGCAGTTTTGGAACTAGCCATACAGGGGCATTCGGTGGCGTAAGTCAGTAAATGATCTCAGGTGGTGACAGACGGGAGGGGATTTCTACCTCTTCACAATCGCCGACCCCCCACCTCTCTGCCACCATAACCAGCTATCAGAGCCCGTGTTCTGCCTCTTGTTGTCCACGTAAAACTCTAATATTTCTCCCTTCCGTTAGTCCTCGTGAAGAACATTTCCGTATGTAACTATTCGTTTACTCCAATCATGATCCCTCCAGCAAAAGTTTTATAGCTCCGATAAACGTATCACGTATTTCCTAAGAAGCACATGCGAGCTTGAAAATGAAACTAATTACGAATAAATAAGTCATATCCCCTTTTTCCCAGCACTTACTACATATTTTCTAAGATGCATTTACAAATCCTGTGGCTTGAGAATGTAATTAGTTGCTAATAAATATGTTACACCCATCTGTTTCGAAACACAAGCGAATACCTAGCAGCGGCACAATCACGAGAGTTTTTTTGTTGGTGCATTGTAAAATCCCCTGCAGCACTTGATATTTTCACATGTCCATTAAGGACGTCAATGTTGTACAGTAGCTGTAACGTTTCTCAGGTGCACGGATGTCAGCCTCTTTTGGACGTCCTGGAAAGTCCTTATTTTAGGGATGATTGTGTTACGATAAGGTTTGTGTAACTTCATGTGGCTGTGAGACAAAGGAACCGCTTGAAAATTTTCAGAACGAAGTTTGTAGACGAAACTGGTCAGTTACCACATCTAAGCGGACAATCGCTGGCATTTGCCGTCTATTCATTAGCAAAATAGCATCCACTCCATGAGCGTAAAACCTACAAGATTTTATAACGGTTGTAGTCTTGTTGTTGTGGTCTTCAGTCCTGAGACTGGTTTGATGCAGCTCTCCATGCTACTCTATCCTGTTGCAAGTGTCTTGATCTCCCAGTAACTACTGCAACCTACATCCTTCCGAATCTTCTTAGTGTATTCATCTCTTGGTCTCCCTCTACGATTTTTACCCTCCACGCTGCCCTCCAATACTAAATTGGTGATCCCTTGATGCCTCAGATTATGTCCTACCAGCCGATCCCTTCTTCTAGTCAAGTTGTGCCACAAACACAACACCAATTGTATTCAACACATCCTCAATAGTTATGTGATCTACCCATCTAATCTTCAGCATTCTTCTGTAGCACCACATTTCGAAAGCTTCTATTCTCTTCTTGTCTAAACTATTTATCGTCCATGTTTCACTTCCATACATGGCTACACTCCATACAAATACTTTGAGAAACGACTTCCTGACACTTAAATCTATACTCGATATTAACAAATTTCACTCATATACTAACAAATTTCTCTTCTTCAGAAACGCTTTCCTTGCCATTGGAGTCTACATTTTATATCCTCTCTACTTCGACCATCATCAGTTATTTTGCTCCTCAAATAGCAAAACTCCTTTACTACTTTAAGTGTATCATTTCCTAATCTAATTCCCTCAGCATCACCCGACTTAATACGACTACATTCCATTATCCTCGTTTTGCTTTTGTTGATGTTCATCTTATATCCTCCTTTCAAGACATTGTCCATTCCGTTCAACCGCTCTTCCAAGTCCTTTGCTGCCTCTGACCGAATTACAATGTCATCGGCGAACCTCAAAGTTTTTATTTCTTCTCCATGGATTTTATTACCTACTCCGAATTTTTCTTTTGTTTCCTTTACTGCTTGCTCAATATACAGATTGAATAACATCGGGGAGAGGCTACAGCCCTGCCTCACTCCCTTCCCAACCACTGCTTCCCTTTCATGCCCCTCGACTCTTATAACTCCCACCTGGTTTCTGTACAAACTGTAAATAGCCCTTCGCTCCCTGTACTTTACCCCTGCCGCCTTTAGAATTTGAAAGAGAGTATTCCAGTCAACATTGTCAAAAGCTTTCTCTAAGTCTACAAATGCTAAAAACGTAGGTTTGCATTTCCTTCATCTTTCTTCTAAGATAAGTCGTAGGGTCAGTATTACCTCACGTGTTCCAACATTTCTACGGAATCCAAACTGATCTTCCCCGAGGTTGTCTTCTACCAGTTTTTCCATTCGTCTGTAAAGAATTCGTGTTAATATTTTGCAGCCGTGACTTATTAAATTGATAGTTCGGTAGGTTTCACATTTGTCAACACCTGCTTTCTTTGGGATTGGAATTAGTACATTCTTCTTGAAGTCTGAGGGTATTTCGCCTATCTCATACATCTTGCTCACCAGATGGTAGAGTCTCTTTAATTTTCCTGTAGGCAGTATCTATCTTACCCCTAGTGAGATAAGCCTCTACATCCTTACATTTGTCTTCTAGCCATACCTGCTTACTCATTTTTCACTTCCTGTCGATCTCATTTTTGACACGTTTGTATTCCTTTTTGTCTGTTTCATTTACCGCATTTTTATATATTGTCCTTTCATCAATTAAATTCAATATTTCTTCTGTTACCCAACGATTTCTACTAGCCCTCATCTTTTTACCTACTTGATCCTATGCTGCCTTCACTACTTTATCCCTCAAAGCTACCCATTCTTCTTCTATTGTATTTCTTTCCCCCATTCCTGTCAATTGTTCCCTTATCCTCTCCCTGAAACTCTGTACAACCTCTGGTTTAGTCACTTTATCCAGGTCCCATCTCCTTAAATTTCCACCTTTTTGCGGTTTCTTCAGTTTTAATCTACAGTTCATAACCAATAGATTGTGGTCAGAGTCAACATCTGCCCCTGGAAATGTCTTACAATTTAAAACCTTGTTCCTAAATCTCTGTCTTGCCATTATATAATCTGATACCATCTCCAGGCTTCTTCCATGTATACAACTTTCTTTCATGATCCTTGAACCAAGTGTTAGCTATGATTAAGTTATGCTTTGTGCAAAATTCTACCAGGCGGCTTCCTCTTTCATTCCTTATCCCCAGTCCATATTCGCCTACTACTTTTCCTCCTCTTCCTTTTCCTACTATCGAATTCCAGTCACCCATGACTCTTACATTTTCGTCTCCCTTCACTATCTGAATAATTTCTTTTATCTCATCATACATTTCGTCAATTTCTTCGTCATCTGCAGAGCTAGTTGGTATATAAACTTGTACTACTGTAGTAGGCGTGTGCTTCGTGTCTATCTTGGCCAGAATAATACGTTTACTATGCTGTTTGTAGTTGCTTACCCGTACTCCCATTTTTTTCATTATTAAACCTACTCCTGTATTACCCCTATTTGATTTTGTATTTATAACCCTGTATTCACCTGACCAAAAGTCTTGTTCCTCCTGCCACCGAACTTCACTAATTCGCATTATATCTAACTTCAACCTATCCATTTCCCTTTTTAAATTTTCTAACCTACCTGCCCGATTAAGGGTTCTGACATTCCACGCTCCGATCCGTACAGCGCCTGTTTTCTTTCTTCTGATAACGACGTCCTCTTGATTAGTCCCCGCCCGGAGATCCGAATGGGGGACTATTTTACCTCCGGAACATTATTATGCACCGTTATTCGCACTTGTCAAGCTGCAAAGAAACAGATTCATAAAGCAGTAAGTCGGAAACGTGAATTATGAGAATTTATTGAAGAACAGAAAATAGGGGACTTCTCTACCTTAGATCAAACACCCTAGAACAATCACCTAGTTCATCAGCTTAGATACTGGTGTTTATGCTGATAGAAATGAATTGAGCAGGTATTTAACAAAGGTAAATGTGGAAACAGCAAAAGGTGTTGCAGGTACAAGGAGGGAAAAAGAAAGGTAATCTCAAGTGGAACGAGGCAGCTATTAACCAAAAACACAGGATTTCAAGCAAGCGGTAATACTGACACTGCAGAATATGTTTAATCAAACAAAACAGCTTGTTTGCTAGAGGATGTGAGAAGATACGATGAATCTACGACGAGAGAAGCAACAGAAAATACTAAGACGAGTATGAAGAAGCCAAAACCAACTTATACGAGGTTTAATGCACATTTCTTCAAGTTAAAATGACAGACGCCACATTAACTGCGAACAGAGAGAAAACTGAAACTTTTCCGAAAGAAAGGCGCATAGAACAAAATGATTACTTGACACAGGGTAGTTTAAACACTTACTTTTAATGTAGTAGAATAACAGCCCGATTCTAATATACAAATAACCGACATTTTAATAGGATATGTACTGCTATTAAGAAAATCTTTAAATAATACTAAATATTTTAACCTATTTTTAATGGGAAAAACAATAATTCCGATAAACATTTATAGTATCTTACAATGAGCAAACATTTCTTTCATAAAATGTTATTTTAACACTCAGAATACAACTCCTTCTATTCCATGGACGAGTTTCTGTTTCAGAACTGGTAACAAAAAAAATTGTACTTCTAAATGTAGTTGCATGTGCAGAACTAAAAATTTCAGTAATATTAAGTTTAGCACTATTCATGTGTGTATATATACCTTGTAATCCGACTTGCTCCACATCATATCGATAAAATAATCGTGTAAATGATCTACGGAATATTACATAACTAAATTAAACAAACTAAACTAAACTAAAACACAATAGTAATATTATTCTTACTAATACCTACTGTGGCGAAACAATAACTGTATCATTGTGAGAGATACAGTGGCTAGCGAGTGTGCAGGGACGTACCCCTTTTCACTACTACTAGCGCCACGTCATCATAACGCGCCTGTGCGTAGCATAAAAAGTATTGAGCCATAATCTAAGAATGAAATTAAAAATTAAAATAACTTTTCCAAACTTTGTCAGTGCATGCTTCAGTATATTAATGTCAACATTGTGAAGGCTCAGGATGATTTAATGAACATGTTTCGCTAAATATATTCTTTTAAGAAAAAATATGTGGCGCTAAATAACGAAGCTAGAAAGCTAAAAATTGTTCAGAATGTGCAAATGTATGTCACAATCAAAAGTTACCAGTCTCAACTTGATCGGAGGAATATTTTGGTCAAAATCGGCGTTTTTACGAAAATTTGAAGGCACTAAATGTTAGACTCAGAAATATGAAAGTCCGTAGGTAGCCTCAGTTTGATATGAAGCATTAACCATGTGACTCCGTTAAGCAACTTCTATTAGTTTCCAAGTTATTCACTAAAAACTAAATTTGTAATTCTGTTCTTAATAGATTAAGTATCATTTATAACAGTTAAATAAAGTTCTAATTACAGCACTCGATTACATTCAGGCTATAATACATCTGTACCAAGTTTCAGGACTTTACTGTAAATAATAATTACAAGGAATCTTCAAAAAGCCAGTTCAGAAATCAGGTTCTGCTGTCGCTTCCGTTCTAAAAATTCTCGCTAGCAAAGTTTAAATGCAGTCCAGCTAAGAGTTTTTACTAACTAAGGCAAATTTAACTCGATTCATATAAAAATTAAGAAAATTGTAAGTTGTTAAATGGCAGAGATATTAACTATACGTGTCCGAGAGAGGGGTCATTTAGATGCTGCTACCTGTGCCTAGAGCAGTTGATAGCATATGTTCCGTTCGGCGGTCCGCTGCGCCCATTACAGGGTTATTCTAAATGATGGCCCCTTTTTCAGAAATTCGTATGTATTCAAGTACAAATCCAAAATGCACAAGCTTTATACCAATGAAGAGAGGAAGTTACAAAGTTTTCAGCGGGTGGCGGCAGCCGGACCGTGATGGTTTCAGAAGCGGCCGGTAGAGTTCGCGCGGCAATAGGGCAGTCTAGTGAGCCTGTATACAGAGAGAGTGGCCATAGATGAAGTTGCCCGTGATTGGTTGATTAGCTTTGGCGCCATTTTTCTGCCAAACGTCTCTCGCACTGCCTAAGTTCGCCGTGCTTTTGAACTGAATCGAAGTTCAGAGGACTTTTGGAAACGATTGAAACGTATTTGAATTACTGAGATGATTCTTGTATGTTGTGCATGCATGTTCCATTTAGTTGTATATCGTTTTTAGTACGTGATTAGCGTTTGCGATCTTAAACACGAATTGAAAGAATGAAGCGTTTTGTGATGAAGTCGGTAGGCCTACATGTTTGAAGTAACCACGTTAGTAATTGTACAGTATTGTTTCTGACATCTGTGATTCGTCCTGCAGACGTTCGTAAACGATGCCAGGTTGTGCTGCATTTGGCTGTAAACAACTGCTTACGACTTTCATTCATCTGACGTAATACAGGTACGTTAAATGGTTCAAATGGCTCTGAGCACTATGCGACTTAACTTCTGAGGTCATCAGTCGCCTAGAACTTAGAACTAATTGAACTTAACTAACCTAAGGACATCACACGCATCCATGCCCGAGGCAGGATTCGAACCTGCGACCGTAGCAGCCGCGTGGTTCCGGACTGTAGCGCCTAGAACCGCACGGTCACTCCGGCCGGCTGTACGTTAAATCTTTAGCGCTATGCACTTCTGATACAAAACAAATGCTATACACTATTTTTTTAATTTACGTTACTTTCATTGCAATATGTCTAGTAAACGAACTTTAAAGGAGATAAATGCAAGTAACGAATAATTTTTATAGCCACTGTATCAAATTTTCCTGTGCTGTACGAAGTAGGCTACTATGAGTATATTATAGCTGTAAAGAAAGGCATTCAACGAATGATTCCGCCATATTGTCTTGTGCTTTTGATTCGGTGAGTGTGTACTCCACTACTCCACTACTGGCCATTCGAAAGTCCCGCCCGCAGTTTGGCAGAAAAATGGCCGCCGTATCGTCCGGTTGGCCACTCTCCCCCTATACAGGCTCTCTAGGACAGTCATTCCGTTTCACTGTCATTTGCGAGTGAGATAGCGACTGTGAAGCAGAAGGTTTTCTGCATTCTAGAGTTCGCGAAAAATTTAGTCGCAAATTGCAGTACAGCGGGTATTTCGTACCAAATTCGGTATTCAACCACCAATTCCCAAAAGCATTATCCGTTCGTTTAAGCAATTTAAACAGACTGAGAGTGTGTGCAAAGGAAAATGCACAGGCCGGTCGCGCGTGTCAGAGGACGAGGTCCGACGGTTCCGAGAAAGTTTTGTTCGCAGTAAGTCTACCAATAGATTGAGAACTTGGAATACCCCAACCAACTATATGGAAAGTTCTCAGACGGCGTTTGCTGTACAAGCTCTACCGATTACAACTTGTGCAGGCTCTCAACCCCAATGGCAAAGAGAAGCGTCTCGCATTTTTTGTGCTTACGCGATAGCTAAGGTGGACGACGACGCATTTCTACAGCGTGTAATTTTTAGGGATGAAGCAACGTTCCCCCTTATTCGAAAAGTCAACGGACACAATGTTCGCATGTGGGGTTTGGAAAATGCACATTCACCATTGCAACACGAAAGAGACTCACCGAAGATAAACGTGTTCTGTGCCGTATCCCATACAAATGTTTATCGACCATTTTTGTTTGTGGAAAGAACTGTAACGGGAATCACGTACCTGGACTTGTCGGAACAATGGCTGTTCCCTCAAGTTATGGAAGATTCCCAGGACTTGATTTTCCAACAGGATGGAGCTCCGCCCCATTGGCGCTTTTCCTCAGCGCTGGATCGGTCGCAGGGGATTCGAGGACCTGGCGCTGCACTTCTGGCCACCGAGATCCCCTGATCTCACACGCTGCGGCTTCTTATGGGGTTACGTGAAGGAAGCTGTTTCCGTCCCGCCTCTGCCAACCACTCTGAACGACCTGCGGAACCGGACCACTGCTGCCGTGCACTCACAAGGGAACCCCCCATCGCACCCCCCTCAGATTTAGTTATAAGTTGGCGCAGTGGATAGGCCTTGAAAAACTGAACACAGATCAATCGAGAAAACAGGAAGAAGTTGTGTGGAACTATGAAAAAAAAATAAGCAAAATATACAAACTGAGTAGTCCATGCACAAGATAAGCAACATCAAGGATGGTGCGAGCTCAGGAGCGCCGTGGTTCCGTGGTCAGCGTGAGCAGCTGCGGAGTGAGAGGTCCTTGGTTCAAGTCTTCCCTCGAGTGAAAAGTTTAATTCTTTACTTTCAGACAATTATCAAAGTTCAGGCACTCACATATAATCAATTTCGCTCTCCAAAATTCCAGGACATGTTCAGATTTGCTTGCACATATGCAGGATTTGACATTCTACACACGGAAAAACGTTAAAAACATATGTTTTGACAGAGCACAGGGAAAACTGTGCGACTGTGAAACTGTTGCATTCATTTGTTGCAGTTTATGTGACAAACTCTTATGCTTTCATCACATGCTTTTATCACATCCACAAGAAAACCTAAATCAGGCAAGGTAGAAGAATCTATTTACCCATTCGCCAAATATACAAGTTACGTGGGTCGACAACATATTCCTGTCATGTGACGCACATGCCGTCACCAGTGTCGTATAGAATAAATCAGACGTGTTTTCCTGTGGAGGAATCGGTTGACCTATGACCTTGCGATCAAATGTTTTCGGTTCCCGTTGGAGAGGCACGTCCTTTTGTCTACTAATCGCACAGTTTTCCGGTGCCGTCGCAAAACACAGACGCTAAACTTATTACAGTGAACAGAGACGTCAATGAACGAACGGACAGATCATAGCTTAGCGAAAACAAAGAAAAATTTTTCACTTGAGGGAAGACTTGAACGAAGGACCTCTCGTTCCGCAGCTGCTCACGCTAACCACGGGACCACGGCATGACTTAGGTTACTCTGTCCTTAATGTTGCTTATCTTGCACATGGACTACTCAGTTTGTATATTTTGCTTATTTTTTACGTAGTTCCACACAACTTCTTCCTGCTTTCTCGATTGATCTGTGTTCAGTTTTTCAAGGCCTATCCACTGTGCCAACTTATAACTAAATCTGAGGAGGGTGCGATTGGGAGGTTCCCTTGTCAGTAACAGCAGATACGCTTTTGCGTGTGTGGGGCGAGTTTGGCTACAGCGTCGATGTTTGCCGTGCAGCCAACGGTGGCCACGTTGAACATTTATAACATTTATCACATTTCTTATTATTAAATAATTATTAAAAACTAATTAATTACAAATTATTATATTTATTAAATTGATATCAAACATTATGAAATAAAACTTTGAAACGTCTTCTTTTCATTGGTATAAGGCTTGTTCATTTTCGATTTGTACTTGAATAAATACGACGTTTTAAAATGGGTCCACGGCAACGGTCTCGCCGCAGTGGATACACCGGTTCCCGTCCGATCACCGAAGTTAAGCGTAGTCGGGCGTGGCCAGCACTTGGATGGGTAACCATCCGGGCCGCCATGCGCTGTTGCCATTGTTCGGGTTGCACTCACCATCGTGATGCCAATTGAGGAGCTACTCGAGCGAATAGTAGCTGCTCCGGTCACAGAAAACCGGGAGAGCGGTGTGCTAACCACACGCCCCTCCTACCCGCATCCTCAGCTGAGGATGACCCGGCGGTCGGATGGTCCCGATGGGCCACTTCTGGCCTGAAGACGGAGTGCTTTTTTTTGTTTTAAATGGGTCCATCATTTAGAATAACTGCGTATAAATACAGCCAGAGAGGCAGTAAAAAGAGACACTTCGCAGCGAGATATCAATCTCTCTGCCTCGACCAAATGCCTGTGTGCGCTGTGCCTCGGATGACGTCACAGCCGGATAGCTAGGGAACGTTTTTTCGGTAAAAGTAGGAAGTGAACTCGCGAAGACTGTACACCCTTCCTGGATCGACGCGTTTTCACGGAAGTAACTGTTTGCTTGCCGCCCGTAATGTTAACAAAACCGTGTGGCAAGTGGCGAGACTATTTTCCCCTGTTAAGCAATTAACTTTGATGGCTATAGGTCAGGGTGGTAGACCATTTTACTTGGGACTTACCACAGAGGTCGCCTCTGCATTGCTGATAGTGCTCTTTCTGATAGGGATATTATTATTACTATCAGGAATAGTATTATGTTTGTGAGTGTGAACTTTACTGAATACAAGTAAGAACATTTCCTTTCAGTGAGTACGAAGAGTAATGTTGACTAGCAGACTGAAAATTGTGGTCAGTATGTTTCCCTCCGCTTTCTGGCTAACCGCAAAAAAAGTTTTCAGGCGCTTGTAACAGCGAAGCTTTATTTTACTATTTTACCCGCCGCCCCACACTACGACAAGGGAACCCTCATAAAGGTACAAAAATAAAATAATAGAAAGTAACTTGATAACAAAATACAATTATACAAACGAGATACCACTGTTTTGTCCTGTGTTCCAAGCATTATGATGGACAGTTTGTCTGGTATTGTTTCTAAGTAACTAGGGACCTTCTTCTTTTTCTTCCCATACTGCATGGATGTACGTTTTCTAAATAACATCTGGTTGCTACTGACTGTCTTGAAGCATGCTGTACAACTACGAGCTACTTTCATCATCCATGTACTTAAATAAATCTCTGACATCCTTTCCTTTTTCTGGCTTCACTGGATTAATCACCACTGTTGATAGTCTCAGATTTTTCAATACGCCATTACTCTATTTGTGTTTCCAAAGTCGGAATGATGTATATGGGCTTTTGTACGCTAGTGATCCTAGTACTAAACTATCTGCTTCGTATTTCAGAACAAAATACTTCTGAATTTTAAATACAGTTCTCTTTCTCGAAGCTGACCTGCACATGAACTCTCGCTACATTAAACTGAATGACGGGTTCCATGCGCGTACGCATCAAGAAAACGCTCCCCTGAGTTGTAGCGTTGAGATAATGAAACATCATATTTTACATAACCCGCTAATTACTTTTAAAAGATTTTCCGAAAAATGGGGCATAGACCTGTGGACCATTCTTCCGCAAAATGTCTCAGTTGTACACACATGCAAAATTTCTTTTAAAATTCCTAGTTGAACAGACGAAACGGAAACACAGATAACTAATAATAAAAAAGGAAAGAATAATTATGAAGATGATTCCAAAGAAAGGAAGGGTGAAATACGTAGTAGAACAAGTTTGGAAGTAGGTCTGGAAAACATTTGTAATAAAATAATAGCGAAGTGCAGCCAAGATACTGAAAAGAAAACGACCACACCTGACAATGACGATGCAGAACCAATCGAGTTATCATGTGAAAGGCAGTGATGCGAGCAACTGGACGAATGAATAAACAGAGCACTGGAAATGAAGTGGGCTGGTTTTGGTAAACTTAATATGGTTTCGCAAACAAAGCTTCCAAGGTGTATGAAAACGATGCCTACACTCAGTGTATATTACCCACTTTTACTTATGAAAGTTGTGGTGCCACACTTCACCTGCCTCCCACTGCCTCTAAAAAAATGCAGCGCAAATATGGTAGTGCCGTACCGTGTAGTCGAAGAATCTTTTGACTCGACCCTACTAACAGCCGTGAAGTAAGCAGTCAGTTTGGTTAACCAAAGCTCATCACGGGGATGTAGACCAGCAGGAAGACCGTACAGTGGTAGGAATGCTAATTTGTATTTAAGATTTACAAACAAGAAAGAAAACGAATATTAAGAACGGAAATCGGGAGGGAAGATGGCACTAGTGTTCAGTATCAGGTTTGGCATGCGATAAAGTATCAGTTAAATATAGAGGTTGGAGAATGGTATCAAGGAACCCACTAAGGGACCCGGACGAGAGAGAGAGAGAAACACACACAGAGACAGAGAAGCAGAACGAGGAAGAGAGAAATGCTGGCAATAGGAGCAACAGTGGACTATGATGGCTTGTGTTAGCTAGCCCGTAGGTCCCAGAATTTCACCGTGTTACGCGGACTGTGACCGGTGACTGCCTTCCGATAGTTCGAATCACGTGTATCATTCACGTCTGGCGAACGGCAAACGTCGTATTAGATTCTTTAGCAAATGTCTCTGTTCTAACGTAAGTGCGTGAGGCCTCAGAGCCGTACTTTCGCCTGCGTGGTGCGTCCTCTGTGACGGAGACTGACCACGTGGACACTGCGTGTGGACCGTTACAGGACAGCACAGACAAAACTGAGACTGAGCGACCCTGTTCTGTCCTGTTTGAAAACTCAGTCCTATCAGTAGAGTGTCAGGACAGGTATTATTTCCTACTCTGAAACGCCAAAGGAACTGGTATAGGCATGCGTATTCAAATACAAGGATATGTAAACAGGCAGAATACGGCACAACGATCGGCAACGCCTATATAATACAAGTGTCTGGCACAGTTGTTAGATCTGTTACTGCTGCTACAATGGCAGATTGTCAAGATTTAACTGAGGGTATTATAGTCGGAGCACGAGCTATGGGAAACAGCCTCTCCAAAGAAGCGATGAAGTGGGGATTTTCCCGTACGACCATGTCACGAGTGTACCGTAAATATCAGGAATCGGATAAAACATCAAATTTCAGTTATCGCTGCGGCCGGAAAAAGATCCTGCAAGAATGGAACCAACGACGACTGAAGAGAATCGTTCAGCGCGACAGAAGTGCAACCATTCCGCAAATTGCTGCAGATTTTAATGCTGGGCCAACAACAAGTGTCAGCGTGCGAACGATTCAGCGAAACATCATCAATATGGGCTTCCGGAGCTGAAGGCCCAGTCGTGTACCCTTGATAATTACACGACACAAAGCTTTACGCCTCGCCAGGGCCCGTCAACACCGATATTAGACTGCTGGTGACTGGAAACATGTTGCCTGGTCGGACTAGTCTCGTTTCAAATTGCACCGAGCGGATGGACTTGTACGGGTATGGAGGCGACCTCATGAATCCGTAGACCCTACATGTTATCAGGAGACTGTTCAAGCTGGTGGAGACTCTGTAATGGTGTGGGGCGTGTGCAGCTGGAGTGATATGGGACCCCTGATGCGTCTAGATACGAAAGGTAAGCATTCTATCTGATCACCTGCATCCATTCATGTCCATTGTGCATTACGACCGACTTGTGCAATTCCAGCAGGACAATGCGACACCCCACACGTCCAGAAGTGCTGCGGAGTGGCTCTAGGAACACTCTTCTGAGTTTAATCAGTTCCGCTGGCCACCATACTCTCCAGACATGAACATTATTGTGCTTATCTGGAGAGCCTTGCAACGTGCTGTTCAGAAGAGATATCCACCCCACCCCCCTTCCCAGTGCTCCTACGGATTTATGGACAGCCCTGCAGGATTCATGGTGTCATTAACCTGCAACACTACTTCAAACGTTAGTGGAGCCCATCTCACGTCGCGCTGCGGCACTTCTGCGAGCTCGCGTTGGCTCTACAGAATTTTAGGCAGGTGTACCAATTTCTTTGGCTCTTGAGTGTATTAACACACTAAACAGCCATTCCTAGTGATAAGAAATCCAATTCTGACGGACCTTACGAGATCCGGTAGGTTGCTATTACTGCTGCGGTCGTTTCTGTTTAAGTGTAAGTGTATTTCGCAGTTTGTTTCGTTTTTCGTGTTTTTAATGTTTTTTAGGTCTATTTCATATCAGACTATGTTCAGTGCAACGAGTGGTGCAAGCCAACAGTTGAAATGAAATTGAGGAAAAACAGCTTGCTACATAGGCAGGCCCACGAGTTCGTGTCTTCCGTGACGAATTATTTGGAGAAAGAACAGAAGAGGAACTGAATCCTTCTTTCCTGTTGGTCAGATGAAAAAGACAGCTGCAACAACTTTGGAAGGAAACAAAAATACTATTGTAAGGATAGGGAAAGAACAGTACAATATACCATGTGATTGAAAAACAAGGAACAAATCTGAGTTGTTTATTACAAACTGTAGAAGACAGCAACACATTGCGAATGTCTCACTGGATAGAAGAAGGTTCAAAGATTTGACACAGTTTCGCTGTTGTTTGTTTGTAGCAACACGGCGACGACACCGCATGAGAAATCATGTCGCGTTTTGGAATTTGCGTGAAGTGAGTCCACTGTTCAATCGCGACGTGCTTTTCGCCGTCGCTTCAGCAGGAAGAATACAAAATTCTTGGAAGGTGTTTGCATATGCAAAGGGAAGAGCAGTTGTCGGCTACGCATGTCTGATGAAAATGTCGGACGTATCCGAGGTGGTTCACACGGAGCCCTCGAAAGTCTCACAAAACAGGCAGACTAGGAACTTCAACTTGCTCAAACAACGTTGTGACGTGTTCTGAAACGACGTCTGCATATGAAGCCTCGCAAGTTGCAGTTGCTGCAGCTATTGCTTCCCAGTGACCATAACAGAAGGCAGAATTTCGCATTTCAGTTCTCCAGGGTATGGCATAGGATACTTTTTCTGAGCGGCTCATATTTTCGGACGAATCGACATCTTGTCTATCGGTTAAAGTAAACGGCCATAATTCCTGGCGCAATCGTCGAAGGACACTCGCCGAAACTGAATGTGTTTTGTGCCGTTTCTTTTCACAAAGTTTACGGACCCACAGCGTTGGGTACAAAAGAGCGAACAACAAGATGTTGTTCATTGCTTTTGGCCTCCCAGGTCACCAGACCTCGAACCTTGCGGTTTTTTTCTGTACGGATACATAAAAGACAGAGTTTATGTCCCACCTATGGCGTCTACTCTTCGACATCTGAGAAGCAGAATAATTCAAGCTGTCAATTCAATACACTTGTTGACTGGCTGACTTGTTGATGAAATGGACTACCGTTTCGATGTATCGCGATCAAAGGATGGTGCTCATGTTGAGTGTACGGTATGGTGTCTATGCGAATACAAAACTTTGACCCATCCTCTGTCCAGTGACAGCACAATGTGTTTCTTTCAAAGTTTGAAATAAACAACTGAAATCTGTATCTTCTATTTGAATCACCGTACATAGATAGACCGGATTACAAAAGATAAGACCTGCTGTTTCGAGGCACAGTGACGTTTGGAAATATCCAGGAACAATACGGATGCGTATAGCCTAAGAACGTACTGCAAGAATAAGTCTAGAAAAGGCGTTTGCCCAGCTGTATATGTCAGATGGCTGTGGTGGTTGATCGTGATGATGATACACGTATGTTTTTGTTTAAAACAGTTATCGTTTTTCGGATCTGATTGTTCTCAGCATTTAAATGTCTTTCGCTGTGTGCGAAACTTTTAGCCTTTTCGTAACGTTTTCGACAGAGATCGAAACGCGGACCCCGGTTCCCTTGTTGCGGACGCTACATTGTCTGCGAGCACGCACTCCCTTCGCACGAAACCCCCCGTCGCGGCAGAAGTGGTTCGGGGTGGAGCGTATTCAGCTGGATCCGCATTCCCCCTTGACAGGGGTGAGGGGAAAAAAAGGTGTAACACGAGCAGTTGATGGTTTGCGACGATGTTGTGGTGGGGGTGTGGGCAAGGAAGGAGGGAGGGGAAGTGGAAGGAAGGGGGAAGGGGGAAGCTACTAAACTACGAACGGCAAATGAAACCAAGGTGATGAAGCAAAATACCCATTTTTGCGTACCCGTGGGATAGAATGGGCAACCATTTAAATGAATGGAAGAAAACTTGAAAACTAGACACCTGTCTATTCTACTGCAAAAAATACATAAAACATATAGAAATCCTTAAAAATATTACCAAAGGATACAATTAGTCAATTTTAAGTACCAAAACTGTTTTCCGGAAAAGAAGAAAACGTTTTCAAAGTTATTTTTATTATTTTGAGCTTTTTCCTCATTACAGAGGCTTATCTCCAACATAATAATTTACTTGGAAATTACAATACAAACAATAAACGTTCTTAAACTATAATCTCAAAATATTTCTCCAGGTGTTTCGATCTTGTGTGTCCTCTTCCTCTGCGCCCATTCTCCTCATTGTGTGCTGTACATTTTGGAGCCAGGTTGTCATAGGTCGTCCTCTTCTTCTTCTCCCCTCCGGTTCCCACTCCAGTATCAATTTTGGTATTCTGGTTTTCTCCATTCGTCGTATATGCCCGTACCACTGTAATTTCTTCCTATCCATTACGTCATATATTCTTTCTTTTATTTCCATTCTCCTTATTACTTCGGTGTTCCTTATCTTTTCTTTCCTGGAGATTCTTGCCGATCTTCTCCAAAAGTCCATCTCTAGAGCTTGTAATTTTTTAATGTGCTTCATGTTAATTGTCCGGGTCTCCGTTCCATACAGAACCACACTCTCTAATATGGATTTGTATATTAGTTTTTTAGTTCTACTCATTACATTCCTGCTCCATAAGACTGAGTTAAGCATCCCAATGACCCTCCGTCCGCTACTAATTGTTTTATTGATTTCTGACTCTGATTTTCCCTCGATTTCTAAAATGGATCCTAAATAACAGAAAGTGTTTATCTTTTTGATTTTCTTTCCTTCAATGTATAGCTCATCTGAATCATTAGTCAAGTATTCTGTTTTTTGGTAATTAATCTTCAAACCCCAAGTTTTGTATGCTACTGCTAGTTGATTGCACATATAGTTAGCATCCTCCCCATCTTGTGCTACGACTACTTGATCATCAGCAAATAATACATGATGTAGGTAAACTCCATCTCTTATTTCTAATCCCATACTATTACATTTACGAGACCATGTTCTAAGGCTAATATCTATATAGATTTTAAATAATGATGGTGACATGGGACAGCCTTGTAAAAGGCCTTTGCTTGTTCTAAATTTCTGTGAAAGTTTATTACCAACTTTCACTTGGCAAATGTTATCTTTATACATCTGTTGTATTATTTTAATCAAGGGAGGGTTTATGTTTGCCATATGTAGTGCTCTCCAAAGTAATTTTCTTGGAACAGTATCATATGCTTTTTCTAGGTCTATGAAAATTAATCCTATATTTTTTGATTTTTCCCTATGTTTCTCCAAAATCTGTCGTAATGTGAAAATATGGTCTACACATGATCTCCCAGCCGTGAATCCACATTGTTCTTCTTGGGTTCTAAAATGTTTTTCCAGTTTGTTTTTAATTACTTTCGCAAAAATTCTCATTAATGTGTTTGTAACACAAATTCCTCGATAGTTTGAACAAATTTTGCGATCCCCTTTCTTAAATATTGTATTAATGTAACGTTTTCAAAGTATCACTCTAATATATGCAAAACTCTCAATAACAGGTGCTAATAAAAACAAAAATACACTTCATTAAGAAAATAGAGAGTAGAAATAGTGGTTGTCTTCTTCCCAAGCACTGGAACATTCTTCATGAGCCCAGCCGCACGCTAGATCCACACAGGCCTCGATAATGACTCTGAATAAAGCCTGTAACAAAATATGCATGTTTCATCTGTGTTTGCCTCGCCTGATGAAGTCAAAGAACCTGTAATACTGTTTGCCCTTTTTCCTGTTGGCGATTGTCTTTACACTTTTTACCAAGTCAACCTTTCGAGGAGGTGTTAAAAGCTTTGGTGAAACAGAGAATGACGATGGTGTACTACAACTTCCACCAACCGCAACCAGTCCGTCTGATGTCATTTCCGAAGACATGAGAACAGTTACCAATTCGTCTTGTGCTTCTGTAGGTTTTTCGATTGCAGAAGATTGAGAAACTGTCTTGGAGCACATTGGCTTGAAGCACGTCGTCTTGAAATGTATCAGCTAATGATTCTTCCACTTCTTGTGCCTTGCCTTGCGTTTCTCGTTTTTCTTTTGTGTCCCTTGGTTACCTTCTAGAATTCTCGTTCGCCACACTTTCCACCATTACCAAATTTCGGTGGTTTCGTGCCTCACGATACGGGCTATCAACTGGACCCTTCTTTTACTCAAGTTGTGTCATAAATTTCTTTTCTCCTGAATTCGATTCGGTACCTCCTCATTAGTTATTCGAACTACCAATGTCTTGACTTACATGCTTCATGAAAATGTCCATTTGTCAGACAGGCCTATCTGCCTCGATATGTTTACTGGAGGAAGAAAAAATGCCGCACTTAGGGGCTGGCATGCGATTCCTCATCCGAATTCAACACAAAAGTGTATCTAGCAAAACCTAGCCTCGGCAGTAGGTTTAACAGAAATGTGGTTAAAAAACCAACCTCTGGCAACTCCGTAACTGCATGGAGCATGGCAACAACAGGTAGCATGATTTCTGCGCTCTGCCGGGACTGACCCATTAGCTCTGTGAGACGAGGCAGTGCCGTGGGGAATAGATATGCAGATTCTTCCATGTTCGATTCGCGTTCATCCCAAACTTTTTTTTCAGTTAAAAGCATCGAACTATTCATCAAGTTACCTTCCATTCGGACAGTGGGTGCACTCAGCGACTGTTATGTGGCTTATAAACTATAGAGTGCAGCAATCAGTCGCCCTTTTTTAGATTTTATTACGCAAATCCAGATTTCGACTAGTGGCTAGCCATTCTCAATGCACTATTTTCTATTCTCAGGGACTTACATGTATCGAAAACAGAAAATAGTGCATTGAGAATGGCCAGCCACTAGCCGAAATCTGAATTTGCGTAATAAAATCTAAAAAAGGGCGACTGATTGCTACACTCTATAATTTATAAGCATCGAACTACTTCCAATGTACACCTAGGTAGTGCGGTATCTTGCGCATTTCTTTCTGTTACTGTTACCGTTATTTAAACATTAAGACATAATATGAACTTCTTAAACACCTGAACGGCCACTTTGTTTCGTCCGTAACACAAATAAAACCAATAGAAGATAGTAATGGATACAGTAACATCGTCTGTACCCTATGAGGCACAAAAAAGCAATAGACCAGTACGTACACGAACGAGCAACGTTCACTTCAGAGAACATGTTCAGAATGACCACGACGCATCTGCAAACACTTTGCCACTTGCTGGGTCATACTTTGCTGGATCCTATGCCACACATCTGCATCCACCATTTCCGAAACGGTGTGCACGCGAGCTATTAGATCGTGTACGTCCATAATTAGAATAGTATGAAATTGCTCTTTTAAGTGTCCCCACAAATAAAAATCTTGTGGATTAAGGTCCGGGGAGCGCGGGGACGAGAACATTGGATCTTCAGGACCAATCCATTTCCCTGGAAACGCTTTATTTTATTAGATGCATACAGTACATTCATTTCCAAGTGCGGCGGTACGCCATCTTGCTGAAACCATAGCTGTTGCCGACACAAAGTGGAACGTTTTTTAATGCGTCAGGCAAAGTAATGTAGATAACATATGATACAGTGGCTCGTTCAACTCGCCCGCAATATGTAAGTTACTTCTGCCGTATTAACTGTCAGCAAGTCTACCCTTGACGTCTTTTCGGCCTTCAGACTCTCAAGATCCACTCACAGAATTAAACAATTCTTTTGTCATGGTGAAAGTGGCTAATTAGTTTTCGTTGTAAGTTACTTCTGCCGTATTAACTGTCAGCAAGTCTACACTTGACGTCTTTTCGGCCTTCAGACTCTCAAGATCCACTCACAGAATTAAACAATTCTTTTGTCATGGTGAAAGTGGCTAATTAGTTTTCGTTGTATGGCTTTGTACAGTTATATTTACTGGTATTTAAGTTGAGCTCATGATTAGAGAACAGTTGGGTTCGTAAGGAATCTCGTAATTCTTGGTAAGTGATCAGCCATGCAAGCGTTAATTAGAAATGCAACATTAAACTGTTTATTGTAATGCTCATGGAGAGAGTACAGTCTGAATGCCCTGTCTGAAAAGTATGTCACTGTTGAAATGTTAATTAAGCACACGTCAATTAGAAATAGCCTACCTGTTTTCGCAATGAATAAATGCTGTGCTGCGGCTGCCTCCAAATTACTGCGGGTGCCGCTGCCATTCTATTTAAAAAATAAAAATTCAAACAACTGGCAACGCGTTGTGCAATGCGCGCTTTAAACTATAGAGACACCCAAAAAACTTCTGTGCTAATAAATCTCATTACTGCAGTGATCACTGTCAACTAAAGGTCTGTTACTGAGAAACTCGGGAAAGCAAAATTATGTATGTGAAACTTGATGTAAAGAGATGGAAGCTGACTGATGGTTCAAATGGCTCTGAGCACTATGGGACTCAACTGCTGTGGTCATAAGTCCCCTAGAACTTAGAACTACTTAAACCTAACTAACCTAAGGACATCACACACATCCATGCCCGAGGCAGGATTCGAACCTGCGACCGAAGCGGTCGTGCGGTTCCAGACTGTAGCGCCTTTAACCGCTCGGCCACTCCGGCCGGCTGCTGACTGATGGAAAAACAATAAAGTAACTGTATTAACAGAACTTTACATCACTAAGACAAAATATTTTAGCACTTGAAATACCGAGCGAGGTGGCGCAGTGGTTAGACACTGGACTCGCATTTCGGAAGGACGACGGTTCAATCCCGCGTCCGGCCATCCTGATTTAGGTTTTCCGTGATTTCCCTAAATAACTCCAGGCAAATGCCGGGATGGTTCCTCTGAAAGGGCACGGCCGACTTCCTTCCCCATCCTTCCCAAATCCGATGAGACCGATGACCAC
Organism: Schistocerca cancellata; assembly: GCF_023864275.1. Classification (NCBI taxonomy): domain Eukaryota; kingdom Metazoa; phylum Arthropoda; class Insecta; order Orthoptera; family Acrididae; genus Schistocerca; species Schistocerca cancellata. The sequence goes on from NC_064631.1 coordinate 176,424,604, forward strand.
GCTGTCTGGTCTCCTTCCCCAAACCAACCAACTTAGCGCTTGAAATATTAAAAATTCACTTTACATTAAAGAGAAAAACCTGAACAAATTCTCTTCTTCCTAACACAAATGGTATCCATAGTTGAAGAAAAATCAGTAAATCACACATTGTTACATTATCATAAAAATCTTTAAACCCCTGACCAAATTAATTACTACACTTGGATGTCTCAGCAAATGCGCTGTTACGGTATCTTTTGTAGCCTTCTGAATGAATTTACTAAATATCTCGCCATAAATTAAAAATTATATAAGAAAATTATTGCCAGCAAACGGCACGGCCTAAACACATCTTACTCCATCACAAAGATACAACTCGACTTCTCCTCGCTCTCTCTGCCCAAGACTGCATTCCAGTCGCAAGCAAAGCTTGTAGTAACTGTCTCTCACAGCGCAACCTCTTTGGCAGAGTTGTTGCTGCTATTACTCAGATGCTATTGAAGCTTTACTCTTCCGCGTGGCATCCAAAATATTACCAAAATTACAATTTTCTGTATAAAACGAAACCCTTATATTACCCCTCGGCCTCCCCGGCCAGAATTTTGCAGGATGATTTCTGTAGGTTACATAAATTGAACTGCAAAATTCTACACTACAAAAAAGGAAAGATACAAGAACAAATAATCACATTTAACGTAAAAGGAAAACTATAAAATTAAAGTTACTGGTTTGTACTACGTACATATTTCACGCTATAATGCACTGATGCAGTTTATGTAGTTACATCTGAAATGAGTACATGTAAAATTTGAGCTAAGTATTACTCAGTCCTTAGGTAAGATACATCACTTCACTTATTCGCTATTCGTACAATAAAAATGTTGCTAACAGCCCTCGACAATCATTACTATAGGATATCGTTCGAAAATCGTTAAACGGAAAGGCAAAAGTTCTTAATGACAAAACAGTGAATAATATATGAATTACAGTACACACCATTGAAATCAAATGCTATTAAATAGTTCTCAGTAGGAAAGCCTGCTTCCCACTGGCATTCTTCCATAGAAAATGTATAACCGAAGATTCTAAGGGCAGACTCAAAAGAGATATTCTATTGATACGTCCCTGTTAATGCAGCCTCAACTGGCAACCATTCAATAACGTTTCACTGCAATGTTGGCAAATAGTATAGTCCAAATTTGTCGCCTATGTAGTCACTCGAAACCTACTGCATTTCAGTCACAGAAAGTAAAAAGAGATATATATGTCCTGATAAAAATGTCCTCATCACATTGTATCACTTCCTAGTCACTATATTGCTCAACCTTTAAAAGTCCATTAATGACGCAAGTATTGACTGCGTCTCAGTGTTCCTATTCACAATACTGTTCCGTCAAAAAGAGTCCAAGTAATATCTGCATCCCAGTGCAGAAAAGCACATGTCAAATAACCATTATGAGAAATCGTCCGTAGTTACATCGAGACAAGTTACGTTGTACAAAGTGGAACATATTATGTTGGCAGTCAATGGCCTTTTTCAGAAATTACACAAGAAATAAACCTTCATTCTAGACAAATGTGAGACAGAAATGTTGCTTTACATGTTCACAAATCGCTAAAAAAAATTACAGTAATTTATGAAAACTGATGTGGTAATATAAATTTACAATAATCATCACACAATTACATAAGACAGAAAATACATGGTAATCCACTAAATATGAGCTGAAATAAAAATGCATACATGTTGAGAATAATACGAGAAATGAAACTGAATGGTAAAACAAGTAATGGTAAATAAATGTTGGCCAAATGAGGCAAAAAATTGTACCGGATTAGGGAAGGGAAAAAAAGGATTGTAATGTTGCAGTGTAAATCTTTGAGTAAATGTGTGTGTTGTCTCATGTGTAAGAGTAATGACTCACTGATCAGCAGACTGCATAAAAAAATCATGTCTCTGTCTCCATGCAACCTCTGTAAAATGTCATTCACGTATTTCAGTTATTTCACTTCTGTCTGCGAAATTCTGTAATCCCTACTAGTATATGCTGGGATACTAACATTATTTCCACTCATAAATGTAGTTCATTAATCACTGTAATCTTTACTCTATTTTTAGCATTGCACGTAGTAATTTCTTTTATTTCTCCTAATACTACAATAACCTACTTGTGCTCATCCATACTATCTTAGACCCAACTAAATTACCCCAAAGGAAAGAAAAAAGCAAAATGAAGGTTATAAAATGTGCCCGCGGCAGTAAAAAAAAAGCTAAAGTATCTCAGCAAAAGGAATGTAATCATAAGCAAGAAGCAAATCTATCTCACCAATCATTAAGGAAGGATGCGATGCAAAGAAAGTAGCAGTGCCAACTTCAGTGTATGTAACATAGCACATAATAAACAAATGATCATCATGTACCAGTGCAACATAGTATAATACCAGATATTTACTAAAACAAGAAAAAGTGTACGCAACATAACTATCATATGTAGGGCCAATATCATGAAAAATGAAAACAGAAAATTATTGTAAAATTCAGTCGTTAGTCAGTGAAAACACAACAGACAAAAAATGAAACAAAAGTATCGTAGTATGTGTAGAAAAATTAGATAAACATATCAGAAAGTGTCACATTATACATATACACAGATAAATGTAAATAAAAAATTTAATTGCAAGTGAAAAAAATAGTGTAAATAAACAGCAACAGAAAAAAATCACTTAAACAACCATGAGTTACTGAACAAGACTGCGGCGGTGGAATCATATTTGCTGCGAACTAGAATTAAATGAATCAAAACATACATCAAATTGTCAAAATCATCAGTCATATGTATTAAACGTAGAGAAAATTTGCATATCACTCGCTGGTAAAGAAGGAAGAAAAAGAAGGACCATAGTCATCTCAATAAACAAACGTACAAGATAAAAGGGCACTGACATCGGTAGCAAAGGTGCCTTGAAGCAAGGCAGAGATTACAGAACGGAGAGACAATGCTCGGTCAGTCAAGGAAAACTGTACACATGAATTACTAAAGGAAAATTTTGTAATACAGCTGTTTTATCTCGTAATGTTTCGGGTGGTGGGTTCGGCGGCAGAACGTGGGAGCTGCCTGCCGCACTTGCGAACTCAAAACACGATTAACTCAACAAGCAGTTCTATACTTTGTAGGTCTACAAAACAACAGAATGACGTTGGCAATGTTAATCCCTCACGCCGCTCAGTGAAATTGCAGGTGAAGTTTAATTACCAAAAATAAAATCAAAAAATTAATAAAAACGAAATGAAACAATTAACTTTCCTAGTCAATCAAAAACGTTCCCGGCCTTGGCTCCTCTTTTACACCGGAACACCGACACAGCGGGACCACACACAGTTCAGTCGTAGAGAAACAATTGACGACATTTATTAAGATTACAGGGGTCGCCTCATCAGGCAGCTGAAGGACGGAAATGAAGATCTTAAGCCGTTACAATGAAAGCAATAGTTTCTTGATACTCAAAAATCCTTCTCGGATCAAGGGGAACCGCAGTTACAATTCTCTTTATCGAGGATAAACATTAACGAGCGTAGAATAAAAAAAATTACTTTAATCAGTAGGGAGGCAAAATTCCATTTTTTTCTGAAAGAACTTTGTAAATGCAGGAAGTTGCAAATGACTTTTCTGGGTCCGAGCAGGTCGCGCAAATGCTGTAATACTGGAGAAGATCGAATCACGTCCCCCCAGTATATATATACAGGGAGGTCCATTGATCGTGACCGAACCAAATATCTCACGAAATAAGCGTCAAACGAAAAAACTACAAAGAACGAAACTTGTCTAGCTTGAAGGGGGAAACCAGATGGCGCTGTGGATGGCCCGCTAGATGGCACTGCCATAGGTCAAACGGATATCAACTGCGTTTTTTTTAAATAGGAACTCCCATTTTTTGTTACATATTCTAATAGTACATAAAGAAATATGAATGTTTTAGTTGGACCACTTTTTTCGCTTTGTGACAGATGGCGCTGTGATAGTCACAAACGTATAAGTACGTGGTATCACGTAACATTACGCCAGTGCGGACGGTATTTGCTTCGTGATACATTACCCGTGTTAAAATGGACCGTTTACCAATTGCGGAAAAGGTCGATATCGTGTTAATGTATGGCTATTGTGATCAAAATGCCCAACGGGCGTGTGCTGTTTATGCTGCTCGGTATCCTGGACGGCATCATCCAAGTGTCCGGACCGTTCGTCGGATAGTTACGTTATTTAAGTAAACAGGAAGTTTTCAACCACATGTGAAACGTCAACCATGACCTGCAACAAATGATGATGCCCAAGTAGATGTTTTAGCTGCTGTCGCGTCTAATCCGCGCATCAGTAGCAAACAAATTGCACGAGATTCGGGAATCTCAAAAACGTCGGTGTTGAGAATGCTACATCAACGTCGATTGCACTCGTACCGTATTTCTGTGCACCAGGAATTGTATGGCGACGACTTTGAACGTCGTGCACAGTTCTGCCATTGGGCACAAGAGAAATTACGGGACGATGACAGACTTTTTTCACACGTTCTATTTAGCGACGAAGCGTCATTCACCAACAGCGGTAACATAAACCGGCATAATGTGCACTATTGGGCAACGGAAAATCCACGATCGCTGCGACAAGTGGAACATCAGCGGCCTTGGCGAGTTAAGGTATAGTGCGGCATTATGGGAGGAAGGATAATTGGCCCCCATTTTATCGATGGCAATCTAAATGGTGCAATGTATGCTGATTTCCTACCAATGTTACTACAAGATGTTTCACTGCATGACAGAGTGGCGATGTACTGCCAACATGATGGATGTCCGGCACATAGCTCGCCTGCGGTTGAAGCGGTATTGAATAGCGTATTTCATGTCAGGTGTATTGGTCGTCGAAGCACTATACCATGGCCCGCACGTTCACCGGATCTTTCTGTGGGGAAAGTTGAAGGATATTTGCTATCGTGATCACCGACAACGCTTGACAACATGCGTCAGCGCACTGTCAATGCATGTGCGAACATTACGGAAGGCGAACTACTCGCTGTTGAGTTGAATGTCATTACACAAATTGCCAAATGCACTGAGGTTGACGGACATCATTTTGAGCATTTATTGCATTAATGTGGTATTTACAGGTAATCACGCTGTAAGAGCATGCGTTCTCAGAAATAATAAGTTCACAAAGGTACATGTATCACATTGGAACAACCGAAATAAAATGTTCAAACGTACCTACGTTCCGTATTTTAATTTGAAAAACCTACATGTCACCAACTGTTCGTCTAAAATTGTGAGCCATATGTTTGTGACTATTACAGCGTCATCTATCACAAAGCGAAAAAAGTCGTCCAAATGAAACATTCGTATTTCTTTACGTACTACACGAATATGTAATAAAAGTGGGGGTTCCTATAAAAAAAAACGCAATTAATATCCGTTTTACCTATGGCAGCGCCATCTAGCGGCCAAACATAGCGCCATCTGGTTTCCTCCTTCAAGCTAGAGAAGTTTCGTTCTTTGTAGTTTTTCGTTTGACGCTTATTTCGTGAGATATTTGGCCCGGTCACGATCAATGGACCACCATATATTGTAACCTCCCCACAAAAATCATAATAAAAAATGAAAATGAACCATGAACCAGGTGTAACTTCCCTTCGGAAATAAGAATTAAATGAATTTTAAATATTGTAACCTCGGAACAAAATTGGCTCCCATTTACAATCTCTGTGCAGAAATGCATTCAAATTTAATGTTCCCACAAAATTCTTTTCTCATTTAATTTTAAGTTCCAAACAGAAAAATTCCTAAACCCAAAAATAATAAAAAAGGAAAATTCAGTAACCTGGTAAATTTTATGATGACAGCAGCGCTGCGCCACGGCCCTGTATTCTGAATAAAAAAAGCAAAATTTCTTACCTCAATAAAAACTGCGAATATATCTGCTCTTAACTAAAAAATTTTCGGCACAGCTCCGTGCAATGCTGGAATATGCTTTGTGACTCGTGAAAGGAATTAATTATTCATTGGATAAAATCTTTAAATTGAAATGAATGCTTTTTTTTTAAAAAAAAAATTATATTATAAAAAATATTATTGGGGCATTTTTTTTTAAGAAATTGGATGACAGTTAACATACATTACTAGATATGCGCAAGGCTGCTTCTTTACCTTCTACAATAATACTCATCCTCCAGAGTCCCGACCAGAGCAGACTGCGGACACGCGCCGACACGCGTAGACTACTGCCGATTCACGCAGACTGCTGTCGACTAGCGACTAGCAACAACTAACTACATACTGCTCTCTGGTCAGAGACTCTCCTAAGTCTTGCCTGTTGCAGGCAGCGCATACATCGCATACCTCTTACAATATATATATATTCGCGAGTTTTGCCACCGTGACAACTGAGAATTTCTGCACACCTTCTAAAATGTAGCAGAAGACCACGGAATTTTGTCAACAAAAGCTTGTATTTCCGTTAACTGACTGGTGTTTGCACTGGAGGGCTCTCACGCAGTTCGTTTTCCGCACTGTGTAAGGTGAAATCGTGTTCGCTCCTGATCCGCACATGCTTCTAGAAAAGTCCGTGGGCATTTGTGTCTAACCGCCCCCCCCCCCTCCCGGCCCCCGTCATCAAGAGCCGCTCGAACAACTCTGGGAAGGTGTTTTGCTTTGCGATATCCGGTCGCGGGAGCACTCATACCTGTGGCGGGCTTCTCGTGCGATACACCGTCCTTGGGGGAATTCAGGAAAACCTCCCGAATATCCGCTCCTAGACCACCCAGCACCTAAACCTTTCATCTGGCCATCACGTTCCAGCGACGGGGAATTTTGCAAGCTCGAACTCCAGACTTCACGAACCCTGACCCTACAACCATAAAATTTAAGGTAATACAGCTGCAAGGAATTTATACGAGAATGAGTCAAATGAAAACCTTAAATATTTTTTATTGTGCGGAAGTGGTACAAAGCTGTATTACTTTTCAACATAATCTCCCCCACGCTCAATACAAGTCCACCAGCGCTTACAAAGTGCATAAATTCCCTTAGATAAAGATTCTTCTGGTAGTCCGCGCAACCACTCATGCACCGCGTGGCGTACCTCTACATCAGAACGGAACTTCTTTCCTCCCAGTGCGTCATTGAGTGGTCCAAACATATGGAAATCGCTTGGGGCAAGGTCTGATGAGTATGGTGGATGAGGAAGACACTCAAAATGCAAGTCTGAGATCCTTGCAACTGTTGTACCGGCAGTATGGGGCCTTGTATTGTCATGTTGCAAAAGGACACTTGCTGACAGCAGTCCACGTCGCTTTGATTTGATTGCAGGCCGCAGATGATTTTTTAGGAGATCTGTGTATGATGCACTGGTGACAGTGGTCCCTCTAGGCATGTAGTGCTCCAAAATGACGCCTTTTTCGTCCCAAAAGAGAGTCAACACAACCTCCCCTGCTGATGGTTCTGTTCGAAACTTCTTTGGTTTTGGTGATGAGGAATGGCGCCATCCCTTGCTCGCTCTCTTCGTTTCCGGTTGGTGGGAGTGAACTCGGGTTTCGTCCCCAGCAACGATTCTTGCAAGGAAGCCATTACTTTCTCGTTCAAAGCGCCGAAGAAGTTCTTCACAAGCATCAACACGTCGTTCTTTCATTTCAGGAGTCAGCTGCCGCGGTACCAATCTTGCAGACACTTTGTGAAACTGGAGAACATCATGCGCAATGTGGTCTGCTGACCCATGACTAATCTGTAAACATGCTGCAATGTCATTCAGTGTCATTCGGCGGTTTTCCTTCACTATGGCTTTAACTGCTGCAATGTTCTGTGGAGTCACAACTCGTTGTGCCTGACGTGGACGAGGAGCATCTTCCACTGAAGTCACACCATTTTCGAACTTCCTACTCCATTCGTAGACTTGTTGCTGTTTCAATATGAATTTCAATAGGTGTCACATCTTCACTACGCAAAATCCGAATAACAGAATGCTGTTCTTTCCTGGTGCAACTCGCAAGTGGGGCGGCCATCTTTATACTGATACTGCGACGGTGCATCTGCACTATGCTGCCACCTACAGGCCATTCTGCACGCTGTTTGTAGCACGCTTACCAACTTACAGGATAACGGCGCGAAATTTCGATTTGTTATTACAAATTTAAGGTTTTCATTTTACTCAACCTCGTATATCGTCGCTTAGCGACATCTAACTAGCAAGTAACATCACAACATAACAAAAGCGAGAAATAGAACAGAACACGTAACTATGCGAGCGACAGATATAGCAGACGACAGTAGAACAAAAGAGTTACCTTAATGGCTACGTGGAGTCGTCGGTGGTCCGGCGCCCATTGCACTTATTGCGAGGGTATATAAGTTCTTAGAGTTTTTCCTTAAGTTAAACACAACAGATACGCATAGCAGAAGTCATTAACAGAAATGAAATGAGCGATTGGCGTCATTGGCCGGGAAGCCCCTTACAGGACAGGTCCGGCCGTCTTAGTAGAGGTCTCATTGCATTCGACGCCACATTGGGCTACCTGCGCGCCGGATGGGGATGAAGTGATGATTAAGACAACACAACACCTAGTCCCTGAGTGGAGAAATGACCATTCAACTCTCGGGGTGGACAGTCTTTAATGATATATTCTTCTTCACTATCTGCAACAGTCTGCGAACACAGGCGAAAAAGTCGTCGAGCCATGTACGAAGCATATTTTCATTCGGAAGGAAGTTTCTAGAAGGTTGTTCGATAGACGGAGGAAAAGGTGAAAATCTGAGGGCGCATCATGCAAGATTAGGTGACTAAGGTAGCTGCGGAATGACTTCCCAACTCAGTTCCTGCACAGTGTTTTTTGTCAGTGTAGCAGAGTGCGGGCGGGCTTAATCGTGGACTTCGCGCAGTCCTCTTGGTCGGTGTTCCTGGACTGCGTCTGCAAAGTATCTCCTTGTTGACAATAGATGTCAGCAGTGACGATCACGACTCGAGGCAGCATTGCGCAGTACACCAGAGGCCTAACATTATTTTTGTAGATGAGCGCGGATCTTTGTACGGGGAGTTGCTGCTATATTTAGGCTTAAGGTGAACTTTCTTCTCCTTACGTCAGCATACAGACAGCATTTTTCGTCACCAGTAACGATAGAGGATAGGATTGGTCGGTGTTGTTCACCAGCCAGTTGATGACGAGCAAACAGAGATGCACCTACCGCAGCCCGCTGAAATTCGTCATTTTAGCTTAGAGCATGCGGTACCCAAACACCCGATTTTCGAACCTCCTCCACTGCTTACAAATTTCCCACGGTAGTGGAATGGATCAAATGGCTCTGAGCACTATGCGGCGTAACATCTGAGGTCATCAGTCCCCTAGAACTTAGAACTGCTTAAACGTAAGTAACCTAAGGATATCACACACATCCATGCCCGAGGCAGGATTCGAACTTGTGACCGTAGCAGGTACTGGAATGATCACATTTCATCACATTTGCGAGTTCTCGAGTACACTGACGTGGACCACTGTGGATTAAAACGTTTAAAGGATCTTCATCGAGCTCCGAAAGTCTTCCTCGACGTGGAGGTTCATTAATTTCAAAACGATTGTCGTTAAAACGAGGAAACCATTTTCTTGCCGTGCTCTGTCCAATGGCATTATCCCCGTACACGGCGCAATGTCTCCGCTGCTGTCACCCCGCTGTTGAATTCAAACAGAAAAATATGTGAGAAATGTTTCGATATCTCCACTTGGCACTCCGTATTCTAGCGTCCACAGCAGCACTCACTATCAATAAAGGGCAAAATGATAACGTTTAAAGTCAAGAGACAACAGTGAACTGCAAATAAAAAATGATAGTCGATAAATAAACCTATAGCAACCGGAATACCAACATGCAAAAGGAAAACGCTACGAACATAAGCACCAATGTAGTACGAGGGGTGGAAATTTAACAGTGGCAACTACCTATTTACAGCTCGTACAAAATAGATACGTGTTTCAAAGTTGTACTGACTTTCAAAGTAGTGACCAGAATTGTGTATAACCCGTGGCCAGCGATTTGGAAGTCGAAGGATACTCTTAGCACTGCCAGTTGTGTTGATAGTTCGGGAGGCGCGGTCTATTGCCCGACGAATTAGTAGCAGTTCTGAAGCGAATGCCGTGAAGTGTTCCCTTCAGTTTAGAAATCGAGTTGAACTTACGAGGGCTTAAGTGAGGGGACTGCAGTAGGTGGTATAGCACTTAGCAGCCCCATCAGTCAAACAAATCAGTGACAGCTTGCACTGTACGTACTTGAGCATTGTCCTGCAAAATGATGGTCAGGTCCCGCAGAAAGTGTCGTCACTTCTGTCTCTACGCTCCTCCTCATTTTTGGAACACAACCTACGACCAGCTTAGAGACAGAAGTGATGACAGTTTCTGCAGGAACTGGCCGTCATTTTGCAGAACAATGCTCAAAGACGTACAGTGCAAGCTGTTATTGATTTGTTTGACGGATAGGGCTGCTGTTATACCTCCTACTGCACTCCCCTGACTTAAGTCCTCGTGAGTTTAACTCGCTTTCTAAACTGAAGGAAACACTTCACGCCATTCGCTTCAGAACTCCTACAAATTCGTCGGGCAATAGACCGCGTCACTCCAACTGTCAACACAACTGGCACTGCTAAGAAAAAAAATGGTTCAAATGGCTCTGAGCACTATGGGACTCAACTGCTGTGGTCATAAGTCCCCTAGAACTTAGAACTACTTAAACCTAACTAACCTAAGGACATCACACACATCCATGCCAGAGGCAGGATTCGAACCTGCGACCGTAGCGGTCGTGCGGTTCCAGACTGTAGCGCCTTTAACCGCTCGGCCACTCGGGCCGGCCACTGCTAAGAGTATCTTCCGACTTCCACAACGCCATCAATGCGTTATACACAATGCTGGTGACTACTTTGCAGGGCAGTAAAACTTTGAAACACGTATCCATTTTCTACGGGCTGTAAATAAACAGATGCCACCACTAAAGTTCCAACCCTCGTATTAGTGGTCATTGTAAGTGCAAACGGTCAGATCGTTGCAACTAGCGAGCAACTAGGTTATGGACTGATTTTCCGATTGATGGGTAGCATTATATCGAACTCCTGGCAATTGCAGCACTCAGGTGCAGTATCTGCACGTGACAACTAACGGTAGGAGCCTGTAATCTGGAGCCTGGCTGTACCAGCCGTTGACACGTGTCTAGACCAGAGCAGAACCTACGCCCGAAATGAAGGAGTACTCCTGCTGTGGGGCTGTTTAACACCTCTTGTTTCAGAGAAAACGGCCGACTGCGCAGAAGATTCCACTTTCCATCGTAACAGCGCGCCATTTTGAACAGGTTACAGCTTGCACTGTCCTCCTCTGTAGGACAGGACTACTCTTCCGGCATCGTTAGTCTAACCTCGCGCGAAGGCGCATTCAGACTAGGCGCAAGGCGCTTCTTTGCAACGGGAAACATCGTCTTGTCGAAAATTACGAACTCTAGAATTATCAGCAATAACGACCCGCGAAATTTAGAGTCAATAATTCTGTATCGTGACATTATTAGCGTCCATTTCGTAGCTCTCTCCGCCACACAACACCCACAGAATCACAAATAAGTTATAGTTAATATTAATAACTTTACAGAAAAATATTTTTGATAGGTTTGTTAAGACCTAATCCAGAAATGGCGGTAATAATTTGCAATACCTATAGACTGTTGCGTCACACCCTGTTGGGAATAAATGTGATACTATCTCAGGGCCAGGGCGCTTGTGGGTGCCAAGTCGGCTCTCACATCGGACTTCTGAGCCACCGGCGAAAATGTCTCCAGGATGCCACTTGAATCTTCCGACAGGAAGCACCAGGCCATTATATATCCCAGAGAGTAAAGAGGTTGTTATTTTATTTGTATACGAGGGCGTGGTGAAAAGTAGAGTCTCGGAATTTTTATTCTGTTCTCAACATCTGTTGCGGTAACACGCGCCATGTGTATTACTCGGTCGATTTTCCAGCTTCGCTGACGCTAGTTGCTACCCCTGCCGCTGGAGGGCTTCCGATTGGAGCGTGTGTAACGTAAGTTTGTAGAAGGATAAACGAGTCCAAGTTGCACATTATTAGTTTTTATTCATTCAATGACTAGTTTCTGGCCGAGACCCGTTTTCTAACCATCATAAACAAAGTCGAAAATGGCATTTCAGAAGATGTCAAATCTGTGCAGCATACATTTACAATCCATACATATAACTCATGTTATGTTATCTGTATGCACTGTAAATGTTTATTGCACAGTTTCGACACCTCCGGAAATGCCATCTTCGACTTTGTTTACGATGCTTCGAAAATGGCTCTCGGCCACAAACTAGGCATCGAACGAATCAAAACTAATAATGTGCAACTTGGACTTGTTTCTCGTTCTACTGATTAACAGAAGCTCCTGACCCAAGCTACTCCAGCATGCTGGAAATGCGTAACGTAACTCTGTCGGCGCGTCACAATCAGAGTGTTGTGGTCGAGTTTCTGACAGCAGAAAAAAATGCGTCCAACAGAAATCCATAGAGAATGAAACCTATGTTCGGAGTGTTTCCAAAACATAAAGAATACCTTCGAGGACTTCACTTTGTTAGTGATGGAGCGGCACATGCAGAGGTGAGGTTATGGCACGCTACTCAGCTACACTAAAAATCAAAAATTGTTCTAAGGAAGCTGAAAAGAGAATGATGGTATGAAGGAGAGTTACAAGAACCACATAAAACACAACAATTAATTAACAAAAAAATAATGAAAAAATATGTTAAATTTAGTAACGGGTTGGCACGTGTGCAGTTTCATGATGTGTGGGATATGATCGACAAAAACTACCGAAGGAAAGAAAATATATTAATTAAGAGGGATGCAACAAAATTATTTAATTAAAGGATAGGAGGGCTAAATAAAGTTTACGACATCATCTAGTGCCCTAAGTTTATGACTTTTCCAACTGTGTGAAAAATTTATCTGTTCTTTTAAACAGCGATGAAGAAAAATGTTTGATTAAGGGGCTGCAATACAATAACAAGGGAAACTTAAATGATAATATTATGGAAAAGTGTGTAGCAGAAATTAAAACAGCTAGTGAAGCAGACCCGTTCAGTAAATGAGAACCGTTCGCTGCAGAAATCAAACATACGAGGGTAATCCCAAAAGTAAGGTCTCCTATTTTTTTATAAGTACAGAACTCTGTGTGGCAGTTGGTCACACTGTTATGAAGAGTGCTTCACGCGCTGTGTGTAAACATTCGCACGCCGCACTGAGGCGCTCAGTCTCGGCTTGGCAGCCGTTGAGAATGGAGCTCCCGTTGGATGTTTACGCCAAGTGCGAATTGCTCGCAGTTATTCGGTTTTTGAACGCAAAGGGCACTGCGCTCACTGAAGTCCATCGCCAATTGACGGAAGTTGTAACGTTGTTGCTTTAATTTGCTATGAAAGCGGTGCTGCTAGACAATAAAAGTCGGTTAAAAGCTGTGAGCTGTCTGGGGAAGTTAACCTTGCATTACTGCGCAACTGTTTCACCAGGTATCCAGTCTAGCTTACCAAATTCCCAAGCAGACTAACATTAATTATAATCTTTTAAAAGTCATACGACAACCGGTGATATGTATATAAAAAAAGAGAATTTAAATAAAAAGAAATAAATCGGTTTATATTTGGAAATTTATTTTAATATTGATCATAGAAATTTCAGCATATTAAACTTGATTCATAACTAAACTGGTGCCTTATTTAGGATTGTGAAAATGTGAGATTGTAATCTTACGGAACACATCAAATATGGAGCCAAGATTGGGAGACTGCATACAACACTGCATTCATAAAATAACACACGAAGAACGTTGAAACATATGCAAGAGGAAATTAACCACAACCAACCGATTCAATTTTCACCCAAAGAAGTTACGTTCGTAGCACAATCCTGTCCGTCACGTAATTACCACACACTGGTATACTAAATTCATACTAACTCTCTGTGAAATCTTCCCGAAAAGAGTAGCTGAGGGCTACTTTGATGATTACACCACATGCTTCACTTGGTCAACTTGGTTTACACAAAGAGTGTAACTCCACAATAATTTTGATAATTAAAATAAATTAGATCGAAAAGCAATTTACAAAAGAAAAACCTCAAACTGGTTACTATCGTCTTACTATTAACCTCATGGGTCAAACCATTGTATGAGCAAGTGGTACTGGTCTCACAAAGTACACCCCACGTGGGTTGAACATAAAGAAAAGTTGCTATATTGAAAAATATTGTCAAGACGAGACGTTATAATCTCACGCACATTCGCATTGAAGATTGATGATGCTAGTTAGAGTTACTGATCAACACGTGGTTCCACTTTACTCATAAAGTAGTGACAAAGCAACTACCGGAATATATTCTGAACTTCACACTCGAATTACACTGCGTTGCAATTTAAGATAACATTAGATATTTTAGAGCTAAACCTGAAATAAAGGTGATTAAATTTTCAGTTAGGCTGAACTTAAGAAATCCATTGTCCTACGGACTTAGCAGACACACGCTTAGCCGGAGATCTTACCACTTCAGACGCTCGCCACGAACAGACCCCCGTGGTCCCTTCCTGAGGGTGGCTCACAAATACAAAACGGAAGTGGCCAGAGGGGCAGCTTCCTATACCAACATGACAAGGGACGGACAGGACCATACTAAGAATAGAAACCTCTCTGCTTTTAGAAAGCGTAGCTACCTGTTCCGACGTTGGTCCTACTGTTCTCTAGCAGACAGGCTTGTCTGCTACCCTCAAGCATGCAACTAGAAATACATTTGCTCATTCATCCTCTCACACAGAAGGGAAGGGGGATGACAGTATCTTATCATATACAGTACTTAAAAGAAAGCGGATGTAGGTTCCGTATGAGACTGTGTGACATGAATTACATATAAACTGTGTTTTAAAGTGTAGTAGTGTGACAGATCGTTCTTGTTTATGTGTAAAAGTAACACGTTCCACTACTCAGTCTCCTCCCAGATAGTCAGAAACGCCACAGTAAATTTAGAAGAGGAATTTATGTCGTAAATGACAACAGATTTAAGAAATTAACATGAAAGGAATCCAACAGAGACCTTTCAAAGTGTATGGTGAGTCGTGCATGGATGTCAAAAATGTTAAGTGGTGTAGAGAGTTTGCAGCTGGTAGGACCGAAATTCACGATGAACAAAGAAGCGGGAGACAGTCAATTTCTGACGAGATAGTGTTGAAGGTTGAGCAAAGCACGCGTGATGATCGGCAGATCACCCTGGATTATCTCTGCACGTTGGTTCCTGAGGTTTCCCGAAGCACCGCTCACAGAATTTTAACGGAAACATTGAACTACCGGAAGGTGTCCGCAAGATGGGTGCCACGCATGCTGACTGAGGACCACATGCGGCAACGAATTGATGTTTCCAGCGCATTTCTTCACCGTCTTGGAGCCGAACAGGACAACTTTCTGGGCTCAATTGTCACGGGTGATGAAACCTGGACATACCACTTTACACCTGAGACCAGGCAACAATTACGCTTTCTAAACAGCAGGGCGGCGAGCTGGTATGACAAAGGCATAGAAAAACTACCACAACGTCTACAAAAGTGCATCGACAGAAATGGTGATTGTGTCGAAAAATAGCTAAATGTTCAAGTTGTAAACAGATGTAAAGCATTGTAGACATAAACAAGTCTATTTACTTATAAAAAAATAGGAGACCTTACTTTTGAGATTACCCTGGTACAAGTGCGTTAGAAGCTCCGTGCACATTATTACAGAAATAAATTTTCGAATTAAAGATAACATAGAAACTATAGAAGAAAATATGGAAGGAAGAAGCATTCGTTAGTAAATCTGAGAAGGGCGATACAGCTATTTTCATCCATGATAAAGACAACATAAAGAAACAACGCTGTGTTGGTCATGTGACAGTATGAAGACATATACACTACTGGCCACTGAAACTGCTACACCACGAAGATGAGGTGCTACAGACGCGAAATTTAACCGACAGGAAGAAGATGCTGTGATATGCAAATGATTAGCTTTTCAGAGCATTCACACAAGGTTGGCGCTGGTGGCGACACCTACAACGTGCTGACATGAAGAAAGTTTCCAACCGATTTCTCATACACAAACAGCAGTTGACCGCCGTTACCTAGTGAAACGTTGTTGTGATGCCTCATATGAAGGAGGAGAAATGCGTACCATCACGTTTCCGAGTTTGATAAAGGTCAGATTGTAGCCTATCGCGATTGCGTTTTATCGTATCACGACATTGCTGCTCGCGTTGGTCGGGATACACTGACTGTTAGCAGAATATGGAATCGGAGGGTAATACGGAACGCCGTGCTGGATCCCATCGGCCTCGTATCACTAGCAGTCGAGATGACAGGTATCTTTTCCGCATGGCTGTAACGGATCGTGCGGCCACGTCTCGATCCTTGAGTCAACAGATGGGGACGTTTGCAAGACAAGAACCATCTACACGTACAGATCGATGACGTTTTGCAGCAGCATGGACTATCAGCTCGGAGACCATGGCTACGGTTACCCTTGACAGACAGGAGCGCTTGCGATGGTGTACTCGACGACGAACCTGGGTGCACGAATGGGAAAACGTCATTTTTACGGATGAATCCAGGTTCTGTTTACAGCATCATGATTGTCGCATCCGTGTTTGGCGACAACGCGGTGAATGCACATTGGAAGCGTGATTTCGTCATCGCCATACTGGCGTATCACCCGGCGTGATGGTATGGGGTGCCATTGGTTACACGTTTCGTTCTCCTCTTGTTCGCATTGACGGCACTTTGAACAGCGGATGTTACATTTCAGATGTGTTACGACCCGTGGCTCTACCCTTCATTCGATCCCTGCGAAACCGTACATTTCAACAGGATAATGCACGACCTCGTGTTGCAGGTCCTGTACGGGCCTTTCTGGATACAGAAAATGTTCGACTGTTGTCCTGGTCAGCACATTCTCCAGATCTCTCACCAATTGAAAACGTCAATGGTGGCCGAGCAACTGGCTCGTAACAATACGCCTGTCGCTACTCCTGACGAACTATGGTATCTTGTTGAAGCTGCATGGGCAGCTGTACCTCTAGACGCCATGCAAGGTCTGTTTGACTTAATACCCAGGCGTATCAAGGCCGTTATTACGGCCAGAGGTGGTCGTTCTGGGTACTGATTTCTCAGGATCTATGCACCCAAATTGCGTGAAAATGTAATCACATGTCAGTTCTAGTATAATATATATGTCCAATGAATACCCGTTTATCATCTGCATTTCTTCTTGGTGTACCAATTTTAATGGCCAGTAGTGTAAGAATAAGAGGGAGAATTGTTGTTTGCCGTTTTGGTTGTTTGAGTCTTAAACTCTAACCTTCATCTTCGGTAAAAGTTCTGTTTCAAATTTGCGGGTGCCGGGATGCAATTTCAGAAAGGGGTACAGCGGTACGCCCGTGGGAGCGCTGTGACCCGCCGCTCCCTTTCCCGCCTGTACCCAGCAGTGGGGGCCGCTGACGCAGCCCGCTCGCTCCTGGGACCTGGCTGCCGCCCCGCGGCCTCTCCACAGAGAGGGCGCTCCACCGCGGCCCACAAAAGGAAGCCTGTGACGGGCAACCGGTCCAGGTGGGCGGGGCGGTCCGTGCCCGGGGCACTGCACCAGCCGCGGGCCACCGCTCCAGGCGCGTCTTCTCCAGCTGGAAGAAAGTGGCAGGAACGGAGCGCCAGCGTCTTTGTGAGCGTGGCCTCACAGCGCTGGAATTGATGCGGCTGCTGCGCGGAGTAGGTATTAAAATCCATGGCGAAGAAATAAAAGCTATGAGGTTCGCCAATGACATTGTAAGTCTGTCAGAGACAGCAAAGGACTTGGAAGAGAAGTTGAACGGAATGGACAGTGTCCTGAAAGAAGGATATAAGATGAACATCAACAAAAGCAAAACGAGGATAATGGAATGTAGTCGAATTAAGTCGGGTGATGCTGGGGGAATTAGATTAGGAAATGAGACACTTAAAGTAGTAAAGGAGTTTTGCTATTTGGGGAGCAAAATAACTGACGATGGTCGAAGTAGAGAGGATATAAAATGTGGACTGACAATGGCAAGGAAAGTGTTTCTGAAGAAGAGAAATTTGTTAACATCGAGTGTAGATTTAAATGTTAGGAAGTCGTTTCTGGAAGTATTTGTGTGGAGTGTAGCCATGTACGGAAGTGAAACGTGGACGATAAATAGTTTGGACAAGAAGAGAATAGAAGCTTTCGAAATGTGATGCTACAGAAGAATGCTGCCGATTCGATGGGTAGATCACATAGCTAATGGGGAGGTATTGAATAGAATTGGGGAGAAGAGGAGTTTGTGGCACAAATTGACAAGAAATAGGGACCGGTTGGTAGGACATGTTATGAGGCATCAGGGGATCGCAAATTTAGTATTGGAGAGCAACGTGGAGGGTAAAAATCGTAGAGGGAGACCAAGAGATGAATACACTAAGCAGATTCAGAAGGATGTAGGTTGCTGTAGTTACTGGGAGATGAAGAAGCTTGCACAGGATAGAGTAGCATGGAGAGCTGCATCAAGCCAGTCTCAGCACTGAAGACCACAACAAAAACAACGCAGCAGAATGCACCGCGGCCTGTTTCTCTGCTGGAATTCCAACTGCCCGAGTGGCCGGACGAGCAGTTTCTTAAGCGGCGGTCAGTCTGTCGCGCGCTCCCAGTCAAAACGCAAGTTATCACTTGTGAAGTCCGTAAGAGGTCCATGACTAAGGAATTTATTCAAAAATGTTCAAATGTGTGTGAAATCTTATGGGACTTAACTGCTAAGGTCATCAGTCCCTAACCGTACACACTACGTAACCTAAATTATCATAAGGACAAACACACATACCCATGCCCGACGGGACCAGCCGCACAGTCCATGACTGCAGCGCCTAGACCGCTCGCCTAATCCCGCGCAAAGAATTTATTCCTAGCGCACTCGAGCAGATGTAATTTCGATGGATTGCTCACGCGCTGCCTGCGATATGTAAGCTATAAGAGAATCTCAGACCAGAGAGCAGTGTAGCATGCAGTAGGAACTGTGTGGGCCGGCCTGTGCGGCCGTGCGGTTCTAGGCGCTTCAGTCTGGAACCGCGTGACCGCTACGGTCGCAGATTCGAATCCTGCCTCGGGCATGGATGTGTGTGATGTCCTAAGGTTAGTTAGGTTTAAGTACTTCTGAGTTCTATGGGACTGATGACCACAGATGTTAAGTCCCATAGTGCTCAGAGCCGTTTGAACCATTTGAACTGTGTGTCAGTAGGAGTAAGTAGTAGCTAGCAGTCGTGTGTATGGAGGTGGCTGGGCCGGTCGTGGGGAGCGATGGCGGTGCCTGAGCGATGTAGTATAAGGTAAAAGCAGCCTCCCACATATGTACTATTGCTTTACCAAGTCTCATGTAAATGTTTTTAAAAGAATCTCTTTACAATAATGTTTGTTATAAAAATTAACATTTGACAATCATTCATCTGAATTTAAAGAATTTACTAATTTCTGCAATCCATGCACATCCCGATTATTGTAAAGAAAAACTCAGTTGTTTCTTTTTATACATGACAAATATATCGGCCAGCATTGCACTGGGCTGTGCTAGAAAAATTTCTTATAGGAGCAGAAATATACGCGTTATCCGACGACCTTATTGAGATAAGAATTTTTAATTGATTCAGAATAATCATTCAGGGACATGATGCAGCACTGCTGACGTCCAAAGTTACCAGTTTAGATTGACAGTCAGTTAATTATTGAAAGGTTATAAGTAAGCCACCATTATATAGAGATATGAGTCACATTTTTTTATTGTTCCAAGGTTACGGAAGTAAACTGTTGGTAGGTTACGCTAAATGTGAATGCTATACATAATTATATTTTTTTATCTGTTGGGAGGTTACAAGTGGACTGTGTAGACTTAATTCTGAAAGTGCAAGAATATGCTTGTACACTCATGTTCAGAAAAAAAAACACCTTCAATGACTAGAGTGAAATGCCTGGGCCAGCAGGACAGAACGGATTACGTTGTGGAAAGGGCCCAAAATGAGTTCCTGTCAGTTGCACTCAACATACATACAGGGTTATTACAAATGATTGAAGCGATTTCACAGCTCTACAATAACTTTATTATTTGAGATATTTTCACAATGCTTTGCACACGCATACAAAAACTCAAAAGTTTTTTTAGGCATTCACAAATGTTCGATACGTGCCCCTTTAGTGATTCGGCAGACATCAAGCCGATAATCAAGTTCCTCCCACACTCGGCGCAGCATGTCCCCATCGATGAGTTCGGAAGCATCGTTGATGCGAGCTCGCAGTTCTGGCACGTTTCTTGGTAGAGGAGGTTTAAACACTGAATCTTTCACATAACCCCACAGAAAGGAATCACATGGGGTTAAGTCGGGAGAGCGTGGAGGCCATGACATGAATTGCTGATCATGATCTCCACCACGACCGATCCATCGGTTTTCCAATCTCCTGTTTAAGAAATGCCGAACATCATGATGGAAGTGCGGTGGAGCACCATCCTGTTGAAAGATGAAGTCGGCGCTGTTGGTCTCCAGTTGTGGCATGAGCCAATTTTCTTTATTCATCGACTTCCGCTGGCTACGCGTGAAACTTGCCCGCACGCGTTCAACCGTTTCTTCGCTCACTGCAGGCCGACCCGTTGATTTCCCCTTACAGAGGCATCCAGAAGCTTTAAACTGCGCATACCATCGCCGAATGGAGTTAGCAGTTGGTGGATCTTTGTTGAACTTCGTCCTGAAGTGTCGTTGCACTGTTATGACTGACTGATGTGAGTGCATTTCAAGCGCGACATACGCTTTCTCGGCTCCTGTCGCCATTTTGTCTCACTGCGCTCTCGAGCGCTCTGACGGCAGAAACCTGAAGTGCGGCTTCAGCCGAACAAAACTTTATGAGTTTTTCTACGTATCTGTAGTGTGTCGTGACCATATGTCAATGAATGGAGCTACAGTGAATTTATGAAATCGCTTCAATCATTTGTAATAGCCCTGTACTTTATTTATCAAGACGTGATATTACTGAGCCGTCGCGATCGTTACTGGCGCGCCAGTCTTTTGCATGTCCATTATCGATCCTTCGATGTTCCTTATCTTTGCTTGCCTTGTTGCTTCCCGCATTCGCGGGGCGAGTGGCAGTTGACGTTTGCTTGGGCTACCTGCTGAGACGCCGCGAGGTACGAGGTGGGAAGCAACCACGTATACGTGGAGTTGGTTGTACGCGGTCTGCCGGTTCAGGATGGAGGATATGCGTTGGCTGCCTGCCTGTCTGCTCTCCTGATTTTGCTCGCCGTGCCTTGCGACCGCCTAGCTTCGGTTGCTGCCTACACGAGCCATACCGGACGTCCAGCAGAAGTTAAGCAGCCTTGGGTTTCTTTTAAAGAAAAGGAGCAAATGCATAAGACTTTTTGTAACCAGTTTTGGTGGCCTCGTAAGTGTGGCCTTAGCGTTTACACTGACTTTGGGGAGAGCTAACTCTTTTAAATTTAAATAGTTGGGGAAAAGAATTACAGGATTTGGTGGACACCATTGCAACTAACGGAAAAAAAATATGGAATGAAAATTAACAAAAATAAAACAAAAGTATTGGCAATAGGAGGAAATAAGGAGATAAAAATTGTGCTGAATGGAGGAACACTAGAACAGGTGCAAAATTTTAAGTATCTTGGAAGCAGGATAGACACCGACTGGAAGTGCACCACAGAAATTAAAACAAGGATAGCAATGGCAAAAGAGGCGTTTTATAAGAAAAGGAGAATCTTCTGCAGCAGTCTGGACAGAGAACTCAAAAAGAGACTCATAAAATGTCTTGTATGGAGTGTTCTTCTATATGGCGCTGAAACATGGACTATGAGGAAAAAAGACAGAGAAAGGCTGGAGGCTTTTGAGATCTGGACATGGCGGAAGATGGAAAGAATAAGTTGGATGGACAGAGTAAAAAATGAAGAGGTACTGAGAAAAGTGGGAGAGAAAAGACAGTTACTAGACGTAATAAAGAGAAGAAAAAGAAATTGGATTGGGCATATATTAAGAAAGAATGACGGACTGATAAAAACAGTTTTAGAAGGTTATGTAGAAGGGAAAAGGAAGCGAGGAAGGAAGAGATTCCAGATACTGGATGACATTATGGACGGTACAACATACAGCAGCCTTAAGAAGGAAGCAATGGATCGCAGAAAATGGAGAGGCAAAGGACCTGCTAATATAGCAGATAACTGATGATGATGAGTTGGGGTTCCCTGTCCTTTATAATCTTTTGGGGGTTTTATTTGAATTTTCTCTTTGGGGTTCCTTCCTTGTGCTTGGTTAAATGTTTACTTGTATAGCGGGAAGTGACTCCTTGTTAAAACTCGGAGAAGGTGTTTGATGTTACTGCTGCCTTCGGCATTCGTCTTCTCAGTTAAGTGTTGTCATCCCTTCGAGCAACCTGGTGTCACTCCTCGTTAATTAATACGCGTTTATGTGTACTTAATTTTGAATTGGCCATTTGAATTAATATTTTGGAGTGCAGTATAGCACTAAGGCAACCTCATTGTATACCACCTTGTGCCCCGGTCTAGTACCTTAATTTTCAGTGGCACCAGTTAGCTCTACTACCGGTTTTACTGATGAACTCCCTTCAAAATCTTGTCTTGTATAAGTTTGCCCCATGTGTGTCTGGGAACACAGAGATGAGCTTTAGTGTGACTTCAGTGCTAGTCAGTTAATGGAATCTTCATTTTGGCTTGGCTTCCACTGAAGAGTTTGAGTGGAGCGTAGTATGTTTGATTTGATATTCATTTAATTACTGTAAGTTTGTTTATTTAATGGGGAGCAAGGCATTTAAAGACTGTTGGAATTAACTCCCCTAGTTGCTGCGTGTTGCTAATTCGTTCCAAATGGCCTATTACTTATTCAATGGAAAGGCTGTTGATTAGTTGGTTAGTGAGAGTACAAAGTCACGCTATTTATTTGTTGCCGAAATTGTTAAAGTGTCTGTGTCGTAATTTCATTAACTAGCTACGTGTTTGAGCAGAAACCACTACTGGAGTCACTTCCCTAGACTCGCATGCGGTGGACCTACATCTACATCTACATCCATACTTCGCAATCCACCATACGGTACGTGGCGGAGGGTACCTCGTACCACAACTAGCATCTTCTCTCCCTGTTCCACTCCCAAACAGAACGAGGGAAAAATGACTGCCTATATGCCTCTGTAGGAGCCCTAATCTCTCTTATCTTATCTTTGTGGCCTTTCCGAGAAATATAAGTTGGCGGCAGTAAAACTGTACTGCAGTCAGCCTCAAATGCTGGTTCTCTAAATTTCCTCAGTAGCGATTCACGAAAAGAACGCCTCCTTTCCTCCAGAGACTCCCACCCGAGTTCCTGAAGCATTTCCGTAACACTCGCATGATGATCAAACCTACCAGTAACAAATCTAGCAGCCCGCCTCTGAATTGCTTCTATGTCCTCCCTCAATCCGACCCGATAGGGATCCCAAACGCTCGAGCAGTACTCAAGAATAGATCGTATTAGTGTTTTATAAGCGGTCTCCTTAACAGATGAACCACATCTTCCCAAAATTCTACCAATGAACCGAAGACGACTATCCGCTTTCCCCACAACTGCCATTACATGCTTGTCCCACATCATATCGCTCTGCAATGTTACGCCCAAATATTTAATCAACGTGACTGCGTCGAACGCTACACTTCTAATGGAGTATTCAAACATTACAGGATTCTTTTTCCTATTCATCTGCATTAATTTACATTTATCTATATTTAGAGTTAGCTGCCATTCTTTACACCAATCACAAATCCTGTCCTATTCATCTTGTATCCTCCTACAGTCACTCAACGACGACACCTTCCCGTACACCACAGCATCATCAGCAAACAGCCGCACATTGCTATCCACTCTACCCGAAAGATCATTTATGTAGATAGAAAACAACAGCGGACCTACCACGCTTCCCTGGGGCACTCCAGATGATACCCTCACCTCCGATGAACACTCGCCGTCGAGACAACGTACTGGGTTCTATTACTTAAGAAGTCTTCGAGCCACTGACATACTTGGGAACCAATCCCATATGCTCGTACCTTAGTTAGGAGTCTGCAGTGGGGCACCGAGTCAAACGCTCTGCGGAAGTCAAGGAATATGGCATCCGTCTCATACCCTTCATCCATGGTTCGCAAGATATCATGTGAAAAAGGGCGAGTTGCGTTTCGCAGGAGCGATGCTTTCTAAAGCCGTGCTGACGCATGGACAGCAACATCTCTGTCTCAAGGAAATTCATTATATTCGAACTGAGAATATGTTCGAGAATCCTGCAACAAACCGATGTTAAGGATATTGGTCTGTAATTTTGAAGATCCGTCCTTCTACCCTTTTTATATACAGGCGTCACCTGCACTTTTTTCCAGTCGCTCGGGACTTTACGTTGGGCAAGAGATTCGCGATAAATGCAGGCTAAGTAAGGAGCCAATGTAGTAGAGTACTCTCTGTAAAACCTAATTGGAATCCCATCAGGACCTGGCGATTTATTTATTTTCAACCCATTCAGCTGCTTCACAACCCCAGGGATGTCTATCATTACGTCCTCCATACGGGAATCTGTACGAGACCCAAACGACGGTGTTTGTACGATCCCCCTGCGTGAAAGATTTCTCAAATGCTAAATTTAAAATTTCAGCTTTCGTTTTGCTGTCTTCCGTTGTCAGGCCAGACTGATCAGTGAGTGACTGGATGGAATCCTTCGACCCGCTTACCGATTTTACGTAAGACCAGAATTTCCTTGGGTTTTCAGCAAGATCTTTTGCTAAGGTATGACGGTGGTAGTGGATGAATGCTTCGCGCATCGCTCTTTTTACAGCAACGCGAATCTCTACTAACTTTTGCCTGTCCTCATTCTCCCGATCTTTCTTGTACCGCGAGTGCAACTGCCTTTGCTTCCTGAGCATTCTCCTAATTGCGCTGTTAACCCACGGTGGGTCTTTTCCGTCCGTAACCCACTTTTTCGGCACATACTTGTCCAATGCGTGATTTACAAGGTGTTTAAAATTGCCCATAGTTCTTCTACATCCATCATACAGGAAGTAAATGGTTCAAATGGCTCTGAGCACTATGGGACTTAACATCTGTGGTCATCAGTCCCCTAGAACTTAGAACTACTTAAACCTAACTAACCTAAGGACATCACACACATCCATGCCCGAGGCAGGATTCGAACCTGCGACCGTAGCGGTGTAAGTAGGCTGTTTAGGTTTTCTTAGCGCACTGTATGAAAATCACTGGCTGTGCTGTGTGCAGCCTGTGGCTAGTTTGCATTGGTGTCTGCCATTGTAGTGTTGGGCAGCTGGATGTGAACAGCGCGTAGCGTTGCGCAGTTGGAGGTGAGCCGCCAGTAGTGGTGGATGTGGGGAGAGAAGTGGCGTAGTTTTGAAATTTGTAAGACTGGATGTCATGAACTGCTATATATATTACGACTATTAAGGTAAATACATTGTTTGTTCTCTATTAAAATCTTTCATTTGCTAACTATGCCTATCAGTAGTTAGTGCCTTCCATAGTTTGAATCTTTTATTTAGCTGGCAGTAGTGGCGCTCGCTGTATTGCAGTAGTTTGAGTAACGAAGATTTTTGGTGAGGTAAGTGATTTGTGAAAGGTACAGGTTAATGTTAGTCAGGGCCATTCTTTTGTAGGGATTTTTGAAAGTCAGATTGCGTTGCGCTAAAAATATTGTGTGTCAGTTTAAGCACAGTCATGTATAATTTTTCTAAGAGAACGTTTCAGCGGTCACGCGGTTCCCGACTGAAGCGCCTAGAACCGCACGGCCACACCGGCCGACCCGGAAGTAAATGAAGTCTATTCATTTACTAAGTGGGATGCTAACAACTGCTTGTCTGCTCTTTCTAGTAAGAATACTCTCCTAGTCTTCGTGACCGACTTTTTAACTTTCGTAACCATAGTCGTTATGACAACATCATGATCACTAATCCCTGTCTCAGCACTGACACTGTCGATGAGGTCTGGTCTGTTCGTGGCTACCAGATCTAAAATATTTCCATTACGCGTTGGCTGTCGATTTAGCTGCTCAAGACAGTTTTCGGATAATGTGTTCAAAAGTAATTCACACGACGGCTTGTCTGTACCTCCTGTAATGAATCCATAGACATCCCACTCTATACTAGGTAGGTTGAAGTCGCCTCCGACTAATATAGCATGATCCGGGTACTTCTGCGATA
The DNA here is from genome assembly GCF_023864275.1 of Schistocerca cancellata. Classification (NCBI taxonomy): domain Eukaryota; kingdom Metazoa; phylum Arthropoda; class Insecta; order Orthoptera; family Acrididae; genus Schistocerca; species Schistocerca cancellata. The sequence continues at coordinate 176,450,911 of NC_064631.1, forward strand.
CAGAATGTAGACTCCCTTTGAATGATTCTAGAACTGTCACGGCTGAACCTGGTGGCCGGTAATAACACCCAACAATTAACTTTATTTCCCCTAGCCTTGTTAAACGTGTCCATATAACTTCACAATCACACTGTACTTCGACCTCAGTAGACACAATATTTTTGTCAACTGCAATGAAGACACCACCTCCTACGGTGTCTAATCTGTCTTTCCGATACACGTTCCAACCCTCACTAAATATTTCAGAAGTTCCTATCTCAGGGTTCAGCCAGGTCTCAATCCCGACAATAATTTGCGCGCCACACGCTTCTTGGAGGGCAGTAAATTCAGGAACTTTATTCCGAACACTGAAAATTTACTGCTAATATGTTGATAGCTGAAGTGTCTTTACACTGAGCGCGTCCTGATTTCCCTGTCTGCACGTCGACTGGTGACACCTCGCACTACTGCCTAGCCTACAAAAAAACCATGTGCACGCCACAAGTACTCTGCTACCCGATTTGCCGCTTCCTTTGTGTAATGCACCCCTGACCTATCTAGGGGCGTCCTACAATTCCCCACCCAATAGCGCAAGTCTAGAAATCTGACGAGGCTTCCCCCATGACAAGACCTGCCGTAAGGCAGAACACAAAGTTTAAGTATTTTATTCCACAGTGTATTATTCAGCTCCGTCTCGATGCATTTGGGATTGGAGAGATCTTTCAACGCAAGATAGTTGGGCACTAAATCAATAAGTTTTTCGTCATTCCTGTTAATGGTGATAACCTGTTGCACGTTAACACAATAACCTGCGTATGCTGCGGCCGTGAAAGAAGGAAATAATCGGCCGCAAGAAATACGGCAATAACCGAACAGCGTCGGCCGGTGCGCAGTTTGCTCTGTCACTGTCGAACGTTGTGAACGCTGTCCCTTACATTCCTGGAACAAGATCTTCAAAGACGTCGGGCGGTAAGATGCCGCCGTCGTAGCCGTGTCGCGTCTAGGGCTGTTGATGGAATGTCGATATGTTTTTCGAAAAATATATATATGTGTCGGTGATATGTTTTGTACCCATATTTCAAAATGGCAATATCGAGTGCCGATATTTTTATTTTATATTATATTTTTTTCACAATTTTCGCTAAATATTTTAAGTTGTTCTCTTGAAATTGTAGTAAAACATAATTTTGCTTTCACTGTGTGAAGGAGCCTTACTACTTTTTTGAGCTTTGGCACTTCCAACCTTTCTCTTTGACTATGTGTAGTAAATACACTCCTGGAAATGGAAAAAAGAACACATTGACACCGGTGTGTCAGACCCACCATACTTGCTCCGGACACTGCGAGAGGGCTGTACAAGCAATGATCACACGCACGGCACAGCGGACACACCAGGAACCGCGGTGTTGGCCGTCGAATGGCGCTAGCTGCGCAGCATTTGTGCACCGCCGCCGTCAGTGTCAGCCAGTTTGCCGTGGCATACGGAGCTCCATCGCAGTCTTTAACACTGGTAGCATGCCGCGACAGCGTGGACGTGAACCGTATGTGCAGTTGACGGTCTTTGAGCGAGGGCGTATAGTGGGCATGCGGGAGGCCGGGTGGACGTACCGCCGAATTGCTCAACACGTGGGGCGTGAGGTCTCCACAGTACATCGATGTTGTCGCCAGTGGTCGGCGGAAGGTGCACGTGCCCGTCGACCTGGGACCGGACCGCAGCGACGCACGGATGCACGCCAAGACCGTAGGATCCTACGCAGTGCCGTAGGGGGCCGCACCGCCACTTCCCAGCAAATTAGGGACACTGTTGCTCCTGGGGTATCGGCGAGGACCATTCGCAACCGTCTCCATGAAGCTGGGCTACGGTCCCGCACACCGTTAGGCCGTCTTCCGCTCACGCCCCAACATCGTGCAGCCCGCCTCCAGTGGTGTCGCGACAGGCGTGAATGGAGGGACGAATGGAGACGTGTCGTCTTCAGCGATGAGAGTCGCTTCTGCCTTGGTGCCAATGATGGTCGTATGCGTGTTTGGCGCCGTGCAGGTGAGCGCCACAATCAGGACTGCATACGACCGAGGCACACAGGGCCAACACCCGGCGTCATGGTGTGGGGAGCGATCTCCTACACTGGCCGTACACCACTGGTGATCGTCGAGGGGACACTGAATAGTGCACGGTACATCCAAACCGTCATCGAACCCATCGTTCTACCATTCCTAGACCGGCAAGGGAACTTGCTGTTCCAACAGGACAATGCACGTCCGCATGTATCCCGTGCCACCCAACGTGCTCTAGAAGGTGTAAGTCAACTACCCTGGCCAGCAAGATCTCCGGATCTGTCCCCCATTGAGCATGTTTGGGACTGGATGAAGCGTCGTCTCACGCGGTCTGCACGTCCAGCACGAACGCTGGTCCAACTGAGGCGCCAGGTGGAAATGGCATGGCAAGCCGTTCCACAGGACTACATCCAGCATCTCTACGATCGTCTCCATGGGAGAATAGCAGCCTGCATTGCTGCGAAAGGTGGATATACACTGTACTAGTGCCGACATTGTGCATGCTCTGTTGCCTGTGTCTGTGTGCCTGTGATTCTGTCAGTGTGATCATGTGATGTATCTGACCCCAGGAATGTGTCAATAAAGTTTCCCCTTCCTGGGACAATGAATTCACGGTATTCTTATTTCAATTTCCAGGAGTGTATATGTGACGCAATAGAAGAAGTCCGATTTCACTGGGGTGGGCGAGGGGGAGTGGGGGGGAGCGGTGGAGGGGGGGGGGGTTGGCGTGTGAATGGAGTAACACGATTTCCAATGTGAAGAAATAGCACACCAGTTACGTTAAAAAACATAGCAATTCTTCAAAAACAATTGCTGAAAATAATGAACAAAAATCTAAATGAGAAGATAGGTCTTTGTGGTTGGCCGAGACGTATGAGGGGAAATGCTGATGTAATCGGCGCTCGGCGCTAACAACAGAAGCTGTAACTTAGAGCTTCACCACGCAATTCTCACACTGCAACTGCTAAGTCGCTGGCGTTTGCAGAAATGAAAACAGAGTGAAGGCGACATGAAGTGTTCGGACAAATCCGATATATATAAGAAAACCGAATGACAGACCCATAGGACACCTTTTATTGCGCCAATTAAATGCAGTGACCATTTCTAACAAAGTGGTTGCCGCCAAGCGTGAACGTGCATCGTTTTCCTTTAAGTTCTTGCTACCAGGGGGATAGAGACGCTGTGACCTCGATAACGTACGGAATAAATCAGTACTTAAATATACAGCTGTAAAACCAGCAGCTTATTTACACTGTGCAGTCGATATTTTTAAAGGCTGGTGTGTGATATTTTTACACCGATATTTCGATACATTTTTTCGATTTATCGCGAGCCAATAACGGTATTTTTTTTTTTAAAATAACAAGACATGGGACTCCCGATATTTTTAAAAATATCAACGGACCTAGCCGCCTCACTGATGGATGTGAATGAGATCCAGTAGCGGGTGTGATCTCTGACAAATACTTTGTAATGGGGACGTGTCTCAAAAATAGAGAATCCATACGGTGCAATATTTAGTCGTTGCTTGTGTTCCAGAGATTTTTGAATCTGAGGCGTAGAGCCTTGTCTCGCGCTAGTGGAAGGCGGATAGCAGCGAGCCTGGATGCGTCTTGGCTCTCTTGTAACAGATGTAAGGTCCGATCCAGCAGTTGACTGCAAGTAGTTATGGCTGTGGTCAAAACGTGTCAGCATCTTACGCAATATTTTATCTTTTGCTAATATTGAGTGTTCTATTAATTACTGATGATTTAATATGTTTAGTTATTAGTGTGAATGAACGCGTCAATGCGAAGTAATATAATAAATTAATGTTGTTACGCATTTTAACTGAGTGTATGTTTCGTTCACACTGAGTGACATGCAGTCGATGGGTATGGCACAAGTTGCAAATTTCTGCCTCATGTAGCTGCAACATCGGCCCTAGAATTCCGAGAAATACTCTCGTCTGGCATATATGCCTGTATCCGTACGCTCAGCGAAAATGCGGCACAAATCCCAGATGCGCATGTGCAGGTTATGGGACGACTCGTGCTGCATCTTGGAAACAAGCGAGCAGCTATGTGCAAATTGGTTAGACTGGCTGTTTACGTTCCTAGCAGACTAGTAGTTCCTTTTAGCAGCAGTCAGCGAAGATGCAGTTGTCAAAAAATAACGCAAGAAAATTAACTGAAGAATTTCGCAAAAGGTGCTCGTTGTAGGAGCCCACATTCTCCGACTATAAAAACCGGATGCAGTTTACCAGCTAGCATGTTTATTCAACATTTCTGATAATCAACTGGACAGCAAACTGCATAACATAAGGTCACAGTTTCTCCGGAATTCAATAATTGTGCTTCGTCGAAGACATAAGGATATGGAGCAGAAGATTGTACATTTCTAAATGGTATGCCTACGAATCGTTGCTCTTTCTGAAGGATGTAAACAAGATGGAGTTTATCCACGTCTGAGGTAAGTCAAAAACATATTTATTTTACACGATTTTTGACAAAAATGTTCATACCAATGAAGAATGTAAATGTGTTGTTTACAGTTGTACATGGAAAAAAAAAGAAAGCACTTTCTATGAACTTGATAATTATCACAAAACTATCTTCGACCCTTTTTCTTTTTTTAGTCATCAGTCTTCTGACTGGTCTGATGCGGCCCGCCACAAATTCCTCCTCTGTGCCAACTTCTTCATCTCATAGTAGCACTTGCAACCTACATCTTCAATTATTTGCTGGATGTATTCCAGTCTCTGTCATCCTCTACAGTTTTTGCCCTCTACAGCTCCCTCTAGTACCATGGAAGTCATTCCCTCATGTCGTAACAGATGTCCTATTATCCTGTCCCTTCTCCTTCCCTCTCCGATTCTGCTCAGAACCTCCTCATTCCTTACCAGTCCACCTAATTTTCATCATTCCTCTGTAGCACCACATCACAAATGCTTCTATTCTCTTCTGTTCCGGTTTTCCCACAGTCCTTGTTTCAGTACCATACAATGCTGTACTCCATTATCGGAAACTTCTTCCTCAAATTAAGCCCGATAGCCGCGCGGGGTAGCCGAGCGGTCAGAGGTGTCTTGTCACGGTCCGCCTCCCACCCCCCCCACCCCCCTCCCAATCAGGAGTTCTCGAGTCCTCCCTCGGACATGGGTATGTGTGTGCTGTCCTTAGCGTAAGTTAGTTTAAGTTAGATTAAGTAGTGCGTAAGCTTAGGGACCGATGACCTCAGCTGTTTGGTCCCATAAGAACTTACCAAAAATTTCCAAAATTCTTTTTTTAAGGCCGATATTTGATATTAGTAGACTTCTCTTGGCCAGGAATGCCCTTTTTGCCATTGCTAGTCTGCTTTTGATGTCCTCCTTGCTCCGTCTGTATTGGTTATTTTACTGCCTAGGTAGCAGAATTCCTTAACTTCATCTACTTCGTGACCATCAATCTTGATGTTAAGTTTCTCGCTGTTCTCATTTCTGCTACTTCTCATTACCTTCGTCTTTCTACGATTTCCTCCCAGTCCATACTCTATACTCATTAGACTGTTCATTCCGTTCAGCAAATCATGTGATTCTTCTACACTTTCACTCAAGATAGCAATGTCATCAACGAATCGTATTATTGATATCCTTTCACCTTGAATTTTAATTCCACTCCTGAACCTTTCTTTTATTTCCATCATTGCTTCCTCGATGTAGAGATTGAATAGTAGGGGCGAAAGGCTACATTCTTGTCTTACACCCTTTTTAATACGAGCACTTCGTTCTTGGTCGTCCACTCTTATTAATCCCTCTTGGCTGTTATTCATGTTGTATATGACGCGTCTCTCCCTATAGCTTACCCCCAGTGTTTTCAGAATTTCGAACCTCTTGCACCATTTTACAATGTCGAACGCTATTTCCAGGTCGACAGATCCGATGAATGTGTCTTGATTTATCTTTTAATCTTGCTTCCATTATTAACCGCAACGACAGAATGGCAGCTCTCGTGCCTTTACCTTCCCTAAAGCCAAACTGGTCGTCATAAAGGGCAACCTCAATTTTCTTTTCCATTCTTCTGTATACAGGGTGATTCAAAAAGAATACCACAACTTTAAAAATGTGTATTTAATGAAAGAAACATAATATAAACTTCTGTTATACATCATTACAAAGAGTATTTAAAAAGGTTTTTTTTCACTCAAAAACTAGTTCAGAGATGTTCAATATTGCCCCCTCCAGACACTCGAGCAATATCAACCCGATACTCCAACTCGTTCCACACTCTCTGTAGCATATCAGGCGTAACAGTTTGGCTAGCTGCTGTTATTTCTCGTTTCAAATCATCAATGGTGGCTGGGAGAGGTGGCCGAAACACCATATCCTTAACATACCCCCATAAGAAAAAATCGCAGGGGGTAAGATCAGGGCTTCTTGGAGGCCAGTGATGAAGTGCTCTGTCACGGGCTGCCTGGCGGCCGATCCATCGCCTCGGGTAGTTGACGTTCAGGTAGTTACGGACAGATAAGTGCCAATGTGGTGGCGCTCCATCCTGCTGAAATATGAATTGTTGTGCTTCTTGTTCGAGCTGAGGGAACAGCCAATTCTCTAACATCTCCAGATACTGTAGTCCAGTTACAGTAGCACCTTCGAAGAAAAAGGGACCAAAAACTTTATTGGCTGAGATGGCACAGAAAACGTTCACCTTAGGCGAGTCACGTTCATACTGAGTTGTTTCCCGCGGATTCTCAGTGCCCATATACAGGCATTGTGACGGTTGACTTTCCCGTTAGTGTGGAAAGTTGCTTCATCACTTTCTGTTGAGCGGTCGCCATCTTAGCATCAACTGACGCTGACGCCTAGTCTACAGCGCCTCAAGCGAACAACTGTACAACTAAATGAAACTTTATAGCTCCCTTAATTCGCCGACAGATTAGCTCTGCCTTTTGTCGTTGCAGAGTTTTAAATTCCTAAAGTTGTGGCATTCTTTTTGAATCACCCTGTATTATTCTTGTAAGCAACTTGGAAGCATGAGCTGTTAAGCTCTCTAACCAGAGCTGACCCAGATTGTTCCCCCCACCCCTCCCTTCCCCTTCCAATCCACAATGGATGAGATAAAAATGTAATCAAATGGCTGAAGAAGATTAAGAGCCCAGGTGAAGATGGAATACAGGCCAAGATAATCCAGGCTGGAGGCAAGACACTCACAGAAAGACTACACTGGCTGATAATTCTCGCACTTGTCAGCTCTTGCCGTCTTCGGAATTGCGTGGACGATGCTGTTCCGAAAGTCAGATGGTATGTCGCCAGACTCATACATTCTACACACCAACGTGATGGTCGTTTTGTTGCCACTTCCCCCAATGATTTCAGACATTATGATGAAATGTTATCTATCCCTTCCGCCTTATTTAATCTTAAGTCCTCCAAAGCTCTTTTAAATTCTGATTCTAATACTGGATCCCCTATCTCTTCTAAATCGACTCCTGTTTCTTCTTCTATCACATCAGACAAATCTTCCCCCTCGTAGAGGCTTTCAATATATTGTTTCCACCTATCCGCTCTGTCCAATTCAGTTAACAGTGGAATTGCCGTTGCACTCTTAATGTTACTACCCTTGCTTTTAATGTCACCGAAGGTTGTTTCGACTTTCCTGTATGCTAAGTCTGTCCTTCCGACAATCATTTCTTTTTCGATGTCTTCACATTTTTCCTGCAGCCATTTCGTCTTAGCTTCCCTGCACTTCCTATTTATTTCATTCCTCAGCGACTTGTATTTCTGTATTCCTGAGTTTCCTGGAGCATTTTTGTACTTCCTCCTTTTATCTATCAATTGAAGTATTTCTTCTGTTACCCATGGTTTCTTCGTATTTATCTTCTTTGTATTTATGTTTACCTTACCCCCAACTTCTGTGATGGCCCTTTTTAGAGATGTCCACTTCTCTTCAACTGCACTGCCTACTGAGCTATTTCTTGTTGCTGTATCTATAGCCTTAGAGAACTTCAACCGTATCTCGTCATTCCTTAGTACTTCCGTATCGCACTTTTTTGCATATTGATTCTTCCTGACTAATGTCTTGAACTTCAGCCTACTCTTCATCACCACTATATTGTGATCCGATTCTATATCTACTCCTGGTTACACCTTACAATCCAGTATCTGATTTCGGAATCTCTGTCTGACCAAGATGTAATCTAACTGAAATCTTCCCGTGTCACCCGGCCTTTTCCAAGTATACCTCCTCCTCTTGTGATTCTTGAACAGAGTATTCGCTATTACTAGCTTAGACTTGCTACAGTACTCAATTAGTCTTTCTCCTCTCTCATTCCTTGTCCCAAGTTCATATTCTCCTGTAAACTTTTCTTCTACTCCTTCCTCTACAACTGCATTCCAGTCCCCTCTGACTATTAGATTTTCATCCCCCTTTACATACTGTATTACCCTCTCAATGTCCTCATACACTTTATCTCTTCATCTTCAGCTTGCGACGTCGGCGTGTATACCTGGACTATCGTTGTCGGTATTGGTTTGCTGTCGTTCTGATAAGAACAACCCTGTCGCTGAACTGTTTACAGTAACACACTCTCTGCCCTACCTTCCTATTCATAACAAATCCTACTCCCGCTATACCATTTTCTGCTGCTGTTGATATTGCCCTATAGTCATCTGACACTAAGCAAACAAATATTGCTACTCCACTTGTCCTTCGGCGGTGACGTAATGTGCTGCAAATTCATTCCTCGCTTACTCAGCGTCTTCGGCAGCATTTCTGCCGATTCTTGATAGCGATGGAAGTGGTGGGTGGCCTCTCCATCTCCCAGGTTGTACATCCCTCTTTTTACTTTTTCAGAATCAAAACTGCCTGGTGGTGAATAAATTAGGGGAGTTTCTCGATTTATTCTCAGTAAATTGTATAGGTAAACAAAGCACAAAGTCGCAATAGTTACTTTATGTGGATCAAGGTGAATAGATTTTTGTGGAGCACGACAAACGATGTATGCCAAAGGCATTTTCTTCGGGCTCTCCTGGGCCTTAATTATTATTTCTTTGCTGCCTTTGTTATGATTACCTGGGAAGGGTTTCATTACATGTTCTTGTAGTGCAAAGGCATCGTCCGCAATAATTACTTATGGGGTGGGCACATCTCTTACAAAGAGAGGTACCGGTTCTGGTACGTGTAGCTCGCCTGCTAGAAGGGCTTTGTTGAAGTTTGTACTATTAATTACACCCCCAACTGAAATACGTTCTTGCACTCCAGTATCAGAATATAGAAACTGGCAATTTGCATCCACTAATGCCATTAACACAATGCTGAAAGTGTCTTTGCAGTTGTAATACGTGCTTCCAGCATGAGCAGCATTAAGAATTTGTACGTGTTCCCCATGTAAAGCCCCTACGCAGTGAGGAAAGTTCCAGTGAATCTAAAACTCTCATGCAATTTCATTCCATTGTGCTTCAGCATTCGTTACCTGAAAAAAGGCAAGGGAATAACCTTAAGAATGTTTTTTTTCCCTTTTTTATTGTAGATCGGAAGGGAGATGCGAAGAGCCGTCAATATCACTGGAGAGAAGCAATGTCTTTCAAGTTACAAACCAAAATTCAGCAGATGATGCATTCGAAGTTTTGAAACGTACTGGTGAACACATTCTTGGGAAAAAGTAAGACACGTTCAAGTCGTTTTCGAAGAATGCAGAATGCGAACTTCGATAAATTCGCAATAAAAAAGTCCTACTATTCTACAAAAGAGGATACAAACTTAATTTTTACAGCTAAAACTGAAGAAGTTGACGAATTTGAAACCGAGCCTTCAAGTACTGTGACTAAATTAAACTTAAATGAGGAGCAGTCAGAAAATGTTTATATTTTAACAGAAAATAACAATGTTTTGTAACGCAGTGTATGAGACCTTTAATTTTAACCAAAACATCGACAAACTAAATTAAACGTAAATGAGGAGCAGTCAGAAAATGTTTATATTTTAACAGAAAATAACAATGTTTTGTAACGCAGTGTATGAGACCTTTAATTTTAAACAAAACATCGACAAATATGACTGTTCCTACCTCAATATCTCTCTGAAGAGCCTTTATTAAAGCCTAACACACATTTGGTAATATTTCACTGATTTTCACTTTGGAAATCCTATGCATGTACGTCAAGGAGTTGCAGGAAACACCAGTAGCTACAAAGCGTAATGTAATGGCAAACTGTTCAGCAGGGCTTACAGCTTCTCAAAAATTTGTATCCTTCACTGTGTAGTATCGTGCTGTCATATTTAGTAATGCTTCAAAGGCCGTCGTAGACATACAAACAAAATTTTTGAAACCCTATGTGTCTTGGATTTTAAGGTCACTCATCACTGAGCTGTAAGTTCCGTGACTACATCGTTTACTGATAAAGTTACGCACCCACCACCTATGTTCTTTCCTCCTATTATTTTCCCTTTTCACATTTATATTCACAACGCTCCCCCATCCCCAACCCACGAACCATGGACCCTGCCGTTGGTGGGAGGCTTGCGTGCCTCAACGATACAGATAGCCGTAACGTAGGTGCAACCACAACGGAGGGGTATCTGTTGAGAGGCCAGACAAACGTGTGGTTCCTGAAGAGGGGCATCAGCCTTTTCAGTAGCTGCAGGGGCAACAGTATCTATGATTGACTGATTTGACATTGTAACTGTTGTGGACTGACAAGACAGCCAGTCCACAGTGACGGGTAACCGAAATGCACGCGTTACTCACGCCGGCTGGCGTGAGATCTGAAACAGGATACATGATGAATGCTATAAAGAAAAGTACGTAGCTGATGTTATACTTAACTTTAATTCATCCTTGTGGTACATCGCTATTGTTAATACAAGTGAGACTCTCTCCAGATATGGTTAATGGCGCCTTGCTAGGTCGTAGCCATGGACTTAGCTGAAGGCTATTCTAACTGTCTCTCGGCAAATGAGAGAAAGGCTTCGTCAGTGTGGTCGCTAGCAACGTCGTCGTACAACTGGGCCGAGTCCTAGTACGTCTCTCTAGACCTGCCGTGTGGTGGCGCTCGGTCTGCGATCACTGACAGTGGCGACACGCGGGTCCGACATGTACTAATGGACCGCGGCCGATTTAAAGCTACCACCTAGCAAGTGTGGTGTCTGGCGGTGACACCACAGTAACAACCAAAATCGCCTTGCTGTGCTGGCAGTGCAAACGGCTGAAAGCAAGGGGAAGCTATAGCCGTAATTTTTCCCGAGGGCATGCAGCTTTACTGTATGGTTAAATGATGATGGCGTCCTCTTGGGTAAAATATGCCGGAGGTAAAATAGTCCCCCATTCGGATCTCCGGGCGGGGACTACTCAGGAGGACGTCGTTATCAGGAGGAAGAAAACTGGCGTTCTAAGAATCGGAGCATGGAGTGTCAGATCCCTTAATCGGGCAGGTAGGCTGGAAAATTTAAAAACGGAAATGGATAGGTTAATATTAGATATAGTGGGAGTTAGTGAAGTTCGGTGGCAGGAAGAACAAGACTTCTGGTCAGGAGAATACAAGGTTATAAATACAAAATCAAATAAGAGTAGTGCAGGAGTAGGCTTCATAATGAATTAAAAAAAAAATAAGTACGTGGATAAGCTGCTACGTACAACATAGTGAACGCATTACTGTAGCCAAGATGGACACGAAGCCCATACCTACCACAGTAGTACAAGTTTATGTGCCGACTAGCGCCGTAGATCATGAAGAGGTTGATGAAATGTATCATGAGACGAAAGAAATTATTCAGATAATTAAGGGAGACGAAACTTTAATAATAATCGGGGAAGGAATTTGATAGTAGAAAAAGGAAGAGAAGGGAGAGTAGTAAGTGAATATTTAAGGGGGGTAGGGAATGAGAGAGGAAGGCGCCTGGTAGAATTTTGCACAGAGCATAACTTAACCATAGCTAACACTTGGTTTAAGGATCATGAAACATGGTTGTATACGTGGAAGAGGCCTGGAGACACTAAAAGGTTTCAGGTAGATTCCATAACTGTAAGACAGAGATTTAGGAACCAGGTTATAAATTGTAAGACATTTCCAATGGTAGATGTGGACTCTGACCACAATTTATGGTTTATGAACTGTAGTTTAAAACTGAAGAAACTGCAAAAAGGTAGGAATTTAAGGAGACGAGATCTGGATACATTGAAAGAATCAGAGGTTATAGAAAATTTCAGAGATACCATTAAGAAAAGATTGGCAAGAACAGGGGAAAGAAATGCAGTAGAAGAAGAATCGGTCGCTTTGAAAGATGAAATAGTGAAGGCAACAGAGGATCAAGTAGGTAAAAAGACGAGGGCTAATAGAAATCCTTGGGTAACAGAAGAGATATTGAATTTAATTGATGAAATATAAAAATGCAGTAAATGAAGCAGGCGAAAAGGAATACAAAAGTCTCAAACTTGAGATCGACAGGAAGTACAAAATGGCTAAGCAGGAATGGCTAGAGGGCAAATGTAAAGATGTAGAAGCATATATCACTAGAGATAAGATAGATACTGCCTAAAATATTGAAGAGGCTTTTGGAGAAAAGAGAACGACCTGTATGAATATCAAGAGCTCAGATGAAAACCAGTCCTAAGCAAAGAAGGGAAAGCAGAAAGGTGGAAGGAGTATATAGAGCGTCTACACAAGTGCGACGTACTTGAGGGCAATATTATGGAAATGGAAGAGAGCGTAGATGAAGATGAAATGGGAGATATGGTACTGCATGAAAAATATGACAGAGTACTGAAAGACCTAACTCGAAACAAGGGTCCGGGAGTAGACAACATTCCATTAGAACTATGATAGCCTTGGGAGAGCCAGCAATGACCAAATTCTTCCATCTGGAGAGCAATATATATGAGACAGGTGAAATACCCTCAGACTTCACGAAGAATATAGTAATTCCAATCCCAAAGAAAGCAGGTGTTGAGAGGTTTAATAAGTAACTGCTGCAACATAATAACACGAATTCTTTAAAGACGAATGGAAAAACTGGTAAAAGCCGACCTCGGGGAGGATCAGTTTGGATTCCGTAGAAATGTAGCACGCGAGGCAATATCGACCCTACGACTTATCTTAGAAGATAGGTTCAGGAAAGGCACCCTACGTTTTCTAGAATTTGTATACTTACAGCAAGCTTTTGACAATGTGGACTAGAATACTCTCTTTCAAGTTCTGAAGGTGGCAGGGTAAAATGCAGGAAGCGAAAGACCATTAACAGTTTGTACAGAAACCAGATGGTAGTTATGAGAACTGATGGGCACGAAAGGGAAGCAGTGGTTGAGAAAGGAATGAGACGGGGTTGTATATTCCGCGATGTTATTCAATCTGTATATTGAGCAATAAAGGAAACAAAAGAAAAATTTGGAGTAGGCGTTAAAATCCACAGAGAAGAAACAAAAGCTTTGAAGTTTGTCGAGACATTGTAATTCTGTCAGAGACAACCAAGGACCTGGAAGAGCAGCTGAACGGAATGGACAGTGGCTTGAAAGGAGAATATAAGATGAACATCAACAAATGCAAAAACGAGGACAGTGGAATGTAGCCGAATTAAATCAGGCGATGCCGAGGGAATTAGGTTAGGAAATGAGACACTTAAAGTAGTAGAGGAATTTTGCTATTTGGGGAGCAAAATAACTGATGATGGTCGAAATAGAGAGGGTATAAAATGTAGACTGGCAATGACAAGAAAAGTGTTTCTGAAGAAGACTAATTTATTAAGATCGAGTTTAGATTTCTACTTTTCTCAAAGTATTTGTGTGACCAAAATGGTACTGAAACAGAGGATGACAGACTAAAGGCCGAAATACTAAATGTCTTTTTCCAAACCTGTTTCACAGAGGAAGAGTGCACTGTAGTTCCTTCTCTAGATTATCGCACAGATGAAAAAATGGTATATATCGAAATAGACGACAGAGGGATAGAGAAACAATTAAAATCGCTCAAAAGAGGAAAGGCCGCTGGACCTGATGGGATACCAGTTTGATTTTACACAGAGTACACGAAGGAACTTGCCCCCCTTCTTGCAGCGGTGTACCGTAGGTCTCTAGAAGAGTGTAGCGTTCAAAAGGATTGGAAAAGGGCACAGGTCATCCCCGTTTTCAAGAAGGGACGTCGAACAGATGTGCAGAACTATATCTCTAACGTCGATCAGTTGTAGAATTTTGGAACACGTATTATGTTCGAGTATAATGACTTTTCTGGAGACTAGAAATCTACTCTGTAGGAATCAGCATGGGTTTCGAAAAAGACGATCGTGTGAAACCCAGCTCACGCTATTCGTCCACGAGACTAAGAGGGCCATAGGCACGTGTTCCCAGGTAGATGCCGTATTTCTTGACTTCCGCAAGGCGTTCGATACAGTTCCCCACAGTCGTTTAATGAACAAAGTAAGAGCATATGGACTATCAGACCAATTGCGTGATTGGATTGAAGAGTTCCTAGATAACAGAACGCAGCATGTCATTCTCAATGGAGAGAAGTCTTCCGCAGTAAGAGTGATTTCAGGTGTGCCGCAGGGGAGTGTCATAGGACTGTTGCTATTCACAATATACATAAATGACCTTGTGGATGACATCGGAATTCACTGAGGCTTTTAGCTGATGATGTTGTGGTATATCGAGAGGTTGTACTGTTGTACTGTAAGACTGTACTGAAATGCAGGAGGATCTGCAGCGAATTGACGCATGGTGCAGGGAATGGCAATTGAATCTCAATGTAGACAAGTGTAATGTGCTGCGAATACATAGAAAGAAAGATCCCTTATCATTTAGCTACAATATAGCAGGTCAGCAACTGGAAGCAGTTAATTCCATAAATTATCTGGGAGTAGGCATTAGGAGTGATTTAAAATGGAATGATGATATAAAGTTGATCGTCGGTTATGCAGATGCCAGACTGAGATTCATTGGAAGACTCCTAAGGAAATGCAATCCGAAAACGAAGGAAGTAGGTTACAGTACGCTTGTTCATCCACTGCTTGAATACTGCTCAGCAATGTGGGATCCGTACCAGATAGGTTTGATAGAAGAGATAGAGAAGATCTAACGGAGAGCAGCGCGCTTCGTTACAGGATCATTTAGTAATCGCGAAAGCGTTACTGAGATGATAGATAAACTCCAGTGGGAGACTCTGCAGGAGAGACGCTCAGTAGCTCGGTACGGGCTTTTGTTGAAGTGTCGAGAACATACCTTCACCGAGGAGTCAAGCAGTATATTGCTCCCTCCTACATATATCTCGCGAAGAGACCATGAGGATAAAATCAGAGAGATTAGAGCCCACACAGAGGCATACCGACAATCCTTCGTTCCACGAACAATACGAGACTGGAACAGAAGGGAGAACCGATAGTGGTACTCAAGGCACCCTCCGCCACACACCGTCAGGTGGCTTGCGGAGAATGAATGTAGATGTAGATGTAGATGTATTTCTATAAAGTGTAGCCATGTTTGGAAGTGAAACATGGACGATTAATAGTTTAGATTAGAAAAATATAAGCTTTTGAAATGTGGTATTACAGAAGAATGCTGAAGATTAGATGGGTAGATCACGTAACTATTGAGAAGGTACTGAATAGAATTGGGGAGAAAGGAATTTGTGGCACAGCTTGACTAGAACAGGATATCGGTTGGTAGGACACGTTCAGAGGCACCAAGGGATCACAAATTTAGTATAGGAGGAGAGGATGGAGGGTCAAAATCGTAGAGGGAGACCAAGAGATGAATACACTAAGCAAATTAATGATGTGGATTGCGGTAGTTATTCGGAGATGAAGAATTTGCACAGGATAGAGTAGCATGGAGAGCTGCGTCAAACCAGCCTCTGGACTGAAGACCACAGCAACAAGCAGCATTCACAGCGCAACGCAGATAAATAGAAGTTCTGCATCGGACGCCATGTTCCGTGAAACTGACGGGCTACATGTCGCCAGTGAGGACGCCCTCACTGGCCACCTGTGCCTGGCACATGTCCCTGAACAAAGTCGCGACGTACATGTGCCGAGGTAGTTCTGTCCTCGGCTTGTGCCGAGCACAAACCTCCGCGACAAATCCCTCAGTTTGAACGTAGCTTTAGTGTGAGAACTGTGACTGTTCAGAGCGAGTGAATCACACTCTTAGGAGACGTTGTAAAGTGCAACTAGCCAGTTAATGGAACTGGGGAAACAAGAAACATTTTACGATAATTCTCTATTTAAAGAGGGAGCTATTTCGATAAATCTGCATTGTCTTAATCTGTTCATTTAATAAATTGTTCATAAGAGGTATGAGGCTGTGATTGGTAAAATGAAAAAGACGCGATATTGCACGGTTTAATACTAATATGGGATTGGCTGTGATGTGTATCAGACTATCAGAGGAGAGAATATTCGCGCATATTTGCTGGACTGAGACACTCGCTTTCTTAAGTCGAAGGGCAATTCGGAGCTCAGTCATATCCATGTTCGTACGCGTTAATTAGGAGCCCTGAACAGATGTAATAATTTTGCGGAATTACGAGCAAAACGACCACGGAGTGCCACAAAGTGAAAGCGAACTGTGAAGACGACGAACGCGCGAAATACCGATTTTTATGTGTAGTATTTGAACGAGCATTCTGTCACAGACAATCCGTTTTATAATTTTTTTGGTAACTGGTTCCGTGTGAGTGTAGCGTTTGGGTTTATGGTGTGAGTAACAGTTGCAGATAACAATGGATCTCCGACAGACATTGTTCCCTAGCAGATCATTCATCCGAGGTTCTCTGTCCCAGGCGTCGGACTTCGTAGCCTAGTAAGAAACTAGTTTACAAAAAGGGACGGTAGGGAAGCGACAGACAGTGAAAGTCGGGGTAATCTGGTGAAACATATACACTCCTGGAAATTGAAATAAGAACACCGTGAATTCATTGTCCCAGGAAGGGGAAACTTTATTGACACATTCCTGGGGTCAGATACATCACATGATCACACTGACAGAACCACAGGCACATAGACACAGGCAACAGAGCATGCACAATGTCGGCACTAGTACAGTGTATATCCACCTTTCGCAGCAATGCAGGCTGCTATTCTCCCATGGAGACGATCGTAGAGATGCTGGATGTAGTCCTGTGGAACGGCTTGCCATGCCATTTCCACCTGGCGCCTCAGTTGGACCAGCGTTCGTGCTGGACGTGCAGACCGCGTGAGACGACGCTTCATCCAGTCCCAAACATGCTCAATGGGGGACAGATCCGGAGATCTTGCTGGCCAGGGTAGTTGACTTACACCTTCTAGAGCACGTTGGGTGGCACGGGATACATGCGGACGTGCATTGTCCTGTTGGAACAGCAAGTTCCCTTGCCGGTCTAGGAATGGTAGAACGATGGGTTCGATGACGGTTTGGATGTACCGTGCACTATTCAGTGTCCCCTCGACGATCACCAGTGGTGTACGGCCAGTGTAGGAGATCGCTCCCCACACCATGAGGCCGGGTGTTGGCCCTGTGTGCCTCGGTCGTATGCAGTCCTGATTGTGGCGCTCACCTGCACGGCGCCAAACACGCATACGACCATCATTGGCACCAAGGCAGAAGCGACTCTCATCGCTGAAGACGACACGTCTCCATTCGTCCCTCCATTCACGCCTGTCGCGACACCACTGGAGGCGGGCTGCACGATGTTGGGGCGTGAGCGGAAGACGGCCTAACGGTGTGCGGGACCGTAGCCCAGCTTCATGGAGACGGTTGCGAATGGTCCTCACCGATACCCCAGGAGCAACAGTGTCCCTAATTTGCTGGGAAGTGGCGGTGCGGTCCCCTACGGCACTGCGTAGGATCCTACGGTCTTGGCGTGCATCCGTGCGTCGCTGCGGTCCGGTCCCAGGTCGACGGGCACGTGCACCTTCCGCCGACCACTGGCGACAACATCGATGTACTGTGGAGGCCTCACGCCCCACGTGTTGAGCAATTCGGCGGTACGTCCACCCGGCCTCCCGCATGCCCACTATACGCCCTCGCTCAAAGTTCGTCAACTGTACATACGGTTCACGTCCACGCTGTCGCGGCATGCTACCAGTGTTAAAGACTGCGATGGAGCTCCGTATGCCACGGCAAACTGGCTGACACTGACGGCGGCGGTGCACAAATGCTGCGCAGCTAGCGCCATTCGACGGCCAACACCGCGGTTCCTGATGTGTCCGCTGTGCCGTGCGTGTGATCATTGCTTGTACAGCCCTCTCGCAGTGTCCGGAGCAAGTATGGTGGGTCTGACACACCGGTGTCAATGTGTTCTTTTTTCCATTTCCAGGAATGTATATTCAGATATGAACACGTAGATTCACAAGTATTCATAATTTGTTACACACGGAATGTAGCCGCTGGGCGAGCACACTTGCTGTAGGACAAGTAGAAAGTACACAGGATATCTGACAAACCTGCCTTGAGTATGAAGACGAGTCCCCAGAGAGAGCACAAAAATGAAGCAGCGGCATCAATATAACCAGAGAAACGAATTATGGGTCACGCTAACAGCAGCAACAGGCGTCGGAAAAGACAGTTTACTACGCTACATGGCGGTTTGCAGCGCTAGTACATTGCGTACAGACGTAGCACTATCGCAGTCGCAACCATCGTAATTGCGGAGTGCTTCAGAAACATCACGAGTGGTTCCCGGATGGCTAAACCTATGCAGTTCCCAGGGCAACGGGAAGCACTAGCCATTAAATGGCGGTAACTGCCGAACACAAATTCGCTGTATTGACTCCTCTGGAAATGGGGCTGGTGAGCTGCTCTCCAGGTTATTTAAAGCTCGGTCGATGAGCTACAGTGCACCTCAGCGGTAAGCGAAAAGGTGCTCGTAGCCAAGCTAAAAGAGCTGAGAGATGGAACCGCTGCTGCTGTTCTGACCGCCTGGAGTGATATAGTTCCGCCCCTCACGTTGGGAGCCCTGACCTGGCGAGAATTCTCAGAGGGCGGAAGACTGGGGAGACTGTGAGTACATCTACATCTACACCTACATGGTTACTCTACAATTCACACTTAAGTGCCTGGCAGAGGGTACAACGAACCATTTTCATACTACTTCTCTACCATTCCACTCTCGAATGACGCGCGGGAAAAAGGAACACCTAAATCTTGCGGTCCGAGCTCTGATTTCTCTTATTTTATTATGATGATCATTTCTCCCTACGTAGGTGGGTGTCAACAAAATATTTTCGCATTCGAAAGAGAAAGTTGGTGATTGAAATTTCGTAAATAGATCTCACTGCAGAGAAAACCGCCTTTGTTTCAGTGACTGCCACCCCAACTCGCGTATCATATCAGTGACACTCTAGCCTCTATTGCGCGATAAAACGAAACGAGCTGCCCTTCTTTGCACCTTTTCGATGTCCTCCGTCAATCCTACCTGGTAAGGATCCCACACCGCCAGCAATATTCCAGCAGAGGACGGACAAGTGCAATGTAGGCTGTCTCTTTATTGGGTTTGTCGCATCTTGTAAGTGTTCTGCCAACAAAGTGCAGTCTTTGTTTCACCTTCCCCACAATATTATCTATGTGGTCTTTCCAATTTAAGTTGCTCATAATTGTAATTCCTAGGTATTTAGTCGAATGACAGTCCTTAGATTTGTGCGATTTATCGTATACCCAAAAATATCAGATTTCTTTTAGTACCCATGGGGACGACCTCACACTTTTCTTTGTTTAGTGCCAATTGCCACTTTTCGCACCATACAGAAATTCTCTCTAGATCCTTCTGTAATTGGAATTGATCGTCTGATGATTTTACTAGACGGTAAATTACTCAGATTATCGCCTAGATCATTCATGTAAATCAGGAACAGCAGAGGGCCTAGGACACTACCTTGCGGAACGCGAGATATTACTTGTTTTCTACTCGATGATTTACCGTCTACCACTACGAACTATGACCTCTCTGAGA
Organism: Schistocerca cancellata; assembly: GCF_023864275.1. Lineage (NCBI taxonomy): Eukaryota > Metazoa > Arthropoda > Insecta > Orthoptera > Acrididae > Schistocerca > Schistocerca cancellata. Next base: position 176,470,805 of record NC_064631.1, read on the forward strand.
GGAAATCACGAGACCAGTCAGACAACTGAGACGATACTCCATATGCACGCAACTCGATAAATAGTCGCTTGTGAGGAACGGTATCAAAAGCCTTCTGTAAATCTAGGACTATGGAATCTATCTGAGACCCCTTGTCGACAGCACTCATTACTTCATGGGAATAAAGAGCTGCCTGTGTTGCACAAGAACGATATTCTGAATACGTCTTGGTTATGTATCAATAAGTCACTTTCTTCAAGGTGATTCATAATGTTCGAGTACAGTATATGCTCCAAAATCCTGCTGCAAATTGAGGTCAGTGATATGGGGCTGGAATTCAATGGGTTACTCCTATTTCCTTTCTTGAATACTGATGTGACCTGTGCTACTTTCCAGTCTTTAGGAGAAGACCTTTCGTCAAGTGAGCGGTTGTATATGATTGCTAAGAAAGGCGCTATTGCGTCCGCGTACTCTGAAAGGAACCTGACTGTTTTTTTTTTTGTGGTTTTAGGGCGCAAAACTTCTATGGTCATTAGCGCCCAAAACCTGACTGGTATACCATCTTGACCGGAAGACTTGCCTTTCTTAAGTGATTTGAGTTGTTTCGCAACACCTAAGATATCTACTTTTATGTCACTCATGCTAACAGCTGTTCTGGTTTCGAATTCTGGAATACTTACTTCATCTTCTTTCGTCAAGGAATTACGGAAAACCTCCGCCACAGCTTGCTCCAACGACGATTTCAAATAACGGCCAGAATAGCAAGCTAGATTTCGCCATCTTGGACGTTTTCTATATTAATTTAACGGGGAATCTAGAAATTATACTGCCCCCTCTAGCCGATGGTCCTCTACGTAGATCGTACGTCTGTAGTGTCTGTGGACTTGGGAAAATTAATTTAGTGGCATTAATTCAATGATGAAGCTTTATGACTTGTTAATTAATTTTTCGGAAGGTCGGAGCTAGGTATCAGTTTACTCAGAATTTCATACGGAATTCGAATCTGTAATCAGAACTAAAGGAATCGTGCTTGACTATATATATATATATATATATATATATATATATATATATATATAATTCTTCTACAGCTTGTCCAGCCGAGTAATACTTAATTGGTTGCTAACAGAGAAGACTTGCTTTCGAGCTGCAGAAGACGAGGAGATCACCGCAAGGTGAGTGGAAATTTTCTGTAGGACGAACAATAAAAGCCGCGACGTTGCAAATTGGGGTGTCAAATGTGTTTGTGTTAAGTTGCGACATTTAAATTAGTCGAGTTTTGTCACTAGAGCGTGACGACTGTGTTTCATCTAAAGATATCCATGATATCTACAGGGTGAAATTTCAAATTTGCCTCAATCGATAATTGTGAGACTACGTTTCACTTTACTTATTTTCATGGTCGCAATTGAATTTTTTTCTAGTTCCGACATCACTTATAGGTGAAAGCCAACTAGGCTTTATAGTTTTATCAAAAATTCCGTAAGTGACACGCTCTTGTCAGCCCCTGGTAATTCCTTCGTTAATGTCGTCTGTCATCATTTCGTACCGCGCATTGTCATACGGCTGAAACTGCTATTGTACAGCAACATGCGTTCCTGTCTAAATTCCATTGTAATCCTCCAAGTGATAATAACATCCTTAGGTGGTATCAGTAAGTTTGCAGACTATGGGACGACCAGGAGTGACTCAAGAACATGGTGGATGACTGAGAGAATGTTTCATGACCAGCCCCAAGAAATCAGTTCGCAAGGCTAGACCTGAATTAGTGATTCCAATGTCTAGTAGCGGTACGGGGTACCCTCCGCCACTCGCCCTAAGGTGAATCGCGGAGTATCGATGTAGATGTAGAAGAATCGTAAAGGGCAAGGCACCTCCAGCTTCTCGCAGCACAATAAATAACTTCCCAGCCAACCTACCATCCAGTCGGCATGATCGTATAGAAATGCGTTACGGCATTGATGTTAGTTAATCTTGACACAACTCCCTTGGTACCTCTGATTTAAGCATACATCCTTATCGTTCTAAGAGCTACAGCATAAGGTTGACATGCCAACTCTGCAAACGAACTGTTTAAATGTCGAGTGCTACTATTGACAAGGGCTTTCAAATTGATTCCGTATTTCCAGATTTCCAAAAGGCTTTTGACACTGCGCCGCACAAGCGGCTTGTAGTGAAATTGCGTGCTTATGGAATATCGTCTCAGTTATGTGACTGGAGACAGAGAGGTCACAGTTCGTAGTAACTGATGGAAAGTCATCAAGTAAAACAGAAGTGATTTCTGGCGTTCCCCAAGGTACTGTTATAGGCCCTTTGCTGTACCTTATATATATATATATATATATATATATATATATATATATATATATAAACGATTTAGGAGACAATCTGAGCAGCCGACTTGGTTCGTTTGGAGACGATCCTGTCGTTTATCGTCTAGTAAACTCATCAGAAGATAAATACAAACAGAAAAAGGGCTCTGAGGACTATGGGACTTAACATCTGAGGTCATCAGTCCCCTAGACTTAGAACTACTTAGACCTAACTAACCTAAAGACATCACACACATCCATGCCCGAGGCAGGATTCGAACCTGCGACCGTAGCGGTCGCGCGGTTCCAGACTAGTGCGCCTAGAACCGCTTGGCCACTCCGGCGGGCTTGGTTACACAATAAATCAGTCAAATCTAAAGGCCGCAAATTCAACTAAATACCTAGGGATTACAATTACGAACAGTTTAAATTGGGAAGAACACATAGAAAATGCTGTGGGGAAGGCGAACCAAAGACTGCGTTTTATTGGCAGAATACTCAGAAAATGTAGCAGATCTACTAAAGAGACTGCCTACACGATGCTTGTACGTCCTCTTTTGGATTACTGCTGCGGGCTGTGGGATCCTTATCAGATAGGACTAACGGAGTACATCGAGAAGGTTAAAAGAATAGCAGAACGTTTTGTTTTATCGCGAAATATAGAATAGAGCGTCACGGACACGAATCAAGATTCGGGGTGGACATCGATAAAACAAACTCGTTTTTCGTTGCGGCGGAATCTTCTCACAAAATTTCAATCACTATCTTTCGCCTCCGAATGCGAAAATATTTGGCTGACGCCAACCTACACAGGGAGAAACGGTCATCATAATAAAATAAGAGAAATTAGAGCTCGCACGGGAAGATATAGGCTTTCACTTTTTCCGCACACTATTCGAGATTGGAATAATAGAGAATTATTGTGGAGGTGGTTCGATGAACCCTCTGTCAGGCACTTAAGTGTGATTTGCAGAGTATCCTATCCTTGTAGATGTAGATGTAAATGAAGGTTCTGTGGATCGTAAGTCTTCAGCAATGACTGGATATTTCACCTAAGTGGAACGGTGAACGCACGTGATGTGGGCAACTGTGGATTAACTAAATTCCCATGAAATGCAACAATTGCACTGCAAATCTGGCAGAAAACCCAAAGAGATTCTGGTCATACATAAAGCGCACCAGTAGCAAGACGCAATCAATACCTTCACTGCGCAATAACAACGTTGAAGTCACTGATGACAGTGCCACTAAAGCAGATTTATTAAACACAATTTTCCGAAACTCCTTCACCAAAGAAGACTAAGTAAATATTTCTGAATTCCAATCGAGAACAACTGCCAAGATGAGAAACATAGAAGGAAGTATCCTCGGTGTAACAAAGCAGCTTAAATCACTTAATAAAGGCAAGGCCTCCGGTCCAGATTGTATACCAGTCAGGTACCTCTCAGAGTATGCTGATAAAATATCTCCACATTTAGCAATTATACACAACCACTCGCTCACAGAAAGCTCCGTACCTAACGACGGGAAAATTTCTGAAGTCACACCAACACCCAAAAAGGGAAGTAGGAGTAATCCGCTGAATTACAGGCACACTAACGTCAATTTGCAGTAGGGTTTTAGAACATATACTGTATTCGAACATTATGAAGTACCTCGAAGAAAACGATTTATTGACATATAGCCAGCACGAATTCAGAAAATATCATTCTTGTGAAACACAACTAGCTCTTTATACTCATGAAGTAATAAGTGCTATCGACAGGGGATGTCAAACTGATTCCATATTTTTAGATTTCCAGAAGGCTTTCGACACCGTTCCTCACAAGCGTCTTCTAACCAAACTGCGTGCCTACGGAGTATCGCCTCAGTTGTGCGACTGGATTCGTGATTTCCTGTCAGAAAAGTCATAGTTCGTAGTAATAGACGGAAAGTCATGGAGTAAAACAGAAGTAATATCCGGCGTTCCCGAAGGAAGTGTTGTAGGCCCTCTGTTGTTCCTGGTCTATATTAACGACATAGGAGGCAATCTGAGTAGCCGTCTTAGATTGTTTGCAGATGATGCTGTCATTTGTCTTGTAAAGTCATCAGATGATCAAAACGACTTGCCAAATGATTTAGATAAGATATCTGTATGGTGCGAAAAGTGACAACTGACCCTGAATAAAGAAAAGTGTGAAGTTATGCACATGAGTATTAAAAGAAATCAGCTAAATTTCCATTACGTGATAAGTCACACAAATCTGAGGGCTGTAAATTAAACTAAATACTTAGGGATTACAATTACAAATAACCAGAATTGGGACGATCACATAGATAATATTGTTGGTAGAGCAAAACAAAGACTGCGATTCATTGGTAGAACACTTAGAAGGTGCAACAGGTCTACCAAAGAGACTGCTTACACTACGCTCGTCCGCCCTATTCTGGAGTACTGCTGTGCGGTGTGGGATCCGTGTTAGTGGGCTGAAGGATGACATCGAAAAAATACAAAGAATGGCAGCTCGTTTTGTATTATCGCGAAATATGGGAGATAGTGTCACAGACATGATACGTGAATTGGAGTGGCTATCAATAAAACAAAGGCCTTTTTCGTTGCGATGGGATCTTCTCATGAAATTTCAATCACCATTTTTCTCCTCCGATTGCGAAAACATTCTTTTGGCACCAACCTACATAGGGAGAAATGGTCATCACGATAAAATAAGATAAATCAGGGCTCGCACAGAAAAATTTAAGTGCTCGATTTTTCCCGCGTGCCGTTCGAGAGAGGAACGGTAGAGAAGGTGGTTCATTGAACCTTCTGCCAGGTACTTTATTGTGAATAGCAGAGTAATCACGTAGACGTAGATGTAGATGTAGAGTCCCTAATTTTCTTTTTATTTGTGCCCCATCACGGCAGAAAGTTGATGGGCCTTTTTTTTCGATGAAGCAACTGTGACTGGCGTTTCATATCTTGATGTGCCAGAGCTATGACCCCTCGACTGGAAGAAGTTGAACCGCCGAACTTCAGTTGCTAGCAAGATGACGTGCTGCCTCACTAACATGACTGAGTACGTGATTAAAAACGAAGCCGGAAGGGGCCAGGTGACACAATCTGTTTCGCATGACCTGGACGTTCATCCGATCTGACGCCATGCGACTTTTGACTTCGGGGGCTCATGAAAGATCATGTATATGTGACTTCGCTACCAGCTGATCTTCCCGATTTAAAGAAACAGGACTGAAGCAGTTGTCGCAGCAAATTTAGTCGAGACACAATGGTCAATGTTTGAGGAGAATTCGCCTATCGACTCGACGTGTGCCGTGTGTCATGAATGGCGCTCGTATTCAACACCTGTAAGAAAAATTGTTTGTGTTGCTCTTTCATTTGATGTAATATTTACAGTTGTAAGCTGAATTACTAAATGCTACAAAGTCTTAAAACCCCGATTTTTAGTTTGAAACATTCGGTATAATATGAGAATTGTCGCAAGATGTAGTTCGAACTGTCGTCACAGGAATGAAGTAGCGACACACTTTAACAGCAATGATGCGTCGTGTTTCAAAGTGGAAGCCTTTCATACTACGGTTATTGTTGACGTGAAGCATGGAACTGTAAGAAAGTCGGCAAAGTACAACTTTGGACTGAAATTAGTGGAAAAGGGCCGAAGGCTGAGTAGCCAGTGCTACGAAATGTGCATCTTCAGGTATACTGGTGCCCGAAATTAAAGCAACAAACCGCTATTTCCCTGCCCTACGACTAATTTACGATATAATCATGCAAACTGTCAACATACGTCCGTATGGTCATGTTCTGCACGGAAGATGAAATTCCGGTCGACGGACAACCACGCCAACGATGACGTCATGGCACCTACCTAAAAGGGGTAGTGTGTGCCGGATCCACAATCGCCGTGTGCACAGTCACAGGTAGGGCAGAATGGCACAGAGAAGACGCCTTTCAGACACTGTGGTGGAGGGGCACAGGAAAGACGGGAGCAGAACAGTCGCAAGATGACGTAGCCTGACGGCTTAATGTGAATCGTTCTGTTGCTTCTCCGATGTGGTGACAGTTTATAGAGACCGAAACAGTATACCGAAGACCAGGACAGGGCTGACCGTTTGTCACAACAGAGAGAGGGGACCGTTATTTGACTGTAAGGGCTGGATGTTACCGCCTTAGTACTGCACGGCAACTTGCCTCTGACCTCGCAGCATCCACTGTATTGAGGCAAACGCTGTACAGAAAGACAGAGTGGCCTTTATTGCCGGAGACCTGCTGATTGTGTACCTCTGACGTGCCATCACAGAAGGGAACATCTAGAGTCGAGTCGCCAACGTACTACCTGGGCCGAGTATCATGACGACATCTTGGGACCTCACGTGCAGCTGTTGCGAGGTGCAGTGGGCCCAGACTTGGCACTGACGGCTGATAATGATCGATATCATAGAGCAAAAGCTGTTGATGTTTCCTTGGAAACGGAAGATACTGCACTCAGACGGCATGGCCTGTTCGCTCTCCCGATTTGAATCCCTTAGAGCATGTCTGGGATGCGCCAGGGAGACGGGTTGCATCACGTCAGCATCCACCAACCATTCTCCAAGGCTTGCGAGCAGCTCTGCAGGAAGAATGGGCGTTACTGCCTCGGCGTGAGCCTAACGATATCATTCACAGAATTCCCCGACGTTGCTGCCAGAGGTGCTGAGCACGTCAACTCTGCGCAAATCCGTTAAGTTGGAAAAGAAACCGAAGAACATTTTTGTGTATCATTGTGCATGTTGCAGCTGTTTACGATCTGCATGTTTTTCATTGTTTCTACTATAGTATCACCTGTTTATACTGTTTCGTGCCAAAATAAACGCAACCTTGCAAAATTTCCGTTTGTTGTTTTAATTTTGGACACCAGTGTATTTATATCTTCCAGAATGAGAATTTCACTCTGCAGCGGAGTGTGCGCTTATATGAAACTTCCTGGTAGATTAAAACTGTGTGCCGGACCGAGACTCGAACTCGGGATCACTGCCTTTCGCGGGCAAGTGGTCTACCAACTGAGCTACCCAAGCACGACTCACGACCCGTCTTCACAGTTTCAATTCTGTCAGTACTTCGTCTCCTACCTTCCAAACTTCACAGCAGCTCTTCTGCAAACGTTGCAGAACTAGCACTCCTGGAAGAAAGGATATTGCAGACACATGGCTTAGCCACAGCCTGAGGGATGTTTCCAGAATGAGATTTTCACTTTGCAGCGGGGTGTGCGCTGATATGAAACTTCCTGGCAGATTAAAACTGTGTGCCGGACCGAGACTCGAACTCTGGACCTTTGCCTTTCACGGGCAAGTACTCTACCAACTGAGCTACCCAAGCACGACTCACGACACGTCCTCACAGCTTCAGTTCTGCCAGTACCTCGTCTCCTACCTTCCAAACTTTTTTATTTATATCTTTTATGAAAATAAAGAACCTGTCTTTGCTTTTATGCGAATTACGGCCATCCTCGCAAAAATAGTAAATGATAAAATGTCCCTGGCAACTGAACAGGGCGTAACAGAGTCAGACATCAGTACGAATGGCAGTGGGATTAGCTCCTCTGTGTTGCTACAGACGGTGTGTGTGTGCTGGAGTAGCAAGCATTGTCGTGTCACAGCGAGACACAGACTTTCAAAAACGTCCACCAGCCTGGCGTCTTCAAGTGACGTCGTCGTCCCAGCACAGAAGACCACCTAAATATTGAGTCCAGGGTTTAATGTAACCACCAAGGTGGGCTCTAAAGCTCTCTCTTACATAAATAATGAAATGCGTATGTCATTGCCAGGAGATCCTATGGATAGTCTTGGCGGCCTGGACCATACACTACGCTTTAAACAACACCTTCTTAACTTAGCTCGAAAGTTGAAACAACATCCTCCATAAGCTATGCGGAACTACCTGGGGGTCTTCAGCAACCATCCTGCGATCTTCAGCTCTGGGCTTGGTGTACTCAAGTGCTGAGTATTGTGCACCTCTTTGGATGAACAGTCATCATACAAGGCTTGTTGACACCCAGCTGAACGCCATTGGCTTCCACTGTTACCCGGTATAATGCCTCCTGATGTACGCAGACGTACTGCCCTTATGAGAGAATTCCAGAAGACGTCCAGGAATTCTAACCTACCTGTACATAGCGACCTGCCACTTTTGAATCGTAAGAGACTGAAATCATACCAACCAACTCTGTGCGATGCTGCTGACATGGTTGCTAAGGATTTCAAACCTCTTGATGAATGGAAAGGTCGGTGGGAAGCAGTGACAGATGTGCTCCTGCATAACATCTTCTCAGGTGCTAAACTTCCAAGTGGATTCGACCTACCAGGCAAGACCTGGACTAGTCTCAACAGAATCCGTACCAGCCATGGCCGATGCAGGGATGCTCTGTTTAAGTGGAAGAAGCTGCCTAATCCAGTCTGTGACTGCGGGGCTCCATACCAGACTGTTCACCATATTGTCAGTGAATGCAGGATTCGAGGCTATCACGGTGCCGAAGAGGACTTTCTGCTAGCAACTCCAGATGTAGTGCGCTGGATTGAAGGACTTGATATTCAACTGTTAAGTTTATTGTGTGTCAACATGTACATATGTGTATGTAATTTAATTTTGTGATATGTCTGTATTAGCCATACGCTAAATAAAAAAATGAAGTGCGTAGTTTAATGGGATGCAGCAATTTTTTTATTATGTAAAATTCTTCAGATAAAATTTCAAGCTGTGGAACGATATCACGTAATAATGAGTAAGACAACTGAAATCGCACGCAGAGTTACTAACCATTGTTATCGAGCCTTGCAAACTGAATAGCGAACATTCTTGACATTTCACAAACCAAATTACTTTCATTAACTGCAGTCATACACTGCACTGGTCGCAGAGCAGTGATCTTCGACACGCCCTCCTATCCACCCCTCCTAACTGTTCAGCCACTCCACTCAACGAGTGAACCCTCCGGAGCGAAGCACTGCACTAGTTGTTCATCCCGCGCGAGGTCGATGACGTACAAAGTGATTCGGCTCTTTCTAGTTACTCACGTGTTTTTCTAAAAATTGACAGTAAAAAGATGTTTTGATTATGTAGTGATGACACAGTACTAAGAGATTTATCCACACTCTAATAAACAAGGTCTCAATGTTAATTTGGCAGTAACTGATAAACTAAAACACGAGTTTTGGTGCACAGGCTAGCTCTGTCTTTTTTTATTACAGCAGCTGTCAGAACCATGTCGATTCAGCTGGCGCCGCTTTCCACGATAGGTGTGACTGCGCCATAAATTTCCTCCAGATCTATGGTCTATGCAGGGCTTGACCCAGAACTGAAACTGACGTAAGTGGCAGCTCCAGACGGTCAAGTGTTTATACGAAACCGCGTTTTTGGCGATGGTCGGGCCAGATGTTTATGTTAGGGACGTTTCGATGTAGCGGAAAGAGTACAAAATGTTAATCCGACGGTCGTGGGTTCGAGTCTCCTCGCGCAAACTTTTTTAATTTAAACTTTTACGTTACTGACCCTGCAAAAAAAAAAAAAAAACAGAAATAGTGTTCTTCATATTGTACTGAATAATATTTTCGTAAAAGGCGTGAAAAGGAAAATTTTGCACCGAGGATTTACAAAATCGTCGGATAAGTATTCGGAAAAATATACTCGTAAGAATGTCGCCGTTACTTCATCAAAATCAATCACTTACACAGTCTTATACAATTATTTTTTACTAAAGTGATGAAGCACTGCGTGCAACAGAACTCGTTGGGGAAGACAAACAAATCCACAATTACACGACGAGATTTTCCACGACGAAGGGGGATTGCCACCGTGCAGTATCAAAGTGATCCTCCCAAATGTACTCCGCTAGAGCAAACCAGTGGTGCATTTTTATTGCCAGGCAAAGAATATCATCAAACAGTTTCAAAAGTGCTCTTACCTCACACAGAGACGGAAAGAAACCACATCCCGAAAAGACTGTATCAACACACATTCCATTGTCCGACCGCCTGCGAAATGATGTGTTACGCGTGGTTTGCTGTCAAACTGTATGATGAGAGACAAACTTTTGTGAATGTAAACCAAGTTTGCTTTTCCGCAGAAACTTTAAAACTTCCACATAACTGTAAAAATGTGGCGTTTTTAACGAGTGCAAGATGCTGGGAAAGTTACTACTTCCCATATTTTTACAATGAATATCGCGACAGCACGTATAAATCGTCAACTGTAAAATAATAAACGTATCTGATTTTGTATACGAATTTCTTGCGTGCGCGTTACGTTCTTTTCCTGGAAATTTATTTGCAGTCACAAATTTTCGTTCGTCTTTCCTTTTCATGCGTTTGATGAAAACATTATTAAATACTCTTTCCACTGCGCCAACCGCTGCGTGGAGTCCAGCTAACAGAAATGACTGATGCTTCGCCCGATATGGACCCGCCACTTCAGTTACTACCATTTGTGGCCAAGCCCTTCCTATTCAATTCAATTCAATTCAATTCAATTCCTTCCTATACCATAAACATGGACGAAATCGGTGATGATAAGTAGGCGCGATCCCCTTGTGACTAGAATATCGTTTGTCTTTTTACCTCACTCCGCTTCATGCCGTCATGAGTCAGTTACTACTGTATCTTTGCTCAAGTGAGGTGTGATAAGAGGGAATAAAGCTATGCCTCCAAGAGCCAGAAATATTACAATGCGATGAAGGCAAAGTTACGTGACGAACTCTCACGCTTTTGTTACAGTCCGTAGCGCTCACGATCGTGGAGCCCGAGAACCGACGGGCAGTACCGAAGATTCCCGAAGTCTGCGAGCACGCCGGAGGCAGCCGCGATCGGGCTGTAGACATGACAACTCAGTGACCCTCTTCTCCTTTCCTTACGCGACTTCACAACCGATCGTTTCCAGGTGGTTTCTAGCAGTATGGTATTTCATTCCGTGAACGAAGAGCTCAACTCCCTCTAGAGTCTCTCATCACAATTCTCCGAGAGTTTCGGAAATCTGTTACCCTTCCGCTGTGTCTGTACCCTCGGGTGCGAGTTACAAACACTCGTAGTTTGCCACAGAATTCGCAGACTACAGCAACTGGCTCTGTCCCTTGAAGAGGAAATCTGAGGCAGCAAAGGATATTTGATTTCCTGCTCAGTCTCGATCATGAGTGGCTGTTGACTTCGTCCGTACTTTCAGGCGTTCCCAATTAATTACGAGACGTGGGGTTCAACATTAATAAAACAGGTTAAAGATTAACAAAAACAATGGGCCAAATGGCTCTGAGCACTATGAGACCTAACATCTGAGGTCATCATTCGCCTAGAACGTAGAACTACTTAAACCTAACTAACCTAAAGACATCACACACATCCATGCCCGAGGTAGTATTCGAACCTGCGACTTTAGCAGTCGCGCTATTCCGGACTGAAAAGATTAACAATGAGATGTATTATATCAGAATACACAGACATAAAGCCGAGGACAGCTTCACTGACGTTCTAATACAACTCTCATACAAGGGAGACTTTCACAGATATATCAACCGATGAATACTGGAACCAATACATGAAACTCCAAGATGCCACTCCAGGCGGGTGTAAAATGAATGTGCGCAACGGAAAATAATAAACGCTAAAATGAAGATCTGGGCCTGTCTGACTACCCCCTGAAGCAGATCTTACGATCTCTTAATTCTATAAATTACAATGTAAACATAAATGGATGATGAAGGCAACTAATATTACTAAATTATAAACGTTGTTCCTGCTTATATATTTATTGTAGATTAAAAAAAGCCTTTATATTACAAAGTTTACATTTCATAAGTAAAATTACTAATCAGTTGCCCAACTCTGCCCCTTATAATGACTGCGCGGTCTAATATCAATAACGCGAAAGGACTGACATCGTCTACGTACCAAACACTAGAAGGCACTACTTTCAAAGATGATCTACGGTGGTGTGGAACCTCAGTGGAAATAAACTAATGTGATCACAGCTGTTTAACTTTGATAGCCCTAATAAGCCGAAGGAATTTGCAATATCTCCGTATGTACTGCGTCCGGTGCGTCGAAGTGATGGTTCTCGTACTCGTCTGCGACGATGGAAGAACTCCAGCCACAAATAAACTTTTTCAAACACTAGGACGGCAGAAGGCGGTCCTCTGACTTCTATACTCTAATACTGTCTTCTCCTCTCTATATTCTACATACGAGAAACGCGAACTCTCAACCACAAGGACGGAGTTCACATAACGTCTCAACGCAAGTAAAGGCAGACGAAGTGCTCTCAATTACCGAACGCTGCGTACTCAACGACGACTTCCAACCCGGAGGTGAACTCCAGAATCGTATAGGTTCGCAACAGTACAGTTCCCAACTGTTCTAACTATATACTATACTGAGAGTGAAACGTCCCCTTTGAACAATTATACATTACTGTGCTTAAACTGACACACAATATTTTTAGCGCAACGGAATCTGACTTTCAATAATCCCTACAAAAGAATGGCCCTGACTAACATTAAACTATACCTTTCACAAATCACTTACCTCACAAAAATCTTCGTTACTCGAACTACTGCAATACAGCGAGCGCCACTACTGCCAGCTAAATAAAAGATTCAAACTACTGAAGGCACTAACTACCGATAGGCATAGTCAGCAAATGAAAGATTTTAATAGAGAACAAACAATGTATTTACCTTAATAGTGTTGAAAAATCGTAATATACATGGCAGTTCATGACATCCAGTCCTACAAATTTCAAAACTCCGCCATTTCTCTCCCCACATCCACCACTGCTGGCGGCCCACCTCCAACTGCACAGCGCTACGCGCTGTTAACATCCAACTGCCCAACACTACAATGGCAGACAACAATGCAAACTAGCCACAGACTGCACACAGCACAGCCAGTGATTTACATACAGAGCGCTACGTGGCGTTACCTATATAAAAACCTAAACAGCCTACTTACATAGCCCCCATGCTCCCCACAAAAAATTTTGCAAATTGTTTTGGGCACTGGCCAATACATATTTGTTAAAATTTTTTCTCAATTACAATAACCAAGAAATCAAATGCAGACACTTATTGATACAATGTTGGTCAAAAGCTAAAATTTTCTCACAGTCCATAAAGACAGTCCTGATCGTTCATCACAGTAAAATTGCAGTGTTTTTCTCAAAGTCTGAACAATAAAAGAAAATGCACACGGAAATAGTGGATTTCCATGCCGTCTTGAAGAAGTAGGTTTATCCTTCCAACAGAAAGACAGTGCTGACTCTTGACATGCAGACAGGTAATGGGCCACAATAGAGCAAACCCATAGCAGAGTCAGTCGAAGTTTTGAAGAATATTGGTAGGTAGGTCATCACAGAGGAAGTGATGTAGTCCTGGTACAGAGTATGGTATTGGTGGGCCACCAGAGGTGCAGACTCACTGCAGTCCTTGTAGAGGTAATGGTATTGGTGGGCCATCAAACATGCAGATCCACTGTAGTCCTTGTAGAGATAATGGTATTGGTGGGCCATCAAAGATGCAGACCCACTGTACTCCTTGTAGAAATAATGGCATTGGTGGGCCATCAAAGATGCAGACCCACTGTAGTCCTTGTAGAGATGGCCAGCAGCCATCTGTTGTGACTGTGTAGGTGCACAATCACGATTGAAGAGTCTTGCGGATAATATAGCAAGTCCATTACCACCACTTGTGCACTCACAAAGTTTTTGGAATTGTCCTTAGAACCAGCAATGCTGTTATCCAGTCCCTTGCTGAATTATTAACACATGTGCAAACACTAACAGTCCCTACTTCTCACATATTGTCCATATACTATGACCAACAGAAACGTGTGCAGTGAAATGGAACTTACAAGTTAATAATATGATGAACTGGTGTCAATTACAATTTTATAACATAAGAATACAATAACAAATGTACAAGATACATCATTAAAAACATAACAATACAGATAACATTTGTAGTAAAACAGGCTTTACAAAAGAATAGAAATAAACATGTACATCAGTGTTACAAGAATTATGACATAAGTACATACATAAAAGATCAGAATAACTTTTGAAACATCAACTTCACACATGAGCATTAAAACAGAACAGAATAAATAATGTCTAAACATCTTTACAAAGTAAATAACATAGTATTAGAAAAATTCTACAACATAAATCTTATTAGCTAAACACATACAGACAGGAAAAACACAAATTCACATAGTGTAATAACACAAGGAAAGGACAGGGTTTGTTTTCAGTGGGACATTTGGTACTGCAGTCCACCCAAAACTTCATTCCATAGATCTTTCATCTTATTTCAACATTTTTTTCCACCAAAAAAAATCCAATCCAAGCATGCTTTCTGTATTTATATGTTCACATATTTCTTACCTCATGATTTATTTTCCATTATCTTACCTCATCATTTATTTCCAAGAAAATCCTACCTAAACCTGTTGTCCCTAAACCCTACTTTTTTGTTCATATCCTCTTTCAAAATACTGTTTTGGCCAAACCATTTTCTTATAGCTTCTCAATGGATTCTTTCCCTATTGTCCATAGTCAGTTTCTTATATAGTCTACCCCCTCTTAAGCTAACTTAAATCTACTGGGCTCAGATATATATACCAATGGACGAGGCAATGCAGCACCACATACCAAATTAACACAAACCGCAAGGACAAAAAATGCAAATTGGCAAAGCAAGCAGCAGTATTACAACTAATATAAGGCAATGAGCAGCAAACAAGAAAAATAAATCAATAGTAAAACTGGCTTAACAGAATAATGTAAAGTGAAATTTAGTAGCACTATGCCTGGCAAACAGCAGCAGCAAATGCAATAACTTATATCTAAACATGACAAAGCTCAAGCAGAAAAAATATTACAGTAAAAATGGCCATGTTTAATACCTATGTCACATCTTAACACTAGGGTGATGCATCACCTTAACTTACACTACTAAATAAGTTACCCAGTCATTGACAAAAACTATGTATGCAATTCCTGTGATGGGAAATGTCTTTTTGTGTTCCCTCGTTTTTTTGAAGTAGATTATAAAATGGTTATTTACTGTATCTGTAGGCATAAAATATCTATATTAGAACATCTATTAAATTTTATTTTAACCAATGCTGCAGTGCAGCTAGAAACTAGATATCAAACAAAATGAGCAATCTCTCAACTAGAAAGACAATATATGTAAGATGTTTCTCATCATTTCATTAGGCATTTTAGTAACTATCATAAATTAAGAGCTCCACAGTGTAATCATATATTTTCAAGTTTGAGCGTGCCGTATTTAGGATGCTTTCTACAAAGAAATGTCAATAGCAAGGATAATGGCCTCCTTTTTTCTCCACCTGTGCCTCTGAAAGGCACACACTAATGGCTTTTTTCCAGGCGACTGTTGCGCAGCTGCCCACGTAATGCGTTGTGCCCACAACGCATTACGTGAAGCTCACTTAACTTTCTTACCAAAATATTTACAACACCAGTTTGCACTACAGTGGCAGTCTCATATACAAAATTTCACGGGTCGACAATTTGCGTTGCAAATGTGTAGAAACAAAATCTTATGAATATAACAGTGTCCAAAAAATTTTCGCCGGCATTGTGATACATTCACGCATTTACGCACATTTCATAACTCTTAAAGTATGATTCTTGGTTTCCAACATCCTTTTTCACAAGTCAGAGTCCCTAACAACTATTCATTACTCCTTACCTTATTACACATATACATATTTGTCGACACGTCAATCTTGCGACGATACTTCAATATTTCATCATAATAAACACATAGCATAATCAAATTCGTCATATAGCATCAGCTTATTGATCATAAACATATCTCAACAGCATAATACACATCGTCGTCGTAAAAATAACATCATAACACCTCAGTCAAATCTCAAAAACGTCATAGCTTTCTGCAATAATGTCAAAACCTAAAAAAAATTCTCTGCTCATTTCAATAGTGTCATCTACCTCAAACGTACTTTAAAATCATGCTCCCTTACCAAATACACCATTCAATGCTCTCATAGTATCACAATGGTTCCAAAAAAATATGAACAGTTCACAAAGTACAGACAAAATACAGTTTCATACGTGTGAGGTTATCCAACCGTGTAATTACGTAAACATCTGACACTGATGTAGTAAAAGAAAAGTTTGTCTCTCAGTTAAATGATCAGATAGCTGTGTAATTTATGTGTTAGAGAAATATGGTACCGATGTGTAAAGTTGTATAAGCAAATACCATATTAGCTAGGGCTCCTTGTGCTTGTCAAACACATGGTACACAAAGTAAGCATGTACCCCCTGAGGATTAATGTAATTATACTCTCAGGTGTTACAGATTACAGCAATGGAATGAAATTTATCACGGAAAACCTTTGTATCATAGTAATTCAAAAATCTTTAAAAATAAATGTTTTAAGTACAAAATTAATCACTAAAATACGTGTACTGTAGCGCTAAACTGTGCATCTTGTTGTAAGATAACCTCTGTGGAAGTGTCGTAGTTATCGTCCTCCGAAAGCTAAGTTCTGCAGAAGTCAATGTACTTACTCATGATAAACAGAAGTGAAATGCTTTGTGTATAGATATCGTAGTTATGCTTATTGCCATGATGAAGAAAGTACTGTACTGTAACATATTGTTGTGCTACGGAAAAGGCTGTCTCATTGTAGCTATACCACAAAAGTTACTACCAAAACATGTTTTACTTTCCAGAAGAATTCAGAAAAACTGTGCAGGTATAAAACAGAAACACCGCAAAAGCAAAATTGTAAATTGTCACTCATTAGTAGCGTCGTGATAAAATCGTGTAGCTGTCACATAAACTAACCACTGTGTCATCTGGTATCTCGCAGAAAGTACTTTAAATCCAGAATGTATTTTCAAGTAATTCAAAATGTTGCTTTAAAATCTCATTAGCAGTACTGGTACATGTTCTAAGTATGTGAGCCTTATAGTCCTTGTGTAATCGTGCAACTAACAGACAAGAATGTACAAATAACAATACTGTGTCGTCAGTTCGCTATAACAATGCATTTGTAATACTTGTCTAAATAAGTTGCCCAGTTTCTTGACTGGATAGTTAACTTTAAATCATTGTTGCATGTTAGCAGTTTCTATGTGTGACATAGCATACCAGTAACGTGAAGTGAAAAATTTTATGGTAAAGACTAAGTTAAAAACAGATCATCTCTCAAGAAACGGTTTTACATGTGAAATGTGGTACAATCCTTTACTCTTCCTAGCGCTCAGAGTTAATTTGAACGCAATTATCGTGCGGTATACGTCGGTAAAGATTACTGGAATTTTTTTCAAGGTTATCGTCTATGTTATTTTTCTCTGAGCCAGCCGGCGCACGAGGCTGCCTGCGGTGCGAGTCATTGCCTATTGTCTCTTTGTTGGCGCGCGTCGTTATTAGGATTAGGAGACCTAACTTCTACAAATTCACCTTGTCGAGAGTGTCCTGCTCTGTTTGAATCCCGCCAGTTCTGATAAAATTCAGGTCTGTCGTTATGATTATATCGTCTGTCGTCATGTCGGTAGATTCCTAGTTTCTTTCTTGTCGGTTAAGTGGTGGAGAATTTCTCCCTGAATCGTAACTGCGCGCTGGACCGTTGCGTCTAAAGTTATTCTGTCTCCCTTGATAATAGTTATTTTGGTTCCCATATTGTCTGTTTCTCTGATTGTCTCTGTGTTAGTCACTACCACAGAGAGGTGATCTTTCCCCGTAATTATTACTACTCTGCCAACGGTTGTCATACGGGTGGTGTCTGTTTTGGTCACGATTTGTGTTGTGAGAATAGCCTTGTCGTGTACAGTTATTATTTCTGTCAACGCAGAATTGCGACGGATGTGGCCTGTAATTGTTGTGTTCCTGTTTTCGTGTTCCGCGATTGTCAGTGTCAATTTCCAGTTCTTGTAACAGTCCCTGAGAAGCTTCAATGTCGTCTTTGCAACGTCCTGCCAAAATAATATGTCGTAAATGTTCAGGTAAATTGATTAAGCAAATGCGGATGAGTTCTGAGGGGCTGTATGTGTTTGAAAGATACTGATTCTTATGCAACATGTCTTCAAAATATTTCATAAGACTGGAAAATTCAGATTGTTCGAAACGTTTCATCACTATGATGCTATGTTTTACTCGATCTTGTGTAGCTTGATACCAATACGCTGAGAGGAAGGCATGATAAAATTCTCCTTCACTGTGACAATCGTGAATGACCGATCGCATTCTTACAGCTGGTTCATTCTCCAAGTAGCCACACATAAATTCTAATCTGTGCTCTAATGACCAGTTCGGAGGAAAACAATGAGAGAATTGATGGAGCCACACTTGTGGATGAATGTCGTTGCCAGAATTCTTAAATGTTTTAAATTTACGTGTAGTAATGAACAACTTACAGTCAAAATCATCATGTCGGCGAGTCGCATATCGGTCATTGTTACGTCGTTTCGATGGTTCCATTTCAAAATTCGGTACACCTTGCCAATTTCTTTCATAATTTCCGAAATGTCCTGTGTTATTATTTTGTGGTTGTTCCGTATTTCTATGTCCCTCTTCCCGTACTGGAGCGCGAGTGTCCTCTGAAATATGTAATTCTTGTATTACTTGTGCCAACTGATCTTGTACTTCCCGGATTTCTCTTCTGTACTGTGTATTGATTTGATTTTGATTTTGTTTGAATTTTCTAATTTGTTCATACTCTTCAGTGTCCGTGAAGGCTACAGGTCTTGTGTCATTCAGATCATCATCTACCTTTGTAGGTAAGTTAGTGAACTGGTCTCAAAGTTCGGCTACTTTATCCGATAGTGAAATTATTTCCTCTGTGTGTTTTTCTGAACCAAGTTTCAGAGTGTCCATTTGTGTTGAAATCGTATCTACTGCGTCCTTTAAGTTTTCCTGAGTTTTTGCAAGTTGCGTAACCGAATCGGTAGATGCAACTGAGTCAATTTTAGCTTGCAAGGTTTCGTAATTTTCATGAACAATAGTTTGCAGTTTTTTTGGCTGCTTCGTGATTCTGTAATGCATTTTCATGACGCGAAAAAATAGGTAGGAAATGCTCACAAACTTGTGTTTTTACGTCATTACAGACTTTTTGACATTTCGATTCGATTTAATGTAACTCAGTAGTTAAATATTCACGTGTTTGTTCAAGCGTGATGTGAATATTTTGTTCCACTGCGTCTAACTGTTGCTGTGTTTGTCTCTGGTGTTGTTCCATTCTGTCTAACATTTGAAGATTTTGTTCCATTGTGTCTAACTTTAGTAGCTTTTACTGTGTTTGTCCCATTTGTTGTATTAATTGTAATACCAACGCACTGGTGTCTGAAACATGTTCCTCAGTGCTTTTCGGCAGTTAATTTGCACCGGCAACATTCACATTTTGACAAGCAGAAAACGTGTCTTGACTTATTTGAGAAAACGGTGAGGACCCAAAACCTGAATCTACAGTATTTGCAAGATTGTGTCCTGCCATTTCGGAATCCTGAGGCGAGCTGTTGCCGACCGATCGATCGATAATACTTCCCTGTTCAGTAATTGTTTCACTGTCTACGCCATTATTTGCTGCCCGCTCCATTTCCCTATGCACAATTACCAAATCACTAGTTTGAACATTAGTTAATTCATTACACGGTGGCGGTAACACACTGCTTTCGTCTTCACTGTCATTTCTCAGTTTACTTTGGAGCCTAGTATTACGTTTTTCACACGCCATAATTGTCACAATATTTCACACGATAACACAGAAAAGCACAATTTGAAGAGCAAAAATAAGAAAACACATTAACATAGCACTGAAAATAATATCTCGTTAATTGCAAGCACTGCTGCAAAATACTTGGTGCAAATCTACATGTGTGCACAACAACAATGAAAGACTGCAACTACAAAGGAGATTCACTCTACAGTTATGCGCTAACAATAAACAATAGCTACACTAATTACACAAACTACAAGAAAAAATCAGAAGATTCCAGTGAGGTATCCTCGGCTAAGGGTCGACATATGAAATGTCCCCTTAGAATAATTATACATGACTGTGCTTAGACTGACACACAATATTTTTAGCGCAACGGAATCTGACTTTCAATAATCCCTACAAAAGAATGGCCCTGACTAACATTAAACTATACCTTTCACAAATCACTTACCTCACAAAAATCTTCGTTACTCGAACTACTGCAATACAGCGAGCGCCACTACTGCCAGCTAAATAAAAGATTCAAACTACTGAAGGCACTAACTACTGATAGGCATAGTTAGCAAATGAAAGATTTTAATAGAGAACAAACAATGTATTTATCTTAATAGTGTTGAAAAATCATAATATACATAGCAGTTCATGAAATGCAGTCTTACAAATTTCAAAACTCCGCCACATCCCCACATCCACCACTGCTGGCGGTTCACCTCCAACTGCACAGCGCTACGCACTGTTAACATCCAACTGCCCAACACTACAATAGGAGACAACAATGCAAACTAGCCACAGACTGCACACAGAACAGCCAGTGATTTACATACAGAGCGCTACGTGGCGTTACCTATATAAAAACCTAAACAGCCTACTTACAAGAGCAAAGACAGCAAGTTCGTCTGTACCAACAAAAGCTGATATTGCGCGACCGTCACACACGGGCGCTCACAATGGAAGGTCTCTCCTCTCCACCGCTGGCTTCCCAGCAAGACTCGGCTCCCCACCATCGTAATTCCGAAAACGAATCATATTCCCGAAACGACGGAATATTCTCCCTCTCTACAGATTCCTCCGAACGCCGACCAACCATATTTTAGTCTTCTGTCGGCCAGCGCGGAAAGTTTGCCAGGAAAAACCTATACTCGTACAAAGGACGCTTCTGAGTAAAAATCCTTGGAAATAACCAGCCTGCGTGGTTTCCGAGGTGCCGCTTCTTCGTTCCTCTCACCTGCGTCCAAGATTTTCGTAGTTTCCGAAGTATAATCCTTGACGTTCGGCTACAAAACTTGCCGGTCACGACTCTATTGTGCCCCAACGCTTAGGTGCTACGACGTCCGTCTTGCTATTTCCTGTGTTTAAGCAGGACCAACACACCTGTGTGGGCCTTACACCCAGGGCTTGAGTTCCGTCTGCTGTTTCATTTCCACTGTCGTTCCAATCTCTACTAGTATGATAATAAAGACACTTCGTCACCTTTGATGCAATAAGCGTTAACAATTATTTACAAGGCGTATGTGACAATGTCAGTTTCCTTTAAATATTCAATTTACGATGTACTACCTATCAGATAATACCTAATGTGGTTGTAGATCACGGCAAAGTATGTGGATGAGTGCTTGTAAGGTACAAACTATAGCCACCTTCCAAAACTACTACGTTTTCTTGTACTTTCGTCCCATATCAGCATCTATCTTTACAGAACTGGCACAGTTACTTTAAGGGGTGCTCGAAATGCACATCTCGTCGCCACCCCATCACCCCCGAAATGGTACGTGTGATCCCCAAACTGTGTACACTGTTATTTGTGTTACAGTGAGTGAAAGATTTTCGAAATTTTGCGAACTGAGTAACTGAGGGGGACTTGGGTACCACCCAGTATTCACCTAGGGAGATGTGGGAAACCGCCTAAATACCATATACAGGCTAGACTGGCCGGCAGACTGAGCCTCGTCGTTAAATTCGCAGGATGGTTTCGACCCCTGTGCGACGCGCCTCCCCTTCCCGGAAGCGGCACTTGCTAGGGGTAGGGAGAGGAGGAGGGAGGGGGAGAGAAGGAGTGAGGGAGGGAGGGAGGGAGGGAGGGAGAGAGAGAGAGAGAGAGAGAGAGAGAGAGAAACTGGAAGAGAGGGAACTGAATCCTCGAGTTATCAATCGAGGTGACAAAGGGAATGGTTCCGGCGACTTTTTACCGCATTGCTCAAGAAGTCCTCTCACGACAGCAGCATAACGTAATCGCACAAGGCCTGTGAAAACGGTGATATCCGAGAGAGAGAGACATGGCTATCTTTTGCTCGAGCACAACTGTCATGTGACACAAAGTGCCAACAGCAGAGCACGTTCACACCGGAGTCGTCTGGACGCATCCGAAGAGGAGCTGGAAAAAGGTGAGACAGGAGTGTCGTATGACCTCACAAGGAACGGCTTCAGTGCGAGGTCGCAAGTTCAGTCTTTAGTAATTACTGTGTTGTGTTGGTTGTGTCCACAGCTTTGAAGCCAAAATATTTGCTGCTAATGACTCACCATGTGCATCTCGAAGGCGATAGAAAATGAGTGTCCAGTAGGTATGTACTTCTGTGGTATGTACGTATTACACTTCACAAAATTGACATAGTCGGCATTCGAGAAATGTTCAAAACAAAACATTAACATGCACCATGAGCAACGAATGAAAAATGGCGCGCCACAGTGATCACAAAGGTTCACCGCAGCAAGATCGAAGGCGAACTCCTTGGGAGTTGCAAACTTTGCAGGATGTTCAGGTACGTATCCACTCTTAAAGAATGCATATACCGGGTGATTCACGAAGATTGCAAATATTTTAATATGCTATTCTACAAGTAAAACTAAAGAAAAAAGTCCAAATAAACTTAGGTCCGCAAATGTTTATTTACGGAGTTACGGTTAATAAAAGATTTTGCCTGAAATTTACCAACTTCGTTAATATGAAGCCATCGCAAATCTGTACTAGGTTAAAGAAAAGCACGATTTCCATTTATTTTCTTGTTATTGATCTAGTGAATCTAATAAAAAATGTCCCATACGTGTATCTGCAGTAGTTTTCCAAACCATCCCGAAAACCAAAGATTATTATACAAGTAAATTTGTTTACTTTCCATTAAGACTGTAGAAACATTTATGTCGTTTTTGGCAACCGTTACTGAGTTGTTTCAGTCGTTTGCTATCCTTGAAACGAGTTAGTTTTCTGTATTGTGAAACTGTATGCACACTGCACAACTTCCTTAACGCTGAGCTTTGTTTTTTTCCGGTTTAATATGAATTCACGTGTGCTACCTGACACATTCATACAGTTTCAGTTAACGTTATTACCAAAATTAAATTCTCTACAACTACAAGATCAGTTTGGATTCCGTAGAAATGTTGGAACACGTGAGGCAATAGTGACCTTTCGACTTATCTTAGAAGAAAGATTAAGGAAAGGCAAACCTACGTTTCTAGCATTTGTAGACTTAGAGAAAGCTTTTGACAATGTTGACTGGAATATTCTCTTTCAAATTCTAAAGGTGGCAGGGGTAAAATACAGGGAGCGAAAGGCTATTTACAATTTGTACAGAAACCAGATGGCAGTTATAAGAGTCGAGGGGCATGAAAGGGAAGGAGTGGTTGGGAAAGGAGTAAGACAGGGTTGTAGCCTCTCCCCGATGTTATTCAATCTGTATATTGAGCAAGCAGTAAAGGAAACAAAAGAAAAATTCGGAGTAGGTATTAAAATTCATGGAGAAGAAGTAAAAACTTTGAGGTTCGCCGATGACATTGTAATTCTGTCAGAGACAGCAAAGGACTTGGAAGAGCAGTTGAACGGTATGGACAGTGTCTTGAAAGGAGGATATAAGATGAACATCAACAAAAGTAAAACAAGGATAATGGAATGTAGTCGAATTAAATCGGGTGATGCTGAGGGAATTAGATTAGGAAATGAGACACTTAAAGTAGTAAAGGAGTTTTGCTATTTAGGGAGTAAAATAACCGATGATGGTCGAAGTAGAGAGGATATAAAATGTAGACTGGCAATGGCAAGGAAAGCGTTTCTCAAGAAGAGGAATTTGTTAACATCGAGTATAGATTTAAGTGTCAGGAAGTCATTTCTGAAAGTATTTGTATGGAGTGTAACCATGTATGGAAGTGAAACATGGACGGTAAATAGTTTGGACAAGAAGAGAATAGAAGCTTTCGAAATGTGGTGCTACAGAAGAATGCTGAAGATTAGATGGGTAGATCACGTAACTAATGAGGAGGTTTTGAATAGGATTGGGGAGAAGAGAAGTTTGTGGCACAACTTGACTAGAAGAAGGGATCGGTTGGTAGGACATGTTTTGAGGCATCGAGGGATCACAAATTTAGCATTGGAGGGCAGTGTGGAGGGTAAAAATCGTAGAGGGAGAGCAAGAGATGAATACACTAAGCAGATTCAGAAGGATGTAGGTTGCAGTAGGTACTGGGAGATGAAGAAGCTTGCACAGGATGGAGTAGCATGGAGAGCTGCATCAAACCAGTCTCAGGACTGAAGACCACAACAACAACACCTGACACATTCATACAGTTTCAGTTAACGTTATTACCAAAATTAAATTCTCTACAACTTCTGTTGAAAACTTTGTGCAGTTGCCTAGAATTTAAACAACAAATTGGGCCAAGCAGTTAATAAATTAAACATTTTACGAAATTACATCTTTGCTTCTAGATTAGATTAGATTAATTTTTCGTTCCATAGATCCGTGCTGAGGAGATCCTCGTGGAAGTGGAACATATCAAGTACTTTTTTATGTTTTTTATTTATATGTTAAAGCTGAAATAACATGGATGTTCTCGAAAACTACTGCAGATACACGTCTGGGACATGTTTTATTAGATTCACCAGATCAATAACAACAACAAAAAAATGGAAATCGTCCTTTACTTTAACCTCGTACAGTTTTGCGATGGCTTCATGTCAGCGAAGTTGGTAAATTTCAGGCAAAATCTTTTATTAGCCGTATCTCCGTAAACTAAACATTTGCCGACCTATGTTTATATGAACTTTTTTCTTTAGTTTTACTTATAGAATAATCTGTTAAAATATTTGCGTATCTTCGTAAATCATCTTGTAGAATCATATTGTGACAACGGGGTGATGAGAACTGATGGAATGTGATGGCATGCAACCGAATGCGAAACAGTGTCGTGGTGCTTATCGTGAAACTAATGTGGTTCAACGTGGTATGAATTGCAATGTCATACATTTTTCAGGAGGAATAGTTTGCTCTAAGTACAATTTTTATATGCGGACCAGTAATGAAGCAAAGCAACTTATTTTGATCAGCTGTTGGCAAAAAGCAGTCCTCATACCAGGATTGTGTTCTCTTACGTCCATTTTCCCACTCCTGCTTGCTGTGACGTAAATATTCCCTACCGCCCTTGCAAGATCGCGCACACGAGAAAGAACCGTAGGGGCCAGAGCGCCTCCAACTTCTTGCAACACAGTAAATAATTTTCCAGCCAATTTACCACCCAGATTAAAAGTCAGCATAGTTGTATCCGAATGCATTTAGCTATTGATGTTAGTTGATCTTGATACAACTCTCTTCGTACCTCTAATTTCTGGTTCTACTTTTGGGTGAATTGCCTCTTCAAATTCCGATTGCTGGGAGTTGGAAAAAAATTCCTTACTGAACAATAGGATGAATTCATTTATCTCATCTACAATTTTGCTGCCTATTCCGTAGTTTGCTGTGCATCGTCAACTAACGTTTTGTTTGAAATTTCGTTATCTTATGTCTTCCAATCCTGTAGCACTGTTTGAAGTTAAGCAACCATCCACTGCTTTCCTTGAATTCACTGTAATCTATGTCGCGCGCAATTTGATGTGCATAGCGTAGTAGGTCAATATCATGCACTTCCTGCAAACTGTATCGACCATCCTAGAAACCCACAAACACCAGTTTTTGTAACACGTGCACCTTGTCCTTTTTTTTTTTTTTTTTTTTACTTTGGTGGGGATGATCTTCCAAGTACGTAATTATGTTTAGTACCCGTTCCTTGGAAAACGAGACAGGATTTATGTCTCCCTGTCCGACGAGGACGATGAACTACGTTTCTCGGTTCCTATTTCAATCTGACTTTCACTTTTTAAGCACGTATCGTCATTATTGAACTCCTCATGTACATTGTACGCACAGTCGAGCGTACAAGACACCACACATTCCACTGACTCCTCTTGCAGAAACGCAATATTTCATCAGTCACCCCTTTCTTACTCTACGAAATCCCAACTGTGGCAACTGTTGTTGTAGACAGAATGCAATGTTTGCTTTGTTTATCGTTGCCGTTGCTCTGCTTTGTATAACACCACTAGTATTGTAGCACTGTTGTGAGTTACTCGTCGACTAAGCAGTTAAACTACGCTCCGTAGCTTCAAGCTGTGCTCACCATTGCATACCTCGAGTCCTGCCCCCGGGTGCCACTAGCAACCGATATTGTGGTTGCATAGTAGACAATATGTGAAGTGTCGAATGCCGCAAACATCACTGGCCCTTTGCGACCTCCCACTAAAGGGGTTCCTTCTTTGTGTGTCCACTCTGTGGTGACCCTCCTAACTCAGGCCCAGCACCACCTGCTGTGAAGTCCACCTACTGGGGCTTAGGGAAGAGATAAAGTTACAAGTCCACATAAGTTTTCATATCCTGCCTAGGCTCCAAGTGTTGACCGTTGTTCCCTTTGTATCACTGCGCCTCCTAGAGCGGAAAGAACCGTCTGAATTTTTAACTGAATTTATCGGTTGCCGCCATCTTGAGCACATGATTAAATCCTCTCAGAATGACAGCATCTGAAATCAGATTCAGAAATATCGTTCCTCAATAGGTCAGAAACTTGTGTATTATGGCTTCCACCCTTTCCAAATTTTTAATACTGGCTTAATTTCCATTTAAAGTTTAAGAAACCTCGAACAGTTAATGCAACGGTAAGTGCACCAGTTAGTTACTTAGAAACGGACCCAGAACGTGCAATGACATATGCAGAACATTAATCGTTTTGAGTGTGACTGCATGTCTATGCGTCCTGACATTTAGCAAGCCTGGCCAGGGTCATTTTGTTACAATTACCTGAGATTTCCAGTAAATTCAGTTTCTCTGAGTTCTTTCAATTTCCATATTTTCGAGAGAAGCCGCCATACTATGCCCAGTGTATCGCAAAGGTTGTTGGTAAGAAAGATAAAGTAATAATTTGACGAGCGTCTAGATTCGCAGAAAACTCTTGACAGGCTGAGGCATCAATGTACACCCCACCAGACATTCGAACCAACAGTTTTGGTAGGCGAGTCAGGAGCTGTTTGCTCATACCAAAAATAAATTGAAACACAAGCGTAGTTGCTGAATAGTTATGCCTAATTACCCCAGGGCATTAAACGAATTTGTAGAAAGGGAATGTAGCAAATATGGATATTTAGATCACCTGATAGTTGTTTCCTGTATAATCAATGAAATGAAAATATGAAAATGTTTTGTATTACACAGATCAGATGGATGGACAGAAAAAAGCAGCTCAGAAAAGAATCTCCAAGAAGAGCCTTGGAGTTACCGAGGAAACTGTGAAGGAAATAAATGATAATTAATCGAAACGCTCAGCTGTCAACAGCTGTTGTTGATATACCTCAATGGGGACAGCTGCAAATGTGTGTCCCGACCGGGACTCGAATCCGGGATCTCCTGCTTACATGGCAGACATTCTATCCATCTGAGCCACCAAAGGCATAGAAGTTAGCGGGACTGCAGAGGCTTATCTCTTGCACGCTTCCCGTGAGACTCACATTCCCTACTGTCCACAAGCTACATTCGTAATGTTCCTAAACGATGTTTGCCCGTTCACTCATTATTCGCGCCAACTAAGGTGACGATTTCCGTAAGAGTTCGGGCAAAGTGTGCGCATTCGCACAGAAGGAGGTCAATGGCTGTTTAGCTTTTAAATGTATAAAGATAGTAACTGTTCGGAAATAACAGATACCAAAGATGACCCTGCAGCTTCTCTAGAAAGAAATGGTAATTAATCGAAACCCTCAGCTGCCAACATCCCGGGTTCGAGTACCGGTCGGGGCACACATTTTCGGCTGTCCCCATTGAGGTATATCAACAACACCTGTAAGTAGGCTGTTCATGTTTTCTTATTGGCAACGTTACGTAGCGCTCTGTATGAAAATCACTGGCTGTGCTGTGTGCAGTCTGTGGCTTGTTTGCATTGTTGTCTGCCATTGTAGTGTTGGGCAGCTGGTTGTGAACAGCGCGTAGCGTTGCGCAGTTGGAGGTGAGCCGCCAGCAGTGGTGGATGTGGGGAGAGAGATGGCGGAATTTTGAAATTTGTAAGACTGGATATCATGAACTGCTATATATATTATGACTATTAAGGTAAATACATTGTTTGTTCTCTATTAAAATCTCTCATTTGCTAACTATCCCTATCAGTAGTTAGTGCCTTCCATAGTTTGAATCTTTTATTTAGCTGGCAGTAGTGGCGCTCGCTGTATCGCAGTAGTTGGAGTAATGAAGATTTTTGTGAGGTAAGTGATTTGTGAAAGGTATAGGTTAATGTTAGTCAGGGCCATTCTTTTGTAGGGATTTTTGAAAGTCAGATTGCGTTGCGCTAAAAATATTGTGTGTCAGTTTAAGCCCAGTCACGTATATAATTTTTCAAAAGGGGACGTTTCACACCTGTTGGCAGCCGAGGGTTTCGATTAATTATCATTTCTTTCTTGAGAAGCTTCATGGTCATCATTGGTATCTGTTCTTTCCGAATAGTTACTATCTTCATATGAAGAAAATCTTCAGTACGATCAAAGACGCTATGGCGACGTAAGAGGACTTCCCAGATTTCGAGATGGGCGTGGTCAAACGCTTACTTATCGTGGAGGGGGCTCCAATTCCAGAGCTAGTGGATGGCACGGATTAGGTGTGTGAGTGGCTTTCAGTAAGTAATGCAACACATTTTTTTCCTCGGCCAATTTCGATTAAAAGTGCAGAGTTTGTTGTGAGATATCGTGGAGAATTCCCACTTCAGCACCTATGGTTTCAAGAAGCTGCCGTAGGTGCCAGAACTATATATGGCCTTCAAAGTGGCGTCTGTAACGGACGTACGTTCCAAGTAGAGAGATGTCACTGCTTCTTTTAGCGGAAAACAATAGCATCGCAGATATTCATAGGCGCTTGTAGTATGTCTACAGAGGCTTGGCAGTGAACAGAACTACAATGAGTCGTAACAAGGTTACACAAACCTGTTCGGTTGGGAACATGCGGACACTCTCATTCGAGATCATCGACAGATCATAATCTCTCGCTGCTTTGCTTGGCGTCTCTATTGGTAGTGCTGAACCACTCGTCCACAAAAATTCATTGGAATATTCTTTCTGAGCTTCCTTACAGCCAGGATCGTACCTACCGACTTCCATCTGTTTAGCTCAATGAAGGATACCCTCCGCAAGAAACAATACGTGGATGATGGGGAGGTTAGTAATGCAGCAAGATGTTGGCTCAGACATTGACTGGTAGAATGGTACCATGTGAACATACAGGCCCTCCCAGGTAAGTGACGTAAGACCGTCGCATTGAACGGAAATTACATCGAAAAATAGGGTTTTGTAGCCAGAAGAGTGGGGAATAGTATGGTGCATTGGAATCCTGAATAAATACAACATGCTTTCACAAAATAAATATGTTGCATTGCTTATTCATCACCCCGCGATTGTACTGCAGTTGAGAATAGATAGCAGTTTCTTGACACACTAAAGGTAACAATCAACCAGCCATGTGATGGGACTTAAAAACTGGTGAATCATATACATACCCCTCTTAATCAATGGTCCTCATTGGTCATAATTTCAACACAAAGATGAAAGCTGTTCCCTCGCTACGTTCATTAAGCTCCTCATTACTTACCAATGCTCATACTCAGAGCGTGACCTCCCAGAAGAAGTACAGCTTGAAATACGCTCTAAGAAAAAAAAAAAATGACCCACCACGAAGGAATTATCCGAATGGGATGGAAATCGGTAGCTGTGACAAAAAAAAACATTGCAATTTCAGAAAAAATGGGTGTTTTTTTCAATAGAAGGAGTTACACAAATACAGCAAGTCAGTAACACTTTGGTCCACCTCTGGCTCTAATGCAAGCAGTTATTCAGTTTGGCAGTGACTGACAGAGTTGTTGGATGTCTTCCTGAGGGATATCATGCCAAATTCTGTCTAATTGACGAGATAGGTCGTCAAAATCCCGAGTTGATTGGATGACCCTGCCCACAATGCTCCAAATGTTCTTAGTTGCAGAGAGATCCGGTGACCTCGCTGGCCAACGTAGTGTTTGGCAAGCAGCAGAAGCTCTTGCCATGTGCAAGCACGCGCTATGTAGCTGAAATTTAAGCCCAGGATGGCTTGCTATGAAAGAGGAGAAAACAGGTCATAGAGTACTGTCGACATACTGCTGCTCTGTAAGGGTGCCATTGATGACAACCAAATGGGTCTTGCTATGAACAGGAAAGGCAACCCAGACCATCACTCTTCGTTGTCGGCCCTTATGGTGACTAATAGACAGGTTGGTATCGTTAGTGTCCCACTACTGTCCACGCCGTCTCCAGTCACGCCTTCAGCCTGGAATCTCATTTACTGAATTAGAATTATCTTCAGTGACGCGTCCCACTTCGAACTGTGTCCTGATGACCAGCCAAGATGCCTCTGGAGACGCCCTGAACAGTGGTGTTGTACGAACCTGACTATCCCCCTCCATATGGACTGACAGACAAGAGTGATGATCTGGGGTGGCATTTTTCCTATAGCAGAACTACTTCGGGTTTCATTCACAGTACCCTTACAGCACAGCGGTACATCGACAAAATTCTGAGCACAGTTTTGTTGCCATTCATGGCAAGCTACCATGAGCTCACATTTCAGGATGATGATGCTGCTCGTTTGCCCACGGCAAGAGTTTCTACTGCTTCTCTTCGTGCTTGTCAAACCGTACCTTGGCCGGCAAGGTCGCAGGATCTCTCCCCAATTGACAGTGCTCGGATCATTATGGGCAGGGCCCTCGAACCAGCTCAGGATTTTGCCAATCTAGTGCACCAGTTTGACAGAATTTGGCATGATGTCCCTCAGGATAACATCCAACAACTTTATCAATCAATGCCAAACTGGATAAGTGCTTGCACCACTTGCATACGGGTGAGAGGTGTCCCAACGAATTATTGAGTTGCTCAGTCTGTGAATCTCTTCCTCTTAAATAAATCATCCAATTTTTCTGTAACTGTAATCATTTGTCTGTCTATACATGTACATCACATTTACAAATTTCAGTCCCATTCGGATATTTCCTTTGTTGTTTCTTCTTATTCTTCTTCTTATTATTATTATTATAATCATAATAGTGTGATTACTTCATCTTGTTGATATTCAACTGTGCCTCCTGTTACATTTGCTTATCTGGAAGGAATTATGACACTTATGGACTGCATCAAGATTAATTCTATGAATTTGTCTCCACACAGCTAATGTTCTATCCAATCGAATTTTGCTTTTTCCATAAGGACAGTAGGCTAAGTAAGATTAATAAAATTGTTTACAGGAATGTGAAGAGCAGCTGATGTCCTCGGCCCCAGTTTACTCATAAATCATCCAGATCAATGCATTTTGGATTCCACTAGCCTCCAACTGATGTGTCACATATAACAATATCACAATTTACTGTAGTTCAGTTACTGATACGAATATTGTCAACTCTCGTACTGATTCTTCTTTGTAATTACTAATATGTTGACAAACTTCTCCGTTCGGAATTTCAAGACTGCTCTTCAACACTCTTCAGCCCATGGAATCAGTTTATGAGTTTTGTCAGCCTTTTCTTACATTTCCACATCACAAATCAGAAGCAGTTGTCTTCCCTCTCACTTTTTAGATCTGTTGCACTGAATAATCTGATTACTTTGGAAGCCCTAAGACCGCAAGGTAAATGAGGCTACTTCTGTGGCAAATGAGGACATTTCCATGGTAGAACAGAGGACCTTGCCCAAACCCAAGGTACTTTCTTGATGAAACAACTTCAAGTGCCACTCAGTCTCTTGATAACTGGAAAGTTATTTCACAGAGGAGGAGGAGAACCAGCTGCAAGAGACCACATTCAGAACGGGAGAGTTGGGCATTTGTTTGCTGACCACACAATCCACCACTGTCTTTGGCAGAGAATAAAACAGTGATCAGTTGGCAGATATTCTATAGGATATGTATGGTAAGTGATGTCACTAAAAGACTTCTCAGTTGGATTCAAACAGTTTTTCATAATGTACTGCACATGAGTTCACTTAAGGAATTCATTTACTAATTGTGTAAAAGGTGACACAAAGGCTATTACCTCAGTTAGTGCACCATCCAGAACTTTACACAAGTTAATGTCACTAGCTGGCAATGTGTCTCAGATGATCATCTCAGGATAGTATTTGTAATGTTGTTGTTGTTGCTGCTGCTGCAGTCTTCAGTCCAAAGACTTGTTTGCTACAGTTCTCCATGTTACTCTATCCTCTGCAAGCCTCTTCATTTCCAAGTGACTACTGCAACTTACACCCTTCTGAATCTGCTTACTGCCATTGTCTCTTCGACACTCTGCAATTTTTACCCCCCACACTTCCCTCCAGTACTAAATTGGTGATCCCTTAATGTCTCAGAATGTGTCCTATCAATTGATCCCTTCTTGTCAGGTTGCGCCACAAATTTCTTTCTCCGCAATTCATTTTAGTACGTCGTCGTTAGTTACATCGTCTACCCACCTAATTTTCAGCATTCTTCTGTAGCATCACATTTCAAAAGTTTCTGTTCTCTCGTAATGTGATAGTTGTAAGTTGTAGATGATCTTGTGACCTTTTTATTGTTATGTTTGTGTGCATCTTGCAGTCAATGTTGTTTTTTTAATAGGTGTGCTTTCCATTCCAGAGACACGTCACTTCATCACTGCGTGTGTTTATTGGTTCACCTGCATAGTAAACATGCTTTCAGTGGTAAGTTTTGTATTTCAGTGATAGCCCTAACCTCACTTTTTCGTATGACTAGTAACTATGACAAAGCTGTCGACAATCAGGAACCTAGCACCACATTTGTATGACTTTGCTGAACTCTAACAGTTTGACACAGGACAGGAGTGAAATCTGGTCTGGTAATTGAGAGGATATGAAATCTTCATAACTGAAAGAAAAACAGCCCTCTGTCACTATTTTTAACGAATGAACTGGGTTAATTCATTAAGAATAGTGACCGAGGGGTGTTTTTCTTTCAATTGCAACTATTCGCGGTCTCTGAACGTGCAGCCATGTACAAAATTTTGAAATCTTCATCTTAAGAAGAAAAGGAATAAATTTGTCAGCAGAGAACATGATTTATGAGAATAGGTAAATTAAGTGGTATAAAATTTTAAGAAAATAGAAGATTTTAGGATTTTCTAATGCCCTGCAAACTTCAGTATTTCTGGTACAGAATGTTTTACATTTACTAAAACGATTCAACAAGTGACATATACGGACATGAAGGTAATATGATAAAAGGTGATTATTAGTTTCACACTTTTACAGACAGTTCAGTCACTGGTGACTAATACAAAGGAAGAAAAACAAGGTGCAGAGAAATTGAAGTAGCCAGCAGAGATTGAAAATACTGCTTATGACAAGCAGTAAATATAAGCCAGCAGCCAGGTGCGTTCATACCTTGAGGTGCTGAGAAAGGATGTATCAGGCCTGGAGGCAAGAAGATGCTGAGAGACAAAGTGATCTTAGGCGGATATTGCACAATATGCAGCATTGTTTTCAATGAAAGTGACAAGGATGGCAAGGTGGTCATGTATGGTGGTAATGTGGGGCAATAACTACACCGCGACATGCATTCACAACACACTACAAGTTTAATATAATGTTGTTTTACTAAGGCAGATCTACCAGTTATGAGAGACATCTCAACAATAATATTAATAACACAACAATGTGTATGTATTGGGCACAAAATATAAGTAAGTTTAGTTAAAACATTGTTATACTTATCCAAGGTAATATATATTAGTGTGTGAACATAGTTTTAGATGTTTTTCTGTGAATTTGTACAGTGGACACTATGCTGTGAGATGATGTGGGTTTGTGGTTGCCACAGAATGTGTGCATATGAAATCTGCGATAGAGTGCTGCCTGGATATTTCTTTGTGTGTTTCATTCTCTGTCAGAGGTTTTCTCAACATTTCAGATATGTTCTATTGGTAGGTCAGGTTCCTGAAGAAGAACTCATGTGTTTCTCATAATGCACATTAAAATTGGTGTATGATTCAATATTCACCTATTTTGGAGATATTAACAATTTATGTAGTTTTCACTATTTTCTTGGCTATGTGGAAGATTCAGATCATCACTGTATGTTTAATGCTATGACTTATGCAAAGTGGAGCATATTCTTCCATGAAATATCTCTTAAGTCTAATCTATTATTCGAGTAAAGAATGTTGAAGGATTTGACAATTAATACAAATTTTGATACTTTAAGATATGCACTGGACTGAAATCATTATAGCAAAAAATATTGGTTTTTCAAAAGCACTTCTGGCTGATTATGTAACTGTTTGGTCTCAAAAACTCCTGGGTTCAGCTCTGCATGTGAGTGTCTCCTAGTACCACTGCATCCACTAAGTGTGAGCATTATGTAGTCTTTCAGCAATCAAGGCAAGAGTCTACTTAAACAGAACATGATGAGGCCGAGTAATTTCATTGTTTAAAACAATGAACAGATTATCTCAAAAATGCGTTACTTGGTTGAATTTTAATGTACGTTTCACCCATGTAGAACACATTGGACTCGGACCTGGAAGTCTACTTCATTTGCTGCAGTTCTTTCAAGTGGCCCACAGTTTCATCTGAAATTCAGTTCACACATTTATACAAGTCTATAACAGCACCACAAGCTACGACCAGTGACAGCATGTATTTACTGTGGGAGATTTTAAGCAGACTGTCACCTGCATGTGTTGTATGGGTATTTGATACACAAACCTTTGTTACTTTGAGCATTAACCATAAGCTACAACTAGAGAAGTTGAATCTAGTGATATTTGGAGTAGTGTAGGTCACACATAAGCAATGGAGGAAGGAAAGTATTTCCTATGAAACTTTTTGATGTTTTGATGAAAGTAACACTGATTCTAGAAGCTTATGATTCATTACCTTCAGCTCTGTTTTTAGGTGTAGTTTAGCAATTTGCATTCATGTTACATTGCATATTTACACTTTAAACAGTTATGCTAAGAGCTGAAGTGTGCCTTCAAGAATAGCATGTCTAATACAATCTACATAAAAATCAACTCAACATCCTGGCCTTGATGTGCCATTCAGTCGCAGCCTGCCATAGTGTCATCCATTGCTGATCGTATCCTTTGTATGCAGTACAGTGGGCCATGCTTGCAGCCTTTTTAACAACTACCACTTCACTGTATCATGCAACTATACATTGTACAAGTTGCACAAGGTGTGTTCAAAAAGTAATGGGAATTTTATTTTACTTTTAGCTTTTCTCTGATTCAGTGTTTTTTTTTATTGTGTTGGTAAACATATCTGGAAAGTATTTGTACACTGTTGGCCATATGGGATATCTAATCTGTTAACTGTCAGAAAGGTTACATGTGTTTTCGTAATATCACTGGTTATTTATTTGGTATGAAAACAGATGAAAGGACTTTTACTAAATTGTAGTATAAGAATGGAATAAACTGCACTGAAGTTAACCATTTATTAAAGTACCTAGTGTGTTTGCTTTTCAGAAATTCAACAGAATGTTATCTATAAAGCTGCAGCAGGTGTGTGGAGTTCCTTTTTTCCTAAATAGTGAAATAAGCTGTGGGGAGAATCTGAGTAAAATATGATAAACAGTAAGACTATGGAGTTGATTATTAAAATTTTATACACATATATTTTCCACCTTTGTACAACAGGTAATATACATTGATCAAACTTAATACCTAATACTTTTACTAATAAAATAACAATATATCATACATATGAAAACAAACTGCATCTACAAGTATACACAATATACAACTACGCAAAACTGTAGTCTCATCTTACACATTTTAGTAACAGAGTGCAAAGAACATGAAGATTCAGGGAAGTAACAGTTCAGCCATTACAAATAATAATAATAATAATAATAATAATAATAATAATAATAATAATAATAATAATAATAATAATAATAATAATAATAATAATAATTAGGAACTAACAAGCATATAAGTACAAACAGAAGTATCAGAAGAATGCTAGTCCTCACAATATGGCTACAACTGGCCAAATGCACAAAACAATATTTACGACTGGATATTTCAAGAAGTAACCTTCAAAACTGATTTTAAAGAAAATATCATTACATACTAATGTTTCAGATCTTTAAATGATCTCTCAGCTGTACATGGGTAAAATAATTTTTCCAATCTCACAAACTGAGTAGTTCACACAGTATTTATGAAAATACTTTTTACAAATTATAGTCTTTTCAGTTTTTATATACCTTAAAAAGGTAATATGAGACATTTTACAGAAGCATGAGGTACACTGCATTTGTAAAAAAAAAAAAAAAAACATTGACAATATATGTTTAATACATGTACTTCTCTCACACGGTCAGAAACAGCTCAATAGTGAAGAGACATCTCACAAGAGAAAACTATGTTAAATTCGGCTTAAGAGTTATTTATTAGCAGAGTTTCTTCTTGAGGGTTTAGTCTTATCATGTGAAACAAAATTTCCAGAGTTTAATGCTAAACCAGATGCCGTGCTTGTTGCTGGAACATTTTTTGAGGCACTGTTACTAGCTTCCAATAGCCTCTGGTGCAAGAATGGCATTTTACTGCTCAAAGAATTGTTTGCTGAGGTGGATGGCACATTCTGTGGTGCATTTGACGGAGAGCAGTTTCTGCGTTGCTGTCTGAATTGAAGAGTTGACGGGTTTGGGATGTGACGAACTGTTTGACTGGGTCCAGGGTTCCTGTGTTCTGGCATGAGATTCCTTTTTGCTCTATCGTACGCTATTTCAGAACTGGCAGGGGTAAATGTCTTGTACAGTGGATGTGGATTGTAAGTAGGACTTAAGCACCCAAAATTTGCCATCACCTGATGTGTAGGAGAAAGTGGTGAACTAACAGGTGTCGTTGGAGACAAGGGAATAGGAGATCGTGGGTCAGGATATTCTTTTGGTCCAGTGGGACTGGTTTCTGGATAACAAACTGAAGGTGTGTGGACGTGGCCCATGTGGACGCCAGGCTGCATCCTCACATTTCTTCCATACATCATTTGTGATGCTGGACTGTTAATATTTTGATTTGAGGCAGCAGCAGCAGCAGCAGCTGCAGCTGTATGGGCAGCTTTGGTTTTCTGTTGGATGTTTTGATATAGCTGTTGCTTCACTGATTTTTCAGTTTCATCTTTAGCATTACAATACTGCATTGATGCACCAGATAGTGTGTTTCTATTCACCATAAAGGCTGGATTTGTCACAGCAGGGTGAATTCCATCATTTGAAATACCACGTGCTGCTTGTGAGGAGGTCAGCGTACCACGCAAAGCAGAGGAGAGTGCTGTGCCCAGTGCACTGGCAATACCAGCCTGTGGAAGATTCTGAGGTGGTGTATTAGCACTAAAATGATGCTGGAAGTGTTGGAAGTTTGAGGCCAGAGTCGAACAGAGAGAGGCTCTATTTTGTGCAATCTGAGCTGCAGTAACATATGATTTTGGTGGCTGTAATTCATTCGGAGTCTGGTTCAACGATTCTGGTGATGATACCTTATACCTTGTTGATTTTTCTGACAAATCCAATACTGCTTCTCCAGCACGAGTATTTTTATTTGATGTATTTTCAGAAGATTTACTGTTAACATTGTTTGAAACATTGGTTGTTGTAGCAACGGGTTTCCGAGAACTACTAGAAACTACTTCACTTTTAGTACTAGTTGGTATTATTTGTAAACCATTTTTTGTCACTGTTTCTGTGGGAAAATTCTGTGCCTGAGAGACTACATTTTGTAGAAGCTGTGGTGGTTTCAAAAGTGGCAAATTAGCTGGTTTCCTTTTTGGGGTGAAATATGGGCTGCCTACACTAATTCTTTTACTCCTGTCAGTAGCTGCAGAGTGTTGAGCGCCTGAAGGTTTGACCGGCAGTATCTCGAGGGAGGGCCTTTTATTCTTAGTGGAATTGCTTGTGTCAGTCCTCTGTTTTGGTTTTAAATTAGAATTGAGCCTACTAATTGTAATGGAAGGAGGTGGAACAATTGTATTTTCTTTGGGTTTTATTGTAAGCTCATATAAATTTCCCGTTTTAGGTTTTTTATCGGTCTTATTTGCAACAGTCTGTGGTATCACAGGGTTTGAATTGTTGCCTTTTGATGCACACTGTTGATGAGAACTGTTACTACTGTTAACAGGATTGACAACATTTCCAGTTCTGTTGTTGACAGAATGGGAGGCAGATAAAGTCTTATGAGAAATCACTTTATCAGGTCTATTTGTCTCCGACCAACTTTTCTGCCCACTCTTGGGCTCTGTACCTTTCTCCTTTGAGATTCGTTCAGCATCTTTCAATTCGCAGCCAGCAGGTAAAGGAACTCCTGGGAATTTTTGTCCTCCCTCTTTAGATTTGGCTTCTGAGCTGTCACTGGTTTCTGATACTTTGTTTGAATTATTTTTTGGCTCATCTGTGACTATTTTTTCTTCATTAGCACTCTTCTGAAGCTCTTGCGATTGTACACCATTTTCATTCATAATCTCATCATCTTCACGATCAGACACTCTCGATGTTACTTCATCATCCTCATGCTCTGAAACTCTTAAAATTAATTCATCTTCCTCAGAGAAATCATCGAATTCTGAGTAATTACTTGACTTATCAGAGTAATTACTGTCTTTGTCACCTGCTTTGGAAGATTTATTGGAGCTTGTGCTTTCCTTGGAAGACATGTTGGGTTCTTTTTTCGAGTTTTCTTTGCATTGTACAAGCTCATTTTTTACAGCGCTGTCGGTAGCCATTTTTGAAGGATTTGTAATGAGAGGAGTATGGTCTGTTTGGCTGTTCTGAATATTAATAGCTTTAACTTCATTTTGCAGCGTTTTTCCACTTCTGCTATGAGTATTTGGTACCTTTGTACCATCTACATTGTCAATACTCAAAGAGCTACGAGAACTAGCTTCTTTTGTATTGTTAGTTGTCAAGGATGTTGTGCCACAGTTATTCTGCGAACTACTAAGTGCATCAGTCTGATGACTGCCATCTGTACAATTGTTGGTGTCATGTGTTTTATCGGTAATTTCATTTTCATTTACATTATTGACAGTTTTCAGAGATCCTGCATCTGTCTCTCTTGAAAGGCCAGCATTAACACCTACTGCTGTTAGCCCATTAACCTTCCCACCAATAACATGCTCTTTGTCAGTTTTCTCACAAGTCTCTGAGAATCTTCTCTTCCTACTTGGTGTGACAACTTTTTTCCAGATCACACTAGAACTCTGATTATTTTGACATGTTTTACAATTATCCCTATGAAGTGGAGATGAGTCATGAAGTTCTGTCTTGCCTTCATCTAATGACGGCACAGCCACTACGTTTGAAATGTCACCACTGGAATGAGTGGCAGCACCATAATCAATGTCAAATTTTTTAATAAGTACTGAATGCATGATTCGTCTTTTCCTATCTTTACGAGAAGTACCTTTTGATTTGCATCTCCCTTTGTTGCAGTTCATATTTCTGAAGCCTACCAAACCATATACTTTACTGACCATGCATTTTCGACGGAGGCTTGATGATAGTGGCTCTAGTGTTTTGAAAAGTGCAGTTCCTTTTAACTGCATTCTCCTCTGCTTCATTACCTTGTTTCGATATCTCATCTTTGCTTTTTGTTTACTACTTCCTGAAAATTTTTGTTCCCTATGTTTGCTTATCAATTCCATATTATTGTTGACTTTGTGTTTCATATCTCTGAAACCATTATTCACCTCAGGTCGCTCAGTCTCATATATGTTAACAGAGGCATTCACTGCATCTGCAGTCTTAAGAAATTTTGTGCTTTGTCTTTCAGTTGTACATATTCTCTTTTTAGATTCCACTTTATTACCATTTGTACCTTCCAGTCCTTCCAACACATCTTCGCCTTCCCCTATGTTCTCATTTAGCACTAAGCTCTGTTCTTGCTCTACACACAGTCTCTTTGATGGAGGAACATATTCTGCTGCAACTGGACATTTTGATTCCTTTACTATTTTGTCTCGCTTTTCACTACTTAGCACATTAACATTTTGCTGGCAGTTGTTGAGAATTTGGCCATTCCCATCTACTTTTAAGTCAACTGTTGCACTTTTTCCACCTTTCTGTTCTGTGACTCCAATCATACTTGAAGATCGATTACCACAAACTGATGATAACTGACTGCCTTCTTGGGTTAGAACACTATTATCCACAATAGAGACATCATGGAATTGCTCTCTAACACTGCACTGTGTATTGTGCCTACTATCAAAAACATCAGAATTATTGCATTTGGAGGAGGTAATTCTTGGAGGAGACATCATCGTTCTGCTATGACGTCTTGTGGATACCAACTTCCCATGTGTAGCAGTTTGCTGTGATGCAGCACCTTCATTATGAGGAGTACAAGAGTTGTAGGAAGAATCATGTTTGTGAGACGCTACAGCACTTTTACAGATAGGAATCCTCTCCCTTCCACTGTCTGAAATTACTTCACC
This sequence comes from Schistocerca cancellata, assembly GCF_023864275.1. Classification (NCBI taxonomy): domain Eukaryota; kingdom Metazoa; phylum Arthropoda; class Insecta; order Orthoptera; family Acrididae; genus Schistocerca; species Schistocerca cancellata. Next base: position 176,511,590 of record NC_064631.1, read on the forward strand.
TAAACTGTCTTGTGTTTCACCGAGTTTGATCTTGAAAGATTCACAAGGTGTTCTTAGGTTTTCTTCCACGCAAAAGGCATCGCCTTTAGTGGCAACTGCAACTCCAACTTCTGCTGTAGGAGTTGCATCCTCTGAAAAAGTAACAGGAACAAAAGGCATACTGACACCATTATTGTCTTTGGTTGAAGCTCCTGTTTGATGAGTAACTCTTTCAGGAGAAGCACTTTTCTCAGTCATTTGTTGATTAATGTCTTCACATTCAGTCACACTATTACTTTGGTAATTACTAGTAGAAGCAATGGAATCAAGTTCCATTTCTAAGAGATGACCTGCTCTCAGCATATCATCATCAAGGGATGCAAAAGAAATTTTGTCTTTACGTGTCCCACTTCGTGCCCTTCGGCCCCGTCCTCTACCCTTCCCTCTTTTACTCTTTGTTGTAACATCAAACTCTTCACTTACTGCAGGCACGATAGATGACGGTTCAGGTGAGTCAATGCAAACAGATACATTGGGTGTAGACTGCGATCTGGAAAGCTTGCTCCGGGTCGGTGCAACAGGTTGTTTTTTCTTCATTGGCGATTTCCTTTTGTATTGTCTCCGACTCTTTTTTTGCACAGAAGATGCATTCTGAGCACTAACATTCTGTTCTGCGGGATCCTGAAGATATATTCTGAAGCCAAACTCCACTGTTTTGTACTGAAATATAAAAATATGTAAATTACACAAGTGAAAAAAATTTCCTTATTTTGTATTCACTTTATGCAAGTCACACTTCAAAAATAGACTCACCTTGTCCAGAGAGAAAATATACATGACATCTTTAAGAGTAAAGGTTTGTGGCAGACACTCGTCATTATAAATTATATCCACCCTATGGGCTTCACTGAGTCCATATTTCATTCTTATAAAGTGCTGCAAATATTTTATGCGAACTGCAGCTGGACAATTGAGGTACCGTTTCTGGAAAAGAAAACCATTTTATTAACATTTACTTCATGGCATCAGTAAATAATTCAGTCACCCCCCTCCCCACCATTCTGCTGTCTGCTTCTCTTACCAGCAGGTGTAGGAATTACAGAGATATTATTGTCAAAAGGAACATAAAGCAAAATACTATGAAATACTTACTGCTTCTTTATCTTCCTTGTTTATATCACCACCACCACCACCACCCTCATTTTCCACACTGAAAAGGAAAGACCGGATTACTTATTAATATTAGATAACAAAAAGGTTTCTGTTCTTTAATCAACCATAACGTATCTAATAGAAAACGGAAAACACACACACACACACACACACACACACAGTTTCCAGCCATTTTGGTTAATAAACAAAAATGATTCCAAATTCACTGTCACTCACCATTCATCATATTGCAGTGAAATATTTATTTTGAACTCGTCTGTAAGTATGTTCTTTGCCGGCTTAGGTAGTCGACGCTGCTGTGGGTCCTGCTGTCCAAACGTTTTACGACGTTCTCTCTCTTTGCGGTAAAGTCCAGGCACCATCTTATACACCAGAGTTTGCAGAGTATGGTCTCTCCTATTAAAACAGATGTTTATATTATTGCTGTTTGCCATTTGAATAGTAAGTGTGACACTAAAAATTGTTTTTCATTACATAATGTGAAAACTCTTGATACTTTCCCGAAATTTTACTGTTTGAAAGAAGTCATTATTTACAAAATGTCTTTCTTTGAGAGTCTTGAGTAAATGGGAGAATGGTAATGTAAAATTCGTGTTTGTCTCATACTGTCAATACATTTACGATTCATTGATGGAAGTATGGTTATATGGGGTATCAAACAAACAGGATTGAGAATTCATGGTAGGGATGATGCTGCATGTTATCTTGACTGTAGAATCATTGACATACGTTGAATTAAGTTCAGGCATGCCCCAGGGAAGTGTGTTGGGATGCTTTTGTTTGTGTGGTGTATTTAGAACTGGAAGACAATGGAAACCTCAGACTTTTGATGAATGACTCCTTTATTTATAAAGAAGTACTGAATGAAAAAAATTGCAAAAATATCCAGTCAGACCATAAGATATGTAAGCAATACCAAGACTGATGTCTTCTTTTAGATGTTCAGGAATACAAAACTGTGCTCTTAACTTAATACAGAGAAATAGTATCTTATGATTATCACATCAGGTAGTCACAAGTGGTGTCATACAAATAACTGGGTGTAAAAATTTGAAGGATATAAAATGGACTGATCTCATAAGCTTCGTCATAGCTGACTTCAGTTCAATGACAAGATACTGGGAAAATACAGTTACTCTACAAAGGACACTGCTTACAAATAACTAGGGCAGCCCATTTTAGAATACTGTTTAAGTTTGAGGGACCTATACCAAATAGGACTAAAGGTATAGAAAGAAGGGAGGCAGCAATGACCACAACAGTTTCGATTCTCTGAAGAAAGTCAAGGAGATGCTGAAAATCTCATTTGTCAGATGCTTAAAGACAGACCTCATTTATCCTGCAAGAATCACTATTAAGTGAAGAATCTGAAGATATATTTCACTTCCCCCCCCTGCCCCTATACATATCACTCCCATATAGACTGAGAAGAGAAGACATGACTAATTACAGAAACCACAGAGGCATTTAAGCTATGATTGTTCCCACATTACATATACAATTTTAACGAGAAGAAGCCTTAACAAGGAGTGCCATGTGAAGCACACACACCCATCAACAACAGGGTGTGTAGGTATAGATGTGTACTATGAATGACCCCTACTTCTAATTACAGAAATACAATGGTCACAGTTATAGAAAGTTTTGACATTAATTCCATGTCAGTTAAGTTTTGCCCTCTAACACATTAAGACCAACCCTCATGCAACACATGTAACTGTCACACTGAAACCTGTATAACTTTTATGCCAGCCAGGCAAATTCTGAACTACTTGTGGGTTATCTCTATGACCTCAATTGCCTTTTTTTTACATTCAGAGAAGAATAATGGTACTGAAGTGTGCACTGCAAAACTGCCCGTCCTATACAGCAATGAAATTACTTGCAAGACAAAGTTGAAATTTTTCTACTAAAATGCCTTTCTCTCTAACCACAAAATGAATTCTATTCTTCACTATGAACACTTATTAGCCTTGTGATAACAGTCTAAGAACTGACAGATGCAATACTGTATCCTCTGTATCACACATGTTAGTATCCATCATCATTTGAATGTGGTACATTCATGAGTTTCTCACTATAATGCTTCACTAAATAGGCACCTAATGTGTAATGAAATACTGACTATAATCTAAGCAGGAAATAGGGTATATTTTTCTGTTGGTAAAGTACTCACATGTAAGTTTGTTTCACGCACAACGGTTACCATAACACAAACACAGCAATAATCCAGCCCTGGAGCTGAGACACCAACCTTTACCCAAGAGATGGAGAAGTGCAGTTACTTATAGAACACAGTGTTCATGCCGACACTTTAACCAATAAGAAAAGAAGACAAGTAGAGATGTAGTAGAAATAGTTATTTGCAGAACACTAGTGGGGAATCAGGAATTGTAACACAAGTTGAACAAAGTAATTAGCTTGTTGTGATCACGTAACGTGAGATGGCTGGAGAGACAGTGAAGAAATAGCATCAAAAAAGACATTGCTAAGCTGAGGCTAAATAAAGAAGAGTACGCTCATGGGAAAATGATGGGTGGGGCTAACTGATGGAGCAAAGAGATAAACTTTGGTCTGACTGGCCGCCGCAAGCAAGCAAATAATTATTTGGTACAGATTGTTAATACACAAGTAATTCTTTCGTTCTTATTATTCCTCTCCTTATATCTCTACCTGCCACACTTCCCCTCATACCGGTGAGCTCTGTAGTGTCTCAAATGAACTACAAATAACCTCCACCCATGTTAAGGCATCCACATTACATACACTTTACGAAAAGTCCAAATGACAGCAAAATGACAAACTTTGAATTAATCAATATAAACAACAAATTTTAAATAGTTTTGCAACAAAATGGTCATCAGTCGTTAATTTAGAAGGTGTTTCACGAAACCAAAAATTACCTGAGGCCGTGGAGTGGAGGATCAAATCTGCGGAGGATTTGTTCACACGTTGGGCAGAACGAATTGCTTCGCAGATGCAGTATTATACAACTTCGGCAAACTGGAAAAAGAGAAACACAAATGTAACAAACTTACCAAACAAACAAAATTTTTTTTATTTAACTATATTTTTACGTAAGACTTTATTTTGCTACGTATTTCTTTCAAACAATTAATGTCCTGAGAGTACACATCTGAGGCGACCGGAAGCAGTCACAATATCGTAAATAACGAGGGCATTGCAGTGAGATTTTTGGCATCACAGAGACAAATTTATTACATTGTGGGTCGAAGGAGCATTTCAGGACTACAAAGACATGTGGCACCCATCGTTTGTACAGTCAAGAGCGACGTTCATCATTAATGGATTAAAGTTGAGTATCAAACTAATTACGTCCGCTTTCTGAATTCTAATTCCTTGTCATGTTCCAGACCTCACGTCAGTATAGTTCTTCCCTCCTCACTCCAGCCTGCGTGAGCTAAAACGCGTGCATTTCGGCCTCCTCTAGTAACACGGTGTTGGCTCTTCTGCCAACACAACACTGCAACTGTTGACGGGCAGTGTGGGGCCTTGCATTGTCATGTTGCAAAAGGACACCACCTGCTGAGACCAATCCACGTCGCTTTGATTTGATTGCAGGCCGCAGATGATTTTTTAGGAGATCTGTTTATGATGCACTGGTGACAGTGGTCCCTCTAGGCATGTAATGGTCCAAAATGACGCCTTTTTCATCCCAAAAGAGAGTCAGCATAACCTTCCCTGCTGGTGGTTCTAAACGGGTTCGTTTCCGGTTGGTGGAAGTGAACCAAGGTTTCGTCCCCAGTAACTATTCTTACAAGGAAACCTCCACCTTCTCGTTCAAATCGCCGATGAAGTTCTTCACAAGCATCAATACGTTCTCTCATTTCAGGAGTCAGCTGCCGTGGCACCCATCTTGCAGACACTTTGCGAAACTGGAGCACATCATGCACAATGCGGTGTGCTGAGCCATGACTAATCTGTAAACATGCTGCAATGTCATTCAGTGCCACTCGGCGGTTTTCCTTGACTATGGCTTCAACTGCTGCAATGTTCTGTGGAGTCACAACTGACCTGGATGCGCAGCATCTTCCACTGAAGTCACATCATTTGCGAACTTCCTACTCCATTGCTACTGTGACAAACATGCATCACCGAACTGAACCTTCATTCATCGACGAATTTCAATAGGTTTCACTCCTTCACTACGCAGAAACCGAATAACAGAATGCTGTTCTTCCCTGGTGCAACTCGCAAGTGGGGCGGCCATCTTTATGCTGATACTGCGACGGTATGTGTGCATCTGCACTATGCTGCCACCTACAGGCCATTCTGAACGCTGTTTGTAGCACGCTTACCATCTTACAGGATAACGGCGCGAAATTTCGGTTTGTTATTACAAATTTAAGGTTTTCATTTTACTCACCCTCTTACTTCTCACCCGAAAAAAAATTAAATACCATTGTGTTCTCCACTTTGCAGTCTGTCTTATTCGATTTTGAAGAAATATTCGGAACAAAAATTTGGCATCTTATAATCTATCACAGCTTGGTAGTGAACTGGTATTATTTTCGCCATTTCCCGTAGTTATTGTGATACTTGAAAAAGAAGTAAACCATCAGGCATATTCAGGAAAGTTTGCAGTGAAGAACGTAGTCGCCGGCCAGTTTAAATTTGTGAGTTTTAGGATGTACGCTTCTGCGTACCAAATATATCTAACATATCGAAATTGGTTTTAACGGTGGAAGGAGAGCGATACCTCTTTCCGGTCCAGAGCAAAAATGTGACTAGTTTTTGATGTTTAGCTGCCACGAGCTACGACACACAGCACTCAACGCTATGGCCGCGAGCTAAGCCATTTCTGGCTCGAGTTTCTCTCTCGTATATGGTTTATGAAGTCAGTTACAATCACAGTTTACGTTAATACTGCATTAAGAGTTATTTTCATTTTAAAACTAGAGGTACAGAATAGCAGATCTAGCCGCAGAGTTAGCATACATAAATTTTCCTTGTCTACACTGACAGCTACATCATCAAACATTCAGTAACTATTTTCGTTCACATATTGTCGAACAAAGGACGTGTGTTCCAGCGACCAATTGATGAGAAATGAGATCTTACCATAGATATACGGTAGCTGAAGTATTCTCTGTTCTGGATATTTTATGCTTTCTGGGTAATTGGGCTTTCATGGTGCAGGCGGTGTTTACGACGTAAAACGCAATTTTGTAACAATCATTAGATACTCACTTGCATTATCTTTGAAAAAACAGTATTTTTATGCACGAAGAATGTTTAATCTGTGTAATTATAACGTCGTGCTCCTGGAACATTCTGGTTTTTCTGTGTTACTTATTGCAGAAACAGTAATCTTAGGTTGAGAAAGTACAACAAAGGCCGAAACACACGGTGTTTACTGGACTACAAATCTCCACAAGCATTAGCTTACGATACGGGAATATTTAACGCCATTCCTGTTGGAATTACACTAAACTTGGACACTCAGCGTAACATGTTCTGCGTCAATCAACGCGTTTTGCCAGGCAGTTGTGCAAATCCACTATTCACTGGTTACTTGTTTGTAGAAATTCCGTTTTTCAGCTGGTATATAACGTCACACGTCAAGTAAGGCTTTCTACCTGGCACTTTTTACTGGCAAAATTTTATCATACAAAGGGCAAACTCTAACGTTATCTAGGTCTCTTTTTCCAGTACCTCTCGGCTTATTTGCAAGGCTTTAACAAATGCACTGTCGCAGGTGTTACGACTTTTCTTTCCCCTTAGTGCAGTAGGGTAGTCAGAAGGAGCGTGCCGCCAGAAATACTCTTATTTGGGAAGAGCCTCCGTGCAACGCTTTGTCTAGCGCATTAGACGTCTGAAGACCTCTGGTTCCATCTTGCACAAAAGCATCCGTAGTCCTCGGCGTTGGTCACACTGGAATCCAGATAGTGGAAGGGTGCTTTGTTCATTCCTCTAAGGACAAACTATATTACATGATACGAAAATACGCCCCGTAACGAGGAATTTGTGGTCTACAGCAGTGAAATATCTACGGATTATCAGATTTTGGGAACGTGTCGTAATATTTTTAACATCTCTCACAAAATCAGCAATATTTAGGCGTACGTTCAAATGAAAGTCACACGAAAAATGGAATTATGACCAAAACAATCCGGTTTCGTTTCTTCTCTCTGAATGCTGTCGTTAACTTCGTCTAAAGCAAAATAGAAACACTCACTTTTGACACATGCTGTAAATATGTCGGAAACATTAGACACACACGTTCACTTCTTTCATCACGTCGAATGCGCTACATTTCTTCCCTTTTTCTGCTGGAACGGATGCGCCGGTATAAACGAGTTGCAAAAGATCGTGAGCATCAACTTCTTCGCCTGATGAAGACGACATATTGTGATGCACTCGCAGCGCGACCACCCCGCATCCCTCTGACAGAGCCACTTCGGTGCGAACTGCCCACGCCCCGTCCGCGCCACGTCATTTCTGTGTCAATTAGGCAACTCTGGCCTAGGAAAACAACTCGAAGAGTTGAAAACAAGTAAATCATCAGGTCTTGATGGAATCGCAATTCGGTTTTAAAAAATAGTACTCTACGGCCACTGGTCCGTCACTTAGCTTGCATTCATCGCGATTCTCTCTCCCAGAGCAAAATCCCAAGCGACTGGGAAAAAATCGCATGTCACTGCGGAATAGAAGTAGGGCAAAAGGACGGACCCGCAAAATTACCGACCAATATCCTTAACATTGGTCTGCTGCTGAATTCTTGAACACTGAAAATGAAACAAATGAGCCCTCGATCTCACTTTTTTTTAGTCTTGTTGACCAGGTTTCAACACTTCTAAGAGTGCCTTGGTCAGGATTTAGACATTCAAAATGGTTTATAACATAATTACAAATTTATGACTGTACAGGTACGAGCAGCCCTAAGAGGCTCGCCTTCACACATTCTTTTTGAATTTTTGTGACCAAAGCCCTTCTAGCTTGTTACTTATGTTATACTTGACATGTGAGTACTGTGTCTGTCTAATGTTGTTAGTCAGTACTTACACTTTTTTTACATATTAAAAAAATTTCTTCCATAAATTTGTAATTATGTTATAAACCACTCTGTATGTCTAAATTCTTATGAAGGCACTCTTAGAAGTGTTGAAGCTTTGTGAATAAGACTAAAAAAGTATGACCGAGGACTCATTTGTTTCATTTTCAATTTATAAACGGTCACTGGACCGAGTAGCCATGTTTAAAACTTTGCGATCCTTGAATCCATTCTGATTTCGAATGTAATAAATTTCCTTGAGATTGAGAAGTTTCTGTCCGCAGATCAGCACGGTTTTAGGAAGCATTGCTCGTGCGAAACTACATCTTGCCCTTTTTCTCATGGTATACTGCGAACTATGGGTGAAGGGCAACAGGCCGCTCGCATATTCCTACATTTCTGGAAAGCATCCGACATGGTGCCCCCTTGCAGACCTTACGGAACATAGGTCCCGAGTTAGAGTCTCGGTCCGGCACACAGCTTTAATCCGCCAGGAAGTTTCATACGGCACATGTTCCCGGACATGTTGATGGTTCGAAGACTTTTTAAGTAATAAGAACCCAGCACGCTGGTCTCGACGGCGACGTACATCAGATACAACGGTTTAGTTAGCAGTGCCCCAGGGAAGTGCGATTTGTTTGTTGTGGTCTTCAGTCCTGAGACTGGTTTGATGCAGCTCTCCATGCTACTCTATCCTGTGCAAGCTTCTTCATCTCCCAGTACCTACTGCAACCTACATCCTTCTGAATCTGCTTAGTGTATTCATCTCTTGGTCTCCCCCTACGATTTTTACCCTCCACGCTGCCCTCCAATACTAAATTGGTAATCCCTTGATGCCTCAGAACATGTCCTACCAACCGATCCCTTCTTCTGGTCAAGTTGTGCCACAAACTTCTCTTCTCCCCAATCCTATTCAATACTTCCTCATTAGTTATGTGATCTACCCATCTAATCTTCAGAAGTGTGATAGGAGCGCTATTATTTCTCTATATATAAATGATTTGGTGGGCAGGGTGAGTAGCAATCTGCAGCTATTTGCTGATGATGCTGTTGGTGTACGAGAAGGATAAAAGATGACAGACGAAATTTCTGGCTGGCATGGTGAATTGCAGCTAGCTCTAAATGTAGAAAAATGTAAGTTAATGCGGATGACTAGGAAAACCAAACCCGTAAGTTTCGAATACAATATCAGCAGTATGCTGCGTGACACAGCCACGTCGGTTAAATATCTAGGTGTAACGTCGCAAAGAGAGATTAAATGGAACGAGCATGTGAGCATTGTGGTAATGAAGGCGAATGGTCGACGGTTTATTGGGAGAATTTTGGTTAAGTTTGGTTGTTCTGTAAAGCAAATCGTGTATAGGAGACTAATACGACGCATTCTTGAGTAATGTTCGATTATTTGGATTCCCACCTGGTCGGACGACGTGTTGCTAGAGTTGTTAAGAGAAGGTTCTGTGAGCATGCAAGTATTACGGAGATACTTTGTGAACTCACAGGGCAATCCCTGGAGATAACACAGCGCTCTTTTCGCGAGAGTGATGATGACGATGATGTTTGGTTTGTGGGGCGCTCAACTGCGTGGTTATCAGCGCCCGTACAATTTCCCAATCTTTGCACAGTCCAATTTCGCCACTTTCCTGGATGATGATGAAATGATGAGGACAACACAAACACCCAGTCATCTCGAGGCAGGTGAAAATCTCTGACCCCGCCGGGAATCGAACCCGGGACCCTGTGCTCGGGAAGCGAGAACGCTACCGCGAGACCACGAGAGGCGAAATTTTGCGAGAGTGAACCAGCATTTTCGTGTGACTGCGTATCGATTTTACTGCTGCCAGTGTGTATTTCGAGCAACGGCCACGAAAACGAGAAGAGAGAAACTGGAGCTCCATAGGAGGCTTTGCAGACAGTAGATTTTCCTTCGCTCTATTTGTGAGTGGAATAGTAGTGCGACGAAGTACTGTCTGCCACGCAATATATGGTCGTTTGCGGAGTCAGTATGTACTTATAGATGAATTTTATGAAAATGTGACGTATTTTTAAGATTTCATTCGCTCGATGTGTTCGCCTAACGTCAATAACAAAAAAGGTTCGCGCACATCGAAAATACGGTAATGTCGTCCGAAAATGAATCTTCGAGAACTATAGGTATATCGTCTTAAGCATTTATTGCTGCGAATAAAACTAACATGAAAACCTAGTGCAGTTCTTCCAGAACACAATGATGCCGGTTCCATATTTATGCAGTGAATAGTTTGCGCATATGTCCGCGCAGGATGTGCCAATTACGACCCGGGCCTCCACGTGCTCCTTTTAGAAGCTCCAGTCCTAGAATAATTCTGAACAGATTTTTTCCAGTCGTTTCTTCACAACCGTTGTTCGAGCTGCGGGACCAGAGTCTGCAAGTCGCTGAAAAAAAGAGTGGACGACCTCCATTTTAACTGTTCGTGAAGACCGCAGACTGACACCAGATGAAATTTCTCTGCAGAACTCTTTTATACGGGACTCTCGCAGGAACGCTGAGATACCGCAAACTGTGTTCAAGATGGGTACCCAAACAGCTGACAGCGCAGCGAAAGAAAAACAGGGTGAACAGAGCCAGCGAGTTTCTTGAGCGACTTCAATTGGAAGAATAGGGTTTTCTAAGCTCTATTGTGACTGGAGATGATACGTGGATCACTCATTGGTGTCACACCTATTCCACATCTTCCAAAAAATTCAAAACCACAATTTCGGGCAAAATGATGACGGTCTCACTGTTTTAGGACAAATAAGGCACCGTTTCGGTCGAATTTTTGCCTCGGGGAGAAACCATCAACGAGCAGCTATATGGCGAGACCCCAAAAAAACTCAAGAGAACCGTTCAAGACGAAAGTAGGGTAATGCTGTCGGCAGGGGTGTGCCCGTTGTACGACAACGGCCGTACTCACGCAGCCTCAGCCACCGAGGCGCTCTTTGACTCATTTGGTTGGGATGTTTCCAACAACCCCTCCGTTTCCCCCCGACTTGGCGCCTTCAGACGATCATCTCTTCACTTCCTGAAGAGACATGTGAGTGCAGTTGGATTCTGAACCGACGAACAGGTGCAGAACGAGGTTCTGAACCGGGGGAGGGAGCCGGCGCCGGAGTAGTTCTAGGAGGGAATAAAGAAGCTAGTGTCCCGGTTCACCACAGGCATTAAACGGGATGGCAATCATGTGGAAAAGTAGCCAACAAGTGCATCAAGAATATCCTGCAGTTTTTTAAAATAATTGTTTTTGATTAAAAACCTAGTACGAGGCGTGTTTTTTTTAAGTAAGTACCGTTTTGAAATTAAAAGAAGACGTGCTAAGGTATCTCAATAATATTATTTTTACATGAAAGCCTGTACCTTAATCTACTTTTCTACATAATTTCCGTCAATACTGAGGCACTTGTCATAACGTTGTACCAGTTTTTGAATACCCTCCTCATAGAAGTCTGCCGCCTGACTTGTTAACCACTCCATCACCACTGTTTTGACTTCGTCATCATCTTGAAGACGCTGACTGCCCAGGTGTTTCTTCAAGTGTAGGAACAAATGGTAGTCACTGGGCGCAAGTTCGGGCTGTACGGAGGATGATCTAGAGTTTCCCATCGAAAAGATGTGATGAGATGAGATCTTTGGTCTGATTCGGCACATGCGGATGGGCATTGTCTTGCAGCAAAACGATGCCCTTGCTCAACTTCCATGGACTGTTGCTTTGATTCTTGTGTGACTTAGGCCACCTATGTTTCATCGCCCGTAACAATTTGGCTTAAGAAATCACCACCGTCGTTGTGGTACCGCTCAAGGAAAGTCAATGCACTGTCTAAACTTCTGGTTTTGCGCACATCCGTCAACATTTTCGGTACCCAACGTGCGCACAATTTTCGGTAATTCACGGGCTCGGTCACAATGCCATACAAAACACTACGAGAAACATTAGGAAAGTCATCCCGCAGGGAGGAAATCGTAAAGCGCCTGTTTTCTCTCACTTTATTGTCCACCTCCTGCACCAAACTTTCATTAACGAACGAAGGACGCCCGCTCCGTTGTTCATCATGCACATTTGTGCGGCCATCTTTAAACGCTCTCACCCACTTTCTTACCATTTCGTCACTCAACGTTTTCTCCGTAAACTGCACAGATATCACGATGAACATCGGTCGCTTTTAGGCCTTTAGCACTAAGAAATCTTACAGCAGCCCGTACTTGACAGTCGGCGGGACTCACAATTATCGGAGGCATCTTAAACACTCAGTGCACAACGTAAACAAGGAAGAATCAGATTGTAATGGCGTCAGTGCGTAGATTAAGGTACAGGCTTTCATGTAAAAAATAGAATTATTGAGATATCTTAGTATGTCTTTTTTTTAATTTCAAAACGGTACTTACTTAAAAAACACGCCTCGTATATTTTCTTTCTGGACATGCCTTCTATTACACTCTGTTAAGTTGTTGATTAGGCGACAGCGTGTACTTACAGGAGTGCATGCAGTCGACGATGGTGGTGGCGTCGATGAGGTATCCGCTGCACAGGCCGCACGTCAGGTACGGGTTGACTGGGTGAAGTAGCGGCCAACCGCTCGGACCTGCCGCAACAACAACACTACCATTAGCGTGCTAGCTACGGGTTGAAAAAAAAAAATGGTTCAAATGACTCTGAGCACTATGCGACTGAACTTCTGAGGTCATCAGTCGCCTAGAACTTAGAACTAATTAAACCTAGCTGACATCACACACATCCACGCCCGAGGCAGGATTCGAACCTGCGACCGGAGCGGTCGCTCGGCTCCAGACTGTAGCGCCTAGAACCGCACGGCCACTCCGGCCGACCAGGTTGAATAGCCGGACACTTTTTATACTACTTTAGTTACATAAAGTAACATTTCGGGTTGTCACCCTATTTTTAGTTAGCGAATACATGTAAATCGAGTCATTACTAAGCTTATGTGGACTATTTCGAAAGACGCAGCTGCCTTTTACTGCGCGTCTGGTAAGTCTCTATATCGCATTTATATGCATGGCGTGCACACCTGCAGATTCTTCTCGATACTTACAATCGCACCAAAACTTATTGGCACACGTGCGTATTTATCGTTGCTGGTTACAAACGCCCCCCTTCCGGTACACAACACATGTACGTGCTACCTCACATACCAGACATTACAATTCTTCCCACAGTGCCTACCATTAACAAAGAAATGTAGTGTTAAGGGCAAACATGTATCTCCTCTGCACACAAAAAGAATTGGCACAGAGCGTGGCTTCTCGGTATATTGCTGGGTTTTCAGGTACCGGAACGCCATCTGCTGACGCAGTGGACACTGCCTGTTGTTGACGGCCCAGTCGCTAGTATGTTGCTGTATTGCGCGATGGTGGTCAGCAGGAGGCCGAAGAAGGAACATTCAGTGGCGTTGCGTGAAAGAATGGTATTGCTCCATTCACAAGGGAGAAACTATCGACAAATCGGAGCAGAGGTGTCTGTTAGCTACACCACGGTACATTCGTAAATATAAAGAGACTGGAGCAACAGTGAGTAAGTGTCGTCCTGGACGTCCAAAAGTGCTTACAACCTGAGAGCGTCGCCGTATCATCGCATTTGCTCGGAAGGAACCTGCTACAAGTGCCCCAACTATTGCTGAGATTGTTCAGGCAACGCCCAACAAGACAGTTAGTGTTCAAACTATAAGAAATGAATGAGGCTGACATGCATGGACGTTCTCCCAGGAAAAAGCCATACATATCGGAAATTAACCGGCAGAAACGCCTGCAGTTTACCAAGGACTACATCAGCAAGCCGATGGAGTTTTGGAACACTGTGATATTTAGTGACGAATCGAAGTTCGATGTGTTCGGATTTGATGCAAGAAAGTAAGTTTGGCGCAAGGCTAATACGCACTTCATCACACATGCATCCCACAGTCAAACACCGTGGGAGCGGTATCACGGTCTGGGGCTGTGTGGCGGCGTCTGGCGTTGGAAATCTAGCTGTAATCCACGGTACAATGGATCATATGAGATACATCGACGTGTTGCGAGGTAATTTACACGCTAGTGCACAGACATTGGGCCTTACTGGGGCGTTTCATTTCGAGCAAGACAACGACCCAAAACATACCGCCATGAAAACCCGGGAGTGGTTACTGTACAATGCCCCCAGAAGGGTTCTGACACCACCTCAAAGCCCTGACTTGTACCCCATTGAGAACCTGTGGGCTCATCTTGACACACAAGTCAGAAAAAGGCGTCCGTCCGGTAAGAACGACTTGGAGAAAGTGCTCCTGGAGGAATGGTCGAAAATTACCCCTGATGTCACCCGGAATTTAACACAAAGCATTCCTAGGCGTTTACGTGCTGTTATAGATGCTAAAGGGATGCACACCAGCTATTAATCAATGAATAAAACGAGCACACTGTCCGATTCATACGCGTCTGCTAATACTTTTTTGGGTACAGAAGAGCGATGTTTATTTTCATAACACTGTATGTTACTTTACGGTCAAGTGATTTGGACATATTTGTAACCTATGTAATGTAAGGTGGCACGTGTCTGGGTTCTGTTCTGAAATATATTTCGTTTAACATACAACCACTAAAATTTAACTATGCCAATATTTTTTGGTGCGATTGTATACAGCGCAGCGTTCGCCAAGTGTCTGACTTATGCATTTGTTAACACCGGAAAACACATCAGAAGTTACAATTTTTGTGAATGTCTGGAAACTATCACTAAATATTTGAAGAATAAATATTGCCGACCTTAAAACTTGGTGTATACCTCTGTGCGAACAAAAAAATGTCACATTCATTGTATGTCAAGCAACGAGTATGACACCACGTCCGGGCTGTGAATTAGATCTTGTCTATATACTCTGTTAATTCAACGCGGTAAGAGTCCCAGATTGATGATCAAAACTCGAGGATCGATCGTACAAGTGTTTTCTAAGCCACTTCTTTCCTGCAAGGATTAAATTTTCTTAATATTCCTTCTATGAATCTCCATCTAGCACCTTTTCCTACTCACTTCAGCTCGCTTCGGAAGATTACTCCTACGTATTTTACGATAACTAATACTTTGTGTAATTTTACAGTAGTCAATTTTTTTTCTTTTATGTATGCGCTTATTTGCGTTCAGGGGCAACTGCCGGTCACAGCACCATTCGTCAGTTACGCAGGTCTTCCTCAATTTCGCTAGTCTTCTGTCGACGCTGCCTTCTCAGAGACAACCGTGTCATGTACAAACACCCTCAGGGAGCTTCCGGTATCGTTCACTAGATCATTTACACATATTGCACACATGAACGCTCCTATCGCACTTCCTCGTGGCAGCTAAATTTCGATTACGCGATAAGTCACACAAATCTGAAGGCTGTAAATTCCAACTAAATACTTAGGGATTACAATTACAAATAACCTAAACTGGAACGATCACATGGATAATATTGTGGGTAGAGCAAACCAAAGACTGCGATTCATTGGCGGAACACTTAGAAGGTGCAACAGGTCTACTAAAGAGACTGTTTACACCACGCTTGTCCGCCCTATTCTGGAACATTGCTGCGCGGTGCGGGATCCGCATCAGGTGGGACTGACGGATTATATCGAAAAAGTACAAAGAAGGGCAGCTCGTTTTGTGTTATCGCGAAATAGGGGAGATAGTGTCACAGACATGATACGTGAATTGGAGTGGCAATCATTAAAACAAAGGCGTTTTTCGTTGTGACGGGATCTTCTCATGAAATTTCAATCACCAGTTTTGTCCTGCGATTGCGAAAACATTCTGTTGGCACCCACCTACTTAGGGAGAAATGATCATCACGATAAAATAACGTAAATCAGGGCTCGCACAGAAAAATTCAAGTGCTCGATTTTCCCGCGTGCCGTTCGAGAGTGGAACGGCAGAGAGACAGCTTGAAGGTGGTTCATTGAACCCTCTGCCAGGCACTTTATTGTAAATCACGTAGATGTAGAAGCAGATGCAGACTGCGAGTATTTTTTCACTCTACAACAATGCGTAACTTTATTAAAAGCTTTCCTGAAATTATGTAACAAGACATCCGCCTGAGCGAAGATGTGTACGGCAGGCTCGATTTCACGAGCGAAAAGAACGAGCTGAGTTTCATAAAATCTCTGTTTCAGGAATCAATGTTTATTTTACCAGGAGACATTTTCGTTCTCTAAAAACATTGTAATACGTGAGCGTTAAGATATATTCTACGCTTGTACACCAGACTAATGTCAGCAACATACAGCTATAATTATGTACATCTGTCCTAAGACCTTTCTTAAAAACAGGAATGACCTGCCATTCTTTCAAGTCGCGCAAGGTAACTTTCGTTGCACCAGTAACGTACGATAAACCGCTATTTAGAATGAGCACAAGTTCTTCCGCATAAGCTTTTTACAATCATGCAGGTGTCTGACCTGGTTCCGTTGCCTCCTTACTGCCAAGCGATTTTAATTAGTTCTCTATCCCGCGAACATTTGTCTCAATATCCGTCATTTAGGTGCGATGATTGAAAAGGGGGACCGTATTACGATCTTCCGCGGTGAACAGTTTCGGAAGATCGAATGCAGTATTTCGGCCTTGTCTCTGTCATCTTCCGTTTCAATGCCGCTACGGTCAGCGAGTGTCCGAAAGATAATTTCGATCCGCCCACTGATTTTACGAAAGACCCTAACTACTTAGGGTTTTTAGTCAGACGGGGGGGGGGGGGGGGGTGGGGTGGGGATTTTAGTTTAAACATCATTGAATGCTCCTCTCATTGCTGTCCTTAACCTCATTTTCGCTTCGTTCGTCTCTTGTTTAACAACTAGGTTTTCACTTCTCTTGGTCTGGAGTTGAAGCTTTCGTTGCTTGCGTTGTATCTTTCTCACATGGCTATAAAGTCATCGCGATTTTTTTTTATCCCTTAAAATTTTGTTAGCAACATGCTTCTCTCAGGTGTACTGAATGATGCTTTTGAATTTTATTTATTTTATCAAGCATTTGTTGTTTCAACAAAACGAACGAAATTAGGTAACAACTATGGAAAATACGTCAACGAGAGACAGATTTCACGGTTTTCTCCGTCAAAGAATCTACGGATTCACGTGCTGTGTGACAAGCGGCTTTGTAATCATTAACAGTGAAGCGACGTTTTCGTTCATTTTTCCTTATTTCATCGCTGAAGGTTGGTGAACAACTTTTTTTATACCGTTTCGTATAAAGTGTTCAGCTGTGTAAACCAAGGGTTTTGACGTGCCCAGTGCAAGCAAAGGAACAGTTCATTATACCCTGTGTTATTGTTTTTAGGCAAACACGGAGCTACGGAAAAGTTTCAACATAAAATGATAGTTGGTTACCGCTTAGTTCCCAAATCACAAACTTATATTCAACTATTATGTCCCGCTACCGTCTTGCGTTCCGATTTTATATTTCAAATGTTCAAATGTTTGTGAATAGCTAAGGGTCCAAATTGCTGAGGTCATCGGTCCCTAGACTTACACACTACTTAAACTAACAACAGACACACCCATGCCCGAGGGAGAACTAACTTCCGGCGGATTTTATATTTCCTCGATTGAAAGTTTTGAGCATTTCGTTACGACAAATAGTGCGGGCCTGCTTTTAAGCCCCAGTTAAAAATTTGCAGAATCCGTCGGGAACAGATCGTTTTCATTCTTAAATGTTGTTGTAAAAGCGAGTGAACTCCCTTTTTTCAACGCGTGTAATGGTGCCCTGTATGACGCTGAGTCTCATGCTGGCCCCTTTCAAAAATATTGCGCACAGCATTCATCTTTCGGAACAACAAACGATTTCGGTCGACCTTCACGAGATACACCGCCAACGGAAGAGGGAACACAAGATTCTGCAGACCTATTTAAAAATCCTCTTCTAAACGTTATTTATTACCAAAAACTGAAGAGGCGATGCCATGTAACATCGTCGAGAAAGAAAAACATTCAACTAAAACTTTCGTGTGAAATCTGCATTTTCTTTGAACGCTGTAAAAATCATTTGGCCTGTATCTCATCTGCCACTATTTTAACAACAAGTGACAAATTTTAGAACAATAATAATGCCACATCTCAGTCGCGCGATGTACGAGGGCAGTTCAATAAGTAATGCAACACATTTTTTTTCTCGGCCAATTTTGGTTGAAAAAACCAGAAATTCCTTGTGGAATATTTTCAAACATTCCCGCTTCGTCTCATATAGTTTCATTGACTTCCGACAGGTGGCAGCGCTGTACGGAGCTGTTAAAATGGCGTCTGTAACGGATGTGCGTTGCAAACAACGGGCAGTGATCGCGAGTTTCTTTTGGCGGAAAACCAGGGCATCTCAGATATTCATAGGCGCTTGCAGAATGTCTACGGTGATCTGACAGTGGACAAAAGCACGGTGAGTCGTTGGGCAAAGCGTGTGTCATCATCGCCGCAAGGTCAAGCAAGACTGTTTG
Source organism: Schistocerca cancellata (assembly GCF_023864275.1). Taxonomy (NCBI): domain Eukaryota; kingdom Metazoa; phylum Arthropoda; class Insecta; order Orthoptera; family Acrididae; genus Schistocerca; species Schistocerca cancellata. Next base: position 176,530,206 of record NC_064631.1, read on the forward strand.
ATCTCCCGCGTGCGGGCCGGCCGTGCACAGCTGTGACTCCTGCAATGGCGGAGCGTGCGAACACACTCGTTCGAGATGATCGACGGATCACCATCAAACAACTCAGTGCTCAACTTGACATCTCTGTTGGTAGTGCTGTCACAATTGTTCACCAGTTGGGATATTCAAAGGTTTGTTCCCGCTGGGTCCCTCGTTGTCTAACCGAACACCACAAAGAGCAAAGGAGAACCATCTGTGCGGAATTGCTTGCTCGTCATGTGGCTGAGGGTGACAATTTCTTGTCAAAGATTGTTACAGGCGATGAAACATGGGTTCATCACTTCGAACCCGAAACAAAACGGCAATCAATGGAGTGGCGCCACACCCACTCCCCTACCAAGAAAAAGTTTAAAGCCATACCCTCAGCCGGTAAAGTCATGGTTACAGTCTTCTGGGACGCTGAAGTGGTTATTCTGTTCGATGTCCTTCCCCATGGTCAAACGATCAACTCTGAAGTGTATTGTGCTACTCTTCAGAAATTGAAGAAACGAATTCAGCGTGTTCGTAGGCACAAAAATCTGAACGAACTTCTCCTTCTTCATGACAACGCAAGACCTCACACAAGTCTTCGCACCCGAGAGGAGCTCACAAAACTTCAGTGGACTGTTCTTCCTCATGCACCCTACAGCCCCGATCTCGCACCGTCGGATTTCCATCTGTCTGGCCCAATGAAGGACGCAATCCGTGGGAGGCACTACGCGGATGATGAAGAAGTTATTGATGCAGTACGACGTTGGCTCCGACATCGACCAGTGGAATGGTACCGTGCAGGCATACAGGCCCTCATTTCAAGGTGGCGTAAGGCCGTAGCATTGAATGGAGATTACGTTGAAAAATAGTGTTGTGTAGCTAAAAGATTGGGGAATAACCTGGTGTATTTCAATGCTGAATAAAACAACCCCTGTTTCAGAAAAAAATGTGTTGCATTACTTATTGAACTGCCCTCATAGAAACACCCTCACATCACACAAAATGGAGGAATGCTGAGTCAAGCCGGCTAACAAGTTGATGCGCGTACAAAAAGGCAGAGGCATGCGCAACACTTACAGGTAGTCGATAACTACAGTGTCGCCCACGGAAAGGAGGACATTCTCAATTGGCCACCTTGCCAAATTTTTGCTGGCGGCGCTTACCGCTTCTAATTGGATCCACATAGTATGCCACTCAGTTCAGTGTGGAACAGTTTTCAGTGTAAATGCTTATTGAAGCGCGGTAGCGTGGAGACCACTGCGGCTTTCTTAACGCGCAATGCGCCGTGGAAAAAGATAGGAATCCGTGCTCCAGACAAGACAATTCAAGGTGGACGAAACACTGGCGTGAGATGGGTTCTGTACCCAACATGAAGCATAACGACCCTGAAATGACACTTCGAAAGCCAGATACTATCCAACGAGTTCGTGCAGCTCTGCAACGAAGCCCACAGCGACCTGTCTGTTGCCATTTCAAAACATTAAGAACACCGCACACGTTTTTGCCGAGGATTGTGAAACAGGGTTTTAAAATTTGATTCTTACTAACTGCTAGCACTGAACACTTGCGGCCGGGAGATTAAAGTGGGTAGGTGGGCACAATTGCTGCACACCGCTGGGCAGAATTGACGCGGATCTTGAAAAATCTTGCGGTGTCTGTCGAGGCAAATTTTTGTCTGAATGTGTTGGTCAACAAACCAAACTTCCAATACTACACAAACGCAAACCCGCAGTTCACTGATCTAACAGCCCAGGGTACCCCAAAGCTCGTCGTTTGCTGTGCTACTGGAGAGTAAATTGAAATCTTTGGGCACATTTAAACTAACTACTGGCGACGGCGTGTCAGTTCCAAGCGGTATGCGATCATGATTAACAATATTTTCATTGCACGACTGCACTAACATTGTTGTCCAAGCGTGATACGGCCCATAATTCAATGACGAATGATATATAAACTTCGATTGCTTTCATTAGTCGGTGATACCCCAAGGCTGGCGATGTCATCTGGTCTTCAACCTCCGCTTTTTTTGTGTGTGGTTATCTCAAGAACGAAGTTTTTATGGCGAATCCACAATACTGACAAGATGAAAGCCGCCAACCGGAAAGAGATCCCATTCCTCAAGAATTGATTGAGAAAGTAATGAAAAGTTTCCGTAAACTACTTCAATAGTACATCACCAATGATGAAAGACATCTGCGTGATGCAAAATGGCTCTGAGCTCTATGGGACTTAACATCTGTGGTCATCAGTCCCCCTGCGTGATGCACTTCTTTAGAAGTAAGTAAATGCGTTTTCAGTAATAGTTTATGGCGAACAGTTATCTGAACGAAATATTGGTGTAAATATACGCGAAATCTAATAATCAAATGAAAATATATACTTCCCGTGAGCCACCCGTGAAACACTGAAAGTATTTTGGCAGCGAACAATTCAGACTGCTAAAATTTAGACTCCAAGTCACGGATATCAGCCGAAAAAAAAAATAGAAAACCGTAATGCAAAATCAGCATAAAATCAGCTCAGTTACCGAAGAAGAAAGTCAAAGATATTCACACTTACGCTTATTAAGTCAATTTAATACGCGACAGGAAAATACAACTTTCATAGTATAAAATCAATGCAAGCAAAGAAAACTGAAAACCCTTACGGGTGAAATTTTATTTGCGATCTTTATTAGAAACATTAATAACTGAAATTACATTTCATGTGTATGAATCAGAACTCGCGCTTCGCGAGGACGTGTTGCGCAAGTTTACGTGCGAGCCAGATTCGCGCGCCGCGCGGCCGTTGAAAAAGCAGTGCGCGTGCACCGGCTTGTACGCGGAGGCCGCTCATTGGTGGACTCGTCGCGACTGTGGCGCCTCGCGCGGCCGGCTCGCCCATTAACCGCCGTGCGTGAGCGCGCCACGTTCCATGACTGCGATCACGCGACTGTACGCAGCGGCAACCGCTTTTTGTCTCGCATCCGCCGGAGAATACGCAAGCCGTCAGGAATACCTGCAGAGCATTATTCAGGTTGCGAACCGCACACTATCTTCAAAATTTGGTCCTTCAATTACAACACTACATGCACTACAAGTGTAAAATAACATCGAAAGTGTTTCTCCTCGAGCGCCCTGTGCTGTTAATCATGGAGTTGTTTTATTCGAGATATAATGTATCTACAAGCTGCCAAGTGAGTGCTGAAGCAGTCTTCCGACGCTATCTAATCATACGGATAATATCTCGAGAAATATCAGCACATCTGTTTAAGCTGTTTAGTTTGGCCATAGGTTATGATTAAATAATCTCGGTTTGCACCAGATACTCCGAACAATGTTTTTCGACATTCTCTCCTCTTACTTCGAGAGGCGCTGAAACGTATTCCGGATTCCACGTCCTTTTCGGGTCACAAGAAACCTGTTGAACGGTAAAAACAAGCAGTTTAACGCCAAGAACGACATTACTGCACAATTACAAGCAGATAGCCTCAGAATGCTTTGCTATAAATGCAAAATGTCTGACCGAAAAATTTTAAATAAGGTAAAGATAGAACTTGATGAAAATCATAGGCCCGATCAAAGAAAATGGTTAATTCCGGAAGAGACACAACCACGAACTCAAGACAAAGACACAAGTCGTAGGAGATGGTCTTTTCCATAGGCTCACTGTGCAAATGGATCCTAAAAGTCTGAGTAATCGGGTCTTCCTCCATTTTCGGAACAATAAACCAAGGAGGCGTTCTTCGAAATAGAAAATTACACGTAAGAACTGGGGATAAAACTGCAGGATATTCGTTAAGCGCATTTTGCTCACGAGGAGATCCCAAGGGCACCTCGATTTCCAAGATACGAAAATATTTCTGCAACGCGTTTTAGAACAACTTTTAACTAAAAGCTTATAAAGTGGCATCTAATGTTTATCATTAAGTTTTACTCCAAGCGTTACTGTTCAGTGAACTTAAGAGATAACAATTATATGAATATTAGTTTGACAACATCACTTTTAAATTTATTTCTTTCTAGTTTACGGCTCTTAATAACAGGTTGTTCGAGAAAATATAAAAATCGTCTTAATACAACGATAATTTTGTTATGTTGTTGCGATGTCCACAATTACGGGTAGAGAGGCCTCGGCAGTTCTTGCGGTACCAAAATGGCTACAACCGTCATAATAGTAGAAGTGAGTCGACAAGTTTTTGAAGTTGTTTCTAGTTTGTAGTAATATAGGTATTGCGACTTAAGAAACTTTTTATATCATAAAATACATTCTTATTTTTTAAGGAAACTCATTTGTTTATTTAATGTTCATAGTGATCCTATGAAATTGCTTTTGCGTCAGGAGTCAGTACGGTATGCCTCACACGCTTCTAATGTTCGGACACTGTATTGTTCCCGAAATGTCTCGTTAGCAAACAAAGGTGCCTGAAAAGGGTTTGCACAAGCTTCACGAACTCAAGAACCCGCGACTACCGAGATGAAGTAAAAGTTATAGGTTCCGGTTGTGATGAAACGAGATATAGATGAACAAAATCTATGTGGTAAAGGTAAGGGCTTCTGCCAATTGAAGCGCTCGCTTTTGACCCGACGTCATTGGAAATCTGAAATCACTATATGAAATTAACATCAAAAAAGTTAATAATTAATAAATTAATTTATTAGTGCTCGAATTTTGTAATTCTTGTGGTAGCTTCTTGAAAATCGACGCACAAGAGTGAAGAAGGTGTGCGCTCAATACATTAACATCTGCCCAGCCGTGTAGGCTCGTGCAAAATAATCACGTCTATGTCCTATGATCGTATGAGTGAGCGCAAATCTTTTCCTTGGTACATTTCCGTCACTCTGGTGTACCGAATTCGCGTTACAGATCCTAATGGCCGTGCCATTTTTATGCTCACTTGTGCTGTTAATTATAGACATTCTTTTGCGTACTATAAAAGAAATGAGCTCAAAGAAACAAATCGCTTGACGAGAACGGATCACGGGTTGCATCAGTGGCTGGAATTATCTGCGGAGCGTTATGACGCCTGCAAACGACCAGACTCTTTTATACATCGCTGTCTCCTATCCACGAATTTATCGATCAAGCGTGCACGCGTACCAACCAACTCTGTGAAACTTAACATCACTTTTGAAACAGCTATTACGCTGCTACAAAGTCTTTCAGACTACACTTCGTTCATCATAAGGATAAATCTATGTACACAAACACAAACGCGATGATTGGTCGATAGCCGTAGCACACGTTTACTGGTGTTACGCTCTTAGAAGTAGTTACTACTTGTGTGTTAGATATCTTGCTACTATTTTACTGTAAATGAAATTTTATTATATTCTCATGTATTAACAATCGTCAACGTTTTGTTAATCATACTTAAGCAATGTATCTTTTATTTCAAACATCGTGTATAGTCCCGGCCTCTGTCGACTCTACTCGTTGTGCTCTGTTTGCAGCGCTAACAGGTAATGTGAAAATGGCTGACGCTGTTTCCTGCTCCGTGGTGAAACACGTGCGTGGAACATCATTAAAAATGGCGAGAGACAGGTTTTACTTAATGGTTTTCACAAGTTAACAGAAAAAGTCTGTTTGGAAGTTTTCCTTTTGGTACACACAGTTGTGTGCCTTAATCGATAGCAATGGAGAAAAGTAGGACGATGTTTTGTGCATCGCTGGTTCGGATCTTGCAGTGGACTTCTCTCTTTTCTCGAAATTTTTCGTTCAGCTTGAATACCCACACCATTTAAATACAAAAATTCGTGACATATATGCTAATTTACACATACCTACTCTTTTTATAAAAAATGCACGTTTTCTTGTTTCTAATTATATATCACACGAAAAATTCCAGTTTTGACTGTAAATATAAATTATTTGTTAGCGACATTTTACAAAACAATGTTGATAAAGAGTGTTCAAATTAAGAAAACATTACAAATTAAATTTTTGGGACAAAAATGACGAATCTAATAATCTTGATTTGGAGCATGTATGTGGTCTCATACGAGCCATAGTGATATGCGCCGTAAAAACGTGGAAAAAGTTTTCACGGCCTCTAGCACACAGTACAAATGCTGCACAGTTACATTTGTTACCGTATTGCAGCTATTTGCAGCCAACAGAACTGATTTGCATTCAAGTTAAGGGCCTCATCATGATAAATAACAAGACGTTTGATGTGACAGGCGTACTGGCACTATTTCACTAATCTTTTGTCACACATTACTGACGAACGCTGGCGTGATGGAGAATAGGATTGTCCTGGAAGATGAGCGCTTGGGAGGCTTCACGGATTCTTTGGCTGGTCACCTGGTTATCAACGTAACCGATGAAAATTCCAGTACGTATTACTCGGATTGGGGTTTGGAAAGACTTCAGAAATTACCAGACAGCTGACTTTAATACCTTCATTGCGATAAGCTTTTACGGCACACATGGATTTAAAAGAACACAACTATCTCAGTTAGGAATTTTCATCGCTCTTGTTTTTGATTGCAATACTATGTTAGCTAAGAACGAGAGCATGTTATGTTTTCGGTCTGGTCCCCTAAGAAACGTATTGACGGAGTTTTGCCCTATATTAATTCACTCTGTTGACAAATTAAATGCTGTTCGAAGGTATACTGTTTCTTTGGCGTCTCTTTTTACGTCTCGGATGCAACTTTTCACGTCGCTGCAGGTTAGTTCGACCGGCTTACTGGCCACTGCTGTCCAATTTAAATGCGACAGTGAAGCTGTTGTTCCGTATTTTCGCCGATTACATGTGCGCATAATGCACAGCACTAAACGTATCCTCATTATCGCACTTGACTGTACTGCAGACAGCTTGGAAACAAAATCCAGCGACATTCCAGCAAACGCAGAAGACTGCATGGTGTAACGTCTACATCAGGATTATTCTTTGATGAGCACAGTATAGTGGGAATGGCTACCAACGCAGAGAGCATTTCTTGGCTCGACTCTAGCACTGTGTATAAAGAAGAAAAAAGGGATAGGTTGAAATTTGGAGATAAATATAGCCATTAAAATTTAATGGAAGTTCATTAAAATACCGCAACAGAGAAACATCAAAAGGGTGACCCAAGAGTTCGATAACATTTATAAATTCAATACTTCTCGGCATAATGTAGGTACAGAAGTAAAAATTGATATACATGCTCGAAATGACGTGGGATTTGATTGAAACAAAAAAAAGGGGGGCGGGGTACAAAATGACCAACCCGGGCTGCAGTACTACTAGTGTCTGATCGCCCACTTGGGGCCCTGGGTTCAAATAGTGATCATTTTCTTCACAGCGACACTTTTCACAGGACCTTCACCCGTTCGAATACCCTTCTTATGGCGATAGCATCGTACAGCTGCAGTACCGGATTCTCCAGTGTGATAGCAAAGCTTTATGAAGTGTCGTTTTCTGTTAAAGACAATACACAGCGCACCTGTCTGCCTCTCTCAGTACAGTTCATTTTATACACGATTCTCATGCTATAGCACTCACGTATTGCCGTCCAGCGCCAACTGTTGGCCAGTTTTTACACTCGACTTTTGGTTTCAATAAAACCCCAAGTCATTTGAGGCGTGCGTGTCAATTTTTACCTTACTGCTACCTTATTCCGTGGAATATTGCACTTTCAGATTTTAACGGACTTCTGGGGCAGGTTGTGCACTGTCCACGAAAGAACCGTCACGCTTCGATATATATTATTCTACTGCGCCCCCGCTTGTTATATACTGATTTTATTCTAACGTCTTCCGCGCATCATTCGACGGGGTAAAACGCAACACCTCTATTATTTTGACAATTACCAGTTCTCTTTCGGTTTCATCCGCATAATCTTGATCGAGTTTACACAATTTTGGAAAATCGCGATACTGTGAAAAATCTTTCTTGCGCTGCGAAAGATCACAAACAACATCCGACATCTTGGCAGTAACAAATTTCGACAAATATCTTGATCGTTGACTGTGGCCTTCAATCAAAGGCGGACAAGGCAGAAATGTGACGAAGCTCATCCTCTGACTGTTACCTTAGTAGCTATTTTGTGAACACCTAGCTTGTAAGTAGGCTGTTTACGTTTTTATATTGGTAACGCCACGTAGCGCTCTGTATGAAAATCACTGGCTGTGCTGTGTGCAGTCTGTGGCTGGGTGGCATTGTTGGAATTTGCTATTGTAGTGTTGGGCAGTTGGCTGTGAACAGCGCGTAGCGTTGCGCAGTTGGAGGTGAGCCGCCAACAGTGGTGGATGTGGGGAGAGAGATGGCGGAGTTTTGAGAGAGGATGATCTGACGTGTGTCCATCAGAGAGAGTAAATTTGTAAGACTGGATGTCATGAACTGAGATTATATATATACATATGATGACTTTTGAACACTATTAAGGTAAATACATTGTTTGATCTCTATCAAAATCTTTCATTTGCTAACTATGCCTATCAGTAGTTGGTGCCTTCAGTAGTTGGAATCTTTTATTCAACTGGCAGTATTGGCGCACGCTGTATTGCAGTAGTTTGAGTAACGAAGATTTTTGTGAGGTAAGTGATTCATGAATGGTATAGGTTATTGTTAGTCAGGGCCATTCTTTTGTAGGGATTATTGAAAGTCAGATTGCGTTGCGCTAAAAATATTGTGTGGCAGTTTAACCAGTCATTTATAATTTTTCTAAGGGGACGTTTCAAGCTACACATTAGTTTGTTACTCTGATTGCCGCACACAATCAATGTAAGAATTCTCATGTCTTAAGCGACTCAGCAATATCTACCCAGCATAAATAAATCTATATAAGAGCAGAACTAAGGGAAGGAGATGTGAGGTCTCCTGCTTCGTATGACAGCTAAATCTGCGGAAAGCATGAAATTAACCTGTTTTTTGAGTTCACGCGCTCACAGCTGCAGTTCTACGAATATCACAGCGGTTCCCAACCTGTGGATAATTACCCCCTGAGGGGTAATATGTAATTTTTTGCGGTATACGAACAAAAAGGAGCAACTGTGTTCCAGTTACCATCATAATTTTTAAATGATCATTACTATTATCACTATTTAGTAAAACCTTAGCACTGAAGTAATCAACCGATTAAAAATACTAAATTAATGCGTGACACAATTTGGTGGAGGTTTAAGCTTTTGAAATTAATGTAGGCCACAAACAACACCTTTCTCACTTTGTTCACACGCTGCGCACAATTTGTACCACGCATCCACGAGAGGAAATTACGACATATACATCACATGTGCTTGATATGGCATGAAAATGCATTGCACGAGTTGTTATGTAGTTCCCGCAATAGACCAGAAATTCCTTGAATAGTAACATCGCAACAACAAACTAACTACTGACGGCACAAGAGAACAGTGACTAGACATAATGCTACTGTAGCGTCCATACATTAATATTATTAGTGGCAAAGGTCAGACACTCAGCACTGGCAGAGTTCCACCCGCTTGTAAGTACGGAGTCCCGCACACAAGTGGTCTACGAACAGCATGGCTACGTATAGTGGGTGTTGGGTATGGATGAAGCAAGCGTCGCTAGGGAGAGGTCTGGTGCATGTTTCAGAAGTGTCTGCCAGCCAGTGTGGCCGAGCGGTTCTAGGCGCTTCAGTCTGGAACCGCGCGACCGCTATGGTCGCAGGTTCGAATCCTGCTTCGAGCATGGATGTGTGTGATATCCTTAGGTTAGTTAGGTTTAAGTAGTTCTAAGTTCTAGGGGACTGATGACCTCAGCTGTTAAGTCCCATAGTGCTCAGAGCCATTTGAGAAGTGTCTACCCTAACTATGGACATAGCTTCCTTTCCTGAGAAATAGTTGTCGATAGCACTCGCGACGTATTTACAATTGCCTCATCATGCTACAAAAATGGTTGTTAAATTAAATACGAGTATGAGTTTAATAAAACACCTATGAAAACTGCGTATCATTTCGTCATTTAGAGAATGATTGTTCAAAGAAAAATCTTCTTCGCTCTAAAGTTTAGCTAGTCGCTAACGCTGAATATGATGGGTCGAATGATCGGATACTACTTAATACCTGATTCTTTTGCAACTGCAGAAACATCTAAATAAAGACTTTTGCAATCAAAAGATGCGTTACAGCAAAATTATTACGTTTGCTTTTATCTGATCAACAAAAATACAACCAACAATTCGAAGACAAATTTTGAGGTACAAGCTTTTCGGAAAAAATAGGACACTGCTTCATAATACAAAGTGCAAAAACGAAAATGCTCGGTAAACTTCTGGGCTCTACTTCGACCCATCCGTCCATGGTGGTGCACATCACCAAGGTGAGATGTGAACAGAACCGATCGGTGACTGAGTGGACCAGCGGACACGGCAGACAATCCAGCATCAAAAGTGTGTCCGGATTGACGGTTCTCTAGCAGCTCGGCTTCTCGATCTAACGCACAAACTTGCACGAAAATAGGTACCGCAGTTATCGCATTATATGCATCTGCCCTTAGGCAGATAATGCTTTCTTTCTTGGAATAATTTCACTATACAGCTACTGAATTTTACCTTGGCCGTCAGCGTGTCACGAAAAAGGGCCATAAACTTTTTCCTAACCACAATAAAAAGTATACATATAAGGAACTGCTAACAAAACAAACCTACCTATTACACGAATCAGCTACCTCAGTATTGTGGTATTTAACAACATTTTTGCTGTGACAAGTTGACGTGCTATGAGATTACGGACACACAGCTTATGCAGTCTTTTTTTTTTTAGGAAACTGTCTTTGTGGCGGGTAAGAGACCAGGCGCTGTATCTGCCGCAAAGTCTGTCCGCCATGCTGAAGCTAATGAAGAAATTCGATGCCATAGCTAAGTCACTTCTGTTTGAAAACTGAACGCGATATCATACGAAAAATCTAACAAATGCCGTGCACCGCTTACACAGAAGCTACGAACTAACCTCGCATATTTTAAATTTTACTAAAGTAGAATCAAGCCAACATACCAGGTAGAACGCAACGAAGCAACTAACCGAGAGCAAAAGTAAGGAAATTTATGAAAATAAAGCTGTACAATGCGTGTTCTAAGAGCAAATACAAATAAAATGTCAGACAGTACTAACCAAAAACGAAATCATATCACGGTGACGTTGCCTTACAACTAGCTGCCGATTCTATTTATGCTAACTGCAACGTATACAGGGTCAGACTTCAAAGGCAAAAAGTAAGAAATATAAACTACGAAAATATTTGTAACGAAAAAATGTGTTTGCGGTTCCCAATACTTATTCACTCATTCATGGGCTCTCTGAAAACATTATTTCGTTCCTGTGACGCTTTAGTACAGCGGAACACGAACTTAGACGTCCCGCATAGAAAACTGCTACAACATTTATGTTTTCCACTCTCTAGCTCCCTTCAGTCACTGAGATGCAAGCTATTTATTAAATTTCAGTACAATATGCTAGTCATTTTGAGTTTAAAGGCTGCAAAGCAAACAGAAGCAAAAATTTGATCACACCGCTTGACCGAGGGAAAATGTAAGCTTGGTATCAAATGTACTTTAGAAACTATTTTTCTTTTACTAGTAGGTGACTTACTACAGATATCAAAATTCTGAAAAACGAATTGTCTTAACCCGACGTCTGGCTTATCCAATGAACTACGAATCCGATATCAAGAGAACATACTTGAAGGAAAAAAAAATATTATGCGTCACGCGGAGAATATCAGCAACAATTTTACTCCGACATCTATTCTGGACTCAATGTTTTTAGAACGGATTAGAAGCCATATTTAGAAGATTCATTTTCTGGACTTTCGTATTTAATATTACCACTAAACGGCTTGACAAAAACTAACCGTAGTTTTCATGAAATTTATAAAATGAAAGCATCTTTGTATTCCGTCTACCAAAAAAATAATTGGAAAAGAGAGAAAACTAAAGAATATGATGCTAACATTATACGAATAACTTACTTAAGAAGAAACCAGGCGCGTGATACTTCTTTCGCAGAAAAAAGCTGAACGAGACACGTAAGATGTCATTATTGAACCACAGAGTAACAATATCTGTGGAAGGGACACAGAGTACTGAGCTGTCGCCAATATCAAACTGGAACTGTCACAGAATTTCAGTGAAACGCTTCTTTTTTCCATTTTGCGCTGTAATATAAACGTATTTGTTTATTTATTTATTAGTAACAGCTATGGAGAATAATTGTCATCGCTGCGGATGTAAATCTAAATAGCCTACGCGAAAGCAAAAAAATAACAGCACAAAATCACGTGACCTGGAAGGCGAGAAAAAGTGTTTTGTCTATCGCTATGTGTATCTATGTGTATCGAATCAGAGATGATATCGCCGTATTCATAAAGCCTTGTGGAACAGATTAAGTAATCTGGTTGTCTTCAAGCAAGCTGAAACGTGAGTGCTCTTATGATATTCCACCATTACGAAATACAGCTAATTTCCTCTAACGCTATGCAACAGCATCAATGTTTGAAAGTATTTTCATTTAACGTGTATAAAGCAAAGGATGATGTCCGATTAATTTTCATTTTGTGAATTATGGCTTATCAGAAGACACCGTTCTGCTTAAGAAATCATTATAGCCACAGATTTTGTTGTATGTCGCACATGTTTATAGTGAAAGAAGAAATCAGTAATTTATGGAAATGGAGGTCCTGCGCAAAAATCTGACAATTCTTTCACGATAAATTCTGTCAGACTGTTTCCCTCCAACTTCACGTGGATTTTGCTACAAAATTATTTTAACCATATGACATTTCTATTTAATGAAAATATTTTTAAACGTGCGTGTCCGACAAGATAGAAAATTTCGTAGACGTTTACCGAAGCTTCATTAGAAGTTTTTTATAACTAATTTCAGCATTAACAAGAACATGCATAGAACAGTAAAGTAATGTTGGGTATTTGCAGCCTTTATACATTTTACAAACGACACTTTATATACAGGACAAGGACAATGAAATAGTCTCGTTAGTGAAAGAGTAAATTAGTGCGAGCGTGTATAAAGAAACCACTGCGCAAGTTTGTCAGATACTACTTTATACTATAAAGACAATTCACTTTATCCTGTGCATTCGTTGTGTGATTTGTATTACGATTCATGAACAATCAAAGTAACGCGTTTATATTACAACTGACTGTTCCGGTTTCTTGGTTCACAATCACACTTGGCCGGCTGCCAGGGGAATGAAAATCTGGTTTTTCGCTATTTCGCTTAGTTACTAACCGAATTTGAAAATTTAAAATCTATTCATCTTTTGTTAGAAGTTTAACACAATATAATACAAGTATCACAATTAGAAACTGTGTGGATATCTTGAGGAGTAACTCTTCTCTTGTAATTAATCACATTATATTCATCTGTATTTGAGAATGAGTGCACTTAGCGACTTCCACAAGCTTTACACCTAACTTCAAACCTTTGTAAAACTTTTTCTCGCTGACACCCCATCCCTCCCCTCCTTACACACACAAATAGATGAGAAAAGATTATCGCTTACTTAATTTCTGCTGTTCATGTTCATGCCGCATCAGGCACGACGCTTTATTTATTTGCAGACATTTTTTACATATGTACCTGCGGTATTATATAATTGTACGGCACACCGAGTCGCGTGCGAAACTAGCTTTTACTTCAAACGGAGCGCCAGTTACTCATCCTGTTTTTCATAATGAAGCACTAACGATTTCCAAAAAAATTTAATCCTAATTTCAAATCTTCGGTAAACTTTTTTGCATCTACAATCTTAACGAGAAATATTTAACTCATTAACTTAATTAGAAGTTTGAAGCTGTTTTATGCGTGAAGTTGTATTCTTTAAAGCAGGTATGGGCAACCTCTGATAACCCACTGGCCCCATTCGCATACTTACTTAAGCTCGCGGGCCTCACGCAAACTTCGTTGGTGAATAATGCGGCGAAATATTTTTAGATCGACTTTCAGTATTTAATCAGCCAGATTTTTTTTCACACACGATTACGGTTTTAACTGCCAAAATTATTTTATTTTGTGAGGAGAACGACAGATCCATTTCTACCTCCGGCCCAGTTATTGGCTTCTGATCCATTAAATTCTTGCGAAAGTGAAGAACTCTGTATTTTGCGCAAATTTAGATTTCCACATATCTGTACGTGTTATAAACCTCCAAATTCCCTAGAGTTTCTGAGTAATGTATTAAATATTCTTGTTCGCAAGATTAATACGAGGGCTATCCACAAAGTACATTACGTTTTGGAATTAAAAATAAATAAAGTATTTGAATTTTTTTATTATATACAGATGAAAGCCACACTTAAATACTACTTTTCTACATAGTTGCCATTTAAATTAAGGCACTTATCGTAGCGATGGACGAGCTTGGAAATTCCTTCGTCATCGAATTCGGCCGCCTGCGCCTTCAACCAAGTGGTTACCTCTTTTGGGACAGAAAAGGTGTGATTTCTGTGGATTTCCTGGAAAGAGGCACTACAATAAACTCACAAAGGTATTGCCAAACTCTGCACAACCTCAGAAGAGCACTACAAAACAAGCGCAGGGGAAAGTTGGGCTCAAAGATCTTGCTGATTCACGACAACGCTCGGGCCCACACGGCAAATGCCACTCGTGAAGTTCTCGAATCTTTTAAGTGGGAGTTGTTTCCTCATCCGCCGTACAGTCCCGACCTGGCACCGACCGACTTCCACTTATTCCCAGCAATGAAGAAGTGATTGGCTATGCAGCGTTTTGATGACGACGCACAGCTTCAAGAAGACGTAACCACGTGGTTGAAGGCGCAGGCGGACAATTTTACGACGAAGGAATTTCCAAGCTCGTCCATCGCTACGATAAGTGCCTTAATTTAAATGGCAACTATGTAGAAAAGTAGTATTTAAGTGTGGCTTTCATCTGTATATAATAAAAAAATTCCAATACTTTATTTATTTTAATTCCAAAACGTAATGTACTTTGTGGATATGCCTCGTAGTTATAAAATGGTTTGTATAAGTTCCCAGCAGTTTAGAATGAGTACGCATTACATCACAGTAAAAATAGGAATCGTAGAAGAATCTTATTTATTTACTTCGTCACAAACTATTAACTAACAACAAAAGTCGAGTAATTCGAATCATATTCAACCATTCTTTCACTATGTTATAAAAAGAGGACTCATAGGCACGATCTGTGAAGAAGTGCCAATCCAAAACCCCCCAAGAATTCGCAAAGTCGGTGACCGAAATGCGGCACATGGGCGAATCTTTTACACCGATTAGCCTATATGTCGATGGGCCTTGAAACGTACACAAGTGGCACACGAAAAACAGACCCCGAGTACACACTCCTCGCCAGTCACGCACGAAATGTTGTCCGCCACGAGCAAGCAAGCACGTCAAGAACCAGATAAAAATAATTAGATAATAAAGAAATAAATAACCTAATACGAGCAACAGCTTCGAAACAATAGATGACAATTGGGGGGCGAAAATGAGGAGTCTATAGAGCATAAGCTTGGGTAGCGAAGGAAATCGGCAATGGTTTTTTAAAGGAACCATCCCGGCATTTGCCTTGAGCTGTTCAGGAAAACCACGAAAAACCAAACTCCGGATGATCGCCGGAGTACTGAATACGAAGCCACTACGCCATATTGCCTAATACCACCTACAAGATTGATTGCAATGGTCAGCAATGAAACTTCCTTTACATGTTGCAAAAATTTTTATTTGCACACCCAGAGGCGCTTCATCTTTCAACGACGCATCCTCGGTGTCTCAGAATATTACGTAATTTTTCGTTTCCCATATTAATTTTTAGATTCATATTAATTCAAGTAAATATTTTAAAACAAAATGAAGGCGGTATAACGTTTGCTCCGTTACTTTAAAGTCATGCAGTTTTCCATCCCTGTCGAAAACTGCACGATCTTTTAGTACATTACGAAATATGTCATTTTCTTATAAAAATGTTTACACGAGCTATTTTAAATCAAAAAACCAATATATCGAAACAGAGAATTATGTAATATTCGCGTCTGGTTGTATAAAAAGGATTCATGCGAAGCTTTCAACTACTGCTGCGAGAAATGGCGACTGCAAGAAACTTGTTACCCCAAAAATGATAAGGCCTATTACCAGGTGCCTTTAGGCGGCAAGTGGAATCAGAAGTAATTGTGAGTACAAGTTCTCTTCGATGCCCGTTCTAGAAACGACTAGAAGTACAAAACACCGCAATGTGAACGCAGGCGGTAACTACTGATGATGCCAGAATTCTAAGCTGAAGTCAGTGGTTCGAATCCCGCACTGCGCTTACGTACGTGCACAGTTCGCGAGACAAAGCGTAACAGCGCCCTAGGGAACCTATTACACGGGTTGGTTACTGCGATTCCTCACCCAAAAACAATTAACTGTCACGTGTGTGTTCTAGATCACTTACCGAAACTACAGCACTGATTTATCTAAATAATCAGGTATCGAGAAATCTAAGAACTGAGAAACTGGCCGCAAATACTGTTGCATTCCTACGTTAAGCTAGAGCTACGAACACAGAATGTAGTGAAAGAGGTTGCTGCAACAAGCGAACAATACACAGGAAAGGCTGATAGGCCATGCGTCATCAATCCTTCCCTTCCCCCCCCCCCATTAGGAGTGACGGAGGTGGGGGGGGGGGCAGAAGAGGGGATCTATTAATGTAAGAGAAGGGGCCGACGCTCGAGAGGGGAAAGGAGGGGGAGGGGTGCCAGGCGTGAGGTCACGCCACGGGCCGTGGTAGGCGCAGCGACCGCCGATCCATCTCCATGGTCGCGCCTGGCGCCCGTGTCATCAAGATGGCCGCCGCGCGCCGCACTCGTCCGCACGCGCCGCCGCCATATTGCCGCCGCTGCTCCACTTTCTTTCTCAGACATACCGCGCGCGTTGCTTATATATTTCATTCTCCCATCACACCATAAGTTGGATTTACAACCCACTGACGTTTATTAAGTGAGAAGAACAATGAGATTAAGAATATTAAATTTCTAAAAACGTGAAAAACAAATTTATCCGTGACTATTATATAGAAAACGACCTAATTACAGTCACGTATTTTTAAAGCTTTTAAGACTGTCGCAGATATGGAAATTGTTCCTTGTACACTTTCGATACCTATCGATATGTCGGCGCCAATAAAAGAATCGATACAAACTCAAGGGATCATACTCACAACAAGAAATAAACGTGATTTCTGAATCTTTTCAAGTGTCGGAATGGACATCATAAAAAGAACCGACCATTGGCTAGTTCAGTATTCCTTAAATGACAAAGGCATGCAGACGGAACTGCATGATAATTTAGTGTTTACGGCGACGGATTCAAAATTGGTAATTACCTTTGTTAACTTAAAATACAGCAGTGCTACAAAGTAAATAACCATTCTAGGAAGGCAATTTTCGAACAAAGCTGATACTTTAAAACTTTCAGTATGTGGGTTATTTAGATGTTTCCGTTGCTGACATGTTCTTCAACACAATTATACACCATCTTCGCATGTCATTGTTAAACTACTACCTCACAAACCGTTTTGAGGAAAAGGACTGTCAGTAACGGACAATTAATACCGCGTTCGAAAGCTTTCAGACTGCTCGACTTTGTACATGACCTGAAGGTTAGTTATCGAAATTCAAGAGATCCAGCTTTTGGGCTACTGCTAGTAAAAAGGTTTCATGGTCTTACTATATGTTAAACTGAATTAATCAGTGTGTTATTTATGAAAACATTATGTTGATGAAGAGATTTTTCTTTTTTTAACTTCCAGTTTCCTCCTACATGTAAAAGTTTTTTTCGTTTCTTTTATTCTTATTTTTTCCCTTCCCTAGATGCTCGCCGCACATAATAAAATTTCGATTAACCTCTGCCAACAGACTGAATTGTAGTTCGTAAAATGTAACATTTTAAAGGTGTTAACCCTCAATTCATTAGGCAAAACTATCTAATAAAAAAATCTTTATAATGGGAAACGTAGTAGAAATGGGGGGGGGGGGGGAGGGGGAATCCGAAAACAGAAACTTACTCTAAGATTTTAGTAATGCATGGAAATACATGATCACGTAGTCTGTCAACTTACGACATTAGCGTAAGTGCGAATATTTTACTGTTACCGCGTTTCTAGTATCCGAACTTGGACTTAGCATTATTGTCAAAATCTGCTTCTTGTGGTCTTTTAACAGCTAGTTTTCACAGCAAGTTGACACGATAGCTTCCTTTCGTCAGGACCATGTGCTTCGATCTATCCTGTGGAGACGTCTGTACTCAAGTAGAAATATTCGGTTGTGTCTTGTCGTCGCAGTTCTATCCACGCATTTTCTCATGAAGTCTCATCTACAAAGGTGCGGCATGGCGCTGATAACTTTTCGCATTGATTCTCCATTTAGGAGGACCGCATGTTACGGAAAAAAAAACATGTTTCGTACAACTCGTTTGATTATATATATGTTTTTGGATGGGGTCCGCCTTTAGGAAAACCCAATTTTGTTTTATCTCCCACTATAAAAACACATTTCAGGGAAACCACAACATGTGGTAAAAAGGTACATACATAACTGTGTACGTTCTTCAAAAATTCGTAATTACGATTTTAGAAACTAATATTTGTATGTGTACAAACAGTAAAGAACATTCTATATGTTTACCAGCCATAAAAAAAATCCCACTGATGATGCTGCATTTGCAGTGAAACATGTTTAGTATGGTATATAAAACAAAATTGTGTTTTGCTTAAGGCGGACCCCATCCAAAAACATATATATTGTTAAAGCAAACACTGACGAAAGAGCTTCAACCTCACGATGATTAAATCGTTCGATTGTTTTTCAAAATGTTATTCGCTTCTACAACTTG
The DNA here is from genome assembly GCF_023864275.1 of Schistocerca cancellata. Classification (NCBI taxonomy): domain Eukaryota; kingdom Metazoa; phylum Arthropoda; class Insecta; order Orthoptera; family Acrididae; genus Schistocerca; species Schistocerca cancellata. The sequence continues at coordinate 176,549,015 of NC_064631.1, forward strand.
TACTTTTCCTTGGGTTGTAATCAGTTCTGGAATCAACTGTTCTATTCTGATATTGGCATCTCAAAAACCTGATTCTAGAGGTGATGAGAATTAGTCTCCATATATTTCTTATTTGACGTAAGGAACCAAAAGGAAGTAGTCATGTCGAGAAATCACGTGAATACGAGCATCTACTTCGACGTTGTTCTCCGCCGAATAATCCTTTGTCTGACGTGTCACAGCAACCATTGTCACGAAGAATGATGTTACGTAAAGCAATGATCGCGACAACTCATTTTCTTGCAAGAGTTTCGCGAATGAACAACTTTCGAGTTTGATTCACCTCTGAACAATGGCAGTTATTCGCTGCTCAGTTCCGGCTTGAGGTAATATATCCAAGTTTGGTATCGCATTAGAGTGTTACATCCCTGTGGTGTCACCGCCAGACACCACACTTGCTAGGTGGTAGCTTTAAATCGGCCGCGGTCCATTAGTACATGTCGGACCCGCGTGTCGCCACTGTCAGTAATTGCAGACCGAGCGCCACCACACGGCAGGTCCAGAGAGACGTACTAGCACTCGCCCCAGTTGTACGACGACTTTGCTAGCGACTACACTGACGAAGCCTTTCTCTCATTTGCCGAGAGACAGTTAGAATAGCCTTCAGCTAAGTCCATGGCTACGACCTAGTAAGGCGCCACTAACCAATTCTAGAGAGAGTCTCACTTGTATCATCAAGAATGCTGTATACAAATGATGGATTAAAGTTAAGTATTAAAGAAGCTACGTACTTTTCTTTATAGCATTCATTACGTATCCTGTTTCAGACCTCACGCCAGCCGGCGTGTGTAACGCGTGCATTTCGGCTACTTCCGAGTGGCGTGGCTGTCTTGCTACGCCACAACAATACCAATTTACATTTCCTCGTTTAGAACTGCTGAGAATTTCCATTCATCAAGTGAAGCAGGCCTGTTTTTCAGCTTCGGTCAATTTGCGTGGAATCCACTGGGAACATATTTGTTTCACAGCTAAACGTCCGTGCAAAATCGAATGTACTGTAGTCTTCCACACGCCTAATGATCCGTGTCACGGCAATGCCCTTCACTCGTGTCGCGCGCAGTTGGAACAACAACAAATTAAAGTTGACGTTCACTGCATTCATTTTCCGCCCCCGGTAGCCGACACAGAGTGGGCCGGCACGGTAGCTCAGAGGGTCAGCTACTCTCTGTAATAAAAAACAGAGCGAACGAATTAACGAAGGACCTACACGGGTGTCATCGGACGGCCGCCCACAACAAATTCAACGGACAATATAGAACAAAATGAAAAAAAAAGAGGGGTCAGCGCGACAGAATGTCAATCCTACGGGCCCGGGTTCGATTCCCGGCTCGGTCGGAGATTTTCTGCGCTCAGGGACTGGGTGTTGTGTTGTCCTAATCATCATTTCACTCTCATCGACGCGGCGCAAGTCGCCGAAGTGACGTCAAATCGAAAGATTTGCACCCGACGAACGGTCTACCCGACGGGATGCCCTAGTCACACGACATTTACATTTTACTGCATTCATTGCCAACGGAAGCAGGGCCACGGCGAAATTCTGCGAATCAGTGATAAACTGTCTGGAGGTGACTGATTACCTATTACGAAGTAATTAGGGTCACTGTTGATAAGCCATTTTTTATTGATTTTTTCGTCAACTATTGGCCAATTTCTGATCTGGTTTGTTTTAACAACAGCAAGGGACAATTTTAAAACAATAGTTAATGCAGCATCTCAATACCGACGTCCAGACGTCATTTGTAAAAACTTGACAGAAGACCTTCCTGTATCTCCGTACTGGTTCGAATGGCTCTGAGCACTATGGGACTCAACTGCTCTGTGGTCATAAGTCCCCTAGAACTTAGAACTACTTAAACCTAACTAACCTAAGGATAGCACACAACACCCAGCCATCACGAGGCAGAGAAAATCCCTGACCCCGCCGGGAATCGAACCCGGGAACCCGGGCGTGGGAAGCGAGAACGCTACCGCACGACCACGAGATGCGGGTTCTCCGTACTCTTGACAGTTGTCTGCACCCAACTGACGTACCGTATTACGGGGCATTTTCAGTGATCGTGTTTGCTGTTTGCATCATCGACATCTATGTACACATAAAATGCAGAAGCTGGAATAACGGATTTACCGAATTGCACACTTAAAATGTCTACTTAGCAGAGTGATCAGTAATATGGTATGTTTGTTACTCTTTAAAAATAATTTTAGTGTCTCTCAGACATTTCAGTTCACCCACACCTACTCCGCAAGCCACCTTACGGTGTGTGGCGGAGGATACTTTGTTTATCACAATCACTTCGCCTTTATCGTTCCAGTCGCGAATGGTTCACTGGTGAGCCTCAATGCGAGCTTGAATTCCTCTACTTTTACCTTCGTCGTCTTCACGCGATGTATACGTGGGAAGAATCAATATACAGCGTGGGTGATTCCGTGATGATATTACGAACTTTCAGGGATGGCGGAGAAGGGTATATGAATTTGAGGTAAAGGACACTAGTGGGGAAACGAAAGAGTCGAAAACCGTTCTGATACCTCTAACACTGGAATACATGTGCTGGTACTGTTGTTGCGAAGATTGTAGGATAGGAAACTTTCAAAGATGATAGTACAGACCAAAACAACAACAAAAAATGTCCAGTAAACATGGGTTCTAAAACGCATACTTCAAAAGCTACGAGAACTTTTTCATCTTTGCTGCTTTTTCTATTGTACAATTGCTTGTAGCTCTTAAGGTATGAGCCGGCCGTTGTGGCCGAGCGGTTCTAGGCGCGACCGCTACGGTCGCAGGTTCGAATCCTGTCTCGGGCATGGATGTGTGTGATGTCCTTAGCTTAGTTAGGTTTAGGTCTAAGTAGTTCTAAATTCTAGGGGACTGATGACCTCAGATGTTAAGTCCCATAGTGCTCACAGCCATTTGAGCCATCTTAAAGTATGCATTTATAGAGTTCATGTTTACCTGACTTTTGTTGTTTTGGTCCATACTACCATTTCTGAAAGTTGCCTGCTCTTGGCGACAACAGTAATGCTACATGTATTGCACTGTACGACGTATCAAAGATTTCTGCTTGTAACTGTGACCTGGGTCCGTTACGTCAAGTTGGCATTTTTGCCTCTCTCCGTCTCCATAAAAGTTTATACATCACAGAGTCACCTATATCTACATTCGTTGACTCTTCTAGGTACATACGATCTCGAAACTGTACCGATAAATCACACTGTGATCCAAATTTCCTCTCTTGCAGCGCCTGCCACTGAGAGTTGGCTGAGCAAAATGAAGCTGTAACGAAACGTGCTGCTCTTCTTTGGGTCTTCACAATTTCCTCTATCAATCTTATCTGGTACGGATTCTAGCCTGACAAGCAACATGTTACGTATTGTTCGAACGAGAGTTTTGTAAGGTAGGGCCTACTTCCTTTTTGGGTGGATTACACTTTCTGAGAATCATTCCACAGTATCTCAGTGTAGTACCTGCTTCTACTGCGATTAGCTGCGTCGCCGTTCCACTTCAAATCGCTCCGTAATGTTTTATGGGTATGACTGATTTCACTGTTTGTTCTGCACTAGCGTACTCACACAATAGAGCGTCTTTCCGTCTCTTATGAAGTTAGTAGTAAAAATTTGCCTGTGCTTCTGGAATAAGTCTACGAAGGACTTCTTTTCAAGCAGAATCAATTATCTGATCCCATTTCTGGACGTCGCCGATTCTTAGACCAAGAGTTTATTGGCTCCTAATAATAATAATGTTTTATGTGTTGTTTCGGTTGTCAGTTACTGATCTTTAGATTGATTCTCATATAAGGTCAGCAGCCCGGCACGATTCACACGGTCACAGATGAGACGTTAGAATACACTGTTAACTACGGCCTCTTGTTGACCATTGTTCCACAGGGAGGATGATTTCCTGTAAATTTACAAGACGGTTCCCAAGTAGGCGGGCGCCGTTGGTTGCTAATAGGTTTTTGAGGAGAAAGTTCCGCACTTTTTCTGATGATGGCTCCCTTGAGCTTTTTCTTCCAAGATTCTTTGACTTATTTGCACTGCCACGAATCCTGTCGGTGTTTGACGTCACAACTTGGATGTGCGGACACAGTGTAAAGACTCTTTGTTGGCACGTAGCTTCACACTGTTTTCGTTAGCACGAACAGTTAAATAGTGCACTAAAGCAATCACTGCTGCTTTAATTGATGTACGAGATGGAACAGACGTACTTACACACTGTAAAAACACACAATTATTACAATAAATGTTTCTACATTTATATCTACACTCTGCAAACCACTGAAGCGCATGAGAGAGGGCACGTCCCTTTGCACCATTTATTAGGGTTTCTTCCCGTTCCATTCATGTATGAGGCGCAGGAAGCGTGACCGTTTGAATTCCCCTGTGCGTGCAGTAATTATTCTAATCTTATCCTCACGATCCCTTTGTGGGTGATACGTAAGTGATTGTATGTTCCTGGAGTCATCATTCAAAGCCGGTTGTTGCCACTTTGTAGTAAACTATCTCGGGATAGGTATTTGTATGAGTTGGCCGAGTTATAATGTATTAATGTAAGAAGAATAGATGCTGAATGATGAATGCATGCAGCTTGCCGCTAACTTTGTGTAATGTCTTGTCTGTATAGACGTGTATCTGTTGCCTTTAAGATCCCTTCACTTTCACACATAAATCTATACAGTAAAGTAAGGGCCTCCCGTTTTGCCTTTAGGCTGATCCGTGATAAGACAGGCGAAAAATTAGACTAATGGGGGATTATTAGTATTTTCTCTAATTTTCATTCGCTCTCTCTCTCTCTCTCCTTTATCTACGTACAGTTTTTGATATAATATTTCATTACGTGAAATCAGCCAAATAGAATCTCTGGTGGAGCCCTTCGTCTTAGTATTCAGCGGCTGGCTTGCTGTAAGAGATCTTTACATTTATTATTATTGTTAAGCGCTGCATTCAGTTGGGAAAATCAATCGTTTGAACAATTCGTTCCTTTTACGAAAGATTTCGAATTCCAGATGTGTACGAAGCCTTTTTGGACGATTTAACAAAGACTCGGTGATTGCAGGCTCTCTTCGACACAGCTGAAACTTCCCCACTAATTACAGGGCCAACGCGATCATCAATGATTCAGACAAAGAACTCATTCGGTCATTCACTCCAGAATAAAAGGGGTCACAAACCTTATTTATGAAGGAAATTGTATATTCAATCCATCTCCATTACATGTCCAGATCTCTATTGGTTCCAAGTCTTAATTATTTTCCGTTACAATTTCTTTCCCTTCAAATAACCCGCCAGTGGCACAAATGTTAATAGCTCGCTTTAGCGAGAAGAAAAGCAAATATGTCTCTTTTCGAAACCCGTCAATCTTTCAACCGATACTTCCGAAGCTGTCCTAGTTACCAGTCTAACAACCATGGAGAATACATACATGTATCTCTGTTATTCCAAAGAATAAACGTACTAGAAAATACTTTGGCGTCGACGAGCTGTCGCCGCATATGTTACTAGAAAATCAGATCAGATACTTTTCCAAAGTAAATAAATATGGATGGTTTGATTGACAATGATTAATTGTTGCGTGGTAGAGGGTATTTTTCTGTGGGGACATTACAGAGTCCAACAGTAACTCACTGATATTATAGTCGTAGGATACTCTATGTTTGTGCGTTTTATTAAGTGCACAATTTTACATTTTTTTACGTCCTGAAACACCGGCAAAAGTTTCGAGAGCTATATGCGTCAAGTAAGCAAATATATTCGCTATCCTATTAAACGTTGTGTGTTACAATTACTGTAAACGTACGAGCACTTCAAGTTCCCGATTATATGGGCTCGGATTATTATCCGTGTGTATTTCGCGACATTTTATATTTACAACTATTGTGTTATAGCTAGAACGAATGGTTTTGTTTATAATACCAATTTGTGTTTGCGAAAACGTATTCGCGAGTGGTTAACAGCCATGGCTAGGAAACGGTATTTAAGCAGCTCAAGTGACGCCGATGTAGTGGACGAAGTGTATTCGGCAAATGAAGAGAGAAAAGACGAGACACTGAAATGCGTTGTCATCTTTTTAGAGTATGCACAAAATAATTCGTGCGACTACACGGACAACTCTTCTATCAGGAAAACTGCACGTGTTTTACGGTTTCGAGTCCACATGAACACGGCTTGGGAGTATGCAGTAGTTCAAGCGTAAAACTATAATCAAATACACACTTATTAACCCAGCGCATCGAGTTAAAAAAAAGGTTTCACATGAACGGTAACGTCTATTTGCCATGAAACTCTGCAAACCAACGTGAGGTGCATAGCAGAGGGTACGTACCATTGTGCCAGTTATTTAGGTTTCTTCCCGTTCCATCGCGTATGGAGCGTGGGAAGAATGAATGCATGTAGTAATTATTCCAATCTTATCCCCACGATCCCTGCGAGAGCGATACGAAGGGGGTTGTAGTATATTCCTAGAGCCATCACTTAAATCTGGTTCTCGAAATTTTGTTAATACTTTCTCGGGAAATACACTTCAGTAGTATTGCTGACTCTCGTTCCTTTCGCTCTGTAAATAGGCCGTCATCAAAAGAACTAACAACGCTAACTACTTCCGAACATCGGCACTTAGAACAGACACGTTGCCAACAAACAAGTCGCAGCAGAGTGTGGCAGCACTGGCACGCAAGCTAGCCGGCTGCGCGGGACGCGGCCAGGGCGGCAGCAGGGTAGTAGCAGTGGCGGTGGCGGTGGAAGAGCGACACTTGCTTCGCGCGCTGGCTGCCAGGCGGCGCGCCGGTCGCGCCTCAATGACGGCCCAAGGGCGCCGCTGCTCTGTTTACGCTGAGCTGCGCAGCCGTCTCTGCGCACCCCGCCGCCGGCCGGGCCTGCACGTCCGCCTCCTTACGTAACGCCGTGCCTCGCTGCGCTGCCAATCTGGGACTCGATGACGGCCGAGGAACGCTAACGTCCCCGGGCATTGCTACCTCAGATGGGCCAGGAATTTCTCGCCCAAACTGCTGCAGCACCTGTACTCTCGTCAATCGTCTCGAGTGACAATTGGCGGCATGTACAACCAGCCACGAATACACTGAACGAGCCCACGACACCACACTTTAAAGTGCATGGCAGAGGGTAGTTAGCACGCTACCGCCATGTTACGGTTCCTTCCCGTTCCAAACGTGCGGGAAGAATGCCTCCGTGCGTGCTGTAACCTCGTAGTCGCGATCGCTCGGGGATCGATACGTAGGGGGATGAAGAGTATCTGCCGATTCTTAACTAAATCCATCTCATCAGTCGTTGTAAGCAGTCTTTCGTGGGGATACGTGGCGCCTATCTTCAAGTGTCTGACAATTTAGGTTTTCCAGCATTTCCGTTACTTTCTTCCGTGAACCAAACAGGCGTGTGATCATTCGTGTGGCCCTTATGTGTTTAAGTTTAGTATCTCTCGTTAGCCCAGTTTGCTAACGGAAGATAAGAAATCCTTATACAAGTCTGCGACCGTGATGCACTTATCAAAAACTATCTACCCCGGCAATGCTTCGCAACTGCTAAATATGTATGGGAATTGGATAAACGACCCCTCTGTATCTCCTCCTCTCCCCCCCCCCCCCCACTCCCCTCCCGCTTTCCAATAGCTCCTCCCACCTCTCTATTTCCATCTCCTCCTCCACCAATCTCTCACCTACATCTCCTTCTCCTCCTCCTCCTCCTCCTCCCCCCCCTCTCTCCCCCCCCCGTGTGTGTGTGTGTGTGTGTGTGTGTGTGTGTGTGTGTGTGTGTGTGTGTGTGTCCACCTCCAGCTTCATTATCCCCCTCCCCCGTCCATTTTCTCCTCTCTCTTCCACTGACGTTGAGGCTTGTTTATTATTACAACCAAAGATAGGGAACTGAAGCAGCCTAAAATAAGTGGGTAAATCAGTTGGGGTCATTGACAAACGCGGTGTGAGAGAGACGTCTGCTGCTGCTGCTGCTGGTACTGTCAGAACAGTAGCTTCAATGGCAGTATTTCACAGTTTTAATCTGTAAGTGGGCAAAAATCTATATCCTATGTCCGAGTATATGTTTACTAGTATAGAACTTCTCAAAATTTTTGCTAACAAAGTTTCCTCTTCATATATATATATGTATTTAAAACAAATAGCCCTTGTGCGTCTGAATGTTCATCAGACTATCGTTTAAAAATGTGAAGTAAATCGGCTAAGATATGTTCGAGATTTTTGCAAACAACATTTCCCCTTTCTACCGTGTATATTTGATGTATACAGTGTGAACAGTAATAAAACCGACAAACTGCTGGGACTGTAAATGGACGAAGAAAGGTCTTCTGAACACGTATAGAAGAAAGGTCTTCTGAACACGTATCCGGAAATGCATCGTTGGCACGGTAGAAGGCGCTGTCCAATTGCAGTTCCTCTGACCACGTGCCGTGTGTTCCTTGTGTATTGCAGGCTGTGTGATTGACGCAGCCTGCTGTGAGAAGCTGAATGGTCCGGTATACATATCGAGAACGAGACGAGATGGTGTTTGTGTACGGCCAAGCAGATGGAAACGGTAGAGAGGCAAAAGAATTACCTCACAGACAGCAACCACATCACACAACATTTCAAGCGTTTTTTGTGCGATCGTGGGTCCTTTCAGGCAGATGGATGCGCTGGGAGGCGGAGGACCGTGCGTACATCAGATTTGGGGGAGCGGGTTCTACACTATATTGAGACGAACCCTAGTGCAAGCTCCGGCCAAGAGGCCCGCCAACATGCTGTAAGGAAAAGTATGATTGTGCCTATCCTGTATGACCTGCAATCCCAGGGAGGCCACTGTGACCATCTGCTTGCTGTGACGCAGCTCTGTACTCTGTTCTGGGACGATTTGCTGTCGCTGCACGCACACCGCCCGTTTCCAGACACATGTTCATAAGCGCTTTTTCCTGCATTTTCAGTCAGGAATCCGTTCCTGCAGTTTGTCGGTTTTATTAACGTTCACACTGTATATTAAACAGTATGTAACCTACGTCCGACCGAACGTCTGGAGTATTGTGTAAAAATATGAAGTAAATAGGACGAGAACTTTTCCTGATTTTTGGTAACAACGTTAACGCAGACAACGTGTGTTGCCTTAGTACTTCATATATCGTACATGTGTCCGGAATGATGTGGCTCAAAGGTAAGGGTGATATCACAGCAGAAAATTTCACTCTGCAAAGCTTCTGCCATTTGCCAAGTGCCTTAGTGTTACTCTGTGTGTTTCATTAGCACTTACCCATTTTCTGTTCACAGTATCGTTTTTCCTTGTGAACGGCGTAGCTAACTGTAACAACACAAGAAATGCCACACGCCCATTTTCAAGTAGTGAAACCAGTCCTCTTTTTCAGTCATTAGCTGCACGAATAGATTACCTTACGAAAGCGTTACACGTTTTAAAAGCAGCTGTGTTGATCGTTTTCCTTTTACAACTCTCAAAATAATAGCACTAGACTGAATAATAATTATCTTATAAGAAAATCTACTCAGTTTGGCTGTGGCCGGAAAATACTCTGCGCTCTCGGCCTACTAAACCAGGACTCTGCGAAAGCTGCATTGTGGTTCAAATTGCTCTGAGCACTATGGGACTCAACATCTGAGTTCATCAGTGCCCTAGAACTTAGAACTACGTAAACCTAACAAACCTAAGGACATCACACACATCCTTGCCCGAGGCAGGATTCGAACCTAAAACCGTAGCTGCCGCGCGGTTCCAGACTGAAGCACCTAGAACCGCTCGGCCACATTGGCCGGCAGCTGCATTGTGGTCGGAAGATGTAAATGCTAATTGAACAGTGCAGACCAGGTGTGCAGACGGTCTGCTCAGACAAACGTGAGCGTGTCAAGGGCCCTTTACGCGTCGCAGTAATGAGAGGTAAGCGCTGACACGCATTCCATAATCGTTTGCAGAGTTGGGCAGCAGAGGTGGAACACGTTTTACCACAGGTGCAGCATCGAGACGTGGAAAATAATGAAGTTTCTCAAGACGTAGACGTGGTGCGTTCTTCTGTGTGGCTGTGAAAGCTGGACTCTGTGGAAGGCAGACGCAAAGCGCTGCGAAGGAAGCGAGCGAGGAACGGCAGCACGGAAATGAAGTGTTTTGAAAGAGATTGACGAGCAGAAAATCATCGTAAAAAGTATTCAACAAATAAATACGAGAATCTATGGACATTTATTATGATAAGATACAAGAACTGAAAGGCTGTAAACAGCTCGTGCAGGAAATCAGTTACAAGAATCGTGGGGCACTAACGGGAAGCAGCAATTCAGGAGCTATACCCAATATCCTACGTTATTTAACCTGCAATAAAGGAAACCATGGGGAAATTTGGAAAGGGAGGAAGAATAAAAACCTGGAGGTTTGCAATTCTGTCAGAGACGGCAAACGCCTTGAACAGCAGTGAAATGCAAGGGATTATGTCTTGGAGAGAGTTATAAGACAAAAAACAACAGTAGAAAAACGGTAATGGAAGTGGGTCAATCAAATCTGAAGACGCAGAGATAAATGGGTGAGGAAATGCGACTCTAAAAGTAATAGATGAGTTTTACTGGCGTCTTTAATACTAGTTACGTCTTCTAGTAAATGTTTTTCTCTCCTCGTCGATCCTGTGATTCTGCTGAAGAACCTCACTTCATGTCTTACCAATCAACTTAATTTTCAGCTTGCCTTTTCAGTACCGATTCTGAAATCTTGATACTTCGAGGGTTGGAACATTAATAGTGGCAACTATTTATTTACAGCTCCTACAAAATAGATACGTGTTTCAAAGTTCTACTGATCTTCAAAGTAGTCACCAGCATTGTGTATAACACGTTACAAGCGATGTGGAAGTCGTAGGATACTCTTAGAAGTGAAAGTTGTGTTGACAATTCGAGCGGCGCCGTCTATTGCCCGACAAATTTGTTAACAGCTCGGAAGTGAATGCCGTGAAGTGTCTCCTTCAGTTTAGAAATCGAGTTTAACTCACGAGGGCTTAAGTCAGGGGAGTGCAGCAGGTGGTATAGCACTTAGCAGCCCCATCAGGCAAATAAGTCAGTAACAGCTTGCACTGTACCTGCTTGAGCATTGTCCTGCAAAATAATGGTCAGGTCCTCAAGAAAGTGTCTTCACTTCTGTGTCTTCGTTGTTCATTTTTGGAACACAACATACGACAATCTTAGAGAAAGAAGTGATTACACTTTCTGCAGGACCTAACCATTATTTTGCAGGACAATGCTCAAGCACGTACAGCAGAATCTGTTACTGATTTTTTTGCCTTATGGGGCTGCTAAGTGCTATACCACCTACTGCACTCCCCTGACTTAAGCCCTCGTGAGTTCAACTCGATTTCTAAACTGAAGGAAACACTTCACGGCATTCGCTACAGAACAGCTACAAATTCGTCGGGCAATAGGCCGCGCCGCTCGATCTTTCAACCAACTGGCACTGCTAAGAGTATCCTACGACTTCCTCGTCGCTGGCGACGGGTTATACACAATGCTGGTGACTACTCTGAAGGTCAGTAAAACTTTGAACACGTATCTATTTTGTACGAGCTGTAAATAAATAGCTGCCACTACTGAAGTTCCAAACCTCGTATATACAGGGTGATCATCAATAAAACCCACGAAGTACAGCGACGGATTACGGACGGGAAGGGGAAGAAATAACGTCCTGTGAACATACTTCCCGAAACACATCGTTGCCACGGTACATGGCGCTCGTGCGACCAAATACCATGTGTTCCTCGTGTGTTGCAGGCTGTGTGTTTGAGCAGCGTACCGCAAGCAGCAGAATGCCGGGAACAAGCCGAGATGGTGTTCGTGAGCGGCCAAGCACAAGGAAACGGCCGAGAGGCAGCACGGCTATACCAAAACCAGCATCCTCCCAGGCACCAGCCACATCACACAACATTTCAAGCCCATTAGGTGCGTTTGTGTGATCGTGGGTCCTGTGAGACATAGTAACGCGCACGAATGCAGCGAACTGCGCATACACCAGATGTGGAGGACCGGGTTCTACATAATACTGAGACAAACCCTCGTACAAGCTGCAGGCACGTGGCCCGCCAACATTGTGTAAGCCAAAGTACTATCATTTGTAACCTGCATGACAATCGTTACTATCCCTATCACCTGCAATATCATGGAATCCATTTTGAACATACGTTGTGGCGTGGATGCGATGCAGCTCTGTACTGTTTTTCGGGACGATTTGTTGTTGCATGCACTCTGTACATTTCCGGACACATGTTCACAGGACCTTTTCTTCCTCCATTTCCAGTCAGCAATCCGTTCCTGCAGTCTGTCGGTTTCACTGATGTTGACCCTGCATATTCCGGTTATCATACGCTGCACTATTCTCAGCAATTTAACCCTCGAAATAAAGTCTATATTTAATGATAGTAGATTTCTCTTCACAAGTGAAGGTCTCCTTCCCCCTGCTAGTCTGATTTTTCTATATTCCTGGAGTCGCCCACAATGCTTCATTTTACCGAGCGAGGTGTCGCAGTGGTTAGCATACTGGACTCGCAGGCGGGAGGATAGTGGTTCAAACCTGCGTCCGGCCATCCTGATTTTAGTTTTCCGTGAATTTTCGTAAATCGCTTCAAGCAAATGTCGAGATGGTTCCTTTGAAAGGGCACAGCCGACTTCCTTCCCTAATCAGACGAGACCGATGACCTCGCTGTTTGGTCCCCTTCCCCAAATCAACCAACCGACTACTGCTTTATTTTAATTGAGACTTCCTGCACGTCATCTACTTATCGGTCCCGAGCTTTCATGTTGAGGTTGTCATACGTTGCTGTGTTGAGGTTGTCATATGTTGCTGCTACTCCGCAATAATTTCCTCTTTCTTCGGTTGACTCTTAATAAATAGCGTGTTCTCATTGGACCGTTCATTCCAGGTAACAGGTCCTGCAATTCTTCCTCACTTTTTAGAGGACAGAAGTATCATCGGTGCATCTCGTGCTCATATAGTTCCATTCTGAGATTTAGTACCGGGTCTGAATCTTTCTTTTATTTCCTTCATCGCTCGTTCTTATACACACTCCAAAAAAAAGTTTTGCATCACCTTGGGTCTGAGAGTTCCAGAACCTGTACCGGAAATTGAAACAGATCAACATAAACATTTTCGCCCTAGCATGTCGTACCACCATACAGCGAGACCTTCAGAGGTGGTGGTCCAGACTACTGTGCATTCCGGTGCCTCTAATACGCAGTAGCACGTCCTTTTGCATTAATGCGTGCCTGTATTTGTCGTGGCATACTATCCACAAGTACATCAAGGGACTGTTAGTCCACGTTGTTCCACGGCGATTCGGCGTAGATCCCTCAGAGTGATTGGTGGGTCACGTTGTCCATAAACAACTCTTTTCAGTCTATCCCAGGCATGTTCGATAGGGTTCATGCCTGGAGAACGTGCTGTCCATTGTAGTCGAGCGTTGTTATCCTGAATGAAGTCATTGACAAGATATGCACGATGGGGGCACGAACTGTCATCCATGAAAACGAATGCCTCGCCAGTATGCTGACGATATGGTTGCACTATCGGTCGGGGTATGGCATTCACGTATCGTACAGAGATTTAGGCGTCTTCCATGACCACCAGCGGTGTACGTCGGCCCCACATACTGCCACCTCAAAACAGTAGGGAACCTCCACTCGCTGGACTGTGTGTCTAAGGCGTTTAGCCTGACAGGGTTGCCTCCCAACACAGCTGCGACGATTGTCTGGTTGAAGGCATATGCGACACTCATTGGTGAAGAGAACGTGATGCCAATCCTGAGCGATCCGTTCGGCATGTTGTTGGGCCCGTCTGTACCGCGTTGCACGTCGTGGTTGCAAAATGGACCTCGCCATGGACGTCGGTAGTAAAATGGTTCAAATGGCTCTGAGCACTATGGGACTTAACTGCTGTGGTCATCAGTCCCCTAGAACTTAGAACTACTTAAACCTAGCTAACCTAAGGACATCACACACATCCATGCCATGCCATGCCGAAGACAGGATTCGAACCTGCGACCGTAGCGCCTAGAACGACTCTGCCACTCCGGCCGGTTCGGGAGTAAAGTTGCGCAGTATACAGCCTATTGCGCACAGTTTGATTCGTGACACAACCTCCTGTGGCAGCACGATAAGCACTATTCAACATGGTGGCTTTGGTATCAGGGTTCCTCCGTGCCATAATCCGTAGGTAGCGGTCATCCACTGCAGTAGTAGCCCTTGGGCGGCCTGAGGGAGGCACGTCATCGACAGTTCCCGTTTCCCTGTATCTCCTCTATGACCGAACATCATCGCTTTGGTTCACTCTGAGCCGTCTGGACACTTCCCTTGTTGAGTGCCCTTCGTGGCACAAAGCAGCAATGCGAACGCGATCGAACCACGGTATTGGCCGTCTGGGCATGGTTGAGCTGCAGACAACACGAGCGGTGTACCTCCTCGCTGGTGGAATGACTGGAACTGATCGGCTGTCGGACCCCCTCCGTCTAATAGGCGCTGCTCATGCATGGTTGTTTACATCTTTGGGCGGGTTTAGTGACATCTCTGAACAGTCAAAGTCTGTGTCTATGATACAATATCCACAGTAAACGTCTATCTTCAGGAGTTCTGGGAAGCGTGTTACTGCAAAACATTTTTTGATGTGTGTATAAAGGTTGAACAAGAGAGGAGAAGTTGCATACCGCCTTCTGCCCTTTTTATTCGTAACACTTCTCTCTTTGTCTTCTCTTGTCGCTATAAGACAGACAGAAAGAGAGAGAGAGGTGCAGCGGCGGGTCTGTGTTTGTTTGGGGAGTCTGCGGTGACGCACAGGATACGGCGCGGTGCGCGCGCCTGCGTCACGGCCGGCCACAGCGAGAGCACGTCGCCTCCGTCCCAGTAAATCGCCGCTTTCCATCCGGCCATCTAGAGTTATGATGCGATAAGGAAACTGATGAGGCTCGCATCTGACGAAAGACAGCGCACTGACGTTGACGCTGGGTGTACTAATACAGGATGATTCAAAAAGAACACATTTCAGTTGTTTATGACAGACAAATTATTATTTTCGACACAGCTGCGCTGCTTGTACCAACACTCAGACTACATCACAAGCGAAATCATTTCTTGTGTTGGATTTTCCACGAAGTCAATCCAGTTTGAGCGCAACGTGCTTTCCGCCATCTATTCAGCAAGCAGTCAGTCGCCTCTACACAAGGAGATTTATGACTGGCATACAAAATTCGTGGAAGTTGGTTGCATACGCAAACGGAAGAGCACTGTTCACCCATGAACGCCTCATGAAAATGTCGAGTATATCCGAGATACGTTCATACGAAACCCTCGGAAGTCCCCAAGACGAGAAGGCCACGACCTTCAGTTTCCTAAAATAACGGTGTGGCGTATTCTGAGACGCCTGCATACGAAACCTTACAAGAGGCAGTTACTGCAGCAATTGTGTCCCGACGACAACAACTGATAGTAATAACTTAGTATTTCAGTTCTCCTGGATATGGCAGAGGAAACCTTCTACAAACTACTCATCTCTTCGGACGAATCGACCTTTCACCTATCGGGTCGAGTAACTCGCCATGATTTAAGAATTAGTGTGTCACAGAATCCTGGCGTAGTCGTCGAACATAAAAGAGACTCGCAAAAACAGAATGTCTTCCTCGGACTTTCTGTTCACAAAGTTCATAGACTTTTTTTGCGGAGGACACAGACAGGAATGTCGTACCTAGATATGTCGCAAAATTGGCTATTTCTTCAACTTCACGAAACTTCCAATTATTCCATTTTTATGCATGAAGGAGCACCTTGAGGTTCAACTTTATCTTCACAGCATCCCATAACGATGGATTGGGAGCGGTGGACAAAAAACTCTTTTTAATTGTTTTTGGGTGCCCAGGTCACCCGAACCCACACACTGTGATTAATTTTTTTGTCCCACTTATGGCAACTACTCATCGAGAGCTGAGAAATCGAATTGTCGAAGCTGATGATTCAGTAAACAGGGACCTGTTGATTCGAGTGTGGAACAAAATGGACTACTGTTTAGATGTTCCGAGCAATGTTTGGCGCTCATGTTAAATGTATGGGACAGTAGTCTCTTTCCGGACAAAAAAACTTTTAACCTTCCTCATCCTCCATGAGTTTCGTCTATCTTTCACTGTTCGACTGTGATGAACAACTGAAATCTGTTCCTTCGTTTAGCATCACACTGTAAAATTTACATGTCTGACAGGGAAGATGGGTAGCCGAACTATCGCTTCGCAGATTCTTTTTGCAAAAGTGTTTTTCCGCCATTATTATATTTGTTAAAGTAAAACAAATATTTTTTGCTTTGTGTAAGACTGCATGCTTTTGTGGCCGTCAACATCTTCAAATTTCTTCCTATACAATGCCGGTGTGACTGTCTGCGCTGCGATCTTCTTCAAGGATCTTCAGGTGTTTCTGGTTAGTTAAGGTCCTGTAGAAGACCATACCTTGCGATCTTGTTTATATTTTGTGAACGAATAGTGATATGGAAACGAGCTCTATCCCGCACGACAGGACACGTTTATATTGATGTTTATTTATTCTACTTTACTCTTCTATCATCCAAGATAATGAAGCACGTGCTTTTTGAAACAGTACACCACCATTTGACTGTATTACTGTATTTGTCTTATGTACTATCTAGATTTCGGCTTTCATGCCATTATCAAGTAGATTGCTTAAAGTTCTTAGACCATTTACATGTCGCATGTGTTAAGGCAGTCCAAAGCAGGTAAACAAGACTAACATGTGTCTTTAAGATATGACGCCAGTCCGTTAGACCTGTCTTTTTGCTGCGTATTGTATCGACCGATGACAGTTGCATCTTAAAGACATGTATACAATCGAAGTAAAACAGTTTAGATACGTGTACATCGTTCGGATGAGGATGGATGGCCGATGGTGATGCTGATGAAGAAATGGAGTGCAACGTATTTTTGTACTTACTTCAATGCTACAAGTGGTGTCACTCTATAAAGCTCTAATCGTTTGAACATACAGGGTGTTACAAAAAGGTACGGCCAAACTTTCAGGAAACATTCCTCACACACAAAGAAAGAAAATATGTTATGTGGACATGTGTCCGGAAACGCTTACTTTCCATGTTAGAGCTCATTTTATTACTTCTCTTCAAATCACATTAATCATGGAGTGGAAACACACAGCAACAGAACGTACCAGCGTGACTTCAAACACTTTGTTACAGGAAATGTTCAAAATGTCCTCCGTCGCATGGAATCCCTGATGCACTGATGCAGCCGTCCACAATACGAGCACGAAGAGTCTCTACATTTCGTACCGGGGTTGCGTAGACAAGAGCTTTCATATGCCCCCATAAA
Organism: Schistocerca cancellata; assembly: GCF_023864275.1. Classification (NCBI taxonomy): domain Eukaryota; kingdom Metazoa; phylum Arthropoda; class Insecta; order Orthoptera; family Acrididae; genus Schistocerca; species Schistocerca cancellata. The sequence continues at coordinate 176,566,389 of NC_064631.1, forward strand.
TGAAAGTCAAGATGGTTGAGGTCAGGAGAGCGTGGAGGCCATGGAATTGGTCCGCGTCTACCAATCCATCGGTCACCGAATCTGTTGTTGAGAAGCGTACGAACACTGACTGAAATGTGCAGGAGCTCCATCGTGCATGAACCACATGTTGTGTCGTACTTGTAAAGGCACATGTTCTAGCAGCACAGGTAGAGTATCCCGTATGAAATCATGATAACGTGCTCCACTGAGCGTAGGTGGAAGAACATGGGGCACTGAGCGAAGGTGGAAGAACATGGGGTCCAATCAAGACATCACCAACAATGCCTGCCCAAAAGTTCACAGAAAATCTGTGTTGATGACGTGATTGCACAATCACGTGCGGATTCTCGTCAGCCCACACATGTTGATTGTAAAAATTTACAATTTGATCACGTTGGAATGAAGCCTCATCCGTAAAGAGAACATTTGCACTGAAATGAGGATTGACACATTGTTGGATGAACCATTCGCAGAAGTGTACCCGTGGAGGCCAATCAGCTGCTGATAGTGCCTGCACACGCTGTACATGGTACGGAAACAACTGGTTCTCCCGTAGCACTCTCCATACAGTGACGTGGTCAACGTTACCTTGTACAGCAGCAACTTCGTGCGGTACATACTGCACGAAGAATTGCCTCGTCCATTGCAAGTGTCCTCGTCGTTCTAGGTCTTCCCCAGTCGCGAGTCATAGACTGGAATGTTCCGTGCTCCCTAAGACGCCGATCAATTGCTTCGAACGTCTTCCTGTCGGGACACCTTCGTTCTGGAAATCTGTCTCGATACAAACGTACCGCGCCACGGCTATTGCCCGTGCTATTCCATACATGAAATGGGCATCTGCCAACTGCGCATTTGTAAACATTGCACTGACTGCAAAACCACGTTCGTGATGAACACTAACCTGTTGATGCTACGTACTGATGTGCTTGATTCTAGTACTGTAGAGCAATGAGTCGCATGTCAACACACGCACCGAAGTCAACATTACCTTCCTTCAATTGGGCCAACTGGCGGTGAATCGAGGAAGTACAGTACATACTGACGAAACTAAAATGAGCTCTAACATGGAAATTAAGCGTTTCCGGACACATGTCCACATAACATCTTTCCTTTATTTGTGTGTGAGGAACGTTTCCTGAAAGTTTGGCCGTACCTTTTTGTAATACCCTGTTTAATAACCAGTCACTCCATTCTCTAACATCGTACTTCACACTTTATAGTGGCTTTCTTAATATGAGTGAAAACGATATCCGTCTCGGAATCCCTCTCCAATCTTTGTCAACGAGGTGTTTTAGGCAAAACGGATCTTCCTGCACGGAAGAGTTGGGAAAGTGTCGCGAAGAGGACTCCCAAGTATTTCAATATGTTTATTACTACTTTTTCTGTGGTAACCACAACTGCTAGCAGCTTCATAATGGTGAGCCAAAATCCCAACTGTCGTTCGTTAAGACCTTCATGCTCATCGTTCAGCAGCGGCTATAAAGCGAGAATACAATATGAGCATGGCCACAATGAAGGTTAAAGCGGCCCAGTGTTTGGATTTACAGAGCGTGTATCAGTTTTTGATCACAAGGACCTTTTTTAGTTAATAAATAGCTGATTCAAGTTATCTGATGCAGAGTTTTACTATTTTAGCTCCTCTGAACTCTGTATAGAGCTACTCGTGTGCCGAGTTGTACCGTGGCTTGGAGACGCGTTGAACAGTACAGCCCCCTATAACCAGGTGGGTTAATCAGTTCCGAAGTCTGACGAACGCAACGGCATACCATGTTCTATAAAAAAATGTAATGTTCAGAAAAACCTTCAGGTTTATGATGGCTTTACCTTTTTCCTGCTGCAGCTGCAAGCACACCCAGTATACCGGTGTTGACACTGAACGTGTGCGTCTCGTACAACGTCTTCTGAATTTATTTTACACTGAAGGAAAAAAATCCCAACACCAAGGAGGAGTTGTTCAACATAAATGAAAGTCAGTAGGCGTGTTTCTACATCTGAAGCATGAAGTGTATTCAAATTTCGCACCAGTTGCATAGAAGTGGCGCTAATAGTGCAACGGCGAGGATTCAAATCAGGTCTGCAGTAAACACACGCTGTATCGGTCGTGAGCATTAGTTACGTCTGAGACTTGCAGTAGCGAGCTGATCTTACTAGATAATGCCTTCAAGATAAAGAAGCCAATACCAACAGCACACTGGGTTTCAATGATGTCGTGTAACAGGGTTACGAGAAGCTGTCGTTTTCCTGCCGCGATACTGCAGAATGGCTTAGCAGGAATGTAGCGACTGTACATGATTTCTGACAGCGGTGGTCACGGGAAGGTACGGTCGCCAGAAGACCTAGCTCGGGACGGCCATATGGCACTGCCGAGAGCGAAGACCATAGTTTTCAGCGCGTGGCTCTGGGGGATCGTACTGCATCTGCAGCAGCAATTTGAGCAGCACCTGGTACCTCAGTGACACAACGAACTGTTACAAAGCGTTACTCAAAAGACTGACTCCAGCGCCGTTTGTGACTTCAGAGGCGTCAAGCGAGAGCTCATTGTAGGGCGGAGTGGTAACTATTATGTTTTTTGAAAAACACCGGTTCTGACTTGGTGCCAGTGATGGTCCTGTGTTGGTTATCAAGATATACAAGGTGCATTCAAGTTCTAAGACCTCCGATTTTTTACAGAGGTATCTCTTTAATCAGCGTTGTGGGTAAAATCTTCTCAGGTATTGTTGAAAGGAAAGTGCGAGTATTAGTGGAGGACCAATTAGATGAAAATCAGTGTGGGTTTAGGCCTCTTAGAGGTTGTCAGGACCAGATCTTTAGCTTACGGCAAATAATGGAGAAGTGTTATGAGTGGAACAGGGAATTGTATCTATGCTTTATAGATCTAGAAAAGGCATATGACCGGGTTCCTAGGAGGAAGTTATTGTCTGTTCTACAAGATTATGGAATAGGAGGCAAACTTTTGCAAGCAATTAAAGGTCTTTACATGGATAGTCAGGCAGCAGTTAGAGTTGACGGTAAATTGAGCTCATGGTTCAGAGTAGTTTCAGGGGTAAGACAAGGCTGTAACCTGTCTCCACTGTTGTTCATATTATTTATGGATCATATGTTGAAAACAATATACTGGCTGGGTGAGATTAAGATATGTGAACACAAAATAAGCAGTCTTGCATATGCGGATGACTTAGTTGTGATGGCAGATTCGATGGAAAGTTTGCAAAGTAATATTTCAGAGCTAGATCAGAAATGTAAGGACTATGGTATGAAGATTAGCATCTCCAAAACGAAAGTAATGTCAGTGGGAAAGAAATATAAACGGATTGAGTGCCAAATAGGAGGAACAAAGTTAGAACAGGTGGACGGTTTCAAGTACTTAGGATGCATATTCTCACAGGATGGCAACATAGTGAAAGAACTGGAAGCGAGGTGTAGCAAAGCTAATGCAGTGAGCGCTCAGCTACGATCTACTCTCTTCTGCAAGAAGGAAGTCAGTACCAAGATTAAGTTATCTGTGCACCGTTCAATCTTTCGACCAACTTTGTTGTATGGGAGCGAAAGCTGGGTGGACTCAGGTTACCTTATCAACAAGGTTGAGGTTACGGATATGAAAGTAGCTAGGATGATTGCAGGTACTAGTAGATGGGAACAATGGCAGGAGGGTGTCCACAATGAGGAAATCAAAGAAAAACTGGGAATGAACTCTATAGATGTAGCAGTCAGGGCGAACAGGCTTAGATGGTGGGGTCATGTTACACGCATGGGAGAAGCAAGGTTACCCAAGAGACTCATGGATTCAGCAGTAGAGGGTAGGAGGAGTCGGGGCAGACCGAGGAGAAGGTACCTGGATTCGGTTAAGAATGATTTTGAAGTAATAGGTTTAACATCAGAAGAGGCACCAATGTTAGCACTGAATAGGGGATCATGGAGGAACTGTATAAGGGGGGGCTATGCTCCAGACTGAACGCTGAAAGGCATAATCAGTCTTAAATGATGATGATGATGATGATGATGACTGGAAAGAGATAGGTTTTAAAATGAGTCCGCGTTCATTGTCAATACGTCCCAGAGATGGCAGCACAGTACGGCAGATGGAATTTTACCGCCAGCGACGAGAATGAAAACTGTTTTAAATACTTAAAATGGCGACGTTTTCCTTCCTTGAACAGCGTGCAATCATTCGTTTTCTGAATTTGCGTGGTGTGAAACCAATTGAAATTCATCGACAGTTGAAGGAGACATGTGGTGATGGAGTTATGGATGTGTCGAAAGTGCGTTCGTGGGTGCGACAGTTTAATGAAGGCAGAACATCGTGTGACAACAAACCGAAACAACCTCGGGCTCGCACAAGCCGGTCTGACGACATGATCGAGAAAGTGGAGAGAATTGTTTTGGGGGATCGCCGAATGACTGTTGAACAGATCGCCTCCAGAGTTGACATTTCTGTGTGTTCTGTGCACACAATCCTGCATGACGACCTGAAAATGCGAAAAGTGTCATCCAGGTGGGTGCCACGAATGCTGACGGACGATCAAATGGCTGCCCGTGTGGCATGTTGCCGAGCAATGTTGACGCGCAACGACAGCATGAATGGGACTTTCTTTTCGTCGGTTGTCACAATGGATGAGACGTGGATGCCACTTTTCAATCCAGAAACAAAGCGCCAGTCAGCTCAGTGGAAGCACAGATTCACCGCCACCAAAAAAATTTCGGGTAACCGCCAGTGCTGAAAAAATGATGGTGTCCATGTTCTGGGACAGGGAGGGCGTAATCCTTACCCATTGCGTTCCAAAGGGCCCTACGGTAACAGGTGCATCCCACGAAAATGTTTTGAAGAACAAATTCCTTCCTGCACTGCAACAAAAACGTCCGGGAAGGGCTGCACGTGTGCTGTTTCACCAAGACAACGCACCCGCACATCGAGCTAACGTTACGCAACAGTTTCTTCGTGATAACAACTTTGAAGTGATTCCTCATGCTCCCTTCTCACCTGACCTGGCTCCTAGTGACTTTTGGCTTTTTCCAACAATGAAAGACACTCTCCGTGGCCGCACATTCACCAGCCGTGCTGCTATTGCCTCAGCGATTTTCCAGTGGTCAAAACAGACTCCTAAAGAAGCCTTCGCCGCTGCCATGGTATCATGGCGTCAGCGTTGTGAAAAATGTGTACATCAGCAGGGCGATTACGTCGAGAAGTAACGCCAGTTTCATCGATTTCGGGTGAGTAGTTACTTAGAAAAAAAATCGGAGGCCTTAGAACTTGAATGCACCTCGTACACGGGCCCCGCAACGAAATTGTGACGTCACACTAGTCGGCTTGTCCGCCGCACTTTGCGAACGCTCGGCCCCGTGCAGGGCCCTGTCCACGGGAATTCAATATTTAATTGAGAAGGTACCCACTAACGTTCTTAATTTTGTAGTATGCTACTGAGAACTTGCATGAAGCACCTGTAAGACCTGCAGTGTCACGTGGTGTGATGTACGAGCCACAACCTGTCTTTCTCGCGGGCCTCGCGAAGAGGGCGGGTGAGCGCCCGCATGGAACCTGTCTGTGGCCTAGATACACCGGTGCTACACCTGGAGTTGCGGTTTAAGGTGCGAATTCGTGTGACAGTAGAAGCACTGTCATCGTAATCCCGCGCACCCTGACTGAACATTTGTACGTCAGTCTGGCGGTTCGACCTGTTGCGCTGCCATGCGTGAACAGCATTCCAGGGTGTGTTTTCCAACAGCATAACGCTCGTCCAAACACCGCTGTTGTAACCCGACATGCTCTAAAGAGTGTTGACAAGTTGCTCTGACCTGATCGGTCACCATATCTGTCTCCAATCGAGTACATATAGGGCATCATGAGCGGCAACTCCAGCGTCATCCATAACCACCATTAAGCGTCCCAATATTGACTGACCGAGAGGAACAGGCATGGAGCTTCATCCCACAAACTGACATCCTGCGCCTATACATGACTACACATGCATTCCTGAGATTTCATTACTCTGCATTAATTATTTCTTGGTGTTGAGATTTATTTCCGTCAGTGTATTCTAAATATTCTCGGTTCGGTAGCTAGCTGAGTAGTAAAATGCCGGACCATAGCTGCAAACGTCCCCGGTTCGACTCACTGCGAGTTCTAACATTTTTATCTGTCTCTTATTACTTCTTTCATCTCTGACTGTTTGTTGATGTGAGAAATGCCGGGACGCACCTTTCAGACAAGCCTACGGCATACCACCGCCAAGGGGACTGTGCCTAGTAAAGTGCTGTGGTGTACATACCACTTTTATTTATATTTTTGTGACGCTGTGAGTTTTGCGATACGTATGCTGTACACAGATCCACTATTTTATTAAAACGTATGTTCGCCGTAGCGGAACAGTGTGTGACTGCCACGCGGCGGATCAGGTTTCGACTTCCGATACTGTCTGGGATTTCACAGAGATCACAGAGATGGAATACTGTGATAAAGCAGAGGAGAAGGACTGACCTGTGGGCGCTGGCTGGAGTCGGCGCGAGAGCGGCACGTTGTCGGCGCCGTCGGCGTCGCTGTCGGAGGCGGCGGCCTCGTCGGCGGAGAGCGCGCCCAGGCCGAGCGGCGCGGCAGCGGCGCGGTCCGGCGGCGGCGGCAGCGAGCAGCGGTGCCTGGCGCCGCGCCGCAGCAGCACCACGCCCTTGGCGTCGGTGCGCAGCGACGCGGGGCAGCCGCGCGTCGCGCACGTCCAGCGCACGCTGCCGTCCGCGTTGGCGCGCGCGCGCGTGTAGCGCCGCCCGGCCACCACCAGGTCCACGCCGCCGGCGCCGCCGCCCACGCCGCCCACGGCGCCGCCCACGCTGCAGCCGCTGCTCCAGCTCGCCCCGCTGCTCACGCTCGCCGCCGGGCTGCAGTCGCGGCCGCCGCGCGCGCCTCGCAGCGGCATCGCTCTGAAACACGGAAAACTCTCACTGCGACACGCGAACTCGTTCCCGATCTTACTGGACTCGGTCGGTTGGCTGTTGCAGTTATAGGGACCAAATTGCGAGGTGATGAGTTCCTTCATCCTGTATGTATCGAACCAGGAATGCCCTCAGAAGGATACAAAAGGCAGATCTCGGGAAGCCCTACAGTAAGCAAGATACAGGGAGACAGAGATAAAATCGAGGACTAATAGGAAAGGAGAGAGAATGGGCGAGCCGCTCTGACCAGAATGCAGTTGAAGCTCCCCAGAGTACGGCACGCGGCGAGAGACGCACCCTCTGAATCCCACCAGCAAGCACCACCTCGCCGTGTTACTCCGAGGATTGGTTGGTTGGTCGATTTGGGGAAGGGGTCCGAACAGCGAGGTCATCGGTCCCATCAGATTAGGGAAGGATGGTGAAGAAAGTCGGCCGTGCCCTTTGCGCAAAACCGTCCCGGCATTTGCGTGACGCGATTTAGGGAAATCACGGAAAACCTGAATCAGGATGGCCGGACGTGGGTTTGAACCGTCGTCCTCTCGAACGCGAGTCCACGGTGCTAACCACTGCGCCACCTCGCTCGGTATGCCAAGGAAACAACACAGCCAAGACGATGAAAGTTTAGGAAAAATAAAACATTAAAAACGGCAAACAAAAGAACACGGAGAATAAAAGTGTGGGAAGGGTAGGGGTCAGACCAAACCGCCGAGCAAGGGCCGCCATGGGAACCCTGGGCAAGAGCACGCGAGCGGTGCCTCAGGCAGTCAATGAGGCCGAAGTGCCCCACCTCACAGAGACGAGTAGAAGCGACCTACACCTTCCTCGAACTGCCCGTGATGCGCCTAGACCGTTGAAACCTGCATTCAGTCCTCTCCGTACACTTGTCCCATTGTCCGATGAATTTCTCTTCCCCGCACTACCTCCGCTTTACAGAAACGCAGTACATCCCTTTGCCGTTCTTTTGAAGCCTGCATTTTAGTTTCCAGCACGGCCGAGTACAGCGTGTGCGCCCACGTGCCTCTAGCAGCGGGTTTGGGGACCACTTCTTCCGTAGGCAATGGCATCCCATCCCTTCAGAGGTTTTCATTTTACAGCCTCCGCTTTCTTCCTTTTAAATAGCCGTAAAGAGTGGCAGGATACCAACAGACGGATACAAAGAGGTGGCAAGCGACATGTAACTTATGGTCCAATGGACAGTTCGGGGGTTCTCCGATTCATCAAGCAGCGAAAGACCACGAAACAGTGTCGCAGGAAAGGGAAGAAACGAGGAAATAACTCTTTCCTGCGTGTCAAAGCAAAGATAGGGGAGCGTGGTGAGGGAGGGGGGGGGGGGGGCATTACAGCTATCCAATGAGCGAAGGAGTGAAGGCATCGCCGATAAAATGCTTTTTCTGTCAACTAGTGACGTGCACCGCGCATCGCTACCACGTCCTGCAGACGTCTGCTTACGCCCTTGAGCACGCGGATGATGAAAGGAACGTCTCACAAGGGAACCTCCCTATCGCACGCCCCTCAGATTTAGTTATAAGTGGCACAGTGGATAGGCCTTGAAAAACTGAACACAGATCGATCGAGAAAACAGGAAGAAGTCCTGTGGAACTATGAAAAAATAAGCAAAATATACAAACTGAGTAGTTGATGCGTAAGATAATTAACATCAAGGACACTGTGAACTCAGCAGCGCCGTGGTCCCGTGGTTAGCGTGAGCAACTGCGGAACGTGACGTCCCTGGTTCAAATCTTCCCTCGAGTCAAAAGTTTAATTTTTTATTTTCAGTTTATGTGACAAACTTATGTTTTCATCACTTTTTTGAGAGTGATTATCACATCCGCAAGAAAACCTAAATCGGGCAAGGTAGAAGAATCTTTTTACCCATTCGCCTAGTGTACAAGGTGGGTCGACAACATATTCCTGTCATGTGACGCACATGCCGTCACCAGTGTCGTATAGAATATATCAGACGTGTTTTGCTGTGGAGGAATCGGTTGACGTATGACCTTGCGATCAAATGTTTTCGGTTTCCGTTGGAGAGGCACGTCCTTTCGTCTACTAATCGCACGGTTTTGCGGTGCGGTCGCAAAACACAGACACTAAACATATTACAGTGAACAGCGACGTCAATGAACGAACAGACAGATCATAACTTTCGAAAATAAAGAATGTAAACTTTTCACTCGAAGAAAGACTTGAACCAATGACCTCTCGTTCCGCAGCTCCTCACGCTAACCACGGGACCACGGCGCTCTTGAGCTCAGACTATCCTTGATGTTGCATATCTTGTGCATGGACTACTCAGTTTGTATATTTTGCTTATTATTTCATAGTTCCACACAACTTCTTCCTGTTTTCTCGATCGATCTGTGTTCAGTTTTTCAAGGCCTATCCACTGTGCCAACTTATAACTAAATCTGAGGGGCGTGCGATGGGGAGGTTCCCTTGTCAGTATACTTGCGACCGAACGAGAATACGTGGCAACGCGTGCGCGCATGAGGTTGGTGTTCGCTACAACACGAGAACTACTGAAGTTCTGAAGGCCAAAAACACATTTTTGGCAAAAAGCTAAACATTTGCTCGAAACAACAGACGTTAACACATGCAGTGTTAACAGAGACATTTTACCGAAAATAGAAGCGGACAGTAGTGTTGCTCGAACAGTCCACGGGTATACGGCCGGTTCATAGTGTCCAACGGGCACAATATTTCGGCGATCAGACATGTCGCCATCGTCAGGTGCGCTGACGCACTGAGCTCCTGAGGGCGGGCGGCCGATTTAAATCCCCTCCCCCCGCGGGCCGCTCTCTTCGCCGTCCGCGCCCGCGCGCCGGAATCTGTCGTAGCGTCGATGTGCTTGCTACGTCCGCCCTGGTCGCCAGTTTGTACTTCTTGCTGAGAGTCTTATTTACATTCTGCGACCGTAGCAGCCACGTGGTTTCGGACTGAAGCTCCTAAAACCGCTCGACTACAGCTGCCGGATCGCACCAAATAGAAATTCAGTCTAATCATCCTGATCTTTCAGCAGTTACAGAACGAATGCTGCACACCGTGTCTAGCAGAGATTGTAGCCGCAATCTCGGTTGAAAAGATCTTCCGTGGTGCGAATTTCGATAGCCTCCCTTATAACACTGTCCCAATATTTAGAGGTATGAGCCAGGATCTTGGTACGCTCATAATCCATATCGTGTTTCTCGGACAAACAGTGCTCTGCTACCGCCGACTTATTTTGATATTTCAGTCTAGTGTGCCTTTGATGTTCTCGGCAACGATCTTCGATGGTGCGTACTGTTTTCCGATATAAGTCTTCCCAGACTCACAGGGCATTTGGTATATGCCGGCCTTACTCAAACCGAGGTCATCTTTCACACTTCCCAGTAATACCCGTGTTTTATTGGGCGGGAAAAAGACGGTTTTAACTCGGTGTTTCTTTAATATACGGCCGATTTTCCCCGATAGTGCGCCATTGTACGGAAGCCAGCAAGTAAGTAGGTGCCCTAATGTTGCTGGCAACGTTCTTCCCTTATTCGTCCTCAGGCGCAAATACGGAATTTCAATGCAGTGATTAAAATGCAGCGCAACAGAACACCTCTGGTACTGATATGCACAATTTTAACATGCAACCAGGTTAGCAGTTTACGATTCGTAACGACTCAGCAAGTGCTCACGTGTTTACATCGAATGTTTGATTAAGCTAAAGACACCATTCCATTAAAACTACGTCTGAAGTATTTTTTTTCAATAATCTAATGATTCATCCACTGTTTTCATTTACATTCAAAACTTTATTTTCTTTTTATTCTCAGAAGAAAGAAGACACTGTGTCCGCTACCGCTTAGTCGAAATTTGGCACACTACCTTTGAGATTTTATGATAAATTTTATTAAAGTGGTAAGTTGCGAATCGAAAGTAGCTTGCGTTTATATTTAATATTTCTAGCGAGTACTGGGATTCATGAGAATGCTGTAAAGCTGTGATTAACCCGAAGGTCGCACTGGATAGCACAGTGCTTTGCTAGGCATGACGCTCCTGAAAGTTGCCTGCTATTGCCTCCCTCTGACCTTTGGACGCTTACGCACCCAGTTGCAGCGGGGCAAACACTTTGATGCGGACTCCGGTCCACGGAGGCACGTTTCACATACGCGTATCATTGCCAGATGTGAAAGGTGCACAAAAAGGGACGCAAACAGTGCTAGGAATGACTAATGTCTTGACCCACACTTACTCGCTTGGACACCGAGTCACACATGAAGTCAACATGGATTTTAGAAAGTTATAAGAACAACAGTCTGAAGAAGATAGAAAAAATGCAGAGATAAGCTTTCAAATACAGAGATAAGCATTCTTGCACGCACGCAAACACACCATTGTTTCTGATTACTTTTGCTTTACGCTTGCCTCTCCATTACGTGTAACCATGCCGACTGTCTACCAGTTCCTGTCAACCGAGTAATTTTCTGAGTACAAAATGTGGCACTGCACGAAATTAGCGCACTAAAACTGTCGATGCTTTCTCGAAATAAAATGAAACACTTTACGAAGGGCCCCGAGGCAACGCATTTGCTAATGGGAAGAGATGTAAGAAACGTACCGGTACACAGTAACTGTGGACTAAAAATTACAGTATACTGTCCTCTAGGACGTGAAAGGGAAAATAAATACGCAATCGATCCACGCTTTATTTTCATACAGATGTGACTGACTCGAAGACGTACGTTGTCCTGGATGGGGAGTGTTAATCAGAACGAAGATAATGCCGGCAGTTCCCCGGGGAACTGTATAGGATGGTTCCTGCTCTCCATCTACAACAACCATCTGCTGGACGCGGTGTGCAGCATTCATTCTGTAACTGCTGAAAGATCAGGATGATTCGACTGAATTTCTATTTGGTGCGATCCGGCCGCTGTAGTCGAGCGGTTTTAGGAGCTTCAGTCCGGAACCACGTGGCTGCTACGATCGCAGGTTCGAATCCTGCCTGGATGTTTGTGATGTCCTTAGGTTAGTTAGGTTCAAGTGGTTTCTAAGTGTAGCGGACTGATGACCTCGGATGTTAAGTGCCATAGTGGTTAGAGCCATTTGAACCATTTCTATTTGGTGCGATCATTTGGAGGCCTGCTGTGAATATGGTGGTTAAGAGAATAGGTAGGAGAAACATTCGTGTAATGTTGGAATACAGAGTTGATGGTACGCTGCTAGCTCCAGTCAAGTCGACTAAAGGCCTGATAGCGCAACTGTACTGTAGAATGCTGGTGCCGCCCATTCTTGAGTGCTGCCCGAGTGTTTGGGATCGCCGCCAATTCTGACGAAAGGACGATATCGAACCAGCTCACATACCTGGGTGCTAAATTTATTACAGGTCGATTCGAGATCAAGTGCGAGAGTGTTACCTCAACTAACGAGCAGAAGACGTCCTTTTTTCGTGAAACGCTATTGAGGGCGTTTAGACAACCAACTTCTGCGTCAAACTGCAGATTTTTGTAAAAGAGGTCATTATCAAGTGCAGATTTTTGTGGCTTTAAGCCAAGTCAACTTGAACACACATTTATATGTCGTTGTCATTACTATTAAGTACATTCGTGACGCTGTTACATATTGCGAGCACACATATCCATATGTCATAAAAGAACAGTAATCTGCCGCTGCAGTTTAGTGCATAAGTGACTAGTGATGGGCTAACGAACATGAGTGTCTACAGACTATGTTGTTTTATGACGTATGGATATGTGTGCTCGCAATATGTAACAGCGTCACGAATGTATTTAATAGCAATGACAACGACATATAAGTGTGCCAGCTCATTTTAAAGCCACAAAAATCTGTACCTGATAATGGCCTAAGGCCGAAATTGCAATCGTGAAATAAAGAAAGTTGGTTGGTTGGTTGGTTTGGGGAAGGAGACCAGACAGCGTGGTCATCGGTCTCATCGGATTAGGGAAGGATTGGGAAGGAAGTCGGCCGTGCCCTTTCAGAGGAAACATCCCGGCATTTGCCTGGAGTGATTTAGGGAAATCACGGAAAACCTAACTCAGGATGGCCGGACGCGGGATTGAACCGTCGTCCTCCCGAATGCGAGTCCAGTGTCTAACCACTACGCCACCCCGCTCGGTATTAATATTAAAGTGTTACAGTCACTGGCCTAAATATGATGCCTTTTATAAAGTTCTACATGACTGTGAATCCCAGGTATAAAAGGTTAATAAACTGCAGAACCGTTCGATTGCTTCCAACATTCACGTTGCTTCACGACCGTGAGAACAATATGAGAGGTAGGATTCGTACAGATGCGCCTTCTGCTCGCCCCACTGGCGAATGGAACACAGAAGGAAATGGCTATCAGTTCAGAAACTGAGTCTGCCCTGAAGCAACGTATATGTTCCTCAGCTAAGAAAAGCTGACAAAACTAGCTGCATTATAAACGTCAACAGGGCGCTCACACCCCCGTCTCTCTCTCTCTCTCTCTCTCTCTCTCTCTCTCTCTCTCTCTCTCTCTCTCTCTCTAGTGCCCATTTACGGTCTTAATTCTGCCCTCGTACTGAAAGAACCAGACTTTTCATTCATCAGTTAATAAACAGTTTAGCAAAATCACACGTTGTTTAATTGTTCTGAATGCTCTCTCAAGTAGCGTGCGTATCATCACTTTTGAACGCCACGTTTGCGATTATGAATGCGCGAAACACCAAGCACAATTTAACCCCCCGGAAGAAAGTGTTCATCCTCATTGAAAAATAGGAAATTTTCGTAGACGCCATCCACGAACGATCATGAACATTCACTGATATATCAAATTCTCCGAAAAACCACTGTAACTCAATCCACGCCAAACTGTCTACGGTACCGGGCTTCGTGACCTTTCACCACACGAGCTGACCACGGAAATCCGTCTCCCAGAACCAAAGCGCGCGAGAAATGTCTTCTCTGATTGGCCCAGTGGCACAGTAGCCACTCAGCTTAAAATTTCGGTTCACATAAGCCGGTACTGCTGTCCTCTTTGCAATAATCGCTGTTCCGATATCAGTTCAGATGAGACAGTAACACTTTCCTCGAAAGAAAACAAAAGAATATATTTAATTGCCTGAAGGATTAAACCAAGTTTTATATTTGTACAACAACAAAAACTTGCTGCTTACAGTTAGTATTTTGCCCCCATCTATGTCACTCACATCAAGGCTGAACCATCGGGTTCCAGCGCTCACTCACATTGTTAATTATTCACAGTTTCAATCATTCCTACTTCACATACATTTCGCATACATCCCCTGATTCACTAAGACAGCGCAACAGATCGCAATTATATACGACATATTGGATAAAGAATTAATTTCCGTAAATTGAGAATATTAGGTAATCTACACTGTTAAATATAATACAGTTTAATTAACTATTTTGGTGACAACTGAGCTTAAGTCGTCATCTGATGTACTTTTAGAAACATGTTGAAGTGTCTGATGTGGAATGTAAAGTTATAAATTTTAGCTCTGTAGGTGATTTTGAATATTTTCCGAATTATTTCAAATAACAGAGTCGTAAAACAGTGGTCAGCTCACGTCGTGAAAGGTCACGTAGCCCAGTACTCTACGCGCTTTCGCGAAGATTGAGTTAGTGTTTTTTCGGAGAATTTGATTTATCAGTGAATGTTCATGATCATTCGTTGATGGCTACGAAAATTTTCAGTTTTTCGAAAGGCTCTATAAAAAATTTCATACCGTCTGCTTTACAGTGTCCGTAGATGTATAAAGATTCCAGTCCGAAAGAAGAACATGTAGAAGAAAACCACTTCACCGCACGAGTGTACATACTGAAGACCAGAAATAGCCGGTAATGGAGATCGCTGTTCTCGCTGCAAGGCGGAGAAACCGGTTTTGGAGTGCGCGCACTCGACGAGTTAGCCGAAAGTAAACTCTTGATTCGCGCGCCAATTAGGCGCTATGTGGAGGCACTCACGCACGCTGAAGCAAGGAGTGAGCTGCCTGCACGAGCCTACATCCGCACAGGCCCACAGGTGACACACACTGAGGAACGAGTGAGACTGGCTGGCGTGAACGAGGCGCCAGGGACTGCCTCAATTATACCGTTACGTAGCGTGTCTTGCGCAGCGAACATTCCGGCTTCCAAAGATATACAACTCCCGGTATTTCCGACTCTTTAGTGGTGGAGTAGAAAACGCACAACTACGATCCCTTCCGAGCTAATTGACGTAAACGCGACGAACAGATAAGAGGAGGAATAAGGACATATACCATAACCTTATATCCAACGCCGTTCTAAGACAGAAAAAAGTAAAGTTGGATGACAGTAAATTCTTTTATCAAACGCAAAATTTCATGAAATCTGCGGAACACATAAAAGACGGCACACTGCCTCTGTACATCTTTTGGCTCGTGAGATGTCGACAGCTTATTTCAAATCAAATCACAGTGAAGAATTTTATTCGGAATTATTGAAACTGACGGAGTATTACTTAGCAATTCCAGGCCGAGACCCCGACCATGAAATGGCTTTCTCTTTCATAAACGCACAGTGGCCACAGGAACGCAATAGACTGTAAACCGACGCCATCACAAACATGATGTTCTTGTTGTGTAATTTCAAATTATTGTGTCAGAGTTCCACGAAATGATTTATAGGAAAAGCAACGTTCTTGATAACGAAGGTCGAAGTGACAAATATTAATTCGTAACTACAGATTGTTCTTTCTTCGGAAGTGTAACAAATCACCAAAGTTTTCTGACAGACGATTATCTTAGAAAGAACACTGAGCAATTAATAATACTGAGCACTTAGTTGCTATCGTAGTAGCCAAATTATAAGGCTGTCTACTGATTGTTGTTTTAGTTTATGTACTTTGAGATTTAACTCAGTAAAAACTTACTGTAACTAATCACCCTTAAACGATTGAAAATAGCCAAATCACTACTTCCATGTAAACCGATAGTCCGGCAAAATGTCCGGCCAAACGTAACTCTGAGTCCGGCTTTCCTATTTCAGGACCTGGCAGTTCTCAGCGTTACTGAAAAAGAGCGCAGTTCACTCTTGTTCATAAAAAGAGTAAAATACCAGATGGTCAAAATAAAAGGCCCATACAGCTGACGTCCGTGTGTTGCAATGTCCTCGAGCATATTCTGAGATAAAGAATTACATTCGTTTCTTGGGAAAAAAAACAAAAAAACGAACTCTCTCACAGAAGAACCACAGCTTGCTTTATAGACTTATCTCAAAAAGGTGAGCTGGTAGATTTCGAGTGCTTAGATTTCCAGAAGGCATTCGATAGTATACTACGTCGCCCTCTACTAATCACAATGTAGACATACGGAATATCTTTGCAGATATGTGACTGTCTCGATGACTATTTGACTTAGCAAGCACGTTATGCTGCAATACGAATAGCCAACGCGAACAAAAGCTACATCGAGTGTTCATAAAGTAGCGTAACAGAATATCTAATGATGGAATTACGGCGTTCACAACCGGATAACATTGCTGCTGGTAAACATGTAGTAGTATAATTGGTGGTCCACGAAACTCTTCTGATACTAACGTTTCGTCCAGGACTGCGCTGGACATCTCCTCCGCTGAGTCTTGACGACTGATAGGTTGGACGTCTGAGAGTGACATACATATTGTAGAAGAAAGGGCGTGACCGGAGTCACGCGTGATAAGCAGAGATGATCCTTGTCAAAGATAAAACTTGACCGTCGATCGTCGTTTTGTTAGAGGTAAAAACTGTTTAGTGATTCTGAAGAGCTACTGTCCATATATCGCTTAGTTTCCCTTCTTTCCTATTAAAATTATCCCTATGTTTATACAGGGTGGTCCACTGATCGTGACCGGGCCAAATATCTCACGAAATAAGCGTCAAACGAAAAAACTACAGAGAACGAAACTTCTCTAGCTTGAAGGGGGAAACCAGATGGCGCTATGGTTGGCCCGCTAGATGGCGCTGCCATCAACTGCGTTTTTTTTAATAGGAACCCCCATTTTTTATTACATATTCGTAAAGAAATATGAATGTTTTAGTTGGACCACTTTTTTCGCTTTGTGATATATGGCGCTGTAATAGTCACAAACGTATAAGTACGTGGTATCACGTAACATTCCGCCAGTGGGAACGGTACTTGCTTCGTGATACATTACCAGTGTTAAAATGGACCGTTTACCAATTGCAGAAAAGGTCGATATCGTGTTAATGTATGGCTATTGTGATCAAAGTGCCCAACGGGCGTGTGCTATGTATGATGCTCGGTATCCTGGACGACATCAAACAGAGTTTGACAGAATCCATTTTGCTTTGGGATGAACAAGGTGGAAAACCGCTGGACCAAGAGTATAGGAGGCTACGTCGAGAAGTACGGTGAGCTGTTTTCGAAACATTTTTTCTCGCGTTTTACCTGTCGCGCCAACGTCGGAATACACACGGGTTGCAGAGTCCCACGTTCAACAATGTGTCGCGAACGGTGTGCTCCGAAACAGTTGCGCATGCACCAGATACATGAGAGATGGTCGCCTATCCTGCTTTACACAGTGTGTATGGCCTCACTGCAACGTTGTTAGATGAGGCGTGGGCGCCGAACACACCTTACGGGCTACTCGCGGTGCTGCAATTCTTTAGCCACTTGTCACGGGCTGTTGACGACAGTAGCACGCCGACATCCGACCAGCTACGCCGTTTCCGAAATGCTCGCTCCCGGGCGCCAGTCAGCGAGTATCTGCCAGTTGTCAAAGTCTCTTATGTCAGAGGATTTGCGGGCGGTGTCGTCGCTAGAACGACTGCCCATTCGCCTCTGCGGAGCTCGGACACTTTGCTTAAGCCGGTCAACATTCGCTTGCTGGCTCGCGCGACGGCTACCTTGCGGGCTCCGTCGTCTGCTAGCGGGTTACCTTGCTGGGAGCCCTGTAAGATTTCCAGGATAGGTCCGGTGCTATTTTTCTTGTAAGGTTCCCTGCGTGCTAAGTGCGTTGGCCAATCGTGAGACGTTTCGTATGTAACGTCAGACGCGGAAAGCTTGGGGGGGGGGGGGGGGGGGGGGAAGCCTTGTGCGGTAGGAAGTTCTTATAATTATTAAATAATGGCACCGCAGTGGTCCAAGGAAGCGACTGAAGCATTGATATGTACTTATAGGGAAGAACAGTGCCTGTACGTCGTGAAAAGCGCAAACTATATTAGACTTGCGTGCAGAAGCACTGGAAAGAGTTGCAAGTGCCGTGTGTCTTGTTCGACCATATACATCCATTCGTATAAAATTTGAAAAGGATGTACGATCTTCTATCCTATAAAATAAAGTCGTATATAACAGAATTAGCCGGCCGGTGTGGCCAAGCGGTTAAAGGCGCTACAGTCTGGAACCGCGTGACCGCTACGGTCGCAGGTTCGAATCCTGCCTCGGGCATGGATGTGTGTGATGTCCGTAGGTTAGTTAGGTTTAAGTAGTTCTAAGTTCTAGGGGACTGATGACCTTAGAAGTTAAGTCCCATAGTGCTCAGAGCCATTTGAACCATTTTTTAACAGTCATTATTGGTATATTTATAAAGTCAAACAGTTTTGAATGGTGATACTTTTCAAACAAAAGTAGGTGTTATGCGAACTAACCTCAACTCTTTATGAAGCATGGAAAGCACACCTTTACCCAGCGTTTCTCCTCTTAATCTAGTTTTTCGTCCATTCTTTCTTTCTTTCCTTCTTCTTCTTCTTCTTCTTCTCCTCCTCTCATTAGCATGCATTCCTGCATCGTTTAGCACCAAAACAGCTAATAACGCCAGTTTGCTCTGAACATCTGTACCTGAAGCAGCCATCTTCGTTCGATACAACATGCATCTGATCACAACACAACTAGCTGCCGAGCTTCGGCACGGAAGATAGCCGGCTCCTTTCCCTGCAAGCCGGCAGGCACGCACGCCACCTCGCAGCCTCGCTCCATGTGAGACGGGCTTTAGCGCAGAACGCGGTGTGACGCGGCTGCTGGGTGCGCGGCGTGCGGGCGGCCGGCGTGCCCTTGCAGCGGGCCACGAAAGCGGCGGCCTGCGCTGTGACCCGGCAGAGCTGCTCGGCTCGGCGCCGTGGCTCGGCGCGGCGCGGCGCGCTTTCTCCGCATGACC
The DNA here is from genome assembly GCF_023864275.1 of Schistocerca cancellata. Taxonomy (NCBI): domain Eukaryota; kingdom Metazoa; phylum Arthropoda; class Insecta; order Orthoptera; family Acrididae; genus Schistocerca; species Schistocerca cancellata. Next base: position 176,585,409 of record NC_064631.1, read on the forward strand.
TGGCAGCTTCAGCTTCGCCCATTCTGCCGGCTCGCTTTTTCTCCGGCTTGTTTGCGCTGCGCTGCGCCGCGCCGGGGCACCGTGCCTCTCTTTAGCGCTCTGGCTGTACGAGCCGAGAATTAGCCTAGCTGCTGCTCCTCACACAGCATCTCCTGCGGCCTGCTATGTTATCCGCTAACAGGGCCTTAAAAGTACACTACTGGCCATTAAAATTGCTATACCACGAAGATTTCGTGCTACAGACGCGAAATTTAACCGGCAGGAAGAAGATGCTGTGACATGCAAATGATTAGCTCTTCAGAGCATTCACACAAGGTTGGCGCCGGTGGCGAACCCTACAACGTGAAAAATTTCCAACCGATTTCTCATACACAAACAGCAGTTGACGCGTTGCCTGGTGAAACGTTGTTGTGATCCCTCGTGTAAGGAGGAGAAATGCGTACCATCACGTTTCCGACTTTGATAAAGGTCGGATTGTAGACTTTCGCGATTGCGGTTTATCGTACCGCGACATTGCTGCTCGCCTTGGTCCAGATCCAATGACTGTTAGCAGAATATGGAATCGGTGGGTTCAGGAGGGTAATACGGAACGCCGTGCTGGATCCCAACGGCCTCGTATCACTAGCAGTCGACATGACAGGCGTCTTATCTGCATGGCTGTAACGGATCGTGCAGCCACGTCTCGATCCCTGAGTCAACACATGGGGACGTTTGCAAGACAACAACCATCTGCACGAACAGTTCGACGACGTTTGCAGCAGCATGGACTATCAGCTCGGAGACCACGGCTGCTGTTAACCTTGACGCTGCATCACAGACAGGAGCGCCTGCGACGGTGTACTCAACGACGAACCTGGGTGCACGAATGGCAAAACGTCATTTTTTCGGATGAATCCAGGTTCTGTTTACAGCATCATGATGGTCGCATCCGTGTTTGGCGACATCGCGGTGAACGCACATTGGAAGCGTGTATTCGTCATCGCCATACTTCCGTATCACCCGGCGTGATGGTATGGGCTGCCACTGGTAACACGCCTCGGTCACCTCTTGTTCGCATTGACGGCACTTTGAACAGTGGACATTACATTTCACATGTGTTACGACCCGTGGCTCTACCCTTCATTCGATCCCTGCGAAACCCTACATTTCAGCAGGATAATGCACACCCGCATGTTGCAGGTCCTGTACGGGCCTTTCTGGATACACAAAATCTTCGACTGCTGCCCTGGCCAGCACATACTCCAGATCTCTCACCAACTGAAAACGTCTGCCGAGCAACAGGCTCGTCACAATACGCTAGTCACTACTCTTGATGAACTGTGGTATCGTGTTGAAGCTGCATAGGCAGCTGTACCTGTACACGCCATCAAAGCTCTCTTTGACTCAATGCCCAGGCGTATCAAGGCCATTATTACGGCCACAGGTAGTTGTTCTGGGTGTTGATTTCTCAGGATCTATGCACCCAAATTGCGTGAAAATGTAATCACATGTCAGTTCTAGTATAATATATTTGTCCAATGAATACCCGTTTATCATCTGCATTTCTTCTTGGTGTAGCAATTTTAATGGCCAGTACTGTAATTACTAAGTGTTGTAAACTATTCTCCACACACTTACTGGTTGCTGTTCGCCACTGGATCTCTCTAAAGCATGCCGTTATCGCTGAGCAATGAGCACGAGTTGTGTTTGTTGACACATTAATAGCCAGGTGACGGAGCGGCCGTCTCAGACTAAACGGTTATTCCGCTGAAACACACACAACGGTTAAAGCCATTTAACGATGTCACGTTTTGTGTCATAGATCTGAAGGTAAAGTGGCCCAATGGATTCATTTCTCTATTTTAACTCGGGTGCAGCGAAAAAAAAAGTTTCTAGCCGCTGGTGCGTTAAACATCTGTCAAAAATACCGAAGTGCGGCAAACAGCGCTTCACGGATGAACTGTTACTCTTCTGACACAGTCTCTAATTACTGAATATATCGTGCGTTAGACTTAATATCTCACAACGTACTATTCTTCACAGCTGAGTGTATCGGCAGGAATAACTACCAGGGATGTTTATGTCAGTTGCACAGATACATATCACTTGTTCTGACTCGCTATGGAACGTTGTCTGATAAACACTTTAGAGCCAAAGAAACTGGCACACCTGCCTAATACCGTGAGCGCCCCCACAAGCACGCGCAAGTGCCGCAACACGAGATGACGTGGGCTCGACTATTGTCTATAGCAGTGCTGGAAGGAACTGACTGCATGAACTCTGCAAGGGCTGTGCATGAACCCGTAATACTACAGGGGGTGGAGATATCTTTTGAATAGCACGTTCAAAAAATGGTTCAAATGGCTCTGAGCACTACGGGACTTAACTTCTGAGGTCATCAGTCGCCTAGAACTTAGAACTAATTAAAGCTAACTAACCTAAGAACATCACACACGTCCATGCCCGAGGCAGGATTCGAACCTGCGACCGTAGCGGTCGCTCGGTTCCAGACTGTAACGCCTAGAACCGCACGGCCACTCCGGCCGAACAGCACGTTGCTAGGCATCCCAGATATGCTCAATAATGTTGATGCCTGGCGAGTTTGGTGGCCAGCGGAAGTGTTCAAAATCGGAAGAGTGTTCCGGGACCCACGCTATAACAATTCTGGACGTGTGAGGTGACGCATTGTACTGCTGGAATTGCCCAAGTCCGTCGGTATGCACACTGGACATGAATGGATGCAGACGATCGGACAGGATGCTTACCTATCAGAGTCGTATCTAGACGTACCAGGTCCCACATCACTCCAACTGCGTACGCCCCACACCATTACAGAGCCCCCATCAGTTTGAACCGACTCCTGGTAACATTCAGGGTCCATGGATTCGTGAGGTTGCCTCCACACCCGTACACGTCCATCCGCTCGATACAATTTGAAACGAGACTCGTACGACCAGGCAACATGTTTCCAGTCATCAGCAGTCTAATGATGTTGACGGGCCCCGGTTAGGTGGAAAGCTTTGTGTCGTGCAGTCATCAACGGTACACGAATGGTCCTTCGGTTTCGAAAGCCCGTACTGATGGTTTCGTTAAATGGTTCGCACGCTGACACTACTTGATGGCCCAGCATTGAAATCTGCAGCAACTGACGGAAGGGTTGCACTTCTGTCACGTTGAACGATTCTCTTCAGTCGGTGTTGGTCCCGTTCTTGCAGGACCTTTTTCCGGCTGCAGCGATGGCGCAGATTTGATGTTTTACTGAATTCCTGATATTTACGGTACACTCGTGAAATGGACTTTTCCCGCACAGGCCACTCGGACCGCCTACAGCTTGCTCGAAACGTGTCTGGGAGTATGGGCCAATACTGCTGACTTTGCCAAAGCCAAGCACGAATTGCATGCTGGGAAAAATAAAACATGACTGACGAAATGTATTCGGTTACTACAAGTCGCTAACGACTTGCTCCTATCAGAATAAGAAATTAGAAGAATACGGAAACTACAGAGTCGTGAAAGAAGACAGGCTAGTAACGAAACGTTTCATAGCGGTACCCAAACTGTACTACTGGTCCCATGGAAGCTCGTTGCTCAGTACCGGATACATACGACATGCAACAGCCCTATCAAATAGCTCTTCCACATCTACAAGACTACTCGGTAAGCCACTGTGTAGTGTTGGACTTCGTAGTTATTTTCTGGCTCCCCAGTACTCAACACGGAAAAATGACTATGCTCTGTACGTGACCCAATCTTCGCTATCTTATGCTCTTTATGTGCGATGTTGACAGCAGTGTATCCAATACGGCTTCTCTAAATTGATCCGAGAGAATTTCGCAACAAACATTTCATTCAAAATCGCCTTACATCTGGCTACCGTGGGCTACACCAGCCTGTTAAGACACCTAGTCTGCGTGCTCGTCCGATGCGTGACGTCAAATAGACTTGATAAGGACTCCAGACACTGGAACACTACTCCAGAACTCCTCGCAGTCGCGTCTTGTTCGCGATTTCCTTCACGGACGTAGCGCACTTTCACAGAAGCCTTCCATTACATCTGTGTCTCCCTTCCGTCTTCCCTAACTTAAGTCTAATTTCAGATGTACTCTTCTTTTCAAAGGTAACGATTTTTGGTAAACCTCACGAACACTACGACTATACATGTGACGTGCTCAAGTTATTCCGCATCAATCTTGCAGCCGCTGCCTGTTAGGTTATCTCTCTTTCTTATTGCATTATCTTACCTCTGTCTACACATAATGGCAGCTGACATTCATTACGGCTAGCGGAAATTTTGTCCGCGTCTTTTAAATTCCTTACAGTTTGGCAACGAACTACTTTCTTGAAAACAGCATAATCAGCAAATAATGTTATATGAACTTGTCTGATTAATCGTTGATGTGCAGTGAGAACATTAAAAAGCTTCTGTTACGCTTCAGTGGCGCCCACCCGCCCAAAGATGAAAGCAATCATGCATGAGCAGCGCCTATTACACGGAGGGGGTCCGACAGCCGATCAGCTCCAGTCATCCCACCAGGAAGGAGGTACACGGCTCGTGTCCTTGTTTCAGGTGGGTTTGGCTTCAATCTCCAGTTCCTGAAGTAATCACCTATTACACTTAAATCTGTGATCAAAGATCCTTCGAACTCTTCCAGGTTTCCTGCTTGATAAGCTGTTGCTAGGTCGTTAGCAAATTATCTCTATCTACACACATCGAAAAAAGTTTTGCATCACCCCGGTTCCCAGAACTCCTGAGGATAGACGTTGACTGCGGATATTGTATCACAGATATAGTCCCTTTGACTGTTCAGAGATGTTACTAAACCTACCCAAAGATGTGAACTACCATGCTAGAGCAGCGCCTATTAGACGGAGTGGGTCCGACAGCCGATCAGTTACAGTCATTCCACCTAGAAGGAGGTACACGGCTCGTGCTGTCTGTAGTTCAACCATCAATACCGCGGTTCGATTGCGTCCGCATTGTTACTTTGTGTCAGGAAAGGCTCTCAACAAAGGAAGTGTCCAGGCGTCTTGGAGTGAACCAAAGCGATGTTGTACGGACATGGAGGAGATACAGAGAGTCAGGAACTGTCGATGACATGCCTCGTTCAGGCCGCCCAAGGGCCACTACTGCAGTGGATGACCGCTACCTACTGGTTATGGCTCGGAGGAACCCTAACAGTAACGCCACCATGTTGAATAATGCTTTTCGTACAGGCACAGAACGTCGTGTTACGACTCAAACTGTGCGCAATAGGCTGCATGATGCGCAACTTCACTCCCGATGTCCACGGCAACCACGACACCATGCAGAGCGGTAAAGATGGGCCCAGCAACATGCAGAATGGAACGCTCAGAATCGGCATCACGTTCTCTTCAACGATGAATGTGGCATATGCCGTCAACCAGACAATAATCGGAGACGTGTTTGGAGGTAACCTGGTCAGGCTGAACGCCTCAGACTCACTGTCCAGCGAATGCAGCAAGGGGGAGGTTTACTGCTGTTTTGGGATGGCATTATGTGGGGCGGACGTACGCCGCCGGTGGTCATTGAGGGCGCCATAACGGCTGTGCAGTACCTGAATGCCATCCTCTGACCGAAAGTGCAACCATATCGGCAGCATATTTGCGAGGCACTCGTCTTCATGGACGACAATTCGCGCCTCCATCGTGCGCATCTTGTGAATGACTTCCTTCAGGATAACGAAATCGCACGACTAGAGTGGCCAGCATGTTCTCCAGACATGAACCCTACCAAAAATGCCTGGTATAGATTGAAAAGGGCTGTTTATGGGCGATGTGACCCACCAACCACTCTGAGGCCGTTGAGGAGTGGGACAATCTGGACCAACAGTGCCTTTATAAACTTGTGGATAGTATGCCACGACAAACACAGGCATGCATCAATGCAAGAGGACATGCTACTGGATATTAGAGGACAGGTACCGGTGTGTACAGCAATCTGGACCACCATCTCTGAAGGTCTCGCTGTATGGTGGTACAACATGCAATGTGTGGTTTTCGTGAGCAATAAAAAGGGCAGAAATTATGTTTATGTTGATCTCTATTCCAATTTTCTGTACAGGTTCCGGAACTCTCGATGCAAGTTTTTTTTTTTGATGTGTGTGTAGGAACCCACCGACAGCCTCAGGTTCCGACGTCATCCACTAGGATATTTGTACACATTATGAACGGCACTGCGTTGTTCAAACCAATAATCGCGTTAAAAGCAGCTGTTCACTGTATACATGTGCATTTATGCTCTGCAGGCCGTATTGAATTTGCTTAATCGTCTTTGTGCGCTTTCTTATGCAGTGGCAGATGATATATCAGGTCGGGTGTACATTTCCCTATAAACGCTGGTTCGAGAATGTTTCTCCACCTCGTGTGACACTGCAGCTTAGCGGAGCGGAACAGACGTTTCAACCGACCTTCAACCAGCCTAAAAAAAAGGCGTCAGCAGACCGCGTCGTCTGGCGGCAGACAAGCACACAGTGACCTTCTCACTACAACCAAGTGCACTCCAGATATTCGGCCCTAACGAAATACGTATCCACAGCAATACCACTGAAGTAGTGGCAACAGAAATCTGTGAAACTGTTGTCAAAATTATGCGTCACAGTCGCCTCCAGTTCGAATAGAGCTTGGACACAGCCTGATAACATCAAACCTCTAGTTACGCGAACTTCAAGCGTTTTTACCCGTCTATATGGCACTGGGTCTGTTAATGATAAATTACAAGGAACTTGTGACTAACAGGAGGCAAAATAATTTTTTCTTATCAAACAACTTAAATACGATACTAAATAAGTGTCATGGGCACTTTAACAGAATCTGTTTGCCGTGAAGGTTATGTGCCACTTGACAAGTATAGTGTAATTCTGGCAGGATCAGGTGGTGCAATGATTAAGCAAGATGAATGTTCTAAAAAAAATTGCCCTCAACTTTTCAAATACTCATGTGATCCATTATTATCCCTCTACATGACAGGCGTGCGTAACGCAATAATGTTTTGGAAGCTTCATCTACAAATGATAGCAGAAAAAAGGCTCTGCGATGGTCAGACCTTGGCTATTCCCAGGAACATGTGGTTGAATGACAGATGGTTGATTATAAACACCTCCTACTAAATCACCAGCTTGTCTTTAGCCGCCATAAATTTCTGTTCCTGGCAGCATTGTGACTGATAATACAACACTCCTGTGAGGAGGAGGAGGAGGAGGAGGAGGAGGAGGAGGAAATTAGTGTTTAACGCCCAGTCGACAACGAGGTCATTAGAGACGGAGCACAATCTCGGATTAGGGAAGGCTGGGGAAGGAAATCGGCCGTGCCCTTGCAAAGGAACCATCCCGGCATTTGCCTGAAGTGAAGGAAAATCACGGAAAACCTAAATCAGGATGGCCGGACGCGCGATTGACCCGACATGCTCCCGAATGAGAGTCCAGTGTGCTAACCACTGCGCCACCTCGCTCGGTCCTGTGAAGAGAATTCAATAGTATCTGGGTCTTCATTCTGACCACACTTTAATGGTCCAACCACATGAATCAAATACTGAATAGAGGCGCAAACTCTGTGTCAAAGTTACCACTGCGGGCATCAGCATCCACGTAGCCCACGTTTAGACTAGAAGTGTTTGCTTTGGGTCAGCCTCACTGCGTTAAAAAAGCGCAATAAATGGTAGTTCAAAGTAATCAGGACACGTCTTCGAGGTCTAATTTCGACCAACAAATTTCTCGTTTATCGACGCTTTGCCGTAATTAATGAAACCGATTTTGCGAAATTTTCTGTGCAACATTTCCGCAACAGTGGGAATCTTGTTACGATTCGCCACATACTCCATCCTGTTTAGTGACACAGTTCATTAATCAAATTTAAGTTATTCACCGTAATGTTGAATCATGCTAACACATTACAATTTTCAGTGTAATAACCGTTGCATTGTGTATCTGTAAATCTATCTCAAGACGAACGCTGATAGATTTGTGTCGTATTTTCCACGACAGTGCTTTGAAGCACTTAACTAACTTACGCTAAGGACAACACACATACCCATGCACGAGGGAGGACTCGAACCTCCGACGGTGACAGCCGCGCGAACCGTGGCAAGGCGCCCCAGACCGAGCGGTTGTCTTTCATGTTATTTGATCTTTATGAACGACATTTTTGTTAAAGTAAGAGGTTCTCAGGAATAGTAACATGCAAATGATTTAAAGATAGTACTGTCCCGCTAAGATCGAGGAGCGAAAATAAAATAGAAATGATGCCAACTGCCACTTCTTCTACACAACTGAGACGATTTCTAGTCCAGAAAGAACAGTTGCAGTTCGAAAACCTATCCCAGTCGTACTGTCTGTGCGCTTGTGTGTGATCTCCGCGGAGTTTCTGCGAAAAGCGAGGCTTTAAATTCGCTTGCACAGGGCTGGCTCGCTGCAGGTATGCAGGGCGTGCTGCTGTCGAAACGTCGGCTGCATTCCCGTCAGTTACGTGAACACCGTACACGTCGGGAGAAGCTGAGGTGTCCCAGTGCGCGGCTCGGTGGCGCAGCCTCGTTTGCCCCCGGCGCCTCCCTCGCTCGTTGCCGCCGCTGCGCTACTGTTGCGTGCCTGCCTGGGGCCCTTCGCAGCGGCCGGTGCACCAACTTTCCGGGGCAGCCCTGCGCGGTGGACCGGTTCTGCACTCGAAAATGACGTACGGGCCGAGCCGGGCGCGTGAAAGCGCACTTAGCGGCGGGCCGGTCACGCCGACCCGAGCCGGGGCTGACGGACAAGCTGGCCGGCGAGCGACTGCCGCCACTGCAATTTAATAACTGGCGCCACCACCTCTAGTTACCAAGGCAAACTGCGCATATACAAGTACGAACCACGCTCACGAGCGCCGCTCTTATCACAGCGGGCATCGCCGTCTTTCAGTATCGAAAGTCACTTTGATATCCGAGGCATTTTTAACAGTCTGTATAATTTATCAAACGCAAAATTCTAACACGCTCGTACTAGAAACGTTCACTTGCCTGCTTCAGGAAACAGAGCTAGGCTGCCTAACGAATACTCTTGTAAGCTTGTGGGCTGTCTGCTCAAAGTGCGGCTCGCTAGTGATCGTCGATCTCCGTCGACTTTCGTGACATCATCAACATCATTCTGTTGTTTATTTTCTGAATGGCTGTTGTAGTACAACGATGTTGCCCATAAGAACATTACTTTGAACAACGTACGGACGACGTAGGTCTTTATCGATTTATTTTATTAATAAACAAACAATGGAAAATCCAGGATGGAATGTAACAATATTACGTGAAAAAAAGTTTCTACTCACCATATAGCGGAGATGCTGAGTCGCAGATAGGCACAACAAAAAGATTTTGCCCGAGACTGCAGTCGTGAAAATGTTTTTGTTGTACCTCTCTGCGATTCAGCATCTCCGCTATATGGTGAGTAGCAACTAATATTGTAATATTTTATTAATAATTGATATTTGAATCATAAAAGACACCAACAAATGCAAAAAGCAAAGTTACATTTTTAGGCGAAATCTCCAAGAGTTCTGAGATCAAAAATGACGTAAGGGAGAGAAGTGGACTGTCCCCATTGCTGTTCAGTTGCGTGCTAGAAAAGGTAATCGGGGAATGGAAGACAAGAACAGAAGAAGGAATTAAAGGAATCACAACTACGAGAAAAGGGGTTAATATGAGTTTTGATTGTCTGGCTTTATCAGGTGGCCTCTACATCTTTGCAGAATCTATAGTGGATGCAACAATGCAGGCCTACATATATCTTTTTGAAAAACAGGGTACATGACATATGTGAAGGAGACAACGAAATATATGGAAACTGATTATGGCAGAATAAAAAAGGCTACCAGATTTAAATATCTACGTGAAATAATACGACCAAATGCATTGGACGAAGAATCTAATCTAGCAAGAGCAAGGAAAATGGAGGTGCCCTTTCAACTAACAAAAAATATGTTTAACAAGAAATCTGTTTCCATAAATGCAAAACTTCGGCACCACAATACTGTTACGAAACCAGAATGCCTTTATGCATCAGAATCTCCTTTGTTAAATACAGCTAGCCAACCAGGCGAAATGGAAGAGAAGGAATGGAAAATAATCAGGATAATCTTGGGACCAAAATATGAAATGGAAATTAAGAAGTAATTAGAAGTAATAAAGAAGTTTATGAATAATAGAGCGAATATCTGACACGATCAGGAACAGAAGAGTTGCATTCTATGGACATCTAAAAAGACTGGATGAAAATAAGGAAATACTGTGTCCCTGACAAACGAAAAAGACATATCGAAAAAGTGCTATCTTGAAAAGTAGACGTATTGAGAACTGTGGCTGTCTTACAGTTTATAAGGCTTGTAATTTACACTGCAACCAGCCACAAGTGCAGCTTACGAAAGTTTATTCAAAACAAACCATTACCGTTTTCGGATTTACTGAAAATCCATCTTCAGATGGACGTCTTTCCTTGCTTTCCTGCTGGGGCCCCGTTTGCACTCTTAACTGGCTGTCACAATTACAAACCTAATAACACTGATAAAATTTAAAGATTCAGTTATATTACTGGAACCACGTACACAACATTGAATGAAAATGGTGAGGAAAGAAACCAGGCTAAAGTTCTAAGACGGGAATAGCGTCTACACTTCTCGGCAGTGAGACTGACAGTAACAGCTGGAATGAATGAACTATCCAAGCTGCGGAAATGAATTCAAGAAGAGTACTTAGCTATACACTACCTGACACTATTAGGAATACAATGGTTTGACTAGGCGTAGCACTTGCAAGCATAAAGAAACAGATCAATGGTTGCAGAAACAGAAATGCAAAAATACAAAACACTAATAAACTATTGACCAATATGGGACACATCATTAGATACGTAGAACAAGAAGTAACAAACCATCAAAAACAGGGCAACCGAACAAGAGTACGTAATTCTCTGAAGAATGAAGAAGATATATGCCCAATTCGCTCTTAACAGTACGACAAGACAGTGCCATGCTCCGCGGTTACAGTCACGTGAGCCACACTTCCAGTTACAGATTGTTACTCGGATGGAGGCTGAATGTAAGAAACAGGGTCTAGCATTTTTTTCTTTTTTTTTTGCGAAAGAGTATTTAGCTATAGAATATGAAGAAATACTTGGATAACAACGGGATTATCAGCGGCTGTGAAGAACTGAAATATCTTTGAATTGTGTTTGATAAGCAACTACGTTGTGGGAAGGATACAGAACGCAGACTAAATCCGCCAAGCAAGGTATTTGAATATCGTGGAGAAAATCCGTAACAGTGACATTAACGAAGCTATTACACAATTACTGACGTTAGTTTTATAAGTCGAGATAAAAGATCTTAACAAAAAGCGAAAGAGGAGTTAAAGCACTGGAGACAATTGTAATGATAAAATATTCATACGTGTTGGAATATAAGAAAAAAGACAATAGGACCAAAACTTAAGGATCTACAGTCTGTTTAGCACCACTACCTGTTATTTTCGCTGCAGCTGCTAATGTGTATCTGAAAACTTTATCCCGTAGACAGACGGAAGTGCAGCAGTACTACTACTGAAGGAACGTCATTCCAAGAGCCACATTCAACCCAGGCCCGGCGCGTATCGCAGGAAATAAACCTCTCGCTGACTTGCGTGATGATAGAAACCAGTTACGCTCTTACATGTTCTTAGGGAAACAGAATTGCGGAGTAAGACAAGAAAGAGAATCCCTGCACTGCGTCAAGTAGAGCGTGTCGACGTGCAGCACGGCAGCGCAGGACACAAGAAAAGCAGGCGGGCCTGACTAGGAGACAATAGCCGCTCTGGAGAAGAAAGCAACTCACTGTGGGGAGCAGCACAGTACCGTAGCTGAGCGTGGCGGCTGCCTCACGAGTTAAATGTATGCATTTACAATACTTTCCTGTCCGAGGTACTCGGCTTTAAAGGAAATGCAAGTCCAGTTAATGTGCTATACATTTTTGAAGGTCAGCTTAACTTTATAGCAACAAGGACGTGCTGGAGATGGCGTACTATTGCTTCCCTCTGAACCGTGGATGGCGTCTGAGCTGTTAAGTCGAGCTCGCACCAGCCACTATCTCGGAAATTCCGACATATTAAAACGGCCTGATATTTGCGGCAATCCAGATCATAAATTTCATTGCTGAAACTGTGCTATTAGTTCCTACTCTAGCCACTACCTCTAAACTTGTCACATATTGAAAAAAAGAACAGAGACAAATATTTGTGGCAAATATGATTAAACCACAACCTCGTAAACTGTGACATATTTCGAAAAAAGTGAAATGTTTGTGACGACCAAGATAAGACTTACCGAGCTAACCGGCCACCATATACTACCTCCCGAATTGCTACGACCATTGATAACGAACTGTCATCAGCAGGACACAACAGTAGGCCCGTGGACACAGTTGATGAATTTTAACCACGTACATTAACTTTACACTACATACTTATCTTACTTGATATGAACGTATATACATGAACCTATGATGCTCGCGTATCTTTCACTTAGCAATAATGACAAACCATAGTATTAAAATTATAAAGGAAATTGTTTTCATGTTGTGAAAGGAAATTGTTTTCATGTTGTGAAAGGAAATTGTTTTCATGTTGTGAAAGGAAATTGTTTTCATGTTGTGAAAGGAAATTGTTTTCCAATGTTGTCAAACGAATTTTTTTTTTCCCCATGTAGTCAAACGAATTTTTTTTCCCCATGTAGTCAAACGAAACTTTTCCCCCATGTAGTCAAACGAAACTTTTCCCCCATGTAGTCAAACGAATTTTTTCCCCCATGTAGTCAAACGAATTTTTTCCCCCATGTTGTCAAACGAATTTTTTTTCCCATGTTGTCAAACGAATTTTTTTTCCCATGTTGTCAAACGAATTTTTTTCCCCATGTTGTCAAACGAATTTTTTTCCCCATGTTGTCAAACGAATTTTTTTCCCCATGTTGTCAAACGCATTTTTTTCCCCATGTTGTCAAACGAATTTTTTTCCCCATGTTGTCAAACGAATTTTTTTCCCCATGTTGTCAAACGAATTTTTTTCCCCATGTTGTCAAACGAATTTTTTTCCCCATGTTGTCAAACGAATTTTTTTCCCCATGTTGTCAAACGAATTTTTTTCCCCATGTTGTCAAACGAATTTTTTTCCCCATGTTGTCAAACGAATTTTTTTCCCCATGTTGTCAAACGAATTTTTTTCCCCATGTTGTCAAACGAATTTTTTTCCCCATGTTGTCAAACGAATTTTTTTCCCCATGTTGTCAAACGAATTTTTTTCCCCATGTTGTCAAACGAATTTTTTTCCCCATGTTGTCAAACGAATTTTTTTCCCCATGTTGTCAAACGAATTTTTTTTCCCATGTTGTGAAATCACACATATAGGACGCGTTAGGCGTGGAAGTTATATGTAGCCATATGCAGCTTACGTCACCTATATAGGTACATAGTCCCACGCTTCAATATAACAACGCATGTACATTATATGTACTGTGTACTGATCCACGGTTAAGGACCAGTTATTTTAAGTATGGTTTCTGAATAGGAAGAGAAATGATTTTTAAATTCCCTGTTTGTAATTTGGTTTTTATGTTTTATCTTGTTTCTGAACATCTGGTCATAAGCAAAAATTTCGAGACTGCGTGCGACAAAAGTCAAGTACGACCACTCCTGTTCGAAAAAATTAGGCACTGCAGTTGTTGGAGCGCCTCCAGTTCTTTTCAACAGTACACCACGTATGAGTCCTCGGCTTTGCAGCTGCCGAGCATGTGCCGTAGTTCGGACGGGTGTATCACTGGACCTTTTTTGGAAGCAAATTTCAAAAAAAAAAAAAATGGGTCAAATGGCTCTGAGCACTATGGGACTCAACTGTTGTGGTCATCAGTCCCCTAGAACTTAGAACTAATTAAACCTAACTAACCTAAGGACATCATACACATCCATGCCCGAGGCAGGATTCAAAACTGCGGCCGTAGCAGCAGCGCGGCTCCGGACTGGAGCGCCTAGAACCGCACGACCACCGCGGCCGGCCAGCAAATTTCACTGGACGTAACTCCGCAGGACACCATCCGTGTGGTGTGTTGGGCTTCTGGGTGCTTGTAAACGTAACATTCCCTCTCTGTCGTGTTTTAGCGACTGTGGATATGAAAGGAAATCATGGCAGCGGAAGGCAAGAATGGCGAGAGGGGAGTGGGGGGGGGGGGGGGAGTTGCTGACACAGCGGTTGCCTACACTACTGCTCTCTTTAAACGACATCGTCCCATCTCCAGATCTACACTTTCCTTTACCTTCCTACACACGAGGGATCCTCTGAACAGATCACGGCATCAGGCAGCTCTGCCTTTAATAATCTCTGAACGTGAGGCTACAAGCTTCCTTCGTATTGCGAGAGCGCCGCAGAAATGTGTGTGGCCGTCCGCCGAATAGCTGCCTTGTCTTGAGAACAGCAAGTAGAACCACGAGCTAGGTGTGTGCTGTGTCCCAGGAACACTGGCGCATGCCTTTTCTCTCCGCTGTTCTCACGGGTAAATACTAGCGAAGTAATTTGTTACTACTACTACTACTATTACCGAACTGGTCTCACGAATCAAACAGCACCTTCCAGCAATTGCTGGCTTCTCTGTGTCCGGAAACAACTCACTGCCAGCCAGAGGAAGGCATCTGGGTTCGAGACCCAGCCTGGTATACAGACTTAACGTGTCACCTATAATCAACACATTCGACACTGAAAGAGGAGACAGACAACAACATACCATATTACTAAACCTACTCCCAACTGTCCTAGAGGAAATTATCAGATACGGAGACTCTGAAAACAAGGAGGCAGTATGGCCTCTGGTATGAAGCACCTCCGATTTACTGCTGAGCTTCTAATATGGCTAACCTATAACAACGAGCGAAAGTATATAAATCACTTTCGGCAGAAGGCTTGAATATCAGTGGGTTTCTTTGAGCAAATCGAGTATCATGAACAGAAATTTATAAAAACGCAATTCGGTTTTCCACACTGGCTGTTGTGTTGTCACACTCATTTATTCCTTACGACCAGCTGATTGCGGCGATGTGAAATTTTCAAGTGCTGACTCATTTTAACTCTGTAGGTACGTGTGTCATTTACATATGCAGCTGGTGGCGTAGTAGACCCTGACGAAAAGAAACAGCCATACTCATCGTTAAGTAACACTAGTTTCTTAGTCGCTTACGTACATGTCTAAATCAACCTATGAAGGGCAACGTTCTGTGGAACACACCACTAGTTTTTATGTTTACGGCAGTAGTGTTATTTAAGTAGATGCCTAGGATGGGACTTTGTTACCGTTCGCATCTAGTACGCCAGCAGTTACATATGTAAACGACAGTTGTACATTTATAAAATACAAACAAGTTGAGAGCGTACAATTATGACGTTGTGAGCGTGAGTTGGAAAACGGCACATCGCCGAAATCAGCTGATCGTGTGAAATACATGACTGATGATGTCACAGCCAAAGTGGAAAAGCGATTTCTCTTTAACAGAATCAGTAACAATAATGCATAAAAATGTGTAATAAACACATCGAAAAGAAAAGAGCAGAACTTAATAACGAAAAAGAGAACAGATGGGTTTCTCTATTTTGTGCAGTGAAGACAGTAACTGGGTGGACAGCAAAAGAAACAAACAGAAGAATAAAAATGGCCTGAAGCGCTTAGGAAGAACTGTACAGGATTTTCAGAATTAAGTTTCCGATCTGTGTGGAAGCAAACGCTTACAGTCAGTGTATTTTACCAGTTTGGACTTGCGACAGGAAGAAACAGCTACAGACCGCGAGCCATTTTACGGTTGGTGGTGGCGGTGGTAGCACTGCCGTTTCCGCCTTCCCTGTTCCATTGCCAAATGGTGCGTGGTGAGAACGACCGCCGATAAACCGGTGCGAGCTCTGACGTGTGTGTGTGTGTGTGTGTGTGTGTGTGTGTGTGTGTGTGTGAGGACGTAGTTATGCTGCTCGGTTCTCCTTGGAATGTGCCGTCTCTGAATTTGGACAGTAAATGTGTCCGTGATGCACGTCACCTCTTGTAGCGACTCCCACTTCAGCTTGTGGAGCATCTCCGTAACGCTCTCGCGCTTATTAACCCAATCTGTGACGAACTGCGCAGCTCTCCACTGGCTCTTCTCGATCCTTCTATTAATCCAAACTGGTAAGGGTCTCGGACCGATGACCAGTGCTCGAGAATCGCCCTTACGAGCGCTTTGTAAGCGAATTTTTTCGTGGTTGAATTAAAAGCTCTTCCTACGAGTCTAACTCTGGAATTTGCTTTTTTTTTAAATAAATAATCCACTCCTACTTATTTTACGGCACTTACTGCTTCCTGTAATTCATAGTCAATTCTGTAATCGATCGGTGATGTATCCCTCTGCCTACCTAGGACCAATACATTAAATTTAATTACGTTCTAGTTCAACTTAAGTCTCTCAACCAATGTCTGATCTTTTGCAGGTGTTCCTGCATTTCGCTATGTTTATATATACTGTAAAAAGTAAGATTCCTCTTTGCCAATCTCTAAGTACCCTTTGTTTCTAGGCGATCTACATTAAACGCTACTAGAAGGTGTAAACTGTGCAGTATTTCACAGTATCTCCCCAGTCCTGGTGCCTTTCCACTCACTCTCGAGCGAGTTCAGTTAATTTTCTTTTTCTGAGCATTTATCTCAATATTTGCCATCTCCGCGTTCGTGCGATGATTGAAAGCACAAAAAAAATGTTCAAATGGCTCTGAGCACTATGGGACTCAACTACTGAGGTCATCAGTCCCCTAGACTTAGAAATACTTAAAACTAACTAACCTAAGGACATCACACACATCCATGCCGGAGGCAGGATTCGAACCTGCGGCCGTAGCAGCAGCGCGGTTCCGGACTGAAGCGCCTAGAACCCCTCGACCACAGCGGCCGGCGAAATACTTTGGATTTTCGTTTCTTTTGTGCTCCACATTTTCATACCCAGAGCTGAATATCTGATGTTGACCGCCAATATACTCTGCAATTTGCTTGTCATTCTTAGCTTACTTAATAACATTGAGAGATGACAGACGGGGAGTTTTGACAGATGACGTGGCGCGCTGAGGCGCGCTTTCCGGCACAGGCTGACATAGCTGGGGCGGAGGTGGCGTGTCTGACTAGCAGGCGACACGGCAACCCTTGCTGCTGGCCGAATACGACGGCCACGGAGTTAGCCGTCTGGCAAATTTCACAGCAACAAAGTAAGAACAGACAACGGCTCCATACGCAACAGAGAAACGGTGCTGTAGATAGTGATGAAAGATATGAATGTACCTATCAGCTTTTAAAATTACTAACTTCTATACGCCTGATGCGATCTTTAAGAACACAGACTGCTTCAAAAGTATTATCGGAAAACCAACTGCTATTTAAGCAATACAGCTTGAGTTATGAGACAGATTGTTGATTCCAAGGGTTAAAAAACAAATTTTATGCAAAATAAGTTGCAGAAACATATCTAGGGGAACCTTTAGGCAAACTACCACTATCTGTAAACGTTGAACTATTCCTGCGTTTAATATAAATAATTGTGAATAGTGGTACTGTTGACTGAGTAAGACGCAAAGCCGGCCGAGGTGGCCGAGTGGTTCTAGGCGCTAGAGTCTGGAACCGCGCGACCGCTACGGTCGCAGGTTCGAATCCTGCCTTGGGCATGGATGTGTGTGATGTCCGTAGGTTAGTTAGGTTTAAGTAGTTCTAAGTTCTAGGGGACTGATGACCTCAGAAGTTAAGTCCCATAGTGCTCAGAGCCATTTGACCCATTTTTAAGACGCAAGTAACTCAAAAATCATGCACCCAGCAAAAAACTAATGTCGCTACGGAAAAACTGCTGAAATTCCAGCCATAATTCATGTGTAACACTTAATGTGGCGAGAAGTTAAATGTAACTTTTATTTTTTAGAAGTTTCATGTGCAACAAACGGAAAATATTAAGCTATGTTTTTTGATAAACTACGGAAACTCGCGTTTTACACCTCAAAGGAACCAGAACGCTAGTACGATTCCAGTAGAGTATTTCTGTTTGTAGCTATGACATGTACAGTACGTGTAATTTTGAGGGTTTTGCAACAACATGTGGAGCGTATAAAATAGCTATGACAGCTCAACTCTGAACAGCAGAGCAGTGAAATTTCAGCTTTGGTTCGTCGGCTTTTGAATTATCTACAACATATTTTCGAACTTGAATTTCGAACAGCAACGTTCTGTGCTGTACATAGCGCAGCCTCAATCCGGCAAGTTACCCGAAGTTAACAGAACACACATACGAAGCCAGCAAACTTTATTTGTGGTCACTTAGTTAAGCCCCTCTGACACACAGAGACAGTGTCCGGAAAGACACACACACTTAGTATGTCGTAATTCCTAATAACATCTGAACTCACTGAAGCTATTGGGGGCTACTAATAGTCAGGAAAGCAAAATGTAGTGTCAAGTGTAATTATGACAAACGAAAATGAAACGGAGATGAAGACATGTAGCCGGGCGAAAAGATGGTAGAAAGGCCAAGTATTTCAAGAGATATGGAAAGACTTGCGTGGCAACTTAATGATACATGAATAAAAAACATTAGAACACATGCAAGATCGACATGGAAGCCTATAGCTGAACACTGTAATTCGTGCAGTTGTCTTAGAGACGTTTAGTCACCAGTGGACGTCGAATGTACGTAGATTATGAAACTGTCGTCGTCGTCTGTGTTACGCCAGTGTCGTGTTCGTTTTGTTCTTCTAAGGTACATTTTTATTTGAATGTAAGCATTATCAGATATGTTCGTTATTATTTCAAGGACGGGTTACGACAGTTGATTCGGTGGTTTCACTGTGACGACCCTTTTGTTGTATCAGCTAAAAGGAAAATGGGATAAGTTTTTAACTGATCTGTTTTACCTTACATCCAGTGATGACGGTCTGTGACCGAAATCGATAGACGACTTCCAGGAGAAATAAACCAGCTGATACAATGCATTTTCTGAAGTATACTGTGCAAGCCTCCTTATATAACTACTGCAACCTACATCCATTGGAACCTGATTACTGTAATGGTCCCCCGCTACAATTTCTATCTCCTCCCCCCCCCCCCCCATCACCACCACCAATTCCATCCATTACCACATTAGTCTTTGATGACTCAGGATGTATGTTATCAACTGTCCTCTCATAGTTTATGTACGTTACTCTTCACAGACTGTAATATTTCTAGCTTTACAACCATCATATTCAACTACAAGCAGCTCTTCTTAGAGCAGTTAAGAAGACAGCTGTGGGATGATAACGTAATGTGGTGTGAGGTACCGATAACACATTATTTGTTCGGTGCATGTATCTTGAGAAAGACAGTGTAAATTTTGGTCTTCCTCCGCGATTGGCTGCTGTGTTCGGAAAAGCGCGCTTCACGATAAACTTCTGTTATAAATATTAAAAACTAAACAGTGAATTTATTTGCATTTCGCTTAAACGTATCTCTTAATAGCAGGCCATCGTTCTGTTATTTAAGAAGTGTTACATACCAGGAAACTAATAAACAATTGCTGAACGAAAAGGCAGACGAAGCAATTCGGGGATTTTCGGGTCGCGCCTAACTTGGTTCGGCTCTAAGATCACAGCTGGTTCGACAGTATCTGAGGGCAGACATGTCTGCCGCGGTCGGTATCGGTTAAGACTTTATGAGGAATCTGTGGTTTGTAAATGTGACTGCTCCATCGGTAGTTTCGGAGGACAATATGTTGTCTGCTACGGTCGGCGTTGCTGCAGAAGTTAATTGCCAATCTCTGGTTCTTTGGACATGTCACTGAGATGTAGACGGACAGTAACACCGCAAACACGAAGTTCATTATTTTGTTTATTGTCCATGTACGTGTGATGAATGGAAATTATTTGTGGTTCATAAAGTGGACTGTAGTTGTGCAGTTTCTCGTATTCTGCAAATAAGAAGCGAGTGGCACCCCGTTTAAACAAAGCAAAATTTAATTACTTATACGATATCAGTAGTCGCTAACAGTTTGTTACAGCCTCAAGATGATGGACTCGCAACCTGCGTGCTGATTTCTGCGCAGGAGACAACTACTGTAGGAGACTGCACGTTAGTGAACATTAATTCGGAAATTATGCTTTCCACGGCGGTGGTCGCAATTTAGGCACCTTACGTGCACTGCAGTGTTAGTACAAATGACATCAGTGACACGTCCTCTGTGATAACAGAGGAAGTATGAAGGAGGGAACTTTCAAGCGAAGGCATTTATCGCAGACACGCAAATCCTTTCCCCCCCTCCCCTCCTCCTTAACTTCCCACCCCCCCCCCTCTCTCTCACTCCCACTTGCTGTAGAGTACCTCAGACTGGTCTCTTTACACTAAAAAAATTTAAAAAATTAAAAAACACAGCAAATATAGCTCTTAATATGATTTTAAGCCATGAGAGATTTCCTGTATGGGGAATCTAACTCCTATCAGGCACGCCTGTGCGGACATCTGCCTTCGTCCTGTTGAACAGTGGAAGCAGCTGAGACAGTTTACATCCCGTGAGAATGGTTAACGTACGCTAGCGTTCAAATAACGCAATAACAAAACTGTGTACATGAAGAGCAAATTTTGCATGCAACTGAAGGTCTGCACAGGCTGACGTACAGGAAGCAGACGGGGAAGAGATACTTGTGTGAGGCGTTACGTGAGGGTGAGTCCCGGAAATCGCCAAAGACTGAGTGCACGGCAGATGTTGCAATTTCAGCCGCCAGCTGCCCAAGGGTAATTTGTCTCACGCGATAGAAAAGCTTCTTCCACGTGTCGGGTCAAATGTTTTAATGACTTCTCGTGATGTTATCACAACGAATGGACTAAGAAATGTCTTGCAGCGACATTTTTTCCCTCCAGGCCCCGCTTTTCTCTCTCTCTCTCTCTCTCTCTCTCTCTCTCTCTCTCTCTCTCTCTCTCCCTCCCTCCCCACAATTTCTACACAAGGATAGATGTAGTAGTTTTGATAACAATCAATAATGAACTCTTTTACAAGAAAATGCACTTGATTTTTCTGTAGTCCCCGTCTACAACTATACATTCGAACAGTTCCATTTCTTCCCATGAAACTAAAGTTTGAAGTTAAGAGATAGGATGCTGCAAATGTAAAGGTGCCATCAAGAAGAAGACTGGCTTTAGCACCGCAGTGCACTACTGGAGATGGTATGCCCTGCCTTTCTCCGACCTTCCAGCTGACTGATCCAGACACTTGTAGGTAGGCCAGTAGTTTAATGCGGGATTCGAACCACGGTGCAACTTTTTCTTCTTCTTCTTCTTCTTCTTCTTCTTTTGTATTAACAATGTACAACTATATACATGATCCGCTAGCCATTTTTTGCTGCGGGTACCTTGTACCACTAGTAGTGATTTCCAGGCGCAAAAGAAGCGGTGGAAAAACGACAATCTATATCCCTTCATACGAGCACTAATTCGCCTTGCCTTGTCTACGCACTTATTCTTCTTACCTTGTTTACGCTGTCCTTGTGAGAAATGTTCGTTGACGGCAGTAAAATCGTTCTGCAGTCAGCTACAGTGTTGGTTCTCTTAAATTTCCTGAATAGTGTTTCGAGTAAAGAACGTCGTCTTCCCTCTTGGATTCCCATTTGGGACCAAGAGGCGTCTCCATAATACTCCGGTGTTGATCGAACCCACATAGATTGCTTCGATGTCTTCCTTTAATGCGACGTGGTGGAGATCCCAAACACACTAACGTTACTCAAGAGTGAGTCACAAATGTTTCGTAGTTGGTCTCCTTTATAAATGAGCTTCACTTTCTTAAAGTTCTCCCGATAGACCGACAACTACTGTTCACCTTCCAAACTATCGCCCTTACTTTCTCCTTCCATTTCATACCGCTTTGCAGCATTACTAAGTTTGTATATTTAATTAGCGTGATTGTATCACGCAGCACACCAGTAATACCATATGCGAATGTCACATGATTGTTCCTCCTACTCATCTGCATTTATAATCATTATTATTATTTTTTTACATTTAGAGCAAACTGTCACTCGTGACACAAACTACAAATTCCGTCACGTTATCTCGTGCTCTTCTACAGTTACTGAACGACTATAGCCTACTACAACGTCATCGGCAAACAGTCGCAGATTGCCGCTCACCTGATCCGTCAGATCATTAGTGTATACACAGAACGAGAGCAGTCTTGTTACAGTACCGCTGTCAGAAGCAAAAGGAGTCACGAAGTAACAGAAGTGATGACTGGCAGGCAGAAAGACTAGAACAGCACTTATGGCTAAATCAAGAGAGTATGCTGGACGATGAACCAGTTTTAATTGTAACCGATGTATCGTTGGTGATTTCAGTTACATGGGCATTAGGGTCTGATCGAAGACACGTTTCTGTGTACGGTTTCGCCTCCTATCGCTGGAAACATCCTCAAATGCTGTAAGGACTGTTAGTTTCAACAGTTCAGCTTGCTAAGCTTGTTCGAGTTCAAAAATCCACCAACGAAGCCCCGTCCGAAAAAAGTACTTCAACACAAATTGATGTTTGATGTTACCAAGTTCCTCTTTTTCAGAAATGACTTCGTTACTATTGAGAGTCTGCATTTTATATCTTCCCCACTTCAATTATCATCATCATTTATTTTGATACCCAAAAAGTATACTCGTCTATTTTTAATGTCTTATTTTCTAATTTAATACCCTCACCACTGCCTGGTTTAATTTTCCCGCATTCCATTACTCCTGTTTTAACTTTTACTGATGATGTTCCTCCTATATTACTGCGAAGTCCAAACATTTTCTCGCAGGAGTAAATTGACTGAATAAAATGCCTGGGCTCACAAAAGATCACCCGAAAGTATCTAACGCGGTAAGGCTTCACGTACCCATTGCAGGAGCGGAACTATAATGTCAGATGCAAAATACGTATTAACTGTTACGACAGACACGTGCGCTAGACACTGTTACAGTACTGACTTAGGTTACTGCAGAGCTGACGTCTTGCAACTTTATGTTCTGCGCGCTACAGCACTTATAAACAATATCGAGGAAATTCAGTAGTGACGCATGTCTTGGGTCACGCACGGTGACGCCAGACATCCTGATACCGATAATACATACTTGTAGTTTGAGTAGCAAGTACCACATACAGGATGTATCATAATTAATGGCGTAAACGCATACAGTTGAAAGAACACGATACTAAAAGCAAAAAAGTCTCAGTAAATGCATACTTTAAGAACTACGAGCAATTTTTCGATGCTGTGAAGCAAATTTCTACTGCACGCTCTTTGCTTTCCATATTTTGAGAAGTGATAATATGGACCAAAACAAGAAAAAAACGTCCAGTAAACATGTGGTCTAAAATGCATACCTTAAAAGTTAAACACTTGTTCATCAGAAGAAATGTGTTCCAAAGTACCGCAGGTAAATAAGTGCTCATAGCTCTTTAGGTACGCATTTTAGAGCACATGTTTACTGGACATTTTTTTCTTGTTTTGGTCCATATTATCACTTCCCAAAATATGGAAAGCAAAGAGCTTGCAGTAGAAGAGATTTGCTTCGCAGTATCGAAGACGAAAAATTGCTTAAAGTATGCATTTTCGCCCCTATGTTTACTCAGACTTTTTTGCTTGTAGTATCGTGTGCTTTCAACTGTATGCGTTTACGCCATTAATTATGATACACCCTGTAAAACGCGAAACAAGATGGAGAAAGAACAAAAATGGGAAACAAACTTTTACTTTGAGATGTATTCATATCGGTGTGCTATTCCACGAAGCATTTTTTGCGTGTTTAATGCTATGTTGTTAGACTAGGGCAGACTTCATACACTATCTGATGAAAAACATCCGGACATCCCCACGTAATGAGGAACTGTACCGAGGAAATGTGGCGAGAGATGACCTCGGCAGGAGGCGGGGAGTATTGTGTCGTTCAGCAGAGAGGGAACAACACCAGAGCCGGGACAGCTCAGTGGCTTGGAACGTGAACTAGTCACTGCATGTCGTATGAATAACAGATTCTCAGCGACGTCTGAACTCTTCTAAAGCTGCCCGCCAGATCTCATTTACTGTCGGACAGACGTCCAACGTTGCAGAGGGTGGTTGTAAAACTATTAAATCGGCAGAAGCAATCAGTCGAGTTCCAAAGTGCTCCCAGCAGTCCAGACAGCACAACGACTGTGCGTAGAGATACGGAGAGACACAGCGGGAGAGCAGGCCCTCATAATAAGCTACATATTTCTGTAGTCAGTGCTAAGCCACGCCAGTGCACAGTGGATGACTGGTCTGATGAGTCACGCCAGGCCGTGTGGCAATCCCGATGCAACGCTTTGGAATCCGAACGCACTACCTCCGCGCCAGAAACTACTGTCAACAGAGTCTGCTCTACGACCACTAATGTTAGTTCTACGGAGACGTATCGGGTACGTGATGGCTAACTAATGCCTTTCGTGGCAAATTTGATGATGATGATGTTTGGTTTGTGGGGCGCTCAACTGCGTGGTTATCAGCGCCCGTACAATTATCCAATCTTTGCTCAGTCCAATTTCGCCACTTTCCTGGATGATGATGAAATGATGAGGACAACACAAACACCCAGTCATCTCGAGGCAGGTGAAAATCCCTGACCCCGCCGGGAATCGAACCCGGGACCCTGTGCTCGGGAAGCGAGAACGCTACCGCGAGACCACGAGCGGCGGACGTCGTGGCAAATTTGTTTTCTACGACTGTTACACTGACGAGGAATGACAATGAAATGAATCTTAAATTTCTGTTAATTTATGAAACGAACAGGCGGCAGCTAAGAAAGAAAAATATTACTTACGACTGATGCAGGCTTCTCACGAATTACATTTTCGAACGTAGTTTAAACTGTCAAAGTTGCATTTTGTGGCTATTTTATTCCCACGTTAAGCATAAGGATACTGGATGTCGATGAATATTACCTACTTTGCTTTTCATTAAACCGTCATTTCTGGTACCACTTGCTCAGCACTGCTGATTCGACGATGAACTTTTAAGTTGAAGTCTGTCAGTGAGCTTCAGTGGGTAGGCTCAGTTCTCTTCATTGCGGGAAAAAGTTGCTCGCACAAGTACGCAGTTCCAAACACCGAGGCCTCGCGGTGTAGCCGTACGGTCTAGGGCGCCTTGTCACGGTCCGTGCGGTTCCCCCCGTCGGAGGTTCGAGTCCTCCCTCACGCATGGGTGTGTGTGTGTTGTCCATAGCATAAAGCAGTTTAAGGCAGATTGAGTTCTGTGTAGGCTTACGGACCGATTACCTCAGCGGTCCCATAAGACCTTCCCCCAAATTTCCAAAACCGACAAAATCGTAGCTACAAACTTGAAAGTCGTTGAAATTTACGCCGAGGAAAATTTTTATACAATCGTACGAGACGTTTTATTACGAAAAATATCACAGATCCGCCGTACACTGCAGTTCTGTCGCTGCACGTTCTGCACTGACGTGTTGTAAACCGATGTTTGTGTGTCTGTCCTTGACTTTTGGAGTTCTTAGCCCCGGCATCACGCCGCTTTTCATCGACTTCGAAAGAACAACTCTGCACTTTAATTACTGCGCCCTAAGAGTAAGTGCTTGCGTCTAAGGCTAGGGCAAACGAAAGGCATGGCCATTCCTGTGAAGACGGCGCACAGTTTGCAATTCCCCTGCGCTATATGACGACGCCTGTTCGCCGCGAGCGCTCGTGTGCGCCTGGCCGCCTCCTGAACAGTACTGGGACGTTGAGCCATCCAGATGCAGCCAGTGTTACAGACGTTACCGTACATACAACTTCGGGCCGGCTGTTAACCCCACTGCAATATTAGCCATGGTAAAACGGGAATAAAACTGTCCACAGCAAGTAAAAAACAAGATAGGAAGAGTGCTTTTCCCCTTGGTATGGCTGCGAAGTGTCTCAGAAAGCAGTTCACTGTGCGGCCGCTGACCTATCCACAACCGCACCCACTCTTGCGCTTCCTCGTCCGACTGAAACGGATGTCTTCCTTCAGATCGCCAAAGATATGAGAATCACAAGGTGAAAGATCCGGTCTGTACGGAGTGTTTCTCGATCAAATAGATGAAGAGTAGTCTTCGTCCCACTGGCACTGTCGGGGCAGGCGTTATCGTGCGACAGGATGATTCCGTCCGGCAGCATTCCGAGAGCACATGGCAAAGACAACAGTGGGAACGTCCTACATTTTCGCTGCAAAGTAAAGCTGTCCACGCAAGTCCAGGGAAGATCATGATAACCACCTGCAACTTCTGTGACCCTGTGCTCGTCGAGTTCTTCGTGCGTTGAATGACAAGTGCGCAGCACTATGAAGACTTATGTTTCTTATTCCAGTCTTTGATCACAATATGAATTCTTTAGCCGATGACCGGTTTCAGTCCGTAATGACCATCCTCAAATCTTTTTTACACCGTGTCTTAAAGTGATAAGGCCATAATGGCATCTATGCTGATTATATTTATATGTTTTGACGATGCCATTATGGCCTAATCATTTTAGGGCACGGTGTAAAAAAGATCTGAGGATGGTCATTACGGACTGAAACCGGTCATCATCTAAAGAATTCATATTGTGATCAAAGACTGGAATAAGAAACATTTGACAGTGGAGGATCACTGTTTGTATACGCGACCATGTCGCAGTTGGTGAAACTATGAAGACT
Source organism: Schistocerca cancellata (assembly GCF_023864275.1). Classification (NCBI taxonomy): domain Eukaryota; kingdom Metazoa; phylum Arthropoda; class Insecta; order Orthoptera; family Acrididae; genus Schistocerca; species Schistocerca cancellata. The sequence goes on from NC_064631.1 coordinate 176,612,085, forward strand.
GCTTGCAGAAATTGCGACGCGTCAAAACTCTCACGAATACTATCTGACGGAATGACCCTGCTGCACAATAACGCCCGCCCCCACAATCTCAATCGGACGAAGGTTACACTCCACGTTTTGGTTAGGAAACACAGCAACATCCTCCGTGCAGCCCTATTTCTTTCATCGTGTGATTCTTACCTTTGGCGACCTGAAGAAAAACATGCGGGGACGCCGCTTTCAGTCGGACGGGTAGGTGCAAGAGTAGATGCTGTTGTGGATCCGTCAGCTGCCGACCGCGTTCTACGATACAGGAATTTATTGTCTCCTCTCCAAGTGGGATAATTGTCTTAACGCGTCTGGTGATCAACTTTTGGATGGAACCATTTGATGAACCCTTTGTGGAAGGTGTTCATTTGGCTGCTCCTTATGATATGAAGTAATTTCTTCTCTACGACTCCTGCTTCATAGACGTACATTTAATCAAACACGATGGTAACCTACATCTACATCTACATCCATACTCCGCAAGCCACCTGACGGTGTGTGGCGGAGGGTACCTTCAGTACCTCTATCGGTTCTCCCTTCTATTCCAGTCTCGTATTGTTCGTGGAAAGAAGGATTGTCGGTATGCTTCTGTGTGGGCTCTAATCTCTCTGATTTTATCCTCATGGTCTCTTCGCGAGATATACGTAGGAGGGAGCAATATACTGCTTGACTCTTCGGTGAAGGTATGTTCTCGAAACTTTAACAAAAGCCCGTACCGAGCTACTGAGCGTCTCTCCTGCAGAGTCTTCCACTGGAGTTTATCTGTCATCTCCGTAACGCTTTCGCGATTACTAAATGATCCTGTAACGAAGCGCGCTGCTCTGCGTTGGATCTTCTCTCTGTCTTGTATCAACCCTATCTGGTACGAATCCCACACTGCTGAGCAGTATTCAAGCAGTGGGCGAACAAGCGTACTGTAACCTACTTCCTTTGTTTTCGGATTGCATTTCCTTAGGATTCTTCCAATGAATCTCAGTCTGGCATCTGCTTTACCGACGATCAACATTATATGATCATTCCATTTTAAATCACTCCTAATGCGTACTCCCAGATAATTTATGGTATTAACTGCTTCCAGTTGCTGACCTGCTATTTTGTAGCTAAATGATAAAGGAGCTATCTTTCTGTGTATTCGCAGCACATTACACTTGTCTACATTGAGATTCGATTGCCATTCCCTGCACCATGCGTCATTTCGCTGCAGCTCCTCCTGCATTTCAGTACAATTTTCCATTGTTACAACCTCTCGATACACCACAGCATCATCTGCAAAAAGCCTCAGTGAATTTCCGATGTCATCCACCAGGTCATTTGTGTATATTGTGAATAGTAACGGTCCTATGACACTCCCCTGCGGCACGCCTGAAATCACTCTTACTTCGGAAGACTTCTCTCCATTGAGAATAACATGCTGCGTCCTGTTATCTAGGAACTCCTCAATCCAATCACACAATTGGTCTGATAGTCCATATGCTCTTACTTTGTTCATTAAACGACTGTGGGGAACTGTATCGAACGCCTTGTGGAAGTCAAGAGACACGGGCATCTACCTGTGAACCCGTGTCTATGGCCTCTGAGTCTCGTGGACGAATAGCGCGAGCTGGGTTTCACACGAGTCAACAGTTAAAAAAAAAAGTGATGTATTTCAAATGTGTTGCTCTTGTAATATCAATGCGACGGAAACTAATATGGCCACTTTTATTCAAGCCACTGTGTTGTTATTCTGCAAACAGCCATACGCACAAACAGGTTACTTCTTGCACCACTGCGAAGAAGAGTGGTGCACAGATGTTAGTGTCAGTGGCGTTGAGAAACAGCTAAAACGGCGTAAAAATTAAACCAGGCTGCACGACCTGATGCGATTCCTGTCAGATTCTATACCTATTTCCAGCTGCGTTAGCCCCAATTTCAACCATGAGACATCTCGTGTCTCTTAACAAAAAAAACTGTGCCCAGTAACTACAAAAACGCACAGGTCACATCCATCTCTAGGAAGCGTAACACAGGCTACCCACGTAACTGCAGCCAACGTAGCCTAAATCATACCGCAGAATCTTAGAACTTAATGAGGTACCTCGAACAGAATGACCTCCGCCATGCCAACAAACTAGGATTGTCAAAATACCGATCATGCGAAATTCAATTCGCGCTTTTCGCACATGTCCTGAAAGCCATGTAAATCAGTTGGATCGAATATTTCTTGACTCCCTAAAAGGCATTAAGTACAGTTGTACTGAGGTATCAAACAATAATCGTGTCTCCGAGGCTTTCTTGGTATGCGGGACACAGCATGTTACCTTCGGTGGAGTCATCGACAGAAGAAGAAATGACTGTCGGTGTATCCCAAGGAAGTGTGTTGGAACGCTTAGTGTCCATGTTGTATATTAATAACCCGACAGACAGTATTCACAGCAACCTCAGGGTTTGCGAACATGGTTATGTCTATAATGAAGCACTGTCCGAGAAAAGTTGCAGAAATATTGAGGCAAATCTTGGTAAGATCTCTAAGTGGTGCAAAGATATATAAAATAGAGATACATAAAATTATGCTCTTCAAAAATCAAAAAGTTAGTATTCTATGACTACAATATCAGCAATTCAATATTACAATCACACAACTTATACAAATATCTGTGTCTAAATGTTCGTAGACAATGGCGACATTAGCACACTGGACTCGCATTCGGGAGGACGACGGTTCAATCCCGCGTCCGACCATCCTGATTTAGGTTTTACGTGATTTCCCTAAATCGCTTCAGGCAAATCCCGGGATGGTTCCTTTGAAAGGGCACGGCCGACTTCCTTCCCCATCATTCCCTAGTCCGATTACCTCACAGTTTGGTCTCCTCCCCCCAAAGTAACCAACCTAACCAATGGCCACAATACTTCAACCATTGGTTACACAGTAGAAGATTTCGGTTCATTACCAGTCTAGAAAGGAGCCTTATTACAAATCACTGGTGTGTACCGTCTTTGAATACTGCTCTAGTGCAGTGGTTCCCAATCTTTCTGAGACCACTACCCCTGAATGCAATCAGATACTAACTAGTATTCCCACCCCCTCTTCCCTATCAGCAACACTATTTATCGTGTAACTTAAGGAAAAAACTTTTGAGCACTATTTTTAAAATAGCGGACGATAAATGATATTTAGATTTCGTAGGTGTTTTGTTAAACCATGAACTAATGAGTCCATGACACAATTGGTACTGGTTATTTTTAAGGACCTTTTTATACAACGAAATTCTCTGTGTGTCGCGAGTGCTATCTGTAACTCATTTTCAGCAAAGAAAAATAACTATCCACACTGAGGATAGATGATGTTGTTGTGGTCTTCAGTCCTGAGACTGGTTTGATGCAGCTCTCCATTCTACTCTATCCTGTGCAAGCTTCTTCATCTCCCAGTACCTACTGCAGCCTACATCCTTCTGAATCTGCTTAGTGTATTCATCTCTTGGTCTCCCTCTACGATTTTTACCCTCCACGCTGCCCTCCAATACTAAATTGGTGATGCCTCGATGTCTCAGAATATGTCCTACCAACCGATCCCTTGCCACAAGCTCCTCTTCTCTCTAATTCTATTCAATACCTCTTCATTAGTTATGTAATCTACCAATCTAATCTTCAGCATTCTTCTGTAGCACCACATTTCGAAAGCTTCTATTCTCTTCTTGTCTAAACTATTTATCGTCCACATTTCACTTCCATACATGGCTACACTCCATACAAATACTTTCAGAAACGACTTCCTGACATTTAAATCTATCCTCGATGTTAACAAATTTCTCTTCTTCAGGAACGCTTTCCTTGCCATTGCCAGTCTACATTTTATTTCCTCTCTACTTCGGCCATCATCAGTTATTTTGCTCCCCAAATAGCAAAACTCCTTTACTACTTTAAGTGTCTCATTTCCTAATCTAATTCCCTCAGCGCCACCCGACATAATTCGACTACATTCCATTATCCTCGTTTTGCTTTTGTTGATGTTCATCTTATACCCTCCTTTCAAGACCCTGTCCATTCCGTTCAACTGCTCTTCCAAGTCCTTTGCTGTCTCTGACAGAATTACGATGTCATCAGCGAACCTCAAAGTTTTTATTTCTTCTCCATGGATTTTAATACCTACTCCGAACTTTTCTTTTGTTTCCTTTATTGCTTGCTCAATATACAGATTGAATAACATCGGGGATAGGCTACAACCCTGTCTCACTCCCATCCCAACCACTGCTTCCCTTTCATGTCCCTCGACTCATAACTGCCATCTGGTTTCTGTACAAACTGTAAATAGCCTTTCGCTCCCTGTATTTTACCCTTGCCACCTTCAGAATTTGAAAGAGAGTATTCCAATCAACATTGTCAAAAGCTTTCTCCACGTCTACAAATGCTAGAAACGTAGGTTTGCCTTCCTTAATCTTTCTTCTAAGATAAGTCGTAGGGTCAGATAGATATTTGTTACAAAACATTCTTTATCTGTACTCTTCCCCTAACGACACTTGCTTCCATTAAGTTCAACCGAGTGAAAATATTGTACTATACTTTGGCCTACTGTTTGTAAATCATTTGATTGCGGGGGGGCTTTACTTTTGAACTGCAGAAATTGGAGGACTTCAGGCTGACAATGCTTCGTGTCTGACCACTACTACTTTTTAATAATAATGCTGTTAGAACCTACAGCAAAGTTACTGCCCTGATGTGCTATCAATTAGTTCGTATCTGTTGCGAAGTGAATAGTGACGCAGTTTCTGGTCTACTGCGGGAACTGGCTACAACGCTGAGCAAGCATTTCCATGAGACATTTGAGCAAATGTGATGTAGGATATGTGTCTCAATTTTACTGTCGCAGATGCATGGTACAAAGTAGGTGTCTACAGTGTGGAACATGTAAGGAAAATTATGTTCACACATTCGTTTCCCAGCTAGGACCTTCACGTGCTAGTGTTTAGTATCTGTAAAACGTGGTAACTATGTAATAAGATAACAGTCTTACGAAATAGTGACAATAATTACCTTTTAAAAATAATTTCACTTCGTAACCGTCGTGACAAACAACTGAACACCTTCTTTGCCCCCTCAGAAAATTTCATTTTACCCCTTTTGCGGTTAATTAACCCCTGTTGGGAACCACTTCTCTAATTGTGGCATCCACAGCAAACAAAACAACATAACGGGGAACGCTTTCAAAGAATGGCGGCAAAAATTGTCACAGATTAGTTTGTCTCACGGGAGAGCGTCACGGAAATGAGAAAGCGCCATTTACCAGACTTTTAGGCGGACCAAATTATCCCGCGAAAGCGGATTTACGAAATTTCAAGAGGCTTCTACTTGACTGTACTTAATCTATGTTTCCAAAATGATTCCTAATTCATTTATCCAGCTCTTCATCCTTTGCATCCAACCACTCACAGACCTCTCCCGACAACACCCCAAAAGCTATCTCTCAGTCTGTGTAGAAAATAAGGCGTGTGCGCAGTCGTGTTTTCGCTTGACGGGCCAACCTAATGCGAAGTCTCATGTTGGAGGGTGGTTTTAAATGTCTCCAAGTCTTGGATCAGGTGGTGGTCTACGCATTAACTCCCAGAGACTTTTCAACCAAACGTCACCAACCATTTTTCACAGTGAGCCAGATAACTAGCAAAATGACGAGCGTGGACCGCTTTTGAACTCTGTACAATACTTCCAAGCTCGACTGAAAGCTCTGAGAAAAGAAAACTGAATTCGGCATCTGTGCGTGGCACGCAATGCAAAAAAACCTGGGACAACTAAGATGTTTACTATCAGAGAGGGTAACGTTAGCAAACACATAAGTCACGTCAGAACTAGTGAGCATACATCTGAATCTGTCAAACTAAGTAGCAAAAGACGTTAGTGAGATTTGTTAAACTGACGTTTGGCTGTCAAGTTATCAGTACTTGGTATGATATTGCTGAATCTAATCAACAGAATTGCTTTTAATTGTTAAGTCGATCTCGTTTGATATGCTGATTTAATTTTTGAAAATGTGGGCTCATAGACATAAGTTGTTTCAGACACTGATGTCATACCTGCGACAAATTTTTTTCAGTTTCGGAAACTCGACACCGTGTAAGCAGTGGTAAATTTCAACATGTTTTCCTTCTCTGTGCTTCTCTTTCGGTAAATTACTTAGTTGCAACTGTAGTTGAACTGGCACATCAACAAGGTTACAATCAAACGGATTCCGATAGAGAAGAATGTCACTCAGTTGTGTCACTACCTGAAAATCTCAAAAAATACTTGAAGTCAGAAGTAACTTTTTCAGAAAATTAAGGCTGGCATCTTCAGAGATTGTAGCACGAGGCTCTTTGAAACAGCCAAAAATGAGATAGGTTTTCTCCCTCCTGTCAGAGATCTGGGCACACTTGGTAACTTCCGCATACATAGAAACGTGACGCAGTTACCACGGGTCACTACAGTTGCTGTGTTACATCAACCACATAAGTATTTGTATACATACACTCGCCATTTCCCCTGACGGTACAGCACCGTTGTCATGGAAACGGCGTCTATTGTTGATGCGGCAGCGAAGGAACACACAAGGCCACGTGCTGGTTCCACGCCCCCATTCTGACAGCTAAGCCGTCCTGCCACTTGCATTACCCCCTCTACAAGTTCTGTTGCCACTGGGTGCTCGTGATGATCACAACGTGCGTTGGATGCAGATGTGTTAACTGACTAGTCAACCAGTTCGGCTTCTAACTGCATACTTGTTACCTGTTCGAGCAAATCGCCTTCAGAAAATTGGTATACCCTGTTCACTACACACCAAAATGAAAATATACACTGGACGTGATAGCCTCCGTGCAACCGCTGGGCGGCTGTCAAAAGTTTACACTTTTGACAAGGAGTTAATAACCAGATTCCAACGAGAATTATCAGCATCTCTTCCATAGGCATTATCGCTGCATTTGCTTTTGTTTTTAGTCATCTAGGGAAAATATAATTTAGTTCTCACGACACGGATTGACGGCGAAGTGCTCGTAATACCCGACAGTTCCAAGTTCTGGATATATAGTAATTTTTTTTTTGTTAAGTCACTCCACAATGCACTGACAGCGGTTCGCTTCGTTGCGATGTTTTCTGACGGTTGAGCCGACAAATAAGTAATATAAAAAATGCGAAACTGACTTTCAGTGTGTAACCTGACATCTGTACAGATTCTTTGTTCTGTTCCTGAATTTAAAAAAAAATGCTCAATGGCTGCTGTGAAACGATAAAGATAACCTTTCGATATGTAGTACTGACAAACCACAAGTGAAAACATGAGACGTGAATTCTCAGTGACATCATACAATTTGTACAGGACATAAAAAAAATGTCGCGCGATTGTGCTGTTTCAGGTAGTGAACTCCCATATACCAAGAAGTAGGTGTCACCAGGGCAGAACACGAGCAGAAAGGCAACAGTTTTACTGTCACAAAGAACAGCGGAAACTAAGAGAATTTTGTAAATGAAAACGAGTACACGGTAGTAGGAAATGCAAGCCCGTAACACCAAAGGCAGCCGGCAATATACACAAAATAAAAGACGCCCGTTGCTCACGGACTACAATCACTCCAAGCCGTCCGCGTCTAAATAGTGTACTGCTCTACGCGTCATCCTCTAAATATTTCCCTTGGAAACTGGATTGCAGAACGTGTGATACTGTTTCATACCTCGATATCACGTCCATACATAATTGCCTCCCAAACCATCGAAACTGACTGAAGTTATTAAGGTCCAGCGATATAAGCATAGTATTATTTTAGTAGTACTTTTATCAACCACTCACCCTTTAATTCCGTTCGTTAGGATTCCTCACGGCACAGGTTTTGTTATCCAACCGCACTTACGAAGACGTAAATGAACAGGCTTGCACTTAGACGAAGTCACAGAAACGTAGCACACAGAACACGTATGTTTGGCAAAACTGAGAACATATCGGCTGCTCCGCGCCGGACGAACTAGCTGCGCAGACACAGCGGTCCCCCGCATTACCCGACAGATTCACTACGCCAGCGCCCCGCAGCGAGCGCCATGCACACCAACGAGAACAAAAGCGGGGAGAATGGACGCTACCTGTGTGTTTACACCAGTGGCCGGGGTCGCTGGCTCGTCCCTGCCACGCAGCACAACACAAAACACGCGACACAGCTGGACGCACGCTGCCCGCCACCGCTCGCTCGCCGCGACTGTGGCGGCGACTCACTTCCGCAGAGAAAGCCCCCCAGCTGAGGTCACGTGAGCGGCGGTGCGCACGCGCACTGGCTCGCCAGATGACAGACGAAGCGCGCAGCGTCCGAGCTGACAGTACAACACCGCACTGCCACGCGGGCCGCAGGTCGGCGCGGGTCGATCTATCGACGGAAGCGCCGCCTGCACTGCGCGCTCCCATCTCTGTAACGAACTAGGTGTTCGTGACGGAGACGGAGAGCAAAATGCTGTATCATTGTGCACTATGGTAAACGGATTCGACGGTCACAGGTTTTCTCGTTTACAGCCGATATCAACTGAACGGCTTGTTGTACTAGCATCACACTTGTAGCAGGGCAGTTAACCTAACTTCCCCGAAATTTCCGACATTAATGCGACGGTCATCGTTTTAACATTTGGCCACATGACAGGATAACAACCAGTCTGGCACACTCTATTGACAATTCTGTGTTTTTTTTATTTATTTTTTATTTTATTTTATTTTTTTTTTTTTTACAAGCGAAAGAGCTACAGTTCTACAGTCAATTCCCGTATTTGTTGCATTGCGAGTCATTTACTTCACCGCAGTGTAGAAAACAAAATATATATAGCTTTGGCAGGAAGCATTTAGTTTTCTGACAAAATTTCAACATTACGTGGGAAATGTTTTGTTTTTCTTTCGTGAGGAATGATATAATTTTCTATCCATAATCCCCTAGCTTTACGTAAAATGAACGTTTATGTTTTATGACTTTTGCTTAATTCTGTTTAGACACTGAAACAATATCCACAAAAGTATGATATATCAGAAAACGATGATTAGAGGCAATTATAGGCAAAACCCTTGTAATGAATTACATGTTATTATTTTGTCGTCTCAAAACTTTCCTCATTCGTGGAGTTTCAGATTTGATATATATATATATATATATATATATATATATATATATATATATATAATTCAGTTTCTAATATTCAGTCACAAATAAATACTCTCGCAAACCTTTGCTTCAGCCTGCAAATTCACTAACTTAATCTCGAAAAACGAGTTCGAATTTGTTTTCTTAAAGCAACTATACCTGTGGAGCGAAATATTACTTGCTTTCATATATCTTTGGGTGCAACCAAGCGTTACACACGATTTCACCATTTTAACAAGGAGACGGTTACTTAAAACACAACTGTTAAGATAAAGATAAGTCGAATGTATTCCAGAAGTAGTCTTCAGATGGATCCTGCCTGTTGCTTTCAGAAAGGAGCTAGAGCATTTCCATGTCTCATCCTCATGTTTCACCGAAAATCAACCTGTGTAGCCAACTTTCCACTAGTAAACAGTGAAGCCAATTCTTCCGCCTTTTCCCAGTTAATGTTCTTTTCAGATCTCAATCGGACACAGCATCCTTTTCAGTAGTTGCAGGGCAGCAGTGTGAATGATTGAGTGACATGGCCTTGTAGTATCACACATGACCTTGTTGTTCTGGTGTTAACAAACAACTGGAAGCCAAGTGGAATCTACAGTCGTTATCAGAATGTTTCTGGAAGTTTCATATCAGCGCACATTCCGCTGCAGGACGAAAATTTCACCCGGGAAACAACCCTCAGGCTGCGGCTAAGCCTCGTCTCCGCAATATTCTTTCTTCCAGGAGTGCTAGTCCTGCAAGTGTCCCTGGAAAGCTTCTGTGAAGTTCGGAGGATATGAGGTGCGTGCGCAAGTTAAGCTGTGAGGACGGATCGCGAGTCGTGATCAGTCGGTACAGGTCATTCGATAGAGCACTTGCTGTCGAAAGGTAAAGGTCCCAAGCTCGAGTCTCTGTCCGGCACACACTTTTAATCTACCAGATAGTTTCATGAGTCCCCGGTTAACATACAATACAATACAACACAATACATTATATTCCCCACGTACATGCAGCTCTACCGTGTGGCTTAAGAATGATGACATCCTCTTGGGTAAAATATTGCAAAGGTAAAATAGTTCCCCATTCAGATCTCCAGGCAGGGACTGATTTCGTCATCAGGAAAACCAAAACTGCCATGTGGATGTTCGGTCTCTTAATCAGTTAGGTGGGTCAGACAATTTCAAAAGAGGAACAGAAAAATTCAAGTTAGATGCAATGGAAAATACTGAAGTGCGATGGAAGAATGAACAGGCTTTCTGGGCAGGGTTATAAATACAAAATCAAACAGGGGTAATACACCAGCTGGATCTAATGATGAATAAGAAATTATGAATGCTAACAACTGCAAACAGCACAGTGAACGCGTTATCCTAGTCGAGATAGACAAACAGCCAACATTCACTGCAGTAGTACAAGCCAGTAGATGATGATGAGATTGCAAGAATGTATGTTGAGATAAAGGAAATAATTCAGATAGTTAAGGGAGAGGAAAGTTTAACTGTGGTAGCAGGCTGGAATTCGATAGTAGGAAAAGGAACAGAAGGAAACATAGTAGGTGAACGTGGACTGGGCGAAAGGAATGAAAGAGAAACCCTCCTGGAACACTTACATGTAGAGCATAATTTAGCCATCCCTAACACTTGATTTCAGAATCATTAAAGGAAGTTGAACACGTGGAAGAGACCCGTATGCACTGGTGATTTTCCGACTGATTTATATAATAGTCGGCCACGATTTCGAAATCAGATTTTAAACAATAACACATTTCCTGAGGCAAGTGTGGACTCTAACCACTATTTATTGATTGTGAACTGTAGATTGTAGCTCAAGAAATTGCACAAAGGTAGGAAATTAAGGAGATGGGAGCTGGGTAAGTTGAAAGAACGAGATATTGTTGAGAGTTTTGGAGGGAACATTGGGTAACTATTGACATCAGCAGAAGAAAGGATTACAGCAGATGACAAATGGATAGCTTTGAAAGTGAACGCAGCAGAGGATCAAATGGGCAGAAAGATAATGCCTAGTTGAAACCCTAATATATCACAGGAGATTTTGATTTAAGTGATGAAAGGAGAAAATATAAAAATGCAGTAAATGAATCAGGTGAAAGGGGATACAAACATCTAATCAATGAGACTGACAGGAAAAGCAGGAGTGGCTAGAGAACAGATGCAAGGTTGTAGAAGCGTGTACAACCAGAGGAGAGATAGCTACTTCCTATTAGAAGATTAAAGACACCTTTGGAGGAAAGAGAAATAGCTATAGGAGTATCAAGTGCTCAGATGAGAAACCATTACCAAGCAAAGGAGAGAAAACTGAAAGATAGAATATAGAGGAGTTCTACAAGGGAAAAACTTGAAGATAGTACTATAAAAAAAAGAAGAAGACGTATACCAAGATGTTGTGAGACGTATGATACTGCGAGACGACTTTGATATAACATTAAATCTAAGTCGAAAGAAGATTCCTGGTGTGAAGGTCATTCCCTCAGAATTATTGAGCTCCTGGGAGAGCCAGCGATGACAAAACTATTCCTACAGTCTTCGAAATTCTGAAGGCACCGGTGTCATATACAGGGAGAGAAAGGTTATTTAGAACTTGTACAGAAACAACTGTAGCTATAAAGCCGAAGGACATGAAAAGAAAACAATGGTTGAGAAGGGAATGAAGCGGGCTTATCCCAATGTACACTGAGAAAGCTGTGCAGGAAAAGAAAGAAAAATTTGGCGTAGGAATTAAAATTAAGAGAGAAGAAATAAAAATTTTGAGATTTGCCGATTACATTGTAATTCTTTCACAAACAGCAAAGGACAAGAACAGTTGAACGGAATGGACAGCGTCTTGAAAGGGGGTTATAAGAAGGGAAAGAACGAAAGTAAGGGTCCGCAGCTCGTGGTCGTGCGGTAGCGTTCTCGCTTCCCGCGCCGGGATTCCCGGGTTCGATTCCCGGCGGGGTCAGGGATTTTCTCTGCCTCGTGATGACTGGGTGTTGTGTGATGTCCTTAGGTTAGTTAGGTTTAAGTAGTTCTAAGTTCTAGGGGACTGATGACCATAGATGTTAAGTCCCATAGTGCTCCGAGCCATTTGAACCATTTGAACAAAAGTAAATCAAGGCTAATGGATGCACCCGAAGTAAATGAGGTGTTGCGGAGCGAATTAGTAGACGATTTATGCAATTTGAGCACAAAAATAAGTGATAGTGGCCAAAGCGGAGAAGATATAAAATGAAGACTGAAATTAGAAATTAAAAGACAGATCTGTATATCCCCACACCTGTTACTAAACGAGCAAACCCAATTCAATTATTCATCTCTTTTAGGGGAGATCACAATCCCAGGATAGAAGCAAACTTTGGGATCGAGTCCATCGTAGTTAAAAAGTTCTTGGCTGACGCATAATTTTATTCCCATCATTTTAGTGCAATTGCTGAATTGTGTAATAATGTATGTCATTCGTTAAAAATGGTCATAGATGTAATTGTACATTAATCTATGGATCGATACCTTAAGAAATTGAGATGATTGTCTTTGCCGTGTCATCACGTTTATCTGTGCATTATCATCTTTCGAAATCAGTAAGGAAAATGGACTTATAACCCGGAACCTAGGTTGTCCAGTGACATTATTAATAAAATTGTGAAACAAGGCAAAAAACAGTGTTTGTTTAGTTAATTTACAATGTTTCACCAAAAACCTACAGTTGATTAAATTAAAATGAGGAAATTACCGTTTGTCAAGAACCCTGACCGACCAAGTGCGCTAGCGCTATTCCCTGTTGCAGTGGCGCTGACAGTTTCCGGTTGCAATGGGAAGGTGGTTTTGTTCGGCTGAGGGTGATGGGCCGGCCTTTCAAAAAAAATGGCTCTGAGCACTATCGGACTTAACATCTATGGTCATCAGTCCCCTAGAACTTAGAACTGCTTAAACCTAACTAACCTAAGGACATCACACAACACCCAGTCATCACGAGGCAGAGAAAATCCCTGACCCCGCCGGGAATCGAACCCGGGAACCCGCGCGCGGGAAGCGAGAACGCTACCGCACGACCACGAGCTGCGGACTGCCGAACTTTCCCTAATCCTCATAAATGGGTGGTGGACAGAGCCGACTAGGTGAGCAGGTTGCAGATTAAATCTTTCCGGGAAGCAGCACTTACAGAAGTGCTACAAGCTGGCGAAGAAACTGGAAAATGAGAACGACTACATTTTGATGCTGGAGGGCGTAAGCGTCAGATAATTTCATGGTGCAATTTGGTAGCTGGCGAAATCGAAGAGTCGGCCAATAGCGCTCGCGGTGCTGTGTGCCCTCTGCTGCGGAGCTACTGTCCCTGAAGTGTATTTGTGAAGTCATTAGTTGCTGATCGTGAGTGATGAAGTTACCTTTGTTGCGCGGGAAGGCTACAGGAATCGGAAGTGAGCCAATGTGGAAATCTGCTTAGGCACTGTGCGGCGTTGTCGCAGAGCGTTGCATTTAAGTGGCCGGTATCAAGAGCCCTTGCATGAGATCGCCACGGAGCTAGTAGCTAGCTTGATGGTGGTACTTTAGTGAACGAGTTTTAATAGAAGGCAATAAAATATATGTTTCCGAGGAATTTTGGCAGTCATGTTTCTGTGAGGCTCTTGACGTGTTGTTGCGATGATTATCGAGAGCATTTGCTAGTAGCCAGTCTACTGAATTGTTAGCGGTGGACACACTCCACCCCAGTTTCCGGACCTCTCAATCTTTCCCGAAAGTACACTACTGGCCATTAAAATTGCTACACCACGAAGATGACCTGAGAAATTTGACCGACAGGAAGAAGATGCTTTGATATGCAAATGATTAGCTTTTCAGAGCATTCACACAAGGTTGGCACCGGTGGCGACACCTACAACGTGCCGACATGAGGAAAGTTTCCAACCGATTTCTCATACACAAACACCAGTTGACTGGCGTTGACTGGTGAAACGTTGTTGCGATGCCTCGTGTAAGGAGAAGAAATGCGTACCATCACGGTTCTGACTTTGATAAAGGTCGGATTGTAGCCTATCGCGAATGCGGTTTATCGTATCGCGACATTGCTGCTCGCGTTGGTCGAGATCCAATGGAATCGGTAGGTTCAGGAGGGTAATACGGAACGCCGTGCTAGGTCCCAACGGCCTCGTATCACTAGCAGTCGAGAAGACAGGCGTCTTATCCGCATGGCTGTAACGGATCGTGCAGCCACGTCTCGATCTCTGATTCGACAGCTGGGGACGTTTGCAAGACAACAACTATCTGCACGAACAGTTCGACGACGTTTGCAGCAGCATGGACTATCAGCTCGGAGACCATGGCTGCGGTTACCCTTGACGCTGCATCACAGACAGGAGCCCCTGCGATGGTGTACTCAACGACGAACCTGGGCGCACGAATGGCAAAACGTCATTTTTTCGTATGAATCCAGGTTCTGTTTACAGCATCATTACGGTCGCATCCGTGTTTGGCGACATCGCGGTGAACGCACATTGGAAGCGTGTGTTAGTCATCGCCATACTGGCGTATCACCCGGCGTGATGGTATGGGGTCACCTCTTGTTCGCAATGACGGCACTTTGAACAGTGGACGTTACATTTCAGATGTGTTACGACCCGTGGCTCTACCCTTCATTCGATCCCTGCGAAACCGTACATTTCGGCAGGATAATGCACGACCGCATGTTGTAGGTCCTGTACGGGCCTTTCGTAGATACAGAAAATGTTCGACTGCTGCCCTGCCCAGATCTCCACCAATTGAAAACGTCTGGTCAATGGTAGCCGAGGAACTGGCTCGTCATAATACGCCAGTCACTACTCTTGATGTACTGTGGTATCGTGTTGAAGCTCCATCGGCACGCCATCCAAGCTCTGTTTGACTCAATGCCCAGGCGTATCAAGGCCGTTATTAGGGCCAGAAGTGGTTGTTCTGGGTACTGATTTCTCAGGATCTATGCACTCAAATTGCGTGAAAATGTGATGACATGTCACTTATAGTATAATATATTTGTCCGAAGAATACCCGTTTATCATCTGCATTTCTTCTTGGTATAGCGATTTTAATGTCCAGAAGTGTAGATTGGTAGGTTCAGGGCATTGGCATTAGAGCAGTCAGAAATCCAACACTGCCTGGGACCAAAGTGAGGCTGTCGACCCTTATTCAGACTGATACTACGCGTGTAGGATGGAAGAGAATTAATTGCGGTCGCCCGATAAACTAATCGCGTAATTTGTCCCGCGCGTCGCACATCGCCGCGAGTGCGCGGGTTCTGGCTGCGCAGCGGACGCGAGAGTGACTTCGCGCGTTTCCACATAAGCTCCGAGAGACATGTCGAAGGAACGTTTCACTGCGGCTTCGACATCTCGGAAACATTTGAACAGCATGCACCCAAACATACAGTTCACCGTCTAGACAGTGAAAGAGGGAAGGCTGCCGTTTTACATGTTTTGGTACAACGAAACTCAAATGAACGTCTCGGCCGCTTAGAGTACAGCAAGCCGACGCGCACCGGTTTATATCTTGGCGCCCAGAATTTTCACCATTCAATCGCGAAGAGAGCAGCTTTAAATAACTGGTACACAGAGCAAAAACACCTCCTCACGTGGACCACTTGGAGTCCAAAATTAAGCATCGGAGTATGTGTTCCGAAAGAACGCCTATGCGTCAAATGATATGAAGTCAGCGTACTCCAAGAAAAGAAAACGTCAAAATGTTGAACATTCACGTCAGGAGCTGCCGATTGCATTGCTTTCCTTCGGGCGTTGCATCAAGCAAAGTACGCAGAGTCTTGGGAAGACGAGATATCAGATCTGCTTTCCGACCTCGTAAGAAGACAAAGCGGGTGCTGCATCTACATCCATACTCCGCAAGCCACCTGACGGTGTGTGGCGGAGGGTAGCTCTATCGGTTCTCCCTTCTGTTCCAGTCTCGTATTATTCGTGGAAAGAAAGATTGTCGGTATGCCACTGTGTGGGCTCTTATCTCTCTGATTTTATCTTCGTGGTCTCTTCGCGAGATATACGTAGGAGGGAGCAATATACTGCTTGACTCTTCGGTGAAGGTATGTTCTCGAAACTTCAACAAAAGCCCGTACCGAGCTACTGAGCGTCTCTCTTGCAGAGTCTTCCACTGGAGTTTCATCTCCGTAAGGCTTTCACGATTACTGAATGATTCTGTAACGAAACGCGCTGCTCTCCGTTGGATTTTCTCTCTCTCTCTCTTCTATCAACCCTGTCTGGTACGGATCCCACACCGATGAGCAGTATTAAAGCAGTGGGCGAACAAGTGTACTGTAACCTACTTCCTTTGTTTTCGGGCTGCATTTCCTTAGGATGCTTCCAATGAATCTCAGTCTGGCATCTGCTTTACCGACGAATAATTTTATATGGTCATCCCATTTTAAATCATTCCTAATGCCTACTCCCAGATAATTATGGAAGTAACTGCTTCCAGTTGCTGACCTGCTATATTGTAGCTAAATGATAACGGATCTTTCTTTCTGTGTATTCGCAGCACATTACACTTGTCTACATTGAGATTCAAT
Source organism: Schistocerca cancellata (assembly GCF_023864275.1). NCBI lineage: Eukaryota > Metazoa > Arthropoda > Insecta > Orthoptera > Acrididae > Schistocerca > Schistocerca cancellata. Next base: position 176,628,734 of record NC_064631.1, read on the forward strand.
TGCCATTCCCTGCACCATGCGTCAATTCGTTGCAGATCCTCCTCTATTTCAGTACAATTTTCCATTGTTACAACCTCTCAATATACTACAGCATCATCCGCAAAACCCTCAGTGAACTTCCGATGTTATCCACAATGTCATTTATGTATATTGTGAATAGCAACGCAACGCCCTGTTAAGGACAGTCTCGGCCTCAGAATTCCTGGGATTTAAAACAGCCCTTGTGAATGCCAATCAGTCCATTCGCACCGTATCCGACCGCCGTGCAGAATATCAATGGCATATTAAAAATCGAGAACTGGAGAAATCTGCAGTTGCTAAGCACAGCATAACAAACATAAAATACTATTTGGCGAAACGAAAGTTTTGTTCCAGGCTTCACATACTAGAACTCTATAATTAAAGAGGCCGTAGAAATAAGAATGTGTGAGAAGATCTTCAACAGTGACAGTGGATATAATCTTAGCGGTGCGTGGAAGCGAGCTCTCGATGCAGAGAAGAGCCAGAGATAGTGTCGCAATGTTTACGCTACGGCGGGAGCGGTGGCGCCACCAGCGCAGACGTTGACACCACCTGCAGACAGCATGACGTAATTACCGACCAATCAGAAACCGTTTTTGGGCTGTATGAGGCCACCACAGTAGCACTTTTGACGCTCATTTGCCACTTGCTCCAGACGTAGGCGCCGGAACCTCGAAGTTTCACCCTGAATTTATGCGGCAAGAAGTATCAGAATTTTTCATACAATGGTGCCGTCGCGAAAGAGTTCGGTCTCATAACTCTCTATCTGCTCACGGCTAAATATTTCTTACAATTACACTAACACCTGCGGGGATCCGTACCTTCGGTCGGTTTTCCGGGCATTACATCCTGCTGCAGCGTGCACTAGATGTAGGTCTGCAAGTTCCTGTAATGAATAACGCTGTCGAAGACAGACAGTCATCAACCGTAACGGAAGACTGCCGGTGTCACGAACCTCGGTGCGGTGAGCAGGTGTTCGTCTTGAAACGCAAGCAGTTTGCAGCTGTGCCCCACACGCATTGCACATGCGTGACCTCGAACCGGCTGAAATATTCATTTGTCACTACTGATTTCTTCTTTCAAAATGTAATTTCGATCACACAGGTTTCTAAGACCCCGTATCTACATCTACATCTATATCTAGATGGATACTCTGCAGACCACTTTTAAGTGCCTGACAAAGGGTTCATCGAACCACCTTCACAATTCTCTATTATTCCAATCTCGTATAGCGCCCGGGAAGAATGAACACATATATCTTTCCTTGCGAGCTCTGATTTCCCTTATTTTATCGTGGTGATCGTTCATCCCTATGTAGGTCGATATCAACAAAATATTTTCGCATTCGAAGGAGAAAGTTGGTGATTGAAATTTCGTGAGAAGATTCCGTCGCAACAAAAAACGGATTCCGTCGCAACGAAAAACGTCTTTCTTTTGATGATTTCCACTCTGTATCATTTCTATGACACTCTCTCCCATATTTCTCCATCATACAAAACGTGCTGCCTTTCTTTGAACTTTTTCGATGTACTGCGTCAGCTCTATCTGGTAAGGATCCCACACCGCGCAGCAGTATTCTAAAAGAGGACGGACAGGCGTAGTGTAAGGCAGTCTCCTTAGTAGGTCTGTTACATTTCGTAAGTGTCCTGCCAATAAAACGCAGTCTTTTGTTAGCCTTCCCCACAAAATTTCTGTGTGTTCCTTCCAATTTAAGTTATTCGTTATTGTAATACCTAGGTATTTAGTGGAATTTACGGCTTTTAGATTAGACTCATTTATCGTGTAATCGAAATTTAACGAGTTACTTCTAGCACTCATGTGGATGACCTCACACTATTCGTTATTTAGAGTCAACTGCCACTTTTCGCACCATTCAGATATTATCTTTTCTAAATCGTTTTGCAGTTTATTTTGATTTTATGATGACTTTATTAGTCGATAAACGACAGCGTCATCTGCATACAACCGAAGACGGCTACTCAGATTGACTCCCAAATCCTTTATATACATAAGGAACAGCAGAGGGCCTATAACACTACCTTGGGGAACGCCAGAAAACACTACTGTTGTGTAAAGCGCTTCAATATGTTACATGTGCATTTCCTTCCTTTTTCTTATTTTTCGAGTATCTTCAGTGGCCGTAGTACATTACTGGCATTGATTAAGGTACTGATACCTGAAAAAAACCATTTTAAACCATTTTTACATCAAAAGTTGGGAACTGCTTTCACTGTATAGGGTATAGCTGTGTTTGGTGATGCGCATCGCGACTGTGACTGTAATTATTTCTACTTAAGACTTCCTGCAATTCCTTTTCACACCTCTGTTTCTTCTACATGGTGATTCCCTAATGATGTTACACACTTTCAGGGATGATGGAGAAGGGTAAATGTCTCAATTTGAGGTAGAGATGCTCATCTAAAAATGACCGAGTCGAAAGTTATATGCTAAAATCGCTCTCATTCCTTTGTCAGTGGAATCTTCTACTGTAAGTTTTTTGCTTTCCATATTTTGGGAGGAGCTAGAATGGACCAAAAGAAGAAGAAGAGAAAAAAACGTGAGCTCTAAAGTGCACACCTAAAGCGCTGCGAGCACTTCTTCATCTTTGCTACTGTGACACACACATATCTCTTACACTTAACAAGTGCCCATGGCTCTTAAGGTATGCATTTTAGAGACCATGTTTACTAGACAATTTTTTCATCTTTTTTGCCATATCACCTCCGCCCAAAATATGGATATCAATGAGCTTGCAGTGGAAGACGTCCAATGACAGTGGAATGAGAGCGATTTTCGCTTACAACTTTCGACTCGGTTGTTTCCGAGCAGGGACCCGGCCTCAAATTGATACATTTACCCTTCTCTGTCATCCCTGAAAGTACATTCATGCTCATAAGATAAGTATAATGCTGCTACTTGGTGAAACAACGCTCTGGTGGGCGGTTTGCGGGTTTAAATCACCTCGTGGTACGATTATGTGGTGCACTTGACCTGTGGTCGTCGCACGGTGGCGCTGGCAGCAGACCACATACGCAGAGGTGTGTTGGTGTATGTCAGAGTACGGTGCAGCGAGTAAGTGTGCAGACGTTTTCAGACGTGCTAATGGTGCCTGTGTGTTGAAAATGGCTCAAAGAACACATATTGATGACGTTATGAGGGGTAGGATACTAGGGCGACTGGAGGCTGGTCAAACACATTAGGTCGTAGCACGGGCTCTCCGTGTGCCACAAAGTGTGATCTCAAGATTATGGCAACGATTCCAGCAGACAGGCGCTACAGTACGGGACGTCCACAGTGCACAACACCACAAGAAGAGCGATATCTCACCATCAGTGCCCGCAGACGGCCACGGAGTACTGCAGGTAGCATTGCTCGGGACCTTACCGCAGCCACTGGAACAGTTGTCTCCAGACACACAAGTCTACAGACGACTGAACAGACATGGTTTATTCGCCCGGAGACCTGCAAGGTGCATTTCACTGACCCCTGGTCACAGGAGAGCCCGTAAAGTCTGGTGTCAAGAACACAGTACAACGTCATTGGAACAGTGGTCCAGGTTATGTTCACGGACGAGTCCAGGTATAGTCTGAACAGTGATTCTCGCCGGGTTTTCATCTGTCATGAACCAGGAACCAGATACCAAGCCCTTAATGTCTTTGAAAGGCACCTGTATGGAGGTCGTGGTTTGATGCTGTGGGGTGGGAGTATGATTGGAGCATGTACACCCCTGCATGTCTTTGACAGAGGAACTGTAACAGGTCAGGTGTATCGGGACGTCATTTTGCACCATTATGTCCGCCTTTTCTGGGATGCAGTGGGTCCCACCTTCTTCCTGATGGATGATAACGCACGGCCCCACCGACCTGCTATCATGGAGATATCAGGCGAATGGGGAGGCCTGCCTGTTCTCCAGACCGAAGCCCCATCGAGGACGTCTGGGATGCTCTCGGTCGACGCATCGCTGCACGTCTTCAAACCCCCACGACACTTCAGGAGCTCCGAGAGGCACAGGTGCAAGAATGGGAGGCTATACCACAACAGCTGCTCGACCACGTGTTCCAGAGTATGCCAACCCGTTGTGCGGCCTGTGTACGTGTGCGTGGTGATCATATCCCATATTGATGTCGGGGTACATGCGCAGGAAACAGTGGCGTTTTGTAGCAAATGTGTTTCGGGACGGTTTTCTCAACTTATCACCAATACTGTGGACTTACAGATCGATGTCGTGTTTGTTCCCTATGTGCCTATGCTATTAGCGCCATTTTGTGTAGTGCCACGTTGTGTGGCACCACATTCTGCAATTATCCTTAATTTATGAGTATGAGTGTATTTATCATCATCACGGAATCACTCTGTGTAGCTGTTCGTACTGCGAGTTGGCGTGTCAAATAATAAAACAAGGACGTTTTTACTTCCTGCGAGATTTTTGCAAGGAATTTTTGCTACTAACTTTCTCCTCTGGTGGCCAAAATTTTATGCTCACTCCCACTGACATAGGGACATTCGTTGAACGTCGCCATAAAAAGAAGAGAAATCAGAGCTTGTACCGAAAAACAGACGTGTTCATAAGAACTGAGATACTCCTTCTTCTCCACTTGCTACTCGAGAATGGAACAGTCGAAAAACCGTCTGCAGGCGGTTGTACGAACCCTCTGCCAAACACTTAGGTGTGGTTGGCAGCATCTCAGGAGACGCAATGGACCTTGAAAGGTGTCGTTGCAACACAGAGAGAAGCAGACGCCGCTAAAGCGGGACAGCGCTGCGGCGCCGGCGGTGGTTGCGATGCCTGGAAGTGACCGAGTGTACGAGTCTCGCTGCGGAGTCCCTGGAGTACGTCGCCGCCCGCGCATGCGCAGATGCGGCCTGGCCCGTGCGTCACGCGATTATGTAGCGGCGCAGAGGCCGCGCTTTTACGCGCACGTCGCTTTTTACGGCCGCCGCCGACGTGCCGCCGTCCCAGAAGTCACCACAAAACCACGCTCGCTCTCTCTCTCTCTCTCTCTCTCTCTCTCTCTCTCTCTCTCTCTCCTCCCTCCCCCCCCCTCTCTCTCTCCTCCCTCCCCCCCCCCCTCTCTCTCTCTCTCACACACACACACACACACACAGACACACAGTCACGTTGGCTTCATTCGTTTCCTTTATAGGACCGTCACCCTCTTATTCCCTTATGTCTCCACGTACACACAGCAGGGCAGGATAGCAACCACTCTCGGTAGCTTGAAACGTTCCTTTGCTCCGCGTCTCGGAGCTTCCGTGGCGTCGACCGATGTCACACGGCGTCCGCGTCCACAGCCCAAGCGCTCTGGGCGATGTGCGACGTTTACTGGTGCATCCGCATTAACCCTCTGAACTGCTGCACGTGTAACATCAGTCCAAAAAAGGTCTTCTGACATGCCAGACAGTGTTAAACTTCTAACCACTGAAAGTCAGTAACTAAAAACGAACAGGCCGCTTCCAAAAATAACCGAGCTGCGACCAATGGCGTCGAATATCTTATTCACTAAATACTTCCGTAAATGGAGGCTCAGGTCTAACGCCACGAAGACGCCACCTCAATAACAGAGAAGCCGACAGAGCTCTGGAAGTATACCTTGACGACACGCGCCTCAGCCACAACAAGGAGCCAAGGTACCCAGGGGTCACGTTAGGCAGAAGCTTGTCATTTAAATCATACCTTACAAAAGCAGCTGCCAAGGTGAGAACAAGAAACAACCTCATCCATAAACTCAACGGCATCAACTCTGAGGACGTCTGCGCTGAGCCTGGTATACTCTGCAGCGGAATACTGTGCACCAGTATGGCTGAACAGTAGTCATGTGAGCAAAATCGATGTCGAACTTAACAACACCACGCGCATTATTTCAGGAACCGTTAGGTCTACCCCCTAACATATGGCTACTGTCCTGAGTCATATATCACCCCCAAAAATACGACGATAAGCAGCCTTGGTCAGGGAATACAACAAGATCGAAGCAAACCCTGAACTATCGGTACACATCGATATACGAGGGCCGTTCAGAAAGTAACCTCCGGTTGATTTAAAAAAATACACCAAGTTAAATAAAAATATTTTAATATATACATCTTACAACTACATCTTTGCACTATTTTTCTACATAGTCTCCATAGCGATTGAGGCACTTATCGTATCTCTTCACAAGCTTTGAAATTCCTTCTGCATAAAAATCACCCGCTTGTGCCTGGAGCCAGCCTGTGACCGCATCTTTGAGCTCTTCGTCGTCATCAAACCGCTGTGACCCGAGCCATTTCTTCAAATGCATGAAGAGGTGATAATTACTTGGCGCCAGGTCTGGGCTGTAAGGTGGATGGTTGATAACGTCCCACTTGAAGGACTCAAGAAGGGCCGTTGTTCTGCGAGCAGAGTGAGGACGGGCGTTATCGTGCAAAAAAACGATACCGGAAGTCAGCATACCACGGCGTTTGTTCTGTACAGCCCGTCGTAACTTTTTTATTGTTTCACAGTACACGTCTTGATTAATGGTCGTACCACGTTCCATTAATTCAACCAACAACACCCCTTTGGCATCCCAAAACACCGTTGCCATCAGTTTTCTGGCAGAAAAATCTTGCGAGGCTTTTCTTGGTTTGGTAGGCGAATTTGAATGTGCCCACATCTTTGATTGTTCTTTTGTGTCAGGGTTCACGTACTTAATCCAGGTTTCGTCACCGGTCACGATTCTGTTTAACAATGGTTCTCCTTCGTCCTCATAACGTGACAGAAAGTCTAATGCAGAGGCCATTCTTTGAGTTTTGTGGTGGTCGGTAAGAATTTTGGGCACCCATCGTGCACAGAACTTACGGTAACCCAATCTTGCTGTCACTATCTCGTACAAGAGAGTCTTAGAAATCTGTGGAAAACCAGTAGACAACTCCGACATTGAGAAACGTCGATTTTCACGAACTTTTGCATCAACTGTCTGAACGAGTTCGTCAGTCAGCAATGATGGTCTACCACTCCTCTCTTCATCATGAACGTTTTCTCGTCCACTTTTAAATAAACGTACCCATTCACGGACAACTCCTTCACTCATAACTCTCGCTCCGTACACGGCACAAAGCTCAAGATGAATAGCTGCTGCAGAATATCCTTTGGCTGTAAAAAACCTTATGACAGCACGCACTTCACATTTGGCGGGGTTTTCTATTGCAGCACACATTTCAAACTGCCACAAAAACTAAACTAGCGCAGGTACGACGTTCACTCGACCACGGCTTGATGCCGACTGACCTGTTGAGTGCGTGAACGCACAGATGGCGTCGCTACTCGCCCCACAACCCGCACTGTGACCGATCGGAGGTTACTTTCTGAACCGCCCTCGTACATGATCTGAGTATCAAGAGGCTTCGTTCAGGACAACCTCCTCTTCCTCTTCACAACCTCACTGGGTCTGACACCAACTCTTGGAGAAGAGAATGGCTCTAGAATGCCCCAACAACTGAGGCAGCTCCTGGGTTTGATCAGCCCCGCGAGATCTGGTCAACTCTGAAGCGATTAAGAACTGGGCATGCAAGATGTGCTGACTCACTCTTCAAATGGGGGCTGCTGTCTTCGCCAGCATGTGACTGCGGCGCGCCTAAGCAGACCATCCAACACATCAGAGAAGAATGCAGTGCTGAAGCGTTCAGTGGGGACTTCGAAGAATTTCTCGTGGCGTCCCAAAAATCCATCGAATATACAGGTTGGTCCATTGTTAGTGACTGGGCCAAAAATCTCACGAAACAAGCATCAAACGAAAAAACTACAAAGAACGAAACTCGTCTAGCTTGAAGGGGGAAACCAGATGGCGCTAGATGGCACTGCCATAGGTCAAACGGATATCAACGGCGTTTTTTAAATAGGAACCCCCATTTTTCATTACATATTCGTGTAGTCCGTAAAGAAATATGAATGTTTTAGTTGGACCACTTTTTTCGCTTTGTGATAGATGGCGCTGTAATAGCCAAAAACCCGTAAGTACGTGGTATCACGTAACATTCCTCCAGTGCGGACGGTATTTTCTTCGTGATACATTACCCGTGTTAAAATGGACCGTTCCCCCCCCAAATTCTATCAGTCCCTCCAGATCCTTGAGCGTCATGCACTCCGCCTCGCCTTCCGTATCCGCCTCCCGTCCCCCACGCGTATCCTCTATGATCTCATTCCTTTCCCCCATCTGCTCCTCTTCCTCGAACATATCCGCATCCTCTACACCTCCCGCCGTCTTGAACCCCCTCACCCCCTGGTTGCTCCTCTCCTCTCCCATCCTCGCCCCCTGCCCCGTCTTCACCGTTGTGTCCCCCCTACCCTCCATCTCTACACCCTCCATCTCCTTTCCCAAGGTGGCTTCCGTCAACTCCCCCTCCCGGATGATGCCCTCTCTCCCTCCATTTATCCTTCCTATCAACTCTGATCCTCCCTCCCCCTCCTTTCCTCTGTCCTTTCCCTGGGCTCCCTCTTCCCCCCCCCCCTTCCGTCCTGTTTCCTCCCCACTACACCTCTCCCTACCTCCCTTCTCCCCCCCAGTCCTTTTGTATTCCCCTCCTCTGCCTACCCCCCTCCCTGTCGCGTCTGCCCCCCACCCCTCTTATGGGTCCTCATCCTCCATCAGCTCCTTTCCCGGTTCCCCCCCCCCCCCCTTCGCTTTTACTCTCCTTTCCCCCCCTTTTTGTTTTCCCATCTCCTGTCCAGTTTCCCCCCACCTGCTCTCGACTGTGGTGTCACCTTTGCCGACTTTTTCGTGCTGTGTTCTAGTGACTATTCAGTGTTGTGTTGCGAACAGAAACCATGCTGTCGCTGGGTGTGCATTTTATATACTTTGCGAACAGAATCCAGACTGTCGCCGTGTTTTTTTTAATTGTCTATTGTTTCCCCTGTCTGCTCCGTATGTATTTTTATTCGCTTCATCCTCCGTCTGTTGTTTGTTTTAATTTCCCCATTTTCTTTTCACCTTGTTACTCACTAAGTCCCCGATTTTATCGCCTGTTTTTTATTATTGTTTATTCTCCTGCTCTTTATCAGAAAATCTGTAGGCTGCAGAGCGGCGTCCTAAGCTGCTGCCAGCCCGCCCCCCTTCGGGGGGAATTGAAATTCAATAAAGGAAAAAAAAAAAAAAAATGGACCGTTTACCAATTGCGGAAAAAGTCGATATCGTGTTGATGTATGGCTATTGTGATCAGAATACCCAACGGGCGTGTGCTATGTATGCTGCTCGGTATCCTGGACGACATCATCCAAGTGTCCGGACCGTTCGCCGGATAGTTACGTTATTTAAGGAAACAGCAAGTGTTCAGCCACATGTGAAACGTCAACCACGACCTGCAACAAATGATGATGCCCAAGTAGGTGTTTTAGCTGCTGTCGCGGCTAATCCGTACATCAGTAGCAGACAAATTGCGCGAGAATCGGGAATCACAAAAACGTCGGTGTTGAGAATGCTACATCAACATCCTTTGCCCCCGTACCATATTTCTATGCACCAGGAATTGAATGGCGACGACTTTGAACGTCGTGTACAGTTCTGCCACTGGGCACAAGAGAAATTACGGGGCGATGACAGATTTTTTGCACGCGTTCTATTTAGCGACGAAGCGTCATTCACCAACTGCGGTAACGTAAGCCGGCATAATATGCACTATTGGGCAACGGAAAATCGACGATGGTTGCGACAAGCGGAACATCAGCGACCTTGGCAGGTTAATGTATGGTGCGGCATTATGGGAGGAAGGATAATTGGCCCCCATTTAATCGATGGCAATCTAAATGGTGCAATGTATGCTGATTTCCTACGTAATGTTCTACCGATATTACAACAACATCTTTCACTGCATGTCAGAATGGCGATGTACTTCCAACATGATGGATGTCCGACACATAGCTCGCGTGCGGTTGAAGCGGTATTGAATAGTATTTCATTACAGGTGGATTGGTCGTCGAAGCACCATACCATGGCCCGCACGTTCACCGGATCTGACGTTCCCGGATTTCTTTCTGTGGGGAAAGTTGAAGGATATTTGCTATCGTGATCCACCGACAACGCCTGACAACATGCGTCAGCGCATTGTCAATGCATGTGGGAACATTACGGAAGGCGAATTACTCGCTGTTGAGAGAAATGTCGTTACACATATTGCCGAATGCATTGAGGTTGACGGACATAATTTTGAGCATTTATTGCATTAATGTGGTATTTACAGGTAATCACGCTGTAACAGCATGCGTTCTCAGAAATGATAAGTTCACAGAGGTACATGTATCACATTGGAACAAGCGAAATAAAATGTTCAAACGTACCTACGTTCTGTATTTTAATTTAAAAAACCTATTTGTTACCAACTGTTCATTTAAAATTGTGAGTCATTGTTTGTGACTATTACAGCGCCATGAATCACAAAGCGAAAAAATTCAAGAATTCGTGAAACACCGTGCCTTTTCAGTTGCAATAAAACCTAATCCTAAGCGGGACGTCAACTTACATGTAAGTTTTATTGGAGCAGTCTCTGAGCTTCGTCTAATTAATTCAGTGTTGTGATCTCATGGTGGCAGCACCCATAGTGTCGTTTAAAGAAACGTATTAAGCGATTTTATTCGCAAAAGAATCTAGCGGCCGAGTCTTATTCGTCACAAGTGAACACTGGTATCTCTTCTGCACTGTGACCCAAGTTTCTAGTGACTACACTTAAAAATATTTCGAAGCGAGCGAAAATTGTTTGCAAACATCAGCTTCAGCCAAGGTAATAAACGGCGTTATATGACAAATAACGATAAACTATGAAAAATTCGACAAACAATGTTACGTGATGAATAAAATTTTGTCGATACCTTCAAAAACCGACGTGATACAGAAAAATGATTTTCTCATTTGAAACTAGCAAAATGGTTCAAATGGCTCTGAGCACTATGGGACTTAACATCTGAGGTCATCATTCCCCTAGAACTTATAACTTCTTAAACCTGACTAACCTAAGGACATCACACCCATCCATGCCCGAGGCAGGATTCGAATCTGCGACCGTAGCGGTCGCGCGGTTCCAGACTGAAGCGTCTATAACCGCTCGACCACAGCGGCCGGCCGAAATCAGTATGATAACCTATGTTTCACATAGAAAAAATCGTGTCCGATTCACAAAAAACTTTAGCAGGCGCATCATTTTTGTAACAGGTGACCATAGACAGTGTTATCCAGGGTCTTCTGGTTCGGAAGAAGCAACCATCTTGGATCCTGAGAGCACTGGTGTGGCTTACTTAAACTCGGCGTGTTATGAATGTCTCTTACTACCCTCCAAATGCCACGTGACAGGTGTCGCTCGCGCACAACGAGGGGAATGCAATGAGACGAAGAAGAGGCCGGTGAGCGACTTACCACTGCGTGTAGAGTCGGCCGTCCGAGGCGTCTTCTTCTGCGGCGCTGGGCGACGGCCGCCTGTCCAGGTCGCTGCTGCTTCCGTCCACTGGAAACAAAACGGAGCACCCAATCAAATCGGTCACAGGGACTGTTTCATTACAGGCAGAATCTCTGGACAAAACGGCTAGGTGTCGCCGATTTTCTTCGTGAAAAGCGGTGGTACGACGCTGGTGTAACTCCGCTGCGCAGTTTCTGCTGTACCAGAAGAGTGGCGCTGTTAAGAAGTGACAGCTTTCAGTTCCTCTTAATCAGGAGTACTCGTCACTGACACCTCACACTAATAGACTGAGCTGCTGTTTTAAATAAAGCTGTGTACGGCGTACGTAATCAACGGAAATTTGCCACTGCCAATAGGCCCGCTGTGCTGAGTGAGGGTAGGGAGAAGATGGAGGCAGCGTTACATACACTCATGCTCAGAAATTAAGGATAATGCTGATACATGGTGAAACAACGCTCTAGAGGGCGGTTTGCGGGTTTAAATCACCTCGAGGTATGACCATGCGGTCTATTTGACCTGTGGTGGTCGCACGGTGGCGCTGGCAGCAGTCAACATACGCCGAGGTGTGTTGGTGCACGTCAGTCAGTGTGCAGACGTTTTCAGACGTGCTAATGGTGACTGTATGTTGAAAATGGCTGAAAGAACACATACTGATGACGTTATGAGGGGTAGAATACTAGGGCGACTGGAGTCTGGTCAAACACAGCAGGCCGTAGCACGGGCCCTCCGTGTGCCACAAAGTGTGATCTCAAGATTATGGCAACGATTCCAGCAGACGGGAAACGTGTCCAGGCGCTACAGTACGGGACGTCCACAAGAAGAACAATATCTCATCATCAGTGCCCGCAAACGGCCACGGAGTACTGCAGGTAGCCTTGCTCGGGACCTTACCGCAGCCACTGGAACAGTTGTCTCCGGACACACAGTCTACAGACGACTGAACAGACATGGTTTATTCGCCTGGCGACATGCAAGGTGCATTCCACTGAACCTTGGTCACAGGAGAGCCCGTACAGCCTGGTGTCAAGAACACAGTACATGGTCATTGGAGCCGGCCGGTGTGGCCGTGCGGTTAAAGGCGCTTCAGTCTGGAACCGCGTGACCGCTACGGACGCAGGTTCGAATCCTGCCTCGGGCATGGATGTGTGTGATGTCGTTATGTTAGTTAGGTTTAATTAGTTCTAAGTTCTAGGCGACTGATGACCTCAGCAGTTGAGTCGCATAGTGCTCAGAGCCATGGTCATTGGAACAGTGGTCCCAGGTCATGTTCACGGACGAGTCCAGGTATAAACAGTGATTCTCGCCGGGTTTTCATCTGGCGTGAACCAGGAACCAGATACCAACCCTTTAATGTCCTTGAAAGGGATCTGTATGTAGGTCGTGGTTTGATGGTGTGGGGTGGGATTATGATTGGTGCACGTACGCCTCTGAATGTCTTTGACAGAGGAACTATAACAGGTCAGGTGTATCGGGACGTCATTTTGCACCATTATGTCCGCGTTTTCAGGGGTGTAGTGGGTCCCACCTTCCTCCTGATGGATGATAACGCACGACCCAACCGAGCTGCCGTCGTGGACGAGTATCTTGAAACAGGAGATATCAGGCGAATGGAGTGACCTGTCTGTTCTCCAGACATAAACCCCATCGAGCACGTCTGGGATGCTCTCGGTCGACGTATCGCTGCACGTCTTCACACCCCTAGGACACTTCAGGAGCTCCGACACGCACTGGTGCAAGAGTGGGAGGCCAACCATTGTGCGGCCTGTGTACGTGTGCATGGTGATCATATCCCATACTGATGTCGGAGTACATGTGCGGAAAGAGTGGCCTTTTGTAGCACATATATTTCGGGACGGTTATCTCAACTTATCACCAATACCGTGGACTTACAGATCTGTGTCGTGTGTGTTCCCTATGTGCCTACGGTATTAGCGCCAGTTTTGTGTAGTGCCACGTTGTGTGGAAGCACATTCTGCAATTATCCTTAATTTATGAGCATGAGTGTAATAGGGGCGACCGTCACTGACAAACGCTTCCTGGGTCAACAATGGCAGTGCTGTGTGGCCCGCACGCCACGCACATACTGTAATGAAGCACAAAATACCGCCCAAAGGCAGGGCAGATCGCGAAACCCACCCCCGTCACGAGCTGTGCGACAATCGGATCGCGAGACGCTTACGGCTGGCCCGCTACCTCCAACTGCCCTTCCACATAGGGTTGAAAGCCGATACTGACGCCTATATGACTGACCCATTGTGTTCGCTAAGTTCCGACACTAACGCTCTGTAAAATGCAATGTTATAAAATTTTATCGTATTACACTGACGGAAAAAAATCGCAAGAAAGAGTTGTCCGACGTAAACGAAAGGTTCTACATCTGAAACATAACGTCTGTTCATATTCCGCGCCCGTCGTGTAAGAGTGGCGATAGTAGCGCCACTATGAGGAAGTAAATCAGGTTTGCTACAAATACACACTGTAACGGCCCTGAACGTTAGTTACCTTTGAGATTGCACGTCATGATGTTAGTCAAGAATGCCTTTAACGTGAACTCACCGGGTTTGAAAGAGGTCTTGTAACTGCGCCACGACTAGCTGCGATACTGCGGAAAGAGGTGGTAGAAATGTAGCCACTGTACACGATTTTTGGTAGTGGTGGTCACGGGAAGGTACGATCACAAGAAGACCGGTTTCTGGACGGCCCCCTGGCACTATCCGGAGGGAAGACCATTGTGTAGCGCCGGCCGCTGTGGACGAGCGTTTCTAGCCGCTTCAGTCCGGAACCGCGCTGCCGCTACGGTCGCAGGTTCGAATCCTGCCTCGGCCATAGATGTGTGTGACGTCCTTAGGTTAGTTAGGTTTGAGTACTTCTAAGTCTAGGGGACTGATGACCTCAGATGTTAAGTCTCATAGTGCTTGCAGCCATTTGAACCATTTGAACCACTGTGTTCCGCGAATGGCTCTGGCGCGTCGTACCGCATCTGCAGCAGCAATCTGAGCAGCAGCTGGCACCACAGTGACACAACGAACTGTCTCAAGTCGGTTAATTCAAGGACAGCTTCGAGCTAGACGTCCTGTAGCGTGCATTCCACTTACTCAGACCACCGTCGCTTCCGACTTATGCGATGTCAAGCGAGAGCTCATTGGAGAACGGGGTGGAGGTCTGTTGTGATTACTGATGAAAGCTCATTCCGTCTCGGTGTCAGTGATCGCCGTCTGTTGGTTAGAAAAAATGGTTCAAATGGCTCGGACCACTAGGTCGTCCATAAACAACCCTTTTCAGTCTATCCCAGGCATGTTCGATAGGGTTCATGCCTGGAGAACGTGCTGTCCATTGTAGTCGAGCTATGTCGTTATCCTGAAGGAAGTCATTGACAAGATATGCACGATGGGGGCACGAATTGTCATCCATGAAAACGAATGCCTCGCCAGTATGCTGACGATATGGTTGCACTATCGGTCGGGGTATGGCATTCACGTATCGTACAGAGGTTTAGGCGTCTTCCATGACCACCAGCGGTGTACGTCGGCCCCACATAATGCCACCTCAAAACAGTAGGGAACCTCCACTCGCCGGACTGTATGTCTAAGGCGTTTAGCCTGACAGGGTTGCCTCCAAACACATCTGCGACGATTGTCTGGTTGAAGGCATATGCGACACTCATTGGTGAGGAGAACGTGATGCCAATCCTGAGCGATCCGTTCGGCATGTTGTTGGGCCCGTCTGTACCGCATTGCACGTCGTGGTTGCAAAATGGACCTCGCCATGGACGTCGGTAGTAAAATGGTTCAAATGGCTCTGAGCACTATGGGACTTAACTGCTGAGATCATCAGTCCCCTAGAACTTAGAACTACTTAAACCTAACTAACCTAAGGACATCACCCACATCCATGCCCGAGGCAGGATTCGAACCTGCGACCGTAGCGGTCACGCGGTTTCGGACTGGAGCGCCTAGAACCTGCTTGGCCACCGCGGCCGGCTCACCTGCTGTTGTCGTGGGTATCTACGGAAAGAGGTAGGAGGACAGTGGAACTGCCACTAGGCGCTAAATGGTTGGACGTCTACGACTCTTCACAGAAAGTAGCGTTCGGAGGCTTCTTTGCTCTGTAAAGCAGGATAGATGGTGATCTGTGTGGAAAGAGCACAATGCTGGTGCACGCACAGTTTTTCGGGGCACGTCGTTCATTGTACACTGCTGAACTGGAGTTCAACAGCAGACCACCCCTACGTGTTCACATTGACACACTGACATCGTCAATTACAATCGCGGCACCATCGAGATTCGACCGTCGACCAATGGGAAACTGTCGGCTCTTCGGATGAATATCATATTTGCTACACTAGGTCGATGGTCATCTCCACAAACGGCGTCATCGAGCTGAACGACGGCTCGAAACGTGCAGAGCGCCAGGGACGCAGGCTGGTGGGACCAGTATTATGCTGAGGGAGACATTCTCCTGCGCTTGCATGGGGCCTGTGGTAGTAATCGAAGGCAACCTGACAGCTGCGAACCACGTGCATCTACATCTACATCTACATCTACATCTACATGACTACTCTGCAATTCACATTTCAGTGCTTGGCAGAGGGTTCATCGAACCACAATCATACCATCTCTCCGTAATTCCACTCCCGAACAGCGCGCGGGAAAAACGAACACCTAAACCTTTCTGTTCGAGCTCTGATTTGTCTTATTTTATTTTGATGATCATTCCTACCTATGTATGCTGGGCTCAACAAAATATTTTCGCATTCGGAAGAGAAAGTTGGCGACTGAAATTACGTAAACAGATCTCGCCGCGACGAAAAACGTCTTTGCTTTAATGACTTCCAACCCAACTCGCGTACTATATCTGCCACACTCTCTCCCCTCTTACGTGATAATGTAAAATGAGCTGCCCTTTTTTGCACCCTTTCGATGTCCTCCGTCAATCCCACCTGGTAAGGATCCCACACCCCGCAGCAATATTCTAACAGAGGACAAACGAGTTAGTGTTAGCTGTCCCTTTAGTGGACTTGTTGCATCTTCTAAGTGTCCTGCCAATGAAACGCAACCTTCGGCTCGCCTTCCCTACAATATTATCTATGTGGTCTTTCCAACTGAAGTTGTTCGTAATTTTAACACCCAGGTACTTAGTTGAATTGACAGCCTTGAGAATTGTACTATTTATCGAGTAATCGAATTCCAACGGATTTCTTTTGGAACTCATGTGAATCACCTCACACTTTTCGTTATTTAGCGTCAACTGCCACCTGCCACACCATACAGCAATCTTTTCTAAATCGCTTTGTAACTGATACTGGTCTTCGGATGACCTTACTAGACGGTAAATTACAGCATCATCTGCGAACAACCTAAGAGAACTGCTCAGATTGTCACCCAGGTCATTTATATAGATCAGGAACAGCAGAGGTCCCAGGACACTTCCCTGGGGAACACCTGATATCACTTCAGTTTTACTCGACGATTTGCCGTTTATTACTACGAACTGCGACGAATCCAGTCGCACAACTGAGACGATACCCCATAGGCCCGCAGCTTGATTAGAAGTCGCTTGTGAGGAACGGTGCTTCGTGCTCGATCTCTTCCCCGATGGCGATGTCATCTCTGAGCTGTCGTTTCCGTGATACGCAGAATCAGTGATGTATTTCGTTCCAAACACGGACAAAGATGGTATTAAGCAGGTGGTCACAATGTTTTGGCTCAGCAGTGTATGGTTGGCTGAAGTAAAGCTGCTAGCATATACACGAGTCGCGGCAGAGGACAGTTTAGTTTCGAGGCTGGTCGCTAGCCCTTATCGACCACGTCTCGCCACGCGTGCTCAGAGGCGGCAGAAGGATGGGGCAGTCCGGCTGACGGCAGCCGCCAGTCACGGCGTTTACTTGGCGCCGAGGTGTGACTCGCCGCGACCTCGGCGCCCTCTTTACGACGACGCCTCCCAAGGCGATAGCTATCAGCCTGTTTGGCACGCTGTCTGCACCTCGCCACTGTTTCTTACACCTGCGCTAATTCCCCAATGGAATTCCACTTCGCCCGAGGAATGTTACGTGTACGTACTAGACAAGATCGACAGCCGATAACTGAGTGTTGGAGCGCTCGTCTAGCGTCAAGTACACCTCTCTTAGCTGTCGCTAGAATAGGCCGAGCGTGACCCCGGCCGTCTCTCGAACTAAGTTCCTACATCCACATACAATAACGAGCCAAAACATTACGACCACTGCACAATGTGCTGCTGAATCACTTAATAAAGACAAGGTCTCCGGTCCAGATTGTATACCAATCAGGTTCATCTCGGAGTACGCTGATAAAATAGCTCCATACTTAGCAATTATATACAACCACTCACTCACAGGAGGATCCGTACCTAAAGACTGGAAAATTGCTCTAGTCACACCAATACCCAAAAAGGGAAGTAGGAGTAATCCGCTGAATTACAGACACACTAACGTCGATTTGCAGTAGGGTTTTAGAACATATACTGTATTCGAACATTATGAAGTACCTCGAAGAAAACGATTTATTGACACACAGTCAGCACGGATTCGGAAAATAACGTTTTTGTGAAACACAACTAGCTCTTTATACTCATGTAGTAATAAGTGCTATCGACAGGGGATGTCAAATTGATTCCATATTTTAAGATTTCCAGAAGGCTTTCGACACCGTTCCTCTCAAGCGTCTTCTAAACAAACTGCGTGCCTATGGAGTATCGCCTCAGTTGTGCGACTGGATTGGTGATTTCCTGTCAGAAAGGTCACAGTTCGTAGTAATACACGGCAAGTCATCGAATAAAACAGAAGTAATATCCGGCGTTCCCCATGGAAGTGCTATAAGCGCTCTATTGTTCCTGATCTATATTAACGACATAGCAGACAATCTGAGTAGCTGTCTTAGATTGTTTCCAGGCGATGCTGTCATTTACCGTCTTGTGAAGTCATCAGATTATCAAAACGACTTGCAAAATGATTTAGATAAGATATCTGTACGGTGCGAAAAGTGGCAATTGACCCTGAATAAAGAGAAGTGCGAAGTTATTCACATGACTACTAAAAGAAATAAGCTAAATTTCGATTACGCGATAAATCACACAAATCTGAAGGCTGTAAATTGAACTAAATACTTAGGAATTACACTTAAAATTAACCTAAATTGGAACGATCACATAGATAACATTGTGGGTAGAGCAAACCAAAGACTGCGATTCACTGGCAGAACACTTAGGAGGTGCAACAGGTCTGCTAAAGAGACTGCTTACACCACGCTTGTCGGCTCTATTCTGGAGTATTGCTGTGCGGTGTGAGATCCGCATCAGGTGGGACTGACGGATGACATCGAAAAAGTACAAAGAAGGGCAGCTCGTTTAGTATTATCGCGAAGTACGGGAGATAGTATCACAGACATGATACGTGAATTGGAGTGGCAATCATTAAAACAAAGACGTTTTTCGTTGCGACGGGATCTTCTCATGAAATTTTAATCACCAGTTTTCTCCTCCGATTGCGAAAACATTCCGTTGTGTACCCACCTACACGGAAGAAATGATCATCACGATAAAATAACATAAATCAGGGCTCGCACAGAAAAATTTAAGAGCTCGTTTTTCTCGCGTGCCGTTCGAGAGTGGAACGGTAGAGAGACAGCTTGAAGGTGGTTCATTGAACCCTCTGACAGGCACTTTATTGTGAATAGTAGATGTACATGTGAATGATGCCTGGTTGCACTTGCAAGGAAAGTACATAAGCGGAGCAGAGGCGAACGGGGAATCATTTTATTAGTGAGTCGGATCGTAAAACGGGGTAGTACTGTCTTAAGCGACTGTTCCAAAGGGTAATTCGTCGTGATCCGGCGACTGGGAACGAGCATCAGGGAAAAGGTGAAACTGGTCGGTTGTTCGCGAGCTACTGCCGTGAGCATCTACCGGAAGTGACTGAAGGACGGGCCGGCCGGAGTGGCCGAGCGGTTCTAGGTGCTACAGTCTGGAGCTGAGCGTCCGCTACGGTCGCAGGTTGGAATCCTGCCTCTGGCATGGACGTGTGTGATGTCCTTAGGTTCAATTAGTTCTAAGTCCTAGGCGACTGATGACCTCAGAAGTTAAGTCGCATATTGCTCAGAGCCATTTGAACCATTTTGAACTGAAGGACGGGGAAACCACGACAAAGTGTTCGATGCCCACGCGTCGCTACAGACTGGCAGGCCGGAGGCGTAATTAGATGGATGACAGACCTGACGACAGAGCGCAACAGTGGTGCAGTAGCAAGTGTTTCGGACCACACCGTTAGCGCAGATAGTCGAACGAGGGGGGCCGCGGCGAACGACGCCTGCCTGTTCCCTTGTCGACCCAAGGACGTGGTCATTCGATTGCAGTAGTCACAGGATCATCGAGACTGGACTGTGGATCGGTGGACACTCGTCGCCTGGTCGCATGAATCATTTTTTAAAAATTACAATGAAATGAATACCCCTAGCTGCATACAGGCGTTGATATAAGTCAACGGGGACAGTTGTGTAACCCGACCGGGACTCTAACCTGGTATCTCCTTCTTACATGGCAGACGCTCTATCCACCTGAGCAACCGCGGACACAGAGGATAGTGCGACTGCAGGGACTTACCTCTGGCACGCCTCCCGTGAAACCCACATTCCCAAATTATTGTCCCGCACTATATTCATAGTGCCCCTGCTCATTATACTCTTTACTCGCGGCTTTTTGCCGATTCCTGTAAGAGTTCGGGCACTGTTTGTGCATCCGCACAGAAGAAGACGGTCGAATGGCCGGTGAGCTTTAATTATATATTTTCACGAGGTCGACGGCCGTGTCGGGATTCGTCGTTACTTAGGCGAACGGCTGTTCGAAACACTCACAGAGCCACGGACACAGCCCGGTGCAGGCCGGGGCACTCCGACTTGGGCTTCCATAGGACCTGTGGTAGTGATCAAAGGTACCATGACGCCTGTGGAACCGTGACCGTAACTGCGGAACGTCTGTACCCAACATGCTGATGTCTTGGCAACCAATTATATTCGATTTAAACCAGATGCAACACATCTGTAATGCTAAGTAGCAGTAACTCCGCGCCGACAAACCTCCCGCCAGTGATTTACGGTAACTGTGTGCTCTGTGTGTACACGTACCTCGTGAAACCTACCGATGATTGCGCTGGGACGGTGGACCAACAAGTTACCAAGCAAGGGTGCGCAACATGTTTCTCGCCAGTGTATATGCTCGGCAAGTTTAATATGGTTATGGACGAGAGTTTTTACTGCCTACATATTTTATCGTTACTTGTGGTACAACTTTGATACTCCACAACACGTGATATTACCAAGGGATGTACTTGCAAACGCTGTTTACCTTCTAAGCACTATGCGACTGCGGGAGATGTAAACCGTGAACCTCGCTGTAATTATCACTGCTGTATGCTCTACAAAGCAAGCCACTGTACAGTACTTGACGGAAAGTACTTTGCACCAGTATCGCCTATTCTCTGTCCCGTTCCATTCCCCAACTGAAGGAGCGAAAACAGCTCTCTGTACGCCTCTGCATGCTACTTAAACTCTCGTATCTTATTCTAGTGATCCCTAAGAGAGAAAGACGATTGAAGCATCGGAACAGTGACACACAATCAATTTACACAACAGGATTTCGTGACAACAGTATCGCTCTTCCTCCACAGAGGACCACTATCTTCCGAGGGTGACTGTTACACTTTGGCGTGGACTATTTCGCCCTGTTACGATCCTAGAATTACTTCAATGTCTCTTGTCAGGCCTGGTTGACGATGCCTACAACACTGGAACACTATTGTAGATTTGGTGGCACTAACCTGCAGTGTGCGGTTTCCTTTTGCCGATCAAATGCTCTTTGCCGTAACCTTTCTAACAAATCAAATACTTCCATCAGTTAACCAACTACAGATTTTACTAGCCCGCCCAGTTTCATATCTGTTAGTGTTTTGCATCTATCCACATTTAAACAGAGATGGCAATTCATTCCACCAACAGGAAATTTCGTCCATATCTTTGTGGATTTCCTTACGATCGTCCAACGACTATACTTTCATGCTAGGCATACATTCATCGCGTGAATCAAACATCTGCAGAGATACTCCGTATGGCTGCATTTCGTTTGGTAGTCTATCAGTGTGGTGCAGAAAAAAATGGTTCAAATGGCTCTGAGCACTATGACCATCTCTGGTCATCAGTCCCCTAGAACTTAGAACTACTTAAACCTAGCTAACCTAAGGACATCACACACATCCATGCCCGAGGCAGGATTCGAACCTGCGACCGTAGCGGTCACACGGTTCCAGACTGAAGCGCCTAGAACCGCACGGTCACACCGGCCGGCGACTGTGGTGCAGAGGCGAGTGGCTTTCCGAAATCTAGTAAGACGGAATCTATGTGCTCATCTGCATCTGCTGTTTGCGAAATGCCATGTTTTAATGAAGCAACATGTTTTTTACAAGAGTGGTATTTCATAACTGCGTGTTGTGTGTTTGAGACAAGCCTATTTATTTCTCTCTAAGACCGTTGTAATGGTAGAGCTTAAAATAGGCTCTAAATCTCTCCCACAGGCGGAAGTTAACGATAGCGGTCTCTAACTGTGTGGATTCGTTCTAAACAGGGGCGACCTCTGGTATTTCCATTCACGCGGAATCGTTTGCTGCGCGAGATATTTTCGTCAAGAGTGAGCTCCTTCATAATCAACAGAGCGAATGGTGCGGTGAACATACTGAGAAATGCCACTGGAAATGCCCTCACGTCTGACTACATTATTAATTGACGACAGGCAGAGGATGAAGATGAGAGAAGATGAAGAAGGCGACATAACGTCCAACCGAAAAGGGAAGTGTTCCATTTGAAGGTCTTCATAAACATGATTCGGGTCTGCTGTTTTTTGCGACACTTTAAATTCTGCACGAAATTGAGAGCTGCTGTAGCAGGTACTTGTCTACATGAACAGCAGACAAATTCAAAAAGATTATTCTGTCAGTGAATTTTCATTTGAGAACTTGAGTGTATGATATTTACACGCAAGTTACAAGCCATCTATGTTTTGTTAATTTGACGGCCGCTTCTGCTGGCGCTACTACTACTACTACTACTACTACTACTCGTGCTTTCATATTCCAACTCCGCATATTCCCAGTCCGTTAAATTTGTAGTAACGACAATCGAGAGCCTTACTAAAATAAACAGAGGTATGATTTCGCTTGAATAAATAGAGTCGTATGGAATTTTTGGCAGCGAGAGGCCAATAGGCAGCTTCACACGCCTAATCGTAAAGGGGTTGTATTCCTCCGCAGACAATGTCCCCTTTCAAACTTCCTGGCAGATTAAAACTGTGTGCCGGACCGAGACTCGAACTAGGGACCTTTGCCTTCGCGGGCAAGTGCTCTACCATCTGAGCTACCCAAGCACGACTCACGTCCCGTTCTCACAGCTTTAGTTCTGTCGGTAATGGTGAGGACGGGGTGTGAGTCGTGCTTGGGTAGCTCAGATGGTAGAGTACTTGCCCGCGAAAGGCAAAGGTCCCGAGTTCGAGTCTCGATCCGGCACACAGTTTTAATCTGCCAGGAAGTTTCATATCAGCACACACTCCGCTGCAGAGTGAAAATCTCATTCAATGTCCCCTTTTTTCGCTGAGTGGGAGAGGTCCGTCTTAAGCATGTTTGCGGAGGACAGGTTGTAACCTCCCCCTCACTTATCGACCATAATGACAGTGAAAAATTAAACTGCGTATACCTAATGAAAATTTGGGAAAAGCAATCTTCACCGAAGTTAACCCGTCGGTAAAGAAGGAGGAAAGGGTTACATCTAAATGAAAGGAAAAATGCAAATGAAACTGGTGGAAATTAATTTTGAAAAGGGGTAAAGTTAATAAAGAAAGTAAATGTGCGGCCGTTACGTTAACAATTAACTAGCGGTAATTAGATATTTGAGATTTGCGGGAAATTACGGTCGCCAGTCCCATGGACAAGTACTATAGTAACTGAAAAAGAAAGGTTATTACACATATAATTAGCACTAGAAGCGTGGCAACTGAAGGTTGACACGTGCAGTGTGAAAGTTTGTCAGAAGTAATAAATTTCGCTACACTCTGACTTAATTTAGCAAAAGAATTAATAAAACAGGAAAATCGAAAGTTAATTTAGTGACTGAAGTTAATAGTGAGCTTTCTTTCTGAAGCACATCGAAATTCAGTAAAATACGGTTAGTCTTGGACTACCTCAACAATCATTTCAAAAGCTACTTGAATCTACGCAATTTAGAAATAAGGGATTTAACTTTGAACTTGAATTAAATGATTCTGAACAATTAACAGTAGTAAAATTTAGTACGTACCAAGCTGAGCTGCAGTCACAGGTAAGCTAAAATACGGTAACAAAACTCGCACTCTTAATTTGTGCTTGTGTAATCTGAATATTGTAGCAAGCTATGAATACCTTAACTGAACTTTGAAATTAAAGCAGGGAAATCAAATGATGCTGGCGTTTGAATTTCAACGACACTCGGGTTCATTCCGGAAAAGGAAGGGACCCTGCTCGGTAATGCAATTGGGACAATGAGCAACAAACGTTCATGCTAAGTTGCTGTAATTTTGTGATGCAACAATTTTAAAAGTTTGAAAAGCTGAGGTCTGCCATACAGTTCTAAAACTTTACGTGCTTCCAGTCTTCCTCGTTGGCTGATTGAAGGTTTGAAGCCGTCGATCGAGGAGGTGGCGACAGTCACTCATTGTCGGCCGTCGCTGTTGCTGAAGCTGGATGTTGGCGCGCCTTCTTCTCGACACGGTCACCAGACGAAACGGGCTCTTGATGTGCGCCAGCTAATGCTTCCCGTCCGCGACACCATGTCAGAAACTATCATCGCAAGTCGAGCGCAATTACATTCTGCCAAACCCCGAAAGCGCGTCAACTCGCGGGAGCTTCACACAACACACCTGCTCCACTGCACCACCCCAGCCAGACTCTCCCTCTGCCCGCGCTCCACGCGACCGAGTTAACACTACCAAAGATCCTAAACACTTTCGTTCTCCACACGACCTATCGATGTATTCGTTCGATAGCATAGTTTTCCCTAGGCCAGACCCAGCTTATAAATACAAATAATATTCACAAAACAAACCAACATAAATGCATAAATATATATATATATGCAAACAGTAAAACAATTACAATATACAAAGAGACAGAAATGTCATATCTTCAGGTGACAAAATAAGGAAAAAAATTTGCAGTGCAATAGATGGAAATAGGAGGATATGCATTTCCGGCGTTACAAAGTGACTTTAATATATAGTATATAGTGTGATCTTATGTCTCTCTTTGTTGAAGGCAGATGAGAAAAAGAAGATGGTTAGCCACGGTGTCGTCCCTATCCGGTGAACGGATCATCAACGACGTCACGTGCCCTCGCTCGAGGCCTATGAGAAAGACAGGCCGCGGCGCGTACGTCACGAAGGTAGTCCTGCGGTCGCTCAAATCAGCAGACAAACTACGTTTCTATACCTGTTAACTGGTAACTAGGCGTGTCCGTAGAAACGAAAACTGAATCTTCTCCTGGAGTCCGCTATTATGGGATCTTACTGTTATTAGTCCTATAATGATGGGAAGTCCATGGGCCTGCTTATAATTTGTTACGGCTGCACTGGCGTACAATAAAATAAAATCATGCTAAAATGACTATCAGTTGCATAAGGCACCACTTCCAGCATGTAATCAGTACTGTTAAGCAGAAGAGACTAAATGCTATAAACAAGCCGCCATACCATTTATATCGAGTATTGATCTTAAATTAAATTTTGCTGTGGTACTGCTAATCAGTAAGACTTCATAATAATAATAATAATAATAATAAAGTCTTCATATGCAATTATCGTTGGTACTTACACGCCCAGCCGCGAGTTAACAGGTTTAGAAACGCATTTTGTCTGCTGAGCTGAGCGAGCGAGCGAGTTCAGGACTACCTTCGTCACGTATGCGCCGCGGCCTGGCTTTCTCGTGGGCCTCGCCTCACTCCATGAGAAACCTCGGAGAGGTTTGGTGACCAAGACGTTTCCGCAACGATCTGTCCTCCTCTTGCCGTTTTGTTTGTTTCATTATCGCAGATCGAAACTCTCTTTTTTTTCTTTCTAATGTAACTAATTTCGGGCTGAAGATGGATACAATGCTTCGAAACTAATAATCACTCTGTGTGACGCTCAGTTAACCAAATTCCGAAAACATCCTGCAACAACTGCGGCAGTGGTCAGCTTTGGGCGAAGCTTCCCTTCTCGGATGGTGACTACCCGTTTGTAGGACTAGTTAGTATTGCGTTCTTTGTCGCTGGCTCGTTTCTCGTAAAAACTCGCCGTCATTACAGGCAGCGCTTGACACTTTCCGTGTGGCAGTATCGCGAGCATTTGATAAGGCCAAATCCAGGTGAGTCGCGGGCAAACTTCCGCCGGGAAGATAGCACCGACCGCCACCTGGCGCGGGGCCAAAGCACCCTCCGTCTCCCACCTATTTATCGTCGTATTATTTCCACTCAAATAACGGAACAGATGCTTCGTCTTAGCAGTTCGCCGTACCGCGCGTGGACTGGCGGCAGTGACAAATGACCGCACAATTTGTTCCTTTGCAACCAAGGTGATCTACAGGGTCAATCATAAGTCAGTAAAAATATTACGAGGATTCCAGAATGAGATTTTCACTCTGCAGCGGAGTGTACGCTGATATGAAACTTCCTGGCAGATTAAAACTGTGTGCCCGACCGCGACTCGAACTCGGGACCTTTGCCTTTCGCGGGCAGAAGTAAAGCTGTGAGGACCGAGCGTGAGTCGTGCTTCGGTAGCTCAGATGGTAGAGCACTTGCCCGCGAAAGGCAAACGTCCCGAGTTCGAGTCTCGGTCGGGCACACAGCTTTAATCTGCCAGGAAGTTTCATATCAGCGTACACTCCGCTGCAGAGTGAAAATATCATTCTGGAAACATCCCCCAGGCTGTGGCTAAGCCATGTCTCCGCAGTATCCTTTCTTTCAGGAGTGCTAGTTCTGCAAGGTTCGCAGGAGAGCTTCTGTAAAGTTTGGAACGTAGGAGACGAGATACTGGCAGAAGTAAAGCTGTGAGGACCGAGCGTGAGTCGTGCTTCGGTAGCTCAGATGGTAGAGCACTTGCCCGCGAAAGGCAAAGGTCCCGAGTTCGAGTCTCGGTCGGGCACACAGTTTTAATCTGCCAGGAAGTTTCATTATGAGGATTGCTTTCTGCTGTGCCCAGCCAAAAGAACAGTTGCTTATTTTTCTTTGGGTCTTACTGTATACAAAACAAATAGAAGTTAAGAATTTAAGTAAAGTAAACCGATGGCAAATTTGGAAAAGGATTCAAATTTTGGGAGAAGAGATAAAAACTTTCAGGCTAATTGAATTTTTCGTTGGTGCTTGGCAGTATATGATAACAATTTAAATAGGAAACATTTCCAAATGTTCTGAAAATTATTTTTATTGCGTCAACAACCGGCTTTCGAATTCTTAGGCCATCAAGAGGTGGCAAAGCCGACAGCCGCATCGTGACCAAATTATACAACTTTGCAAAATATTAGAAGTGTTTCCTATTTACCGTTGAAAACATTGAAGTTTACTTTACATTGTAATCATGTTTGAGACAGCGAAGGACATGGAAGATCAGCTAAACGCAAACGATAATGTCTCAAAAAGAGGTTGTAAAATGAACTTAAAGTAAAAGAAATATCTGATTTGATCCATTGTAAATGGTTCTGAAAGCCTGCGACTGTCAAAACAATAGGTTTGTTTATAAATAATTCATCTGCTACTAGTCACGATTTTCTTTATTTTATTTTTCGCACGACGCGTTTCGTTTAATGATTCCCATTTTCAAGAGCGTGTTTTTTGTGTTTGTTATGCCATTTGTTTGTGATGTTTTCGATGTTTGAGAGTCTGCTTCATTTTATTGACTTTAAGTTTCCTTATGGTCCATTTGTGCAGTCTCACACACACTGAATATCACACACAACTTGTTGTACACTTTAAAACATCGAAAACATTTATGTAAAATGTTTCGTGCGAAAAATAAAATAAAGAAAATAGTGACTGATAGCAGATGAGTTATTTATAAATAAACCTGTTAACAGAAAGCTATTGGAATGTAATCGAATTAAAACCAGGCGACGCTGAGGTTACTGTAGTAGGAAAAAAGATGCTAAAATCAGTAGGTCAGATTTGCTATTTAGACAGAAACTAACTAACGATGGCGTAAGTGGACAGGAGAGAAAATGCTGGTTGGAAATAGTAAGGAAAGCTTATCTGAAAGACAAAAATTTGCTGATACTGTATAAATTGAAGTGTCAGTAAGTCTTTTCTGGAGTATTTGTATGAAGTGCACCCTTGCACAGAAGTGAAACGTCGATGACAGACACTTGAAGAGTGTAGGAACTTCTGAAACGTGATGCTATAGAAGACTGCTGGAAATTATTTGAATACATCGAATAACTAGTCAAGAGGTATCGAACAGATGAAAAATGATATTTGTGGAACAACATATCCTGATATCCTTTGGCATCAAAGAACATTCGATCTGATTATGGAGGGAAGTGTGGGGATAGAAATTGTGGAAGGAGACCAGTGGATGTGCACTGAAAATGTGATCAAATGGATGTGGGCTGGCAGTAGCTGTGCAAAAAAGAAGAGGCCTGCACAGGGAGGACTAGCGTCCAGAGCTGTACGAAAATCACATCAGCAGCAATTACGTGACCTATGTTGTGTTCGATACTGTAAACTGTAAGGGTACACGTAAAGAGAACTCCATTATGGATACTGACTAATCACTTAGATTAATTACGTTCACTACGTTAGATATGGCACTTGTTATTTTTAAATTCTCGAAGGTAATGAAATGAAATGATTAAAAGTAAATTACCGACAGGTGCTGTGAACATTGGTAAACGCTCCACGGACTGAAGACAGTAAAAAATAAAAGTAAGAAAGCTAAACGACTGTGTAGAGGAACCGGTGACATAAGAAGAACGCGGTAGAGTGGCCCCGTACAGAACGAGGCTCGATGATAACTCGGTGAGTTACTGCTGCACACGCGGCATTAGCCTGCTGACAGGGAGAGGTAAATAACAACCAACTGTCGTTACAACACTCAGTCGATTGAGGGGACTGATGTGAGCTTACAGAGGACTTAATTTTCATTCAGAAAGTTGCATTCGTGGCACGGGTTTTAGTAAATTTTCTACATCCGAATTATTCTTTGCAGCATTCTTCCCATTTCTGTACGAAGCCCTGCTTCACTGTCACCACCACGCCGGCCAGACTGTTCCACAATCCGTGTCTCCCACACACGAATGCTGATGGTACCACTGTCCTCCATCGGCGGATTTCAACTGAAACTCGATCGATTAGATAAGCGTTCCCACGCTGAGAAGTGTTCCAGTTTTGGAGCAAATGTTCCTTTTATCAACTCAAATCTTACTTTCGGTTAAATCAGCTAATCTCTGCAGTTTTCACCTCACATCATCTCAGTCGTACATCTATCTGCCCCCCGCCCCATCTCTCTCTCTCCCTCTGTTCACACACAACCGCCAGTATCAAACTCGCAAACGCCCACATAACTTAATATATCGTTAAATGAAGCCATCAACATGCTAATATCTGATGTCTAATTGGTGACAATATGTACTGAATGAGAATAAGCCAGTTAGACGTAATTTTAGACCAAGAAGTAATGAAGTAATATCATGAACGCTAGTCTTATAGTTTCTGTAAGTAGCACATAGTAATGTTAATTTTGCAATGAACACGATATATATATATATCGCTGTGCAACTTTCGAAAATTCATATACTCACCAAAGAAAATCTCTGCTCCAACGCAAACTTTGATATCAGCTTTAGCTGCATTCTTTAGTTTCTTTACATTCTATAAGGCACGTAGGAGTGGTTGCCTATAGCGAAGTGTAGCGCCGTGTAACCAACAAAGCTATAAGACATAACCTGTGTTTTCCAAAGCTTTGTTGGTGAGCTGTAGGCGATAGTGCTTTTAAAAACATTTTCATAAGGTTTTGTTAAAATTGGCATGAAAGGGACGTAGTGGTTGGGAAGGGAGTGCGGCAGGATTGTAGCCTATCCCTAATGTTATTCAATCTGTTATTGAGCAAGCAGTAAAGGAAACAAAAGAAAAATTTGGAGAAGGAATTAAAATCGATGGAGAAGAAATAAAAACTTTGAGGTTTACCGACGACATTTTTATTCTGTCAGAGACAGCAAAGAACCTGGAAGAGCAGCTGAATTGAATGGACAGTGTCTTGAAAGGAGGGTATAAGATGAACATCAACAAATGCAAAATGAGGATAATGGAATGTATTCTAATTTATTCAGGTGATGTTGAGAATATTAGATTAGGAAATGAGACACTTAAAGTAGTAGATGAGTTTTGCTATTTGGGGAGCAAAGTAATTGACGATGGTCGAAGTAGAGAGGATATAAAATGTAGACAGGCTATCGCAAGGAAAGCGTTTCTGAAGAAGAGAAATTTGTTAACATCGAGTATAGATTTAAGTGTCAGAAAGTTTTTGTATGGAGTGTAGCCACATATGAAAGTGAAATATGGAAGGTAAAGAGTTTAGAGGAGGTATTGAATAGAAATGGAGGGAAGAGGAGTTTGTGGCACAACTTCACTAGAAGAAGGGATCGGTTGGTAGGACATGTTCTGAGACATCAAGGCATCACCAATGTGGTATTGGAGGGCAGCGTGGAGGATAAAAATCGTAGAGGGAGATCAAGAGATGAATACAATAAGCAGATTCAGAAGGATTTAGGTTGCAGTAGGTACTGGGAGATGAAGAAGCTTGCACAGGGTAGAGTACCATGGAGAGCTGCATCAAACCAGTCTCAGGACTGAAGACCACAAGAACAACATCGTTACATCGCAAAAAATAATATTTGCAGTTATCTCAAATTAGAAACTATTATCCAGGCGACGAACGTAGCCTACGGATCCCTCCGTCATCGCGAAGGAACTCTACTCGATCACCCAGGAAACTTTTCATTCTTTGGACTGCGTGGTGACCAATGTGCTTTCCAGCGTCACTGCCACAAAGAGACATTATTTTCTTCCACTTGTGCAGAGCATCGGCATACCTTGCAGTGTTGGTTGTTATTCAGCCGGAAACCGACCAGATGTCGCGTGGCAATTCAAAGCCAAACGGCTGCATCAATATGCAGTTTGATCGTAATCAGCCACACGTGTTTGCAGCAGTCATTAGCATCAGAACCGTTGTCGACTGATATCTTTACGGTTCGGAGAAGTGGGTGACGAGAGCGAAGGCTTCCTTTCCTGGACGTTTAGGGACCGCTTATATATAAGTAAAAAGATGAACATGGAAAGAGACGGATTATTTAAAGCAATTTTATGTAATAGCTGAAAGTGTCACATCTGAACCAACATTTGAACGCGGAATTTAGGTTATGACGAACAAACGGTCTTCCTTTGCGAAGCAATCGATTAGGCATAAATCTATCTCTGATCTGCGAAAAGATCGGAGCATTCAGTAGAATGATGTGTGTTGATGAGGAGGCGGCAGAAGTCTGCGAGACGTAGGGCGCGCTGTCGGGTGGACGCGTTTTGAGGCCGCGGCCTTGTTTGCGCAACACTGGTGCAGACTGCAGAGCTGCCGGCGAGGCGAGGCGGGAGAAAGCCAACAAGTGGCCGGCCGGCCGCCTCCCCCTCTCCCCCCCCCCACCCCTCGCACACCCACACACGCGCCCACGCGCCCAGCCGGCCGGCTCACAATCAGCGGTAGCTGACGCCACGGGCGGAATCGCTACTGCGGTGCGGTACGCTTCGCAATCCCGCCGCACGCGACCAGGCCTAGCCTGTACGCTCACTCAACTTTTCAACAAGAGCGGGACCACGTTTAACTTTTAAAGTTGTACGCTTGCCTACCATTGTTACAGTGGTAACAATAATACAATATACACTGATAAGAAACTTCCTGGCAGATATCAGCGCACACTCCGCTGCAGAGTGAAAATCTCATTCTGGATACACTGATAAACCAAAACATCATGACCACTGCCCACCGCGACGTTCGATTTCACCTGTTGACGCTGCGGGCACGTGACGCGGTAACAAAATTATACAGGGTGGTCGGAAATTCCCGTTACAAACTTCTAGGACATGTAGAGGGTAGTGAGTACATTAGATTTTGAATAGGAACCCATGTCCGGAAATGTATCGTTTCCGCTCTACGACAGTTTCAATGCAGATGATTACCTCATCCACACCCACGTGAGGAATGTACTTAGGCGTGACCCAGTACAATTGTCGCAATCCGTTTGAAAAGAATACTGACTCGTTCCGTTATTACTTACTCATTTGCATTACAACATACACCTTATGGTTTACATTAGTCGACAGCAACAAGAACCCAGCATCTACGGCACCAGCCGCAACGTACCGATGCATTACAACAGCGGCTCGATGTGGCGACCACCAACGTTGTTGCACACATTGTACCTCCGAAGCATGTTCTGGTGCACTCTCTCAGTCCCACCTGGTGTCTCTTCAATGTCTTGTGCAGCGGCCAGAACTCGTGCCAGCTGATCTTCCTCTGTCTCTACAGGTGTCTCATAAATTAGGGTCTTCATACGACCCCACAAGAAGTACTCCATAGGGGTTAAATCCGGCGATCGTTGCGACCACGCGGTTGGACCACCACGGCCTATTCATCTTTCACCATACCGCCTGTTGAGATGTCTCCAGACAGCCCGTGAAAAGTGAAGTGGTGCTCCATTATGCCGAAACTACATTTCCTGACGGACATTCAATGACACAGCTTCCAAGAACGGGTCCATTACTAAGTATGCGGGACCCGTGAGCTATGGTCCAATCACATGACCGTCCAGAATACCTGCCCACACCTTAATTCCAGACCTGGCTTGAAATCCCTGAGTAAGTGTGGCATGAGAGTTTTCGTCCGCCCAGACATGGCTATTGCGAACATTCAGAACACAATCCCTTGTGAACCTACATTCATCTGTGAAGGGAACTCGACGTGGAAACAGCGGCGCGTCGATGCAACGGTGCAGGAACCATGTGCAGAAGGCGACGCGTTGTGGAAAGTCTACTGGACCCATAGCGTGTACCCTTTGCAAGTGGTACGGATGTAATTGTTGCTCATACAGGACGTCCAAGACGGTACTGTGACAAACAGCCATTGCACGCGCAATTGTTCGCGAACTCGTTGACGGGCTATCTTCAGTGCGGCGTCGCCGTGGAGCACCACAGTCCCGACTCCTCACGGTGAAGGTACCCGTTTCTCGTAGCCGCTTGGGCAAACAGTTTGTGCGAGGAGTGTGACGGTGTGGAAAACGTTCGTGATACAGCCGACTAGCAGATCTTCCGTTACCTCCAGCTTCGCCACACACAAGGAGCATGTCTGTGTATTCCGCAAACGTGCACTGCACAATGTTTCCTCTATCGGTGATGCAGAGGTACTGACTCGGTCTCACAGCAAAGCGGACAATAAGTGACACCTGGGGATCATTTGACGGAATACACGTCATCGTGTCTACCCTGTTGCATACAAGGACAGGGAACTCTTGAGACGTTTCTCTTGCCCTAAGCAGACGTTGACGAGGTACGCATCTGAATTGAAACTGTCGTAGAACGGAAACGATAGATTCCGGACATGGGTTCCTATTCAAAATGTTCTGTACTCACTACCCTCTACATGTCCCAGAAGTTTGTAACGGGAATTTCCGACCATCCTGTATATGCGGAGCAGACACGGACGGGGGATCACCCTAACGAAGATACGGGCTGCATATGGGGAAATCCATTGAGATAAGCGACTTTTACCACAGGCAGACTATTACTAAGCAGAGCCTGTGAACGAGTACGTCGAAAACGGCGTACCTAGTGGAATGTTCACGTGCTATTGTCGTGAGCATCTACGGAAAGTGAAACTACCACTGCGCAGAACTCCACAGAACGTGGTGTTCCGAGGCTTGTATGCTACGTAAAATAGGATAGATGGTGATCTCTGCCAGAAGAGTACAAAGCGGTGCACGCACAAGAGTTTCGTAGCACACCGTTCACCGTACATTGTTGAATATGGAGGTCCGCAGCAGGCCGCCTCTACGTATTTACTTGTTGACCCAACTACATCGTCGATTACAATTGTAGTGGGCGCGGGACCACTAGGATTCGACCGTCGATCAACGGAAACGTGTCAGCTCTTCTGGTGAATCACATTTTTGCAACGCTAGATCGATGGTCGTCTCCACAAACGCTGTTATCGAGGTGAAAGGCGGCTCCCAACGTCCAGTGCGCCACGGACACAGGCTGGTGGGACCCGTGTTTATGGGAGACATTCTGCTGCGCTTGCGTGGGACCTGCGGTAGTTCCTAGATAACAGGACGCAGCATGTTATTCTCAATGGAGAGAAGTCTTCCGAAGTAAGAATAATTTCAGGTGTGCCGCAGGGGAGTGTCATAGGACCGTTGCTGTTCACAATATACATAAATGACCTGGTGGATGACATCGGAAGTTCACTGAGGCTTTTTGCAGATGATGCTGTGGTGTATCGAGAGGTTGTAACAATGGAAAATTGTACTGAAATGCAGGAGGATCTGCAGCGAATTGACGCATGGTGCAGGGAATGGCAACTGAATCTCAATGTAGACAAGTGTAATGTGCTGCGGATACACAGAAAGATAGATCCTTTATCATTTAGCTACAAAATAGCAGGTCAGCAACTGGAAGCAGTTAATACCATGAATTATCTGCGAGTACGCATTAGGAGTGATTTAAAATGGAATGATCATATAATGTTGATTGTCGGTAAAGCAGATGCCAGACTGAGATTCACTGGAAGAATCCTAAGGAAATGCAATCCGAAAACAAAGGAAGTAGGTTACAGTACGCTTGTTCGCCCACTGCTTGAATACTGCTCAGCAGTGTGGGATCCGTACCAGATAGGGTTGATACAAGACATAGACAAGATCCAACGGAAAGCAGCGCGCTTCGTTACAGGATCATTTAGTAATCGCGAAAGCGTTACGGAGATGATAGATAAACTCCAGTGGAAGACTCTGCAGGAGAGACGCTCAGTAGCTCGGTACGGGCTTTTGTCAAAGTTTCGAGAACATACCTTCACCGAAGAGTCAAGCAGTATATTGCTCCCTCCTACGTATATCTCGCGAAGAGACCATGAGGATAAAATCAGAGAGATTAGAGCCCACACAGAGGCATACCGACAATCCTTCTTTCCACGAACAATACGAGACTGGAATAGAAGGGAGAACCGATAGAGGTACTGAAGGTACCCTCCGCCACACACCGTCAGGTGGCTTGCGGAGTATGGATGTAGATGTAGATGTAGAATAGAAGACACGCTGATAGCTGCTATCTCACGACATCACCGTGTACGCAAATCAGCGGCTCGTTATTTACGCGAATTACATGACCTGTGGGTATACATCTGACGCCACGTACACTATGTGATGGAAAGTATCCGGACATCTGGCTGTAAAGGACTGACAAGTTCGTGGCGCCCTCCATTGGTTATGCTGGAATTCAATATGGTGTTGGCCCACCCTTAGCCTTGATGACAGCTTCCACTCTCGCAGGCACACGTTCAATCACGTGCTGGAAGGTTTCTTGGGAAATGGCAACCCAGTGCTGCACTGAGGAGAGGTATCGACGTCGGTGGGTGAGGCCTGGCACGAAGTCGCCGTTCCAAAACGTCCCAAACGTGTTCTGTAGGATTCAGGTTAGGTCTCTGTGCAGGCCAGTCCATTACAGGGATATTATCGTCGTGTAACCAATCCGCCACAGGCCGTGCATTATGAACAGGTGCTCGATCGTGTTGAAAGATGCAGTCGCCATCCCCGAATTGCTCTTTTACAGTGGGAAGCAAGATAGTGTTTAAAACATCAATGTAGGCCTGTGCCGTGATACTGCCATGCAAACAACAAGGGGTGCAAGCCCACTCCATGAAAAACACGACCACACCATAACACCACCGCCTCCGAGTTTTACTGTTGGCACTACACACGCTGGCAGATGACGTTCACCGGGCATTCGCCTTACCCACAACCTGCCATCCGATCGCCACATCGTGTACCGTTTTTCGTTACTCCACACAACGGTTTTCCACTGTTCAGTCGTACAATGTTTACGCTCCTTACACAGAGCGAGGCGTCGTTTGGCATTTACCGACGTGACGTGTGGCTTATGAGCAGCCGCTCGACGATGAAATTCGTTTTCTCACCTCCCGCCTAACTTTCCTAGTAGTTGCAGTGGTCCCTGATGCAGCTTGGGATTCCTGTGTGATGGTCTGAATAGATGTCGGCCTATTACACATTGCGACCTTCTTTAACTGTCGGCGGTCTGTCAGTCAACAGACGAGGTCGGCCTGTACGCTTTTGTGCTGTACGTGTCCCTTCACGTTTCAACTTTACTATCACATCGGAAACAGTGAACCTAAGGATGTTTAGGAGTGTGGAAATCTCGCCTACTGACGTATGACATCAGTGACACAGAATCACCTGACCACGTTCGGAGTCCGTGAGTTCCGCGGAGCGCCCCATTCTGCTCTCTCACGATATCTAATGACTACTGAGGTCGCTGATATGGAGTACCTCGCAGTAGGTGGCAGCACAATGCACCTGACATGAAAAACGTATGTTTTTGGGGGTGTCCGGATACTTTTTATAGCATAGTGTACATATACAAACCTACCAACAAACTCTCGGATCCCTGATACCCGGCGGAATCAGTGATGTACAGGGTGATTCAAAAAGAATACCACAACTTTAAAAATGTGTATTTAATGACAGAAACATAATATAACCTTCTGTTATACATCATTACAAAGAGTATTTAAAAAGGTTTTTTTTCACTCAAAAACAAGTTCAGAGATGTTCAATATGGCCCCTCCAGACACTCGAGCGATATCAACCCGATACTCCAACTCGTTCCACACTCTCTGTAGCATATCAGGCGTAACAGTTTGGATAGCTGCTGTTATTTCTCGTTTCAAATCATCAATGGTGGCTGGGAGAGGTGGCCGAAACACCATATCCTTAACGTACCCCCATAAGAAAAAATCGCAGGGGGTAAGATCAGGGCTTCTTGGAGGCCAGTGATGAAGTGCTCTGTCACGGGCTGCCTGGCGGCCGATCCATCGCCTCGGGTAGTTGACGTTCATGTAGTTACGGACAGATAAGTGCCAATGTGGTGGCGCTCCATCCTGCTGAAATATGAATTGTTGTGCTTCTTGTTCGAGCTGAGGGAACAGCCAATTCTCTAATTCTGGATGCGTGCTACATTTTCATCACTCGTTCTCGGCCGTCCAGAACTTTTCCCTTTGCACAAACACCCATTCTCTGTAAACTGTTTATACCAACGTTTAATACACCACCTATCAGGAGGTTTAACACCATACTTCGTTCGAAATGCACGCTGAACAACTGTCGTCGATTCACTTGTGCCGTACTCAATAACACAAAAAGCTTTCTGTTGAGCGGTCGCCATCTTAGCATCAACTGACGCTGACGCCTAGTCAACAACGCCTCAAGCGAACAAATGTACAACTAAATGAAACTTTATAGTTCCCTTAATTCGCCGACAGATAGTGCTTAGCTCTGCCTTTTGTCGTTGCAGAGTTTTAAATTCCTAAAGTTGTGGTATTCTTTTTGAATCACCCTGTATTTCATTCCAAACACGGACAAAGAAGCTGTTAAGGAGCTGGTCATAATGCGTTGGCTGATCAGAGCATATAATATTTTATATTCTAACGAATTGGTGGCATCAGTGTTCAGTAGAGCGCATTCGAGTAACTCTCATGAACTGTATTTCAGAGAAAAAGATGGTGTTTAAAAAATGTGTCACATATACCTACAGGAGGCAGTCTGGGAACCAATTACTGTTTAGATACGGGCCGCTCTACTTGTGACGAGTATTCGGTGGTGCAGGCCGTTTACTGTAGTAGTTCATTCCGCACGTCTGATTGGTTGCAATTTCCAGGACACTGTTGGTTACTTCTGCAGAAAGACAACGTCTGAGTGTATCCACGACGGGGCCCACTACATTTTGTACGGTTCGTGCGACGTTTCACTTGCGATGGATTGGTGGCGTAGGTCCGACAGCACGGTCTACGTGTTCACTGGACCTGAATCCGTTGTATGGGGTACGCCCAACAATCGACAATGTGCAGACGTTACAGGAGCGTGCATGTGACGTAATTCGAATGGTGCCAGGCGTATTGGAAAGAGTGCGTGACTGACTGTGAAGGAGGGCTGAAGTATACGCGAAGTTGCTGCTTGGTGACCACATGCAGCACAGTTCGTAATGTCTACTTCTACGTAACGGACAGACGCCAGTGAGAGGACAGGTTGGCCCATATGTCAGCAGGTACTGGTTTTTCACTCATAGAGCTAGAGAATCTTTTGTTCCAGTTCTGATCAATACCGCCTCCTGTAGGAATTCTCTTTAAACAATCACTGTAGCATCTGAAAAGCGTTCGTCCGATAAATTGTGTCTCGCAACTGATTTAATAACTCAACTAACACGACAAGCTCGTAGCTTTGACAGCATCAAAGTTTATGCGATATAAAACTGAAGTGTGCATTTACTATTATCAGTGTTGTGTACAAAGGTGTGGAGACCGTCACCGTGTTAGCGTGCCTATGTTGTTGTTGTTGTTGTGGTCTTCAGTCCTGAGACTGGTTTGATGCAGCTCTCCATGCTACTCTATCCTGTGCAAGCTTCTTCATCTCCCAGTACCTACTGCACCCTACATCCTTCTGAATCTGCTTAGTGTATTCATCTCCTGGTCTCCCCCTACGATTTTTACCCTCCACGCTGCCCTCCAATACTAAATTGGTGATCCCTTGATGCCTCAGAACATGTCCTACC
Organism: Schistocerca cancellata; assembly: GCF_023864275.1. Classification (NCBI taxonomy): domain Eukaryota; kingdom Metazoa; phylum Arthropoda; class Insecta; order Orthoptera; family Acrididae; genus Schistocerca; species Schistocerca cancellata. The sequence continues at coordinate 176,667,079 of NC_064631.1, forward strand.
AACCGATCCCTTCTTCTGGTCAAGTTGTGCCACAAACTCCTCTTCTCCCCAATTCTATTCAATACGTCCTCATTAGTTATGTGATCTACCCATCTAATCTTCAGCATTCTTCTGTAGCACCACATTTCGAAAGCTTCTATTCTCTTCTTGTCCAAACTATTTATCGTCCATGTTTCACTTCCATACATGGCTACACTCCATACAAATACTTTCAGAAATGACTTCCTGACACTTAAATCTATACTCGATGTTAACAAATTTCTCTTCTTCAGAAACGCTTTCCTTGCCATTGCCAGTCTACATTTTATATCCTCTCTACTTCGACCATCATCAGTTATTTTGCTCCCCAAACAGCAGTGCCTATGAGGAACTGAAATCATCGTCTGGCATTGACAGGCGGGCGTCCACACATGAGGAAGTTCGGTCACCGAGTTACAAATCTTTTCAGCTGACGCCACATTGGACGGCTTGCTTGTCGATGATGATGATGATGAAATGACAACGCGCCCAGTCCCCGACCTGGTCGAGAATCGAACCCGGGTCCGCTGCATGGACGCGCTGACCACTCAGCCAAGGGGGCGAACGTCAATGAGAAGAAAGATGTTTCTTTCAGTCGTTCCTACCTATGTTCGCGCTGTCACAGGTGCTGTTATTTTTTTTGCTTAATCTCTCTCTCTCTCTTGCCGCCCTTGCTGGCCGAGCGGTTCTAAGCGCTTCAGTCTAGTACCGCGCGACCGCTACAGTCGCAGGTTCGAATCCTGCCTCGGGCATGAATGTGTGTGATGTCTTTAGGTTAGTTAGGTGTAAGTAGTTCTAAGTTCTAGGGGACTGATGACCTCAGATGTTAAGTCCCATAGTGCTCAGAGCCATTTGATCCATTTCTCTCCCTCCCTCCCTCTCTCTCTCTCTCTCTCTCTCTCTCTGTGTGTGTGTGTGCGTGTGTGTGTGTGTGGCTTGCTCCAACTTCTCGTGGTTTGCCGGAGCCACAACCCTGGGCAGATTTATTTTCAGACCATGTACAGGCAACCTAAGAGTGGGCGCCTTCACCCGACTGTCACATTCTCAGTAGCCGGCCAGGAGGTAGGTCCATCCATGCCATCGAGAAACTGTCAAAAAAATTGTGCCAACCGTAGCTTGTAATTTTCTACAATTCCTCGCTGTTTAGTTTTTATGTTAACTTATTCCCCGAAATTTATCTGAGAATTTTGAGAACTGGCGTATGTAAAAATATAAACTCAGCATTTTTTGGGAGGAGAGGGGCATGGTCACCCCCGACCTCTGCGTCATCGCCTGGCTCGAGAAGCTGATACGGCGGAACAGCATCTAAAGTTCAGATTTTGACAGTTCTGTTTTTCAATGAAATAAACGCACTGAAATAAAGAAAAGACGATAATAAAATCAATGACGATGCAATGATATCGGTGCAGACCGTTGAGATAAGCTGAAGCCTCGGTGTAATGAACTAGAAACGTGATTGCCTCCTTTCCACGAACCAGGAACGTCACTGATGTGAAATGAATATTGCGGATAAAAATCTTGTAGGTTGCCACCTGCGTCAGACTCCTATTCAATTTCTTCTTAAGCTATAGACGTGACGTTTCGAACTCTCTGCTGGTATCTTTTTCAGGATCTTTGGTATCCCCAGTTAGCTGAACACTGCCTAGGACTAGTGTTGTGTTCACTTCCGAAAGGAAGTGGCGTTATTGCGTGGAATTGGATACGACGTTCTATTAGCCTAGTTTTACTTTTGTTTATGACACTATCCACTGATTTTTGACGTCTCGGACAGAATTACCATGTTATCAACAAACCTCATTTGTTACTCCTGATGACGACATCCAGCTGATTAGTTCCCACTTGGAGATCCGAATGGGGGACCATTTTACCTCCGGAACATTTTACCCGAGAGGTTGCCATAATAGTAAAGCTGTACAGTAGAGCTGCGTCCCCTTGTGAAAAAATAACGGCTGTTAGTTCTCCTTGCTTTGTTCGGCTGCTCGCAGTACCAAGCTACGGTGCGGATGTCTGAGCAGGCGAGACACTCCACCTTCTAAGGTCTGCAGTACATCTTGTTACTACAGTTTCCATCATTTCAAACCGTCCTCGAAAATTTTTCACAGTTCACAATTCCATTTCGCTTTTAAGTTCAAATGGTTCAAATGGTTCTGAGCACTATGGGACTTAACATCTCAGGTCATCAGTCCCCTAGAACTTGGAACTACTTAAACCTAACTAAACTAAGGACATCACACACATCCATGCCCGAGGCAGGATTCGAACCTGCGACCGTAGCGGTCACACGCTTCCGGACTGAAGCGCCTAGAACCGCACGGCCACACCGGCCGGCTTGCTTTTAAGTAATAGTTGTAATAATAATTTATCAAAAAAGAAAGACAGGGGATGGAAAGGTAGAAGCTGGGTGATTTGCAGAGACCGCCAGCACAGTGGCTCATCGTAATGAAGTTCGCTCTCGCCGCCTCTTCTCTGTACAACAGTTACTCTCCCTCGGCCACTTGATATATTCAGGCCCGGGGCACCATCTACCCTCTGCGGCTTTATTAAACTTCTGCCACGGTGGGGGTGCTGCCCGGCGGAACGCCCTTTTTTATGTTTTTCCTGCACGTTTTATTACCCTGCGTGCAGACAGCGTACGTAAACACTGGAGGACGACGTGCTAGAGGCTATCGTCCACGCCCCATTTGTCAGACGGGGCAGTGTCTACAACTGTTAGAAACACTTGCGGGGGAGGGAGGGGAGAGAGAGAGGGGGGGGGGAATAAAATGGAAAAAAGTTTCCTCATTCCAAAATGCCACTCTCCAGTTTCAGACATTGGATACAACTACTAAAAAAAAAAATAATCTACAGCTTCATGATCACCCTGCATTTCACAGTTACATGTTTGGAAAAGGCTGATAGAACCACTTAAGGCTATTTCTCTGATGTTTCACTATACAAAAGCACATGGGGAAAGTGAACAGCTAAACGTTTGCGTGCGAGTCCTGATTCCGTTTCTACCTATCTGGGTGAGAGAACCAAATATTTTGGCACTCAGAGGAGAAAGTTTGTGATTGAAATTTCGTGAAAAGTTCTCGCCGCTACGAAAAACGCCTTTGGTTTAACGACTGCAGTCCCGTCTCGCATATCGTATCAGTGTAACTTTCCCCTTTTTCTAGATAAAACAAAACGCGCCCTTCTTACTTAAAGCTGTCGATATCCTCTGTCAATCCTACCTGGTACGGTTAGCACAGTGCGCTGCAGCACTCCAGAAGGGGTCGGATAACCTTAGGGGAGGCAGTCTATTTAGCAGATCTTTTGCATTTTCTAAGTGTCCTGTCAATATAATGCAGTCTTCGATTCGACTTCCCCACAGCATTTTCTATGTGGTGGTTCCAATTTCAGTTGTTCACAAATTGTAACTGCAATGCAAGGGTGTTTAGCTAGATCGGCAACGTTTAATTTTCTGTGATTTAGACTTATCTTAGAGAATAGATTACGGAAAGGCAAACCTACGTTTCTAGCATTTGTAGACTTAGAGATAGCTTTTAACAATGTCGACTGGAATACTCTCTTTCAAATTTTGAAAGTGGCAGGAGTAAAACACAAGGAGCGAAAGTCTTTTTACAGAAACCAGAAGGCAGTTATAAGAGTCGACGGGCATGAAAGGGAAACAGTGGTTGGGAAGGGAGTGAGACAGGGTTGTAGCCTATCCCCGATGTTATTCAATCTGTATATTGAGCAAGCAGTAAAGGAAACAAAAGAAACATTTGGAGTAGGAATTAAAATCCATGGAGAAGAAATAAAAACTTTGAGGTTCGCCGATGTCATTATAATTCTGTTAGAGACAGCAAAGGACCTGGAAGAGCAGTAGAACGGAATGGACAGTGTCTTGAAAGGAGGATATAAGATGAACATCAACAAATGGAAACCGGATAGTGTTTCTGAAGAAGATAAATTTGTTAACATCGAGAATACTTGACTAGAAGAAGGGGTCGCTTGGTTGGACATATTCTGAGGCACCAATGGATCACGAATTTGGTATTGGATGGCAGGTGGAAGGTGAAAATCGTAGAGGGAGACCAAGAGATGAATACACTAAACAGATTCAGAAGAATGTAGGTTGCAGTAGGTACTGGGAGATGAAGAACCTTGCACAGGATAGAGTAGCGTGGAGAGCTGCATGAAACCAGTCTGTGGACTGAAGACCACAGTAACAACAATCGTGTGACCGAAATTCAACCGTATTTTTTAAGTATCCTTGTGGGGGTGTCACCCTTTTTATTGTTAAGGGTAAATTGCGATCAACATCTTAATATGTAAAACAATTTTACAGAAAGGAATCAACGTAACCTACTGAAGATCGCACTGAAAGCACTGAAACATGTCTGGGTAAAACAAAACTCCGACGGTGTCTCGCATAAGGCGGAATTCCTTATCCAGTTTTCTTAGCGAGCACGGAAATAATAACTGCAACACCACAAGACGATTACCTGTTTAAATCATTTTCCTATTAGGTTTGATTGTCTGAAGTCTTTACTGCACCGTAAACGACGGCATCATCTGCAGACAGTGTAAGAGGGCTGCGCAAACTCCTAAATCGTTAATACGAATTAAGAACAGCGAAAAGACTATAACGGTTCCTTCGGAATCTCTAGATACATCCTTGGTTTTTCTAAACGGCTTCCCGTCAATTATTACGAACTGTGATCTTTCTCACAGAAAATCACGAATTGTGTCACACAGCTGACACGACACTCCATAGGCACGCAATTTCAGCCGCTTGTGAGGAACGGTGTCAAAAGCCTTCCGGAAATCTAGAACTATGGAGTCAACTTGAGTTGTCATGTCAATACATTACTTCGTGAGAATAAAGAGCCACTTGGGTTTCACAAGATCGATATTTTCTGAATTCAAATGGCTCTGAGCACTATGCGACTTAACTTCTGAGGTCATCACTCGCCTGGAACTTAGAACTACTTAAACCTAACTAACCTAAGGACATCACACACATCCATGCCCGAGGCAGGATTCGAACCTGCGACCGTAGCGGTCGCTCGTTTCCAGACAGTAGCGCCTAGAACCGCACGGCCACTCCAGCCGGCATTTTCTGATTTTCTGGTTGGTTATTTGTCAGTAGGTCGTTTTATTCGAAATACCTCATAACGATGGATTATAGTATATGTCCCACAATCCTTCTACGAATCTGTGTTGATGATGTGGTTCTATAAATCAGAAGATTACTTCTCTCTTGTGTACTGGTGCGACATGCGCAACTTTCCAGTGGAAACATACGATTTGTGGGTGAATTTCATTGATGAAATCGTGTTGGGATACCAGCGGGGCGGCAGCGCAGCCTTGCAGCGGGTCTCCTACGCGTCACCTTCAGGCGAAGTGTCGGGTTCTTTTACGGCCGGCCGACCGCAGACTGCTCTGTTATGCGCCGCGAGAAAAGTGTGCGGTCTGGCGGCTTGAAAGGATCGCACGCCGCACGAAGCCCGCGCTGCCCACGGCTGACATCCCGAGAAGATTTCATCGATCTGGAAGCTGCAAGCGGCTATCACGCAGAAGGTGTCCGGAGCAATGACTCGGAGGCACAGTCGTTGTGGTGTCACAGCCAGACACCACACTTGCTAGGTGGTAGCTTTTAAATCTGCCGCGGTCCGCTACTATACGTCGGACCCGCGTGTCGCCACTGTCAGTGATTGCAGACCGAGCGCCGCCACACACGGCAGGTCTAGAGACACTTCCTAGCACTCGCCCCAGTTGTGCAGCCGACTTTGCTAGCGAAGCTACACTGACAAATACGCTCTCATTTGCCGAGACGATAGTTAGCATAGCCTTCAGCTACGTCATTTGCTACGACCTAGCAAGGCGCCATTTATCCTTTGCTATGTATCTAATGAAGCATGAACCATCCGACCGATGTACACCAATTATGGATTAAAGTTAAGTATTACATCAACTCCGTACTTTATTTATTAGACTCAACTCCTTTAATTGTTCCAGACCTCACGCCAGTCTGCGTGAGCTAAACGCGTGCAATTCGGCCTCCTCTAGCAACACGGTGTTGGCTCTTCTTCAACACATCAGTCGTTGTTGTTGTTGTTATGGTCTTCACTCCTGAGACTGGTTTGATAAAATGAAATATTAGAACACGTGTTTCTTGCTCCCCTGCATCGGCATTGCCGTCAACAATAACGAAAATGATCATTTAACACAGCGAATCATACTGTATTTGTTTGTTAATAAGCTGAATAACTGAAGCCTCAAACGAAGAAATCGAATAGACATCTAATTTCAAGTAACACTTTCTCACTAGGGACTGAGGACATTAGTGGTCAAGAAGTAAGTAAAGTTATTAAAACTTTAATTCTAAGTGATGTCCGTGCCTGCGGTCCGACGCGCGAAATCACTATCTGAACTAGTTACAGACATTGAAACTAGAAATTTATCTATTCGGCGATGATCATTACTTTTCTTTAATACTCACGATTGTTGACAGCATCATATTTAAAGTACCAGGGAAGCAGGTTGCTAGCCTTACTTGCTCCGAGTCCCATTGGGTTTTACCCCTAACGGCTGAGGGAATAACCGGTGATTTGGTAGTCTTTGCCGTATGAGCACAAAGGTGACCACGACTCAGAATATGTCCGAGATGCCCAGCCTTATTCCAAAGTAACTGGTATCCCGACTGTCGGGACCACTTACTTGGCCACTCGTACGTTGCCCGTGGTTCATGAACTAGGACATGACTACAGGATTCCACACCATGAACCATGAACTGAACGCTGAAAGGCATAATCAGTCTTAAATGATGATGATGATGATGATGATGATGATGATGAATACTTACGAGTATTGCTCTTTTACAGTTTTCAATGAAATACTCAAGTAGATGTAATGTTTGCACACATCGAACTCAGAGGCAGTATTTCTATCGCTGGATAATCGTAAAGTGACTTTTAATGATTAAAAAATGTATGACAATATATTACGTGCTGCACGTTAGCATAAAAGTTCTACCAATTCCTGTTTATTTAATCAAAAACGGTACTGTATTACGATTAATTAACTGACATGGAAAGAATCGGAATTCGACACTGTCTGTTAAAGCAATGCAGCAGAACGACTCAATTCCAATCAAAGTAAACAATATTATTTCAGTAATTAATGAAATAGAAACTTATTTATATAGATCCAAAGGTAATCCCGTTTCGCAAAGGGAGAACGCCACTTCTAGGGTGTCGGCAAGAAGACGGACTAGGGCGGAAGTGATATGATAGGATTTCAGGTCTCGTCGACGTCTGAATTGTTATGGCTGGATCACTAGGTCTGCTGGACAGGGCAGTTTGCGCTGGTGCCACTGGGAGAACCATCGCAGCTTTCGGATGAAGTGAATGATGAGAAGCATAAGCAACCTGGTTTAGGATGGTTCCTGTAGAGGACGCTGACTGTGGTTTTGGAAGAGCACGCTGTCGACACACTCAGAGTGTTTTACGAGTACCTGTCTGTACCGGTACATTTCACTACTGAGGTGAGCGATCGTGCTGGTACACTCTGTGTCCAAACATAATTGATACTGACTAAATGCCTGGATATTCAGAAAAAAGGAGCAGACTTCAAGAATTTACCTCTCAAATATCACAAAAGATAGAACACAACTGCAACGTTCTTAGAGAAAAAACTGAAAGTTTTCAAACAGGCCGCGTAGACGTTCAGAGCGGCAGAGGCGCTGCTGCTTGTTTGCAGGTCAATGGCGATGCAACAGGAACGATCGTTTGAGTGCTGAAATTAGCTCAACTGAGAGAGTCCATTTTTATTGCGCAGCGTGCATTTAGCCGGCAGTTCTACAAAGAGCCGTCTCGTCATAAACAAATTTATGAGGGACACTGAAATTTCGTAGAACACAGTTGCTACTGTAGGGGGAAAAGTATGGGTCGTCCATGCTCATCGGGTAGAAACCAACGGTATGGCGAGTTCTAAAACAAAGTCTGCATGAGAAACAGTGCAAACTGCGCTGATTGCAAGTATTGCATCCTGATGGCGCCAACAAGAAAGTTACGAATTTTACACTACAATTCTAGAGGACACGAAATATAAAAAGAATTTTACTGAACGATTTTTTTCTGATAAATCCAGATTCCATATTTCTGGTGCAGCTGATTGCCATAATATTAGATTTTTGGCGATCGGGAATCCTATGGAAGACTCCTCGAAAATTAACGCCTTCTGTGCCACTCCTGTAAACAAGTGATGCGGACCATTTTTCGTTTTATTGAAATCAGTATCACAGGAATCTGGCATCTCGACATGCTAGAAACCTGGCTGTTTCTTCCACTTCAAAGGCGCTTCACGTAACTTTATCTTCGTGCAAGGTGGAGCCCCGTCTCACTTTTCCAACCGCTTCCGACGTTGCCAAAACGCCGGCCTGTTTGGCCGAGCGGTTCTAGGCGCTACAGTCTGGAACCGCGCAATCACTACGGTCGCAGTTTCGAGTCCTGCCTCGGGCATGGATGTGTGTGACGTCCTTAGGTTAGTTAGGTTTAAGTAGTTCTAAGTTCTAGGGGACTCAGGACCTCAGAAGTTAAGTGCCATAGTGCTCAGAGCTATTTGAAACTTTTTTTTTTTTTTTTTTTTTTTTTGGCAAAACGTTGGATTGAAAGAGGACGACGGCCGATTTGGCCGAGCGGTTCTAGGCGCTTCAGTCTGGAACCGCGCGACCGCTACGGTCGCAGGTTCGAATCCTGCCTCGGGCATGGATGTTTGTTATGTCCTTAGGTTAGTTAGGTTTAAGTAGTTCTGAGTTCTAGGGGACTGATGACCTCAGATGTTAAGTCCCATAGGGCTCAGAGCCATTTGAGCCAACTTGAAAGAGGACGAGCAGAAGTTCAGTTGTGTCGTCGGTGACCCCCAAGGTCAGCAGGGCATACATAAAAGCACGCCTTTTTGTCCCATCTTTGCTTACTACACTTCAAGATGTGCGGCTTGGAATTGTTGACGCAGTTAGTCAGATAACTGGACATCAACTTTATGGCAAAAAATGAGCTACGATTTTAATGTTCAGCGCGTAACGTCTGTTGTTGATATAGAGTGCCTTAATCTTTCTCTGCTAAGTAACGTTGGAATTTTGCTTCTGCCCTTGTAGAGTTAGTGAGAAATACATTTTGTGGAATCTGCTCCTTTTTGATTCGTTTATTGGTAATTCCGTGTACAAGGTACAGTTGCAATTCTCGTGAACAGAAGTACTGGCTAACAAAGACGTTTCAGACTGACTGCCATACGCAGTAATAAATTGCGTTGGCAATCTTGAGTTATTTTGCCAACTGGATCAAGAGACGCTTTTGGCAGAAATTTCTTCTGATCAGCTGTGTGAAAGAAAGTCGTCACTACTTTCTAGTCTAGCTTGCTTTGCAGCCTTCTCAGGTTCCTGCTCCATTGTTGTTGTTGTGGTCTTCAGTCCTGAGACTGGTTTGAAGCAGCTCTCCATGCTACTCTATCCTATGCAAGCTTCTTCATCTCCCAGTACCCACTGCAACCTACATCCTTCTGAATCTGTTTAGTGTATTCATCTCTTGGTCTCCCTCTACGATTTTTATCCTCCACACTGCCCTCGAGTAATAAATTGGTGATACCTTGATGCCTCAGAACATGTCCTACCAACCGATCCCTTCTTCTAGTCAAGTTGTGCCATAAACTCCTCTTCTCTCCATTTCTACTCAATACCTCCTCATTAGTTATGTGATCTACCCACCTAATCTTCAGCATTCTTCTGTAGCACCACATTTCGAAAGCTTCTGTTCTCTTCTTGTCTAAACTATTTATCGTCCATGTTTCACTTCCATACATGGCTACACTCCATACAAATACTTTCAGAAACGACTTCCTGACACTTAAATCTATACTCGATGTTAACAAATTCCTTTTCTTCAGACACGCTTTCCTTGCCATTGCCAGTCTACATTTTATATCCTCTTTACATCGACCATTATCAGTTATTTTGCTCCCCAAATAGCAATACTCTTTTACTATTTTAGGAATCTAATTTCCTAATCTAATTCCCGCAGCATCACCCGATTTAATTCGACTACATTCCATTATCCTCGTTTTGCTTTTGTTGATGTTCATCTTATACCCTCCTTTCAAGACACTGTCCATTCTGTTCAACTGCTCTTCTATGTCCTTTGCTGTCTCTGACAGAATTACAATGTCATCGGCGAATCTCAAAGTTTTTATTTCTTCTCCATGGATTTTAATTCCTACTCCAAATTTTTCTTTTGTTTCTTTTACTGCTTGCTCAATATACAGATTGAATAACATTGGGGATAGGCTACAACCCTGTCTCACTCCCTTCCCAACCACTGCTTCCCTTTCAAACCCTTCGACTCTTATAACTGCCATCTGGTTTCTGTACAAATTGTAAATAGCCTTTCGCTCCTGTATTTTACGCCTGCCACCTTCAGAATTTGAAAGAGAGTATTCCAGTCAACACTGTGAAATGCTTTCTCTAAGACTACAAATGCTAGAAACGTAGGTTTGCCATTCCTTAATTTATTTTCTAAGAGAAGTCGTAGGATCAGTATTGCTCCACGTGTTCCAACATTTCTACGGAATCCAAAGCTCCATTAAAGCGCCACAATGGCGCTGCTGCTTTTCAACATTTTTCAAACGTTGACTGTCTTTCTTTCTGTTCACTGCAGTCACTTCTTTTATGTAACTCAGTGTCATTCCTTTTAAAGTTTCCAACGAAAAATTTTTTATATTTCTTGCTATTATTATCTGCTTACATTCCAAAGCTCCGCGATTGTAATTAGCTCACAGAGGTAGGGAGGGAACTTGAGATTAGAAAATCCTGTTTCTTGTAAAATTCTGTCCACAGTCTACGCAGACATGGATTTGTTTCGGTTAAAAAAATTACCAAACCTTCTGTCACTGAGACAATGTGCTTCGCAGCACAACTCTTGCCCTGTAAGAAGCAGACGTTGAACTGCCGCTGCAACCGCTTAACATATTTTGCGTTGTTCGTCTCTTCACCTCTCCGGAATAGCTACGCGAGGCTTTCTGCTTCTCCTCTCTGTGGAAATCAAGAAATTTGGCTACCACTTTTGAACAGATAGAACGTATTATGTGCGGCTATTTCTGTGGAAATCTCTATTCTTGTTACATAACGATGAACGAAAGAAGATGGCAAATATTCTGCAGTGCACGGGAACAATACTCGGTCAGGCTACACTTAACGGTAGCGGCGAGTTGCATGTGTGCAGCGGGCAAAGATATGTCGCACGAGCACTACACGCAAAAAACTGGTACGAAGAGAATGGCTAAAACAACTGTAAGTAGTTATGAGTCACGTGTAAGTAACACTTAATTGTTTCCAACGTCATTTGGTAGGAAACAGGACTGTTTGTGTGGCCAGCGGGAGTGGCCATGCGGTTCTAGGCGCTACAGTCTGGAACCGAGCGACCGCTACGGTCGTAGGTTCGAATCCTGCCTCGGGCATGGATGTGTGTGATGTCCTTAGGTTAGTTAGGTTTAAGTAGTTCTAAGTTCTAGGCGACTGATGACCTCAGAAGTTAAGTCGCATAGTGCTCAGAGCCATTTGAACTGTTTGTGTAATATTTACCACTTTTGTAGAAACAATCTACTCACGCAAGTAGTAACTTAAGATTATGTTTTCTCAAATTATAGTACAACTGTATCAGGAAGTGAATATGGAGGCTATGAAGCACAAGGTGTCCCAATGTGGATTTATTTAAAACGTAAAATCCCATTATCAAGTTCTATATTTCGCATTGTTTCATGTACGTATAAATGTGTCCAAGCCGTATTACGTACCTTAAAAATGACGCCATTAGAGATAATCAAAAATATTCAAGTTGTAAACATGCATTGGCAGACATAAAAAAAGACTCTCCGTTTTACGTGTAACATGTTATAACAATCGTAATTAGTAGCGGCGCTTGAAACTCTCACAGAAATCACTACCATTTAGCTGTCACCCTGCTAGATATACATCAGTGTGAACAGAGGCGTTGAACATCTGTATGTTTATGTTGTAGCAAAAGCTAACAGCATTCAATTAAGCCTGTGTTCCAATGCTTTGGATACAATGAGACGTGAAAAAGAGTGTCATAATATGCACTATTTCATCCTACATAAATAATCTTGGTAACTAATTGAATCCTTACGAAGGGAGAACCGCTAGAGCTACTCAAAGTACCCTCCGCCACACACCGTCAGGTGGCTTGCGGAGTATGGATGTAGACGTAGAATTTTTTACCAATATGCCAAAGTGTGCTCACTATATATGTTACAAATTACAAACTAGGAACATAAAAATTTTATTACTGCTGAAGTTCATCAGGTATGGTGGCTTGTTTCACAATAACACTGCTAAAATGGGTCCAGAAATGTCTCGGATACTTCTGTCAATTCGCTTGATTCGTTACCTCGAAATTGTGTTTTAACTAAATGACACATTTGGACAAATGGTGCGTGATACTCTCCATACTGATGTAGTAACTTACGAGTTCTTAACAAGATTCTGGACACATGGCGGAAAAAAAGCAGAAGTGTGGTACACTCGCGGTGGAGACCGCAATGTGTGTTACCTGAGACAAGTTTCTCTGCCGCAGAAGCGATGCTGGAACAGCAATTACGTTCCGCAGAGGCGCAAGCTGTCTCCGCACACACGACGGCGGCCGCGGATAACACGTGCTACTATCGCACTTTATTTTCGCTGCGGGACAATAGGCCATTGTGCGCTCGAGGCGCAGTTATTACTGTCCCCGCCGCCAGCGGACCGACACTCTATATTTACTCCCCAAAACAGGAAATAAGGCGAGCCACGGCGCGTCACGCTCCTGGCTGTTGCCGATGTAGACAGGCCTGCGTACTCGTGACCGCCGCGCGGCGTACGGACTGTCCCGTATTCTTATAGCACACGGCGCTGTCGAGGTGACTTCATTCGTGTCGAGAACAATCAGTACTCACAAGGGAACATCCCCATCGCACCCCCCTCAGATTTAGTTATAAGTTGCCACAGTGGATAGGCCTTGAAAAACTGAACACAGATCGATCGAGAAAACAGGAAGAAGTTGTGTGGAACTATGAAAAAATAAGCAAAATACACAAAATGGGTCGTCCATGTGTAAGATAGGCAATATTAAGTGCAATGTGAGGCGAGGAGCGCCGTGGTCCCGTGCTTAGCGTGAACAGCTACGGAACGAGAGGTCCTTGATTCAAATCTGCCCTCCACTGAAAATTTTGCTTTCTTTATTTTCGCAAAGTTATGATCTGTCCGTTCGTTCATTGACGTCTCTGTTCACTGTAATAAGTTTAGTGTCTGTGTTTTGCGACCGCGCCGCAAAACCGTGTGATTAGTTGACGAAAGGACGTGCCTCTCCAATGGGAACCGAAAACATTTGATCGCAAGGTCATAGGTCAACCGATTCCTCCACAGGAAAACACGTCTGATATTTTGTATACGACACTGGTGACAGCATGTGCGTCACATGACAGGAATATGTTGTCGACCCACCTAACTAGTACACTTGGCGAATGGGTGAAAAGTTTCTTCTACCTTGCCCGATTTAGGTTTTTCTTGTGGATGTAATAATCACTCCAAAAAGTGATGAAAACATAAGAGTTTTTCACATAAACTGAAAATAAAAAGTTAAAATTTTCGGTCGAGGGAAGATTTGAACCAAGGACCTCTCGCGTTCCGCAGCTGTTCACGCTAACCACGGGACCACAGAGCTCCTCACCGCATATTGCCCTTAATATTGCCTATCTTACGCATGGACGACCCAGTTTGTATATTTTGCTTATTTTTTCATAGTTCCACACAACTTCTTCCTGTTTTCTCGATCGATCTGTGTTCAGTTTTTCAAGGCCTATCCACTGTGCCAACTTATAACTAAATCTGAGGGGGGTGCGATGGGGATGTTCCCTTGTCAGTGACGTACAGTGTACAATGCCTTCCTGCCACTCTTGTCGGCTGTGTTCGACTGAGGTGCTGCCAGGTAGCAGCTCTCGAGATCCACATTTCGCAGCTCGCAATTAGGCACGATTCGCACAGAATGGGGTAATACGAAGGGCGTTTGAAAAGTCGGTGCAAAGTCCGGGAGATGGCACCACCGGCGCGTATCGAGGTCATGTTTAGTTAGTAGCATCTTTGGAAAGAACGCACACCAAGCTTCAGCCATATTGGTCTATTTCTTTGTGTTTTGCATTCGTGTAAATCATCGAGTGATTGTCAAAAAATCGACGATAAAGAAATTCGTGTGGTGGTTAAACATTACTTACATGAGAGGCAAAACGCCTCAGGAGACTAAAGAGAAGCTCGATAAACATTACGGTGACTCCGCACCTTCGGCTGGAGTGGCCGAGCGGTTCTAGGCGCTTCAGTCTGGAACCGCGCGACCGCTACTGTCGCAGGTTCGAAACCTGCCTTGGGCGTGGATGTCTGTGATGTCCTTAGGTTAGTTATGTTTAAGTAGTTCTAAGTCTAGGGGACTGATGACCTCAGATGTTAAGTTCAAATGGCTCTGAGCACTATTGGACTTAACATCTATGGTCATCAGTCCCCTAGAACTTAGAACTACTTAAACCTAACTAACCTAAGGACATCACACTACACCCAGTCATCAGATGTTAAGTCCCATAGTGCTCAGAGCCATATGAACCATTTTTGAACTCTGCACCTTCGATTAGAACAGTTTATAAGTGGTTTCAAAATTTTCGGAGTGCCCATATGGGCACAAGTGATGATGAACGTTCTGGACACCCTGTGGAGGTTACGACTCCAGAAACCATTGACAAAATCCATGATGGATGACAGAAGAGTTAAGGTGCGTGAGATTGCTAGTGCTGTGGGCATGTCGAATGAACGCGAACATAATATTTTGCATAAACATTTGGACATGAGAAAGCTATCCGCAAGATGGGTTCCGCGATTGCTCACGCTTGACCAAAAACGGAATCGTGCGAAATGTTGCAAGGATGGTTTGCAGCTGTTCAGGAACAATCCCCAGGACTTTAAGCGTCGTTTCGTCACTGTGGATGAAACATGGATACATTACTATACTCCTGAGACCAACTAATAGTCTAAACAATGGGTTACCAAGGGAGAATCTGCACCAAAAAAGGCGAAGACCCGTTCCTTCGGCCGGAAAGGTTATGGCGACGTCTTTTGGGATTCGCATGGGATCATCCTCACCGACTATCTGGAAAAGCGTAAAACTATTACAGGTGCATATTATTCATCGTTATTGGACCGTATGAAAACCGAGATGCAAAAAAAAAACGCCGGCGATTGGACAGCAGAAAAGTCTTTTCCATCACGACAATGTACGAGCACACACCTCAGCAGTTTTGGTCGCAAAATTAAAGGAAATAGGATTCCAACTCGTTTCACATCGCCCCTATTCTCCAGACTTGGCTCCCTCGGACTACTATTTGTTACCCAATTTTAAGAAATGGCTGGCGGGGCAAAGATTGTATTCAAACGAGGAGGTGATTGCAGCAACTAATAGCTATTTTGCAGACTTGGACAATTCCTATTATTCGGAAGGGATCAACAAATTAGAACAGCGCTGGACGAAGTGTATATGTCTAAAAGGAGACTATGCCGAAAAATCAAAAATGTTTACCCCAAACACGTAAGTAGTTTTATTTTTGCACGGCCTTTTCAAGCGCCCCTCGTACAAAGTGTGTCAGGAAAGTAAGGCGAGTGGTCCCATATACCAAAATTCGACAAGCGCCCGTTACTGTGCAATCACTGCGACCGAGTATGATAGTGTGAGAAACCTGTCACTCGAAAATGGAGCGCAAAATGCAGCAACGCTTTAATACGAAATTTTGTGTCAAATTAGGGAAAATGGCGACGGAGACTTATGGAATGTGAATGTAAGTGTCCGGCGTTGAAGCGTTGAGTAAAAAGTGTGTTTACGAGTGGTTTAAACGCTACAGAGACAGAAAAGCAGTGAATTATGAGCAGCGTCCGGATCGACCGTCAGCATGCACAGTCCCATCGAACGAGTGTGACGGACGTTTGCGGATGATCGGCGGCTCTCTTTGATAGCAGGTGACCGGATGGTCAGCAGAGACAGTTTAAGCACTATCATTGACGAACATCTGAAAAAGCCGAAGACTTATGCTCAGTTTGTAACGCACAGACTGGCAGACGAGCAGAAGCAAACTCGGATGGAAACGTTTCGAGATTTCATCGACATGTCTGATCAGAACACGCAGTCTTTGGAAACCGTCATCACAGGAGACGAGACCTGGCGCTATCAGTACGATCCGGAAACTGAGCGACAGTCAATTTCGTAGTGTTAATCATCTTCCCCGCCTCCCAAAAATGTCGTCTGACAAAATCCAAAATTTGGACGATGTCGATGGCCTTTTTCGACAGAAAGGGCTAGATCCGTGACGAATTTCTACCTGAGGGTCAAACTATCGACGCGAAAATATACGAAGGAGTTTTGAAACAGCTGCTGCAACGCACTTGGCTGGTTCTGCCGGAAGTGTCCGGAGTGGAGCCAGAACGCCCCTACACACGCTGCGGTACACGTATTCAACTTATTCGCTCAAAGCGTGGAGACTGGTCTTCGACACCCTCCTCATTATTCTCCAGATATTCTCCGCAAGACTTCTTTTTGTTTCCTCACCTTAAAGTAGAACCGAAAGGCTTATGCTTCGCACGCGCTGGGCGCGACCACGCTGCTTCTGGCGATTCCGCAGGAAGACTTTGCCGACAGTTTCCGACAGCTCAACAATCGATGTCAGAAGCAAGTGTAACCTCGTTTCCTTTATTTTTTGAGACTATTCACCGAACTTTGCAGATGCACCTTGTAACTTACCGCAATAACTACATATGGGCAGAAAGAAATCCTCAGGAGCAGTATGTCGTCCTGAGCGGGGTAACTTCAACACAAACAAGAGTAACTTCAGGTGTGCCCCAGGGCAGTGTAATAGGTACGCTGCTTTTTACGATTTACATAAACGATCTGGTTGATGGTATTGACAGCGGTATTAGACTGTTTGCCGATGATGCTGTAGTCTACAGGAAAGTAGTATCACACGAAGGTTGTGAAAAAATCAATGAGGATTTGCAGAAAATAAATGCGTGGTGTAATGACTGGCAGTTATCTCTCAATATTAGTAATTGTAACCTACTTAGTATAACAAGGCGAAAATCCCCATTAATGTATGAGTACAAAATAAATGATCAGTCTTTGGAAGCGGTAACATCAGTCACGTAGCTGGGTGTGACTATTCGAAATGATCTCAAATGGAATAATCAGATTATACAAGTAACGGATCCTGAAGCGATACAGTCCTTCAACAAAGGGAATAGCTTACAATACGTTAGTTCGTCCAGTCTTGGAGTATTTTTCGTCTGTATGGGACCCTTACCAGTTGGGTCTGATTCAAGAAATTGAGAAGGTCCAAAGAAGAGCGGCAAGATTCGAGACTGGTACATTTAGCCTTCGCGAGAGCGTTACAAATCTCTTGCAGATAGACGCCAAACAGAAGGGGCTGCTCACTAAATTCCGAAATCCAATCTTCACCGAGGATGTAGAGCATATATTATTACCACCAACTTTCAAATCGCGTAATGATCATCATTCGAAGATAGGGGAAATAAGAGCTCGTATTGAGGCGTTCAGACAGTCGTTTTTCCCTCGTGCGACCCGCGAGTGGTACAGAGGGGGGGAGGGGGGGGGGGAATGTGACTGGCGCGAGTTTTGTCCTCCGCCCAACACCACTTGGTGGCTAGCGGAGTATATATGTAGATGCAGATGTAGAAGAAAGGAATTTGGTTCACTTAAGTACGAATACGTGGACAAGAATTGTGGGTGTCATACTCATAAGGCCATACACTTTGCCAGACAGATTTAAAGGTACCTGTGCTACTGGAGAACGTTACACTTTCAGAAAGATAAGGCACGGGGTTTAAGAACGACGGGGCACCAGCCCGCTTTCTAGGACTCGTGCGACGGTATGTAAACAAAAACGTTCAATGAACGATGGCTCGGCTGAGGTGGTCAAGTAGCGTGCCCTCATCTTTATCCCTTAGGATTCCTGGCTATGGGGATATTTTAAGGTATTCCAGACCGACCGACAAGGTGTATACGTTATGCGACTGTGTGTAGCGTGCATGTAACGAAACCCGAGAACAGCCAGGTGTGTTCGCACGAGTTCGTGATGCTTGACGAGAAGGAGGGGCTCTAGGATGAGTGCTGTGGTGTCACCGCCAGACACCACACTTGCTAGGTGGTAGCCTTTAAATCGGCCGCGGTCCGCTAGTATACGTCGGACCCGCGTGTCGCCACTGTCAGTGATTGTAGACCGAGCGCCGCCACACGGCAGGTCTAGTGAGACGTCCTAGCACTCGCCCGAGTTGTACAGCCGACTTTGCTAGCGATGCTACACTGACAAATACGCTCTCATTTGCCGAGACGATAGTTACCATAGCCTTCAGCTACGTCATTTGCTACGACCTAGCAAGGCGCCATTACCAGTCATTTTCCAGACCTCACGCCAGCCTGCGTGAGCTTAAAAGCGTGCATTTCGGCCTCCTCTAGCAACACGGTGTTGGCTCTTCTGCCAACACAATAAGTGCTATGCACATTGAGCAACTCCTAGAATATCAACAAACAATTGGCTATTATCGCACACAATGGCCCATATCTCAACATTTTATTATTATTATTTGGACATAGGCCAGTAGCACTCTTAACCGCTACTAAGCCTATCTCCTGTAAGAGCCCTCCAAGGTCTCATTAATTATGAGGCCCGTGAAAAAAAAATACTGCACAGGTTGTCAACACTGCGATGTGAATGACACAACAATACTGTTGTTTTAAGTCAGATTTACGGCAGTATTAAGTAAGAAGACCATATTTTGTTTTTGCCGAAAACGGTGTTTTGTTTTATAAGAACGGAAGTTGAAAATGGCGTCCGTGCTGATCTCGGGTACAGCGACTGTCAAGAATCAAAGATAGCACATAAAAATGGAAACTTTTCGTGGCAAAAATTCTACCAAACATTTGACATGCGTGGCCAAACTTTCTTGCAACGTATCGTCAATCGAACGACCAAAAAAATTTCATGGGGTTCAATCAAAGGTCAAACGAATGTTCATCTTTACTTATAACTACCTTGGAAGTATCATTACAGACAGATATCCATGTGGGCAAAGTGTCACTGACATGTATTATCTTCAGTGCATTCTCTAGCAGATCAGAAAAACGCACAAAACCCGACGTCAAATCCTGATTCTTGATAACGCTTTCTCGCACAACGACAACGTCGTAACTGAAAAACTGCGTGGATATGGCTGACGGCTCTCACCTGACCACAAGCGGCGTTCAGTCCACCTCATGCTAGAGCTTCGCGAGGCCGGCGTTACACGTGTATTGTGCAGTCTTATGGCGCCATTACCTGCGCTGAGGAAAGATGGCGAAAGTCCCCCAACGTTGCAACGCATTTATTAAGAAGCAAAGAGAGTACATTCGAGAACTCAAAAGATTATGATTAAAAGAACATTGGAGCAAAAAATTATGTAATATCTTTAATGTTGTTCATCTGTCAATCCTCACTTGCCAGACGATTTTCGCTTCATTTTATTGAAGCATGCCTCACACGTTGTATGTTCCATAGATCATTTGAACGATTTTTTCGTGCTACTGAAGTGGAACGATTGAGATTATAATCTATATACGATTAGTTTCAGTGGATGGCTACGTGCTGTCCCTTTATAAGTTGCTTAATGGCAATCTGACATAAATTTAACTTGAATCGACATTTTATTTCTCAGTCCTGCTGCTGTAACTACAAACTAGCTCTTTTAACAGGCTTCCAGGTCGAAGAACAGAAGGAGTAATTCAGAAGAAATGATTTTAGGTTAGATTACTTGCGTTACTACCTGTCAGACAAACTATATTGTTGAGTAAATGGTCAAAAAGTTTGTTGATACATATTGAACTCCTTTGTGAGCCACTGACAGTTTAAGTGATGAGTAATGAAGGTGTTTTTTTTTCCTTCTAGTGCTGTACACATGGCTATCGCTACTCTTCTCCTCCCTGTATTGAAATCTAAAATCGTATTCGCTCCTACCGCCCAAACACCGTTTACTCCTTGGGTAACGTGAGGCGACTGGAATGCAGACAAGTAATTTCGTGATAACAGAGCTCGCTTGTTCCCGAAGCTATAAAGGCTGTCCCATTCGTAATAAGGTCAAATAACACCAAAGAGAAGAAGAAACAAAGAGGCACGCTTAGCACCTTAATTTCTTTACTAAATTACTGTGAAACTATTTCATTGCCCCAAATTTTTATTTAATTGGTATTTATAAGTAGGAATAATTAACGACCGACAGAGGGAGCTAAAATCTCGCAGCTCAACAGTAACAGCGTCCCAGAAAAGAAAACTGTAAACTGCGCAAGCGAGCGCCGGCCAGTGTGGCCACGCGGTTAAAGGCGCTTCAGTCTGGAACCGCGCGACCGCTACGGTCGCAGGTTCGAATCCTGCCTCGGGCATGGATGTGTGTGATGTCCTAAGGTTAGTTAGGTTTAAGTAGTTCTAAGTTCTAGGGGACTGATGACCTCAGATGTTAAGTCCCATAGTGCTCAGAGCCATTTGAACGATTTTCGCGCAAGCGAGCAGTAGCGTGGTGTCTTTTCCACAGCAATACTCCGGACTAAAAAATGGCTCTGAGCACTATGGGACTTAACTGTTGTGGTCATCAGTCCCCTAGAACTTAGAACTACTTAAACCTAACTAACCTAAGGACATTACACACATCCACGCCCGAGGCAGGATTCGAACCTGCGACCGTAGCGGTCGCGCGATTCCAAACTGTAGCGCCTAGAACCGCTCGGCCACTCCGGACGGCTACTCTGGACTATCATGTTCTCTGAGCGGCCGAAAAACGCATGTACGCTAACGGCGGCACGTCACCGGAGCATGCCGTTCCATTGGGCAGTTCGGACGGCAGGCTTTCGCACGATGCACCATAATTAGTCACTGTTATGACAGGCACTCCCTGCAGTTTTTAATTAGCGCCTCAGACGGCTATCTCGTAAAGTGAAAGGGGTCCTTCCTGTTCCCTCTATACTTGTTTAACTATGGTGCTCAGCGTGCCACATCTCGATCCGGGCGCTAATTACCGTAGCGCGGAAGCGAGCGCGCAGCGGTTGCACAAAGTAATCACCCGTCATAAGGGCTCCCGTTTCAGCAGGAAATCTAACAAGCGCGAGTTTTCCCCAGACTGAGCTCTGATAATACCGGAAAAACCACATTTTAGAAGGGCAACCACAGAGACAACCCTTACTCCGCCTGTGACAGCGTTACTGTAGGAGGTGCCAATGACACGTAGTCAGGTATGCAGGAGAGCTTCTGTCAGGTATGGATGGCAGGAGACGAGGTGCTTGCGGAGGTAACGCTGTGAGGGCGGGTCGGGAGCCCCGCTCGGATAGGCCAGGCGGTAGAGCACTTGCCACGCTGTTTTACTCTTCCTCTCAGCATTAGTACTGGGTGCGCTGTACTCGAGACCTGGCACGTTTCTTATATTTGGCTCTCCCTGTCAGAGCAGGGGGGGGGGGGGGGGGAAGTCAACGTGTCTGTTATGGTCGTATTTTAACTGAAATTACAATGAAATGAGCACTCTTAGCTGCTTACAGGCGTTGACCTACGTCAACGGGGACAGATGAAAATGTCTGCCCCGACCGGGACTCGAACCCGGGATCTCCTGCTTACATGGCAGGCGCTCTATCCATCTGAGCCACCGAGGACACAGAGGATAGTGCGACTGCGGGGATTTATCTCTGGCACGCCTCCAGCGAAACCCACATTCTCAACGTACTGTCCCGCACTACATTCGTAGTGCCCCCTGCCATTATACTCACTACTCGCGGCGCGTTGCCGATTCCCGTAAGAGTTCGGGCACTGTTTGTGCATTCGCACAGAAGAAGATGGTCAAGTGGCCGGTGAGCCGACATTCTCTCCCTCTCGCGGGAGGCGTGCCAGAGATAAATCCCTGCAGTCGCACTATCCTTTGTGTCCTCGATGACTCAGATGGATAGAGCGTCTGCCATGCAAGCAGTAGATCCCGGGTTCGAGTCCCGGTCGCGGCACACATTTTCATCTGTCCCCGTTGACGTATGTCATCGCCTGTAACCATCTAACGGTGTTCATTTCATTGTAATTTCATTCTAACGAGCTGCATGGTCACCGATGGTCACAGTTTGGAAATAGCACAGGATTTGCCTAAAAGAGCATATGAAAACCGCACGCTGGTCCGCCGCGGTGCTTAACGCATCGCGGACCACCCTCTCTTGGAAGTTAGCGCGTTGGGCGCTACGCTATACGAGCAAGACCGTAGCTCAGTAAGACTTCTATCTTACATAATATAATCTTTAACGTTTCGGACGCCAGTACAAGTTTTTAATTACACCAGAGGATGATTACTGTTCGAGACTACGACATAGTTTTATACCTGTTTCATTCCTTTTGCTAGTGGGGTAATTCTGTTGATATCTTATGTTATTACAGGAATTTTGTACTGAAACTTTCCATGAGTGTTGTGGTGTCACCGCCAGACACCACACTTGCTAGGTGGTAGCCTTTAAATCGGCCGCGGTCCGTTAGTATACGTCGGACCCGCGTGTCGCCACTATCAGTGATTGCAGACCGAGCCGCCAATCGGCAGGTCTAGTCTAGAGAGACTCCCTAGCACTCGCCCCACTTGTACAGCCGACATTGCTAGCTATGGTTCACTGTCTACATACGCTCTCTTTTGCAGAGATGACAGTTTAGCATAGCCTTCAGCTACGTCACTTGCTACGACCTAGCAACGGGCCATATTCAGTTACTATAATCTGAACAGATAATATTGTGAATCATGTACCGTCAAGAGCGGCGTTCATCATTAATGGATTAAAGTTAAGTATCAAACTAATTACGTCCGCTTTCTGAATTCTAATTCCTTGTCATGTTCCAGACATCACGTCAGTATGGTTCTTCCCTCCTCAGGCCAGCCTGCGTGAGCTAAAACGCGTGCATTTCGGCCTCCTCTAGTAACACGGTGTTGGCTCTTCTGCCAACATACAAGTGCACCTTCGAACTACGCAAAGATTTAAAAAGAAATTCTGAGATAGGGACAAAGGTAAGATTACTGTTTTTTCGGACATTTGTAGCGAATGAAAGAAGAGAAGCTAACAACAAATATTCCTGTCCGGAAAAAGATGTCAACGATAGCCTGCATCAGAGAACTGGATGGAAACAATATCAAAGAATCTTAAAGAGAGATAACAAGTGCATTAGAGCCAAGTTACAAAGAAATACTACCAAGGCTTCAGAAAGTAAAAAAAAAGAAAATAACGAAAAAATTTAAGAACAAAGTGGACAGAAGAACAAAAAAGTATGATGAAGAGAAGACGAAAAAGTACTCCAAAAAGGGGGGGGGGGTGAGGAAAGTAGCGAAAATGAATCTGTTAGATCACCCAAAAATGGTTCAAATGGCTCTGAGCGCTATGGGACTCACCATCTGACGTCATCAGTCCCCTAGAACTTAGAACTACTGAAACCTAACCAACTTAAGGACATCACACACATACATGCGCCAGGCAGGATTCGAACCTGCGACCGTAACGGTCGCGCGGTTCTAGACTATAGCGCCTAGAACCGTTCGGCCACTCCGGCCGGCAGGATCACCCCAGAGGGTCGGTTCGAATGTATGTAAAACAAAGCCGTCAAGTGAGGAAGAGCGCAAAGCGGATCGTCGTTCGTGACGCCCCTGCTGAAAATAAGTAATGTGTGTGTGAGAGAGAGAGAGAGAGAGAGAGAGAGAGAGAGAGAGAGAAAAGAGTGAGGGCGGGGGTCGGAAGAGAGGGGCCGTCGAACGGGCGTGCAGGAAAAGCACATAATTAAAAAATAATGGGAGGGGTGGTAGGGTGGCGGGACTCTGGTGGAGGGTGTCTCGCTCGCTTGACTGAGGGGGAGGGGTGGCGGTTGTTGGCTGGCGCTCGCCCGGACAGCGCGAAGCTGTTGGCAGCAATTAGTTCCCCGTGGGCAGACGGGCTGCCGGAGCGGACTGCGATAACGAGTGAGGCGAGCCGAGGCCGGCCCGGGCCGCGCGGAGAGAGGGGGGGGTGGCAGGGGGAGAGGTCGCGTGGGCGGCCGGAAGCCCGCGCCAGCGGCCGCGGCTGCACGCAGGCCTTCCCTGCAAGTGCTCCACTGGGAGGCGTCTCACGTTGCACGTACCAAAGTGAGAAAACTCTGTCTGCGGGCACCACACCTGTGTCACTTGGGTTGCCTATTTTAGCTGTTGGTATAACCATGCGTATTCAAATAGAAACCTATGTAAACAGGCAGAATACGGCGCTGCAGTATGCAAACGCCTATATAGGGTGTTACAAAAAGGTACGGCCAACCTTTCAGGAAACATTCCTCACACACAAACAAAGAAAAGATGCTATGTGGACATGTGTCCGGAAACGCTTAATTTCCATGTTAGAGCGCATTTTAGTTTCGTCAGTAAGTACTGTACTTCCTCGATTCACCGCCAGTTGGCACAATTGAAGGAAGGTAATGTTGACTTCGGTGCTTGTGTTGACATGCGACTCATTGCTATACAGTACTAGCATCAAGCACATCAGCTTCTCAACAACAGATTCGGTGACCGATGGATTGGTAGAGGCGGACCAATTCCATGGCCTCCACGCTCTCCTGACCTCAACCCTCCTGGACTTTGATTTATGGGGGCATTTGAAAGCTCTTGTCTACGCAACCCCGGTACCAAATGTAGAGACGTTTCGTGCTCTTACTGTGGACGGCTGTGATACAATACGCCATTCTCCAGGGCTGCATCAGCGCATCAGGGAGTCCATGCGACGGAGGGTGGATACATGTATCCTCGCTAACGGAGGACATTTTGAACATTTCCTGTAACAAAGTGTTTGAAGTCACGCTGGTACGTTCTGTTGCTGTGTGTTTCCATTCCATGATTAATGTGATTTGAAGAGATGTAATAAAATGAGCTCTAACATGGAAAGTAAGCGTTTCCGGACACATGTCCACATAACATATTTTCTTTCTTTGTGTGTGAGGAATGTTTCCTGAAAGTTTGGCCGTACCTTTTTGTAACACCCTGTATAAGACAAGTGTCTGGCGCAGTTGTTAGATCGGTTACTGCTGCTACAATGGCACCTAATTAAGATTTCAGAGAGTTTGAACGTGGCGTTATAGTCGGCACACGAGCGATGGGATACAGCATCTCCGAGGTAGCGACGAAGTGGGGATTTTCCTGTACGACCATTTCACGAGTGTGCCGTGAACATCAGGAATCCAGTAAAACATGAAATATCCGACATCGCTGCTGCGGGAAACGGAAACAACGACGACTGAAGAGACTCCTTCAAAGTGACAGAAGTGCAACCCTTCCGCAAATTTCTGCAGATGTCAATGCTGGGCCATCAGCA
The DNA here is from genome assembly GCF_023864275.1 of Schistocerca cancellata. Lineage (NCBI taxonomy): Eukaryota > Metazoa > Arthropoda > Insecta > Orthoptera > Acrididae > Schistocerca > Schistocerca cancellata. The sequence goes on from NC_064631.1 coordinate 176,692,563, forward strand.
AGTTTCATCGTGTCAACCATTCAACGAAACGTAATCAGTCTGGGCTTTCGGAACCAAAGGCCCACACGTGTACGCTTGATGACTGCACGGCACAAAGCTTTCCTCCTCACCTGGGCCCGCCAACTCCGTCATTCAGATTTTAAGTGCCATAGTGCTCAGAGCAATTGAACCATTTGAGTAACTATCCGGAGCCACCTAAAATGTGATGATCACGTAAAATAAATCGTAGAAAAAGCAGGTGCAAGGCTCACTTCCATACGAAAAATGTTAAGGAAATGTAACTCATCCACGAGGGAAGTGGCTTACAAGACGCCTGTTCGGCCGATTCTTGAGTACTGCTCGCCAGTCGGGTACCCTCACCAAGTTGGACTAAGAGAAGAGATAGACGAGATCGAACCAAGAGCGGCACGTTCTTCATCGGGGTCGTTTAGTCAGCGGGCGAGCGTTCCTCAACTGCTCAGCAAACTCCACGAGTAAATGCTACAAGAGAGATGTTAGGCATCTTTGAGGTATACTGTTGAACTCCCGTGAGAGTATGTTCCGGGAAGAGACGGGCAAAGTATTACTTTCTCCCACGTACACTATGTGATCGGAAGTATCCGGACACCTGGCTGAAAATGACTTACAAGTTCGTTGCACCCTCCATCAGTAATACTGGAATTAAATATGGTGTTGGCCCACCCTTAGCCTTGATGACAGCTTCCGCTCTCGCAGACATACGTTCAATCAGGTGCCGGAAGATTTCTTGGGGAATGGCAACCCATTCTTCACGGAATGCTGCACTGAGGAGAGGTATCGATGTCGGTCGGTGAGGCCTGGCACAAAGTCCCAAAGGTGTTCTAACAGGATTGAGGTCAGGACTCTGTCCAGGCCAGTCCATTACAAGGATGTTATTGTCGAGTAACCACTCCGCCACAGGCCGTGCATTATGGACATGTGCTCGATCGTATTGAAAGATGCAATCGTCATGCCCGAAATACTCTTCAACAGTGGAAAGCAAGAAAATGCTTAAAACATCAGTGTTGGTCTGTGCTGTGATAGTGCCACGCAAAACAACAAGGGGTGAAGCCCCCTCCATGAAAAACACGCCCACACTATAACACCACCGCCTCCGAATTTCACTGTTGCCACTATACAAGGTGGCAGATGACGTTCACCGGACATTCGCCATACCAACACCCTGCCATCGGATCGCCACATTGTGTATCGTAATTCGTTACTCCACATAACGTTTTTCCACTGTTGAATCGTCCGATGTTCACGCTCCTTACGCCAAGCGAGGCGTCGTTTGGCATTTACCGGCGTGATGTGTGGTTTATGAACAGCCGCTCGACCATCAAATCCAAGTTTTCTCACCTCACGCCTAACTGTCATAGTATTAGCAGTGGATCATGATGCAGTTTGGGATTCCTGTGTGATGGTCTGGACAGATGTCTGCCTATTACACATCACGACCCTCTTCAACTGTCGGCGATCTCTGTCACTCAACAGGCGATGTCGGCCTGTACACTTTTGTGCTGCCCGTGTCCCTTCATGTTTCCACTATCAAATCGCAAACAGTGGACCTATGATTGTTTAGGAGTGTGGAAATCTCGCGTACAGACATATCACACAAGTGACACCCAGTCACCTGACCACGTTCGATGTCCGTGAGTTCCGCCTAGCGCCCCATTCTGCTCTCTCACGATGTCTAATGACTAGTGAGGCCGCTGTATGGATTACCTAGCAGTAGGTGGCAGCACAGTGCACCTTATATGAAAAACGTATGTTTTTGGAAGTGTCCGGATACTTTTGATCACATAGTGTAGTTATTGTGAATTGGAGAAACAACAAGAAAATCTGGGGAATTTGGGGCTAACACGATGGTTTGTCGACAACCGTTCTTCCCAAGCGGCACCCGCGAAAGGAAATAGCAAGAAGGATCAGATAGTGGTTGCCAGAAATACCCTCCGCCACACACCGTCTGTTGGCTTGCGGAGTATATACGTAGATCTAGACAAACAGCAATCCGTGGTTGTACATTTTCCGTCTTGGCCCTCCAGCAGACAATGCACAAATAGGAAATGGATATTTATTATTAGAGTTGAAATAATAGCTGGGGAGCGTATGAAATGTGTTGCTACAGGTGAGCACTAAAAACTAACTGAGCAAGTGATGTAGGAATTTATGAGTGCCAATAACTAATTGAGCAACTGATGTAGGAATTTAACATACTGTCGAAAGGACGGGCGAAGAAAGTTGTTTGGGGATCGCGTACGAGTGAAGAGGGGGGGGAGGGGTTGGGGGGGGGGGGCTGCTCTCCGCTGGGAGACGTACGGCCAGACGCCTCGACAAGCGCTTTACGCTGCGCTTGCGAGTAAATTATGCTGCTGTTTCTTTGTAATGCGGTAAGAATACGGCAGCGAAGTTTTCGGCAGCGGAGCGTCGGAGGGAGAAGGGAGGGGAGGGTGAGGGGGTGTGGGGTCGCTCCCCGCGGGTCTGGCGCGCCCAGCCGCTGAGAATTCGATTTGCTCGCTTTGCGGAGATGAAAGTTATTAGCCTAAGAAATCCAGCCTGCCGAGGGGCGGCCCCTCCTTCGGGGACTCGCAGCTGCAGAACACTGCTGCTCCTCTGCTGTCTGCTGCACCATGTCTATTACGCATGTGCCTGACTCTTTTTGGGCCTTCGCAGACCTCCCTCCTACAGCATTATGGTTTCTTACTTTTTGAAGTATTACGCGGCAGTTAAATCTTTCTAGATGTTCACTTCATTTCCTCCTGTTGTCGTCGATTCCATTTCGTATTATGTTTACTTCCCCCAAGTAACTGTCGCCTCATCGTACGCCTGCTCTGGTACAACCTCTCACAGCCCTAACAAATCTCGCCTCGGCCCCACGGTTCTTACTTTCGTATCGTTTGTTATTGCCCATTACTCGCTATACAAAGACTGAGAGCGGCAGTTACTCGATAAAATTCCGTTCGCATTACTGTCGCTGGGACGGGAAAGTAACAACACATTGGTTCCGAGGAGTTGAGAAACATTCAGCAGCACAAAGAAATGTTTTGAGAACGTAATTATTGAAATTGGAAAGAGCCTTAGGTAGGTGGTAAATTTGTGCACGAACCGTGGCAAGGTGTCCAAGACCGCACGGCTACCGCGCGCGGCCCCTTAGGTAGGGGCGGTGGAGTGCGCGAGCAGGGGTGAAGTGAGAACAGGAAACAGACACACAGTGGAAAGACGTAAGCATATGGGAGGAAAAGGACGCAGAGAGTGAGAACGAAACGAAACTGGCACGTGATCGAGCAACAGTATCTACTGTCAGTATGTAAGGTTTCAGTACAGCTGGTTCTAGGCCTTTGCAGAATCATGAAAATTACAAGCGTGTGAGAATTCTGTTATGAATACTCTGTACTCTGTACTCTGAAGACTCTGTACTCCAGAGGGGAGGCAAGTGTCCACTCTTGGCGCCTTCCATCTTCTGTCACCTACTCTACTAATTTTCAGTTTTTCACAAGAACCATATACCAAGCACAAATAAACGGTGAACGAGTAAAAACGAACAGTTCCCAAAAAAGAGCGATCTGCAGTGAACTACACTACTGGCCATTAAAACTGCTACACCAAGAAGAAATGCCGATGATAAACGGGTATTCATTGGACAAATATATTATACTAGAACTGAAATGTGATTACATTTTCACGCAATTTGGGTGCATAGATTCTGAGAAATCAGTACCCAGAACAACCACCTCTGGCCGTAATAACGGCCTTGATACGCCTGGGCATTGACTCAAACAGAACTTGGATGCCGTGTATAGGTACAGCTGCCCATGCAGCTTCAACACGATACCACAGTTCATCAAGAGTAGTGACTGGCGCATTGTGACGAGCCAGTTGCTCGGCCACCATTGGCCAGACGTTTTCATTTGGTGAGAGATCTGGAGAATGTGCTGACCAAGGCAACAGTCGAACATTTTCTGTATCCAGAAAGGCCCGTACAGGACCTGCAACATGCGGACTTGCATAATCCTGCTGAAATGTAGGGTTTTGCAGGGATCGAATGAAGGGTACAGCTACGGGTCGTAACACATCTTAAATGTAACGTCCACTGTTCAAAGTGCCGTCAATGCGAACAAGAGGTGACCGAGACGTGTAACCACTGGCACCCTATACCGTCACGCCGGGTGATACGTCAGTATGGTGATGACGAATACACGCTTCCAAGGTGCGTTCACCGCGATGTCGCCAAACACGGATACGACCATCATGATGCTATAAACAGAACCTGAATTCATCCGAAAAAATGACGTTCTGCCCTTCGTGCACCCAGGTTCGTCGTTGAGTACACCGTCGCAGGTGCTCCTGTCTGTGATGCAGCGTCAAGGGTAACCACAGTCATGGTCTCCGAGCTGACAGTCCATGCTGCTGCAAACGTCGTCGAACTGTTCGTGCAGATGGCTGTTGTCTTGCAAACGTCCCCATCTGTTGACTCAGGGATCGAGACGTGGCTACAAGATCCGTTACAGCCATGCGGATAAGATGCCTGTCATCTCGACTGCTAGCGTTGGGATACAGCACGGCGTTCCGTATTACCCTCCTGAACCCACCGATTCCATATTCTGTTAACAGTCATTGGATCTCGACCAACGGGAGCAGCAATGTCGCGATATGATAAACAGCAATCGCGATAGGCTACAATCCGACCTTTATCAAAGTCGGAAACGTGATGGTACGCATTGCTCCTCCTTACTGGAGGCATCACAACAACGTTTCACCAGGCAACGCCGGTCAACTGCTGTTTGTGTATGAGAAATCGGTTGGAAACATTCCTCATGTCAGCACGTTGTAGGTGTCGTCACCGGCGCCAACCTTGATTGAATGCTATGAAAAGCTAATCATTTGCATATCACAGCATCTTCTTCCTGTCGGTTAAATTTCGCGTCTGTAGCACGTCTTCTTCGCGGTGTAGTAACTTTAATGGCCAGTAGTGTAGTTCCCAAGGATGAACGAGATTGCCCGCCTCGCTATGGAACGCCGACCCATCACACGTAAGATACACTCTATAAAGGAACTGTGTACTTGCCGGTTCATGCCTTTCCATTATGTTCGTGACAGAAAGCAGAATGTACCGTTGCAGGTCAATCACACAGTAACTGTCATAATTAGAGACGGTGTACGACAGGGCTGTGCCTCGGTTCCTCTGTTACTTCTGACGTACAGAAATGACGTGGCAGGAGTGCGGGCCGCCGCAGGTGCCGCAGCCGGCGGTTGCAAGTGAAGCGGCTGCCCTCCATCTCCGCCTCCGGCAGTTTTTACGGCGCCAGTTGGCTCCTGCCTCCACCGCCGCCGCTGGCCGACAGCTGCGCGGAACGCGATGGCTGCGCCGCTACCGCCACCGTTCGTACGAAATACTGCCTCCCACCACTGGCTTAAAGTGATTTAGGGTCCTTGCGGGGGAGATTTGGTCCTGTTATTGTGGTCTTCAGTCCGAAGGTTGCTTTAATGCAGCTCTCCACTCTATCCCGTGCTACCCTCGACTTCTCTGCACATAACTACTGCAGCCTATATCGATTTCCCCCAGGTTGTGGCTAAGCCATGTCTCCGCAATATCCTTTCTTTCAGGAGTGCTAGTTCTGCAAGGTTCGCAGGAGAGCTTCTGTGAAGTTTGGAAATTGGGACACGAGGTACTGGCAGAAGTGAAGCTGTGACGACGGGGCGTGAGCCGTGCTTGGGTAGCTCAGATGGTAGAGCACTTGCCCCCGAAAGGCAACGGTCCCGAGTTCGAGTCTCGGTCCGGCACACAGTTTTAATCTGACAGGAAGTTTCATATCAGTGCACACACAGCTGCAGAGTGAAAATCTCATTCTGGATATATCGATTTAGTTTCTCCGACCTGTGGTCTCTCTTCAACCCCTCTCCTTCACACACAGTTCAATCCAAATATTCGTTGATACCTCAGAATGCCTCCTTGTCGACCAGTGCCTTCTCTTACTCAAGTCTGAGGCGTATTATCACGGTCCGTGCGGCATTCCCCGTCGGAGGTTCGAGTTCTCCCTCGGGCATGTGTGTGTGTGTGTGTGTGTGTGTGTGTGTGTGTGTGTGTGTGTGTGTGTGTGGCGTAAGTTAGTTTAAGTTAGATTAAGTAGTGTGTAAGCTTAGGGACCGATGACCTCAGCAGTTTGGTCCCATAAGACCTTACCACAAATTTCCAAATTTCTCTTACTCAAGCTGTGCCATAAATTTCTATTTTCCCCCGAGTTGTATTTAGTACCTCCTTATTCGACCTACCCATCTAATCTTCAGCATCCTTCTGCAACACTACATTTCAAAATCTCGAATCCTCTTCCTGTCTGAACTGTTTATCGACCACGTTTCATTCCTGTCCAAGGCTACACACTGGGCAAATACTTCCACAAAACAATTCCTAGTATCTTTTAGTTCCCTCCGTTTCGTCCCTGCTGCCTTCTAGCAAACATTTTCAAAAGCTTTCTCGAAATATATGAATGCCACAAATATAGGTTTGACTTCTGCTGCCGGCCGGTGTGGCCGAGTGGTTCTGGGCGCTACAATCTGGAACCGCGCGACCGCTACGGTCGCAGGTTCGAATCCTGCCTCGGGCATCGATGTGTGTGATGTCCTTAGTTTAGTTAGGTTTAAGTAGTTCTAAGCTCTAGGGGACTGATGACCTCAGAAGTTAAGTCCCATAGTGCTCAGAGCCATTTGAACCATTTTGAACTTCTGCAGTGCATCTTTTGGACAAGTCGTAGGGTCAGTATGGCCTCGCGTGTTCGTACATCTATTATGACCCCGAATCGATCTCTTCCAAGATCGGCTTGTACCAGGCGTTCCATTCATCTGTAACTAGTTCGTCTCAGTAATTTGCGTCAATGACTTTTTAACCTGATGCTTCTGTATTTTCACATCTGTTAGCACCCGCCCTCTTTATAATTTTTACAGTCTCCTTGAAGTCTGGCCTCGATACATACCATTTTCGAAATCAACGATCTGAACACTGCGGAACGTCACTTCGTTGTATTGGTTATCAACACCTACAATTGGTGAACCACCGTAGTTTGAATACGTAAGTCTACGAAATCACAGTGTGTGTCGTGCAGTACTTTCGGTCCCACTGTCTTTTCCTCATATCCTGTTCCACTCCCGAACTGTGCTTCGGAAGAACGCCTGTCAGTAGCCCTACGTCTGGTTTCCCTGATATGGTGATCACTTTGTGGGATGTGTGACAGAGACTAATGTTACTGAATCTTGTTGCAACGTCCGCTCTTGGAATTTTAAGAAAATTTGGAAATTTGTGGTAAGGACTATTGCACCAAACTGCTGAGGTCATCGGTCCCTACGTTTACGCATCTACATCTACATCTACATCTATATCCATACTCCGCATGCCACCTGACGGTGTGTGGCGGAGGGTACCTAGAGTACCTCTATCGGTTCTCCCTTCTATTCCAGTCTCGTATTGTTCGTGGAAAGAAGGATTGTCGGTATGCCTCTGTGTGGGCTCTAATCTCTCTGATTTTATCCTCATGGTCTCTTCGCGAGATATACGTAGGAGGGAGCAATATACTGCTTGACTCTTCGGTGAAGGTATGTTCTCGAAACTTTGACAAAAGCCCCTACCCAGCTACTGAGCGTCTCTCCTGCAGAGTCTTCCACTGGACTTTATCTATCATCTCCGTAACGCTTTCGCGATTACTAAATGATCCTGTAACGAAGCGCGCTGCTCTCCGTTGGATCTTCTCTATATCTTCTATCAACCCTATCTGGTACGGATCCCACACTGCTGAGCAGTATTCAAGCAGTGGGCGAACAAGCGTACTGTAACCTACTTCCTTTGTTTTCGGGCTGCATTTCCTTAGGATTCTTCCAATTAATCTCAGTCTGGCATCTGCTTTACCGACGATCAACATTATATGATCATTCCATTTTAAATCACTCCTAATGCGTACTCCCAGATAATTTATGGTATTAACTGCTTCCAGTTGCTGACCTGCTATTTTGTAGCTAAATGATAAAGGATCTATCTTTCTGTGTATTCGCAGCACATTACACTTGTCTACATTGAGATTCAATTGCCATTCCCTGCACCATGCGTCAATTCGCTGCAGATCCTCCTGCATTTCACTACAATTTTCCATTGTTACAACCTCTCGATAGACCACAGCATCATCTGCAAAAAGCCTCAGTGAACTTCCGATGTCATCCACCAGGTCATTCATGTATATTGTGAATAGCAACGGTCCTATGACACTCCCCTGCGGCACACCTGAAATTACTCTTACTTCGGAAGACTTCTCTCCATTGAGAATGACATGCTGCGTCCTGTTATCTAGGAAGTCCTCAATCCAATCACACAATTGGTCTGATAGTCCATATGCTCTTACTTTGTTCATTAAACGACTGTGGGGAACTGTATCGAACGCCTTGCGGAAGTCAAGAAACACGGCATCTACCTGGGAACCCGTGTCTATGGCCCTCTGAGTCTCGTGGACGAATAGCGCGAGCTGGGTTTCACATGACCGTCTTTTTCGAAACCCATGCTGATTCCTACAGAGTAGATTTCTAGTCTCCAGAAAAGTCATTATACTCGAACACAATACGTGTTCCAAAATTCTACAACTGATCGACGTTAGAGATATAGGTCTGTAGTTCTGCACATCTGTTCAACGTCCCTTCTTGAAAACGGGGATGACCTGTGCCCCTTTCCAATCCTTCGGAACGCTACGCTCTTCTAGAGACCTACGGTACACCGCTGCAAGAAGGGGGGCAAGTTCCTTCGCGTACTCTGTGTAAAATCGAACTGGTATCCCATCAGGTCCAGAGGCCTTTCCTGTTTTGAGCGATTTTAATTGTTTCTCTATCCGTCTGTCGTCTATTTCGACATCTACCATTTTGTCATCTGTGCGACTACTTAATCCAACTTAAACTAACTTACAGTAAGGACGACACACACACACACACACACACACACACACACACACACACACACACATACCCCAGGGACGATTCGAACCTCCGATGGGAGAGCCGCGCAAACCGTGCCAAGACGCCCCAGACCGAACGGCCACCCCGCGCGGCCAATTTTAAAAACATGAACTGTCCGCTTCCCTGGCGGTGTCCACTCTGCTTTAGATCTCCGCTGCGCCCAGTATTAATTTATCCTGGCGAGTGTCTCACACTGAACGGCAATCTATATCACTAAACGCTTAAAACTGTCACCCGTCATAGTTGTAGGTTGCGTATAGGCTTACGGGCAGTCAAAAATTTAATTTTCAGTATTTCATATAATTACCGACCAATATTACACCGATTGTTGCCATAATGTACCCATTAAGAGCTATGATGTTACATTACAGGTTTAAGACAATAAGTCACGTTTCAACCAGAGGCACTATGTATATGTTTTGAGACAGCCTAATTCGCACTACGTAAATTACCCACAACGTTTTCACCGATTATTTGAGAGAGAGCACTTTGCTACTTCCTCATTCGCTTCCCTACAGAATAACGAAAGGACGAAACTACATATTCGCGATTCATTCAGACACGTCGTTCTTTGCTAGTCACTTGAGTCGCAACACATGTTGCGGACACTCTTCCCATGTAACACTGAACTTATCTACAAAATTATATCAATGTACGACACACAGATCGATGGATACGGCGTCGTAAACACTAAGGTGCGTGAAAAACCAGTTATTCTTAACACAAAGCGCAAATTACTGGTAACCAAGAATTGGCCTAGTGATATACGAACGCCAATTGTTTTGGCAACCAGTCGTAAGCTAATATCTGCTTTTCCAGTGCGTATTTTTGTGATGTTGTTCCACTTCAGTTCGCTCCGGGCGGTTACTTGTTACTCGCTGGTGTTTTACAGCTGCTAATGTTCCCGCTGATTTATTGGGTATAGTGTAAGAGAGCAGTAATGGACCTCTTTGATTACTTATGAGCAATATGTTAAATTTATTAACGTTGATAGTCAGCTGCCCCTCCTTCAGCATTAGCCGATCCTCTGCAGACCTTCTTGCATTTTGCTACAATTTTCTGACGATACAGCTTTCTAATTACAACAATATCGTTCCCGAACGTCTTCACGAAGTTTCCTACCTTATCCACCGTTATTTAGGTATATCGTAAATAATAAGGGCTTTACGGATAAAGTCTGTGATGTATGTATGTAAGGAATGACTAGGAGAAAACAAGAGCAGCCTAAAAATACGATTAAAAATTGCTGACTGATATGATACGAACATTTCTTATGCAGACCAAATGGCTACGTTCGGTGTCGGTTAGTTTTAAAAGACTCGTGGAAAGGAATTGGGCACCTCCATTGACACAGCCAGTCTGACAACCTTTAAGCGCTCATTTTGTTCACTGAGCCATACGGCGGGACTGAATGCCACCCGCAAGTCAGTCAACATGGCATCAGCACTGGCGACTGGAATCAGCCACAGGAGCGTCCTGCGAATTCTAGGCTACCTTCCAAAGCAACCTTTCGACGTTCGCTCAGTCAACACGTCAGTGCCTTTCAGAATCGTTTACAGTGTTCCTGTGCAAGATTTTGTTTACCAGTGAAGTATCCTTCACAAATCAGGTGCAAATCGATCCTCGCAATATATACTAGTGCTGTCTGAAGCCGGTCGGTGTGGTCGAGCGGTTCTAGGCCCTTGTCTGGAATTGCGTGACCGCTACGGTCGCAGGTTCGAATCCTGCCTCGGGGTGGATGTGTTTGATGTCCCTAGGTTAGTTAGGTTTAAGTAGTTCTAAGTTCTAGGGGGCTGATGACCTCAGATGTTAAGTCCCAGAGCCATTTTTTGCTGACTGAAATTCCACGCTGGGCTAGAAGAAAAACGACGACCTTGGTGTGTCACGGTGGAGTATGGGATTTCAAGAATCGCACCAGCGGTCATGGTCTCAGCGACGTAATTCCAAACAGCCGCAAGTACCCTAAGAGATATGGTGCCGCAGTTATTGGAAGCCATCCCACGGGACATACCCACGGGACATGGAGCAACCCATGTGGTACCAACATGACAGATGTCTGACCCAGTCCGCACTCATAATTACAGAAGTTTTCAACAGAGAGTTGGACACTGATGATGAAACCTTTCAAGTCGTCAGGCCGTGTCATATTCCTTCGCAAACTTCGACAACCATCTGCTGGGACATTCATTAGGATTACACTGTTGTCCCTGAAAAGAGAGTGTTTGTAGAAAGACAGTGTCCAGTTTACTTAGAAAAGGTTACTTTTCCGCGCTTCTTCGGAGAAGTGGAGTCACCGCGTGAAAATGTTCCAGCTGCTATTGATGGACCGTCGTCATCGGATAAATAATGAAATCAAAGACTGACAAAGAGGGGGAATACAAAACGGTATTGTTATCGTGCCGCCTCGGTTGTTTCCGGGTGGTTATTTATGTTCCTCGCACGCCGTGGCTGTGTGTTTACTTCCGTGATAGCGGCTAGCCGCGAAGACGGAAGCGAGTAGCCGTCAGCTCTATTGAAATAGAACGTATCAGCCACCAGGAAAGAAGCGTGTCGGCACGATAACAAAAATTTTTGGATTTCCCCTCCTTGCCAGTATCTGATTTCAGTGTTTACCCAATGACGATGGTCCACCAATACTGCCTGACAGTTTTTTACCCAGCAACTCGACATTGATAGCGTTCAGCCACCCAGGGAGACCAGTGGAATCCTGAAGAAGATCCCAAAAGAGGGATCGAAACGTCGAGCTTTGAAGACGTTTGAAGAGGAATATGACGCGGTGCAGTGGCTCTGAAGATACTACCGTCGAGACAAAGGCCACGAAAACCTGCGGACGTCAAGCCTATACAGGAACAATTGGAAACTGTTGGATATGCTGTTCAGCAAACATAAAAGTCCTGCAAATGTAGCAAAATCTACACCTCTGGACTTTTACCTGCCGGGAAAATCAAAACGAGAGATTTACAAGGAAACACCGACCACTACCGAATACCTGAAACGCCATGTAATATGGGCCCGTGGTGCGGTAAGTCCAGACGAAATTCAGTGTGCTGGGAATCGCTTTGTAATATATGTCAGTGATACAAACATTAATAGCACCTGATAAGACCGTTATAATAATAGACAGCGAATCGTAGCTGAGTCACGTGTTGGCTTACATTTGCTAAAGAAACGCGGACGTTTGTGCAGTCTCGTCTATTGACAGCGCTGTTGTATTGCAAGTATCAGATCTAGTTCCCAATAGCATAATACAAAAAATAGGTGATGAGTCAAATGTTAAAAATACATTTGTCGTCTTCGTATATCCATAATTGAAACGGACGACTTCGGACGTCAGCTAGTGTAATATACGTTAAAAAATGACGAAATTCGTCCAGCTGTATTAAGGTGTTGGTTTTATTGGCAACTAGTTTCGATGTTGTTGCATCATCATCTTCAGGCCCATACTTGTTGACAGTAACCATATGTGTCTAACACTAGTAGTCAGTGGCGAGATAGGCGTGTTCCATGCAGAAGGTAGATAGTAACTGATATCAGTTACTATCTGCCTTCCGCATTATCTCACCACTGAATGCATGTGTTTGTTGTCACTGTGAAGTTTTATTCCTGTTTCTTTCTTTTTTGCTTTTTTTCATAATATTTGGAATAATGAGAAAAAGTTTATTGAATTAAATGAAATTAACGAATACAAAATTTTAATGAACCGAGAAAATCGTTATGTCATTGAAGCCCTCTTTGTAAGGTCTTTCCGGTGTCACAAAAAGTACATAGTTCCATTAAAAAAACGCGCTGTCATAATTCGGCAGACATAAACGAGCCCGGAGCATTTTATTACTGTCTACATTTCTGGCCGTTAAAGTTTACATTTTACATTTAGCCGGAAAACTGGCCGCAGTGTGAGCCGTAAGTTAGCGAAACACGTCCGCCTTGGCAGCCTCAAACTTCTGAACACCGTGAACAGCAGAGCTTCTGTCGCACTTCCGCGGGATACACACCACGCGTCTTTCCCTTCTCATTGTGTCTCGCAGTTGTGAACGCGGAGTTCGTTCTGATCTGCGTAGTTTCGTTACGATGACAGTACAAACACAGCAATATCACACGCGACAGGAAATGTCTGAGTAGTGTAAGTAGGCAAACAGACGCGTTACTAGAATGAGATTTTCACTCTGCAGCGGAGTGTGCGCTGATATGAAACTTCCTGGCAGATTAAAACTGTGTGCCCGACCGAGACTCGAACTAGGGGCCTTTGCCTTTCGCGGTCAAGTGCTCTGTCATCTGAGCTACCCAAGCACGTCTCGCGCCCCGTCCTCACAGCTTTACTTCTGCCAGTATCTCGTCTCCTACCTTCCAAACTTTACAGAAACTCTCCTGCGAACCTTGCAGAACTAGCATTCCTGAAAGAAAGGATATTGCGGAGACATTGCTTAGCTACAGCCTGGGGTATTGTTTCCAGAGTGAGATTTTCACTCTGCAACGGAGTGTGCGCTGATATGAAAGTTCCTGGCAGATTAAAGCTGTGTGCCCGACCGAGACTCGAACTCCGGGACCTTTGCCTTTTGCGGGCAAGTGCTCTATCATTTCAGCTACCGAAGCACGACTTACGCCCCGTCCTCACAGCTTTACTTCTGCCAGTAACTCGTCTCCTACCTTCCAAACTTTACAGAAACTCTCCTACGAATCTTGAGGAACTAGCACTCCTGAAAGAAAGGATATTGCGGAGACATGGCTTAGCCACAGGTTCAAATGGCTCTGAGCACTATGGGACTCAACTGCTGTGGTCATAAGTCCCCGAGAACTTAGAACTACTTAAACCGAACTAACCTAAGGACATCACACACATCCATGCCCGAGGCAGGATTCGAACCTGCGACCGTAGCGGTCGTGCGGTTCCAGACTGTAGCGCCTTTAACCGCTCGGCCACTACGGCCGGCGCTTAGCCACAGCCTAGAGGATGTTTCCAGAAGGAGATTTTCACTCTGTAGCCGGACCGAGACTGGAACTCAGGACCTTTGCTTTTCACGGGCAAGTGCTCTACCATCTGAGTTACCTAAACACGACTCACGCCACGTCCTCAAAGCTTTACTTCTGCCACACAGTTTTAATCTGCCACGAAGTTTCATATCAGCGCACACTCAGCTGCAGAGTGAAAATCTCATTCTGGAAACATCCCCCAGGCTGTGTCTATGACATGTGTCCGCAATATTCTTTCTTTCAGGAGTGCTAGTTCTGCAAGATTCGTAGTAGAGCTTTTGTAAAATTTGGAAGGTAGGAGACGAGTTACTGGCGGAAGAAGAGCTGTGAGGACGGGGCGCGAGTTGTGCTTGGGTAGCTCAGATGGTAGAGCACTTGACCGCGAAAGGCAAAGGTCCCGAGTTCGAGTCTCGGTCCGGCACAGAGTTTTAATCTGCCAGGAAGTTTCATCCAAATGTCGTCAACTATGTGTCAACAGGCTGTACTCGTATATCCATTACGTATATTCCCGTACAGTGGAGACATTTTATTTGCCGGTGTCGGCGGATAAGTACGATATTGCAGTGCTTCTGTTATTCCGAATTACGATCCAATGTTCACTCATACTGTTTATAAGCGCACTGGAACTATCGCTTTGAATGCCATTACTTTAGTTTTTTTACTGAAATTTTTAGTTGATAGTTCTTGGCGATGTATTGCAAATTGGACATCTTCGGAACAATTATTCGATCTTCAGAAAAGAGCAGAGTATTTATGTGTGTGTGTGTGTGTGTGTGTGTGTGTGTGTGTGTGTGTCCAGGTTGCTATTAATCTGACATATTGGTTAAGTTCCCGTTTAACGATGTCCTGTAAATGTCTAACGAATCGTACTATGTACCAGTTGTACCGGTATGAAATGAGCGTTTTTTTGTGAAAATGAAACAGTAATTTTGAATTGAAAAGTAAAAACATTTTATTCAAAGTACTGCCCATTGCTTTCTATACATTTTGACCGCCTTTCTGACTATTTGTGGACACCACGCCAATAGAAATGTTCGTCTTTTGAAGCAAACCAATCAGACACCCAATTTTCTACTTCTTCGTAGGAATCGAAGTGTACCTCAGCCAATGCGAGTCCCATTGATGAAAAAAAAAAATGGTAGTCGGAAGGGGCCAAGTCTGGTGAATACGGCAGGTGGGGTAGCAGCTCCCAGCCAAGTGTTTTGATTGTATCCTAACCAGTTTTGCTTTGTGTGCAGGTGCATTGTCGTGTAAAAAAATTACTTTGACATGTCTTCTGGCCCATTCTGGAATTTTTTCGATCAATGCATAGCTCAAATTGATCATTTGTTGTCTGTAGCGATTAGTATCCACAGTTTCACCGGGTTTTAGAAGCTCATGATACACCACACCTTTCTGATCCCACCAAACACAGAGCATTGTCTTCCTGCCGAATCGATCTGGTTTTGCAGTCGATGTTGATGGGTGTCCGGGATTAACCGTGATTTTTCCCATTTAGGATTCTTAAAATAAATCCGTTTTTCATCGCCAGTAACAATTCGATGCAAAATTGATTTTCTTTCATGTCTTTGAAGCAAAATTTGACAAATGGTTTTTCGGTTTTCCATCGGTCTTTCATTCAGTTCATGTGGCACCCATTTTCCACCATTTTGGATCTTTCCCATAGCTTTCAGACGGCCAGAAATTGTTTTGTTGTGCGACATTTAGCATTGCTGCCATTTGCTTCTGACTCAAAGTATCATCTTCATCCAGTATTGCTTGCAATTCGGCGTCTTCGAACTTTTTTGGTGGTTTTCCACGGTCTTCCACGTTCTTCATTTCTTACATCAGAATCATTATTTCTGAACCGTTGAAACCATCTTTTGTATGTTGCTTCTGATAGAGCATGATCACCATATGCCTCGACAAGCATTCGATGCGACTCTGCAGCACTTTTTTTCAAATGAAAACAAAAAAGTAATGCTTTCCGCAAATCATCACTTTCTGGTACAAAATTCGACATTAACACGATGAAAACATATGATGTTGTTTGTTTCATGACTTGATGTATACTACAGGGTGTTTCAAAAATGACCGGTATATTTGAAACGGCAATAAAAACTAAACGAGCAGCGATAGAAATACACCGTTTGTTGCAATATGCTTGGGACAACAGTACATTTTCAGGCGGACAAACTTTCGAAATTACAGTAGTTACAATTTTCAACAACAGATGGCGCTGCAAGTGATGTGAAAGATAGAGAAGACAACGCAGTCTGTGGGTGCGCCATTCTGTACGTCGTCTTTCTGCTGTAAGCGTGTGCTGTTCACAACGTGCAAGTGTGCTGTAGACAACATGGTTTACTCCTTAGAACAGAGGATTTTTCTGGTGTAGGAATTCCACCGCCTAGAACACAGTGTTGTTCAAACAAGACGAAGTTTTCAACGGAGGTTTAATGTAACCAAAGGACCGAAAAGCGATACAATAAAGGACCTGTTTGAAAAATTTCAACGGACTGGGAACGTGACGGATGAACGTGCTGGAAAGGTAGGGCGACCGCGTACGGCAACCACAGAGGGCAACGCGCAGCTAGTGCAGCAGGTGATCCAACAGCGGCCTCGGGTTTCCGTTCGCCGTGTTGCAGCTGCGGTCCAAATGACGCCAACGTCCACGTATCGTCTCATGCGCCAGAGTTTACACCTCTATCCATACAAAATTCAAACGCGGCAACCCCTCAGCGCCGCTACCATTGCTGCACGAGAGACATTCGCTAACGATATAGTGCACAGGATTGATGACGGCGATATGCATGTGGGCAGCATTTGGTTTACTGACGAAGCTTATTTTTACCTGGACGGCTTCGTCAATAAACAACTGGCGCATATGGGGAACCGAAAAGCCCCATGTTGCAGTCCCATCGTCCCTGCATCCTCAAAAAGTACTGGTCTGGGCCGCCATTTCTTCCAAAGGAATCATTGGCCCATTTTTCAGATCCGAAACGATTACTGCATCACGCTATCTGGACATTCTTCGTGAATTTGTGGCGGTACAAACTGCCTTAGACGACACTGCGAACACCCCGTGGTTTATGCAAGATGGTGCCCGGACACATCGCACGGCCGTAATTTCCTGAATGAGTATTTCGATGATCGTGTGATTGCTTTGGGCTATCCGAAACATACAGGAGGCGGCGTGGATTGGCCTCCCTATTCGCCAGACATGAACCCCTGTGACTTCTTTCTGTGGGGACACTTGAAAGACCAGGTGTTCCGCCAGAATCCAGAAACAATTGAACAGCTGAAGCAGTACATCTCATCGGCATGTGAAGCCATTGCGCCAGACACGTTGTCAAAGGTTTCGGGTAATTTCATTCAGAGACTACGCCATATTATTGCTACGCATGGTGGATATGTGGAAAATATCATACTATAGAGTTTCCCAGACCGCAGCGCCATCTGTTGTTGAAAATTGTAACTACTGTAATTTCGAAAGTTTGTCTGCCTGAAAATGTACTGTTGTCCCAAGCATATTGCAACAAACGGTGTATTTCTATCGCTGCTCGTTTAGTTTTTATTGCCGTTTCAAATATACCGGTCATTTTTGAAACACTCTGTAAATATCTTTGACAGATGTCATATCAACTAAACAAACAAAAAATTAAGGCTCGTTCACAACCAATGTTCCCTATCGACACATTTGTATCTTAACGCTCATTTCATACCGGTATACCTGGTAAATACCATATTTTATATAATTGTGATATATTAAATAACAATGTAATTGGCATATAGCTGGGCAGCTAGAAGACAGACAAATACAACAAAAAATAATACACTCACTGCTATATTGGGTTTCACAGGTGCATCAACACGCTATCAAGCAGGTTGTCACAATTTCTTGGAAGATACGTGTATCCTCATCACTTCCCGCATGACTGATGACTTATTTGTGTACAGAACCCATATAACGCCAAAGATACACGCGTCAATACTTTCCTTACGTTCTGCAAGGTGTCATTAACTACTGCGAAAAGTTTTAGTGCTCTGTGTCGTTATTAGAGCGATAAACATGCTCTGCTGCCCCAGAGCTGAAGAGGCTGGACATGTAAGGGCTCGTTAAACCGCGCGGGTGGGGTTGTGTGTGTGAGTGTGTGTGTGTGTGTGTGTGTGTGTGTGTGAGAGAGAGAGAGAGAGAGAGAGAGAGCTGGACCTTGTGCGGTGCGGCGCGCGCCTCTCAGTGGCCAGTGCGCATGCGCGCTGCGTCAAATATAGCCGGCGGCCGGCGCGTCTCGTCATTACGACTGCTAGCGCTAGCTAACCTTCTACGCAATCTGCGCGCACAGCGCAGTAAATATAGACGCCGCGACGTGCAGTGCCGGCGCTCTAGCGCGCAGCCCGCCTGCTGTCCCACTTCTGCCGCGCTGCGCCACAGATGGCGAGCCAGTCGCAATTACCGAGCGCCTATGTACACGCTCTTCAAGGCGCGAAACAAATCGCTCTCCAAGGCAAATGGACAGACGCGGTAGCAGCGCACATCAGTACTACGCACAGAGAACAAGCTGATATGATGCCGAGCGCTGAAAGACAATTGGCAAATTCTTGTTTTGAGTGCGGCCGCTGCTACGTACGTTGTAGTGGTGAAGGATGTGAAGAGAAAAATACTGTCACCACGAATGAAGTAATGAATAAACAGAATGCGGAGGAGAGGGGAAGCCTGACTTTTTCCTCGAAAAGAACTGCTGTTAGATGGCGAACGTTGGTTTCGGAATTATCTGAGGATACCTGAGGCTAGTAACCGATCGTTTCTGAAGCTGCTCTTATCTGTCATTCGCGTGTCTAGAAACGAAGGCTGCTAAAGAATTAAATTTCTTCTGTGTAAACAGCACGGTGACCAGTGCCACTTTTCTTTTAGGCATCAGTGGCAAAAGACCTTCTCGGCAGTACTTCGAACTCATACAGTATTTATTTTCTGCTTAACTTCCTCCACTGTTGCTCGTGGCCAGCGCTCCTTTATAACACTGCATATTTCGTTTGTGGAGAACCACGTTTCCTCCTCTCAAACGCACGCCCTCTGTTCACATCGTGTAAATGAGGAGAATGCAAGAATTACATTTTCACTCTGCAGCGGAGTCTGCGCTGATATGAAACTTCCTGGCAGATTAAAACTGTGTGCCGCATCGAGACTCCAACTCGGGACCTTTGCCGTTCGCGGGCAAATGCAACTGAGTTACACAAGCACGACTTCACTTCTGCCAGTACCTCGTCTCCTACCTTCCAAACTGGTAGAGCACTTGCCCGAGAAAGGCAAAGGCCCCGAGTTCGAGTCTCAGTCCAGCACACAGTTTTAATCTGCCAGGAAGTTTCATATCCGTACACACTCCGCTGCAGAGTGAAAGTCTCATTCTGGAAACATCCCCCAAGCTGCGGCTAAGCAATGTCTCCGTAATATCCTTTCTCCCAGGAGTACTAGTTCTGCAAGGTTTGCAGAAGAGCTTCTGTGAAGTTTGGAAGGCAGTAGACGAGGTACTGGCAGAACTGAAGCTGTGAGGACGGGTTGTGAGTCATTGTTGGGTAGCTCAGTTGGTAGAGCACTTGCCCGCAAAAGGCAGAGGTCCCGAGTTCGAGTCTCGGTCCGGCACCCATGCCCGAGGGAGGACTCGAACCTCCGCCGTGACCAGCCGTACAGTCCGTGACTGCAGTGCCCTAGACCGCTCGGCTAATCCCGCTATATTGTTCACAAGTATCCTAAACTGAAGGAACGGGCAAAGCTCACACGAAGGCGTACAGATGCGAGGTACTAGATTTCTTATAGGCCGGTCCGATCACTGCAAGTGTGTTACGGAAATGCTTCTCTAAGTTTAGATGGGAATCGTAGAAGTGAAAGAGACCATCTTTTGCGAAAAACTACTGAAAACGTCTACTGAAACAGCATTTGCGACAGACTGAAACTTGCGACAGACTGAACAATGGTTCCACTGCCTCTGACGTTGTTCTCGCTTAAGAACAGCTTAAGCAAGATTACAGTTCCTACAGAGGCATGCAGGCAATAATTTTAGCTCGAGCGGTCTAAGGCGCTGCAGTCATGAACTGTGCGGCTGGTCCCGGCGGAGGTTCGAGACCTCCCTCGGGCATGGGTGTGTGTGTTTGTCCTTAGGATAGTTTAGGTTAAGTAGTGTGTAAGCTTAGGGACTGATGACCTTAGCAGTTAGGTCCCATAAGATTTCACACACATTTGAACATTTTTTGATCCTGAAGTACTGGTTTCCGTCAGATCAGCGAAGTTAAGCGCTGTCGGACTTGGCCGGGCACTTGGATGGGAGACCATCGGGGCCCCCAGGCGCTGTTGCCATTTTTCGGGGTGCACTCAGCCTCGTGGTGCCAATTGAGGAGCTACTCGACCGAATAGTAGCGGTTCCGCTCAAAGAAAACCATCATAACGACCGGGAGAGCGGTGTGCTGACCACACGCCTCTGCTATCCGCCTCCTCAACTGAGGATGACACGGCGGTCGGATGGTCCCGATGGGCCACTTGTTTGTTGTTTGTTTGGGTTGTTTTGGGGAAGGAGACCAGACAGCGAGGTCATCGGTCTCATCGGAGTAGGGAAGGACGGGGAAGGAAGTCGGCCGTGCCCTTTGAAAGGAACCATCCCGGCATTTGCCTGGAGCGATTTAGGGAAATCACGGAAAACCTAAATCCGGATGGCCGGGGGCCACTTGTGGCCTGAAGACGGAGTGATCCTGAAGTGGAACAGCAGAGGACATTAGCAGTACGGCACAACATTGCCTCCGCTTAAGGACAGAATGAGCAACATTAGAGTTCCTACAGAGTCATCTAGGCAATCATTTTAGATCCGCTTGATCTTCAAGTGGAACAGGATAGGACATTAGTAGTACGGCACAACGTAGCCGCCGCCATGTACTGTACACTGGCTTGAAGAGTATGTATGTAGATGTAGATATAGACACGGAGGTCTTTTATACGCTGAGACCTAACTAAGATAGCAAGTGTAGGCGTGTAAACTCATCTCGTTGAGGGAATTGTCGTGATTTTTGTCTCTCTTCCACATACTGGTACCACTTCTTACTCTATCCTGTTGTAAACTGCAGAATTGAGTACCCACTGAAATGTTACAGCAGCGTACATTATTATTGAATTTAAGTCTGCTCTCATCTGTATTCTTACCCTATCGAATGATTCGGGATCAAAGAGACATCTTCTCTAAGACAACGTACGATATTAGTCACGCTACTTCAAAAATCATGTATTCACTATTTAGTTATAGGAACACTTAATAAATAGTGCTTTACTCACCAAAACACTACACTATTTTGTACGCCATCTGAAAAAGGAAAAAAAAAAGCAGATGTAAAATAACTGCAAAACGGTACATTTCAATTAACATTTACAAGACATGATCAATACATTCAACAAATAATGGAGAATGTAGGTTGCGAGTGCTACTCTGAGATGAAGAGGTTGGCACAGGAGAGGAATTCGTGGAGGGGCGCACCAAACCAGTTAGAAGACGGAAATACCCACGACTCCCCACCCCCGGCAATACTCGCCTCGGACGACGTCAAACAATTGTGCTTCCTCTTTTTCTTTTCGTTGCGAACTCACAAACAAAAAGTAATTTTAGAATTTGAAGCCATTTTGACTATTCTTCGACCGTGACTGTCTCAAGAAAAATGTGAAGCTTTTTTTTTTAATTACCGATAATAGTCACAAACTTTGTCAACTGTTGTATTACTTATTTATTCAGCGACATGTTTCGAGGGTTAAACCTCATCTTCAGGCTAAATGACATTACAAAAACAAAAATAAGGACGTACTGTTGTTACATAGTCTTTTCGTAAATGTTGTGGTCATCTTTTTTCGTCTGGCGCGGCAGTCTCGTAGTGACGCGCAGGGTGCCTCCATTTTCGTGCCTCTCCTGCTCACTGTTCACAAATTGTCAGTAACATAACAGTAACCTGGAAACACGATCACAAACAGTTCTGTAATGCAGTGGACAAGATGGCGGTCGAAATAGAGCTGGTTTCGATTTGACTACTGATTTGTCGAACTATGTGGTGTCAGATGTTTACCTGTCTTGTAACATCAGTATGGCCTTATTTTAAAGTCGCTTTTGTAATGCCTTTTAGCCTGAAGATGAGGTTAACCTCGAAACAAGTCGCTAAATAAATAAGTAAAACAGTAGTGGACAAAGTTGTGACCTTAACAAGAAGTAGTATTATTTATTCATTCACCTCGGCAACATTACAGCCATCGGGCGCTCTCTTACATCTATCCAGGCATTCTGCATGCATATTATAAGTTACATCTACCGTAGAATAATACAACATTTAGAAATTAATATAGTGCAGAAAAACACACAGATTACGTTCGTTTGAGAAAAGTACAATCATAAATACGAATACAAGGAATGAAAGGGGAACGTGATAAAACACCGTTAATGGAGACAGACGAAAAGATAGCGATGTGATTGCTTGAGAATTAAAAGAGAAAGAAGCGTAATAACACACATTGGACAGTGATAAGTGTGTCGTCTGTACAACAAAAATGGCTCTGAGCACTATGGGACTTAACATCTGAGATCGTCAGTCCCCTAGAACTTAGAACTAATTAAACCTAACTAACCTAATGACATCACACACATCCATGCCCGAGGCAGGATTCGAACCTGCGACCGTAGCTGTCGCGCGGTTCCGGACTGAAGCGCCTAGAACCGCTGGGCCACCGCGGCCGGCCTTCTGTACACCAGATAAGTTAATTATCCCAGTTGCACGTGGTGCAGTGGCTTACTGAATGAGTCTCAGGCTTCAAATACGAAGGTACTGAGTTCAAACCTCAATCGACGGCAGGGTGTTTTCCTACTCTTATCGCTTATTTCACCTCTGTCAATGCGGAGTTGCATAGTTGTTATGAGTCCTCATGAAACTGCAGGCGGCTGCGTATGAGGGAGGCCAAGGCCACGTGGTGTTCAGGTCAACCTGTTTGTTGAGAACGCCCTTAGTTCAACAAGATAAATGACCATGAACTCTGAATAATAATTCATTCAGTTACTATCACTTACACGACGGCAAAGCATTCGCACTCGTATGTTTCGAGGACAAACGATGTTCGCAACGCAAGTGTCATTGTTGCGCGACCGGACTTGTCTGAGGTATGCCTCGATTAGGTATGCAAGATCCTAGATGAATGGTACTCGTGCTGTGAAGAATGGAGGAGATTTGAAAAATTTTGCCTGACAAAGCTTAAATGAAAGAAATCGAAGGAACTGCATGTGAAATGCTATTTTGTATTACCCGGAAACCGGTTCCTCTGCGCAGTCACAAACGCGTGGCTACGCTGTAAAAGTGGACATCACACTGCTGTGTAAATTAAGCAGAAAAGCACACACAGCGGCGGCTGCTGGCACCTTGGACGTACAGCTTTACGAAGTTCTTTTGCTGCCGGCTTAGTTTCCTTTTCTTGGTCTAGCTGATCCTGAACCAAAATATCGTTTAATATTACGCAGTTATCGACAGGAAGCTGAAAAGAAGGAAGAAAACAAAGCGAAAGCTAGATTAGTGGAAAGATTTTTGATTTTACCTATACGAAGTGTACTGCGAATATGAATATCAAATGTACATTGAGGTCATTGCTGCTGTTACCGAAACGCGTCCAAAAATCACTGCATAAAAAGCAGATCATCGCAAGGAGTTTGAGTACAGCATGAAAAACAGAGTGTCACTTGAAATTCAGTTGTACGAACTCTGCAGGTAAGAACTAAATGAATACTTCTCTAACTGCCACACGAAGCATTTTCCCCACTTCTTCCTCATGCCACAGGCTGGGGCTCTGATTCTGTGCACACTTGGAGACAGCACCCTGTGTATCGTTTTCGCTCTTGCCCCTGCTGGTCCAAGAACTGACGACCAGTTTGCTCTTAATGTGGAAAAACTTAATGCAGATGAGTAGGAAAAACAACCCCGTAGTTTTCGACTGTAGTATTAGTGGTGCTCAATACAGGCACGGCTATTAAACTTTTACCGAGCGAGGTGGCGCTGTAGTTAGCACAGTGGACTCATATTCGGGAGGACAATGGTTCAAACCCCCGTCTGCCCATCCAGATTTAGATTTTCCGTGATTTCCCTGAAATCGCATCAGACAAATAGCGAGATGGTGCCTTTGAAAGGTTACGGCCAATTTCCTTCCTCATCCTGAACACAATCGCCGGCCGCTGTGGCCGAGCGGTTCTAGGAGCTTCAGTCCGGAACCGCGCTGCTGATATGGTCGCAGGTTCGAATCCTGCCTCGGGCATGGATGTGTGTGATATCGTTAGGTTAGTTAGGTTTAAGTAGTTTCTAAGTCTAGGGGACTGATGACCTCAGGTGTTAAGTCCCATAGTGCTTAGAGCCATTTGAACCTTAAGACAATCTGAGCTGTCTCTAATGACCTCGATGTCGACAGGACATTAAAACCAATCTCCCTTCCCTTAAACATCTAGGTGGGACGTTGCAAGGCTATGTGGAATGAGAGGAACGTGTAATATCGGTTGGAGGGAAGGCGACCGATGGACTTAGGTTTATTAGGAGAATTCTAGGAAAGAATGACTCATCCATAAATGAGACCGCGTACACGACACTTGCGCTATCTACTCTTGAGTACAACTCGGGCGCTTGGAATTCTTCATCAGGGCGAGTTACAAAAAGAGCTTGGAGCCATTCAGAAACGAGCTGCTAGATATGTTACGGACAGGTTCGATCAGCACTCAAGTATTATGGAAACGCTTCGTGAACGCAAATGGGAATCCATAGAGGGAAGACGTTTTTCCCGCGAAACGCTATTGAGAAAGTTAGATCTGGTTTTTGAGACAGAGTGCAGAACAATTCTACTGCCAATCTGTCAGCAGCGTAGGCCTACAACTCGAATAAGGACCGCAAAGAAAGATAAAGAAACCGAGGCTCATACGGCAGCGTACTGCATGGTCAGTCGTTTCACCGTCGTTGCATTTGCGAGTGGGACAGGGAAAGGAATGGCTAGTAGTGCTACAAGGTACCCTCCACTGTGGACCGTCTGTCCAGATACAGAGGTGGCGGCTGTCGCTGACTAGAACATTTGCACCCATATTCTGAGAGAAACAAAAATTATCAAGACTAAGCACCAAGAAGCTAACTCAAGATCAATCTAGACTCGTGATGAGAAACGTCATACCGAAACGGCGGATGCGTTAGGAAAGGACAGCATTGCAAGATATTGCCCTCAGTCACACTCACGTCACTCCCCTAGGAGGTACAGTCCATTTGCTAGATGGCAATCCCGGAAGGCACGGTTTTAAAAATGAACCTTAGTAGACGGCATAACCGCGAGTAAAGCAACTTTAATAACTTAATAAAAGCAAGTCTTCCGGTCCAGATTGTGTACCAATTAGGTTCCTTTCAGAGTACGCTGATGCATATACAACCGCTCGCTCGACGAAAGATCCGTATCCAAAGACTGGAAAGTTGCACAGGTCACTCCAATACTCAAGAAATGCAGCAGGAGCAATGCACTAAATTACAGGTCTATATCGTAAAATACCATTAAAATCGATATACAGCAGGATTGAGTTCGAACATAATGAATTACCTCGAAGACAGTGGTCTGTTCACACATAGCCTACACGGATTTAGAAAATATTGTTGTTGTAAAACAGAACTAGCTATTTACTCACATGAAGTGTGCTATAAACAAACAACTGCCCCGCAAGGGGCCTCCCGGCCAATGACACCAAACGCTCGTTTCATTTCCATAAACAAGCGATGTCACATTGACTCCGTATTTTCCCAGAAGACTTCTGACATCGTACCTCACAAACGGCTTGTAATAAAATTGCGTGCTTACTGAACATCGTCTCAGTTATGGGACTGGAGCCGGCCAGGGTGGCCGAGCGGTTCTAGGCGCTACAGTCGGAACCGCGCGACCGCTACGGTCGCAGGTTCGAATCCTTCCTCGGGCATGGATGTGTGTGATGTCATTAGGTTAGTTAGGTTTAAGTAGTTCTAAGTTCTAGGGGAATGATGACCTCAGAAGTTAAGTCCCATAGTGCTCAGAACCATTTGAACCATGGGACTGGATTCGTGATTTTCTGTCAGAGAGGTCACAGTTCGTAGTAATTGGGGGAAAGACATTGAATAACACGTAAGTTATTTCTGGGGTTCCCCAAGGTAGTGTTATAGGTCCCCTGCTGTTCCCTATCTACATAAACGATTTACGAGACAATCTGAGCAGCCGTCTTCGGTTGTCTGCAGATGACGCTGTCCTTTATCGACTAACAAAGTCATCAGAAGATCAAAACAAACGGCAAAACGATTTAGAAAAAATATCTGGATGGTGCGAAAAGTGGCTGTTGACCCTGAATAACGAAAAGTGTGAGGTAATCCATATGAGTGCTAAAAGGAACTCGTTAAACTTCGGTTAGTGAACAGAAGATCAAAACAAACTGCAAAACGATTTAGAAAAGGTCTCTATGTGGTGCGGAATTTGACATTTGCCGTGCACCTCAAGGGGGACGTATTGAACACCTATGAAAAGGCATGAAAAAAAAATTGAGTTTCCCGTTCATCCAAAAACAAAATTGATTGTATATGTTTGTTAGTGTCAGAAATGAGACGTGCCAAATCCGATGATTCTTTCTGATACACGCTGTCTATGTAAAGGAAGCAGATGTATTAACTGATTTTGATTGTGACTGACTAATAGTGCGATGGCAGGATGCTAGTTTCGTGTTCCGTAGTGAATCGGATTGGCAGTGCCCGGGCGTAATGAACGTATCGGCCGCAGAGAGCGGGCCCTTTGTGGGACGCGTCGGTGCGCGGCTGCGTATTGTGTGGCGGCAGCAGGTCAGCCGCGTGGGCGGCCGGGAGGGAGGGGCGAGGGGCTGGGGGCGGGGGCAGGGGCAGGGGACACAAAACACGCCGGCACCCCGCCACGCGCCGCGATCGATGCCTGCAGCGCCGCGCAAATCGCATTCCGCCGCTCTGGGCGCGTCGTGGCGTTGCTAGGCAACGCGCGCCAGCCGCCGCGGTGACGTAACGCGGCCGCTTAATCAACCTGCAGTGTTTGCGGCGCGCCTACGTCACGGCCCAGCTGGCGGGCACAAGGACGCCGTGCCGTCGCCCGCGCGCGCGCGAATGACGTCGCGGAGCTGGGGCGGCGCGTCTGTGGCACCGTTTTCGACTGACGTTTACCCGTCACTACGAGATAGCTGTTTGTTTTTAATGTTGTTCTCGAACACTGGAGCAGTTGCCGGGATGTTCATTACCACTCGGACGCGAAAAGGAAATGAAATCATTACCTGAAGGCTATTTACAATTTGTATAGAAACCAGTTGGCAGTTATAAGAGTCGAGGGACATGAAAGGGAAGCAGTGGTTGGGAAGGGAGTCAGACAGGGCTGTAGCCTATCCCCGACGTTTTTCAATCTGTATATTGAGCAAGCAGTAAAGGAAACAAAAGAAAAATTTGGAGTAGGTATTAAATTCCATGGAGAAGAAACAAAAACTTTGAGGTTCGCCGATGACATTGTAATTCTGTCAGAGACAGCAAAGGACCTGGAACAGCGGCTGAACGGAATGGACAGTGTCTTGAAAGGAGGATATAAGATGAACATCAACAAATGCAAAACGAGGATAATGGAACGTAGTCGAATTAAATCGGATGATGCTGTGGGAATCAGATTAGGAAATGAGACGCTTGAAGTAGTATATGAGTTTTGCTATTTGGGCAACAAAATAACTGGTGATGGTCGAAGTAGAGAGGATATAAAATGTAGACTGGCAATGGCAAGGAAAGCGTTTCTGAAGAAGAGAAATTTTTTAACATCGAGTATAGATTTAAGTGTCAGGAAGTCGTTTCTGAAAGTATTTATATGGAGTGTAGCCATGTATGGAAGTGAAACGTGGACGATAACTAGTTTGGACAAGAAGAGAATAGAAGCTTTCGAAATGTGGTGCTACAGAAGAACGCTGAAAATTAGATGGGTAGATCACATAACTAATGAGGAGGTATTGAGTAGGATTGGGGAGAAGAGAAGTTTGTGGCACAACTTGACTAGAAGAAGGGATCGGTTGGTAGAACATG
The DNA here is from genome assembly GCF_023864275.1 of Schistocerca cancellata. Taxonomy (NCBI): domain Eukaryota; kingdom Metazoa; phylum Arthropoda; class Insecta; order Orthoptera; family Acrididae; genus Schistocerca; species Schistocerca cancellata. The sequence continues at coordinate 176,720,595 of NC_064631.1, forward strand.
TTCTGAGGCATCAAGGGGTCACCAATTTAGTACTGGGGGGCAGCGTGGAGGGTAAAAGTCGGAGACCAAGAGATGAATACACTAAGCAGATTCAGAAGGATGTAGGGTGCAGTAGGTACTGGGAGATGAAGAAGCTTGCACAGGATACAGTAGCATGGAGAGCTGCATCAAAGCAGTCTCAGGACTGATGATGTTTGGTTTGTGGGGCGCTCAACTGCGTGGTTATCAGCGCCCGTACAATTACCCAATCTTTTGCTCAGTCCAATTTCGCCACTTTCCTGGATGATGATGAAATGATGAGGACAACACAAACACCCAGTCATCTCGAGGCAGGTGAAAATCCCTGACCCCGCCGGGAATCGAACCCGGGACCCCGTGCTCGGGAAGCGAGAACGCTACCGCGAGACCACGAGCGGCGGACGAAGTCTCAGGACTGAAGACCACAACAACAAGAACCTGAAGTGTCGGCAGATGCTATTGGTTTTTGGTAATTTGCTCTAATTTGACAATTCTTCACTTTTAACGATGACATAACGCGGCTGTGCTTTACTAACAACGATTTTTGATTCCATGTAGTTCACGTAATTAAGAGTAACCAGTACTGGAGGAACAGAATCTCTACTGTCTCATTTCTTCCTAATAGTCACACTCCGGATACGATGAACTAAATGAATTTTAATTCAGTAGCTTTCAACATAATAAGATGCAGGACATAAGAACAAAAACGAAAAAGAAACTTCTCACTACCACAACCATAGAGATAGCGTACAACAATCACAAAGAGTAAAAGCTAATGTCTGTATCAGAGATCTGATTCCAATGACCGGCCGGTGTGGCCGAGCGGTTCTAGGCCCTACAGTCTGGAACCGCGCGACCGCTACGGTCTCAGGTTCGAATCTTGCCTCGGGTATGGGTGTGGGTGATGTCCTTAGGTTTGTTAGGTTTCTAGTAGTTCTAAGTTCTAGGGGACTGATGACCTGAGAAGTTCAGTCCCATAGTGCTCAGAGCCATTGATTCCAATGAAATTACTAAAATTTTGTGTAACGTATGCTACAACGGATTGCTGTGCCTGCCCCGTTGTTGCGAAAATGGAGGAAACAACCACGAACACATTGCAAGACATAGCGCAATGCCTCAAAAAGGCAAGCCCTGGTTCGTTTCCAAACTAGTTACATTTTTAATATTTAGTCTATATATTTAATTCTGTGTTGTGTAAGACTTCTTATGACGCTGATTTTGACCGCGAATATGGGGCTGGTATGGCTTCGGTTAAGTGTAACTGATAGAACTTAACTGCCACCCCCACCCCACACCCGCCCCGTATAACTACAATTTCGTGACACGTTCAGATTTTTTAATGTGATAGAATTAGAGATGAGACGGGTGGCCTCTGCGCTACACTGGTTGTGTGGGACGACCTCTTGTTACCAGTGACAGGCGGCTGACCCAGATTCGTCGTGGGATTAAACTACGGTTAGATTTCGGTTTGTTATTATTCTTTTACATATGTGTATTTTTTATTGAAAACTTTATTGTACATATGTATGTGCCACCTAATATCTTGCACAGCCTCTAGATCGTGGGTACATACGCTAAAATAAATAAACAAAATACGCACCCGAGTAAGCAGAACATCTACATTATAGAGCTCTCGGTACCTACTCTTAATTCTCGTTTTACAAAAGACCTAAATAGAATCCAGTTATACGCATCTGATAAGTAAAACAGAGCATAAGCAATGAAAATTGCTGTGTGTCTGCCCACTTCCCTAACCGAGTGGTCAGCCTTAAGCGGAAGATGTGCGTTCGATTCCCATTATTGCCGTAATACTAGTAGTGGTCCAGCCTGTAGTTCGCGGGGTGCTGGGTTCGATTCCCAGCTGGGTCGGAGATTTCCTCCGTTCGGGGACTGGGTGTTTGCACTGTCGTCGTCATTTCACCTCATAATCGTCGATGCGCAAGTCGCCGAAGTGGCGTCGGATAGAAAGACCTGCCTGCACCATGCGGTCCAACTACACCAGACCGGGGTTTCCCGGCAGACGCTGCGAGAGCGGCGCAAGGGCAGCCACGGTCTGTTGCTAAACTGAAGAGATAGTTCATGGAGGTATGTTCCATCCAAGCAACTAACTGAAAGCAGTTTCTTTATTGCTATACGTGTTTCACTTCTTGTACCTTCGAAGCATCCCCAGTCACCTGTGATACAAGTTTCTTTTTATACACATAATAAATGTATTACCTGGTAGTTACAATATGTTGCTATGTTACATTTTTTCATGTTTTTATCTTGCTTTCCATGTTAGAAGCAACAAAAGTAACACCGAACGATAATTTCACATCACGAAGTTACTGCTATGAAAGTTGATTCTAACCTGAAAAAGAAGACAAAACACATGGCAAAATTTAACATAGTAACATATTATAACTAGCACGTAACACATTTATTATATTCTTCATGTGTGTGGCCATAGTGTCCGTAGTTGCTTTATAATTATTGAGGGTATTTTCGTTCTGTCGTAACTAAAAAATGCGTGATTTTTTCACCAGATGCGTTTCGCTTTATTGGCATAAAGCATCATCAGTGGTCTCTAATTAAGTTATTTACATTTTTATTTGCTTTTAGATCGAAAAACAGTTCGTTACGAATAGGTTGATTTGTACTTACGGTGATTTTTGGGCTGATTTCTCGCTTATATCGGGAAATGCCGTCTACTAGAACATCGTTCTTTTTCTGTGTTAGACACTGATAATTTTGGTCTAATTTTTAGACGTTCTGCAGCACTATGCATTTCTTATGTTTCTCACAACACACTTGTATGCACACCACTGTATTCTGTTTGTTTTTGTACTTCAAGTATGTGTTGTTGTATGTGTTTTGTAGTGTTGCCTACATACCCTTTCCATTACTTTGTCTGTGACCTACAACATTTAAAAAAATGGATTATTGTATGTGTGTAATTCTATTTAATTGTGTTTCTGTGTAAGCGTAGAGAAGGAATATCGCAATATCGATAGAGGTATTTTTTTTTGGGGGGGGGGGGGAAGGGAAACCATGATGAGTGGATATAAGTATATAGCAGTGTGATGGAGTGTGAGTTAGAGGAGAAGGTGAGGAGCGAGAAGTGAAAAGAAACTGGTGAGTACGGGGGGGGGGGGGAGTGGGAGGGGGTGAAGGATGGAAAAGGCTCTTTTCTTTTTTTTTCATACTTTCCACAACCAGTATTAAGGGAACAATTCAGGGGTACTCTTCAGCCTTCCTAACTGTCGCTACATTATGGACAGTGAACCGAGAGTAGACTAACAATAAGGACAGCACACAGGCGCTCCACATGCGGTTGGAAGGGAAAGTAGGTTTTGAAATACCTTTGATAACTGTTGAGAAACTGCGGTCACACAAATGAAGAACCTTTCTAATATTTTGGAAAACAAATGTCGATGTGTTCAAAGCACTGGTCAATATTTTTCCTGATCTTTTAGATGCCAGTAGAGTTCGTAATTTACTGTACGTCATTCCCGAAGAATTATTATAGTTAATTTTGTTTCCGCCGTTGGCAAATTCGACGTTGGCGCTGCAGCTACCTCGATGAGCAGCACAGCCAATGAGGGGAGGCGGAAGAAGACGTACGGCGCGAGCGGTTGCCCTGTCTACCCCTCTGCCGTCCCCTACTTTTCTCTTCATCTTCTCCTACCCACGCCAAGTAATTTCCTTGCGGCGGCGTGGGGCAGAAAGGGAAAAAAAAAAATAAAGCGCGCGCGAGAGAAAGAGAAAGAGAGAGAGAGAGAGAGACGCACGCACAAAAAGCGACGCGCCGGGCGCAGTGTTTCCCTTGTGGGAAGCCGGCGGTTTCGGGGACTGTGAATAAATGAGCGTGCTGACCGGCGAGGTGGGGAAGGGGGCCCCACACCGCCACACAGTGGCATTCTTTACCTCCCTGCTGGCCCCCGCTGTGCGTCTGACCCTCCGACAATGTCCTGGCTTCGCTAGCCCACTGGCTCACAGCCATTCCGGCAAGGGAACACTACTTCACTTCGAACACCTAAATCGAATTAAAATGATTGAAAAAAAAAACGGAAATATGTCTCTTCTACTACCGACCCTCCCCCCCCCCCCCCCGCCCGAACAACATTTTATTAAATGCTTTTATACGAGGGTGAGTTAAATGAAAACCTTAATTTTTTTTTAAATATTAATTATTGTGTAGAAGTGGTGCAAAGCTGTATCACTTTTCAACATAATCTGCCCCACGTTCAATGCAAGTCCTCCAGCGCTTACAAAGTGCATAAATTCCTTTAGAGAAAAATTGTTTTGGTAGTCTGCGCAACCACTCATGCATCGCGTGGCGCACCTCTTCATCCTCCTATTGCGTCTTTGAGTGGTCCAGACATTCGGAAATCGCTTGGGGCAAGGTCTGGTGAGTATGGTGGATGAGGAAGACACACAAAATGCAGGTCTGTGATTGTTGCAACTGTTGTACGGGCTGTGTTGGTCCTTGCATTGTCATGTTGCATAAGGACACATGCTGACAGCAATTCACGTCACTTTGATTTGATTGTAGGCCGCAGCTGATTTTTTAGGACATCTGTGAAGGCTATGATGTACTGGCGACAGTGTTCCCTCTAGGCATGTAATGCTCCAAAATGACGCCTTTTTCGTCCCAAAAGAGTGTCAAAATGGTTCAAATGCCTCTGAGCACTATGGGACTTAACTTCTCAGGTCATCAGTCCCCTAGAACTTAGAACTACTTAAACCTAACTAACCTAAGAACATCACCCACATCCATGCCCGAGGCAGCATTCGAACCTGCGACCGTAGCGGTCGCGCGGTTCCAGACTGAAGCGCCTAGAACCGCTCGGCCACTTCGGCCGCCAAAAGAGTGTCAGCATAACCTTCCTGGCTACTGGCTGCTGATGGCTCTGTTCGAAACTCCTTTGGTTTTGGTGATGAGGAATGGCGCCGTTCCTTGCCCGCTCTGTTCGTTTCCGGTTGGTGGAAGTGAACCCAGGTTTCGTCCCCAGTAACGATTCTTGCAAGGAAGCCATCACCTTCTCGTTCAAAGCGCCGAATAAGTTCTTCACAAGCATCAACACGTCGTTGTCTCATTTCAGGAGTCAGCTGCCGTGGCACCCACCTTGCAGACACTTTGTGAAACTGGAGCACATCATGGACAATGTGGTGTGCTGACCTATGACTAATGCTGCAATGTCATTCAGTGTCACTCGGCGGTTTTCCTTCACTACGGCTTCAATTGCTGCAATGTTCTCTGGAGTCACAACTCCTTGTGCCTGACCTGTACGAGGAGCATCTTCCACCATTTGCGAACTTCCTACTCCATTCATAGACTTCCTGCTGTGACAAACATGCATCGCCGTACTGAACCTTCATTCGTCGATGAATTTCAATAGGTTTCACACCTTCACTACGCAGAAACGAATAACAGAAAGCTGTTCTCCTCTGGTGCAAGTCGCAAGTGGGGCGGCCATCGTTACACTGATACTGCGACGGTATGTGTGCATCTGCACTATGCTGCCACCTACAGGCCATTCTGCACGCTGTTTGTAGCACGCTCACCAACTTACAGGATAACGGCGCGAAATTTACATTTGTTATTACAAATTTAAGGTTTTCATTTGACTCACATTCGTATTTTTAAATATATAACTTTTCCAAATTTTTCAGCAAACTTCGGGGGTATACAATATTGTGAAATCTACAAGTCTCGGAAATGGGAAAACGGCCAGAAATTTCAAAATATAATAAACTTTGTTTAAGGCAAGGTACTTTACAGTAGCGTTCCCCTGGTTTGCGTAGTACGTACACTATTTGATGAAAAGTTCCCGAACACTCCTAAGTAATACGCAGTTGACCACCAGATGTCACGAGTTTAAAACAAGACGAGCAGTGTTGTGTTGTCAACAGAGAAGAAGTAACGGCGCGATCGCTCGGTGAGCAGAGCTCATTGTCTTCGAACGTGGACTGGTCATTGTATTGAGTCACCTGCTTAGCAGATCCACCAGGGACTTCTCAACCCATATAAAGCTACCCGAGTCCACTGCTTGTCATGGCACTGGCAAGTGGAAACTCCAAGCAACAACCACACCTAAACCGAAACCGGAAAGCCTTATGCACTGACCGACAGGGAGAGTACTGTAAAATACTGCTAACAGTCCATCCAGCGCAATGACTGTGCGTAGAAAGTTTAAAAGAGTTGGCTACAATGGCCGAGCAATCCCTCATTAGTTACTCATTTCTGTAGTCAGTGCAACTCATACTGCAGTAAGCAGACAGTAAGAATAATGGTCTGTAGTTCTGCGCAACCGTTCTTCCACCCTTCTTACATACGGGAGTCAGCTGCGCCTTTCTCCCGTCGGAAGTGGTTTTCCACTCAGCAGAAGATTCTCGATAAGTGCAGGGTACGTACAGAACCAATGCCGAGAAGTACTCTCTGTAAAAGTACGGACCTGGCGACTTATTTGTTTTCAACTCTTTCAGCCACTTTTCGACGCCACGGGTGCCTATTTGCATGTACTTCATACGAGAGTTTTAGCGGCGGTCCAACGGTGATATATCTCTACGATACTTCGTAAACGAATGATTTAATTCGTCACCTTTCTTTTTGCTAACTTCTGTTTGCACACCAGGCTGGTCTACATGTCACTGAACAGAAAAAACTTCGAACCGCTTACTAATTTAAATTGGATCAGAATGTTCTCGGGTTCACGGCAAGATCCTCGAGTAACGTTTGATTGTTAAAGATGGTGTGTATATTTCGCGTATCAGCATTTTTAGAAAAAGAAAAGAAAACAGAAAAGAAAAGGCCTAAAAATTTGGAATGAGGATATAATGAAAGCTGTCTAAGAAAAAATGATGCATATTTAAAACACTTAAGTAACCTCACTGTTGAGAACAAACAATACTATACGGAGAAAAGAAATAACACTAAATGCGTAGTAAGGAAAGTACATCAGGAACGCTGGAATAGGTTTATTTATAATATCGAACACGATACATACGAAAGACAACAGATGGCTTGTAAGGTTTTAAAAACCTTAAACACAACAGAAAGAGAGAAGATACAAATAAATAGTATTGAAGAGGAACGGATAAATCATTACAGCGAATTGTGGTATGACCATACAGCACTAGAAACTGAAATTGAACAACTAGACGAGAAAGGATTATATGAAATACTGTCTGACGAATTGATATCTGCACTAACATCACTTAAGAACAACAAAAGACGGCATTAATGCTCAATTATTAAAATATGGAGTAATGATGCTACACGAACGACTGTTACATCTCTTCAACGAATGTTGGAAGAAGAAGAGTATTCCCAAAGACTGGAAAACAGCTAGAGTGATATCAATTTTTAAAAAAGGAGATAAAAGCCGATGCAGTGATTGTAGAGGAATAAGTTTACTGGACTCAGCATATAAGGTGTATGCTAAGATTTTAAATACAATACTTAAAAACTTGGCAGAAGCAGTACTGCATGAGGAAGAAATGGGTTTTAGAAAAGGACGATCCACAATAGACGCAGTTTTTATTCTACAGCAAATAACAGAAAAATGGAAAAAGTACAGTAAAGAAGCACATATTGCTTTATTGACTTTAAAAAAGCTTCTGACAATGTCAATAGACAGAAACTTTCGGAAATAATGACGAATTCCGGATATCCGAAGCCTCTATTAAATGCGATAAAACGTTTATATCAAGACAAAAATATTAACTTAAGATCTCTATGGTAAAACGACTAATGGGATACCAATTATCAAAGGGGTACGTCAAGGCTGCTGCATCTCTCCAACTTTGTTCAACATCTACATTAATGAAATAAATTTCAAATGAAAAAAACTAAGACATTGGCATTCATGGGGAAAGAACCAGTTAGAGCCAAAACAGTGATAGATCAGAAGATTTTAGGGCAAGTAAACCATTTGAATTACCTCGGATGTGAAATGACATACGGCTACAGCAGAAATATTGAAATTAAGCTTAGTAAATTCAGCCGGGTATGTGAAACAATTAACAGAACACTAAAAAACAAAGCCAGGAAAGACATTCAAATTAAATTTTACAGAACTGTTGCAGTTCCCACACTGCTCTATGGAAGTGAGACCTGGGTGATTACCAGGCAGCAAGGAAGCCGGATTCAGGCTCAAGAAATGAAATTTCTTAGAGGTCTTAAAGGTTACACAAGAGAAGACAGGTTAAGAAATCAAGGTATTAGAGAAGAACTGCGAATCTTTAGCCTCGATGATAAAATTCGAGATTACAGAAGAAAATGGAACGAACATCTCCAAAGAATGGAGAGTGAGGGACTTCCCTTAAAGGCAAGAAATTGTAAGTGCCATGGGACTAGAGTCAGAGGAAGACCCGACAGAGATGGGTACCGTAACAGGCAATTCCTGCCTAATGCCTGAAGAGAAGATGAAGCATTTTTAGTGACAGACAAATTTCTACTAACATTTGCCTCTCGACACTGCAGAACTTTTTGAAAATTTTCTAAGTTCAAATACAATAAATCGATTAGGGATGGAAAAGTTTCTGTCCGCATTATCAGCACGGATGTAGAAAACATCGCTCGTGCAAAATTCAGCTTGCTATTTGTTCACACGATATCCTGCGTGTCAAGGATTGAGGGCAATAGGGAGACTGAACATTCCTCGACTTCTGTGACGTATTTGCTCTCTACATGCATACAATGTGACAGATAGGATGAGCAGCAGTCTATGGCTGTTCGCTGATGAACAGCAATCTACGGCTGTTCACTGATGAACAGCAGTCTACGGCTATTCACTGATGAGCAGCAGTGTACGGCTGTTCGCTGATCAGCAGAAGTGTACGGCTGTTCGCTGATGACGCTGCAATGTATCGGACAGTGTCGAAGTTGAGTGCCTGTAGGAGGATATAGGAGGACTTGCATAGAATTTATATGTGGTGGGATGAATGGCTGCTTAGTCTAAATGTAGAAAAATGGTAATTAATGCAAAAATGGTTCAAATGGCTCTGAGCACTATGGGACTCAACTGCTGAGGTCATTAGTCCCCTAGAACTTAGAACTAGTTAAACCTAACTAACCTAAGGACATCACAAACATCCATGCCCGAGGCAGGATTCGAACCTGCGACCGTAGCGGTCTTGCGGTTCCAGACTGCAGCGCCTTTAACCGCACGGCCACTTCGGCCGGCTTAATTAATGCAGATGAATAGAAAATGGAGGGGTGTAATGTTGAAAAACTATATTAGTGGTGTGCTGTTTGACACAGTCACGGCAATTGAATATCTAGGCGTAACTTTTCAAAGCGACTTGCTGTGAAACGAACACTTACGGGAAGGCGAATGGTCGACTTCGTTTTATTGAGACATTTCTAGAAAAGCGTAGCTCATCTATGAAGGAGACACAGCACTAAAGCGACCCATCCTTGAATACTGCACGTGTTTTTGGGATCGCCAACAGGTCAGATTAGAGGAAGACATCGAAGCAATTGAGAGGTGTATTGCTGGAATTGTTACCGATAGGTTCGATCAGGGCAGTACTATTATTGAAATGGTCGGTGAATTCAAATGGGAGGGAAGAAGTTCTTTTTTGGAAACAACAGTGAGAAAATTTAGAGAACCGGTATTTGTAGAACAATTCTACTGCCGCCACCAAACATCTTGCGCAATGAGCGAGAAGACAAGATAACAGAAATCAGGGCCCTAATGGAAGCACACAGGCAGTCACTTTTTTATCGTGCCATTTGCGACTGGAACAGGAAAACGAGTGCGTAGCAGTGGTACAAGGTACCCTGTGCCATGCACCGCATGGTGGATTGCGGAGTAGTCAAAGTACCCTCCGCAGTGTACTATCTCGGGGCTTGTAGAGAAAGTAGGTAGGTTCTAGATGTTGACATAACCGTTCAGTCACTTGGCTACTATTTTAAGTCTGACCAAATATTTAACCGCGCTTCAAAATGGTTCAAATGGCTGTGAGGACTATGGGACTTAACATCTGAGGTCATCAGTCCCCTAGAACTTAGAGCTAGTTAAACCTAACTAAGCTAAGGACATCACACACATCCATGCCCGAGGCAGGAGTCGAACCTACGACCGTAGCAGTCGCGCGGTTCCGGACTGAAGCGCCTAGAACCGCTCGGCCACCGCGGCCAGCTAACCGTGCTTCATATTATCCGTAAGGATAACATGCAGAGGGCCGTCAGCGAAAACACAGTCGTTCCGTTTGGAGAATTATGACGCGATTATAAAAGCCAATACGTAGCTAAAGAATACTGACCAGAGCTCAATTTCCATCTATCGATGTATCAGTCTGTGTTTCTACATTCCGCTCCAAAACAAAGACAGAGGCTAAGCGGTGTCCATTTTCTTTTCAATTCTCCTGAAAAATCTCTCATGGCCTACACGGCGTTCGACAGAGGCAACGCGGGCGTCAGAATGAAATATGCATGAATGATTACGACGTGAGCATCCTAAGTGGCGGCGAGTCGCCGACTTTATGCACAATGGTTTGTTTAGCGCTATTTATGTGCATATCTTGAGAGACCGCATCGCCTTAACCGTGTCACGTCCACGCTTGTTTCGCAAGCTACTGTGTTCAAAGTGACAGCAGAAATATGAGCGTCCATGCCTGATAGAGACAGGCAGCAGGTAGCTCTTTGCTTACAAATAGGCGCGAAGGCGTCTTGTAAATGAACTCGGACGCCTGTGAAACTACGCCCTGAGCTGTACTTCCCTAAAGTGACGCAGAAATTTTGATCGTTGCCCTACGGCGGCCCGTCAAGGTGTCCTACGCTGTGTCAGCCCCTTCATTTTTCAGCAGGATTTACACCCGACATCGTCAGTTATTTGTTTTAGACACGCTATATATATATATGGCTCTGAGCACTATGGTACTTAACATCTGTGGTCATCAGTCCCCTAGAACTTAGAACTACTTAAACCTAACTAACCTAAGGACATCACACACATCCATGCCCGAGGCAGGATTCGAACCTGCGACCGTAGCAGTCGCGCGGTTCCGGACTGAGCGCCTTAACCGCGAGACCACCGCGGCCGGCTTAGACACGCTAGATGAAGCACCTAGAGGAAGAGGATGAAACGAAATGGAACATCATCGGTTGAGAGGATTGTGAGGTTATTTCAGTCATTACAAAACCGAGCAAAATCGACCAAGAAGTTGGCAGAGCAAGCCCACCTATCAATGAGGCCCAGCACTCGACTTATGAAAAAGAAACGTAGTTCATTGGGCTGGTTATAAGCAAAGAAAAACCAAGAAATGACAACGACGGTTTTGAAAATAGACACATACGTCCTAAGAATAACAAAATATTTTTGGAACTACGAATGAATAGAGTAAATAGGTATCAGTTTACAGTTGCTCGTGGATGTATGAAATGTAGTAGCAAATACGATGATAACGTGCGTCAAAGGGAACATGATTTTACAAGTAATCCAGTTTCACTTTTTTCGGAGAATCGGAATCAAGGAACTGCACTCTTTTACAAGGCGGTAAAAGCTAAATCACGAATACTAACCTCTCCTTCATGCCGTAATGCGAACCGCTGCTCTTGACACATAGCGGTTATTCTGAGAAGAAGTTTAATTTAGTTATTGATGACTAGTTTCGGATGGCTCGTCCATTATCAAATCACGAATGTGCATCGTTATGACCAGACGTGCGCGTACGTTACTGGCCACAAAACATGTAATAAGCGTGGCAATGTGAAGCGTAGCGTCCATACGTGAGCATCGGTATATGTCAAAATACGAACATAATACCATATGAATATCGCTGTATGTCAAAACGCGAACGTAGAAACATATCGACGTCGTTGTGTGTCAAAACGTAAACGTAAACACACATGGGCATCGCTGTATGTCAAAATACGAACATAAAACGTAAAAACATATCAACATCGTTGTATGTCAAAACGTAAACGTAAACACACGTGGACATTGCTGTATGTCAAAACGTAAACATAAACACACATAAACATCGCTGTCAAAACGTACACGTTTATGTTTACATTTTGTCACACAGCGATGTTCATGTGCGGACGCTACGCTTTATATCGCCACGTTTATGTGTTTTGTGGTCAGTAATTTACACGCACGCCTAATTGTAACGAAAGACTTACGTGCATGCGTGATTTAACAATAGCCACGCCGTCCTTCACGAGACATGAACAAATAAATAAATAAACCTTCCTACACAATTCAACATGATTCCTCTTAACAGTTGCTGTAATCACATTATAGTTGCTGATTTATTACAAACCCGGCACGCTGTAGATACAGAGAGACCATATATTTCGCTAACTGGCCCTATGCTGAGACCCGACATATCCGAAACATGATGTTTTATTGCGAAAACAGTCATACCAGCCGGAGAACGGAATACGCAGAAATTGTAAGGTTGTGCAGTACGGGATGAGCTGAACTGAGCGACCACTGCCGTGCCGCGATCGTGCACTGGGCGCATGGTCGAACACCTGAAACTTCTGAAAAACACGTTTGTCATCTTCAACTGGTTGTCCAGAGGAAGTCCTTATAAGGAAGCGTTGCCTTTTCTGGCCCCTGTTCGAGAGTACAGACTCGAAAACGACCCGACGCGAAGGTGTGGCTAGGCAGTGTAAGGGTGAACGCTCCTGGTGGAACACGTTCGTAATTACGTAACGCGAATAGTACTGATTTCAGTTGTGAGACCTGAGTTTCTCCTGGCGTATATAACTTTCAAATAACTTCCGGGAATCCAGCCAGGTAAGACTTTCAGCGACCGCCGATATTTCGGCGGGAGAACAGCCCGTCATTTTCAAGGCAAACTGCAATTGACAGGCGGCGTACATGCAAATTTAGAACTTCGGTTCTCGGACTGACGCAGGAAATATAACACACACACTGGACACTAGTGGCACCAAAGATGACCAAAGTCAGAGCTATCGATAGTGAGACTATGTACTCGCAGGTGAGGTAGCATTGAGTCTGTCCCTCTGTTTTTTGACAAGGGAGGGAGCCGGATTCCAAGCAGAGGTTAAGCAAAAACCTCCATCCCTGTTAATGAGGTTGCCGGCTAATTTAACCTCAACTGCCTCCTTAATAACACTGTTCCAATAACGGGACGTGCATGCCAATATCTCGGTGTTATTATACAGGGTGATTCAAAAAGAATACCACAACTTTAGGAATTTAAAACTCTGCAACGACAAAAGGCAGAGCTAAGCACTATCTGTCGGCGAATTAAGGGAGCTATAAAGTTTCATTTAGTTGTACATTTATCGCTTCAGGCGCTGTTGACTAGGCGTCAGCGTCAGTTGATGCTAAGATGGCGACCGCTCAACAGAAAGCTTCTTGTGTTATTGAGTACGGCAGAAGTGAATCGACGAGAATCCGCGGGAAACAACTCAGTATGAACGTGACTCGCCTAAGGTGAACGTTTTCTGTGCCATTTCAGCCAATAAAGTTTTTGGTCCCTTTTTCTTCGAAGGTGCTACTGTAACTGGACTACAGTATCTGGAGATGTTAGAGAATTGGCTGTTCCCTCAGCTCGAACAAGAAGCACAACAATTCATATTTCAGCAGGATGGAGCGCCACCACATTGGCACTTATCTGTCCGTAACTACCTGAACGTCAACTACCCGAGGCGATGGATCGGCCGCCAGGCAGCCCGTGACAGAGCACTTCATCACTGGCCTCCAAGAAGCCCTGATCTTACCCCCTGCGATTTTTTCTTATGGGAGTATGTTAAGGATATGGTGTTTCGGCCACCTCTCCCAGCCACCATTGATGATTTGAAACGAGAAATAACAGCAGCTATCCAAAATGTTACGCCTGATATGCTACAGAGAGTGTGGAACGAGTTGGAGTATCGGATTGATATTGCTCGAGTGTCTGGAGGGGGCCATATTGAACATCTCTGAACTTGTTTTTGAGTGAAAAAATTTTTTTTAAATACTCTTTGTAATGATGTATAACAGAAGGTTATATTATGTTTCTTTCATTAAATACACATTTTTAAAGTTGTGGTATTCTTTTTGAATCACCCTGTATAACATGGGGTGACCAATATCCAAGCAATATTCGGCAATAGCGGATCTACTTGGCTGCTGTAATCGTGTGTGCCGTTTATGATCAGTACATCGGTCCTCCACGGTCCTGATAGTTTGACCAATATATGCCATGCTGCAGCTACACGACGTGTTGGTTAGGAGGAAGGATGATGGATCATTGGGATATGCAGTCTACAGGAAACGTACTCACACCGACTTGTACTTACAGGCTAATAGTTGTCACCATCGGGCTCGGTGTGAAGGGGTACTTCGTACCTTGGTACACAGGCCACATGCAGTTTCCGACGCTCAGACTTCGCCAGAGACTTCGCCAGCTGAGCTGTCCCGTCTTGAAGTTACGTTTGGTCAAAATGGTTATAGCGATAGGCAGACTGAACGTGCGTTGCGCTATCGCTCAACTGTACATTAGGTGATTGATGATAATTCTGAGTGAACAACTAAGTCTACTGCCTTTTTGCCTTACGTAGGAAACACTTCCAACAAGATCGGTGGTATTTGATGGCTCAAATGGCTCTGAGCACTATGGGACTCAACATCTTAGGTCATCAGTCCCCTAGAACTTAGAACTACTTAAACCTAACTAACCTAAGGACATCACACACACCCATGCCCGAGGCAGGATTCGAACCTGCGACCGTAGCAGTCCCGCGGTTCCGGACTGCAGCGCCAGAGCCGCTAGACCACCGCGGCCGGCAGGTGGTATTTGATGGAAATGCGATGTGCAACGTCTTTTCCGACCTCCATCTAAAATTAGAGTTAAGGATGATCTTGGTCTGCCTAAGGCGGGTGTATATCGCATTCCTTGTAGGTGCCGCATGGCATATATTGGTCAAACTACCAGGACTGTGGAGGATAGACGTAATGAGCATGAACGGCCACACGATTACAGCAGCCAAATAGATCTGCTATAGCCGTTGTTTGGATACTGGTCCCCCTATGTTATATAATAACAACGAGATATTGCCATGCTCGGTCAGCTATTGGGACAGTGTTATTAAGGAGGCAGTTGAGATTAAATTAGCGAGCAACCTCGTTAACAGGGATGGAGGTTTCTGTTTAAACCCTGTTTGGAATCCGGCTCTCTCCCTTGCCAAAAAACAGAGGGACAGAGTCAATGCTACCTCATCTGCGAGTTCATAGTCTCACTATCGATAGCTCTGACTTTGGTCATCTTTGGTGGCACTAGTGTTCAGTGTGTGTGTTATCTTTCCTGCGTCAGTCCGAGAACAGAGGTTTTAAATTTGCATTTACACCGACTGTCCGTTGCAGTTTGTCTTGAAAATGGCGGGGTGTTCTCCCGCCGAAATATCGGCGGTCGCTAAAAGTCTTACCTGGCTGAATTCCCGGAAGTTATTAGAATGATTTTAGTTGTGTTTTACTTCAATTGTACGTAGTTATTATTCAAACTGATTGTAAATACGAGTGGTACACATTCCACAACAACAGTGTGTTGGTGTCGCTAAAAAAATTCTGAATGCTCCTTACTTGTAGCCTAGCAGCCTATCAAACACTTGTAGCGATCCTCGTTGCAGTCGGGGTGAGTTCCGTCAACAGTGCGGTGTCTTCTACCTACGGCACACGTCTAGAAAAGATGCACAGGGAGTGGAAAGACCATTCGCCGGGTGTACACGGGGCACGTGTAGTACGTCCGCCTTTTACAGCCAGCCCACACCGCCGCCTTTTCGGCAGTAACGGCGGCTGGAGATGCGCGACTAGGCAGTGAGCGTGGGTCACGTCTCCCGGCGCAGTTGCAACGGCGGCGGCTCTGGTTTTCAAGTTGTTGGCCGGCGCAGCGGCAGACACGGCCGGCCGTAGGCCTCGGCTGAAACGTGAGAGCGCGCGAAACGCGACCCGGCCGCAGGGCGCGAGGCGCGCTCCGTCTCGGTACCCCGGGCCGGCAATTTACGTTTGTTACCGTGCCGTCACTATCCCCCGTCACTGACAGCTCCCTAGCTGTCGACGTTACCCGACGACATAACACTCGGAACCGTGTTATAACAGCAACTTTATTTATTTAGCTTATGGCGAAAATACATGTTTAATTACGGAGGTACGCATAAAACATCATCCGAAATTGACTAAATGCATTCTCTGAAAATTATTTCGAGTAGTTAGTTCATGAGCCCACGCGAATAGTAAACGGTTGTGAAAACACACTTGCCCTCTTAGCAACAAATAATCCTGAGTTAATAACGAGCATCAAAACCGACTCAGGAATTAATCAACACAGGGTTGTCGTAGCGAGATTGAATACTGTAATCCCCAAATCCAATGTTATATACGCGTGTAAACACGCAGATAATAGAAAAAGAAAACACATACAGGGTGGTCCATTGATAGTGACCGGGCCAAATATCTCAAACGAAAAAACTACAAAGAACACGAAACTCGTCTAGCTTGAAGGGGGAAACCAGATGGCGTAATGGTTGGCCCGCTAGATGGCGCTGCCATAGGACAAACGGATATCTAATAAGTTTTGTTAAATAGGAACCCACATATTTTATTACATATTTCTGTAGTACGTAAAGAAATATGAATGTTTTTGTTGGACCACTTTTTTCGCTTTGTGATAGATGGCGCTGTAATAGTCACAAACGTATAAGTACATGTTATCACGTAACATTGCGCCAGTGCGGACGGTATTTGCTTCGAGATACATTACCCGTGTTAAAATGGACCGTTTACCAATTGCGGAAAAGATCGATATCGTGTTGATGTACGGCTATTGTGATCAGAATACCCAACGGGCGTGTGCTGTTTATGCTGCTCGGTATCCTGGACGACATCGTCCAAGTGTCCGGACCGTTCGCGGGATAGTTACGTTATTTAAGGAAACAGGAAGTGTTCAGCCACATGTGAAACGTCAACCACGACCTGCAACAAATGATGATGCCCAAGTAGGTGTTTTAGCTGCTGTCGCGGCTAATCCGCACATCAGTAGCAGATAAATTGTACGAGATTCGGGAATCTCAAAAACATCGGTGTTGAGAATGCTACGTCAACATCGATTGCACCCGTACCGTATTTCTATGCACCAGGAATTGCATGGTGACGACTTTGAACGTCGTGTACAGTTCTGCCACTGGGCACAAGGGAAATTACGGGACGATGGCAGATTTTTTGCACACGTTCTATTTAGCGACGAAGCGTCTTTCACCAACTGCGGTAACGTAAACCGGCATAATATGCACTATTGGGCAACGGAAAATCCACGATGGCTGCGACAAGTGGAACATCAGAGACGTTGGCGGGTTAATGTATGGTGCGGCATTATGGGAGGAAGGATAATTGGCCCCCATTTTATCGATGGCGATCTAAATGGTGCAATGTACGCTGATTTCCTACGTAATGTTCTACCTATGTTCCTACAAGATGTTTCACTGCATGACAGAATGGCGATGTACTTCCAACATGATGGATGTCCGACACTTAGCTCGCGTGCGGTTGAAGCGGTATTGAATAGCGTATTTCATGTCAGGTGTATTGGTCGTCGAAGCACCATACCGTGGGCCGCACGTTCACCGGATCTGACGTCCCCGGATTTCTTTCTGTGGGGAAAGTTGAAGGATATTTGCTATCGTGATCCACCGACAACGCCTGACAACTTGCGTCAGTGTATTGAGTCGTGTGAAGTTAGCACCCTTTTTTTCAGAAATATATATTTTTTTCAGAGTTCTTGATAGATATGAAATAGTTCTAGAGTTCTTTGTACAAAATTTCAATAGTTCTGCAGAATTTAGCGAAGAAAACAACAATAATCGAAAAAAATTTCGTACCCAAATCATTCTTTGTCAATTTCCGCAAAATGTAAATAAGTATGACAGTACTGAGCACAGTTCTGAATAGAGCTCCAAGAGTTCTATCGAAAATCCCAGTAACATTTTTTTGTGCAGCTAATAGTTGACGAGATAATTGCAATTTAAGGAGAAAATTCTTTCACTTACTGTGAAGTTGGCACCCTTTTTTTCAGAAATTTATATTTTTTTCAGAGTTCTTGACAGATATGCCATAGTTCTAGAGTTCTTTGTACAAAATTTCAATAGTTCTGTAGAATTTAGCGAAGAAAACAACAATATTCGAAAACATTTTCGTATCGATACATTCATTGTCAATTTTCGCAAAAATTAATCTCGTACAACAGTTCTGAGGACGGTTCTGAACAGAATCCCAAAAGCTCTATCGAAAATGCCGATAACATTTTTCTATGGCTATAATAGTTTATGAGATAAATTGATTTAATGTGGGACACACTTTCTCTACAGAAAATATAAATATATTCGTACAACAGTTCTGATGACAGTTCTGGACACCACGTGAAGAGTTCTATCGAAAATCCTGGTAGTATTTTTTTGTGCAGGTAATAGTTTAAGAGGAAATTGCAACATAATTAAGAACTCTATAAGAGCTCCCACTGTGAAGCTGGCACCCTTTTTTACAGAAATATATATTTTTTTCAGAGTTCTTGATAGATAATCCATAGTTCTAGAGTTCTTTGTACAAAATTTCAATAGTTCTGCAGAATTTAGCGAAGAAAACAACAGTACTCCTAAAAATTGTGGTATCGAAACGATTTTTTGTCGATTTTTGCAAAAAGTAAATTCGTACAACAGTTCTGAGGACAGTTCTCAACAGAGCCCCAATAGTTCTATCGAAAATACAAATAACATTTTTTTGTGCAGCTAATAGTTTGCGAGATAATTGCAATTTAAGGAGAAAGTCTTTTCACTTACTGTTAAGTTGGCACCCTTTTTTTCAGAAATGTACATTTTTTTCAGAGTTCTTGATAGAAATGCCATAGTTCTAGAGTTCTTTGTACAAAATTTGAATAGTTCTGCAGAATTTAGCGAAGAAAACAACAATACTCGAAAAAATTTTCGTATAGCAAACATTATTTGTTAATTTTCGCGATAAGTAAATTCGTACAACAGTTCTGAGGACAGTTCTGAACAGAACCCCAATAGGTCTACCGAATATCCTAATAACAGTTTTTTGTGCAGCTAATAGGTTACGAGATAATTGCAATTTAAGGAGGAAACCTCTTCACTTACTGTGAATTTGGCACCCTTTTTTTCAGAAATGTACATTTTTTTCAGAGTTCATGATAGAAATGCCATAGTTCTAGAGTTCTTTGTACAAAATTTGAATAGTCCTGCAGAATTTTGCGAAGAAAACAACAAAATTCGAATAAATTTTCGTATCGAAAACATTCTTTGTCAATTTTCGAAAAAAATAAATTCGTACAACAGTTCTGAACAGAACACCAAGAGCTCTATCGAAAATCCTAATAACATCTCTTTGTGGCGGTGATAGTTTATACGGTAACTGTTTTGATGGAAGACCTACTGTATCCACAGCAAAAAATTAAATCTTGCAACAGTTTTGATGAACAGTTCTGGATAACACCCCAAGACTTCTATCGATAATCATAATAACATTTTTTGTGGTTATAATAGTTTGTAAGATAATTGATTAATTGTGGGGCTCACTTACTCTAAAAAAAATTATGTCTATTCGTATGTTCTGATGACAGCTCTGGATAGCAATGTAAGAGTTCTATCGAAAATACTGGTAACATATTCTGTGCAAGTGTATTGATTACATAGTGTATTGTTTAGTGTATCCTGAAGGAGAGTTGTTGACGGACCTGTACATCACAGCCTGTAGTTTTTACTGGTACTTTGAAATTTAATAATGCAAGACTGTCAATAGATTCAGGAATGAAACTTTTATCAAAGAATTGGTATATTGTGAGCTCCAGGTGAAAAAAATTGTAAATCTCTGGAATACACTGTGCAGTGAATATTGATGTTTTCTTACATACTGAATTACACGTAAATGTTATTTTAGGTTCAATGTACTTAACGCTATTCCAAATAAAAGATAAAAAACAAATTTTATTCTTTGAATTATTACATTGTTGAAACAGCAAACCAGTAATATTTACGTTTCATGTTTTGATTATTTTAAAAAAAATGTATTTTAAGAGTAAATTTTTTCTCCTAATGATTTAAGAACATAATATGAGATACTGCAGCTAAAAATACTTAATCCATTGTTGAATAATATGATTCAGTGTGTATGCAAGCACTATATTATTATTCATCCATAGCTTTGTTTATGTAGCTTTAATGGTGGATGAGATACCGGTAACAGTATCTCGGTATGCAAACACGTTGATTACAGAAAACTGAAACTAAAGATTTGTATCTTTTGTATCTTTGTATCTGTTTATCACTAGGCCGCTAATTTAGTCTAGTACTGAGTGATAAAGGAGCTCAGAGTGTTTAAATGACATTGTTTCTCAAGTATTGTACATTAATATAGCGGTGTATTGGTGTCCATCAAGTAAGTTGCATAGTAACCACGCCAACCGCACTCCACCAGAGCTCATTGTACCTCTGGTGCGCTTCTCGACAGGTGTGACACCACCTGGTTAGTGGCGTGTGTGAATGTATCTGCCCTCTCAGCCATCTGTTTTGCACTGACGAGCCTTCTCTCTTTGAATCATCTAAGCGTGCACATTCCACGCTTCCACCTACAGTTACTACAATCAGTCTTAAGAAGGTGTATCGGCATTTGTACAGTGCTGAACATTTAGACTTTTTGTATTTAGTAGAATATATATCAGGATTTTCGGTTATCCGGATTACTTCCGGTCCCACATAGTCCGGATAAAAGAGCTTCTTGTGTACCGCACTGCACAAAGTAACATTGTTTATGTCTCACATAATTCCAAAATAAAGGTGAGAATTTACGATCCGTCCTCATAGCTGTACTTCTAGCAGTACCTCATCTCCTGCTTTCCCAATTTCGCAGAAGCTGTCCTACGAAAATTGCAGAAGTAGCACTCCTGGTAGAAAGGATATTGTGACGATGTTCCTTCGTCACAGCCTGGGGTTAGAGACCCGGCCCAGTACACAGTTTTTATCTGCCAGTAAGTTTTACATTGGCGCACACCCACTGCAGAGTGAACACACAATCTATTTCATAATCTATTGGCACCATAAAAATGTTATTAGGATTTTTAAAAGAACTCTTTCGGTGCTATCCAGAAAGGGTTGTGCCAATTTATTATAATGTAGACCAAGTGGATCTCTCGTAAATGATATTATCTCATTAATTGTTATCCCCACAAAAAATGTTATTACAGTTTTCGGTAGAACTCTTAGGGTCCTATTAAGAAATGCCATCAGACCTTTTTTACGAATTTATTACTTTTACATGACAAAAGTGAGTCTCACATTAATTATCTCATATAATGTCATCGTCACGAAAAATGTTGTTATAGTTTTTGGTAGAACTCTGTAGGTGCTATTTAGAACTGTCATCAGAACTATTCTACGAATTTTGTTTTCATAGAGAAAGTATGAGATTAAAACAATTATCGTATAAACTATTATCGACACAAAATTGTTTTTATCAGTTTCAATACAACTCTTCTGGTGCTATCGAGAAATGCCAATAGAACTGTTATACAAATTTATTTTTTCCAAACTGACAAATAATTTTTTACTATACCAAAATTTTGCCCAGTTATTGTTTTCTACCCGAAATTCTGCAGAACTTTTCGTTTTTTGAGCAGGGAAATCTAGAACTATTGCATACATATAAAGAACTATTAAAAAATGTATATTTCTCGTAAAAGGGGTGCCAACTTCACGGGAAATGCTCATAAGCATTCCTTATTAAATGCAGTTACTACGTAAACAATACACTTGCACAGAATATGTTACCAGTATTTTCGATAGAACTCTTACATTGCTATCCAGAGCTGTCATCAAAACATACGAATAGACATAATTTTTTTTAGAGTAAGTGAGCCCCACAATTAATCAATTATCTTACAAACTATTATAACCACAAAAAATGTTATTATGATTATCGATAGATGTCTTGGGGTGTTATCCAGAACTGTTCATCAAAACTGTTGCAAGATTTAATTTTTTTTCTGTGGATACAGTAGGTCTTCCATCAAAACAGTTACCGTATAAACTATCACCGCCACAAAGAGATGTTATTAGGATTTTCGATAGAGCTCTTGGGGTTCTGTTCAGAACCGTCCTCAGAACTGTTGTACGAGTTTAATTTTTGCGAAAATTGACAATGAATGTTTTCGATACGAAAATGTTTTCGAATATTGTTGTTTTCTTCGCTAAATTCTACAGAACTATTGAAATTTTGTACAAAGAACTCTAGAACTATGGCATATCTGTCAAGAACTCTGAAAAAAATATAAATTTCTGAAAAAAAGGGTGCCAACTTCACAGTAAGTGAAAAGATTTTCTCCTTAAATTGCAATTATCTCTTAAACTATTAGCTGCACAAAAAAATGTTACTGGGATTTTCGATAGAACTCTTGGAGCTCTATTCAGAACTGTGCTCAGAACTGTCGTACTTATTTACATTTTGCGGAAATTGACAAAAAATGATTTCGAAGCGAAAATTTTTTCGAGTATTGTTGTTTTCTTCGCTAAATTCTGCAGAACTATTGAAATTTTGTACAAAGAACTCTAGAACTATTTCATATCTATCAAGAACTCTGAAAAAAATATACATTTCTGAAAAAAAGGGTGCCAACTTCACAGTAAGTGAAAAGATTTTCTCCTTAAATTGCAATTATCTCGTAAACTATTAGCTGCACAAAAAAATGTTACTGGGATTTTCGATAGAACTCTTGGAACTCTATTCAGAACTGTGCTCAGAACTGTCGTACTTATTTACATTTTGCGGAAATTGACAAAGAATGTTTTCGATACGAAAATTTTTTCGAGTATTGTTGTTTTCTTCGCTAAATTCTGCAGAACTATTGAAATTTTGTACAAAGAACTCTAGAACTATTTCATATCTACCAAGAACTCTGAAAAAAATATACATTTCTGAAAAAAAGGGTGCTAACTTCACACGACTAGTGTATTGTCAATGCATGTGCGAACGTTACGGAAAGCGAACTACTCGCTGTTGAGAGGAATGTCGTTACAAGTATTGCCAAATGCACTGAGGTTGACGGACATCATTTTGAGCATTTATTGCATTAATGAGGTATTTACAGGTAATCACGCTGTAACAGCATGCGCTCACAGAAATGATAAGTTCACAAAGGTACATGTATCACATGGAACAACGGAAATAAAATGTTCAAACGTACCTACGTTCTGTATTTTAATTTAAAAAAACCTACCTGTTACAAACTGTTCGTCTAAAATTGTGAGCCATATGTTTGTGACTATATTACAGCGCCATCTATCACAAAGCGAAAAAAGTGGTCCAACTAAAACATTCATATTTCTTTTCGTACTACACGAATATGTAATAAAAAATAGGGGTTCCGATTTAAAAAAAACCGTTTGACCTATGGCAGCGCAATCTAGCGCGGCAACCATAGCGCCATCTGATTTCCCCCTTCAAGCTAGACAATTTTCGTTCTTTGTAGTTTTTTCGTTTGACGCTTATTTCGTGAGATATTTGGCCCGGTCACGATCAATGATTGTCGAATTCGGAAGCCGTGGTGGTGAAGCAAGGCTTATTATGAAAGGAAGGGGGTGCCCCCCTTCAGGGATCACTTAGGCTGCATCTATTTCCATCCAAAATTGTTGGACTCTGTAGGGGTGAATGTCTAGGGCACAGTCTGGTCCACTCACTGCTAGAAGACCGTTGTTTTCGATGTTTTTGGGTTGTCTAATGAGTGATTTCTGAGGTCGCAGATTCAGGAGAGCTATAGGCCGATTTGATTAGTGTGGGTAGCCAATAGCTTGGGGAAGCCTTTATTGTGCCTGCTATCAAGCGCATAGTTTGATTCAGTTGGACATCACTGTGACTAGTGTGAGTGATGCCGAGCAAAACCGGTGCACAGTATTCCTTTACTGGACACGTCACCCACCTAAAGCTGAATTTAGTAGCACGAGCCAGTTTCCGCAAGATGTTGTTGCGGATTCTAAGACGGGCAGCTGTGTTTGAGAGATGACTCCTCAAGATGAGCATGACACGGTGACAGCAACATACACTCCTGGAAATTGAAATAAGAACACCGTGAATTCATTGTCCCAGGAAGGGGAAACTTTATTGACACATTCCTGGGGTCAGATACATCACATGATCACACTGACAGAACCACAGGCACATAGACACAGGCAACAGAGCATGCACAATGTCGGCACTAGTACAGTGTATATCCACCTTTCGCAGCAATGCAGGCTGCTATTCTCCCATGGAGACGATCGTAGAGATGCTGGATGTAGTCCTGTGGAACGGCTTGCCATGCCATTTCCACCTGGCGCCTCAGTTGGACCAGCGTTCGTGCTGAACGTGCAGACCGCGTGAGACGACGCTTCATCCAGTCCCAAACATGTTCAATGGGGGACAGATCCGGAGATCTTGCTGGCCAGGGTAGTTGACTTACACCTTCTAGAGCACGTTGGGTGGCACGGGATACATGCGGACGTGCATTGTCCTGTTGGAACAGCAAGTTCCCTTGCCGGTCTAGGAATGGTAGAACGATGGGTTCGATGACGGTTTGGATGTACCGTGCACTATTCAGTGTCCCCTCGACGATCACCAGTGGTGTACGGCCAGTGTAGGAGATCGCTCCCCACACCATGATGCCGGGTGTTGGCCCTGTGTGCCTCGGTCGTATGCAGTCCTGATTGTGGCGCTCACCTGCACGGCGCCAAACACGCATACGACCATCATTGGCACCAAGGCAGAAGCGACTCTCATCGCTGAAGACGACACGTCTCCATTCGTCCCTCCATTCACGCCTGTCGCGACACCACTGGAGGCGGGCTGCACGATGTTGGGGCGTGAGCGGAAGACGGCCTAACGGTGTGCGGGACCGTAGCCCAGCTTCGTGGGGACGGTTGCGAATGGTCCTCGCCGATACCCCAGGAGCAACAGTGTCCCTAATTTGCTGGGAAGTGGCGGTGCGGTCCCCTACGGCACTGCGTAGGATCCTACGGTCTTGGCGTGCATCCGTGCGTCGCTGCGGTCCGGTCCCAGGTCGACGGGCACGTGCACCTTCCGCCGACCACTGGCGACAACATCGATGTACTGTGGAGACCTCACGCCCCACGTGTTGAGCAATTCGGCGGTACGTCCACCCGGTCTCCCGCATGCCCACTATACGCCCTCGCTCAAAGTCCGTCAACTGCACATACGGTTCACGACCACGCTGTCGCGGCATGCTACCAGGGTTAAAGACTGCGATGGAGCTCCGTATGCCACGGCAAACTGGCTGACACTGACGGCGGCGGTGCACAAATGCTGCGCAGCTAGCGCCATTCGACGGCCAACACCGTGGTTCCTGGTGTGTCCGCTGTGCCGTGCGTGTGATCATTGCTTGTACAGCCCTCTCGCAGTGTCCGGAGCAAGTATGGTGGGTCTGACACACCGGTGTCAATGTGTTCTTTTTTCCATTTCCAGGAGTGTATTTAGTGTCTCGGTTTTGGGACAGTGCTTTGTCCTCTCCGTTGATTACCTTGTTCTTGAGGTGGAATATAGTGGTCTATCTGTATAGCACTAGGTTGCAGTCTCCAATGGCAAAAATATTTACCAGTAGCGTTTAGGTCCTTAGTCGAGATTTCTTCTGTGGCCTTTGTATATTTAAAACAATTGTTAGCATATCCAGACTTTCGTGTGGTCGTTTTATATATCTGCTATATAAAAGCTGAATAACAAAAAAAGTTTTGTATCACCTCAGTTCCGAGAGTTCCGGAACCTGTATAGAAAACTGGAATAGAGATAAACATAATTTCCGCCCTTTTTATTGCTCGTGAAAACTACATACTACACGTTGTACCACCATATAGCGAGACCTTCGGGGAGGGAGGGAGAGAAGGAGGGAAGTGAAGCATAACATAACTCTAGAAGTACAACAAATACGTTCCGTTGGAATTAGACAACACGCAAATGACAGGCCCAATGTTGCAAGACGTGCCAATGTGAATGCGCGCTGCAAAGGAACAGAGCGGGAAAAAAAAGAGAGGAAAAGTCTGTGACTCAAGGTCGTGACCGACAACGCGATCAGAAATTTTACATTTGCTATGGGGAAAAGAGAAAGGGATAGAATAACGACGAAATAAGCAAAAATGCGGGAAAAGGCCACGCAAACGACCAAGAGAGAGGTGGGAGGCTCCGGTCAGAAGACGTTGTACAGGGTGGTTATAATTAAACTTTCGCTACTTCAGAGTTTCAATATTAAAAACAAGCGATCATAGGACAGTGGAACTTTGTGGAAACATTTGTAAGGACATGCGCAAAACAAAATAACGAATAAGCCACTGAAAGAAACGCATTTTAATTTACAACGACAGGGTAACATTTGTTCATTATGTACCATGTTTACGTTCCAGGTTACAAATGTTGCTTAATGTGATGACCATATGCATCCACGACAGCCTGGAACCGCACTAGAGATACCATTTCAGAATTGTGCGCTGTCGTGACACACCTCGAGTACTGATTCAAGACCGCACAGTGAAGATCCAGCAGTCTCAGCCATGGCAACAGTAACTTCCTCTACAATCTGTGACGCATCTGGCCGTCGGTCTCTCCCAAATCGCCAGTTAGTTCGAACTTACGAATCAAGTTCTTCAACTCCGGGGCGGAAAGAAGACCTCTTCGTATTCCTCTAATGCGTCAATTCTCGCGAAGACCGACAGCGCTACTGCTGTCGTTTTGATAGAAGAACTTTACGAGTAGAGCCCTGCTGACCCTCTCCAGACCCATGCTGACTGTCTGCGACCGTAATGCACACTGATGCTTGAATGTCAACCTTACGACGCCAGTTCGGCAGCTTAACGGGCAAGTCATAAAACCCGCTGTTGTTGTTGTTGTGGTCTTCAGTCCTGAGATTGGTTTCATGCAGCTCTCCATGCTACTCTGTCCTGTGCAAGCTTCCTCATCTCCCAATACCTACTACAACCTACATCCTTCTCAATCTGGTTAGTGGTTCAAATGGTTCCAATGGCTCTGAGCACTATGGGACTTAACATCTGTGGTCATCAGTCCCCTAGAACTTAGAACTACTTAAACCTAACTAACCTAAGGACATCACACGCATCCATGCCCGAGGCAGGATTCGAACCTGCGACCGTAGCAGTCGCGCGGCTCCGGACTGAGCGCCTAGAACCGCGAGACCACCGCGGCCGGCAATCTGGTTAGTGTATTCATCTCTTGGCCTCCCTCTACGATTTTTACCCTCCACGCTGCCCTCCAATATTGGTGATCCCTTGATGCCTCAGAACATGCCCTACCAATCGATTCCTTCTTTTAGTCAAGTTGTGCCACGAACTCCTCTTCTCCCCAATTCTGTTCAATACCTCTTCATTAGTTATGTGATTACCCATCCAATCTTCAGCATTCTTCTCTAGCACCACATTTCGAAAGCTTCTATCCTCTTCTTGTCCAAACTATTTATCGTCCATGTTTCACTTCCATACATGGCTACATTCCATACAAATATTTTCAGAAATGACTTCCTGACACTTAAATCTATACTCGATGTTAACAAATTTATCTTCTTCAGAAACGCTTTCCTTGCCATTGCCAGTCTACATTTTATATTCTCTCTACTTCGACCATCATCAGTTATTTTGCACCCCAAATAGCAAAACTCATGTAATACTTTAAGTGTCTCATTTTCTAATCTAATTCCCTCAGCATCACCCGACTTAATTCGAGTACATTGCATTATCCTCGTTTTGCTTTTGTTGATGTTCATCTTATATCTTCCTTTCAAGACACTGTCCATTCCGTTCAACCGCTCTTCCAAGTCCTTTGCTGTCTCTGACGGAATTACAATGTCATCGGCGAACCTCAAAGTTTTTATTTCTTCTCCATGGATTTTAATACCTACTCCGAAATTTTCTTTTGTTTCCTTTACTGCTTCCTCAATATACAGATTGAATAACATCGGGGAGAGGCTACAACCTTGTATCACTCCCTTCCCAACCACTGCGTCCCTATCACGTCGCTCGACTCTTATAACTGCTATTTGGTTTCTGTACAAATAGTAAATAGCCTTACGCTCCCTGTATTTTACCCCTGCCACCTTCAGAATATGAAAGGGAGTATTCCAGTCAACATTGTCAAAAGCTTTCTCTAAGTCTACAAATGCTAGAAATGTAGGTTTGCCTTTCCTTAATCTATTTTCTAAGATAAGTCGCAGGGTCAGTATTGCCTCACGTGTTCCAATATTTCTACGGAATCCGAACTGATCTTTCCCGAAGTCGTCTTCTACCAGTTTTTCCATTCGTCTGTAAAGAATTCGCGTTAGTATTTTGCAGCCGGCCGAAGTGGCCGAGCGGTTCTAGGCGCTTCAGTCTGGAACCGAACGACCGCTACGGTCGCAGGTTCGAATCCTGCCTCGGGCATGGATGTGTGTGGTGTCCTTAGGTTAGTTAGCTTTAAGTAGTTCTAAGCTCTAGGGGACTGATGGCCTAAGATGTTAAGTCCCATAGTGCTCAGAGCCATTTGAACCATTTGAGTATTTTGCAGCCGTGACTTATTAAACTGATAGTTCGGTAATTTTCACATCTGTCAACACCTGCTTTCTTTGGGGCTGGAATTATTATATTCATCTTGAAAAACCCGCTAACAACGCAAGTCTTGCAGTGCACAGTCTGAATATTCTGAACATCATTCTTATAAGGTTGGGTATCCATACAGTAAACAGTTTTCCGTCTGCTCTAGGCCAGATAGCCAAACTTTAATTATGACAACGCTGGAGACTGGTTATGCGTCATATAGAAATACGAAAAATTGGCGATACTAAAGCAGGAAATGATAAGTAGAAGAATTTCAGTTGGTGATATTTACACTGACGGTGGTGACGATATCAACTGACATTTAGTTAAGAGACGCGGAAAGCTGAGAGGAGCTATGTTTGTACGACACTCAACAGCGGGAAGGAGTTAATAGATAGCGGTTGCCTCCGTTACAACGGTGGGGAAACACTGTGAGAAGTTATCGATGTGCGTTGCTGGACTGGAAAATGTGGTCGTTACGCGCCTGCCCGGCGCTAATGACTGTGGCGCCGTTAATTATTTGTCGCATCGATTCCTTGTCAGCGCGTCCCGCTCTCCTCTGTGTTGCGCTCTGGTCCTTTCCACGAGAAGGCGCGCCACGCTGCACTTCACACGTCACAATAAGCGTTTCAGCACGTCACGCAATAGGCCACCAAGTTTGCAACGGTGCAAAAAAGACTTCGGGATGCAGTGCTGCATTCGTGACTTACGAATTATTTCAAACATCCCAGGACCATCTTACTAATCCTGAAAAAGATGATACAAGTCGCTTCTTAAGTTGTTCAGCGCTATACAGGGTGGTTCATTGATAGTGACCGGGCAAAATATCTCACGAAATGAGCGTCGAACGAAAAAACTACAAAGAACGAAACTCGTCTAGCTTGAAGGCGGAAACCAGATGGCGCTATGGTTGGCCGCTAGAAGTCCTGCCATAGATCAAATGGATATCAACTGCGTTTTTTTTTAAATAGGAACCCCCATTTTTTATTACATATTCGTGTAGTACGTAAAGAAATATGAATGTTTTAGTTGGACCACTTTTTTGGCTTTGTGATAGATGCCGCTGTAATAGCCACAATCATATGGCTCACAATTTTAGACGAACAGTTGGTAACAGGTACGGTTTTTAAATTAAAATACAGAACGTAGGTACGTTTGAACATTTTATTTCGGTTGTAACAATGTGATACATGTACCTTTGTGAACTTATCATTTCGGAGAACGCATGCTGTTACAGCGTGATTACCTACAAATGCCACATTAATGCAATAAACGCTCAAAATGATGTCCGTCAGCCGGCCTCGGTGGCTGAGCGGTTCTAGGCGCTTCAGTCTGGAACTTCGCGACTGCTACGGTCGCAGGTTCGAATCCTGACTCGGGCATGAATGTGTGTCATGTCCTTAGGTTAGTTAGGTTTAAGTAGTTCTAAGTTCTAGGGGACTGATGACCTCAGATGTTGAGTCCCATAGTGCTCAGAGCCATTTTTGATGTCCGTCAACCTCATTGCATTTGGCAATACGTGTAACGATATTACTCTCAACAGTGAGTAGTTCGCCTTCCGATATGTTCGCACATGCATTGACATTGCGGTGACGCATGTTGTCAGGCGTTGTCGGTGGATCACGATAGCAAATATCCTTCAACTTTCCCCACAGAAAGAAATCCGGGAACGCCAGATCCGGTGAACGTGCAGGCTTTGGTATGTTGCTTCGACGATCCACCTGTCATGAAATATGCTATTCAATACCGCTTCAACCGCACGCAAGCAATGTGCCGCACATCCATCATGTTGGAAGCACATCGCCCTTCTGTCATACAGTGAAACATCTTGTAGTAACATCGGTAGAACATTACGTAGGAAAGCAGCATACATTGCACCATTTAGATTGCCATCGATAAAATGGGGGCCAATTATCCTCCCTCCCATAATGCCGCACCATACATTAACCCGCCAAGGTCGCTGATGTTCCACTTGTCGCAGCCATCGTGTATTTTCCGTTGCCGGTTTACGTTACAGCTGTTGGTGAATAACGCTTCGTCGCTAAATAGAACGCGTGCAGAAAATCTGTCATCGTCCCGTAATTTCTCTTGTGCCCAGTGGCAGAGCTGTACACGACGTTCAAAGTCGAGCCATACATTTCCTGGTGCATAGAAATATGGTACGGATGCAATCGATATTGATGTAGCATTCTCAACACCGACGTTTTTGAGACTCCCGATTCTCGCGCAATTTGTCTGATACTGATGTGCGGATTAGCCGCGACAGCAGCTAAAACACCTACTTGGGCATCATCATTTGTTGCAGGTCGTGGTTGACGTTTCACATGTGGCTGAACAGTTCCTGTTTCTTTAAATCTGGCGAACGGTCCGGGCACTTCGGTGATGTCGTCCAGGATACCGAGCAGCATACATAGCACACGCCAGTTGGGTATTTTGATCACAATAGTCATACACGATATCGACCTTTTCCGCAATTGGTAAACGATCCATTTTAACACGGGTAATGTATCGCGAAGCAAATACCGTCCGCACTGGCGGAATGTTACGTGATACCACTTACTTATACGTTTGTGACTATTACAGCGCCATCTTTCACGAGCGAAAAAAGTGCTCCAACTAAAACTTTCATATTTTTTTACGTACTGCACGAATATGTAATAAAAAATAGGGATTCCTATTTTTAAAAAACGCAGTTGATATCCGTTTGACCTATGGCCGGGCCATCTAGCGGGCCATCTGCTTTCTGCTATCTGCTTTCCCCCTTCAAGTTAGACAAGTTTCGTTTTTTGTAGTTTTTTCGTTTGACGCTTATTTAGTGAGATATTTGGACCGGTCACTATGAGTGGACCACCCTGTATAAACGATAGTGGTTTACGCTTCACATTTTAGTTGACCCCAGACAGAAAAATCCAGAGGATTGAGGGCTGTTGATGTTGAGGGACAAGATAAAGATCCTAGTCGACCTACCTGTCGTGCACCATGTCTTCAGGCAGCAGCAAATTGTGTCGGCGTCCCATCATTCCCCAAGCATATGGCATAGGTGAAAATTGAATCCAGTCAGAGGTGGACTTAGCTCACATTTAAATCTAGGTCATTATTTCATACTGAAGTTAGTGGCGGACAGTAATCACGTTAGCAATTATCTCGCAAACAGGTAATTCGCGGACCCTGTTATATTGGCACTTTTTTGTTTCTATTATGGTTTGTTTACAGCACCGTCACTTTTCGTTACTAATTCTGGTACACTGTGTATGTGTGTCGTATTGTCCCATACCACAGCCCTGTATTATACCAAGTTAATTAACTGCTGTGTGTCGATTTCAACAACCACCTTCGCAGAAGAGCACAGTACAAAGAAGTAAAGAAGCAGCTGTTCACCCGTTTGCTTCGAGACCGGCGCTACATCACACAGTCAGCGACGTCATCTACCAGCCGGCAGAAACAATGGGTCTTCATTGATCATGCTGCCACCTAACTACTTCGCAAGTATCGCGCGATATCTGATGTTTCGCTGAAATGCTTGGCTTGCTTCAAAGTGGTACCTCATCTGCGACTCTAGTGAATCTTTAGGTTTTGGACGGTATCATTTCCTCTCCGTCTTGTGCTTTCGTAGTGTCCAGTTTCGATTCCAAGTCAATGCAAAGCGTGACAGATGAATGACCCGATGAGTGGTACCAAGGGTAGATTCACGTATTTTCAAATATTTTTTCCCTTTTCAGGCGGTTGAGCTGCGGTAGTACGAAGAAGGGGAAGGGATTTTGGCTGTGGCTGCGCGTCGCGTGTAGTTAGTTGATACAGTGGAGCAGGTGAAGGGCGTTGCGGCGGCAGCTGAGATCAGGAAGGCGGCCGGCTGGCCGTATCAGAGAGAGAGAGAGAGAGAGAGAGAGAGAGAGAGAGAGAGAGACAGAGAGAGAGAGAGAGAGAGAGAGATGGAGAGAGGGGGGAGGGGAGGGGTAGGCCCACGGCGCTCTTTACCTACCCCCTGTCCTCCACATCTGGCTCTGCTCGCAGCAGCACACGAGGGCACTGTAGGTCGTAATTCGAGCGCGGCGGACTTTAGTTTAAGCGTGCCACCTTGCAGGAAGGATCAGTTTCATAACTTAGAAAACTTCGCTATCGTCTGATCATACACAGTGAACGGAGTTACTGCTGCGTCCATAGTTCTTTACATTCTCCTTTTGCTTGTCCCACAACTTCCATCATTCTATTCCTTGACTGTTGCACATACGAGATGCCCAAAACCTGTCCTGATGCTGTAATACCGACTACTGCAGTACCGTACGCTCCGGAGTGAGATTAAAAACCTTTCACTGAACGTCGGTCACCTTGAAGATCGTACAAACCACCAACAAAGACGCTACTGAGATTTAACATTGCTGTTGCTTTCAAATTACTTGTTTCTTATTGTAAAGACGACAACAGGTTGGAATATGGGCAAGTAGTTGGTGTACAGTGCACTTTCATTTTGTCGCAAAATGTCAATTTAATGGGAAAGTTTTGGGCAGATGATTTTCTTATGATATTAAGCGCCATCTGAAGAACAGTACCTCATTCAACTGTTGGTGGTCGGCGATCCTCGCAAAGATTGTTTACTATTGATGCGCACAATTTCGTCGCGCTCGCGCTTCAGTTATGGATGAATTTCGGCGAAGTTTGAACACGAGAGGATTGTGCTAAAACACATTTATGCAGTGCGTATCATGATTGAAAAGTATCAGTATATGGCTTGCCGCGAGATACAGGTGACCTTAGCCACATCGAAGAGTGCAATAGACTACAGTGGATTTTACAGGAACACTTACTTGTTAAAATACAGGGTGTTTCAAAAATGACCGGTATATTTGAAACGGCAATAAAAACTAAACGAGCAGCGATAGAAATACACCGTTTGTTGCAATATGCTTGGGACAACAGTACATTTTCAGGCAGACAAACTTTCGAAATTACAGTAGTTACAATTTTCAACAACAGATGGCGCTGCGGTCTGGGAAACTCTATAGTACGATATTTTCCACATATCCACCATGCGTAGCAATAATATGGCGTAGTCTCTGAATGAAATTACCCGAAACCTTTGACAACGTGTCTGGCGGAATGGCTTCACATGCAGATGAGATGTACTGCTTCAGCTGTTCAATTGTTTCTGGATTCTGGCGGTACACCTGGTCTTTCAAGTGTCCCCACAGAAAGAACTCACAGGGGTTCATGTCTGGTGAATAGGGAGGCCAATCCACGCCGCCTCCTGTATGTTTCGCATAGCCCAAAGCAATCACACGATCATCGAAATATTCATTCAGGAAATTAAAGACGTCGGCCGTGCGGTGTGGCCGGGCACCATCTTGCATAAACCACGAGGTGTTCGCAGTGTCGTCTAAGGCAGTTTGTACCGCCACAAATTCACGAAGAATGTCCAGATAGCGTGATGCAGTAATCGTTTCAGATCTGAAAAATGGGCCAATGATTCCTTTGGAAGAAATGGCGGCCCAGACCAGTACTTTTTGAGGATGCAGGGACGATGGGACTGCAACATGGGGCTTTTCGGTTCCCCATATGCGCCAGTTCTGTTTATTGACGAAGCCGTCCAGGTAAAAATAAGCTTCGTCAGTAAACCAAATGCTGCCCACATGCATATCGCCGTCATCAATCCTGTGCACTATATCGTTAGCGAATGTCTCTCGTGCAGCAATGGTAGCGGCGCTGAGGGGTTGCCGCGTTTGAATTTTGTATGGATAGAGGTGTAAACTCTGGCGCATGAGATGATACGTGGACGTTGGCGTCATTTGGACCGCAGCTGCAACACGGCGAACGGAAACCCGAGGCCGCTGTTGGATCACCTGCTGCACTAGCTGCGCGTTGCCCTCTGTGGTTGCCGTACGCGGTCGCCCTACCTTTCCAGCACGTTCATCCGTCACGTTCCCAGTCCGTTGAAATTTTTCAAACAGATCCTTTATTGTATCGCTTTTCGGTCCTTTGGTTACATTAAACCTCCGTTGAAAACTTCGTCTTGTTGCAACAACACTGTGTTCTAGGCGGTGGTATTCCAACACCAGAAAAATCTTCTGTTCTAAGGAATAAACCATGTTGTCTACAGCACACCTGCACGTTGTGAACAGCACACGCTTACAGCAGAAAGACGACGTACAGAATGGCGCACCCACAGACTGCGTTGTCTTCTATATCTTTCACATCACTTGCAGCGCCATCTGTTGTTGAAAATTGTAACTACTGTAATTTCGAAAGTTTGTCCGCCTGAAAATGTACTGCTGTCCCAAGCATATTGCAACAAACGGTGTATTTCTATCGCTGCTCGTTTAGTTTTTATTGCCGTTTCAAATATACCGGTCATTTTTGAAACACCCTGTACGAGTAAGGAGGAGAGCGCGGCTTCGAATACCGGTCCGGCACACATTTTAACTCATCGCCGTTGATACCGCGTAATGTCCCGATGCAGCCGACATCACTAGACCCTTCCCTTTCCTTTCTTTTCTCCCTCCTTCAATTTATATACTGGCATCTTCTCTCTCTCTAGTCCGCGCCGATAGCTGAGTGGTCGGCGCGGCGGACTGTCACGCCAAGGGGCCCGGGTTCGATTCCCGGCTTAGTCGGAGATTTTCACCGCTCAGGGACTGGGTGTTGTGTTGTCCTCATTAACAACAGTGGATGGCAACGGGAAACCACCACTGGAATCACTTCCCTAGACGCTCATGCGGTGGACCTCTCTGACGAGGCTTCCCCCATGACAAGCCCTGCCGTAAGGCAGAACACAAAGTCAAGTCTCTCTCTCTCTCATCTCCTCTCCTCTATTAACATTTCTCACGCCTCTGCTTCTGTCTCTAACGTCCACTTTTAACGTTTCTAATTCACTCGTAGACATGTTATTTGTAAGACAGTTCCGTAACGCCGGCCGGAGTGGCCGAGCGGTTCTAGGCGCTACAGTCTGGAACCGCGCGACCGCTACGGTCGCAGGTTCGAATCCAGCCTAGGGTTCAAATGGTTCAAATGGCTCTGAGCACTATGAGACTTAACTTCTGTGGTCATCAGTCCCCTAGAACTTAGAACTACTTAAACCTAACTAACCTAAGGACATCACACACATCCATGCCCTAGGCTGGATTCGAACCTGCGACCGTAGCAGTCCCGCGATTCCGGACTGCGCGCCTAGAACCACTAGACCACCGCGGCCGGCCCAGCCTAGGGCATGGATGTGTGTGATGTCCTTAGGTTAGTTAGGTTTAAGTATTTCTAAGTTCTAGGGGACTCATGACCTCAGAAGTTAAGTCCCACAGTGCTCAGAGCCATTTGAACCAAGTTCCGTAACGTCAATATAATCGCATTCCTAACTAACAATCATTTTTCGCCATGACTGTGCCCGCCTTTGTGAGAGGACATATGAACACCATAATTATCGTTAGAGGATTCTAAACCATCCAGTGTTGATGGTCTCTCCTACTACACTATGTGATCAAAAGTGTCCGGGCACCTCCAGAAACAAACGTTTTTCATATTAGTTGCATTGTGCTGCCATCTACTGCCAGGTACTCCATATGAGCGACCTCAGTAGTCATTAGATATCGTGAGAGAGCAGAATGGGGCGCTCCGCGGTACTCAAGGACTTCGAACATGGTCAGGTCATTGGGTTTTACTTGTCTCATACGTCTGAACGCGAGATTTTCACACTCCTACACATCCCTAGGTACACTGATTCCGATGTGATAGTGAAGTGGAAACGTGAAGGGACACGTACAGCACAAAAGCGTACAGGCCCACCTCGTCTGTTGACTGACAGAGACTACCGACCGTTGAAGAGGATTGTAATGTGAAATACGCAGACATCTATCCAGGCCATCAAACAGGAATTTCAAACTGCAACAGGATCCAGTGCAAGTACCATGACAGTTAGGCGGGAGGTGAGAAAACTTTAATTCTATGGTCGAGCGGCTGCTCATAAGCCACACATCATGCCGGTAAATGCCTAACGACGCCTCTCTTGGTGTAAGGAGCATAAACATTCGACAATTGAACAGTGGAAAAACGTTGTGGGGAGTGACGAATGACGGCACACAATATTGCGATCCGATGGCAGGGTGTAGTTATGGCGAATGCCCGTTGAACGTCATCTGCCAGCGTGTGTTGTGCCAACAGTAAAATTCAGAGGCGGTGGTGTTATGGAGTGGTCCTATTTTTCATGGAGGGGGCTTGCACCCCTTATTGCTTTGCATGGCACTATCACAGCACAGGCCTAAATTGATGTTTTAAGCACCTTCTTCCTTCCCACTGATGAAGAGCAATTCGGTGATGGCGATTGCATCTTTCAACACGATCGAGCACCTGTTCGTAATGCACGGCCTATATGACAATAACATCCCTGTAAATGAGTGGCCTGCACAGAGTCGCCAACGTTGCATTGTGCGATCTGCCCGCAGATGGGACACGTTTGGGATGTTTTGGAAATCCGACTTCGTGCCAGGCCTCACCGACCGACATCGGTATCTCTCCTCAGAGCAGCAATCCGTCAAGAATGGACTGCCATTCCCCAAGAAACCTTCCAGCACTTGATTGAACGTATGCCGAGAGTGGAAGCTGTCATCAAGGCTAACGGTGTGCCAACACCATACTGAATTCCAACATTACCGATGGAGGGCGCCACCAATGACTTGTAACTCATTTTCATCCAGGTGTCCGGATACTTTTGATCTCATAGTGTATATGTCAGTGTTAGGGTTAGTCTATAAGCGCGTCCTGTCATAAAATGAACCATACCTCAACTGGGTACGATATGGTTGATGTGTAGTGTCTGTGTACGTCGCTAATATTTGGAGGGACACCGTATACTCGGTGTCTTGTGTTTGTCCCAGTCTCGTTGTCACTCGTTAAGTGTCCAGTCTCGAAGAGCTGTCCTTCGGTGATGATGAACCGTGGCAAATGTTACGAGCCTGAGGCACAGAGAGGCTGGGTCGATATGTGCGAGTGAGGGAAGCCACCTGTCGCGCAGGCAGCTGCCGGGGTCGACCCCCTCCCCCGCCGAAGGGTTGCGCCCCATACTGCAGCCATTAGCAGCGGCCGACCCCACATTGGTGCTAATTGCAGACCTGCTCAAACACCCGCCCCCTCTGTCCAAACACCACCCAACCCCACTACGGTCACGTTGCACGCAGTTAACGCGGAACGCCGTAAATGCGTTTCCCGCATTCACCTCCATACTGAGCAGGCCAGCACACCTTGCGTGGCGTGTGACAGAGAGTGTATTACCATCGCTCCCGTCCCACTGCACGCGCCCGTACCTTTACTGGCAAATGGTTCAAATGGCTCTGAGCACTATGGGACTTAACATCTGAGGTCATCAGTCCCCTAGAACTACTTCAACCTAGCTAACCTAAGGACACCACACACACCCGTGCCCGAGGCAGGATTCGAACCTGCGACTGTAGCGGTCGCGCGGTTCCAGACTGAAGCGCCGAGAACCGCTCGGCCACTCCGGCGGCCCTTTACTGGCCCGACACGCGAGCGGCGAATCGCAGCAACCCGACGTTGTATTGTGCGATCTGCCCGCAGATGGGACGTGTGCGAGCAAATCGGAGATCGCAGCCACGAATCGCTGGTCGCTCGTGATTGCGAATTAGTATGGTGAATCACAAGTCACAATTTACCCTTACGAGGCAATTTGGCTGCCTGTCTGCGACTCGTTTGCCTAGCTTGGGACGTGTGCGAGCAAATCGGAGATCGCAGCCACGAATCGCTGGTCGCTCGTGATTGCGAATTAGTATGGTGAATCACGTGTCACAATTTACCCTTACGAGGCAATTTGGCTGCCTGTCTGCGACTCGTTTGTCTAGCTATTTGTGATCGCTTCTCACTTTTGGTTATTGATAACTTGATACCAGTGTCTATGTTTAATTTGTACACCACAGCATTGAAGATGATCACTATGTGATCGAAAATCGATTCTGCTATCAACAGAACATCAATATTACGGCCAACGCTGAGCGTCCTTTTAATTTAAGGGAATTGATTAAGTTGTTGGTCGGTCCGTGAGCCGTCCCTGCAACAAGAACTGTGTGAGGGAGGTGCTCACCAAGTTCGCCGATTCCCTGAGTGATGGAAGCTACCCCCATCATGACCATCCTTACCCTTTCACGGTAGATAACATCCCTCTCCTTCCTCACAAACCTTACGATTTCCACTGGGGGTGCGAACCCTTAAACCAGAAGCTGCGCGGGAGGGCAATCGTCAGCCGTGGAGACCTGGAGCTCATAAACAAGCACCCGATCTTCACGGACGAGGACTGAGGAAGCAGTCAAGTATATCCGGACACAGACGCCGCCAGTGGACTGGTCCCGCCTGAAGAGAATAGAATTCGGGCAGCCAGGAAGCAGTAATAATAATAAGAAGAAGAACAAGAAGCCGCCGGAATCAGCCGGCAGATAAGCTGCTGCATCCAGAGAAACCAGAAGACAGACCAACTAAAGGAAGAAAAACCATTCCAAACTGAGAGGACTTCAGGAGGAACAGCTCAAACAGCTTAAACTCCGCTACCTCGGGCTAAGGCAGGCCCGTCATTATAGTGAGTGAGTGAGTGAGTGAACTCTCCCTGGGTCGGGTTACCATCCGATTATTTAGTATTACGCTTGGCTGCCTATCTCACCTAAACTTATGTTAGAGTTACCTCCTCAGGCCGACCCTTGGATCACTTCTGAGCACCACTGTACTTTTGTTTCAGATTGTGATTTTCTTTTAGTCTCAAGTACTGTGCAAGGCTTTCAGCCATCTATTAATTTAGTCTGTTTTAATATCAAGATAAGGCTTTCAGCCATCTTAAATTGAAACTTTGAAGATTCTTGCTTAAACTAATTTTTTTTAAAAAAAGGAGAATTATGCTCATTCGAAATCCTTATTATTATCCGGGCCTTAAGCCTTGAGTAGTTCTTTGTTCAGTATGTGGCCTTCAGCCGAACTATACGTGAAATATTTTAAGATAAGGCCTTGAGCCGTCTTAAATTAAAATTTGAGAAGTCACTTGTTTAAAACCTTTTAAAATTTTCTTCTCTATTTGAAATTCTTGTAATCCGGGCCTTAAGCCCTCAGTTCTTCTATCTCCAGTGTGTGGCCTTCAGGCGAGTTTATGTTAAATTTTGTAACTAAGGCCTTAAAATGGTTCAAATGGCTCTGAGCACTATGGGACTTAACATCTGAGGTCATCAGTCCCCTAGAACTTAGAACTGCTTAAACATAACTAACCTAAGGACATCACACACATCCATGCCCGAGGCAGGATTCGAACCTGCGACCATAGCAGTTGCGCGGTTCCGGACTGAAGCGCCTAGAACCGCTCGGCCAACGCGGCCGGCTAACTATGGCCTTCAGCCGCGTGTATTGCTTAAGGCAAT
This sequence comes from Schistocerca cancellata, assembly GCF_023864275.1. Classification (NCBI taxonomy): domain Eukaryota; kingdom Metazoa; phylum Arthropoda; class Insecta; order Orthoptera; family Acrididae; genus Schistocerca; species Schistocerca cancellata. The sequence goes on from NC_064631.1 coordinate 176,760,561, forward strand.
TTTAATAACTTGTGTCCAGGCCTTCAGCTGTAGTGTTTTTGAATGCTTTTAAGGGCATGTGTGATTAAGTGTTTTAGAACAATAAAGTTTGTATATTTTGTGCAACTGGCAGTAACTGATCTTGGCCGCTTTCCACAACTATAACCTGATCCGCTAAGTCCTGCGAAACCAGATGTCAGTCAACATAAAATATAAATTTAACTTTCAGGAGGTCTTTTCCGAATACGTTGGTGTTTATTCTGAAGAGAATGGGATCGTTTGAAATGTGGTGCTAGAGAAGAATGTTGAAGATTAGATGGGTACGCCGAAAAACTATTGCGGAGATACTGAATCAAGTTTAGGTAATGAGAAACGTACGATAAAATTTGACTACAAGCAGGCATAGTTTGACCGGACACATCCTGTGGCATCAAGAGTTAGTAATAGAAGGAAGTGTGGTGGGAGGGGGGGGGGGGGGGTAGCGGTACAGGTAGACCAATACTTTGATAAGGTAAGCAGCTTGAAATGGATGTAGGTTACAGTAGTTATGCACTTATTAAAGGGTTACACATGATAGGTGAACGTGAAGAGTTGCTTCAAACTAGCGTTCGGTCGGAGGACATCATTCATCATCATCATCGCCAACAACAACAGCAGCAACAAGAACAGTACAAAATGGTTCAAATTGCTCTAATTACTATGGGACTTAACATCTGAGGTCATCAGTCCCCTAGACTAGGAACTACTTAAACCTAACTAACCTAAGGACATGACACACATCCATGCCCGAGGCAAGATTCGAACCTGCGACCGTAGCAGCAGCACAGTTCTGGACTGAAGCGCCTAGAACCGCTCGGCCACAACGGTCGTCAAGAACAGTACAGTAATGTCACATACGAATAGCGCCGTCCAGTGCTCGTGTTGGAGTGCGCTTTGCTCATTCAGTCCCGTACCGCCAGGAATACCCACTCTGTGTTCCGGTTCTTTCTTGGAATTCTTCCTTGGAATTCCTTGCTTGGACTCCCCTATTGTCTGTATCATTGCAGCCCTAAAAACTTGGAACGCAGGCCAGGCGCTACTCGGTCCCACTTTGCAGGAGCGGCCACGTCATGGAGTGGGGGGTGTAGCCAGCGCCCGTCTGTCGCGTCGCCGGAGCGGCGGGCTAGCCGGACACCTGTGGCCTTGAGAGACGAGAACTGCTGGCTAGCGGCCGCCAATCAATGCGGCAGATGCCTGCCACGGCACGTGGGCCGCCGGCTTCCTGTCAGGTGCCTCGCTGCGGCGCAAGACAAGGGCCAGCCGATTTACGCGTACTGCCTGCACTAGCCGTCTCCACCCTGCTGCTGCACGCTGCGCGGACCCCGAATGCGAGCGTCACGAATGCTGCCGACACAAGCCGAACCGTTCACACAATCGTTAGTGCGCTTACGAGAAATGAAGGCGTCTGTAACAGTGCACATGGAGGAAGTCATTAGAGATGGAGCACAAGCTCGGATTTGGGAAGGATAGAGAAGGAAATCGACCGCGCCCTTGGAAAGGAAACCCCGGCATTTGCCTTAAGGGGCTCCGGAAAAGCTCAAAAATCATCAAAAGTTCAATTTTTACTTTTTTGCGTTTTCTGAATCTGCAGACTATTACCTTTTAATAGATATATAATTTATTCAATTCCGAAGACTACAACTATTTTTAAATTTTTTTTGAAATGTGTTCTACATGGGCGTGACCCACTGTGGCGCTGTTAAACTGCTGTCAAATGGTGTTATTATTAACGTCCGTGTTCATTAGGTACATTTTAGTGATGTGAGATAAAGTATGTGTTGTGGCTAACCTGTGATGGTTCAATATATATCGCTGGTGTGATTGTCGATTGTTTCATGTTTACTTACTCTGTCGTTATCTCGAAAATATTCGTAATTAATTCTGTTTCTTGAGTCTCTGTTTTATTGAAGTATAGTAATGAGTAAAAGTAAAGTTATTAGAAATCCTCTGAAGGCTTTTAAGAAAAGGAGAAATGTTGGAAAGCCAAAGGTATGTGTTATTACTGTAAATAATAACATTCTAACATGGTACGAGCGATGCTTGCTTTAGACAAGGAACGCCTTCGGGCTGCAGACAGGGCTGTAAAGAGTCTAGAAATACAAGCAAGAGTAAACAGGAGGAGGAACAAGAGGAAGCTGGAGGAGGAGTTTGCAGAGGATGAAGATAATCCATCCTATGGACCTGGAATGTACTAAAAAGTTAATCCAATCTTTGTCGCTCGATTCCCAAAACTTTTATTTTCTCATACTAATTACATGTTTTCTAAGGATCTTCCAAACATATTTGTTTCAAACTTTCAGTAAATGTTACACAGTACCTTCTGCATAATTTAACACAGCCTTTTTCCAAAAAACTGTATATTTTTGAATATATAAATAAAAAATTGCAAAAAAAATGTTGTGAATTTTCATTACAATTGAAAAAAATCATCTTTAATAACTGAACTAAAATTTTGTAAAATCCCTGTGTTAAGTTGTAGCCCATATTCCAATAAATAATCTGTAAAAAGTTCAACTTCCTACCTCAAATACTTTGTGAGGAAAGATGTAATTTATAAGCGTTATTTTAACATTGCAAGTATAGGGCGTTCCGGAGCCCCTTAAGCCATTTACGGAAATCACGGAAAACCTAAGTCAGGACGGCCGGACGCGGGTCTGAACCGTCGTTCCTTCGTATGCGAGTCCAGCGTGCCAACCACTGCGCCACCTCGCTCGGTAACAGTGCAGATTACAAAAAAATTGCTCTGAGCACTACGGGACTTAACTACTGGGGTCATTGTCCCCTAGAACTTAGAATTACTTAAACCTAACTAACCTAAGGACATCACACACATCCATGTCCGAGGCACGATTCGAACCTGCGACCGTAGCGGTCGAGTGCAGATTACAGCTCGAGCGTCACGCACGCAAAGTTATTTCGAGAAGAAGAAAAGTAACTTTCGCGCATGTTTTAATTTGCCAATACGAACGGAAGTCGTGTCTTTCGGAGATAAGAGGCAAAGATACACGATATGCATACGTGATAGACCGTTAAAAAAATCACTATTATCTGTCTCCTTTCGACTTACGATTTCCTGAAATGATAACGGGACTTTATGGACACGTTGTATATTTCATAGGCCTCTCCAAAATGGTTCAAATGGCTCTCAGCGCTATGGGACTTAACATCTGAGGTCATCAGTCCCATAGAACTTAGAACTACTTAAACCAAACTAACCTAAGGACATCACACACATCCATGCCCGAAGCAGGATTCGAATCCGCGACCGTAGCAGCTGTGCGGTTCCGGACTGAAGCGCCTAGAACCGCTCGGCCACAGGTCTCTGCCGCCGGAGATTCAAGTCCTCCCTCGGGCATGGGCGTGTGTGTGTTGTTCTTAGCATAACTTTAAGTAATGCGAAAGTCTAGGGACCGATGAACTCAGCAGTTTGGTCCCTTAGGAATTCACACACATTTGAACGACATATATTTCATATGCGCGTTTGAGCCCTAGTGGACCATGCCAGGCACTACCTGAGGCGTTTTCAGAGTTATTATTTAGCTTTCCTTTGTGCCCGTAATGCTTTCTGTCTCTCAGAACGGGCTCTTTTCTGCTCATCAGGTCAATTTCTTTCGGTTTTCTTGGGTTTTCCAGCCAAGCCAACAACCAGTCGTGAATTTCCTGTTAAATAATCTCCTGCCTTGTATCTCAAGTTGCGTTATTCTTGCTGCTTTCAGGTCCTCTTTCACTGCACTGATACATTTTATTATTGTAACTTTCGCTTTTCTGGAAGTTTCGTGGAATTGCTCAATCTGTCTAGTTGACGTGGCTGGTTGTATAATTTTAATATGCCCATTCAGTTGAGCCGGCGTTTTTCATATCCGTATACATGTTGCTATTCCTTTCAGTTTCTTTATTTCCTCTTAGTCTGTATGCTTCTTCTTCTCCTTATTTGGACCAAAATGTTGCCTGATTTCTTTTCGTTCTCTCGTACAGATTTTTTTTTCAGCGTCTCTATTATGTCCTCTGTATCCGTCAGAAGTTTTCGATGTCATTGCATTAATGTCCGCTGTCTGTTGTCAGATCAGCGACCCATTGTCTACTACGAAAGACCAGTGTAGATAACCTTAACGAGCGCAGTACTCGAACTCCGAGTGACGCAACGTCCGCGATCATACTCTGCAGATCACTGTGAAGCGCATGGCAGAGGGTACTTCCCACTGTACCTGTCATTAGTGCCTCTTCCCGTTCCATTCACAAACGGATCGCGGGAAGGAAGTAGGTTTAAAAGCCTCCGCGTCTTGTCTTCGCGATCTCTACGGAAGCGACTAATTCCAGGTTGTAGTACAGTGTTACATTCCCTAATTACTGCTTGTTCCTGAAACTTTGTATGTACGCTTTCTCGGGACAGTTGGCGTCTACTCCAAGCGTAAATCAGCCAGTTCAGCTTTTATAGCATTTCCTTGACGTTCTCCGACTTGTAATGCGATCATTCCTGTTACCATTCTTTGTACACCTTCAATATGCGCTATTAATCCTATTTCCCACGACTCCTACACAATTGAGCAATATCCTAGGATGGGTCGCACGAGTGATTTGTGCTCAGTTTCCTTTGTAGACTAACTGCATTTCCCTAGTATTCTAACAGTATGCCGCAGTTCAAATGGTTCAAATGACTCTGAGCACTATGGGACTTAACATCTGTGGTCATCAGTCGCCTAGAACTTAGAACTACTTAAACCTAACTAACCTAAGGACATCACACACATTCATGCCCGAGGCAGGATTCGAACCTGCGACCGTAGCGGTCACGCGGTTCCAGACTGAAGCGCCTTTAACCGCACGGCCGCACCGGTCGGCTATGCCGCAGTGCATCACCTGCTTTACCGGTGGCTGAGCATAAGTCGTCGTACCGTGTACGAGTTGACCGATTCCTGCACACTTAAAGCAAATTGTCAGTCCTCGCATGACGTTGAAATCTCATCACGATGCGACTGAACTCGTCGTTTTACCGCTTCCAACTCTGGCGGCAAAAAGAAACTCGCCAATGCAGCGGCAACGGCAGGGCAGGGCCCATTAGAGTGACGGCACAACCTGTTGGCGGGGCGAGGCGAGGAGAGCTGAGTGATAAACACAGACCAGGACCGACACACGTTCGCCTCTCTCTCTCTCTCTCTCTCTCTCTCTCTCTCTTCCTTCCTCTTTCCTCTCCTTCTCCTCTGTCTCCGTGGGCGGCTGCGAGATGCTGCTCGCCCCAGTGACGTCTCTTCCCCCCAGTCGTTTCCTTACACTCCTATTTCGCCTGTCTCGCTACTTGCCAGCTCAGTTTACGCCTGTAGAAGAGTGTGCGTTACGGCTGAGATGCTGGCAATAAGGTATGCACTAAGATACGCACCGCATGGTGTCAACGATATTCTGATAATTACAGACTCGCGTCACCGAAAAATTAGAACACCAATCTGCCGTCACCGAAAAATTAGAACAACAATCTGCAGCCTGTTCCATATACAGGAAATAATCTATCAGTTCATAGAACTATACAAATGACTGCAAGGCATTCCGTAATCGCAAACAACTGAACAGTTGACCAATTAGCAATGAGTAGTTCAATGAATACCCTTCTTTGTACGCATTTGATGAATGGTGTTGATTCTGGAAAAACCTCTCAGATGGCGAGAGGTCGTATCGTAGAGTGGATTAGACCTCTCGTTCCTAAAAGAATATGGTATTCAAACTTAAAACTTGTACGACGACATACATCATCATTGATTACAATACGAAATGAAGGCCGTCGTTATCCTGCACATCTCCTCAAAAGCAAAGTTTTAGCCTCCATATGTTACGAAGATCACCCTTCCGAACTGGGAGACCTAAATTATCTACTATTCAGCTGTTCCCGCTACACCGGCCAGCAGGTCAAACTTTATAAGGCAATCGTCAAACTCAAAATTCCTCATCCACAACTATCACAAGACTTACCCGAAAGCCAAAAATATATCTCTATGTTGCAAGATACTTCCAAGAGATGGAAATTTATCTCTAAATTCCGAGATGTGAAGACACCGAGCCATGGCAACTACATTACGTGATTGACCATACAGGTGTACAGCAGCAACTGATGTCTGAAGAATACATCTATCTGCACAATTTTTCACAAGTGGTGATTTGTGTAAAGTGTTACTCTAAGCCCTACAAGTTATTTCTAACGATTGACCCCATAAACCCTAAGAACCAGGTGATAATAATGGCCAATTACTATCATCAGCATGAAAATAACAATGTTAATACGTTTGTGTTATATGGATTTATAATATGTAATTGTGAAAGAGTGAAATACATCGAAAATTCTTTATAAATATAACAAATGAATATGTAATTGCAAAAATATAAAATAAGGTAATTAGGTAAATAAGCAGGCATCTGAAGACAAAATAAAGACAAAATTGTGTGTGTGTGTGTGTGTGTGTGTGTGTGTGTGTATGTGTGTGTGTGTGTGTGCCGGTGCATTTATAGACGTGCAGCGCACGTGACGGCGCAAACTCACGCACGCTCGACCGGAGTTTCTCCCCATTCGTGTCGGTCCCCTGCAGCCACAGTGCACCAAAACACGATAAGTACAACACCCACCTTACGGTGTGGACACAGAACGACAGCAGCATGGCATGGCAGTGAACTTTGAAAACGAGAAGATATGGCACGAAAATCCGAACTTTTAATTCCAAATCCGGGATTCCGATGCAAAATTTTTCATTTACTACTAGACTACGAGGCCCTTCCACGAAGTAAAAATTGCGCACCTAGAAACCGAAAGGTTTTTGTGATCCTGCAAAATAACATATTCCAAAAATCTTAATCAAAAACTAAATTTTCGTAGCTGGGATTCACAGTCGTGTAATATTTTTTAAATTATTTCGTGGTTGCCGTTTGACTGTAAAATTATTTATTTGTAAAATCCAGTCTGCAATTTCGACGATGTGGCCGTTATCAAGTGGAAATAACTGCGCTGTAGCACATGTCAAAAGCTAAATATCATCTAACATGGCATGACACAGAAGATAGCTTTATCCCATTGTGTTCCTGATTCTTGTGTGTAAAGCAGTATTTGAATTGCTTGCTTCTATTCTACTGGATTTTTGTATAAATCAGTAATATTGGGTAGAGTAAATGATTCCATATTTGTTTTTGTTTCACATAAAACAGAAGTTGGTTTCGTCGTACAGTGTTCTCTATACATTTCTTCTTGTCTTAGAATACGTGTGTACTCTGTTCGATTTAAACGCGTTGTAACTATATTGCATCTGTTTTTCGTACTTTCTCGCATTTAAGGAAGAACTCCAAGCGTTCTCAACTGTATGAAGCAACAACATTCATTCAAAGCAGAAATACATACTCCGTGACAAGGTGTAATAAAGTCGAATAGCAGTTCTGTCAAAAAGCTGTTAACTTTCAATTCTCCATTAAAAGAGAGAAAGTACGAAAAACGGGTGCAATGCATTTAAATCGAACTGTTCACACGTGGATTCGTAGGCAGAAAGATACGTTCGCAGAACACTATACGTCGAAACCCACTTCTGTTTTACGTGACACAAAACCAAATCTGGAATCTTTCTTCCACCCAGTAGTACCAATGTGAGCAAAGATCAAGTAGATTACGAGTATCATATTCACAATGCAGTTCACATGGTGCAATAGTCAATTCAAATGGCTCTGAGCATCAGTCCCCTCGAACTTAGAACTACTTAAACCTAATTGTCCTAAGGACATCACACACATCCATGCCCGAGGCAGGATTCGAACCTGCGACCGTAGTCTCCTTAGGTTAGTTAGGTTTAAGTACGTCCAAGTTCTACGGGACTGATGATCTCAGATGTTAAGTCCCATAGTGCTCAGAGCCATTTGAACCATTTTTTGTTACTAATATTGTGTATCAGGTCATTCACATACAATATGAACTTCTTTTCAAGCAAATGGGCAAAGAAGAAGTATTGCTTCGAAATCGCTCGCTGACAGACGAATTAAGTGTTTAAGAAGCATACTACTTGCCACTTTGTTCTCTTCCACCACTGACGCATGCATTACGACGCAGCATTTGCGCTTCTTGCTACGATTTCGTCTTTATCTCAAGTTGTGACGGCTTCTGCTACTACCGAAGCTGCTACTACTTCGAACAGCAGAACAGAATGCATATTTCTTTTATACGTCTGAATGGAATTACTTATGAGCGCGGATTGGGAAAAAGGAACGCATGCCTCCCTTTGCGTGTTTCGCGAGCGCAGGTGTGCACGACGATTAGGTGTAAGAAGCACGGGTGTATGAATGTTACTTATTACAGGGAGGGAGGGAGGGAGGGAGAGAGAGAGAGAGAGAGAGAGAGAGAGAGGAAAGATTAGGGTGTAGTCTTCCGTGGAAAACGACGTCATTATGGACGACGGACGTACAAATAGGGGGCGGAATTTGCAGGTGAGCTCAAATTGATGACCTAGCTGGTTGCTTCATTCATTCGTTGTGTTTCCCAAATCTCTTCACGATTGGCTACCGAGTCAAGGTATCATGTCACGAGAAGCAGAAGGAAACGACAAGCACCATTTCTGTACGTTCTGTTAATAATTATCACTAAACCGCTACGGATTGCTTTTCTTTGCATTGCTGTATCTTTCGCGAATGCTGTATGTTGGTAACAAAAATCGTCAGCTTGGTGATAGTTTGTAACTTAGTTATTTAGCAGTAAAAATGGAGGAGGGGAGGGAAAGCCATTACCTAGTTGTCATGTCTCAGTTGTTTCCAGAGCACACATGAAAATAACATGTCGCCTTTGTTCTTAATAAATAATTTGTTCGTCGCTTTAATTACTTCTCATGTTTAATTCCACTTTGTCTTGGTTTATACATGTATTCTATACCGACTCCGCTTGAGGGGTTTAGTGAATGAATGCAGTTCAGCAACTTCTTAATGTGCCTTGTAAATGATTGCTCACAGAATTTGAGACGGGTTAATCAGGAGACTTGGGAACAGCGGGCAGTAGCTGATCACTTCTCTACGTGGCGCTTTACCGCTGACAACGGCGGTCACCTGTTCACAGCCGCACATAGACTTCATGTGGCAAGTACGTAAGTGCGGGCGTTTACGGCGGCGTCGTAAAAGTCCAAGGCCGCTCAGAGACTGCGCAGGGGAGCCGATGCGCAGCCCGGCACGAGGAGAGGACGGTGCCTCGAGATGACTGAGTGTTTGTGTTGTCCTCATCATTTCATCATCATCCAGGAAAGTGGCGAAATTGGACTGAGCAAAGATTGGGTAATTGTACGGGCGCAGTTGAGCGCCCCACAAACCAAACATCATCATCACAGGAGAGGACGGCGCCGTTCCCACCCGCCGGAATTACAGGAACAGCACAAGGGTGGAGGGGGGGGGGGGGGGAAGTGACGGGCTCCGTGCCTGCTACACAGGCCTCGTACTGTCACCACTGCGGATGGGCGGGACGCGTGGTCACAAGATTTTTGCACTGTTGAGCAACTTCGGTCTTAGGTAGTTTTCAAGTAGCCATGTAACATTTGCGTACGAAAACAGTATTAGGTCTTTACAGATCATTTATACGTATTGAAAGTTGCCTTTCGTTCGGGATATTCGGCTCCTGTTGGTTTAACGATTTTTCGTACGTTTCGCCAGCACGCGTGTCTGACATTGTCAGAAAATCGTTAAACAAAAAAATGGTTCAAATGGCTCTGAGCACTATGGGACTCAACTGCTGAGGTCATCAGTCCCCTAGAACGTAGAACTACTTAAACCTAACTAACCTAAGGACATCACGAACATCCATGCCCGAGGCAGGATTCGAACCTGCGACCGTAGCGGTCGCGCGGTTCCAGACTGTAGCGCCTAGAACCGCTCGGCCACTCCGGCCGGCAAATCATTAAACAAACACGCGCTACATATCCCGAACGAAAGTCAACAGGCATACGTCGACAATTGCGTACATCGTTTTCAGCTAAAGTTAAAAATTAAAAGCAGTGACCAAACAGTTTACTATTTTCTGGCCTTATCCCGCCGCATCTTGACAATGTTAATCTGGATTTTGCAACGTTAGTGCAAGAGGGTGGCCGAATGCCTTTCCCGTCCTGATTATTTTCCAAACAGTGGAATGGATAAGAATTCATCTATTGACTGTCGACGTAGCTCAAAACTTTGACGGTGGTGGAACTTGGTAATATTTTTGTTGATTTTTGCAGCTGCTTTTGCCCAATTGCTACGTGAATTATATTTATCAAGTAGATACAGGACCGTAAATAAAAAAAACTGCTTCGTGGCAAAAAGCAATAAAGGAAGGACAGTATTCTCACTAATCTATAGCTTACTACAAAAAATACAAAATAATTTAATAAAAATTTACTTAAAAAGTAATAAAAACATCAATAAAAATAAACTAATTAATAAAAAGGAACTAGCTGCCAATCCTGTATGCCAGCCACAAAATCCCATTCAACTATCAACCTATACAGTTCCCAAGATCCCTCAGTCAGTCCTGTAGGAAGTGTACGCGGTGATGTGTAGTGTGCAAAAGGAAAGGTTTTGTGTAGTGAAATGAATAAGTGTGTTGTAGTATAAATTGGAGATCTGTACTGTGATCTAGTGCCCTCACAAGAACAAACGGATACACAAAAAGAATAGAACATTGATTAAACACAACCATAAATTTGTGAATTTTTAGGTAATTTAAATATGGTCCCAGGAAACACTACAGATCTCCTAAAAATATGTGTAATATATAGACTACAGATGATGCCTAGTGCTAGTTACGAAAACATGTTTGGTTAGAAGCAAAATAAACGTTCCTTGCAAAAGACAGAATTTTTTTTAACTATGGTGATGAAAATAATTACTGATATTTCTTTACGGAGTTCTGTAATCAGTAATTTTCTTGTTTTTGTATTCACGCACTCAAAAAAACAGCAAAAGGCATGCTGCGAGATACAGGGCCGAGGCTAATCCATTTCTCCCCTTCTTTTCACTCTTCCTTTGGTACTTTCTTCACCTCATTCCCGGGCTCGTACTTGCTATCCGACTTCAGAACGAGGACGAACATTTATCACTACCTGGAGCACTTCCTTATCCTCACTGGCCAAAGGGCCACAGTATGCTTGCATCTATACGGATGGCGCTAAACCTGAGGCGTGTGTGCGATACGCCTTCTTCAGGCCTTCTAGCGAAACGTACCAAATGTTTGCACTGCCGCCTGAATCGGTTATGTGCATGCAGACTTTACGCGTCCTATTGCCCCTCACTGGCTGCCAAACTGCTTTGCAGAAACTACAACATCTGATGTTTGATAAACAGATTAAGAGATATGTCTTGGACGTCTTGCAGGCCATAACAGACGCGCGGGCAATGGGCACTGACGCCGCTCACTCTAGGTAAAAGGACATCTAGGTATTCTCCACAGTGAAAATGTTGGCCGCCTCGCTAAGACGAACATTACGGAAGGACAGTTCTGCACAACATCGATCTCTTGACTCCACGGACAAGAAAGCTGCTTATCGCGAGTGGAACTGTGAACGGGACACATCCAAGCACTGTACGTACAGCCACCTGGCGGCCATACAGCCGAACGTCTGAAGCTTCCTGGCAGATTGAAACTGTGTGCCGGACCGAGATTCGAACTCGGGTCCTTTGCCTTTTGCAGGAAAGTGTTCTACCATCTGAGCTATCCAAGCACGACTCACGACCCGTCCTCACAGCTTCAATTCTGCCAGTACCTAGCTCTTCCGCCATGAAGTTTCATATCAGCGCACACTCCGCTGCAGAGTGAAAATCTCATTCTGGAAACATCCCCCAGGCTGCGGCTAAGCCATATTTCCGCAATATCCTTTTTTCCAGGAGTGATAGTTCTGCAAGGTTCGCAGAAGAGCTTCTGTGAAGTTAGGAAGGTAGGAGACAAGGTACTGGCAGAACTGAAGCTGTGAGGACGGGTCGTGAGTCGTGCTTAGGTAGCTCAGATGGTAGGTAGAGCACTTGCCCGAGAAAGGCAAAGGTCCCGAGTTCGAGTCTCGGTCCGGCACACAGTTTTAATCTGCCAAGAAGTTTCATATCAGTGCACACTCCGCTGCAGAGTGAAAATCTCATTCTGGAACCGAACGTCTCTTCGTGACCATCGTTCACCTCCGTGAACCTTAATAGACGTCATGTGACCTCTCGCATCCGCATAAGGCTAGGACACGGGTGTTACCCCGCCCACCTATACCGGTTGAAAATCATCGCTTCTGGACATGTGATCAGGGTGCAATGGCAGTGGCAGACCTGAACCACTTCATATTGGCGTGTACCAAGTATCAGGCGATCATGTAAAAAAAAAATAAATAAATAAATAAATAAAAATAAAAATAAAAATGGTTGCGAGGGGCTACCATCCCCTCACGAGTTAACTGCTTTATTTAACCAGTTTGATGTAAAGGGTGTTTCACAATTCATGTTACACATATTAGAGGTTGTGGAGCGTTTTACATCCGGCCGGAAACGTCATCCAACGACGCTACAGAGCGTCAAAGTTATAGGCGCTGGCACCTGTAATTGTATGCATAGACGGGTGATTCCGTGATGATGTTACAGACTGTGAAGGATGATGGAGACGGATAAATGTATCAGTTTGAGGTAAGGGTCCCTGTATCGGAAATGAACGAGTCGAAAGTGCAACCAAAAATCAGTCTGGTACCTCTGACAGTAGAATACATGTACCTGGACTGTTGTTGCTAAGTTTGTAGGGTAGGCAACTTTCAGACCAAAACAAGGAATAAAATGTCCAGTAAACGAGGGATCTAAAATGCATACATGAGAAGCTGTACGCACTTGTTCATCTTCGCTACTGTGAAACACATCTCCTCCACTGAATAACTGCTCATAGCTCTTAAGGTATTCATTTTAGCGCCCCACTTTACTGGACGATTTTTCTTGTGTCGCTCCACGTTGCACCACTGAAAGTTGCCTACCCTACATCCTTACCAACAACAGTACCGGTACATGTATTCCACTGTGAGAGGTATCAGAACGATTTTCGCTTCTAACTTTCGACTCGTTCGTGTCCGGTACAGGGACATTTACCTCAAACTGATGTATAAGCTCCGCCACCCGTAACTTTGACACTCTGTAGCGTCGCTGGATGACGTTTCCGGACATTGGTTTCTGCATAAAGCTTTATGTACTAAGTCCCCTCTACAACCTCTAGATGTGTGTTCCATGGACTGTGAAACCCTCTGTATATAGGTATTATTTGCTGGCGAACTATTTGAAAGACGCCAGTATCGAGCTTTGATCTGTTTAGTGGTGTGCATCTTGCAGTCCCTGGAACCAGCCCGTTTCGAAAACTGGGATGTCTGTTTGTGGTTTTAGTTTGCACTATGAATTTATCTGTGTAAAGACACCATTGTCGAGGTTTCGAATATAAGTTACTAGATGTCGCTGTCCTCTGGAGCCGGCCCTATTCGAACCCTGGGATGTAATTTTGTGCGTGGGTGTTTTTTTTTAGTTTATGTAACGAACTTATCTTTCTACTTTACACGTTTATCATTGTTCTACTGTGGAAATCGTAGTTACGTTAATAGGACACTTTCGTAACTACTGTTGGCTGTATGGTCTTTGCCGGTCAAAGCCAAAATAAATGAATAAAAGTAAACATTTCTCCGCAGTATTCTTTCTTCCAGGAGTGACAGTCCAGCAAAGTACGCAGGAGAGCTCGACAGAAGTTCGGACGACAGGAGACGAGGTACAAGTGGAAGTAAATCTGTGAGGACGGGCCGTGAGTCGTATTCGGTTGAGCACTTGACCGCGAAGGGCAAAGGTCAAAGGTTCGAGTCCCGGTCCGCACACTCAGTGTGAATTGTGTTGTGACTTGACAAGACAGCCAAGCCACTAGGAGAGGAAGCCGACAGGCACGCGTTTAAGCTCACGCAGGCTGGCGTGAGGTCTGGAACAGTTAAGGGAATTTATAGTAGCAAAGAACGTAAGTAACTACTGGAATACTTAACTTTAATTCATAATTGGTGAACATCGGTCTGACGGTACATGCATCACAAGATAAATAGCAAATGATAATGGCGCCTTGCTAGGTCGTAGCAAATGACGTAGCTGAAGGCTATGCTAACTATCGTCTCGGCAAACGAGAGCGTAATTTGTCAGTGAACCATCGCTAGCAAAGTCGGCTGTACAACTGGGGCGAGTGCTAGGAAGTGTCTCTAGACCTGCCGTGTGGCGGCGCTCGGTCTGCAATCACTGATAGTGGCGACACGCGGGTCCGACGTATACTAACGGACCGCGGCCGATTTAAAGGCTACCACCTAGCAAGTGTGGTGTCTGGCGGTGACACCACAAATTGTCATGGTGTTAGCAAACCAAAGCTGCCTACTTTGCAGAGTGAAAGATCCACACGTCAGCACCCCTAGTAAAATGCAGGCACGACAGAGAACAGAGAAGTCAGGCTCCGCCGGCACGGGACGCAGATGAACGGATTCCGACGAGGCAAACGAATTGAGAGCGCGGAAGGCGTGGGAGTGACGGGGGCAGAGAGTGAAACGTGAGGGAAAGAGAGGGGGCTGGGGATGGTGAGGCGTGATGAATTAGGAGTGCTAATGGCGGCAGTTAGCGGGAGAAAGGCGAAAGTCGTCGCGGGCCGGGCTGGCTTTCATGAAATATTAATAAGCCGCGGCGCCGCGCTGAATGCAGACAGACACACTGGTACACCGCGCCGGGCGAATACAGCCACGCCGCCACACCTCTCTCTCTCTATCTCTCTCACTCGCCTCTCTGGGGCGCGCTCCACGCCGATACCGCTGCTGGCGCGTCCGTGGGTCTAACCGCTGCCTGGTGCGTGGCGGAGGGTACTTGGTAGCAGCTCAAAGGGCTCTAAGCGCTATGGGAATTAACGTCAGAGGTCATCAGTCCCCTAGAACGTAGAACTACTCAAACCTAACTAACCTAAGGACAACACACACATCCATGTCCGAGGCAGGATTTGAACCTGCGACCGTAGCAGCTGCGCGGTTCCGGACTGAAGCACCTAGAACCGCTCGGCCACAGCGGCCGGCTCGGTAGCAGTACTGCACAGCAAAAGGGGGAAGCGGTATATGTAGACTAGTGAGGTGAGGGCGTTTTGTGCATAGAACAGCTGACGCAGGCTGAAAAAAGGAAAGCTACAGGCATGGATCGCGTCAACAATGAACTGCTTTAATTCGGTGTAATCTGCTCCCACCTGTGATTACTAAATCTGTTCAATATGTATTGGAAAGGAAACGTCCATACGAAGAGGATAGGGCCGGCCGCGGTGACCGAGCGGTTCTAGGCGCCACAGTCTGAAACTGTGCGACCGCTACGGTCGCAGGTTTGAATCCTGCCTCGGGCATGGATGTGTGAGATGTCCTTAGGTCAATTAGGTTTTTAGTAGTTCGAGGTTCTAGTGGACTGATGACCTCAGATGTTAAGTCCCATAGTGCTCAGAGCAATTTGAAGAGGATAGCAACAAGGAAAAGTAATATCGCTGTTTAAAGAATGAGACAGAAGGAACTATCAGAATTATAGAGGGATTGACTAACTGGATCCAGTACACAACGCTTACGCTAGGATCCGTCAAAACAGATCAAAAGTAATATCAGAGTGCTTATTAATTGAAAAACAAATAGGTTTCACCAAAGGAAGTTCGACAACAAACGCAATATTTTTTGTAAAACATATCATTGAATGTAGAGACCCAGTTAGCATCTTATGATGCGGAATAGGACTCTGGTAAAGTAAACAGAGAAAAAATGACCTGCATAATGAAGGAATGGAGTTCCCCAAAAAAAAAAAAAAAAAAAAAATGGCTCTGAGCACTATGGTACTTAACATATGAGGTCATCAGTCCCCTGGACTTAGAACTACTTAAACCTAACTAACCTAAGCACGTGACGGAGGGAGGAGGTGATGGACAAATAGAGGGAGAGAGAGAGGGAGCAGGGGGAAATGGAAAATGAGGAGGGAGAAGATGGAGAAAGAGGAGGATGTAGAAGACAGACAATGGGGAGGGGGGGTTCAAATGGTTCCAATGGCTCTGAGCACTATGGGACTTAACTGCTGTGGTCATCAGTCCCCTAGAACTTAGAACTACTTAAACCTAACTAACCTAAAGACATCACACACACCCATGCCCGAGGCAGGATTCGAACCTGCGACCGTAGCAGCAGCGCTGTTCCGGACTAGAGCACCTAGAACCGCTCGGCCACAGCGGTCCTCATAAATGGGGTTCCCACTCCATTTAATAAACACCTTAAGAAGCCTATATAAAAAAGCAGTAAAGTTAGATGTAAAAGGAGAGGTGGCAGCGCCTTACGAAGAGGTCAGAGAAAGGTGTAGCATTTCGCTACCTCTTTTTATTTTATATATGTTTTTATATATATCTTCCGGTGATGAATGACTGAGAATGATACGGCGGTCGGTCGACTATCGCGTGGCCTTCGGTGCCTTACCGCCTATTTCCTTTTCTTTTCTCTCTATATTGACCATTTACTGTGTGAACGGAAAACCAAGTTTCATGCAGACATTAGAATAGAAGAAGAGTCTGCTCTGGATTGCGTTTTATATGCATACAATGTCATAAGCTTGAGAGAGAGACAGATAATTATTTGCAGTAAGGAATCTACCTTCTAATAAAAGCAGACAAATGGATGGAACGAGTGCGTAAGGTCAGTTGTATGGAAGGCGAATGCTGGACTTCGGTTTATTGGGAGAACTGGATAATTCTAGGAAAGTATAGCTCATCTGCAAAACAGACTACGTACAGAACACTTGTGCCACTCATTCTTGAATAATCATCTAGAGTTTGGGATCCTGAAGTGTTCTGATTGAAAGAGGACACGGAAGCAATTCAGGACTGCTAGACTCGTTGCCGATACATTCGGTCAGCATACGAGTATTACGGGAAGGCTCCGAGAATTTGGACGCGAATCCATGAAGGAAACACAACTGGGAATGTTTAGACGACCGGCAGAACGATTCCACTGCCAGCTACGTACATCTCGCGCAAGGGTCACGAAGACAAAATAAGAGAAATCACGGTTTGTAGGGAAACATTTAGATAGACAGTCGTTTGTGCCTTGCGCCTTTCGAGAGCTGAACAAGAAAGGGGATGACTAGCTATGGTGCAAGTCATCCTCTGGTACGCACCATATGATGGTTTGCGCAGTATGAATATGGATATAAATGCAGATGTAGTGTGCATTTCGGAGAGGCTGTAAACAAATAATCACACTACGCAGTTTCAGTCGATGTAATAATATCAACTACTAGCCGTTCCCTGTCACGCGCTGCTGTGGCTTACTCTGATTAAATGGAAAAGAAAGAAATGAGAAATCACACGTGTCTAATACGTATGGGATTGGATATACGTTCTAATCTCCTTCTCTGCCATGTCTCTGCCCACGTCCTCCTCATCTCTTTGTCCATCCTGTCCTCCTTCATCCTCTCTCTGTCCATATTCTCCTCCGTCATATCTCTCCATCTCCTCCTGCACCTCTCTCCCCCTCTGTCCATCATCTCACCCCTCCCCCATTCTCTCTCTCTGTCCATCACCTCACCCCTCCCCCCTCCCCGCCGCCCCAGGTGACCGTGCGGTTCTAGGCGCTCGAGTCCGGAGCCGCGCTGCTGCTACGGTCGCAGGTTCGAATCCTGCCTCGGGCATTGGTGTGTGTGATGTCTTTAGGTTAGTTAGGTTTAAGTAGTTCTAAGTTCTAGGGGACTGATGACCACAGCAGTTAAGTCCCATAGTGCTCAGAGCCATTGGAACCATTTGAACCCCCCCTCCCCATTGTCTGTCTTCTACATCCTCCTCTTTCTCCATCTTCTCCCTCCTCATTTTCCATTTCCCCCTGCTCCCTCTCTCTCTCCCTCTATTTGTCCATCACCTCCTCCCTCCGTCAATGTCCTTCTTTCTGCTTTCGATCTCATTTCCTTCCCAATCTCTATCCATCTCCTCTCCCTCCTCTCTGTGACCTTGAGGCTTGTTTATTGTTATTGCATATTCAGATTCTGGAGTAGTACTCTAATCATAAGCCATAAATACAACTTTCCTCTTCGCTAACAACGTTTCACTTCTACACATCATATAAAAAATGTGTCCTATGTCCATCAGTATGTTCAATGGAGTATTGCGTAAAAAAGTAAATCGATCAAGAACGTCTCTCGAGAGTTTTGGTAATAATGTATATATTAGGTAGCTAATACGCATTCGAACGCAACGTTGTGTCAAAATTTCAAAGCAATCGGTGAACAACTTACAGAGATTTAAGATTTTCAACAAATGAATATGACATTTTTGGTGACAATGTCTCGCGAATATTCGAGTGCAACGTTATCTCAAAATTTCAAAGCAATCATCGAAGAACTTTCGAAGACAGCTTACACGATTTTGACCAAACAAACGATTGCATTTATTTTGCGTAGATAAACTCTCATTCAGCACATTATAAGTTCTTTGACACTTTACTTGCAGGCTGTTGTAAGCCGCGGAATGTGCGAGGGAAGACGTAAATGAACGCAGACGCGGTGGCGGGGCTGCGCTCTAGCTGTCGTGCGCTGTGCTGTTCTGTTCCGTGCCTCGGCGCTCGCTATACCTGCGACCAGCCCAGCACAATGCGGCGGCCCCACTGCGCCGCCAGCTGCGGGCACGCGCGTCTGACGGACGCCAATCAACACCTGGTCTGGCGGCAAACCTGGCGGCGCCACGCTACAAGCGGTCTGCCGGCGCCCATCATCTCCACACCGACTGCGCTCGGAACTTCAGGGGAGGTTTACTATCTTTGGTCCGAAAAAAGCATGTTCTTTGAGAATTTTTTCTCCTGATGTGTTACAGATATCAATGTCAAATTTGGTCAAAATGTTTGTTGATATTTCCTCTACAAACTGGAATTTTTTCGACCGGAAATAACGAGGTCGGAAGTGCCGCCGGAACGAAAAATGGTTCAAATGGCTCTGAGCACTATGGGACTTAACTTCTGAGGTCATCAGTCCCCTAGAATTTAGAACTACTTAAACCTAACTAACCTAAGGACATCACACACATCCACGCCCGAGGCAGGATTCGAACCTGCGACCGTAGCGGTCGCGCGGTTCCAGACTGTCGCGCCTAGAACCGCTCGGCCACTCCGGCCGGCCCGTCGGAACGAAACAAAATTTCGATGCAGACCTCCACGCGCGTTATGTCACAGGTCAGCCGGCTCTTCTGAAATCAAAATTGAGTCGACATTAGCGAAGTATATAAGATTCTTTAGGAGTTGTACCTCGCTTTAGTTATTTGGACCATAGGAAACAAAATGGCGGCCATTTGAAAAAAAAACAGGGTTTTTTTCATAGATTTTTCGACTTCATCGGCCAAGTAAAAATATTTATAGTTGATGGATCAGAATAAAAGTGGCCAACTCCTAGACAATTTACCTAGCTTCGTCAGAAACTAAGAATCATGCCAATCGGTTCAGTAGATTTGAAGTTACCGTACCGCGCGATAAAAAAGTCATTTCAAGAAAAACGCATTTGAAATTCTGACTACATATAAATGCAATACTATGCAACTTACGTTCAATCTGCTATTCCGGGTCCATAAACTAGTCCTTCCTTTTCCTCAAAGAGGGCGTTCTGCTCGATCTGGGCCATCCTGCGCTGCTCCAGAGCCGCTCGTGCGGCCGGTGACAAGCGGTTTTCGGCCGCTTGAATCCGGTGGTCGTCCGAATGCTTGGCGCACTGCGTCGAATAGAGTCCCAGGGTGACGTCCATCGTTGTCACGGTCTTCAGAATGGCTGAATACCCTTCGTTGCTTCGTTGAAGCTGCTCACTGTCAGCAAAGTCGCAATCTGCACAATCTTCGCACCAAATGCAAATGCTTGGGGAATAACTTCCAAACACATGCGTTCAAACTTTCATTTGAATTTTGTGTGTTTCCTCCCAAGCACCGGTACAATTACTCGTCCTCCGAAAGAAAGAAACTGATGCGTGAAAAAGGCCGATTTCAAGCAGGTGCATTTTTTTGTTCAACCGCGAGTAACAAACATTTCCTTTCCGTATTCGCAAAAACCGTTTCAAATGCAATTTTTAAAAAATCGAATTTTTGAACCAAAAGATAGTAAACCTCCCCTTCAGCGTGCCTGGAGATTCCTAACGTCTGCGTCGTCCAGCATTTTGTGAACAGGGAAAAAGTTTCCATCGATTTGTACACGCACTACATACGTATTTATTTCTGATCGCGAACTTTGTGTAATATGCTGGGTCTAACGCACGGAGCTAACAGAACAGCACGATATTGCAGTACATCATTACAAGACGCCCATGACCAGAATAATTCCTTCTGTCACAAAAGTTACGAGTTTTACCATTTATCTTGTGGTTTTGTTCCGATAAAAATCAACAGCAAATTTAGTGGTCCAAAACTGTCTCGTGTGGTACGTGTCTGTACTCAGTATATGCTGCAGTGAGTCCTCATCCATTTGCACTATTATTCTCCAAATCAGTCATCTGTCACTTTGTACATCTATGTACCTCTGCTGTAATAATAGACTTTATGTAATATTCACAAATGCAGAAAATATTCTTGAATACTGCGTCTGTAACATGAAGTTGCAACATAAAATGCTCGTAGGCAATGATTCACATCAGATAGCAAGTACGTAAAAAAACTCGAGTATATTTCGCTCAAGACTGAGAAGTAGATTACCTTGCACATCTTATTACCAGCTCGTACTTAATGAATACTTGTTTACTCCATTCGTAATTTGTGTCATCAGTAGTGGCATATCATAGCAAATAATGTCGGCATTATTCAGCACGCGTCTGCATTCTTTACGACGCTGAATTTCACACATTACTAGTACTTACATCTGTGGATAATACGAAACACTGTTTCCTTACTTTTCCTGTAGTTGTATTTTTGAATGTTTGTTGGAGACAAAGCTAGATAGCTTCATCTTCCGGCGTTTTTAAGGGATACGTGCCAAAAGACATATCTGGAAAGTGTGCTCCCTCATACAATACCGGGGTATACACTGCCGATCTGCATATTCCAGCTTTACGTGAAAAATGACATAACCATAAAATTGCTGGAGGACCTACGGGTAAACTTCAAAGGATTTTTATAACTTACAGCGTTTTTCAAGTACAGTTTTAGCTATGTAACAAAATTACTTCCGAAGTGCACTCTAGTTATATCGATTTTCAAGTAAAGTTCATTAAAACGCGTAATCGATTTTCAAGTAAAGTTCATTAAAACGCGTAATGGATTTTCAAGTAAAGTTCATTAAAACGCGTAAATTTCGCATCAACAGGGATACTGAAACAGTATATTTTTTATGTAACGGTAGGGAAAAGTTCCCCATTATCGGGCTCCGTTTTTAAATTTAAAATTACTATTAAATTAGCTTTCTTCAAATTATGGAACATGCGCATTACTAGGGAATATTTAAATACTACCCCTGCGAAAAGTCTTCCGAATGTTTTCTCATTCTGTAACAGCTGAACAAAGAACTAAAACCTGTAATTTTTACCTCCGGAAAATATGGTTTCTAATGTGGGATTTTCTGGTTTCTTAGTTACTGATTGTTAATGCACACTATAACTTAATGAATTACTAACATACCCTTTTCCACACCAAACGCTTGTTTCAAAAGTAAAGGGTGCTAAATAACTGCAGATTCCTATGCAGACGTTTCAGCCATAACAAGAAAAATGCTCGGTCTTTTGTTCTTATGATACAGAAGTCACATTTAAAAACTTTCCAAGTACCATGGTCGACACCTGCACATAGCTCATAAAACTGGCGAAAGCAACCGATGCACTTAATCCAGGTCTCTGTAGAGGTATCAGATGACCACAGATGGTCGAAATATATGAGCTCCTCGTCCTTTTCGTATTCAGATGATGACTATTTCAGTATGGTTTCATCAAGGCTTGAACCGGAGTCTTTCTCCCCATGATCCTGTCTTTTCGTGGCTCTTTTTTTTACGAACAGCTCCCTCTTTTTAGCTCCAAATGTTGTAGGTTTATCAGATGAATCAAATGAAGCTCCTAGAGTAGGTTTCCTTGAAGGTGGTGTCTTCCCTGCAGCCTTGGTACTTGCTTTCGTTTTCCCTTTAGCCAAGGATTGCTCCAAAGCCTGTTTTAAAGGAGATAAAGCCAACACTGCTGGGTTGCACGAAACTTTAGCAGCGCCGACACCAAACCCACAAAGGAGAATCACAAGGACCTGCCGACGGTCGGACACAGCCATGGACTGCAGCGCCCAGCAAGGGAGACAATTCAGCTACCTGGAATGAAGCAACCATCCCAAATATGCGCACTTTAGCCTATATTCCTTTGTCACGGCATTCGAAAGCGCTTTAATAGACCAGTACAGTGATATAAAGACAGTTAATGGTTGCAATAATACAGGGTGATTCAAAAAGAATACCACAACTTTAAAAATGTGTATTTAATGAAAGAAACATAATATAACCTTCTGTTATACATCATTACAAAGAGTATTTAAAAAGGTTTTTTTCACTCAAAAACAAGTTCAGAGATGTTCAATATGGCCCCCTCCAGACACTCGAGCAATATCAACCCGATACTCCAACTCGTTCCACACTCTCTGTAGCATATCAGGCGTAACAGTTTGGATAGCTGCTGTTATTTCTCGTTTCAAATCATCAATGGTGGCTGGGAGAGGTGGCCGAAACACCATATCCTTAACATACCCCCATAAGAAAAAATCGCAGGGGGTAAGATCAGGGCTTCTTGGAGGCCAGCGATGAAGTGCTCTGTCACGGGCTGCCTGGCGGCCGATCCATCGCCTCAGGTAGTTGACGTTCAGATAAGGTTTCATAACTAACCTTTTTCGTACAGTTGATTGTGGAATTTGCAGCTCTCTGCTAGCTCTGCGAGTCGTTTTTCCTGGGCTGCGAACAAATGCTTGCTGGATGCGTGCTACATTTTCATCACTCGTTCTCGGCCGTCCAGAACTTTTCCCTTTGCACAAACACCCATTCTCTGTAAACTGTTTATACCAACGTTTAATACACCATCTATCAGGAGGTTTAACACCATACTTCGTTCGAAATGCACGCTGAACAACTGTCGTCGATTCACTTCTGCCGTACTCAATAACACAAAAAGCTTTCTGTTGAGCGGTCGCCATCTTAGCATCAACTGACGCTGACGCCTAGTCAACAGCGCCTCAAGCGAACAAATGTACAACTAAATGAAACTTTATAGCTCCCTTAATTCGCCGACAGATAGTGCTTAGCTCTGCCTTTTGTCGTTGCAGAGTTTTAAATTCCTAAAGTTGTGGTATTCTTTTTGAATCACCCTGTATATTTCGTAGAACATCTCCAGTCTTCATTCTACTTGACATAATCTGACACGAAAGCCTGACATGGCGCCGTTTACAACGCAGTAGCGCATTCCAGCCGCCATGTGTCCCAGTTTCGGCACATTTCACAGGTTACTTTACAAGGAGGTTCAACACCACCGTTTTATCACTGTGTTCGTCTTTTTCGGCCGAGCGGTTCTAGGTGCTGCTGCTACGGTCGCAGGTTCGAATCCTGACTCGGGCATGGCTGTGTGTGATGACCTTAAGTTACTTAGGTTTAAGTAGTTCTAGGTCTAGGGGACTGATGACCTCAGATGTTAAGTCCCATAGTGCTTAGAGCCATTTTTCGTCTCTTTCAGAACTTTCGAATGGCATTGGGAAAAAGTATACCCTTGAATTTAGAGAAATAGCATCATTGTTGGTAGTTGTTGTTGTTGTGGTCTTCAGTCCTGAGACTGGTTTGATGCAGCTCTCCATGCTACCCTATCCTGTGCAAGCTTCTTCACCTCCCAGTACTTACTGCAACCTACATCCTTCTGAATCTGCTTAGTGTATTCATCTCTTGGTCTCCCTCTACGATTCTTACCTTCCACGCTGCCCTCCAATGCTAAATTTGTGATCCCTTGATGCCTCAGAACATTACCTACCAAGCGATCCCTTCTTCTAGTCAAGTTGTGCCACAGGTTTCTCTTCTCCCCAATTCTATTCAATACCTCATCATTAGTTATGTAATCTACCCATCTAATCTTCAGCATTCTTCTGTAGCACCACATTTCGAAAGCTTGTATTCTTCTCCAAACTGTTTATCGTCCATGTTTCACTTCCATACATGACTAAACTCCATACAAATACTTTCAGAAACGACTTCCTGACACTTAAATCTATACTCTATGTTAACAAATTTCTCTTCTTCAGAAACGCTTTCCTTGCCATTGCCAGTCCACATTTTATATCCTCTCTACTTCGACCATCATCAGTTATTTTGCTCCCCAAATAGCAAAACTCCTTCACTACTGTAAGTGTCTCATTTCCTAATCTAATTCCCTCAGTATCACCTGACTTAATTCGACTACACTCCATTATCCTAGTGTTGCTTTTGTTGATGTTAGCCGGCCGAAGTGGCCGTGCGGTTAAAGGCGCTGCAGTCTGGAACCGCAAGACCGCTACGGTCGCAGGTTCGAATCCGGCCTCGGGCATGGATGTTTGTGATGTCCTTAGGTTAGTTAGGTTTAACTAGTTCTAAGTTCTAGGGGACTAATGACCTCAGCAGTTGAGTCCCATAGTGCTCAGAGCCATTTTTTTGTTGATGTTCATCTTATCTCCTCCTTTCAAGACACTGTCCATTCCGTTCAACTGCTCTTCCAAGTGCTTTGCTGTCCCTGTCATTGATAAAAATGTCCGCCATAGTTCCTGAAATACTGGACCCCATGGCTAACCCATCGTCCTGAATATAAAATTTGTTATTAAACGTAAAATAATTTATCAATGACCTTGAAGATAAAGTTCTAAATTCTGACGATAACATTATGGATAAAATTGTTTATTACAAACGTTATGTACACGACACTCTGTTACTTGTCGATGGTTCCCGCGAGGACATTGAGGAAATAGTAAAAAAAGTTCAACGACGCACATAATAAAATAGAATTTACCGTGGAGTATGAAACTGACAATTGTTTACAGTTCCTAGACCTGAATATAAAAAAGCAGGGCAACAAACATGCGTCCTCCGTTTATAGAAAACAAACTACGACTGTTGCCGTGATCCCGAATGATTCATGCCATCCGCAGGCTTATAAAGAAGCTGCTTTCCGTAGTCTCGTGCATAGGGCAGTTAATATACCTATGATCGAAAAAGATAGGGAGACTGAAATTAATACCGTTAAGAGAATAGCGATGAATAACGGTTACAGAATAGATATGGTTAAAAAACTGTTACGGAAAAGTAATAAGCGCAAAAAGAATAAACCTGATGGAGAGAAAGTGAAAATTATCACGATGCCATACTACGGAACAGTCTCACAAAAGATAGCAAATATTTTTAAGCCATACGATGTTAAAATAGCCTTTCAGACTAATAACCTAGTGATGTATAGCCTTAAGCACGATATTGGCGAGAAGAGAAATAAGTTTGAAAGATCGGGAGTTTATAAGATTCGGTGCAGAACTTGTGATACAAAATATATAGGGCAGACAGGAAGATCATTCGCGATCCGGTATAAAGAACATAAAGATGCGCTCAGGTGAGGAAATTATGACAAATCAGCTGTTGCGAACCATATATATGAAACAGGCCATCCCCTTAAGAGCATAGAAGACAACGTAGAAATATTGCATGTAGAAAAGAAAGGGAGGAAACTTGATTTACTAGAGGAATTCGAGATAGCTATCCATGAAAAGAAAAAAGGCAATATTCTAAATGCACAAGATAATTTTAAAGAAATGAGATTTTTAGCGGGTTTTTAGAATTATTTTAGGGTAGGTATGCGACTTTAAACTTGTAGCATGTCACTGACGGAGTGGCGAGAGGCTAACAATAGCAGACCAATGCAATAAGGAAATCAGGCGCCCAATAGCATAGCGTTACCGTCAAGCACACGGCAGTAACCACGTCAGTCCACAACAGCTCACGAGCCGGCACAATGCGACAACATATTTGGTAGCTATGGGACGGCCATCGACTGGTGTCAACAACTTCAATGTAAGACGAGGACCCACAGTCCAATATACTTTTAATTTGTTTTATTCTATGGACTTCCCAACTATTTGTGATGGTATTTTATTTCTTCTCCATGGATTTTAATACCTACTCTGAATTTTTCTTTTGTTTCCTTTACTGCTTGCTAAATATACATGTTGAACAATAGAGGGGTTACGTATTGTTAACAGTGCAACGAAATCACGTGCTCGGTATAAAGTATCATCCTCTGAAAATTTCTTTTCGATATCGTGAAGCTTTCAGGTAATGAATGGGTCGACATAAAAGTTTTCTGGGTACGGTACCGCGTCATAATGCATAAAACTACTGCTGCTAGAGAAAAACCAACGTTTCGGCCATGGTTGCAGCGGCCTTCTTCTGGGTCTAATGGTTTTTCTCCAGCAGCAGTAGTTTTATGCAGTATGACGCGGTACCATACTCAGAAAACTTTTATGTCGACTGATTCTGGCCGCGGAAGCCTACGCAATTATAATGAAAGGGTTGTTTCGTCTTAGCCAAGCCTGGATCTGCACGTTTCAAACTGACAGGGATGGTTAGGCACTGGACAAGCATTTGGGGATTGGGGGGGGGGGCTCTGCTTCAAACCCGGTCAGGCCATCCAGACAAGTTTTCTGTGATTTCCCAGTATCGCCTGACGTAAATGCCGGTATGAAACGTCCCCTTAGAAAAATTAATGAATTACTGTGCTGATAAACCTCTTACATTATTTGATTTTCACACAGCTGAGCAGAACTGAACGTACTCAGACATTTCGCCCTTTACCTATTCTGATCATCACTAAACTGACATACAATATTTTTACCGCAACGCAATCTGACTTTCAAAAATCCCTACAAGAGAATAGCCCTGACTAAATTAACCTATACGTTTCACAAATCACTTACCTCACAAAAATCTTCGTTACTCGAACTACTGCAATACAGCGAGCGCCACTACTGCCAGCTAAATAAAAGATTCAAACTACGGAAGGCATTAACTACTGATAGGCATAGTTAGCAAATGAAGGATTTTAATAGAGAACAAATAATGTATTTACCTTAATAGTCATTATATATATATATATATATATATATATATATATATATATATATATATATATATATGGCAGACAACAATACAAACTAGCCACAGACTGCACACAGCACAGCCAGTGATTTTCATACAGAGCGCTACGTGGCGTTACCAATAAGAAAACCTAAACAGCCCCTACTTACGCCGGGACGCACGAGCAATTTCCTTCGCCAGTATGAGTTTGTCCTCCGTCCCGATGGCCTCGTGGGACGCCAACATTCGTGACCTTTGTTTTTCTCGCAATTTTGAAGGTCTGTAAACGATTGTTATTTTCCGAGACATAGCATCGTTGAAAAGTTGTCAGCTTATCAGCGTAGCGGTAACGCGATAAGAGCAGCCTCACAGCGAGGACGTTGTGGAAGGTCAGTGGGGGAACGCTATCTGGCGCCTGCCTCTTGAGTGCCCTCCGCACCTTGCAGTGACATCGCCGTTCTCTCCACAAGTGTCGGCGCGCAGGCAGGAGCGCGGTGTCACCTGCTCGTGACATGTTCTGCTGGCGGGTGACGACGGGCTGGCCTTCAGACGTTGTTGTCAAACAAACCGCTGTCATTAGAGATGCCCAGCGCGCGGGGAATTTTGCGCACAAGTCCATGTGGAATAGACTGCAATAAATGTTGTCATCATCAACGGGTTTAAAACCCACGGAGGCACAGGAAATACAGCAAAGAATTTATACTGTTTCTTTTGCTGTCCACAGGCGTATATGAACACATTCTGGTATTCCGAAATACACTCGTGCTCATAAATTAAGGATCATTGCAGAATGCCGTGCCACACAACGTGGCACTACACAAAACTGGCTCTAATAGCATAGGCACATAGGGAACACACACGACACAGATCTGTAAGTCCGCGGTATTGGTGATAAGCTGAGAAAACCGTTCCGAAACACATGTGCTACAAAACCCCACTGTTCCCTGCGCGTGTACCCCGACATCAGCATGGGATATGATCACTGTGCACACGTACACAGGCCGCACAACGGGTTGGCATACTCTGGATCAGGTGACCGAGCAGCTGCTGGGGCATAGCCTCCCATTCTTGCACCAGTGCCTGTTGGAGCTCCTGATGTGTCGTGGGGGTTTGAAGACGTGCAGCGATACGTCGACCGAGAGCACCCCAGACGTGCTCGATGGGGTTTAGGTCTGGAGAACAGGCAGGCCACTCCATTCGCCTGATATCTTTCAAGGTATTCCTCCACGATGGCAGCTCGGTGGGGCAGTGCATTATCATCTATCAGCATCCACCCCTGAAAAGGCGGACATCCTGGTGCAAAACGATGTCCCGATACACCTGACGTGTTACAGCTGCTCCGTCAAAGACATGCAGGGGTGCAAGTGCACCATTCATTAATCCCATCCCACACCATCAAACCAAAACTCCATACAGGTCCCTTTCAAGGGCATTAAGGGGTTGGTATCTGGTTCCTGGTTCACGCCAGATGAAAACCCGGCCAGAATAACTTGTCAGACTATACTTGCACTCGTCCGTGAACATAACCTGAGACGACTGTTCCAATGACCGTTTACTGTGTTCCTGACACCACACTTTACGGGCTCTCCTGTGACCAGGGGTCAGTAGAATGCACCTTGCAGGTCTTCCGGGCGAATAAACCATGTCTGTTCAATCGTCTGTAGACTGTGTGTCCGGAGACAACTGTTCCAGTGGCTGCGGTAAGGTCCCGAGCAAGGCTACCTGCAGTACTCCGTGGCCGTTTGCGGGCACTGATGATGAGATATTGTTTTTCTTGGGGACGTCCCGTATTGTAGCGCCTGGACACGTTTCCTGTCTGCTGGAATCGTTGCCATAATCTTGAGATCACACTTTGTGGCACACGGAGGGCCCGTGCTACGACCTGCCGTGTTTGACAAGCCTCCAGTCGCCCTAGTATTCTACCCCTCATAACGTCATCAATATGTGGTCTTTGAGCCATTTTCAACACACAGTCACCATTAGCACTTACTCGCTGCACCATACTCTGACCTCTGCGTATGTGAACTGCTGCCAGCGCCACCGAGCGACGACCGCAAGTCAATTGCACCGCATGGTCACACCACGAGGTGATTTAAACCCCCAAACCGGCCACCAGACCGTTGTTTCACCGTGTATCAACATCCTTAATTTATGAGCATGAGTGTAGATCATCATTTTATACGCTGACGGAAAAAAATCCCAACGCCAAGTAGGATGTTGTGCGAGAAAAACGAAAGTTGGCAGGCGTGTATCTATATCACAAAGATGATGTGTATTCAAATTTCGTGCCAGTCTCATAAGACTGGTGCTATAGTCCAGACGGCGTAAGAAGCTCCCTGTCAGCTCGTTGCACTCTCGCCAGCTTTTAGTTCGAAGAGCTAACGCCTGCAGGCGAAAGCAGTAGCTGGAACAGAAGAGCTCTGACAACAATGAGGCACTGCCATAGAGACGTTTACAAAATCGCGGTCCGTTATTGGTTGTGGTAGGGCCGCAAAGCTGCTGCGCCAAGCTCACTGCAACTATCAGGGGTCAACTGAACAGCGACTCAACTACAGAAACGCCACTTTGACTATACAAATCAGGTTTGCGTTAATTACGCGCTGTGAAGGTCGTAAGCGTCAGTTCCCTTTGAGACTGGACGTGGCGGGATGACGTTAGTCAAGAGTTTCTTTAAGATGAGGAAGATGCCATTATCAACAACCCCGCCGGCGACTGTGGCCGAGCGGTTCTAAGCGCTTCAGCCCGGAACCGGGCTGCTGCTACGGTCGCAGGTTCGAATCCTGCCTCAGGCATGGATGTGTGTGATGTCCTTAGGTTAGTTAGGTTTAAGTAGTTCTTAAGTGTAGGGGACTGATGACCTCAGTCTTATAGTGCTCAGAGCCATTTGAACCATTTTGTAACGGTTTCCTCGAGTTTGACGCAAAATTTAATGTAGACGCGTTGCTCCTCTAATTCTGCCATCTCGAAATTCGGAAACTGTACAACACAATGTTCTACGCACTGCAGCACTTAAATATGACTAACAGACAAACAACAATGAAACTTCCACCAGTTACACATCAAACACAGGCGTTTGCAGGGATGCAAACCGCATTTCGCTCCAACATACTAACGGCGCGAAATTACGAATGTTTCGGAATTTTTTGAAGAGACCTCGTAGACAAAGATACTACGATCTTAACTCCAGGTGAGTTTACATTATGGAAACAAATGTCGGGAAGAATAACATGAGTAATTCATAATATTTCTCTTGATAAATAGACAAGCTAGGAAAATATTGGAAATAACTTGCAGGGGAAAGTAGTTAGCAGTTACAACATTGGGAAACTCCTACACACCTTGGAATAAAGCTCGACCGCACATTTTCTTTCAAAGAACATTGCAAGAACATGAAGATACACTCCTGGAAATTGAAATAAGAACACCGTGAATTCATTGTCCCAGGAAGGGGAAACTTTATTGACACATTCCTGGGGTCAGATACATCACATGATCACACTGACAGAACCACAGGCACATAGACACAGGCAACAGAGCATGCACAATGTCGGCACTAGTACAGTGTATATCCACCTTTCGCAGCAATGGATGTAGTCCTGTGGAACGGCTTGCCATGCCATTTCCACCTGGCGCCTCAGTTGGACCACCGTTCGTGCTGGACGTGCAGACCGCGTGAGACGACGTTTCATCCAGTCCCAAACATGCTCAATGGGGGACAGATCCGGAGATCTTGCTGGCCAGGGTAGTTGACTTACACCTTCTAGAGCACGTTGGGTGGTACGGGATACATGCGGACGTGCATTGTCCTGTTGGAACAGCAAGTTCCCTTGCCGGTCTAGGAATGGTAGAACGATGGGTTCGATGACGGTTTGGATGTACCGTGCACTATTCAGTGTCCCCTCGACGATCACCAGTGATGTACGGCCAGTGTAGGAGATCGCTCCCCACACCATGATGCCGGGTGTTGGCCCTGTGTGCCTCGGTCGTATGCTGTCCTGATTGTGGCGCTCACCTGCACGGCGCCAAACACGCATACGACCATCATTGGCACCAAGGCAGAAGCG
Organism: Schistocerca cancellata; assembly: GCF_023864275.1. Lineage (NCBI taxonomy): Eukaryota > Metazoa > Arthropoda > Insecta > Orthoptera > Acrididae > Schistocerca > Schistocerca cancellata. The sequence goes on from NC_064631.1 coordinate 176,791,723, forward strand.
ACTCTCATCGCTGAAGACGACACGTCTCCATTCGTCCCTCCATTCACGCCTGTCGCGACACCACTGGAGGCGGGCTGCACGATGTTGGGGCGTGAGCGGAAGACGGCCTAACGGTGTGCGGGACCGTAGCCCAGCTTCATGGAGACGGTTGCGAATGGTCCTCGCCGATACCCCAGGAGCAACAGTGTTCCTAATTTGCTGGGAAGTGGCGGTGCGGTCCCCTACGGCACTGCGTAGGATCCTACGGTCTTGGCGTGCATCCGTGCGTCGCTGCGGTCCGGTCCCAGGTCGACGGGCACGTGCACCTTCCGCTGACCACTGGCGACAACATCGATGTACTGTGGAGACCTCACTCCCCACGTGTTGAGCAATTCGGCGGTACGTCCACCCGGCCTCCCGCATGCCCACTATACGCCCTCGCTCAAAGTCCGTCAACTGCACATACGGTTCACGTCCACGCTGTCGCGGCATGCTACCAGTGTTAAAGACTGCGATGGAGCTCGGTATGCCACGGCAAACTGGCTGACACTGACGGCGGCGGTGCACAAATGCTGCGCAGCTAGCGCCATTCGACGGCCAACACCGCGGTTCCTGGTGTGTCCGCTGTGCCGTGCGTGTGATCATTGCTTGTACAGCCCTCTCGCAGTGTCCGGAGCAAGAATGGTGGGATTGACACACCGGTGTCAATGTGTTCTTTTTTCCATTTCCAGGAGTGTAAAAAAGTCTGCAGCCAAAATAATATTATACGCAAGTTTACTTACAGCTCATCGAGGGTTCAACCCAAATGCACGTCTACTCCAGGTCTGCCTTTGTGTACGGCAGAATATGCTGCGTCAGTAAGGCAGAACTGCGCACACACCAGGCACGTTGACATCGCTCTTGACTAGACGGGTTGCATTACAACTGGTTGCCTACGACCAACTACAGTAGGCGAAATCTTCCGTCCTACAGGCATATCACCCCCGTATATTAGACGGAGAACAGCGAAAGAGGTTGGGAAGAAGAAACAGGAAAATGATTCCATGTATCCCATGTTTGGAAGCGGAGTATCATTTCTTATGCTGAAGATGAGAAACAGCTTTCTTCGAACAACTTAAGTCATTACACCATAACCTTCCGCAGGCTGAATCGAATTGTGGCGAAACGAGGCAACCTGAAGTAGTAACCAAAACTTAGGTTTGCAAGTATCCTACCAGACGTGGAAGACTTTAAACAGGCTGTTAACTGGAGTGATTCGGTGCAAACGGCAATTGAAGCGAATGAGGAGAATCTTAAGATGGCGAACACTTCTCGGTCTGCGCGAAGTTGCCTGAAGCCTGCACACTGGAGGACTCGTTTTCAGCAAATGTTCCAGCAATCAAGACTACCGATTTTTGGGCCTCAAACTAAATTAGACCTGTGCAACGTATTGTGTATACACTGTACGTATGTTTTGAATTACACTACTGGCCATTAAAATTGCTACTCCAAGAAGAAATGCAGATGATTAACGGGTATTCATTGGACAAATATATTATACTAGAACTGACATGTGATTACATTTTCACGCAATTTAGATGCATAGATCCTGAGGAATCAGTACCTAGAACAACCACCTCTGGGCGTAAAAACGGCCTTGATACGCCTGGGCATTGAGTCGAACAGAGCTTGGATAGCGTGTAAATGTACAGCTGCCCATGCAGCTTCAACACGATTCCACATCTCATCAAGAGTAGTGACTGGCCTATTGTGACGAACCAGTTGTTCTGCCACCATTGACCAGACGTTTTCAATTGGTGAGAGATCTGGAGAATGTGCTGGCCAGGGCAACAGTCGAACATTTTCTGTATCCAGAAAGGCCCGTACATGACCTGCAACATGCGGTCGTACATTATCCTGCTGAAATGTAGGGTTTCGCTGGGATCCAATGAAGGGTAGAGCCACGGGTCGTAACACATCTGAAATGTAACGTCGATTGTTCAAAGAGCCGTCAATGCGAACAAGAGGTGACCGAGACGTGTAACCAATGGCACCCCATACCATCACACCGGGTGATAGGCCAGTATGGCGATGACGAATACACGCCTCCAATGTGCGTTCACCGCGATGTCGCCAAACACGGATCCGACCATCATGATGCTGTAAACAAACCTGGATTCATCCTAAAAAATTACGTTTTGCCATTCCTGCATCCCAGGTTCGTCCTTGAGAACACCATCGCAGGCGCTCCTGTCTGTGATGCAGCGTCAAAGGTAACCGCATCCATGGTCTCCGAGCTGATAGTCCATGCTGCTGCAAACGTCGTCGAACTGTTCGTGCAGATGGTTGTTGTCTTGCAAACGTCCCCATCTGTTGCCTCAGGGATCGAGACGTGGCTGTACGATCCATTACAGCCATGCGGATAAGATGCCTGTCATCTCGACTGCTAGTGATACGAGGCCGTTGGGATCCAGCACGGTGTTCCGTATTACCCTCCTGAACCCACCGTTTCCATATTCTGCTAACAGTCATTGAATCTCGACCAACGTGACCAGCAATGTCGCCATACGATAAACCGCAATCGCGATGGGCTACAATCCGACCTTGATCAAAGTCGGAAACGTGATGGTACGCATTTCTCCTCCTTACACGAGGCATCACAACAACGTTCCACCAGGCAACGCCGGTCAACTGCTGTTTGTGCATGAGAAATCGGTTGGATACTTTCCTTATGTCAGCATGTTGTAGGTGTCGCCAACGGCACCAACCTTGTGTGAATGCTCCGAAAAGCTAATCATTTGCATATCACAGCATCCTCTTCCTGTCGGTTAAATTTCGCGTCTGTAGCACGTCATCTTCGTGGTGTGGCAATTTTAATGGCCAGTAGTGTAGTAAGTGACTGTGCTGTACTGTCATGGATACGAAAATGATAATAATTTCGCCAGTTGGGAAGGAGCGGTGCAAAACGCACGGCCGGTCAGACAGCGACGTTAGGTGCGCGCTGTGGCAGGAGGCGGCGGCGGGGTGTTTATGGCGCGGCGGGCGTCAGAGATAAGCGGCGCGTTGCAGCACATTACAAAGCCGTTTGCTGCGGGTTCAGCGGCACGGCGCAGATACTCGTGGGCGGGTGGGGGGGGGGTAGGGGGGGGGGGGCGCGGCTGCTGCCTACCATCTCTCTAGGCGCGGCTGCCACCGCCACGTCACGGAAACCAGACCGACTGCACTGCATCATTCCGCTCGTGCTGGCGATGTGGCGTCAGCAGTGTCGGTGGGTGTGACAAATCTGTGTAGATCACCATAAATCAATTCGTAACATGCCGGGAGGAATTTGGACGAAGCCGTTTTGACACGAAGTATTAGCCAGCCAATGTGCCGCTAAAATGACGATAGCGAATACAACAGGTTTATCCAGCGACACAAGTGCGCCGGCCAGAGTGGCCGAGCGGTTCTATGCGCTACAGTCTGGAACCGTGCGACCACTACGGTCGCAGGTTCGAATCCTGCCTCGGGCATGGATGTGTGTGATGTCCTTAGGTTAGTTAGGTTTCAGTAGTTCTAAGTTCTAGGGGACTGATGACCTCAGAAGTCAAGTCCCATAGTGCTCAGAGCCATATTTCAACAGATAGTGCGACAGTCGCTGCCGGAATTTATTGACGTGATTACTCTGCTATTCACAATAAAGTGCCTGGCAGAGGGTTCAATGAACCACCTTCAAGCTGTCTCTCTACCGTTCCACTCTCGAACGGCACGCGAGAAAAACGAGCACTTAAATTTTACTGTGTGAGCCCTGATTTCTCTTATTTTATAGTGATGATTATTTCTTTGTTTTAATGACTGCCACTCCAATTCACATATCGTGTCTGTGACACTATCTCCCCTAGTCCGCGACAATACAAAACGAGCTGTCCTTCTTTGTACTTTTTCGATGTCATCCGTCAGTCCCACCTGATGCGGATCCGACACCACACAGCAATACTCCAGAATATGGCCGACAAGCGTGGTGTAAGCAGTCTCTTTAGTAGACCTGTTGCACCTTCTAAGTGTTCTGCCAATGAATCGCAGTCCTTGGTTTGCTCTACCCACAATATTATCTATGTGATCGTTCCTATTTAGGTTATTTGTAATTGTAATCCCTAAGTATTTAGTTGAATTTACAGCCTTCAGATTTGTGTCACTTATCGCGTAATCGAAATTTAGCTGATTCCTTTTAGTACTCACGTGAGTAACTTCACACTTTTTCTTATTCGGGTTCAAAAAATGGTTCAAATGGCTCTGAGGACTATGCGACTTAACTTCTGAGGTCATCAGTCGCCTAGAACTTAGAACTAATTAAACCTAACTAACCTAAGGACATCACACACATCCATGCCCGAGGCAGGATTCGAACCTGCGATGGTAGCGATCGCTCGGCTCCAGACTGTAGCGCCTAGAACCGCACGGCCACTCCGGCCGGCTATTCAGGGTCAATTGTCACTTTTCGCACCAAACAGATATCTTATCTAAATGATGTTGTAAGCGATCATCTGAGGTCTTTACAAGACGGTAAATAACAGCCTCATCTGCAAACAATCTAAGACGGCTACTCAGTTTGTCTCCTATGATGTTAATATAGATCAGGAACAACAGAGAGCCTACAACACTTCCTTGGGGAACGCCGGATATTACTTCGGTTTTACTCAATGACTTTCCGTCTATTACTACGAACTGTGACCTTTCTGACAGGAAATCACGAATCCAGTCGCACAACTGAGGCGATACTACGTAGGCACGCAGTTTGGTTAGAAGATGCTTGTGAGGATATATTATAATTTTCAAAATAACGTTAGCAAAAAAGCATAAGTTCTAATGTCTGTTTTACTCATCATGATGAAATTAGATCTGCGTTGAAATGTTAGACCTGTGAGTGGGAGAATTAACTGTCGCCGTGAAATTACATGATAATTTTAGCTGCGTTATTTAAGTTGATTAACGTTATTTGGTACTGGAAATTCATATTTAAGAGGTCATATGTTCTCTTAATGAAATAGTTTGGTACCATTTGTTATTTATAAGAGTCATCAGTCATTTCACAGTGTTGCACTAACTGCACAGTATTTTCCACTACTGCGTTGTTTTCCAAATTTGCAAAAAAATGGCTCTGAGCACCCCTACAACTTAGAACGTCTTAAACCTAACTAACCTAAGGACATCACAAACATCCATGCCCGAGGCAGGATTCGAACTTGCGACCGTAGCGGTCGCGCGGATCCGGACTGAAGCGCCTAGAACCGCTTGGCCACCTCGGCCGGCTCCAAATTTCCAATGTGACTTTTGTGCAGGCTTAATAATACCGAAGTGTGCATGAGTGTGTATATACGAGGGTTACCCAGAAAGTAATGCGCCGCAGTTTTTTTTTTTTCAATTGAAAACAATGCTGCGGATGTACACTCCTGGAAATGGAAAAAAGAACACATTGACACCGGTGTGTCAGACCCACCATACTTGCTCCGGACACTGCGAGAGGGCTGTACAAGCAATGATCACACGCACGGCACAGCGGACACACCAGGAACCGCGGTGTTGGCCGTCGAATGGCGCTAGCTGCGCAGCATTTGTGCACCGCCGCCGTCAGTGTCAGCCAGTTTGCCGTGGCATACGGAGCTCCATCGCAGTCTTTAACACTGGTAGCATGCCGCGGCAGCGTGGACGTGAACCGTATGTGCAGTTGACGGACTTTGAGCGAGGGCGTATAGTGGGCATGCGGGAGGCCGGGTGGACGTACCGCCGAATTGCTCAACACGTGGGGCGTGAGGTCTCCACAGTACATCGATGTTGTCGCCAGTGGTCGGCGGAAGGTGCACGTGCCCGTCGACCTGGGACCGGACCGCAGCGACGCACGGATGCACGCCAAGACCGTAGGATCCTACGCAGTGCCGTAGGGGACCGCACCGCCACTTCCCAGCAAATTAGGGACACTGTTGCTCCTGGGGTATCGGCGAGGACCATTCGCTACCGTCTCCATGAAGCTGGGCTACGGTCCCGCACACCGTTAGGCCGTCTTCCGCTCACGCCCCAACATCGTGCAGCCCGCCTCCAGTGGTGTCGCGACAGGCGCGAATGGAGGGACGAATGGAGACGTGTCGTCTTCAGCGATGAGAGTCGCTTCTGCCTTGGTGCCAATGATGGTCGTATGCGTGTTTGGCGCCGTGCAGGTGAGCGCCACAATCAGGACTGCATACGACCGAGGCACACAGGGCCAACACCAGGCATCATGGTGTGGGGAGCGATCTCCTACACTGGCCGTACACCACTGGTGATCGTCGAGGGGACACTGAATAGTGCACGGTACATCCAAACCGTCATCGAACCCATCGTTCTACCATTCCTAGACCGGCAAGGGAACTTGCTGTTCCAACAGGACAATGCACGTCCGCATGTATCCCGTGCCACCCAACGTGCTCTAGAAGGTGTAAGTCAACTACCCTGGCCAGCAAGATCTCCGGATCTGTCCCGCATTGAGCATGTTTGGGACTGGATGAAGCGTCGTCTCACGCGGTCTGCACGTCCAGCACGAATGCTGGTCCAACTGAGGCGCCAGGTGGAAATGGCATGGCAAGCCGTTCCACAGGACTACATCCAGCATCTCTACGATCGTCTCCATGGGAGAATAGCAGCCTGCATTGCTGCGAAAGGTGGATATACACTGTACTAGTGCCGACATTGTGCATGCTCTGTTGCCTGTGTCTATGTGCCTGTGGTTCTGTCAGTGTGATCATGTGATGTATCTGACCCCAGGAATGTGTCAATAAAGTTTCCCCTTCCTGGGACAATGAATTCACGGTGTTCTTATTTCAATTTCCAGGAGTGTATTATTTGAAGTCTCCTGAATGAGCGCGTCAAGTTTCCATCACTTCCGACAAACAAGGTAGCTACAGAGCAGTTTCAAAATAGCCTATGGAGCATCTGCTGTCGACAGAAGTACAGTTAGTCTCTGGGCACGGAGAGTGACGTCATCAGAAGCCGATTTGGCGGAGCTGGACCATTTGCAGCGGCCGGGGAGACCATCCACGGCCGTCACACCTGACCTAGCCCTGAAGGTACACTGTGAAACATTTTTGAATAGGTCTAGGAAAGGAAATGAATTACCGAATAAAAAATACATTGTGCCATTTAAAAAAGTCATACCGCTGTTCATATCTTTGTAAAAAAACAAAGCTACAACGAAGGCAATCATGCTGATTGATGTCCCCCTGACGGTTAAATAACATTTGCTTGAAACATTTTGTAATTTGCATGGGGACAAACGGTTATTTGTCTGTTCGTCTGTTTACGCGTCGGACTGTTAAAATCCTTTTTTTCTCATGAATAGGTAGACTTAGCAACTTGAAATTTATGTCACGTACTAAGGTCTATAGTTGCTTGGTGGTATAAAAAACGCTAGCTTCTAAATCAATGCCACCAAAAAAGGCACGGCCATTTCGATACTCGGAAACTCACTTATCAATACGTACAGGGTAATTCCCGCTGGTCTAGAATCATGAAATTTGGCAAGAGACGTTCCACTGTTGAATTAAAAAAAAAAATTCCGAAAACTGTGAATTTGTAATTATAACACACGGAAGAAAAGTTTCTCATTTCTTATCTGTCTGTCCGTCCGTCTGGTAAGATGGCTTTTTCCCAGTAACGGGCCGACGTATCACGTTGAAATTTATGTCACATACTGAGGTCAGTGGTCCTTTGGTAGTGTGAAACAGATAACGTCCTAACTCAATGCTATCAAAAGATGGGGCTATTTCTGTCACAAACTTTGATACTCGAAAACTCACTCCTTAAATCCTATAGGGTTCGTCCGGAAAGCATAAAATCACGAAATCTGGCAAGAATCAAAGTTTCACAGTACAAGCAAGGGGGGGAAAAAAATCAGAAAACTGTTAATTTGTAACTTTATGACACGAATAAAATATTTCTTTTGTCATTTGTTATCCGACTTCAAACTTGAAAGTAACACATTCTCTAAAGTCTTGGAATCTCTTGGACCGATATCTTGCCAGTACCAATGTGGGTAACAGGATGAATGGATGAACTGTATGTATAATAAATAATCAAGTATGTACGAAGCCCTCAGGGTGTGAGTCGTACTTGGACCTTTCCAACTTTCATAAATCATTGACCACACCTCCGCCAACCTGGTGTATAATTATATATCATGGAATTGTTTCGTTTCAAAAATACAAACCTGAAGGCACACTACTCGTGCTACGTGTGCTCGCAAGTTATTAGTGCAACACAACATTGGATGTCCCTTTATTCTACGCTCAATACTGGGAAAAGCATTTAAATATTGTAACTGTCTGTCGCATTCGCGTTCCCACCTGTAGAAAAGCCTGTAGACACACGGCGCTTTGATCGATAGCCGCTCAGTGCTCAAGTCGCATCCGAGAGCAGGACGGACTTGGCGTAGCGAACGTTGCGATGAGAGACTGCGGACAACGCGACAGGTCTGTTTGCGTGGGCGGTGCAGGGTGTGAGCGAGGGCCGTTTGCGGGGGGGATTTTCCGCGCGCTGCCCCCGCCCCTCGCTACCGAACCCCCCGAGTTTAACCCGCTTCCCCGCGAGAGATTTATAGCGCGCGGGCGCTCCCTCGCCGCTAACCATTCATTATTATCCTTCCTTCCTTCCACGGTGATGCGCCGTCCTCTCCTCGCGCCGTTTGTTTGTTCTCTGCTGGCGCGCAGCTCGCAGCGGACGGCTCTGTTACGCCGCGTCCGCAATATTTGAGCTCTCCATTTCCGTAGTAGCGGCTCACTGTCAGTTTAGTCCCGCTCTCGGTCCGTTTCTTAGCAAACTTCTTTTTCTCTGGTTACCATTTTTGAAAAGATAGGGAAAGTTTTGGTGGTGGATGTATCGACCACGTCATGGTCATTAGGGGGCGGACCATTAGGTCGACTGGACAAGAATGGGAAGTGAAATCCGTTGTGTCGGCGGCGGTGGTCTTGCGGTTCTAGGCGCTGCAGTCCGGAACCGCGAGACTGCAACGGTCGCAGGTTCGAATCCTGCCTTGGGCATGGATGTGTGTGATGTCCTTAGGTTAGTTAGGTTTAAGTAGTTCTAAGTTCTAGGGGACTGATGACCTAAGATGTTAAGTCCCATAGTGCTCAGAGCCATTTGAACCATTTTTGAAATCCGTTGTGGCCATGTTAAAGGAACCAGCCTGGCGTGCCTCAACTTACTGCAAGTGAAGAAAGAGACAGAGACAGATGGGAGAGGGTGATGGATACTTGCGTACGATAAACCCGTTACCTTCGAAAATTTCTCTTCTTCGTACCTCCTCTGTGTTACCACAGTTGACTTGTCACTGATTTCATTTATACTAACACTGTAGTACACACTGTAGTTCCTTCCACCGCCCTGCGTGGAATCCAGTCTTCTATAACTGTTTTCCCCTGCGCAGAAAACAGCACATAGGCCGTCAATTCGTTACCTTGAGGGTGTAATAAACTTTTAGCAAGGGACTGATATATTATAAATAATTAAATTTCCAGTTTGCTTATACGAGATGCCACTCTCTTTGTATTAGCAGAATACGAGAAACTGCACAATTACACAAATCAAAAAAAATTTGCATCACCTCGGTTCTACATCTACATGTATACTTCGCTAGCCATCAAGCGGTGTGTGGCTGTGCGAATTATTCGCGTCAAAGTTCCGGAACCTGAACAGAAAATTGGAATAGAGATCAACATAAACATCATTGCCGCCCTTTTTATTGCTCATGAAAACCACACGTTGAATGTTGTACCACCATACAGTGTGACCTTCAGAGGTGGTGGTCCAGATTGATTTACACACCGGTACCTCTAATACCCAGTAGCACGTCCTCTTGCATTGATGCATGCCTGTATTCGTCGTGGCATACTATCCACAAGTTCATCAAGGCACTTTTGGTGCAGATTGTCCCACTCCTCAACAGCGAATCGGCGTAGATTCCTCAGAGTGATTGGCGGGTCACGTCGTTCATGAACAGCCCTTTTCAATCTATCCCAGGCAATTTCGACAGAGTTGGCGTCTGGAGAACATGCTGGCCACTCTAGTCGAGCGATGTCGTTATCCTGAAGGAAGTCATTCACAAGATGTGCACGATGGGCGCGCGAACTGTCGTTCATGAGAACGAATGCCTCGCCAATATGCTGCCGACATGGTTGCACTATCGGTCGGAGGATGGCATTCACGAATCTTACAGCCGTTACGGCGCCGTCCATGACCACCAGCAGCGTACGTCGACCCCACATAATGCCACCCCAAAACAGCAGGGAACCTCCACCTTGCTACACTCGCTGGACAGCGTGTCTAAGGCGTTCAGCCTGACCGGGTTGCCTCCAGACACATCTCTGACGGTTGTCTGGTTGAAAGCATATGCGACACTCATCGGTGAGGAGAACGTGATGCCAATCCTGAGCGGTGCATTCGGCATGTTGTTGGGCCCATCTGTGCCGCGCTGCACGGTGTCGTGGTTGCAAAGATGGACCTCGCCATGGAGGTCGGGAATGAAATTGCTCATCACGGAGCCTACTACGCACCGTTTGAGTCGTAACACGACGTCCTGTGGCTGCACGATAAGCATTATTCAACATGGTGGCGTTGCTGTCAGGGTTCCTCCAAGCCATAATCCGTAGGCAGCGGTCATCCACTGCAGTAGTAGCCCTTGGGCGGCCTGCGCGAGGCATGTCATCGACAGTTCCTGCCTCTCTGTATCTCCTCCATGTCCGAACAACATCGCTTTCGTTCACTCCAAGACGCCTGGACACTTCCCTTGTTGAGAGCCCGTCCTGGCCCAGTCTTGGAAGTCGTGGAAACCAGAAATGTTGTCTGCCGCGGTCGGTGTCAGTTCAGACTTAATGGTTATGTGGACAGACATGTAATTCAGAACAATTTGATAGTAATTACGGAAATACGCAGTTCAATGTTTTGTTTCTATTGAAGTATGATGATTGGAGGTTATTTGTGATTCATAAAGGGGAATATACACACATCAAGAAAAGTTTTGCACCATCCCGGTTCCCACAACTTCTGAAGTAGACGTTGACTGTGGATATTGTATCACAGACACAGTCTCTTTGATTGTTCAGAGATGTCACTAAACTCGCCCATGGATGTAAACAACCATGCTTGAGCAGCGCCTATTAGACGGAGGGGGTCCGACAGCCGATCAGTTCCAGTCATTCCACCAGGAAGGAGGTACACGGCTCGTGTTGTCCGTAGTTCAACCATGTCTAGACGGTCAATACCGCGGTTCGATCGCGTCTGCAGGACCTGACCATCATTTTGCAGGACAATGCTCAAGCACGTACAGTGCAAGCCGTCACCGGTTTCTTTGACTGATGGGGCTGCTAAGTGCTATACCACATACTGCACTGCCCTGACTTAAGCCCTCGTGAGTTTAACCCGATTTCTAAACTGAACTTCGCGGCATTCGCTTCACAACTGCTACAAATTCGTCGAGCAATAGACCGCGCCGCTCGAGCTGTCGACACAACTGGCACTGCTAAGAGTATCTTACGACTTCCACATCGCTATCAATGCGTTACACACAATTTTTGTGACTACTTTGAAGGTCAGTAAAACTTTCAAACACGTATCTATTTTGTACGAGCTGTAAATAAATAGTTCCCAGTATTCCAACCCTCGTACTTGTGTATCCTGGGAAACAGAAGCGTTAGTATAGAATTAGTAAAACGCGTAAGACGATATTAAGCTTTGAAATAAATCGTGAAAAAGAATCTCGGAGCTTTTCGTTTTACTGCGACATGCTTACTTCAACGACAGAGTCACAATTGTGGGTCGAGGAGGTAGTAGCCGCAGCACGCATTCGTACGCAGGATAATAAACTTAACTGTTCGTTCGTATGGAGATGGCATACCAACCTTCGAACGAAACGACATTTACTTCGTGTGCTTAAACATTTGTTAACTTCCTCACCACAGCGTCCTAGTTCGTCTTTGTTGCTTTTTTTAATCGTTAGTGGAGGGCGTTCCTCTTTCCAGCTCCGAGCGAACAATTAAGGAGCATGCCGTGCCAAATACTGCTTGTAATTTTCTGGAATTCCTCGCCTCTGTTAACTGTTTCGATGCTAATTTATTTTCCGAAAATAATATGAGACAGGGAGACGAGCCACACCCGTACTGAGTGCGCGTAGCCAGTAATGGCCGTGGGTCGGGCTGCTCCACTAACCAGAGTCACTGTGGTTTTTAGGCGCTTCTCCTCGATACTTACGGCGCGTGTTTGGCTGGTCCCCAAATTGCGCATCAGAGAATACGACTCACAAAGAGATAAAACACCGTAACACATCGAACAGAGACACATCTATTTCTTCATGGTGGTTAACGACTGTAGCCACAAGAATATGTATCTAAAGCACGTGACCTGCACTACCGTTAAAAAAAACCATCATGCGTATCTGAGCACCGTCTGGTGGACACAATGGGGTCGCAGTCCAAACGATGAAGCTTATTATTGGCCACTACTGCTCACTGTAACAGATATCTTCAACCACTCTTAACCTAAAGCCCGCAAGCAGGGACTAGTTAAGCCACTATATAAAAAGAACGTTGCCGCAGCGCCTTCTGAGTACCGACCTATTTGCATTCTTCCTGCACCGTCAGTCACGCGGGATAGCCGATAGCCGTGCGGTCTGGGGCGCCTTGCCACGGTTCGCGCGGCACCCCCCGTCGGAGGTTCGAGTCCTTCCTTTGGCATGGGTGTGTGTGTTGTCCATAGTGTAAGTTATTAATTTAGATTAAGTAATGTGTAAGCCTAGAGAGCGATGACCTCAGCAATTTGGTCCCATAGTACTTACCACAAATTTCCAATTTCATGCACCGTCCAAGGCCTTAGAATACATAGTCCACGAGAAGCTTGCAAACTACCTAACTACAGATAACCTAACAGGCAAATACCAATCAGTTTTCATCATCGCAGCACATGTGCCTTCATAAAGGTTACAGAGGACCTGAAGCTTATTAGAGATGCACAAAAGGCGACTATCGTGTGCTCCTTACACTTCAGCAAAGCCTTTGACACTGTTGACTTTGACATTTCACTTGCCACAGTTAGCAGCCTCAGTTTCTCGCTAATTGCAGCGTAATGGTTTCACTCAAACATGACGTCTCGCAAACAGTGCGTCAAGTCCGGCATGATAAAGTCACAACGGACGCAGGTAGTATAGAGCGACCCCCTGGGTTCAGTACTGGGTCCTATACTCTTTTCATTTTATGTCAAAGATGTCATTTGTTTTGTCCAACTTGAAATACCACGTGTACGCTCGTGAGCTCCAGTTCTATCGTATCGAGAATATCGGTATCGACGTGTGTGCACTATCAAAATGGGCGCAAGATATAGGATTAAAGCTCAAGCCATCCAAAGCTCAAGCAGTACTCATTGGTCATTCTACGCTCATTTGTGCGAAATATTGGGAATCTATATCATCTTTAAGACGAACATCAACAAAAGCAAAACGAGGATAATGCAATGTAGTCCAATTAAGTCGGGTGATGTTGAGGGAATTAGATTAGAAAATGAGACACTTGAAGTAGTACAGGATTTTTGCTATTTGGGGAGCAAAATAACTGATGATGGTCGAAGTAAAGAGGATATAAAATGTAGACTGGCAATGGCAAGGACAGCGTTTCTGAAGAAGAGAAATTTGTTAACGTCAAGTATAGATTTAAGTGCCAGGAAGTCTTTTCTAAAAGTATTTGTATGGAGTGTAGCCATGTATGGAAGTGAAACGTGGACCATAAATAGTTTAGACAAAAAGAAAATAGATGCTTTCGAAATGTGGTGCTACAGAAGAATGCTGAAGATTAGATGGGTACATCACGTAATTAATGAGAAGGTATTAACTAGAATTGGGGAGAAGAGAAAATTGTGGCACAACTTGACTAGAAGAAGGGATCGGTTGGTAGGACATGTTCTGAGGCATCAAGGGATCATCAATTTAGTATTGAAGGACAGCGTGGAGGGTAAAAATCGTAGAGGGAGACCAAGAGATGAATACACAAAGCAGATTCGGAAGGATGTAGGTTGCAGTAGGTATTGGGAGACGAAGACGCTTGCACAGGATAGAGTAGCATGGAGAGCTGCATCCAACCAGTCTCAGGACTGAAGACCACAACAACAACAACAATCATCTTTAACCCTAAATGGGACAAATATCAACTTCTCTCCTGCAGCAAAGAGTCTAGGAGTACTAACGGATGAAAATATAAATTGGACTGTGCACGTAACCGCACTGTGCAAGAAAGCGTTAGTATTTCTCCATGACCTACAAAAATATAAAAATCTGTTCCCTCTTGACCTCAAAAAGAAACTTATACAAACACTTATACTTCCAGATTAAAGCGATGTTATACTGCAAGGTCTTTCTCACGAACGCTCAAGGCGTCAATGACTGGTTATCAACGCCTGTGTTCGATATATCTTTGACGTTCGATTCTTTGATCGTATTTCACCAACATATGCACGGCTATCATCGCTGGATGCAGACAACCGCAGAGAAGATTTTCATACCCTTTCTTTCTTTTCACTGTCTTATCAACTTACACCCTCCCTCATATCTCTTCTCGACCTTAAATCTCTTCGCTGAAGAACACAGCAGAAACACCCATCCCCATCGGAGCAAAATCCTTTCTGTCCCACTCCATCGTTCAGCAGCTTTCTCGAATCCTTCTCGGCAGCATGAACCCGACTCTCGGGTAGAGCCCCTCATTATATTAGAGAAATAAATAACATTCCCAGTTTCAAAAGAGAGCTAACGGTATATCTACGCAACAATAATGACTCTATGCACTCGTTAACCTTTACATCCTTCTTTCCAACCAGATCTTCCTCATTTCTCACTGTTCTTAGCTGGTGCAGTCTTACTAAATTTCCCTTCCCCAGAAAATATTTTGCTAACCTATAAATTATTTTTATACCTACCACTATCATTATTATTATTATTATAACTATTACTATTATTATCATTATTACTGCATGATCATTATCAATGGCAGCAGCAACAGTTGTATAATTACAATAATAGAACAGTTGTATAATTATTACTCCTTAGTCAGTACTATTTATTCACATTGTCTCTATAGACACACAAATTAATTTTATTACTGTTTGTCGTATTAAAATTATCGTTATTTCTCAGGTAACTATCATGTATCAAAAAGTACTGCATGTATGAAATCAGGCTCCGATGATCATTGTAATAAAATAAGAGAAATCGGGGCTCGCGCGAAAAGGTTTAAGTGTTCGTTTCCCCCGCGCGCTGAAAATAGAGTGGAAGTGGTTGGATGAACCCTCTGCCAGCCACTTAAATCTGAATTGAAGAGTAGTCATGTTTACGTAGAGGTAAGAAAGGGGCCCGAAGGCGCTAGTGTGATTAGGTTACATAAATAAAAAGCAAAGTTTGCACGACTGACAGACAGCTGAGGTATACAACGTCCCTCTCTTGCGTTATCCTGGCTTCTGTGATGTCAGGAAATGCACAAGGAAAGAGAGAAGAATAAAGTATTGCAGTAAAAGCCTTGAATCCGCGCCTGGTTCGAATAGACTGTTTCACGTAGCTGCTGTTACATTCCCATAGAATCCTGTAAACACCTGGGACTGTGAGCCCATGACTGCCCTTCACAGGGCGCAATATCTCTCTGATTTTCTGAATGTCTCTGATTTTCTGACGCGGCCGAAAGACGGTTTTTATTTCATGTACGTTTACGATTCGCTAATTTTACTTGGTCTTGCTCTTCAGAAGGGACATCATAAGCTGATCCTTTCGAGTTTAGTTTTCCGGAGAAAAAAATGGTTCACATGGCTCTGAGCACTATGGGACTTAACAGCGGAGGTCGTCAATCCCCTAGAACTTAGAACTTCTTAAACCTAACGAACCTAAGGGCATCACACACAGCCATGCCCGAGGCAGAATTCGAACCTGCGACGGTAGCGGTCGCGCGGTTCCAGACTGAAGCACCTAGAACCGCTCGGCCACAGCGGGTGGCTTTCCGGAGAAAGCTGACTTGATTTCATATGCCGGATTGCCGCTTCGTCAGGACACAGAGGTTAGTGGTGTATTTCTGTGTCAAGACAGTTTTTGTTAGACGTAAGTGTCTACTTGTTCAACCACATCTACATGATTACGCTTCAATTTTGCACATATGTTTTCGGCAGAGAAATGAACACCTAAATCTTTCTCTGGGCCATCCTGATTTAGGTTTTCCGTGATTCCCCAAAACGCTCAGGCAAGTGCTGGGATGGTTCCTTTGAAAGGGCACGGCCGACTTCCTTCCCCATCCTTCCCTAATCCGACGAGACCAGTGACCTCGCTGTCTGGTCTCCTCCCCCAAACTACCCGTGCATCCTTCTCCAGTTCGGGACTGAACCTTACGCGTGAGGTTCGCGTGGCCACTGAACTGCTGTAATGTTTCCCCGTTACGAGGCTTTAACGCCTGCCGGTACCAACATCAGGGAGCTGTCGTGTTGTCGTTTAGATTACTAACAGCGCCCTTTACCGCGAATAGTTTGCAACCGTAGATCGTAGGTATAAAGGGCGAACCAAAACACCGGCTACAAAATTTCGGAGGTTATGCAGGAGGAATTTCAAGGTGTCTGATATAAGGAACCCGCGGTGGATGTTACAGAGTAATTACATTCAGCTGGCTTTCTTGCTGCTGTTTGTCTTCGTCCGTATTACACTTAAAACATCTGCACAACAGTGTAAATGTCGACGGCATGCGCTGTGTGTCTATTCCGGAAACAGACGAGTTGCATCCACTCAGGGTGCTTCTTGGTGACGACAGTAATGCCCACTTTAAGTATTCGAGCGTGTATTCAGTACCGCTCATTTCTGTCTTGCGTTTGTTTCTCCGCCAGTGTTAGTTGCATGTTGACAGTGGCACACAGCAGTATGGACAGGTTTACCGGTGAAGAAGTGGACGATTTACACCGTCTGTATGGCTTCACTGAATGCAAACGGCAGAGCGGCAGCTACGCTATGCTTCGCTGCTCCCTCAGCGACTGCAGTCCTATCACAGTACTTCTGCGAGTTGTTTGCATTACTCTGTGGTTTTCATTTTATGGCTTGGCTGTCTGATGCAATAGGAGTTTTCGCTGTTGGCAACATATTTTCACGGAAACATAGGTAACCGAATAAAAAAATGAATAAATATTAACCACGTAATAACTCTGTAACGAGCCACCGCAGACCAGGCATCAGTCGTATCTAAATAACTCAGAGAACGTGCCTGAATAAATTTCGAAATTTTGTCGGCGGAGTTCTCGTTCATTGTGTACATATACACAGCGCACGCCCGTAGCACGAACTGGTAAGGTTGGAAGCCAAATCTGAGTCACGTGACGGGGTGCAAAAAACGGAGCTAAGTGAATTCGACAGTTACAGTTTTTTCTCGTTTATAGCGGAAATCGAGAACCGATTTTAACAGCTGAACAGCTTCTGTTAGCGATACTCCTGTCAGAGTACCTTTTACCTAATTTCTCCGAAATTTTCGATATTTGGAAATGTGTGGTAAGGGGTATGCAACCAAACTGCTGAGGTCATCGGTCCCTTGGCTTACGCACTACTTAATCTAACTTAAACTAACCTACGCTAACGACAACACACACACCCATAACCAAGGAAGGACTCGAACCTCCGACGGGGGAAGCCGTGCGAACCGTGAAAAGACGCCTAAGACCGCACGGCTACCCTGGGCGGCTAAATTTTCGATATTAATGCTATGCTCATCGTTCTAAAATTTGACCATGTAATCGTAACACACTGTCTGAAACGTTGTATTGACAGATCTTCATTTCTACAGACGACAAAAATACAGTTGTTTAGTAAATTCTGTATTTGTTGCACCGAGTATCAACTAGATCACTGTTTCCAAAGGATAATATTAGTAACAGTAAATGTTTATCTTTTGTGACTTTTATTTAATACGGTACAGATACCGAAACAGGGTCCAGGTAAGAAGCGTAATATATTCGAAAACTTAGACTAAAGAGAAAATTCTTGCAGTGAGACAGATATTAATATCCTGTCATGCCAAAAACTTCGTCATCCATCTAGTTTTACACATGAGAGCAAGGCATTTTAACAGACGGATACGCACGGACGAATGGCTTATCTCGCGCTTACATTAACCTGTGATCTCGCAATGTTAATCACTAAAATATGTGACCTAGACAAATGTATTCCCGAAATTTCATTTCTATACATGAATTAGATTCTCGTTTTTTCCGTCGGTGTATATACCATATGTGATCGAAAGTATCCGGACACCTGGCTGAAAATGACTTACAAGTTCGTGGCGCCCTCCATCGGTAATGCTGGAATTCAGGATGGTGCTAGCGCACCCTTAGCCTCGATGACAGAACCCACTCTCGCAGGCTTACGTTCAATCAGGTGCTGGGTTTCTTGGGGAGTGGCAGCCCGTTCTCCACGGAGTGCTGCAGTGACGAGAGGTATCGGTGTCGGTCGGTGAGGCCTGGCACGAAGTCGGCGTTCCAAAACATGCCAAAGGTGTTCTGTAGGATTCAGGTCACGATTCTGTGCAGGCCAGTCCATTAGAGCGATGTTATTGTCGGGTAACACACTCCGCCACAGGCCGTGCATTACGAACAGGTGCTCGATCGTGTTGAATGATGCAATCGCCATCCCCGGATTGATCTTCAACAGTGGCAAGCAAGAAGGTGCTTAAAACATCAATGTAGGCCTGTGTTGTGGTAGTGCCATGCAAAACGACAAGGGGTGCAAGCCTCCTCCGTGAAAAACACTACCACATCATAACACCACCGCCTACGAATTTTGCTGTTGACACTACACAAGCTGGCAGATCACGTTCACTGGGCATTCGCCATACCCACACCCTGCCATGGGATCGCCACATTCTGTACAGTGATTCGTCACTCTACACAAAGTTTATCCACTGTTCAATCGTCCAATATTTACGCTCCTTATACCAAGCGAGGCGTCGTTTGGCATTTACCGGCGTGATGTGTGGCTTACGAGCATCCGTTCGACCATGAATTCCAAGTTTTCTTACCTCCCGCCTGAAATCCAAGTTTTTTCACCTCCCGCCTAAATGTCATAGTACTTGCAGTGGATGCAGTTTGGAATTTCTGTGTGATGGTCTGGATAGATGTCCGCCTATTACTCATTACGACCCTCTTCAACAGTCGACGGCCTCTATCAGTCACCAGGTGAGGTTGATTTGTACGCTTTTGTGCTGTACGTGTCCCTTCACGTTTCCACTTCACTGTCACACCGGAACAGTGGACCTACGGATGTTTAGGAGTGTGGAAATCTCTCGTACAGACGTATGGCAGAAGTGACACCCAATCACCTGACCACGCTCGAAGTCCGTGAGTTGCACGGAGCGCCCCATTCTGTTCCCTCACGATGTCTAATGACTACTGAGATCGCTGACATGGAGTACCTGGCAGTAGGTGGCAGCGCAATGCAACTAATACGAAAAACGTATTTTGGGGTGTCCGGATACTTTTGATCACATAGTGTATGGGGTCTAACTTCTTTGCAAGTTGTTTGTAACTAAGTTTGCAATGTTGGTACCAAATGCAGTCGGGTTGCTAGACTTTCACAGGCAACGTAAAATTATCTCTGTAATCACTGCATCGACAGACGACTGGTAAGAGAACGTTCCAGAAGATACGCCGCACGGAGGCGCGCTACGGAGAACTGCCACAAATTAGTGGCGCGCGCACCGCAGGTAGATGCGCCGCGCATGCGCAGATAGCGCCTCGTTACGAGCCGCGCAGCCGGCGGCGCGTGAAACGTGCGCCAAGTCAGTCCACGGCTCACGGCTGGGAACTCGCGCTCTGCACGCCGTCCGGGGCGCACGGTTCGAAATTACAGAAATATACGAGACTTCTGTCCGCAACTGACCGGATATCGATACGGACAGGGGTATCGTGTCGTGACGCCGTCCACTAACACCGAAATTTGCACTGTATGCCGCATAGCTCTGCCAGAGGAAATCACGTAGCTGAAAGGCGGTTAGACGGCCGAGTACTGCAATAGTCATCTGTACCTGAGTCAGGCTCGGCTACGGTGACTACACTAAAACAGACCTGGGCTTTACCATCGTAAACGAACGTGTTTATGGGGGGTCCGACAACCATCGTGATACACGAGATAACAGTTGTCACTTCTCTGTTTTTATAGTTTCATTGTCCGTGATTATGCTACATTCATTTTATTATTGATGTTTACTTCAAAGCCACTAGGTTCAATACAGTGGGCACATGTATTAACTTTTTCGTACGTTTAATGTCAACTAACTGAAATGTTTGCAAAGGCGTGATGCTCAGTATAGTACGCTCTTGTGTTTCACTCGTATGTGTGATTTCAAAAAATTGCACTCCCGAGCCATACAGGGTGATTTTGCTAATTTGGGGAAAACTGCTGGAAACGATCGCCTGAGAATATAAGGTGCAGAAAAGGTCACATAGAGACGTCGATGACTCAGAAGGAAAATGTTCCAACGCAAAAATCAAGATTTTACAGCAGAACCATTCAAAATTTTTGACTGTAGCTGGTAAATAAGGGATTCATGTAAGAACAATGAAAATAGGAACAAATATTCTTTAATGCTCTGAAAACTTTCCAATTTTTAAATTTCGTCAACATTTTGTTTTGCATAATTTTTTGAATTATAACCTTACTTATTTAAATCCCTAAACAAAACTGTCATGGTCTCTTCGCCAGATATACGTAGGAGGCAGAAATATGCCGCTTGACTCCTCAGTGAAGGTATGTTCTCGAAACGTTAATAAAAGCCCGTACCGAGCTACTGAGCGTCTCTCTTGCAGAGTCTTGCACTGGAGTTTATCTATCATCTCCGTAACGCTTTCGCGATTGCTAAATGATCCTGTAACGAAGCGCGCTGCTCTCCGTTGGACCTTCTCTATCTCTTCTATCAACCCTATGTGGTACGGATCCCACACCGGTGAGCAGTATTCAATCAGTGGGCGAACAAGTGTACTGTAACCTACTTCCTTTGTTTTCGGACTGCATTTCCTTGTGATTCTTCCAGTGATTCTCAGTCTGGCATCTGCTTTACCGACGATTAATTTAACATGGTCATTCCATTTTAGATCACTCCTAATGCCTACTCCCAGATAATTTATGGAATTAACTGCAAAATGGTTCAAATGGCTCTGAGCACTATGGGACTCAACATCTTAGGTCATAAGTCCCCTAGAACTTAGTACTACTTAAACCTAACTAACCTAAGGACATCACACACACCCATGCCCGAGGCAGGATTCGAACCTGCGACTGTAGCAGCCCCGCGGTTCCGGACTGCAGCGCCAGAACCGCACGGCCACCGCGGCCGGCAATTAACTGCACTTCCAGTTGCTGACCTGCTATATTGTTGCTAAATGATAAAGGATATTTCTTTCTATGTATTCGCGGCACATTACACTTGTCTACATTAAAGTATACAAGCGATGGTAATAGCTCAAAAATGCCATTTTTTGAGTTGTAACACTTTCCTTAGCCATCGATGTGGAAGGAACGCGTTCCGGGGGAGATGCTCGCAATAAAATATCAATGACTGACCGAACGTCTTCTCTGTACTCGACTTTCACTTCCACACTCAAGAGAGCAGTACTTGTCCCCACTACAGCTGCCACTGTACGTATTATTTTCGACGCTTGCAGCCCTTATTAGCTACAGACCCTGTAGCATAGACACCACGCATGCCCTCTTAAATGTGGACTGAAACCCTAGTACAGACAAGCGGAAGGCGCCGCAATGGGCAGCCCTACACACTCCAGTGGTGGCCAGTTTCTTCGTGGAACATATCGAAGCACAGGCGCTGGGCTTGGTAGGTAGTAAACATAAGGCGTGGTACAGATATGTAGGCATCACCTTCGTTGTGTGGCGCTATGGTGAGGAATAGCCTTCCTAAGGCATCTGAACAGTGTCCACGCCAACACAAAATTTACTACGGAGGTACACTACTGGCCATTAAAATTGCTACACCACGAAGATGACGTGCTACAGACGCGAAATTTAGCCGACGGGAAGAAGGTGCTGTGATATGCAAATGATTAGCTTTTCAGAGCATTCACACAAGGTTGGCGCCGGTGGTGACACCTACAACGTGTTGACTTCAGGAAAGTTTCCAACCGATTTCTCATACACAAACAGCAGTTGACCGGCGTACCATCACGTTTCCGACTTTGATAAAGGCCGGATTGTAGCCTACCGCGATTGCGGTTTATCGTATCGAGACATTGCTGCTCGCGTTGGTCGAGATCCAATGACTGTTAGCAGAATATGGAATCGGTGGGTTCAGGAGGGTAATACGCAACGCCGTGCTGGATCCCAACGCTAGCAGTCGAGATGACAGGCATCTTATCCGCATGGCTGTAACGGATCGTGCAGCCACGTCTCGATCCCTGAGTCAACAGATGGGGACGTTTGCAAGACAACGACCATCTGCAACGAACAGTTCGATGATGTTTGCAGCAGCATGGACTATCAGTTCGGAGACCATGGCTGCGGAAACACCTGGCGCTGCATCACAGACAGGTGCGCCTGCGATGGTGTACTCATAGACGAACCTGGGTGCACGAATGGCGAAACGTCATTTTTTCGGATGAATCCAGGTTCTGTTTACAGCCTCATGATGGTCGCATCCGTGTTGGGCGAGATCGCGGTGAACGCACATTGAAAGCGTGTATTGGTCATCGCCATACTGGCGCATCACCCGGCGTGATGGTATGGGGTGTCATTGGTTACACGTCTCGGTCCACCTCTTGTTCGCATTGACGGCACTTTGAACAGTGGACGTTACATTTCAGATGTGTTACGATCCGTGGCTCTACCCTTCATTCGATCCCTGCGAAACCCTACATTTCAGCAGGATAATGCACACCCGCATGTTGCAGGTCCTGTACAGGCCTTTCTGCATACAGAAAATGTTCGACTGCTGCCCCGGGCAACGTATTCTCCAGATCTTTCAACAATTGAAAACATCTGGTGAATGGTGGCCGAGCAACTGGCTCGTCACAATACGCCAGTCACTACTCTTGATGAACTGTGGTATCGTGTTGAAGCTGCATGGGCAGCTGTACCTGTACACGCCATCCAAGCTCTGTTTGACTCAATGCCCAGGCATATCAAGGCCGTTAATACGGCCAGAGGTAGTTGTTCTGGGTACTGATTTCTCAGGATCTATGCACCCAAATTTTGTGAAAAGGTAATCACATGTCAGTTGTAGTATAATATATTTGTCCAATGAATACCCGTTTATCATCTGCATTTCTTCTTGGTGTAGCAATTTTAATGGCCAGTAGTGTAGAAAAGAACCAACAGCTTGTTACTAGGGATGGCGAGAACCTTCGCTGCAGTGTGTTTCGAAAACCGACACAGATAGACCGATATCTCCACAAGCTGTCAGACCACCATGCGAGCCAGAAAAGAGAGATGATAAATGGGCTTGTAACGCGCTTAAGACGAATATGTGGTCCGCAGCTTGGGAGATACAATGTCTGTAAAGTGTTCTGCGGAGCGGTGAGTACACCTGTCACGTCCTCTTTATGTAACGTCCTCTTAGAAAAAATATTGAATTACTGTGCTGATAAACATCTTATGTTATTTGATTTTCAAACAGCTGAGCAAAACTGAAGGTACTCACACATTCACTAAAGTGACACACAATATTTTTAGCGCAACGCAATCTGACTTTCAGTAATCCCTACCAAAGAATGGCCCTGACTAACAATAACCTATACCTTTCATGAATTATTACCTCACAAAAATCTTCGTTACTCGAACTACTGTAATACAGCGACGCCAATACTGCCAGCTAAATAAAAGATTCAAACTACTGAAGGCACTAACTACTGATAGGCATAGTTAGCAAATGAAAGATTTTGATAGAGAACAAACAATGTATTTACCTTAATAGTGTTCAAAAGTCATCATAGATCAGTTCATGACATCCAGTCTTACAAATTTACTGTCTCTGATGGACCCACGTCCAGATCATCCGCTCTCAAAACTCCGCCATCTCTCTCCCCACATCCACCACTGCTGGCGGCTCACTTCCAACTGCGCAACGCTACGCGCTGTTAACATGTAACTGCCCACTACAATAGAGAATTTTTCAACAATGCAAATCAGACACAGACTGCACACAGCACAGCCAGTGATTTTCATACAGAGCGCTACTTGGCGTTACCAATGTAAAAACCTAAACAGCCTACTTACACACCGCCAGTCACATAAAGGTGTCACGAAATGAAACACTCGGCGTAGTGACACATATGAAAAAGAAATGTCGGGTACGGCCTTTCTGGCATACATTGCCACGGTGACCGGCAGAACCTGCCGCATATTCCGCTAACACTTTGTAAAGACTATTTTTAAACCGAGAAAGAAGATCAAAAAGTGTCTCAGATAGGGAAAGGACAAAAAAGAGACCCACTTGCAATGTCTGGAATACACCGCGTGCCTTGTACATGTAGAGAAGTTGTAGGTAGGCTGTTTAGGTTTTTATGTTGGTAACGCCACGTAGCGCACTGTATGAAAATCACTGACTGTGCTGTGTGCAGTCTGTGGCTGGGTGGCATTATTGTAATATTGGGTATTGTAGTGTTGGGCAGTTGGATGTGAACAGCGCGTAGCGTTGCGCAGTTGGAGGTGAGCCGCCAGCAGTGGTGGATGTGGGGAGAGAGATGGCGGAGTTTTGAGAGCGGACGATCTGGACGTGTGTCCGTCAGAAAAAGGAAATTTGTATGACTGTATGTCATGAACTGATATTTATATATTATGACTCTTGAACACTATTAAGTAAATACATTGTCTGTTCTCCATTAAACTCTTTCATTTGCAACTTTGCCTATCAGTAGTTAGTGCCTTGAGTAGTTAGAATCTTTTATTTAGCTGGCAGTATTGGCGCTCGCTGTATTGCAGTAGTTAGAGTAACGAAGATTTTTGGTGAGGTAAGTGATTCATGAAATGTATATGTTATTGTTAATCAGGGCCATTCTTTTGTAGGGAGTATTGAAAGTCAGATTGCGTTGGAAAAAAAAAGAAAAAAAAACTTGTGTGTCAGTTTAGCAGTTTAGTGTTGATCAGAATAAGTAAAGACAGTAATGTCTGAGTACGTTCAGTTTTGCTCACCTGTTTGAAAATGAAATAACGTAGAGGTTTTCCAGCACTGTCATTTATAAATTTTTCTAAGGGGATGTTTCAAAGTCTGTGTTGGAATGACAATCAATCAGTACCACGATCACCGAACAATAAGCGGCACTGTAGGTTGGGGCAGGTGGAGAAATCGGTCGTGGTTGACCACGCGTTGTGCGAGACCGAGCACGTAGTAAAATTCGACGACACCGAGCTTCTTGCACGGAGAAGAGCTCCACGCGCGCTTGCTCAGGAAAGCCTTAGAGGTGCACAAACATGACAACAGCTTCAAGAAGAAATAAGAAAGACTTAAGGTGAACGAACCCTCTATTCCTGTGCTTCAGCGAACGTCCGTATCAGGTATTAAGCGGAGAACCGCAGTGGTAATGACCACAGAAAAGCCCTCTCGGTCTTTCGTGTGCTAGGTACATACGAGTGTGAGTCAAATGAAAACCTTACATTTGTAATAACAAATCGAAATTTCGCGCCGTTATTCTGTAACTTGGTAAGCGTGCTACAAAAAGCGTTCAGAATGGCCTGTAGGTGGCAGCGTAGTGCAAATGCACACACACCGTCGCAGTATCAGCATAAAGATGGCCGCCCTACTTGCGACTTGCATCAGGGAAGAACAGCGTTCTGTTATTCGGTTTTTGCGTAGTTAAGGAGTGAAACCTATTGAAATTCATCGACGAATGAAGGTTCAGTACGGTGATGCATGTTTGTCACAGTAGCAACGGAGTAGGAACTTCGCAAATGGTGTGACTTCAGTGGAAGATGCTAGTCGTCCAGATCAGCCACAACGAGTTGTGACTCCACAGAACATTGCAGCAGTTGAAGCCATAGTGAAGTAAAACCGCAGAGTGACACTGAATGACATTGCAGCCTGTTTACAGATTAGTCATTGGTCAGCATATCACATTGTGCATGATATCCTCCAGTTTCACAAAGTGTCTGCAAGGCGGGTGCCACGGCAGCTGACTCCTGATGTGAGAGAACGACGTGTTGATGTTTGTGAAGAACTTCTTCGGCACTTTTGAACGAGAAGTTGATGGCTTCCTTGCAAGAATCGTTACTAGGGACGAAACCTGGGTTCACTTCCACCAACCGGAAACGAAGAGAGCGAGCAAGGAATGGCGCCATTCGTCATCACCAAACCCAAAGAAGTTTCGAACGGAGCCATTAGCAGGGACGGTAATGCTGACTCTCTTTTGGGACGAAAAGGGCGTCATTTTGGAGCGTTACATGCCTAGAGGGACCACAGTTCTCCTAAAAAAATCTGCGGTCTGCAGTCAAATCAAAGCGACGTGGATTGTTGTCTGCAGTTGTCCTTTTGAAACATGACAATGCAAGGCCCCACACTGCCCGCACAACAATTGCAACAATCACAGACCTCCATTTTGAGTGTCTTCCTCATCCACCATACTCACCAGACTTTTCCCCAAGTGATTTCCATATGTTTGGACTACTCAAAGACGCAATGGGAGGAAAGAAGTTCCGTTCTGATGAAGAGGTACGCCACGCGGTGCATGAGTGGTTGCACGGACTACCAAAAGAATTTTTTTTCTGAAGGAGCTTAGGCCCTTTGTAAGCGCTGGAGGACTTGCATTGAGCGTGGCGGAGATTATGATTAAAAGTGATACAGCTTTGTACCAATTCTGCACAATAAATAATATTAAAAAAAATATTTAAGGTTTCCATTTGACTCACCCTCCTATAATCTCTGGCCGCGAGCTCAGTCCAGTGTGCCACCAGGAATAAAGAGTCAAGCTTTGATAATGCCAGCCACTCTTGCTAGCGAAACGTATTCTTTCAGTGATTAAAACCTACGCTGTCAAAGATGTTTCATCTCCTCATTCGAGTGGGTGTACGCCCTCCCCAAAATAGTTGCCACTCCTGCTGAAGGGCCCCGCCGACAACCGGGCTTCTGCAACACAGGCTGAATTGGTGGCGCATTGTGTCCCGGAGAGGCCCGGCCAAGTGGTACGAATGAGCCTCTGAGGCGGCGCGCGGCCTGTTTCGCAACGCGCCAGCTGCAAGTTCAAATGCCGCTCCTCGCTTTCGGCTGTCGCGGTTGGCAGCAGTGCGATTCAGCCAGTGCGGGAGCTGCATGGTTAAGCGCAGCCGTTCACTTCTGCAGGTGTGTGCCACTGATTCGGAGGCGCGCACGTACCTGTCTGTGCTCGGCGTCACCTTACTGCTATATATAGCGGGATCGAGCCGAACGGGCAGTTCTCAACACGGCGGGGGCATCACTGCGGTGTCTCCTGCGGAAAGAAGATAATTTGTGTCATATATTCCAGCGGCAAACCCACTACACATCACAAATAAAAGCTGGAGGAATTCCGCCCTATGCGAGGCACCGTTTTCTAGTATTTTTTTCACGCAGACATTTTTCAGTACTTTATGTGTTCCCATCCGTGCGTCTATTTGTTTATTTTGTTTCTGCAAAACTGTTGTTGCATTTTAACCTCTTAGAACTACTGATAGCTTTGGGAGAGCCATCCATGACAAAACTCTACCATCTGGTGAGCAAAATGTATGAGACAGGCGAAATACCCTCAGACGTCAAGAAGAATATAATAATTACAATTCTAAAGAAAGCAGATGCTGACAGATGTGAAAATTACCGAACTATTAGTTTAATAAGCCACGGCTGCAAAATACTAACACGAATTCTTTACAGACGAATGGAAAAACGGGTAGAAGCCGACCTCGGGGAACATCGGTTTGGATTCCGCAGAAATGTTGGAACACGTGAGGCAATACTGACCCTACGACTTATCTTAGAAAATAGATTACAGAAAGGCAAACCTACGTTTCTAGCATTTGTAGACTTAGAGAAAGCTTTAGACAATGTTGACTGGAATACTCTCTTTCAAATTCTGAACGTGGCAGGGGTAAAATACAGGGAACGAAAGGCTATTTACAATTTGTACAGAAACCAGATGGCAGTTATAAGAGTCGAGGGAAAGCAGTGGTTGGGAAGGGAGTGAGACAGGTTGTAGCCTATCCCCGATGTTATTCAATCTGTATACTGAGTAAGTAGTAAAGGAAACAAAAGAAAAATACGGATTAGGAATTAAAATCCATGGAGAAGAAATTAAAACTTTGAGGTTCGCCGATGACATTCTAATTCTGTCAGAGACAGCAAAGGATCTGGAAGAGCAGCTCAACGGAATGGACAATGTCTTGAAAGGAGGATATAAGATGAACCTCAACAAAAGCAAAACCAGGATAATGAAATGTAGTCGAATTATGTCGGGTGATGCTCAGGGAATTAGATTAGGAAATGAGACGCTTAAAGTAGTAAAGGAGTTTTGCTATTTGGGCAGCAAAAAAACCTGATGATGGTCGAAGTAGAGAGGGTATCAAATGTAGACTGACAATGGCAAGGAAAGCGTTTCTGAAGAAGAGGAATTTGTTAATATCGAGTATAGATTTAAGTGTCAGCAAGTTGTTTCTGAAAGTATTTGTATGAAGAGTAGCCATGTATGGAAGTGAAACGTGGACGATAAATAGTTTAGACAAGAAGAGAATAGAAGCTTTCGAAGTGTCGTGCTACAGAAGAATGCTGAAGATTAGATGGGTAGATCACATAACTAATGAGAAGGTCTTGAACAGAATTGGGGAGAAGAGAAATTTGTGGCAAAACTTGACTAGAAGAAGGGATCGCTTGGTGGGACATGTTCTGAGGCATCAAGGGCTCACCAATTTAGTATTGGAGGGCATCGTGGAGGGTAAAAATCGTAGAGGGAGACCAAGAGATGAATACAGTAAGCAGATTCAGAAGGATGTAGCTTGCACAGGATAGAGTAGCATGGAGAGCTGCATCAAACCAGTCTCTGGACTGAAGACCACAACAACAACAACATGTGGGTTACATGAACTTTTGGCACAAAACATTTAACATGTGTCAATGGAGTCATTTGGAACTATCCGCAGGAATTCAGTGACAATAGCCACATTTGGGCGTCCAAATGAGTCGATGGTAACAGGTGAAAATTAGTGCCAGATTGGTTAACACACTGGACTCACTTTCGGGACGGCGACGGTTCAAACCCGCGTCCGGCCATTCTGATTTAAGTTTTCCATGACTTCTCTAAGTCTCTTCACGGAAATGCTGGGATGGTTTTTTGAAAGGGCATGGCCGATTTCCTTCCCCATCATTCCCTCATCCGAACTCCGTCTCTAATGACCTAGCTATCGACGGGAAGGTAAACACTCATCTTCCATTTGTGTTGGGCCGGGACTCGAATCCTCGACTCCGCATAACGCGAGCTGTTGCCTAAACCGCCTCGGCCATCCAAGCACGCTTCCCATCCGACGCAAAGTCCCAGATTCTTGCACACCGCTACCGTATCTGCCCATGATCCTCTCACTCACCATTTCGGAATTCATTATAGATCAGACTCGGTGTGCATTCACAATGGAACAACGGATCGCTGGTCGTCGCACCTGATTCAGTGGCAAGCATGTACCTGTTACCGGCTTCACCTTACCTTTACATTAGTTTGCACACAATACAGAGTTCAAACATATATCACCGACATGAGGTACTCTACGTCGTTCATTCATGATAGAGGTTTTAGTTTTATAGTAAATTTGCAACTAAACACACAACGCCTCCACTTTGTGAGACATGTCTTAACTCTGTACTGAATGGAAACTAATGTAAAATGTATGACAGTTAATTGTCGCTCCTTTGTTCAACTGTTAAATATTTTGTGCCAAAAGTTCATATAACGCACACAAGAGGTTAACATGTAACAATAAATCCACTGAAGGCAACGCAAGTTCTGAAATATGTCTGCCTCAAAACAAAACTAGGTTCAAATGGCTCTGAGCACTATGGGACTTAACATCTGAGGTCATCAGTCCCCTAGACTTATAACTACTTAAATCTAACCAACCTAAGGACAGCACACACCTCCATGCCCGAGGCACGATTCGAACCTGCGACCGTAGCAGCAGCGCGGTTCCGAACTGAAGCGCCTAGAACCGCTCGGTCACAGCGGCCGGCAGAGAACTAGGAAACGGTGTTTTGCGTAACGCAGAATTCCTCTCCAGTTTTTCTTATCAAGACGGAAATATCAAGAATTACAGTATCCAAAAGATGATTATCAAAAGAAACGTGTACAATTTTCAAAAGACCGAAACACACAGCTGTTAAAGTTTGTGTAGAAAGTCTCGCAGTACGAGATCTGTACAAAAAATAACGGAAATTTTGTAATTTCGTGTGTTGTACTAGTTCAGTTTGCGTCACTTTTTCGCTGCTGTTTTGGTCTCGAAAGTATATGTCCAATATTAGCCAGTGTATAAAAATGATTCCGGGAATTTGCGTTAAATGCTGCTATAATAATGGAATAAAATGTAACATAATTTCACAGATGTTAATTATTACTGTTGGCGAACATAGTTTCAGTAAAACTATGGTTTCGAGTGGTATAAGGAATTCCGAAAAAGATGTGAAGACTTGGAGATGACGAGCGTCCAGAATTCCCCAATACATCAAGCGATGAATTCTTGCAAGAAAGTGAAAGAAATTATTATAAACGATTACCGAAGCACAGTGTGATAAGGCGCTCATGATTCAGGCATGTCATGAATTTATTTCGAGTGTTTTGTGTGTGAAACGTGTGGGAGTAATATTTGCTCGAAGATCAATGATTATTTTGCTAAACAAAAGTGCACCTGCTAATGCAAGTTGCTCGGGAATCGCTTGAGTCAGTAACGACGCAGAACTACGGAAACGTGCCAAAACAGGTGATGAAATATGAGTTTACGGGTGTGCAGTCAAATGTGATCATCATGCTCACTGCGCTCAGTTTTAACGACGTAGTGCGTGGTAAGTTCTCGTCACAGGATTGAACAATCTACAGGTTGAACGTACTTTGCTTGATGCAATCCAGAAGAAAATGGCCGGATTTGTGGCGAAACAATTCATGGCTTTTATCCCAAAATAATAAACCTGCCAACACTTCGTCACTTGGTTGTGATTTTTTTTAGCCAAAACCAATACTGTAACGATGCACCAGTCTCCATTTTCGGCGCATACAACCCCTTGTGGCTTACCTGTTTCAAAAAATAAAGAAAACTGTGACGAACGATCACCAGGATAAAATAAGAGAAATCAGAGCTCGTACGGAAAGATATAGGTGTTCATTCTTTCCGCGCGCTATACGAGATTGGAATAATAGAGAACTGTGAAGGTGGTTCGATGAACCCTCTGCCAGCCACTTAAATGTGATTTGCAGAATATCCATGTAGATGCAGATGTAGATCGCTGAGGGACCTAACAGCTGTCCGTAAAATCGAGTTCTTGAAGTGTTTGGTGGATTCATAAAAGCGGTGGCGTTCAAAATACGAAAATTCCCGGTGTGTTTTTGAACACACCTCGTATGACTGTCTGGGCCTTCTGAACATCGTCCCACACAACGAACGCCAGAGCGACCTTTGGACGCTGGTAACTGATAGAGACAGAGCCGGATTGCTACGTCCGACAAGCGTTATCGTCGCGAAAATGCACGAGAGTCTTTTGATCCCCACCGCTTACAGAGCAGACAACAAAATAACACTTGATAAGGCGAGGCCACTTTCGCATAAATCCTTCGCGTGAGAACCGCTCGCCACGGTGCTGACGTCACGCACGCGTCGTTGACAAGAGCCACACCGTCTGGCGCGAATTTCTGCCAGCGGGGTTTCAGATCGCGTCTTAAACGCGTTTCTGTCGTAGCTACTGCCCCTAAACAAGTTGTTCTCGCACCGAGCTATTGGATTCCCAGTGCGGCGGCGCGCCTGTTGTCGAATGTGTTGCGGCTGGCGATTGTGCTCCAGGTGCTCCGATTTAACTCAGAAGCTCCACATGTTTCGCTGCATAATCTAGGTCAATAACCAAAGCTCAGTCAAGAGAAGCTGTGAACGATTACACTGCTTGTGTACCTACACTGAATCATTTTGAAACAGGTTATAGTTCATTTTACTTTTCGAGGCCGGTCACTTCAGTCCGGAATCACGCGGCTGCTACGGTCGCAGGTTCGAATCCTGCCTCGGGCATGGATGTGTGTGATGTCCTTAGGTCAGTTAGGTTTAAGTAGGTCTAAGTTCTAGGGGACTGATGACCTCAGATGGTAAGTCTCATAGTGCTCAGAGCTGTTTTTTGAGGCCGGTCATTGTGGCCGAGCGGTTCTAGGCGCTTCAGTCCGGAACCACGCGGCTGCTTACGGTTGCTGGTTCGAATCCTGCCTCGATATGTGTGATGTCCTTAGGTCAGTTAGCTTTAAGTACCTCTAAGCCTCGGGGACTGATGAACTCAGATGTTAAGTCCCATAGTGCTCAGAGTCATTTGAACCATTTACTTTTCGAGATTACCTTTCCTAACACTTGAAATCAGTGTTT
Organism: Schistocerca cancellata; assembly: GCF_023864275.1. NCBI lineage: Eukaryota > Metazoa > Arthropoda > Insecta > Orthoptera > Acrididae > Schistocerca > Schistocerca cancellata. Next base: position 176,824,259 of record NC_064631.1, read on the forward strand.
TGCAGAATAAATTGTGTATATTCCGAGAACACCCCCTCCCCACCTCCCTCCCAAAAAAAAAAAGGAATTGCTTCCATGTTCGTGCTCTAATGGCAACTACAAGTCTCAAGTGCATTGTTCACTAATTTGTGCTTAAATTCTTCTAAAACGTGAAACGTGACACGGGTTCGGAGATGAAATACATTTCTGATATTTCATATTTTCCTCGGCGTGACTGATTAATGGTGTGCACACGGAAAAACATCACTGAAATAAGGTTTCTCTATGAAAGCATGTTTACAGCGTGATTCTGTGATGATGGGGTGAACTTTCAGGGATGAGAGAGATGGGTAAATCTGTGAATTTGAGCTAAGGGACTCTGGTCTAGAAACGACCGAGTTGAAAGTTACAAGCGGAAACGGTTCCGATATCTCTTCTTCTGCATGGTCTCTGCTGCTTTCCCTATTTCCGGAGTAGGTGGTAGATAAACATGGACTTTAAAGTACATACCTTCAGAGCTATGAGCACTTGTTCGTAATACACTACTGCCCATTAAAATTGCTACATCACGAAGATGACGTGCTACAGACGCGAAATTTAACCGACAGGAAGACGATGATCTGATATGCAAATGATTAGCTTTTCAGAGCATTCACACAAGGTTGGCGCCGGTGTCGACACCTACAACGTGTTCATACCAAACAGCAGTTGACCGGCGTTGCCTGGTGAAACGTTGTTGTGATGCATCGTGTAAGGAGGAGAAATGCGTACCATCACATTTCCCACTTTAATAAAGGCCGGATTGTAGCCTATCGCGATTGCGGTTTATCGTACCGCAACAATGCTGCTCGCGTTGCTAGAGATCCAATGACTGTTAGCAGAATATGGAATCGGTGGGTTCAGGAGGGTAAAACGGAACGCCGTACTGGATCCCAATGGCCTCGTATCAGTAGCAGTCCAGGTGACAGGCATCTTATCCGCATGGCTGTAACGGATCGTGCAGTCACGTCTCGATCCCTGAGTCAACAGATGAGGACGTTTGCAAGACAACAACCATCTGCACGAACAGTTCGACGACGTTTGCAGCAGCGTGGACTATCATCTCGGAGACCATGGCTGCGGTTACCCTTGACGCTGCATCACAGACAGGAGCGCCTGCGATGGCGTACTCAACGACGAACCTGGGCGCACGAATGGCACAACATTTTTTCGGATGAGTCCAGTTTCTTTTTACAGCATCATGATGGTCGCATCCGTGCTTGGCGACATCGCGGTGATCGCACATTGGAAGCGTGTATTCGTCATCGCCATACTGGCATATCACCTGGCGTGATGGTATGGGATGTCATTGGTTGTACGTCGATCACCTCTTGTTAGCGCTGACGGCACTTTGAACAGTGGACGTTACATTTCAGATGTGTTACGACCCGTGGCTCTACCCTTCATTCGATCCCTGCGAAACCCTACATTTCAGCAGGATAATGGACTACCGCATGTTGCAGGTCCTGTACGGGCCTTTCTGGATACAGAAAATGTTCGACTGCTGTCCTGGCCAGCACATTCTCCAGATCTCTCACCAAGTGAAAACGCCTGGTGGATGGCGGCTGAGCAACTGGCCCGTCACAATACGCTAGTCGCTACTCTTGATGAACTGTGGTATCGTGTTGAAGCTGCATGGGCGGCTGTACCTGTACACGCCATCCAAGCTCTGTTTGAGTCAATGCCCAGGCGTATCAAGGCTGTTATTACGGTCAGAGGTGGTTGTTCTGGGTACTGATTTCTCAGGATCTGTGCACCGAAATTGCGTGAAAATGTAATCAGATGTCAGTTCTAGTATAATATATTTGTCAAATGAATAGCCGTTTATCATCTGCATTTCTTCTTGGTGTAGCAATTTTAATGGCCAGTAGTGTATTAGCAGGGTGGCCAATTGCCACCGTGGGCCAAGCTGTATAAGCAATGTCCTTCCCTTTTTTTTGTCAGTGTGCTATAGTGGGTTTCAATCTTTTGTTTTTACTATCTGGAAGAGCGCCAGGAGACGCTTGCAGCGAAATGCTAGTCCAATGCGTCACTCCTTACTTTTGTAAGGACCTCGTACTGCCGGCCGGGTGGCCGAGCGGTACTAGGCACTACAGTCTGGAACCGCGCGACCGCCAGGGTCGCAGGTTCGAATCCTGCCTCGGGCATGGATGTGTGTGATGTCCTTATGTTAGTTAGGTTTAAGTAGCTCTAAGTTCTAGGGGGCTGATGACCTTAGAAGTTAAGTGCCATAGTGCTCAGAGCCATTTGAAGAGGATAGCAACAAGGGAAAGTAATATCGCTGTTTAAAGAATGAGACAGGAGGAGTTGTCAGAATTGTAGAGGGATTAATTTCCTGGATCCAGTACACGAGGCTTACGCTAGGATCTCTAAAAACCTCGTACTCTCGAGCCCACCTGCTCTCCCAGAAGCTCCAGAACCGCCGCTTACACCACCATCCTCACGAAATGCTGCACTGACGGGAAGGAATCCGGACATCATTAGCAGAAGCGACAACAATACGCACTCACCTGGCGGTCTTCCGCGGATTCAGAAGCCGCCGTCCTTGTATAAAGCCGTGGCGAAATCGCGCCCGCGACCTCGATGTGCAAATGCGTCTGCCGCGTTAACCGGCAGTAGCGATACAAAGCGAACGCCTCGAGCTGTTTGACCAGGTTTCACTTACTGTGCTCCTACATCACGGATGATGAAGGCAAGGGTTTGACGAATCGTCAATAGCCCGGTTATAGGAAACGGTAGCATCTCGTCTGTATTCGTTGCTTCCACAAGACTCGAAGTGCCGCCGTTACGTTACCGCCGGAAATGTTTCGTCACTCGCATGTTTCCTTCCCTGCATGCAGTTCGTGCCCGAGTCGCTTGGAGTCGGAAGTTTTTGTATTCCTCCAACCCATTATTCTCAGCGGAGAATATGGGTATAATTTATTTCGTCAGTCGTCATGTGTTTTTTTTTTTTTCCCGCACGCAGTCGATTCTGGAAGCGCCTCCAGTATTCGTAATCCTCCAGTTACATACTCCCAGGTACGTTTCGCGCGTGCAATGGATGGCGTGTGTGACCGAACTGTGCGGCATCTGTGTGTCTCTAACATATATTAGTTTTGTCTCCCGAAATCAGGCAATCTTCAGCGCAAGCCAGAAGGCCAGTTGATGGGTCTTTATACAACTGACACACACTCCAGCCCGTTATTTCTGCCGATATACTCAGCTTGAGTGAAACCTGGCCAAACAGCTCGAGGCGTTCGCTTGAGATGTTCACCGTAATTCACCACCGGTTCTGTAGCAAGGTACTGTGACAGAAGTGTTAACATTTTAAATGTCGAAGTGCCATGTTCCGCACTTTATTTGAACAAATCGTACCAAGACAACCCACTTTTCATAGCTATTTAATCTGCCGGCAGCTAGGAACGGCATTCTTTCTCATTGCACCCAGGCTATAATACAGAAACCAACTCACGCGGAGATTTACTTCCAGAAGTATGATATCAAATCTGACATCGAAAAATAACCACGAATCTGCCATCGCAAAATAACCATTTGACCTGCAGTTCCTGCTCCGTCACATTTTATCCGCCATTCATATCTTAGTTGATTGCAAAATATTACTGCAGAAGTTTGACTGTTATGAAATAAGAGAAGTGCCAGAATTTGATTCCTTTCAAACTTCAAGAAACAAAACGTCGTTCTCCACAGCAATGAGAACGGCTGTGAGGTGGCGTCTAATTGGGGCACGGCTAAGTGGGCTGTGCCTGAAGGACCACTGCTGGGACCAAAAAAGTGGTTCAAATGGCTCTGAGCACTATGGGGCTTAACATCTGAGGTCATCAGTCCCCTAGACTTACAACTACTTGAACCTAACTAACCTAAGGACATCACACACATCCATGCCCGAGGAAGGATTCGAACCTGCGACCGTAGCAGCAGCGCGGTTCCGGACTGAAGCGCCTAGAACCGCTCGGCCACAGCAGCCGACACTGCTGGGACCAGCATTGTTTCTTATATATACCAGTGACATGCCTTCTACTATGATAGGTGATTCTAAAATATTTCTGTTTGCTGATGTCACTAGCTTGGTAGTAGTGAAGGATGCTGACTGTAGCACACGCAATGTATCAAACACTGCAACTTAAGACGTAAGTTAATGGCTTGTTGAAAATAAACCGATTCAAAATCATAGTAAGACTCAGTTTTTACTGTTTTAACACATAATTCTACAACTAAAACTAACGTTTTAATTACACAGAATAGGCATATAATTAATGACTCTGAACATTGTAAATTCCTAGGTATCCAGATACCTGTTACATCGTCATGGAAATCCCATGTTCAGGATCGTGTGAAAAAACTAAATGCCGGTATATTTACCATTACAACAGCATCTGCTAAGGCTCAGCTTCCAAAACGAAAATTAGTCTACCATGCTTGTTTTCATTCGCTTATGACATACATCATTATATTCTGGGGTAACCCTTACCATTCACAAAGGGTATTTGTCGCTCAGAAACGGCCAATTTAAGTGATATATTGTGGAAGTTCGTTTACCTGTTCTCATGAGTGCAGTAACTCCTCAGTGGAAATGACGTCCAGTAATGAAAGTGACCAGTAACGAGTACTTTGTACCCCGTATGTGTCACCACAGTACCGAATACATACGGTACAGCCTGTGGTCGTTGATTTTACAGCCCTATTAGAGAGGAGGAAGAGACCGGATACGACAAGGATACTATGACGGTTATCAGCCGTCTCCTACTCGCGGAGACCACCCGCTCTACTTCAGAGACAGAATTTCACGAACTGCTTCCTCAGCTTTTACATCTGTAAGTAGAGCGGCTTTATGCCGGAAATCGATCTCTGCATGTGCCAATTTACTTCTGATATCCTTCTTGCTTAGGAAACTGTGAGCAATCTTGCTTCTTAAACAGAAGAATTCTTTGACTTCTTCCATGCTAGTCATCGCCTTCGCGTTTGCTTTGTTTATCCTATGTCTGTTGCTTTGTTTATCCTGTCTGTGCTAGGTACTCTGATGATTCCTTTACTGGTCTGCTAAGCATTCTTAGGTGCAGCCGGGAGATAGTATAACGTCATCTGCAAAACGTAGTATTCGTATCTCTTTCCCTTGTACTTTTATCTGTTTTCGAACTTTTTTTCACTTTCGAATTTTCTTCTTCGAAGTAAAAGTTGAAGCTCGGTGATGGTAAAATGCAAGCACGCCTTTCAGCTTTCTTTACCTTCCAGTCTTACTACCCTCACTTTTCTTTTTATAGATTAATCACCTATGTTCGCCAGCCCATATCTCCTAACAATTGCTAATATCTCATTCCCTTTTACAATGACGAAGGCTTCCTTCACTCTACTTTCAATAACAAAGCAAATTTGAAAACTGCTTCTCGACAATCTTTTCTCTACTTGAAACTAAACCGACCTTCGTACATTACGCTTAGAACTTCCCTTTCTATTCTTCTGAATGTAACGTCGGTCATCTATTATCAAGTGTGATACGTTCATGTATATGAAATAAATTAAAGACACTGAAATGAAACTAACGGATTGATGGGGATGAATATACTGGATGTTCCAGAAGTCTTTCCCTGGATAAAAACATTCATAAGACATAGATATGACACTTAGACAAATACTTTGTATCTTGAATTGCATGTGACATATTGAAGTGTTTGTGTACGCACGTACTTACTGTTAGCTTGTTACAGGACCCAATGACGTAACAACATACAGAAAACCACAAAAATGGTTCAAATGGCTCTGAGCACTATGGGACATAACATGTGAAGTCATCAGTACCCTAAACCTAACTAACCTAAGGACATCACACAGATGGCCGGTGTGGCCGAGCGATTGCAGGCGCTTCAGTCTGGAACTGCGCGACCGCTACGGTCGCAGGTTCGAATCCTGCTTCGGGCATGGATGTGTGTGATGTCCTTAGGTTAGTTAGGTTTAATTAGTTCTAAGTTCTAGGGGACTGGTGACCTCAGATGTTAAGTCCCATAGTGCTCAGAGCCATTTGAACCATTTTTTTGACATCACACACGTCCATGCCCGAGGCAGGATTCGAACCTGCGACCCTAGCGGTCGCGCGGTTCCAGACTGAAGCGCCTAGAACCGCTCGGCCACACCGGCCGGCCGAAGACCACGAGAAAGCCCAATGTGCCCTCTGGTATCACGAGACACGGTCAGCAAAACAGTCCAGAGCAAATACGAGACATAGCACCACAGAAAGCTACCAGATGTTGAAATCATCAAGATGCGGAATGCGCAGTCTGAGGAAACAGGGAACGTACGCGACCTCCGTAGAACAGGCAGGTCTGCACCTACGGCGCAGGCAGTTCAAACAGTGAGAAGATACCTTCACGAGTAGTCCCAAGAAAGTCAGCCGGCAGAGCTTCACGTGAGCTGCCGATTCCGACGACATCGGTGCACCGCAACCGACATAAACAACTTATTTTCCCTGCATCCAAAGTCAAGATCGTGCAGTCCCTCCAAACAACGGGTTACAGTGCCGTTTATGACTTCGCTATGCCGTGCTGGCTGAGACTGAGAAAGATGATCACTATCTGGAACGTGTCCTTCTCCCAGATGAGGCCACACGTCATTTGAACGATGTTGTCAACCGTTTTGCCGGTCCTGAGTGTGAGGCGGTCAGAGACAGCCCTAAGCTGAACGTGTCGTGCGGTCTTATGCACGATAAAATAATAAGACCTTTTTTCGTAAGTGAAACGACAATCATAGCCAATACCTGCCCTGGTATGTTGCAGGTATCTGTTGCTCCAGTAGGACATCCTGAACGTAATTTTCCAACTGGCGTCGAAGTTCGTACCTATTTGGATGCAACATCTCCGGAAAGATGCATTGGGGTGGTGGTCCGGTCAACTGGTCTCTACGATTACTGGACATACAACACCACTGAATCCTGACGCCATAACATCCACACCTCAAGAAATATTTTTACCAACTATCTATTTACGAAATTTGAATCACCAACTTTCTCTTCCGCATGCGAAAATATTTTGGTGACACTCAGCTATGTATAAAGAAATGATCATAATAATAAAATAAGGGAAATCAGAGCTCGAACGGAAAGACTTAGATGTTCCTTTTTCCCACGCGCCATTCGAGAGTGGAATGGTAGAGAAGTACTATGAAAATGGTTCGATGAACCCTCTGCCAGGAACTTAAAAAAGTGTGAATTCAAGAGTAACCGTGTAGATGTAGATGTACAGTATGGTAGGACGTCTTCTCTGTGCCATACTGCACCGTCTGTGACTGTACACAGCGGTTGTGGATGTGGGACTACCCGCCAAACACTACTCCGTTTGATAGGTGCCCTGACACCATGGCTGACGTGATTTTCCATCGACCGGAATGCCATCATCCGTGCAGAGCGCGACTGTACGGACATCTGTTGACATTTTGTAAGATTATACCTCGAATTAGACACAATACAAGGAAACAGTGTTTGCTAAAATTTTGGACACCAGTGTACGTTACCTGCACTTCAAGATAAAAGATACGAGTGTAAGTCAATTATTATCAGCAATTTAGTTATATTTTCGTTTATTTTGGTAGTACTGTCGTTTTACGTTGATGACGCATGCTTTGATTATTTGTTGTTATATCTTCGCAGTTTTCAAGCTGCTAGATTAGTTTCGTTATCGCTGTCGTGCCGTTAATCATAGCTGCTCCCCTGCCTGTTTGCACCATAGAAGAGCAACGTTCAGTGATCCTTTTTTTTTTTGTGGTTGGAAGGCGTATGAGGGGCCGAAATTCATCGAAGACTTTCGGTACAGTACGGGAACCGTGTTTTGCCACAACGGAGTGTCTGCGAATGGATTGAAAAATTCCGAAATCGTAGCACAAATGTTACGCACGATGAAGGAGCCGGACGACGGTTTAACCCCACAAAAGAAGAAACCATTGAGTGTTCACATGAAATGATTCTCTTAGACAGACGATTAACTATTGACGAAGTGACACATCGTCTCCAACTTAGTCACGGTTATGCCTACGAAATCATCCACAACAGACTTGGGTTTCATAAAGTTTGTGCAATATGGGTCCCAAAACAACTCACACAGTTGCATAAACAAACGCAATTGGACATCTGCATAAAACATTTGGATCGCTATGGTAACAAACTGGACAACTTCTTAGACAGGATCATTACTGGTGACGAAACATGGATCCATCATTTCGAGCCGGAGACTAAACGGCAGAGTATGGAATGGAAACATCCAAATTCGCCGTGCAAGAAAAAGTTCAAGACCCAACCATCCGCAGGAAAACTGATGCTTACGGTTTTTTGGGACGCACAAGGTCCAGTACTGGAACATTATGGGGAAAGCGGCACAACAACAAACACTGCACGTTACAGTGAGATGCTTACTGCCAGGCTAAAGTCTGCAATTCGAAGCAAACGTCGAGGATTGCTGTCAAAAGGTGTTGTGTTGTTGCACGACAATGCCGTCCGCATACTGCTGCCCACACTGCGGAAACGCGTCAGAAACTCAGATTTCAAGTACTGGATCATCCTCCATATAGTCCCGATCTTGCCCTTCTGTCTATCGCTTGTTTGGTCCACTCAAACAGGCATTAAGGGGCCGATTTGCCTCGGACGAAGCACTGAAAGAAGCGGTGCATCGCTGGCTCGCAGCTCAACCGAGAACCTTCTTTTATGAGGGCATCAGGAAGCTTGTACAATGATGGACCAAGTGCGTTGAAACGCAAGGAGACTATGTCGAAAAAGGATGTTCTTGTAAGTTTTGGCCATTAAAGTCTACGAACAAAGAAGAAATGCAGATGATAAACGGGTATTCATTGGACAAGTGATTACATTTTCACGCAGTTTGGGTGCATAGATCCTGAGAAATCAGTATCGAGAACAACCACATCTGGCCGTAATAACGGCCTTGATACGCCTGGGAATTGAGTCAAACAGAGCTTGGATGGCGTGTACAGGTACAGCCGCCCATGCAGCTTCAACACGATACCACAGTTCATCAAGAGTAGTGACTGGCGTATTGTGACGAGCCAGTTGCTCGGCCACCATTGACCAGACGTTTTCAATTGGTGAGAGATCTGGAGAATGTGCTGGCCAGGCAACAGTCGAACATTTTCTGTATCCAGAAAGGCCCGTACAGGACCTACAACATGCGATCGTGCATTATCCTGCTGAAATGAAGGGTTTCGCAGGGATCGAATGAAGGGTAGAGCCACGGGTCGTAACACATCTGAAATGTAACGTCCACTGTTCAAAGTGCCGTCAATGCGAAGAAGAGGTGACCGAGACGTGTAACCAATGGCACCCCGTACCATCACGCCGGATGATACGCCAGTAGGGCGATGACGAATACAAGCTTTCAATGTGCGTTCACCGCGATCTCGCCAAACACGGATGCGACCATCATGACGCTGTAAAAACAACCTGGATTCATCCAAAAAAAATGACGTTTTGACATTCGTGCACTCACGTTCATCGTTGAGTACACCATTGCAGGTGCTCCTGTCTGTGATGCAGCGTCAATGGTAACCGCAGCCATGGTCTCCTTGCTGATATTCCATGCTGCTGCAAACATCGTCGAACTGTTCGTGCAGATGGTTGTTGTCTCGCAAACGTCCCCATGTGTTGACTCAGGGATCGAGACGTGGCTGCACGATCCGGTACAGCCATGCGGATAAGATGTCTGTCATCTCGACTGCTAGTGATACTAGGCCTTTGGGATCCAGCACGGCGTTCCGTATTACCCTCCTGAACCCACCGATTCCGTATTCTGCTAACAGTCATTGGATGTCGACCAACGCGAGCAGCGATGTCGCGATACGATAAACTGCAATCGCGATAGGCTACAATCCGACCTTTGTCAAAGTCGGAAACGTGATAATACGCATTTCTCCTCCTTACACGAGGCATCACAAGAACGTTTCACCAGGCAACTGCTGTTTGAGTATGAGAAAACGGTTGGAAGCTTTCCCCAAGTCAGCACGTTGTAGGTATCGCCACCGGCGCCAACCTTGTGTGAATGCTCTGAAAAGCTAATCATTTGCATAGGCACAGCATCTTCTTCGTGTCCGTTAAGTTTCGCGTCTGTCTCATCATCTTCGTGGCGTAGCAATGTTAATGGCCAGTAGTGTAGTTCCAAACTGGTCAGTCATGCGGAAACGTCTATGTAGTGAGTAAGTGTAGTGATAAATGAAACTGCGTGCCAGATCGGGAGTGGACCGCGCACTTGCTGCTTATCGCGGGGAGTCGCGTCAGCCAGTGGGCCGTCTCGGCAGGCCCCCACGCTTCACTCAAACCTTCCGCTCGCTCGTTACCCGTGGCCTTGGAGGTTCCTCGGCAGTGGTAGCGGGACAGCGAGCTGCTCGTGCCTCCCGTGCTGGAGCGGGGCGACTCGCTCGCGTTCGTAGCAGGCGGGATATAGGCGGAGTGTCGTTGCGAATGGCCATCAGTGGAAACTGAACGTTTAACGAATACGTTACAGCAGGGGCGGGCAGGAATCCTGCACGTGTGCGGTGCACTTGCACGCGTGCAGTTAACAGGTGTTCTGCGTGCACACAGGGGCAAGCTGGTCACCCGCTTATCTCCCCTTCCCACCATACCTTCTGTCCACTCCTTCCTCTGCAAAGCGTTTTGTTTCCTAGCTTGCTTTATTGAATGTAGGAGTAAGATTAGTAGTAGTAGTAGTGCTTGAAAAATATCGTGTTTTGAAAGAGTTCCTATTACCTACGATACGTTTTATTTAATTATCACAGGTGGAGTGGAACAAAATTTCTACATACAGACAAACGCAAGCAGTTACTTACATTTTCATCACTGATGTTTGCTCTTAACCGACACTTACTAATTCAGCAAATGGTTTTCCAGCTCGCGCTATATTAAGCTCGTACCGCTGGGATATTATTGTTGTCGTCCTGAAAAATTGAAAACTGTGCTCCATAAAATGTTAAATCAGTTACATGAGAGACGTGACGAAAGGAAGTCGCAGATCTTTCGTGATCACAGCAACTACGACAGATTCATCTAGTATCTTCAGATCGCTCTTCTTAAGCTCAGTCAATTTCCCCATCCGCTCAGAATCCGACAATAAATTGTACTCGTCCTTGTGAAATTTGTTATAATGGCCTTCAATACTAAACTTCCGCTGACCAGCGAGAATACTGCCACATATTAAACATTTAGAATTTTCACGTTTTTGCACAAAGAAAAAATGATTCTCCCATTACTTTTTAAAAGATAGCAAATCTCCACTTCTCCGTTTCCTTGTTTCACTCTGCATTTTCCGGTTCTTGAAATACAACGTTGACTACGTAGTGGTCGCTACGCATCAACGTCCGCAGCTTAGCCTGGCACTACACTGCCGCAACCTGCCGGCAGTCGCCACTGCCCCAGTCGACGATTGCACGCGAGCAGCACACGTGCAGCGCTGTGCGCTCATGAGCCGCGTGCAACGTTTGCCCGCCCCTGCGTTACGCCGCTTTCACACTATACGGTTTTGACCGTACGGCAAAAAGCCGTACGAGTTTTAGCCGTGCCTGTGTTGCTTTCACATTACACGGCTTTTTGACGTGACCAGTTGTTGGTGTCTATTCAGTTTGCTTAATGTGTGTATCAAGATGAACCGTAAACGAGTTGTTGCTTTGTGGTTGCTTCATCGTCGCCGCAAAAGAAAAGGTCGTCTTTTGTGGGTACACCCCATTAACCAGAGAAGAGACGAAGTGGGTTTATTTTATACACTCTTTGAAGATTTGAGGAACGACGGAAATAAATTCTTTAACTATTTCCGAATGTCTATTACCTCGTTTGACGAATTACATAGAAAACTAAAGGATGTGTTACAACGACAAAACACACAATTCCGCAATTGCATCCAACCTGTTCAAATGCTGGCTATCACGTTAAGGTAATTTAATACATAAAAACTAGTTCTGTTTATTTACTTATTTATTTGTGTTTTACATTTTTATTACGCTCAGATTATGAAGTAGAAAAGTCAATATCAATATCAGCAGTTGAAACCAAAGAGTTTGTAGCAGGACTGACTGTACTGTCACTTTGTGGCGACAGGCTCTCTGCAAAAACGTTGTAGAACTGCGTTGTTGATGGTGGGCCTTCATGGCTACTTGTGGAAGGCGAAGGGTATGGTGGTGGCACTTTATTAATTCGTTGATAAGAACTGCGACCTTGAGAAGTCTGTAATGGTTGTTCGAGAAAAGTAGTTGGGTTTGGTGCAGCTGGAGGAGGACGAATCTGATGCGTATGGTAAGAGGATATTGGAGCAGCATTTTCCATAGGTGAATAAGAATAAGCTTGAAATCTATTATTATAGGGCATGGGAGGTGTGTAATGGGTAAATGGAGGAGGTTGAGCTGTCAATATATTTCTCCTTTCATATATATTTTCTATAACTTTGAGGACTCCCATCTGAAACTGAAGATAATCCTGTTCATCAAATTTTTCCAGATGAGGCTTCAGACTAAGTAAAAATGACATTTTGCTGCAAGGTTTGTCTTCTTCCAGAGCTCGTAATATTTTCATTTCGATTGCATCAGGTTTTCTATGTTTTCTGTTTGTATGGCACTCGCTTTTGGATGTTTGTTGTGTGGGTGCTGTATCAAATGGCCCAGAAACATTCTCAGTATTTTCGACGGAGCCCTGCGTTTCTATATCTTCTTCCAGTCTGGCGGTGCGTTCCGATTGAAAACTGTCCTCCGTCTCTCGAGCATCATACAGCTTTTTTAGAAACTGCAGCTGATCAGAATATACATACTTTTTCTTTTTCTTTGCTGCTGAGCCACTTTTTTTCGCAGCTTGAATTTTTATGTTTGACTTCACAAAGGAGTCTCGTAGATTGGTCCACCTCCGTATTACTTCTATACCTACATCAAAAGGAAACAAAACTGTATGAAAACATTTTAATTTTGTATAGAAAAAAGCAAAACTGTAACAAAAAATGTCCACTGCAAACTAAATGTCACTGATTTTTTTTCGTTTTGTTCAGGTATCTGGCAAGCGGTTGTTCCTTCACTGACTTACATTTCCAGTACAGAATTGGGATTTCTACAGCAAGTAAAGTGGTTAATGATGTATGCACAGCAATTTGGTCATCACTGCGGGAAGAATGTATACAAAGACCGACCAAAGAGGTATGGGAATCAATAGCGGCTGGATTTGAACGTACTGCTAATTTCCCCCACTGCTTAGGAGCGGTGGATGGAAAACATATCCGTCTTACTGCCCCATTTAATAGCGGATCAATGTACTTCAATTACAAAGAATACTTTTCTGTGGTTCTGATGGCTGTAGCGGATTCCAACTACAGGTTCATTTATGTCGACGTAGGAAGTTATGGCAAAGACTGTGACTCTTCAGTGTTCAGACGGTCCAGTTTATGGAAGTCAATAGAAAGTAATTCCCTGGAATTTCCAGACGTCCAATGTCTGCCTGGTACGGAAGGTCCAAAAGTACCCTACTTCTTCGTGGGAGACGCAGCATTTGGCCTACACACGCATTTGCTCCGGCCTTTTGGGGGAACAAACTTGACAGTTGAGAAACGTGTATTTAATTACCGTTTGTGCAGAGCAAGGAGGTATGTGGAATGTGCTTTTGGCATCCTCACCAATAAGTGGCGGTTGTTTCACCGACCTTTAAATGTTCATCCAGATTTTGCAGTAAAAATGGTTAAAGCTTGCATTGTTTTACACAATTTTGTACGTCAGAGAGATGGATTTATAATTGAAGACACCACATCCTTCACTGGTTTGGAAGACTTAGCCCAAGATGCCAACATAAGAGGAGGACTGACAGCCAACGCCATAAGGAACACTCTTTGTAAATATTTTATGACAAATGCTGGAAGCGTGTCATGGCAGATGTCAAAGATATAAATTAACAAGCCTTTTCCTTTTTGTAGATTGTTTGTGAAAGCCTGCGACTGTATAGTAAATAGTTTTCTTTATAAATAAATTACTGCTACCACTCACGTTTTTAATCGTTTTGTTTATATTTTGTACGACGCGTTTCGGGAAATAATTCCGATCTTCAAGTGCGTTTTTTTCTCTAAGTTTTCATTATGTGTAGTGTTTTTTTATTTGTGAGGTCTTGTGCGTGTTTCTCTTATAAATTACAGTAAAGAAAACAGAATGCAAGACCTGACACATAAAAAGACACCACACATGATGAAAACTTAGAGAAAAACGCACTTAAGGATGGGAATTATTTCCCGAAACGCGTCGTGCAAAATATAAACAAAACAAAAAAAACGTGACTGGTAGCAGTAATTTACTTATAAACAAACGATTTACTTTTAGAATAAAATTTATAACGTTAAATAAAAACTGTTTAAAACGTATTAAATGTAATATTAATATATTAAATAAATACTTACCAAACGCATTTTTATCTTTGTCTTCCATCTCATCAAAATCTTGCTTCAGTGCTACGCAAACTTCCCGCCAAGCATTCTTTGTAGCAATACGATCTCTATACGCATCTAGAGTTTTGTCCCACAGAACAGGTCTTACTTCCACCAAGGTTATCAAAAGTTCAGTATCAATTTCATCCATTCTTCTACACTTTTCAGTAAACAAGAATAAACACAAATGAATAAAACGACACTACAACGAACTAGTCGACGCCGTACGGCTCAAAACCGTCCAGTGTGAAAGCATGCACTTAGTCACGTAGGCCACTGTTGTCGAACTTGCCGTACGGCGACCGTCTGTTGTAGTGGCAAGACACGGCTGCAGCACGGCACGGCAGCGGCATTTTGCCGTCGCCGTATAATGTGAAAGGCGCCATACATTTCTTCACACCTACAGCCGTACGGCTTTTTGCCGTACGGTCAAAACCGTATAGTGTGAAAGCGGCGTTACAGGGTGTCGTTTGAAGACGTCATAACGTGTAAAGTATTAATGACAGACAATCGTGGTCTGTGAAAAAACATTAAGCAACTCTTATGTTTTTTTTTTCTTTTGTCCATTTGTCGCCGATTTGGAATGCATCAAATGGCGTCCGACCAGGAGAAAGCGAAGTGTGTCTGTATGGTATGCACAATGCAAATGATTGACGACGGTACTGCGGAATCACGACCGCCGGTGTGGGAGGGCACTGCCGCCGAAAACGAGCGTAATGAAGTCGCTCGACGTGGACGTCCCCCTGTGTATGGAGCAGGTGTTGACAGAGCACGGGCTGCACTTCAGCGCAGCCCCCAGAGGGCGCTTCATCGTACATCACGCAAAATGCGGGAAGTGACGTCAGATGTCCGCAGTTAAAAGGAGGTTCGCGTTTCTTCGCTTCTGCTGTATTTGATTTATTGGTTCACCGCTGGTATGCCTTTTACGCCATTCTCAACTGATTTACTGCAGCAGAAAAATGTGCCTTACCTATTGAGATGGCACCGTTTTCAAAATTTACGTTTTCTACTCGTTTTGGTTCACATACATGCTGTCAAAGCAACAAGACAATATCGTTTTTGAAGCACCTCAGTATACTTGTTTCTGCCGGTTGTGCTGTCCCATACTGGCGTCGATAAATCTGAGGTACCGTTATCACAGATTTTCGGTCTGCATACCAGATGACACACTGCGCCTTCTCCTCGTCTGTCGCTTCTTTGATCTATTCCAAGTCAAATCTGGAACAAGGGACAGTGGAAAAACTTTGGGAACTGCTTAGCTTTCTACAACAAACCACGATGCTGTGTGTCTAATAATTTCAAAATTATATATTTTTTTAAATGATTATTTTCACCTTTCCGTTTTATGACCAGTTCGGTTACAAATATTGTAGTACCAGCACACAACCATGTTTTTCGTCCGTCGAGCATGTGCCTAGGAGGAAAATTTTTGTCTACTATAGCCATAGTCAGCTGATCCAGTGATTTCAATAAGTATTCCTTAAGATGCGACATAAATAATTACAAAATAAATCTTTAAAATATCCCTCACAAATGTTTTTTTATTCCTGTCTTCGATCACTATATCAATTCTTTTGACGATGACCGGTTTCAGTCAGTAATGACCATCCTCAGATCTTTTCTATGCCATGTCCTAAAGCGATAAGGTCGTAATGGCATCGTTAAAACATAAATATACTCAGCACAGCATCGTCACATAGATCTAAAGCAAGGTGTAGAATAGGCCACATCGTCCACACAGTTGCAAAAGTGACTGTGTGGACGATGTGGCCTGTTCTACACCTTATTTTAGATCTATGTGACGATGCTGCGCTGAGTATATTTATGTTTTAACGATGCCATTACGACCTATCACTTTACGACATGGTGTAGAAAAGATCTGAGGATGGTCATTACTGACTGAAACCGGTCATCGTCAAAAGAATTGATATAGTGATCGATGACAGGAATAAAAAGCATCAGACAGTATTGGATCACTGTTCATATACGCAACTATGTCGCAGCTTGTGAAATATAGCCCTCTCTTTGGCAGCGAACGTAATCCAGGGAACCATAAGTACGCCTTTCAGCCATTAGCAAATTACTAAACATTTGTTATGCCGTATACATGTTCTATCTCGTTTCCTTACCTCTTTAAAATAAAGAATCAAACGTTTTCGCAATTAGAGGGTAAAAAACGCAGAGGAGAATATTACTATGATTGTTCCCATACTGGTTCCAAGCTGAAACTTCGTGGACTCTTGCTTCGGTAAATAACAAACCTTATTCAAGTTTCTCGAAAATGTCAGAGGAACACTTTTTCTAAATAAGATTTCAAAATTTATTTTACGCTCCAGTCTCCGTTTTCACTTTTTCTTAACGCGAGTTCTGGCTATATTCTCGAACCTTGGTCCGTAATTGAATCGTTTATCTTTATGCGAACCCGACACTACTTATCATAAATAAGACGATGAGCGAAACAAGTGCTTAACTTTTTATAATTTTTACAGGCCACTGTTTCATCCGCCACTGTTCATAAACTAAAATGGATGTCAAAATAAGCTTAGGCACTCTCATTTGCAATGGCTGTTAGAGTGAACAAGTAAGACTTCAGGAAAAGCCAGTAACAATGGTCTGCGAACCTCGTTCTTATGACATTAAATGACGCAAATTCCTGGCAGCATTAAACAACTACTACCTCGCAACGATCCCAGCTGGAACTACTGTGGTTTATTACGGGTCTCCCCAGTAGAATGTACGTTCCGCCTGCTAACATTCGCAGCAGGTTCTCCTCCGTCGTCTTAGAACTGTGACAAACGGCTCTCGAGTGCCGACCAGTCTTAGGCTCGATGCACACGAGCAAATGGTTCAAATGGCTCTGAGCACTATGGGACTCAACATCTTAGGTCATAAGTCCCCTAGAACTTAGAACTACGTAAACCTAACTAACCTAAGGACATCACACACACCCATGCCCGAGGCAGGATTCGAACCTGCGACCGTAGCAGTCCCGCGGTTCCGGACTGCAGCGCCAGAACCGCTAGACCACCGCGGCCGGCGCACAGGAGCAAGTTGACAGCAGCAATTGCTCGCAGCGAGAACGCGCACGAGAATTTGTGCAATTACGTATTTTGTGGTTGCAATACAATAAGGAGTTGATTACAACGAACCGGCTGAGGTAACGGAATTTAACTTTCGTTGCTAACTGAAGATTTGTTTATCAGATGAAAGGGCTCTCGTCAGGGAGCAAAGTATTTGCTGCTTGGCGCTATTTCAAGTTTTGAATGGCCACCTTCGAGCAAAAATGCCATATCTATAACTCAAACACAAAATAGTTTAACAGTGATGTTTACCTACATCATTTCTCTCCTGATTCGGTCTACAGCAAAACGCTCCAAAGATTTTACACACAATTGAAACCATGCGGCTCCGTTCTAGACCGTATGACGATTCTCGTTACGAGTTGTGTCCCATATAAAAGGGTATTTTTTTCACCCCTTCAGCGAACAATGTCCGAACCACGCAGTATTTGCACTCCGTCGGTCACAGGGCCTCAATACATATACACAGGCTTCACATCCTCACTTATTGTATCAAATCCTTAATATACGATTACATAACGATGAGCCAAAACATTATGACCGCTTGCTTAATAGCTTGCTCGTCCCTCTTTGGAACGAAATACGAGGGCAGTTCAATAAGTAATGCAACACATTTTTTTTCTCGGCCAATTTTGGTTGAAAAAACCGGAAATTTCTTGTGGAATATTTTCAAACATTCTTGCTTCGTCTCGTATAGTTTCATTGACTTCCGACGGGTGGCAGCGCTGTACGGAGCTGTTAAAATGGCGTCTGTAACGGATGTGCGTTGCAAACAACGGGCAGTGATAGAGTTTCTTTTGGCGGAAAACCAGGGCATCTCAGATATTCATAGGCGCTTGCAGAATGTCTACGGTGATCTGGCAGTGGACAAAAGCACGGTGAGTCGTTGGGCAAAGCGTGTGTCATCGTCGCCGCAAGGTCAAGCAAGACTGTCTGATCTCCCGCGTGCGGGCCGCCGTGCACAGCTGTGACTCCTGCAATGGCGGAGCGTGCGAACACACTCGTTCGAGATGATAGACGGATCACCATCAAACAACTCAGTGCTCAACTTGACATCTCTGTTGGTAGTGCTGTCACAATTGTTCACCAGTTGGGATATTCAAAGGTTTGTTCCCGCTGGGTCCCTCGTTGTCTAACCGAACACCATAAAGAGCAAAGGAGAACCATCTGTGCGGAATTGCTTGCTCGTCATGTGGCTGAGGGTGACAATTTCTTGTCAAAGATTGTTACAGGCGATGAAACATGGGTTCATCACTTTGAACCTGAAACAAAACGGCAATCAATGGAGTGGCGCCACACCCACTCCCCTACCAAGAAAAAGTTTAAAGCCATATCCTCAGCCGGTAAAGTCACGGTTACAGTCTTCTGGGACGCTGAAGGGGTTATTCTGTTCGATTTCCTTCCCCATGGTCAAACGATCAACTCTGAAGTGTATTGTGCTACTCTTCAGAAATTGAAGAAACGACTTCAGCGTGTTCGTAGGCACAAAAATCTGAACGAACTTCTCCTTCTTCATGACAACGCAAGACCTCACACAAGTCTTCGCACCCGAGAGGAGCTCACAAAACTTCAGTGGACTGTTCTTCCTCATGCACCCTACAGCCCCGATTTCGCACCGTCGGATTTCCATATGTCTGGCCCAATGAAGGTCGCAATCCGTGGGAGGCACTACGCGGATGATGAAGAAGTTATTGATGCAGTACGACGTTGGCTCCGACATCGACCAGTGGAATGGTACCGTGCAGGCATACAGGCCCTCATTTCAAGGTGGCGTAAGGCCGTAGCATTGAATGGAGATTTCGTTGAAAAATAGTGTTGTGTAGCTAAAAGATTGGGGAATAACCTGGTGTATTTCAATGCTGAATAAAACAACCCCTGTTTCAGAAAAAAGAATGTGTTGCATTACTTATTGAACTGCCCTCGTACATCACGTATTCTGCGTATCAGGGATACGACAATCTGTTGGTAGGTTTGTGGAGGTACTAGATGTCCACGCACAGGTCACGTACGCGCGTAAATGACGGGCCGCTGATTTATGTACGTAGCGATGGCGCCCGATAGCGACCCACACAGGTTCCGCAGGATTTGAATCAGGCGAATTTGGTCGCCGAGACAACAACGTGATTTCGCTATAGTGCTCCTCAAACCACTGTTGCACTGTTCTGGCTCCAGACACGGGCAATTATACCGCCGTCGGGGAAGACCTCGAGCATGCAGGTGCTTCGCAGCTGTCAGTGTGTCTTCGATTACTACCACAGGTCCCAGGCAAGCGCAGGAGAATCTCTCCCGTAGCAAAAATGGTTCAAATGGCTCTGAGCACTATGGGACTCAACATCTTAGGTCATAAGTCCCCTAGAACTTAGAACTACTTAAACCTAACTAACCTAAGGACATCACACACACCCATGCCCGAGGCAGGATTCGAACCTGCGACCGTAGCGGTCCCGCGGTTCCGGACTGCAGCGCCAGAACCGCTAGACCACCGCGGCCGGCCAACCTCTCCCGTAGCATAATGCTGCTCCCACCAGCCTGCGTCCATTGCGCGCTGCATGTTTCGAGCCACCATTCACCTCGATATCGGCGTTTGTTGAGACTGCCATTGACCTAGTATAGCAAAAATAATATTCACCCGAAGAGCCGACAGTTTCCATTGATCGACGGTCGAATCCCGGCGGTCTCGTTCTCACTGCAATCGTAACTGACGATGTCGTAGGGTCAACATGTGAACCCGTAGGGATGGTCTGCTGCAGAGCTCCGTGTTCAACGATGTACGGTGAACGGTGTGCTACGAAACACTTACGCGTGCACCAGCATTGTGCTCTTTCGGCAGAGATGCCACAGATCGCCATCTGTCTCACATCACAGAGCAGACAAGCCTCCGAACCTCACCATCTGTGAAGAGTCGTGGACGTCCAACCACTTAGCACCTAGTGATACTTTCACTGTCCTATCTCTTTGCGTAGATGTTCACGACAGTAGCACGTGAAAATTCGTCCAGCGTCGCCATATTCGAGGTGCTCCTTCACAGGCCTGCGTCACAATAATGTGCCCTTTGTCAAAGTTGCATCTCAAATGGATTTCCCCATTTGCAGCTCATACTGAAACGTCCCCTTTGAGAAATTATACAAGACTGTGCTTAAACTGACACACAATATTTTTTTAGCGCAACGCAATCTGACTTTCAGAAATCCCTACAAAGGAATGGCCCTGACTAACATTAACCTATACGTTTCACAAATCATTTACCTCACCAAAAATCTTCGTTACTCGAACTACTGCAATACAGCGAGCGCCACTACTGCCAGCTAAATAAAAGATTCAAATTACGGAAGGCACTAACTACTGATAGGGATAGTTAGCAAATGAAAGATTTTAATAGAGAACAAACACTGTATTTATCTTAATAATCATAATATATATAGCAGTTCAATTTCAAAACTCCGCCATCTCTCTCCCCACATCCACCACTGCTGGCGGCTCACCTCCAACTGCGCAACGCTATGCGCTGTTCACATCCAGCTGCCGCTGCCCAACACTACAATGGCTGACAACAATGCAAACTGGCCACAGACTGCACACAGCACAGCCAGTGATTTTCGTACAGAGTGCTACGTAACGTTGCCTATAAGAAAACATAAACAGCCTACTTACAATACCTAAGCTAGGGTGATCCCTCGTCCGTGTCTGCTCCGTTCACATACTTTTGTTGCGCGTTTAATTCGGTCAGTAATTATATAAAATACTGAAAATCAAAGGTTATATAGGCAACCTGGAACTGGGAGTCTGGTCACAGTGTTCGGCGTTTGCTAATATACGGGGTGTCACGAAATAGTGTATACACTCTTTGGAACTGAATATCTCTTTCATTAAAGGAGATAGAAATACAGTGCAATGTTTGTGGTGTACCTTAAGGTCCGACTAAAGGTGGCAAATATTCAAAATGGCCTCCTTCAGCCGCAATACACCATCGACCATGACTCAGAACAGAGTGACATGCCAACTGTATTGTTCCTAATGGAACAGCATCACAGACCTCCTTAATTTTCTCTCTAGGATCATCCAGTGTTTGTGGTCTTGCAGTAAAACTGTGTTCTTGAGAGTACCCCACAGACAGAAATCTAGAGGAGTTAAGTCTGGGGATCAAGCTGGAAACTCCACACTCCTTCTTTGTTCTATCCATCTTGCAGGGAATGTGCAATTGATAAATACCCTCCCATCAATGTGAAAGGGATGTGGTGCACCACCCTGTTGAAAGAAATAATCTTCATTTTCAAAAAAGTCATTCAGACCAGGAGATATCATATGCAACATTTCCAAGTAAGTCACCTGCGACAGTGTTTTCAAAGTAGTACAGCCCAATTAACCTTCCAGAAGACAGGCCACACTAGACTCATACTCCTGGTAGATTAACATGTCTTTCCTCTGTTACGTATGGGTTCTCACTGGCCCAGTACACGCAGTTATGGTAGTTAATTGTTCCAATAAGGTCACTCCATCTGACCAAAGAATTAGATCATGGAAATGTTGCTCTTCTTCGCATTTGTTAACGAACCACTCACAAAATTCACTTCACCTGTTGAGATCATCCTCATTAAGAGCATGGAACAGTCCTGGAACGTAAGGCTTCAATTTCTGAGCCCACTGAGTTCTATGAACACTGCATTTGCAGGTCGCAATCTCAAGAGAGCATTGCCTTGCATATTTATTTGGGATTACGTGTATGCCTGGATCACTGCATCAACCCTTTCATTGTCCTCTGAACATCTCTGCGGTCTAAGGCGCTGCAGTCATGGACTGTGCGGCTGGTCCCGGCGGAGGTTCGAGTCCTCCCTCGGGCATGCGTGTGTGTGTTTGTCCTTAGGATAATTTAGGTTAAGTAGTGTGTAAGCTTAGGGACTGATGACCTTAGCAGTTAAGTCACATAAGATTTAACACACATTCGAACATTTTGAACATCTCTTTCTTCCGAAATGTCCCTTCTTCAAACCTTGTACTGCTTCTCTGATGTCAAACTTATCTCAGATTCTTGCAATTGTTACCCTTGGTGGTGATGGTGTTCCAAATTCAGCCCTCCAACATCACGATACCTCACTCACATTCTCTGTTTTCCAGTAACACTTAAGCACGCATTTACGTTGAACCAATAATAACACCTTTGTTATAATCCTGGAACAGAAGAAAGTGTTATGTTTTTCATTGCCTTCTGAATAATTACCCACAAAAACTGCATTTATATCTCCTTTAATTAAAGAGATATTCAATTTCAAAAAGTTTATACATTATTTTGAGACACCCTGTAGATACGGTACTATGTGTAACGGAGAGTAAGGTTTTTGTCTATAAGTAGCTGCCAGCAACGGAGGCTGGGGTGGGTTGTATCGAAAAGTGTAACTGAAAGAGGCTCCACTTTTCTGTTACAGGCTGCTCGTGATGAACAGGCAGCCTGGGTTCGATTCGAGTCTGGCACAGACCTAGAGTTGTCATTACATATTCTTTGTCACTGTACGTTGATGAAGTACTAGGCTGTCAGCCAGGCGATTAAAGTAAATAGTCGGGAGTGCAGAGGGAGGCGTATGGACCACTGGCACGCCGACCGCGGTGGCCGAGCGATTCTAGGCGCTTCAGTCCGGTACCGCGCGACTGCCACGGTCGCAGGTTCGAATCCTGCCTCGGGCATGGATGTGTGTGATGTGCTTAGGTTAGTTAGGTTTAAGTAGTTCTAAGTTCTAGGGGACTGATGACCTCCGATGTCAAGTCCCGAGTGCTCAGAGACATTGGAACCACTGGCACATCGCCGAGACCTGGGCAGTAGGTACGACAGCGTAGCTCGGCGAGAGACGAAGGAAAGCGCCACTGCGCATGCGCGACACGAGCTGCCTAGTCCTAGGGACAGGCAATCAGCCGCATCACTAGGCGCGACGTCGGGAGAGGAACTGAATGGCCGCCAAGGGAGAGACAGTCGGCGGAGATAAGCCGAGCGGCCGGGGCAGGCCTGCCACCACCGCCGCCGAAAAGTCGGCTGACTCCGGGAAACGCTGCCGCGGTACCGACACGGAGGATGCAGGTCCTGTATGGGCCTTTCTGAATACAGAAAATTTTTGGCTGGTGCCCTGGTCAGCACATTCTCCAGATCTCTCACCAATTGAAAACGTCTGGTCAATAGTGGCCGAGCAACTGGCTCGTCACAATATGCCAGTGACTACTCTTGATGAACTGTGGTTCTTCTTGGTGTAGCAATTTTAATGGCCAGTAGTGTACGTGCGCGCAGAACAAGTTTCAGAATTGTACAAGATGGTGACGTCAGCGATATAACAAGCCTAGCTGAAATGGTCGCGAGGTTCCGACACCTTCTGGAATACGAGTGTGTGCCAGGCCCAAGCGAGCGACCTGACTGAGTTTCGAACAGCGGGCGCCTCCTTTCCGCTGGCGGCGACACTGTGTGACAGCCGACAGCCCGGGGCCGCCCGCCGCCCGCTGCCCGCGCCCTTGGCACGCTGCCAGCGCAGCCGCCACGCATCACGCGGTGCCCCCCCCCCCTCTCCCCCAGCTAGCGGCGTGTGCCGGGTCTCGTTCACTGCCGCACAGTCGTACCCCACGGTGAACGCTACAGATGTAATCGCTCTACTGCAGTCTCCTCGCTAACACTCCAGCCGCGCTCTGTTACTACCTTGGACGCGAAAGCGATTAGAAGAGTCTCACATTTGGTCGTCATGCGAGGCTCCAGAACCCGCTGATAGTGTCAGACTCAGGAAAGGCACAGCAGTGTCCTGAAGAACCGAAGTGGAGCACCAAAATGAGCGTCCAAATACACTCAACAGCCAAAAAAACTGGTATACCTGACTAATATTGTATACGGGCCCCGTGAGCATGCAGAAGTGCCGCAACACGACGTGGCATGGACTCGACTAATGTCTGAAGTCCAGCTGCAGGGAACTGACACCATGAATCCTGCAGGGCTGACCATAAATCCTTAAGAGTACGAGGGGTGGAGATCTCTTCTGAACAGCACGTTGCAAGGCATTACAGACATACTCAATATGTCCATGCGTGGGCAGTTTCGTGGCCAGCGGAAGTGTTTACACTCAGAAGAGTGTTCCTGGAGCAACTCTGTAGCAGTTCTGAACGTGTGGGGTGTCGCATTGTCCTGCTGGAATTGCCCAAGTCTGTCGAAATGCACAATGAACATGAATGGAACCGGCCGCTGTGGCCGAGCGGTTCCGGCCGCTGTGACCGAGCGGTTCTAGGCGCTTCAGTCCGGAACCCCGCTGCTGCTACGGTCTCAGCTTCGAACCATGCCTCGGTCATGGATCGATGTGATTTACTTAGGTTAGTTAGGTTTAAGTAGTTCTAAGTCTAGGCGACTGATTACCTCAGATGTTAAGTCCCATAGTGCTTAGAGCCATTTGAACCATGAATGGATGCAGGTGACCAGACAGGATGCTTGCATACGTGTTACCTGTCAGTCATATATAGACGCATCAGGGGTCACCTATCACTCCAACTGCACACGCCTCACACCATTACAGTGCCTCCGCCATCTTGAACACGCCCCTGCTGAGATGCAGGGTCCATGGACTCAAGAGGTTGTGTCCATACTAGTGCAAGTCCATCCGCTCGATACAATTTGAAACGAGACTCGTCCGACCAGGCAATATGTCTCCAGTCATCAACAGTCCAATGTCGGTGTTCACGGGCCCATGTGGAGCGTAAAGTTTTGTGTCGTACATTCATCAAGGGTACACGAGCGGGCCTTTGGCTCCGGAAGCCCATATCGATGATGTTTCGTTGAATGGTTCGCACGGTGACACTTGCTGTTGGCCCAGTACTGAAATCTGCAGTAGTTTGCGGCAGACTTGCACTTCTGTCACGTTGAACGATTCCCTTCAATTGTCGTTGGCCCCGTTCTTGACGGATCTTTTTCCGGCCGCAGCCATGTCGGAGATTTGACGTTTCACCGGATTCCTAATATTCACGCTACACTCATGAAATGGTCGTACGGGAAGATCTCGCTACCTCGCAGATGGTGTGTCCCATCGCTGGTGCGCCGACCATAACACCACGTTCAAACTCACTTAAGTCTTGATAACCAGCCATTGTAGCAACGGCAACCGATCTGACAACTGCGCCAGATAAAAAATGGTTCAAATGGCTCTGAGCACTAGGGGGCTTAACATCTCAGGTCATCAGTCCCCTAGAACTTGGAACTACTTAAACCTAACTAACCTAAGGACATCACACACATCCATGCCCGAGGCAGGATTCGAACCTGCGACTGTAGAGGTCGCGAGGCTGCGCCAGATTCTTGTGTACTATATAGGAGTTGCCGACCGCAGCGTCGTATTCTGCCTGTTTACATATCTCTGTATTTGAATACGCATGCCTGTACCAGTTTCTTTGACGCTTCAGTGTTGGAGTAGGTTATGAATGCGACATTAAACATTTTTCCAGGCTGCAATATGTTCCGGCAGATTTCTTAAACGAAAATTTTATTTGCTCAGCGTTTTTCCGAATGCAAGTATCGAAACGACATGGCATTTGTTTTAGAAATATATTTATAGTTAAGCATATTAGTAAATTTCCATTGGGTGAGATGGCATAGTGGTAAGGCATCGCACTCGTATTCGCGCGATGGCGATCCAATCCTTGTCCACCCGTACTGATTTAGGTTTTATGTGGTGACCGTAAATCGCTTGATGCACATGCCAGGGCGGTTTCTTTGTAAATCAACACGGCCATTTCCTTCCCCACCCTTCCGCAATTTGCTCTTGTGATGCGCCTTGTAGTCAGCGGGAAGTTAAACCGTAATCTTCCTTTTTTCCTTTAAAGCATTTTCCTCTAGGTGCGTATATTGCTGCTTCACCCTGTAAGTTTAACTTAAATAAGTATAAAGTAAGTGACAAATACTTGACAGCGGCCAATAAACACATTTAAACTGCACTAAAAGTTCAGCAGATAGAGCACCTGTTACGACGACAGTACGGATGTTAGGTTATTGTGCGTTATCTATGCATAATGTTTCAAGATTTTTTCCTCTAAAATTTCTGTTTATTATGAAAATCCAGAAGTAAAATCTGCAACCTACAGGGCGAACGTTCGATCACTGTTATAAGCATACGGCGTTTGTGAACTGATAGCTCATTATCTTATACTGGCGTCTTACATTCATACTGATTCGTTTGCACAGTTCTGAAGATATACAGTACTCTTCTGTTCAAAGGCTTGTCATCAGTTTTGACAGCTAGCTGGTCGCGGACATAATCGATAACGGTCGAGGTAACCCTTCCGAAAAAACCACGGAGCTTGTCCGTGATCGGGAGCGATCGCGCACGCGAGCGTGAATTTTTCAGTCCTCCGAGCAGCAATTTCCAGTGGAGGGCCAGTATCAGAAGGTCGCGACGACAACACCTGCTCAGCTCGTCCAGCGCGTGGTTTCCCTATTAAATACGTAATGACTCGAGAAGTTGCCGACGCGCTGCTGCTGTTACACCAAAGTTATTCGGAATAACCCTCTTCACTTCCAACTTACTCTGAAAAGCAAATAATGCGCACAGTCGTAACAGAAACGAACTTAGCCAACCACGTCACCGCCGGCTGCTGTGGCCGAGCGGTTGTAGACGCTTCAGTCCGGAACAGCGCTGCTGCTACGGTTTCAGGTTCGAATCCTGCCTCGGGCATGGACGTGTGTGACATCCTTAGGTTAGTTAGGTGTAAGTAGTTCTAAGTCTAGGGGACTGATAACCGCAGATGTTAAGTCCCATAGTGCACAGAGCCATCTGAACCAACCATGTCACCGAGCGAGGTGGCGCAGGGATTAGCACACCGCACTGGCATTCGGCAGGACGACGATCAGACCCGCGTCCGGCCGTCCTGGTTTAGGTTCTCCGCGATTTCCCTAAATCGCTTCAGGAAAATACTTTGAAAGGGCACGGCCGACGTCCTCCCCCCATCCTTCCCTAATCTGATGGGACCGATCACCTCTTGTTGGTCCCCTCCCCCAAATCTACCAACCAACCAACCAACCACGTCACCAGTTACTGAGTAATTCCATTTCAAACTAACGGTCGTACTCGCAGTTGTTGTGTCATCGGTCCCAGAATTAAACTAAGGAAGCTCGCACGTCGCCGTCCTGACCTGGGTTGTCGTGAGGTTTGCAGTGGTAGAGAGGCATATGTTGGAGGTGGAAGCCTCGTCCTAATACTCCAAGCTGGAGTGCATGTGCGCCTCTAGCAGCTCACCTGCTATTAGGCTGCGAAGACCCTCATTCTACAGCCTGCTCTACGTCTGCCGGCCGGGCATAATAAGTGTGGATTTAGGTAGAATTCTTTATTCACGTCACTCGCCAGCTCAGCTCTCTAATTCGACACCCAACAACGTCAAACATCTGCCTCATACGTTCACGTCTAGGCCTGCACCTACGAGTCTTTTCTGACACCACTGCTTCAACTACAGTTTTCAGAAACGGCGCACCCAACCATCCTCTTTGTTAGATTCACTACCCCTATTAGGCAGTCATTCTTAATCCTTTATTCGGTCAATGTCTTCAACTGCCTCCGGTGAGGCCATATTTCAAAGGCTTTTAACAGTTTCTTTCCTGTTTTCCACACTGTTCAAAATTCGTACCCACACAGAGCCATACTTTTCCTGTCCTCGAGGGTTTATTGGGGTTACCAGATGCTTCTTTTTGTCGAACGACCTGCTGATTTCTGCAGTATGTGCTCCTATGTCTTTCTTAGTTCTTCTCATATAGCAAAATTTATGAATCTCTTTCAGTGTCTGCTATCAATGTTTACTGTTGACCCGTCCAACAAGTGCACCTGCTGCGCACGTTATTTACTTTTGTACTCGTTTTGTTTGTGTGTATATACCGGCCAACAGTTACCACACGTTTCATTTCATTAAGGAACCAACCCAATTCCTGATCAGATGGAGTGACGAACGATGGCGGTCGAGTTTAGGCTTGTTCTGCGCACCTACGTCACGCATACTCCGACAGCCAATGAGCGTTCAGTAGTGTTCAGAGCGCTCTGCTCTGAATGCCGTAGCGGGTAGCCAATGCGAGCATTAAACGTTATCGTAGCAAGTTGTTTGGTGAATGTTTATCCCATTTTTTGCGAGCTGCCATGGCTGATGTTGGTGGCAATCGATACATTCCGCAAGCAAGCGAGAGACATAATTTTCAGGATATACACTTTGTTCAAGCGGGAAGCACGCGCATTCGCATACCGCAACTGTCGCTTCGAATCGTCGACAACGCAATCCTTGTCCGCGCCTCGACATGTGTAAACAGCCATTGTGCGTGGATCGGACTATAGATCTACACGTACGAGACTGCTCTGGAATTCGTACTTAAATTCTTGGCAGAGGGTTCAACGGGACCACTTTCACACTATTTCTCTACCGTTCTACTCTCAAACGGTGCGTGGGAAAAACCAGTACGTAAGTATTCCCGTGCGACGTCTGATTTCTGTTATTTTATTACGATGACCATTTCACCCTACGTAGGTAGGAGTCAAAAAAATATTTGCCCAATGACAGGAGGTAGTTGGTCACCGAAACTTCGTGAAAAGATCTCGCAGCTGCAGAAAACGCCTGTGTTGCGAAGATTGCCACCCCAACTCGCGATCTAAATCCCTAAGACTCTGTTCCCTTTCTAGTGGTAATGCAAAACGAGATATCCTTCTTTGAACTTAATCAATGCCCTCAGTCAGTCCTATCTGGTAAGTATCCAATATCACCATCGGACCGCATCGTGCTAAAGTTCTTTCTGTGACAAACAACTTCCGTATCGAGGTAGCCTTTTAATTAATTTCTCGTCCAGCATGTGCAACATCTTGGCGACCATTCCGTAAATGTGGTAATGGTTTCGAAGAAAATGTCCGCACCAGACGCTTTTTTTCTTTAAAGTCAGTACCGCCATTAGACTGTTTTTTATTTGCAGTGTTACATTTACACGATCATGATTTCGGCTTCAAAGTACCATTATAAAGTATTTTAATGGCACTTTGAAGCCGAGATCATGGTCGTGTAAATGTAACACTGCAAATAAAAAACAGCCTAATGGCGGTACTGACTTTAAAGAAATGCTATGACTGTGGCCCCAAATTATGAAAAAAAATTATTAGATGCACTTTTCTTTTTGCTTACAATCACAACCGGTTTTCGTCTCCTAGGCCACTATCTGGAGGCATATCTCAGCCGGCCTGAGGATCACTAGATAAAACAAAATTTTATATTTGTTGGGATCCACAGCCTCCAGATGCTTAACAAACGTAAACGTGGTCCGTAGTATGCTGTAACGTGAGTTTTATTTAATCGTGCGATTAGCTAATTTCGACTACTTATCACTGTCAAGCATTTTTAAAACGAACATGGAAAAGCACTACATTGTCTGCATGCAGCTGTACATGGTTCAAAATGGCTCTGAGCACTATGGGACTCAACATCTTAGGCCATAAGGCCCATAGAACTTAGAACTACTTAAACCTAACTAACCTAAGGACATCACACACACCCATGCCCGAGCTGTACATGGCGATGTATGCAGTCAATGTAGTGCTTTTCCACGTTGGCTTTACAAGTGCTTGCCAATCACAAGTAGTCGAAATCAGCTAAATGCGCGATTAAACAAAACTCACGTTACAGCCTACTACGGACCATGTTTACGTTTGTCGAACTAGATGAAATGATCGTGGTTTTAAGTAAAAAGAAATGTGCGACCGGAGCGGATATCTTAGTCAAAGCCTTTGAAGTCCCTCGTTGCCTCTCAGTTTCTTTTGATACTATAGGTAGTATCTGTTCCCGAGAGAACAGTTACCGTTGATGACCACGCAGCTTTCGCAAGAATGAAATGATAATTAAATGGACACCCTAGCTGCAAAGAGGCGTTGATGTACTTCATTGGGGACATGTTGAAAATGTGTGCCCCGACCGGGACTCGAACCGGGGATCTCCTGCTTACGTGGCAGACGCTCTATCCATCTGAGCCACTAAGGGCACAGAGGATACTACGCCTGCAGGGACTTATTCCTTGCACGTTCCCCGTGAGACCCACATTCTCAACATGTCCACACCACTACATTCGTAGTGCGCCTAATAGGTGTTTGCTCATCATACTCATTACTCGTGGCGGATTAATCTACCAAGTCCCGTAAGAGTTTGGGCATAGCGTGTGCGTTCGCACAAGAAGGTCAATGGCCGGGAAACCATATTTAACTATATATGAAGGTAGAACAGTGTAACCTCCCAAGAAAAAATAAAAAGGAAAATATTTAAATGTGAATACTCATCGTGCTAAGTGTAACCTACCCACAAAAATTTTGAAAGGACAATAGTTAAATGTTAATGAGAATCGTGTTAAACGTAACCTCCCAGCAAATTCTTACAAGACAATACAAATGTTAATGTGAATAGAACCAAGTGTGATTTCCCAGCAAAAATAAAAGGATAAGTCTATGATAATGAAAACGTGCCAAAAATTATTTCCCCACAAGATTACTGAATAATAATGACCCAAATGTTGTTGAGCTCCCAAAAAACATCGTTAAATTGAAATAAAAGCTACTGTACCTTCGCTACAAAAATATTGAAAAATAATGGCCCAATGTAAACTCGACACAAAAATTGAGAAATGAACATTCAATTGCAATGATTTTTTTCTTTTTAATAACGATTGCTTTGAAAACAGAATTATTATTGGGGCATTTCTTGAACAAATTAATTACAATTACAATACATTATTAGCTGAGCGCAATGCTGCTTCAATACCTTATTTAACAATATAGCTCGTCCTGAATCGTGACCAGAGACCCATGTCGACGCCCGCCGACTCCTCACACACGTCTCCGACATCAGTACAACTCGCAACTGAACTACATGCTCTCGCGACTCGCTACGTACCACAACTGTTCCTGCCGGCTCGCTACACGCAACAGAACTGAACTCTCGGGCGGTCAAGCGCAGACTAGCAACGATAAATAACTCTCTGGTCAGAGATTCTCTCATGCCTCGCCATCGCTGTACTGAATACACTGAACACATACGTGTTTCAACAGATACTGTTGATAGTATACTGTTGATAGTATCTGTTCTACCTTCATATATAGGTAAATATGGTTTCCCGGCCATTGACCTTCTTGTACGAACGCACACGCTATGCCCAAACTCTTACGGGACTTGGTAGATTAATCTGCCACGAGTAATGAGTATGATGGGCAAACATCTATTAGGCGCACTACGAATGTAGTGGTGTGGACATGTTGAGAATGTGGGTCTCACGGGGAACGTGCAGGGGATAAGTCCCTGCAGGCGTAGTATCCTCTGTGCCCTTAGTGGCTCAGATGGATAGAGCGTCTGCCACGTAAGCAGGAGATCCCCGGTTCGAGTCCTGGTCGGGGCACACGTTTTCAACATGTCCCCAATGAAGTATATAAACGCCTGTTTGGAGCTAGGGTGTCCATTTAACTATCATTTCATTCTTTCGATACCCCATACGATCGCAGTACTTTTTTAATTTTTTTTAAAGAAGCATTAGTGTGGCACCCAATCAGATGCTTTCCGAAGTCAGGAAATGCTGCATCCACCTGGTTGCCTCGATCCGTCACTGTGTGGCCGGCTGTTTTGTGGATTACTGCAGCGGCCCTTCTTGCAGACGCGTGTGGCCTGCGCTTTCTTCCACCCAGCGCGCGCGGTTCTCTCGCTGGAGACGCGCGCGGTATATCACGAGCAGGCTAGAGAATCTGGCAGGCAGGGAAGGGATCCCCCCTGCAGTGTGTGGCGGCGTGACCCCGAGGCCGGCAGGTGAAAGTGGCTCGCGGCTTTTATAAGGCCGGGGACAGCCACCCTGCCAACTGCCAACTGCCCGGGCCACACGGCTGCGGCCCAATTGGCGGGGTGGCTGCCTCACGTCTCGGTATCCGCGGCTCCCTCCACGCTGCTCCACACAAACTGACGATCGGACTTAATTTGACCGATTCCATCGTTTTAAAATCACGCTGTGCAGAGGTAACGGGCACGCCAACGGTAGAGCAGGGCTTCGCAGACTTGTGTTCCGCGAACAACTACAGGGTGGCGCACGAAATGTGTTATGAAACGTCCCCTTTGAAAAATTGTACAAGACTGTGCTTAAACTGACACACAATATTTTTAGCGCAACGCAATCTGACTTTCAAAAATCCCTACAAAAGAATGGCCCTGACTAACATTAACCTATACCTTTCACTGATCACTTACCTCACAAAATTCTTCATTACTCGAACTACTGCAGTACAGCGAGCGCCACTACTGCCAGCTAAATAAAAAATTCAAACTACGGAAGGCACTAACTACTGATAGGCATAGTTAGCAAATGAAAGATTTTAATAGAGAACAAACAATGTATTTACCTTAATAATCATAATATATATGCCATCCAGTCTTACAAATTTCAAGTCTCCGCCATTTCTCTCCCCACATCCATCACTGCTGGCGGCTCACCTCCAACTGCGCAACGCTATGCGCTGTTCACGTCCAGCTGCCCAACACTATAATGGCAGACAACAATGAAAACTAGCCACAGACTGCACATAGCACAGCCAGTGATTTTCATACAGAGAGCTACGTAACGTTGCCGATAAGAAAACATAAACAGCCTATTTACAGTGTTACCAATTGTTTCTTTCACAATTTACGACACACATTAGATATCCCGCTGGGATCTCTACAGCAGTACCAGCAGAGCTTGGAAAAACGAATGAGTTACGAAATGACGTGTAATTCACGATACTGCCGCTAGGAGACTAGAAAGCAGCAATGGCTGACAATGGAAGACTGACGACACAGCAACGCTCGGCAATTTTGTTACTTTTTCATGAAACGAGAAGCCTTGTTGTGACTCAGAGACGTTTTCGACAACAGTTTAACACACGATGGGCCCCTTGCAAGAGAACCATCCGCAGGTTGTACGATAAATTTGTACAGGAAGCACCAGTATTGGAAGCGAAGCGACCTCGGACTAAGCCTGTTTGTTCGCCGGAGAATATTGAAGCGGTACAAGTTGCTGCACAGAGAAGTCCCGGGAAATCGTGTAGAAAAGCAGCAGTGCAACTGGGAATATCCAGACGCTCCGTTCAATGCATTCTTAAAAGTGACCTCCGTATGTACCCATACAAGATGACCTGTGCACAGAAGCTCACTGAAGAACACAAGCAGCAGAGACTACTGTTTGCTCAGTGGGCGGAGGATAGGGACGAAACTCTCAACAACGTATGGTTTTCAGACGAGGCGCATTTTCATTTAGACGGTGTGGTTAACAAACAAAATGTACGCTTTTGGGTCACTGAAAACCCGCAAGTGCTTCATGAACGACAACATTATGCTCCGAGGATTACAGCGTGGGCAGCAATTTGCAGTCACGGACTTACTGGACCCTTTTTCTTTGAAGAAACTGAACAGCGAGCGTTATTTGAGCATGTTTCGCAATAGCTTCATTCCACAGCTTCTTGCTGCTGCCTTGCCCTTCAACACGCAGTGGTTCATGCACGATGGACCAAGGCCACATACTGCAAACACTGTGTTGGAGTTTTTACACGAGCATTTCGACATGCGGATAATTTCACTCAGGTTTCCAGGTCGCTTCAATGACGGACAAAATTGGCCCCCAAATAGTCCAGCCCTCAATCCATGTGACTTCTTTCTTCGGGGGTACCTAAAGGAAAAAATTTTCCCGAAACGTCCACGTGATTTAATGGACCTCAGAAGACTTATTCTTCAAGCTTGCAGTGAAATTACGGAAGACCTGTGCCGTAGGGTGATCACTAACTTCAGTGTTCGTTTGAAGGAAGTTGGGAAGCGAAATGGTGGACATATTGAGCATGTGCTGAGTTAGAACAAATCTCCATGGACGGCTCTTCATTGTAGTATATGTTCCTTTCAGATTGTATTGACAGTAAAGTTTATATTCAAAAACAAAATGGTAACACATTTCTTGCGCCACCCTGTATTAGTAACATGGCTCTTTTTCTACATTTTGACGATTCAAATTACTTTTTAAAAATTGTATTAAGATTTGTATGTTATTAATTATTATTCAAAACTGAAATACCACTGAATAAAACAAGCTTCTCCTCTCTCTTTAAAACTTTATTAACCTTCTAAAATAAAGCGTTTCATCGAAGCACTGGGATTCTGGAAGCGTTCCGTCAGAGGACAAGTTTGGGAAGCACTGCTATAGGAAAAACATTAGTTTCACGCCCAGACGGAACTTCGTGTCACTATTCCGCCCGCTTTGAACTGTGCGTTGACTAACCGCGAATTTTTGTAAAAAAGCGAATGAAATGTTGTCCTGTTAGGTACACCTGCTGCATCTTGTGTGGGTTTGCACCCTCGACTTCTACATAGCCGATGACGCGTTCAGTACATTTCAGCTGGATGCTTCATCTGTCCATGAAATAGTATTTGTGCGTCACTTACTATCACAATATCACGCTGATGTCACGCGTAGACAGTGATGAAAACCACTTGCAGTTATTAGGCGCACCTGCAGGGAGCAATGACACGCACACATTTGCGTCATTGAATTACACACAAATGTTTGCACACGGAAGGCAGGAATATTAGAGTTTAATGTCTCGCCGACGACGTGGTTATTAGAGGCTGATCTCAAACTCGGAATGAGGAATGGTGAGTCACCAAACCTGGCGCCCTCTTTTCCAAGATTAGACAAACCTGCGTCTGGTCGGCCTGACGGGGATATGAACCGTGTCCTCCTTAATGCGAGCACAGTGTTTCGCACCATACGAACCTTGTCAATCGGCCTACGTAGAGAATCTGCAAACCGATTCTAGAAGATGCTGCGCTGAGAAGACAAAAATTTTCGTAGACCACATATACTGCTCTTCACATCTCCATTTACGTAACAGAGCCACTGTCTCTTCCCAAACATTCAAATAAATACTTAGGGATTACAGTTACGAATAACTTAAACGGGAACGACCACATAGATAATTTTGTGGGAAAAAAAACCAAAGACTGCGATTAACTGGGAGAACACTTAGAAACTGCAGTATATTTACTAAAAAAACTGCTTAGACTACGTTCGTCCGCCTGTTCTGGAGTATAGCCGTGTGGAGTGTTATCCGCATCAGATACGATTGACGGAAGACATCGAAAGAGTCCAAAGAAAAGCAACTTGTTCTGTGTTATAACGAAATAGGGGAGAGACACGCGAATTGGGATGGGAATCATTAAAGCAAAGGCTTTTTTCGTTGCGCTAGGATCTTCTCAGGAAACTTCAAACACCGACTTCCTCCTCTCAGTGTGAAAATATTTTGGTAGCGCCCACCTACATAGGAAGAAACGACCATCATCATAAAAAAAATTCAGAGCTCGAACGGAAAGATTTAAATTCATTTTTCCGTGCGCTGTTCGAGAGTGGAACGGTGATCCGATGAACCCTCTGCCAGGCACTTAATTGGGAATCCCAGAGTAGTCACGCAGATGCGGAAGTAGATGACTGTACAAATTCCCACAAAGCGTCGCACACGTTATTCGAAATTATCTTATTGGTGAAATGCGGTAGGGAGCGGGTGTTGAGTACTGAGCCATAATGAATTTATTAACGTTTCTAAAAACACTAATGAATTTATTTTTAAAAGTAAACATCCATGAATAACATTAACTGAACAAAAAAAGAAATGGCTCTGAGCACTATGGGACTTAACTGCTGTGGTCATGAGTCCCCTAGAACTCAGAACTACTTAAACCTAACTAACCTACGGACATCACACACATCCATGCCCGAGGCAGGATTCGAACCTGCGACCGTAGCGGTCGCTCGGTTCCAGACTGTAGCGCCTAGAACCGCTCGGCCACCCCGGCCGGCTTAACTGAACAGACTAAATTTCAATAACCAACTGATGCAAACACCCCAAAGGGGCAACAGTATAAAATCATTACCAACAGCAAATGATATGATCAAATGATTATGTCACAAATATCAACCATCGGCTATTGCCAGTAATTATCAAAAGCCATTGCCTTCGAAGTAGCCAAAATGACTGACAAAGGTGGTTCAGATTTATGATGATATAAGCGGAGGCACAGGCGACATCAGTAGCAATAATTCCTCCTTCTCTACTAACATAGGCCGGAGGTTGCCGCTACTCAGCACTAGAAACCTCCATTAAAAATTTCTGTCATGGCACTCAGGCATCTTTAAGAAGATCACAGTTAACAACAGATACAGTCACCTACCCTGTAACACAGAGACAACTCGTTAATTATTTAGCAAAAATTAAGATACTACAAATGCAGAAATTCTTCTTTATTTTTTGTCTATAATTGATACAATTGGTGATGCCTCAGAAATAACGTAGCTAGATTCAACGATTTTCACTGACTATAAAGTACAATTAGTAAATCAGAAGAATCACGTCTGCATTCTATACCCTTATATTCTAAAATCAGTTTGGAACAGTGACAGCCACAAGCCCACGCACATTACCAGGCAAACCCTTCGTAAATAACACATTTATATACATATCAACGAGCGACCAGGATAGCCACCACACGACACCAAGTGATGTTCACAGTAATCGGATGCTTACCGTGATTTCCCGTAAAATCCAGCGCCCATTGACAAACGCATGTTTAGAGAGCGCCGAGAGAAGATTACTCGTAGTCGGAAACCTACGGGTACCATCTAGCAGACGCCAGCGCGTCCAGTACTTGCAAAGGTGACACCGGACTCCAACCCAGCACCACAATGGACACAAACTGCTTGCAAGTTCAACAGCAGAGGACACTCCGAATAATGTGCGTCCTGCCGAAGTAGCTGTTGACGAGCCATATTCACGGCTGGGACCAACAGTCGGCCCCGCCAAGCCCGCAGTGTGCAAAGGCACCACTCTTGCCAAAGGACCACGGAAAACGCTTGGTCACAACGACTGGAATCTAAAAAATCTGATTTATTGTGGTTGCTTCGCCACTACGTCTGGTCCTTAGCACTGCATTAGTTGCTTAATCTAGCGCATTTTAAAGTAGGTCCCGGTAGAATAATTTTTCTCAGAGACGCGTCAAAAGCTGAGAAGCTCTCGTGGGTTTGGTGTTGATTTGTCTTCAAATGGCTCTGAGCACTATGGGACTTAACATCTGAGATCATCAGTCCCCTAGACTTAGAACTCCTTAAACCTAACTAACCTAAGGACAGCACACACATCCATGCCCGAGCCAGGATTCGAACCTGAGACCGTAGCACCAGCACCGTTCCGGATGAAGCGCCTGAACCTCTCGGCCGCAACGGCCGGCTTACTTGTCTTCTCTATAGTATCACTGCTGCTTAATAGCACAGCTGTCGATATCTCGACGTCATCTTTCATATTAAACGGTTCGCTTCTAATTCTCTGTGGCGGATACATGAGTTCTGATCCGTTGGAATAATGTCCCTCGTTTCGCAATTTACGCACCGTCCACTTACTGAACTTTCTCTTAGAAGGACGTTAACGTCAGCTACGTCCGTCATCGCCATTGCCATACGTGTGTCCATCCTTGTCTGGAAAAATGCTGCGCAGTAGGCATCTGTACCAGATAGGACTGACAGGGGACATGGCAAAATTCAAAGGAGGGAAGATCGTTTTGTATTATCGCGAAATAGTGTACGGAGTGTCACGAAAATGATGCGCGAGTTGGGATGATAATCATTAAAATAAAGGCGTTCTTCTTTGCGGCGAGATCTTTTTACAGAATTTCAGTCACCACCTTTCTCCTCGAAAATATTTTGTTGACTCCAGTGTAATTGGTACCAAGACGCCGCGATTGTTCGCAAACACGTATTCCACGATCACTTCGCTTGTTTTCTTATTATGACGCTTCCCAAGAAAGCAAGAGAAGATAGATTTGAAAATTACCGCAGTCAGTCTTCTGTTACACAAACGAGAAATACTCACAAACGTGTCTTATCGCGGAATGGAGGAGAAAACTGAAAGCAGATTACGACATGACCAATTTAATACTAGAAGAAGGAGGGACACTCGAGAAGCAATGTTAGGATTGCGGTTGATAATAGAGGCCAGAATTACGGATAACAAGGGAGCATACTGGTAGATTTGGATAAGGCGATGGACAGTATGGAACGGAATTAAGTGCTGACGTTCCTAGGTCCTGCGTCATCGACTACAGTGGTAGAAAAGTCACCATTCTCTTCATACGAAACAAACTGCAACAGTTAGCATTGCCGTAACAGATCTTCTTCACACTTAAATGTCAAGGACAAACGAAATGACCTGCTGCGTAAAATCAGTGAAAAAAAAAAACAGTTTAGGTCGCTATGTCATGGACTGTGCGGCTGGTCCCGGCGGAGGTTCGAGTGCTCCCTCGGACATGGGTGTGTGTGTTTGTCCTTAGGATAATTTAGGTTAAGTAGTGTATAAGCTTAGGGACTGATGACCTTAGCAGTTAAGTCCCATAAGATTTCACACACATTTGAACATTTTGAACTAGATTGCTATGGTTATTCTATTAAAACGACCGGTTTCGGCCTAGTCTTAGGCCACCTTCAGACAGGACCATCAGGTGAAGTTGAAGATGCGTAGAGCAGTCAGTTTACCTCAGTCGCTGAAACTGCTCACTTTCAGCATCGGCAACTTCACCTGATGGTCCTGTCTGAAGGTGGCCTAAGACTAGGCCGAAACCGGTCATTTTGATAGAATAACCATCGCCATCTAGACTTTTTTCACTGATTTTATATAGCTTACAAGATTGCTCTTACCCTAGATCGCTCTTTACCAAAAATTTTGAGTCCTTCGGTGTGTATAAGGGCGCCTCGATGTCACGACAGCCCACATGCCGACTCTCTTCAGTCCTACTGCGTACGTCATCGATCCTTTTTTAAGCAACGGCAAATCTGATCGATGGGCATGAGATTCGTCGCTGACGGAAGCGGGGCCACGACCTAATTCTGAGAAAAACAGTTGTAAGCAGTCTTTCCTGGGTGAAACTGACTGCCAAGAACTGCACGAACCGGTTCGTAGCATTATTATTTACTGAGGCCTTTACGAAAGTCGTAAAGAAAACCTTCGTGTGAAATGTCTATTTTTAACCAACAATGTTTCTTTAAATGCTCACTGTGGACGAACTGCCCGGACAGTTTCTGAGCTGCCACTTTTCTAACAACAACAAATGACAGATTTGAAAACAATGGCAATGACGCGGCCCTCGCCACACTGGAGGCTTGAGCAAGCAGTGACCAGGGGACCCACCCAGCACCTCCCCCCCCCCCCCCCCCCCGCCCCCCTCGATCACACCAGATGACTCCCGTGCCCACTCCACTTGGCCAGTAATCAGCTCCGCTCGGCCCGAACAATGCAAGCGCAGCGCCCTCCCTCACCCTGTATGGCCAATCACGGCGCCGATTCAGCTGCGGTCGCATTCAATCGGTCCCGCAGGGCCAAATAAAGGGACACATCGGCACGGTGGATTATTGACTTAGGCAGATCAATTGTAAATACGACTCCACGCGTCCCGAGTGTCAAAGTTACTTGCCTGTTAGAACATTCGTTTCTAAATACAAGCAAGAACTTTGTGAGGCGTTCTTGCAGTATAGCATTAATAATAATAGACACGGAAGTTGCTTACCACGTGCTTCTTCTGCAGAACCCCAAGCTGACATCGAAGGATTATATGTTTCACTTAAGTAAGGAGGGCAAGGTGGGAGGCAAATAAAGACAGCTTGAAACTTCCTGGTAGATTAAAACTGTGTGCCGGATCGAGACTCGAACTCGGGACCTTTGCCTTTCGCGGGCAAGTGCTCTACCAACTGAGC
Source organism: Schistocerca cancellata (assembly GCF_023864275.1). NCBI lineage: Eukaryota > Metazoa > Arthropoda > Insecta > Orthoptera > Acrididae > Schistocerca > Schistocerca cancellata. The sequence goes on from NC_064631.1 coordinate 176,864,566, forward strand.
TACCCAAGCAAGACTCATGCCCCGTCCTCATAGCTTTACTTCGTGCTTGGGTAGCTCAGTTGGTAGAGCAGTTGCCCGCGATAGGCAAAGGTCCCGAGTTCTAGTATCGATCCGGCACACAGTTTTAATTTACCAGGAAGTTTCATATCAGCGCACACTCCGCTGCAGAGTGAAAATCTCATTCTGGAAATAAAGACGGCTTATTATTATGACATAGTTGGTTTATGACCAGTACATAAATGAATCGCTAATGGGTCAAGAAGGTCTGAGATGCTGAAATGAAACAGGGGAATTATTTTCAGAGTAAGAAGAGTGCGAGAAAGTTCTTACGGAATGCATTTCTGCTGGGACCCACGCTAACCTACAACAGTTCTCGGTACCAGGGCAATATCCGTGCCGCCTGGAAAACTTAGTGACAGGCATCAGACGCATCTGTGACTTAAAAGGGGAAGAATGACAGCAGAGATAGAAGATCTCATAGTGGCTGTACCATATCGGGGCTTGAGCACGTAGGACTACGAAAAATTAACAGTGAAACCACTGAAGGTGATAGGTGCTCACTTGGTGGAGCACACGGTGAGACCACGTAGCACATAATATATGGCTGCCAAATCTTGGCTACGTAGTAGTACCTCTGTAGGCACAAAAAATAGTGCTCATACCTTTTGGCAACTATGTAGAGTTCTAGGAGCACCAGGATGCTTTTAATATTTTCCACAATTAAACATTGTCTCGAAATATGGTAGAAGACCCAAAGAGAAAATGGTTCAAATGGCTCTGAGCACTATGGGACTCAACTGCTGTGGTCATAAGTCCCCTAGAACTTAGAACTACTTAAACCTAACTAACCTAAGGACATCACACGCATCCATGCCCGAGGCAGGATTCGAACCTGCGACCGCAGCGGCCGTGCGGTTCCAGATTGTAGCGCCTTTAACCGCTCGGCCACTCCCGCCGGCAGACTCAAAGAGATTCTGGTCGTATGTAAAGTACACCAGTGGCAAAAAAAGTCAATACCGTCACTGCGCGATAGCGATGGAAATGTTACCGATGATGGTGCCACTAAAGCGGAGTTAGTAAATACAGTTTTCCGTAATTCCTTCATGGAAGAAGACGAAGTAAATATTCCAGAATTCGAAACCAGCTGTTAGCATGTGACATAAAAGTAGATAGGTGTTGCGAAACAACTCAAATCATTTAAGAAAGGCAAGTCTTCCGGTCCAGATGGTATACCAATCAGGTTCCTTTCAGAGTATGCAGACACAATAGTGCCTTTCTTAGCAATCAAAAACAACTGCTCACTTGACGAAAGGTCTGTTCCTAAAGACTGGAAAGTAGCACAGGTCACACCAATATTCCAGAAAGGAAATAGGAGTAACCCATTGAATTACAGACCCATATCACTGACCTCAATTTGCAGTAGGATTTTGGAGCATACACTGTACTCGAACATTACGAATCACCTTGAAGAAAATGACTTATTGATGCATAACCAACACGGATTCAGTAAATATCGTTCTTGTGCAATACAGCTAGGTCTTCATTCCCATGAAGTAATGAGTGCTGTCGTCAAGGAATCTCAGATCGATTCCACATTCCTAGATTTCCAGAAGGCTTTTGATACCGTTCCTCACAAGCGACTATTAATCAAGTTGCGTGCGTATGGAGTATCGCCTCAGTTGTGTGACTGGATTCGTGATTTCCTCTCAGAGAGGTCACGGTTCGTAGCGACAGATGGTAAATCATTGAGTTGAACAGAAGTGATATCTGGCGTTCCGCAAGGTAGTGTCATGGGCCCTCTGCTGTTCCTGATTTACATAAATGATCTAGGTGATAATCTGAGCAGCCCCCTTAGATTTTTTGCAGATGACGCTGTAATTTACCGTCTAGTAAAATCATCAGACGAGCAATTCCAATTACAAAATGATCTAGAGAGAATTTCTGCATGGTGCGAAAAGTGGCAATTGGCTCTAAACAAAGAAAAGTGCGAGGTCATCCGCATGCGTACTAAAAGAAATCCGATAAATTTTGGGTATACAATAAATGGCACAAATCTAAGGGCTGCCAATTCTACTAGATACCTAGGAATTACAATTACGAGCAACCTAAATTGGAAAGACCACATAGATAATATTGTGGGGAAGGCGAAACAAAGACAGCGGTTTGTTGGCAGAACACTTAGAAGATGCGACGAACCCACTAAAGAGAAAGCGTACATTACACTTATCTGTCCTCTGCTGTAATATTGCTGCGCGGTATGGGATCCTTACCACGTAGGATTGACGGAGGACATCGAAAATGTGAACAGAAGGGCAGCTCGTTTCGTGTTATCGCGCAATAGGGGTGAGAGTGTCACTGATATGACACGCGAGTTGGGGTGGCAGTCATTGAAACAAAGGCGGTTTTCTTTGCGGTGAGATCGATTTACGAAATTTCAATCGCCAACTTTCTCTTTCGAATGCGAAAATATTTTGTTGACACCCACCTACGTAGGGAGAAATGATCATCAAAATAAAATAAGAGAAATCAGAGCTCGAACGGAAAGATTTAGGGGTTCCTTTTTCCCACGCGACATTCGAGAGTGGAATGGTAGAGAAGTAGTATGAAAATGGTTCGATGAAACCTCTGCCAGGCACTTAAGTGTTAATTTCAGAGTAACCATGTAGATGTAGATGTAGGCCACAACAAATGGTAGCACCACACACCTAGCCTGTACGATAACAAACACGTTCAGGCTGCCACTCTTGTACCTACGCTAGATACAAGACGTGTCTCTTTACGAATGTCTGAATCGTATGTGGTGGGAACATTAATGATATGGTCGGTCATAAGAAATTGACATGTAAGGATCTAAATCATCGAGGACAGCAAAAACTGATGTCATACCGTAGGTGCACTTCTTCATCACGCTCATTAAATCGGAAGTGTGAATGGGGGCGACACGGCACCTGTACCCAAGTCATTCAAAAGACAACACTGTTTGCAGGAATTTTGCTCACAATGACGACACAACTGCGCCGTTTTAGCCGCCAATGCAGGACGAGATCGCACTGCGACTTCCCGCCACACACAACCACCGAACTCCGACTGCTCGGCGGAGACAGCCAAACTGACACGTCTCTGCTGGCGTTCTGCATAAATAAACGCGCCGTAAAAAAACCTAGGAGTAACCGTTCCGAGCGACGTAAAGTAGAATGAGGACGAAACTAAGTATAGAAAAAGCAGTTATGAAGCTAAACTTCATTTGAAGAAAAGGAAATGCAATCTATCCGTATAATACGTTACTTACAGAACACTTGTTCGACAGATTCTTCTTCAATCTGGGACGCTTACCAAGTACGCTTAAGGGGACCACACCGTGTTTCACGTCGAAAAAATCGATTCTCGGTTTTCATCATAATTCGATAGATCAAGGTTTTATTTAAGTACTCTGAAAAGGATTTTGCTGAAAAAATATTTTTTCGAGCATTTAAAAAGCATTTTCCTAACACGTGTGTTAATGTGCCACACCCACTTTACTGTCACCCACTTTTCTGCATATATTTTAGATCTTTATATCCACTACATTGCACGTTAGGGATTTTTTTTTTTTACTCCCGAGTGTGTTGGCTGTCCTTGGAATGCAACGGTCGGTATTCTTTTGTTTCTGCTGTTTGTAAACAACACGCTTTCAAACACGCGGTTAGTTTTGTTCAAGTGTGATTGCGAGTATTTGTTACACTTACGTTTGCAGTACTTTTTTACGTGTGTTTTGTTGTATTTATTGAAGATGACGAAACGTAATTTTCAAGAAACGACAATTTAGAGGAAACGAGTCCATGTCATGGATTATGTCCATCAGGAGGAAATTCGTGGTGGAGCTCAGGCGACTGGAGAATCTTATTCTCACCGACATTCTCTTCCTGCTGCAATTAATCCTATTTTCAGAGAATTGGCTCATCCTGATCTTCTAAGGAAATGTCTGCATGGGCAGACACAGAACCCAAATGAATGTTTCAACAACATAAGTTGGAACCGCCTTCCTAAAACTGTATTTGTAGGCATGCATACAAGGAAACTAGGAGTTCATGATGCTGTTATTACATTCAATTGTGGTAATATTGGAAAGTGTTGGGTACTGAAAAAGCTGGCAATTAATCCTGGTGAAAATATGATCACTGGGCTGCAACATTGTGATAAAATGAGGATAGCCGATGCAGACAGATCTGCATCTAATATGGCCAAGAAAGCAAGACCGACATCCAGGAAGGTGAAAAAGAAGCTGGAAGACCTGCTAGAGGCCAAAGAAGGGCCATCATATGCAGCAGGATAGTTTTAATTAACTGTAAGTAACAAATTTCAAAAGTTTTTTCTTTAAATTCAACTTCCCGCAAACTAAAATTTTCAGTACATATGCCACATTATATCAGAAACTATCATAGATAAATGAATGAAATTTTCAGAGACTCTGCATAACACAAAAAGCCACCTCTGGTGCTACATTCATTAATATTCCCCCGTTAAGAAGTTCACAAAAAAATATTTTCTGCAGAAAAAAACTTAATATTTTTTGTTAATAAATTTAGAAAAGTATTTCTTAAAAACTGTAAAATGAATAAAGTAGATTTTAGTACAGTTGACTCTATTAGCATCATGTAACATACAGTAAAAATATTAACGTCCTGCATGAAATAGTTTTTTTTCGGAAATGGATCAAATACTTGCCTAAATTAACATGTGTTAGATAGGCAGGGTGTGGTCCCCTTGAGGGAATAGATAGACAAGATCCACCGGGATCGATTCGTTAGCGCGAGAGTGTTCGGAGATGCTCAACACACTCCAATGCAGACGCTACAAAAGAAGCGCTGTGTATCACGGATAGGGCTACAGTTGGAATTCCAAGTGGGTACATTCGAACAAGACGAGGGCAACGCATTACATCCTCCCTCCCACACACGTCTAGTGAAATGGCCACGACGGGAAAATCAGGGAAACCATAGCACACACTGAAATTTATCGGCAGTCGTCTCCCCCCACACGATATTCGCGAATGGAACACGGAAGGGTTGATCAGAAGTACCATCCGTCGCAAACCGTAAGGTACCTCGCGGAGTGTAGATCTGGATGACAACCTGTCCAATCTGCATGCTGGAGACGCCAGTTAAGTCGTTTCAAGGTACTTCATGGTAGCCTACAATCGATGGATTTGAGCAAGCCGCATGTGGTTCGCGCTGGATAGTTTTTTATGATACAGCTTCTTGCCAAGGTGTGTTCGTGTCAGATGCTGCTGTATTGCCCTTTCTGGCCGCCACAGTCCGCTTCAGAGCCCTTTTGTATCTGTTAGTCAGCTTCAACTTTGGACCAGTGTTGTACTTGGCAGATAATGTTTCCCACTCTCTGATTTCATAGTCGACACACTACTTCTCCCGTCAGCAACAAGCGTTACCATTATCGCTTCGGGAAGACGAGTTCCAACAATCATACCTCATACCAACAGCTGCTACTTGTAATGCTCTGATTTTATAGCCAGTGTCGGGCTTTCAGATCATTTTTCAGCTACAAAAACGCTTTCAGATCATTTTTCAGGTACAGAAACGTCACCGCAGCGTACACACTATGCCTTGCAAACAACTCCATTACTAAGCAACTGTCCCGGAACCTGGGACCGAGAGAGGTAGCGTAGTGGTTATCACACTGGACTCGCATTCGGGAGAACGACGGTTCAAACCCCTCATTCAGTCATCCCATTTGGGTTTTCGTAATTTCCCTAAATCGCTTACGGCAAATGCCGGGATGGTTTCTTTTCAAGACCACGGCCGACTTCCTCCCCCTTTCTTCCCTAATCCGAGCTTGTGCTCCGCCTCTGACCTGGTTGTCGACGGCACGTTGAACACTAACCTCCTACCCCTCCGGAACCTTAAACCAGCTGCAGGTTGCCCATCTAACGGCTTCCAGGGGCAACAAAAATTTTATTTTCAATATTTCGCGCTATTACTGACAGAATTTAAAAATTTAAAATGTTGTCATAATAAGAGCTACAATCTTGTAAGTTCGACACAATAAGACAATTACTAGAGTTAGGAACCGTATGTTTGTCAAGAGGCAGCGTAACTGGCGGCGCGCAAGTACCCTGACTTCTTACACGCAGTACCTGCGAATAAGAGCGCTCAGCGGCTTTCAACAAACTTCACACATAATTTCGAAACTTTTCCTCGCTGACACCTGCCTCAAAACTAATGTAACGAAAAAACTTATCGCTTCCTGTATTTTAGCTGTCCATGCAGTAAAATTTCAGCGTGAGATGTGATGATTCATTACTTTTTTGCTACCGGACTCCATAATCAGCACGGATTACATGCAGTATACACATACATTACTGAATGTACCTGCAAAATTACATCACTGCATGACAGATTATATCACTGTACGACACGTACCTCAGGAAACATGTCGCCATAAACATTGAGATGCTTCTTTAAAATGGATCGCCCATTATCCGGACTACATTCATCCAGTGTTCGACAATGACAGCACGTAGCGACTTACAACAAACTTTGAGCATAATGTCAAATCTTTTCTAAACCGTTTCTCGCTAAGATGCTTAACGTCAATTATTTAACACATTAAGTGATCAGAGGTTCGAAGCTTTTCTATACATGGCAGACTCTTTAAAGAATCGGGGTTCACTGCTATTTATCTATTGACCTATGTCAAAAGTTCTAGATATTTTTCATAGGCGACACGAACTGTACTCGTCTTTGAATATGAGAGATTAGCCATACAAATGTTTTGACACCACAACGTGTTTTTGAGTCCGCCCGCTATCGCTGCAAGGAATAGACACGGTGGCGTATACTGTGGCACGCTAAGTGACACGCTTCGGCTCCACATAGGGAAAGCAAGAATAGTTGCGTGCAGCTGAACAGCCCGGTGCTAGTCCTCCAAGTGGCGTCACTTCGGTGGCTTGTGTGTCACTAACCTACCCTAGTCATCCTGCTGGAGAAAACAGAGGTGCAGTATAACGTAAAATCCGAACCACGCGTCGATGCTGTCGAATCTTCATTCCGCTAGGATGTTCAGGCTATATTGAAGGCAGAAAGTACTAGATCTCCAACTTTGCTTCCGCCGTTTTTTCTTGAAGTTCGGGGCTTTATCGTGAAAAACTTACAAAACAATTATGATTCGCAGTACTGCCCATCGCTGGTCACTACATTCTCCCATCTTTCGGATAGTATTGAATAATCAACGAAAGGATAACGTTCGACGAGTCGGGGCGTGGAATGTCAGAAGCTTGAACGTGGTAAGGAAACTAGAAAATCTGAAAAGGGAAATGCAAAGGCTCTATCTAGATATAGTAGGGGTCAGTGAAGTGAAGTGGAAGGAAGACAAGGATTTCTGGTCAGATGAGTATCGGGTAATATCAACAGCAGCACAAAATGGTATAACAGGTGTAGGATTCTTTATGAATAGGAAGGTAGGGCAGAGGGTGTGTTACTGTGAACAGTCCAGTGACCGGGTTGTTCTAATCAGAATCGACAGCAGACCAACACCGACAACGATAGTTCAGGTATACATGCCGACGTCGCAAGCTGAAGATGAACAGATAGAGAAAGTGTATGAGGATATTGAAAGGGTAATGCAGTATGTAAAGGGGGACGAAAATCTAATAGTCATGGGCGACTGGAATGCAGTTGTAGGGGAAGGAGTAGAAGAAAAGGTTACAGGAGAATATGGGCTTGGGACAAGGAATGAAAGAGGAGAAAGAGTAATTGAGTTCTGTAACAAGTTTCAGCTAGTAATAGCGAATACCCAGTTCAAGAATCACAAGAGGAGGAGGTATACTTGGAAAAGGCCGGGAGATACGGGAAGATTTCAATTAGATTACATCATGGTCAGACAGAGATTCCGAAATCAGATACTGGATTGTAAGGCGTACCCAGGAGCAGATATAGACTCAGATCACAATATATTAGTGATGAAGAGTAGGCTGAAGTTCAAGACATTAGTCGGGAAGAATCAATACGCAAAGAAGTGGGATACGGAAGTACTAAGGAATGACGAGATACGTTTGAAGTTCTCTAAAGCTATAGATACAGTTGAAGAGGAATGGACATCTCTAAAAAGAGCCATCACAGAAGTTGTGGAGGAAAACATAGGTACAAAGAAGGTAGCTGCGAAGAAACCATGGGTAACAGAAGAAATACTTCAGTTGATGGATGAAAGGAGGAAGTACAAACATGTTCCGGGAAAATCAGGAATACAGAAATACAAGTCGCTGAGGAATGAAATAAATAGGAAGTGCAGGGAAGCTAAGACGAAATGGCTGCAGGAAAAATGTGAAGACATCGAAAAAGATATGATTGTCGGAAGGACAGACTCAGCACACAGGAAAGTCAAAACAACCTTTGGTGACATTAAAAGCAACGGTGGTAACATTAAGAGTGCAACGGGAATTCCACCGTTAAATGCAGAGGAGAGAGCAGATAGGTGGAAAGAATACATTGAAAGCCTCTATGAGGGTGAAGATGTGTCTGATGTGATAGAAGAAGAAACAGGAGTCGATTTTGAAGAGATAGGGGATCCAGTATTAGAATCGGAATTTAAAAGAGCTTTGGAGGCCTTACGGTCAAATAAGGCAGAAGGGATAGATAACATTCCATCAGAATTTCTAAAATCATTGGGGGAAGTGGCAACAAAACGACTATTCACGTCGGTGTGTAGAATATATGAGTCTGGCGATATACCATCTGACTTTCGGAAAAGCATCATCCACACAATTCCGAAGACGGCAAGAGCTGACAAGTGCGAGAATTATCGCACAATCAGCTTAACAGCTCATGCATCGAAGCTGCTTACAAGAATAATATACAGAAGAATGGAAAAGAAAATTGAGAATGCGCTAGGTGACGATCAGTTTGGCTTTAGGAAAAGTAAGGGGACGAGAGAGGCAATTCTGACGTTACGGCTAATAATGGAAGCAAGGCTAAAGAAAAATCAAGACACTTTCATAGGATTTGTCGACCTGGAAAAAGCGTTCGACAATATAAAATGGTGCAAGCTGTTCGAGATTCTGAAAAAAGTAGGGGTAAGCTATAGGGAGAGACGGGTCATATACAATATGTACAACAACCAAGAGGGAATAATAGGAGTGGACGATCAAGAACGAAGTGCTCGCATTAAGAAGGGTGTAAGACAAGGCTGTAGCCTTCCGCCCCTCTTCAATCTGTACATTTAGGAAGCAATGATGGAAATAAAAGAAAGGTTCAGGAGTGGAATTAAAATACAAGGTGAAAGGATATCAATGATACGATTCGCTGATGACATTGCCATCCTGAGTGAAAGTGAAGAAGAATTAAATGATCTGCTGAACGGAATGAACAGTCTAATGAGTACACAGTATGGTTTGAGAGTAAATCGAAGAAAGACGAAGGTAGTGAGAAGTAGTAGAAATGAGAACAACGAGAAACGTAACTTCAGGATTGATGGTCACGAAGTCAATGAAGTTAAGGAATTCTGCTACCTAGGCAGTAAAATAACCAATGACGGACGGAGCAAGGAGGACATCAAAAGCAGACTCGCTATGGCAAAAAAGGCATTTCTGGCGAAGAGAAGTCTACTAATATCAAATACCGGCCGTAATTTGAGGAAGAAATTTCTGAGGATGTACGTCTGGAGTACAGCATTGTATGGTAGTGAAACATGGACTGTGGGAAAACCGGAACAGAAGAGAATCGAAGCATTTGAGATGTGGTGCTATAGACGAATGTCGAAAATTAGGTGGACTGATAAGGTAAGGAATGAGGAGGTTCTACGCAGAATCGGAGAGGAAAGGAATATGTGGAAAACACTGATAAGGAGAAGGGACAGGATGATAGGACATCTGCTAAGACATGAGGGAATGACTTCCATGGTACTAGAGGGAGCTGTAGAGGGCAAAAACTGTAGAAGAAGACAGAGATTGGAATACGTCAAGCAAATAATTGCGAACGTAGGTTGCAAGTGCTACTCTGAGATGAAGAGGTTAGCACAGGAAAGGAATTCGTGGCGGGCCGCATCAAACACGTCAGTCGACTGATGACCAAAAAATCCCGTGGCAGGAGAACTGGACGTCTTTTGTGGGGACCCATGAATCGATTCAATTTTGCACTTGTTCATATGATTGGAAACGCTGGTCAGCCAGACTGTATACCGCTGATCGAAAAAGGTGGTAGTCAGAGAGAGCAACGTATGGAGAATACGACGGGAGGGGTAGGACGTGTCATTTCAACGTTTCAGTGTATATTTTGACGGGTTTTGCGTCATGGGGTCGAGCACTAACCTGCTGCAAAATTACCTTTACGTGTCTATCACTGTATTGTGGCCGTCTGTGTTTCAGTGCTGGGCTCGAAAGTATCAATTGCTTTCGATAATGATGTCCTGTGACTATCTTCGTCTGTTTCAGAAGCTACGAAGACGTTCTGTCTTCCACCACCATGCCGGTCTTCCACATCAAAATCAACGTTCTTAAGGCGTTGAAAACATTCTCTGCACGTTCTTTCACCAATAGTTCCCTCACCATTGGTCTTACCTAGCATTTTAAGAGCCACAGCCACAGATTTCTTCATGTTAAAGCACAAAATTAAAACTTCCCGCAAATGGCGAGAAATGGGTACGTAAGTAGACGTAGTTAACCGAGAATAATCTTATGATGCAATCACAAATTGAATAATATTTTTATGGAATTATGTTACAGATGCCTAAGCGTATTGTCTTACACCTACGACCAACCACATGAATCGCATTTGCCGCTACTGCCGTCTATTGCAAAAGGGCGGAAGCAAAGTTGTAGGCCTAATAATTTCGTGGTCTAACCAGTTTTCGATCCCGCGACCTTTCGGTTTCCAAGCACGCCCTTATCCAGCAGATCCGGCAGGACGAAAGGATACGATAGGTAACCTCTAAAAATAAAGCTGTCAGGAGTGGTTTTAATGAGCACAGCACTTTACTGGGGGTGGTATCCAAAAAAACTACTGTCCAGTATCCTTGACATTCATTGGTTGTAGAAACTTAGAATATATTCTGAGCTGAAACAGAATGAGGCATCTAGAACAGAATGACTTCCTCACTGCCATCTAGTATGGATTTCGAAAACATCGATCATGTGAAACCCTACTCGCGCTTTTCTCACACGAAGTCCTGAAAGCCGCGGATAAAGGCAGTCAGGTAGATGCAGTACTTCTCGATTTCCGAAAGACTCGGTGCCTACACTTATTGCCAAAAGCACGATTAGTGGAGTATCAGATGAAATATGTGACTGGATTGAGGATTTCTTGGTAGATAGAACACGTCATGTTATCTTGTATAGAGATTCATCGTCAAATGTAGAAGTAACTGCGGGTCTGCCCCAGGGGTTTCTTGCTGTTCATATTGTATATTAATGATCTTGCGTACAATATTAATAGTAACCTCAGAATTTTCACAGGTGATGCAGTTATCTTTAACGAAATAGTCTGAAAAAGCTGTACAAATATTCAGTCAGACTTCCGTACGATTTCGAAGTCGTCCAGTGACTGGCAGCTTGTTTTAAATGTTTTTAAGTGTAAAACTGTGCATTTCACAAAACATAACAAAAATAAACATAGTGTCCTATGAACATAATATTAGTGAGTCACAGTTGGAACCTGCAAAGTGTTTTTTAAACTTCTCCAATAGCAAAGCAGTACATTTCAAATTTTGTATCCCGCCTGGAAGGCGGCGCATGGGTCTGCTCCTGAAAACTGAAAGGTTGGCCGAATGGAGGAAGCGAGTAGGAGCAGGTGAGGTAAGATTCTCGGCACAGCTTTTTACGTAAAAGTACATTTAACTATTAGTCAAGGACATAGGTAGGGGCGACTGGTACAGGTATCAACGGTAAGGACTAGTAGCAGTGAGACAACAATCACTGAAGTAACAAAGTCAGTAATGGCCCCCTATGAAGTAGAAACAATGTTGCTAGGTCTTCTCCTCGGCATCAAATGGGTAGAATCTACAGCGGTGTTCGTAGAGCTGAAGAGCACCTGCTAGAGGGCGCCGTCGTCGGTGTCTGTCGTAGTGCCAACTTAAGAACTTGTACCTATGCCGTGGCATCGTTGCTATCGATACCACATCAAAGATTTCCAGCTTGTAGGCATTTCCAGTGATCCACGTTTAAGTTTCACGCAGTTCTGTGCTCCATACTTGAAGCAATTTATCCCTCAGTTCAGTATCTATACGTTGTACTAGTAGAGTTCTATACTAAGGAAAGCGTTCGTCGTTTATACCAATTCTCATCTGACGTCTTCCTTACTTTGGCTATACTTTCTGCATTTGCACGACAACAAGGAAGTGGCTTACGAAACACTCGTTCGACCTATACTTGAGTATTGTGTGGGATCCGTACCAGGTCGGGTTGACGGAGGAGATAGAGAAGATCCAAAGAAGAGCGGCGCGTTTCGTCACAGGGTTATTGATAAGCGTGATAGCGTTACGGAGATGTTCAGCAAACTCAACTGGCAGACTCTGCAAGAGAGGAGCTCTGCATCGCGGTGTAGCTTGCTGTCCAGGTTTCGAGAGGGTGCGTTTCTGGATGAGGTATCGAATATATTGCTTCCCCCTACTTATACTTCCCGAAGAGATCACGAATGTAAAATTAGAGAGATTTGAGCGCGCACGGAGGCTTTCCGGCAGTCGTTCTTCCCGCGAACCATACGCGACTGTAACAGGAAAGGGAGGTAATGACAGTGGCACGTAAAGTGCCCTCCGCCACACACCGTTGGGTGGCTTGCGCAGTGTAAATGTAGATTTAGATGTAGGTTGGGTGGTGGCGGTGTTGGATGGTGTTGGTCGAGATGGTAGAGAGAGGATTAACTTCTGGGAAGAACATAAAACTGGATATCCCGAACGCCCGCTCTCTAAATAATTCTTTACGGTGGGTTGGGGAACGCAGATGAATACAGTAGGAGTATACCTGTCGCGTGATACGATCGGCATTTCATGTTCAAAGGAGGTCGGGGCGTGCGCGGCGGCAGGGCTTGGTTTGGGCAGCGCTGGAGACCTGCCAGAAGGATGTGAATGCCTTCTTAACGGGCGCCCGTAAATCTCCGCGCCGGGGTTATTCCAGGCATCAGGATGGCGAACACGGCACCTGCGGCAAAGGCAACTGCCGTACTCGACCCCACTCCGCTCGCCGACAGGGACATTTCTCAGCGGCGATGCTAGTTAAATATAATTAGGTGGCACTGCTGACCATTTATATAGGGATTAATGGTTGGAAACTTAAAAAAATAAAAAATGAAATGGAAACGAGGAGCTCTTGCGGGTTATACCCGCAAATACTGTTCAAGCATTCCGTCTTCAGGCCACGAGTGGCCTACCGGGACCATCCGACCACCATGTCATCCTCAGAGGAGAATGTGGATAGGAGGGGCATGGGGTCAGCACACCGCTCTCCCGGTCGTTACGATGGTATTGTCGACCGAAGGCGCTACTATTCGGTCGAGTAGCTCCTCAATTGGCATCACGAGGCTGAGTGCACCCCGAAAAATGGCAACAGCGCATGGCGGCCCGGATGGTCACCCATCCAAGTGCCGACCACGCCTGACAGCGCTTAACTCCGGTGGTATGAAATGAGCGTTAAGATACAGATGTGTCGATAGGGAACATTTGTTGTGAACGAGCCTTAATTTTTTTTGTTTGGTTGGTATGACATCTGTCAAAGATATTTAGTACACATCACGTCATGGAACAAACAACATCATATGTTTTCACCGTGTTAACAATGTCGAATTTTGTACCAGAAAGTGATGATTTGCGGAAAGCATTAATTTTTTGTTTTCATTTGAAAAAAGTTGCTGCAGAGTCGTATGGAATTTTTGTCGAGGCATATGGTGATCGTGCTCTATCAGAAGCAACATCCAAAAGATGGTTTCAACGGTTCAGAAATAATGATTTTGATGTAAGAAATGAAGAGCGTGGAAGACCACCAAAGAAGTTCGAAGACGCCGAATTGCAAGCAATATTGGATGAAGATGATACTTTGAGTCAGAGGCAAATGGCAGCAATGCTAAATGTTGCACAACAAACAATTTCTGACCGTTTGAAAGCTATGGGAAAGACCCAAAAGTGTGCAAAATGGGTGCCACATAAATTGAATGAAAGAGAGATGGAAAACCGAAAAACCGTTTGTCAAATTTTGCTTCAAAGACATTAAAGAAAATCAATTTTGCATCGAATTGTTACTGGCGATGAAAAATTGATTTATTTTGAGAACCCTAAGCGGGAAAAATCATGGATTAATCCGGGTCAACCATCAACATCGACTGCAAAACCAGATCGATTCGGCTAGAAGACAATGATTTGTGTTTGCTGGGATCAGAAAGGTGTGGTGTATCATGAGCTTCTAAAACCCGGTGAAACTGTGAATACTAATCGCTAAGACAACAAATGATCAATTTGAACTACCCATTAATCGAAGAAAGACCAGAATGGGCCAGAAGACATGTCAAAGTAATTTTTTTAATCGACAATGCATCTGCACACAAAGCAAAACTGGTTTAGGATACAATCAAAACACTTGGCTGGGAGCTGTTGCCCCACATGCCGTATTCACCAGACTTGGCCCCTTCCGACTACCATTTGTTTTCATCAATGGGACACGCATTGGCTGAGGAGCACTTCGATTCCTACGAAGAAGTCGAAAATTGGGTGTCTGATTGGTTTGCTTCAAAAGACGAACATTTCTATTGGCGTGGTGTCCACAAATTGCCAGAAAGGTGGTCAAAATGTATAGAAAGCAATGGGGAGTACTTTGAATAAAATGTTTTTACTTTTCAATTCAAAATTAGTGTTTCATATTCACAAAAAAAAACGCTCATTTCATATCGGTACACCTGGTAGAACTTGCAGCGCGTGCCTGAACTCAGGATAGCCAGAACCGTTCGGCGGTACAAACCAGTGTGCCGAAGAAGATAGTAACGACTCCGGGAAAAATGGCAACACCAGCAAGGAGCGGGTATGGGCCTAGAAGTCTAAGCCCTCAAGCCGATGAATGACGTTAGACACTTGAAGGGGGCATAAAACTACTTTTTGCAAAGAAAGATAAGTAAATTCTAAAGATAGCTCATTAACGACGTATTGCTGAACAAATTTAGCAACTTGTGTGAAATTCCGCAAATTGGCCGTTCAGGGTTAAGTACCAGACTGCAGGTCAGGAAGTCTGCGATTCGACACCTGGTCAGTCATAGGACTCTTATCTGCCACTTGTCACTTCTTTCAGCGCTAGCAATGCCGAGTTGCCTCACGGTTCGGAGTCGAAGTTAAACTAGATCTCGCTGGGTTAAGTTACTTCAGGGCTTAACAACTGGCCGGTCTTGAGCGCGAGTACTCGCGTCTGCTCAGGCACGTGCTCGCGAGCAGGTGCAAAGTCCCGGAGTAGGGAGGGAGGGGAAATGCGCGCGCACGTTTGAATGTGATCTCGCGTTCTTAGCAGATTTAACTAGCCATCTGAATGCTTTGAACATTTTACTACAAGGTAAAGATCTGCTAATTACTCATTTCATAGATCGAATACGAGCTTTTAAAATGAAATTGACACTTTGGGTGAGTCAGCTGGAAACAGGAAACCTAGCTCATTTTCCTAAATTATCATCCATGCAAGATGTTCACAAAGACTGTGAACGTTATTCACATAGTTTAGTTGATCAGCGCTTTCAAGATGTGACAGCACTAGACAGTGATTTTGATCTGTTCTCTCCATATTCAGCGAATATTTAAGAGATTCGTCCTGAGCTGCAGCAAGAAATTATTGACCTGCAGTGTGACAGAGAATACAGAGACAAATTTCAGAACAAGAAAAACATTTTGGAATTCTACAGACACTTCCCTCAGGATAGATTTCCTCGTTTGCACAAACTGGAGGCTACAATAATATCAGTGTTCGGTTCCACGTATGTTTGTGAACAACTGTTCTCTGGAATGAAATGTAACAAGGCGCGCCTGAGAAACGCATTGTCTGATCGAAATTTAAACTGCACGCTGCGCCTAAAATGCACAAGAACAATTACTCCGAACATAGACGCAATTGTAAAGGGTAAAAAGTACAAGATATCCGAGAATCCCACACTTCAGTGACACCTTTTATTGTGTAACAGTTCACAAATTAATGCGAATGTAGAGGCATACACTAAGCTAATAAAATTATGTGGCATGTGTGCATTCTCCTTTATTTGTTTCATTTGTCGCAGTAATAATTCGTGAGTGATATCCCTGCAGGTGGCCGCGGATTTACATTGACTGGCGGCAGCTGTTGTGTGCCCCACGTGACTTTCCCCACTCTCCGCTCTGGTCCGGTAGTGGGGGTAGCGTGCTCGCGCTGCTCCGTGCTCGCGCCTTGCTGCTCACAGCTTGCTCCGCGAGCACGTATGTTGCGAAGCCCTGAGTTAACTTTGACGCTCGTAAGTCAAGGGCACACCACCTTCCATAAGATCATTCCTAGCAAAACACAGTGGTGTTCAAACCAAGCCTGTAGTTTGCTACAGGCTGATGAAAACATTACCTTTTTACCAGTGATACTTGGACCATGTAGACTTAGTAACATAAACTTCACAGCGAAAGATACACTCCTAGCCGGCCGTAGTGGCCGAGCGGTTCTAGGCGCTTCAGTCTGCAACCGCGCGACCGTTACGGTCACAGGTTCGGATCCTCCCTAGGGCACCGATGTGTGTGATGTCCTTAGGTTAGTTAGGTTAAAGTAGTTCTAAGTTCTAGGGGACGGACGACTTCAGATGTTAAGTCCCGTAGTGCTCAGAGCCATTTGAACCATTTGATACACTCCTATTTCTCAAGAGGAAACTAGAAGAATAAAAGACTCCATTACGCCACCATGCATTGTAGAGTACCGGAAACGTACGCTGTACTCTCCACTAGCCCACACCACTTACGCAGATTCGGAATGCTGCTTTGCATTGACGTGACAACACAATCATGTAACTGAATAACACGGCAAAATCGCGTGCACAGGTTAAAAATATTGAAAAGGAACTTCGTGATGGAACGGGAATTTGGAAAGGCAACAATAGGGATTGGACTTGTAGGTAGTGATCAAGAGAGTGAGCAGGAAACTCAGGCTGTTTCATCCAGGTGACTGGAGTAGAGTCCTTCCAATGCGGCTGGTGCGGGTTGCGCAGGTCTTTTCATACTGAATGACCGCTGCCATTTGAACTTATTTACAGTAGTTCTGCTATTTGAACACCAAAATCACTGACGATGACAATATCAAGAAAAGCGTTTCTGAAAAATTCATAACATCCAATATAAATTTAAATCAATGTTGGAAAGTCTTTTCTCCATGTACTTTCCTGGAGTGTAGCCTTGTACAGAACTGATCTTCAACATTCTTCCGTAACGCTACAATTATACACTAATGGCCATTAAAACTGCTACACTACGAAGATGACGTGCCACAGACGCCAAAATTAACCGACGGGAAGTAGATGCTGTGATATGCAAATGATTAGCTTTTCAGAGCATTCACACAAGGTTGCAGCCGGTGGCGACACCTACAACGTGCTGACATGAGGAACATTTACAACCGATTTTTCTCATACACAAACAGCAGTTGACCGGCGATGTCTGGTGAACCGTTGTTGTGATGCCTCGTGTAAGGAGGAGAAATGCGTACCATCACGTCTCCGACTTTGATAAAGGTCGGATTGTAGCCTATCGCGATTTAGGTTTATCGTATCGCGACATTGCTGCCCGCGTTGGTCGAGATCCAACGACTGTTAGCAGAATATGGAATCGGTGGGTTCAGGAGGGTAATAAGGAACGCCGTGCTGGATCCCAACGGCCTAATATCACTAGCAGTCGAGATGACAGGCATCTTATCCGCATGGCTGGAACGGATCGTGCAGCCACGTTTCGATCCCTGAGTCAACAGATAGGGACGTTTGCAAGACAACAACCATCTGCACGAACAGTTCGACGACGTTTGCAGCAGCATGGACTATCAGCTCGGAGACTATGGCTTTGGTTACCCTTGGCGATGCATCACAGAGAGGATCGCCTGCGATGGTGTACTCGACGACGAGCCTGGGTGAACGAATGGCAAAACGTCATTTTTTCGGATGAATCCAGGTTCTGTTTACAGCATCATGACGGTCGCATCCGTGTTTGGCGACATCGCAGTGAACGCACATTGGAAGCATGTATTCGTCATCGCCATCACCCGGCGTGATGGTATGGGGTGCCATTGGTTACACGTCTTGTTCACCTGTTGTTCGCATTGACGACACTTTGAACAGTGGACGTTACATTTCAGATGTGTTACGACCCGTGGCTCTACCCTTCATTCGATCCCTGCGAAACCCTACATTTCAGCAGGATAATGCACGTCCACATGTTGCAGGTCCTGTACGGGCTTTTCTGGATACAGAAAATGTTCGACTGCTGCCGTGTCCAGCACATTCTCCAGATCTCTCACCAATTGAAAACGTCTGGTCAATGGTGGCCGAGCAACTGGCTCGTCACAATACCCCAGTCACTACTCTTGATGAACTGTGGTATCGTGTTGAAGCTGCATGGGCAGCTGTACCTGTACACGCCATCCAAGCTCTGTTTGACTCAGTGCCCAGGCGCATCAAGGCCGTTACTACGGCCACAGGTGGTTGTTCTGGATACTGATTTCTCCGGATCTATGCACCCAAATTGCGTGAAAATTTAATGACATGTCAGTTCTAGTATAATATATTTGTCCAATGAATACCCGTTTATCATCTGCATTTCTTCGTGTTGCAATTTTAATGGCCAGTAGTGTATATACAGCAAAACTCGTCTTTCACTTTCAGCGACTCATTTGCTAATATAATCCCGTCCGTATCACTCACTTAATTCGACTACATCTCTTTATCGATTACTCTTGTTTTACTTCCTATTATCCTATTATAATCTCTGTTCAGGTTGTTATCCGTTCCGTTCACCCGCTCTTCTTCCAAGTCCTTTTCCGTCACTGACAGAGTTACAGTTTTATCGGCTATCCTAAAATTTATTTCTTCTACCTCAACTTTTAATTCCCTTTCCAAATTTATCCCTCTATTACTTGTTCAATGTGCAGACTGGAATGCCACTGATATTAAGTTACGATTCTTTCCTTAAAACTGCAGTCTGCTTTCCGTACGGGTGGTAGACAATCTTTCGCTTCCGGTATTTTATCCCAGACAACTTCAGAATTCCGACGAAGGTATCCTAGTCATTTCTTCCAGAAGTTCGTCTTGTAGTCTCAAAAAAAAAAAAAAAAAAAAAAAAAAAAAAAAAAAAAAAAAAAAAAAACCATACTCCAATCTCTTCATAAGTAGACACATGCCCATAATAGCATCACGTGCTGTGAGGGGAATGACGTGCTAGCAGGCAGGCATGCGTTACTTCAGGCGCCCTTGTGTGGGAGCGTTGACCACGTAACTGTCGTGAGAACTTTATGTCGGTGAATGCAGCCGTGGAGTCCGGGAGTAACTGCGTCGCGTTTATACTTGTCTCTTCGTAACAGGCGTGTATAAAGTAATCGTACTGTAACTTTTGAGAAAACTGTAGTCTGTAAACCTGTAGTGAAAGACATGCCCATTGATGAGAACACTTCACAACAGTTGTAAGAATGACAGTGGAGAAGACAAGTTTTCATCAATGAAAGATACTAATCACTGTTATATAAATACATTAAATGATGCGTGGATACGAATGGCAGAAAGCGAAGGAGCTGAAAGAAGGGACTGTGGAGGTATTTCGAATGCAGTTTTGGTTAGCGACGTTCAAAACTAAGTGCACGGAAGGCAGGGGCGGCAAAAGACGAAACTTATTGAAAAATCTCTATCAGGGCATGGTGAGACATTTAGGAGCAATCACCAGGGGAAAAACTAACTCTAAGTCGAAGAACGGCATATGTAGCTAACATCTTATAATTCGCTAAGTGTAGCAGATACAGTGTAAAAAAGAAATAAAGAAAGCTGTTAACGACAATTTTTTGTGTTAGCAGAAGAGCCAACACCGTGTTACGAGTGGAGGCCGAAATGCACGCGTTTTAGCTCGAATGAGAATTCAGAAAGCGGACGCAATTAGTTTGATACTTAACTTTAATCTATTAATGAAGAACGTCGCTCTTGACGGTACATGATTCACAATATTATCTGTTCAGAATACATTCTTGAAGATAGTAATTATAGTAACTGAATATGGCGTCTTGCTAGGTCGTAGCAAATGACGTAGCTGAAGGCTATGTGCTAAACTGTCGTCTCTGCAAATGTAGATAGTGAACCATCGCTAGCAAAGTCGGCTGTAGAACTGGGGCGAGCGCTAGGGAGTCTCTCTAGACTAGACCTGCCGTGTGGCGGCGCTCGGTCTGCAATCACTGATAGTGGCGACACGCGGGTCCGACGTATACCAACGGACCGCGGCCGATTTAAAGGCTACCACCTAGCAAGTGTGGTGTCTGGCGGTGACAGCACACAATTAAAGGTCAATAACTGCAAAGGAGGGACTGAGTTTACCACTTTACCTGTACAATTCCTTAAGTTAACAAATTAAACCATAAACAAACTTTTCAATTAGAGACTAAACCTACGGTTATTCATAACAACTTGTTACGAAGTTCTTGTTCCATTTTCTTGCCTTCCTTTCGTCTGCGAGTCTCTCAGAAACACAACTACTATAGAAGCTTCGTAATAATTGAATTTTCCTCCGAGTAATATTACTTACACAGTAAGAAATATGATTGTGTAAGATCGTGCAAAAAAAAAAAAAAAAAAAAAAAAAAACAACGGCTAGCGCGGAAACGTGTCAACAACAAAAATAGTCGTTTAAATCCTTTCCTTCAGAAAATGTGGCGTGGTGTCACTATGTTTACATCTATGTTTGCCAGATGAGGACGAAAATAGACGGAACTATTAGGAGCAAAATAAAATTTTATAGCAGCGTTTTAGTGGCATATACACGTAAAATGCGTCCCATCAAATTTGGAGCACAATGTAAAGAAGATAAAGCTAACTAAAGCAGATGTCAGGTATGCGCGGAACAAAGTGCATGGACCAAAAGAGGCTTGGTGTGATAGGGGATACATGAGTGAAACGAATGTCGAAACAACGCCGTCTGTTTTTCTCGCAGTGCTTAAAAATCGAGTAAATGGAAAGAAAACACTGAGCTTATGAGACACTAGTTTTTTAATTATTCAGTCCTACTGCAAGGCGAGCGCATTCTTAGCACAGTAGCACCCACAATGTTGAGTAAAATGATCGACCTGTGTGTGGATGAGGAGATGTTGCGACCTGTGGTGAAATGAGGAGCAGCAACTGCACACGTGGTCTGCCTGGAGGGGGTGGGGAGGGGGGACGATAGAAGCAGGGAACAAAAAAAGGAAGGAGCCCTCCCTTGTAGCGGCTGCACTACCTCACGCCGCGGGCCAACACACACCACGTGAAGCTTCCGTCTCCTTGCAGGTCGATTACTCTCAAATCGCTGCCATTCACTTCCATCTCCGAATACCAGACAGTTAAATTACCGGCTGGCTATTCACACATCAACAACTTTGCAGCTGTAAATTTTCCTTTCGACTGAAAGATCACTTTTTAATTTCGTAACTACCGGTATTATAATGATTCCGTGGCGCTGACCTGCCTGGTGCAAGTTTTTCGACTGGACATCACTTCGTTGTCTTACGTGTCCTTAACATATTCCAGAAAAGTCCCTAACTTACCCCAGCAATCCTAGAGTCAATCGGGCTAACTTTGTACCATTTTTTTTGAAAATACTGGACACAAAATAAATTACACAGCGAAACAGACACTGTAATATTTTACATCTGTGGTTACTGGTTGCTTTGAAAAGTAAAAATCTATGCTAACTAGGTCCTAGAAGAATAAAATTTCAATTTTAATGCTGGTACAAAGTTACATTGTCATTCAGGAGTTAACCAGTCGTAAAAAAAAGAAGAAAATCCTATAAATCATGCTCAGAGCAAATTTAAATCGTGCCAGAAGGAAATAAGGTGCCAGTAATAAGTAAAAACAAACTGTTAATTCAGTAGTGCAGATTTAGTTTGAAATACTAAGATATTTGTATCGAGCTGGCATTGTTCAACTTAAATTACTGTCGGCAAAAGCTTTCTTCACAAGCAAAGTATAATAGAAGCGAAAGAGCTTTTAGGAAGTTGGAGAGACAACTGAAAAACTAACTAGAAATCACAGAGATAATAAAACTTTTAGTTTTAGTACAAAACAATGCAAGTAGGCGAAGCAGCAGCCATTTGAAATAAAAATGGTAAGTGGTAAAATGTTACCCTGATTAACTGCACCACAGAAAAAGGACGTAAAGTTTAGCTTAGAAGTCGCACCACGTGTCGTTCTTGGTGAATCTACACATTATTTATAGGTGAAGAACAGGCTAAAGCCAGACTGAAAATTCCATGGCCCGACCGGAAATCAATCGCGCGACCTATCGGTTTTCAGTCAAGCGCTTTACGCTCTGAAAACTCATTATTGCTGCAAGCGTAGCTGTCACATCCAATGAGTGAGTAATGAAATGTCTACTCGTATCAATCGCATTTTTAGAAATATTTGTTTTACTGTCACCAAAGACATTGCTTTATCAGTTGCAGTCTCAGTAATCGTGCCCTGTTTCTTCGCTACAGCAGTCTCACATCAATGACTCAAAATAACTTTATTTGATTTTATTAGACGAGCTTACTTCTTTGGGTTGTTTATTGTCGACTGTAATCGGCAACATCGTTTTTTAAATAACTTATTTCCTTTCCGCTGCTATGTCGACAGTAGCAGCTATTCTAACTGCAAAATGTTGCCTCTCTGGATAAAATCATAGAGTAAATATCTCTGGAGTGAGCATTGTGTTCTGCGCATGTTGTCAACATTAAACCAGGACTGTCAAGTGTTTTCGGGACTTCGCTGTGCGTGTGTGCTTTCTGCAGCGTTTGAAGTTTATAATATCAAGAGTTTTTGTTGTGTTTCACCGTTTGTTGACAGTGTAATAGCGATGGTGAATTACTGTTGTTGTTACGGATGCAAAGCAAAATATGTGAATGGAGGGATAGTAACTTGTCATGGGTACATACCATGTAGCTCTAATTATAGTTATCATATTAGTAAGAGACACTGTATATGTTTAAAAATTTCCAGACGCATTATAATTAAGGCTTGATTCTGTAGACCTTTTTTTCTACGATATTATGACTATATAATAGATATTATGGCTCGTACAAAAGCTTTCAAACAATCGCTTCCTCTCGTAAATTTGCTAGTGGAACAGGAAAGGGAATGGTTAGTTGTTTCAGCAAATACTATCCTCCATGCATTTATCAGTGACTTGTCGATTATGTATATAGATTACTCAGTCTACTCTTTATTTAATCAACTGGGACCAATTACGTAAAATGCGTTAAATAAATACTTCAAAGTGTCACCAGTAAGAAAAATTGTGCTTTAGGTCGCAAAAACGAGAAAATAAATACGCAGAAATAGCAGAAAAAAGGACGAATTAGCAGGGATATAATCGCTAATGTGTGGCAAATTCGGTGTTTTTCGGACACTTGCGAAAGTACTAGCGTACTGTCAAGTCGTTTTGCAAGACTATCACTGCAAAAATGTACGTCAGGCTCTGTAATACTATACAGTGCCGGATCATACCGAAAACTACCAAAAATCGAGTGCATCTGAACTGTGACACGTATCGCAAAGAAGCAGGATGTAATTTCACTTGCCCTTAAAAGTTACGTAGCTGGTTTATTCCCGGTATCAAATGGGTACTGTTAAAATGTCTGCGCAACATTTAGAAATAATCCACGACACGTACGAAAAGAATCCGTCTGTACTAGGAATGTAGTGACATTCTAAATGCCGACCGGAGTGGCCGTGCGGTTCTAGGCGCTACAGTCTGGAGCCGAGCGACCGCTACGGTCGCAGGTTCGAATCCTGCCTCGGGCATGGATGTCTGTGATGTCCTTAGGTTAGTTACGATTAGTTAGTTCTAAGTTCTAGGCGACTGATGACCTCAGAAGTTAAGTCGCATAGTGCTCAGAGCCATTTGAACCATTTGACATTCTAAATATACAGGGCGCTATACGGACAAACACACGACGTCCCGAGATCACGTGACCAGGCCGGCAATGTATGTTGACAACACAAAATCTTTGTTCTGCGCATGTGAATGCTCACTCCAGAGATATTTGATATTTACTCCTTGGATAAAATGTAGGTTGGTATAACATCATTGTTATAGAGCTAATATCTATGATAAGCGCTTCACAGATATTCTAAGACCTGTTACGTCTTAGTAGGTATTTTCTGTATCTTCTTATTCGTTTACAACATAATTTATCATTTATATCTGTACGATTTCAAGGCTCCAACGTCCTCTTCTAATCGGAGGCATTTATTTTTCTTGTATGCTAATCGTCTTTCAATTAACGTGTTCCTTGTCGGTGCAGTCTGTGGTAGCAAAACAATTGAAATCATAAAAATATGTTGCAAAATTAAGCATGTGTAGCTGATAGCATTTCCCGTTTGGCACGAACATTGCCTCACCGAGTTACGCGACTGCCCTGGCTCCCAGGTAAATATTTTGAATTAACTGTTGTTTAGATTGCTCACGTGTATGACAATAGATAGCTGTATTCGAGAAAGCTTTACGGAACACTAAGCAACGCAAACAGAAATTGTACAGTCTGCTTGATTTCGAAAGCATGATCTGCCGATTGACTTTAATTAATGCAAGAAATTTTTGCTTGGTGTATTTAGTTATGGTTAAATTTCCCAGTGATACGAGAATTACGTTAAAGTAATTTTTCCTTTAAAAAAAAAGTCATCTTCGATTCACTCTCGATATAATAATTTTGACTGACGTGACATTACAGATTGATTAGCTATCTTGAAAAAAAAAATGAAATTTCATCGTTCGTTGTTAAATGACGTTGAATATTTGTCATAATATTTTTCACTGCGTTCACCAAAACCTAAAGTTAAAATAAAGTAGCTAAAACTGGTCGAATATATTTCACAGCCGGTCAAGGCACTATCTGGGAACGTGACGTACAACAATGAACATTAAACAGAATCGAGTTTTCGTCTTCCTTTTCCACGACTCCGATACATGTTTTCAGGTGTCTCTTCTAGATGATAATCGGAAAGGACCATTGCAGGATTTGCTTCACAAAATTTACCATACGGTTTATTTTAACTTAAGCTATGATCAAATGCATTAATAAACAGCGAAACTAAACAGCTGTCAATAAATAAATGAACGCCAAGAAATCATATACAGTAATTATCGTCATTCATCAGTAGAAAGAAACTAAATCCGTTCATGTATTTGTATAAACAGGTGGTAAAAGACCTCACGAGTGTCTGTGTGACATTTTCCAACAGGAGAAATACCGGTACAAATTAAAGTTGAAACCTTCCATAACGTGGAATTACTATATGGGATGTGGAGGAACATGTAGGCCTACGAAATGTGACATCAGAGTAGATGATTCACAATGACAGGCACTGTTCTTCATCAGATAAATGCTTACAGATGAGCTTGTGGCTACCAGAAGCAGGTACGCGTGTATTGTGGAAAGGAAAAAGTATTCCACTGTACCTAAATTTTGTTGCTCTTTCTGTGAAGTTCGTCAAAGAGCACAAGATTTAAATATTTACGGATGCAGTATATATTTAGCAATACAGTAAAGAGAATGGGATTCTCAGTATAATGGAGAGAATGGGATTCTTGCCAGAACTAATCTACATCCCTTGAACCACATATTTCGCTTCAAGAGTACCGGAATATGCATATTTAGACCCCAATTTCGCAATCGATGAATTACAGTATTATGGAACTGACATCTCAGCAATGCCAGTCCAGTGCTATTTGACAGACAGATGCCTCATAAGAACGTAATGTGCACATCGCTGGATAACATCTTAAAACTATCAGATTATGGCGCCTGTTGCTTATGTGTAGTGAATTACTATTGACGAATCTATGTACTATTATGACACGCACGTTTACTTCATTAGTAAGAATAATTATTCGACGGCGGTAAAACAAGGGTGTTAAGGTGCCTATTTTTAAAATAATTAGCATTTGTCATTTTTGGCCATACAGTCAGATACGTCTCATATCCAATAGTAGTATCTTATCTTACTTGTATTATTCTTAAGCATCACACAGACCCATACACGTTTCTGTCACAATTTAGTGCTTGGTACAGACTGTGATGTAAGGAAACCCGCCAATTGTAGGTATTCATTTTACGATAGGAAAAAACGCAATTTTTGGCGCATTTATGGATACTTATGGTTGTTCTAAATAATGCAATCTGCATACGCGTTGGTCCGAGAAAGTACACATCATTAAGTAGTTTATTCATACCAAGACACGCAATCGGTCTTCTGCATCACATCATGGTTCCATACAATGCTGTTCATTGAAAGACCGCGGATTTTGTGGATAGGCTGCTCGTTTCGTATAGCCATAGTGTGGAATGCTCAAAGATAAAAGTAATGGCTCTTTCTCATAAACACTACTTTCGATTGATGTGTTGTGCACTTTAACATATGGTAGAGAAAGTTTCTCCAACTGCGACATGGTGGCGTATACAAACAGTGATCCAATACTGTCAAATGTTTTTTATTTCAGTCTTTGATCACAATATGAATTCTTTAGACGATGGCCGGTTTCAGTCCGTAATGACCATCCTCAGATCTTTTTTACACCATGTCCTAAAGTGATTAGGCCATAATGGCATGCTGATTATATTTATATGTTTTGACGATGCCATTATGGCCTAATCACTTTAGGACATGGTGTAAAAAAGATCTGAGGATGGTCATTACGGACTGAAACCAGTCATCGTCTAAAGAATTCATATTGTGATCAAAGACTGAAATTAAAAAAAACATTTGATGGTAGAAAAAGGGACGTAGTAGTGACACGAAGAGAATTCCGATCATGTATAGCTCACGAACACAGAGACAGGGGAAAAGACACTATTACCTAAACTTTTAGCTGTATACAGACTGTTCTGTGTGCCAACATTCATAATCAATGCTTGGTTAAACAAAAACCGCGACGCATTTGTCATTGTCCAGTAATTAATAAGATCTTCCAAACATTGCCATTCTTCAGCAGATAAGAAGTCATCTTGTATACACATCAGAGTGCACGCAGAACTTGCGTGGAGGAAAGCCAAGCAGTCTGCAGATGCGGTTCGGCTCAGCCCCGCTTGCCCGAATGTGTAAACAGATTCGCAGAAAAGTTGTGTGTGTGTGTGTGTGTGTGTGTGCGTGCGTGTCTGTGTGAGACAGAGAGAGAGAGAGAGAGAGAGAGAGAGAGAACGAGAGCGTACAGAGGACAGAGAGGGAACACACACCGTGAGGCTCGGGTGACAGCGTCAGAATGAATAGAACGAGGGAAGCGAAGGAGAGAAGAGGAGCTAGGGGAACTGCTTGTAAAGACGTGTGTGGGGAGGGGAGGGGAAGAGAGGTAAGGGGAGCAACAACAAAGGCGGCTGCCGCACCGGTCTCCCCTAGGCTGAGTCGGCCCTAGCGCGGAGTGACTAGGCACGCATAGCTGGTGCCCACTGCATGCCACCACGCGGACTTTGCAACCGACTACACACACAGTCAAAAAACATGCTACAACTCTGACTGAAAATAAGCGTACAATTTCAGCAGCTAGCGTGCAGCTCTCGTGTCGGGATATAAGAGTGGAACTGGATTTGAGGCAGGGGATTCGGGTGCTTAGGTGTGAGTGTGCGTGCACGTATGAGTGAGTGCCCAGTCTGGAATTAAAGTGAAAACACGACAGGCTGCGCGGCTGGTCGGGCGCACGCTGGCCGCGCAGCGTTGCCAAGCCTCCGCGGCGAGCGGCCCCGTTGGCGACAGCGGGAGCCGCTGCGGCGAGGCGTGGCAACGCCGCGCAGTCGATACACGCTCTCCCGAGTGCGCTCCTTGCAGATAACAGACACACAGACAGACAAGCGAGCTGGCGCCAACACGCACACGCTGCCAGCACAGTGTAGCTGGTCGCCACAGAAAGGAAGCTAGCTTACCTCGTTATAATCGACGTCTGATACGGAGGCAGCTGCGGCGTTGGCGTCGCGCGCAGCAAGGATCGCGGAGCGCGCCGATTCGGTTCCGCGGGCACTCGCGAAGACTGTATCGCGGACGCCGACTGTCAGGGTTCGCGGTTCGGCGTTCGCACTGTTAAGCGGCGGCGCGGCTCCACTAGCGACGCAGACTCCACTCGCGACGGCTGCACACTCGCGACTGCCGCGGAGGGCGCCGGGGGGGGCGCAGCGGGGGCCAGCGCCGAGGCCTGCCGCCCCTCTGCCCCCCACCACGCGCCCGCCTTCTCCGCCTCCCGACACGCCCCTACCCAATGGGCAGCCTACGTGCCCCGGCAAACATTGCCGACTCTACGACTATTATAGGTCGTCGCGAGCCGCTTCCGATACACTTGTCATTCCACTGATTCCGTCCCGGACGCGAAGCATTGCGGTGCCAGGCTGCCGCTCGCACCTTCTGCGACTGGCGATGTGCTGTACTCTGTCCCCTTTATTCGGTTTCCAGGTGGTAATTAGTAACGAGCCAACTCTTTGATCCACACTGTTATATCTGATTGCCCTATCACATAAAGCATTGCACGTTTACATTTGAAAATATGAAAACAACTGTAAGCGTCACATTTACAGATATTCCCACCTCACGTTTTTTAAGTTTACATCTCTCGCAAAAGGTGTAGTTGATTAAACTAACAATACACACAGAAAGAAAAGTATATTGAAATATTGTACATAGAATTAAGATCCAAGCCTTCACTAGGAACAGTTGACGGGGAGGCGACAAACATGTGGTGCAGGTCATGTTTTTAATTACCTTGGTTAAAGTTCACACAATTCCTTTGTTATTGACAGCAAAGTTAAATCATTGTCTGGTTCATCCCGCCAGTCCAAAAAGTTTCGAGGATGGTTCAATAAAATAATAGAGAAAAGTTAAGATGGAGGTTTTGATGCTTCGGGTATTGTACATGATCTCCGCCCATTTGAGCACAACGCACAGAACGTTCATACAACCACGTGAAACTCTCAGAGGAGCCCCCCTTTGCGACGTTGTTCAGTCGGCGCAGCGCGTTGGCTCGAATGTCGGGTATATCGTCAAAGCGTTGACCCTTCGTGAGAATTTCTGCACTTTGTAGTTTTGTGGTCGGTTCGTATTGATAACATTAAGTCTCGTCATCCGCGATAATTTTTTCCAGAAGAAAAAGAAAAACCCTTCGCGTTTTGCATTTCAGTTAAGTAGCGGTAGCGGGCCACGCGTTGTTGTTTTTGTACGAGAGTCAACGTATGCGGGACAAACTGTGCGCACACTTTTCTTCAAAAGAGTCTGGAAAAATCTTGAACACTTGTTTTAGTGATGTTGCTCCATTGCGATTTATGATACAATAACGTCGACGCGTACACTACTTACTGCCTGCTCACGGCCAACTGGTCGAATGCACATCTGTTGTCCACAGTTGTAGTTCAATCTGCCTTTGCATTTACTGCGGCGACGTCATTTACACGCCAGCTATAAAAATCAATCTCGGTGCTTTTTGGACGGACGGTGTATACGGCACATGAGAAAGAATTGTACAGGGCAAAGGCAGTGTTGAGACTAATAAAATTTTATAGAGCCATGGCCGTCTCTGGAGTCTTTTATGGGGCTGTGTTGGACGCTTAGACAAACACAAAAGAAGGAACCAGGCAGTAGAAATGAGGTTTCTACTTCCCACTACAGGATTCACAAGAGCCGATCGCATCCAAAATTAAAAAGACCCTTACTAGGTGTTAAGTGTATATTAAGGAAATTGAAGCTCGTCACATAAAATGGTTAGATCATGTTGAGAGAGTGGCTGATAATAGATATCCAAAAAAGGTGTATAATTATAAAGCCATTGGGAAAAGTAGCAGAAGAGATGGAAAGACAAACTGTGAGACTTTTGAAGATGGAATAGTCTTAAAAGACTAATTCTTCATGATGATGAATATGTAGGTGATATAATTCGTACATACGACTTTTCTGGCCCGACTGGTCACAGGCTGGGTTTCGGATCCTCAGCGTGTGACTGAGTTGATGTGTTGGTACAGCATTTTAAACTGCCTTCTGGCCAAATAAGAAAAAAAAAACTCATTGCTATAGATATCAGCTATTTCGCATATTTTCATCTCATAGGTCCACAATGCAGTGGATGAAACGCTTCAAGAAATGACGCAGCATAAGAAACGCGTCAATTACGGAAACATTAGATAAGGAAACCTTGTCGAAAAATGATTGAATAGGCACACAAACGGGATGCGTGAATTGAATGTAGAAGGCAAAAAGGTGATGGAAAGATCATTTGATAGGCGGCTGCGAGGAGTAGAAGCCGGCCGCGGTGGTCTAGCGGTTCTAGGCGCGCAGTCCGGAACCGCGCGACTGCTACGGTCGCAGGTTCGAATCCTGCCTCGGGCATGGATGTGTGTGATGTCCTTAGGTTAGTTAGGTTGAAGTAGTTCTAAGTTCTATGGGACTAATGACCACAGATGTTAAGTCCCATAGTGCTCAGAGCCATTTGAACCATTTGAGGAGTAGAAGAAGCAGTATCGAGGCGAGGGGAAGAGCGAACAGGACTCAAGAGTTGGCGGCGGAGCGAGGAAAATGGGGAGGCGTTTGTTGCAAGTGGACCCGGCTGGGTGAGGTACAGTGTACAGGGCGAATCAACGTGCGCCATCACAGCCTTCATACTTCGTAGTCAGATACAGATCACATCAGATCATTAAAAGAAAGGCGTTTTTCGTTGCGACGGAATCTTCTCTCGAAATTCCAATCACCAACTTTCTCCTCCGAATGCAAAAATATTTTGTTGACTCCGACCTACATAGGGAGGAACGATCACCATGATAAAATAAGAGAAATCAGAGCTCGTACGCAAAGATATAGGTGTTCATTCTTTCCGCGCGCTATACGAGATTGGAATAATAGAGAATTGTGAAGGTGGTTCGATGAACCCTCTGCCAGGCACTTGAATGTGATTTGCAGAGCACCCATGTAGATGTAGATGTAGAAACGCGATATTTGGAAAAAAAAGATGATAAAAGGAGCGAGTGTATTGCTCTATGGTTAACGAACGAAACATTTCATGTAGCGAGATACAAAAGTAACTTGCCCTACAGATGTGGTCGCCAAAGCTATGCAACTTCTGAGTTACCATATCGTACCGTTTTTAACTCTCACTGTGTGCTACCAAAAGAAACTAACATGGAAATAAGAACTTTTTAAAATTATCTTACATTGGCTTATTGCCTGTAAACTTACATTTCTAGTAAGTATCAAATGAATTTTAACTAAACCGTATATAAGAAAAAGAAATAGAATTGTACATAAGATAGGAACTGAATTGTAGTTAATAATAAATTACAAATGTAAGAACAATTTTATACCGGGCTTATTAACTTTAATGAGACACATGGCACCCTTTTTTGTCATCAACAAGTTTTTTAATGTTGGGAGAGTAGGCAGTGGCTGCCAATCGTATATAACTTTCCACGTGTTCATCAGTCAGTCTGTTCTGTACTTGCTTTTTTTTAAAAATTTCGTACTCGAAAAAGAAATCTCACACGGAGATATCGAGCTGAATGTTAGCTTTACTTTGAGAACAATTACGTTGTTCATACTTAAAAAAGCTACTCGAAGCGACTTCTGGTGTTTGACACAATGATAAGAGGAAGTTTCTGAAAGCTGTTATCTTTACGACACAAGATTACGAATCCCTTCACTGCGCCTACCAACGGAGAACCTTCATCAGTTGCTACCCCCACCAACTACACCACTGAAAACTGATAAAATCTTTAACTGCTAAAAATACGTCCAGGGATGTATTGCGACCTGTTACTCTACCAGCTTGCCTATCATTTCGGAATCATCAAAAGCCATTCTTGCAAATTCGTCAAGGTGAAAGGAAAAGGAGCTGTAGTGATCAAAGTAACTTCTAAGTTCTGAAGTAACGTCAGGAGTCATAACCTCAACCCTCCTCATTACTGTATTTTCAGAAAAGTGTACAGTTTTAATAGCGGACATGAGCACTGTTTCATTTTTTGAAACTATCGAATAATGAATCTGCAGCTTCTAAAACTTGCAGTTTTAATTAACTAACCGTCTCCGTACGGTTTCTTAATATGTACAATAATTTTTGAAACTCGGATGACTTTGTTGAACATTAAACATGAAGTTTAGCTGCCTTACCTTCTCTTTCCTTAGAGCAGAATCAAGTACAAAATTCTTTTCAGTCCCTGAGTGAACGGTTTTGAAGTGACGGTTTATGTTCCCTTTCTTCCCAACTGATGCACTTTACCAGGATAAAGTAGTAATCGGTTTTCCATTCAGAATGAAAGTGATAAGTTTTTTTTTTCCTACACACCATCAAACTGAAGAAACTTTGCCTAGTATCAACCCGTACATCAAACCATCCACGTTAGCAAACGTCTGATACGACACGAAAAGCATGACGTGTGCAACCTCACGCGTATACGATCAACTATGAAGCAGATATCGTAGTAATCTTGACTGACAATCGCAGTTGCGCGGGAGAAGCAAGCAGTAACTATCTGAACTCAGTGGAGCAATCCAGGTTAGCTAACCAGAGCGTTACCGCGATCTACCGAAAATGTCCACGCGAGCTTCTAGTCGCTCATGGTCGACAGTTTGGCGATCGCTACCCGACAGTGAAGTGGAAAGAAGACAAGGATTTCTGGTCAGATGAGTGTAGGGTAATATCAACAGCAGCACAAAATGGTATAACAGGAGTAGGATTCGTTATGAATAGGAAAGTAGGGCAGAGAGTGTGTTACTGTGAACAGTTCAGCGACAGGGTTGTTCTTATCAGAATCGACAGGAAACCAACACCGAAAACGATAGTTCACATATACATGCCGACGTCGCAAGCTGAAGATGAAGAGAGAGAGAAAATGTATGAGGATATTGAAAGGTTAATACAGTATGTAAAGGGGGATGAAAATCTAATAGTCATGGGAGACTGGAATGCAGTTGTAGAGGAAGGAGTAGAAGAAAATATTACAGGAGAATTTGGGTTTTGGACAAGGAATGAGAGAGGAGAAAGACTAAGTGAGTCCTGTAACAAGTTTCAGCTAGTAATGGTGAAGATATATACAAGTATATATTCAAGATATACTTGGAAAAGGCCGGGTGATACGGGAAGATTTCATTTAGATTACATCATGGTTAGACAGAGATTTCGAAATCAGATACTGGCTTGTAAGGAGTACCCAGGAGCAGATATAGACTCAGATCACAATATAGTACTGATGAAGAGTAGGCTGACGTTTAAGACATTAGTCAGGAAGAATCAATACGCAAAGACTTGGGATACGGAAGTTCTAAGGAATGGCGAGATAAGGTTGAAGTTCTCTAAGGCTATAGATACAGCAATAAAGAATAGCTCAGTAGGCAGTACAGTTGAAGAGGAATGGACATCTTTAAAAAGGGCCATCACAGATGTAGGGAAGGAAAACATAGGTACAAAGAAGATAACTGCGAAGAAACCACGGGAATTCCACTGTTAAATGCAGAGGAGAGAGCAGATAGGTGGAAAGAATACATTGAAAGCCTCCACGAGGGGGACGATTTGTTTGATGTGATAGAAGAAGAAACAGGAGTCGATTTAGAATAGATAGGGGATCCAGTATTAGAATCAGAATTTAAAAGACCTTTAGTGGACTTAAGATCAAATAAGGCAGAAGGGATAGATAACATTCCATCATAATTTCTAAAATTATTGGGGGAAGTGGCAACTAAACGACTATTCACGTTGGTGTGTAGAATGTATGAGTCTGGCGACATACCATCTGACTTTAGGAAAAGCATAATCCACACAATTCCGAAGACAGCAAGAGCTGACAAGTGCGAGGATTATCGTACAATCAGCTTAACAGCTCTTGCATCCAAGTTGCTTGCCAGAATAATATACAGAAGAATGGAAAAGAAAATTGAGGATGCGCTAGATGACGATTAGTTTGGCTTTAGGAAGGGTAAAGGCGAGACAGGCAATTCTGAGGTTGCGGTTAATAAAGGAAGCAGGAATAAAGAAAAATCAAGACACGTTCATAAGATTTGTCGGCGTGGAAAAAGCGTTCGACAATGTAAAATGGTGCAAGATGTTAGAAATTCTGAGAAAAGTGGGGTAAGCTAGAGGGAAAGACGGGTCATATACAATATATTCAACAGCCAAGAGGGAATAACAAGACTGGACGGCCAAGAACGAAGTGCTCGTATTAAAAAGGGCGTAATACAAGGCTGTAGCCTTTCGCCCCTGCTGTTCAATCTGTACATCGAGGATGCAATGATGTAAATAAAGAAAGGTTCAGGCGGAGAATTAAAATTCAAGGTGAAAGGATATCAATGATACGATTCGCTGATGACATTGCTATCCTGAGTGAAAGTGAAGAAGAATTAAATGATCTGCTGAACGGAATGAACAGTTTAATGAGTACACAGTATGGACTGAGAGTAAATCGAAGAAAGACGAAGGTAGTGAGAAGTAGTAGAAATGAGAACAGCGAGAAGCGTAACTTCAGGATTGATGGTCACGAAGTAGATGAAGTTAAGGAATTCTGCTACCTAGGAAGTAAAATAACCAATGACGGACGGAGCAAGGAGGACATCAAAAGCAGACTCGCTATGGCAAAAAAGGCATTCCTGGCCTAGAGAAGCCTACTGGTATCAAATATCGGCCTTAATTTGAGGAAGAAATTTCTGAGAATGTACGTCTGGAGTACAGCATTGTATGGTAGTGAAACATGGACTGTGGGAAAACCGGAACAGAAGAGAATCGAAGCATTTGAGATGTGGTGCTACAGACGAATGTTAAAAATTAGGTGGACTGATAAGGAAGGAATGAAGAGGTTCTACGCGGAAAGCAATATGCGGAAAACACTGATGGGACAGGATGATAGGACATCTGTTAAGACATGAGAGAACGACTTCTATGATACTAGAGGGAGCCGTAGACGGCAAAAACTGTAGAGGAAGACAGATATTGGAATATATCCAGCAAATAATTGAGGAAGTAGGTTGCAAGTGCTACTCTCGGATGAAGAGGTTAGCAAAGGAGAGGAATTCGTGGTGGGCCGCATCAAACCAGTCAGAAGACTGGTGAAAAAAAAAAGACAGTTTCTTCGATGGATAGAACATCAAATGCTTGTCGTTGGAGATATCCACTACGCAGTTCCTACGTAGGAACGCTGCTCAGGTGCGAGAATGGCGGAGACAGAAGTAAGGGAGCGCGCAGTCGAGAAGCTAGCCAGATTGTCCAGTAGACCCTGGTGGGGTGTCTGTCACGTTCTGTACTGCGTCCAAATGGTTCAAATGGCTCTAAGCACTATGGGACTTAACATCTGAGGTCATCAGTCCCCTAGACTTAGAACTACTTAAACCTAACTAACCTAAGGACAACACACACGTCCATGCCCGAGGCTGGATTTGAACCTGCGACCGTAGCAGCAGCGCGGTTCCGGACTAAAGCGCCTAGAACCGCTCGGCCACATCGGCCGGCCTGTACTGAGTATTCAGATCATGGGACCCCTCCATTAGCGTCAGTTCTGCGTAAGTCGCTGAATAACGAGCGTGCCCGCGTTGACGTCCGCACAAATTTTAGCCAATGGGGGGAGGCCAAATTCTGAAACAACCATTTTTTATACAACTGATGCGATGTGTCAGAAAATTTGTTGTGCCACAGGAACTAATTTGGAGAAGAAATACGGAAAATTTTATATACCTCATATGATTCTTATTTGGGTATTTTCAAAACAGATTACTCTGATATCTTAACAGTATTCAGTTGTACTGTACATTAAAAATACGTCTTTTATGTCATTAATTCGAACATAGATGCCAACTTTTATATTCAACAATCTAAAATTTAATCCTCATATGGCTAAGTCCAGCGTATCCAACAATCAATTTCAGAAATAAAGCTTCAGCTGTTAAAAAAAAAAAAAAACAAAAAAAAAAAAAAAAAAAAAAAAAACAAACTTTACCTGTGGCCACACGACACGAAAATTAAAAGTCTGAAACGAAGCAGTCACAGCGACTGAAAAAACGTGTTAGAGGTGAACAGAAATAACTAACAATAATTCTTCTCGAAATGGAGGAACAGGCTGCATACTCCGTCCGAACAGACCTTAAAGACCCAACGCTACCGACCGACTGCCGTGTCGTCCTCAGCCGTTAGGCGTTAGTG
Source organism: Schistocerca cancellata (assembly GCF_023864275.1). Classification (NCBI taxonomy): domain Eukaryota; kingdom Metazoa; phylum Arthropoda; class Insecta; order Orthoptera; family Acrididae; genus Schistocerca; species Schistocerca cancellata. Next base: position 176,900,848 of record NC_064631.1, read on the forward strand.
GATACAAATATGGAGGGCCATGTGGTCAGCATACCGCTATTCGTGCCGTTGTCAGGCTTCGTGATTGGTGCCTCTACTTCTTAGTCAAGTAGCTCCTCTATTTGTCTCTCAAAAGCTCAGTACAACGTGTGTGCCGACACCGCTCGGCAGACCCATCCATGGGCTTGCCAAGCCCAACAGCGCTTATCTTCGGCGATCTGACGGGAATCGGAGTTACCAGTGCGGAAAGGCCGGTCGCATACCACGAATAACATCTTTGTCAATGTGATGACATTTAAAACTTTTTCTTTGCTTACGCAACATAACCGATCACATCAGTGCCTTTATTTCGTAAGTTTCATGCTTTCTGTGTTTTGATTCTGAGTGGCACAAGTAAAACTGAAGAAAATTTGTTTTGAAAAATTACAGTTTTGACTTGGTGACGTAAAGTATAATCTAGGTCCTATAACCGACTATATGAACGTGAGGAATTTTCCAAAACTAGCCTCAAACTGGCCGGTGGAATGTACTTTTAACAGCCCAAGACTGAACCATGGAGACCATCGCCTCTGTAGATGCTCACACTAGTGCACGGCCAGGACAGCTGGAATGCACAGTTCGTAGTTCTGTGGCAGCACTTGGTATTGCGTTGCATTCCATAGCGTTGCAATAGTTTCACTTCCCGAGAGGACATATTTTCCATCACGAAAATTTTGGCTTCTTTCCTCGCTTCTAGCGCATAAGATGCGATTTTCTGTTTCGAATGAAGCGTTTGGAGTAGTAGATAACGCAATGTATCTGCCGTGTAAAACTGAATGCATCAATGCCATCTCGGGTCTGCTTTGTCCTCAGACAAAGTGCTGTTGAGATTCCCTTGTGCAGCAAAGGTAGGGGACGTTTCTGAGGAACTTGCGGACGGACGACAGGCATATACAGGGTGGTCCATTGATAGTGACCGGGCTAAATATCTCACAAAATAAGCATCAAACGAAAAAACTACAAACAACGAAACTTGTCTAGCTTGAAGGGGGAAACCAGATGGCGCTGTGGTTGGTCCGTTAGATGGCGCTGCCATGGGTCAAACGGATATCAACAGAGTTTTTTAAAAATAGGAACCCCCATTATTTTTATTACGTATTCGTGTAGTACGTAAAGAAATATGAATGTTTTAGTTGGACCACTTTTTTCGCTTTGTGATAGATGGCGCTGTAATAGTCACAGACGTATAAGTACGTGTTATCACGTAACATTCCGCCAGTGCGGACGGTATTTGCTTCGTGATACGTTACCCGTGTTAAAATGGACCGTTTCCCCAATTGCGGAAAAGGTCGATATCGTGTTGATCAAAATGCCCAACGGGCGTGTGCTGTGTATGCTGCTCGGTATCCTGGACGACATCATCCAAGTGTCCGGACCGTTCGCCGGATAGTTACGTTATTTAAGGAAACAAGAAGTGTTCAGCCACATGTGAATCGTCAACCACGACCTGCAAGAAATGATGATGCCCAAGTAGGTGTTTCAGCTGCTGTCGCGGCTAATCCGCACATCAGTAGCAGACAAATAGCGCGAGAATCGGAAATCTTAAAAACGTCGGTGTTGAGTATGCTACATCAACATCGATCGCACGCGTACCATATTTCTATGCACCAGGAATTGCATGACGACGATTTTGAACGTCGTGTACAGTTCTGCCACTGGGCACAAGGGAAATTACGGGACGATGACAGATTTTTTGCACGCGTTCTATTTAGCGACGAAGCGTCATTCACCAACAGCAATAACGTAAACCGGCATAATATGCACTATTGGGCAACGGAAAATCCACGATTGCTGCGACAACTGGAACATCAGCGACCTTGGCGGGTTAATGTATGGTGCGGCATTATGGGAGGAAGGACAATTGGCCCCCATTTTATCGATGGCAATCTAAATGGTTCAATGTGTGCTGATTTCCTACGCAATGTTCTACCGATGTTACTACAAGATGTTTCACTGCATGACAATATGGTGATGGACGTCGAACATGATGGATGTCCGGCACATAGCTCGCGTGCGGTATTGAATACAATGGCCCGCACGTTCACCGGATCTGACGACCCCGGATTTCTTTCTTTGGGGAAAGTTGAAGGATATTTGCTATCGTGATCCACCGACAACGCCTGACAACATGCGTCAGCGCATTGTCAGTGCATGTGCTAACATTACGGAAGGCGAACTACTCGCTGTCGAGAGGAATGTCGTTACACGTATTGCCAAATGCATTGAGGTTAACGGACATCATTTTGAACATTTATTGCATTAATGTGGTATTTACAGGTTATCACGCTGTAACAGCATGCGTTCTCAGAAATGGTAAATTCACAAAGGTACATGTATCACATCGGAACAACCGAAATAAAATGTTCAAACGTACCTACGTTCTGTATTTTAATTTAAAAAAAACCTACCTGTTACCAACTGTTCGTCTAAAATTGTGAGCCATATGTTTGTGACTATTACAGCGCCATCTATCACAAAGCGAAAAAAGTGGTCCAACTAAAACATTCATATTTCTTTACGTACTACACGGTAATAAAAAAATGGTGGTTCCTACTTAAAAAAGCGCAATTGATATCCGTTTGACCTACGGCAGCGCCATCCAGCGGGCCAACCATAGCGCCATCTGGTTTCCCCCTTCAAGCTAGACAAGTTTCGTTCTTTGTAGTTTTTTCGTTTGACGCTTATTTCGTGAGATATTTGGCGCTGTCATGATCAATGGACCACCCTGCATACCGCTGCCATGCTTGTGTTTTACTGGAATCCGTGCGTCCGGGTAGTGGATCGGTCCCTTTCTGCTATTCGGAAACAGCTGTGCGCGGAAGAGACAGAAAAAATATCGGTAACATATTTTAGCTGTGTTTTGTAAAGGTTGGCTTTCATGTTGGCTATAGAACAGCGCAGAGACTGCTACCCTGCCAAGGAATCAGCATAATTGCTCGTGCAGGACATGACAGTCATAATAATGATAAAAGAATCCCAAGACAGGTAGTCATAGATAAAGTTAGAGTACTTACCGTCGCGCCAGGCAGTGTTAATATGTGGTTTAGCAGTGTCGCTCATTGCCAGATATTCTGCATGGAATAAAAACCTTGTACCCAGATTCCAGGAGGCAACAGAGGAGCAAGTCCTTGCAGCCTATAAGAAGAATTGCATCAGAACTGGGGCGACACGTTGTGTGATATCTCGGTGTGACGCTAGATGTCCGGCTGACGTGGCGCCGCACACCCATTACGTCATGGGCAGAACCAACAGTCGGCCCAGCAAGTTACCCGTTGCCGAATCCACCTCGCACCCTACCACCGCAGCTTGGTGTGACACGATACAGGGCGCTGCTCCCCCCTGCTGTGGAATACACTGCCGTTCTGTGTGGCGTAGGCGCGGAAACGCACACACTGCGGCCGGGTCTGATATAGCGAGCACCTTTCCGACCGCTCAGTTGCGCGAAATGGCTGAGACCGACACGGCGACCGTCGTTAAAATTCAGTGCAGTGTATACGAGATGGCCGCAATAGCTAGCTGCAACCGGATCGTGACAAACTGGTGTAAACGAGAAGATAATCGTAGCTGATGTACACAAAGAAAGTTAAAAGGAATACGAGGAAACACATTTACATGGTTGAACTTCAAAAATAGATGGAGAATTATACACAGTTCCGTCAGTATCCACCACACACGCTCGCACAACTGTCCCGCTGACGTCATTTTCTAGTAGAATTATCGATTATGTACGGTGCTCGCGTGTGGTGCGTTTTCTACAGATCAGTCAATTCCTGTGTTGGAATGAACACGGTTTCCACAAGCGATAATCGCATGCATCGCAGCTTGCTTTATGCGCCCGTGCGATTATAAATGTGCGTAAACAGGAGAACGGATCTACTGATGTTTGGTTACACTGTTGGCGACAGATCACTGGGAAAGTAACTGCAGTGAAATACCTAGCGGTAAGCATCCAGAAAGAAAAATTGTAGGAAAAGCAAATGCCGCTGAGATTCGTTGGCAGAATGTAATTATTCCACGAAACAAGTGGCTTACAAAATATTTGTTCAACCGATTTTTGAATATGGTTCGTCAGTGTGGGGAAGTTACCGGATAGTACTGATAGAGGGAATACAGAAAATCCGTCGACGAGCGTTATATTTTAATAGCTCGAGAACGATACGGAGACGCACAGGGAACTCCAGTAGCAGATCCTACAGCACAAATGCTGTACAGTAGAGATGGGCAAATTCGTTCATCCTTGGGAACTAGTTCACTGGTGGTCGCTCTTTTTTGGGAACCGATCATTGTTACTCGGTCACCGTTCATTTGTGCATGGTATGTGGTTCTTATTTTCGTGATTCTGCAAAACCTCTCGTTTTGCCAACTGTAGCGTTATGGGCCCGAGGACAGACTGCCAGCCAATTACGCACGATTTGTAGACCGCTACGAGCAGAATAGCTAACCTGTAATAATTAGGAAGTAAAGAAATAACAAATAAGCTAATGCAAACAACAACTTCCAAACTATAGATGACGTTTGGTGGGTGACAGTGAGCAGTCTCGTACTCGGGACGATTTTTCCTGCGCCACCCTGTACCACAGAAAAAATATTAATATTGTGGAAGTTATCATATTCTCTCTACGAAATGAGACCAGACACTCGATTAAGGAGCGCGGGCTTCATTCGGTTGTAAGTCGGTCTGCCTTCCGTAACAATGAACATGCCGGTTTATCTGAGATAAAAAACGCGGAAAATGCCCTCACTCGTGTGTGCCGAGCCAACTTCCTTTGCATGTGTAATAACAAAAAATGCTTGCCTTTTCATAAGTATGTCTTCTGCTGTTTATCGAAATAATGAAGTAAGCCGCTATGCCCTTTTCTTACCTGGAGAGTTGTATGTATTACATACAACGTAATTTTTATGTGATTTACGTAATTATAAAATACATTTTAATTACCGGTATTCGACGCTGAATAGAATACGAAAAGAACCAGAAGTTCAAATTTCAAAAAAAGGTTTGAAACAGATCTAGAATGGGCGTGCGGAGTGAACGACACGAACAACAACTCGATACTGAACAAAGTAGGAGCTGTCGGCAGTGGAACTGCGACGAGTGGCCACGCGAAGGACGAGTCCGACCGAGCGAGACCGAGACAGACGGGAATGGGACCGAGGCTGGAACGAGACCGGCTGACGTGCCGTTTCGGGAACGAGACCTACCGTTTCCCGTTCCCGGGAACTATAAGTAGAGCCGCGACAGAAGTGAACTATGGGAGATCGTTACTTAGAATTCGTTCCTCGCTCCTTCCGTTCATCTTGGTGAACCGTTCCTTTCGACCCGTTCGTTCGCGAACGACCCATCTCTACTGTACTGGCGTCACGGACAGGTTTACTGCTGAAGTGTCCAGAGCGTACGTGGTAAAAAGAGTCTGCCGATCTATTGCTCCCTCGCGAAAGACTACGACGAGAAAAATCAGAGTAATCACACCTCGTACGGAGCTTTGCCCAGAATCGTTCTTTCCAAAAAATGGTTCAAATGGCTCTGAGCACTATGGGACTTAACATCTGTGGTCATCAGTCCCCTAGAACTTAGAACTACTTAAACCTAACTAACCTAAGGACATCACACACATCCATGCCCGAGGCAGGATTCGAACCTGCGACCGTAGCGGTCGCGCGGTTCCAGACTGAAGCGCCTAGAACCGCTCGACCATCGCGATCGGCGCTCTTTCCACGTTCCACTCGTGCATGGAACAGGACAGGGGAGAAAAGGTAGTGGTACAACAAATACCCTCTGCCAAACGCCGTAAGGTGGCTTGCGTAGTACAGGAGGATGTGTAGATGTAGATTCAGAAGGCAACAGGTAGCGGAGAACAGTGTCTTTCTTGATTTCCAGAATGCCTTCCATACGGTTCTCCATTGTGTCTTGGTAAACACACTACGTGCATACAGGATATCCGAAGAGAAATGCGTTGGGACGAAGTCATCGTAGTGACTGGAAGTTAGTAAGTCATCATTATTCGCTATTCTCTGTCAGAAGGGAAGGTTCAAATGGTTCAAATGGCTCTGAGCACTATGGGACTTAACATCTATGGTCAACAGTCCCCTAGACCTTAGAACTACTTAAACCTAACTAACCTAAGGACATCACACAATACCCAGTCATCACGAGGCAGAGAAAATCCCTGACCCCGCCGGGAATCGAACCCGGCAACCCGGGCGCGGGAAGCGAGAACGCTACCGCACGACCACGAGCTACGGACTAAAGGGAAGGTTTGCGTCGTATCGCAGCTCTTTCATAACAACGCGTGGAGCTCTTGGAGGCCGTCAAAGATGACTCAGCTCCGTGTAGGCGATATCGCTACGAACTTGTTACGAAGTGCAGAAGGATTTGCACATGACCACCGCCCTATGCTGACTACTAGATGTAAATCACATGAGGCGACAAAAAAAAAAAAAAAAAAAAAAAAATCCGACATCGTTCGACAAGTCGGTCGTCCATCACACACCGGAATCATTCACAGCCCTCGAGTATCCAGAACAGGACTGCGTTTATACTGCAGGCTCCCGATCCTGCACCCTGCACCACAAAAATGTGAAACCTTATAAAAAAAGTGTCTGTTTTAATACTTACATGCAGTCCTCATTATAATCGTAAACGTCGTAACAGTCGTCATTTTGTGTGGACTCATTCGACTGAATTTTTCAGTGGGCATCTGATATGAATGACGTCAGCATTCACCTCTTCAGCCCCACTCTTCCCAGTGTTGAGGGCAACATAAATGACGTTTGAAGATCCACCGTGACGGACTGATAACTTAGTGAGTCGTCACGTGATAGAAAAGGTCAAGCGAGCACCGTAGGCAATGTAACGAGAAACGCTTTCTTCACTCAGGCGATATTTTAGGACAATTGAGTTATGAAGGTATTATATTTAGCTTCATCAGTTACTGCCCGCCGTCCATGTGGAGCACGTGTTGGCCTCACCGCGGACTTCTAGTACTCAGCCACACACAATTGATTTCATCAAAGTGTATGGGCCTGAAGATGGCGTTGATGCAACGTCGAAACTAGTAGCCAAATAAATATAAAATCTTAAGTACAGCTGGGGGAGTTTCATTCTTAATAAAAATTACACCAGCTGTGTCCCACCTTCATCCAATTTAAATATTGATGGACGAAGATGAGTATGAAGTGCAGACGCAAAAGAATTCAGCAATAAGGTTTCTTGAAACTTAGGCCAAACTGTTTCAGAAAGTATTGTGTCTAAATATAATTGAAATTTGCTTGATTTTACATCCTTTCGTTTTCTTGCATTTGCCTAACAAGTATATTTGGATATTAGGTAAAATCTTATTTTTAAAATTGCAGCATTGATTATCATAGATGAAAATCTGAGCTACTTGTCTTTTTTTTTTTTTTTTAAATATGTGGTTATCCATAGTGATGTTCCTAAATGCAGTTGAAAACCTTAATGATTTCAGTTTGTCTGCTTTTTAATATGAGCAACTCACTGATCGTATTTTGTGTACTAACATTTTGCATTATTAAATAATAATCCTTAAAAGCTGCGTTACAGGCATTCAAATGAAATCTGCTCTAAAAATCTGTTTTTTTGCGGGTTAATTATGAAAAAAAATTTCTGCCAGGGCCCGCACCACAAGTATCCACCTGCTCCGATTTAAGGTGGAACGACGACATATATCTAGCCGTGCGGGAGGCTGCAAAAATTGTGTAGTTCACGGCAGAAAGAGGTAGCGTCCATAACCCTCGTTCGACTAGTCCTAGAATAGTGCTCATCGATTTAAGACGCTTACAGTGTTTGTTTAGTCACCGTGACAGTTTCACAGAAATACTCAATAAACTGTAGTGTGAGACCAAGTTATTGTGCACCGCGAAGAACTTTCTTTAAAAACTTTCGTTCGTCCACGCTCTAGCCTCCACAAATCACTAATTACCTTCAGGGACTGTGTACGGCGGATATATGCAAACTGCGCCCTCCGCAATTTGCATCCCCAGGGAGCTCTGCAAAATTTGCGCCCAGTATTCCTGGAAACCACCAGCTCACTACATCACTGCCTCCCTGCTCCCCAAGGGTCTTCGTCCACCATATGCCCGTAGGGGGTGAGGTAGTGTGGTACCCCGTCGGCGCCGTGTCGGCCGAAGCCATTAAACGCAAAACATACCGCTGACGGAAGGAGAGCGCCGCCAATGGTCAACATAATGATCTACGATATAAAGTTTAAGCACTGCTTGTTCTTCTTTTGTGATGCACACACTGTCCTAATATAAAAATCGTGTTATCATTGTCACCTTAAAATTTTATTTAAATGAATCTTCCGTCGGTGCTTGGCAGAACATGTTCATAACATTAAATAGGAAAGCCGGTCCGTGACAAAATAAATATAATTTTACAGAATACTAGGATGTGTTTCCGATTTAATATTGTCTGTTTGTTATTACGTAAATTACTCGTATTTTAAGATGCGTACTCTGCCCTTTTAAGGGATATCTCACATAATATAGTCACAGATTTTTTAATACTCATATGTTTAACATTTGGCAATATTAACAATGATATACATAATTATAATTATAAAGAAAATTCTTTTCATGTTTTGAAGTCGCATACAAAGGAAACGCCCATGTAGCGCTAGGAACGGGACCGGAAGTTATGTACAGCTTATGTCACCTGTATATGTACGTAACTCCAGCTGTTTATAGTCAGTATGACAATGCATCTTATACACAATTTGTAGTTTCTGTAGATCTGGTCGTAAGTAAAATTTTTCTTATTGCGTGCGACAGAAAGCCAAATAAATTATGATCACTTCCAGTCGCTAAAATTTTTGGCTTTATAGCTCTTGTTCGAGTACCTCCAGTTCTCTTCATCAGAATTCCACGTAAAAGCAATCGGCTCTTCTACTTGCCGGGCAGGTTGCGGAGTTCGGACACGGGGATTAATAGACCTTCCTTCAATGTTTTCTGTCCGCAGCTCGTGGTCGTGCGGTAGCGTTCTCGTTGCCCACCCCTGGGCTCCCGGGTTCGATTCCCGGCGGGGTCAGGGATTTTTTTCTGCCTCGTGATGACTGGGTGGTGTGTGCTGTCCTTAGGTTAGTTAGGTTTAAGTAGTTCTAAGTTCTAGGGGACTGATGACCATAGCTGTTAAGTCCCATAGTGCTCAGAGCCATTTTTTCAATGTTTTCTAGGCACAGATATCTCTGCGCTGGGCACAGAAAACAGTACACACTACATAATACTGACGGGTTGCTCTGAAATTACAATGGATCGAAACGTGTTCAGAATTTGAACGAACTGTTTAATCATTATAAAGACAAACATGACAACAGCTTGCAAAATATTACAGTTTTACTTATTCGGCTACATCAAAGTTATATCAATGTTATCTCATTAGATATTATACACTTACGGCATTACTCATTCCGGTCCGTGAAACACTTCTGGAAACTCGATCTTAAGTACAGCTTTCACTTCTATCAGCAATGCGTTTTTAATCTCATCTGCGTTTCTAAAATCACGATCCTTTCAGGTTTTACTTATTTTTGTGATCAGAAAAGAGTTATATGGGGCGAGGTCTAACGCATATGGAAGTTGTGGCATTTTGCACTATTGTTTTTGGCCAGATAGAGCACCCAATTGTAAGTATGTACATTATTGTGGTGCAGAAGCTACGAATTGTTCCGCTACAGATCTCCTTAATGATAGACCGACAGTGTGACAAATAATCACGGTGTTCAATGCCGTTATAATCGAAGACCACAGTGACCATGATCTTCACATTTGACCACACTTGTCGGTTTTGACGGTTCAAAATGTTTCCACTCGACGGTTGGGCTTTAGTTTCCAAGTCATAAAACCATGTTTCAGCTTCGTTGTTGTTTTTATCTAACAACTTGCCGCCATATTTGTTCGAAATTCAACTATTACGGAGCAGATTTTTCCCGTAACACGTTTCATACCCAAAACACTCACAAAAATTTCATAGCAGAAGTCAGTTCATACGCGAGCATCGTCAACTGCTATCCTGCGATCATTCGTAATCGTTTGTTTTTAGTTTTTTCTCTACGATTTGATCCGTTGTGATATGCTGGGGCATCCAAGGTACTCGTAATTTTCAATGTCGTCACATGCTTCTTCGAACCGCTTGTACCATTCGTATCCATTTGTTTTGCTCACAGCAGATTTAACAAAAACGGTATTGAACATTTCTAAAACTTTTCTGCACTTTACTCCCTTATTATTGCAAATTGCAATACAAATCTCTGATCAGTTTTTAGATAAAATAAATAATCGCCGATCGCACCAAACATGTGTAATCTTCTCGACAGCTGACGATAGACGAAATATCCGATGAGACGAACACTGTACACATACTTTTCATACGCGTGTAAAATATTCTCCGACTTCTGCCGATTCACTTCGTATAAAACCTCAAACTTTTGGTGAGAACAATCATCGTCTTCGCCAAAAGCTTCAGGTTTCAACCAAAATATACGCCGCAAGAAGTCCGAGAATATTTTATGCAAAAGTGTCGGCGCGAATCACCTCGTTCCCCCTTTTCAGACACGTTTACCGGTACAACAACGAGAGAATCGCTAGAATCGGATTAGAACACTCGAAATTACAATATTCCTGTTACTTTTGGAAAACAGAGCGTGTTTGACACGGATTGAGATGAAGATGTAACCGATATAATTTTTTAACTGAAATAAGAGAAATCTGTAAAAGGAAAGTACAATGTTATGGCCAATGTTAACAGCTAGGTCCACACAGACGGAAAAAAATCGCAGCGCGAAGAAGGAGTCGAGCTATATAAACGAAAGTTGGTAGACGTGTGGTACGTGGCCCCTTTAATACGACCTTGCACAATCCGTACCACAACTATTATCAGGATGGGAAACAGGATGGCGAATCATGGCGGGTAGTCATACTTTGATTTACACATATTTAATTTATTAACATAAGGTTCCTTCAGATAATTCCCCACAATCTTCAGTACAATGCAGCAGTTACTTAGTATAAGTTCTTATCGAAACGAGAGTTATCGGAACCCAACAAGTATAACCATAATGCATATGAAAGCAGTTAAGAAACAACTAGCAAACACGGTATTGCCGTGGCTTCGCCACACTTAACAAAAGCTTACAACTGACAGTACAGTTCCTATCAGAGTGGGCCAGCCACTTAATTTCATTTGATTACTACACGGCCCAACACGGCCCAAACAACACGTAAAACTCACGTGGTTAACCACAATTCACTGGAACATGGAAATGTAACAGAAGCAAGAAAGATTGCCATGAAACAAACCCAGATTACACTTTACGTGACTACACACTGTAACTTAAATAGAGATGTGACATCGACTCAACAAGCACTGTGGACTGTATATTACTACAGAGACAGATCACTGCAATTAGCCCAAAATTACATGACAATCGATTGAGAGAATTTAATTACTTTACACCTGCTCTGTTTGCTAACGTTTACTTAGTTGTAGGTCTATCTTTATGTACCCCCCCCCCCCCCTCAAAAAAAACAACATTTGTTTAAACATCAGAAAATCACAATCAAATTACAAAACGCGTTTTACCCGCCTTGGCGGAAAGGAAAGATATACTAAACTTTTGGTGTGGGGTCTTCGCCCAAAGCAACCCAGCCGTGGCAGGGTTACGTAAACACAGCAGGACCTAGGCTGCGGGTTACACCTTACTCCCAGCTAAGTTGTTGGCACTTAGCAGCTTTTGACAAACACAGGACAATTGCAAATCTCTGAAACACACACAAAAATACAGGGCAGACTCCTTGCACCAGACATACGTGCATCAGTCTACAAATGTTCCGTCCACAGCAATCAGTGACCTTTAAATTGAAACCAATTAAGGACAGTTCACCGATAATAGTAATATCACTTAGGTGCAGTTTTCAATCACTTAATACCCTTAATAATCAATTACAGAACAACCAGTACAGTTATAACTAAGACTTCACTGCGAAGCTAACATTTAACCAGCTCACACGGGGCTTATCCAGATACTTTTCGATTAACGGCTGTGTAAGTTCCACAGTCATCAAGCGAATGAAACGCCTCTTAACACGTCGCTCAGCCACATACACTAACGGCCAACTTACTTGATGTTTGCACACGGCACAACTCAGCGGCTCAAACAGCTTAATCACATTCCTTCAGGGACCTTTTCATTGATAGAAACCACGAAACTTGGATCTCCGAGCTGCCCCAAACACAGACTTGCCGACCAATACAACTCCGTGGCGTATCACACCGATGGGGCACACCCGGTCGAAGTCGACACTCCTTTCTTCGGAGACGTCCCAAGTCTCTCAATGTTTTTCTTTCGAAAAGCTAACGGCCGACTCTTGAAGCCCGACAACCCAGAAGAAAAATGGTTCAAATGGCTCTGAGCACTATGGGACTTAACTTCTGAGGTCATCAGTCCCCTAGAACTTAGAGCTACTTAAACCTAACTAACCTAAGGACATCACACACATCCATTCCCGAGGCAGGATTCGAACCTGCGACCGTAGCGGTCGCGCGGTCCCAGACTGTAGCGCCTAGAACCCAGAAGAAAGCCACACAATATCCAAAGATCACATATAACCTTCAAAATCGATCGCAACGATATAACGAGCGTACCCGGTGCTGGCGCCAGTCCGCCACGGCTCAACGTGTTTCTACATCTGACACATGATGTCTGTTCCAGTTTCACGACAGTCGCATAAGAGTGGCGCTAGTAGCACCACTATGCGGATGCAAATCAGATTTGCTTTAAATACGCGCTGTAAGCGTTAGTGATTTTTGAGATTGGTGAGTAGTTATTAGTCATTAATTCATTTAAGGCGAAAAAGACGCCATTAGCAACATCTCACTGAGTTTGTAAGTAGGTTATGTAAGTAGGCTGTTTATGTTTCCTTATTGGCAACGTTACGTAGCGCTCTATATGAAAATCACTGGCTGTGCTGTGTGCAGTCTGTGGCTAGTTTGCATTGTTGTCTGTCATTGTAGTGTTGGGCGGCGGCAGCTGGATGTGAACCAGGCCCCCACAACCGCACGAGTGGTCGAGTATGAAGAGCGGATAAATTGAATAGCTGGCTGGCGGCCATTAGAGTGGTAAACTGACGCGCGGAGTTAGAATGTTTATACGTCGCTTTTGGTTATAAAATGCATTCCCTTGAGTTAGGTCGCAAACATAATGCCTCATTTAATTACGTTACTACAATATAGTTTTTAATTTATGAACAAACAGCAACTAGTCACTGTTTATGAATTTATCTTACGTACTACATGGAATCTGCCGTAGCTAAAAGTTATGTACTGGACCCCTAGCATTTTTCGTAGTTCATTTTCAATAGATGTACGCAAAATGCATCAAAATACTCGAAGATTTGCCCACTATATTAATAGATATTTTCTGACTCTACCTTGCTTTAGATTTTATGACGAGAAGTGCGTTATATACGGCATAGTGCTTTGGCAACTCACGACCAAATTTGGTCAAGTTTCAACCTAACCCAGACCGTGAAAACACTACCGATCAGCCAACTTTCTTCAAAATGATCAGAACATATAAAATGGTATTCTGTCGGTCGGAAATCTTGCCTCCTGACAGCGTGTAACCATTTTTGTAACAGCTGTGGTTTTGAGAAAGGAAACCTGCAAATAGATGCACAGACATTATACTAATACCGTGTTACAAAACAACTTAAAATATCCACATACCTGTGAAATGTAATATTCGTTCCTTTCTCGAATTTATTTGTACAATTAATCGCTGCACAACTCTTCACCATTGTACTTTTTTTGATTCGAATGTACAGACAGTAGAATTACGAGTAGCAAATACTGTGTGTACGCCGCAACAAATATACAACGTTGAATCAGGGTCTTCATAAAGAACAATACTACACAACACATCAGACTACAACCACTGTAATGGCGTCCAGCCGAAGGTTCAAATTATCCCGCGACTGCAGCGCCATGAGTGAGTCTAGTTATTTTTACAAGGTCTTTGATGTGAACAGCGCGTACCGTTGCGCAGTTGGAGGTGAGCCGCCAGCAGTGGTGGATGTGGGGAGAGAAATGGCGGAGATTTGAAATTTGTAAGAATGGATGTTATGAACTCCTATATATATTATGACTTTTGATGATATTAAGGTAAATACATTGTTTGTTCTCTATTAATATCTTTCATTTGCTAACTATCCCTATCAGTAGTTAGTGCCTTCCGTAGTTTGAATCTGTTATTTAGCTGGCAGTAGTGGCGCTCGCTGTATTGCTGTAGTTCGAGTAACGGAAATTTTTGGTGAGGTAAGTGATTTGTGAAAGGCATAGATTAATGTTAGTCAGGGCCATTGTTTTGTAGGGATTATTGAAGGTCAGATTGCGTTGCGCTAAAAATATTGTGTGTCAGTTTAAGGACAGTCATGTATAATTGTTCAAAGGGGACGTTTCAAGTTTGAATGAGATTAATATGGCTACGAGAAGCTCGATGCTCCTTTTGCGATGTTGCAAAAAGACTTGGCAGGAATGTAGCCACTGTACATGACTGCTGGAAGCGATGGTCCCGAGAACGTAGGGTCGCAAGAAGACCGGGCTCCGGATGGCCACGTAGCACTACCAATAGGGAAGACCATCGTGTTCGGCGTATGAATATGGCGCATCGTACAGCATCTGCAGCAGCAACCTGAGCAGCAGTTGGCACAACAGTGACACGACGAACTGTGATAAGTCGATTAATTCGACGACAGCTTCGACCTAGACGGCCTGTAGCGCACATTCCAGTGACTTCAAAACACTGCCATTTGCAACTTCAGTGGTGTAAAGCATGTGCTCACCGGAGGGAAGGGTGGTGGTCTGTTGTATTTTCTGATGAAAGGTGGTTCTGCCTCGGTGCCAGTGAAGGCCGTGTGTTTATTAGGAGGAGACCAGTTGAGGACTTGCAACCAATATGGCTGCGTGCCAGACATACTAGATGTACTTCTGGAGTTATGGTCTGAATTGCGATTTCGCATAATAGCATGGGCACTCTCGTGGTTATCCCACACACCCTGACTGCAAAATTGTACATCAAGCTGCTGATTCAACCTGTTGTGTTGCCATCCAGGGGATGTATTCCTACAGGATAACGCTCGCCCACATACTGTTGTTGTAACGCAACGTGCTCTACATACTGCAGACACGCTGTCTCGGCTTACTCGACCACCAGATCTGTCTCCAAGCGACATACGGGATAGCATCGAGCGACAACTCCAGTATCATCCACAACATGCATTAATTGCCCCTGTACTGACCGATCAAGTGCAACAGGCATGAGACTCCATCCCACAAACTAACATCCGTCACCAGTACTACACAATGTACAAGTATTGGGACAAATAAACGTTTATTTTATCCACAGGAACAGACCATCATGTTTGTTTTTATAATTTTGTTTTGAAAATTTTGTTTAAGAAATGTATTTCTGTAAAATAATTGTAATTTATTGTACGTGATGACGTAAGAGGAAGTGGCTTAGGCAATAAGTAATATCGTATCCTTAGTGAGTGCAGTTACACTTGAACGCTTCATTTTTGCACGTTTAATTACGAAGACGTGACAAGTACTGGACGAACGAAGTATAGGAGCAGTGTGAGAGTGAGGTGGACCGTGCACTGATTTGTATACGTCCTGCCTAGCGCGTGTATGTAAGCGCGGGGTTGTGACATAGAGAGAGATGGCGCTATCTCTCTCTCGCACCTCGCTACGGCAATAGGGACTAGACACGCATCACGTGGTGGATACACTGTGTGCGACCTTGTTGCTGTCGAATAACAGTGCTTTGGAATGGTGGCGGTGTTATGAAAACTTTTCATGCTTCGCGCGTGTATGTAGGCGGGGGGGTGTGTCTCTGACGTCATGGCCGCCATCATGGATAACGGTACTTTGGAATGGTACCGGGATTGGAATGGCACCGGCCTTGTCCCAATACTTGTACATACGTTCGCATACATGCATTTAACATTCTGGCGGTTACAGCGGTTGTTAATATACCAGCACTTCACATTTGTAATTGCTTATCTCGCTCTTACATTAACCTGTGATCTTGCAATGTTAATCACTTAAATATGTTACTTAGACAAACGTATTCCCGAAATTTCAATACTCTACATTAATTATTTTTTGTGTGGCAATCTCTTTTCCCGTCAGTATATATTAGCATCACATCGACGACTCTGGTGTGACATTGTCAACATTTCGCGGCCCTGTCAGCAACTGTATAAATATTAATTTTAAATTAACAACAGCGTCAGTTGCAATGTTTACCTAGATTTACCTAGGTTTCAGTTGGGATAACCCACCCTTCTTCAGAATAAAAGGAACTACGATTTGTCCATAATGGACAACGCCAAAAACTAAAAACTGTAATAGAGTAATACATCGTCATATTGCAATAACTCATCTGGGAAACAGCCTCGGCCCCACTTGGCGACCGCAGTACGGCAGCAACGGATGTTGTACTGGTACTGGCTATAGCCTCGAGAGCGCATACGCTATAGTGTCTTGCTTACTTGTTGACACTGGTACCAACAGGTGCGGCTAACGAAATTGACGTATACGTTATTCTGTAAGGATCAAAGATATATCGATTGTCTTAACATTTGTAATAATTTGTTGGACGTCAAAAGTGAAGGAAGCAATGCGTTTACTGTTTTAAGCCAACCTAGCATATTCGCGTTAATCATCGAACTTGACCGCATGAGGATAACTACGGGTCTGAAATATCAGATAATCCCAGCTGTTCAGCAAAAGGGAGTGCTAAAAACATGTTGGCAAGGGTATAATGATTACTCCCTAAAATTATGGCGGATGGAGTTGTAACGCCGGAAATGCATATCCTCCTATTTCCATCTATTGTACTATAATTCTTTTTCCTTGTTTTGTTACCTCAAGATACGACATTTCTGTGTCTTTATATACTGTAATTGTTTTACTATTTGTATATATATATATATATATATATATATATATATATATATATATATATATATGCATTTATGTCGGTGTATAATTGGTTGTTTTGTAAATATTATTTGTATTTTTACGCTGGGTCTTGCCTAGGGAAAACTATGCTATCGAACGAATACATCGATAGGTCGTGTGGAGAACCGGAGTGTTTAGGATCTTTGGTAGTGTTAACTCTGTCGCGTGGAGCCCGGGCAGAGCAGAGAGGGTCTGGCGGGAGTAGTGCGGTGGAGCAGGTGTGTTGTGTGAAGCTCCCGCGAGTTGTCGCGCTTTCGGCGTTTGGCAGCATGTAATTGCGCTCGACTTGCGATGATAGTTTCTGACATGGTGTCGCGGACGGGAAGCATTAGCTGGCGCACATCAAGAGCCCGTTTCGTCTGGTGACCGTGTCGAGAAGAAGGCGCGCCAACATCCAGCTTCTGCAACAGCGACGACCGACAATGAGTGACTGTCGCCACCTCCTCGATCGACGGCTTCAAACCTTCAATCAACCAACAAGGAAGACTGGAAGCACGTAAAGTTTTAGAACTGTATGGCAGACCTCAGCTTTTCAAACTTTTAAAATGGTTGCATCACAAAATTACAGCAACGTAACATGAGCCTTTGTTGCTCATTGTCCCAATTGCATTACCGAGCAGGGTCCCTTCCTTTTCCGGAATGAACCCGAGTGTCGTTGAAATTCAAACGCCAGCATCATTCGATTTCATTGCTTTAATTTCAAAATTCAGTTAAGGTATTCATAGCTGGCTACAATATTTAGATTACACAAGCACAAATTAAGAGTGCGAGTTTTGTTACCGTATTTTAGCTTACCTGTGACTGCAGCTCAGCTTGGTACGTACTAAATTTTACTATTGTTAATTGTTCAGAATCATTTAATTCAAGTTCAAAGTTAAATCTCTTATTTCTAAATTGCGTAGATTCAAGTAGCTTTTGAAATGATTGTTGAGGTAGTCCAAGACTAACCGTATTTTACTGAATTTCGATGTGCTTCAGAAAGAAAGCTCACTATTAACTTCAGTCACTAAATTAACTTTCGATTTTCCGGTTTTATTAATTCTTTTGCTAAATTAAGTCAGAGTGTAGCGAAATTTATTACTTCTGACAAAATTTCAATTTCACACTACACGTGTCAACCTTCTAGTGCTAATTATATGTGTAATAAGCTTTCTTTTTCAGTTACTATAGTAATTATCCTTAGGACTGGCGACCGTAATTTCCCCCAAATCTCAAATATCTAATTACCGCTAGTTAATTGTTAACGTAACGGCCGCACATTTACTTTCTTTATTAACTTTACCCCATTTCAAAATTAATTTCCACCAGTTTCATTAGCATTTTTCCTTTCATTTAGATGTAACCCTTTCCTCCCTCTTTACCGACAAATTAACTTCGGTGACGATTGCTTTTCCCAAATTTCCATTAGGTACACGCGGTTTAATTTTTCACTGTCATTAAGGTCGATAAGTGAGGGGGAGGTTACAGAGTGACGGTTGAAAACCTTCAAAAAAGTTTTTGTTCCGGAGGTGCAGCTGGTCGTTAAAGAGGTTATTTTTGTCATTAAGTAAGTGTTTACAAAATTGCATTTCTCTGGTGTAAATACCGCCCGCAGACAAAGGTACGACCTTCAGTAGACTTATACTGCGGTTCTTTGTTATTTGGCGCAGTTTCAGTGCTAGCAGCTATATCTCCGTACTCCATTTTTTAAGAAGTGTAAAGCGCTTTTGAAAGGAAGGACACTGACCTGCTTATAAAAACGCAATATCTTCTACTGCAGCACATGCAGTAAAACACTCTCCTTTGGGCTTACAGCTATGCTCATTTAGATAGCTTGGCTTGATTACTATCAGGGCTGTTATAAATTGGATGGTTCTTCGTGTATGTATACCGCTATGTATCATTTTTTATTCTCTCTTTTCAGGAATCCATAGTGACACACAGCAACAGCGCATTTAAAACTCACCAAACTTGCCAAGGTGGGAATAAAACCGAAGCCTACAGAGCATACTGCTCTTCGCCTTTCTCCTTTTTTTCGGCTCGTCAAGCTCAGTCTGCGAAGACCAAAAAACGTCGAGTAGGGGAAGAAAATCATGCAGTCGCATTTTTTTTTTACAGTGGCAGGAGGGAGTGTCAGGAACAACGTACTAAAAATTCTCACCCGTCACCTGTGAGCATAGGGGTTGGCGGGCGGGGGACCTTAAAAGGTGAATGTTTTACGTTTTTTAGGAATAAAACGAAAAATGCGGCTACTAGGGAAAATATTTCACAGTATAAAATTAAACTAGAGTAAATTTCCTACAAGCACGGTCCTATTCAATTTTTCCCTAGCACAAATACTTTCTGCGTTGCAGGGATGAAAAAAAAAACAGATTATTAAAAGTAGTTTTAAAGTATAAAATGACTGCTTACTGGTAAATGAAGTCGGTTAAAAACAAATAACAGCTGTGCGTAGCACGTCTGGGTACAGTAGAGCTGTATTGGGGGGTTATGACAGGTTGGAGGGGCGGCGCTGGAAGTAATAAGCGTGGTGGAAGGTTGGTCACCGGATTGCTGTCAAGCACTTCCCTCAATCCAGGGACATTAGGTCAAAAAACGCTGCGCTGGTCAATAAATGTGCGCAACCTGGAAATAATTTTAATCGGCGTTAGGCATCTCAATAAGAGTTAAATAAGTTAGCGACGGTTTCTGGCTAATGCTATACTTCTGACGGCCGAAAAACCACGAAAGTTTTTCGATATTTTTCCACTTTCCCTCTTATAACTCGTAAACGATACATCCCACCGAAACTTGTCTAGGCACCACAATAAAAGAGCATAAAATTTTGCGTAGGATGACCTACTTAAAGGTTAGAATCGGTTCTGCTCTTTAACCACAGTCGACCGCCCGCATTGGTGGCTACGCCATCAGCGCGGCGGATTGCTAAGGGCTGGGTTGGAGATTTTTTTCCGCTCGGGGACTGGGCGTTGTTTTATCCTTACTTTCGCATCGTCATAATTGACATTACTATTAAGATATCTGAATGGGCTCGCCCCGAAAGCAAATAAACTGAAAAAAATATGCAATCGATCGTCAAAACCTGACAATTTTTACCATCTTGGCGGAAACGTGAATTCCAACGCCTGTAACTAAAAAACGGCTGCTTCAAATGAAAAGTACCAGTCATGAAACTTATAGAGCGTCAAATTTTGCGTATAAAGAGCTCCTAAATTTCTAAATTCACTCACTTCTTTACAAAGATACAAGTAAAAACGTGAAAGTATTCATAGCGTTAGATTCATGCTATGACGTTTTTGTGAAATCAATGCTTTTGAAGACCAAATCGTCCACATTCGTCCCTGTAATCAGATTTAATGTAAATTTAGTTACTTGCCCACTTACCTATGCGGTTAACTCTTTTTATTAACTTAATTATAGAAGTAGGTAATTTATAGTGTTTTGTGTCAATTTCTTGTTTTTATGGTAACCACACAAGTAGTATATAAAAGCGTGGAAAATCAGTCCTGATACAGATGTTCGTCGAATCTCTTTCCATATGAAGTCACGGCAACAGCTCGAGTCGTACTTCGCCTTTGAGTCAGCTCCATGTCCATTAACTCTTTTTGATGACGGTGGAATAAAGCACAAGACAAGAAAATCAGTTCTCATTAAAATGTTCAATCCATTCAATGTTAAAACCACAAGGAACGCCGTCCCTGACGGCGGGTTTATCTTACATCGAGTTGTGTGGAATACTGATGAAGAGTTCTTCTCCATCCTACAAAAGTACGTGAACTACGTCAAAAAACAAATTGGGTCCAACTGAACCATAGTGTTTGATGGATACCCTAAGGAGGGAGCTGAGAAGAGCATAAAATCTTCTGAAAGTACCCGAAGAAGACGCGCTATGTCACCCGTTTCTCTTTTATTTGATGAGACAATGTCACCAACTATGCCAAAAGAACATTTCTTACTAAACGAACTTAATAAGACATGCCTTATCCTCAATGCTGGCAGAAAAATTATGAAGTGGCTATTGAGGATGCAAACCCCGTGATCATGGGAACATCTGCAGAAAAGTCGAGACAGGAGAGAATGTCTTCATTATTGGGGAAAATATTGATTTGCAGGCCCTCCTGACTGACTACATAGCTGATAGTAATGAGCAGGTAGAACCCATCACTAATATCTTCTTTATGAAACGTGGAAAAGGTGACCAAGACACATTCATTTACACCCCCGGCAGTCCTAAGCTCTCTGAAGAATCCAAAGAACATGTGTTATTTCTTCACGTCTCCAGTGGCTAAGAAGCTACCTCTACATTTTTTCGATAGGGTAAAATCAGATTTATGAACACATTTTAAAAGAACGCGAACCTCCAACACATCGCCTCAGTGTACATGGGTCCAAACGCCACTCCTGACAAGGTCGCTGAGGCAAGGGTAAAGTTCATTGTCTAGATGTGCACGTGTGGCAGCTACAAACCTTTGAATGAAATTCACTCGTCTATAACTCTCCCAGAGAGCTTTATCGAAAAATAATGACTTCACTTTGGCATGTCTGCCTCGCACCGAGGCCGCAGCTCGCCAGCATTCCATCAGAGTCTACTTCAAGTTTCAGATCTGAAGAAACAATCAGCTGGACCCACTGAAGTGGGAACAGAAGACCACAAAAAACGGTCTGATCCCTATTGCAACTACGCAACCACTAGCTCTTCAGGAAAGACTCTACATAACATCCCGCAAGTGCAGGATGGGACGCGAAAAAGTTTGTTCCTATGTCTATAAAGCATCTATAAAGTGCTCAGCTATATGCAGCGATTCCAAGGGGCTTTCTTGCTTTAACTCTCTAACAGAAGAAGATATCTTCCTAGATTCGACTCAAATCGAAGATGAGATTGACGTCGTTGAAGAGATAATCGATTTAGGCTCCTTGCCAGAAGAAGAAGAAGAATTGGATAATGACATTTCCTCCGCGGGACTATCGTCACCGAAACGCATAAAAACATCAAAAAAATATTTTTTAAATCCACGTAAATACAGAACAACAACTGCTTAAAAGACATCCGTAAAAAAATTATCTCATCAGTTTTACATTGTAATCGAAGTATTTTTCCATTAATAAAACCTTTCATTCGTCATGGTTTTTTTCATTTTTAAACCCATTTATTATGATCTTGTTCTGGCTAATTACCTATGTCATGAGTTACGTAAGTCTGCTAAAAACAAGAAAGAAGGCTTGTTTCGTGAACAAGTCACCTTACTTCTCGACATAATCTCCCTTCAAGGATATGCACTTGATGCAACGATACTGTAGTTTTTTTTTTCACTCCACCGGGTAAACAGATTCTGTGAAACTCTGCAAAATGCTCGTTGACTTGAACTGTCACGTCCGCATTTGATGAAAATTTCTTCTCAGCATGCCAAAGTGTCAAGCTAGCGAACAGGGAGAAGTCGCGTGGGACTATGTCTGGTGAATAGGGTGGATGAGGAACCAATTCAAAGTCCAACTCACGCACTTTCGCCTTTGTTATCGCTGATAGTGTGGGATAGTGCATTATCCTGGTGAAACAGCACTTTTTTGCGTGCCAACCTAGGTATTTTTATCAGCCAACACAAGTTTCAAACGATCCAGCAGCGAAGCATAATAGGTTCGTGTGTAAAAGAAAAAAGAAAAAAAAATAGTGGCCATCACTGTACCAGCTGACAAAATGGCCTTTGACTTCTTCGGTGCACTTTCACCAGCCCATATCCGTTGTTTTGACCGCCGTTTTGACTTTGGTGTGTATTGATGGATTCAGGTTTCATCAACAGTCACAAATCGGCGCAAAGAGCCTTGCGGATTGCGTTTAAACATCTCCAGACATTGTATTGAAATGTTATGCTGGATGCGCCTTTGGTGAACTGTGAGCAACTGCGGCGTCCGTCTCGCACACAGTTCCTTCATAGCCAATTCTCCATGCAGGATGTTATGCACTCGCTTGGTTGAGAAGTTGTCAATGGCTGCCTTTGTGGTGGCTTCAGCTGGACGCAGGAGCTTGATCCGCCTTCGGTGCTAGTTTAAATCAAATGGCTCTGAGCACTATGCGACTTAACTTCTGAGGTCATCAGTCGCCTAGAACTTAGAAGTAATTAAACCTACCTAACCTAAGGACATCACACACACCCAAGCCCGAGGCAGGATTCGAACCTGCGACAGTAGCGGTCGCTCGGTTCCAGACTGTAGCGCCTAGAACCGCACGGCCACTCCGGCCGGCTCGGTGCTAGTCCAAACACCTTTAAATTCATTAATCCAAAACTAAATAGTCTTCGATGATGGACCAGAGTCCACGTGAACTTCGTTCAATTCTGTTTTGATTTGTGCTGCAGTCCAACCCTTGTAATGTTTATTGACAGTACGAAACTCAGTTTTCTCCATTTTTGATCACAGTCCACACACTGACCAATTAAGGCGGCTGTCAAAAATGAACTGTATGCTGTAATGTTGAAATTATTCATACGATCCTTGGAATAATCAAGCTTACAACCACGAAGAGACAAGAAAAATGTTCCGTTCTTTCATGCAAAACTGCCAGACTTATAAAACCACCCTCGTATGTAGGGAGGTACCTAATTAAACTCCCCTTAAATTTGAAAATTTGGACGAATATGGATGATTCGGCTTTCAAAAGTAATTTAACTTCACAGCAACATCTTAGCAGGAATTTAGCACTACGGATACTTTCACGTTTTTATTTGTATCTCTCCAAAGGAGTGAATCGATTTTATGATTGAGAAGCTCTGTTTACGCAGAATGTGACGCTCTGTAACTTTCCTGACTGATTTTTTTTTCATTTGGAGTACCAGGCTTTGAAACACGAGCATAACTCACTTTTCCGCCAAGTTGATAAAAATTGCCTATCGTTGACGATCGTTCGCGACTAAATGGCTGAACTGGTTCGAACTTTAAGTAGATCATTCTACGCAAAATTTTATGCTCTTTCATGTCACGTGTTGAGAAGTTTCTGTAGCGTAGATGGTTTTCGAATTATAAGCGAAAAACTGAAAAAGTTCAAACATTTCGTAGTTCTTCAGCTGTCAGAAGTTTAGCACAAAGCAGAAACCGTCGCAGACCCGTTTAACGCTTATTTGAGATGCCTAACATCGATTGAAGTTATTTGTAGATTGTGCATTTTTATTGAGCAGAAAAGTCTAAATTCCCTACATTATCTACATATGTCTGCAAAATAAAGGGCGAGCAGGCAAATCTCCACTCTGACTACCCTACAACGTCACAGGAAGCAACTACAGCGTGATTCATGAAGTTATACTGAAACTTCTACAGTGTGCCTTATCGATCCCTGCCGTTGCAGTGCACAGCAATGCCCGGAGGGTGTTTATGTTCAGAAATTGCGTTGACACTACAAAGCTCGTCCACTACTTTCGACCACTTATTTTCTAATCTGATTTACTCAGCATCGCTCTATTTAATTCGATTGCGTTGGAATATCTTTGGTTTACTTTTGTTGAAATTTGTCGTACAGTCTCCGTTCAGAGTGCCACCAGTTGCGTTCCAGTGCTCTTCAAAGTCCTCTCGTGTCTCTAACATAATAACAGTGTTATCGGCAAATCTCAAATATTTTTCTCCGTGAACTTTAATTCCCTTTCCAAATTCCTCGTTCGCTTCTTTTATTGCTTACTCTTTCTGTAGTTGAATAAAAAATGGTTCAAATGGCTCTGAGCACCATGGGACTTAACATCTGGGGTCTCCAGAAGACCGTCGGTTTTAATGCTGCTGAGTTGAGGGCTTCCACTTCAAAATCCTCCATAAACAAATTAGCCGCCAGGGGAGAGAGAAGGCTCCCCATAGCGACACCGTCAATTTGTTCGTAATATTGTTCATCAAATAACACAGGAAATCACAGGAAAAGGCTGAGGAAGTGGAAAGGGAAGTGAAATCTGTTGTGTCTAGACAAAACAGCCTAGACACAATGAGAGGAAGCCGAAAGGCACGCGCTTAAACTCACGCAGGCTGGCATGAGGTCTGAAACAGGATACGTAATGAATGCTATAAAGAAAAGTACGTAGCTTCTGGAATACTTAACTTTAATCCACATTTGTAGAACATCGCTCTTGATGATACATTAATAGAATCTCAATATCAATTGAATACGGCGCCTTGCTAGGTCGTAGCAAATGTAGCTGAAGGCTATGCTAACTATCGTCTCGGCAAATGAGAGCGTAGTTGTCAGTGAACCGTTCCTTGCAAAGTCGGCTGTACAACTGGGGCGAGTGCTAGTACGTCTCTCTAGACCTGCCGTGTGGTGGCGCTCGGTCTGCAATTACTGACAGTGGCGACACGCGGGTCCGTCGTATACTAGCGGACCGCGGCCGATTTAAAAGCTACCACCTAGCAAGTGTGGTGTCTGGCGGTGACACCACAAATTCTATAGCCTTTCTCCCATACGTGGGTAATGTTTCTTCTAAAATCGCTAGAATCTTGAAGAAACGTAAAGTGGATGTGATATTCCGCCCACCAGCTAAGACTGCAGTCGTGTTGGGATCCGTTAAGGATGATCTGCTCTTGCGAAAGGCGGGAGTTTATGAAATCCCTTGTGAGTGTGGCAAACGTTACATAGGGCAAACCACGCGCACTGTACAGGAACGATGTATTTTGCAGACATATGTAGATAATGTAGGGAATTTAGACTTTTCTGCTCAATAAAAATGCACAATCTACAAATAACTTCAATCGATGTTAGGCATCTCAAATAAGCGTTAAACGGGTCTGCGACGGTTTCTGCTTTGTGCTAAACTTCTGACAGCTGAAGAACTACGAAATGTTTGAACTTTTTCAGTTTTTCGCTTATAATTCGAAAACCATCTACGCTACAGAAACTTCTCAACACGTGACATGAAAGAGCATAAAATTTTGCGTAGAATGATCTACTTAAAGTTCGAACCAGTTCAGCCATTTAGTCGCGAACGATCGTCAACGATAGGCAATTTTTATCAACTTGGCGGAAAAGTGAGTTATGCTCGTGTTTCAAAGCCTGGTACTCCAAATGAAAAAAAAATCAGTCAGGAAAGTTACAGAGCGTCACATTCTGCGTAAACAGAGCTTCTCAATCATAAAATCGATTCACTCCTTTGGAGAGATACAAATAAAAACGTGAAAGTATCCGTAGTGCTAAATTCCTGCTAAGATGTTGCTGTGAAGTTAAATTACTTTTGAAAGCCGAATCATCCATATTCGTCCAAATTTTCAAATTTAAGGGGAGTTTAATTAGGTACCTCCCTACATACGAGGGTGGTTTTATAAGTCTGGCAGTTTTGCATGAAAGAACGGAACATTTCTCTTGTCTCTTCGTGGTTGTAAGCTTGATTATTCCAAGGATCGTATGAATAATTTCAACATTACAGCATACAGTTCATTGTTGACAGCCGTCTTAATTGGTCAGTGTGTGGACTGTGATCAAAAATGGAGAAAACTGAGTTTCGTACTGTCAATAAACATTACAAGGGTTGGACTGCAGCGGTACACACGTCTTCTTCAGTCCAACAAATCAGCAGTTGCCGAACATTGCATTTCTACTGGCCATGCCATGGATTATAAAGATGTTAAGATTTTAACTACTGCTTCATCTTTCTGGGACTCAGTTGTTAAGGAAGCTGTAGAAATACAACTAGCCGACAACCTGCTAAACCGTGACGAAGGATTTCATCTTGTCAATGCTTGGAAACCGCTTATTTCACACCTTCGTTCGGAAAGAATTTCTGCATCTTCACTTCCGACAGATGTTTTAAAGATTAATTATTTATTTACAAGCACTGTGGATTCGCAGCAGCACTATTTTGTTTGCACTCTGCGCTTATATGTTTATCTTTGCTGTATACATCTTATTTACGACTAGCGCAGTAGTGATGACTTTGATATCTTCGACGCATGCGCTTTCAATCCTCAGCAGCTTTGTATCGCGTGACTCTCCGTATAAATAGGCACGCGCAAACTTCTAGCCGAAATATCGCAAGAAGAATTGTCGCTGTCCCGGGTGCACGCCCTTCGAAAGATGATGGAACCTCACACACATTGTTTATAACATGAACTCAAAATTGTTGCCGTGTTCAGTATCGTTAAATATTGCCTTTGGTGAGTTTCGTATGACTAAAAAAAAAAGCAAAAAGAAAGGATAGCGAATGGTATAAGCGTTTCAAGAAGGCAAGAAGGTGGTAGAGATGTTAAAGATGACGAGCGCCCTGGACAACCCAGCACATCAACAACCTCTTAGATAGCCGAAAAAGTGAAAGAAATGATTATGAACTATGGCGGAATCTCGGTCAGACTAGTCGCTGATGATTTGCCATATGTCAGTTGGTTCACGCCATGAAATGTTTTTCCGATGTTTTGAGTGTGAAACGCGTCACCAAAATTTATTTCGAAACTGATGCATTTCGAACAAAAACAGTAACGCATACAAGCTACTCAGGAGTCGCTAGATGAAGTGAGCAACCTCAGTTGAGGTGTGTCACAACAGTGAGAAACAGGGGTTTACCAGCATGACGTCAAAATGAAAGCTCGGTCATACCAGTGGATGCATTATGGATCGCCGAGACCGGAAAAAGGTGGACAAGTGCGCTCGAATGAGAAGGTTACGTTTTCCGTGTTTTTCGATTGTAACGGCATAGCGTGCCTCGAGTTCTTGCCGCAAAGTCGAACGATTTATAAGGAGTGCTACTACCAAATTCAACGCCCTTCGTGTGAAGCAATCTAGAAAAAAACGCCCGGATCTATGGCAACGCTGTTCAAGGCCTTTGCACAACGGTAAGCACCTGCGAACGTCTCACTGCTAGTTCGTGAATTTTTGGGCAAAAGCAGTACTGTAATGTTACCGCAGCCACCATATTCGCCAGACATGGCCACATGTGACCTTTTTCTTTTCCCAGAAATTAAGAAAACGTTCAGGGGCCATTGTTTTAAAAGCTCTAAAATTGAAATCACGCTACCACAAGCATCGAATTTCCAAAATTTTTCAGCGATTGAAAGTAGCACTGGCATAAGAGTGTAATATGAGATAGGGACTAGTTTGTTGGAAAGAACAATAATTTTTTAAACACAGGTCGTAAAAGGCCATGGCCTCACCAAGCGAAGCAGAAGAGTTAAAATGACATGGATTACTTTTGTAAACTAAATACGTATGGTTTCAAAGCTAACTTTCCAGCTCGTATAAAACAACCTCTTTTTACTGTTTTTCTCAAAATAGGCAATAGGGACATGACCATCCTGCCGAAAAGGCTCAAACCGCTTTGTTCATTTCCGCAGAAATTTAATTAAAAAAATTATTTTTATGGAACTGTACTAGGTACTGCTATGTTTTTTGGAAATTTTGTGGTAAGTTCCTAGGCTTACACACTACTTAATCTAACTTAAATTAACTTACTCTAAGGACAACACCCACACCCATGCCCGCGGGAGGACTCGAACCTCCGACGGGGAGAGCCGCGCGAACCGTGGCAAGGCGCCCCGGACAGCACGGCTACCCCGCGCGGCTGCTGCTGTGTGGTTTGTTTCAAATGGTAGCGTAACTCAGAAAGTTTGTTGTGGATACAGTTACGCATGTCCTTCGTGTGTTGCCCGTGGAATGTCTAGGATCTAGCCGAAACTCGATTTCTCCTGTAGGAGTTGTGCGTTGTGTGCCTGGAAAAGCAGCCGTTTGTGTAAAATCTTCACCCCAGTGCTGTGACTGTTTGCAACAAACTGCGTAGCTGTATCTACCGTAGTTCACTACAGATAAAATTCTGTAATCAAAGATTACAGATTTTATTTGTTCGTCTGTGAGGCACAACCCACATCCGAAATTAGGTTGATACTTTTCTGCAAAACATAAAACAACACTTTCTCTGGTAAAAACAAATGGGCAGCTAAGGAATTCGAGTATAGCGGGATGTTTCCTTTCTGCAGGGCGTTTTTACGTCTTTGTAGGTCATCCCAAGGGTCGTTTTCTTCTGGTGTGTATTGCTTTACGTTTTTAGTTATTCTCGTGTTTGCCATTATAACTACATGTTCATACCATCATTTCTGGTATCGTTTTCTTATTTCAAGACTCTTCTGACTTTTTAATTCTGTACTCTTAGTTTCTTTTCCTGTCCTGCGAAATGGGACATAATTGTTGTTTTGGAGAATTGCGTGTTGTTGTAATATTTTTTTTCCCTCCATCATTTAACTGGGAGACTATTACAGATTTTACTTACATGATTGCTGACTTCTGTTGTAATCTGCAGCTCGTTTCATATCCCGTGCTGTGGCGTATGAAAATATGTGCGCTTTCGGGCTGCAGTCTTTCTTATACGTCTACTGAAATTCCAGACCCGAAGATGGTTGTATTACATTTGAAACCGGCAATTGTATAAGTGAAATCCGTGATTGTCATCCGGCTAAATAAAAAAAAGCAGAAGGGTCTTTCCTTATTTATTAAACTATATCTGGCTTCATGATTCAAAAATCTCATTTTTTGGATAAAGCTATATTATCGGCCATGGTTGCAGTCTAAGTACTGGGAACTGGGTTTTGTCTGATTATTATTGTTGCCCAAACATGTTTCAGCACATTTCTGCAATCATCGGTGGATCATGTTTTATTGTCTGGAAACAGCAACATGTTGATGGAGTAATTGCTGAGCGAAAAAGTAGGCCAAAGAACTATTGTAATCATTACCTTAGTCTATAGAAGAATAGGCGCTGAAGGACCTTCATTGAATGATGATACACTCGTAGCCTGTCGCCTGCAATAGCATGATGATTTTGTGAAGGTGGTAGGCGAGTTAGTAAAATCAGTTTTTCTTTAACCGTAACTACTTTGCACGAAAAGACTTCGTGACAATACTATTACAGTGGATATGATTTATAGCATAAATTTAATAAACCGATGCAAATCTGGTTTTGACATTCTATATTTCATTCGTGCTTTTTTTTATATATAAATTGGACATATTTGGGCTATGTTGCGGTCTTGTGGTAATAGCCATTTTGACAGTACGTATTCATAAACGAGGGATTCTCGACGGTGTAATATTTGAGACATGTTTTATCAGTTCTATATTTGTTTTGTCATAACTTAGAGAATTTTTTGTAATGCTTCTTGCATCTTGTGTTAGGTTATAGTTTTGAATTCATAAAAACTTTGCATTCTTCTTGTCGGGGCGCCTTTTTAAAGAAAATGATAGTAACTGATAGCGTCGGGCTTCTTCGTTCTCCAGATACAATCTACGAAACACTTTCCACCTAGCATTGTACATTAGATTTTTCTGTAAAAGAACTTTTTGTACTAGGTTCTCTCTAAAGATGTCTCAGGTACGCTTTCCTGTGGTGTACTTGACGTTTTTGTAATGCGTTTAAAGCTCAACGAACAGCAGTGGAAGACGCTACAAGGCGGCAGTTGGGCATCACTGAAAGCTTCAAAGCTGATTGGCTTCTGACGGAACGGAACGGAACGTCAACACATTCCACAGTGCATTTGAGATGGCGGCCTTCACACAGACCGTCAGCGGAACGGATCTGGAAGTGACGTCACCTTCAAGGTTTCTCGGGAGGAAAGTTTTGACTACGGTGGTGGGGAGAAGTGTGTCATCGTCTGCTAACGACGCAAGTTAACCCATGTTCGCCGTTCTCATTGTTGTACTAGAGGATAGCGTGATTTCACGTCTTCTCACTCTTTATTTTACTATTTTGCTTTGTTTTCGTAGTAAATTGCAAATGTTCCATGACGGCATGAATTTCTTTTCCATCAAATGTTCTTCCCAAGAGAGGCCAGATATCTGAAAGAGAAAAATGATTAGGGTATTACAATACTCGGACAAAGAGAAAGGATGCCCTGCGTGTAAATACGAACATAAAAAGATTCATTAAATACCTTTTTTGTAATCTCTGTTGAAAGAGAAAAATACAGCTGAATTTGATATTATCTGATACTTAGGAGGAAAAGAAACAATGGTAAAAACAGGCTCTACGTATAGCCTCATAAATATTATTTGATGTGTTTGTATGTATATATTTTCGCTAGAAAATAAATGTCGATGTTTAAAAAAAATTAGACGACACTTTTCCTGTAGTTTCACTTACCAGCAGTTGACCACGCAAATTTTATCAAGAATTACGGAATTTTCTTTAGCTGTTAATAAACTTAATCACATCTAGTTTCTTAATTCTGATGCTGTATTCCGACTTTTTATTTCTCGGATGGTATCTCAAAACCTCACTTTCACCGTTTGGTACTGGGCGAAGCGAAATGAGATGAACTGACGTTTTGCTTAGTGTGAACCCTCCACCATTTGACACTGACGCCGGCTGCGGTTTCATTCCGTTGACTTCTGATGTGAATCGAACTTCACTCGCAAAATCCGAAGCGCACACGTTTCGTAACCTGTCAAGAAACGTACTGCCTCCTCCAACGTGCACAGTGCCTAACGACTAATGCGCTAAAATTAGGGAAGTTTGGGCTCAAGCAGTAGGGTACCGGCAATGCTCCTTCCCGTGTGCCGTCGTTGAATGGCATACGAAGAGGAGAAAATGGTACTCGTCAACTGTGCGCCCTTCGCCACACACCGTACTGCGGCTTGGCGGTGGTCTCGCGGTTCTAGGCGCTCAGTCCGGAACCGCGCGACTGCTACGGTCGCAGGTTCGAATCCTGCCTCGGGCATGGATGTGTGTGATGTCCTTAGGTTAGTTAGGTTTAAGTAGTTCTAAGTTCTAGGGGACTGATGACCTCAGATGTTAAGTGCCATAGTGCTCAGAGCCATTTGAACCATTTTTTGAACTGCGGCTTGCAGAGCAAAAGTGTGGACGCTGATGTAGATGTACATGTAGGGTCGTTCCAATCGAAGACAGATCACTGTTAGACCTGGTACCCCTTGCCGACAGAAAAAAACCTCTCTTTGTCCTGATTTAAACATGTTAAAAAGTGATTCTGTAACAGCGAGCTATTGGAACCAGAATGAAAATAAGTAGACATGAAGTTCAAAAAATGGCTCTGAGCTCTATGGGACTTAACTGCTGAGGTCGTCAGTCCGCTAGAACTTAGAACTACTTAAAACTAACTAACCTAAGGACATCACACACATCCATGCCCGAGGTAGGATCGAACCTGCGACCGTAGCGGTCACGCGGTTCCACACATTAAGTACTGGATATTATTTGCTGGTATGGGTCTCGTAAAGAGTCGTTATTTTCCACAGGATACCTGCAGCATTCAAATGCAGTCAACATACACGGGCCGGCCGGAGTGGCCGAGCGGTTAAAGGCGCTACAGTCTGGAACCGCACGACCGCTACGGTCGCAGGTTCGAATCCTGCCTCGGCCATGGATGTGTGTGATGTCCTTAGGTTAGTTAGTTTTAATTAGTTCTAAGTTCTAGGGGACTTATGACCACAGCAGTTGAGTCCCATTGTGCTCAGAGCCATTTGAACCATTTGAATCAACATACACGTTTCGCAGATAAATGTATATGCGTATCGAGTTGGGTGAAAGCTCGCAACACCACTTGGCCTAAATGAAGTTAAACATGAGTTGACTGATAAAATTCTCCCAGGCTTCAAGCTCCGTCCAGTAGCTTAACGCCCATGGGCTTTCGACCGCGTGCGCCTCGGCCAATGCCAAACGGTGCCTGGCGTGTGGTTGCTTATATCGCCGCGCTACCGCTTGTGACGTCACTGATGCCCAGATTAGCGTCATCTAAAATAATTTTTGGTTGCAAGACTGCCACGTCCACTTCAGTCTTACAGTGGCCGGGTTCCAAGTTGTATTTAATTACAGGGTCAAGAGAACCGACTTTCTCTCGATAGCTCCTTTTATGACGCTATTCCAGAAACCATTTGTCTGTCTATTAATAGACGTTCTGTGCAATGGAATACTGTAGTTGCAAACATCTCTCGTGTTGTATGCGCTACAGTTCAATAATGCTCTCGGGCTGCACAACATAAAACTGTCAACACCCACACGGTATTCTATATATTCCTAAAATCCTTCGAGCCTCTGAATTTTTCTGGAGGCCAGAATACCGAATCCAGTTATTGCCTCTTTAGGAGCCCGCTAATCTTTCCCGTTACTGAGCTGCAGAATGGGAAACACGCAATTTTCTTCGTTTCCTCCTTGGGGTTGGGGAATTGGGGAGGCTGTGGTTATGAGTCTTTGGTGAAATAGATTGCGAAATTTATTGGCTGTTTTCTTTGAAACCTTTTCGTAAGTGATTCTTTGCGCAGATTTTCGGTGTCCAAAACAGCTTCTACTCCATGCACCAACATCCTCGATATAGAACGTTTTTGTGTTGGGTGGTGGTAGCTGGTAGCGTGCGAAGGAGGGTTTTCGGCAAACATTGTGGCTCAAACACCCATTTGCTTTTGGAAGACAAGGACATCAAGATTTTCACTTCAGCAATGTTTATAATTAACAATACTCCAAGTTAGTAACTGGGTTCATTGTGTAGATCATTTGAGAACACTGGGGATTTTACCTCTGCAATACCTGTGCGACGTGGTTATCGTCGCCGTTGGCGGCTTAGTGTTCCTGTGTACAAGTCATTGAAAGCAATAGACATTGATCTTGCTGGCCAATTCAATAAGCAGCAGCTTATTGGTGGTCCAAATGTCTTTCGTGGACTGAGAATGCAGTTCACGTGTGATGTATCAGCTGTGTTTGGAGGCAGCACATGGTTGACCTTGGCTGCTGTATGGGGGAACCATGCAGACTGTGGTGGCCTTGAAGCTTTCCCTGATGCCAGGGACCAGACTGGTATCTGCAGATTTCTGCTTGATACAGATACTAGTCTGGCCCCTATTTTGACCGGAAGGTTGGAATCTCGCTACACATTGGTGAGATGGCCTGAAGATGGCGTAGTAAATGGCCGAAACTGGAAGCCAAATAAAATAACAGTTTGGAAATTAGACACCTTTAATATCAATAGGAATAAATCCAAGAATAATTAAAGCAATTCAAAATTTATATAAAAATTCTATTTCAAAAATAAAAATTGGTAAATATCTATCACATGGATTCCAAGTCACAAAAGGATTACGTCAAGGATGTAGTATCTCACCTACATTGTATAAAATATATACAGAAGTAACTTTACAGAATTGGAAGAAAAAATGTCACGCTATGGGAATACCAATAAATGATAGAACAATATACTCGTTACAATTTGCAGATGACCAACTGATTATAGCCCAAGACTATGAGGACATAGAGTATATGACCAGAAAATTGATTCAAGAATATAAAAAATCAGGTCTAAAAGTAAACATGAATAAAACAAAGTACATGGTAATTGGTGGAGTGAATGGAGACTTAATATTAGAAGAAGGGATGGGAACAATAACAGCTACTGAGGAATATAAATATTTAGGTGTGAAAATTACAAATGATGGGAAACAGGACAAAGAAATTAGATCAAGAATAAATTCTGGAAAGACGACAATCTCTTTATTGAATGGAATTCTCTGGGACAAACACATAACAACAGATAACAAAATAAGGATTTTTAAAACAATAGTTAGGAGCATTATTACATATGGTTCAGAAGTGTGGACGACAAAATGGCAACTGAAATCAAAATTATTAGCCACAGAAATGGATTTCTGGAGACGTTCAGCAAGAATATCAAGACGAGAAAGAATAAGAAATGAAGTAATCAGAGACAAGATGAAATGTAAAAATTCAGTTATTGATTTCATCGAGCACAAACAACTTAAATGGTATGGACACATCAGACGAATGGAACAGGAAAGGCTACCAAAATGCATAATCGACTGGGTACCAATTGGAAGAAGAAAAAGGGGACGACCACCTGATACATGGAAACAGGGAGTTCAGTCAGCAATGAGGAAGAACAACATTCCTGAAGATTTATGGACAAATAGAGAAGAGTGGAGAACAATAATTAGTGACTTACTGTAATCTAGAATAGGTGCTGGAAAAATGTACTCACATTGTAAATCCAGAATAATAATAATAATAAATTAGACACCTGAAAGGTGTTTCATTTAACATTCACAACTGACTGTATCGCCAGTTTACATTCTGCGTCTACATACGTACTCAGCAAGCCACATTGTGTTGCATGGCGGAGGGTGCCTTGTACCACTACTAGTCATTTGCTTCCGATTCCACTCCCAAATAGAGCGAGGGAAAAACAACTATCTGTATGCTGCCGTACGAGACCGTGGTCCTTACGCAAAAAGTACGTTGGCGGCAGTAGAATCGTCTTGCAGTCAGCACCAAATGCCGCTTCTTTAAATATTCTCGCTGGGGTTCCTGAAAAAGGATGTCACCTTCTCTGCAGGATTCCCCTTCGAGTTTGCGGAGCATCTCCGTAATACGTTAATGTTGTTCGGCCTTACCGGAAACAAATTTAGCAGCCTGCTCGCTTCTGAATTGCTTCGATGTCTTCCTTTAATTAGCCGCTACGGTCACAGGTTCGAATCCTGTCTCGGGCATGGATGTATGTGATGTCCTTAGGTTAATTGGGTTTAAGTAGTTCTAAGTTCTAGGGGACTGATGACCTCAGATGTTAAGTCCCAAGGTGCTTAGAGCCATTTGAACCATCTTCCTTTAATTAGACCTTGGTGCGTATCTAAAACACTCGAGCAGTACTCAACAACCGGTCGCACTACTGTCCTATATGATGTCACCTTTACAGATGAACCACACATTCTTAAAATTCTCCCAATAAACGGAGCCTTCCCCGCAAGAGCTCATACATGCTACGTTAACTCCCACGGGCTGATTTCACTGGCAAGGAGTGAATAACAGTAATCCACCCGATATGTAAAACTACAACCAAACGAGTCGACCGTTTTCCAGTGAATGACTCAATCGATTGTTTCATTCGGTTGTTTCCATCACCTTGTATGAGAAATCCTGGCTGCTGTCTGATGATGGACCCAGGCCCCAAGTTAGGTTGCGGTAAAATAAATCAACTATTCAAAAACTGTGATTGGTGGTAGTTTTTTCTTCAGTGAAATAAAATGTCTGTCGAATAAAACGCCTGTCTTTAAAACAGCACTATCTCATTCAGTTCATCCTTAGTGTTTAGTACCATTTTCCAAGGAAGTTGTTTAATGCTTTAAAAAGCTAGTGGTACACTACTTAATCATTTCTTTCTACCAGTCTCAACACACACACGCACACACCCACGCACATGCACATGCACACACACTACACACACTATCAGCTGACAGGACCGAGGCAATAGTGCTTGGTT
This sequence comes from Schistocerca cancellata, assembly GCF_023864275.1. Lineage (NCBI taxonomy): Eukaryota > Metazoa > Arthropoda > Insecta > Orthoptera > Acrididae > Schistocerca > Schistocerca cancellata. The sequence continues at coordinate 176,937,089 of NC_064631.1, forward strand.
TCCATTTTGTGTACCGCTACTTCCCATTTGCTGGCCTGAAAAACTCTGCCAGAATTTGTCCATTAAAGCGACACATTGACATTGAACTCAAAGAGAGCAAAAGATGTTAGTGTACCTTTGGTTTTTAGGTTTGAAAGAAAGTGTGTTTTGGAGCGACAGGGCTGTTTTATTGTTATTTACTTGTGTTGCTTCTTTTAGGAAGCCCTTATTCTTTGTTACCTCAGTAATCACCAGTGTGCAGATAGTATTGCTTAACGTGTATTCTAACAAGATTTTCAATTTTTTTTTATTCATCTGTTTCACGTCCTTATGAAAAATTCATTATACAAGTAGATGAGCACTCGGCATTTCCCTTGTATGTATGTATTCCTAGTTCAGTCAGCCCATCTCCTCTTTCCCCCACGCCCTCTGTCCGCCTCTTCCACCCACCACTGTTTATCTCGTTGTGTCTCTCTCTCAGTCCACCTCCTCCTCCACCCTCCTTCTCCTTCCTTTCTCTGTCGATCTGCGCCTCCCCTCCCCCCTCCCCCCTCTCTATCCATTTCCTCCCCTTTTTCTGCCCTTTCCCCGCTTCCCTCACTGTGTCCGTCTCCTCTTTCCCTTATATCTGCGTCCACTTCCTCCTTCCCCTCTCTGTCTGTTCATCTCTTCGTCTCCCCTTCTCTTTCCACAGTTTCACCCACACCACAACAGAAGGTTGCTGGTTCGTACCCCTCAGTATTTCGTTTATACAAGGGTTTAGGAAGAGCTTTTTACCTGTGGCTTTGCCCATGGACGCAAATGTCACAATTATTTCACATGTTCTTAACCTCTTTCACAATGTAATAAACTATGCTAGAGAAACCAATGTTTCGGAGACAGTTACATTGGCCTTCCTCTGGGTCTACTTGGGAGCAGCACACATACAATGACTGTTGGAAAAAAGCGTCTTCACATATTTGATAACAGTGGAGTCATTGCCATTTCTTCTCGATTGACCGCTGCCTCGATCATCAAGTCTCCACGAGGCTCCGGAAATACAGCATTTATCGCAAAGGCGCACCTCTATAAACGAAACGTCTAGTCCCAGGGAAGAACCACCATGGCCTCAATGTGCAGACATTTGTTGACCGTAACCACCGGAAATCTGATAAATGGCGGAGGAATCAACGACTGTGTATTGCAATAGATGAAGGTCACGACATTCCTTTCACTGGCTCGGAACACATGCCATCACTAGATAATGATGCCCAAACGACAGAACCGCCCACGCGCTTGAGACAGTAAGCCGTGCGATGTTCTCGTGGGAGTGCGGCTGCCTTTCACATTTATTTGTTCACATATTTCATCTGTGTCTGTAGTGAATTTCGTCCTGCAGTTTCGGATTTCGGGCAGCTCAGTCTCTTTGGCATCATTCCTCTGGAACTATGTGTCGTACAATGATGTAATTTTTCAGGTACGTTCAGTGAATACAGTTAGTAGTAACGTAGTAATAGACTGAAACGTCATGCCCGACGCGGCAGTTTTAGTTCATGAACAGCAAAAATGTAGTAAGCGATCAGCTTTTTTTCTTTCATCATTTTGTCAGGGCTGTCAGTGTGAAAAAGTTTCGAAAAGGTTTGAAATTGTGTTGCACGTCACTAAATGCTCCCATTCTCAGATACTGGACGAATACGATCTGCGATTTCGCACGTAGTGAGTTACACTGGGTTTTCACCCTCACCCCCACCCCTTCCGTAGGTAAGTGGTTCTTATCCCCACGGCGATTCTCTCCAGGCAGTAAATGGTATGTGTACCAAGTTTGGCTGAAATCGTTCCAGTGGTTTAGGAGTAGATGTGAAACATACGTACACCAGCGGAAAAATGCTCCTATCGAAGCACAAAATATGTGAATATGTTCTGCTTATTTAAATGACTCTGACTGAAAAGTGGGGTACCAGCAGCCTCATTAACAGTACTCCAAATTAATGACTAGGTTCACTGTATACATCACTTCAAAAAATTGCGGATCGTATAGGAGATGTAGATGGTACTATCTAATAGTGTAGTTCTCCTGTCATTGTTTCTCCATCTGTTTGTAATATTTTCTTCTCCGAGTATTTTTTTAATCTCGAAGTCGCCTTTCTCTATACAAATGCAAGTGCTATAGCAGGTGAAAGTCTGAACGTCAGATGAGTGATTCAATGTTTAAAATGTCTGTACAGTTGAAAATTGATACTTAACTGTAAACGACTATATAATGGCAAAGTATGAGGCAAGTTGTTAAAATTTCATTGGGATTAGCTACTAAGACGTAAAAACCTGACCTGGCAAAATTTTTCTTTAACAGCAAAATTATAGCAATTCGTAATTCTAATACATATGATATAATTAAAAGTAAGTACGTTCATTATTTCTGGTAATGTACAGTTTCCCCTTGGCTCTACTGACGAGGCTCTCCGTTTCAGTTCCAGTAAGGCGGGGCAAACGTTCCCGTAATGCTGAGACATGGGCTAGAAAAAGAGAGATTACAAAAAGAGTTATAAGGAAAAGAGTACCTCCGTAGACGTATCAAAGTAGTCGAAGAAAAAAAAAATTGGAACCAAGGTTGTGGTTATCGCATCAAATGCTCTGAAAAAATATCTATGAACAAAGGAGGTTTCTTTTTAAATCTTCTACGATCTGTGTGATCAGATTAAACAGACTTTGTCTATAAGAGGCTGCGAGGAGTCCGCTGTCATCAGGAAACGTTGACCTACTGGTATCAACAAATAACCCAGAACTGGAAGGTTCTGCTAGTTTCTAACAGTTGATAACGAGAATGATAAGGGCTCGCAAGAGATACATTACAACTCAGCGACGGAAGAATACACAATCTTCGTTCAAATGACGAAGTTAATGCTGTGTTAGATAGATGAGATCGTATGCCATCTTGAAATAAAACTGAAACTTCTGATGTTGAAAAACACATAGCTTCATTTCCTCTTTACACCATCCATTGCACTAGAAATCATAATCCCAGTCGTAAATACCTGAATCGTGATTTAACCACTAAGAAAATGTACGATTAGTACGCGGAAAAGTGTAAGGTTGAAAATAAGTCCCCAATCAATGAGAAGATGTGTTAACATATATATTCTAGTAAGTTTAATCTTCATTTTAAACCTCCATTCAAACATGTAGCGACCTGAAAACTGTAATTTTAAATGCCCAAACTACTCAAAAAAGTGAAGAATATGAACAAAGAAAGGAATTACATCTAAGAAGAGCCCAAAGTGCGAGAGATACCTTGAAAAGTGATAGTCAAAAGGCAGGTGAAGAAAAATACGTGGTTATCTTAGATCTACAAAAGGTCATGACTTTCCCACAGCTAACAACATCGTTGTATATTATAAACGAAATCTGTACGCATACACCGTAATTGTCATGATTCCAATGACAATAAAGGATTTATTTACGTGTGGCCAAAAGCAGAAGGTGGTCGGACATCACAAGAAGTAGGTAAATGTAAACGTAAAAGACCACAAGAGTGTTGTGACTTACTGAGCTTCATGCATGCATCAGAATCTTAACTTAAAAACTGTGTCAATCATGATGAAGCTTCTACAAAACTCTGCAATAAAACTGGATATTATTGATTTAAAATTTTTGATATCTGGACACAACTATCTGCCAACCGACTCCGACTTACGTGTAATTGAATGCTACAATGTAATTTATTACTGCAGAACAAAGGGTCCCTTTGTAATAGCTGTCCGTAATGATTTTTTATGGACAAAACTGTTAAAGACGCCATAACAGACTGCAGTAAGACAGTCAATGTCTTACCAATAAATTGACTTGACATACGATGGATTCGATTGGAAAGGTTACTACATTACACTCTACGAATATTTGTCAATACTTACCGTAAATTTGAAGAAATCCTCAGCAGGTCGAAGACGCCCTATACTCAAGTATTCGTCTCATCAGCAGGGAAAAGAAAGCAGATCTCATGTCCTTCCTGAAGTATATTTCTCCTGTGAACCTTGACTACCACAAGAAGCTAGTGGCCACTGAAGAAGAACACAATGATGAAGAGTCAGAGAACTGTGATATCATTTATTGTGATGACAGCTACATTGGAAGTTAAAGTGAAATAAAAGGTGAACTTTTGCAGTTGACAACCAGACTAACACCTGAAAAAATACAGATGTTACGTTGTTCTCTGTTTCAGTAATTATCTGTGTTATGTTTTCATCAAACTTGTACGTCACACAAAACTGAAATTACCATATAATGTCAAGATAAATGGAAATTTGTGCTGTAATTAAAGTTGAATTCTTAATATGCATTTAACTTTAACCTCAATTTTGCTCCAGTGGAGTTAGCCAGTTTGGCCTCTCAATGGCAGATTACCACTAAACAGCTAACCCAGGGCACGGTCATCCAGTCCCTGTTACAGGTTGGCTATTTGACGGATTTCAAAGATTTGATTTTTAAGTACTATTGGATAAGTAATTATCGACCAATTTTAAAAATTTTAAGATGCTATCATAATGCATACATTAACAGATATAACCTTATGCTACAGGTATAAACACAGTGAGACAAGTATGAGACTTAGGAAACGCGACAGCACACACCATGGCGCGAAAATTACACTTATCCTCACCTGACGCCATCCTCAAAATGCTGAAACGAAAAAAGTTAATCGCTTACGACATTTCCATTGTTCATGTAAAAAAGCTTGAGCATCTGGCATGACGTTTTTATTTATTACTTCTTTACTGGTAACTTTATTCGCAACACATATTATACAGGCTGGTCAATTGATCGTGACCGGGCCAAATATGTCACAAACTAAGCGCCAAACGGAAAAACTACAAAGAACGAAACTCGTCTAGCTTGAAGGGGGAAACCAGATGGCGCTATGATTGGCCTGCTAGATGGCGCTGCCGTAGGTCAAACGGATGACAACTGCGTTTTTTAAACATGAACCCCCATTTTTATTACATATTCGTGTAGTACGTAAAGAAATATGAATGTTTTAGTTGGACCACTTTTTTCGCTTTGTGTAATAGTCACAAACATATGGCTCACAATTTTAGACGAACTGTTGGTATCAGGTAGGTTTTTTAAATTAAAATGCAGAACGTAGGTACGTTTGAGCATTTTATTTCGGTTGTTCCAATGTGATACATGTACCTTTGTGAACTTATCATTTCTGAGAACGCATGCTGTTACAGCGTGATTACCTGTAAATACCACATTAATGCAACAAATGCTCAAAATTATGTCCGTCAACGTCAATGCATTTGGCAATACGTGTAACGACATTCCTCTCAACAGCGAGTAGTTCGCCTTCCGTAATGTTAGCACATGCATTGACAATGCGCTGACGCATGTTGTCAGGCGTTGTCGGTGGATCACAATAGCAAATATCGTTCTACTTTCCCCACAGAAAGAAATCCGGGGACGTCAGATCCGGTGAACGTGCGGGCCATGGTACGGTGCTTCGACGACCAATCCACCTGTCATGAAATATGCTACTCAATACCGCATCAACCGCACGCGAGCTATGTGCCGGACATCCGTCATGTTGGAAGTACATCGCCATTCTGTCATGCAGTGAAACATCTTGTAGTAACATCAGTAGAACATTGCGTAGGAAATCAGCATATATTGCACCATTCAGATTGCCATTGATAAAATGGGGGCCAATTATCCTTCCTCCCATATTGCCGCACCATACATTAACCCGCCAAGCTTGCTGATGTTGTCGCAGTCATCGTGGATTTTCCGTTGCCCAATAGTGCATGTTATGCCGTTTTACGTTATCGCTATTGGTGAATGACGCTTCGACGCTAGGTAGAGCGCTTGCAAAAAATCTGTCATCGTCCCGTAATTTGTCTTGTGCCCAGTGGTCAACTGTACACTGTACACTCCGTTCAAAGTCGTCGCCATGCAATTCCTGGTGCATGGAAATATGGTACGGCTGCAATCGATGTTGATGTAGCATTCTCAACACCGACGTTTTTGATATTCCAGATTGTCGCGCAATTTGTCTGCTATTGACGTGCGGGTTAGCCGCGACAGCAGCTAAAACACCAACTAGGGCATCATTTGTTGCAGGTCGTGGTTGACGTTTCACATGTGGCTGAACACTTCCTGTTTCCTTAAATAACGTAACTATCCGGCGAACGGTACGGACACTTGGATGATGTCGTCCAGGATACCGAGCAGCATACGTAGCACACGCCCGTTGGGCATTTTGATCACGATAGCCATACATCAACACGATATTGTGACTATTACAGCGCCATCTATCACAAAGCGAAAAAAGTGGTCCAACTAAAACATTCATATTTCTTTACGCACTACACGAATATGTAAAAAAATGGGGGTTCCTATTTTAAAAAAACGGTTGATATCCGTTTGACCTATGGCAGCGCCATCTAGCGGGCCAACCATAGCGCCATCTGGTTTCCCGCATCAAGCTAGACGAGTTTCGTTCTTTGTAGTTTTTTTTTCATTTAATGCTTATTTCGTGAGATATTTGGCTCGGTAACTATCAATGGACCACCCTGTATACACTGAGGTGGCAAACGCATGCGATACCTCCTAATATCGTATCGGACCTCCTTTTGCCCGACGTAGTGCACCTACTCGACATGCCATGGACTCAACAAGTCGTTGGCAGTTCCTTGCAGAAATATTGATCCATGCTGCCACTGTAGCCGACCATAATTGGAGAAGTGTTGCAGGTGCAAGATGTTGTGTGCGAACTGACCTCGTGATAATGTCTCATAAATGTTCCATGGGATTCATGTCGGACGATCTGGGTGGCCAAATCATTCGCTCGAATTGTTCAGAATGTTCTTCAAACCACGTGCGAACTATGGTCACCCGGTGGCACTGCATCGCTGTTCAGGAACATGACGTCCATAAAGGGCTGCAAATGGTCTCCAAGTAGCCGAACGTGCAGAGAAGCCAATCCACTCCCTGTAAACGCTGCCCACACCATTAGGGAGCCATCACCAGCTTGCACAGTGTTTTGTTTTCAATTTAGGAACATGGCTTCGTGGAGTCTGCGCCACACTTGAATCCTACCATCAGCTCTTAACAACTGAAATCGGGACTCATCTGACCAGGCTGTAAGGTGGCTACAACTTCGCACCTTACAAGCACTCATCTACACACTTTGTCGTGATTTAAAGCCGGAATTAGGTATCATTTGGTAGGTCGTACATCGTACACAGGGTGTTACAAAAAGGTACAGCCAAACTTTCAGGAAACATTCCTCACACACAAATAAAGAAAAGATGTTATGTGGACATGTGTCCGGAAACGCTTAATTTCCATGTTAGAGCTCATTTTAGTTTCGTCATTCCAACGACATCAAATTGTAAATTTTCACAATCAACATGTGTGGGCTGACGAGAATCCGCACGCAATTGTGCAATCACGTCATCAACACAGATTTTCTGTGGACGTTTGGGCAGGCATTGTTGGTGATATCTTGACTGGGCCCCATGTTCTTCCACCTACGCTCAATGGAGCACGTTATCATGATTTCATACGGGATACTCTACCTGTGCTGCTAGAACATGTGCCTTTACAAGTACGACTCAACATGTGGTTCACGCACGATGGAGCTCCTGCACATTCCAGTCTCAACAACAGATTCGGTGACCGATGGATTGGTAGAGGCGGATCAATTCCATGGCCTCCACGCTCTCCTGACCTCAACCCTCTTGACTTTCATTTATGGGGGCATTTGAAAGCTCTTGTCTATGCAACCCCGGTACCAAATGTAAAGACTCTTCGTGCTCGTATTGTGGACGGCTGTGATGCAATACGCCATTCTTCAGGGCTGCATCAGCGCATCAGGGATTCCATGCGACGGAGGGTGCATGCATGTATCCTGGCTAACGGAGGACATTTTGAACATTTTCTGTAACAAAGTGTTTGAAGTCACGCTGGTACGTTCTGTTGCTGTGTGTTTCCACTCCATGATTAATGTGATTTGAAGAGAAGTAATAAAATGAGCTCTAACATGGAAAGTAAGCGTTTCCGGACACATGTCCACATAACATATTTTCTTTCTTTGTGTGTGAGGAATGTTTCCCGAAAGTTTGGCCGTACCTTTTTGTAACACCCTCTATACGAATATTTAAAGAAGACTGACATTGTCACCTACAGCTTGTAAATAATTGTTAACGCTATTTTCATGAGAGGTGACGCAGTGTCTTTATTACCAAAACGGCGTAATAAATGATTGCCTATACTAGTAGAGGTTGGAACGCTAGTGGAAATGAAACGGCAGGTGTAACTCAAGCCCTGGGTGGAAAAGCCCGCACAGGTGTGTTGGTCCTGCTTCACACAGGAAGTGCCAAGACGGACGGTCCGGGCACCTGAGCGTGGAAGCACAATACAGCGGCGGCCGGCCGGTGTTGTAGCGGGACCGGAAGGATAACCGGATAATACTTCGGAAACTCTGAAAATCTTGGATGGGCGAGAGGAACGAGGAACATCGCAGGCTGGGTTATTTCCGAGGATTTTTACTCTGAGAAGCGTACCATTGTAAGAGGATAGGTATTTCCTTGCAATCTTTCCGCGCTGGACGACAAAAGACTGAAATATGGTTGGTCAGCGTTCGGAAGAATCTGTAGAGAGGGAGAATATTCCGTGGTTTAGAGAATATGATTCGCCTTCTGAGTTACGAGGGAGGGGAGCCGAGCCAGGGGTGGAGAGAAGAGGTCTTCCGTTTTGAGCGCCCAGGTTTGCTGGTCGCTCAGTATCAGCTTTTGTTGCTGCAGACCGACTTGCTGTCTTTGCTCTCAGGAGATTTTATAGTTAGAACGGTTGGGCACTGTGCTGTTGCGAACTGATACGATTCTGGACTTCGCCTCTGGATAGGGAGTCGTCGTTGAGAACGCAGCATTCAGTGATTGAGAGGACTTCTTCTGTCTATACTCACGTAGAGACGTTATCTGAATTCTGTCCTTGTGGCTGAGAGTTCGCGTCTTTTGTCTGTGGAACACAGAAGACAGTATTAGCTTATAATAGTCAGACGACCGCATTCTGCCATCCTAGTGTTTGAAAAAGTTTTTTTTATATATATTTTATGGCTCTGGTCCTTCCATAATCGCAGACGTGTACGAGAACCATCACTCCGACGCAACGGATGCAGTACATACGGTGATAATGCTAATTGCTTCGGCTTATTAGGGCTATACAGCTAAACAGTCGTGATCACGTAAATTTTATTTCCACTGAGGTTGCACACCACTGTAGATGATCTTTGAAAGTAGTGTCTTCTAGTGTTTGGTACATAGATGATGTCAGTCGTCTCGCGTTATTTATATTAGATCGAGTAGCCATAAAAAGGGGCAGATTGGGGCAATTGACCAATCGTATTAGTTAGGAAAGTCATTTGTATCTCTTTATGTCCATTGGACGTTGATATATAAACATTTGTAATATAAAGGGGTTTCAATCTACAATAAATGTATAAGCGAAAACAGCATTTATCATTTGGTAGTTACTAGTTCCCTTAATCATTCTTTTATGTTTATGTTGTAATTTATATGTTAAAGAACAAGAAGGAGATAATCACCATTAACAGGTCCTAAGATCTGCTTCAGGGGGTAGTCAGACAGGGCCAAATCTTCATTTTCGCGTTCAGTATTTCCGTTGCGCACATTCACTTTACACCCGCCTGGTGTAGCATCTTGGAAGGTCACTGTTTCCCAGTAGTCTGGTGTCCAAGCGGTATGGTCACGAGCCAAGGAGAGGCGTTGCAAACCACGTCACGTTATTAGCAAAGGCATTCGGGTCAGTCCTCTGCTGTCACAGCCCATTAACGCCACATTTCTCCGCACTTTGTACGCTCTTTGTACGTCCCGCAATGATTTCTGCTGTTCTTTCAACCAGCATTGCTTGTCTGTTAACACCGCTGCTATCGGTCGTTAAGTGGAAACCGTCGCCACTATATTGTCTGTGATGAGAGGTATTGCATGAAATGCAGTATTCTCGGCACGCTCTTGGTACTGTGGATCGTGGAATGTTGAAGTCCGTAACGATTCCCGAAATGGAGTCTCCCATGCGTCTATCTCCAACTATCATTCCGCGTTCAAAGTCCGTGAATTCCCGTCGTGGGGCCATAATCAAGTCGGAAACCTTCTCACATGAATCACCTGAGTACAAATGGCGCCTCCATCAATGTTCTGACCTTCTATACCTCGTGTACGCGATACTACCGCTATCTGTATATGTGCGTATCGCTGTGCCATGATTTTTGTCTCACAATGAGGGACTTCCTACGGACTTGAACATAATTTCAAACCTTTGTAAACTTATTCTCGCTTACATGCTTAACGTCAGATATTTAAGACATTAACTCATAAGTAAAGTAAACAGAAGTTTGAAGCTTTTCTTATACATGTGACTTCGATTCTGTAAAGAAGCTAGTCTTTACTAGTTTATGTCTAACAAAGTAGGGAAAGCTAGTCATACCTCGTACACTGTATAATCAAAGAGCATGAACAGTTATGTAAGTGAAAACAATCCTAGTCGGAGACTGAGTGAAAACATTCATAGAGACGTGTGAGTCTGTTGTCTCACATTAAGTGAAACCACTCGATCGCGGTGAGTGAGTAAGAAACATTCATAAATCTGTCATGGCCGCAGAGACCAGTTTCTTTTGGTTGCTTCATCCGACTGAAAAAATCGACTAAACGACAAAACAGTCGACTGGTCGGTCAGTTGTTGTAACTAGTCGATTGCTCCATCACTGTCCGTGCAGGTTTCACACCTCTGCCCTTAGTTTGCTGTGCAGCTGTTCTTTTGGTCTTCATGTCCACTTTCATATATTGTCTTTCTCTTTTAGGCACTTTTGTTAAATGCATTATCCAGGATTGCTTTCGTTAACTGAAATGTTCTCTTTCTGAAATTATGCACAGTTCTATTTACCTGGTGGTCTAGTTATGACAATCTTTTATCCGTGATGATTTGAGAACTGTGCATAATTTCCGGAACTGTGAATTTCAGTTAACGAAAGCATTTAACAAAAGGTATCTAGCAGATAAGTGATTTCAAAATACATCAAAGTGAACATAAAGAAGGACACTACAACTGCACAGCTAACAAAGAAGAGAAATGTGAAACCTGTACAGAAATGGTCGCTGCTACCTGGTGACGGGACCAGGCCTGAAACCCGGTATCGGTGAAATTAATCGTTCAGCCAAAAAGTGTGGCTGGTTGCAGTGTTTCCTTCAGCGTCGCAGACGAAACAACCACGCTGTGCTCAAACCATCACGAATGCCCTTAAATTTCTTCAGCGAGATGCCTGCATGGTTCCTACCGTAAGAACAGACCTACTCTCTGTCTCATCGTTCTCTAACTAGGCCTGTGAGTATGTATATGCCTGGACTTCTACATCTACAAGGTGTTTCAAAATTAGGCTTCTTTGGTTTAGAAAGGGGACTTGGCAGATAAAGTTTTGGTGAGGAGCCCATGTCGGGGTATGTACCATCTTGTAAAACAAGTTTGAAGAGCGGATCAGTTTCAAATTTCCCTCTTGACGGTGCGCACGCAGCGGAGACGATGAGTTGTGACCTGTGTGGTCTACAACAGCCCCACGGCATGGGCGATGTCTGGGGTACTCACCGACAGGTTCTCTTCTACGAGGCGTAGGACGTCCTCTTCAAGGGCGAGATGGGGGCGCCACAGCCAGCCCTCTTGGTTCCCAACCTACCTACTCTTCGCGGCCGTTGTTCTGGTCGGACGTAAATGGTCTGTGACGCCATAACTGCGACAGGGACTGACGACGGAGCCTTCTTCTCAGATTGTGTGCGTTCCGTGAAGAGGGAGATCCTAAAGCCGTCCGATCAAGGTCCCAAGCGACTGAAAAAAAGCGCAGGTGACTCCTGTACACATGGTGTAAATTTTAAGTTGACAAACCAGAATAACTCGAAAAATAAGCTTCACACGAAAAAATGTGTAGAATCCAAAATTAATTATTTTCTAGGGGGACATCTGCTGGTGCTAAAATTAGCCCGCCATTCCAGCCCCTGAGGTGGGGCGGGAGGCAACTTTAAAATTTCAAATGGGAACCCCCGTTTTTTGTGGCAGAATCAGATTCTACACAAAAAAAACTACGTACATTTTGTCTTAAACATTTGTTATGATTTGTGGTAGTTGGCGCTGTGATTCGAGGATATCCACGTTCTCATTTTTGCGTGGAAAATGGTTACTGACAAATAAAAAATACTTATTTACTTCGTAAATTTTGATTCGCTAAAACTAAAACTCTCCCTCTCTTCCATAGGGTGGGGTTTGAGAGGGAGGAATTAGAGTTATACAAATGTTGACCCAAATATTAATTTTTTCCGCAGATTCGGATAAGTTTTGTTTGTTTCGTCATCATGAGGCCACACATCTTTTAGTTATCAAACAAATCATCTGACTAGCTAACTAACTAACCAAACATCCTACTTACTAACGAGTGAACCCATTAACTAAAAAACTGACTCACGAACTTAATTTTTAATTTTATTCGGAGTAAACACTGTTGTTTGGCAAGAAATCTCACAACTAGGATGCTTGCTTAATTTGAGTCTTTTAGTTTCGGTGGAAAAACGTAGAAAACGACATTTTTTATTTATCCGTAACCATTTTCCAAGCGAAACTGAGAACATGGATGTTCTTGAATTACAGCGCCAACTACCAAGAATCAAAACAAATGTTTAAGACAAAAGGTACTTGGTTTTTTGTATAGAATTTGATTCTGCAATAAAAAATGGAGGTTTCCATTTGAAATTTTAAGGTTGCCGCCCACGCCATCCCCAGGGGGCTGGGATGGCTGTCTAATTTTAGTACCAGCAGATGTCCCCCTCGAAAATAATCAGCTTTGGATTCTACGCATTTTTTCGCGTGAAGATTATTTTTCGAGTTGTTCTGGTTTATCAACTTAAAATTTACATCCTGTATCAGAAGGGTAGAAGAACGGACCCGCAGAATTACAGACTAATATCCCTAACTTCTGTTTGCTGCAGAATCCTTGATCATATTCTGAGTTCTAATATAATAAACTACCTTGAGAGTGAGGAGCTTACGAGCACGCATCAGCACGGTTTCAGAAAGCATCGCTCGTGCGAAACTCAGCTTGCCCTTTTCTCACATGATGTACTGCAAACTACGGATGAAAGGCAACAGACAGATTCCAGATTTCTAGATTGCCGGAAAGCCCCACTGCAGGCTGTTAACGAAAGTACGTACGTATGGAATAAGTTCACAGATATGTGAATGGCTCGAAGACTTCTTAAGGCCAGTACGTTGTCCTCTACGGCGAGTGTTCACAACAGGCAAGGGTATTATCAGGAGTGCCCCAGGGAAGTGTGATAGGACCGATGTTGTTCTCTATATACATAAATGATTTGGCATATAGGGAGGGCAGCAATCTGCGGTTGTTTGCTGATGCTGCCGTGGTTTACGGTAAGGTGTCGAAGCTGGACTGTAGAAAGATACAAGAAGAGTTACACAAAATTTCCAGTCCGAATGACGATTGGCAGCTAACCCTAGCCGTCCTGTGTGGCCGAGTGGTTCTAGGCGCTTGAGTCTGAAACCGCGCGAACGCTACGGTCGCAGGTTCGAATCCTGCCTCGGGCATGGATGTGTGTGATGTCCTTAGGTTAGTTAGGTTCTAGGGGACTGATGACCTCAGATGTTAAGTCCCATAGTGCACAGAGCCATTTGTACAGAGGCTCTTCCCAAATAAGAGTATTTCTGGCTACACACTCCTTCTGACAATCGTACTGCACGAAGGGGAAAGATTCTACTGCCACCAACAGACATTGCGCATAAGAACCACGATATGATACGAGGAATTAAGGTTCATACGGAGGCATGTAGACAAGTGTTTTTCCCCCTTTCTATTTGCGACTGGAACAGGAAAGGAAATAGCTAGTAGTGGTACAGAGTACCCTCCGCCACGCACCTTACGGTGGCTTGCGGAGTATCTAAGTGGATGTAGATGCAGATCTTCAGACTTATTTTACATCAAGACGCTACAATTCCGGAAGTGGGTTTCTTAGCAAAACTTAGTCCCCTCTACAGCCACTGCAACCTTTTAATAGTAGTTGCGAAAAAATATGGATTGTTTTTTGTTCCTTCTTAACCCGTAATACCGCGATGTGCTCGATATCCTTGCAACGGTGGGTATACACCGATGAACAGAACTACTAGAAGTACTAACAGTGAAGGTGAAACCATAACACGCGAACGACCGGCATCTGAGGCAGTACTGCCACACAGCAGCCGCGCTCATTGCCTGCTTGTGCTTAGCGTTTCGCTGTCGCTATCTACAAATGTCCCCAACATGAATATCACACCATAAAAATCTGATACCACTTTATCGACTGCCCCCATTAAATTACGGTTTAGACATCATTTGTAGGTAGTGATAACCGAGACGACGTTATTCATTGACACTGGACGTCATATGAAAACACGGAGGAGCAGTCTTAAGGGGGGTAGGACGTCAAACGGGCCGACTTCGAGAAGGAGAGGCACCACAGGACATTTTAATTTGCACTGTCTATACTTTTACAAATAAATTCATAAAACTTTGTCAGCATGACCAGGAAGGATTCAGGATTCACAATCATAGCAGTGGAAGTTCAAAAACACAAAAAAAATATTTTTTAAATGTGAAATTCCATGATTTTTTTCAGTTACTGTTGGTTGCATTTGTTGCTATAGGTACACTTTTATTCATAAGTAAGAGAGATTCTTCGATGAATTTTGCACAGCTTACAAACCATACTTACAGGTGTATGAAACTCTAGAATTTATTTAATCTATGGAAAAATGAATGGGCTGTTACGTTTTAAACTTCGTGTTTAGAGAAAACTCGATTTTTATACCTAATTATCTCAATTTTTACCACACTTTTTAACAGATTTGGGAAATTCTAGAGTATCATACACCTGTGGGTATGGTTTGTATGCTGTGCAAAATTCATCGAAGAATCTCTCTTACTTACGAATAAAAGTGTACCTGCAGCAACAAATCCTGCCAATACCAAGTGAAAAAATGATGAAATTTCACATGTAAAAAAAAAATTTGTTTTGTTATTTTTTGAACTTCCTCTGCTATGAGTGTGAATCCTGAATCTTTCCTGGTCATGCTAACAAAGTTTTATGAATTTATTTGTAAATGTATAGACAGTGTAAATTAAAATTTCCTGTTGTGCCTCTCCTGCTCCAAGTCGGCACGTTTCACGTCCTACCCCCCGAAAGTGACGCCACATACCCACTGCGAAGCAAGTGACTGCGAAACCGAAATTAGAAAGTATTTTGCGCTACTATAAGTAGACGTTTGACAGTGTTTAGCCCAAATAGATCTACCCATCGGAGTATTACCTATTTTTCTACACAAAAACAAAATAATCGAGGGACCATACTTCACTGAGATTGAACGGGATTATCAAGAAATGTGGACCGCAGTTGGAGGCGTTCAGGAATGTGATCCTTTCGGGAAGCAACATGGAACGCATAAACAATTCCAGAAAAGGATAAAGTTGAAAATTGTCAAGATTTTAATCGAAGGACAAAATGTTGGTAGAAAACTAATGTGAGACTATTGGAGGCAAGTAAAAGCTCAAGATAAAACACCAAGGAAATAAGGTAGTCCTCTGATAAGTCGAAACGAGGGAAGAACATTACCGAATTCTAGAGCGTGTTTCGCCGAAACACACTTCTCTCATTAATTAACTGTGAAAACATTTAATTTTTATAACATTGATCGGATTTTTATATTGTATAACATTGATCGGATTTTTTTGTTATTTTTGTAGGCCTGCAAACTGTAACCCAGGCGTCTATTTTATTGTGGTTGCTTAGTTTAAAACCCGTTACTTAAGACGTGGATTTAACGTGATGGTAACAGGCTGTACATTTTTATGACTTGACAGTTTGCAATCCACAAAGCAGCGAGAGAAGTTTCTTTTTCCTCTATAACAGTTATATTATTTTTGCGTGGATTTTTTTAAAGAGAATACGCAGATGATTTTTTGCCATATAAGTATTCTTGTTTTATGTTCAATATATTTTTAACCGATGTTTTCTCCACACAGTTTTTCACTGCTCGTTGTGTGAATCTGCAACCACAAAACTGGTGGAGAAAATGTAAAAAGTACGGCAATCATATTTAGAATTTAGGAAGAGAGCGTTTGCGTGCCCGCTTTCCAGCAGAGCGCATATATATATATATATATATCCGCTTTCCAGCAGAGCGCATATATATATATATATATAAACGCTCTCTTCCTAAATTCTAAATATGATTGCCGTTCTTATATATATAATATATATATAATGAGTGTCACGTTAGTATAGTTGTTATGCAATGCTAACGATTCTTTGAGTTTCCCTCCGTTCTCCCTGCCGGTTAGCGAAGTTTTTTGACGTCGAACGATGCCGCCGCCTGCGTGCTTTTGAGTGGTCCGAGGAGGGGGAGAAGTACACGGACGCAGCACGAGGGATTAGGCGGGGTGGGGGTTGTGGGGTGAGAGAGAGAGGGGGGGGGCAGGCGGAGGTAGTGTTCCCGCCTGCGAGGGAGAGGGCGGTTGCGCTGCAGTCGGCGGTAAGGAAGCTATGGAAATGTCCAACCGCACGGTCCCGCCTTCCCGCGACAGCACTTCCGCTTTGCATGTAGCAGGCATCGAATGGATGCAGGGGGAGGGGTGTTAAAGGGAAGGGGAATCACCTTCCACCAGTAAACAAATAAAATAAGTAAGGCAATATTTCTTGTAAAAAGGTATTTTTGTGTTATGAATTAAAACACCTACAGGTCCATATGGATACCTATCAGCGTTTTGATGCTCTGTCTACGCTTATTATATAGCACATTACCTTCAAGCAACTGAAGTAACAGTTATTGTTAGCTTCCGTAAAAACAGAGAAACAAAGAATAATTATAAAAAAAACAGGAATCAGCCACAAGCAGAAACAAACACTCTATAAATGGAGTAACCAGACAACAAACGCGAGCCGGATAGGTCGCAGCTGCAGTGACGTAAAAATTATATATATATAGTGTAGTAACACTTTCTGGGGGCGCTTATATTACATTGGTTGCGTCGGAGGTGCGGTTCACAGTCATATAAAACTTTTTTAAAAAGATGTCATTCTCGCCTTCGACTGTTAAAATTATTTATTCATAAAATCTACGATTGCAATCTTGGCCTTAAGCCATTATGCTATTTTCAAGTGTAATGCGGCGGAATTGCGAAAACAAAGTGTATACAGGGTGGTCCATTGATAGTGAGAGGGCCAAGTATCTCACGAAATAAGCAACAAACGAAAAATCTACAAAGAACGAAACTTGTTTAGCTTGAAGGGGGAAAACAGATGGCGCTATGGTTGGCCCGTTAGATGGCGCTGCCGTACGTCAAACGGATATCACCTGCGTTTTTTAAAATAGGAACCCCCATTTTTATTACATATTCGTGTAGTACGTAAAGAAATATGAATGTTTTAGTTGGACCACTTTCTTCGCTTTGTGATAGATGGCGCTGTAACAGTCGCAAACGTATAAGTACGTGGTATCACGTAACATTCAGCCAGTGCGGACGGTATTTGTTTCGTGATATATTACCCTTTTTAAAATGGACCGTTTACCAATTGCGGAAAAGATCGATATCGTGTTGATGTATGGCTGTTGTTGTTGTTGTGGTCTTCAGTCCTGAGACTGGTTTGTTGCAGCTCTCCATGCTACTCTATCCTGTGCAAGCTTCTTCATCTCCCAGTATCTACTGCAACCTACATCCTTCTGAATCTGCTTAGTGTATTCATCTCTTGGTCTCCCTCTACGATTTTTACCCTCCACACTGCCCTCAAATGCTAAATTTGTGATCCCTTGATGCCTCAAAACATGTCCTACCAACCGATCCCTTCTTCTTGTCAAGTTATGCCACAAACTTCTCTTCTCCCCAATCCTATTCAATACCTCCTCATTAGTTACGTGATCTACCCACCTTATCTTCAGCATTCTTCTGTAGCACCACATTTCGAAAGCTTCTATTCTCTTCTTGTCCAAACTAGTTATCGTCCATGTTTCACTTCCATACATGGCTACACTCCATACAAATACTTTCAGAAACGACTTCCTGACGCTTAAATCTATACTCGATGTTAACAAATTTCTCTTCTTGATGGCTGTTGTATGGCTATTGTGACCAAAATGCCCAACGGGCGTGTGCTATGTATGCTGCTCGGTATCCTGGACGACATAATCCAAGTGTCCGGACCGTTCGCCGGGTAGTTACGTTATTTAAGGAAACAAGAAGTGATGTGAAACGTCAACCACGTCTTGCAACAAATGATGATGCCCAAGTAGGTGTTTTAGCTGCTGTCGCGGCTAATCTGCACATCAGTAGCAGAAAAATTGCGCGAGAATCGGGAACCTCAAAAACGTCGGTGTTGAGAATGCTACATCAACATCGATCGCATGGTGACGACTTTGAGCTTCGTGTACGCTTCTACTTCTGCCACTGGGCACAAGAGAAATTACAGGACGATGACAGATTTTTTGCACGCGTTCTGTTTTGCGTCGAAGCGTCATTCACAAACAGCGGTAACGTAAACCGGCATGATATGCACTATTGGGCAACGGAAAATCCACGATGGCCGCGACAAGCGCATTATCAGCGACCTTGGCGGGTTAATGTATGGTGCGGCAATATGGGAGGAAGGATAATTGGCATCCATTTTATCTATGGCAATCTAAATGGTGCAATGTGTGCTGTTTTCTACGTAATGTACTACCGATGTTACTACAAGGTGTTTCACTGCATGTGAGAATGGCGATGTACTTCCTACATGATGGATGTCCGGCACATAGCTCACGTGCGCTTGAAGCGGTATTGAATAGCATATTTCATAACAGGTGAATTGGTCGTCGAAGCACCATACCATGGCCCGCACTTTCACCAGATCAGACATCCCCGGATTTCTTTCTATGGGGAAAGTTGAAGGGTATTTGCTATCGTGATCCACCGACAACGCCTGACAAAATGTGTCAGCGTATTGTCAATGCATGTGCGAACATTACGGAATGCGAACTACTCGCTGTTGAGAGGAATGTCGTTACACGTATTGCCAAATCCATTGAGGTTGGCGGACATCATTTTGAGCATTTATTGCGTTAATGTGGTATTTACAGGTAATCACGCTGTAACAGCATGCGTTCTCAGAAATGATAAGTTCAGAAAGGTACATGTATCACATTGGAACAACCGAAATAAAATGTTCAAACGTACCTACGTTCTGTATTTTAATTTTAAAAACCTACCTGTTACCAAATGTTCGTCTAAAATGTTTGTGACTGTTACCGCGCCATCTATCGCAAAGCGAAAAAAGTGGTCCAACTAAAACATTCATATTTCTTTACGTACTACACGAATATCTAATAAACAACGGGGGTTCCTGTATAAAAAAACGCAGTTGATATCCGTTTGACTTATGGCAGCACCATCTAGCGGGCCAACCATAGCGCCATCTGGTTTCCCTCTTCAAGCTAGATATGTTTCGTTCTTTGTAGATTTTTCGTTTGACGCCTATTTCGTGAGATATTAGACCCGATCACGATCAATGACGATCCTGTATAAGCGAACCGTTTCGCAGCGGCTTTCTTGTTAATGGCTAATGGCCAGAATTGCAATCGCGAGTTTTATAAATAAATGATTTTAACAGTCGAAGGAGACAAAGATGTCTTTTAGAAAACTTATGTTAAAGTTCTGTCCTCAGAAAAGTCAAAAAACATCAGACCCCATTGGGAAACAATTGCAAGACGATGGTATGCAAAGTAATAAGAGATTAAGTTTATGACAAGCGTAACCAGGAATCTAGTATTAGGTGCTGTTTGCTTACTGAAGTTCTCCAAAGTTATCTTCTGCCTCTTACGGGTTTCCATGTTTATTGAAGATACCAGTCCCGCTTGCACGGACACTGCGCAGAAGAATTGAAGGGTCAATTTCTTGCAACCCAGCTATTTTGCCCGGTTACCAAGTAGAATTTACCTCAAAGGTGGCTACCTCTTTCTTCTGTAGTGGTGCAAAAGCGTCGTGGCCTGCGACGCATCATCGGGCTCGGCGAAGCTACAGACAGAAAGGCGTCGACTCTGTGAAAAGAACACCGGGAGTTGACGTGAGGTGTGAGGAGCGTCAATGACGGCACAGTGGTCCCACATTTTGCCCAGTGTCACCGTGGCCGTGTTTCACAATGGGGAGATCGTGACACGCCCTCTTACCCACAACTCACCTGTTCTCTCAACGCCTCTGCGGTGGACTCAGAACGGCGACGATTTCGGCAGTGTAAAATTTCACGAGAATAACAGCACAGCTGATGTCTCAGCGCGCTGTGTCCGTCCGTGAGATCCTCAGGGCCCAGACTGATGCCGTGTTCTTTGACTTCTCAAGGGTATTCTATTGAGTTCCGTTTAGGGAACAGAGTGCGAGCTTATTGGGTATCGGACCAGATTTGTGAATGGATTCAGCACCTCTTTGCAGACAGAACTTAACAGGTCGCTCTGAATGGGCCAAATCTTCAGATACAAACGTAACAGCTGACTTAACCCACGCCGTTGTTATACGACCATAATTGTTTGTGTTATAGCGAAGGGGCTATAACTGTGAGTAACCTTTTTTATTTATCATTAGTTTCCATTGATATTTAGCGGTCTAAAGGCCTTCCTCCGCCAAAATCAGAAACCAAAGGAAGGGAAAAGAATAAATAAAAAATGTTGTTCGCAGTTATAAGCAACCCGTCCGGAAAGCTGTGCGTGTTGAAGCGCTACATCCGGGAGGGGGATGTGCACCGGCCACGGACAGACTCCGCTCGGTGGATTCAAGACGAGTGTCGGTCTGCTGACCAGGCTGGGTGTGGTTTTTAGGAGGTTTTCCACGTTCCAGTAGCTGAATGCCGGGCTGGTAGCCAAGTCCAGACTCAGTTACACGATTTACATACGTTTAGAAAAGAGCTGTCGCTCATTTTCACACGAATAAAACTACACGCAGACAGTTGAGATACACATATTCCATCCTAGGGTGTAACAGGGTGGCGACATGAAGGGCATCTGGCTACCCCTTAAATTAAGCATGCCACATCCTTTAATAATCAGGCCAACACTGAGCCGACGTGAGATAAAGGCAGAAGAAAATGATTAGTGACTGATGACGATTCACAGTTATAGCCCCATCGCGTCTTTTGGCCCATCCTGTGTAAATGGTATGGTAGATGATGGCAAGTGTCCCTTGAGGACGTTCGTGGATCACGTGAGTGTAGGAAGATCGCACGACCACAAAACTGTAGGGAAGTGAACGAAGACCTTCTGAGAATCGACACTTTTATGCTGGGGCTCGCTAACAAAGAGAAACATGGCCGCATGGCACACGAAAAAAATAATCAATCTGCTGTACTGATATCATTTCACGCCTTCCTAAGCACAGGTCTGTACTTTCATCATTGGGTCGCAATGTAACATTCGGATATATACAGCGCGAGGCGTTTCTTGAAACTTCCTTGCATCGTAAGACCGCTGTGCAGTGCGCCATTTTGTTACGAAAAGTTGTTCAGTAAAAGCAAGACACCGCCATGTGGACGGTGTTTAGCAAGTGTAACGGGCACGAGGAGGAGAAACGAACCGACCAAAACCGTTTTTTCCTTTCTTACAATCAGCGATCTATTTTGCTGTAGGCGGTTTATAATACGAACTACTCTTCGGACCACGGGAGACTGTTGAGCGACTAATATCTCTCAACACATACTACAAAGTGCTTATTGCTCAAGTTACACAGAAGCATCTCGTATACAGCGTATTTGAGCGTTTTCTCAACTTTCTTTGGAGTATGAAAGGCAGTTCGATGCAACTTAGGCGTCACAAGTACTTTGTAACCGGAATCTGAGGCTCTTATCAAATTTACTGTAAAATGTACAATAAATCGAAGGAATATAAATCAATAATCTTGGCAGCGACGAAATATATCGCCGTCATCAACATCTTGCGAAACCTAACATCGTTTTGCACTACTGTCGCTTCTGGTAGTCTTTGTCATCTCACTGGCGTTCCAGATCCGTCAGAACCACCTTTCTTTGCTCCGACCAGCTTAATGGCTGTCTTTTAAATTCACCTTTTTTTCAATTTAAAAAAAAATGGTGGAGCCCGTGCACGCTCGCACTAGCGTGGAGACCATCAGAAAAAATTCAACTGTCACCTCTGCAATGTTGAGGAACCGCTGGATGCAGATTTGTGACCTTGACCTATGTCTGGTTGCTATCACCCACTAATATGGTTCATCGAGGAGATAGTAGTAGACAGAAAGCGGCTGAAGGGTAGCGTTTGCTGTCTACAATGTATATATACGATCTAGTAGAAAGCGCCGGACGCTCTTTAAGGCTATTAGCAGATGATGCAGTTGTCTACACCAAAGTAGCATCGCCAGAAGGTAGTAAGAATTTGCAGAACGACCTTTAGAGAATTGATGATTGGTGCAGGCTCTGCCAGTTGATCCTGAACGTAAATAAATGTAACATATTGCGCATATTTGGAAATTTGTGGTAAATCCTAAGGGACCAAAATGCTGAGGTCATCGGTCCCTAAGCATACACACTACTTAATCTAACTTACGCTAAAGACAACACACACACCCATGCCCGAGGGAGGACTCGAACTTCCGACGGGAGCGGCCGCGCGAACCGTGCAAGATGCCTGAGACCGCACGACTACCACGCGCGGCATTGCGAATATATAGGAAAAGAAATCCACTACTGTACAGCTACACTATTGCCCGACGAACAGCTGGAGACAGCGTCTGATGTAAAAGATCGAGGTGTAACTCAAATTCATCGGAAGAATCTTAGGGAAATGTAACTCATCTACGAAAGGAGTGGCTTATAAGGCTCTTGTTCGCCAGACTCTTGAGTATTGTTTACCTGTCTGGGATCCCTATCAGGTAGGACTGATAGAGGAGATAGAGAAGATCCAACGAAGAGCGGCACGTTTGGTAACGGGCTCGTTTAGCTGGCGAGAGAGCGTTACGGAGATGCTAAACAAACTCCACTGGCAGACTTTACAAGAGAGGCGTTGTGCATAACGGGGATATTTACTACTGAAATTTCGGGACAGCACTTTTCAGGAGGTGTCAGACAACATATTACTTCCCCCACCACATACATGTCGCGTATTGACCACGAGGAGAAAATTCCAGAAATTAGAGCCAATAGAGAGGCTTCCCGACAATCATTCTTCCCACGCACTGTTCGCTAGTGGAACAGTGTTGGAGGGATCAGATAGTGGTACCGAAGTACCCTACGCCACACACCATTAGGTGGCTTGCGGAGTGCTCACGCTCGGGTGTTACGAAATGTCAGTGGAGAGGTATTACCGTCTTAGCTGATCTCCGACGAAACCTCCTGGGTCAGCTGCAACGTCTGCGTACCTGTAACATACCAAGTGGTCATCTGAGTGATAAATTTCATTGTAAAATTGGTCGCTCGTTGTGTGTAGTCGTATCGGGTTGGTTTGATGCGATGCACGCTTAGCTTCGCTGCTTAAAGCGACTACTTGGTTTTTGAGTACGGCTGGCGGTGCCACTCTGGTTTGATGTATTACTGGTGTTCGTCAACATAGTATCGTTTGCATGCTCAGTTTAAGCACTCCGTAAGTGGTTTATTTTTCCTACGGGAAAGTGTTTTTCGGTGGTTATGCTTCCACCTGTGGTTATGATCGTAGTTCGTCCAGATTCAGGATGAAGGGGTTGTTCGAGTGTTGCGAATTGGAGATCTTGTACAATCGTATGGCAAGCTTTTTCGGTAGCTTGATCATTTAGTAGGAATTCATTACGGAATCCGCGGTCCGTGTGTACCTTCAAGCATTTCTTACGATTTGTAACTCTTCGTTCTGTATGACCTGCAGGCGGCAAAGACGTGTTGAATCTGCGTATCGCCGCAGTGGAGCTGCGTGTGTCATCAAAGATGTGGTGAGTGTTATGTACATGGACCTCGACACCGTCCTAATTAGTGTGCTTCACCTGTTAAGCGTAGAGCCAAGTTGTTTGAGACTTCTGCGCGTCGTAGGCTGCATGTTGTATGTTGCTCCCTTATGTGTTTCCAATTCACCCAGACACATAGGTACCTGCCTTCGTCACGGAAACGTATTGTCAGTTTGTGGAGAGTTATTTGGTGTTTGTGCAGCTGCCTAGGTTTGCCTCGCGCTTGTCGACGTTTACGCCATTTCTCCAGGCAAGGCTCGACGATTCTAAGTTAATGTTCGATGCCAAGACGGCAGCGTCATCTGCGCAGAAGGCAACCTTCGTGTATGTGTAGTCAGAATATTGTTAATGTAGAGGCCAAACAATACGGGCCCCATGATACTGCCTTGGGCTACTCCGGCTTGAATACCATGACGTGTTTATTGTTTACTGCCTGACCTCAGGCTATCTGGAAGGTTCTGACGACTTCACAGTTCTGTTCTATATGTGAGTCGAAGCTGAGAATCGCGGTTGCAATGTCCAGATTTCCTCTCACTTCGACGCTTACATCAACTATTTTGTGACACAGCACTAGCGATTTGAATATGAATCAATGTTTTAAGCTGTACAGTGGATATATCCTAGCGAGACAGAAATTGACAGGTTTCACTCCGAAGTGTAAACAACTCTCCAAATTACAGCGCAACTGCAATTTTCAGCATGTTTTTACACGAAGAAAATACCGTCAGATTGTCGGTACATCTAAGAGAAAAGTAACTTTTTACTTTGTGCCAAACTGTGTTATACATCAAAGCGCAACCTATAGGTTTTTTGACGTAAAAAGCTAACGTGCCCGGATTAAAAGTAGCAGCACGCAGAAGACCGTTCTGTTTGCCGTAAACATAGATTCTGTGTCATACAAAAAAGCTGTGATCCGTGACTGGTGATTGCAGTGGGCCTCATCTGCTTGTTACTGAGTTGCTTGTGATAATACCTCGAAAAAAACGTAAATGCCCTTATACATGTTACAAAACGAGTACCCCTGGACACGGAACCCGAACTCAGTTACAGACTGCCTATCTAACGGCTCCAGAAGCAGCAAAAATTTGATTTTAAATTTCTGTATATAAGAGTCAGTGTCCTAACTGTCTGACTGACTCATCATGCGCCAGTCCAAACTGCTTAGGGTAAGAATTTGAAATTCGGCTGAGGTGTGGATCTCATATTGTAGTTGTCGTTTATGGAAGGATTTTTCGAAATTCCAATCCTAAGGGAATGAAATAGGGGATGAAGGTTTTTTTTTTGAAAAATGTCGCTATTAACTTTGAAATTAGTCAGTCAGAAATACGTGTTTCAGGATTTTTGGAAATTTAATCCTAAGGAGGTGAAATTGTGAATAAAAGCTTTTTTTGAAAATACATCATTATTAAAAAAACTACTAAAGTATTTTAAAGTTACGTCTATGGATATGTCTATCAGCGTTTTTGGAAACTGGACCTCTAAGAGGGTGAAATAAGGGATAAGATTTTTTATGAAAATATTTGTTATGAAGGCAATTTTAAAGTTAAATAGATGAAATTTTAAATTTGGCTATTTAGTTAGAAATAAAAAAAAATGGTTCAAATGGCTCTGAGCACTATGGGACTCAACATCTTTAGGTCATAAGTCCCCTAGAACTTAGAACTACTTAAACCTAACTAACCTAAGGACATCACACACACCCATGCCCGAGGCAGGATTCGAACCTGCGACCGTAGCAGTGCGTGTTTCACTCTTTTTATAAGTTCAACCATATGGGGGTGAAATAGGAGGTGAAATGTTTTATGAAAATAAATAATTACGAAAGAATTTTAAGGGCTACATCTATGAGAATTGGAATTTGACTTCTCGATTAGAAATAAAAAAATGTGTGTTTCAATGTTTCTGGAAATCCAACCGCTAAGGGAGTATAGTACGGGAAGAAATTTTTAAGAATATATTTCGTTACATCACAAAAATTTTAAAGCTCAATTTATGAGAATTGGTACTTCACTTCTCGGTTAGATACAAAGAAATATTTGTTAGGGGATGAAAGTTGCTATGGAAATGTCTTCATAAGAAAGGAAAAGACGTGATTAACAAAAACTTTGGACTCCAGCTACCAGAATCGCTTTCTGGTCACAAGTACGTTCGGAAAAGACCATGCTTATATGGCCTTTATTAGTGTGAAAAGTTTAAAAGGTGTTGCAATTTGTAAGATAAAAATTCGATTAAATAAAAAAAATCTCTGCAGGCAATACAGTCTGCGCGAGCGAAGCAGCGGGCGCTAATCTAGTATTTAATGTACAGTATCTTAATTATTGACTGAATTTAAAAATTTAAGCTGCTGTCATAATCTACTCATTAAGGAGTCCAATGTTACGTTAAATGTTTGACACAAAAATTCAGATATTAAACTTAAAAACTATGTTTATGTCTTCGAGGTAGCGGAACTCATCGCGCCGAAATACCCAACTTTATTCATCCAGTATTTGAGAATGAGAGCGCTTGGTGGCTTTCCACAAACTTGACACGTAATTACAAACCTTTACGGTACTTTCTCTCTCCAGAGAATGATGAAAGGAAAAAACGTTTATCGCTTACTGCATTTTTAGTTGTTCATGCGGTAAAACTTCAGCATCAGGTGGACGTTTTAATTTATTACTTCCTTACTGTTAACTTTATTCTCAAACCCTTTTGCAGATAGTACTTACAAAATTATATCATTGTTCTACGCGTGGTTCAGGAGTTATGACATCATAAAATTGCGACACGTGAAAACTAACCGTTGCTTAAAACGGAGCGCAAATTATCCACGCTGTGTTTATCTGATTGGTAATGAGAGGACTTCGCGACTTTCGCAGACTCTGAAGATGAAATCGAATCTTTTCTTAACTTCTTCTCGCTGACATGTTTAACGTTAAATATTTGTCACATTAAGTCGATTTTTTATACATGGGAGTTTGATTTTTTTAAAGAATCGGGGGTTGCTTGTATAAACTAATAGTTGCATTTGTGCATTTTTGATAATGTAGTTGCGAAACTTCTTTATATAAAGGGCAATCAAACGAAAAAGAGACAGATGGAAGAAAAGTAAGTAAACTGCTAATTATTCCGAAAGTAATGACCATAACTGTTATTAGATTTATTCCACTATGAGGCAAGACGATCAGTGCCATCATGGCAAAACGTTTACGACAGCCTACGGAACAATGATTGTACGCAGGAGTGCACCTCTTCAACTGAAGCAAATAGACGACCGCGAAAGGCTCAGAAAATATCGGGACTGCGTGGACTATGTGTAAGGGTTTCCCAGGGAAACTCCTGCAGCGTAATCGAAACAACAGGTGCACCAGATCCGGGGAAGTCACGATGACCTCCCTCTTTGACCGGAAGGGTTCGCTGCTCACTGACTCTGTGTAACACGGCCCCACAATTAACGCACAGCGGAACACGGAAACTATGCAAAAACTGAAGCGCGCCGTCAAGTGCATACGCCGACGAATTTTGAAGGACAGCATTATTCTGTTGCAGGATAAAGCACATCAGTTTGTCGGCAAGGTAGTTTCAATTAGGCTGCAAAAGTTTCACTGGGAAGCTCTTAAACATCGTCCGTACAGTCCCGTTCTGTCCACAGCCAATTTTCATGTTTGTGGCGCCGGAGAAAGACTCTCGTGAGCGTCGATCTGCTCCGGACGAATAGGTGCACGCCTGCATACAATCGTGGTGCCAACCACAAACGCTTTTCCATGAAGCCACTAACCGCCTTGTCTAACATAAATGTATGAACAGTTATAGCGGTTACTTTTGAAATAATACTTTATTACTTTTTTGGACCCGTCTCGTCACCAAGTGACTGCCCACTTATAGAAGAAGCAGAATGTTTATTTGACAATAACGATTCGTTAGTCTTCACAAAGGACGTACGGAAAGCACCTAAAAAAAATATGGTTGCGTGCCAGAACAGCGTATTACCTTTTGTCGCTGCTTTAGGAGGTAAGACGTTTGCCTCTCCGCTAGAGCCGCTTCTTTGTCACGGCCCCAGCAAGCAGTGAAACTCCCGCCGATGGTGGAGAGGGTGCTCTTTTTGAAGTCGATTCTCTCGCCCGATGAGATCCTAAAGGAATAAGGAGGGGTGCGTCTCCTCACCACTGTACACACAGGACGCGGTGTTGTCGTTTGTCAGGGGGAAGCTGCGCTAGGCAGAGCGGGGCGAGTTTCATTTCGTTTGCTTCCGCTATGGGGGAGAAGAACGTGAGGCCTGCCACCGATCTGAAGTGGAGCTGCGTCATCAGACGAGCTGTAGGAAAGCCAGATGCCAGCGCCAGACTGATCGGAAGAATTGTCAGGAAGTGTAGAGCGCGTGCGTAGGAGGTAGCTTACAAAGCCATTACCAGGTGGCACTGATAGAAAAAACAGCGAAGATCCGCGCGAGAGCAGTGTGTTTCCGTGCAGATTTTTTTAGTAGACACGACAGCGTTCCTAGAACAACTCGTGGAAAAGCTACGAAGGCAAGGTTAGAGAGATCGGATTTCATACGGAAACTTAGTAACAATATTGTTCTTGCCTAGCAACGTTCACAACTGGAACAGGAAAGAGGAGGGGCTGGGATGATAGAAATGAGAGTACTAACCGAAATATCCCCCGTCAGACACCGTAAAATAGGTTGCTATCTGGAGATACTATTTTACTTATTGCGCTATTGATTATTATGAAATGTTTTGCAATCTACGCAGTGTTTTCAAAAAACTTACATTACACAAGTTTCTTAGTTTTTGATCACTTTGCAGCTGGAAGTACATAAAAATTATTATTAACACAACATGATTAGTGTGGTGTCACCGCCAGACACCACACTTGCTAGGTGGTAGCCTTTAAATCGGCCGCGGTCCATTTGTATACGTCGGACCCGCGTGTCGCCACTATCAGTGATTGCAGACCGAGCGCCGCCACACGGCAGGTCTAGAGAGACTTCCTAGCACTCGCCCCAGTTGTACAACCGACTTTGCTGGCGATGGTTCACTAACAAAATACGCTCTCATTTGCCGAGACGATATTTAGCATAGCCTTCAGCTACGTCATTTGCTACGACCTAGCAAGGCGCCATTACCAGTTACTATTGATACTGGATCATGGAACGTCAAGAGCGACGTTCACCATTAATGGATTACAGTTAAGTATTCCACCAGCTACGTCCGTTTTTCTAAATTCTAATTTCCTTGTCCTGTTCCAGACCTCACGCCAGCCTGCGTGAGCTAAAACGCGTGCCTTTCGGCTTCCTCTAGTAACACGGTGTTGGCTCTCCTGCCAACCACAACAATTAGAACACAAACACAAATAATGAACTAGCAAATGAATAAAATAAGAAAAGGAAAGGTAGGGTCGAGTTGCCACTCACCAGCGACCATCACAAAACGTCATGTCTGCTGATACACCAGCTGGGATCTAGCCCTGGCGCAAGCAGCAGTGAGTGCATCTATTGTTAGTACTTCTATGTCTACTGATTCCGGTATATTGGACGAAATTAGTGGAACTCTCGAATGCTTTCTAAGGTGAACTACGATTCTAGATACTACATACTCTGCGCCGCTCATATTTTCTAAATAAACGAGACCGCCATAATTCAGTAGAACTACGTTTAAAAATACTATTGCTTAACCAGTGGTGGTCAGTGAGGTAAACGCTGAGGTGGGATCCGCTGCGCTGGTTCCGATAGACAGTGGTGCTGCAGGAGAGGTGCGAGACGCGGGGTACGTCGCAGACTACTCCGGCACATCGAACCTCTTGCAGGAGGGGTTCCACCGCTTTTTGCGTCATTCGCAACGCGCACACTTCCACTTTGACTTCTACTCGCACCGTATGTATTGCGTATTCTAAGCCAGTTTTTAGGAATTCCCTAAAGCATATAGAAGTATTCACTGCACAACTCAGAGGAAAAAGGTCCGTCGTTTGACCATTGAACAGACTCTCGTGAGAACGACGTAGTAATAGGCATCCATGGCGTAGAGAAGCAGCTGAAAGAGTTGAAAACAGATAACTCACCAGGTCCTGATAGAATCCCTTTACGGTTTTTCAAAGAGTGCTCTGCAGCATTGTTCCCGTATTTACCTTAAATTTATCGCGAATCTCTCGCCCGGTGCAAAGCGACTAGGAAAAAGCGTAGGTGACATCACTGTATGAGAAGGGTAGAAAAACGGACCCGCAGAATTACAGATCAATATCACTAACATCACTTTGCTGCCGGCCGCTGTGGCCGAGCGGTTCTAGGCGCTTCAGAACGGAACAGCACGACCGCCACGATCGCAGGTTCGAATCCTGCCTCGGGCATGGATGTGTGTGATGTCCTTAGGTTAGTTAGGTTAAAGTAGTTCTGAGTTCTAGGGGACTGATGACCTCAGATGTTAAGTCCCATATTGCTCAGAGTCATCAGTTTGATGCAGAATCCTTGAACAAATTAGCAGTTCGAATATAATAAACTTTCTTGAGACCGAGAAGCTGATGTCCACGAATCAGCATGGTTTTAGAAAGTATTGCTCTGTGCGGGAGTCGGCTTGCCCTTTTCTCATATGATATACTGCGAACAGTGAATGAAAGGTGCACCATTGCAGCCTGTTCAAAAAGGTAAGGGTACATGGCATAAGTTCACAGATATACGAGTGGCTCGAAGACTGCTTTACCCAGTATGTTGCCCTCCACGACGAGTGTTCAGAGACGAGGGTACCGTCAGGGATCCCGAGGGAAGTGCGATAGGATCGCTGTTGCTCTCTATATACATAAATGATTTGAGGGACAGGATGGACAGCAATCAGCGAATGTTTGCTGATGATGCCGTGCTATACGAGAAGCTGCCGAAGTTGAGTGACTGTAGGAGGATACAAGATACTTAGACAAAAGTTCCAGTTGGTCTGGTGAATGGCAGCTAGCTTTAAATGTAGAAAAATGTACGTTAGCGGGGATGAATAGGAAGATAAAACCTGTAATGTTTGGATACAGTATTACTAGTGTCTTGCTTGACACAGTCGCGTCGTTTAAATAGCTGGGTGTAACGTTGCAAAGCTATATGAGGTGGAACGAGCATTTGAGAATTGTGGTAGGGAAGACGAATAGTTGACTTCGATTTATTGGGAGAATTTTAGGAAAGAGTGGTTCACATTGAAAGGAGACCTTATGTAGGACGTTGGTGCGACGTATTCTTGAGCACTTCTCTAGTGTTTGGCATCCGTGCCAGGTCGGATTGAAGGAAGACATCGAGGCAATTCAGAAGCGGGCTGCTACATTTATTACTGGTAGGTTCGAACAAAACGCAAGTGTTGTGGAGTTCCTTCGGGAACTCAAATGGGAATTTCTGGAGCGAAGCCGGAATTCCTTTCGAGGAACACTATTGAGACAATTGAGAGAATCGGCATTTGAAGCTCACTGAAGAACGATTCTGTTGCCTGCAACATACATTGCTCTTAGAGACCGCGACGATAAGGTACGAGAAATTTGGGCTTACACTGAGGCATATAGCAGTAAATTTTCCCTCGATCTGTTTGCGAGTCGTAAAAGAAAGGAAACGATTACTTATGGTGCGGGGTACCCTCCGGCATACGCCGTAAGATGGAATGCGGTGATCGATGTAGATGCAGATATAAAAATGGTGTCTGCCATGCTGTTAAAAATCTCGACTTAACAACAATCTGCGGCTTAACAACAATATTTTATCCGTTTTCATGTATTACTTCTGCAGTAGACGCCGCTCGGTAGCAGTACTGCACAACAAAAGGGGGAACCGGTATATGTAGACTAGCGAGATGAGGCTTTGTGCATAGAAGAAGTGACGCAGGCTGAAAAAAGGAAAGCTACAGCCATGAATCGCCTCAACAGTGAACTGCTTAAATTCGGTGGAATCTCTGCCACCTGAGATTACTAAATCTGTTCAATATGTATTGGAAAAGAAAAGTCATACGAAGAGTATAGGGTCGGCCTCTATGGCCGAGCGGTTCTAGGCGCTACAGTCTGGAACCGAGCGACCGCTACCGTCGCAGATTCGAATCCTGCCTCGGGCAAGGATGTGTGTTATGTCCTTAGGTTAGTTAGGTTTAAGTAGTTCTAAGTTCTAGGGGACTGATGACCTCAGAAGTTAAGTCCCATAGTGCTCAGAGCCATTTGAACCATTTGAACCTCAGATGTTAAGTCCCATAGTGCTTAGAGCCATTAGAACCTTTTTTACAGGCGGCAATGTCGAGTGCTGTTTGAAGACTGATTTTTCCGGTAGGTGTCTACACACAACCTGTCTAGAGACCTTATGCTTCGGTTATTGTAAATAACAACATTTCAGTCGTACTGAACGTTAAAATGTTCGGATGTGCGGTTTGAGAGTAATGTATATGTGTTTCGAGTTGTTCTAAGAGATTCTAAGATTCTAAGGCCCTAAGAGGGCTTAGTCAGCTGTATGCAAGATTTCGATATAATGTAAAAACGGCGGAGGAAGAGTGTGTCTCTCGCCTTTACGTGTTCTGCAGAAGTTGTGTAATATGAATGTTCACCCTCTTTGTCGAGCAAGTGGTCGCGAATGCTGGTCTTACATACCCAGTGTGCGTGTCCTTTATTATACCGCGGACAACCATTGCAATAAATTTTATGTATCCTGCATTTGAGAAACGTCAATTGTAGGCCTTTCATTATGTGTAGAAAGCAGCTTAGTGACATTATTGGTGTTAAAGGACAGAGTGACATCATATTTATTTGTCATATAAGCAACACGATAGGAAATCGTACCTAGAAATTGGATTGTAATGTACACTATGTGATCAAAAGTATCCGCACACGTGGCTGAAAATGACTTACAAGTTCGTGGCGCCCTTCATCGGTAATGCTAGAATTCAGTATGATGTTGGCCCACTCTTAGCCTTGATGACAGCTTTCACTCTCGCAGGCATACGTTCAATAGGGTGCTGGAAGGCAGCCCATTCTCCACGGAGTGCTGCACTGAGGAGAGGTATCGATGTCGGTCGGTGAGGCCTGGCACGAAGTCGACGTTCCAAAACATCCCAAAGGTGTTCTCTAGGACTGTCAGTACTCTGAGCAGGCCAGTTCATTACATAGGGATGCCACTGTCGTGTAACCACTCCGCCACAGGCCGTGCATTATGAATAGGTGCTCGATCGTGTTGAAAGATGCAATCGCCATCCCCGAATTGCTTTTCATCCTTCTTGTGCTTAAAACATCAATGTAGGCCAGTGCTGTGGTAGTGCCACGCAAAACAACAAGGGGTGCAAGCCCCCTCCGTGAAAAACACAACCATACCGTAACACCACCGCCTCCGAATTTTACTGTTGGCAATATACGCGCTGGCATATGACGTTCACCGGGCACTCGCCATACTCACACCCTGCCATCTGATCGCCCCATTGTGTACCGTGATTCGTCACTCCACGCAACGTTTTTCCTTTGTTCAATCGCCAAATGTTTACGCTCCTGACACCGAGCGAGGCGTCGTTTGGCATTTACCGGCGTGATGTGTGGCTTATGAACAGCCGCTCGACCTTGAAATCCAAGTTTTCTCACCTCCCGCCTAACTGTCATAATACTTGCAGTGGATCCTGGTGCAGTTTGGAATTCCTGTGTGATGGTCTGGATAGATGTCTGCCTATTACACATTACGCCCCTCTTCAGCTGTCGGCGATCTCTGTCAGCCAACAGAAGAGGTCGGCCTGTACGCTTTTGTGCTGTACGTGTCCCTTCACGTTTCCACTTCACTACTACATTGCAAACAGTGTACCAAGGGATGTTTAGGAGTGTGGAAACGTCGCGTACAGACGTATGACACAAGTGACACCCAATTACCTGACCACGTTCGAAGTCCGTGAGTTTCGAGGAGCGCCTCATTCTGCTCTCTCACGATGTCTAATGACTACTGAGGTCGCTGATATGGAGTACCTGGCAGTAAATGGGAACACAATACAACTAATATGAAAAACGTATGTTTTTGGGAATGTCTGGATACTTTTGATCACATAGTTTATTTCTTATCCGTAAGTTCATTTTAACTGATTGTAGAGGATTATATTTATTTTGGTTTTATAAAGTATTTGTACGACACTTATTTGATATACGTTATTGACGGCTACATACTTCACTTTATTAAGTTCGGTAACAATAGCAGCAAGGGTTAGAGAGACCTCAAGGACACGATCATCATAGCATGAATGAAAGCCAGTTTGTGCTTAAAGGTGTCACAAGAAGATGCATGAATGGTTATTTCTGGTGGCTCCTTTCCTTAAATGTGCAGATCAAGGAAATTAAATCCATTACGCAGATTTTGAATTACAAATGTCAATTTAATTTTACGGTGCAAGAAATATGAGTCATTCACATCTTTATTTAACACAATAATAGTATCGTCAAAGTACCATCTACAGAAACAAACGCAGTTAACTAGGAGGGATAAGATTTTTAAAAATCGCCATCTCAAAATTAATATCCAGAGAGGCACTTCCATAGCAAGACCTTCATGTTGTTGATACAGCAGAAAATTAAAACTGAAGTAATTGCACTTTACACACATTCGCTAAAGTGTTATTATTTTTTTAAATTTCGTCTGACAATTCAGTTTCATCTGCTTACTGAAATTGTCGTCAATAATATAGGTCATTTGCTCTATGGGAATGGTAGTGTAAAGATTTGTAATATCAAGCGATGCAAGTATACGGCCTGCGGGGGGTGAAGGAGGAGGTGACATTTTTTAAAGAGTAACTTTACTTGTCCTATTTTTCACAAAGAAAGAAGTTACGTATGTACAGCGTTTCTTGGGAAGAGAGAGTAACTTCTTAAACAAGAAATACGCAGATCAACGAATTGCATAAACGATTGGATGAATAGGCCAGTTATTTTTGTGGATCTTAACCTGCGATCGCAAAATTGTTTTCCTTGCTTTATGTTTAACAATCTACCACCGTCTCTGGGAGAAAGAATTAGAGATGTTTGGTTCTTATTAATGGTATGAATGTTACTTTCAAAAACGAATTCTAATGTTCTGTTAGCACAGTCGTCTTTGCACGACGGAAAAATTGCGCGTATCGGCCTAGATGATGACGTTTTCTTCTCTGAGCTTCTTATTAATGCGCTTCACTGTAAAAAGAGGATTACTTCTCCGATTATTACCTCGACTGTTAATTACTATCGTGACAAGTTCACGAACTGTGCGACCTATCTTAGCTTGCTGACATCTGTCGAGCTTGACGGTTTCCACGGCAAGTTTCGCGCCGACAACCACTTCGGTAGCAGTAGGGGCACCTCGCACGGGCGCCTGCGATAGCCGCGCGGTCTCAGGCGTCTGGACACAGTTCGCGCGGCTCTCCCCATCCCCCACCCTCCCACCCCTCCGAGTCTTCCGTCGGGCATGGGGGTGTGTGTTGTCCTTAAGTGTACGTTAGTGTAAGTTAGATTAAGGAGTGTGTAAGCGTAGGGACCGATGACCTCAGCAGTTTGGTCCCATAAGATCTTACCACAAATTTCCAAATTCCCTCGCACGCTCTGCAGCCCTGCGTGCATCCAGCCGACTTACCTGTACCTCGCGGTGTGTTTCTGCCAACTCGCTTCCGGCTACCAGAATGGTCTCCATCCACGATACTGCGCAGTACAATGAATTACCACTACACCATCGGCCCATGGAACGATCATCAACCTTTAACAAATGAAATTCTATTCGAGGCTTTTCCACGCCCTTTTAATCTAAGATTTATGTTAATGTTTGATCGGTAGTTGAATCTTTTTATCAAATGTATAACTTCCTTTTTATATGCTTTATAGTGTTCGTTGCTGGATGCGCAACTACCTGACTGCATGCAAGTGAGATCAATTCACTCAAAGTTAGAAGTCCGTTTTTATAATTATCGCAGTTTGATTCACTGACGAAAGTATGTTATTTTTCCAACTCCTAACTATTGCACAATAGAAATTTTAATATTAAGATTTTAATATTTGAAAATCTTTTTAGGACTTCTTAGTTGTTGGATCTTAACTTGATGACTGCTTATCCATGTTCTAAATCAGTATTAAATAAGTTTTTTGAAACGCGTTTCTTGTACTTTCCATATATGTATGGCCATGCACAGTCATGAATTTTCCTAAATGTTGTAAAATTTATGTATATCCTCCAAATAGCTCTTCACTTCCGATCTGTCGTCACTGATTGGTTGCCTGTTTATGGCACATAGCGCATTTTCGACCTTTCGGTGTCTGGAATAATTTGCTCAATTCGATATTCTTGACCCTGATCTGACTTCTCCGTTTTCTTCTGAACAATTTTTATTTAATTTTAAAACTGTTTCGGATTATGATGGGAGTGAAAGGCAAACAATATAATTCTGCTTTTCGTTAAAAGCTAGATTTTGAAACCGGGTGGCAGTTTTATGTCGCACAGCTGAAAGCACGTGCGGTTAAATAGGAAGCATGAATTTTTTTGTTTACTTGGCGGTAGAACAATCGATTTCTTTGAATTCAATACGTAGCTGAAATAGATAATTTACGGTCAATTTATATGGGAACAGAGTAATCATGTATTCAGTAAAAAATGTTTAATAAACAAGAGGACTGAGAAACTGTTTTTGCGAGATGTAATACATACGCTTACACATTATTCACGGCAAAAGTGGAACTGTATAAAGTTTTATAAATTCATGATATATGCAGGTTACTGAGGCGGTAATAAGGTGGAGGAAACAGTGGAAGTCAAAGACTGCGAAGGTACAGCAAATGATGGCGTTAGTCAGAAACATGTTTTATAGGCCTTTTAAATGTTGTTGAAGGCTAAGACTGAGTTTATAACCTTGTAAAGTTATTAGTTTCCGTAAAATTTTGATCGTCTTTTTGTTTTACCTAAGCAAATCGGTCAGTATAAACAGAAATTTGATAATCGTGAAACTCAGAACGCTATCTCGTGCTGTCAGGGCTGTTCAGTGGCCGCACTGTTCCGTTTACAGTTTCGTACTGTCGCATCGTTCGGTTATGGCTGAACAGGTCGGGTGAGGGCTTGCCGATTTGTTAAGCGATCCTGGTACTGTACTCGTGTATATGTGTTGTGCCACAGTCATGTATTTACAATGAAACCTTAAACCTTTAAAAATACCTCGCTGGAAACTCCATGACAGGCGCATACATTGTCGTTCATGGATAACTGTTAAACGTGTTTGCACTCGGTTATCAGTTCGCTAACACATTTTCACGAAGCCCCTTTAGGTAAGAAATATCTGGCACTGATGACGCGTGCATATGTTACCTCTCACTCACTTAAGAGTTGCTACAGAAACTGTGCAGTTACTGAATGACGAGTGCTAGAAGTTAACATCCCCCTTTTTTTTTGCAATATATCGATTTCTGTCTTACTTCATCACCGAATCACTCAGTTTAGCGAAAACTTTGTTTACTCAAGTCAAAAGCATTTTCTAGGAACATTTTTACCACACGGTTAGAAATAAAAGCAAAAAAAAAAAGCACCGCTTCACAAATCTGTAAATCTGCAGGTGTTGTTTTCTTGATAAAATTTAGATTTGGAAGTTGAAGCGTCTCTATATAAGCCGCTTCGTTGACTTTCAGGGTTTATACATTACATTTCTGAACAGCATCTCTTATTTGCCGGTGCTCCTATACATTCAAACTGAGTCAAAGATAATAAGCTGACTTATAATCTGGCAGCCATACTCCTGTTTCAATACTAAATTACCATATCTGAATTGCATTTCGTATCTACATTTTCTACATTAGCTAGATAAATATTAAGAGTTTAATATGAGACAGAAAAGCATTAATCATATACACTAATGACCATTAAAGTTGCTACACCAAGAAGAAATGCAGATGATAAACTGGTATTCATTGGACAAATATATTATACTAGAACTGACATGTGATTACATTTTCACGCAATTTGGGTGCATAGATCCTGAGAAATCAGTACTCAGAACAACCACCTCTGGCCGTAATAACGGCCTTAAAACGCCTGGTCATTGAGTCAAACAGAGCTTGAATGGCGTGTACAGGTACAGCTGCCCATGCACTTTAACACAATACCACAGTTCATCAAGAGTACTGACTGGCGTATTGTGACGAGCCAGTTGCTCGGCCACCATTGACCAGACGTTTTCAGTTGGCGAGAGATCTGGAGAATGTGCTGGCCTGGGCAGCAGTCGAACATTTTCTGTATCCAGAAAGGCCCGTACAGGACCTGCAACATGCGGTCGTGCATTATCCTGCTGAAATGTGGGGCTTCGAGCCACGGGCCATAACACATCTGAAATCTAACATCCACTGTTCTAAGTGCCGTCAAGCGAACAAGAGGTGACCGAGACGTGTAACCATTGGCACCCCATACCATCACGCTGGTGATACGCCAGTATGGCGATGACGAATACACGCTTCCAATGTGCGTTCACCGCGATGTCACCAAACACGGATGCGACCATCATGATGCTGTAAACAGAACCTGGATTCACCCGGAAAAATGACGTTTTGCCATTCGTGCACCCAGGTTCGTCGTTGAGTACACCATCGCAGGCGCTCCTGTCTGTGATGCGGTGTCAAGCGTAGCCGCAGCCATGGTCTCCGAGCTGATAGTCCATGCTGCTGCAAACGTCGTCGAACTGTTCGTGCAGATGGTTGTTGTCTTGCAAACGTCCCCATCTGCTGACTCGGGGATCGAGACGTGGCTGCACGATCCGTTACAGCCGTGCGGATAAGATTCCTGTCATCTCGACTGCTAGTGATACGAGGCCGTTGTGATCTAGCACGGCGTTCCGTATTACCCTCCTGAACCCACCGATTCCATATTCTGCTAACAGTCATAGGATCTCGACCAACGCGAGCAGCAATGTCGCGATACCATAAACCGCAATCGCGATAGGCTACAATCCGACCTTTATCGAAGTCGGAAACGTGATGGTACGCATTTCTTACACCAGGCATCACAACAACGTTTCTCCAGGCAACGCCGGTCAACTGCTGTTTGTGTATGAGAAATCGGTTGGAAACTTTCCCCATGTCAGCACGTTGTAGGTGTCGCCACCGGCGCCAACCTTGTGTGAATGCTCTGAAAAGCTAATCATTTGCATATCACAGCTTCTTCTTCCCGTCGGTTAAATTTCGTGTCTGTAGCACGTCATCTTCGTGGTGTAGCAATTTTAATGGCCAGTAGTGTATTTGTGCTGTGGCAGCTGTACGATCTGCCACTGCTGCCCTTACAGTACGACTATCCTGGCGGGTGTGTGTGCTGCGCGGACTCCAGAACCTCGTCTATGGGTGTGGGAATGTTCACGTGACCACTGATACCAGCATCGCTGCCCAACTGACGCAACGCGTCCAACTTGTGTGACAGTTCTCCGAAAGGACCGTCCCGCCACTCGGATGGCCACAGTTTGAACTCTTTCAAACTCTCCCCATTAGCTGTAGTAAGCACGAGTGCATGTCTGTAACCCGATTCCTTGCTTGCTTCACACGTTTGTACCACAGTGAGCCATCTGGCTGTAAGTATTCCCTATTAAAGGGTAGACACAAATGACTCTCTGGTAGCTCCCCCCCCCCCCCCCCCAGTTAACACATGCCATCATCGGAACAGAATCGATGTCGTCTTCTCAGGTATACATTTTTTCCCGACATTGCATTATTACCATTTTCCACCATGAGACTGAATGTCGCTTCGTGGCGTTGCGGGAATGTGACGCGGTAAGTAAAGTGTATAAGTA
This sequence comes from Schistocerca cancellata, assembly GCF_023864275.1. Lineage (NCBI taxonomy): Eukaryota > Metazoa > Arthropoda > Insecta > Orthoptera > Acrididae > Schistocerca > Schistocerca cancellata. The sequence goes on from NC_064631.1 coordinate 176,976,797, forward strand.
TAACAGAGACAAATGGGGTTATCAAGACATGATCTTGGCTCAGTGAACCGTGTTTGTTGTTACACCAGGTCGACGATCATTTCCTTATACGCCGTTATCCGGACAAACTGCTGCTGGAAACACGCATTGCGCCACGGTTGCAGACCGCTAGGGGGAGTGTTTTATTATGGAGGTCATTCACCTGAGCTTCCATTAGGCCTTTGCCAGTAGCTGACACTACAGTGCGTACTACGTCAACGTTATTCGGGTCCACCTACATGACTGATGTCATTCCGACGGCGATGCCATCTTCTAGCAGGATAACTATCCGTGTCGCAAGGACAGAATCGTGGTACATTGGTTCGAGGAGCAGGACAGCGATGTCAGGTTGATGTCTTGGCTACCAGACAGGCCTGATCAGAACCCGATAGAACACATGTGAGATGCTATCGGGCGTAATTTACGGGAAGTGCGTGAGCTCTGGGTAGCCGTTTGGTGACACAGGAAACGTACCAACCTTTTCGAATCCACACCACCCAGAATCGCTGCTGTGTACCAGCGCGCTGCTAAGCACGTGGTAACAATGTTTTGGCTCATGAGCAGAGAATAAAGTAGGGGAACAGTATGTTGAAGTGATATGCTACAGCCCTGTAGTGCTCCTCTAACACAAACCGTAAAGCACTAGAACTCACCGAACATAAAGGTTTTAATAGGAAGATGTAAAACAACACCTATGCTTTTCATATGTAGAACCAGATTTTTTTCTTGCTTGTGCCGTGTCGCAATTAGAATTTGAATGAAAGTTGATATTGTGAAGGATTAGAAAATTTCAAGTAATACATATTGTCCTACTGGATGGCAGAGCTTGTTTGAGATTCTGAGGCGTACCATCAGTGCATGGTTTTCTAGATGAACTTGCTTCTAAGAACGCCCAATTTACACAAACAGAGAACTGAAATTTTGGTTCAGAAACGTATTTTAAGTAAACATTAGTTACTTATATTCCTGTCACTGAGAGCGTTTTGCAAGGGCACATACATTAGTCTCTGTCGCAAGCACTTTTTAATTAATTAATTTTTGTTTCTTACTCTATATGGACATACCGGTACAGTGCGGTGCCGAGAGCCTGTGTTCTGCGTGTCTGCAAGGAGAATAGAGGAAAATTAATCTTCTGATTGGAGGCCTTAGTAATAACGTTATTCATGGCAGATTTTTCACTACTCAAAACATACAGTGTTACGGTTTGGCGAATTTTCTGTTCCACTATTACCGCCATTGGGCACAGTGTTGCCGCAGTTAAGCAAGAGGGACAGGCGACTGCAGGAACCACCCGCCCTCGCTACTGACCAGCATACCTGGACCCGGAGCTGGGTACGTGGACCGTCCAATAGGCGCTCGGGCTCTTTTGTGTGCGTTCCGGGGTTTTACAGGCGCTACCTGAATGCAGGGAGGAGACGTGCCTCCCGCCTGGTGAGGGCCGGACACTGGAAACTGTAGTCCGAGTACTCTGGGAACACTGACGTGGCGACTCACGTGCCGCAAGGCAGCGCGGTTCACAATGTATCGAGGTGTGTTCAAAAAAATAATGACAATGTTTCTTTTTGGAAAGAATGTTATTTATTCGCCTACATTAGTATTATCGTCTTCAAACTAATACCTTCAAGTGTTGGACTAAAATATGAAAACACTGCCAGGCATACCTTCTTCAACATAAATGCATGGCATAGCCAATCCTGGAGGTTGTGCTTTTCTATCTGACCCCAACCGCCCAGTGTCCTCAACTCAATACGTCGCAACCATCCGTCGTTGTTAGAACAGTGTTCTGTGTATTTGTGAGTGCATCGTGTCGGAGCTAACTGAAGTCGAACGTGGGCAAATTATTGGCAGTGGCGGATGATTTTGCTATTCTTTCTGAAAACCTAACAAATGCTGGAATACAAATCACTCTCTTAGAAGAAAAAGCCAACAAAGCAGGTTTAAGAATATCTGTAGAAAAAACAAAATTTATGACAAATATAAAAAAAATGCTCCGGAATGCCTAGCAACAGATATTGGCCAGATATGGAGGATAAATAAATTTAAATATTGGGAAGAAATTATCCAAGAAAATGGCTTAGAAAAATTCGCTATAGTAGAAATAGTACATAAAATGGAGTGAGCTTATGGAATAACTAGGAATGTCTACAACAAAAGGTGTCTGTCTAAAAATTTGAAGATACAGCATTACAACACAGTAGTAAAACCAGAATGTCTTGTATGTTTGGTACTGAACTACAAATTACACAGACTTGAAGTCCTAGAAAGAAAAATCATTCGAAAAATACCTGGACCACGAAAAAATACAGAGCTACGGAAATTAAAAAGCAATGAAGTTTATCGCAACACAGAAAACATAAATGAAACACTACGAAAGAGACAACTGCTATTTTTTGAACACTTATACAGAATGAACAGCAACAGGTTAACCAAACAGATTTTTAAGTATCTTTGGGACAAGAAGTTAACAATAGCCTGGATACAAGAAGTTAGGAAAGATTTGGAAAGAAACAACATAAGTGAAAAAGATGCAACAGAAAGAGAGAGTCTCAACAGGAAAGTGTTAAAAATGGAAGGATTCCAAGGCAAGAGGGAGAAGAAGATAGGGTCAAAATGGTCCGAGGAGAGAAAAAGGATACATAGTGAAAAGAAGAAAGAATCCTGGAGGAAAAAGAAAGAACAAAGAAGGCAGCATTGAAATTGTTGCGTGATCCTTAGATGACCCAAACGAAGAAAGAAAGAAAGAAGTGTAATAATGGCACTCACTTTTATTTACAAAATAACTGGTAGATTGGGCGTTTGAGCATTGTTACTTGTAAAACAAGTTAATTCGATTATCTTTCTTTTTTTCGAATACTTCGATGACATCGTCATACCATTTGTCTCGCCTTTCAAGTGTTCGCAATACTGGTTTTTCAATTGAGGTACAAGCAAAACCTGATAAGCGATCCTGGGCCATACTGCTCCTCAAATACGTATTTACGCGTTTAAGACAAGAAAAACTCCTTTCAACTGAGACACTTGTTGCAGGAATGGTAGCAATTAGACAAAATAGTTTAAAAGCCTCTGGAAGAATTTGATCCGTTTCATCCTCAATCATTCTTTTTGTGACATCTCCCAGACTGATAGACTGAAATGTTTGTTTATGCTGGGGAGAAAATACAGCCTCCAGTTGTACAGGTAACCGCGAACGTTTGAAGGATGCATGATATTGAATCCCAATCATTTACAGGGAAATGCTGAGCATAATTGGCGAATTGAGTAGAATCGCCTAATTTAAGGAGGAAGCGTACATCGCGATGTCAGAATCTCGTTTGCAGCCGTGTTACAGCATTATCCAATACTTCGAAGTACATCTGTGTGATTTTGACATCAATGGATTACCAGTGCATTCATCCCTCATTTCAGCCTTATTCATGAAACCTTCATCCTACAAATTAGTCAAGCGTTTTGTAGAATTTAAAAAGTCCATCATTTTATCTTTATTTCTTAAGTTTTTCATGTAAGCTAAGCATTCTGAGACAACATTGTTGCAAAACTATGCATCATTGTTTTTTTTCTCAGAGCAATGTGGAAAAGCAGTTTAGTCTTCAAGAATATATTTTGAAAAACAGAGAGAAGACAAAGTCTATGAGACTATGTCTGAAACCAAAGGTTCTCTTAAAGACATTCCAGCAGAGTCTGGACTGTCAATTATTTCTTTAAAACTTCATTTATCTCCTCACAGTTTTGGTGACTGGCATATATTATGCCGGCCTTACAGTTCCATCTCGTTTGAAGGAGTGCGTTTACCAACAATACTGTCGAGAACTGCTGTTGCATGATACTCAACTTGAAAATGGCACCCGTTTTTTTGTGAAAGACGCCTAAGACCGTTTGCATGAGCAAATATCACTACAAAATTTCTGACTATTGGTTAACTTTAAGTTGAATGTCCGATTCACACCCTGGCTCGCTACTGACTACAGGAGAATTCCGCTTCTGCGAGCTCCTGCGCAGTGGCGTGGCGTCATATGTTTCCAATACGCGAGCGCAATTGGCCGTTGTCGACTGCCGTCGTCCGCTGTTACTGTCATCCCATGGTGGAAGACTGGTGCACATCTTCCTCAGCACAGGAATGCAAATTTAACTTCACTATTAATGGTAGTAATCGTCGTCGTCGTCGTCTTGTTGTAATAGCAGTAGTGTTGGTAATCCTTAGGAAATCTAGATATGCACTAGCTATACCCGGCGAACATCGTTCCGCCTCTGAAAATCTTTAAATGTTATAGCTGACCCGGCAAACGTTGTTTTGCCATATAAATTATCTGTAGGGAATGTTTCGGTAGAAAAAAAACTAACTTATTGTAAGTATATGATGATGTATGATGATGTGGTATATGAGTGGAAGAGGCAGGGAGTGCTGTGAACGATTAAAGAATATAAAAATAACAAAACACCAAACATTTATGTTTTTAATTTGTTGAATTTATTCTTTGATATGTTATAGCTGACCCGGCAAACGTTGTTTCGTCATATAAATTATCTTTAGTCTATAAGAATAATGTATACGTGTAACACAATGTATACGTCTAACACAATAGCCGTTGTTGGCGGGAGCTCGTGACACAAACAATAATCAAGGCCGAAAACTGTGTAGGGCGTGAGGTAAGACTTAGGGGGAAGTCCGGCAGTATCGGCCACTATTAGTTCTAGCGTCTCTGCTATAGAACGCGCGGATTTAACAATTGCAGCCGATACACGGCTTGTCCATGAGCATACAAACGTAGCGGCAATTTCGTGTCGAAATGTCCAGCATTATCCATAAGGCCAAGCGCACACGCATCGATTTTTGTCGTACGTAAAAATATTGTACGATTAAATTTGCCGGCCGCGGTGGTCTAGCGGTTCTGGCGCTGCAGTCCGGAACCGCGGGACTGCTACGGTCGCAGGTTCGAATCCTGCCTCGGGCATGGATGTGTGTGATGTCCTTAGGTTAGTTAGGTTTAATTAGTTCTAAGTTCTAGGGGACTTATGACCTAAGATGTTGAGTCCCATAGTGCTCAGAGCCTCTGAAATTAAATTAAATTCTTTTAGAGGAACAAAGGAGAACATAGGAACTTCTTTGTTCCACTAAAAGAATTTTATCGTACGATATATTTCCGCACGATAAAAATCGATGCGTGTCCGCTAGGCCTAAATGTCGGTTTGGCGGATGAAGCGTGCTACCTAGTTAAACTTCTCGGTCTAGTGAGATATTCAAAGAGGAATATTCGAGTCGTTGCTTTTGGTACATCTTCTTCAATTACCTATCTGTCGAATAGTGAAAGACTATCACCGGTAGTGATAATTGATCAGTTATCGATCGGGATTGAAAATTATTAAATTACTAAAATCGCTATTAAAAATAGGGCTTGGTGGTAGAAGGGTGAAAATTTAGGGTTGTGTGTATTTTTTAATGTCACATCATAAAAAAATAAAAATAAAAAGTATGCCCAAAAAATAAGAAAATTTGTTTTGGGATGGACCACTCTTATCACTTAGGGGTATGAAAAACAGATTACGACCGATTCTCAGACCTACCGAATATACGTGTAAAATTTCATCAGAATCGAACGAGCCGTTTCGGAGGAGTATGGCAACTAACACTGTGACACGAGAATTTTATATACGAGGATAAATTAAAAAGGCAAGGAAAGGGGGTCTTCCAATATGTTTCACGGCGTCCCAGAATTTAGGCCAAGATCCGCCACTACCAACAATTTGCCCATGTTCGATTTCAGTTAGTTCCGACATAATGGACTCACAAATAAACAGAACACTAACTGAGACTGACGGTTGTGTTTCACAATCTCTAAGGTCTCTGTGTATAGCCTTTCGTGGTATCCGCTTGTGGCTGCCAGTACTTGAGTCCTATCAAAATAAATGTGGTGGTCACCTGGATGCAAAGCATGTTCCGCAACTGCTGATCTGTCAATCTCCCCTCATCTGCAATTGCCCTTATGCTCTTCTAGTCGTTTCTTGACAGTTCTTTTTGTAGTACCCACGTACACCTCCACACAACTACACGGAATTCTGTGAATTCCAGGTTTTTCCAGCGGTTGGCAAGCATCCTTGGCCGATTTGTACAGCTCTGTCGGAGAAGCGTTTTTAATCTCGCCAACGAGTGTGAAGCGGAGGCTGTTTAGTTTAGTTTCGAAAACAGAAAAGTCGAGTGGGACCATGTCTGTCGAATATGGAGGCTCGAGCATAATTACAGTAATATTTTGGCCAAAAAATCAAGAACTAAGCAACGAAATGTGAGCAGGTGTATTATCGTGGTACAAAAGTCATAATTGTTTCGCCACAAACACTGGTGTTTTTTTCGACTCGCTTCACACGAACTACGTTCAGCTTGTACATAGTACACCATACTAATCGTTAGACATTATGGTAAGAACTCATGGTGCACTGTGTCGTTGAAATCGAAAAATGCAGTGAGTATTACCTTCGCATCTGACAGCACTTGTCGAGCTTTTTTCGGTTTTGGCGATCCACAATGCTTCCGCTGGACGATTGAGCCTTAGTTTCCAAGTAGTATTTGTAAGCTCATGTTTCAGCAGCTGCTATTACAGTTTTAAGATTTTATTGTCACACGTTTCATACCCAAAATATTCGAAACAACTTCGTGATGTCAGCCAGTTTCTATGCCGACATCATGAGCGACTTCTATGGTTGTGATTCGGTGATCAATCCGGATAAGGACGGTCAAGCGTACAGTAGCCAGTCCCTTTAGTATATTCATTGGGTCTTCTAAATATTCTACCAATAGAACGCAGTCTTTGTAGTGTGTTATCTTCCCGCATACGCTCAGCATACGGAGCATTTGAATCTCCTTGCACAACTGTCTGTCACTGCATGAAAATGACGGGGTGTGCACCTGTCGAAACATCGTCGGTTATCGAAGACGTCACCCAGCTGCATTCCCGTAAGTTATTTGAATATTGTTCGCGCCGGGAGAAATTCACTCTTTCGTATCTCTAGGTAGCTAGCAAAGAACTTCCTTGATCCAGATTCAGTCCAGTCGCCTGCTTGCGTGACCCACCAACCCGCGATTCATCTTCATTACAGTCACAACTTCATTCTCAGTGCAGTCTGCTCCCTGATCCATCTTTTCCTGTTTCTCTCGAATGTACATTACGTAAATATGCATTTATCAGCTCGTAGGTGATCGATGGTAGCGTCCTTGACTAGTAATCAAAACTTCCCGGGACTTGGATTCGTATCTAGCGTGTTCTTAAATTTTCAGAAAGAATAATCAGGAATGGTGGCCGAAGACTTTTGACATAAGAAGTCACCCTCGTTCTGCCAACGGCCTTGTCAAAGAGGGAGCGGACAGACGTTTACGGTATTCTGTTGCCCTTGGAATGAGAAACTGCCCCTAGAAGGCGGAAAAATGAGCAATGATGAACGGCATTAGGGTAAAGAAGGCAGTGGAAACCACTAAACAAAAGACGCATAAGACGTGTCCGGAGGACATGGGACCTGAAATTGAAAAAGAAAATTTGGAAATTTGTGGTAAGGACTATGGGACCAAACTGCTGAGGTCATCGATCCCTAGGATTACGCACTAGTTAATCTAACTTAAACTAACTTACACTAAGGACAACAAACACACATACCCATGCCCGAGGGAGGACTCGAACCTCCGACGGGGGGAGCCGGGGGAACTGTGACAAGACGCCTCAGACCGCATGGCTACCCCGCGCGGCTTTGAAAAAGAGTCATGACGATCTCTCCATTGGCAAAAGATTCCGGACTATCCCCATTCGGATCTCCAGGAGGGGACTGCCAAGGGGGTGTTGTTGTTGTTGTTGTTGTTGTTGTTGTGGTCTTCAGTCCTGAGACTGGTTTGATGCAGCTCTCCATGCTACTCTATCCTGTGCAAGCTTCTTCATCTCCCAGTACCTACTGCAACCTACATCCTTCTGAATATGCTTAGTGTATTCATCTCTTGGTCTCCTCCTACGATTTTTACCCTGCACACTGCCCTCCAATACTAAATTGGTGATCCCTTGATGCCTCAGAACATGTCCTACCAACCGATCCCTTCTTCTGGTCAAGTTGTGCCACAAACTTCTCTTCTCCCCAATCCTATTCAATACTTCCTCATTAGTTATGTGATCTACCCATCTAATCTTCAGCATTATTCTGTAGCACCACATTTCGAAAGCTTCTATTCTCTTCTTGTCCAAACTATTTACCGTCCATGTTTCACTTCCATACATGGCTACACTCCATACAAATACTTTCAGAAATGACTTCCTGACACTTAAATCTATACTCGATGTTAACAAATTTCTCTTCTTCAGAAACGCTTTCCTTGCCATTGCCAGTCTACTTTTTATATCCTCTCTACTTCGACCATCATCAGTTATTTTGCTCCCCAAATAGCAAAACTCCTTTACTACTTTAAGTGTCTCATTTCCTAATCTAATACCCTCAACATCATCCGACTTAATTTGACTACATTCCATTATCCTCGTTTTGCTTTTGTTGATGTTTTGTCTCCCTTCAAGACACCATCCATTCCGTTCAACTGCTCTTCCAAGTCCTTTGCTGTCTCTGACAGAATTACAATGTCATCGGCGAACCTCAACGTTTTTATTTCTTCTCCATGGATTTTAATACCTACTTCGAATTTTTCTTTTGTTTCCTTTACTGCTTGCTCAATATACAGATTGAATAACATCGGGGAGAGGCTACAACCCTGTCTTACTCCCTTCCCAACCACTGCTTCCCTTTCATGTCCCTCGACTCTTATAACTGCCATCTGGTTTCTGTACAAATTGTAAATAGCCTTTCGCTCCCTGTATTTTACCCCTGCCACCTTTAGAATTTGAAAGAGAGTATTCCAGTCAACATTGTCAAAAGCTTTCTCTAAGTCTACAAATGCTAGAAACGTAGGTTTGCCTTTCCTTAATCTTTCTTCTAAGATAAGTCGTAAGGTCAGTATTGCCTCACGTGTTCCAGTATTTCTACGGAATCCAAACTGATCTTCCCCGAGGTCGGCTTCTACTAGTTTTTCCATTCGTCTGTAAAGAATTCGTGTTAGTATTTTGCAGCTGTGGCTTATTAAACTGATTGTTCGGTAATTTTCACATCTGTCAACACCTGCTTTCTTTGGGATTGGAATTATTATATTCTTCTTGAAGTCTGAGGGTATTTCGCCTGTTTCATACATCTTGCTCACCAGATGGTAGAGTTTTGTCAGGACTGGCTCTCCCAAGGCCGTCAGTTGTTCCAATGGAATGTTGTCTACTCCGGGGGAGGTAACCATGATAAAAAGATGAGTAACCAACGAAAGGATCACGTTCTCCGAGTCCGGGACTGGAATGTTGGAATCTTGAACATGGTTGACAAGCTAGAAAATCTGAAACGGGAAATGCTAAGTCTCCATCTCCGTAGTTGTGGTCAGGGAAATAAAATGGAAAGATGATAAGGATGTATGGTCAGACGACTACAGAACAATATCAACCGTATCAGAAAATTGTATAACGGGAATAGGATTCGTTATGAATAGGAAAGTAGGGCAGATAGTGTGTTACTGTGAACAGTTCAGTGATAGGGTCGTTCTCATCAGATCCGACAGCAAACCAACGCCAACAGCACTAGTTACTCATCTTTTTATCATGGTTACCTCCCCCTTGGCAGTCCCCTCCCGATGACCATAGCAGTCTGGTCCCTTTAATCCCACAAACCAACCAACAGCACTAGTGCCGGTATATACGCCGACGTCCAAAGCAGGAGCTGAACAGATGGCGAAAGTACATGAGGACTAACTGAATTCTGCAATAAAGTTTAGTTAGTAACAGTAAATACGCTATTCAATAATCACAAGAGGAGGAAGTATACTTGTAAAAGATTTCGATATAAAGGACGACTCCAGTTAGATTAAATCATGAGATTCCGAAATCAAATACTGGATTGTAAGGCGTACCCAGAAGCAGATATAGACTCAGATCACAGTTTGGTAATGATGAAGAGTGGGCTGAAGTTTTAAAGAATCGTACGGAAGAATTAGTGTGGATCGAAATGAGATACTAAAGAAGCGAGGAATCATGAGACACGTCTGAAATTCGCCGAACCCGAGGATACTAAGTTAAGGAATACTACATTAGGCACTTCAGTTGAAGAGGAATGGACATCTCTAAACAGAGTAATTACAATGTTGTAAATACGAACATAGGTAGTAGGAAAGTGCCGGCAAAGAAACCTTCGGCGGCAGATAAAATACCTCAAGTGATCGACGAAAGAAGGAAGTACAAAAATGTTCACAGGATGACTGAACTACAGTAATACGAAACACTCAGGAATGAAGTAAGAAGTGCAGGGACCTCAAGGCGAATTGGCTGTAGCAAATACGTGAGACAATCGAAAAAGAAATGCTCGATGAAAGAACTGACTCAGCATATAGAAAAATCATAACAGCCTTCCGTGAAATTAAAAGCAAGGGTGGTAACATTAACAGCGCAATGGGAATTCCACTGTTAAACGCAGACGAGGGAGTAGGTAAGTGGAAAGAGTACACTGAAGACCTCTGTGAAGAGGTGGAATTGTCTGATGAGGACATAGAAGAAGAAACTGGAACCGATACCGAAGAGACGAGATGAAGTATTAGAGTCAATATTTAAAAGAGCTTTGGAAGACTTGAAATTAACTAAGGCAGAAGGGATCGATAACATTTGATCGGAATTTTTAAAATCATTGGGGACAGACTTGAAATTAGTGCGTAGAATTTATGAGAATGGCGATATATCATCAAAATTTCGGAAATATCTCGCACACAATTCCGAAGACAACAAGAGCAGATAGATGTGAGAACTGTCGCACAACAGCTTAATAGGTCATAAATCCAAGTCGCTGACAAGAGCAATGCACAGAAGTGTGGAAAAGAGAATCGAGGAACTGTTAGATGACGACCAACGCTTTAGGAAAGGTAAAGGCGCCACAGAAGCAGTCCTAATGTATCGATTGATATTGGGCTGAAGAGTAATCATGACACGCTCATAGAATTCGTAGATCTGTAAAAAGAGTTCGACTATGTAAAATGATGCAACATGTTGGAAATTCCGAGAACAATAGGAGTAAGGCATAGGCAAAGGCAGGTAATATGCAATATGTACCAGAACTAAGAGGAAAGAATAACACTGGAAGACAAGGGCAACGTGCTAGTATTAAAAAGGATGAAAGACAGGGATATAGTCTTTGCCACTACTGTTCAATCTACCCAACGAAGAAGCAATGAGAGAAATAGAAGAAAGTATCAAGAGTGCTATTAGAACTCAAGGTGAAAGAATATCAATGATAAGTTTCGCTGACGAAACTGCTAAGCTGAATGGAAGTGAAGAAGAATTACTGGATGTGTTAAATGAAATAAACTTCCTGATGAGCACAGAATATCAATTAACAATAAATCGAAGAAAGACGAAAGTAATGAGAGTAGCAGAAATGAGAACAGCTAGAAACTTAGCATCAGAATTGGGGATCACAAAGTAGACGAAGATTAAGTAATTCTGCTACCTTGTCAGTAAAATAACCCATGATGGACGGAGCAAGGAGGGCATAGAAAGCATTTCTGTCCAAAAGAAGTACAATTATCAAACACAGGCCTTAATTTGAGTAAGAAATTTGTGAGAATGAATGTTAGGAGCACAGTATTCTATGGTAGTGAAACATGGACTGTAGGAAAACTGGAACAGAACTGTGGTTCTACAGAGGAATGTAGAAAATTGGGTGTACTGATAAGGTAAGCAATAACGAGATTCTCCTCAGAATCGACGAGGAAAGGAACATATGGAAAATACCGACAACAAGAAGGGACAGGATATTAGGATATATGTTAAGACATCAGGGGATATATACTGTGGTACCCGAAAGAACTGTAGTGGGTAATTATACCTGGAGAGAAAGACAGAGATTGATATTCAGAGTGTTTCGCCCTTAAAGAGCGCAGCTGGACTAAACTACATGGCCAATTCATTTTGCTCCCTTCATTGCTGCCCAAACTTCCCTCATTCGGTCGCTGTGTTTCTTTTTCCGGTCCTCTGGCCATGCTTCTTGTCAGCTTCCTGTCTTCGGTTTCATCTTGATTGCCATTTTGGTTGCCCATATTTCTTTCATCTCTTGGCTGTGACCTTGCTTGCTTTCTTCGGTTCATTTTACGCCTGTTCGTTTGTCTTAATGTATCTCATGTAGTTTACTTTTATTAATGATGTTTCTGAAGATTCTGAATTTTATTCTGTAGTTTATTGTGTCTGCTGCGATGTAGAGTTGGTTCCGATTTGTTGTTTCTAGTGCTTACCCAGTCAAAGATCTGTTTGGTCAGTCTATGTGATGGCTTCTATTCTTTTCTGTGATTGTCTCCGTATGTTTGTATAGTTCCTCTGTAGGTTTTTTGATCCATATTCCATTGTTGTTAGTTGCACCAAATATTTTCCCAAGTATTTTCCGTTCTATTTTTTCTAGGTGTCTGATACGTGTATGCCCTAGTATTAGTGTGGTATCTGCTGCATACAGTGCCTCGGGGAGCACCACCGTGTCGTAGTGGCGTAATTTGGCTTTTTGTGAGACAGACTTCTTGTTGTAATGTTTCCACACTACTTTGTATGCCTTGTCCAGTTTAGTTTTTCTTTCTTAGTTTGAGTCTCTGTTATGTCCGCTCATTTGTAGTGTTTCACCGAGGTATTTGAAGGTTGCCGTTTTGTAAACCGTGCCGTACTTTGTGTTCAGAGATGAGAGTTTCTTTGTGCTCATAAACTGTGTCTTTTCGCAAGATATCTGTAGTCCAGTTTTGGAAGCGATTACGTGTAGTTTTTCAATAGCGTCTTTTGTTTCGTTTATACCTTTCGTGACAGTCGCCAAATCGTTTGCAAAAGCCAGGCATTTAATCTGTTGTGATATTTCCCATATATATATTAGCTGACATGGTCACGTGTTACTGTGGCTCAGTAGTTATAATAGGTTGAATTAATCTTTTTAATACAATCAAATTAATAATCACTAATGAAGCTGAAAATAGTTTAGCTGATTTTAAAACAGACGGGACTGAAAATGAAACGTTACGCCAAAATTTGAAAGTGATTGGTAAAGTATCGTAATGTTGAAATTAATCGCAAACCAACATACAATTTTTAATTTTACACTATGTGATCAAAAGTATCCGGACACCTGGCTGAAAATGACTTACAAGTTCGTGGCGCCTCCATCGGTAACGCTGGAATTCAATATGGTGTTGGCCCACCCTTAGCCTTGATGACAGCTTCCACTCTCACAGGCATACGTTCAATCAGGTGCAGTGCTGCACTGAGGAGAGATATAGATGTCGGTCGGTGAAGCCTGGCACGAAGTCGGCGTTCCAAAACATCCCAAAGGTGTTCTGTAGGATTCAGGTCAGGACTCTGTGCAGGCCAGTCTATTACAGGGATGTTATTGTCGTGTAACCACTCCGCCACCGTCCGTGCATTATGAACAGGTGCTCGATCGTGTTGAAAGATGCAATCGCCAGCCCCGAATTGCTCTTCAACAGTGGGAAGCAAGAAGGTGCTTAAAACATCAATGTAGGATTGTACTGTGGTAGTGCCTTGCAAAACAACAAGGGGTGCAAGCCGCCTCCGTGAAAAACACGACCACACCATAACACTACTGCCTCCGAATTTTACTGTTGGCACTACACACGCTGGCAGATGACGTTCACCGGGCATTCGCCATACCCATACCCTGTCATCGGATCGCTACATTGTGTACCGTAATTCGTCACTCCACACAACGTTTTTCCAGTGTTCAATCGTCTAATGTTTACGCTCCTTATACCAATCGAAGCGTCGTTTGGCATTTACCAGCGTGATGTGTGGCTTATGAGCTGCCGCTCGACCATGTATGTCTGCCTACTACACATTACGACCCTCTTCAACTGTCGGCGGTCTCTATCAGTCAACAGACGAGGTCGGTCTGTACGCTTTTGTGCTGTACGTGTCCCTTCACGTTTCCACTTCATTATTATATCGCAAACAGTGTACCTAGAGATGTTTAGGAGTGTCGAAATCTCGCCTACAGATGTGTGACACAAGTGACACCCAATCACCTGATCACGTTCGAAGTCCGTGAGTTCCGCGGTGCGCCCCATCCTGTTCTCTCACGATGTCTAATGACTACTGTGGTCGCTGATGTGGAGTACCTGGCAGTAGGTAGCAGCACAATGCACCTAATATGAAAAACGTATGTTTTTGGGGGCGTCCCGTTACTTTTGATCACATAGTGTACATTTTATTCATCTGATATTCAACTGTAGTTTGTAATCAATGATTTATTTACAAAAAGATTATAACATATAAAAAATGAACTTAGTAAATGAGGTAGATAACACTGATTTTTAACTATTATTTCCATAATTTTAAATTATTACAGATTAATGTTTTCACTTATCTAAGCTCTAATTGGGGCACAATATTTTTGGTTAACCTGTCTTTTGCTAACACGAATAATTTGATGGTATATATACACACACGATATATATATATCGATCCAGTGGTGTAGGAGGAGATGTGCAACTTACAAATTTACAAACATATATATTTATTTTAATAAATTAACAATAATACAAACACAGTAATGGAATCGTTATTAAAAGTTAATACTTCTTCATGAGAAACATGACACAGCACTTGAGTCATGTCACACAATTCTTTCAAACCATTTTCACATGCACTGAATGTTTATTGTTGTCCCATGTGCTTAATTTATGTTCTCTTTCATTTACAGGTTATACTGTAGTGAAGATACAGTTTTTCGTTGTGGAGCCTCTTCTCTTATGGGCAGTGCGGATCATCTCCAACAAAAACCTGAAGCTTGCTTTGACAGTAGAGATAGGTGTATATATAGAGGTGGAAATCGGTCGTACACGGCGGGAAAGCTGAGAACGCTGAACCTTCTTCCGTCGTATTCAGCATTAGATGACTTTTATGACGAAACTACTAAACCGATCTTGATGAAATTTTGCAGCTATGTTTACTTTGGTACAGCTTAAAAGACGGGATAGTTTTTATCTCGATTATTGACCTCAGTATTTGTTACTGTTTCTGTACGGGATTCTTTCTCGTTTAATATTTATACCTCGGCCGCTTTTCTCCTGAAAGGGCTCCACTTAATGTAACAGCGAAAATAGTATCGTCAGTCTGGTGGAAGAAGTAGACACAGCCTACTGTATGGAGTAAAAAGTTGTTATCGCACTTAACTTCGTCGTAACTTTTCGCTAGCATTTTATATAGTCGTAATGAATCTCTTAGAAAAGTTGCTTAACTTGTTACATCTACATCTACATCTACATCCATACTCCGCAAGCCACCTGACGGTGTGTGGCGGAGGGTACCTTGAGTACCTCTATCGGTTCTCCCTTCTATTCCAGTCTCGTATTGTTCGTGGAAAGAAGGATTGTCGGTATGCCTCTGTGTGGGCTCTAATCTCTCTGATTTTATCCTCATGGTCTCTTCGTGAGATATACGTAGGAGGGAGCAATATACTGCTTGACTCTTCGGTGAAGGT
This sequence comes from Schistocerca cancellata, assembly GCF_023864275.1. Classification (NCBI taxonomy): domain Eukaryota; kingdom Metazoa; phylum Arthropoda; class Insecta; order Orthoptera; family Acrididae; genus Schistocerca; species Schistocerca cancellata. Next base: position 176,992,370 of record NC_064631.1, read on the forward strand.
ATGTTCTCGAAACTTTGACAAAAGCCCGTACCGAGCTACTGAGCATCTCTCCTGCAGAGTCTTCCACTGGAGTTTATCTATCATCTCCGTAACGCTTTTGCGATTACTAAATGATCCTCTAACGAAGCGCGCTGCTCTCCATTGGATCTTCTCTATATCTTCTATCAACCCTATCTGGTACGGATCCCACACTGATGAGCAGTATGCAAGCAGTGGGCGAACAAGCGTACTGTAACCTACTTCCTTTGTTTTCGGATTGCATTTCCTTAGGATTCTTCCAATGAATGTCAGTCTGGCATCTGCTTTACCGACGATCAACATTATATGATCATTCCATTTTAAATCACTCCTAATGCGTACTCCCAGATAATTTATGGTATTAACTGCTTCCAGTTGCTGTCCTGCTATTTTGTAGCTAAATGATAAAGGATCTATCTTTCTGCATATTCTCAGCACATTACACATGTCTACATTGAGATTCAATTGCCATTCCCTGCACCATGTGTCAATTCGCTGCAGATCCTCCTGCATTTCAGTACAATTTTCCATTATTACAACCTCTCGATACACCACAGCATCATCTGCAAAAAGCCTCAGTGTACTTCCGATGTCATCCACCAGGTCATTTATGTATATTGTGAATAGCAACGGTCCTATGACACTCCCCTGTGGCACACCTGAAATCACTCTTACTGCGGAAGACTTCTCTCCATTGAGAATGACATGCTGCGTCCTGTTATCTAGGAACTCCTCAATCCAATCACACAATTGGTCTGATAGTCCATATGCTCTTACTTTGTTCATTAAACGACTGTGGGGAACTGTATCGAACGCCTTGCGGAAGTCAAGAAACACGGCATCTACCTGGGAACCCGTGTCTATGGCCCTCTGAGTCTCGTGGACGAATAGCGCGAGCTGGGTTTCACATGACCGTCTTTTTCGAAACCCATGCTGATTCCTACAGAGTAGATTTCTAGTCTCCAGAAAAGTCATTATACTCGAACAAAATACCTGTTGGATTTCATCTCGGGATCTTCGGCCGAGTTTTTTTTTTATTTTTCTGATGTTTTGCAGCACGAGTGGCTTGAATTGACAGTAGTGCACTGGAACTGAACCCGCGGTAACGAGAAGGGAACAGACTGGCGTGGCAAGTGCATTAAATCCGGCTGTAGGCTCCACTCCAGTTCTCCACTGTTATTGCAGGGCGAATCTACACGTGCTGGCGAAACGTCGGAAACATAACTAAACAAACGTCGACAGAAGACCCCGAGATGAAATCCAACAGGCAATGTTGCAACAAGTGGCCACAGAAGCCTCATCAATTCTGTAAAAGTTGCTTACTTTGAACGAGAGAGATAGCATCAGTGCGGTAATAGACATAGATTCCATCTGATTTAACAGAGGGGGATGATGGTTCACACCACGTGTGGCTCAGATGTAAAGTGGTGTGTTTATTGGTGAGCCGAGTAGGGACTGAAGCGCACGAAAGTGCCCAATGCAGGGGAGAACACGCTAACCACATTGTCTCGCTGTGGCGCTCTTGATAAGGAGAAGGGGTGTCTCCGCACTGAATCAGAACTGTGAAAGAAATATGCGAAATAATGTCTCCTTGAAATCTTCAGTCCCACTTCAAATTGCAGCTTGGCAAGCTTCCCTATAGCCAACTCATACGTCCAAAATTAAAGGAGCTAATTTTCAGAAATGAACATATATTTGAAGTAATAGAAACTGTTCAAAGTGAAGACCGCGTCTCAGTACATGCAGTGCAACGGGACGCAAAACTCTTCATTATAACATAACATCCCTGCTGTCTGCAGCGCAATCTTGCAGCTGACCAGGACCTTACCTAACAAAACACCTAACCTTCACTGTCTAAAAGAGGCTTCATACAGCAACGAGTCCATTTTACCCCACACACAAAACTCGATAGTGGACACATAACATGGGGTGTACGAGGCAGTGTTCATGGAAAGCTTTTATTCTGGCAAAATGCAACGTGGTTTCGTCACTTATACGCCTTCACAAGTGATCCTTTATTCTAAAAATGGATACAGTAAAACATCAGTTGTTACATAGTGATACTGATTTAATGTTAAGATGTTGTTGTTATTAGATGCGTGCTGACGCTCAGTACCAACGTCGACGCAGAAGCTTGAGCAGTTTACACATGGTCTGCTCGTTTAAGACCTAGTTCCACCGGAAATATTTATTTCTGAGACGTGTTTACTCATCTTAATAGTTTAGGGGCACCTAGTATCGGCATTATTTTCACACTGAAGGTCTGGCACACCATCTACCATAAGCGTGATGATAATGATGATGTTTATCGTCATCATCATACGCATTGTTACTCCTGAATGTTTTCTGATGTCATCTATCAACTTTCTATTTTGGCGTCGTAGGAGTCTATTGTAATGTTCAGGAATCCAGCAAAAAGCTTCTCTGACCCATAAATTCGTGCAGCTACATGTCCCGCTCACATCCACTACATTTTCATTGCACTTACAAATGCCTCTTCCAGTCCAATCCTGTTCTGTGATGCATTTTTGTGTTTTCCTGTCGCTCCGAGTAATTAGCAACACGCATATCTCAACATCAAAATTGCTCGCTAGGGCAAATCGGTTTTTGGCTAATATTCGCGGCAAATGTGAACATCACATTGCCATAGGTAGAAACTCGTAATATGTATTGGTTCAATGCTTTCCTGTTCATGCACGTCGATAGCTTCCTTTTTAAAGCTCTGTTTAGTTTGGCAAAAGCAGTCGCAGTCATTTTTACTGTTGTACCCTTGTATCCCGAACGGATATAGGCTCACCGCAATTTGTTGTGCTGCTTTCAGATGGGGACCCAGGTTTCTGTTCTGGACTGAGGGGGGGGGGGGGGGGAGTGAGGGGGGGAGAGAGAGATATCACAGTTGGTCGTTGTTTACTTACTATACTTCCGCCCCCCACACCCCTTTCCTATCTCTACAAATACGACCTACTGTCAGCCCCAGTCTTTATGTGTCACAGATGGTTAAGATTTTAATAATAATAACAATGAGAGATTTATTGTAATACAATAATAATAACTTATTTAGGTCTATGCTTAGTACATCACTTTAACGTTATGTCCTAGAAATTTTAATCCAGGGCAGTACCCCACCTCAAAACTGTGGTATCGATAGCTACGATGCCACGGCGTAGGTGCAAGTTCTTAGGTTGGCACTACGAGAGCGGACGATCCACACCGACGACAGCGCCCTCTGTGCAGCTCTACGAGCGCCGCTCCAGATTCACCCCATTTTGTTCACGAGCAGACGACCGACTAGCTTTGTTTCATTTTCATAGTGGGCGAGCCACTACAGATTTTGCCTGTGTAGCTTCTGTTAGCTTTGATACATCCGGTTTCGCACCTACGTGCTCATCATAGCCAAATTTATGTAACCATATTTTATTACTTGTATTACTTAGAGTAAACATCTTTTACTTCACTCGCAGTACCGACGTATTTCTACCTCACCTGCTCCTCCTAGCTTCCTACATTCGGCCTACCCTCTAAATTACAGGAGCAGACCCACGCGCCGCCTTCCAGGCGAGACACGAAAGAAAAAAAAAAAAAAAAAGAAAAAAACACTCATTAGAAATTTTAGAAGTACTTGTGTCAAGCAACAGCTTTAAAATCTATAACAAGAACAAACTCTCGTAACTTTGTCAGAGTCGTAAATAACATGACATAAAATTGAACTACACCGACAGTATTAACAGTATTTCAACCGCAAATGCGAAGAGAGATGTGCAGACCATTCCTACGTTACGGATCAATGAGGGAAAATACTGGTTCTTTCTGTGTTTTCCGTGCACGTTCGTGAATGGTCAGCCTTTCTCATTTCTTTTTATTTATACAGGCGGAGGGCTTTTGATTTCCGTATTGTCTTACTGAACTTCCTATAGCTTTCCTGTTGCACCAGGACACTCGCGAATTGCTTCGGATTTGCTGTTGCCAGCAGGTGCCCTCAGCCTGCGAATAGCTGGGTGCCTTTACCTGGCCGCTAGTTCAGCGGTGTGGGCTAACCCTGTTTTCTAGAAGTCCCTGGCATTTTCTCTGTCTTTGGTTTCCATAGTACCTTACATTACAAGCTTTGTAAGAAGAATTCAGAACATGCTTCTAGTAAATACTTCTTTGGGACAGGGCGAAGGCTGCTATGACCACCACGAGCTCCCTCCTCATTCTACGCTCCTTCCACCGCCTCGTTTAGCAGCAAACTAGTATACCTCAGATTCTTTAAAGAATCTAACAAGCATGTGTAAAACAGCGTTAAGTATCTGATTACTTAACAACTCAATCAATGTGTTAAATATTTGACGTTAAGCATGTAAGCGAGAAAAAGTTTATAAAAGGTTTGAAATTACATTTAAATTTTGTTGGAACTCGCTGAGTGCTCTGGTCATGAAGGATTGGATGAATATAGTGTGGGAAATTTGCGCTCCACTTTACGTAAATGCTAGTTTTGACGCATCTCAGTGTTTATGACGTCAAATCTTCCGAACTGTGTGTCATACAGTAACGTACTTTTGCAGGTACGTGCACTGTAGTGTGCGGATACTGTCTGCGGAATGTGATGTGAATAGAGTAAGCAGTAAATAATCAGTGAATTAAAACGTCATGGCTGATGCGGCAGTTTTACTTCACGAACAGCGAAAACGTAGTAAGTTATAATTTTGTAATCGTTTTGTAGTGGGTATCAGGGAGAAAAAGTTTCGTTAAAGTCTGAAACTATGTGTAAAATTTGTTGCGAGCCATTAAATGGCGTCTTTCTCGAATAATGAACGAATAAGTTGTGGGAGTTTGCTGTGAGTTACGCAGTGTCGTGACGTCTGAACTGTAGTGCTTGTCTCACTGTGTTAAACCTCTAACATAATACTATACCTCGTAATGAGGAAATTATGATAGCATTTTAAATTCGGTCAATAATTATGCCAAATATTGAAAATGAAATTTTTGTTGCCCCTGAAAGCCGTCATATAGGCAACCTTCACTTGGCGTTTGAACCGTGAACTGTGAACCATGAACCATGAACCATGAATCATGAACGGGGGGATGGCCAGTTAGTAATACAGATGTGACACTGAATACGAGCCACAGTGCGGAAGTGTTGGCGTGAGTATGAGACACGTTTAGGAAATCTTTCATGAACGTATTTGTCTGGAGTAGTGAAACGTGGTGGATAAGCAGTTCAGACAAGAAGACGATGCAAGCTGTGAAATGCGATGCTACAGACAAATGCTGAAGATTTGACGGATAAATAGAATAATCAATGACGAGATGCTGAACCGAATAGGGGGAAAAAGAAATTTGTGGCACAATTTGACTAAAAGAAGGGGTCAGTTCACAGGACAGATGTTGAGATACGAGGGTGAGTCAAATGAAAACCTTACATTTGTAATAACAAATCGAAATTTTGCGCCGTTATCCTGTAAGATGGTAGGCGTGCTACAAAGACCGTGCAGAATGGTCTGTACATGGCAGCATAGTGCACATGCACACATACCCTCGCAGTATCACTATAAAGATGGCCGCCCCACTTGCGACTTGCACCAGGGAAGAACAGCGTTCTGTTATTCGGTTTTTGCGTAGTGAAGGTGTGAAACCTACTGAAATTCATCGGCGAATGAAGCTTCAGTACGGTGATGCATGTTTGTCATAGCAGCAAGTCTACGAATGGACTAGGAAGTTCGCAAATGGTGTGACTTCAGTGCAAGATGCTCCTCGTCCGGGTCAGGCATAACGAGTTGTAACTCCAAAGAACATTGCAGCAGTTGGAGCAATAGTGAAGGAAAACTGCCGAGTGACACGGAATGACATTGCAGCATGTTTACAGATTAGTCATAGGTCAGCACGCCACATTGTGCACGATGTGCTCCAGTTTCACAAAGTGTCTGCAAGATGGGTGCCACGGCAGCTGACTCCTGAAATGAGAGAACGACGTGTTGATGCTTGTGAAGAACTTCTTCGGCGTTTTGAACGAGAAACCTGGGTTCACTTCCACCAGCCGGAAACGAAGAGAGCGAGCAAGGAATGGCGCCATTCGTCAACTCCAAAACCAAAGAAGTTTCTAACAGAACCATCAGCAGGGAAGGTTGTGCTGACTCTCTTTTGGGACGAAAAAGGCGTAATTTTGGAGCATTACATGCCTAGAGGGACCACTGTCACCAGTGCATCATACACAGATCTGAAACTTCCTCGTAAGTTTGGAAGGTAGGAGACGAGGTACTGGCAGAAGTAAAGCTGTGAGGACGGGAAATAAGTCATGCTTGGGTAGCTCAGTTGGTAGAGCACTTGCCCGCGAAAGGCGAAGGTCCCGAGTTCGAGTCTCGGTCCGGCACACAGTTTTAATCTGCCAGGAAGTTTCATATCAGCGCACACTCCGCTGCAGAGTGAAAATCTCATTCTGGATACACAGATCTTAAAAAATCATCTGCGGCCTGCAATCAGATCAAAGCGACGTGGATTGCTGTCAGCAGGTGTCCTTTTGCAACATGACAATGCAAGGCACCACACTGCCCGTACAACAGTTGCAACAATTACAGACCTGCATTTTGAGTGTCTTCCTCATCCACCGTAGTCACCAGACCTTGCCCCAAATGATTTCCATATGTTTGGACCACTCAAAGACGCAATGGGAGGAGAGAAGTGCCGTTGTAATGAAGAGGAACGCCACGCGGTGCATGCATGAGTGGTTGCGCGGACCATCAAAAGAATTTTTTTCTAAAGGTGTTTATGCGCTTTCTAAACGCTGGAGGTCTTGCATTGAGGACCGAGCGAGGTGGCGCAGTGGTTAGACACTGGACTCGCATTCGGGAGGCCGACGGTTCAATCCCGCGCCCGGCCATCCTGATTTAGGTTTTCCGTGATTTCCCTAAATCACTCCAGGCAAATGCCGGGATGGTTCCTCTGAAAGAGCACGGCCGACTTCCATCCCCATCCTTCCCTAATCCGATGAGACCGATGACCTCGCTGTCTGGTCTCCTTCCCCAAAACAACCCAACCCCAACTTGCATTGAGCGTGGGGGAGATTATGTTGAAAAGTGATACATCTTTGTACCACTTCTCACAATAAATAATATTTAAAAAAAGTATTTAAGGTTTTCATTTGAACCACTCTCGTATCAAGGAATCGTCAATTTAATTACGGACGGAAGTGTGTGGGAGGGATTTAAAATGTTTGACCAACGCTTGCGTAAAGAAAGGAGGTCCAAAAGGAAGTAGAGATGAAGTGGCTTGCACAGGATAGAGTAGCGTGGAGAGCAGCGTCGAAGCGGTCTTCGGCCCGAAGCCCGCGGCGGAGATGGGTGCGGAGCGCAGGCGGGCTGCGTCAGCTGTGTGTAGGCGTGCACCGAGACGCAGCCACGCGCCGGCGGTGAATCAGAGGGCTAGCGCGCATTCCCCGGCCCGCGGTCCACTAATGTCGTCATTTACATTCGGAACAGGCCGGTGTCTCCGCGCCGCGGGGCAGGGGTGGCCAGGTCGCTCTCCCACCGGCGCCGTGTCGCTGGGGAGAGCGCTGCAGGGGCTCTGTGCGGTGTACAGTTACCAATCTGCGCTTTTCTGGGTCCGTCTTGAGGTCTACACTTTATCTCATATCCTCCAGGTAGGTTCTTCGTCGTGATTGGTTATCATTAAAATCTAAAAACAGATGAAATGTGAAATAGTAGTACTTGGTTGAATCTTTCAATTGTGGTAATAGTGATCTCTTATTGTTATGTGGAACGAGTCAATTTACAATTACAACCCACATTCTCGACTTCCTGACCATGCACGTGATTGCATTAAGCAACTTTTTTGCCTACATATTTTCAGTCTCTGACTTTTTCTCTTTCAATAATCTGTGTTTGTGTGTGTGTGTTTTTATCTTCCCCTTCCCCCCCCCCCCTCCACGTCGCCTCTCTTTTTCTGTCTCTCCCAAACACACACATATGTACACTCCTGGAAATTGAAATAAGAACACCGTGAATTCATTGTCCCAGGAAGAGGAAACTTTATTGACACATTCCTGGGGTCAGATACATCACATGATCACACTGACAGAACCACAGGCACATAGACACAGGCAACAGAGCATGCACAATGTCGGCACTAGTACAGTGTATATCCACCTTTCGCAGCAATGCAGGCTGCTATTCTCCCATGGAGACGATCGTAGAGATGCTGGATGTAGTCCTGTGGAACGGCTTGCCATGCCATTTCCACCTGGCGCCTCAGTTGGACCAGCGTTCGTGCTGGACGTGCAGACCGCGTGAGACGACGCTTCATCCAGTCCCAAACATGCTCAATGGGGGACAGATCCGGAGATCTTGCTGGCCAGGGTAGTTGACTTACACCTTCCAGAGCACGTTGGGTGGCACGGGATACATGCGGACGTGCATTGTCCTGTTGGAACAGCAAGTTCCCTTGCCGGTCTAGGCATGGTAGAACGATGGGTTCGATGACGGTTTGGATGTACCGTGCACTATTCAGTGTCCCCTCGACGATCACCAGTGGTGTACGGCCAGTGTAGGAGATCGCTCCCCACACCATGATGCCGGGTGTTGGCCCTGTGTGCCTCGGTCGTATGCAGTCCTGATTGTGGCGCTCACCTGCACGGCGCCAAACACGCATACGACCATCATTGGCACCAAGGCAGAAGCGACTCTAATCGCTGAAGACGACACGTCTCCATTCGTCCCTCCATTCACGCCTGTCGCGACACCACTGGAGGCGGGCTGCACGATGTTGGGGCGTGAGCGGAAGACGGCCTAACGGTGTGCGGGACCGTAGCCCAGCTTCATGGAGACGGTTGCGAATGGTCCTCGCCGATACCCCAGGAGCAACAGTGTCCCTAATTTGCTGGGAAGTGGCGGTGCGATCCCCTACGGCACTGCGTAGGATCCTACGGTCTTGGCGTGCATCCGTGCGTCGCTGCGGTCCGGTCCCAGGTCGACGGGCACGTGCACCTTCCGCCGACCACTGGCGACAACATCGATGTACTGTGGAGACCTCACGCCCCACGTGTTGAGCAATTCGGCGGTACGTCCACCCGGCCTCCCGCATGCCCACTATACGCCCTCGCTCAAAGTCCGTCAACTGCACATACGGTTCACGTCCACGCTGTCGCGGCATGCTACCAGTGTTAAAGACTGCGATGGAGCTCCGTATGCCACGGCAAACTGGCTGACACTGACGGCGGCGGTGCACAAATGCTGCGCAGCTAGCGCCATTCGACGGCCAACACCGCGGTTCCTGGTGTGTCCGCTGTGCCGTGCGTGTGATCATTGCTTGTACAGCCCTCTCGCAGTGTCCGGAGCAAGTATGGTGGGTCTGACACACCGGTGTCAATGTGTTCTTTTTTCCATTTCCAGGAGTGTATACAGGGTGAGTCGCGTAAGACGTAACACCCCCCTTATTCCGTTGGCGATTGCACGTATCGACAAGCGGTGTTCGGCGAATCATAGCCGACTACGGGGCACATACTTTAGTACATGCACAATAATCACAAAGTTTATAATGACCGAGATAATGAGGCAAGTACATGTTTTTTAAATAGGACGCTATACTTTTTTTCCCATCATTCGAACGCTCTGGAAAAGACGCGTATAGTGATGTAACGCATGTTGCCATTGTGATTCAAACTTCGCTCAAAAGACGCTGGGAAATATTGTGCGATTGAAGGTCGAGGCGGTCGGTAGCGGCTGCAGACCGTAAACTCGCCTCGCGCGACGCGCAGGCCGAGTTGCCGTGCTCTATGCAGCATGCACATCCTGCGCTACGTACGTAAATCCTCATACGCCCTCTTTTAAGCAAAGTTTGAATCACAATAGCAACATGCGTTAGATCACTATAAGCGTCTTTTCCAGAGCGTTCGAATGATGGTAAAGAAAGTATAGCGTCCCAATTAAAGTACGTGGTATCACGTAACATTCCGCCAATGCGGACGGTATTTGCTTCTTGATACATTACTCGTGTTAAAATGGACCTCTTACCAATTGCGGAAAAGGTCGATATCGTGTTGATGTGTGGCTATTGTGATCAAAATGCCCAACGGGCGTATGCTATGTATGCTGCTCGGTATCCTGGACGACATCATCCAAGTGTCCGGACCTTTCGCCGGATAGTTACATTATTTAAGGAAACAGGAAGTGTTCAGCCACGAATCGCTGCACGTCTTCAAACCCCTAGGACACTTCAGGAGCTCCGACGGGCACAGGTGCAAGAATGGGAACTTCATGACGAAGTTATGGTTACGAGTTACAGAAATGGATTTGTAGTTTTAGCTTGACGATGTCCACTATGGACAAACGGTAGTTACTTTTATTTTGAAGAAGGTTGGGTTATCCCAACTGAAACCTAGGTAAATCTAGGTAAACTTTGCAACTGAGGCTGTTGCTTTTTAAAATTAAAATTATATCTTATGTATTTGCAGCAGCAGAGAAATTTACCAGTCACAAAATATTCGTTAGTCGTTACTTTCGTTACTAATCATCTTTGACCATAGACAATCCGTTACTGCGTAATGCGATTGGCTAAAAGAGAATATAAGGGAATCGGCCTAAAGAAGGAATGAAATTCACATTTGAAATAATTATTTGCCATGTGAAATGCACGCCTTGCATATATCACGTCTTCTGTCTGATGGCTTGGCTTGTGCCTGATGATAACTACTTAACAGCGAAACGTCTCCATACGAATCGTTTCATTGGTTTGGTTGAGCTGAGTTCGGTTTTCCGATTTTTGTGGCACCTCTGATTTTAAGTGCATCTGTGCTTTAAACTTGAGAGAAACATAACAGCAGAGTATTTTATTTGACTGCCATAGCGGCATTTCAGTGTTCAGATCTTGTGGTTCTTCAATTTACATTTCACGGACCTGTATGTTTGTTAACTGTTTATGTACTCCTATATTTGTTGTATAGCTACGCTGTGTTTCTGTGCAGTTGTTGTCAAACTGTGAAACGAAACAACTGCACTAAATTATATCAAAATCCGGTAAATCCACAGCATGCAGTTACAAGGTATATATACAAATTTTTGTCTGTTTTACTGTCTTAAAAACTTAAATTTAGATGTGTACAAGTAGTAAAAAGCATTTTTCCCGCTTTATGGAAGACAACAAAAAATCCACTGGTGATGCTGAAACTTCGGCAAAACATAGCTGAGCAGTGAAAAGAAAAAGGAAATTTGTATTTTGCTCAAGGCGGACCCTCTCCAAAAACAAAGCGAATATGGTCAGAAGAGCTTCAACTTCAAGATAATCTTCCATATATTTTGAGGTACCTACCAATTGTTAAAACAGGACGTTCTGTGCCAAATGAGCTTCATTCATGCAGTCATTTGTTGTACTTCCGCGTACATCATCGTGTGCCGTTGTGGAATTGCCTTTGTTATGGGGACCTGGACGTCATGGTCTGTAGCTTTTACTGGTATTATAAAATTTAATAACCCAAAAACCTTAATACATATTGGAATGAAACTTTAACCAAATAATTTGTATATTGTGATCTCTGTATGAAAAAAAATTAAAAACTGTGGAATACGTTGTGGAGTGAATATTGATTTTTATCTTTCGTGCTGAATTAACTGTAATTTTTATTTTAGGCACACCACACTTCTACACTGTTCAAAAGTCAAAACAAATTTTGTTCTTTTAATTATTAATTTGTTGAACAGTATACCAGCAATATTTACCAATTTGTTGTTTTGTGTATTAAAAAAGGTTTTATCTGTAGTCAATTTTTCCTATTAATAATTTAAGAACGTATGACATGCTCCATAATGTCTTTCACTCCGTAGGTAAGCACTGTATTCATGCAAAATTTATTTTTTTTAGCTTTAATTTTGGATGAGCTAATGGTATCCAACTATGCAAAAACGTTGATCATGGGAAATTGAAACTAAAAAATTGCATGTCATCTTCTTCTTAGTGACAACATATCAAAACATTCCAACTACATAATCTTATTGATTCTAAGTGTCCTTTCCATCTCCTTTAGTTTGCTTTCTTTCTTTTTTTTTTTTGGTTTTCTGGCCTCCTTCGTCATGCTTTCAGCACTCCGCCTGTCCACCCTTTTATCATCCCGCTTTTCATGTTGTCCCCTGTTTCGATGTCCAGTTTGGTCATAGTTTTTAATCTGCCTGTTACTTCATCATTAAAAAAATATTATGGAGTCCATCACACCGATCTCAAAAGCTGACAGGTCAACAAAAACAGGTTTTGGCACTCGTTACCAGATGCAACTATTGAAGGTTTCATTTCGATTCTGTGCTTTGCCATTAAAACATTTTTTCAGGAGTGTAGAATCTGAAAGATCGTTGGCTTCAGTTCTGTGATAAGTTTCTGGTATGAGCTTTGTATGTGTGTGTTTTTGACCACTTGCTTCACACCTATTATACTTGCACCATGAAGTGTTTCCTTTTGGGCAGAGGCCATACCGTGGATGCACATCAGTGGACATTCCGTGAAAATTGCTTTTCTCATCTCACAGACATTTTTTCTGTTTCTCCTGAAGGATAGACAATAATATTTTGTGATGTTTTCTAATTATGGTTCAAATGGTTCAAATGCCTCTGAGCACTATGGGACTCAACTGCTGTGGGCACAAGTCCCCTAGAACTTAGAACTACTTAAACCTAACTAACCTAAGGACATCACACACATCCATGCCCGGTGCAGGATTCGAACCTGCGACCGTAGCGGTCGTGCGGTTCCAGACTGTAGCGCCTTTAACCGCTCGGCCACTCCGGCCGGCCTTTTCTATTTATGATTTGGTGAATTTACCTTATCCAGCAATTACTTTGCCATCAGAAAGTTTTTTTTTCTGTCATGTCCTTGCCGAATAGTCAGGTCCCCATTCTCTTCTGCACATACCGTAGACATTCCACTTGTTTAATTTCAGTTTCAGCATATGGTTCAGCAGCCACAACGCTACTGAAGCTTTTAGAGTCACCATCATCAAGGTAAGTGAATGTATCGCACGCCACGTCTAACAGTAGACCTACTAGAGATAGAGACTGCCCCCTTACTATCCATACCACTGAAAGGATCCTGTAGCCACCTTTCATTAGTCCGGTAGCCCATTTTCATTACCATTTCTCTTTCTTTTCCTTGTTTCTCTTTTGTCTTTACTCTCATAGTGACGTGATTGAATGAATGTGGTTGTGTGTCACGTTGGTAGACGGTGGCGTAGTCTGCTGCAGAAAGTCTGCGATAGTCGTACAGATTCAGCAGCAGTGGTACAGAAAAGCCAACTCTCGTAGTGGTCAAGTAGGCAAAGAGGTTTTCGCTACTTGTGAGAAATCCACCTGCGTTAGGTTGGTGGCGGAAATGGCATCTTTGGGTTTTCCGGGCCACGCGGAACGTGGAAGAGGCTGGAGAAGCGGGAGGCAGTCTGCCGCCGGTACGGGAAGCGTCCACAGCTGTGCTCCAGTCGAAGAAGGGTGAGTTAACTGACCGCGTGGCGCGCTGTTACTTGGTTAGGGGAGAGCTGTTAGCTTTTGGTCTCGCTTTTCAAATCTGGAAGATTGCTTTGCCTTGTCGCAGCAAGGAATGCAAAACTTTGGCAGATTTTTCTTTTAGCAAATTTCTGTAGCAGACTTGGATCCGCCGGAAGTGCGCCACACAAAGTTGTCGATAAGAAGTGAGCACTCGCTTCTGTATGAATGTTTTCCTTCAGCTGTGCCTGCCTAAGCTTTCACCTTTCTAAATATTTAGAGCTTTGCCTTCTCGTAAATTTTCCTTGTTTTATGTGTCTTTCGTCCGTGGGGAGCCAACCACGTGGTAGAACATTATAGTTGTTGGGCTACCGGCATCACTAACTGTCCGATCGCATGCTTGTTTTAGATAATGTTAACACGATTGTGTGATGTGCTATTGTTGGAATTTGGGCACTATACCTAGAAATTGTGTCTCCACAAACCACGTGTTATCAGCAATCGTGTACATGCCTCACATCCTTATCTTAGGAATAAATGATTTTATCTACAATTTTCTCTTGTGTTCCGAGATTACGTTTTTGCACCTAAGCCACTCACCTCGTAGCTTTCCCGTTAGCACATCCAATGTGTTTCCTTATGCACAGGTCAAGTGATTAGTCTCCCCTTGTATTTTATAACAAATGCTTTAGATTAAGTCTTAATTCGGGTGTGTTGCTGGGAGCTGATCTTCTGCACAGTGTTCTTGCATGTGCTATTTTATTTTAAATGTTTGATTGTCGTGAACAGTGCACGGGGAACACTATTAGTTACATCGTATCCCCTATGAGCGACATCACAACGTATGCATTTTTGTGAGTTTTTGGTCTGTGATCAAATTAATTTATTTTCCGACTCGACCAAATCTTTGATTAGTTGTATGGTTAGAGTCGGTGGCGACCCTACTGTTCTCACGTTAATTTCATAAGCAATAAGTATTTCCATTCCCAATAATAAGGAATAACCCGTAGTAACAGGTTAGTTATACCACCACTGAAACCTTCGAAGTTTTTGACACATTCGTGTTCATTTTCCTTATTCATATAACCTGGCAGTGTTTTGTCAAACGTTTGTAGTCCAGCACCACCTTGCATGTACCACAGAGATAACTGTGATAACTCCATCCAGCGATATATGACCTGCCAGGAACCATCCAAAGACGCAACAATATCAGAAAATTGACGAGTATCTACAGCTTCTTTCTCTGCCTCGTGATGACTGGGTGTTGTGTGATGTCCTTTGGTTAGTTAGGTTTAAGTAGTTCTACGTTCTAGGGGACTATTGACCATAGATGTTAAGTCCCATAGTGCTCAGAGCCATTACAGCTATCTACAGCTTCTTTCGCAGCTCTCTGCATAGACTTCTGTTTGGGCATTATGCAAACATTTAAACGCGTCTCAGACTTGACATGTGGTCGTGGGAGATCCATTATAGTAGAGAGGATATGAATGGGCTACTTTTCTTCCCTTGCCAGGACATTTCACGGCATAAGCAAGGCGAATATTTACTTCACTATGCTTTGTACATGTTGCTGGAGAGGGCAGTGTAATTTTCGTTACCTTACACACTTGACATTCCGTTACAATTTTGCTGACTAGGCCTCTTATCTTACTTTGCCCTCACTAAAAATGGATGAAAGGGCTCCGAGCACTATGGGACTTAACATCTGAGGTAATCAGTTCCGTAGAAGTTAGAACTACTTAAACCTAACTAACCTAAGGACATCACATACATCCATGCCCCAGGCAGGATTCGAAGCTGCGACCGTAGCGGTCTCGCGGTTCCAGACTGAAGCGCCTAGAACCGCTGGGTCACACTAGCCGGGTTTGTCCTCACTAAACGCAAGGAATTTTGCATTATTACAGTACTTACGTTCAGCAGCAGACAAAAGCAGTTCTGAAAGCTAGCACTTAGTAATTAAAGTATAAGCGTTATTTTCACTATTTACGACACCAAAATCTTGTTCATCCTCGCGAAGATGTTTCTACTTGCGTTTTGATGCACTGCATGGCGAAACTTTGGTCCTAACTTCATTTCGCTGCTGCGTAACAATTTCTTCATTTTTACGATTTCCAGCAACATGCTTCTGCTGACTGCCGTAAAATTTATGACTGCAATTAAATTTCTTCAGTTTTGGCATTTTACAATGTAAAATGGTTGAAATGCGAAGTCATAACGAGCTTAGTACACCAACGCACGCAAACCATAGGTAAACTTAAGTAATAAACTTGCATCGACAGAAAGATCGATTCCAGTAAATCGCTGCTCATAGTACAGTCCACACGACCTTCAAGGGTATTACACAAATGAGTTGCTATGGAAATAGCGACACCAAAATTAATTGACGAGTCAATGAAGGCAAGATTTTGTGTTTGATAATTGCGTCACAGCTGCGTGACAGCTAGGCATTCCTGCGCCGCATCTGCTTCATAAAGGTGTTTAAACGCGAAAATGATGAGGTGCTATACATAAAGTTTATATTTTTAGAATCAGGAAGAATTTTATTTAAAAAAATTCCTGTTCTTTGGGCCTCGTGACGTCTAGATCCCCTTAATCGGTCAACTCAACTTCACGTAAAATCTGGAGTGCAGTAAACTCATTTTGTGTTCCATTATGTTTTCTCAGTTTCAAGTAAGCTGTCATTTTTTATATAATTACGTGAATTGAAAGTCACCTTTTGTTTAAATAATTAATTGTAAATTATTTAACTGTGGTGCGGATCTGAGAAAATTAAACTCGTATGTTAAAGCGCAAGAACGTTTTTACTTTCGTCGTACAGCTTTTCGGGTCAGGTGACGCTAATTTAAAAATAAAAATATGATGGCTATTTTCGCGTATCCAAATTGTGGTCTCACTTGACGGCGTTCCATTGTAAAATAGGTGTCCCTACGTGGAACATTTAATGTATACTGCAGGAAATTTACTTCATGGCGTCAGTAATGATTAATGAAAGTTGCTCTCATTTATAATTACCAGATTGTTGAGATTATGGAGAACTTCCATTTATGTAACTAGGGCAGTCAGTTGGTTTAATGTTGTACAGCTGTACACCAGCTTGTATAACGTATGTGTTGAGTACATAAGTTTGTGCACTCCACTACCGACCCCAACACATCGCTGCAAACACCAACAGCATCATCATCATCATCATCATCATTTAAGACTGATTATGCCTTTCAGCATTCAGTCTGGAGCATAGCCCCCTTATACAGTTCCTCCATGATCTCCTATTCAGGGCTAACATTGGTGCCTCTTCTGATGTTAAACCTATTACTTCAAAATCATTCTTAACCGAATCCAGGTACCTTCTCCTCGGTCTGCCCCGACTCCTCCTACCCTCTACTGCTGAAACCATGAGTCTCTTGGGTAACCTTGCTTCTCCCATGCGTGTAACATGACCCCACCATCTAAGCCTGTTCGCCCTGACTGCTACATCTATAGAGTTCATTCCCAGTTTTTCTTTGATTTCCTCATTGTGGACACCCTCCTGCCATTGTTCCCATCTACTAGTACCTGCAATCATCCTAGCTACTTTCATATCCGTAACCTCAACCTTGTTGATAAGGTAACCTGAATCCACCCAGCTTTCGCTCCCATACAACAAAGTTGGTCGAAAGATTGAACGGTGCACAGATAACTTAGTCTTGGTACTGACTTCCTTCTTGCAGAAGAGAGTAGATCGTAGCTGAGCGCTCACTGCATTAGCTTTGCTACACCTCGCTTCCAGTTCTTTCACTATGTTGCCATCCTGTGAGAATATGCATCCTAAGTACTTGAAACCGTCCACCTGTTCTAACTTTGTTCCTCCTATTTGGCACTCAATCCGTTTATATTTCTTTCCCACTGACATTACTTTCGTTTTGGAGATGCTAATCTTCATACCATAGTCCTTCCATTTCTGATCTAGCTCTGAAATATTACTTTGCAAACTTTCAATCGAATCTGCCATCACAACTAAGTCATCGGCATATGCAAGACTGCTTATTTTGTGTTCACATATCTTAATCTCACCCAGCCAGTCTATTGTTTTTAACATATGATCCATAAATAATATGAACAACAGTGGAGACAGGTTGCAGCCTTGTCTTACCCCTGAAACTACTCTGAACCATGATCTCAATTTACCGTCAACTCTAAGTGCTGCCTGACTATCCATGTAAAGACCTTTAATTGCTTGCAAAAGTTTGCCTCCTATTCCATAATCTTGTAGAACAGACAATAACTTCCTCCTAGGAACCCGGTCATATGCCTTTTCTTACCAACAGCAAGCGAGAATATTTAAAAATTGAGATTTTTGCATAAATATGTGTACGGCAACTCAAGAGGTATAAGAAATGTTCGAAATTCGAACAAAAAAAATTTGGTGACTTGACTCTAGATAGTCAGATTGGCCGTTAATATCGTCAGATGATCCCCAGCAGTGCTTTAGACACTAAAAATAGTGCAAGAAACTTTTAATACACCCTCTTCTAAGAGGAACTCTGTCCGACCGTAGAGTGATGCGCCACTAGACCGTGAATTTTTGCACACAATTTTCACGCTCTCCGATAAAGTTAAAAGCGGTTCCGCCTCTTGCGGTCGCACAGTCCCTTTTCTTAAATTCTCTGTAGTGTCACGTTTCATCGAAACGGACACTTCAGTTTTAAATCATTACATCGGCTCTATCCCTTCAAAAACTGGCCATTCTTCCGGATTTTACATTCTTTGTGCAAGTTCTTTATTCGTGCCTTAGATCGTTTTGACGTTTTTGCTTAGGAAGATATTAATTTTCTCTACTTTCCCCATTGTAGTTTCGGCCTGGAGTAGCCTGTCTATACTGTTTTCTGCTGTCTTCGAGACTTCCTCGATTTGCTTGTTAGTAACGTTGAATTTAAAATCGATTTTCCTATGAAGCCCGGCCTTCTTCTTCCAAAACTGGTTTCTGCCCCTTCGCTTATTCTCTGTCTACTTCAGCTTTTTGTCTATCTGCCTCAGCTACTTATTCTCTTCCCTCGGCTCGTGCTATGTCGGCCACAGCTTTTCGTCTATCTACCGCCTGCACCTCTAACATCTCTTTTAATTCATACTGACATGTCCCCCATAGCTAAAAACATCGAACTGCTCAGCGTAACGTTTAGTTTCGCTTCCGCCGATCTGACTGCATGCACTCTGCTCATTAACCTGTTCACTTTCCTGGACTTCCGGCATTGTAACTTCTGTATTGCCTCCCTCTCGGGAAATTCAGCAGTTATTTCTTCCTCATCTACAGGATTTTCGTCTCGCGTAATTTTCCTAATATCTCTCCATCTTGCACGATTTGCCCTTCCCATGCTCTAAATGGACTCAAATCTAACTATTCAACGAACAGACCCTAATAAAAAATAGAATAAACAATACTCACTCTTAACACACAAAATATCTTCGCATGCAACTGTATTTGTCTTCATTTGCAACAGAACAAAACATCAGGAAAACAGATAGCCCAAAAATACCGGTAAAACTAGCAAAGCTGCGGCTACTGAAATAAATAAATAAATATTTCGAAGCTAGCGAAGTGTTACCCTTACGTATTGTACACAGGAACATTATACAAGCTGGTGTACTCCTTGTTCAAATTAAACCAACAAATTGGGCTAGTTATAGCAATTAAAACTTTGTAAGACCTCAACACTGTGGTAAATACAATTGAGAGCAATTCACGTTAACCATTAGCAATGTAAATGAATTAAGTTTCCCACAACACACTTCAAATGTTCCCAGTAACAGCAGTTGTTTTACAATGTAATGCCGCCGCAGTGAGACCACAATATAGGTTTGCAAAAGTAGCCGCCTTTTTTTTATTTTTTAATTAGGATCCCCTGACCAGAACAGTTGTAGGACAAAAGTAAACACGATTTTGCGCTTTGACGTATGAGCTTATTTTTCTAAAATCTTCACCACAGTTAATTAATTTACAACTAATTTTTTTAAGCAAAAGGTAAATATCAATTCACGTAGTTATGTACATATGACTGCTCGCTTCAAGTTGAGAAAATATAATGGAACACAACATGGATTTACTACACTCCAGTTTTTATGTAATTTCGAGTTTACTGATGGACGTAGTCACACCACAACGGAATACACGTTGAATTACAAAGAAACACAACAAATGAGTGCTTGAGTGAACTCATTTGGTGCAGAATGTACTGTTAATGAGTGGTTGACTGCTACGGAAACATGACTGGCATTCCAGATCTGTGCAGCTCGCAAAAACAAGTTGAAAACGGATCGAAGATCCAAGTAAGTGAAATTACTGACGAAACAACACGAGTTGCAGAACAGACTCCGCACATAGTGAACTACTCAGCGCCAAGTCAGCGCTAATGCTAAAAAGCGACACTTACTCAAGACACAGAAAAGTACTACAGGGTCCAACCGGCGCTGTCCATATATACAGGGTGGTCCATTGATAGTGACCAAATATCTCACGAAATAAGCGTCAAACGAAAAAACTACAAAGAACGAAACGTGTCTAGCTTGAAGGGGGAAACCAGATGGCGCTATGGTTGGCCCGCTAGATGGCGCTGCCATAGGTCAAACGGATATCAACTGCGTTTTTTTTTTAAATAGAAACCCCCATTTTTTATTACATATGCGTGTAATACGTAAAGAAATATGAATGTTTTAGTTGGACCACTTTGTTCGCTTTGTGATAGATGGCGCTGTAATAGTCACAAACATATGGCTCACAATTTTAGACGAACAGTTGGTAACAGGTAGGTTCTTTAAATTAAAATACAGAACGTAGGTACGTTTGAACATTTTATTTCGGTTGTTCCAATGTGAGACATTTACCTTTGTGAACTTATCATTTCTGAGGACGCATGCTGTTACTGCGTGATTACCTGTAAGTACCACATTAATGCAGTAAATGCTCAAAATGATGTCTGCCAACCTCAATGCATTTGGCAATACGTGTAACGACATTCCTCTCAACAGCGAGTAATTCGCCTTCAGTAACGTTCGCACATGCATTGACAATGCGCTGACGCATGTTGTCAGGCGTTGTCGGTGGATCACGATAGCAAATATCCTTCAACTTTCCCCACAGAAAGAAATCCGGGGATGTCAGATCCGGTGAACGTGCGGGCCATGGTATGGTGCTTCGACGACCAATCCACCTGTCATGAAATTTGCTATTCAATACCGCTTCATCCGCACGCGAACTATGTGCCGGACATCCATCATGTTGGAAGTACATCGCCATTCTGTCACGCAGTGAAACATCTTGTAGTGACGTCGGTAGAACATTACGTATGAAATCAGCATACATTGCACCATTTAGATTGCCATCGATAAAATAGGGGCCAATTATCCTTCCTCCCATAATACCGCACCATACATTAACCCGCCAAGGTCGCTGATATTCCACTTGTCGCAGTCATCGTGGATTTTCCGTTACCAAATAGTGCACATTATGCCGGTTAACGTTACCGCTGTTAGTGAATGACGCTTCTTCGTTAAATAGAACGTGTGCAAAAAATCTGTCATCGTCCCTTAATTTCTCTTGTGCCCAGTGGCAGAACTGTACACGACGTTCAAAGTGGTCACCATGCAATTCCTGGTGCATAGAAATATGGTACGGGTGCAATCGATATTGATGTAGCATTCTAAACACCGACGTTTTGAGATTCCCCATTCTCGCCTAATTTGTGTGCTACTGATGTGCGGATTAGCCGCGACAGCAGCTAAAACACTTGGGTATCATTACCTGTTGCAAGTCGTGGTTGACGTTTCACATGTGGCTGAACACTTCCTATTTCCCTAAATAGCGTAACATTCCGGCGAACGGCCCGGACACATGTCGTCCAGGATACCGAGCAGCATACATAGCACACGCCCGTTGGGCATTTTGATCATAATAACCACACATCAACACGATATTGACCTTTTCCGGAATTGGTAAACGGTCCATTTTAACACGAGTAATGTATCACTAAGCAAATACCGTGACACCACGTACTTATGTGTTTGTGACTACTACAGCGCCATCTATCACAAAGCGAAAAAAGTGGTCCAACTAAAACATTCATATTTCTTTACGCACCACAGGAATATGTAATAAAAAATGGGGGTTCGTATTTAAAAAAACGCAGTTGATATCCGTTTGACCTATGGCAGCGCCAACTAGCCGGCCAACCATAGCGCCATCTGGTTTTCCCCTTCAAGCTAGACAAGTTTCTTTCTTGTAGTTTTGTCGTTTGAGGATTATTTTGTGAGATATTTAACCCGGATACGATCAGTGGACCACCCTGTGTGTATATATATTCGCTCCCAAAAACCAACGGTTAGGAGGGGAGGATTCACGACTTTCGCCACAGCGAAGAGCAAGAATTTCCCTGAATACACCAGCACGCAGGGGAGGTTGCCAAAGCTTTTCCACCATCGCTTGCTCTGTGTCAATTAAGTAACCAAGGGTTGGTACGCTGTTTTTTCTGTGTCGCAATTTTCATTGCTCAAACATTTGCATCTCTGCTGACCCATATGATTGGCTGACAACATCGGGAATTTAAGATTCAGAAATTTTCTCGCACTGATTACGGCAAAATGACAGCCTCACCTGTATTCATCAGCCTGCAGGGTGCACAGATTCATCACGCTAGTAATACTCAGGGGCCCTGCTGTCACTATGCGCTAATCCCAAAGGCCGATGCCGACGTGCGAACAAGGGAACAAGGCTAGCTTTTAAATTTAAAGGCTTAGAAGATAATAAATGTTAATCTCATGGAAAGAAACTCTGTGTTCATTCTATCCTCACATGAATTCTGCCATCTTCCCATTCCTGCTGTATCACCCAAAATGACAATGCTTGTCTGAATAGAGAAGCTCAGTGTAATCCATTCCCTACCCCGTCGTGTTTAGTCATAATTTCCACATTTTGTTGCGGTTTTTATTAGAGTTTAACTCCCTCAATACCAGGGGGGGGGGGGAGAGCTACTTTGTGCCCACGTTTTTAAAATATCGTAATCTAGTCGGGTACTTCATTTTTTAAAATTTTGAAAAAATATTTATTCCTTTTAATGATTTATTATATCAGATTCCGTAATTGTTTTAAATTTTTTCAGTAAAACCAAACACAAAAATTTAAGTATTAGAAGAGAATATGACTTTTCGCAAAAAAAGCCAAAAGCATATTTTCAGATTCGGGATGCTTCTCACTTATTTGTATAACTTTAAAAAGTATCTTCTGACCAAAAATCAATAACAATCAACGAAATTGATATTTTTTAAAGTTTATTGTAGTGTTCATATAGCGCTCCTCCACTCGACGTAAATAATACCGAAAATGCGTTGTTGTTGCTAAAAGTGCGCTAAAAGATACGTTCAGGTTCTGTATCCTACTTACACATCATTACCTATTTAAAAATTATGTTATTAATAAAAGATGAAAACATTTAACGAAATTTATTTATTATTCTTCTGGTTGTGGGCATAATGTGCCCGTGTCCTTGGTATTAGGCGTTATGGAAAATGTGTTATGGAAATGGGCTATATTCATCAACCAACTCACACGACATTGCAAATATTAGTGTAAGAAAAGCAAGAGAGATCCTAAACGAAACTAGAACTAGCAACCTTTTATCTGGATGTGTCATATAACCTCATATAGTATTATATGTTTATTATTTAATATAGTTATATGTTTGCAAGTATAGTAACAGGTGCAGAAACGCTATCAGAGTGAAGTAACCCTCAAGTGAAACGGAAGATCAAGGAAAATGCGAAGATCGGAAAACAACCAAAAAGTTAGAGCAGAGCGGGCCCTGCTAAGACAAAACTTCCAAATTATGAGAAAACGTGAATCTTATTTAAATCTGAACAAGAGATCGTTATAAGCATCTTTTGTGACAGCGAACTAAATAAGATGACTGCTGAATCGCAACAAAAAAATTTTCTTTAACGTGTGACGAATTTGAAAAAGATATGTCCTGGTAGTATCTGCGTCTCTCAGAATGGTTGTGCAAAAGGTGAATTTCTCAAGTGCTGATTGAACTTGTTCAACACTGGACTTATATGATTTATTTCTATAATTTATATTGATGTGTTGTATTTTTTAGATTCAGCCTAATTTGAACCGTTTAGTACACTAAAACAAAAGTAAATTGTAAATGGAACTACAAAAATTAGAAAATTAAACATCGTGCAATGAGTTATTTAGCCACATTTGTTGCATCATTTTTCCTGCCATTATCGGGTAAAATGGCACAGTTTAAAAATTTGCATAGTTGTAGTGTCATATAAAAATTAGTCATTCAAAAGTCGTATTATCTTAGCACTGGGATATGTACACGTAAATGAAAGTTTAGGAATAATTTCATGATTTTAAGAACTTAAAGACCTTAAAATTAATATAAATTTCCCTTAGGTGCACCAAATTCCACCCGACCTCCTCTACTAAAGCCTAATGGACCAAGGGCTATGCGCGTCTTGGTGGAAAAAATACTCAAAAGCGAGGCTCAAGTGATCGGTGTTAATATTTGGATTGAGTTTTCATAAAAGTGCAAGTCATGAGTAAATTCGAGGACAGCAAACATCAATTAGTTTGCTTTACAGTGTATGGTTTCTTTCTTAATATAGTTGCAATTGAGACGATCTTGCCCTCCCACCTGCTTCCAGTTTCTCTGTTTTCTTGTACAGAGCTTTCAGATATTTTCCAATGTATTATTAGTACTCGCTAACGTAACTTCAATGCGAGAATTTTACATTTATTCCGAAAATATTGTTTGTATCCTCCAATTGTTTTCACTAATCTTTCTTCTTTGAACCTCATGGGTGACAGAATCCAAAGCACATTTCGTAGAACTTGACAGTTCAGACAGATATTTGGTTCATTAGAAATTTGGATTTAATTTATTCGCAATAAGTCGCATAATGTAAATATAAATTCAACCTGTCCCCCAAAAAGCGGAAGATCAACGTAATAAATCCATTTTTCACTTATTTCGTTCGCATGGTTGTTGTTGTTGTGGTCTTCAGTCCTGAGACTGGTTTGATGCAGCTCTCCATGGTACTCTATCCTGTGCAAGCTCCTTCATCTCCCGGTACCTACTGCAACCTACATCCTTCGGAATTTGCTTAGTGTATTCATCTCTTGGTCTCCCTCTACGATTTTTACCCTCCACGCTGCCCTCGGAAGCTAAATTGGTGATCCCTTGATGCTTCAGAACATGTCCTACCAACCGATCCCTTGTTCTAGTCAAGTTGTGCCACAAACTTCTCTTCTCCCCAATCCTATTCAATACCTCCTCATTAGTTATGTTATCTACGCATCTAATCTTCAGCATTCTTCTGTAGCACCACAGTTCGAAAGCTTCTATTCTCTTCTTGTCCAAACTATTTATCGTCCATGTTTCACTTCCATACATGGCTACACTCCATACAAATACTTTCACACACGACTTCCTGACACTTAAATCTGTACTCGATGTTAACAAATTTCTCTTCTTCAGAAACGCTTTCCTTGCCATTGCCAGTCTACATTTTATATCCTCTTTACTTCGACCATCATCTATTTTACCCCTAGTGAGATAAGCCTCTACATGCTTACATTTGTCCTCTAGCCATCCCTGCTTAGCCATTTTGCACTTCCTATCGATCTGATTTTTGAGACTTTGTATTCCTTTTTGTCTGATTCATTTACTGCATTTTTATATTTTCTCCTTTCATCAATTAAATTCAGTTTTTCTTCTGTTAGCCAAGGATTTCTAGTAGAATGGTATCACGTAGCTATTTTAACCCGCAAGTATCTCTGTTATTGTGCGCATTTCCTTCAGACTGCTGTGTCGTGCTTGTTTGTCAGGGACGATGCTTCATCTCTTCAGTCTTACTCACTCTTGTCAGAGGTGTTTACTTACAGTTGGGCTTTTGTAAAATGCGTAGACGCACTTCGGCCCCGGCCTTCACTTGCGTAAGAAAGTGCCATGATGCAAAGGTTGCGATTACCGATTCAAGGAGAAGTATTCGTTGGCGATGGAAGATTCCTAGAAACTTAGCTCTTTATCACAGATGAGATATTTCTTATCATAAGATTTCTGTCTGAAACACTATCAATAGAACTGCAGTAATTAAACCGACAATAATCTTGCTGCAAGGGCAGATAAGACCCGGGTTTCAAATGGAAATGCGCCTTTTGCAGCAGTTAATGGACAGCGTTTTGCGTCGTCGAAGTATTCTCGCAGTATGACAGACATTGTAAAATATTAGAAATTCTGAGAAAAGAGTAAGACTGATAACAGGCAAATGTACGGAAACCAAGAAGGAACAATAAGAATGGAAGATCAAAAACGAAGCGCTCGGATTAAGAAGAAAGAAAGGCAGGGATGTAGTCCGTCGGCCATCTGTTCAATCTATACATCTGAGGAGCAAAAAGCTGTAAACATCGAAGAAGCAAAAGGTTCAAGAGTGGGATGAAAATTCAGTATGAAAGAATATTAATGATAATTCACTGATGACAATTCTATCTTCAGTAAAAGCGAAGAAGAATTTCAAGACCTGGCATGAACAACCTGATGAGTACAGAATATCGATTGAGAGTAAACCGAAGATACACGAACGCTATGCGTAGGAGTATAAATGCGATAAGCGATAAACCTAACAGCAAAATTGGGGACCACGATGTTCACGAAGTGATGGTGTTCTGCTGCATGGCGGACGATGCAAATAGGACATAAAAAGTAGACAGCACAGGCAAAGAGGGCAAAGAGGTCTGCTAGTATCAAATATCGACCTTAATTTCACGAATAAATTTCTGGAAATATGCGTTTCGAGCCCAGCATTGTGTGGTAGTGAAACGTGGACTGAGGGAACACCGGAAAAGAAGAGACTCGAAGCGTTTGAGATGTGGTGCCATAGAAGGATATTGAAAAGTAGGTGGACTGATATGTTAGGGAATAAGGAGTTTCCCTGCGTAATGGGTCTCGTTCGGACATATGGAAAACATTGACAAGAAGAAGGGAATGATGACAGGACACGGGTCAAGAGATCAGGAGCTGTAAAGGATAAAAACTGTAGGAGAAGACAGAGATTGTAACAAATAATTGAGGGCGTAGGTTGCAAGTGCTGCTCGGCGATGAACAGGTTGGTTCAAGACAGGAATTCCTGGCGGGTCACGTCGAACCAGCAACAAGACAGACGACTCGTTAAAATAAACAAATGAATAAAAGGAGGAAGAGGTAGTTGTCAAACACTACTCGGGAAATGGCAAACGTTTTCTGTGAAAGCGAACTGAAAAATCGCTGCAGCCAATATGTTTAATTTTCTCTCAAATTGCTGCAAGTGAATGATAGGTTATTTTGCACTCGAAGAAGACCACAACCGATTTTGTTTTGAATCCACATCCTTCCTAAACAGTTCCGTTGACGCGGTATTAACCCTAGAACATTCTTAAATAGGAACCAGAAAGGAAGAATTAGGGCAGACGTAGGATAATAAACAGTATATCCTCACAGAAGACAGTAATTGTAATATACGAGGCGTGTTTTTAAAGTAAATACCGTTTTGAAATTTAAAAAAAGATGTGCTAAGATATCTCAATAATTTTATTTTTACATGAGAGCCTGTACCTTAAATTACGCACTGATGCCATTACAGTCTGATTCTTCCTTGTTTACGTTGTGTACTTCTATAATCGTGGGTCTCGCCGAGTGTGAAGCACGGGCTGTTGTAAGAGTCCTTAGTGCTAAAGGCCTAAAAGCGATCGATATTCATCGTGAGATCTGTGCAGTTTACGGAGAAAACATGAGAGATGGAATGGTAAGAAAGTGGGTGAGAGCATTTGAAGATGGCCGCAAAAATGTGCATGATGAACAACGGAGTGGGCGTCTTTCGATCGTTAATGAAAGGTTGAATCAGGAATTGGACAATACGGTGACAGAAAACAGACGCTTTCCTCCTTGCGGGATGACTTTCCTGATGTTTCTCGTAGTGTTTTGTATGGCAACACGGAAAATTGTGCGTACGTTTGGTACCGAAAATGTTGACGGATGTGCACTGAACCAAACGTTCAGACAGTGCATTGACTTTCCTTGAGCGGTAACACAACGACGGTGATGATTTCTTAAGCCAAATTGTTACGGGCGATGAAACGTGGGTGGCCTACGTCACACCAGAATCAAAGCAACAGTCCATGGAAGTTGACCAAGGGCATCGTTTTGCTGCAAGACAATGCCCGTCCGTATGTGGCGAATCAAAGATCTCATCACATCTTTTCTATGGGAAACTCTAGATCATCCTCTGTAGAGCCCCGATCTTGCGCCCAGTGACTACTATCTGTTCCTGCACTTGAAGAAACTCCGGGACGGTCAGCGTCTTCAAGACGATGACGAAGTCAAAACAGTGGCGATGCAGTGGATAAAAAGTCATACGGCGGGCTTCTATGAGGAGGTATTCAAAAACTGGTACAACGTTATGACAAGTGCCTCAGTATTGACGGAAATTATGTAGAAAAGTAGATTAAGGTACAGGCTTTCATGTAAAAATAAAATTATTGAACTATCTTAGCACATCTTTTTTTTAATTTCAAAAGGTACTTACTTAAAAAACACGCCCCGTACAAATAAATAAACAAAATTATAGCCTATAGTGGCTGTAGGGAAACTGATTTTAGGACTTTCGAAGGACCGTATATTACACGAAAACAAGAACTGCAAAAGCAAGGAAAGATTCGTCTCCGATATGAGCAAAGCCAAAGTATGTTAGACAAACAGAAGTTGAGAACGAACCCACAACGAGCGTGATGAGAGCAACGCGAATAACATTCAATGAATTTCACAGTAAATTTTTTGCAAAGATCTGTTTAAAAATCCTAAGATAAGATACTTAACTGAATCTTCCGAAACTGTTTCACCGCGGAAGACGTAGTACGGTTCCTCCTTTCAATCATCGCACGAGTACCGAAATGGCTGATTTTGAGACAAGTGATCGCGAAATAGAAAATTTACGAAAACTCCTTAGCAGTGGCAAGGCAACTGTACAGAGTGAGATAACCGTGAGGTTCTACAAAGACAGTGCGGAAGAGCTTGCTTCCTTTCTAGCAGCTCGCTGGAGCACGGAAGAATACCTAGCAATTGGAAAATATTTAAGGTTGTTCTCCTTTCCAAGAAGGGGCTTCGTGGAGATGCGTATAGTTGTAGACCAATATCGCCGACGTGAATCTGTACTAGAATTATGGGACATGTTTTACGCTGACGTATTATAACATTTATGGAGAACGAAAATCAGCTTCCATTCGAGAAGAAATATCTTTCGAAACTCAGCTTGATCTGTTCATCCATATCCAGACTTCCGTAGAAAAAGGAGCGTGGATTGATGTCGTCTTCCTTGCCTTCAGGAAGGCATTCGATGCAGTTGCGCTGTGCTATTTAGTGAACAAAAGAAGAGCTTAGCCAGTGAGTCATCAGATTAGTAATTGGAACACAATACGTAGTTCATAACGGATCAAAGTCGCCAGATGTAAAAGTAATTTCGATAATACTCCAAGGGAGCGTTATAGGGCCGTTACAGCTTGCAGTTTGTATTAATGACCTAGTTTCTCCCTCATAGTCACGCGACATAACGAAGACGACAAAACCAGGCAAATTAGATGTCACACAGAGCTTTACCGACAGGCATTTTCCCATGCGCTCTTCGTGAATGGAATAGAGAAGGGGAGATGGTGGTACCAGATTTATTATCCGCTGCACACCGTCAGGTAGCGTGTACGACATGGGTTTACATGTAGATTCACATAAGAAAGCAGAAGTCTAAACTCGCTACTTTTATTTTTCTCTAGAGGCACAAATGTCAAATCGTCACGAGGTGAAGTAATAAGAGCAGACGTTTTGTTATCGACATGATGTTACCACAACGTACATACAGGGTGTTTCAAAAATGACCGGTATATTTGAAACGGCAATAAAAACTAAACGAGCAGCGATAGAAATACACCGTTTGTTGCAATATGCTTGGGACAACAGTACATTTTCAGGCAGACAAACTTTCGAAATTACAGTTGTTACAATTTTCAACAACAGATGGCGCTGCGGTCTGGGAAACTCTATAGTACGATATTTTCCACATATCCACCATGCGTAGCAATAATATGGCGTAGTCTCTGAATGAAATTACCCGAAACCTTTGACAACGTGTCTGGCGGAATGGCTTCACATGCAGATGAGATGTACTGCTTCTGCTGTTCAATTGTTTCTGGATTCTGGCGGTACACCTGGTCTTTCAAGTGTCCCCACAGAAAGAAGTCACAGGGGTTCATGTCTGGCGAATAGGGAGGCCAATCCACACCGCCTCCTGTATGTTTCGGATAGCCCAAAGCAATCACACGATCATCGAAATATTCATTCAGGAAATTAAAGACGTCGGCCGTGCGATGTGGCCGGGCACCATCTTGCATAAACCACGAGGTTTTCGCAGTGTCGTCTAAGGCAGTTTGTACCGCCACAAACCCACGAAGAATGTCCAGACAGCGTGATGCAGTAATCGTTTCGGATCTGAAAAATGGGCCAATGATTCCTTTGGAAGAAATGGCGGCCCAGACCAGTACTTTTTGAGGATGCAGGGACGATGGGACTGCAACATGGGGCTTTTCGGTTCCCCATATACGCCAGTTCTGTTTATTGACGAAGCCGTCCAGGTAAAAATAAGCTTCGTCAGTAAACCAAATGCTGCCCACATGCATATCGCCGTCATCAATCCTGTGCACTATATCGTTAGCGAATGTCTCTCGTGCAGCAATGGTAGCGGCGCTGACGGGTTGCTGCGTTTGAATTTTGTATGGATAGAGGTGTAAACTCTGGCGCATGAGACGATACGTGGACGTTGGCGTCATTTGGACCGCAGCTGCAACACAGCGAACGGAAACCCGAGGCCGCTGTTGGATCACCTGCTGCACTAGCTGCGCGTTGCCCTCTGTGGTTGCCGTACGTGGTCGCCCTACCTTTCCAGCACGTTCATCCGTCACGTTCCCAGTCCGTTGAAATTTTTCAAACAGATCCTTTATTGTATCGCTTTTCGGTCCTTTGGTTACATTAAACCTCCGTTGAAAACTTCGTCTTGTTGCAACAACACTGTGTTCTAGGCAGTGGAATTCCAACACCAGAAAAATCCTCTGTTCTAAGGAATAAACCATGTTGTCTACAGCACACTTGCACGTTGTGAACAGCATACGCTTACAGCAGGAAGACGTACAGAATGGCGCACCCACAGACTGCATTGTCTTCTATATATTTCACATCACTTGCAGCGCCATCTGTTGTTGAAAATTGTAACTACTGTAATTTCGAAAGTTTGTCCGCCTGAAAATGTACTGTTGTCCCAAGCATATTGCAACAAACGGTGTATTTCTATCGCTGCTCGTTTAGTTTTTATTGCCGTTTCAAATATACCGGTCATTTTTGAAACACCCTGTAAGTGATTAATCTCGTGACAGTCTTTCACTTTTTGGCCGTGTTCTCGTCTGAAGCTTTCCTTTAAAACTGTCCCTTCGTAAAATGCGTAAGTGCACAATGGTCGTTTGGCCTTCGTTAGCGTGAGGCAAGCGTGATGGCGCTGACATGTTGTAACCACAGCCGACTTCAGTAACCATCCGGATGCAGCATCTGGTGGGACGTGAGTCGGAAGACTAGGACTAGACGCTAGACCGATGTTTACGGATATGCCAACTGTAGGGCACCTTTCTGTAACGCGAGTGCTTCCTGCATTTAAAAGTGTGCAGCTATTGGTAGGTCTCAGAGCGTTTCAAAACTGTTCGGCAAATGCCACAAATCTTTGATCAGAATAGATACTGCTTTTTCATCTGCACGTTGAAAACGCACACACTGTAGGCTATATCGACAGTTGTATGCGTATTCCACACAGCACACAAAAGAGTCGCGCTCTCGACGTGTTGGATATCTACAAAGCCAAAAAGCATGAGCCCATTTTGGCCCAACGTCTTCTTTACTTTGCTTGATAACGCGTTAAGATAACCAAATACTGCCTCGCGTATTTATACCTACCCTTCCTTGATGATTTATGTCGAGAACAGTAGGCATTTGCCTTTCTTCCATACTTTAGTCGCTCTAATCCTGTAACTGATTATGTCCTAGCTATTCATGGAAGATATAGCCAGACTATATAATTTTATTTATTGACTGTTAATATGTTGTTTAAACGTTTTCTGTGGGAGATATATCACGATGTATGTAAAGCCCTCTAGTGGTTAAGTTCGTACGATCGGTGCGCGCCTACATAACATCCTGGCGGCCGACCCAACAGATATGTTGTTTAAACGTTTTCTGTGGGAGACATATCACGATGTATGTAAAGCCCTCTAGTGGTTAAGTTCGTACAATCGGTGCGCGCCTACATAACATCCTGGCGGCCGACCCAACAGAGGGCGCTGATCATTGATCTGTCTTATTTTCAGCTGTCATATAGACATTTTATCTTTCATAGGCAATTTATAGGTTGCTGCAGGCAATGTATTACGTATATTAATTGTTTACCGTAAATTCACCATAAAAAGCGTCGGACCTCTTCTTTTCACATATTTCCTATTAATAATTTTATATGGGTAACTGTATTCGTCTTTTAATGTATCACAATCGGTTTCTATGATAGTTATCAATTTTAAGAGTCTGCTGCGAACGGCCATCATACTGTCGCTGGGTGTGATTTTTTATCTCTTGCGAACAGAAACCATACTGTCGCCATGTTTTTTAATTGTGTGTCTACTATGTTACTTGTCTGATTCGTGTGTATTTTATTAATATTGCCAACCCATTTGCTTTCTGTTTTAACTTTCCGCATTTTTCCGCCATTTTACACTTTAAGTCACCGTTTTATCGCCCGTTTTTCTTTTCTTTTCTTCTTCCGTTTTTAAAAAAGTCTGTAGACTGTAGAGCAGCGTACTAAGCTGCTGCCAGCCTGCCCCCTTCGGGGAGAATTGAAACTCAATAAAGAAAAAAAAATTAAATTAAAAGTCTGCTACATGTATTTTACCTAATGTGTTTTTATCACATTTTTACGTAAATGATGACTAGATCTAAGCCGACAGTAGCGACATCTAGGGAGGATGTAGGCAAACAGATTTCTGGTAGCTACTGTACTTCAGTGGCCAGTTGCAATAATGACTGTGTCGACGATGTGGCCTATTCTACGCCTTATTTTAGATCTATGGCCTTATCGCTTTAGTACATGGTGTAAAAAAGGTACGTCCTACTGTATTTTGTCTGTACATTTCCCTGGTTGCATGATAGTATACTCTCTTGGCAGGTCCCCGGACTCGTACACGGTTAGTGAACTTTGGCGCGCCGGAGATCAACGCCTCGCGTTCTGTGTGTGCCGTCGTTTTGTGCTTAAGTGATTCAGTGTTATTCGTTTTGTGCCCCTACGTTCACGTGTGACAATTTTCGTCTCTGTCTGTGTCGACGTGTCTGAACAATTTTATCTTGGACTCTACGCCCGTGAACGGCTCCTTGTATTTTAAAGAGTGTTTGTCTCCGTTTATATGTCCGCCATGTTTTTTTTCTCTAAATGTCTTCATTTGTATATTTGTGTTTCTCTGCGGCCAAAGAGCGGCGTCGCATGCTGCTGCAGGCCTGCCTGTAATACAGGTTTCAAAATAACAATAAAGAAAAAAAAAGTATATTGTGATACGTATTGCTGTATTATATTGAAAGACACACTGCTGATTAGATGTATATATTTGTATATTGTAGATCTGAGGATGATCATTACGGACTGAAACCGGTCATCGTCTAAAGAATTGATATTGTGATCAAAGACTGGAATAAAAAACGTTTGACAGTTTTGGATCACTGTTTGTATACGCGACTGTGTCGCAGTTGGTGAAAAACATTTGAAGACGCAAACATTGATGTGTTGAGCAATTTACAAGAATAATCTAGCCGATGTATATCGTACACGTCTATCGGACATCGTCGTCACAATCGTCTTCGTCGTCATACCATCCCACGTTAAGCTGCAGTCAGTGAAAGCGACTGCGTTCATCAATTGAGGGAACGGACCCTCCTCGACCCGCCTCCAGAATGCACGTGACCATAAATGCCTGACTTCAAACTACATCTCAGGCATCCTCTAGTCTGTGACGTTTCTGGAATACAGATCACCACATTCCACAGTCTGAAGGAGTGTATTTTGTATTATGATCAGAGGCCAGCGGCAAACAAAACTGTGGGCCTGCCCGCTGTTACGGCTGACAGTGAGACGAGCGAAATAAAACTTTTAAAAATTTGTTCATATCCTGGACTCGAGGACCGTAGGAGACACACACTGCACGTTTCAGCGAGTCGCAGAGTGACTGATTAATCCATTTTTAGTCCAGTGATCGGCCAGACACGTGTATCTGTTTTAGCACCTTCTGCATCTACACGGATACTCTGCAAATCACAAGTGCCTGGCAGAGGGTTCATCGAACCACCTTCACAATTCTCTATTATTCCAATCTCGTATAGCGCGCGGAAATAACGAACCCTTATTTCATCGTGGTGATCGTTTCTCCCAGGTCGGTGTCAACAAAATATTTTCGCATTCGGAGGAGAAAGTTGGTGATTGGAATTTCGTGAGAAGAATCCGTCGCAACGAAAACTTCATCGCGTCTTCATTTACCTTTGTCTCTATTTTCAGCACAGTTTTTAAGAACTAACTAGGCATTTCCGCACACTAGAACTTTTGGGACAAAAATAGTTTTTGGAGTGCAGATTCATTTTTTTTACGTTTTAGCCAATTTAGATGCACTCATCTCATCAGATTTTAGTACGGACATTAAAGCGTCGCCGTTGCACTGCCAGACAACCGTATCATCATGATTTTATTCGTAGCTATTATTTTATCAGCATACATTTTATCAGTATACAGGGTGGACATAATAAAACAAACTGCAGAGACAAATTCCTGACTGGAAATGTAGGGAAAAAGGTCATACGAACATGTGCCCGGTATTGCATCGTTAGCACGGTAGATGGCGCTCTCGAATTATAGTTCATCTGCCCACGTACCATGTGTTCCTTGTGTGCTGGAGCCTGTGTGATGGACGCACTGTAAGTAGCAGAATGGTCGGGTATTCGTGTCGGGAACAAGTCGAGATGGTGTTCGTGTACGGCCAAGCAGATGGAAACGGTCGAGATGCAGCACCGCTACGCCAAACCAAATACCCTTGAAGGCGCCAACCACATCACACAACATTTCAAGCCCTGTTTGGGCGTTTGTGTGATCGTGGGTTCTTTTAGACAGACGAACGTTGCGTGATGTGGTTGTTATCTGTGGGGTACTTGTTTTGGCATAGCCCTGCTGCCTCTCGACCGTTTCCCTCTGCTTGGCCGTACACAAACACCACCTCGGCTTTTTCCAGATATGAATGCCGAATCATTCTGCTGTTTACAGTACGCTGCGTCTATCACGCATCCTGCAACACACATGCAGCACACGGCATGTGGTCAGAGGAACTTTTATTCGTCTGCGCCACCTACCGTGGAAACGATGCAGTTTTAGACCCATGTTGATAGGACCTTTTTTTCTCCATTTCCAGTCAGGAATCCGTCCTTGCAGTTTGTCGATTTTATTAATGTTCACACCGTATAATTCAGAACAATATTCAGACGTCAACTGCAACATTATTTTTACTCCATTTTACCTGCTTCAATATGTTACTCTGTCACCTTCACAAGCATATAAAATTTGAGACATTATAAATCATTAGACCTTGCCCATACATTTATGTAAAGTACAAGGAGTGTAGAACAAAAATTTACTTAATACTGATGTTGTAAGACGTGTATATTTTTATTGTCTATTGTCCAGCCACAATTTATGAAACATGTTTATATTTTATTAATAGGATTAAGTAGGAATAATTAATATTTGTCATGATGGAATTAATTGTGGTAGCAGGGAATGTCTGCACCAAAGTATTGTTGGCAAGAGAGACCGCACATTGATATAATTTTAAAAAGGGCGGGAGAGACAGCGTACATTTTAAGAAAAGAGCAGGAAAGACCGCGCATTGATACATTTTGTAATGGTAGCAGGGATTGTCTGCACCAGAAAGCATTGTTGGCGGGAGAGACCGCACTTTAGCGTTCGTAGGAAGTCAGGAGTATGTGAGATGTGAAGCGAGCTGGTAGCGGGTCTGAAGCGAGAGGTTGACAGGAGCGGTGTGCCTTCAGCCACCAGCTATGATTTGCAAGGAAAAAATAAGTGTGTGAAATCTTATGGGACTTAGCTAGTAAGGTCATCAGTCCCTAAGCTTACACACTACTTAACCTAAATTATCCTAAGGACAAACGCACACACCCATGCCCGAGGGAGGACTCGAACCTCCGCCGGGATCAGCCGCATAGTCCATGACTGCAGCGCCTAGACCGCTCGGCTAATCCCGCGCGCGGCGAGTTGCAAGAGATTATAAACGGATGCACAGACTCATCAGCTAACTATTATCATAAGAGGAACTAATATTATTGAATTATATTTTTGAGAAACTCAAGGCTAGTGGAGGTATGTTTGCGCAATGCTAGTTGTAAGATTATTGTAAAAAGTAAGTCCCATTTGAAAGTTTGTAAAATCATTTCATTACCAACAGTAAATATCTGAAGCGTTGTCAGAGTATAATTAATTTTTGCCAGCAGTGTTGCATTACTGATTACAATCCATCCCAGAAACCATAAATGTAAAACTTTGCAAAATTTTATTGTTGTCAGGAAAAAGTTTAATTATGAATTACGTAACTTCAGTCAAATTAATTCAAGAATAACGTTAGCTTTGCTATTAAAGAATAACGTCAACTTTAGTAACAAATACAGCCACTTATTATGACAGCCCACCAGCAGCTAATAGAGTATAGTAAAACAGAGTAAGTATATTCATGTCGAAGTTCGATGTAGCAGTCAGATGGCGATCCAGTAACAGTAAAAGAGGTAAGGAACAGTTTTGGGTTATTGCAGGTAACGACTGAGGCCCACGACGACGACACATTCTACGTTTCGTCGAAATAATCAGAAAATCACTTTTAATAAGCAGCATTTAAATTTGTATGCGAAGATTGAGAAAGAGCATTAATTTCATTTGTTATTATTAAGCAAGAGGTAGAAATCCTAAGGGAAGGTTTCATAGGTTATTGTAAAAGGGAAGGTTATCAGCCGGCCAGTGTGTCGAGCGTTTCTAGGTGCTTCAGTCTGGAACCGCGCGACCGCTACGGTCGCAGGTTCGAATCCTGCCTCGGGCATGGATGTGTGTGATGTCCTTAGGTTAGTTAGTTTAAGTAGTTCTAAGTTTCAGGGGACATGACCTCAGAGGTTAAGTCCCATAGTGCGGAGAGCCATTTGAACCATTTGAAGGTTATCATTAACAAAAGAGATATAGAGGAGACGGGAAGGTTTCAATGTAACAGAAGTCAGTATCTACTTCGTAGATCACAGGTTAGTCTTTTCAAACTGCTAAAGTGGATTAAAAATAATTGCGCAGCTGACGACTGAATTTTATTGTAACATATCATCACGAGTTGTTGGTACGAGTCGTTGACGCAGATATTTAGATGAGTAAAATCCGAAAAACTACAGAACATACCCCTTACGCGGAGTGTTTTCAGTTTATTAACTGAACAACACGAGCAAAAAACTGTTTGCAGCTCCCTCGTATTTGAGCGCGAAAAAGCGCCCACAAATCGCATTCATTTTGCAAGGAACTTCCTCTGCTGATTCCATCAGCAGCCTCCCTCGCGCGGTGGCAAATATTTCCGCCCGTGTAGGTAATTCATTTCACGACGCATCAAGTACCGGCCGCTCCCACGCGTCCCCGCTTGCTAGCGGCGTGACGTCACTTTGGGCATGCGCAGTAGCGGACCGCTGCCGCCACAGCTTGCGATAACAACCACGGGCGCCGGCGCATCGATCGTGGGATCGACCCGGCGCCTCCGCTATCGCCGCTGGAACAACTGCGCGCGTGGGTGGCCAGTGGTGGGCAGAAACAGAGCGCGTACGTGTCTAAAACGTTGAAGGCTGCATATCTGAGAGATCAGGACGCCTCTGTTGCGCTGCAGCTCCGCGAGCATAAGTTTGAAAGCAGCGGCGCTGCGGTCGCTTCCTACTCGTCGACTTCGTCCCTCTCAGAAGCGTGGTGGAGTCAGAGGGTAGTCGTGACTTAGTACAGACGCTGGCGCACGAACTATCTGTTGTGATGTAGCACTTACGGGGCAAAAATAGCCTTCTATCGGGCTCAGACTGCTGTTTTGTCAGACTGTGGAGGGTGTAAGACGAAAATTAAACGATGCAGTCTATACTGTTCCAAATACGCTCCATGGAAGGAATATTGATGTATGGGAAAAGTTCGAAGCTATAGTCCACAGTTCATACGAAGAACAAATGCAGCGATGGTTGTATTCTTGTTTATTGCACCACCACCACGAGAGAAGATACGTGCTCTGCCAAATAAAACTAGGTCACAGAGCGACGTCACTGTTATGACCCTCCGGCCAAAAAGCGCGACATTCATGTGCCGTAGAAATCAGCAGAGGAATGGAATATATGGAAAATACTGACAAGAAGGGACAGGATGATAAGACAACTGTTAAGGCATCAGGAACTAGAGGGAGCTGTAGGGGGTAAAATCTGTAGCGGGAGACAGAGATATCCAGCAAGTAATTGAGGACGTAGGTAGCGGGTGCTACTCTGAGATCAAAAGGTTGGTACAGGGAAAGAAATTCGTGGCGGGCCACGTCAAACCAGTCGGAGGACTGATGACCAAAAAATAATTCTTCTGGTTATGGCAGTTTGGGTTTTGTGTTAATAGCGAGTGGTATAGCTCATCATCCATTAATGTAACTTTTTCAAAGACTGCTGTAAATTTGTTTCAATAATTAATCACATAGCGTTGTAGCTAGACGCCCATTTCTGTAACGTTCTCGAAGAACGCTGCAAAATTATTTTAATACTTATCGATCATTTAGAGAATACACTTCGTCCTAGTGTCCTGTTAACTTGTACTGTCGTCACAGACCCGGTAACATGTCCAAGGGTGTAGATATCAACATCATGGTTAGAAGTTCTTTGAATAGAGATTAAATATTAAATTTACAAGAGTCTTCGAAACATATACATAAAAACAAACATATACACTTATATACACAGAAAAATACATATACACATACATATATACATGAAAGTTAAATATCCATGTACATTGAGATATACATATAAATATAAATCTATATAAAAGTATCCAAGGTGCTACTCCAAGCCGGCCGAGGTGGCCGAGCGGTTCTAGGCGCTACAGTCTGGAACCGCGCGACCGCTACGGGCGTGGGTGTGTGTGCTGTCTTTGGGTAGATATGTTAAAGTAGTTCTAAGTTGTAGGGGACTGATGACCTCACAAGTTAAGTCCCATAGTGCTCAGAGCAATTTTTTTTTGCTACTCCAGGCGGGTGTAAAATGAATGTGCGCAACAGAAAATAATTAACGCTAAAATGATGATTTGGCCCTGTCTATCCCCTGAAGCACATCTTACGATCTCTTAATTCCATAAATTACAATCTAAGCATAAATGAATGATGAAGGCAACTAATACTACTAAATGATAAACGTTGTTTCTTATTATGCGTTTATTGTAGATTAAAAAAAACACCCTTCCTGACAAAAGACTATATTTCCTAAGTAAAATTATTAATCAATTGCCCAACTCTGCCCCCTTTTATGGCCATGCGATCTAACATAACTAACGCGAACCCACTGACATTATCTACGTACCAAACACTAGAAGACACTACTTTCAAAGATGATCTACGGTTGTGTGGAACCTCAGTGGAAATGAACTAACGCGATCACAGCTGTTTAGCTTTATAGCCCTAATAGGCCGAATCAATTTGCGATATCAATGTATGTACTGCGTCCGGTTCGTCGGAGTGATGGTTCTCGTACACGTCTGCGACGATGGAAGAACTCCAGCCACAAAATAAAACTCTTTTAAACACTAGGACGGCAGAAGGCGGTCCTCTGACTAATACACTCTAATACTGTCTTCTCCTCTCTGTGTTCTACAAACGACAAACGCCAACTCCCAGCCACAAGGACGGAGTTCAGATAACGTCTCAACGTAAGTATAGGCAGAAGAAGTGGTCTCAATCACTGAACGCTGCGTACTCACCGACGACTTCCAACTCGGAGGCAAAGACCAGAATCGTATAGGTTCGCAACAGTACAGTTCCTAACTGTTCTATCTATAAACTCTACTGAGAGCAAAGACAGCAAGTCCGTCTGTATCAACATAGCTGATATCAAGCGACCGCCACACACGGGCGCTCACAACGGAAGACTTCTCTCCACTGGTGGCCTCCCAGCAAGGTTCGGTTCCCCACCATCGTAATTCCGAAAACGAATCACATTCCAGAAATCAAGGAATACTCTCCCTCTCTACAGATTCTTCCGAACGCCGACCAACCATATTTTAGTCTTTCGTCGTCCAGCGCGGAAAGTTTGCGAGGAAAAACCTATACTCGTACATACTCGTAAAAATCCTTGGAAATAACACAGCCTGCGTGGTTTCCGAATTGCCGCTTCTTCGTTCCTCCCACCTTCGTCCAAGGTTTTCGTAGTTTCCGAAGTATAATGCTTCCAGTTCGGCTACAAACCGGCCGGTCGCGACTCTATTGTGCTCCAGCGCTTAGGTGCTACGACGTCCGTCTTACTATTACCTGTGTTTAAGCAGGACCAACACACCTGTGTAGTCCTTCCACACAGGGCTTGAGTTCCGCATGGCCATTTCATTTCCACTGGTGTTCCAACCGCTGCTATTATAGGCAATCATTCATTACGCGGTTTTTATAATAAAGACACTCCGTCACCTTTCATGCAATAAGCTTTGACAATTATTTACAAGGTGTACGTGACAATGTCAGTGTCCTTTAAATGTTCATATATACGATGTACAACCTATCAAATGATATCTAATTGTGGTTGTTGTTCACGGCAAAGTATGTGGATGGGTTCTTGTAAGGTGCGAGATTATAGCCACCTTACAATAGAACACCCTTTCACAAGAACTTCTTACCAGCTTTGCGGCTGGCATGTGTTGCCGTTCGTGGTGATCACACACGCTGACAATAACCGTGTCCCACTGCCTGTTGCAGTGTCCAGAACACCATCATATATCGCGGCGACTTCAGTGTAATCACTGTCTGAAATAAAAGTGTAATTTCTATTTGTCGCATTGCGTATTTCTTACACTTACTAGACTGTAGCGTAGCAGTTCTTTCCATTTACAACCCAAGTTTCATACTGTTGTGTTACTTGCAGTGACACATCATGCGAAAGTTACTTCGTCCTTAAGTTTTGCACACCAGGGTATTTACGAACTCGCGTACTCGCTGTTCTTTCTGTACTGGTGTACTCCATTTGTACCCGACGACAGACTAAAACGACGAGTTTTCAGTTAAACGGGCACCGGCCGAGGTCGACGACTCGAGTCTCCGACCATACAAAGAAGGTTAGTTCGAAGATGTCGTAGGACCCGCTGGCAGGTTTACAGCGAGTGTATGGAGCTCATTTCTGATACCTTGCTGCCAGACGCCTGCAGTTAGGGCAGTGGTAGGACTGTTGATATTTTTAAAAATATCCTGAGTCCGATGTATCTATATTTAAGTAAATATCATTATCGCGATTTGATATATCAAAAAATATATCGACATGTCGACGAAAAAATATCGACATACCGGCCTATAAAAATATCGCCTGCACATTGTAAATATACTGCCGGTTTTAGAGCTGTATACTGAAGTACTGATTTATTATTAGATATTCTGTAGATCAACAGTCTAGGAGCCTGCCTGTCCCCCTTAGAGCTAGAACTGAAAAGAAACCGATACACGTTTACACTTGGCGACAACCACTTGGCTAACAATGGTAATCGCATGTAGGTAGCACAATAAATGGTGGCCGATGGGCCCGTCGTTGGGTTTCCTCACACATCGGATTCGTCCGGAACACTTAATGTCGACTTCCCTGTTTCTTCATTTCTGCAAACTCCAGCGACCTAGCAGTTCTAGTGTCAAAATTGCGCGATGGAGTTGCAGTTTCTGTTGGTAGCACCGAGCTCCGATTACGCCATTATTTCCCCTCACACGTCACCACCAACCGCAAAGACCAACCATGTCATTTAGATTTTTGTTCATTTTCAGCAACTGTTTTTGAAGAATGCCGATGTAAAGAAATAGCAGGTGCGTTAAAAATTGCTTTTATCGCAACTGGTGTCCTACTTCTCCACATGGGAAATCTTGTTAATCATTCACGTCGCCACCCCTAGTGAAATCAGGCGTCTTCTTTGTGCCACCTACACTTGCTTTACACAGTGAAAGAGAGAGGCTGGATGAGATGAAAACTCAAAACATGTAAGACTCCTTCACGCAGTGAAAGTACAATTACGTTGTCTTACAATTTCAAAAGAACAATTCCAAATATTTACCGAACATTGCGAAAAAGATATAAGATAAAAATATCGGCACTCGATATTACCATTCCTGTATCGGACACACCGGAGAAAAGTGTCGACGTTATATATAGATACTTTTTGGAATAAATACCGATATATCGATATTTTATCAACAGTCCTCCAGTTCTTTACACTGCCACTGAGCAGCTCACCAAAGAGACTTTCTTAGGTGGAGGTATTAGTCCACACACTTCTATACAAACTAGTGACATCATGCGTTTATTGATTACAAACTGATATAAATCCTGACTTATGAAGAGAAATTTTCGGCATCCCGCTGGCCACTACACTATTTAACTGACTGTCTGTCGTCTTGATGATCTTAGAAAATGTGCATTCACATGCAAGAACTATTTTCGCTGTGTACGCTATGAAAATAGTACAAACTAACACCGTAATCGTAGAAACAGACGGTATTTTTGAAATTAGGAAAATAGAAGGTGCTTGGATGGACGTAAGAAAAGATATAAAATAAAGAAGTAAAAACTGCCTGACGTTTCCAGTAATAATTTTATCGTGTGACTGAAACGTATAGTTTGCTATCGGAGTTTTGATTTGCAAGAAACGGACTTTTATCGCGGAAGCCATTCAAAATTGATAATTGCTGACTGAGAAATGAAGAGATGCGTGTTGGGATTATAGTTTGACGGCAAACTGAAGAGGAAGTAGGCGAGTGCCCGCTTTACCCAGGCACGCCACGTGGCGCAGCTCGAGGCTGTTCCCCGACCTTTTGCAGCGCGTCTAACCAGTGGTGATGCGTTTGTCCTCAGCTAAATGCATTAACGTTGTACGGAACGCAAAATTTGGTAAGTAATTTGAGTCATGCAAAAAACGCACACGAACAGAAACTACCTAAGTCACGGTGCGCTTTACTACATTGTTGGAAGGGGAACTGATTCTTG
Source organism: Schistocerca cancellata (assembly GCF_023864275.1). Lineage (NCBI taxonomy): Eukaryota > Metazoa > Arthropoda > Insecta > Orthoptera > Acrididae > Schistocerca > Schistocerca cancellata. The sequence continues at coordinate 177,035,238 of NC_064631.1, forward strand.
ATTGTAGCGTTCTTCTGGACAAGGCGACATCCCCGTCAAGAGCGCCAATCCGACGGTAGCAAGAACGGAATGGAGGTTGGCGGGACGCATAGCGGGCCGAATCGATGGTAGATGGACAGACGAGGCCCTTCACTCGGTTGCAAGAGATAACAAAACACTGAAACGACAACCCAACGGTGACCTTAATGCCTGAGGAAGTCTGCAGGAGACGTTCTGTAGTAGTGGATTTCAAATCAAATGGTTGAAATGGCTCTGAGCTCTTTGGGACTTAACATCTGAAGTCATTAGTCCCCTAGACTTCGAACTATTTAAACCTAACTATCCTAAGGACAGCACACACATCCATGACCGAGGCAGGATTCGAACCTGCGACCGTAGCAGCAGCGCGGTTCCGGGCTGAAGCGCCGAGAACCGCTCGGCCACAACGGCCGGCTGGACTTCAAATCGTGGTTGTTGTTGTTGTTGTTGTTGTTCTTGTTGTTGATGATGATGATATGATGATGATGATGATGATGATGAGATAGGTATGATGATGATAATGAATATGAATTCGAAACTGTTTAGTTCCCAACTCGTCAGAATATTACATACAGTCAGACAGTTGGTGCAACTTTTAATTACCTGACACTCATTGCCGTCTGTAAATCGTCCACAACATGGTATTTTATATCCTGGCTTTGGGTGGGCACAAACTTCTTGTCGAATACAGTCGATATGGTCGGCACTGTGTCACACGCTTCTACAGCGCGCGAGGAGTCAGGTGATTCAGAAGTGGCGCGCCGTAAATCCCATAAAAGAAAGTCCAATTACTACAGGTCAACGCACAGTGAAGGCCAAGAAACACGTGTACGTCTAAGTGTCTGCAACTCATTGCAAAATTCATTGCGGTATGCGCGGTCTTAAACGCTTAAATGACAAGGAGCGGCATCGACTACGAGCTATTTCATTCGATGGCTTGCTGCTGGACCAGACATGTAGAGGGTGGAGCAAGTAAAAGTGCCCCGGAGAACATAGTTCGAGAGTATAAAGAAATACAGCTGAGGAAAGGAAATGTAGTACTAACCTGACTATAGCAGATGTTGAAAGTGACCGCTATTCATCTCTTGGACTTTTGGGTCCTGGTAAGCAAGTTGCTGATGGCGGATCGAAGCTGGACTACTGGAATTGCTGCAATCTCAACCGAAATATTCTGCTGCTGTTCTTGAAGACTATGAGGGTTATCGCGATACACCTTAGACTTGAGGGCTACCCAAACAGAGTAATCGCAAGCTGACAGATCAGGTGACCTCTATGGCCAGCTAGAGCCACGACCAGACTGACCTCTGCTAACAACTCTGTCAGGCGTGGAGACTGTGTAAATGTACTCCAAGGTTCGGCCGGCTGTATGGCCAGTTGCTGCAGCCTGGTGGAAGTAATTTTGGGTCTTTTCCTCCTCCGTTAATGCTGCCACAAGCGGTTTCAAAATGTTAGCAATGTAACGCGCCGTAATCAGCATCTGTTGAAAGAAGACGGGACCAATAATGCGGGGTGTAGACACTGCACGAAACCCCAACCTTCTGATGATGCGATGGTGTTTGTGGAAGTTATGCGGATTCTCCGTTGCCCAGAACCTGTGATTCTGTGACTGGGCATAACCATTCAGGTCAAAACACTATACATGAGACTTAAGAATAGATCCATGTCCAAGCCATTCATTGCTATCTCAGTGAACAGTCACTCACAAAACTGGGGCGCTGAGACGCAGCTACTGGTTTTGATGCATGAACGACAGACAATCGGTAGGGATGCACGCGCAGGTCCAGGTGGAGTAATCTTCCGCACGATCGATGTGATATACACATGTCTCTTGCGACAGACATCGGGTTGATTTGGTAGGACGCTGAAGCACTTTCTGCTGAACTGCAGCCACATTTTCTGCTGTGCGTGTACGTTTCGGAGTGTTTTATTAACCTTTTCAGGACAGATCCTGTCTGACTCCATTTTCGGATTAAGCGCCGCATTCCACTGGCACTTTGACACCATTAAACTTCTCAGCAAACAACTGACCACGCCGTTTCCACGAATTAATTGTCACGCAACTTTCCACAACGAAACCCGCTGCTCCACTGTGAGTATCGCCGTCCCGTTTGCATTGTTCCCGCACCAACACAGCCGCACTCGGTCTGATCTGGTGTGCATCACGTGGCAGGCGTACACATGGTGTGCGTGTTAAGGAACGTGGTTAGGTGCAACAATTCACGTCGAATCGTATCCACCTTGAAACGCGTACGTTTCATAGGCAGCGATGGCGAGCCACAGAATCTCTGACCAGAGAGCATGTAGTCAGTTTTTTTTTTTTTTTTTTTTAATGGACTTGTAGTCCGGGGTGATATGTTACAATACAGCATCACCGGTCTATTGCGGTCTAACTGTGTTGGTGAGGCAGTAATTTCCACAGGGCAGTGACTGCGTCACTGCAATTCACTTTGGAGGTGTGGCGGTGGGACTTGTAGTCCCGTACCACCCTCTGACGGTGATAGTACTACTTGAGTCAGGCAGAAAATTTTGCCTAACATGGGCAGGTGAAGGTGTGGCGGTGGGACTTGTAGTTTCGTACCGAGGAGTAGTCAGTTCAGTTGCGAGAGAGTAAGAGCGCGCGAGAGTTCAGTTCTGCTGCGAGAGAGTGGTGGTACGTAGCGAGTCGCGAGAGCATGTAGTACAGTTGCGAGTTAGCAGTTGTGTGTGACGAGTCGGCGGGCGTCGACATGGCATTCTGGTCGAGATTCAGGACGAGGTATATTGTTAAATAAGGTAATGAAGCAGCATTGCGCTCATCTGATAATGTAATGGATCTTAAGTGTAATTAATTTGTTCAAGAATCGCCCCAATAATAATTTTGTTGTTAATCCAACCATTTTGACAAACAATACTTTTTGAAATAATATTTCCCTTGCATTTCCTTAAAGAAAAGTTTCCCTTAAATTAAAAAAAAATATATTTGCGATGCATTTCCTCCAAGCTATGCGAAAAATAAGAGCAGATGCAGTATTACTGAGGTAAGAATTTGAGTTTAGTCAGGGCCTAAAGATCGACATTTCGGTTTATTTTTGTTTTCATTGTCACTGAGATTTCATTTCTTATTAAATTGACTTTACATTTTTGCTGGGAGGTTACAACCTCTCCGGGTGACTTTTGTCGGCCAAAACTGCCCACCGAGCCATGGAATGCCGGCTGGTGACGTTGGAAGCTTGTGACGCAGTAGGGGAAGTACAGGGTGTTTATAAATGAATGTCGGGGTTTTAACGCTTTGTAACATTTATTACATTAAACTTACAGTTATAAATGCTATGTCAAATGAAAGAGCAACTCAATCAGTTTTGCTAAAAACCTTATAAAAGTTCACTGGCATAGAGAAGTACGCGATTTGTTGAACGCTGTACCCAAGCGCTGGGTACGTCGCAAGGGGCCCAGTGACAGGGCTTGCTTTGCATGGCATCCACATTCACCCGACCTAGCGCCATGCGATTTTTTCCTTTGGGGCTTCATCTAGGATCGTGTGTACGTGCCTCCGCTACCAGCAGACATCCCTGAATTAAGAAACCGGATGGAAGCATCTGTTGCTACAATTACTGAAGGCACACTTATCAACGTCTGGGAAGAACTCGGCTATAGACTTGATGCGTGCCGTGTGACAAATGGTGCTCACATTGAACATTTATAAGGTTCTTGGTAAAACTGTTTGAGTTGGTCTTTCATTTATAACTGTAAGTTTCATATAATAAATATTATAATGCGTTAAAACCCCGATATTCATTTATAAACACTCTGTATATAAGAGAAGCAGAGACGAATGTGAAATCATTCTAGCGACAGTGCGCGGCGCAAATGGGGAAATACTTTGACATAAGCAAATTTTCCATTGTATTGCGTTCCAAAGATGGACCGACACGCTAGTAACCAGGTGGTCATACTGTTTTTGCTTTTTACTCTGTGCTATAGAAATAATCAGGTGGTGTGTTATACTGTAGAAGTTGGTGCGTTCCCAAGAAACAACTGAAATACTCACGCAACATAGTAGACGTAACTTCGAAACTAGGCATTTTCGAATTCCTGTTAATATCACCCTCCTCTCTACGTGTACTGAACGATCCAGGTCTCCAAGTGTTGGCATTTGTAGGATGGGAAACTGATTTATGTACCCCAGTGCCACAAATGCATCGCGAAGCTCCAGCAAATGTAAGCAGTGTGATCCGCGGCGGAATCAAATGGTTCGAATGGCTCTGAGCACTGTGGTACTTAACTTCTGAGGTCATCAGTCCCCTAGAACTTAGACCTACTTAAACCTAACTAACCCAAGGACATCACACGCATCCATGCCCGAGGCAGGATTCGAACCTGCGACCGCAGTGGTCCCACGGTTCCAGAATGTAGCTCTTAGAACCGCTCGACCACCCCGGCCGGCGCGGCGGAATCATATTGAATGCTTTGCACCTGCAACAAAATCACGGTTATACCGATAACTGTAATGGATGAACCTGATGTAGCGTCACACATCATGTCCATGCTTGCGGCATATCCGATGATATATGCGGTTGGATAACGAGTTTTCTAACAGACAGAGCAGTATGTCGTCCAGAATGGGGCGACTTCAACAGAAAAAAGCGTAACTTCAGGTGTGCCCCAGGACAGCGTAATAGGTCCGCTACTTTTTACGATTTACATAAACATTCTGGTTGATGGTATTGACAGCGGCATTAGACTGTTTGCCGATGATGCTGTAGTCTACAGGAAAGTAGTATCCCACGAAAGTTGTGAACATAGCAATGAGGATTTGCAGAAAATAGATGCGTGGTATTATGACTGGCAGTTATTTCTCAATATTAGTAAGTGGAATCTACTGCGTGTAACTAGGCGAAAATCCCCATTAATGTACGTGTACAAAATTAATGCCCAGTCTTTGGAAGCGGTAATATCCGGTAAGTATCTGGATGTGACTATTCTAAATGATCTCAAATGGAATGTTCAGATTACACAAGTAACGGGCAAGGGGAACTCTAGATTGCGGTTTAATGGTAGAATCCTGAAGCGATGCAGTCCTTCAACAAAGGAAATTGCTTACAATACGTTAGTTCGTCTAGTCTTGGAGTATTGTTCGTCTGTATGGGACCCTTACCAGTTGGGTCTGATTCAAGAGGTTGAGAAGGTCCAAAGAAGAGAGGCAAGATTCGTGACTGGTACATTTAGCCATCGCGAGAGCGTTACAAATCTCATAGAAAGTTTGAAGTGGGACACACTTGCAGACAGACTGCGCGCTAAACACAAGGGGCTGCTTACTAAATTCCGAAATCCGATCTTCGCCGAGGCTGTAGAGCATATATTATCACCACAAACTTTTAAATCGGGCAATGATCACCACTCAAACGTAAGGGAAATTAGGGCTCGTACTGAGGCATTCAGATAGTCGTTTTTCCCTCGTGCGATCCGCGAGTGGTTCAGGGGGGGAGGGGGGGGGCAATATGACTTTGGCGCCAATTGTGCCCTCCGCCACACACCGCTTGGTGGCTAGCGGAGTATATATATCTAGATGTAGATGTGGAAAGAGTAAATAAATTCCTGGTGTCAGTAGCAAGCCTTATCCAGAAACGCTTTCAGGAGCTCGTTGAAACAACCTCCAGTAGCATTCGATGAGTGAAGAGTCCAAAGTCACTAACTCATGCCACAGCAGGTATGTACAGATAAACGTTGCGGCGTATCTTCAGATTTTGAGGAAATTACCGAGACGGAATGAGGGTGTTGCAGACTCCGATGAGAATAATTTCAGGAGTGAATGGTATTAGCGGAATTAAGTAGCGTATAGAAGACAACCATTCATACAACAATGTGATTGTTGCTTTATCCACTCGAGAAGGTGCCGTACAGACTATTCTTGATAAATCACAAGCCAGTTATTTTTATTTACTCTGACTGTCCTTTGTGACTCATATCTTAACCGAGCTTATTATTCATTTTTATTCGCTCGGTACATTATGAATGTACTTCACAGAACTACCCACATCAGAGTTAGTAGGCCTATTACATTACAACTGGTTTATCATTGGCAAATCGAGGGTAATTACGGACAATATTGTTCGTGTCACTGCCTGTAAGTATTTTGCAGAATGCTCAGACGTGCTTTGTCACAAGTTCTGATTAGCGTCTCGTCGAAGACGATGTCTTTATAGGTGCAGCACAAGATCCAATAGGGGGAGGGAGTTCCGCAGTGCTCTTTTTATAGGAACCATCCCGACACATGCGTTGTGTGAGTTAGAGAAATCCCGGAAGATTGGAAGGACGGATGTGGCTGTGACCCGTGGTCTCTCCGAATGCGAGTCCAACGTGCTAACAACAGCGTCCCACGGTTCTGTTGCCGGGTTGCGTTTTCCAGTCCTGCCCTCGGACCTTAGAATTATTCAGAGTGCTACATCATTGGTGAAGAAGCGGTAACTACAGGGTGTTCCACTGATAGGGAACCACTCTTCTAAAATAATAGCAGGGGACGAAAAGAAATTTAATGTCAAGCAGTATGAGATGGGACAAGTCGCAATCTGTGAGTTTATTAGCAGTACGGCGACCATTTTGAAAGCCGCCATGTTTGATCCAGCTCTTAATTTTGAAACGAAAATGGGTCATGTGACACTACACGCTTCAAGGAACGTGTTAACAGGTGCTAACTATGACTGCTTCATCTCGGTCATTTTTCGAAGCAACACTGAAGTACAAGAGTTGTTCTGTAAATAATGCCCCAAAATTTCTTTCTGAGCACGTATTTATTCCTTTTACATGGACTGTTTTTGTACTTACTCTCCATGACGTTCTATGGCGTTACGCTAGTTCAAAATGGTTCAAATGGCTCTGAGCACTACGGGACTTAGCTTCTGAAGTCATCAGTCCCCTAGAACTTAGAACTACTTAAACCTAACTAACCTAAGGACATCACACACATCCATGCCCGAGGCAGGATTCGAACCCGCGACCGTAGCGGTCGCGCAGTTCCAGACTGTAGCGCCTAGAACCGCTCGGCCACTCCGGCCGGCCCCGTTACGGTAGACTTGTGTAAGAGCACGAATAGCCTGTTGGTAAAATATCCTTGTTTCGTCACCTGTAACTACCCCTGACAGAAAGGCAAATCGCTCCAACAGTCAGACGAAACAGGTGTTACTTTCAGTGCTATGGTCTGTTACGAGCATTCGTGGAAACGGTCTCGAGCAGACCTTTGAATATCCGAGAGCCTCAAGCGCGCTACTAACCCTCACCAAAAGCTGCAGACACAGTTTTTGAACTGTCATGCCCCGATCGGCACGGATAATGGCGTTTCGGGGGCAGTAGCAGCCGTGACAGGACGTTCCGAACGTCACCGATCATACATCCCAGGTTCTGCGTTTTTTGGCGCTGTAACACTCTTTACCCGTCGCCCAACAGTACTCTCATCAGTCGCATCATTACCAAACACTACACACGAACATTTCTGGATATTCAACTCAATTTCTTTCTCCGCAACCAAGAATTCAACTACAGCACGTCGCTTGTAACGAATGTCTTGCGTAGACTCTATTCTGATGTTTCACTAAGACTGTGCAGTCCGTTGGAATTGTTAAAATATTCGCACACGTGTAGATGAGACACAAAATTTGATGCAGCTAAAAGGAATTTTTCCTATATTTAGTGGGTTCGATTCCCGGATGGGACGGGGATTTTCTCCGCTCAGGCACTGGGTATTGTCTTCATCATAATTTCATCCCCTTCCGGCGCGCAGGTCGCCCAATGTGGCGTCGAATGTAATAAGACCTGCACCAAGGCGGCCGGACCTGCCCTGTAAGGGGCCTCCCGGCCAATGACGACAAACGCTCATTTCCAGTAACGGCTGTAAAAAAAATTGGGTTCTTATTCTGTGAACGACCCTCATATATGGGCTCAATGCATTTAGGACGAGAACACGGCGAGTGTCATAACCCGATTTCCCAGAACGTTCGCTCGGTGGAAGAGGGGTCAGACTGAATTACAAAATAAAAGAGCCGAAAAATTATTTGAAATTATTTTCGGTGAAATCCCTGTAATGTATCTTGAGCCATAATCAACTGCAAGTGCCAATTTTTGGAAAAGTGATCCGTTGTGCGCAGTTTCCCGCGAAATTATTCCCAACGCGTGAAATCTTCAGCAACGTTAACGACGATTCTTTCCCCGAGTGAGATTCATACGAAGAAATGTCACTGTCGCAAACCTGCCTTCACGCGAAGCTTGTGGTGTTCGGAATTTTTAGGTTTCGAATGTTTCTACGATCGGTATCATCCAATAGAATGCACCAAACCTTCCTGTAGAATATGCATCAGAATAAAATATAAGAATTAATGTAAGACGTGATATAAGAGTGAAATATAACAATATGAGAATCTGGAAAAATTGTAACCCTTGAAAATACTATAGAAATGTATGTCATATAATAAATGTGTGACGCTGTGAAACCCAGATATAATTTTACATTTTATATTTCGCCCTTGTATCCCATATCTTGATATTAGGAACCTTCTGAGGAGAAGGGGAGAGAAATGAAAAAAATAAAATTAAATTAATGAAAACATAAATCGGACTTCACACACGAGACACAATAATGAAATGCTAGCCACTTTGACGGTCGTTTTATCAGAAACGGTTGAGAATCTACGGAGACGTGTTCAATTATTTGGTACCTTTCCACTGAGCGAAGTTTCTGCAAAATCGGGTTATGACGCTTGCCGTGTTCTCCTCGTTGGACGAAGTTGGCGCTTAATTGTGATGAGCGCAAAGTTTTACTACGGTCGTAATCTCGCCAGTGATGCGAGCCAGTATTTTCAGGCGATATGGAGGTGATACACTGTAACCACGTGTCGTGTCTGCCAGACATGCACACTCGCCTTTCGCGATGCCTGGCCCTCCATCATTTAGCAGTACGGGGAACTTACTGGGTGCACTATCCTCCCGCCCTTACTCGTACGAAAACAGTTATTTTACTCTTCACTTTCGTACAGAAAAATGAGCACTGAATTTTAACCCTATAGACATTACGTGCTTTCCCTTTCGATATTATCCACCGTTTACGAAGAACTTTCCGCCCGATAACAAGAATCTAAAATTGTACCTACACTCGTATTCTGATGGGTCAAGTTTCACGAAACCCAACCCGTTCGATAGACAATATGAATCTACAGACACCCACTCCCGAACGTCCGGTCACGGACTTCGTATTTGGAGCTTCCTGTCGACCAGGAAGACGTAAATCCCGCAAGACATTCTTTTACCAAGACTCCAAATGACTACCCTCCATTACAGGAGGTGCTTAGCCTTGTGAAATTGACTTGGAAGATTTGGAGGGGCTAGAACCGCATCAGAACAAGCATAGCACCAATGAAGACAAGACTGATCAAGGGGGGCCATAGAGATGTACGAAGTATAAAGTAATGAGACTGATGTTAAAAAGAATGTTGCTTACCGTTTTAGTCAAGTTTAGTGTTGTCTTCTTCATAGTAATTCCCTTCTGATTGCACACACTTTTTCCAGCGCTTCTGCCATTGATGGTAACATTTCTGGAACTCATCTTCTGTAGTATCCTCCAAGACCCTCGTCACAGCTTTTTGGACATCTTGTGTTGTTTGAAAATGGTGTCCCTTGACCGCCGTTTTGATTCTTGGAAATAGAAAAAAGTCGCACGAAGCGATATCTAGTGAATAAGGTGGCTGTGGTAGTACTGAAATTTGTTTTGCGGTTAAAAATTGCTGTACTGACAGAGCAGCATGGGATGGCGCATTATCATGATGCAGAATCCAACTATCAGCAATGTTGACACGGACACGAAGAACTCTTTTACGAAGTCTTTCTAAAATTTCTTTGTAGTAATATTGGTTAACTGTTTGTCCAGGAGGCACCCACTCTTTATGAACAATTCTCTTGGAATCAAAGAAGCACTCAAACACGCACTTCACTTTTGACTTTGACATGCGAGCTGTTTTTGGTCTGGGTGATCCCTTTGAGCACCATTGCGAACTTTTGCGTTTTGTCTCTGGATCGTACTGAAAAAACCAAATCAACTTTCATCACCAGTGATAACACGGCTCAAAAATTCTGGATTGATTTCCGTTTGCGCTAACAGATCGGCTGCCACATTTTTCCCTGTTTCTCGCTGTTGTGGTGTGAGATTTTTGGGGACCATTTTTGCATAAATCTTTCTCATACCAAGACCTTCAGTTATTATTGGACGAACCGTTTCTCGATTGATGTTCAGTTCTTCTACAATCACTTTCACGGATAATCTTCTGTCAGATCGTACGAGTTCACGCACTCTGGCCAAGTTGACATCCGTCCGTGAGGCTGATGTTCGTCCACTGCGGTCTTCATCTTCAACATTCGTTCTGCCTTTACTAAACATTATATGCCAACGAAAAACTTGAGCTCTTGACATAACGTCCTCTCCAAAAGCCTTCTGAAGCTTAACGTAAGTTGTCGTCGCGTTTTTACCCAATTTAACGCAAAAATGAATGGCATACCGTTGCGCAAAATTATGTGGTTCCATTTCCGTGACGAGAGACACAAACACGCGTTAAACTTATTGCAGCACAACTCACGACAGAGCAGTTGCGTCGATGTGCCGCTTGGACTAGAATCAGCTTATAGACCAAGGTCAAAGATATTGTGCATACGCAAGCCTGCACGGTTGCCACATCTTGCGAAGAAAATCAGTCTCATTACTTTACTGTCGCATCTCGTATACTAATACACTCCCGATCCTTAAAGGCTCGAATATTCATGTATAAAACACTATCAAGTTTCAGATTACTTTGCAAATGAGTTAGTACATTAAATACTTGCTGCTAAGCATGTAAGCAAGAGAAAGCTCAGAAATGGTGTGCAATTGTCGTTAAAGTTTATCAGAACTCACTAGGAGCTCTCATTGTGAACTACTGAATCAATATACACTGAGGCGATAAAAGTCGATGCACCCTAATATTTTTGTGGTGTCACCGTCAGACACCACACTTGCTAGGTGGTAGCTTTAAATCGGCCGCGGTCCATTAGTACATGTCGGACCCGCGTGTCGCCACTGTCAGTAATTGCAGACCGAGCGCCACCACACGGCAGGTCTAGAGAGACGTACTAGGACTCGTCCCCAGTTGTACGACGACTTTGCTAGCGACTACACTGACGAAGCCTTTTTCTCATTTGCCGAGAGATAGTTAGAATAGCCTTCAGCTAAGTCCATGGCTACGACCTAGCAAGGCGCCATTAACCATATCTAGAGAGTCTCACTTGTATCATCAAGAACGCTGTATACAAATGATGGATTAAAAGTTAAGTATTCCAGCAGCTACGTACTTTTCTTTATAGCATTCATTACGTATCCTGTTCCAGACCTCACGCCCGTCTGCGTTAGATTATAGCGTGCATTTCGGCCTCCTCTATCTACAAGGTGTTGGCACATTTGCCAACACAGCACTTTTCATGTTTTAATTTTGAATTGCTGTTAATTATATACCGTAACAATGACATCGGTGACGATACAATTTACATTGAGGTGACAAAAGTCATGGGATACCTTGCAATATCGTATCGGACCTCCTTTTCCCAGGCGTAATGCAGTAACTCGACATGACGTTGAAACAGCAAGTCGTTGGACATCCTCTGCACAAACATTGAGCCCCTATAGCCGTCCATAATTGCGAGAGTGTTGCCTGTGCAGGATATTGTGTACGAACTGACCTCGTGATTATGTCCCGTAATTTTTCGATGGGATTCACTTCGGGCGATCTGGGTGGCCAAAACATTCTTTGGAACTGTCCAGAATGTTCTTAAAACGAAAAGCGAACAATTGTGGTCTGGCGACAAGGCACATTGTCGTCGGTAAAAATTCCATCTTTGTTTGGGAACATTATATCCGTGAATGGCTGCAGATGGTCTCCAAGTAGCCGAACATAACCATTTCCAGTCAATGATCGGTTCAGTTGGACCAGAAGACCGAGTCCATTGCATGTAACCATTATGGAGCAGCCACTATGCCTTGTTGATAACTTGGGTCCATGACCACATTCGAACCCTACCATCATCTCTTATTAACTTGTATTCCAGAATTCGAAAAGGAATACCAAACCAATTGTTTTTAATATGCATAACAATCCATTGTTCCCTCCATCGACAATATTCTTCGCGATTTTCTGCACTCCTCTTCGACGATCGATAAGTCCTATGAGCGTCCGTGTTTGTAGACAACGTTGAGGTTTGCGAGCTAGATGTGATGAAGCAGCTCGTTTACTAGCGTGCACCAATCATCAAGGAAACAACGTTTGGCGCGGTGTTATACATACATACTAAAGCTGCACCTCGAGCGCCGGCAATATAGTGGGCACTGCCGGTCAGGGCGAATGAAGGCGAACACCAGCGAACGAGCATTCGTAGACAGCTCGCCAGTGTTCACGACCATTCGCTTCTGTATCTGGACAAGGGTTTAGACGAGACAGACCGGAAGAGAATTCGAGAACAATGCGTTTTTGTTTTTTGGCGCTAATAATCGGCACACAAAAAATGGTTCAAGTGGCTCTGAGCACTATGGGACTTAACATCTATGGTCATCAGTCCCCTAGAACTTAGAACTACTTAAACCTAACTAACCTAAGGACATCACACAACACCCAGTCAAGACGAGGCAGAGAAAATCCCTGACCCCGCCGGGAATCGAACCCGGGAACACGGGCGTGGGAAGCGAGAACGCTACCGCACGACCACGAGCTGCGGACAATCGGCACACAGCACACAACAGTACATACAGTACGACCTTGATAATTCGGCAAGCTCTGCGACCTGTGAATGCCGGATTGATGACGATGAGGTCCCATACTTTGAGGAGCGTCGGGGACGATGCGGAAGACCCGCACCGCTGTACTAGGCAAGGTCCTAGTTGAGGTGGTTTGCCATTGCCTTCCTCCGACCGTAATGAGGATGTATGATGATCATGAAGACAACACAACACCCAGTCATCTCAAGGCAGGAAAAATCCCCCGCCGGGAATCGAACCCGGGACCCCGTGCGCGGGAAGCGAGAACGCTACCGCAAGACCACGTGCTGCGGACTGAATTCCGGTTTATCAAGGCAATTTCTAAAGGCCTGGTTTGCAAAAAAAGGAAATACCTAACACCTGTAGTTTTAACATACAAAAACAAATAACTGTTATTTATGAGACACAACACGGGAGATTACAATATAAAAGATTAAAAGTATGCATTACTTTTCTGTAAAAGCAAAACTGAACTAAAAGTCGGAAACTGTACTGCTCTATTAAATCAGTTTATGGTTCAAAGTTTTAGAAAAGTTCAGTCACCACGAATAATTTTTGTACCCCAATTATGAAATAAAATAAGCTCAAGAATAAACTAATTAATGCAAACTGTTACCAAGAGTGTGGTATCAATGTCTTTAGGAACAACACAAATCTCTGACGTATCCGCGGATGCGAAATGTGTATGACATTCATCTGCTACGGACTGTTTACTGAAAATTTTTTCTGAGCCCTTTGGAACATTGCAGAACAGCTAACTCGTTCCTTGGATTGAGCTCTCTTACTACAAAATTATTTTGTGTGATGTTCAGATTCGTAACGCAGGATCACTGCATCTTTGGATACTGTGGTGTCACCGCCAGACACCACACTTGCTAGGTGGTAGCCTTTAAATCGGCCGCGGTCCGCTAGTATACGTCGGACCAGCGTGTCGCCACTGTCAGTGATTGCAGACCGAGCGCCGCCACACGGCAGGTCTAGAGAGACGTCCTAGCACTCGCCCCAGTTGTACAGACGACTTTGCTAGCGATGCTACACTGACAACTACGCTCTCATTTGCCGAGACGATAGTTAGCATCGCCTTCAGCTACATCATTTGCTACGACCTAGCAAGGCGCCATTACCAGTTAATATTGAGATTGTGAAGCATGTACAGTCAAGAGAGATGTACACCAATTATGGATTAAAGTTAAGTATTACATCAACTACGTACTTTATTTGCTACATTAAATTACATTGTCCTGTTCCAGACCTCAAGCCAGCCTGCGTGAGCTTAACGCGTGCTATTCGGCTACAAGTCATAATGTCGGGTCAGTCTACTACAGATACTCTCAGCGAATTTCACAGTAGTATTTAATAAGAGTTCTGAAGCTTCAGTTCATGAAATGTTTAGTTGTAGGCGTCTCTTTTTCGTCACTCACAGTTTCTGGTACGTCCTGTGGGTTGAAAACACGTTGTAATATCACAACGTCAATAATTCCTGTTCGATAGCTAAATGTCTCTCAGTTTCGATCCTTTCGTCAACTTCTCCCGCTAAAAATGCACTCGGTTCATTTAGCGGACGCAGAATTTAGCATTTGTGCGATTTCAGAGCGATCACTTGTCTTTCCAACTCAATTCCTTCGACCAGATATGCCATAGTTATCTCTCGGCCTAACAATGAAACTGGCTTATCTCGGAGAGAGTATAATCGCTCAGTGAAGCAGAAAGTTGACACAGACGAGGTTTCGCTCCCCAACGACAAATAAGAAAAAAAAAAGACTCCCGGATTATGGGGTGCCGGATTATCGCGGTCTTACCGTAGTTAAGGCGAAACTTTCATAGAGAGGGTTAATTTCCATGGCAAGTGCACTGTTTCTGGCGAAGTTAGCTAAATGTCGTAGAAAAATAAGAATTTAGGTGTCTGAATTTGTACGCAAGCGTGAAATGCGAGGAGACGGTGAGCTTAACATTGAATTGCAACTCCAGCTTTCCTCAAAAATTAGTCCAAAACTCTACCCACATGCCAGCTGATACTTTTCGCTGGTGAGGACTTTAAAAGCAGAACACTACCGACGACAGATACAACCCGAAGAAAAGCTAGATTTACACTCTGGTTATTTACAACCGGTGTACGTTAGTGACTGTTTTGCATTTCAACAGCTGCTTTGTCTCAGTTTCTGATGTCTACAGTGACATATGCGAAGCACTTGAAGTATTTTATTAAAGTACTTATATGCGAGATGTCAATAAAACGCCATTAATGAAACGTGAAATGTACATACCACCTGTCACATACACTACTTGATGAAATCTAGTATACAGGGTGGTGAGAATCAGTCTGAAAAGCTTGTGAGGTTGTTGCAGAGAAGGTTATGCTCAAAAATAATTATTAAGAAAAAAACTTCGGAACGTTGCGTCGGTTTCGAGTTAATTAGCACTGAAGTTAGCCAAACAGCCAATTCTGGCGGCCCGCCAGATATAATTAGTGCCATTTGTTCTCATAGCGTAGACGATAGCGCACGAGACCGGTCACTCTTTGGCTCGGGTTCCACCCTTACTGCCGACCCATGTCCGGTTTTTCTATCGCTCTCTTGTTCGGTTTGAGGAAACCAGACGATAAACACGTTGGGAGATACTGTGAAGCACGCAACGGCCTTACTGCCTAACTTTAATGCTTATTAACTCGTAAACGGCGTAACGTATCGAATTCTTGCCTTACCACTTATTTCTCACGGCAACCTACCCTGTGAGTCCCAAAAAACTTTTCAAACTGTTTCTGACCACCCTGCACAGTCTGGTAAGCGGCACATTTTTATTTACTGTGAAACATTTCTAATGCAACGACGGCACATCATCCACTCAATTCCAGATACCATGAATGTTAGCGACGAGAATAATAGAGTCCTTCCTATGCTTTTAGTTTTACTTAGCATATTAGTTATATATCCGTATTTGTCTACTTTTAAGGAAATTTACAGCGTTTTTCTTATTCATAAAAAAGGACTGCAAAGCTTTTGTTTCTTCAGTCCGTTCCTGCCTAATGAATTTATCGTCTTCTTATGTTGCCAGATGGATCTTAGAGTGCTTCGGCAGCTTTCTACAAATCATATTTCTTTTCCTCTATCGTTTGTACTTCAAAAATGGTTCAAATGGCTCTGAGCACTATGGGACTCAACATCTTAGGTCATAAGTCCTCTAGAACGTAGAACTACTTAAACCTAACTAACCTAAAGACATCACACACACCCATGCCCGAGGCAGGATTCGAACCTGCGACCGTAGCAGTCCCGCGGTTCCGGACTGCAGCGCCAGAACCGCACGGCCACCGCGGCCGGCTATCGTTTGTACTGCTAATATCTTGGCCCCCGGAAGCACCTATTATATCTATATTTTTCTATCAGCAACATTACATTGTCTCCCTCTCACTCCATCGCTCCCGTAGTTTCTCTGAGCAACTGAAGCAGGGAAGTTAACAGTTGAAAGCTTTCTTCACTGCTACCACCGAAGTGGAGAGGACGCAAACTTGCTTTGATGGTTCAATAAAAGGTGGAAAACCAACGAAACACGTGCAAACGCTAGCAAATGCGAATCGAACGCGCACAAATGAGATTGGCTTGCGCTCGCCTACCTTTTACACCAGAGACAATTCTCATTCGACGTTGCACGTGTCCGCTCCAGCTTATCGGTTCACTACAGGGAGCGGTACCCTCGCAAACTGTACTCACTAGCTCCAGCAAGTGTTGTGCGTGTCGCCTAACAGACAAATCACGACATAGTGTTGCAGATACAGCAAGGCTGACGGCGTATTTGTACAGTGAAGATAGTACACTCTAAGAAATAAAAGGACGGTGCTTCACGAATGAATTATATGAACAGGAGGGAAAGCGCTAGATGCGATGTACGTGCAAAGACAAACATATGATTACGGTGTCAGAACAATTGGGTGATTTATCCGAGAGAAAGAGCTTCACTAACTAAGCAAGTCCGTAACGCGCTGGTCCGCCTGTGGACCTTATGCAAGCAGTTCAAAAAGGTTCAAATGTGTGTGAAATCTTATGCGACTTAACTGCTAAGGTCATCAGTCCCTAAGCTTACACACTATTTAACCTAAATTATCGTAAGGACAAACACACACATCCGTGCCCGAGGGAGGACTCGAACCTCCGCCGGGACCAGCCGCACAGTCCATGAGTGCAGCGCCTGAGACCGCTCGGCTAATCCCGCGCGGCTGCAAGCAGTTGTTCGGCTGGGCACAGACTGGTAGAGCTGTTGGATGTCCAGCCTGACGGATGACGTGACAAATCCTGTCCAATTGGCGCGTCAGATCGTCAAAATCCTGAACTGGTTGGAGGGCCTTGCCCATAATGCTCCAAACGTTCTCAGTTGAGCAGAGATCCAGCGAACTAGCTGGCCAAGACAGGGTCTGGCAAGCTCGAAGACAAGCAATAGAAACTCTCTCCGTGTGCTGGCTGGCATTATCTTGCTGAAATGTAAGCCTAGGATGGCTTGCCTTGAAGAGCAACAGAACGGAGCGTAGAATATCGTCGACGTACGAGGGTCACTCCAAAAGACGTGCACACTATTTTTCTTAAATACAATTTTCATTCTGCATGTGTGAAAGTTTTACAGTGTGTAGATACAACCTTCCCGCTTGTTTTCAAACTTACTTCAACCTGTTCCCGTGAGTGGCGCCGTCACTTCAAGATGGCTCCTACACTTGACGTTCGTGAGCAGCAACGTGCTGTCATAGAATTCCTGTGCTGTGAAAACGAGACAGTGGGAAACATCCAGCAGAGGTTGAAAAAGATGTATGGAGATGCTGCTGTCGATCGCAGTACAATTAGTCGGTGGGCTAGCAGGTTACGTGATGAAAGCGGGCACGGTAATATTGAGGATTGTCCTCGCAGCGGCAGGCCTCGTACTGCACACACTCCAGACAATGTGCAGAGAGTTAACGAGTTGTGACTGCTGACAGACGCATCACAGTGAACGAATTGTCACGCTACGTTGGGATAGGGGAAGGAAGTGTTTGCAGAATACTGAAAGATTTGGCGTTAAAAAATGTTTGTGCCAGGTGGGTTCCCAGGATGTTGACAGTGGCTCACAAAGAAACAAGAAAAACGGTATGCAGCGAACTTTTGGAACAGTACGACAATGGTGGAGATGATTTTCTTGGAAGATTTGTGACAGGTGATGAAACATGGCTCCATCATTTTTCACCAGAGACGAAGAGGCAATCAATGGAGTGGCATCATGCAAATTCACCCAAGAAAAAAAATTCAAAACCACACCTTCTGCTGGAAAAGTTACGGCTACGGTGTTTTTCGATTCCGAAGAACTCTTGCTTGTGGACATCATGCCAAGTGTAACCACCATAAATTCTGATGCATATGTGACGACACTGAAGAAACTTCAAGCTCGACTGAGTCGTGTGCGACCACTTTGGCAAAAGCAGGATGTTTTGCTGTTGCACGACAATGCACGGCCGCATGTCAGTCAAAAAACCATGGAAGCGATCACAAAACTCGGACGGACAACGATAAAACACCCACCTTACAGTCCTGACCTGGCTCCATGTGACTATTATCTCTTTGGGAAACTGAAACACTCTCTACGTGGAACAAGGTTAGAAGATGATGACTCCCTTGTGCACGCTGCCAAACAGTGGCTCCAACATGTTGGCACAGAATTTTACCGTGCGGGTATACAGGCGCTGGTTCCAAGACGGCGTAAGGCAGTTGAGAGGGATGGAAATTATGTGGAGAAATGAAAATATTGTTCCTAAAGGATGTATCTACACACTGTAAAACTTTCAAAAATGTAGAATAAAAGATGGATTAAAAAGAAATGGTGTGCATTTCTTTTGGAGTGACCCTGGTACTTCTGTGCTGTAAGCGTGGCGTGGATGACAACCAATGGGGTCCTGCTATGAAAAGAAATGGCACCGCAGAGCAGCACTGCTGGTAATCGGGCCGAATAGAGGGCGACAATCATATTGGTAGCCCACCGCTGGTCGGAGCGTCTCCAGGACGTCTTCGCTCTCACCAGAGCTCATTTCGAAGCGGGACTCATCAGTGAAGACAGATCTTCTCCAGTCAGTGAGATTCTAGGGCGAATGGACTCGATACCAGGGCACACTCTGTGTGTGTGGAACTGTGTGTAGCTTCTGTGACTTCCGCTGAGCAGATGGGTGCCGTCTGCGTACTCGAGTAGCCAGTCGGTCGATTGCGATAGAGCAGCGAGGAAATCTCCGCACCGTGTAGTTCGTCAGCTTTGGTGTTTTTCATTTTCTTGTCTTTGAGTGGTTATTGTGCCTTGACTGTGTTTAGACGCTAATTGTCAAGACGTAGTACTGCTGAGATGTTGGTCCTCGCTGATATATTCGGTTGTCCTGCCGTTGGTCGGGTGGAAGGAAATTGATCAGGTTGTTGGTTGGCTCTTCAGCCCTCCGTGGGCCCTGCTGCCACCCGATTATTTAGTGTTACGCTTGACTGTCTGTCTCACCTAAACTGTTAGAGTTTCCTCCCCTGGCCGACCCTTGGAACACTTCTGAGTACCACTGTTTGTTGTTTGTGATTGTCATTTTATTTGGTCGCGGGTACTGTGCCAGGCCTACAGCTGTGTATTAATATTGTCTGTTTTATGTTCAGTATATGGCCTTCAGCCGAACTTCATTACAACCTTAAGGTTAGGCCTTCAGCCGAGTTTCATTGAAAATTCTTGTTGCTTTGTTATTTAGGCATTCAGCCGCGTTTGGTTCAGAATCTGTGGCTTTAATATGTAAATCCTTGTCTGTATGGTTTCTCTTTAATTATCTTGAATCCTTGAAACGGCCTTCAGCCATGTTCTGTAAATGTTTGTCTTAAGGTTGTCTTTAATTATTCTTGACTAATTGTTTGGGCCTTCAGCCGACAAGATACTTCAAGTTTACTTAAGATGTTTTTCTGTTGCACTGTGTAAATTAGCTCTGAGCACTATGGGACTTAACATCTGAGGTCATCAGTCCCCTGGAACTTAGAACTACTTAAACCTAACCAACGCAAGAACATCACACACATCCATGCCCGAGGCAGGATTAGAACCTGCGACCGTAACGGTCGCGCTGTTCCAGACTGAAGTGCCTAGGACCGCTCGGCCACCACTGCCGGCGTTCGATCTGTGTTGGAGTGTATAAGTATTGCAAATATTCTGTCCGATCGAAAGTCATTGCAGTAGTTTTCATTTTTAAACATCATTGTGCTTCAGGTACTGCGGTTCCATAGACGAATTTAATCACTGGTTTACACGTAACTATTTAACGAGGCGGATGACTTTACCTCGGACCTGGCTACAAACTTAAGCATTACGCACTACTAACGTTTTCCTCTAAGCCAATGATATACGACGAACGGAAGGGCGGACGACCATGTAGGTAGCGTTTGTGTGATATCTTAACATGTAAACTGAGCAACATATCTGGAAGCCTCCAGATCATTTCGGGTATTGAATTCTCCATTGGCACTTGCCACAAGAAGATATTAATTGTAAAAATAGCGCTTTATTAGTCCTCTACACCACTTTTTACTTGAATTACCGATATTTGGAGTCGTTATTCTTAAGCTGCTTAGATTGTGATGATGAATCTGTCGGTTCGAAAATGGTAAAGGCGCTATTCGTTTCAAATGAATAGCATTATTCACATTGGCTAGCTGCTGTTTTTTACTTTTCTGTATGAATTAACCTACAACAATTACTGAATTTAGTCGAAAAAGATGAGAGACAGATGTTTTTATCTTCGAGATAGAGTTTTTACTTATACAATAACTGGTTCTCGGCTTCCTAAGCTATCGCCAGGCGAAACAACATTGGTCAGACACAGATGATACCGTAGTTATAAAACTGAAATCGTGCAGTTAATATTATACACAAAAACAAAACGAAGACACAGTTACACTTGGGACAATAAAGTCTGTGCAACCATTTCAATACGCACAGGCCTGTTAATGTAGCGCAACGCGCCGCACTCTACCTTACGAGACTGGGAGGTGAGCCAGGTCCACATGGAATCCGCTCATTTAGGCAAGTGTTGGGCTGGTTCTAATATCCCGCACCAATAGTTAAAATGCGCCAAGACATAGAACATGTAAACGCCCGTCATTCACAGGCAGATGGCGCAAGCGACTTCCCTCCATTAGATTACCGTGGCCACAAAGCTAAATAGTAAAATAAATTTTTCTCACATCTTGAAATAAGCGGACCCAGTACCAGACGGGATAAACTCTGGGAAAAATAAAGAAAGAAAATTGTCCGATACACGCACAAATGAAACTTCTTTAAACAGAGCACCAAAACCGGAAAGCTTTTTCTCGTTTTATACTTGGTGTCATATGGTATTTGATTTCGACATACACATCTGCATTTGCATCAACATAGATACTCCGCGGAGGATACTTGTCATTTCCTTTCCTGTTTCCACACGCAAATAGAGCGAGGGAAAATGAGCCCTAATTTTGCGTATCTTATCCTCGCGGTCCTTAGGCGCAGTGTGTGTTGGCGACAGTAGAATCGTTAGGCAGTCAGCTTCAAATGCCGGTTGTCTAAAATTTCTCAACAGTGTTTCTCGAAAAGAATGTCACCTTCCCTCCAAGAGTTCCCATTTGAGTTCCCGAAGCTTCTCCGTGACACTTTTGTGTTGTTCGAATTTAACGGTAACAAATCTAGCAGTCCGCCTCTGAATTGCTTTGGTGCCTTCTTTCAATCCGATCTGGTACGGGTTCCAAACAGTCGAGCAGTGATCAAAAATACATCGCACCAGCGTATTATATGCGGTCTCCTTAAGAGACGAACCGTTCTTTCCCAAATTTCTCCCAACAAACCGAAGTCGACCATTCAACTACCCTACCTCAGTTCTCACATGCTCGTTCCATTACATATCGCTTTTCAGCATTACGCCCAGATATTTAAACGTCTTGACTGTGCCAAGAAATTCACTACTAATACTGTATCCGAACATTACAGGTTTGATATTCCTACTCATCCACATTAACATTTATTTTTCCACACTTAGAGCTACCTGACATTCATCACACCAACCCGAAATTTTATCTAAGTCATATTGTACCTTTCTACAGTTAGTCAGCTTCGACAGCTTACCGTACACCACAGCATCATCAGCAAAAAACCATAGATTGGTGCCCACCCTGTCCGCCAAATCATTTAATTTTATAGAGAAAAACAGAGGTCGCATCACACTCCCCTGCGGCACTCCTGACGATACCCTTGTCTCTGATGAACACTCGCCGACGATGCCAACATACTGGGTTCTTTATTTTACAGGTCCGTCTTGATCAGATCAATTTTTACATTTCACTATGACCAGTTTACTCCGAAGACGGCAAGAGCTGACAAGTGCGAGAATTATCGCACAATCAGCTTAACAGCTCATGCATCGAAGCTGCTTACAAGAATAATACACAGAAGAATGGAAAAGAAAATTGAGAATGTTCTAGGTGACGATCAGTTTGGCTTTAGGAAAAGTAAAGGGACGAGAGAGGCAATTCTGACGTTACGGCTAATAATGGAAGCAAGGCTAAAGAAAAATCAAGACACTTTCATAGGATTTGTCGACCTGGAAAAAGCGTTCGACAATACAAAATGGTGCAAGCTGTTCGAGATTCTGAAAAAAGTAAGGGTAAGCTATAGGGAGAGACGGGTCGTATGCAATATGTACAACAACCAAGAGGGAATAATAAGAGTGGACGATGAAGAACGAAGTGCTCGTCTTAAGAAGGGTGTAAGACAAGGCTGTAGCCTGTCGCCCCTACTCTTCAATCTGTACATCGAGGAAGCAATGATGGAAATAAAAGAAAGGTTCAGGAGTGGAATTAAAATACAAGGTGAAAGGATATCAACGATACGATTCGCTGATGACATTGCTATCCTGAGTGAAAGTGAAGAAGAATTAAATAATGTGCTGAACGGAATGAACAGTCTACTGAGTACACAGTATGGTTTGAGAGTAAATCGGAGAAACACGAAGGTAATGAGAAGTAGTAGAAATGAGAACAGCGAGAAACTTAACATCAGGATTGATGGTCACGAAGTCAATGAAGTTAAGGAATTCTGCTACCTAGGCAGTAAAATAACCAATGAAGGACGGAGCAAGGAGGACATCAAAAGCAGACTCGCTATGGCAAAAAAGGCATTTCTGGCCAAGAGAAGTCTACTAATATCAAATACCAGCCTTAATTTGAGGAAGAAATTTCTGAGGATGTACGTCTGGAGTACAGCATTGTATGGTAGTGAAACATAGACTGTGGGAAAACCGGAACAGAAGAGAATCGAAGCATTTGAGATGTGGTGCTATAGACGAATGTTGAAAATTAGGTGGACTGATAAGGTAAGGAATGAGGAGGTTCTACGCAGACTCGGAGAGGAAAGGAATATGTGGAAAACACTGATAAGGAAAAGGGACAGGATGATAGGACATCTGCTAAGACATGAGGGAATGACTTCCATGGAACTAGAGGGAGCTGTAGAGGGCAAAAACTGTAGAGGAAGACAGAGATTGGAATACGTCAAGCAAATAATTGAGGACGTAGGCTGCAAGTGCTACTCGGAGATGAAGAGGTTAGCACAGGAAAGGAATTCGTGGCGGGCCGCATCAAACCAGTCAGTAGACTGATGACAAAAAAAAAAAAAAAAAAAAAAAAAGACCAGTTTCGGCTACTGCCATCTTCAGATCATAAAATATTCTGATGTAGTATCAACGTCAAACTAAACATGTAGGTACATAGTAAGTGCATTTTATGATCTGAAAATGGCAGTAGCCGAAACCGGGCATAGCGAAATGTAATCATTTATGATATCTTGACGAACCTGTAAAATAAAGTGCAAAAAATATGATCACGGACTCATTTTCAGACTTTATATCTTCAATTGATACTGGGTTCTACTACTTAAGAAGTCTTCGAGCCACTCAGATATCTGCGTACTAATTCAGCACGCTCCTACCTTCGCTGCCTGTAGCCCGTCATCGATTGTTCGCAGTATACCCGGTGAGAAAAGGTCCGCACCGATAGCTGAATGGTCAGCGTACTAAGGGGGCCGGGTTCGATTCCCGGCTGGGTTGGGGGTTTTCTCCGCTCAGGGACTGGATGTTGTCTTCATCCCCATCTGGCGCGCAGGTCGCCCAATGTGGCGTCGAATGTTAATAACACCTGCCCCAAGGCGGCCGGACCTGCCCCGTAAGGGGCCTCCCGGCCAATGAAGCCAAACGCTCATTTCCATTTTCCATGTGAGAAAAGGACAAGCTGAGTTTCGCTACGAAGATGCTTTCTATAACCATACTGATTCGTAGACGTAAGCCACTCAAAGGAGTTTATTATTTAGAATATTTTCAAGGATTCGGCAGCAGACCGAAGTTAGGGATATTAGTTTGTAATTTTGCGAATCCCTCCTTTTACCCTTCTTATATACTGGTGTCACCTGCACCTTTTTTCCTGTCGCTTCGGACTTTGTACTGAGCGAGAGATTCAGATAAATGCGGGCTAGGTAAGGGAGCAGTGCCGTAGAGTACTCTTTGTAAAATAGAATTGGGATTCCATGAGGACCTGGTGATTTGTTTGCTTTCAGATCTTTCAGTCGTTTTTCTAAGCCAGGAACGCTTATTAGTATGTCATCCACATGCGAGTCTGTCGGATGGTCAAATGACGGCATGTTTGTACGATTCTCCTGTGCGAACGTCTTCTTGAACGAGAGATTTAAAACTTCGGCTTTCGTTTTGCTATCTCCAGCTGCCACACCAGACTGCTTAACAAGGGACTGAATGGAAGCCTTAGACTCGCTTAGCGATTTTGCTTAATATCAGAAATTTCTCGTGTTCTCTGCAAGATCTTTTGCTAAGGTTGACGATGGTACTTGTATGTTTCGCCCATTAATCTTTCCAGGACGTACGACTCTCCACTAACTTTCGCTTGTCGTCATTTGTGCGTTCCCTTCTGAACTGAGAATGCAACAGCCTCTGCTTCCTCAGCAGCCTCCGAATATCGTTATGAAACCATGATGGTCTTTCCCGTCCTTCATCCGCTTATTATGCACATAGCTCTGCAGACCATGATTTACAATCTGCTTATACTTTGCCCATAATTTCTCTAAATCCATCTTACTGGAGCTTAGTGATGTCATTTCACTTACACACTAACAACTTCTTATCTGCTCTGTCTAGCAGAAATACTCTTCTAGCCTTCTTGGCTGATTTATTAACTTTCGTAATGATATGATCGCTTATCCTTGTTTCTATACTGACATTGTCGATAAGGTCTGGCCTGTTTGTAGCTACAAAGATATTCCATTGCGTGTGGGCTGCCGAGCTAGCTACTCAAGACAATTTTCAGAAAACGTGTTCAACAGTATTTCGCATGACTGTTTGTCTATACTCCCCGCAATGAATCCATAGACGTCCCAGTCTATACTCGGTAGGTTAAAGTCGCCTGCAACGAGTATTGCATGATATGGGTATTTACGTGCTGCTGACTGTAGACTTTCTTTGGATGACTCTTCAACTGTCACAGCGGAATCCGGTGACCGGTAAAAACATCCAACAATTAACTTGGTTTCACCTCCACCTGTTGTACGCGACCAGATAACATCATTATCACACTCAACTTCGACCTCAATAGAGACAGTATTTTTGTCAACTGCAATGAACACTTCCCCTCCTATGGCCTCTAACTGTTTTTCCGATATACGTTCCACGACTCGCTAAATATCTCAGAGCTTTCCATTTCGGGTTTCAGCCAGCCTTCGGTCCCAAGAAGAATTTGAGCGTGAGAACTTTCCTGGAGGTCAGTAAATCGGGAACTTTATTACGAGTACTAGGACAGTTTACTGATAAAATTTTTAAAGTCGGAGTGTGTAGAAATTCTTCCAATCCATCTGTGGCATGGATCACCAAACCAGTGTTTAATAGTATTAGTTGAAAACAGTTATTTTTGAAATATCGCCGGCCGCGGTGGTCTAGCGGTTCTGGCGCTGCAGTCCGGAACCGCGGGACTGCTACGGTCGCAGGTCCGAATCCTGCCTCGGGCATGGATGTGTGTGATGTCCTTAGGTTAGTTAGGTTTAAGTAGTTCTAAGTTCTAGGGGAGTTATGACCTAAGATGTTGAGTCCCATAGTGCTCAGAGCCATTTGAACCATTTTTTTTTTTTTTGAAATATCAACGGAGACATTTGAAAAAATGTCTGCCCCGACCGGGACTCGAACCCAGGACCTCCTGCTTACGTGGCAGACTCTCCATCCAACTTTTTTCTTCTTTTTATTTTTACACCACTACAGAGACAAATTGGAATGCAGTGACGAAAGAAAATAATAATAATGTAAAAGAAGGAGGCACCAGAGAATTTAGAACACGGTTCGTTCTTTTGGCAGTCCAACACCTTGATATCTATTTTTTTTTAATTTAACGGATGGAGAAAAATTCCCAAGCCGGCCTGGAATCGAACCAAGGACCCATGATCTAGAGGCAGCAAAGCTAGCCACATTTTTTTTTTTAAGAGGAAAAAAATATTTTCCCATGCAGCAGTATACGAACCTATGCCCTTTGCCGCAGCAGTTCGTCGCCTTACCAACTTTCTTTTTGTGGAGAAAAAATGTCTGGACTCAAGTGGGAATCGAACGTGGGTCCTTTTAATTTCAAACCTCCACTTTTTTCCCCTCCAACGCACTTATTTAAAGCAATAAATTAAAATAAAACAAAAGAAGTCGTTTCGACAAAAACAAAAGAGTTAAATCAGAAAAACGTATATGAAGGAATATGGCGTTAATTTTAACGTGCCCACACCTTCTTTCCACCGTCACTTCTACATCGTCTAACACTGAAATCCAAACAAGAATGTCCACACAAGAAAGGGGGATTTCGACTCATCCCACTCCTTGTCGATGAAAAACAAGATACAACATATTAGAAAAAAGCTCTCGATAACGTGGCATCCTGAGCGACGTGGACGTCTGACATCATACCACACAGCTACACTGCTCGTCGATTTATCGGTCTTTCATTCGAGTGTTATACGTACTTTGAAAACTTAATAGTGTGTCCTCTCGAGAATTTTTTATGGTAATATTAAATCGCTTCACGAAATTCATATTTTAGTTCGAAACTTCATGTATCACAAATATATAAAAAATACTTATGCTGCACTTAATCTAGCAGACTTATTTTAAAATTGCGACCCCCATTTCGACTTTTTTTATTATGATTATTTCTTTAATCTATTCTACATTTCAAGTCGATAACACTATTAGTTCCTGTAAATAAGAGAGAGAGAGAGAGACAGGTGGATCAAGTTCCAGTAGAAGGGTCGCTTTTCTACCTTTGCAATGCGGAATCTTTAAACGTCATCAGCAAAAACAAATTATTACAATTCAGTATGTATATGTTTTGTAAAAATGGTTCAAATGGCTCTGAGCACTACGGGACTTAACATCTGTGGTCATCAGTCCCCTAGAACTTAGAACTACTTAAACCTAACTGACCTAAGGACATCACACACATCCATGCCCGAGCCAGGATTCGAACCTGCGATTATGTTTTGTACTACGTACTAAAATTAAAGAAGGTGCTGAGGCAGAAACCATTGCTTGCCTCGATTAGTGTACCTGCTCACCATAATTGAATGCATAAAAAAATGCAGGCCTACTAAAATTAAAGACAAGCATCACAGATTAATTGTAAAAAGATAAAAGCTAGCGTTCGCGATCGAATGTGCACCACATGAATGGCTGTAACTTTATAGCAGATAGAGTTGCGAGTCTGCAGTAAAATAAAATGCGGAATGTATTGGCCGTATCTGGCACTCGTCACACTCGCCGAGTGCAACAAACGTGTCCGGTTGCGCAATCCATAGTACTACTGATTGTTGGTGCAAAGCGAACTTTGTTTCCTCCAAGAAAGCGCGCAGACTTTACAAAATCAATCCAATATAGTTATTTTTTCCATACAGGAATATAGGCGAAAATCTAATTATAGCTGAATCAATGAACTGAAATATTCCTATTGTAATTGGTTTTATTCGAAAGATGGCTGTTGGAATGCTCTTTTTGGAATTTTACATGAAATTTTTCTTTAATATGAAGCAGCTCAACGGGCCAGAAATTAGCGCCCCGTGGACGGCGGGTTGGCCACCCCTGGATTACACGAAAGACGGCAGAATAATGCAGAACCTCACACGTCGAAAACATAGTGCATACATGACTTAAAACACGAAAACATGTTCTCGACAATGGCAGTATTTCCCGAAACGCATCGCGTAAGAAATGAATAAAAGAAAATCGTGACTGACAGGAGGAGAAGTTATTTCATAAACAAACAGAACCAGGGTTCGTTTTCTGTGCAGTTTCAGGTGTTTGGTTTCGAAGAAACGGACAGGTGCCTTTTCTGATGCTAAATCTTTCTTTCGCGTCCTCGAAGATGCTGGTTAAGGCGGGGTGAGTAAGCAATTGTGTGACGGTAGGTGAGTGAAAAGATATTCTTTCGGGTAGATCTTGTCGCGCATCTGAAATTAACTGACACGCAACGAGGATGGTTATACATCGTGTAACAAAAATATACGGCACAAAATTGCAGGTCATATTCCTCACACGTAAACGAAGAAATGATGTTATATGAACATGGGTCTGGAAACCGTTTGTTTGCAGTTACAACTCATTTTCTCCAACGAGTTTCAACGAGATCTGATTGCAAAATTTCGCAATCGGCATGTATGGGCAGACAACAATCCTCATGCAACTGTTGAAGCAAGTCAGACAAAGATATTTTATCAATGTTTGGGCCGGCATTGTTGGTGACTGTTCGGTACGGCCTCACTTTCTTCTACCCGGACTCAACGGACAATGTTATTATAATTTCGTAGAGAAGGTTCTACCTGATTTGTTAGCAGATGTTTCTTTAGCCGTGCGACAAAACATGTGCTTCGTACATGACGCAACACCTCATTTTAATGTTAATATCCCTCGGCTGCTAAACAACAGGTTCGGTGACAGGTGGATAAGTGGAGATGGACCAGCTGTCTGGCCCCCACACTCTCCGGCCCTAAATCCACTGGGCTTTTGTTTGTGAGTGCATTCGAAAGCTATTGTTTATAGACCCTCAGTACGAGATGTTCAGAGTCTCCGTGGTGCCCGAATTGTGGAAGACTGAGATCCAATGTTCCAGGGATACATCATCGCATGCCAGATTCACTAAGACGGCAGGTTGATGCATGTGTCAATGCACATGGAGGACATACTGGAGTTGCATGTCGTATGCTGGTGCGTTCTGTAAGTGTCTTGTTTCCCACGATTGAGTTGGAGAAAATTAGCTGCAACGTGGAAACAGCGTTTCCAGGCTCATGTTCATATAATATAATTTCTCCGACTACGTGTGAGGAACGTGTACTGTCACTTTTGCTGTATATTTTTGTTAAGCCCTGTATAATTTACTCTTCGCTACCTTGTCTCGTAAGGGACGAAATACACCCTTCCAGCCGCTGTTACTCAGCACAGTAAAAAAGTTATATTTATCAGAGAAATATAAACAAAAGGAGTTTATTGATGCCTTTAGCAGTGAGAATATAGTTGATACTGGCTTACCAGAATCGTGTACATTATAGTTAAATAAATCTGGCATCGATGTATTTAATGGGACGAAAGTAGAAGAGGGAAACCGTTTTGTGAGGCGAGCAGCTGTTCTGGCAGTTTATAACTATTACGCCCAATAGGCCAATTAAAGAGTGATACTCCAAGGATAAGCAATTTCAATCAATTAATTTTTGCCATAAATAGATTCGTTATATGCCACCTATTCATTCCTCCAATTGACAGTACCCTAATAATTTGTCTGTTTACAGTATGCGTTTTAAAGAGAGGATTTCAGCTGCAGTATATCGGACAACTTTTGGAAGAGAAGTACTGCAATGTGTCTCGTACGGTAATTTGTCCAGAATAACAGTCAGATACCTCTGACTTCCTTATGAAACGGTATTTCTTGAGCTTTTGGATCTAATATCTCTTTCACCATAGTTCTCTTCGTGGGGAGGTTGCGAGGTGCCCGGGTTAGCAGTGTATTTAACACTAAATTCTTCTAGAATCTTCATATGGAAATGATGCTCTAAGCCCCCCCCCCCCCCCCTTTTCTAACTCCGACTTTTGTTGTTGCACATGGATTAAGAAGAAACGCGAACTGACTGTAATCGACCCTGCAAGTGGAGTAGAAAAGAGTTTAGCACCTGCAATACTTTATTTTTGAAAGAAATTAATTTGATAAATGAAAGTTTCATTAACGTAGTGAGAAATGAAAGGGTTGCTCTGCCGATGAACAAAATGAAAGTTCTGTCCAAAATAACAATTTGATTTATTATGACTTAACTCAAAATAATAAACAAAACACATGAAACATTTACAATACGTGAAATTGGATACTCAAATAAATGCTGTGAAGGTGAAGTTGTCCATAAACTAGATTGTGACATTTATGACCAAGTGGTATGTGGAGCCAATTCCTTGCAACTCAAGTCTTAAGAGAAACACCCAGCCAACCCAATATTCATTGCTGCTACTGTAGTGAGAACTCAGACAATGAACACCCAAGACAGAACCACGTTAGAAAAGACGGGAACAGGCGCGCTCTCCTGAGCTCTGATTGTGACGTAGCTAAATTCCCTAATCTGCCGGTGCTGCGAACATACATTACTAAGCTGTCTTCTTAAATGCAAGGACGCGATCTGGCATACCGAAGGCGATGGCTGGTTGCTTCGACGTCCCGTCGTTGTGATGATAATGTTGCGAGTATAGCCCGAAACAAATTATCCTGGTCTGGTTGTTCCAGACTAAAGACTTCCTAGCACCCGGGTGACGAGAGACGCTGCGTGGGAAGTCCGCGTGTGAAGCATTAGCAACATTTCACCAAATGCAGTTAGAGGTTCGCTACACAATCACTGACGGTACAGTGATTGATTTTAACAAGCGAAGTCACACAGTAACTCCGATACAGTCAACTTGAGCCAAAACTGCTCAAGACGGACAACATAGGCCTCTTGTTCGCAGAACGCTCAATTGCCAACTGTACTCGGAAAGTTACTTTGAAGTCGAAACTTCAGCAACTTCGTCAAACAGTTACAATTAAATGAAAGTATATTAGACAGCCAACGGAAGGCAGGCTGTGCAGAGCAGCGAGAGCTCAGTCTTGTAACCTACTTCGACTGAAAGGCGAGAGCCGACCCCCTCAAGAGCACCCGTACAAGCCGAACACAGAACATTCCCGCTCCAAGACCGTGGCCGTGGTTAAACGTTCCAATCAGCAACTCGAAAACCGGCGGAAAATTCCACTCTATTGCCGAAGCACTACTATTCCACCAATGGAGATACTTGGCGCCAATTTCGGCGCCGATTTTGCTACGTCACAGAGCTATGCCCTGAGCAAGCCAATCACCGTTATGATTTTGCAGAAAACGAGGGAATTTGTCCACCAAGACTGCCTGGGGACACAAGTCATTCCCACGCCTCGCTGGTAGCCCGTCAGAAAGTGTTTTCACTAAGTTTCTGCGAAGTAACGGAATCTCTAGCCCCAGCCGCTCCTTCTGGCCCCTGTGGGTGTGTCGCCTCCGCTCTTATGACAATGTCGGCGTCTGGACAGCATTCACTCGACTCCCTCACACCCGTCGGCATAACCCTTTCAAGATCACCAGAACCCGCCTGTCACCGGACCACCCGGGTGACGAGGGACGCTGTGTGGGAAGTCCACGTGTGAAGGAATAGCAACTTTTCACCACATGCAATTAGAGAGGAAAATATTCGTATCTTCTGAGTTCTCAATACTAGCCTTGTAATGACAGTACTCGGCCGTACTTCCCCAAATCGAATTACTCAGAGTAAGATATAAATATGAGAGGGGGCAAGTCACTGTGTGCATCTTAAAGACATGCGAGCTCTCAAGGTGTTCTTGCTGTGCTCTTCCTCGCAGTCAGCACCACCTTGCTCTACCATACCGCCCTTTCCACTTGGTCCAGTCATCGTCGGGTGTGGTTATTTAAAGTTTGTTGCTGCCACCCGGTACTGTACAACGCGAAGCCATCGGCAAACAAGGCTACGTTACCGTGTCGTGCTATGGGGATATCGTTGACATATACGTCGAGTGCCGGGAAGACTACCGAACCTTGGGATGCGCCTGCCCTTGTCGCTCTTCTCGTTGATCTGTTACAGTTGATTTCGGCGGTGAGGGACCGATAGGTAGGATACCTTTCTGTTACGGAATGTGTTCGGAGTAGGTTTCTCGCCTAGTTTAAATGTCCCTCGATCACGGAATCTCTTTAGACCGGATATCCCTGAGAGACTGAACATGGATTTCGCAAAACGATAGTCGTGTGGAAGACATTTCGGTCTGCGTGTCGACGAGACCCAGAAGGCAGTAGGTATCGGCGGGAAGGTTGGTGTCGTCTTCCTTGACTTCCAGAGGATTCCATACAGTTAGGCACTGCCTCCTAATGAACAAAATAGCAACGTGCGGAATATCATAAGAAGCTTTGTGAGTGAAGAGTTCCTAACAAGCAGAACACAGCATCTCATTCTTAACGAAGAGAAGTCTTCAGACATAAAAGTATCTTCGGGCGCGTACCTAAAGCGAGGGTTATGGCACAATCACATTTCACATATGAACGATCAAGTGGATAATGTCGGACGTTCCTTGAGGCTTTTCACTGATGATAATGTTATACAGTGTAAGCTTTGTATAAAAAAATATCTATCAATGAAAATACTGAATATTCGTTTTTTGTTTTTCAAAAACTTTCTCCTCGTGTAACGTGACCTTTAGATACCGCATTCAGCTGCTGCGCAATACAGGCTGTTGTTTGGCCTGTGAACAGTGCAGTCTAAGAAAACGTTTAACTTAGTGAAATACGAAATTTGAGATAATAAAGACTAATCTAGTAAAATGCCAGAAGTAACTAATTGAGTACTCAGTGAAACCTATTTAACTGAAGCTCATTGCTGAAATACGTTTTGAAATTTTTTGACATGAAATGCAATTTCTGACTTGAAATGTCCACAAAAATAAAATACTGCTTTACTCAGAGGGAAAATAAACGTTTGTCGGTACCCACACTTGTCGGTACCTACACAGTTCACTGTAAATTAATTTGCTTGCTTAGCACAGCACCTGTTGATTCTGACTACGAACTATTTCCTCATAAGAACGCAATGTAAGATCTGTCTTGAAATACAAGTAACTTACCTCACGCTCAGCGTGTTGTTGTGAAATGAAATGAGCGTTTGGCGTCATTGGCCGGGAGGCTCCACACGGGGCAGGTCCGGCCGCCTTGGTGCAGGTCTTACTACATGCGACGCCACATTGGGCGACCTGCGCGCCGGATGGGGATGAAATGAAGACAAGACAACACCCACTCCCTGAGCGGAGAAAATCCTTGGCCCCGCCGGGAATCGAATCCGGTTCCGTGGGACGGCAATCTGTCACACTGAGCACTCAGGTAGCGGGGCGGACAGCGTGCCTGGTGTATTACCGTTTTCGACAGCCAATAGAAATCAGTAGATGTAGCAGCAAAAGGAGAAACAAACTACTCGTTCCAAAATTGTTTTTTGCTTCTCAGAAACAATCTGTGGCTGCGTGTGCCGTAAGATATATGAAAAAATATTCAAAACGGAAAAGGTTTTTACTTTAAAGAAAGCTCGTTCATGAAAAATTAAACTGTGATTGTCGTTAAAAATGCAGACTGTACCATACGAAATGATCCTAACTGACATGAAATTCTCTCCATACAAAAATTACAGACATTCCAATCAATTGCATTATTTGTGACATTATGAAAAGGAAGAGATCAAATTAACACTACCCGCGAATGTTATTATTTGTCTCAAGGACAAACATTTCCTATGATTAATAGTTCCAACAAACAACATTTCATTCTTGCGCATGCCTTGGTTATCTTGAAATATTCCTCATGAATGTTATTAGTTATCTGAGGGACAAAGACTTCCTTTGATTAACAGTTTTGACAAACATTTCAGTCTTGCTCATGTACTTGTTAACTTGAAAAAAAAAAAAATCTTCTCCTCAGTAGATTCAATAACGTATTTTTACAAACATGTTTTCATCTCCATAATGAAGCAGATTCACAAATATCAAATCTCTTTCTCTGCCCGCTACTGCGTCTGAAATAAGAGTGCCCCAGCGCTGCACAACTGACAGGCGAGCAAGCGAACCACAGGTAAACACAGAGTGATAGACCTTATTCACTACTCGTTCAGCGCACACCTTCATCTTTGCCCCAGTACAGAAAAGACGAATGATTTAGAATGGCGGAGAGCATATGAAAACATTAAAAAATGTGTCAATGTAAGTAACAGTAACGAAATGCAGCAGCACCTGCAGACGACCGAAGCTTGGTGGTCATCAACACAAACAAATGTAGGGTTTTGCGGATAAATTGGCAGAAAGACCCTGGCAGAAGTAAGGCTGTGAGGACGGGGCGTGGGTCTTGCATGGGTAGCTCAGTTGGTAGAGCACCTGCCCGCGAAAGGCAAAGGTCCCGAGTTCGAGTCTCGGTCCGGCACACAGTTTTAATCTGCCAGGAAGTTTCATATCAGCGCACACTCCGCTGCAGAGTGAAAATCTCATTCTAGACTCAGTATTGTTCCACGACTGGAGAACAGCCAGAGTAGCAGCGCGCGTTGGGTCGCCGGTTCCGGGATTTGGATGGCGCGCCGGCACTGGATTGAGTGAATACCGTGCTGGTATGCACGTCCGGCCATAGTCAAACGACTCGCAAACATTTCCTGAACATTCCCACACTTTCACTCGGTATAACACTCGATACTGAAAGATAGGGCACACAAATTTCATTCCGGGGGAGTTGTGGCTATAGGAAGGTCATCTGGGCACACTCTAACACTAACTTTGCGAGATCCTTACAACACGCGGACACTGTGAGGACACGCAATAAGGCAGGAAAAGGAGACGTTATTCCAGGTCGGTGGATGCGTCGCCATCCATTACATGTCGCTCGAGGACGTGTCCTGAGCGATTTAAAGCGGGCAGACGACACACAACTAATCGCAGATAAGAAAGATGGCAGACTCGTATTTTTTGAAAGAATCCTCATGAAGTGTAGGACAACCACGAAGGAAGCACTTCACGGAATCCCCGTTCGTCAGATAACTGAATAATGCTCGTGAGTGTGGGATCTGTACTGTATTCGACTGACACGAAATAGAGAAGATCCAAAGAAGAGCAGCCCGTTTCGTGACGGGTTCATTTGTCAGACGGTACAAGAGAGGCGTTGTGCACGACGGCGTGGTTTACTGTTTAAGTGCAGAGTGTCCATGTCGGTAGAAAAGTCGAACAATATATCGATTCCTCCTCCTCATACCTCGGGGAAAGCGCACGGAACTGCCTGTACAGAGACTGGAGCTCACGCGGATATTTACCGAACATTTTTCCCGCAGACCATGCGCGACTGGTGTTGGAAAAAGGTTGGGGGATGGTCGGTGCAGAAGCGAATGTGGTACACGAGGTATCTACGCGATAGAGTTTCCTGTCTCAGTTGAGTGCTCGAGACAAGTATGTTTACTGCGGCGTCCTCGCGTTCTGTTCTCGTACTGAGTCCCGTCTGTTTTGAGCGGTCACTTTCGTTTACACGTCATCGCCAAAATTGCCGGTGTTGTGAGAGCTGTCTGCTGTGCAGTTTGGCTTCCGAACGGTGAAAGTGAGATTATGAGGGACTACCCTTTATACTAAAAAATCGAAATATAGTAACAAAATTTAGGAACAAACAATGACAATAGCGTTAAGAATGGCCAAAGCAGAATTCATTGTGGAAGTTCTTGTCAACGGTCGTGTGGTAAATTCTCTACACTCCTGAGAACTGACAGAATAGGAAAAGTGTCATCCAAACATTTCAGAAAATATGCATGTATTAACGCGAGAAAATATGTACTAGCAACACATCAGACAATATGTAGAACTCAGTAAATAGTGCCTTTTTGCTTTATCTTTTGTACAGGGTGGAGCAAAGGAAAGGCATGTTTTTTGAACAGCTAGTACGCGGCGACGAGAGGGGGTATTAACCTTGAATGAAAGTTGGCAGACTGCCCATACAATGCAGTTTCAGTCGTTATGGAGTGTAGAGCATCGTGTGTTCGTTGTCGGGCAGTGCTTTAGAAACAATAATTCTGTAGTCACAGTGCAACGTCTATTCCGCCAAAATTTTAGAGTTGGGCATCGAGGTGCAGCGCCTGATCAAAATACTGTACTCCGATGGGTTGCAGCATTTAGAAGTGCTGGACCTGTGATGAAGAAGAAACCACCTGGTCTTCCCCGTTCAGTTCGTACTCCGGAAAATGTAGACCGAGTGAGAACGGCAGTTCTTGCTAGTCCGAAACGATCGGCTAGACGACAGGCTGTAGCGCTGGGTACGTCACGTCGTTCGCGTCACCGCATATTACGTGATGATCTTGAGTTTCACCCGTACAAGATAATGATCGTCCAGCAGATAAGTGAAGGGGATTTTGTGCAGCGCAGAGAGTTTTGTGGCGTAATGGACGAAATTTTTAGGGAAGATGCAGATGCTACAGTCTTCATGAGTGATGAAGCACATTTTCATGTAGACGGTTACGTCAATGTTCAAAATTGTCGGTATTGGGCGCTGGAGAACCCACATGAATTACACCAAATACCTCTCCACAGTTTAAAAGTAACTGTGTGGTGCTGGCTTTCAAAGATGGGGATTGTTGGACAATTTTTTTTTTTTTTCTTTTTGAAGAGGAAAGCTCTACAGTTTGACATCAGCGCGCTACGTGAAATGTTAAACAACTCTCTTCGTCCAGTATTTCAAAGGCGTCAAGTGATCATGAAAGAAATATGGTTTCAGCAGGACGGAGTCACAGCTCACACGGCGAGAGCGCCCATGGAAGTGGTTCGACAGATGTTCCCAGGTCATGTTATTTCGAGATATCGTGATGCTTACTGGCCCCCTCGCTCACCCGATTTATCGATACGCGACCTTTTTTGTGGGTATATTTAAAATCAAAAGTCTACATGAACAAGCCTCACACAATGTATGACCCGAAGAATTCCATTCGTCAGGAAATTGAAGCCGTGGCGAATGAAATGTTGGAGAGAACCATGCGTAACTTCCGGGAGAGGATCCAAATTTGTATCCAGCAAGAAGGACGTCATCTCCAAGACATTATTTTTCGAACCTAATTAAAGTATGTGTATTTCAAAACTGCATTAAAAATCTACCACTTAATGCTTGTTTTTATTATTTTTATGAAAACGTGTCCCAATCATTCAATAGTGAAAAACATGCGTCTCCTCTCCTCCATCCTGTATCTTGTTTTCTCGCTAAGAGCTAAATAACAACGAAAATTATTTTTCTCGTCCAATAAATCTGACTTTTTCACTGTTGAAATGATTTCCATTAAAACAAGTTTATCTGTTTACATGCTGATTTTTGCATAGCATAGGTTGTTGTCTTTGTAAAACGTGAAGGGGTACTTCTTGCTTTCACATATTTCGTCTCTCCTTTAGCAGAACACAAGTGGGAAAAAATTGTAGGATCTTATGTAACTTTTCGACATGCCGCGAAAACAAAGCAAAAATATAGTAAAGATTAAAAAGACACGGAAGCACAAAATCAATTTCTATAACAGAAGTGAGCTTGACCAGAATAGGTAATAACTTCCGATGTTAGCAGACGCTGCCGGAGCCCACTGTCTCTGCGCATGCGGGGTGTGCAGCAGACTCTGAAATTTAGAACTCCACACACGGCACAATCTATGGACCATTGACGTCATAGGCACACTCGCATGGTGTTTGGTTGCTGATTTACACGCAGCCACGAAAGGCGCGCACTTGGAGCACTCGATTTTGACCAGAATCTCGCTCGTGTAAAACGAGCTCACCGCGGCACACGATAACGTGGCTTGCGGAGTATAGGTGTAGATCTGTACAGGGTGGTCCATTGATGGTGACCGGGCCAAAGATCTCACGAAATAAGCATCAAACGAAAAAATTACAAAGAACGAAATTCGTCTAGCTTGAAGGGGGAAACCAAGGGCGCTATGGCTGGCCCGCTAGATGGCGCTGCCATAGGTCAAACGGATATTAACTGCGTTTCTAAAAATAGGAACCCCCATTTTTTATTACTTATTCGTGTAGTACGTAATGAAATATGAATGTTTTAGTTGGAATATTTTTTTCGCTTTGTGATAGATGGCGCTGCAAAGTCACAAACGTAACATTCTGCCAGTACGAACGGTATTTGCTTCCTGATACAATACCCGTGTTAAAATGGACCGTTTACCAATTGCGGAAAAGGTCGATATCGTGTTGATGTATGGCTATTGTGATCAAAATGCCCCACAGGCGTGCGCTCGGTATTCTGGACAACATCATCCAAGTGTTCGGACCGTTCGCCGGATAGTTACGTTATTTAAGGAAACAGGAAGTGTTCAGGCACATGTGAAACGTCAACCACAACGTGCAACAAATGATGGTGCCCAAGTAGGTGTTTTAGCTGCTGTCGAGGCTACTCCGCACATCAGTAGCAGACAAACTGCGCATGAATGGGGAACGTCAAAAACGTCGGTGTTGGGAATGCTACATCAACATCGATTGCATCCGTACCATATTTCTATGCACCAGGGAATGCATGGCGACGACTTTGAACGTCGTGTACAGTTCTGCCACTGGGCACAAGTGAAATTACGGGACGATGACAGATTTTGTGCACGCGTTTTATTTAGCGTCATTCACCAACAGCGGTAACGTAAACCGGTGTAATACGCACTATTGGGCAACGGAAAATTCACGATGGCTGCGACAAATGGAACATCAGCGACCTTGGCGGGTTAATGTATGGTGCGGGATTATAGGAGGAAGGATAATTGGCCCCAATTTTATCGATGGCAATCTATATGGTGCAATGTATGCTGATTTCCTACGTAATGTTCTAGCGATGTTACTGCAAGATGTTTCTCTGTTTGACAGAATGGCGATGTACTTCCAACATGATGGATGTCCGGCGCATAGCTCGCGTGTGGTTGAAGCGGTATTGAATAGCATATTTCATGACAGGTGGATTGGTCGTCGAAGCACCATACCATGGGCCCCACGTTCACCGGATGTGACGTTCCGGGATTTCTTTCTGTGGGGAAAGTTGGATATTTGCTATGGCGATCCACCGACAACGCCTGACAACATGCGTCAGCGCATTGTCAATGCACGTGCGAACAGTAGAGAAGGCGAACTACTCGCTGTTGAGAGAGATGTCGTGACACGTATTGCCAAATGCAGTGAGGTTGACGACCTTGATTTTGAGCATTTATTGCATTAATGTGGTATTTACAGGTAATCACGCTGTAACAGCATTCGTTCTCAGAAATACGTTCACAATGGTACGTGTATCACATTGGAACAACCGAAATAAAATATTAAAACGTACTTACGTTCTGTATTTTAATTTAAAAAAACCTACCTGTTGCCAATTGTTCGTCTAAAATTGTGAGCCATATCTTTGTGACTATTACAGCGCCATCTATGACAAACTGAAAAAAGTGGTCCGACTAAAACATTCATATTTCTTTACGTACTACACGAATATGTAAAAAAATGGGGGTTCCTATTTAAAAAAACGCAGTTGATATCCGTTTGAGCTATGGCAGCAGATTCTAGCGAGCCAACCATAGCGTCATCTGGTTTCCCCCTTCTACATCTACATCTACATCCATACTCCGCAAGCCACCTGACGGTGTGTGGCGAAGGGTAGCTTGAGTACCTCTATCGGTTCGCCCTTCTATTCCAGTCTCGTATTGTTCGTGGAAAGAAGGATTGTCGGTATGCCTCTGAGTGGGCTCTAATCTCTCTGATTTTATCCTCATGGTCTCTTCGCGAGATATACGTAGGAGGGAGCAATATACTGCTTGACTCTTCGGTGGAGGTATGTTCTCGAAACTTTGACAAAAGCCCGTACCGAGCTACTGAGCGTCTCTCCTGCAGAGTCTTCCACTGGACTTTATCTATCATCTCCGTATCGCTTTCGCGATTACTAAATGATCCTGTAACGAAGCGCGCTGCTCTCCGTTGGATCTTTTCTATATCTTCTATCAACCCTATCTGGTACGGATCCCACACTGCTGAGCAGTATTCAAGCAGTGGGAGAACAAGCGTACTGTAACTACTTCCTTTGTTTTCGGATTGCATTTCTTCCAATGAATCTCAGTCTGGCATCTGCTTTACCGACGATCAACATTATATGATCATTCCATTTTAAATCACTCCTAATGCGTACTCCCAGATAATTTATGGTATTAACTGCTTCCAGTTGCTGACCTATTTTGTAGCTAAATGATAAAGGATCTATCTTTCTGTGTATTCGCAGCACATTACACTTGTCTACATTGAGATTCAATTGCCATTCCCTGCACCATGCGTCAA
This sequence comes from Schistocerca cancellata, assembly GCF_023864275.1. Lineage (NCBI taxonomy): Eukaryota > Metazoa > Arthropoda > Insecta > Orthoptera > Acrididae > Schistocerca > Schistocerca cancellata. The sequence continues at coordinate 177,075,498 of NC_064631.1, forward strand.
TTCGCTGCAGATCCTCCTGCATTTCAGTACAATTTTCCATTGTTACAACCTCTCGATACACCACAGCATCATCTGCAAAAAGCCTCAGTGAACTTCCGATGTCATCCACCAGGTCATTTATGTATATTGTGAATAGCAACGGTCCTATGACACTCCCCTGCGGCACACCTGAAATCACTCTTACTTCGGAAGACTTCTCTCCATTGAGAATGAGATACTGCGTCCTGTTATCTAGGAACTCCTCAATCCAATCACACAATTGGTCTGATAGTCCATATGCTCTTACTTTGTTCATTAAACGACTGTGGGAAACTGTATCGAACGCCTTGCGGAAGTCAAGAAACACGGCATCTACCTGTGAACCCGTGTCTATGGCCCTCTGAGTCTCGTGGACGAATGGCGCGAGCTGGGTTTCACATGACCGTCTTTTTCGAAACCCATGCTGATTCCTACAGAGTAGATTTCTAGTCTCCAGAAAAGTCATTATACTCGAACATAATACGTGTTCCAAAATTCTACAACTGATCGACGTTAGAGATATAGGTCTATAGTTCTGCACATCTGTTCGACGTCCCTTCTTGAAAACTGGTATGACCTGTGCCCTTTTCCAATCCTTTGGAACGCTACGCTCTTGGTATCCCATCAGGTCCAGAGGCCTTTCCTCTTTTGTGCGATTTTAATTGTTTCTCTATCCCTCTGTCGTCTATTTCGATATCTACCATTTTGTCATCTGTGCGACAATCTAGAGAAGAAACTACAGTGCAATCTTCCTCTGTGAAACAACTTTGGAAAAAGACATTTAGTATTTCGGCCATTAGTCTGTCATCCTCTGTTTCAGTACCATTTTGGTCACAGAGTGTCTGGACATTTTGTTTTGATCCATCTACCGCTTTGACATAAGACCAAAATTTCTTAGGATTTTCTGCCAAGTCAGTACATAGAACTTTACTTTCGAATTCATTGAACGCCTCTCGCATAGCCCTCCTCACACTACATTTCGCTTCGCGTAATTTTTGTTTGTCTTCAAGGCTTTGGCTATGTTTATGTTTGCGTGAAGTTCCCTTTGCTTCCGCAGCAGTTTTCTAACTCGGTTGTTGTGCCACGGTGGCTGTTTTCCATTTCTTACGATCTTGCTTGGCACATACTCATCTAACGCATAATGTACGACGGTTTTGAACTTTGTCCACTGATCCTCAACACTATCTGTACTTGAGACAAAACTCAAGCTAGACGAGTTTCGTTCTTTTCAGTTTTTTCGTTTGACGCTTATTTCGTGAGATATTTGGCCCGTTCGCGAACAATAGACCACCCGGTATGCGGCGTAACAGTCGGCGAGTGAGCTGCGCCCGCGAGTGACGTATGGAGCGCGCGCTCACCTGTGGCTGCGGCCCCGCGCCGCTCGCTATCTAATCTGGCAGCGGCGCTGGCGCCTCGCGGCGTGGCGCGCCATGTTGTGGCCGGGCAGAGAGCGGGCAGGCCGGCCGGCGTTGCCACGCGGCGTTCCCCAGCCGGCTGCCGCCTCGGCCAGCGCCAATGCCCACGTGGCGCGCCCTCTCTCCCTCCACCGCCGCTCCTTTACACGGCCCTCATTTGCAGGGCCCCGCCGACCTCACCCTGCGCCCCTGTCGGCACCACTCCACCACTTTTCTCCAACGAATTTGAGATCCGTAGTGTTGAAAGTAGGAGCAAAAATACCGAACGTTGTCGAAAAATATTACTGGAATCGGCTAATCGACGACAAATATTACGCGCAACAAATTTAAGGCACAATTGTACTAAATAAATTATGAATTTTATTCCCTTTCTATAAAAATAGAAAGAAATGGAACGCAGAACAAAATCATCATTGTTTATAGCCGTTCCCGTATATAGGGTTTACAGTCGTGGAAATACGTATTCACACAGTAGGTTGTGACAACTACGATGGCGTGTTATGATAGTAAATCATCCACAGCGCCGATACGAATAAGTATGGTGATGTAGCGTCAGTTAACCATGTTCTTGGTAATGAACCTTCCCGTATGACATGGTTCTGTTCTGGGAAAATAAAACACACTCAGTCGCAAAAGTATTCGGACAGTGGGAAGTTTCACAATGAGTACTCGAGAAACACTCACTATGAAACCCAAACATATTTATTAGCAATATATATGCGTAACAACATTAATTACAAAATAATTATTGTATTATTTCGTTTCCAAAACATAAATAACAGAAAAATTTACAACAAAAATGAAATATCCTGCACACCCTGCTGCTACAAAAGTATTCGGACACTGTCCAATAAATGTTCATAAGTTGTACGACGAAAATGTCAATACCTTGTGGGTCCACCTTTCATCTTCAATACCTCCTCCAATCTACTAGGCATACTTCCCACGAGTTTTTTTCCGTGAAATCTGGGCCTATATTTGCCCGTTCTTGGCGCAGTTTCTCTTTCAAGGTCTCCTTCGTATAGATGTTGTCCGCGCGGAGGGTCCGTTTCAATTTATCCCACAAATGTTCGATTCGGTTAAGGTCTGGTCATTGTGGAGGGGGGTGCAATACTTTCGGGCAATTGAAGAGCAACCACATTTGTACAATATGCGCGGTGTGTTTGGGATCATTATCCTGATACAAAAAATGGTTCAAATGGCTCTGAGCACTATGCAACTTAACTTCTGAGGTCATCAGTCGCTTAGAACTTAGAACCAATTAAACCTAACTAACCTGAGGACATCACACACATCCATGCCCGAGGCAGGATTCGAACCTGCGACCGTAGCGGTCACGCGGTTCCAGACTGAAGCGCCTAGAACCGACGGCCACACCGACCGGCTATATCCTGGTACAAATGAAATTTGTTCGCAATACCTAGCTGTCGTGCACTCTGCTTCAAATCTATATTCAAATACGCTTCCTTGTTCATCGTATCATCAATGAACACTAAATCACCCACACCATTGCCGGACATGCATCCCCACACCATGATGCTCCCACCTCCAAACTTTACTGTTGGTTTGAGGTTTCTGGGATTCAGCTCTTCATTGGCCTTTCGCCACGCGTTTACCTTTCCGTCGCTTTGCCATAATACAATTTACATTCGTCACAAAATATCACCGCCGGCCGTGGTGGCCAAGCGGTTAGCGGCGCTACAGTTTCGAACCGCGCGGCCGCTACGGTCGCAGGTTCGAATCCTGCCACGGGCATGGATGTGTGTGATGTCATTAGGTTAGTTAGGTTTAAGTAGTTCTAAGTTCTAGGGGACCGATGACCTTAGAAGTTAAGTCCCATAGTGCTCAGAGCCATTTGAACCATTTGAACAAAATATCACCCGATTCCACCAAGCCTGACCGTATTCGGCGCGTTCCCTCGCAAACTGCATACGTTTCTTCTGATTCACTGCATTTATGAATGGCTTTCGCCGTGACACTCGACCATGGTACTCCGCGGGATGAACTTTTATACCAAGGTCTCCCTCCACCTCACTTACAATTCGTGTGGCAGATATTTTCGGATTCTGTCGTACCTTTCGCACAATCACACGTTCATCTCTCTGTGAAAATGTCCGTGGCCGTCCTGTACTGCAACGGAATTCCAATCGGTCGTCTTTCTCGAACCGTTTAATAATGTCGTGAACTGTACTTTTCTTCATGTTCACTATTGCGGCAATTTCCCTGCAGGTTTTCCCCTTCCCGTGATGGTAATCGACAAGTTGCCTTTGCTCGAACGTAGAACACTTCCCTCTGCGTCCCATCGTCGACCTGCACAGGCTCGCGATACGTGTTTACTAATCATCGCAATCGTCTCGCGGAAATGTCGGACACACTGCAGTCGCTTCACCCTCTGTGCGTCTCGGAATGAACTATTCTCTCACGTTGTCCGCCTTTGTCCGAATACTTTTGTTGCACCTTCACGTGCCGTTTTCAGGAAATATTACGTAACAGACACATGTCCGACAACAATTCTTCGTATCTGACGCGTGTTTCACGTTGCAACATCGTACCCAGAGTCCCAAATACATTAAAAAGTGCAATTTCTGTATTTGTTCATGAGGCAAACTGCAAAATTATGCGCCGTTACGTGCTGTCCGAATACTTTTGCGACTGAGTGTAGGGTTTACAGTCATGGAAATACATATTCATACAGTAGGTGGTGACAAACTACGATGGTGTGTTGGGATAGTAAATCACCCACAGCGCCGATACGAATAAGTACGATGATGTAGCGTCAGATAACCATGTTCTTGGTAATGAAGCTTCCCGTATGCCATGATTCTATTCTGGGAAAATAAAATATGTTACACACCGCATGGTCTACGTCAGGGCAAAATGTATTCATACATCGGACTACTTTCAACCAAACAAACGGCTGACGCAGCCCCGGAGTGCATGCCACACTTGTGCAGTCGTGTGGCGGCCGTGAAGCAACAGCATGTCGCACGTGGGTATCGTGGAACAGCAGAATGGGCCGCAAGGGGAAGGAAACGACCAATTGAGGAACGAAACATCGTTGTCGCCCAATATCTTCAACACAAGTAGTATGCCGAAATTGGGAACATCATAGGACGAAGCCGAGCGACTGTGCAATCTATCATTAAGCGATATAAGGACAGACATGTGGTAATAAACAGTGAACGACACGGTCGTCCACAGAAGCTTACAACAAGAGAGACCAGAATGCTACTGAGAATCATCAAGAAAATCTGGAAAACGACAGCGTCGGCACTATCCGCATGTGTACATGACCACTTCCGAATGGACATCACTCCAAGTTCAGTTCCTACCATTCTCAGTCGTTCAGGCTACAGAGCCAGGGTCCCGAGACGAAAGCCCTACATCAGCAAAAAGAACAGGAAGTGGCGGATGGAATTGGCGAAACAGCATGTATCCAAGACTTCTCGGATTCTGTATTGTTTAGCGATGAAAGCAAATTTAATATCGTGCACAGTGATGGTAGGATCTTGGTCTGGAGAAGACCGAATACAGACCTCGACTGAAACAACATTCAACCCACGGTGAAGCACGGAGGTGGTGGAGTGATGGTATGGTGCTGTATGTCAGCCTCCGATGTCGGAAAATTAGTGTTTGTGGAAGGTACCATGGACAGATTTGTATAATGAACATTCTCAAACAGAACTTACAACAGAGTGTTGACGCCTTGGGTCTTCCTAGAAATTATTACTTCCAGCAGGACAATGATCCCAAACATACGGCGCAAATTGTCCGGCTGTGGTTGCTCTACAACACTCCACACACTCTTAAAACGCCAGCTCAGAGTCCGGACCTGAATCCCATCGAAAACTTGTGGAGTGAGCTGGAAACACGAGTGAGAAAACACGACATCCGTAGTAAGGCCTCTCTAAAAGGTGGCTCTCCATCGAGAATGGGAAAGTATCACGTCGGAAACTACAAGAAAATTGGTCCATTCCATGCCACGGAGGTTGCGAGAAGTAATACATCGGAAGGGTAAACATACGAAGTATTAAACATGTTCTGGCTTTGTTAGAAGTGTCATTTTCTGTTGGTGTATGAATACTTAATTTCCAGTGCAGCACAGAACTTGGCAGACGTTTTTGTATTTTGTTTTGTAAAGGCTTGTTCATTCTCGTTCTATATACCAGCGTACTTGGCGACTGGCCAATGTGTATAGTGCATATCCAATTAGTGTTTTTTGTTTCGTATTGTCAATGAAGGCAGTTTACTTTTCCACGCTTTAGTGTATGAATACTTATTTCCATTACTGTATCAGCATTACTAAAAGGACATAACGGTCACAGCTGCAGGTTGCCTATCTAACGTCTTCCAGGGCCGACAAAAATTTGATTTCCGCTGTGTCGTGTAATTATTACCGCATTAAAAAATTTGTAGTGCTGTCATAATCTATTCATTAAGAGATATAATCTTACGTTAAAAGTTTGGCACTATAAATCAGGTATTAACATTAGAATCCGTAGTGTCTAGGAAGCCGCCATACTCGGTTCGCTAGACAAACAATCAAACAAGTCGTATTAATGAGTTTTATTACAATAACAAAATTACAATGCTTAACTTTGGCGATTATACAGATTTGTCGGAAGAAAAGGGCGGCACACGAAATCTTCTTCAGTACAGACAATCCAAAGTCTGGGCTACATACAGAGTACAAGCAAGTGATTAGCGTTGACGCTGCTATAGAACTAGCTAACGTTGAAGCTGCTATTGAACTAGGCCGTCACCAGTCGGTCGCGGCACTTGACCCAGTGGCCAAAGCTGTCGCGCTGTCGTCCTGGTGGGAGGTCCGTCAGCGTGCGATTAACATCTGAGGTCACCAGTCCCACAGAACTTAGATCTACTTAACCCTAACTAATTTAAGGACATCACACACATCCATGCCCGAGGCAGGATTCGAACCTGTGACCGTAGCAGCAGCGCGGTTCCGTGACTGAGACGCCTAGAACCGCTCAATCACAGCGGCCGGCTCTCGCTGACACTCCCATAAAATAATAAAAGGAAAAGATTACTCACTTACCACATTTTTGCTGTTCGTGCAGTAAAAGTTTCTCCATTAGGCACGACGTCTCGGTTTATTCCTTCTTTACCGCTAACTCTGTTCCCAACATGTTTTGCAGACTCTATCTCCATATATCACTCAAAGTATCTGCAAAATTACATCGTCATACCACACATACTTCAGGAGATATAACATCATGAAGAAAAACTAGCTTCCCTCGCAATCGACAGCGAATTATCCAGACTATACTTATTTGACTTTTCCATTAGTCTGTGAATGAATAATCCGAAACTAATGAAACCAACGTAACTAGCGTTTTGCGGATACATACAGAAAGGTTTTACATAATATCAAATATACTTCCCCAAAAAAAAATCACAACACCAAACTATAATTATGGTACAATAATCAAACTTCGGGAATACGTTAGTTTAGGTAACACATCAAGAACACAGATTAATGTACGAGTGAGAGAAGCCGTTGCAAAATGGTTCAAATGGCTCTGAGCACTATGGGACTTAACATCTAGGGGCATCAGTCCCCTAGAACTTAGAACTACTTAAACCTAACTAACCTAAGGACATCACACAACACCCAGCCATCACGAGGCAGAGAAAACCCCTGACCCCGACGGGAATCGAACCCGGGAACTCGGGCGTGGGAAGCGAGAACGCTACCGCACGACCACGAGATGCGGGCGTTGCAAATCTGAAATACTGGTACGTAAACAACAAGTGTAACTGCTCGAATGTTGAATGTATGCATTATATTTTACAGGTGCCGCAAGTCAGTTTGTGGGATGGGATTCCATGCCTGTTCCACTTGGTTGGTCAATAAAGGGATGGTTAATGTTCTTTGTGAATGACGCTGGAGTTGTCGTCCGATGACGTTCAATATGTGGTCGATTGGAGACATATCTGGAGATCGAGCAGGTCAAGGCAACATGTCGACACTCTGTACACCATGTTGGGTTAGAACAGCGATATGTGGGCGACTGTTATCCTGTTGGAAAACAACCCTTGGAATGCTGTTAATGAACGACAGCAAAAGAGGTCGTATCACCAGATTGACGTACAAATTTGTAGTCAGGCTGCATGGGGTAACCACGAGAGCGCTCCTGCTGTCACACGAAACCGCGCCCCAGAGCACAACTCCAGGCGGAGATCCAGTGCGTCAAGCACTCAGAGAGGTTGTTTACTGGCGCTCACCGGGCCTCCTGCTAGACAACACGCGGCCATCACTAGCTCTGTCTAACAGTTCGTTGTCTCACTGTGCTCGCACTGCTGCTTAAATTGCTGCTGCAAATACAGTACGATGCGCCAGAGCCATACGTCGAACACGATGGTCTTCCCTTTCGGCAGTGCCACGTGGCCGTCCGGTCTTCTTGCGTCCGTACATTACCACCGCGGCCTGTAATCATGTTAAGTGGCTACATTCCCGTCGAGTCCTTGTGCAGTACCGCAGAAGGGATATCCAGGCTCTCGTAGTTCTGTTACATGACGTTCAAACTCACTGCAGTGTTGATAATGGCATCTTCGTCCCTTAAAGGCATTATTGAGTAACATCAGTGTACCACGTTCAGTTTCAAAGGTAACTAATGCTCACGACTTTTATAAATTCAAATGGCTCCATGCACTATGGGACATAACATCTGAGGTCATCAGTCCCCTCGACTTGTTTGTTGTTGTGGTCTTCAGTCCTGAGACTGGTTTGATGCAGCTCTCCATGCTAATCTATCCTGTGCAAGCTTCTTCATCTCCCAGTACCTACTGCAACCTACATCCTTCTGAATCTGCTTAGTGTATTCATCTCTTGGTCTCCCTCTACGATTTTTACCCTCCACGCTGCCCTCTAATACTAAATTGGTGATCCCTTGATGCCTCAGAACATGTCCCACCAACCGATCCCTTCTTCTAGTCAAGTTGTGCCACAAACTTCTCTTCTCCCCAATCTTATTCAACACCTCCTCATTAGTTATGTGATCTACCCATCTAATCTTCAGCATTCTTCTGTAGCACCACATTTCGAAAGCTTCTATTCCCTTCTTGTCTAAATTATTTATCGTCCATGTTTCACTTCCATACATGGCTACACTCCATATAAATACTTTCAGAAACGACTTCCTAACACTTAAATCAATACTCGATGTTAACAAATTTCTCTTCTTCAGAAACGCTTTCCTTGCCATTGACAGTCTCATTTTATATCCTCTCTACTTCGACCATCATCAGTTATTTTGCTCACCAAATAGCAAAACTCCTTTACTACTTTAAGTGTCTCATTTTCTAATTTAATTCCCTCAGCATCACCCGACTTAATTCGACTACCTTCCATTATCCTCGTTTTGCTTTTGTTGATGTTCATCTTATACCCTCCCTTCAAGACACTATCCATTCCGTTCAACTGCTCTTCCAAGTCCTTTGCTGTCTCTGACAGAATTACAATGTCATCGGCGAGCCTCAAAGTTTTTATTTCTTCTCCGTGGATTTTAATACCTACACCGAATTATTCTTTTGTTTCCTTCACTGCTTGCTCAATATACAGATTGAATAACATCGGGGAGAGGCTACAACCCTGTGTCATTCCCTTCCCAACCACTGCTTCCCTTTCATGCCCCTTAACTCTTATAACTGCCATTTGGTTTCTATACAAATTGTAAATAGCCTTTCGCTCCCTATATTTTACCCCTGCCATCTTCAAAATTTGAAAGAGAGTATTCCAGTCAACATTGTCAAAAGCTTTCTACAAGTGCTAGAAACGTAGGTTTGCCTTTCCTTAATCTAGCTTCTAAAATAAGCCGTAGGGTCAGTATTGCCTCACGTGTTCCAATATTTCTGCGGAATCCAAACTGATCTTCCCCAAGGTCGGCTTCTACTAGTTTTTCCATTCGTCTGTAAAGAATTCGCGTTCGTATTTTGCAGCCGTGACTTATTAAACTGATAGTTCGGTAATTTTCACATTTGTCAACACCTGCTTTCTTTGGGATTAGGATTATTATATTCTTCTTGAAGTCTGAGGGTATTTCGCCTGTCCCATAGATCTTGCTCGCCAGATGGTAGAGTTTTTTCAGGACTGGCTTTCCCAAGGCTCTCCCCTAGACTTAGAACTACTTAAACCTAACTAACCTAAGGTCATCACACACATCCATGCCTGATGCAGGATTGGAACCTGCGATTGTAACAACAGCTCGGTTCCAGACTGAACCGCCTAGAACCGCTCGGCCACAGCGGCCGACTCACGGCCTTTACGGCGTGTATTTAAGGCAAACCTGATTTGTATCTTCATAGTGGCGCTACTAGACCCACTCGTCTGTGCGAAATTTGGATATGTGAAAACACGACTTCCAGTTTTCGTTTATGTCGCACAACTCCTCCTTGTTGTTGCGATCTTTTTCCATCAATGTCTTTAACACATTAACTCATTTGTAAAGTAATCAGTCGTTTGAAATTTTTTATACCCGTGACTTCCATTATGTGACTAACAGGAGGGGGTTACTGCTAACAGATAGCATAGTTAAAGTTCTCACAGTAAATTCATCTACATCTACGTGATTACTATGCTATTCACAATAAACTGCCTGGCAGAGGGTTCAGTGAAACACCTTCAAGCTGACTCTCTACCGTTCCACTCTCGAACGGCGCGCGGGAAAAACGAGCACTTAAATTTTTATGTGCGAGCCCTGATTTCTCTTATTTTATCGTGACGATCATTTCTCCCTATGTAGGTGCGTGCCGACAGGATGTTTTCACAATCGGAGGAGAAAACTAGTGATTTAAATTTCATGAGAAGATCCCGTCGCAACGAAAAACGCCTTTGTTTTACTGGTTGGCACTCCAATTTACGTATCATGTCTGTGGCACTATTTATTTATTTATTTATTTAATTAATTTATTTATTTATTGTTCCGTGGGGCCAAATTAAGGAGAAGTCTCCATGGTCATGGAACGAGTCAATACATGAAATTATAACACAATATTAGAAACAGATAAAATGAAATATAAAAAAAAATATTCAGGTGACAAGTCGTAAGTTTAAATAAAGAAAATCAACAATTTAACACTGGAATTTGCTTAACTTTTTAGCTCTTCCAGGAGCTCCTCGAGAGAATAGGAGTGAGCCAATCTATCTCCCCTACTTCGCGATAATACAAAACGAGCTGCCCTTCTTTGAACTTTTTCGACGTTATCCGTCAGTCCCATCCGATGCGGATCCCACACCGCACAGCAATACTCCAGAACAGGGCGGACAAGCGTAGTGTAAGCAATCTCTTTAGTAGGCCTGTTGCACCTTTTAAGTGTTCTGCCAATGAATCGCAGCCTTTGGTTGGCTCTACCCACAACATTATCTATGTGATCGTTCCAATTTAGGTTATTTGTAATTGTAATCCCTAAGTATTTAATTGAAAATACAGCCTTCAGATTTGTGTGACTTATCGCGTAATCGAAATTTAGCGGATTTCTTTTAGTACTCATGTGAATAACTTGACACTTTTCTTTATTCAGGGTCAATTACCACTTTTCGCACCATACAGATATCTTATCTAAATCATTTTGCAATTCGTTTTGGCCATCTGATTACTTTACAAGACGGTAAATGACAGCATCATCTGCAAACGATCTAAGACTGCTACTCAGATTGTCTCCTATGTCTTTAATATAGATCAGGACAACAGAGAGCCTATAACACTTCGTTGGGGAACGCCTGATATTATTTCTGTTTTACTCGATGACTTTCCGTCTATTACTACGAACTGTGACTTTTATGACACGAAATCACGAATCCAGTCGCACAACTGAGGCGATATTCCATAGGTACGCAGTTTGGTTAGAAGACGCTTGTGAGGAACGGTGTCGAAAGCCTTCTGGAAATCTAAAAATATGGAATCAATTTGACATCCCCTGTCGATAGCACTCATTATTACACGAGTATAAAGAGCTAGTTGTGTTCCGCAAGAACGATATTTCCTCAATCCGTGCTGACTTCGTGTCAATAAGTAATATTCGAATACAGTATTGTTCCAAAACCCTGCTGCAAATCGACGTTAGTGTTATCGGCCTGCAATTGAACGGATTACTCCTACTTCCCTTTTTGGGTATTGGTGTAACTTGAGCAATTTTCCAGTCTTTAGGTACGGATCTTTCTGTGAGCGAGCGGTTGTATATAATATGGAGCTAATTATTAATACCATAAATTATTGATTAGAAATGAATGTAAAAGGCGTGCAACTAAGAGTTGAGAAAATATCTCTTTCCACCAGTTCTGTTTGTGCTATAATTGTCCTTTCTATGGCCTTGCTTTGAGCGCAGTGAACTCGTTCACTGTGTAAGTGAAGTCAAATTTACAGCTGTTTCGCATCGAGTAGATACCTAGATTTGATACTCTGCTTTCACGTACAGTCGACGTTGATCGGTTATAGTCATCTTTAATTTACTGAAAGTGCGTTCGAAAGATGCTGTAGTCACTGAGATTGTCATAAATATCGTCAAACTGGTTGTTCGTCCTCTGCTGCCGTTCTTTCACCTGGAAATAAAAAAAAAGAGATATTTTGTTAACTATCTGGCTGTATCAAAATGTGTGCTGTATTTACCAAATCAGTCATCTTCTCACTCTTTTTGCTAGCTTCCTCCAGCGTCGTTTCTCGCCCCACTCCTGAGTCTAAAGAAACTGGCAAAAATCTGTGGAGTCTTCCTCAAAGCAGGATAATTGCATCAGTGGCCGCTTGGCAGCCTTTAAAGATCCTGCGGTACTGTGATGAAGTAGCAGAAAGGACTACGTAGCTGAACATGTGGGTGCTGTGTAGGCGGCAGTTGTGTAAATCAACTGACTGTTTCCGCGTAAGCCGCATTAGGAATTGTAATCCGCTGGGTAGTAGTCGATATTTTATGACTCTACTTGGGCGAAATGATATTTTCACGACGGCGTGCGTTTATATAGAGGGAGGGGGGGGGGGGGGCGAGGGAACGGCTTCTTTTCGTAGCGGGAGACAGGAGCACGTGAGGCAGGATGACTCACGCACCTCTTCCGGTTAATTCTTAAACCGCCCTCTTTTTTCGCCCCATCTGTGCCTGCGCCCTTGGCGGTGGCCCATCACGCCACACCCTCGCCACCGCTGTGCACCATTAAGGCCGAATCTGTGGTGTGGGCCCTACAACGGGAAAATTCTCTGGTCAATAATCTTCTATAACACCTTCCTAGAGCAACTTTCGTGTTACAAGACAATAACGCAACATTTAAGGTTTGTTATTTAATTGAATAAAATTTTATTGTACAATTTATGATTTAATATAATCGTATTGTTAAAAACTGAAAACCATTTTCGTTTCACACTTTAGTTTTACTTGTTATGTTGAGTAGTTTGCACCGCTAAACACCGATTCTTTGAAGAATTGAACTCCCTTGTATTACACAGCTTCAGTCGACTGGTTAAAATTGAGTTATGTGTTAAATACTTGCTGTAAGCATGTAAGCGAGAAAAAGTTTAGGAAATGTTTGAAGTTATGCCTAAAGTTTCTTACGTGCTTCCTTCATCGTTCACTAGATCAATTCGGCTATAAACTGGGTAATTTGCGCGTCATATCAAGCAAACGCTGTTTTTCGCTCATCTAAAAATCTATAACTTTATGTCTGCTGAACTATGTCTCATAGAATGATATAACTGTGCAGGTAAGTTCAGTGGTACGTGTGGATACTGTTTGCAACTGAGTTGCGAATAGAGTTAATAGTAAATAAGTAATAAACTAAAACGTGATGTTTGTTTCGGCAGTTTTACCATATGAAGAATGGACATGTAGTAAACGATAAAGCTTTTTCCTTTCAATATGCCGTCGGCGGGTGTCATCGAGAAAATGTTTCGAAATGGTTTGAACAGTTTGTTACAAGTCACGAAGTGCTCTCATTCTGAAAAAACTGGATAAATGAAGTACGGGCAATTGCGCACAGTCACTTATGATGGAGAGAGAGACACTTCTGGCCGTAATACTTTTAACATAAATGAGTAGGTTATGACAGCATTCTGAATTTTCATATTCGGTTAATAATTACGCGAAATACTGAAAACCTAACTCTTGGAAGCCGTTGCATAGGCAGTCTGTATGAAAGTGGATTGCTACCGTGTACGGAGAGACTGGTTTAATAATACAGATTTTACGGAAGTTCTTAATAATGGATTTCAGGGGGAAAAAAGGAAATACCTCTACTTTAATGTTACGTTGTTGTCATCGCTTTTCAAGGAGGGATACAGACGTTATAATGCAGTAATAGTGATGATAATTTTTTTGGATTGTTCCCGATTGGTACTAGTATACTTTACGACCAGAAATTTTATTTTTGTAAAAGTTCACTCGTGTATTCTGAAGAAACGTATTACGTAATTTATTTCCTTCTAAAACTCTCACGGTTGAACACGTGGCCTTGTTATGACGTTACCGCTCACTAAGCTGTCTGTTGCAAGACATCATCTACGTTTCCCTCAATATCTCTTATAATATCCCTTCCCCGAGTTAACTGCAATAATTTACTAATTCTCTCTTGCATGAATGTACTTCCCCGAGTTAACTGCAATAATTTACTAATTCTCTCTTGCATGAATGTACTTCCCCGAGTTAACTGCAATAATTTACTAATTCTCTCTTGCATGAATGTCTACTCTACTGGGCGACTGTGCAGATAAAAAAAGAAAAACAAGAATATTATGAAAGTTGGTGAAGTTAATTGCAGGACTTTTCCTAACAAAAATCTTGAGGATTACTTGAAAATAATAATAATTGCTATTATTTTTGTATCTCCAAAAACAGAGATTCGCTGGAGGAAGAATTCTTCTTCTGAATCTCGGCGATTCCACAGCTGCGGCGATCGACGATTTAGTATTGATGGTTCTGTCAAATTTCAAAGAAAAACGGGAGTGGAATGAAAATGACAGCAGGTCCTTAATTGTTGTAGCGAGAATAAATCCACGCCCGGGCTATTGAATGTTACTTTTAAGAAAAGACGGCAACGTCTCTCGTCGCTGGTTTTGATCCATGTTATTACAAATTCGATGCAGGCTCTTGAAATTATTTTCGCCACAGGATATTAATCTCGCCACAGGATATTAATCTTGCAGGTAAAACTTAAACATATATAACGTCCAATGTGAAGCGTCGGATTTTTAAAATAATGAATTACCTTTTCCTGCTTTGTTGTCGTTGACGATGATTACATTCGCAATTTATTCATCAAGATGCTCTTTCGAATTTCAGTGGTTTTTAATCCTTCCGGCTTTTCTATATAGGCAACAAACATTAAAGTCGCAATTCTCATTTCAATGGCGAACTGTCCCTTTCATACAACAATATATACCTCTGTCTACTCCCGATAGGAAGCCAACAACCCCCCCCCCCACCCCCCAAATTAGAAATTACCTCCAAGTCGGCTAACAAAGCCAGAGATACATATCTTTGAGTCTCAATATTAACGTCGTAGTTTTTAACATACAAGGTGATTCACGAAGATATGCAAATATTTTAATATGATATTCTACAAGTAAAACCAAACAAAAAAATTCACCCAGAATGAGATTTTCACTCTGCAGTGGAATGTGAGCTGATATGAAACTTCCTGGCAGATTAAAACTGTGTGCCGGACCGAGACTCGAACTCGGGACCTTTGCCTTATGCGGGAAAGTGCTCTTCAAAAAAGTTCGTGTAAACATGGGTCCGCTAAAGTTTTTATTTACGGAGTTACGGCTAATAAGAGACATTACCTGAAATTTAGCAACTTCGCTAATATGCTAATATGAAGCCATCGCAAAATTGTACGGGGCTAAAGTAAAGCCCGATTTCCAATTATTTTGTTGTTATTGGTCTGGTGAATCTAATAAAACATGTCCCAGATATGTATCTGCACTAGTTTTCCAGAACATCCAGAGAAGCAAAGAAGTATTTTTTTAATTTATTGTCTACTTGGCCCAATTTGTTTTTTAAATTCCAGACAACTGTACAAAGTTTTCAACAGAAGTTGTAGAGAATTTAATTTTGGGAAAATGATGGTAATAGCGTTAACTGAAACTGCATGAGTATGTCAGACAATCTGCTTTTATTAATACCATAGCATACGTGAATTCATATTAAACCGGAAAAAACAAAGCTCGGTGTTAAGGAAGTTGTACAGTGTACATACAGTTTCACAATAAATATTCAAAAATGTCTCCACCGAGTTCAATGCAGCTCGGTGTTAAGGAAGTTGTACAGTGTACATACAGTTTCACAATAAATATTCAAAAATGTCTCCACCGAGTTCAATGCACAACCGGTTGCCAACGATGACATAAACGTTTCTACATTCTTAATGGAAAGTAAACAAATTTACTTGTATAATAACCTTTGGTTTTCTGGATGTTCTGGAAAACTACTGCAAATACATCTGAGACACGTTTTATTAGATTTACCAGACCAATAACAACAAAATAAATGGAAATCTTGCTTTGCTTTAACCTCGTACAGTTTTGCGATGGCTTCATATTAGCGAAGTTGCTGAATTTCAGGCAAAATCTTTTATTAACCGTAGCTCCGTAACTAAACATTTGCGGACCTGTGTTTATAAGAACTTTTTTCTTCAGTTTTACTTGTAGAATAACATATTAAATTATTTCTGTATCTTCGTGAATCACCCTGTATAAAGCAAAATTTCAAAACATATACGAAATAAACATTTGGCCACCACCAACTTTTAACAAGAATAAAAAAACATTTCCACCGCGTTGAGGCTTTCACCACTTTCTATCACACGTCGTAAGATAGAGAATACAATGAAATATCGAATTCTCTCGACGTGATACTACACTCATTAACGAATAAAGTAACCATAAAATGGTTTTCCGCATCTTCAAGAACTCAAAAATTCACGGCATTTGAGAGGAAGTAAAAAATACTATGGATCATGGAACGGAAGAAATCTGCTTTCTGGGTAACCGATCACACTTTCAACCTGCAGAAGTTACGTTAACCATTCTTTCAGGTCTCGGCAATTTTGGCAACTGAAGTGCCAATCATTTTATCGCTTGCCGCTGTAAATTTGACGTGAAAGAACGCGGCGCTAGACGTGAATGGTGACGTAATTCATATTAGCTGTCCACTGAGAAATACAGCCGAATATGCCCGTACCAAATTATTACGCAGCCACTGGTCAGTTGCCCTTGCCAAACCTCTGCGATACACAAACCCAGCTGTGGTTTCTACACCTGAAAACACTCCGAAAGCATACTGTGCATGATTATCTCACGCTATGCATTTCGACCATTTAGACTGTCTTAACTCAAACACGATAATTTTTCGCAACCTACTTAAGTAAAGTATCTAGGGCATGGACCGAGTTACAGCTTACATTTTTGACCTGATAACACAAAACATGATACGCTGTAAAAGATAATTTCACATCATCCGTTTCGAGTATTATACTAATCTTCAGACACAAGCTCGATAATATTTCGATAACCGATTCCACTGAAGTTTATACGTTAAGATATACCTACAGCGAATCAATTTAATTGTTAGGTCAAGTGTGTTTTCAGATCACCTTCCACAGTTGCTCTGATGACGGAAAATTCAAAAACAAAATGTGCAGTTTTCAGACAAACTGCATTCTGCTGAGAACATACAAGGTGAGATTATAACGTAAACGGAAACTATGACAGTAGAATTTGCAGTCAATCCGCAAACGAGAATTCCGTTCGAAATTTTGTTGTAAAACAGCGAATAATTATTGCCGAAATACTCCTTTTGTACTCAGAACACTGAGTGGCAAGACGAGGAAAATACCGAGGTAAAATTTTTTACATTAATAGCTACAACAATAACAACATTCGGAAGCCTCGTGTAATTTAGGAGTGCCGCTGTCAACGGTGTCTATGCAGGAGCGGGCACGAAGTTCCGAAGCACCAACGACCGAGCGCCGGCAGACGGGAGGAGCATGAAAAGTTGAAAGACAGTGGCAGGGGTGGTGACAAGAGAAGAAGAGGTAGACATGGAGCGAGCGATGACAATGTAGATACCACGAACACAGCATTTCAACGTGACACTTCCGCTTCAAAAATTAAGAATGACTGTGCTGGTAAACTTCTACGTTATTTGATTTTCAAACAGCTGAGCAAAACTGAACGTACTCAGACAGTTACTGACACACAATATTTTTTAGCGCAACGCAATCTGACTTTCAGTAATGCCTACAAAAGAATGGCCCTGACTGACAATAACCTACACCTTTCATGAATCACTTACCTCACAAAAATCTTCGTTACTCTAACTACTGCAATACAGCGAGCGACAATACTGCCAGGTAAATAAAAGATTCTGACTACTGAAGGCACTAACTACTGATAAGCACAGTTAGCAAATGAAAGATTTTGATAGAGAACAAGCAATTTATTTACCTTAACAGTCTTCAAAAGTCATAATTTATATGGCAGTTCATGACATCCAGTCTTACAAAATTCCTTTTTCGGACGGACACACGTCCAGATCGTCCGCTCTCAAACCACTGGCATCTCTCTCCTCACATCCACCACTGTTGGCGGCTCACCTCCAACAGCCCAACGCTACACGCTGTATACATCCAATTGCCCAACACTACACTTGCGAATATCCCAACAATGAGTCCAACCAGCCACAGACTGCACACAGCGCAGTCAGAGATTTTCATACAGAGCACTACGTGGCGTTACCAACATACAAACCTAAACAGCCTACTTACAAACGCAGTATGCGAAAAGCAGCACATCGTGTTTCCGGAGAAACGGTCATTCCTCAGATCACTTGACGAAGGCCTTACACGAACGGCTGCGTTTCCATGCATATGGAACTCCAACTCCTACAAGCTTTGCAACCATACAATAGGCACACACATGTTGACTTTGCTAGGAGCTTGTTGGAACGAATCGATGGAGACAGTGGCTACTACTAAATAAAGTTTGCTACTACTCTAATAAAGTTTGTTTTTTCCGATTAAGCGACTTTTCACATCTGCCAGAAAGTAAACGGGCATAACGTCCGGATCTGGGAGTCAGAGAAACTACATACCGTGATACAGCAGATAAGGCGCAGCACGAAAGTGAATGTGTGGTTTGGCGTAATTCAAAACGCTACTATTGGACCGTTCTTATCCACCGAGACTGTTATTACGGCAACAGTTTACCTGGGCATGTTGCATCTCAGTTACAGAAATTTAGATCATCGGTAGTGTCTCGATCAGACGGTGCGACGCCACAGTGGCGAATACTTGTTCTTCAGTTCGCGGATGAAACCTTTCCGGAAGGATGGGTCGGTACAAGCAGTCCCAAATCATGGCCACCACTTTCGCCAGACATAAACTCTCGTGACTTTTTTGTGGGGTAATTCGCCAATTCGTGATACGAAAACTGTGTTGGCACGAATACTAGACGGTGTAATGGTGGTGACAGAACAAATGTTGGTGACATGGAGAGAATTTGAGTATCGTCCAGGCGTTCTATGTTCAAAACACGGAGGTTATGTGGAAGTGTATATTAAAAATTTGATGGAATTACCCTGTCATTTGCAACAAACCGCGTATCTGTGTCTACCTCATTTCATGAGAAATACGGTTTTGCAATCGGGGATAGGTTCCCTCCTATGTGTATATCTCGCGAAGAGACCATGAAGGTAAGGTTAAAGAAACTGGAGCTCACACCGAAGCTTACCAGCACCCGTTCTCCCCGCGAACAATGTGCGAGATGACCGAGCAAAGGAAGAACTGAGAACTGACAGTACTACACAAAGTACCCTCCGCCACACAGCAAGAGGTAGATTGCGGAGTAGAGACGTAGAAGCAGAGAGAGAAATGAATCGTCGACGTCAACTGAAAATAACGAAAGAAGAATACACTTGGTTGAAATGAAATCCTTAAGAAATGTAAACGATTTATACGGATCAAATACACAACACTTTTGTAAGAGAACAATGATATACATCCCGTATGAATAAAAGAAAGCAGGTGTTGACAGATGTGAAAATTACCGAACAATCAGTTTAATAAACGACAGTTGCAAAATACTAACACGAATTCTTTACAGACGAATGGAAAAACTAGTAGAAGTCGACCTCGGGGAAGATCAGTTTGAATTCCGTAGAAATACTGGAACACGTGAGGCAATACTGACCTTACGACTTATCTTAGAAGAAAGATTAAGGAAAGACAAACCAACGTTTCTAGCATTTGTAGACTTGGAGAAAGCTTTTGACAATGTTGACTGGAATACTCTCTTTCAAATTCTAAAGGTGGCAGCGGTAAAATACAGGGAGCGAAAGGCTATTTACAATTTGTACAGAAACCAGATGGCAGTTATAAGAGTCGAGGGACATGAAAGGGAAGCAGTGGTTGGGAAGGGAGTGAGACAGGGTTGTAGCCTCTCCCAGATGTTATTCAATCTGTATATTGAGCAAGCAGTGAAGGAAACAAAAGAATAATTTGGTGTAGGTATTAAAATCCATGGAGAAGAAATAAAAACTCTGAGGTTCGCCGATGACATTGTAATTCTGTCAGAGACAGCAAAGGACTTGGAAGAGCAGTTGAACGGAATGGATAGTGTCTTGAAAGGAGGATATAAGATGAACACCTACAAAAGCAAAACAAGGGTAATGGAATGTAGTCGAATTAAGGCGGGTGATGCTGAGGGAATTAGATTAGGAAATGAGACACTTAAAGTAGTAAAGGAGTTTTGCTATTTGGGGAGCAAAATAACTGATGATGGTCGAAGTAGAGAGGATATAAAATGTAGACTGTCAATGGCAAGGAAAGCGTTTCTGAAGAAGAGAAATTTGTTAACATCGAGTATAGATTTAAGTGTCAGGAAGTCATTTCTGAAAGTATTCGTATGGAGTGTAGCCATGTATGGAAGTGAAACATGGACGGTAAATAGTTTGGACAAGAAGAGAATAGAAGCTTTAGAAATGTGGTGCTACAGAAGAATGCTGAAGATTAGATGGGTAGATCACATAACTAATGAGGAAGTATTGAATAGGATTGGGGAGAAGAGAAGTTTGTGGCAAAACTTGACCAGAAGAAGGGATCGGTTGGTAGGACATGTTCTGAGGCATCAAGGGATCACCAATTTAGTACTGGAGGGCAGCGTGGAGGGTAAAAATCGTAGGGGGAGACCAAGAGATGAATACACTAAACAGATTCAGAAGGATGTAGTTTGCTTTAAGTACTGGGAGATGAAGAAGCTTGCACAGGATAGAGTAGCATGGAGAGCTGCATCAAACCAGTCTCAGGACTGAAGACCACAACAACAACAATGAATAAAAACTGGAACAGGGATGTGGAAAATGCTGCTGTGCGAGCACAAAAAATGTATGTTGCTCGCAAAAGACTGTGAGAGAAAAGTGGGGAACAAGGCACCCGAACCCTCATACCGCCTTTCTCAACAAAAATTTTGGTACGCGAACATCTTGGCGATATTTTAACACAGAGCATTCTAAATGTCTTTTTTTAACAGTCTCTCTCTTTGTAGTTAAGCCTTCATACTGAGCATCTCTCTCTCACTGACACTGTCTGTATATGTCCTTCTCCCATTGTCTCCTTTTTGTTATATTGATTTACAGTATATCCCCCTGCCACTGTATCCTTTTATCATTCTTTCCCATTCCCACCGTCTCCACCATACCTCGGCCACGGGGGGTCCAAACTATTTATTCTTTTAAAGAAATAAACAGGTGCTCCCTGCGCTACAATCGAAATACAGAGTGTACACTGTTGTGCAAAACTAAATGATGAGATGGATAAAGTAACATGACATACTAATTAATGAATGAAAGGGCGGGAGCATATTACCAAAGGTCTCCCAGTCGTCCAGAGAATGCTGGACGTCACAGGTGACGAGATCAGCGTGACTGTAGCGCCAAATGGGTGTGGCCCCGCTACACGAGCCCTTGGATGACTCCACAAGGGTATGAATCTTCCGGAAACTCGTAGGACGAACTGTGATGAGTGTAGCCATGGTATTGCTCACAGCGTTGTTTGACGTGCACGGGGAGCGTTCCAGACCACAGGCATTGCTGCAGGAAGGAGAGGTGGCAGTCGACCACGATTAACTAAAGCAGCAGACGACCAGTACGTTGTGCAACAGAGAAGAAGTGACCTACGTCAGTCAGACAACGCCATTTAACGGGAATGCAAGGCGAGCAGTCTGACGCTTCACAATGGCACCGCGACTTCTTTGGGGTGGTCTCTTTGCCCGACGACCAGTACGTTGTTCTGCGTCGATATCCGCACGTCGCCGGCACCGTTCGCTACGGTACCAAGAGTGTAGGGACTGGACCAACCACGAGGGGTTCACGTGCTTGTGTCGGATGACAGAGCACACATAATCTGAGCAGAGATTCTGGGCGTAACATCGTATGGCAGGAGGTGGGGACTCGTAGTGCACCCAGGAACATTGTCGAACATGATCGTCTCGGTGGTGTAGTGTGCGAGGCGTAATGCTGCATGTACGTACTGATCTCAAAAACTTGGAGATCAGTGCGTGCATGCAACATTACGCCTCGCGCACTGCACCACCAAGACGATCATGTTCAACAATGTTCTTGGATGCACTATGTGTCCTCACCTCTCCCCACGTGCGTCTCTTCAGATGCTCGTGTGGCCCTGACTTCATTTTTATGTATGACGAGGCGCGAGCGCACCTAAAGTGCAAGTGGAGGAGCTCTTGGAACAGAGAGGACTTTCGGCGAATGGACTGGCCTTCTCGCTCCCTCGACTTAAATTGCATCGAGCACGTTTTGGATGCGGCACTGATGGAGGAATGGAACGCAGTGCCACTAGAACTCCTTAGCTACTTTATGACCAGCACAGGATCACGTTGCAGAGCGTGCATGCCGTCGGTGGCGATTAATACATCCTATTAAGAACCATGTCCCGCCTTTTGTAGTGTCCAGGGGACCATCATACACCGCGCTGATGGGAATGATGAGGTGCGTGTGGCTAGACCTGTCGCCTGGTGCAAGTCTTTCTAGTTGATGCCACTTACGTGGCTTGCGTGTCGATGAGGCTGAAATAATGATGGAGACAACACAAATCCAGTCACCTAGAGAAGAAAATCTCCGACTTTGTCTGGAATCGAACCACACCACATATGGCATTCTACCGGGCTGACCACTCAGCTGTTGAGTCGGACTTAAATCGCGTTGACTTCAATGCAGTTACTGTCTTTGAATACAAGAGTCATTTCTGTTCGTCTCATTATTTCTATCCGTTATGCTACCTTGTGTAGTGTTGTAGCAATTTCTTTCTATGTAGGGTCCGAGGTTCGTCGAGCTACGTTAACGCACTGAAAATTATCTCTTTAAACTTATTTAGTGGAAATGAATCTGTAATGTTGATTGTGTTTTTAACGTTAAATTGTCTGTTAGATGCTAAACAGTCGGGCTCCCAGTTTTTGGTGCGCATTATGCGCCTTAAAGTTGACAGCTTAAGTAACGCTAACTGTGGGTGTCAAAATTCAACTGCAGGAATGCATAGACATCTGACTGAGAATTCTTATAAAATCATATGTCTCATACGTTGTGTTATTACAATATCTGACTCTGAACACTGATGAAAAACTGACTACTTTGGAACTAAAAGTAGTCCCTATGAAATTTAATTGAAGAAGATGATGATGATGTTTGGTTTGCGGGTCGCTCAACTGCGGGTCATCAGCGCCCGTATTTAGTCCCAGTTTTTTCACAGTCCAATCTAACCACTGCCACGAATGATGAGGATGATGATGAAATGAGGACAACACAAACACCCAGTCCCCGGGCAGAGAAAATCCCCAAACGGAATCGAACCCGGGACCCCGTGATCCATAGGTAGCAACGCTAGCCACTAGACCACGACCTGCGGACTAACGAAAGAAAGAATCTGCTTTCTACGCTATTTAGTTTACCTGAGTTGCACTGGATAACGCTGTGCAAATTGCTTTCGTAGCTACAGCGCATATCGATAACAGAGCTGCAAAATCTAACTACTGAGCAACGCAAAGTTGCAATGCGTTCTCTTAAATCATTGCTACCACTCTTCGTTCATAATTTTTGATAATGGTTTTAAATTGAAAATTAATTGACTCTTGGGATGTGGACAATGACTTGGGATAAATGAACTCAATAGCAGTCTCATAACGTTAGACTTACTAACGTTTAAAGAAACTTCAGTAATAGTTGAGCTTTTCCTGAAACAACCTAACTACAGTAAAGGAATTACTAAAATTAAACTTCACGTGTATAATTTTCCTCAACCGAAAGTCCAAAATCTAATTTTCAATCCATTTCTCTCACAAAGATCTATAAATCCTAACAAAAACTGAAAAGCAAAAAGATTCCTGATCTGGGTCTCTGACGAAACAAGAATGCTACGTTTCAAACGACTTTGCCGCAAATAAAACAAAACTTAATCAGTACCTGTAATCCATTCCGCACAAAGAGTGTAATCGTACCAATGTAAAAATCAATTCTTTTTCTCTCCACAATAAATCTTCCAGTAATCCATAATTTTATTCCCAGAAGTCTCCATTGTTTTTTGCCTACTTCTATTCAACCAAACCCCGACTGTTCACATGTAACACCAAACCTCAACTGTCTGCCTTCTCTCCTCTCTTGGCGATCAACAGATAAATCTGGCGCGTATCTTACCTCTTATCTCCGTGCAGCGCAGCTCCTCTGCCGAGCAGGCCAAAGTGACCGAGCGGCTCTAGGCGCTTCAGTCCGGAGCCGCGCTACCGCTACGGTCGCCGGTTCGAATCCTGCCTCGGGCGTGGATGTGTGTGATGTCCTTAGGTTAGTTACGTTTAAGTAGTTCTAAGTTCTAGGGGACTGATGACCTCAGATGTTAAGTCCAATAGTGTTCAGAGCCATTTGAACCATCATCTGCCGAGGCTGCGCTCGCATGTCTAAGCAGTTCAAACATTACGAGCGCGATTCCAGACATCCAAAACAAGAAAAATTCCTACGAAAATTGAAACACACACACACACACACACACACACCTTTGAGAACATCATGTGGAAGTTACTTTCGTACTTAAGTATACCACAGCAGTGCGTATTTTTCCAAGAAATACGATTAAATTACAACTTCTTCTTGCTGTGGTATTTTAATTTAATTTTTATTAATGAAATACAATTATTATTTTTTATTCATAGTGGAAAATTCTACAAAATGTGTGCCACATGGTTATAACGACAGTCACGATACCTAAGAGCTCATGGTGGTACCATCTGCCGGAAGTTGAAGATTATTCTAACGATATAAAGTAGGCTTTAAAAAAGAAGCTATCATCGCGGAGCATGTGAAAGTGTGTGCGTTTATCCTAACTTACCTTAACTAATACCTGTTACAATGAAGAGAGCAACCTCAGGTAGTTGTTTAAGAGGAACAGTCAAACGTAGGAAGTTAGCAAATATCTAAAGATTGCTGGTTTCACTAAGTAAAGTTAGACTATTACATCAATTATGCCAGAAGAATTAATGTTGGTACTGCAGTGACGTAATCGAGATGTAACACTGTATCGAGCAATGTATTTAACAATGAAACCTGTAGACCACGAATTTTATTTTTATTTTTTATACTGACCAGAGGGCATGAAAAATATTAATTGTACGGTGAGTAGTTCAGTAACTGCAAAGTAAGCCGCGCGGGGTAGCCGCGCGGTCTAGGGCGCCTTGCCACGGTCCGAGCCGCTTCCCACGTCGCAGATTCGCTTCCTCCCTTGGGCATGGGTGTGTGTTTTGTCCTTAGCGTAAGTTAGTTTAATTAGAGTAAGTTGTGTGTAAGCCTAGGCACTGATGACCTCAGCAGTTTGGTCCCATAAGACCTTACCATCACCACTGTAAAGTAAGGCATGATGAAAATGAAAACATAATTTAACTGTAAAACACTTTGTTTTCTCGAAAACTAGATTTTACAGTGAAGACTCCAAATTTCTACATATAACATGGCTGGAAAGTTCACTGCCTTTGGCTCACTTCAAAAATTCCTAGCGTGCAGGGAACAGGTATATGTTTTGTCGACAAATTATCGATGCTGCTTTTGATTTCATCATCGACATCTTTACAATGATGGCCAATAATAATCGCCCCCAAAATTCGATGATTTTAACATCGATGTTAAATGATGAATTTGTAGATTTCATACCACATGTATTAATCCATAAATACAGTAGTAATTAACATTACATATCACACAGCTTATGTAAATTTACTTACTCGTACAATGTATCACAGCTGCGGATTCCGCGTGGTGACCGTTCTTTCGGACATGTTCGAAGGAACAGACACCACGCATTCATACGGCAAACGTTACTAACCTCTCAAACAATGACCATCTTCGCCGCTACCTAAAGATCCCCGTAAATGACCAAATTGGTTTGTCAAATTTTGCAGTTTGCTGTCCACTGGTTTGTGAAAGAAGTGCGCGGATCTACCAACTAAGTCTCTCAAATTAAAAGTAAACCTCACTTTTGAAGACGTTGCCTCGCTGTGGCGTGCAGAATTTTGACAACAGTAGTGGGAATGCTACGAATGCAAACAAACCATTTCTTGCACTGAATTTAAGTCTGTGTCTAAAGAAGAAAACGAGAAACAAAATGTTGGTCCA
Organism: Schistocerca cancellata; assembly: GCF_023864275.1. Classification (NCBI taxonomy): domain Eukaryota; kingdom Metazoa; phylum Arthropoda; class Insecta; order Orthoptera; family Acrididae; genus Schistocerca; species Schistocerca cancellata. Next base: position 177,101,588 of record NC_064631.1, read on the forward strand.
GAGAATTGTTGAAATTGAGAGATAAGTATACCCACGACAATCTGCTAAAGGAAACAATACACTCAGAACCCGATGGTTACATCAACTTTTAATAACTTGTTGCAATTACTTCGCACTCATACGGAAAAAGGAGACACAACTGCGCAAAAATCTATTCTAGTTGTAACCTCCCCACGGAAATATTATTTAAATGAATTTTAAAATATTGTAACCTCTGAACAAAATTGGTTCCTATTTATAGTCTCCGTGCGGAAATGCATTCACATTTAATGTAACCACAAAATTCAATTCCTAAACCCGGAAATAATAAAAAAAAAATTCAGTAACCTGGTAAATTTTATGACGACAGCAGCGCTGCGCCACGGCCCTGTATTCTGAATAAAAAAGCAAAAATTCTTACCTCAATAAAAACTGCGAATATATCTGCTCTTACTTAAAAAATTTTCGGCACAGCTCCGTGCAATGCTGGCCTATGCTTTGTGACTCGTGAAAGGAATTAATTATTCATTTGATAAAATCTTTAAATTGAAATGAATGCTTTTTTTTTTAAAAAATTACTTTACATTATAAAAATTATTATTGGGGCATTTTTTGAAAGAAATTGGATGACAGTTAACATACATTACTAGATACGCGCAAGGCTGCTTCTTTACCTTCTACAATAATACCCATCCTCCAGAGTCCCGACCAGAGCAGACTGCCGATACGCACCGACACGCGCAGACTGCTGCCGACTCACGCAGACTACTGTTGACTAATGCCGACTAGCGACAACTAACTACATACTGCTCTCTGGTCAGAGACTCTCCTAAGACTTGCCTGTTGCAGGCAGCGCATACATCGCATACCTCTTACATAACCCACCACTGGGGGGGCAAAAATTTGGCAGCGATGGTGAGTCAATTGGACTTGCCATGAGCAACAAATTTTTCTTAATTAACTAAGTTTACAATCACAGAATATATACATATATATAAGTGCAGAACATGAAATAAACTATTGTGCACATGCACTGAGTACAGAACATATCACGCAATGACAAAATGGGTACACAATGAGTACAAAACATATTAACAAATGGCAAAAGTGCACACGCACTGTAGTACAGAACATATCAGGAAATCACAAAATGTATAGGCAATGAGTACAAATCATATTAACAAATAACATAAAGTGCACACGCACTGTAGTTCAGAATATATCAGCAAATCACAAAACGTATACGCAATGAATACAAATCATGTTAACAAATGACATAAGTGCACACGCACTGTAGTGCAGAATATCAGGAAATCACAAAAAGTATACGCAATGAGTACAAATCATATTAACAAATGACATAAAGTGCACACGCACTGTAGTTTTATTTTTTTTTTACTATTTTACAAGAACTAGGTTAGGAAAGGGAAGGATTGCATCATGGTTGTAGCACATTAGGTTGCACGCAGCTGCACTGAAAGTCCATATCTTTCTACAGAAGCACAACACCAAGTGAGACAATCTGAAGTTCTTTTCCTTGAAGTATTAATCAGTGTAGCCAAGACACTGAAATGTCGTAGTAAAATTCCATGTTACCATTTTGGTAGTACATTAGGTACACCAAACAGTGGGACCATAATAACATCTCCATCGCTCAAGGTGGTGGACAGCATGTCGTGTCAACACCACGTTCTTGTAAGGTACACCAACGTAGAATTAGTGCCAAAACCAAATATAGTGCTCCATGAGCATGAGGATAGACAGGACAAACGGATATTGCAGTAATTTCTGGTAATTAGGTCAGAAGGAGAAGGACATTAAGTCTTATGGCAGTCATCATTGATAATTAGTAGTCTATCAACTGAGTTGATTAATTAGTGGCACGCATCGCCGAGTTACTGAACATTTCTGTACCATGTATGAAGTATTACAGAATAATGTTCATAAGTTATCTGTTTACAGAGAACATTGGCACTCATTGACCAGTTACAAACCATCAGAAGTCATCAATCAAAACAGGAGCTAATGAGTGTAGCATCAAGCTACTAGTATTCATATATATAGCATAAAAGTGACATAATACAAATTTAAAATATAAGAAACAGTGGCATTCGTTGGCCAGCAAGTATTGAGTATTACAAAACATTTTTCCTCATTCAAGTGACATATGACATATTTAAAAATAATTATTGGCACTCAGTGGCCAGTTACAAACCATCAGAAGTCATCATTCAAAACGGGAGTCAAAGAGTGTAGCATCAGGCTACTGGTATTCATATATATAGCATGCAAGTGACATAATATAACTTTAAAATATAAAAAACTGTGGCATTCATTGGCCAGCAAGTATTGAATATTACAAAACATTTTTCATCATTCAAGTGACATATGACATATTTAAAAATGTAACACTCTGTAACTATTACTCAAAGTCTGTGATTAGAAAACATCATTCAATATTACTCATAACTCTTTTAAACTAGTAGCAATATTTGGGACTGGTAATACATTTTTTTTGTGCTAGCAATGCATTGCGATGGGATCGATAATTAATTGCTGGGGGATAGTAAAATTTGCATTTGACTTATTGCTGCAAATGAAGATGTGTAACGTCATTCGTCATGAGTCAGCTGTAGCAAGGTTATGAAACAATTAGAGTATATGTGATCACATTCATTAATGACACACACAAATGGGTAAAAAAATGCAAGTTTAATGACCAACTGCTTATAGCACATTAATTTCATGAATAATTTCTCCTGCAAAAAATACAAAACGGATTATTAAGCTGAAAGAAGAAACGCATATTATGCTGAAAAGTAGTGAACTTCGAATTAACAGGTAATGAATTGTGTATTAAATATATATGTTCTCTAGATGCCCTTTCCAAAACCTTCAGTCATCATACCATGCGACATAAGACATACTGTCAAAACGAACTGCAACAAATACCTAAATAACTACATAGCATTTCTTAGCTAACAGTAAATATATAAACTTCATCATTATTTTCATCTGCAAAGAAAAACTTCATTATCATTACTATCATCACCTGGAAAGAAAAACTTCATTATCCATATCACCATAATTCCATTATTATCATCACCTGTAAAGAAAAACTTCATTATCCATATTAGCATATTCTGCATCACTATTCATCTGCAAAAAAAGTTACTTCATTATACAACCATTCATAGTATAGAGTTCCTTATTTCTAGCATATTTCATCACTAAAACTATGGTGTGTAGTTCTGTCTGACAGCCTGCATCAATCGCCTCGTATTTTGAAAGAAAAAATTAGTTAAGACTGCTATCATACGATGTGTATGGTATATTCTTGTTAATGCCTGTTAATTCTGATCCATTTACTCTTCGTGACGAGGTATTGCATCTTCTTTCGTTCATTCCGAAGGTGAAATTCCCATTTCTGTTTAATTTATTTCTTTTACACGTTATTTCTTTCTGAAAATGATGAACAATGATTAATGTCTTGCATTTAAATCATATACCCATTAAATAAAAGCTGGTTTCTAGTGATATAATTGAGCATACAGCATAGCATGACACAACACGTAATATGTCAAAAAACATAGACAGTGTTCAGGTGCAAAAATGTACACAAAGTATCAAAATGTAGCAGAAAAAATGTAAAATAGTCACGATGTTGAGATATCATAAGGCAAAATGTCGAAGTCAACTAATGTTTGTTATATCTTAAATATTTCATAGTGCATACAAACAAAACAGTAAAACAATCATACATACATGAAAAATGGAAAATGTGCACGGTCTGATGTGTAACAACAAGAAATGCCTCTCTTTGTTCAGCTTGTATGTTGTGTAGTTGATAGAGGCGAGAGTTGAAGACTTTAATGGAGAAAGAATTTGATAAAATTAATATGTCACTAGATAGAATCGCATAATTGGTCATGAAATATGTAAGTTTGTCGGGAAAAATGTGCACGGTCTCATGTATAACGACAAGAAAAGCGACCTGCTAACCTTACCATGCCGGGCACTTGCCAAGAAAAAATATGATAATCATCAGTAAGTAGTCACATAAATATAATTGCATAAGTGGTCATAAAAAGTGTAAGTTCATCTGGAAAAATGTGCACGGCCTGATGTGTAACGACAAGAAAAGCGACCTGCTAACCTTACCTTGCCGGGCACTTGCCAAGAAAAAATACGATAATCATAAGTAAGTGTTCATGTGAATATAATTGCATAAGTGGTCATAAAAAAATCTGAAAATGACATTACAGTGTGATAAATCATAAAGTATGTTCATTCAATAAAGGGTTTGATCTTGGAGATATGGTGAATTCCCTTTGGTTTTTCTGTTTCTCAAAGTTTCGACGTGTACTACATTGGGGTGAGGAATGCTGCGAATTCGATATGGACCTGCATATAGAAGCTCAAATTTACTACGTCTACTTTTTCCTCTATTAGATAAATAATGTGTGCGTACTAATATCTTCTGTCCAATGTGAAAGTCACGGCGTGTACAAACCTGTTTTTGCTGTCTTCTCCGGCGCTCTGTGGCACGTTTGATGTTGTTCAGCGCAATGTCAATTATTTCATGGTGTCGTAGTCGACGAGATGTAGGAAAGGTTACTAATTCTTTAATTTTGTTAGGTGGTTCAACATTTTTCAGTATAACAGTCGGAGATAGCATAGTAGATTCATTTGGTATGGAATTAATTACATCCTGGAATGAGAGTATGTGTGTGTCCCAATCAATATGTTTTTATGGCAGTATATTCTACACAGTTTACCAATTTCTTTCATTAATCGTTCACAAGGGTTCGAAGAAGCATGGTACCTGGATATATAGATCGGGGAAATATTTCTAGCTCGTAACATACGTGTCCATATAGCAGATCGAAACTGTGATCCATTGTCGGAAATTACTTTCAATACATGCCCTACATGAAATAGAAAATGTTTTACAAATGCTTTCGAAACAGTTTTAGCAGTAGCTTTGCGTAACGGAGTGAAGGTAACAAATTTTGAAGTGAATTCAACAACCACAAAGATGTAGCAAAAACCTCTATTAGTTCTGGGAATCGGACCAAAAATGTCTACAGTTGCCATGTGTCTCAACTTAACAGGTACAATGGGATGTAATGGAGGAATATGTGAAGTCGTATCTGACTTAGCTTTCGCTGGGGCATTTTTTTGAAAGAAATTGGATGACAGTTAACATACATTACTAGATACGCGCAAGGCTGCTTCTTTACCTTCTACGATAATACCCATCCTCCAGAGTCCCGACCAGAGCAGACCGCCGACACGCGCCGACACGCGCCGACTACTGTCGACTCACGCAGACTACTGTCGACTACTGCCGACTAATGCCGACTAGCGACAACTAACTACGTACTGCTCTCTGGTCAGAGACTCTCCTAAGTCTTGCCTGTTGCAGGCAGTGCATACATCGCATACCTCTTACATAGTTAGTAAACGATTATGGTATTTCAAGTTTGTGTATTACATTGCACATCGTACATTGAGTGACATTATTATGGAAATACGCGAAGCAGTAAATGTCGTCTTAAAAGACAATATTATTTTGTTGCATTCTCGCTTGTACGTCGTTTGTAGAATATGGATTTTTTCGTTATGTCTTCCTTAGTAATATTAGGTAACTGGCTGTGTTGTTTAGTTTTCGTCCATATTAATGGTCTGATCTTAGTTTCCACGTTAGTGAAAACTCACTATTTGCAAAAGAAAATCTTTTTCACTCGAGATACCCGGCGAAACACCAGTATCCATATGGTCTGTCACCTTCGAGGTCTGGCAAGCAACTGGTTGTTGTTTGAGAAACGCAATCGTAAATGGTCAGACTTTGTGAAATAGGTGGTCAGTCAAAATGTCTCTTAAACACGTCAAACATAAACAAAGAGAGCAGCACACTACCAAATAATATGACAAACACGCTAAGTCTGACAAATTATTTGATCGTCTATTGAGCCTTAGTAGGAGTGCAGAACACTCCTGCATGGCTGCACTGTCGCGACGGACTGCATTGTCCCGCGCTGGAGGTCGACAAAGGTGAGCACTTGTGTGTGGTGGAACGGGAGAAACGCGAAAATTGATGGCGCGAGGGAGGTGACGGGGGAGGGAGTTCAGGGAAGGGTAGGTTAATGCTGAAGGGAGGGTCAGCAGGGGTCCGGGGGTAGAACTGTGTGAAGGGTGCACCAGGCAACAGGAATGTAGTGTAAAAACAGTTTTAAGCCTCCCTTCTCTGTTAAAACGCCCAACTGGGCGTAAGGTTTGCTAGTGTCGTCTGGCGTACGTGAAACAGTGGTGACTGTAAGAAAGGGACGCACCTGCCGTATCACGTTTGTAATCCACAAGCTGTATAGAGTTATCAGTCGCCGGATCCTATCTTCACCATCACTTAGCCTGAGTTTTTGTTTCTGTATTTATTAAAATGCCTATTGTTACACTTGAGGAGGAAATACGTCTGTCCAGTTGCTCGTTTCAGAGAAGACCACTTTATGGAAGACTGTTAAGAGTTGTCCAGTGTTTTCAGTGAACATCCGAAGTTAAAGTATACTAGTGTTTCGGCCACAAGCAAACTAAATACCGTGGTGTTCAATAGAAAAAAAAAGATTACTGGTAGGATTTCATTTTTGACTACGTGACGCAGTAGGCAGTTGTAGGTCTCACTACTACAAAAAGACGCATATTGTGATTGTGACACGATAGCCCGACTCCTTTACGACAGATCTGCCTTTCATTGGCTCCTTAATACAAAGAGTATACAAGTTTAAGTACCTTGGAACGTAGCTGAGTGGCACTGGATAAAACGTGGCATAGAGTACGCCCATAACACTTTCATAAACCTTAATAAAATTCTCACAAGTAGGCCTGCCTCCGAGTTAGATTTGTAAGATGCTTCAACGCGGTTCTGAGGGAATGTGACAACAGGAAGGAAGATCGAGACCTTTAAAAAGGGATTTAGCGCAGAAATGTTATCATCGTATTACAAGAGGAATATTTACTGGTACAGTTGATAACGGAAGATTGAGGTTAAAGGACGAAGAATAATATATTGGTTAGATAACATAAAGTACTAGACAAGGTTACCAAGTGCAGATCAACTATTACATACTGCGGTTTATAGAATGAAAATGTATTACGTGGTCGCCAGCATCCATTAATTGATAAGCAGGAGGAGAAGAAGAAGACGCGGTCACAAAACAGACGTTTCGTAATCGCTCGGGAGGCGTTTCAAATGCAGTCCGATAGATTGCCCATTGTTTTCATAAAAGATCCACACTTCCTGGGTTTGTAGCTTAAGGAGGATCACAGTCCTTTCTCTCCTTTGCCACGTAGAAACTGGAAACAACACGGGAAGGAAAAATTTGTTACCGATCACAGATTGTATTGATGTTTTATAGAAATAGTGATTCTGTAAAAAGTGTTTGAATCCTATATATGCCTTTACAAGGTTGGCATTTAATATAATAATTCGTAGAACAGTAAAGCTGTTATCAACCTTAAGATTGCCGCGCCGGATAGCCGAGTGGTCTTAGGCGCCTTGCCACGGTTCACGCGGCTCCCTCCGTCGGAGGTTCGAGTCCTCCCTCGGACATGGGTGTGTGTGTTGTCCTTAGTGTCCGTTAGCTGAAATTAGATTAAGTAGTGTGTAAGCCTAGGGACCGATGACCTCAGCAGTTTGGCCCCTATAGGAACTTACCACAAATTTCCAAAAAAACCTTAAGACTGGTTGAACCAACAGATTGGTTTACGAGGCATGGTCAGTGTTTTGGAACTGGTTTGCACTTGCTTCGTGCCAGTTACAGTGAATCCTACAGTTTCACGGGAATCCTGGGCTACGACAAACTACTCACTGGTAGAGGTTAAAGAGCCGACAAAAAACAATACAGGAAATCTACCAGCTATTGCCTAACAAAAGCAAAACTTAGTATTTATAGTCCAATATTTACCCAGGCAGCCACCGCACCTATTTGAGCATAAGACGCTGAGCTGTGCGATGGTTGCGTCTTAATGGAAGCTTAATCGAAAATTATTAGTACGTGATGGCAGCGTGGAGAGTTGTTACTGGGTGTAGTTCCGGATCTCTGCATTTGCATCTATACTCCACCAGTCGCTTTATGGTGTGTGGCGGAGAGTGCTTATGACACGACAGTAATTTCCCCCATTCCCTGATCCACTCGCGAATAGTTCGTCGGCAGAACGACTGATTTTAATTCTCCATATGAGTCTTGAGTCCTCTGACATACGGGAAATAATATTTTGCCCAACTGCTCTTGGAACGTTCGCTCTCTTAATTTGAAAAGTAGTCCTTCCAGTGGTTCGCAACTGCTTTCTTGTAGCATCAGCCACGGGGGAAAACAGAACATTCCCGTAACTAACTATATCATTTGCAAAACGCACCCGCGACGAAACCCACCGCCCTTCCTTCAGTATTCTCTCTTTTATATCCAAGATTGGCGAGCAGTACTTATTTGTCCTTATGAAGCTGCCACCAGATAATAGTTCCAGACTGAGAAATAACGCGCCACAATTAGTCGAACGAGACTTCTGTAAACCAGCTCTTTCGGTGAGTCTTAGCCAGGCATCTGCTTTTCTTACCATTAATTATAGTATATGATTAATCCACTTTGGATCATCCCAAACACTTACTCTTATGTATTTTAGGGTCGTTATGGTTTCCTGTGATTTATCGCAAATTATTCATTCGAAAAGTAATGGAGGTCCTCATCTACTTAAGCGAAATACCCTACATTTATTTACATACAGGGACAACTGCCTGTCACTGTACCAGTCGTCAATGCTCTGCATGGTCTTCCCGACGACTCTTTCTGAGCAATGCAGTTGCGATGTTTTCAGTCGCATTTGTCTCGCTGTGTAGCAGTCCTGTAGGTATCGAAAGAGGTCAAAATTCATATAACATTAATTTATCCATATTACTGTTTTTTGAGCTCTGTAGTTGTGAATTATATGACTTTCAGAAATACAGTAACCAACCACGTTAACTGAACACATATTTCGGGCTTTCATCTATCTTCACGTATCGTAATTCGTGTTTATATCTTCATTAGCACATCGTTGACATAAGACTTGCGTACTGGATGGTGTTGCAATCCTGTGCAAAACTACAACACATCGCGAGTTGTGTGTTTACAATATATTACTCATTAGATGCTGTCACTTTCTATTCTGCTCTTTGTCGCTCCCACTTTCCGCTTTTATAAGCGTTGGACAAAGAGTTTGTGTTTGTCGGAGCTACAAAGACAGCGCAATATTCGCCACGTCGCCGACTGACGTGCTTATTTACGTCGGAATTTACATGTAAAGCTACACTTTGCTTACACATTCTGGAAGTACTGCTGAAGTCATTGAATATTGCGGTCTTTTAGACTTAATTTATGCTTTTGTATGGTTAAAAAATATATATAATTGCATAAAGACCAACGTACTGAGCTAGTCTAGGTTATTCCACAGGTTTTTAAAAAGATTTGAACGGTTATTTATCAGATGCAGTAGTGAGTGACTGATTAATTATATTGTATTGAACGTTACAAATGAAATACAGCACATTCTATATAAAAGAATGTATATTACATATTTTTCCACAGTTAATAAACTGACCTACTAGACTGGCATTTAGAATGAACAAAGGCAGAAAAAATGACTTAGTTATACTGAGTTACTGCATACTCTGGATGGGCTCACACTGGAATGCAGAACAGATACGTATGACGTTACATTTAATCGAGAGAGTAGAATGGAGCCGGTAAAAGCGCTACAGACGTAAAAAAAAAGGTGAAGGGACGAAGTGGTGCTGGGGGGGGGAGGGGGTGGTCTCCATTCCCCTCGGGCTTCGTAGTTCCCGCTCGGCGGACTGGGTGAGACCGCGAGGGCGTGAGTCCATGCTTCATTTCCGATTTACAGAAGGGTCCACTTACAGTAAGCTAGACTGCCACAGCGTGAGGCATCCATCGCTCCCAGCAGTCAGTCATCTCATGACGATGAAGGCGGGGCAAATTTTCGAAAGCTGAAATGCGACGTGTCTTGAACGCCATGAGAATTTGAAAAGACTTTCAGCTTGAGTGTGAAATCGCTCTTGCACAACTCTCTCATTTTGTCGCCATTCTGAAATTTCTTACCGCTTATTGCCTCCTTGAGAGATCCGAAGACGTTGTGATCATGTTGCCCTTCATCGGATGAACACACATGGTATCGTAGACTTTCAAAACGAAGATACTCCTGTTTCTGCATCATTAAGTAAGTTTGTGTATGGCCTGGAATTATCGTGCTTCAACAGTACGTTCGTATTAAGGAAACTGCGAATGTGTTGATCTGACTGCAGGTTTCTGATTGATGTCGGGAAATAAAGTATAAATAGCGGTGTTCCAAGCTTTCCAAAAGACTGAAGGAAGAAAAGGCAAAAGAGAAGAGATGTAGACCGTAAACTGTACCAAAGTGAGCAACGTGTGATCGCAAGCTACATCGTGTATGACTTAAATTCAAAACCCTAACGGATAGTTTGAGACGTTCATTTCGCCCGCTTGTCGGATACCCCGTGGCGTCACACGGACCCATACTCGCGACCTCGGTCCGAATCCACGCACTCTGGGTGGTGTGCGGTAGGAATGGAGAATATCGCCAAAACAAACGGTTTTCGGTTATATCGTTTTTTTTTTCATGCCAGCTTAACCTGAGTGTTAAAACCGCTCAAAATAATCGGTTTCTGAAATAACGGATTTTTGGTTTTTTATTCCTATTACCTGTGATAAACGTAAAAATCTAACAAAGACAGAAAATTTTTTTGCCTCTCAGTTTCAAGAAACATAGGATCAAATATTTAATGAAATAGGGAAATAAAAGAAATCTTAGACTGTCCACCGTTCGCTGCTTTTCTCGAAAAATTGTAAGAGGTTGGTTACTACAAAAAATCACCTGTGTTCTCGTAATGAATCTAATTTTTTTAAACTCTGCTAAAAATAATGTAGAAATTGTGGATCATATCACTATTTGATCGCTACGAATAGTCAGTGCTAAAGCGTGAAAACTGGGAGTGAACAACTTTTTGTGTTAATTTGTCAGTTTTCAACGGCTACAAGCAGATAGTCTATTATGTGGACACAAGCACCATATAAGCTACTTTCTGTTTTTATTGTATTCTATGAATGAATTGTTGTTAAATTTTTAATTTGTTACTGTTACCACAGTTTCCGTCCTCTCTTATTATTTCTCAGTAATGACAGACAAATCTTTTATCTTTTAAATCAAGTGAAGCATTGCTAGTCAATTCGTAAAAATATTTCCAGACTATGGCTGGTGCCATCCTGTAATACAACGGATGTTGGGCGGCGACAGCGAGAAACTACCGATAGCACAGCGCGTACTGCGGCTAGTGAAAGAGAGAGACAGAGACAGAGACAGAGAGAGAGAGAGAGAGAGAGAGAGAGAGAGATTGGCAAGATGGATTGACGTGTCAATGATAAATGCTGTCCCTCGAAAATTTCCTTCCTTCATACCTCCTCTGTGTTACCACAGGTGATGTGTCACTGACCTCGCGTGTACTAAGAATGCAGTACACTCGAGGTGCCTGATTGCTTCCACCGCCCTGAGATGAACTCATAGGTTCTGAATAGTGTTCACCAACCTGCAGTCTTCTACAGTTGCTGTCCCCAACGTACAAAACTGCACTGAGGTCGTGAATCCGTTATCTTGAGGCCGTAATAAACTCATAGCCAGGAACTGGTACTGTATAAATTATTAAATTTTGATCTGGATTGTTTAAACGGGATGCCGTTCGTTTTTCATCAGCAGAATACGAGAAACTGCACAACTGCACAATTTCTGTTCCTCAAAATTTCACACAAAATAAACAAAATAGTGAATTGTGTATTTGCGTAATTACTACAAACTAGTTCTGAGCTACATCTCCAAAAAAATCAGACGTTGCTAATTAAGTTCTTAACCGATACCAACGGCGGCAGACAGCATGTCTGTCCTCCGAGACCAGCTCCTGCTCTCACACCCGAACCACCTCGCCAGTCATCCAAGTTAGGCGCGATCCGAAGATCTCTGAAGTGCTTCCTCTGCCTTTTCGTTTAGCAATTGTTTGTTATTCTGCTGGTAACAAATGCTTTTGAAATGGTGGAATGAGAGATGCTTTTATATTAAATATAAGTATTAATAACAGAAGTTTATCGTTTTGGCGCGGTACTTCCTAACACAGCAGTCAGTCGCGGGCGGAAAGGGCCGCAATTTAGGCGGTCTTTCTTACGATACATGTAAGAAATTCTGGTCGTATGTAAAGTACACAAGCGGCAAGACGCAGTCAATACCTTCGCTGCGCAGTGCCGATGGTACTGTTGCCGACGACTGTACCGCTAAAGCGGAGTTATTGAACGCAGTTTTCCGAAATTCCTTCACCACGGAAGACGAATGGAATATTCCAGAATTTGAAACACGAACAGCTGCTAGCATGAGTTTCTTAGAAGTAGATACCTTAGGGGTTGCGAAGCAACTCAAATCGTTTGATATGGGCAAGTCTTCATGTCCAGATTGTACACCGATTAGGTTCCTTTCACATTACGCCGATACAATAGCTCCCAACTTAGCAATCATATACAACCGCTCGCTCACCGATAGATCTGTACCTACAGATTGGAAAATTGCACAGTTCGCACCAGTGTTTAAGAAGGGTAGTAGGAGTGATCCATCGAACTACAGACCTATATCATTGACGTCGGTCTGCAGTAGGGTTTTGGAGCATATACTATATTCAAACATTATGAATCACCTCGAAGGGAACGATCTATTGATACGTAATTAGCATGGTTTCAGAAAACATCGTTCTTGTGCTCTTTATTCGCACGAAGTAATGGCCGCTATGGACAGGGGATCTCAAGTTGATTCCGTATTTCTAGATTTCCGGAAAGCTTTTGACACCGTTCCTCACAAGCGACTTCTAATCAAGCTGCGGGCCTATGGGGTATCGTCTCAGTTGTGCGACTGGATTCGTGATTTCCTGTCAGGAAGGTCGCAGTTCGTAGTAATAGACGGCAAATCATCGAGTAAAACTGAAGTGATATCAGGTGTTCCCCAGGGTAGCGTCCTGGGACCTCTGCTGTTCCTGATCTATATAAATGACCTGGGTGACAATGTGAGCAGTTCTCTTAGGTTGTTCGCAGATGATGCTGTAATTTACCGTCTAGTAAGGTCATCCGAAGACCAGTATCAGTTGCAAAGCGATTTAGAAAAGATTGCTGTATGGTGTGGCAGGTGGCAGTTGACGCTAAATAACGAAAAGTGTGAGGTCATCCACATGAGTTCCAAAAGAAATCCGCTGGAATTCGATTACTCGATAAACAGTACAATTCTCAAGGCTGTCAATTCAACTAAGTACCTGGGTGTTAAAATAACGAACAACTTCAGTTGGAAAGACCACATAGATAATATTGTGGGGAAGGCGAGCCAAAGGTTGCGTTTCATTGGTAGGACACTTAGAAGATGCAACAAGTCCACTAAAGAGACAGCTCACACTACACTCGTTCGTCCTCTGTTAGAATATTGCTGCGCGGTGTGGGATCCTTACCAGGTGGGATTGACGGAGGACATCGAAAGGGTCAAAAAAGGGCAGCTCGTTTTGTATGATTACGTAATAGGGGAGAGAGTGTGGCAGATATGATACGCGAGTTGGGATGGAAGTCATTAAAGCAAAGACGTTTTTCGTCGCGGCGAGATCTATTTACGAAATTTCAGTCACCAACTTTCTCTTCCGAATGCGAAAATATTTTGTTGAGCCCAACCTGCATAGGTAGGAATGATCATCAAAATAAAATAAGAGAAATCAGAGCTCGAACAGGAAGGTTTAGGTGTTCGTTTTTCCCGCGCGCTGTTCGGGAGTGGAATGGTAGAGAGATAGTATGATTGTGGTTCGATGAACCCTCTGCCAAGCACTTAAATGTGAATTGCAGAGTAATCATTTAGATGTAGATGTAGACCCGATAAAGCATCTGTCAGCGGTACCTCAAACCATATTACGTCATTTCCCACTGCTGCCTACTCAACTATTCTATGAAGAGCTTCTTGTAGCTAAATATGATGGCTATAATTGAAACGTCCCCTTTGAAAAATTATACTTGACTGTGCTTAAACTGACACACAATATTTTTTAGCGCAACGCAATCTGACTTTCAGAAATCCCTACAAAGGAATGGCCCTGACTAACATTAACCTGTACCTTTCACAAATCACTTACCTCACAAAAATCTTCGTTACTCAAGCTACTGCAATACAGCGAGCGCCACTACTGCCAGCTAAATAAAAGATTCAAACTACAGAAGGCACTAACTACTGATAGGCATAGTTAGCAAATGAAAGATTTTAATAGAGAACAAACAATGTATTTACCTTAATAATCATAATATATATAGCAGTTCATGCCATCCAGTATTACAAATTTCAAAACTCCGCCATCTCTCTCCCCACATCCACCACTGCTGGCGGCGGCTCACCTCCAACTGCGCAACGCTACGCGCTGTTCACGTCCAGCTGCCCAACACAACAATGGCAGACAACAATGCAAACTAGCCACAGACTGCACACAGCACAGCCAGTGATTTTCATACAGAGAGCTACGTGGCGTTACCAATAAGAAAACATAAACAGCCTACTTACATAATGTCAGAAATATTACAGTACACGCGTACTTTAAATACTTCTAATACGACACACGTCAACAGGGACATTCTTGTGTCAGGAATGCTGTACCAATCCTTGTGTCAAGTGTTGTCTAATTTCTGTCGGCATTGCTATTACAATAGTACTGATGCCTTTTCTATTTTTCTATAATAACGCAATATTTCAAACTAGTTCAAATTTTACGAACAAAAAATAATCCTTTCTTAAAGCAGTTTAATTTGGAAACAAAAATTTTAGCACTGGAGTTATGGCTAATTGATATTTCGTTTTTTTGACTCGGTTATCAGTAAAAAATAAATACTTATTCTAACAGAGACCAAACAATACCGGTCATTCAGAACTAAAATGTCGGTATCGGTTTTTCGCATCCGCAGCGTGCGGCCCGTGGGGACTAGTCAGGCGCCGTGCTGCCCGCGGGTTTGTTCGGAAACGATTACTGGCGGACCCGCACTGACTGTCTGAACTGCTTCATCACTGACTCATCACGAATAAGGGTCCTTAGCCTCGCTTTGACCTGCAAGGCAGGGTTGAACTTGACAACTCAAAAGTCAATTATTAAAAGCCTCATACCTATCCATCTACATTCAGGAAAGATTGAGAGGTCAGAGGACTGGACTGTAATGCGATCACCGGTAACAATTCATTGCACCGCATCCAATTGGTCACTAGCAAACAATCTACATCTACATCTACATCTACATTTATACTCCGCAAGCCACCCAACGGTGTGTGGCGGAGGGCACTTTACGTGCCACTGTCATTACCTCCCTTTCCTGTTCCAGTCGCGTGTGGTTCGCGGGTAGAACGACTGTCTGAAAGCCTCCGTGCGCGCTCTAATCTCTCTAATTTTACATTCGTGATCTCCTCGGGAGGTATAAGTAGGGGGAAGCAATATAATCGATACCTCATCCAGAAACGCACCCTCTCGAAACCTGGCGAGCAAGCTACACCGCGATGCAGAGCGCCTCTCTTGCAGAGTCTGCCACTTGAGTTTGTTAAACATCTCCGTAACGCTATCACGGTTACCAAATAACCCTGTGACGAAACGCGCCGCTCTTCTTTGGATGTTCTCTATCTCCTCCGTCAACCCGATCTGGTACGGATCCCACACTGATGCGCAATACTCAAGTATAGGTCGAACGAGTGTTTTGTAAGCCACCTCCTTTGTTGATGGACTACATTTTCTAAGGACTCTCCCAATGAGTTTCAACCTGGTACCCGCCTTACCAACAATTAATTTTATATGATCATTCCACTTCAAATCGTTCCGCACGCATACTCCCAGATATTTCACAGAAGTAACTGCTACCAGTGTTTGTTCCGCTATCATATAATAATACAATAAAGGATCCTTCTTTCTATGTATTCGCAATACATTACATTTGTCTATGTTAAGGGTGAGTTGCCACTCCTTGCACCAAGTGCCTATCCAATGCAGATCTTCCTGCATTTCGCAATAGACGATAATCACAACAACAAAACGTGAACACAATTCAAAATCAATGGCGAACTAGTAACACAAAAAGCTTCACCCTCAAACTTGCACGGCAACAAAGGAACTTTGTCATGAATCACCCGTAGCCAAGTACCGTTCATTAAAACACTACCGCTCAGCTAGTTACGGCAAGAGAGGAAGAATGAATTGATTGTTGGTGTTAGTAACGATCATCCTCCTTTACCTCCTCTGCATTACTGCAGATGACGTGTCACTGAGCACATTTGTTCTGTGCATGCAGTACACCTGAGGCGCCTAGTTGTTTCCATTGCACTGTGTGGAATACGACGGTTCTGTTAATAGTTCACTAACCTGCTGTCTTCAAGTTGACGTCCCCAGCGCAGAAAACAGCATACAGGTCGTAGGTTCTGTATCTTGAGGCTGAAACTGACTTTTAGCTAGGTTCTGTTCTGAAATAATGTATCACTTCTTTGGGATGCCACTCGCGTATTTTAATATAGCCACACGAGAAGACTACAACACCTTCTGATACCGCAAAGTACATGATCAAACGCAATGTTTACGAAAATGTACCTTTACACTATTTGTGGCACGTGTCTGTGCGTCGTTACTACCGGAGTGAATCTTTTAATACTGAATACTGGCAAACACATCCTGCCACAGACAACATGACTGTACATCTCGACTGCCTAATCCAGAATGACGAACAGCCCGAAACACTTCGCGCGCCATACCAGAAAAGGCGTGACCCGAACGCTTCCGAAATGCTTCGTCTGCAATTTCGTCAGTCTTTTGTTTTTGATTTAAATTCTTTTTAATAATTCTAAAATGTGTGATTGATAGTCAGCTGCTGAGAGATATTTATATTAAAAAGTGAAGTCATTCCAATGAGTAGTTTGACTAATAATAATAACTATACTTTAACGTTTGGACGCCCTTGCTCCGAACACAGCAGCCAATCACAGAGCAGTAGCATTATGCGGGCGGTCTTTCTCACGGGAATGGTACCGACTGTCACAGGTACCTCACACCACATTTCGTAATCTATATACTTCTTGCATCTCCATTGCTCTGGGAACAGCTTCTTGGAGCCTAATATGATGGCTGACTAAGCCAGAAATATTACATAGTCACTGGCTGCAAGGTAGGTTTTGGAGCCCCCCCCCCCTCCCTCTCTCTCTCTCTCTCTCTCTCTCTCTCTCCCTCTCTCTCTCTATCCCTCCACCAAACAAATCCACGCTCCCTAACCCGCAAAGCTATGAAAGGTCTCTGTTGGACTCTTTTCATGTTAATTTCTTAAATCTGTTGTCATTTACGGCATAAATTCCTCTTCTAAATTTACTGTGGTGTTTCTGATTATCTGGGAGGAGACTGAGCAGTGAAACCTGTTACTTTTACACATAAACAAGAACGATCTGTCACACTACTACACTTTAAAACACAGTTCATATGTAATTCATGTCACACAGTCTCATACGGAACCTACATCCGCTTTCTTTTATATACTGTATATGATAAGATACTGTCATCCCCCTTCCCTTCTGTGTGAGAGGATGAATGAGCAACTGTATTTCTAGTTGCATGCTTGATGGTAGCAGACAAGCCTGTTTGCTAGAGAACAGTAGGACCAACGTCGGAACAGGTAGCTACGCTTTCTAAAAGCAGAGAGGTTTCTGTTCTTAGTATGGTCCTGTCCGTCCCTTGTCATGTTGGTATAGGAAGCTGCCTCTCTGGTCACTTCCGTTTGTATCTGTTAAGCACTCTCTGTAGCGGCCCAGGGCAGTCTGTCCGCGGCGAGCGTCTGAAGTGGTAAGATCTCCGGCTAAGCGCGTGTCTGCTAAGTCCGTAGGACAATGGATTTCTATGTTCAGCCTAACTGAAAATTTAATCACCTTTATTTCAGGTTTAGATCTAAAATATCTAATGTTATCTTAAATTGCAACGCAGTGTAATTCGAGTGTGAAGTTCAGAATATCTTCCAGTAGTTGCTTTGTCACTAATTTGTGAGTAAAGTGGAACCACGTGTTGATCAGTAACTCTAACTAAGATCATCAATCTTAAATGCGAATGTGCGTGAGATTATAACGTCTCGTCTTGACAATATTTTTCAATATAGCAACTTTTCTTTATGTTCAACCCACGTGGGGTGTACTTTGTGAGACCAGTACCACGTGCTTATACAATTGTTTGACCCATCAGGTTAATAGTAAGACGATAGTAACCAGTTCGAGGTTTTTCTTTTGTAAATTGCGTTTCGAGGTAATTTATTTTAATTATCAAAATTATTGTGGAGTTACACTCTTTGTGTAAACCAAGTTGACCACGTGAAGCATGTGGTGTAAGCATCAAAGTAGCCCTCAGCAATTCTTTTCGGGAAGATTTCACAGAGAGTTAGTATGAATTTAGTATATCAGTGTGTGGTAATTTCATGACGGACAGGATTGCGTTACGAACGTAACTTCTTTGGGTGAAAATTGAATTGGTTGGTTGTGGTTAATTTCCTCTTGCATATGTTTCAACGTTCTTCGTGTGTTATTTTTATGAATGCAGTGTTGTATGCAGTCTCCCAATCTTGGCTCGATATTTGATGTGTTCCGTAAAATTACAAACTCACATTTTCACAATCCTAAATAAGGCACCAGTTTAGTTATGAATCAAGTTTAATATGCTGAAATTTCAATGATCAATGTTAAAATAAATTTCCAAATATAAACTGATTTATTTCTTTTTATTTAAATTATCTTACACATATATATATATATATATATATATATATATATATATATATATATATATATATAATCACCGGTTGTCATATGACGATTAAAAGATTATAATTAATGTTAGTCTGGTTGCGAATTTGGTAAGCTAGACTGGATACCTCGTGAAACAGTTGCTCAGTAATGCAAGGTTGACTTCCCCAGACAGCTCACAGCTTTTAACCCGCTTTTATCTTGAATATCAACACCGCTTTCATAACAAATTAAGGCAACGACATTACAGCTGCCTTCGCAGAAAAGCTCGTACACGCCCCCTCCCAGGTCCTCAATCCGGGTTCTCACACTCTTCCGCACTGTACAAGGGATCGACTGCTCACGAGTTCAGTCATACGTAACGAAAACCCCAGCTCCGCCACAGAGGGAACATAACTTCTGCGACCTGCGAGACCCACCAACCGAGCCTTCGATTTTGTGACCCCTTTCCTGCAAAGGATGTTGGCAACAGCATTCCTCGAAGAGAAAATGTTCTCCCGGTAAGCGGGCCAAGTAGGCTCTAGCAGACCCAATTAGGAGGATTAGTAGAAAACACGGCCCCTCAGCTTCAGGTCGAAGCAAGCCAAGGACACGAACGTGGCCAAAGGGAGAGTACACAGGCAAGACCAGGAAGAGAGACGTTACAACTCACTGAGTTCGCCGACATAAACGCGTCCCAGAGAGAGTGCATAAATACTGGAAGCGACAAGGATCTTTGGAAATAAATAATCGGAAACCGTCCATTAATACTTTGACGGAAAAGGAAACTGTGACGCAATGAACACCTTCACTGTACCCTACCCTCTGTTATTTACATACCTGCCGAATATTAGGATTAAAACTTCGTCACTACACGTGCTTATTTTCAGTATGGAGATAAGTCATTCCGGCATACGGAGATAGGTACTACTAGAGGGCAGCTATTGGGTATGTCAAACTTTGGTGAACTTCTGTGGTGGAGATCGCAATACAACATGCCCAGTGGCTCTGTAAGTGCAGCTCATCGCCGTCTTTCGGACATCGAATGATTGTCACGACGCATTCGGGAGGACGACGGTTCAATCCCGTCTCCATCCATCCTGATTTAGGTTTTCCGTGATTTCTCTAAATCGTTTCAGGCAAATGCCGGGATGGTTCCTTCGAAAGGGCACGGCCGATTTCCTTCCCCATCCTTCCCTAACCCGAACTTGTGCTCCGTCTCTAATGACCTCGTTGTCGACGGGACGTTAAACAACACTAACCTAACCGATTGTCACGACGGACGTGGAAGGACCGTACCGACATATCGGACAAATAGTCACCTGTAGTGTAGTGACAGCGGAACTAGTGGTGACGAGGTGTACTCTGGACATCAGTGGGGTATCAAGAGTAGGCACTGGTCCTTCCACAAGAAGCACCTCAGCAGAAGGTCGTAAGTTTGTGAAACTGTCTCTGACGGTGATAACAGCTACAATCCGAGCAGAGCTTACACGCACTGGCACCAGTAACTGCCGGGAATAGACTACTGGAAGATGGGCTGTCGCCTCCATTTGGCATGTGTCTTTTACTGCTCACACGGTACCACGGGCAAGAGTAACGTGTACGATGTAGAGTCAATTGACTCACTGAGTGGCATTATATGGCGTTCAGCGGTGAGTATCGCTTCCGTTTCTGGTGCTTAGATCGACGTCAGTGAGTGTGTAGACGAACTGGTGAGAGATGATAGGAAGTGGCGATTCTCGACACCCATGAGTCTCCAACTTCTGGAAGCATGGTGTGGAAAGCTGTTGAATATAACGACAGGACAGATTTAGTACGTGTTGAAGTGAGGCTGAACGACCGCCAATGTGTGGCAATAATGGTAAACCCTGCTGTCGCGTCCTTCACGAGCAGAGGGACAAATGGTTCAAATGGCTCTGAGCACTATGGGACTCAACATCTTAGGTCATAAGTCCCCTAGAACTTAGAACTACTTAAACCTAACTAACCTAAGGACATCACACACACCCATGCCCGAGGCAGGATTCAAACCTGCGACCGTAGCAGTCCCGCGGTTCCGGACTGCAGCGCCAGAACCGCTAGACCACCGCGGCCGGCAGCAGAGGTACAAGTGGCGCATTCCAGGACGACAATGCAAGACCCCACGCTGCAGTTCACACCACCAGCACTTTCACGAATGTTCCGAACTTTGACTGGCCTACCTGTTTCCCTGATTTGTCACTCATATAATGTATGAGATGCGATGGAGAGAAGTATACTTTCATACGAGCCTCTGGCCAAAAATCTTACCAAAGTGATACGGCCTGTGCCTCAGTAATGGCAAGACTTTCCTGAGTATCACGTTCCGAGGCTTTTTGCTCCATACCACAGCCATTAAAAGAATATGTTCTTGTCCAAAGAGATCACTCTACATGTTGTTGATGATGACGAACAATCCGAAGCGACTTGTAAAAAACGCAGCTTATTCCCGTATTTCAAAGAGGAAGAAAGAACGGATGCGCAAAATAATAGACTTACAACTTTTAAATCGATCTGCTGCCGGACTCTTAAGGATTGTCTGTGCTAGAATACAGTGAGTTTCCTAAAGCGAGAAAAGCTTCTGCCCATAAACCAGCGTGAAATTAGAAAGCATCGTTCATGCGAAACACAGCCCGCCCCTTTTCACGCGCAATATCCTGCAAATCACGGGTGAGGGCAATAGGCAGATTTGATATTCCTAAATTTCGGAACCAAACTACATATCGCGAGTAATAATAAAACATCTGCGTTATTTCACAACACACTTTCACACAATTGCCGTTTTTCTGGTAAACGCTACGTTAGAGCCCTACAATGGATGTTACTAACATTCCAATTTCTTTCTGAGCTGATAGTTGAGAGAACCAAACGTCATCATCATGCCCATGACGTCAGCTGATAGTGTTCGTATTGAGATTGTAGTGACATCTGTGATTGGTGTTGAGAAATCATTGAACAGTGCAGTGCTAGATTTGCATTATAAAGTAACTACTTTGCAAGAATGTATAAAGAAGGCAGTATCGTCGCTAAAATGAATCCCACTTACCTCTGCCCCACTTGTATACTCTGCTTACCGCGTTACGTGGCCGCACCGACACCAGACGGCATCTAATCTTACGATGGGCGGTGCTCGTAATGTTGTGTCTCATTCTAATCTCTGTCTTCTCCTAACATTTTTACCAGCTACAATTTTCTCTGTGGCCACAGGAGTTAGTTCCTAGTGTCTTATCAAATGTCCTATCATCCCATCGGTCTTTCTAGCTAGCATTTCCCATATACAATATCTGATCAAAACTATCTGGACACTTATTGTTGGTGAAAGTCCACCCTTCGGCTTTATGAGAGTTTGAACTCTGCTGAGAATTCCAGTGAGGCGTCTGAATGTCTCTGGAGGAGTGTACACGCACTGTCTACATCAGCATCAACATATATACTCCGCTAGCCACCAAGCGGTGTGTGGGGGTGGCGGAGGGCACAATTCGCGCCAAAGTCATAATTCTCCCCCTCTGTTCCACTCTCGGATCGCGCGAGGGAAAAACGTCTGAACGCCTCAGTACGAGATATAATTTCGCTCATCTTTGAATGGTGATCATTGCGCGATTTGATAGTTGGTGGTAATAATATATGCTCTACATCCTCGGCAAAGATCGGATTTCGGAATTTAGTGAGCAGCCACTTCCGTTTAGTGCGTCGTCTATCTGCAAGTGTGTCCCACTTCAAACTTTCTATGAGATTTGTAACGCTCTCGTGATGGCTAAATGTACCGGTCACGAATCTTGCCGCTCTTCTTTGGACCTTCTCAATCTCTTGAGTCAGTCCCAATTGGTAAGGGCCCCTACAGACGATCACTACTCTAAGACTGGACGAACTACGTATTGTAAGCAATTTCCTTTGTTGAAGGACTGAATCGCTTCAGGATTCTACGAATAAATCGCAGTAGAGTTTGCCTTGCCCGTTACTTGCGTAATCTGATAATTTCGAATAGTCACACCCAGACACTTGACGCATGTTAACCGCTTCCAAAGACTGGACATTTATTTTTTACTCGTATATTAATGGGGATTTTCGCCTTGTTACACGCACTAGGTTACACTTACTAATATTGAGAGATAATTGCCAGTCATTACACCTCGCATTTATTTTCTGCAAATCCTCATTGATATGTTCACAACTTTCGTGTGATACAGTGTGCGATTTGTGCTTTTACCAGTGGCGGGGGGGGGGGGGGGGGATGTCTTAGGGCGTTAGTATAATTATATATGTTACTAGCTTGGACCGTGGCGTTACCCATGATTAAACAGTTATTTATAAATAGATGTTAATGCCGAAACTCACTGTTCACGCGTATGCACTATCAGAAAAGCCATCCCTTGTTATATCTTTAAAAGTACATTATAGGTAAAGCTTATTTACAAAATCATCTACATATAGGTATACGAGGGGAATTCAAAAAGTAAAGGTACATTTGTGAAAATCTGTACTTATTCTGATGATAGAAAACTGAAACATGCGTTATTTTTCTACGTAACATCCCTCGACTTCAATGCACTTTTCCCGATGTTTTACGAGTTTTTTTTTTATTTCATCAGAAAATACGTTTATCGGTTCCATCTGTAACCAATTGACCAGCAATGACGTCTTCATCACTTTCAAATCTTCTTCCCTGTAATGCTTCCGTTAATGGTCCAAACATGTGAAAATCGCTTGGAGCCAGGTCTGGACTGTATGGTGGATGTTCCAGCACCTCGAATCTCAACTCCTTTATTGTGTCGGCTGCCCGTTTGGCAGAATGTGGGCGAGCGTTATCTTGCTGCAGGATGACACCTCTTCACAGTTTTCCACGACGTTTGGATCTGATTGCAGGCTTTAGTTTCGTGCGCAACACATCACATCCACCATACAATACAGACCTGGCTCTAAAGCCTCGTTTACGCTGGGTTGACGTCTTGCAACATTGTGGCATGCTACGGAAATGTGGCGTGTGTCCTCTTGTCATTTAGTTCTAAATGTTTTGAAATGCTTACCTACTACATAACACTTTTTCAATATTAATAAGCAAACATATTAATAGTATTAATAGTAAGACTGTATTAAAAACTTTCAGTGTTCGGCTCGACAAATTTAAATTATATCTAAAGTATTACTCCAGTGCGTGGGAAATAAACGTCCCAGGTTGGGATGCATAAACTAAAACCAGAGGAGGCGATGCTCTGATGCAGAGGGGGGCAAAATCCTCCCCATCCGCCCCCCCTCCCCTACAAATCGCACTCTGGTGAGATACTACAGTCACTGTGCTGTCTGGACTGCTGGCAGCACTTCGCAACTCACGAGTGACTTCAGCTCTCTCTCTCTCTGTGAGGATGATTTTAGTTGACGCCATTTAGGTGGCTTGCGCGTCGGTGATGCTGAAACGATGACGAGGAAACACATTACCCCGTCTCTGAGGGGTGAAAATACCGGACCCGACCAGGAATCGAACCGTAGCCTCTTCGGTTGGCATCCAGCCACGCTGACACAGCAGCTACCGAGGCGGACGTTTCTTCCGCTAATTCGTGCGATTAATAACAACTGTCCTCCTTAATGTTCGACGGTCCCCGTCCGTCAGTTCATGAGGTCCAGCTGGTCTCTGTTTACACTACTGGCCACTAAAACTGCTACACCAAGAAGAAATGCAGATGATAAACGGGTATTCATTGGAGAAATGTATTATACTAGAACTGACATGTGATTACATGTTCACGCAATTTGGGTGCATCGATCCTGAGAAATCTGTACCCAGAACAACCAGCTCTGGCCGTAATAACGGCCTTGTTACGCCTGGGCATTGAGTCAAACAGAGCTTGGATAGCGTGTACAGGTACAGCTGCCCATGCAGCTTCAACACGATACCACAGTTCATCAAGAGTAGTGACTGGCGTATTGTGACGAGCCAGTTGCTCGGCCACCATTGACCAGACGTTTTCAATTGGTGAGAGATCTGGAGAATGTGCTGGCGAGGGCAGCAGTCGAACATTTTCTGTATCCAGAAAGGCCCGTACAGGACCTGCAACATGCGGTCATGCATTATCCTCCTGAAATGTAGGGTTTCGCAGGGATCGAATGAAGGGTAGAGCCACGGGTCGTAACACATCTGAAATGTAACGTCCACTGTTCAAAGTGCCGTCAATGCGAACAAGAGGTGACCGAGACGTGTAACCAATGGCACCCCATACCAGCACGCCGGTAATACGCCAGTATACACGCTTCCAATGTGCGTTCACCGCGATGTCGCAAAACACGGATGCGACCATCACGATGCTGTATACAGAACCTCGATTCATCGGAAAAAAATGTTTTGCCATTCGTGCACCCAGGTTCGTCGTTGAGTACACCATCGCAGGCGCTCCTATCTGTGATGCAGCCGCAGGGATAACCGCAGCCGTGGTCTCCGAGCTGAAAGTCCATGCTGCTGCAAACATCGTCGAATTGTTCGTGCAGATGGTTGTTGTCTTGCAAACGTCCCCATCTGTTGACTCAGGGATCGAGACGTGGCTGCACGATCCGTTACAGCCATGCGGATAAGATGCCTGTCATCTCGACTGCTAGTGATACGAGGCCGCTGGGATCCAGCACGGCATTCCGTATTACCCTCCTGAACCCACCGATTCCATACTCTGCTAACAGTCATTGGATCTCGACCAACGCGAGCAGCAATGTCGCGATACGATAAACTGCAATCGCAGTAGGCTACAATCCGACCTTTATCAAAGTCGGAAACGTGATGGCACGCATTTCTCCTCCTTACACGAGGCATGACAACAACGTTTCACCAGGCAACGCCGGTCAACTGCTGTTTGCGTATGAGAAATCGGTTGGAAACTTTCCTAATGTCAGCAGGTTGTAGGTGTCGCCACCGGCGCTAACCGTGTGTGAATGCTCTGAAAAGCTAATCGTTTGCAAATCACAACATCTTCTTCCTGTCGGTTAAATTTCGCGTCTGTAGCACGTCATCTTCGTGGTGTAGCAATTTTAATGGCCAGTAGTTTAGTTGTGGTTATTCTTTCGCGGTTCAACTTCACAAGCACATCGCTGACAGTCGGCTTGGGCAGCTTTAAATGGGTTGCGTGTCCCTATAGGATTTTTGTTTGTCACGTGCCATCCATTGAGCAGTCGACATTCGAGAACGCTGAGCTTTCGTGCTGTTAGTGCTCCTCTAGAGACAACACGACACTCCCCGCCTCCTTTTACACTTGCGGGTTCGCCCCTCGAGACATCTAGTGCTCAGTTCCAGGTTACATAGGGGTAACCGTGTACATTTGATCAGTCGGAGAATCTCTTTCCTCACCGATTCCTCTGCGCCGCTGACGTACATTCTTATAAATTTCTTTCTCAGGTTGACTTGTTCTGGCAAGGAGTTCCCTGTTTGCCTGTACTCATCTGATTCTTACACCTTCCTCCTTTCGTTCGCTATGCATTGTTTTGCTTCCAAGGCAGCATAACTGCTTCACTTCGTCTGGTACATGACCGTAAAATCTGATTCTAAGTTTGTTACTAATGTAATTTCTGTTGTTTTCAAATATTTTCGTTTACCTTTGGTTTGTTTTTGTAAATCCGTGTTCTGTGCCCAGTAGGCTGTTCATACTATTCAAAAAGTCATGTCATTTGTTGTGTATGAGGCGTAACTATGGGCCTCGTGGAAAAACGGTGACCCGGCTGAGTCACGCAATTTAACTCTTAATCTGATCACGAGGTCTGGCCATTGCAAGCGTTGAACACGCACACTTACGTGAGGATCAATGAACTGTACTTGACGCTATGTATCTGGAACATCTTAGGTGATTAGAAGTTAGTAGACAGGAATACCATTAAATAGCTTTAATTCAACATCAGCGGCGAACGTCGATCTTGACTTTATACAATAATATTTACAAGTGCAGTTATAGACTGAATTGCGAATACTGCTATTCTGATTGCTTCACACATATACAATCGCACCAAAAAGTATTGGCACACGTGCGTATTTATCGTTGCTGGTTACAAACGCCGCACTTTCCGGTACACAGTACATGTACGTGCTACCTCACATACCAGACATTACAATTCTGCCCATAGTGCCTACCATTAACAAAGAAATGCAGTGTTATGGGCAAACACGTATCTCCTCTGCACACAAAAAGTATTGGCACAGAGCATGGCATCTCGGTATATTGCTGGGTTTTCAGGTACCGGAACGCCATCTGCTGACACATTAGACACTGCGTGTTGTTGACGGCCCGGTCGCCAGTATGTTGCTGTAGTGCGCGATAGTGGTCAGCATGGGGCCGAAGAAGAAGGAACATTCAGTGGCGTTGCGTGAGAGAGTGGTATTGCTCCATTCACAAGGGAGAAGCTATCGACAAATCGGAGCAGAGGTGTCTGTGAGCTACACCACGGTAAGAGCCATCATTCAGAAATATAAAGAGACTGGAACAACAGTGAATAAGTGTCGTCCTGGACGTCCAAAAGTGCTTACAACCCGAGAGCGTCGCCATATCATCGCACTTGCTCGGAAGGAACCTGCTACAAGTGCAGCAACTATTGCTGAGATTGTTCAGACAACGTCCGACAAGACGGTTAGTGTTCAGACTATACGAAATGTGTTGAATGAGGCTGACATGCATGGACGTTCTCCCAGGAAGAAGCCATACATTTCGGAAATTAACCGGCAGAAACGCCTGCAGTTTGCCAAGGACTACATCAGCAAGCCGATGGAGTTTTGGAACACTGTGATATTTAGCGACGAATCGAAGTTCAATGTGTTCGGATTTGATGCAAGAAAGAAAATTTGGCGCAAGCCGAATACGCACCTCGACATCAAACACATGCATCCCACAGTCAAACACGGTGGGGGCGGTATCATGGTCTGGGGCTGTATGGCGGCTTCCGGCGTTGGAAATCTAGCTGTAATTCACGGCACAATGGATCATATGAGATACATTGACGTGTTGCGAGGTAATTTACACGCTAGTGCACAGAAATTGGGCCTTACTGGGGTGTTTCAGTTCCAGCAAGACAACGACCCAAAACATACCGCCATGAAAACCCGGGAGTGGTTACTGTACAATGCCCCCAGAAGGGTTCTAACACCACCTCAGAGCCCTGATTTGAACCCCATTGAGAACCTGTGGGCTCATCTTGACACACAAGTCAGAAAAAGGCGTCCGTCCGGTAAAAACGACTTGGAGAAAGTGCTCCTGGAGGAATGGTCGAAAATTACCCCTGATATCACCCGGAATTTAATACAAAGCATTCCTAGGCGTTTACGTGCTGTTATAGATGCTAAAGGGATGCACACTAGCTATTAGATGGTGAACATCAATGAAGAAAACGAACACACTGTCCGATTCATATGCGTGTGCCAATACTTTTTTGGGTGCAGAAGAGCGATGTTTTTTTTCATGACACTGTATGTTACTTTAAGGACAGGTGATTTTGACATATTTGTAAACTATGTAATGTAAGGTGTCACATGTATGGGTTCTGTTCTGAAATATATGTTTCGTTTAACCTACAACCACTAAAATGTAACTGTGCCAATACTTTTTGGTGCGATTGTAGATCAATTGGCAGTGCATAACTTGTATGTGGCGCCTGGCTAGGTCGTAGCTACTGACTTAGCTGAAGGCTACGCTAACTAGCGTCTCTGCAAATGAGATCTCTGAAGCTATAACGAGTGAACCATTCCTATTAAAGTCAGCTGTACAACTGGCCAGTGTGCTAGCAGAGTGGCGGCGCTCGGTCTGCTAGCGTCGACAGTGGCGACTCGCTGGTCCGATGTGTACTGACGGACCGCGCCCGATTTGAAGCCTACAACCTAGCCAAGTGTGGTGTCTTGCGGTGACACCACATCATTCTTCTTAACTTTCACAGAGAACAGCAATATCATCGGCGAATCTCATCACAGAAACGCTTTCACCCTGCATTTTGATGTCGCTTCGGTTGAGGAGTTGAACATGTTGGACTTTGCAGGAGGAAGTTTGCATTCTAGCCTTACGCCATTTTTAATCCAAGTAATTGTCTATCGGAGTTTTATTCGTATTCGTCCCCCTTGGTTCCTGTACATATCGTACGCTATCCGCCATTCCCTGCAGAGTTACCCATTTTATGACTACCCGAAAAGTCTTGCGCATCTATCGTTGTCGAACGCTTTTTCTGGGTCGGCAAATCCAGCGAAAGTGTGTACCTTCTATTACGAACCGTGCATTCCGGTACCTGCAAGAATAGCTGGCAGACAAAGCGAAGTCCTCCAGCTGCAAACAGGACGGCTGCACAACATCCTCTCCGTTTCCCAAGCGCGGCGCAGCGCTTCCTGCAGACGCCTGCGGCGCTGCGTAATCCCGCCGACTCAGAGGCGGGAGGGCGACCGCTCAGCTGCCGATCGTCCTGCCGGCTTAACCAACGGCGGGGCGTGATTCTCAAAGTCAAAACTTAGGGAGCTAAACCGCGTCTTGTGGTGAAGAGTAGCAGAAAGTAGGAATGTTCCATAAACACCTAAAAATTAACAGTGTTTGCAGTTCTGTTTCGATATCGGTAATGGAGGCTTTGAAGTTTCGTCACGGCGACGTTAAAGACAAGACATCGCCCTTCGATGCTGGGAATAAAGCGACGCTACTTGCTACCACTGTGAACAACTTTTTATTCATTTAGGTGAAATGTTTTGTAAACATATCTCTCAACAACAGCAGTGCAACACACTTTCGACATGTCGAACGTAGCCACGGGAAGGGAGCAGGGTGAGGAGTCATATTTTTTAACGAATATAGCGAGAATAACTGGTATTAATGTAGCTAAGCGTCGACTAATGCCTTTCATAGCTCATTTAGTTCACACTTTCGTCGGGTCAAGTAGTGTGTATCCGCACGGTTTGGATTTTCTTATTGCTTAGAATGGTAATTTGTGTTATGTAAATACATTAGGCGTCAGATTATGTTTGATACATATAGATATAAACACTAGTATAGAGGAAACCTTTTTCGGATGTTTGTGTTCCGTCAGCTCTCGAATAATTTCATCGTTTTAGTTTGTTGTTTTCGAAGTTAATTATTACTGGTAATAAACAGTTTTAACTGTCTTAAATTTTAATGCAGTCTGTGTTAACTTTAAAGATGATAATAAATGTTATGTCTGCGGAAGAAAGTCGTATTCGCCGGTGGACGATGTCAGTAGTTGTTCATACGAGGCGTGTTTTTAAGTAAGGTCCATTTGAACATAAGTACACAACGAAAGGATATTTCAAAAAACTAAATTTATTTTCAGAAAGTACATACTTCACTCTATTTTTCGACATTGTTGCCAAGTTTGTTCAAACACGTATCATATCTCTCAACCAATTTTAAAATACCCTCTTCATAGAAACTTGCTGCCTACTTCGATAACCAAGAGTTCGCTGCCGTTTTCACGTCGTCGTCATCATTGTAACGGTTGCCACTGAGGTGTTGTTTGAGGTGGAGGAACAGATGGTAATCGCTCGGCGCAAGATCAGGACTGTAGGGTGGGTGGTCTAAAACTTCCCAGCCAAAACTGTCCAATAAATCGCGGGTCTGACCTGCAGTGTGAGGTCTTGCATTGTCATGGAGAAGGACAATTCCCTTTGTCAGCATGACGTGTCTTATGTTTTGAATCGCTCTGCATAGCTTTATCGGGGTTTAGTAGGATGCTTCTGCATTGATAGTGCTTCCTCGTTGCATGAACTCGACCAACAAAACACCATGCCTATCACAAAACACCGACGCCATGATTTTGCGCTGGGAGAGAGTCTGTTTTGCCCTCACGTGTAAGGCGAGAGTGCGTGTGTGTGTCTCCATTCCATGCTCTGTTCCTTCGATCCGGGCGTGATGTCCGAAACCCATGTTTCGTCTCCAGTTAGGATCTGATTCAAGAAGCCGTCACCTTCTTCATGATAACGAGTCAAGAACTTCATCGCACACTCAAATCTATGGTTTTTGTGGTCCTCTGTAAGGAGATTCAGGACTCAATGGGAGCACAGTTTCCTAAACCTTAGGTGTAGGAAACATTGTTGTAAAGCACTGATCTCGTTTGAGATACCTTTTACTGTGAAGTACCTGTTCTCACGAATCCTTGCTTCAACCGAAGCCATCAAATCGTCTGTAATCAAAGAAGGGCGACCGGAGCGGTCTTCATCATGGGCGTTGTCACAGCCATCTTTGAACTCTCGAAAAAAACTTACGCACTTTGCTTCCGTATAGTGAGCGAACCTCACACGCCGCGGGCGAGTTGATAGTCTTAAACATTTTGAAAGCACAGAACAGAACCGTTGCATGGGGGCTTTATTAAATATTAATGAAAATATTTTTAGTAGCTGTATGTCCGATTACGCAAGTCTCGTAAACGGCTGGCCCTGACTAGTATTAGTACGCAATCTGACTGCATAGAACAACCACAAAGAATGAAATGAAAATTTCAGTTAATACAATTAATTAATTAAGTCCCCAGCAACTATAAAACCTACGAAACCAACAAAGCACAAGTGTAGCTGTTCTGTATGTGGTAGTATGACTCAACGCACATCCGGCACGGTTCTTCTTCAACAAGACACGAATTTTTAAATACCAATTATACTGACGTGATAAAAGAAAATTAGAAATACTATAATTGTGCAAGAAAACCAAAATTACACTCTAATACAAGAACACACGCCAGATGCTTTGTTGACTGAACCTGTAATGATGCATTATTTAGGTCACTGAAATAATGAGAGAGAAAAACACTCACTACTACCCCATCTCACTCCAACTTCAGCTACAAGCAGTGTCCACCACAACTTCTCGGCAAGCACTGCCTGCCGCTACGTCTCAATAAGCACTGCCAGTGGAGGCGGCGGAACAATACTCTCTGGCGCGATCTTTGGCGCTGTGGCTCAGTGTAGCCACCTTTCACCGTACAGAGCTGAAACTGAGTACAGTTGTTCCCGAGGCATGTTGGTACACGACGCACGCGCTCGTTGCGGTATGCGCACGAACTACTAGTGACAGCCTGGAACCGCGCGACCGCTACGGTCGCAGGTTCGAATCCTGCCTCGGACATGGATGTGTGTGATGTCCTTAGGTTAGTTAGGTTTAAGTAGTTCTAAGTTCTAGGGGACTGATGACCTCAGAAGTTAAGTCCCATAGTGCTCAGAGCCATTTGACCATTTTTTCGAACTACTAGTGTCTACAACAAAACGGACCTTGCTTAAAAACTACGCCTCGTACATATTTTCATTTTTCAACACCTACGCATTACAAAAATGGAGGAGAATTCCGTATTAAGTTAAAAGTGTACAGTAAGAATCATTTAATACCGGCACCATTACTGGAAACTCTAACAGTTAACAAATAAGCAATACAGTCTGCAGACATATAGTTGGGAGATATGTGATATTAATTATTGCTGTAGTATCGATTAATAAATGAGATACTAGATGAATTTGTATATTTCTTTTTTACGCTAATTTGTACACTCATCAGCCGGCCGAACTGGCCGTGCGGTTAAAGGCGCTGCAGTCTGGAACCGCAAGACCGCTACGGTCGCAGGTTCGAATCCTGCCTCGGGCATGGATTTTTGTGATGTCCTTAGGTTAGTTAGGTTTAACTAGTTCTAAGTTCTAGGGGACTGATGACCTCAGCAGTTGAGTCCCATACTGCTCAGAGCCATTTGAACCAGTTGTACACTCATCAAATAATATCGATGTTAAAAGCATCGACGTATCGGCCATCGATGCTTACACATTGATGACGAAATTGTTGTCGATAATTTGCCTACTTGGCAACTCACTAGTAGACAGTGTCCTATCGAGCTGCTTAACTTTGGAACTGCAGAAGAGAAGGCAGTGGACAACATGAAAGCTTTCTCCTCGCCAGGGAAAAAAGTGACACACAGTCGCCGAAAATTACTTAGTTACTTCCGTAGATCGGTTGCACGATAACCTTTATAAAGAGTAATGCGTCAACAGAACCAACGTAGAACACTTATACAGGGTGGCCAACTTAAATATTTCAGCGCAAATACCGGGTGATCAAAAAGTCAGTATAAATTTGAAAACGGAATAAATCACGGAATAATGTAGACAGAGAGGTACAAATTGACACACATGCTTGGAATAACATGGGATTTTATTAGAACCAAAAAAAGTACAAACGTTCAAAAAATTTCCGACAGATGGCGCTTCATCTGATCAGAATAGCAATAATTAGCATAACAAAGTAAGACAAAGCAAAGATGATGTTCGTTACAGGAAATGCTCAATATGTCCACTATCATTCCTCAACAATAGCTGTAGTCGAGGAATAATGTTGTGAACAGCACTGTAAAGCATGTCCGGAGTTATGGTGAGGCATTGGCGTCGGATGTTGTCTTTCAGCGTCCCTAGAGATGTCGGTCGATCACAATACACTTGCGACTTCAGGTAACTCCAAAGCCAATAATCGCACGGACTGAGGTCTGGGGACCTGGGAGGCCAAGCATGACGAAAGTGGCGGCTGAGCACACGATCATCACCAAACGACGCGCGCAAGAGATCTTTCACGCGTCTAGCAATACTTTGATTTTTTTTTTTTTTGGTTCTAATAAAATCCCATGTCATTCCAAGCACGTGTGTCAATTTTTACCTCTCTATCTACATTATTCCGTGGTTTATTAAGTTTTTAAATTTATACTGACTTTTTGATCACGCAGTATCCCTGGAACGACAACAGATACTGAAAAACGACTTTCGCGGGTATATGAGACATTCTGAAGCGTAAGCAAATATTATTTTCAGAAAAAGCTTATACTTTTTTTAATGGACACACCATTTCTTAGGCAACCAATAACATTGAAATCAAAAAAAGAATGGCGTTGGTTGCATCGCAATATGTCAGTTGCATCCCGAGAAATTGCAGAACTAAGCTGATGCTTGAAATAAACGAAACTCGCCGCTGTTGCGCATCCCGAGATACCAGCGTGAACTTACTATTTGCTGGAAACAATACAGATGTCATGTATGAATGCATGGTTTCGCGGTGATATGAATTAATAAAAAAATTTTCTCCTGCTTCCAGCTGCGTCAGGTGGTTAAAATCCCACGAGCTTTCGACCGAGCTCTCCTCAGTCATTGTCAGGTGTTACGAATGACTGCTGTGTCGCCGTGGCCGCACTGCTGGCTGTGACGTCACTGATGCTCTCTTCCTCGTCATACTGCTGCGCTGCAAACCGCCGTCCTTGTTGATGGTCTTTCAGAGTTTTTTTTTTTTTTCAATAGCTTCTTTCATGACGCGATCCCAAAATCCCTTCGTTTGTTTCGTTGAATAGAATTCGGTGTACATTTTCTAAGGCGTGTTCTGCCATGGCTGATTTTTCTACATAGCGTAGGCGTAAGCATCTCTCGTGTTCCGTCTGCCGTTGCTCCGCAGGGCGTACTGTTTGGCCGACGTAGTAACAGCCACACTGACATGGTATCTTGTACACTCCAGGCGTTCTAAGCCCTAGATCGTCCTTCACAGGCCTCATGAACTGTCGAATTTTTTCTGGGGGCCTGAACACCGATGAAATGTTCTATCTCTTCAGTGGCCGGCTAATCTTTCCCGACACTGTACCTCGTTCGACGGAAAACCAATGGGCACCTCAGCCACAGTGTCTACAGGAAACCGACACACAAATGGAAAATGGTTCAAATGGCTCTGAGCACTATGGGACTTAACATCTGAGATCATCAGTCCCCTAGAACTTAGAACTACTTAAACCTAACTAACCTAAGGACATCACGCACATCCATGCCCGAGGCAGGATTCGAACCTGCGACCGTAGCGGTCGCGCGGTTCCAGACTGAAGCACTTAGAACCGCTCGGCCACTCCGGCCGGCCCGACACACACAGATCAGTATCTGCACGCTGTCAGCCACCACCATCCGGCACAAAAACGTGTCGTTCTGAACACCCTCGTCCATCGTGATAAAGTCGTCTCAGACGCTCAAAGTCTGCCACTAGAACTTAGCCACCCCCGAAAAGTCTTCCGGGAAAACGGGTACAGCCACGGACAAGTGTCACAGGCTATATATATCTGGTGTGACACGCAAGAAACACACCAACAGAGAACAAACACACCACCGAAGAAGAAAGCAAGTAACTTGTGTTTTTGCCTTTCTGTGGTACAGTGTCGGGAAAGACGTGGAAGACGTAGGATACTCTTAGCAGAGCCAGTTGTGTTGACAATTCGAGCGGCGCGGTCTATTACCAGACGAATTTGTAGCAGTTCTGAAGCGAATGCCGTGAAGTGTTTCTTCAGTTTAGAAATCGAACTCACGAGATCTTATGTCAGGGGAGTGCAGTAGGTGGTATAGCACAATAATAATTTGTGAATGATATCATAAAAGTAAAAATGGATACAAATATTCTATATCTCACTTTTGTTAGAAAATGCTTTCGAACAAAGTTATGAATTGTTTTTGCACTCACTTATAATGTTGTAAAGCAATTATTTTGATT
Organism: Schistocerca cancellata; assembly: GCF_023864275.1. Taxonomy (NCBI): domain Eukaryota; kingdom Metazoa; phylum Arthropoda; class Insecta; order Orthoptera; family Acrididae; genus Schistocerca; species Schistocerca cancellata. The sequence goes on from NC_064631.1 coordinate 177,136,951, forward strand.
CAGAAATACCAGTTGTGCATGACATTTACTGAAAATCAGCAATCAATTTAAATATTTAAGTGTCCATGATTTTTTACCTTGAGAGTAGAGTTAGGTCTACCTAAAAATTTTCTCACATTTTGGGTGCAGACAAGTATTGCTCTTTCTGATTGTAAATTCCCTAAGTACAATGACCAACTAACGTACCATGAAATTTTCTCACATTTTGGGTGCAGACAAGTATTGCTCTTTCTGATTGTAAATTCCCTAAGTACAATGACCAACTAACGTACCATGAAATTTTTAGAATATTTAGGATGGGGATTTTGAAGCAAATAATTTCTAAATAAACCAACAAATTTCAGACTCTTTTATCTTTATGCACAAATATTTTGACAGCTGAAGAATTTCACGCATTAATGTCACAACTGACACTTAGAAGTTCTTCCAACTTATCATTTTTCAGGACATTTAACATCCTGAGACTATTCATATTTTCAAAACATAATTTTGAAATTCGCAAAAGTTACAAAATTTTCTTAGTTTATTTAAAAAAATGAAAACTAACTCAGAAGTATGCATGTATTAATCATGTCTCATAGTACTGGGAACAAAGCAGTTATTGGAAATAAATTCATATCTCTATCACTTTTGGTTTCTTTATTACTATTTTGCCTTTCGTTGCGATATTTTCACAAATATTGTCATTTAGGGAAGTTTGTGGCGTTTTAACAAATCATCACAAAACCAAAATATTGTAGTTTTGGACAGGTATCATGTGGAGCCTTAACATATATTTTTTCAGCAAACTTTGAAATAGTGATGACACATTCACTCTGGACCTCCATGACTTGAGATGTAATCGCCCATGTGTAACACGACACTGGATGTAATTAGTCTTTACCTCAGCCAGAACTTGCAGTGATATTGTACTGAAGTGTGCTTCATCTATGAACCAGATTCAGCCAACATAAAATCCTTCATTATCAATAATTTTAAATATCTAGTCTATAAAGACAGCACATTGTCAGACACTGGAAACTGGTATGATCTAGTGATTTTAAATTTTGAATGGAAACATGTACAGACTGTTTCCGGTATTTTCTGCTTGCTGGAACACCGCAAACCAGCCCCTGCTGATACTCTTGGTACATATTTCCCTGGTTATTGCTGAACAAGACCAAAAACTGCGTTGACATTTTCAATGGTTAGCGACACTTGGTCTTCACGCCATTGCCTGGTAGATCATAAGCCACCGTGCCTGTACGTTCAAATTTGGAAGCGAGTTTGCAAATGTTGTGGCAGCTAATACTTTTTAGCAAACTACGCCTCCTTGCTGTGATACTGTGTTCTAACCAGCGATATTTCAGTACCAGAAACACACGTTGTTCAGTGGATTACATCACTTCAAAATCTTCCTCTACTTTCACGTTTCAGCAGTGGAACTGTTCGGTCTGGGCTTCATAGTACTTTTTATAGGCACTACGTTTGGCTATTAGTGTCATCTGTTAGCAGCTACTTTGAAACTGCTGTGTTAAATTCGGATAGCTCTCATAATAAACGTACTGTTTTACCACTCTCGTATCGAACTTTTTCATGCTAAAATATTTTGGAACATTGTTCCAGGAAAAACAACGATCTATTATTATATAACTTAATTGAATACACACAGTCATGGCCGCATTTAAGTTGTTTATTTTTATTTTTAGCTGACCAGTTTCGATCCTCTTAGAGATCATCTTCAGGGCTTACATTGCATGATGGCCAAAGGAACTGTGGGCGTGGAGCAGGTTTATCTGTGCAAGCATGGAGAACACAGCTCATCAAGCAATGTAAGTTCTGAAGATCGCAGTCGGGCATCTAAAAATAAAAATAACAACTTAAGTGCCATTACAACTGTGTGAACTGAAAATATTTTGTGATAAAAATATTTCCATAAGTGGCTCAAAGGATGGTACAAAGTATAAAGTTGAAAGCTAATATCGTGCGAAACAATGAAAAGGTTTGTTCCAAACAGAAGTTCCTCTTTCATTGTTTTGGCAGAAACGTGGTGGCGGTACGTGTAGCGAGCGAGAAGGCAACGAGTGTGTGGAAACACCGCCACGCCATTGACTGTGGCGAGGTCTGTGTGAAAGGAGGCCAGCAGCTGCCTCTATACAGTGACGTCACAGCGTGAGTGCTACGCGCAGCCGCAGACGGCAAGGCGCCAGTCTCTCTTTACAGTACAGTTCCTATTGTGAGTATGAAGTCTTGATGCAGACGTATAAATCGTCATGTATTATTTTCTTTTTAGGCCTTAAGCCGTACAAAAATTGTTTCTTGTTTGGTATGTGGCCTTCAGCCGAGTTTCAGCCATTCAAAATTAAAATCGAAAATTCCTTTTGCCTAGGCCTTAAGCTGTAAGAAATATTTTCTAGTTTTTATGTGGCATTCAGCCGAGTTTCCCAACTTAAATTAAAAGTTGGAAATATATTTGTCTGGGCTTTAAGCCGTGAGATTGTTTGGGTTTCATTTGTGGCCTTCAGCTGAGAGTCATGTGAAGCATTTTAGGATAAAGCCTTTAGCCTATTTTAGTTGAAATTTAGATGCTCTACACTTTAGGCCTTATGCCGTAAAATTGTTTTCTGCATGGCATGTGGCCTTCAGCCGAGTTTTAATCTCTCTTAAATTAAAAATTCAAAATCCTACTCTTGCCCTTAAGTCACGAGATTGTTATTCTTTAGTATGAGGCCTTCAGCCGAGTTTTAGACGAAATACTTTAAGATAAGGCCTTCAGCCTTTTCAAATTGAAAGCTCTTGTTCCTAGGCCTTAAGCTGTTAAACTGTTTTGTTGATATGCGGTCTTCAGCCGAGTTTTCAGCCTATTTAGATCAAACATTCAAAATCTTTGTCTCTACCTTAAGCCGTAACACTGTTCTTGATTAATGTGAGGCCTTCAGCCGAGTTCTGTGGGAAGAATTCAAGCTAAGGCTTTTAGCCTACTTATATTGAAGACAAAAAAAATTTTTCTAGAGAAGTGAAACCTCCAGAAGAACTTCTGTACCTCAAATTCCTTTCTTAGGCCTTGTGCCTTGGATTTTCGATGTGGCCTTCAGCCGATCTAAATTAAACCAAAAGAGGTCTTTCGTTAAAACCTTGAGAGTTTTGTTTCTTGCTTGTGTGATTGTGTGTTATAAGAAATAACCACAATTTCAAGAGCATTTATTTATCATAAGACAAATTGTTTCTCGCATGTATATTGTTCCTCCGTATATATACTTTTAAACAAAAATTATATGCTTAACAATGAGCTGTTTTGTTTTCTTTCTCGCAGATGATCGTAACAGAAAACCTATACATAGTATTCATTCTCTACTGGCATAGGACTGGAATACCACAGTGGAATTGAGAATCGTCGGAAACAGTAAATCCTTCGCATTCGAAATACATGCGAAATACTGTCGCTGGAGCGACCATCCTCACAGATCCAGCCAACCCCGCACCCTGCGCACCAGTGATCGCAAGTGACCCCAACTGCTGGTGAGTGCTTCTCCTGCAGTAACAATAAACACTCGAGGTCGGAGTGAGAGGAGGGAGGTGAGGGTATGGACCGAGAAGGAGGGGGAGGAGCAAATGGACATAGAGAGGGGTGGTAGGAGATGGACAGAGAGAGCAGGAAGGAGGATATGGAGGAAGGGAATGGAGAGAAGCAGCTTAGAGCATATATACAATTCCCGTATACATATTTAGCAATCGCGAAGCATTGCGAGGTTTGCTAGTAACAAATATTTGCAGCGTAATAAAGTATTGAATACATATACAGTAGCTAAATGAGTGCGTGTGGTTGTTGTGCGTAGCAAAGAGAATAATGGATCAGATGTAAGTTTTCCAGTGTTTTTACAGGTAGTGGCAAATTTTTCCAGTGCATTAAGAACTAGATAAAATTTCTCAAATGAAGACTATTGACAACATAAACACGGGGTACTGGTTCTTCAACGAACCTCTGAGGCAGTAACCACCCTTAACAGCAGGATTTCACGAAGGACTCCACACACTGTCGCGGCACCGGCTCCTCTGTATACTTGCTTTAAATTATCCAAAGGCTCCTATGACGTCATCTCCGAATTCATCTCTCCTCCCCCCCCCTCTCTCCCCATTACTCTCGGAAACACCACTCGGCAGACTCCGCCGCTGACCATTTAACTGGAAAATCGTTGCCTTTGTCTGTTAACGCGTACATGTGGAGTAAACGAGTGTAGAAGGGCAGTTCGCAAGTATAACCGAGGATTCGCGGCATTTGTACCGTCTACACGTATGTGTGTTTGTGTTTAATTAAGCTCGTATGTATTCTGGTACTCCTGCTGGTTTGTGGATTGTGTGTTACACACCTGTTAACTCTCGGAGTGTGAAGGAAGACAAAACCAAGGCACCTACAATTGTAAGTTGCGCAACAGATTTAACTGACGCCCTGTCACTTATAAATACCGTCTGGATGTAGTGATTAGAAACAATACCTAACAGACAACAACAAATAGTTACGTCACAGTGAATATCCTACAACTAAAACATACCCCATGAACTGTTCAGTAATGTTGTAGGATATTCGGACTATATTACCGTCTCCTAGCTCATCCAAATTTACTGCATATTAATAAAAAAACAGAAAACAATAAAAATATATAATCAAGGGAAAATAACCTCTACTGAAAGAATAAACGCAATTCTGCACAAAATAAATTTATTTTAAGTCAGAATCCATTTAAGTCAGGATAAAACAATGACGTGACTGTCCAACGGGCATATGAAACAAAATAAACGTCACACTGAACTAATACTAGCAGTCAGCTGCCTAGTTCTGCCTTGTTTTTGGACACGTGATCTGTGAAATAAAATGCTAACTGGCTGATATCACCTTTGTACAAACCCTAGATGAAACTACTGCCAAACAATTGGTGTGAAGCCTCAGTGGAGATAAAATACACGTAAATGGTGATCACATAATTTACCTTTACAGCTCTACTATGTGGGAGCGAATCGCAATTTCGCCGTGGATACAGCACTGTGACGAAACGGAGTGAAGATTCTCGAAGAACTCTGCGTCGTCGGCACAGCTGCAACCTTACAGAATATTCTTAATTGTAAAATAACAAACCGTGGGCAGCAGACTGCAATCCACAAACTACTAACTCTGAATACCGTCTTGTAGCTTCTCTGCACACAACAGACGAAAGACGCGAAACTCAGAAACGTCTCAACGTCAAAGTACAACAAGAGAACTGATTTCAAGATCACTGTATGCTGCGTGATAGACCGAAAGTCGAAGTTCAGTTCAAAAATGGTTCAAGAACTTAAAACTACTTAAACCCAACTAACCTAAGGACATCACACCTGTCCGAGGCAGGATTCGAACCTGCGACCGTAGCGGTCGCTCGGGTCCAGACTGTAGCGCCTACAACCGCTCGGCCACAGTGGCCGCTGAAGTTCTGTATCGTCTAAGTTTACAACAGGACTGTGGCCTAACTGCTCGCTAAAATACAAGTTCGTCCGAGCGCAAACGACAACAAGTCCGTCCGTCGTTAACAATAGGTGACACGGAATGCCGTTCCTCATGGGCGCCTGGACGGAGAACGCTCTCAAAATTGTTGGCTCTCCAGCAAACCTCTCACCTCCTTCCATCTAAGTTTAAGTGGCGAATCATAATCGTAGAATTCTCACTACACTGTGTGGCTACAAAGTGGTGCAGCAACCACTATCATAGGAAAGCTGGAAGGGAGCAGAAATGATTAACGAACTAGTTACCTCGGTAAACAGAATATTTTCTTAAGTTGTATTTCTCAAAACACACGAAGATTCATTACAAACGGCTCTGAGCACTATGGGACTCAACAAAATGGTTCAAATGGCTCTGAGCACTATGGGACTTAACATCTATGGTCATCAGTCCCCTAGAACTTAGAACTACTTAAACCTAACTAACCTAAGGACAGCACACAACACCCAGCCATCACGAGGCAGAGAAAATCCCTGAGCCCGCCGGGAATCGAACCCGGGAACCCGGGCGTGGGAAGCGAGAACGCTACCGCACGACCACGAGATGCGGGCAGGGGACTCAACATCTTAGGTCATAAGTCCCCTAGAACTTAGAACTACTTAAACCTAATTAACCTAAGGACATCACACACACCCATGCCCGAGGCAGGATTCGAACCTGCGACCATAGCAGTCCCGCGGTTCCGGACTGCAGCGCCAGAACCGCACGGCCACCGCGGCCGGCAAGATTCATTACAAATACTGCAGCAAGAAACAGAGTCCAGCTATGAATCTCAACAAGGAAGAGACTCGCGGGACTAAACATAAAATATGGTGTCGCAGCGGAAAGGCTCCAAGTGCAAGTGGAGCATCTGGCTGCCGCTGGCCGTCCTTTGTTGTGGTGGCAGAGGGCGCTCGTGGTACAGAGTCGCTGGAGGGAAGGAACGAAGACTGGTTTTAACGTCCCGTCGATACCCAGGTCATTTGAGACAGAGCACATTTGAGACTCGTATTTTGTCAAGGACGGGAGTGGAAATCGGCTGTGCCATTTCAAAGGAACCATCCCGGAATTCGCCTGGAGCGGAGGAGCCGCTGGAGGCGTGGCTCAATGGGCGCGCACCATTGGGTCTACCAGATCCCGTACGGTTGCTATCAGCGTCCGACGGAAACTTGCTATTCTATTTTCAACTCTGCGACGCCTGTGGTGTGGTATCGATACGGTATGCCGCTGACCAACCACCGACTATAGTTTCGTTTTTGACGTCGAAACTACTAGAATTCTACTAATCAGAGACAGGTGAGGGCTTCTGGCACCGCCGTGTCGCTTGGGATGTTCACACTTCCTCTGGACTGTTCAAATGGTTCTAACAAGGGAACCTCCCCATCGCACCCCCCTCAGATTTAGTTATATGTTGGCACAGTGGATAGGCCTTGAAAAACTGAACTCAGATCAATCGAGAAAACAGGAAGAAGTTGTGTGGAACTATGAAAAAAATAAGCAAAATATACAAACTGAGTAGTCCATGTGCAAGATAGGCAACATCAAGGATAGTGTGAGCTCAGGAGCGCCGTGGTCCTGTGGTTAGCGTGAGCAGCTGCGGAAGGAGAGGTCCTTGGTTCAAGTCTTCCCTCGAGTGAAAAGTTTACTTTCTTTATTTTTCGCAAAGTTATGATCTGTCCGTTCGTTCATCGACGTCTCTGCCGGCCGGAGTGGCCGAGCGGCTAAAGGCGCTACAGTCTGGAACCGCACGACCGCTACGGTCGCAGGTTCGAATCCTGCCTCGGGCATAGATGTGTGTGATGTCCTTAGGTTAGTTAGGGTAACGTAGTTCTACGTTCTAGGGGACTTATGACCACAGCAGTTGAGTCCCATAGTGCTCAGAGCCATTTGAACCATTTTGAACCATCGACGTCTCTGTTCACTGTAATAAGTTTAGTGTCTGTGTTTTGCGACAGCACCGCAAAACCGTGCGATTAGTAGACGAAAGGACGTGCCTCTCCAATGGGAACCGAAAACATTTCATCGCAAGGGCATAGGTGAACCGATTCCTCCACAGGAAAACACGTCTGATATATTCTATACGACACTGGTGACGGCATGTGCGTCACATGACAGGAATATGTTGTCGACCCACCTAACTAGTACACTTGGCGAATGGGTAAAATGATTCTTCTACCTTGCCCGATTTAGGTTTTCTTGTGGATGTGATAATCACTCACAAAAAAGTGATGAAAACATAACGGACGGACAGATAATAATTGTCTGAAAATCAAAAATTAAACGTTTGGTTCGAGGGAAGACTTGAACCAAGGACCTCTATTTCTGCAGCTGCTCACGCTAACCACGGGACCACGGCGCTCCTGAGCTCACACTATCCTTGATGTTGCCTATCTTGCACATGGACTACTCAGTTTGTATATTTTGCTTATTTTTTTTCGTAGTTCCACACAACTTCTTCTTGTTTTCTCGATTGATCTTTGTTCAGTTTTTCGAGACCTATTCACTGTGCAACTTATAACTAAATCTGAGGGGGGGTGCGATGGGGAGGTTGCTGTGTAAGCACTATGGGACTTAACATCTGAGGTCATCAGTCCCCTGGATTTAGAACTACTTAAACCTAACCTAAGGACATCACACACATCCATACCCGAAGCAGGATTCGAACCTGCGACCGTAGCAGCCGCGCGGTTCCGGACTGAAGAGCCTAGAAACGCTCGGCCACAGCAGCCTGCTCCGGGCTGTTCAACAAGATTTCCAGATGGGACTGTACGGCGCCGAGCTCAGGCGCGCACTGTACCCGCATTATCGCGATCCAGTCTGTGAGGTCGCCTACCTCTCTAACAGAAAAGGTCCCTGAGCCGCACCGCGTGTCCCTGTGGGACCTCACGCGGTAAGCTGGACTGGGAAACCGTCTTCGAAAGCCGTGTCGCCGCATCCCCACACTACTCGCCGTTTCCGTGCTGGTGAGAGCTGCCTGCACACACATAGTGAGACCTATCCCCCCCTTTCTGTATCTTATTCCACTGTGCTTCACAGCCTTCGATAAGAAAACAAACCATCCATCATGCAGTGAGCATTAAGCATTTCTGGAAAAGTGTACTAGACGGTGTCTGCCACATTCGACTGTCCCCATAAACGATATATAATCTACCAAATATTTCCTAATTTTAGATTAACCTTGTGGCAAGGGTTGAAAACTGAGTCATTGTAACGTTCATAATGCTGCCACCTTAACAGTATTATAAGTATACAGGGTCTTTCTCGAAAGAGTCGTCAGGCGGATTTTTTCCGGTATTTCGGTGGTATTTGCGATTTCGTTTTCGCTGTGTGTAGCCGGAGTCGGCCCAAATAAGTACTGCTCATCACGTTTTTCATGCAACGCCCAGTATCAGTCAGTTTGTTTCACGTTACCAACAAACTGATTACTGAAGCAGAATTTTACGTGCCCATTCGACAGAGCGATCCCAAAGTGGACTAGTTCGATGTTTGTTTTACCGACATTTACTAGCAGGGACAGTAAAACACAAAGAATAACCAGCACTCCATCTGCAACAGGACCGTCATTGCCCTGGTCCACGCTGACTGCTACTGCTGTGCAGCAGCGCTACTCAGTCGCTGCTGGAGTACTGGCTATTCTTCGTGATTTAGAGTCTCTGCTAACACATAACGATAAAACCAACATCTCACTATACTAATTTCGGACTGCTCTATCTAATGGGCACTTAAAATTCAGCTTTAAAAATCACTGGGCATCGCATGACAGATGTGGTGAGCAGTATTTTGTGGTGAGCAGTATGTTTTTGTGTCGATTCCATTTACACACTGCAAAAACAAAATTCAAAATATTTTGCGAATCACCAAACTAAAAGCGCCTGATGAGTCGTACGAGAGACACTGAGCATTTATACAGGGCATACCGGGAATAAGTGAAGATATTTTTATGTGTGGTACCTCAATATGCACACACATTAGTGTGGTGGTTGTTTTTTTTCTTTGTGTCGAACAGTCTTCCCATAAACATGTAATAAAAGTTATGACCTGATGTCTGCTTGGTCGTAACTGCACCAGAAAGTAAACTACACCTTCAGTACAGACCAACGATATAATGGTTTGTTTCTGCCACACAGACTTGGAGGTACTAAGCAACCTAAAAGTATAAGACTTGTAATAGCTGTAATTATTAGTCCGCAAATGACGTAAATACTGATATAACGTTGTTCAGAACTCCTTCCTAGGTCACCAATAGAAATATTTGCGCTTGTACCCGTTACACCCTGTGTATACAAGGTATCCCACTTAACTCTGCCACCTCATTCAGTTTACCAGGGATGCTGTTATTATAACAGGGACTCTCACAGTGGACAGGAATAAAAAGTAGCAGCAGCGCAGTTCCGGACTCTGCCTAGAACCGGACAGGAATACACAGTCCATAAATGTAATCAAACATTACTTTCGGCACAGACTTACGTTTTTCTAAATGACTCATGTAAATTTTTTTCTACGGAAATGAAAACTAGAGGTACAACTAGTGATAGCAGACTTGTTTTCACTATTCTGAACCTCATACCTTCCGAAATACGTAGGCTTTACTGCACGGCAACAGCGTCACAGTTTCTACCGTTAATGTGCAGAGCAAAGGTTGTCTACAGCAGGTTTCAGTACATTGCCGGCAACACGCATTACGGCAATACAGCACTACGGCAGAAACTGTGGCACCGTTTCGAGAATTTAAGTGTTCCAGAAGATATAAGATTTAGAGCAGTGAAATCAAGTCTGCTGTCACTAATTATAACTCTAATTTTAATTTCGGAAGAAAAAAATATACTTCTGCCATTTACAGTACATAAAACGTATGATGGTGTTGAAAGTGACGTTTGTTTACTTGTAGGGATTGTGCATTCCTTCCCATTGTGCGAGTCCGTGGCCATTTGCATACAGGGTGAGTCACCTAACGTTACCGCTGGATATATTTCGTAAACCACATCAAATACTGACGAACCGATTCCACAGACCGAACGTGAGGAGAGGGGCTAGTGTAATTGGTTAATACAAACCATAAAAAATGCACGGAAGTATGTTTTTTAACACAAACCTACGTTTTTTTTAAATGGAACCCCGTTAGGTTTGTTGGCACATCTGAACATATAAACAAGTACGTAATCAGTGCCGTTTGTTGCATTGTAAAATGTTAATTACATCCGGAGATATTGTAACCTAAAGTTGACGCTTGAAACTCCGACGTTCAGTTGCGTGTTGTAACAAACAGCTGCAACATACATCGCGTTTCTACAGAACGATCTGCCAACGTTGCTCGAAAATGTCCCACTGGAAACGCGTCGACGTGTGTGGTATCAGCATGATGGTGCACCTGCACATTCCGCAATTAACACTAGGCTGACCCTTGACAGGATGTTCGACAGGCGTTTCATAGGACGTGGAGGACACATAAATTGGCCAGCCCGTTCTCCTGATCTTACACCTTTGGACTTCTTTCTGTGGGGTGCGTTAAAGGAGAATGTGTACCGTGATGTGCCTACAACCCCAGAGGATATGAAACAACGTATTGTGGCAGCCTGCAGCGACATTACACCAGATGCACTGCGGCGTGTACGACATTCATTACGCCAGAGATTGCAATTGTGTGCAGCAAATGATGGCCACCACATTGAACATCTATTGGCCTGACATGTCGGGACACACTCTATTCCACTCTGTAATTGAAAACGGAAACCACGTGTGTACGTGTACCTCACCCCTCATGGTAATGTACATGTGCGTCAGTGAAAAAGACCAATAAAAAGGTGTTAGCATGTGGACGTTATGTGCTGTTCCAGTCTCTCTTCTGTACCTAAGGTCCATCACCGTTCCCTTTGGATCCCTACGTAATTCGGTGCTCTCCGATACACACGATCGAACAGCGGAGGAGTGGTACTCAAGCGTCAACTTTAGGTTACAATATCTCCGGATGTAATTAACATTTTACAATGCAACAAACAGCACTGATTACGTATTTGTTTATATGTTCAGATGTGCTAACAAACCTAACGGGGTTCCATTTAAAAAATGTAGGTTTGTGTTAAAAAACATACTTCTGTGTATTTTTTATGGTTTGTATTAACCAATTACACTAGCCCCTCTCCTCACGTTCGGTCTGTGGAATCGATTCGTCAGTATTTGATGTGGTTTACGAAATATATCCAGCGGTAATGTTAGGTGACTCACCCTGTATATATAAGGCGATTCAGCTTCTCTTACCGCTGTTTTATGCAGCCCACAATGCCTTCAAATAGTACTTGCAAGATTTTCATATTCTCTCGCTCACTAAGCGTTTTGCTGGAGACCACAGTTTTCGAATTATTGAAGAAAAACGCATCACGAATGTGAGCTTCAAACACGTTTTTCTTTAGTAACTCCAGAAGCGAAAAAGTATCCCAGTACGAAGTTTAACCACATTCAATTTCCTACAGTAAGGTCCTGTCCATTTTTTAAATGTAGAACTAATAGTTTGCGCATAGCGAACGAGAGAATATGAAAATCTTACGCATGGTACTTACACGCTGCACAGTCTCACAAAACACAGCTCCGTTGTAAGCCACGTGATCCCGAGAGTCGGCCATGTTCGTCGTGTCTGTGCGCACAAATCCCGTGCTACGTCACAACATTACACTTGCACACGCTTCAGCAAGAGGGAACGAGTCGACGACAAACAAGGACAATCCGGCATTTGTCGCTCTCTGATACAGTCGGAACTCGGCATGGTGAAAGTAGGGTGAAAATAAAGGGACACCTCGTTCGGCTTAGGTGCCAACATTCAGTAGTTTTCGAGAAAAATGACAGTGAAATTTTCGACGGGACTTTGAATCCACTCGCGCATCGTAAAGCTAAGTGAGTTAGCAGCACAGCGGCTAACAGCACAGACTCGAATTGTGTGATCCGTGTTCAGCTCCAGTTTTACGTTCAGTTTTCTTTTTGTTGTCACGGAAATACGTTAAATCAGTATTATTTGTGACATCGTAAAATACAATGGAAATATTGACAAAAGAAATAAGCGTTTCTAGCCTAATTAAAATTACACTGAAATGACAAAAGTCATGGGGCAGCGATGTGCAAATGCACAGATGGCGGTAGTATCGCATACACAAGGTATAAAAGGACAGTACATTGGCGGAGCTGTCGTTTGTACTCAGCTGATTAATGTGAAGAGGTTTCCGACACGATTGTGGCTATACGACGAAAATGAACAGACTTTGAACGGGGAAAGGTAATTGGAGCTAGACACATGGAACATTACATTTCGGAAATCGTTACGGAATTCAATATTCCGAGATCCACAGTATGATGAATGTGCCGAGAATACCACATTTCAGATATTACTTCTCACCATGTACAAGGTAGTGGCCGACGGGTTTCACCTAACGACCGAGAGCAGCGGCGTTTGCATTCAGTTGTCACTGCTAAACGGACTAGCAACACAGAAGTAACAGCAGAAATCAATGTGGGACGTACGACGAACGTATCCGTAGGACAATGCGGCGAAGTGTAGCGTTGATGGGCTATGGTGACGACCGACGGCAGTGCCTTTGCTAAGAACACGACATTGCCTGCAGCTGCTCTTCTGGGCTCGTGAACATATCGGTTGGACACTAGACGACTTGAAAACCGTGACATGAGTCCCAGTTTTACTTGCTAAGAGTTAATGGTAGAGTTCGAGTCTGGTGCAAGCCTCACGAAGCCACTGACCCAAGTTGTGAACAAGGCACTGTCAAGCTGGCCGTGGATCCGTAATTGTGTGGGCTGTGTTTACATGGAGTGGACTGGGTCCCCTGGTCCAGGTGAACCGATCATTGACTGGAAATGGTTATGTTCTGATACTTGGAGACCATTTGCAGATTTTCATGGACTTCATGTTCCCGAACAACGATGTCATATTAGCGGGCCACAAATTTTCGGGACTGGTTTGAGGAACGTTGTGGACAATCTCAGCGATGGATTTGGCCACCCAGATCGCCCAACTTGAATCTCATCGAACATTTATGGGACATTGTCGAGAGGTCAGTTTGTGCAAAAAATACTGCACCGGCAACACTTTCGGAATTACGGACGGCAGCATGGCTTAATATTTCTGCAGAGGACTTCTAACGACTTGCTGAGTCCACACCACGTCGAATAGTTGCATTACACTGGGCAAAGGGAGGTCCGTCATGATACTGGAAGGTATCCCATGACTATCGCCGCCTCAGTGTAGATATTATAAATTGTTGCGGCATATAATTAACAGTAATTCAAATTTAAAACATGAAAATTCTAGAGTTTTAGATATTTGTTTGGATTTTACTTTTGTGTTTTGGTGGCTACACTGTGTCACAGCGCCAGAGATTGCGCCAAAGATTATTATTCCGCCGCCTCCACTGGGCGCAGTAGTAGTTCAGAGGATGTCGAGAGCTGTCGTTCTTCTGTTGGGTGAGAGAGTAGACGATCTGAGTGTTGGCTGAAATGTTGTACTGTTCGGTTGGTGTAATGTATAGATGGAAGAAGATGCAATTGTCAGAATATATTTAGGAAAGGAGATGGGCTTTTGATTTATGGTGCTGGTGTAATGGAATATTTTCGTCAATATATAACGAGGTAAAGAGGTATTACAGTTTTCTTTAATAACAATCCCTCTTGCTCACAGGTACAGTCAACAAAGCATCTGGCTCGTGTTCATTTATTAGACTTGTAATTGTGGTTCCTATGTGCAATTATAGTATTTCTGGTTTTTCAATTAGTTCATTCTAAATAGTGTTTAAAATATTTTGTCGTATTGAGAAAGAACCGAGCCAGATACATGTATGTTGAGTCACACTACCACACACAGAACAGTTACACTTGTGCTTTGTTGTTTCGTAGCTTTTATAGTTGCAGGGGACTTAATTAATCAATTGTGTTAATGGAAATTCCTTGTCATTTTTTATTTTTATTTTTATGCAGTCAGATTGCGTGCTAATACTAGTCAGGGCCAACCGGTTACGAGAAAACCGTTGGTGGAAGTTTTCTGGAAGGTGTTTATGCGTGTCAATAGTGATGATCAAAATCCATTCTTAAAAACATTTGAAATTTTTGTCTTGACATTAATTCCACAGTATTTTACGATGCCATGAAAATGTTTATATCACATAAAATGGTTCAAATGGCTCTGTGCACTATGGGACTTACTATCTATGGTCAGCAGTCCCCTAGAACTTAGAACTACTTAAACCTAACTCACCTAAGGACATCACACAACACCCAGTCATCACGAGGCAGAGAAAATCCCTGACCCCGCCGGGAATCGAACCCGGGAACCCGGGCGTCGGAATCGAGAACGTTACCGCACGACCACAAGCTGCGGACTTATATTACATACTCCCGTGACAATAAAAGCAAAAAACCAGAAGACTGGATCTGAACAAGGGGCGCGAAATTTCGATGCCGTGCACTTAGCCACGCACTACCGCCGTACTTACATGTAAGCTGCGCGAGTAGCCTGAGGAAGTGACGTCGACAACGTGACCGCCATTTTCTCGGAAGGTAGCTCTTGTTGGGACCTAAGAGAAAATAGTTTTCTCTTCATTTTTATCCTTTTGTCACGTCGCCAGATTTCGACGGTATCAGAGAGTGGGTTCCCCTTGTAAGACGCCATCACAGCGCCACCGTTCGCAGGCTCGTCTTACTTGTTGAACTCTGCTGGACGGAAGGAAGCCATCGTAGCGTTGATGTAAATGCGGCGCCTTATTTCTGATGTACGCAACCCTCAATACTGAATTTGAGCTCGCGGTGTATGTGATCTGTATTTGCTTCGCCTAGGGCCACGGGAAATTTGTGACGTCCGACTAGTTGCATTGCCCGACATACATATCGAACGCTCGACTATTTCCAGGACCAGGCGGAAAATCAGGATGTCAATGAAAAAGTAATCAGTGAGGTCCCTAATTTTGTCACACGTTATCGAGAGTGTGAGTCTTTTTATATGTGCAGGTACCAAGTACAGAGGCCAGGCGCGTAACCTAACGCAGGCGACGAACGGCGGATCAGGGCACTACAATGAATGTTTCTGTGACTCACGGGTATAAATGTAACAGAGCACAGCGCCACCCCATCCTATGCTATGCAAATGTTGCACGGATATCCGTCCCTCCCAAGTTCTGTAAGTCCTTCCATATCCTCGAATGCCGTGCACTTCGCCTGCCTTTTCGCATCTTTTTGTCTTCCCCCACAAAGATCCTTTACCGACCCCTCACATTCCCGCCTCTCCTCACTCACACTGAACACCACCGAACAATCTACGCCGTCTGCAAAACTCTACTACAATAACCGTATCGTTCCCCCTCTACTGTTCAGAACTCATGTGCTCCCTCGCCTTTACCACCACATTCCACCAACCCTCCGTTTGTACAACCTCCACACGCTCTCCTAACAGAGCTTCAGCCATCTCCCCCTCCCAGATCACGAACTCCACCATGACATCTACCCATCCTTCCAGCTATAGGTCCACTCCACCCAATCCACCTTGTCAGGGCTTCCTCTACCTTCCCTCCCCACATTTCCTTACTCCGTTTTTCCCCCTCCAGCCTCTCTTTCTCCGCCCCCCTTTCCCCAACAACTGTTAGTGCCACGAATGCCCCCTCTACTCCGCTCCCTCTTCCGCCCCAACAGCCACATGTACCCTCCTGTTGGGATGCACCAGTTCTATATCCATGTACCACCGTATTCCCCTTCAACAACTGACTCGCTATCCCCTGGCAGGTATTTCCCGTTTCTAGTGATAGGAAAGTACTTCTTTCACATACTAGTGTTTCAGCAACATGGACTAAATGTTTTAAATATGCGCTTATCGTCTTTAATTTTACCTTTTATTATCACTGTTTTTAACTAAGCGTGCAAAAAGTCGTCCATCGTAAATCTCAAGACTTTAATTTTACTTTTGCCCGTCGACTGAAGAGTGGGTTGCCTGTGCCGCTGACAGCCCCCCACACCCCGTATGTGGCGCGGGGTGGTGAAACAACTGTAAAGGGGAAAATAATCGAGACAGAGGGCAGGACAGAGCAGCACAGCCTCCGCGCGCACAGTCCGGGCGCGTTTTGGTGCGTTACCGCCGCCAGCTGACGAGCTGCATACTGACCACGTGCCCTCACCGGGTGGGCGCCAAAACGGAACCTGGCCTCTCAATATGTCCACGCACTGTGTCTCGAAGTGTTTCCTTCACTGCCCTGCCCTGCCCTTCGTCGGCTGCGTCCCATTACGCGCCTGGCCTTAAACTGGCCGCCGCGTGGTCTAGGGCGACTTGCGCGAATTCCACAAATTTCCAAATTTAAATAATAACTCGCTCCCCACCGCTCCCATAGTTGTCGCTGCAGATCGTAAGATCCACGGAAACTAGAATACACGCTAGGGATCACGAGGTGTGTGCGCAGTAGCGAGCCGCGCCGCTGACGTCAGAGTGAACCCAACTGGCGCTCAGTAGCCACCAATTCCCATAATGTATAGTGCGGTAATTACGTGTACGAGCGAAAACGAGATTTTTGTGGTCGTGGTGGTGGTGAGTTCCTACGGGACCAAACTGCTGAGGTCGTTGGTCTCTAGGCTTACACAACCATACCCGCGGGAGGACTCGATCCCCGACGGGGGAAGCTTCGTAAACCGTGGCAAGGCGTGGTTTAGACCGCACGGCTACTCCGCGCGCCGATATTTTTACGGCAGTGCGAATATCTATTAGTGACTGGCGATTGAGTACAGAGTTACGCCGTAGTCATCAGTGTGCCGAGGGATTTTTTAGAGAAAGTTTTTGAGAGCATGATAAAGTTTTGATGCGCCACGCCAGTTGTCCTAACCGCAGAAGACAACTAAGTAAGTTCAAACGAAAACAGATAAATGCTTGTAAACGTGCAGATTCATTTTTAGTTGAAACTGCTCGTGTCTGTCCAATACATTTTACTGATTCGGATTATAAAAGGTATTTGAAAAGTGAACTGAGGAATATTCCCTCGACAAAAGTTGAAGACTGTTATTTCAAATATAGATCTATCATCCGCCGGTGGTGATTTAGGGCGTTGTAACGAGACTAATTATGTGAAAAATATTCAGGTACAAAAACTAAGCTACCAAAAAGAAGCGGAAGATACTTTACAGGTAAATAAATTACCAACTCAAATGGCTCTGAGCACTATGGTACTTAACTTCTGAGGTCGTCAGTCCCCTAGAACTTAGAACTACTTAAACAAAACTAAACTAAGGACATCACACACATCCATGCCCGAGACAGGATTCGAACCTGCGACCGTAGTGGCCGCGCGGTTCCAGACTGTAGCGCCTAGAACCGGTCGGCCACCCCGGCCGGCTATTACCAACTAATGAAGAAATTACTACCAGACAAAACATCAACCGTGAAAGTAAACAGTGCTGTGAATGCTACGATGTGTGCTTAGACCAACGATTAGAAATCAAGGAGGCGTTAGGTTGTTTGGGGAAGGAAACTAGACAGCGAGGTCATCGGTCTCATCGGATTAGGAAAGGACGGGGAAGGGAAATCACTAGAAATCAAGGAAACAGAAATAAAAGATCTTATGCAAGAGAATGCAGATTTACAGGATTGTTTCTCTCAATGTAGTGCCGAATGACTGTAATTAAAACACGTTCAAAAAGTGATTCTGGGCTCACATTCTGACAGCCAACAAGTGCTTATAGTTCAAATGGCTCTGAGCACTATGGGACTTAACATCTGTGGTCATCAGTCCCCTAGAACGTAGAACTACTTAAACCTAACCAACCTAAGGACATCACACACGTCCATGCCCGAGGCAGGATTCGAACCTGCGACCGTAGCGGTCATGCGGTTCCAGACTGAAGCGCGTAGAACCGCACGGCCACACCGGCCACAAGTGCTTATGAATGGACGGTGTATTAGTTGCTGATCTGAAGACGTTGCAAAGACTGCGATTTGTCGTAAAGCGTTATCTTTTTTACTGAATACGCTCTTCCTAGTACGGTCACCATTAAAAGAAGACACGGAAATTTACTGTTCCGCGATATTTTGTTTATTTAGTCCTTAGTGCTTCGAAAACTCAAACAAAGTTATTAGAAAATCTGAAAAAAATGTAGTTCACAAGCTGTACACTAGCATTCCACGGATCATAAGAGAAATAAATATAAATCTTAATAATAATAACAATAATAATAATACACTAAAACCTGGAAATTTCCGATTACATTCATATCTGGGTATGAGTTAAACAGGTGTGCGCCGTGTGCCCGTAAGGTTCGATACATTGCGGCGTGGCGAGAGGGTTCACAGTGACGTCACAGCTCCCAGCCCGTCTGCGCGTGACCCCTACCGTGCATTCTCGTAGTCGCGGTAATTCCTGTAGTGCCACGTTCTGTGACTGAAACCGTATATCTCATTGGTCCAGTGGCCGAGGCCAACGAGAAAGACAGGACGTGGCGCGTAGGTCCCAGCACGTGACACTACAGCCTAGCATTCGCGAAGTGTGGCGTCACAAATTCGTTGCAGGGCCCGCGTTTCTCATTGGCCCCGCCCAGTGGGTTTGTGAAGCGACGCTCGGTACTTGTCAGCTGCCGCAGGCCTTACACGCCGCTGGTGGCTGGCGCTGTGTGACGAGCCGTGACGTGGCGGTGACGTCACGGGCAGAGTTGCGTAATGAGGCTGCGGGCCGGGCGGCCCTATTAGCGGCAGGCGGCCTCCCTGTGCAGTCGGCGTCCCACAAGGCCGCGCAGCAGCGCCTCTCGCTCTCTCGGCTGCGTAGTCTGGCCCTCGGCCATTCGACAGGGCAGGCGTATCCTGCTCCGCCCTCCGCCTCGCCGCCGCCGGCTGCGGCACGGGCCGAACGTCACTCTATTTCTCCTTCAGCTCGTCCATATCGCTTGGAACCGTTCTTTTGGTTTATATCGCGTGAAAATCCCTCTATGTAAACCATACTTGCGCTGACTATAAGAAAAGCCGCAAATGTCTACCGCATACATATTCCGAATCCGCGAAGCTCACTCACATAAGGGCACTGGGCCTCCATTACACAGTATCAAAACTGATCTTAGTATACTGTATAAATCTGACAAGGGGCATCACGTGGACTTATATGAACCATCATCATCATCGTCATCATTTAAGACTGATTATGCCTTTCAGCGTTCAGTCTGAAGCATAGCCCCCCTTATACAGTTGCTCCATGATCCCCTATTCAGTGCTAACATTGGTGCCTCTTCTGATGTTAAACCTATTACTTCAAAATCATTCTTAACCTAATCCAGGTACCTTCTCCTCGGTCTGCCCCGACTCCTCCTACCCTCTACTGCTGAATCCACGAGTCTCTTGGGTAACCTTGCTTCTCCCATGCGTGTAACATGACCCCACCATCTAAGCCTGTTCGCCCTGACAGCTACATCTATAGAGTTCATTCCCAGTTTTTCTTTGATTTCCTCATTGTGGACACCCTCCTGCCATTGTTCCCATCTACTAGTACCTGCAATCATCCTACCTACTTTCATATCCGTAACCTCAACCTTGTTGATAAGGTAACCTGGATCCACCCAGCTTTCGCTCCCATACAACAAAGTTGGTCGAAAGATTGAACGGTGCACAGATAACTTAGTCTTGGTACTGACTTCCTTCTTGCAGAAGAGAGTAGATCGTAGCTGAGCGCTCACTGCATTAGCTTTGCTGCACCTCGCTTCCAGTTCTTTCACTACGTTGCCATCCTGTGAGAATATGCATCCTAAGTACTTGAAACCGTCCACCTGTTCTAACTCTGTTCCTCCTATTTGGCACTCAATCCGTCTAACAGCTCGAAATTTTCGCCAGGGACACACTGGTAGGTAACAAGATACTTAGTGTCGGACTAAAAGATAACCACTAACCCCACCCCCGATACTGTAAAGGGTGTGCACTGTCCAGTCACATTAACTTGACCAACTGTCGAAAGCCTGAATAATCACTTTTTGCAGTGCGGGCCGCTTCGAGATGTGCAGGCAGAGCCGGCCGGTGTGACCGAGCGGTTCTGGGCGCTACAGTCTGGAACCACGCGGCCGCTACGGTCGCAGGTTCGAATCCTGCCTCGGGCATCGTGTGCTTACGTAAACAGTATCTGATAAAAAGAGTAGACAAATCCGTCTGAAGCTCTGTAACTGTACTGTAGTTAACTTTTACCAAAAATATTTAGAAAACGTAAAACTGTATACTAAAGAAACTCTCCTGTGAAATTCTGTATTGTGCGGTCCAGTGAACATTGCTGCAACGCATTGCGTCACAGTACGTGTGCCGCAGTTCCGACACAAAAACACAGTAAAAATACTGCATAAAACTAAAAATTGAACTTTGAAATAATAACTGACCAAAAAACAAAAAAAAAAAAATGGCTCTGAGCACTATGGGACTCAACATCTTAGGTCATAAGTCCCCTAGAACTTAGAACTACTTAAACCTAACTAACCTAAGGACATCACACACAGCCATGCCCGAGGCAGGATTCGAACCTGCGACCGTAGCCGTCCCGCGGTTCCGGACTGCAGCGCCAGAACCGCTAGACCACCGCGGCCGACACCAAAAAACATTTCTATTAAAATGTCCCCTAAATTTTACATACAGAAGCTGACTAGATAAAATTTCGAACTCTAAATGGCACACACGCACCGTAAGAATAAGAATGTTCGACAAAGAAATGAAATTTGGACTGAACTTTACCTGAACTGAAACTGGAAAAAACTTTGTTGTGTTGAGCGTAACTGTGAATGATTCTACCGTGACGCTAAGCTGGCCCTAACGTCTTCTTGTGACTTCTCTTGCGGCAACGGAAACTCGGTACTGCTTGGAATTGATGACAGTCAACATGCAGGGCAGCAGCAAACCAGCTACAGAAAATAAACCTTGTCCAAGCGCAAAGGAAGGAAATGCACCTGTCTTGACCACATCATGTTTCACTGTGAATGACGGAGTTCCAGTACAGTGACATACAATCACAAAACAAATTTTCGTGAGGACACGGTAGAAGAAACTGAGTGACGGAAAAGAGACTAGCATTCAAAACTGTATTATGAAACCCTGATTCCTCAATAATTACAACAATCTTTACGAAACTGATTCCTTGTAAAACATTACAATTCCGCCACGTAATTAGTTACTGAAATGGTAAGGGAGTGGTGAATCTACATCTCTGAGTGCAAACCGTATGAGCAAATAATTTCGCTTAATATCGTCTCGACAATCCAAGTAACTGACCCGAGCCAATAAGGGAAAGTCACGTTAAAAATTTGACTCTTTCAGAGCCATCATAAACTGTGAGCGAGCAGGCAATGCAGCTACAGTATTACCTGAATATCTTCACACTTCTCAAATTAATCTTTACAAAATCAGGTTTGCGAAAAAGGCAACATCCTCTGACTCTGCACCTCTGTGTTCTGCTATTTACTTCCAGACCGCTCAGCAGGTGACAAATATCGGTCTCTTTCTCACTCACTTCTCACTGAATGCTACACTGGCGACCACTATGCTACTGACAATCAGACATCACGTTGCTTGTACTCGAAATCTCTGTGGCGTTATTTATCGGCTATTAAAGACTCCTGTTTGAAAAAAATGCAGTTTGCGGATATGAACTGTGACACACGGATTAAAAAGGGGGCTCACATCACGTTCACTGAGTACCAAAAATAAGCTACAAGCGTTACAGATTTTAATTTTTTTCATCCACCAAGAGACTGAACGAACCATCATTTTCTTTATGGAAAGAAATACTCTTTGTAGACACACCCAAAACCGCATAGAAAGAGTAGTTAAGAGGTAATACGTTTGTTAAGATTCCCGTGAAATTTTCGTAAAAATAGCACGGTAATTTAAAATGTAACTGTGTATAGTATGATAATGAATTTACATGATCCTGCTCTTACTACTTCAGCAAATGAAGCGTGCCGAAACTCAGAGATGTTATCTTGCACCTGAAGCAGGGAAGTCCTTGTGCCCAGGCCATGCATGAATTGAACTGATGTTTCTCTTCTGAGCATTAATTAGCAGTGACCGTAATGGCTTTCAGCGTGTTGTTGGACCGTTCGCGACAGCACAGCACACGAATGATGATGGCGAACGTCTCATATTAATATGTATCGGTCATGGGCTCTGTGCAGACAATACTTTCTTTCAACAGAAAATGATACATAAGAAGACCTCGCGTTCGCCTGATGGAAACACTCTGACTGAAATTGATTACATTTGTATAAATAGCCGATGGAAGTTATCTTTGAGGGATGCATGAATCTGATGCTGCAGTTTGTCAATCGGACCATTTCTTGGTCCGAGAGAACTTGAAAGTGAAGTTTAAATAGCAGCAACGCCGATTGTTTGATGTGACAAAGCTGAAAGATAAGGAAGTAGAAAAGCCATTCGTAATTACGCTTAAAAATCAACTCCACGCATTGCAAGATCTATCTGATGACGTAGAAACACAATGATTTCAATTCGAGGATTCTGTAAGCATATGTGCTGAAGAAGCAACTGGACGACCGAGAGAAACACCGAAGGGGCAATGGATTAAGACGAATCTTGGTAGCTCATACATGAAAGATGTTAAAGCAAATGCGTGAACAACCTAAAGATCAACAAGAGCTCCAAGTAGCTAGTTGGAAATATGCCGAGTTATACGACAGAGTCAAAAGCAATTGTAGAACCGACAAAAAAGAGCGGTTTCAATGGAAATGTAGATACGCGTAAAATATTGCCCCTCGAAATGACGGCAGGGCGTACCGTGTCATTCGAGTACCTATTGGAGCCAATTTTTTTTTTTCGAACGGTCCCATTAAATATAAAAGTGGAAAACTTCTGATAAAAGCTGAACATGCTTCTGAAATGAAATGTCGTGTGGCGAGGGCCTCCCGTCGGGTAGACCGTTCGCCGGGTGCAAGTCTTTCGATTTGACGCCACTTCGGCGACTTGCGCGTCGATGGGGAAGAAATGATGATGATTAGGACAACACAACACCCAGTCCCTGAGCGGAGAAAATCTCTGACCCAGCCGGGAATCGAACCCGGGCCCTTAGGATTGACAGTCTGTCGCGCTGACCACTCAGCTCAGATTTTTTCTTTTTTTAGTGTGCGCTGGTATGAAACTTCCTGGCAGATTAAAACTGTGTGCCCGACCGAGACTCGAACTCGAGACCTTTGCCTTTCGCGGGCAAGTGCTCTACCATCTTTTTTTTTTATGGAAAAATACAAAAGAAAATAAAAACACCCGGTAGGTTTCTTCGAGATTCCAACCTGGGTTCTTCGATTCCCAGCCAATTACCTTTGCCGTCGCGCTATCTCTTTTTTTATCTTTTTTGTTTTTTTGTGTTTTTATTTGTTTTTTGTTTTTGTGTTTTTTTTAAATTTTTTTAATTGTAAATTATTTCCTCTGCCAACCTTTTTTTATATAGATGGAAAAAGGCGTCTTTCAGTTACGACAAACAAAATTAGAATGTACATCCGTAGCAACAACAGAACAAGAGTTCCTTCTAAACTATGAAATAGAATTTGAAACCAATAGTGTGATGATAGATAATAAAGAAAGAAGAATGTAACCAAATCCCGCACGCCATTCCATGTGCATGGTCCATCTGCGTACAGATTCCATGTACCAAATTGGTACAACATTTCGCAGCGTGTGGAGCCCCATGAAGGCGGTCATCCTCTGCCCGGTACTCCCCAACTGTGAGGGGGGTTATCGAAGACACTGCGCAAATAATTCGCAAATAGTTGTCGGTATCGGGGTGTACACTCAAGTGTGCTGTGACTGTCCTGGAGAAATTGCCAGTAATCAAGCACCATCTTTTCATCATCTCGAAAGAGGTAGTATATGGACATGCCTTTAAACCATGTGAGAGCGTGAGTCTTCGCAGGCGGGAAATAAGTATCCTCTGGACAAAGGAGGAGCCGTGGCTCAATTGTGCGAGGCGCGATACGGAGGTAGCAGGCGAGGATCTTCTGCACTAGCAGCCATACCTCTGACGCCGATCCACCTGTTAAACGGTGTTCGTCAGTATCCACAAGGTGGCAACGTGGGCAAAGGGGGGGATCCGCCATCCCAATAGCGTGCAGCCTTTGTCGTGTTACAGCCTTCCCGTTCACCACCTGGTACCACGCGGCTCATACCCGCGTGGGGAGGAACGACTTCTGGACCACTCTCCACACTGCAGGCCATAGGGTCGTAGGGCTCTTCCTCTCAATCACATTGCGAGGGATGGACCTTAGCAGCAGTCTGTAAAAGTCTCTCGCCTTGGGAGTGCGAGTGTTGGGAAGGTCTGGGTGCACGTAACTACACTCAAGAATAAATGCCGAGAGGTGCGAGAGTGAGGGTGTAATGTGCGCAACCGTAACAGGTGGCAGAAGAGACGCCGGCAGCAATTCCTCTGACAGACGACCCGTAAGGGAAGCATCTTTGTGGGTCCACAATTTCATCATTGTGCACAAGTATAATGCTGTAGCCCTCGCTCGTACATTTATAAGTCCCAGTCCGCCATCAAGCGGAGGGAGGGTGAGTGTTTCGTAGCGGACTTTGAATAGGTGTCCGGCGGTAAGGTAATATCCAAACGCTGCTTGCAGTCTGTGTGACATCGCTGTCGATATCGGTAGGACCTGGGCTATGTGGATCATCTTAGTTGCCACGTGAAGGTTGAGGTATTCCACACGCTGTAGGAGGTCCATCCGTCGAAGTAAGTTCCGGCGAACTTCTGTGCGTATTGCCTGTAGTAATCGTGCATAGTTCATGGCAGCCGTGCGGCGCACATCCTGTGTAAATGTTATGCCCAAGAACCGGATCTTGTTAACTAGTGGGAGTGGGGCTAAAGCGTCCTTCTGTAGACCTCTCCCAATGGGCATCGCTGCCGACTTGGCCACATTCATGAGGCTGCCCGCTGCCAAACCATAACGATTGATTCATTGTATCACCGAGCGTAACTCGTCACCAGATCGGCCAAGTAATAGAAGGTCATCAGCATATATTCTGCAGTGAAAGGTGTGATCCCTCAATGACATGCCCGAGAGCTTGTTTTTCAACCCTCCGACAAGTGGTTCGAGTGCGATCGCGTAAAGGATCATGGAGAGTGGGCATCCTTGGCGAACTGACCGTCGGATCGGAAAGGGACCCGCAATCCGTCCATTCACCAGTACACGGGACGCAGCTCCACGGAAAAGGCGCTGAAAGATGTCGAGAAAGTCAGGCGGGAAGCCCGTGCGGGCCATAACGGACAGAAGGAACTTGTGGTGAACTCTGTCGAAGGCGTGGTCGAAATCAATGGAGATCAGAGCAGCTCGAAGGCGACAGGATGTGGCAATGGCTATTAAATCCCTGCATTCACTGGTTGCCGTTTGCATGTTGGTCACTCCGCCCTGTGTCGTTTGCTCCATTGAGAGGAGTAGGGGCAGAACCTTCTTTATGCGGCTGGCGAGTAGTCGGGCGAAGATTTTATAGTCCGAGTTGAGCATTGTAATTGCCCTGTAGTCCTCGACCGTCCGATCTCTGGAGGGGTTTGGGTATCGGTATAAGGAGACCTTCCACGAAAGCAGGTGGCACGTGGTAACCGAGGGTCATCAGTTCTTGGTACATGATGATCCATCGGGGCATCATGAGATCGCGGAAAGTACGATAAAACTCGAGCGGCAGTCCGTCTGGCCCGGGAGATTTCTTGAGTGCTCCCTTGTTAAGCGCGTCCTCGATGTCGTCTCGTGTAATTCCACCTAACAGCGTCGCCGCTGCTGCATTGTCGAGGTTGTGCGACACGTGCTGCAGTATGTCGTGATCGTCCGCTTCCTCGTCCTCTGTATTCACCTCGTCGTAAAACCGGCGATAGTGATCTGCGAAGGCTTCTGTAATCGCCACCTGAGTCATTACGACAATACGAGGTCTGTGATCAGCTGCTGTCGGCGTCGGCGGCTGTCGAGCACGATGTGATGCATAGACGGGTTTTCTCCTTCCACTCGGTCTTGACATCGCGATCGCACTACGACCCCCTCCAAACGTTTCCTCGTAAGAGACAATATTTTACCTTTAATTCGGCGGCTTTCCATTTGTCGGTTTGGAGATGGTGGTTGGCTGTCGAGTTCGCGAAGCATCGTGTAATAAAAGTCCAATGTGTGACGATGCCAAGCTGCGATATCTTTTCCGAATTGTGTTAGCACACGCCGAAAAGCTGGTTTTGCACAGTCCACCCACCATGCTAGAGTCGATGGGTATCGGGGAAGACGAAGTTCGCAATCCAGCCATGTGTTAACGATAATCTGACGGCATTCCGGGGCTTGAAGATGTGCCACATTCAGCTTCCAGGGTCCTCGGCTACGCCATATCCGCTGCTGTTGTAGAGTGAGTGTGCATATGAAAGCGCTATGATCGGAGAAGGCAAGCGGCCAACATTCGGCGTCCAATACTCCCGGTGCTAGAGCTCGTGAGACATAAATGCGGTCTAGGCGACTGGCTGAGTGACTAGTAAGGTATGTCGGCCCGGGACGGTCACCGTGCACTGTCTCCCACGTGTCGGTGAGAAGCAGATCTCGAACCAGTAGCCGAAGTTCTTGACAAGTAGAGAAATGTGGGACTTGGTCTTTGGGGTGGAGCACACAGTTAAAATCGCCGCCGAAGATATATTTCTCGAAGCGGCTGATAAAGAGGGGTCGATATCCTCCGAGTAGAACAGCGATCGTTCGCGGCGTTGGTCAGTTCCTGATGGAGCGTAAATGTTAATGATGCGCGTGCCCAATGCTGTGATCGCCAGCCCCCTTCCTGACGGAAGGTAAATCACTTCTTCGATGGCAATTCCGTCGCGCACTAATATTGCCGTACCGCTGCCATTCCGGTCCGCCGGTGACACATATGTCACATAACCGTAGAAAACGGGGAGGGCCGCTATATATACTTCTTGCAACAGGGCAATGTCAACATCCGAAGAACGAAGCATCTCACGCAGCAACTGGATCTTCACTGCCGTTTGTATCGTGTTGAGGTTAAGCGTGGCGATACGATAAGCTTGTTGCCGAACCGCAGGTGTTAAGTTATCCATTAAGACTGGAATTACCTATGACGCTTCTGACTGTATTGACATCTCCGCATCCCCCCAAACCTCACCTGCTGTCCTTTCTAGAGAGCCGGCGCCAATGCCGTGGGCCCTCCAGAAGGTGGTGGGCAGCATCTGTCCTGCATCTCGGCATCCGATTTTGCCACTGTAGATATATGTAGTTTGTCCTCAGTTTCGTTCGATGGTGCCACACTGCAGCAAATGGCGGCTGCCTCTGTGGTAGCGTCGTCATTGAAGATTGAAGGTGGAATCGTCATCCTCTGGAGGCTGTGTCGCATCCCGTTCGGAAGTTGCTCTACGCCTCCGCTTCCGTCGCTTCGGAGAACGTTGCTTCCTGGTGTGTCCTTCTGTGTCAGCCGTTGGCAAAGATTCACGACGTTCCGGCACAAAAGCAGCCGTAGGCACAATAAGCGAGTCTACGGCCATGCTATCGTCATGTATGTTGTTATCCGTCGACGGGGGCGGCGGCATCGGAGTTGAATCCGTAGCTTGTGGAACGGGTGTGTCATCATCGCCCTGTATTGGAGCATGGAGCCGCGACCCAACAGTGGATGTCGGCTGTCGTGGTGAAGTGGTAGCTGTCGTGAGGGCTGCTGCATAAGTCACAGGAAGCAGCGATGGCGATGGCGGGTCCGCTTCAGCCGGCGGCAGTTGAGTGATTCGACGTTGCATACATTCTGATCTGAGGTGTCCCTCCTTCCCACAACCAGAGCAGGTCTTCGGTTGCCCATCGTAGATGACGATGGCACGGCAGCAACCGATATTCAGATATGAAGGTACATGTCTTTTAAGTTCTATTCGGACCTGGCGGACGCCGTTCAGCACAGGATATGTCTGGAATTGCGTCCATTTTTCCGTAATATGATCATGGACCGTGCCGTAGGGGCCCAGCGCTGTCACGACGTCCTCCGCCGGTAGTTCGAAAGGAAGTTCGAAAATTCTGATCGTGCGAAGTCCCATGCCAGAGTAATCGACGTGCACAGTCCCCACATTGCCATCAGCATGGCAGAAACGGAGGCCCTGTTTCGTGTCCGGAAGGATCCGTTCACGTGTTGCGTCGTTGATGAAAAAAATGGTTCAAATGGCTCTGAGCACTATGGGACTCAACTGCTGAGGTCATTAGTCCCCTAGAACTTAGAACTAGTTAAACCTAACTAACCTAAGGACATCACACACATCCATGCTCGAGACAGGATTCGAACCTGCGACCGTAGCGGTCTCGCGGTTCCAGACTGCAGCGCCAGAACCGCGCGGCCACTTCGGCCGGCTCGTCGTTGATGATCTTGACATATACGATACTACTCACAATGGACAAGTGAATGCCGAGAATGTCGGTCGCCGGGATTTTAACTTCTTCTCGTAGAAATCGTTCGACTTCGAGTGCTTTGGGCCGTGCAAATTCGTTGCGGAACGTAAATTTGAGCGTCGATTTTCTGTATTGGTGCGCCATAGTGATCTATATGCTGAGTACGGCACGCGCGAAACGGCCGAGTACTATGTAAACAACACGAGCGCTCGCTCCGCGGCAGGAACACAAACAGCGCGTCCTCACCGCTGCACAGCCAAAGGCCAACTTCTTCTTCTTAAATGAGTTGAGTACTTCAAAGAAATCTTAAACCAGCCCAACCCTGTTAATGTTTACAACTTCGAAACTGAGTGCAAATACGCAAAATCTAATTGTGAAACAGGTGATGTCACAGAAGGAGATTTGTGAGCAGCAGTCACAATCCTTAAAGCAATAAAGGAACTGGCCTGGATAAAAACTCAGCAGAAATTGTGAAATATGCAGTTTCAGATCTAATTTTCCTCTTCACTATACTGTGCAGTACCTGTTGGCGAACAGGGAAATTTCCGGAATACTGGAGGAGTGGCATCATAGTATCATAGTTAATCTACCGAAGAAAGGAAGTCTAACCGAATGTACAAACTGGGGGGGGGGGGGGGTATGACGCTTCCCTTGGTGCTAGGCAAAGTCGGTTCCTTCGTGCTTCTAAAAACGATACAAGAAGTAACAGACTGTTGACTACGAGAAGACCAGGGTGGCTTTGGAAGGGAAGATCTTGATTCCAACAAATATATGTTCTGTGCATCTTAAAGGAACAATGCATAGAGTTAAACTGTCCACTGCATCTGAACTGCATTCTTTGAGTGAAAAAAAATTACACTGTATACCAAGAATCATTGTGAATACTGTAAGCCTAAAAGGAATTTCTGACCAACTCACAGATTTTGATCTAGATTTGAGTTGCTGTAAAAGAGCAGAAGATGGGAACTATCCTTTCTTTAGTATTCTCACAGATGGCAGACAAGGATCCATTTTGTCACTATTCCTGTCAGCCATAGATTTCATAGTGAGAAAAACTGTGGACAACGCGAATGTGGGCGTAATTGTGAATGACCAATCTAGGCTTACCCACCTAGATTTTGCTAATGTGTGACCTCCCAACATAAATTCCATAACCCATGAATAAAAAAATGACTAACCTCTCAATAAAAATGTGACTCATATATAACGTTTCAAAATAAATCTCGTAATGTAACCTTTCAATAATTAACTGATAGTGAATCTAAACAGGTACATCTGGACGTCAGCAGTGCTGCGTCATGGCCCTGAAGAATTATTCTGAATAAACTGAAAATTCTTACCTCAATGATGTCGCCGGATAACGCATGTATATCTGCTCTTATAAAATTTTTCTGGCACAGCCCAGTGCAATGCTGGCCACTAGAATTTGTTATGGATAGGAGAAATTAGTAAAAATTTTAAATTCAGATGAATGACTGTCAAAAGTTATCTTTATAAGAAAGATTATTGAAAGATTTTTTAAAACATTTACATGGTACTTTGATATAACAATAGTACAAAAACCAGTTGTAGCAATTAACATACGAGCGCGGCAATAAAGAACAATAATTTTTGCTTTTGCCTTGTGCTACATCGCTCAGGCACCACCATCGTTGTCTACGACCGGCCTCCCCAACCGCCCGACCGCGAGCTATTACTACTACTGCTGCTGCCCATACTGCTCTCTGGTCTGCGATTCTATTGTAGTTTACATATCGCCGACAGAGCGTGAGCAATCCATTGAAGTTACATCTGCTCGAGTGCGCTAGCAATAAATTCCTTAGTCATGGACCTCTTACAAATGACATCATTTTTCTAGCAGAAACATTACGAAGTTTACAACTAATCATTAGCAAGGCCGGTGGAATGGCCAGTTCTGTAGGACAAAAAGTGTGATAAAACGAAAACAATGTGCATAAAAAGTGGAAATTATGTACCCAAATTATGATGCAACTGGAGGTACTATAAGTACTGGGCGATTTCCATATCATGGCAGCCTTATCTGTAATAACGCCCATGTATAAGAGTTGCTAAAATGAAAACCAAACACCCGGCACAGCGGGACCACAAAGTGATTCCAGTCAACTGTAACCGACCCATGCGTTAAGACATTTATAACACTGGGTGACGAGACGATTGGTTCCTGTTTCGTAGAACGAGGTCGACAACTGACTGATCCACAATCGCACCCACTCATGCATTTGCTCGTCCTACAGAAATCGACTTCCACATATGTCTTCCTTCAGATGAAAATCACACGGTGAAAGATCCAGGCTGTGAGAGGATGTCGCAATATTTCCTAACCAAATCACTGTAGCGTAGTCTTTGTCCGATTGTCAGTGTCGGCGGTGGGCGTTATCGACTCGACAGCATTCCTGGGCATTTTGACTGTATGGCGCATAGCAGTTTCTATAAAAGTGTCTCCATTGCGCTACTCATGATTGTGTTTCCATGCTCGAGGAACTCAATGAGCAGATGGTCTCTTGTAGCCGAAAAAGACCTACCGGAACTTCGGTGAACAGCTTTGGATTTGTTTGCTGGGGGAGACGTGGGACGTTGAAACACGTATGTATTCAGTACCAGCGATGGCGAGCCATGAGAGAATCTCTGACCAGAGAGTTATTTATCGTTGCTAGTCTGCGCTTGACCGCGCGTGAGTGTAGTAGTTGTACGTAGCGAGTCGCGAGAGCAAGTAGTCGCGAGTTGTACTCAGTACAGTAGTATGTGAGGAGTCGGCGGGGGTCGACATGGGTCTCTGGTCACGATTCAGGACGAGGTATATTGTTAAATAAGGTAATGAAGCAGCATTGCGCTCAGCTAATAATGTATTGTAATTGTAATTAATTTGTTCAAGAAATCCCCCAATAATAATTCTGTTTTCAAAGCAATCGTTATTAAAAAATAAAAAAATAAAAGGAAAAGTCTATGATAATGAACGTGCCAAAAGTTATTTCCCCACAAGATTACTGAATAATAATGACCCAAATGTTGTTGAGCTCCCACAAAACATCGTTAAACTGAAATAAAAGCGACTGTACCTTCGCTACAAAAATATTGAAAAATAATGGCCCAATGTAAACTCGACACAAAAATTGAGAAATGAACATTCAATTGTAATGATTTTTTTTCTTTTTTAATAACGATTGCTTTGAAAACAGAATTATTATTGGGGGATTTCTTGAACAAATTAATTACAATTACAATACATTATTAGCTGAGCGCAATGCTGCTTCATTACCTTATTTAACAATATACCTCGTCCTGAATCGTGACCAGAGACCCATGTCGACCCCCGCCGACTCCTCACACACTACTGTACTGAATACAACTCGCGACTACTTGCTCTCGCGACTCGCTACGTACAACTACTACACTCACGCGCGGTCAAGCGCAGACTAGCAACGATAAATAACTCTCTGGTGAGAGATTCTCTCATGGCTCGCCATCGCTGGTACTGAATACATACGTGTTTCAACGTTTCCACTGTTGGCTTTGCCCTCGGTCTGTCAGAATGCTGCTGACGGATTGAACCTGTTGCTCGATTACGCCCGCCCCCAGTGTCCCAATCGCAGTAATGCTACGCTTCAGCTATTTGGTTGGAAAACACTGCAACATCGACCGTACACCGTCTGATTTTCACACCTGTGGCGACTTAAAGAAAGACATGCGGTGACGTCGGACGAACATGTTGGAGACTGGATGCGGTTGTAGATCCGTCAGCGGCCGGCAGCGTTGTACGAAACAGGAACCGATCATCCCGTCTCCCAGTGTGTTGGTTACAGTTGACTGGAACCATTCCATGATTCTGTTGTGGCGGGTATTCGGTTTTTATGTGAATGCCACTCACAGATTCAGATATCACAAGCTGAATTGGAAAATGTTCTGCTGTCTCCCAATGAATGTTATCCGTGCGGCAATCACTCTCTATAAGCAACACCATAAAGCTTTGGCTGTACACCTCTGTCCTTCCATCGCTGGCCATATATGCATGTGACACCTGGAAAAGTCAGAAATATCAGCACAAATATCTAATGTTTTCTCGCAAATCATTCTTTCGCCGAATTTTGAAGTTCAGCTATCACGATCTCGTTTTTGTGGGAAGTTTTGAAGCTCGCCCGTCCTGTACTTTAACCTTGAACGAATCGGTCCAAACTTTCCCCGATGGTAGATAATTGGATAAAGTCAAAAAGAATATTTTAATTCGTGGTCGAGATACGAAGGTATAAAATCGAGCTAAATAGAGTACGTAAAATTCATTCTTACGTGACCTGAATACGCGGAAACGGTTAAAAGTGAATTAAAGAAATAAAAAATCCATTCTTGCGGTAAAATATACAACTCACTTTCAAAAGTCTGGTTTCATTTGAATTTTATGCGGAAAAAAACACGTTTTTCTGGGGGGGGGTCTTGAAGCATGCCGTTTCTCTACTTTAAACGTAGACAAATTTATGTCCATTCTGTTGTTTAGTGAAAACATTATCCTTCGCCACTATATTACCAACATGGTTCAAAAGAAAACTAAAAAAAAGAACCTATACTGGAGCAGTGTTCGCATGTGTCAACAAAAATGTACATAGGTTGTCAAGCTATAACGGTCTAGTATCAAAATTCTAGAAGAGAACCAGAATAAAAAATACTCTTGTCACAGCACAAAGAAAGACAAATATGTCCTGGGCAGGGTTAGGGATGTAAAACGAGGAAACTAGCTTTTCGACTTACCTGGCGACTTCAAAGATATTTAAATTAAAACACCTAGTCAGATACACGCTTTTTTGCGAGTTAACGTCCTTCCCCAAAGCAGTGGGCTCTATTATCTGAAAAATGTTGGCACATCTGTATCTTGCAATTCATAAGTTAAAATCCTTGCTGAAGTGCCCAAAATCCGGAAGATTTATCAGCCATAGTGAACGATATATACACTAATGAAAAAAAATCAGGACACCAAGAAGGAGTTGTGCGACTTAAATGAAAGTCGGTAAGCGTATTTCTGAAAGATTATGTCCATTCAAATTTCGCTCCAGTTGTGTGTAGCATGTATTCCATAGTCCCTTCTTGATTTATCACCATATTTTTCTTCTTGTCATATTTACAACATAAGTGGGACCATTTGTAATGAAATTATATCAGTAACTCCCTTTATTGTGCCAGTCATTTAAAATTATGAAATGATTCATATGCTTCTAAAAATCGTTTGGTAGGTCTAAATTTCTTTTTGCTTGAGCATAAAAAAATTATTTTTTCTATTTTTAGATAAATACTGCATAATTTACCATAATCAAATAATGATCAATTTTTTTCTTTTTGTTTGAAAACCAACAAAAATAAAGTAAGGCATTTCAATTTCTGCTGAATTATAATGATTTGTTGTATCTATCTCAGAATAATTTTTATTTCTCAATCCAGTGATTTCTATAGCTCGTAATGCAAAGAAAGGTATTGGGATTTTAGGAAGTTTTTATCTTTCTTGTTCTAATTCTAATTCGTAATTGGTATACTCACAAAATTTCCTTCATTTGGTAATGTACCTTTTGTTTCAACTCTACAACATTTTTTATCAGACCACTGAAAAATAGGACCTCCAGCAGTAGAACTTACAGTAAAAGTAAGAGTTATATTTCCTTCCCACATAATTTCTTTATAAGCTTTAAAAAAACCGCTATCCATTTGTACTGGATTGAGTACATCATTTTCACTATTTTTTATTTTACCTTTATTAAGTAAATGTCCTTCTGCATAAATTTTATCAGAAAGACAGTTAATTTTATTAAAACTGATAAAGAAATAAAAGAATGTTGTATTCTTAATAAAATAGTATTTGCTTTTTTATAGTTGTAAAATTAAAAACCCAATATTTTTATCAATTTCTCTATTTCTGTTAGGAATATTTAAATTACATTTACATTTTTCATTAACAAGAAAAGAACAAAATTGACAGCTGTCAATTTTGGGGATTTATGAAGTTTAATTTTGTAAAAATTTAATAAAAACACCATATTAAAAAATTCATAATACCCAACCATTATCATCAAGCTGCATTCACACTTTTTATTTTCCATACATTATTCCTCTGACTTTTGTTGCTGCTAATTTTTCACCAAATGAAGAATTTTCTGCAAACATTCTTTCTTTTGCCATTAACTGAAGTTCTTCATCTGCTTCATGCCTTTTATCTCAATTTTTATTATCTTTACATGCAATATCATGTTTTTACAGACTTCATCTAAGATATTTATTCCTTTACAGCCTTAAGGTAATTTTTCTTCCAATTTTGTTCCTGAACCACAATGTTTATAACCAGGGAAATGCATTTTGCATGGTAGTTTTTAATTAAAGTATTAAATAATCCATTTTCATATTTTTCTGATTTCAAGAGATGTAAGGTAAATTTGTCAAATACCTAATTAAATATGGAATATCTTTTCGACTATGAACAATAAAATCACTAAATTTCTTTGTTAAAATTTTTTCGATTCCATATTTTTCATTATAATGACATTTATTTCCAGCTAATTCGTCTGAACAGATTGCTGAGAATCTTTCGATTAATTGATAGACATCGTCCATCCAAATATATTGAATGGGTTTCTCCATATTTTTTGTTAAGCATTCACCAATGTTTTCACATCATATGAATTTAAATCTACTGCTATTTTTTTAAAAAAACGTACACTGCCGATTTCTTTCATCAGATATTTATATTTATTACCTGTTCTTGAATTTATTTCATATTTATTATTATCAGAGTATAGAGCAGCTGAATAAACTAATATATCGCCGTAATTTCATAAATCATTATCATTAAATTTTCATTCATATCATCCATAGTAATATCATTTTTAGTTGACAGACCCATTAATCCACACGTTCCTTCAAATGTTCTGTCACCAGGTATTAATTTATCACCATCAAATTTTACTGGTAATTTAACAACAAATGTAAATGTACAAGTAGGTCATAATACAAAAACATTATCTTCGCTATTATTTGGAAAATCAAACATTCTTTCAGTGTCATTTATTTTTTCCTTTTTGATGTTTTTTGTTTCTTTTGCTTCTTCTTCATATTTATACCATAAATATTGTATGTCTGATTTGTTTAACACTTAATCTCTGTCACACTGTTTGACTGTTGAAGTATTATTAATTTCTTCGAAATAATGTTGTTGACAAGGAATAATAATTTGCTATTTAGATTCATTTTCTTCAATTGCTTTTGAAACTTTATCTCCTAACTCTTTGATTGTATCAATAACTAGTTGATTTTCTTTTTTATACTTCTTGCATTCAGTTCTAGATTGTTTTTTCCATTTTTTAAAATATTCTTTTAATTCTTCCTTTGCCTATTTATTTCATCTAGCATTCTTAAAAACGTCTGGATCATACACTGAAGGTGTACTATGGCCTGTCAGATGACAATATTTCACAAACATTTATTAAGAGTAAAAATATATATAATTTGTTGTTTTAATGTTTACTGTTTATGTTTAACATTTGACATTTATGATGAATATTTGTATATTTATGTTAAAAGATTATTTTCATTTGCACATTCTTTCATTATTTATTTTTTTGACATATCTATGGTAGTAAATCCAAATTTATCAATTCTAGCATTTATTTACGTTAAATTCATCAAACTTTAAAATGTCACTAACAGATTCATGATATTAGAATTTAAATTAGTGTCATCTCCTCGAAAATACTTTAAAACAAAATTGACTCTTACCAATTATTTTCGTATTTTTGTATATGTTTAAGCTAAATAAAAATAATCCGTTCCTTTCTGTCATCCTGTAGCAAAATGTTCTTTAACTGTATCTTTATTTTCAAGACTGAAATCATCAAACACAACAACCAATTGCTCTTCACAGTCATCTAATGGTACAATTTTATCATTATTATCAATAAAACCTTCAAGTTTTTCATTATATTCATTTTAAATTTTATTGCATCCTTTTTTAAATTTAGAGTAATTTGGTTGATCTAAACTTTTAGAATAAATATATAAACGTTTTATTCTATCCTAGTTTCTCCAGCCTGCAGCTAGAATATAATTATCAGTCATTAATTTTATATTTCCACATGCAGTTGCTCCTATTACTACAAATAG
The DNA here is from genome assembly GCF_023864275.1 of Schistocerca cancellata. Classification (NCBI taxonomy): domain Eukaryota; kingdom Metazoa; phylum Arthropoda; class Insecta; order Orthoptera; family Acrididae; genus Schistocerca; species Schistocerca cancellata. The sequence goes on from NC_064631.1 coordinate 177,173,951, forward strand.
AATATTGTTGTTGTTGTGGTCTTCAGTCGTGGGACTGGTTTGATGCAGCTCTACATGCTGCTCTATCCTGTGGAAGCTTTTTCATCTCTCAGTACCTACTGCAACCTACATCCTTCTGAATCTGCTTAGTGTATTCATCTCTTGGTCTCCCTCTACGATTTTTACCCTCCAAACTGCATCCAATACTAAATTAGTGAACCCATAATGCCTTAGAACATGTCCTACCAACTGATCCTTTCTTATAGTCAAGTTGTGCCACAAATTTCTCTTCTCCCCAATTCTATAGAATTTGATAAAAGTTTACCAAGTTTATAATTTTTTTCTCGTTTCATCCTACTTTTGCTTGACAATCGGTTTTTGATCATGACCACTAAATGAATCTTGATTGCAATGCATTTATTCCAGTAATAGATGATTAATAATAAATGACACAGCTAATTCCATTAAGTTTGAATTCATCTATTCCAAAACAACATTAACTGCACCTATGGACGATAATTACAAAGAAGATGTTTTAATTGGTTGTTATAGAAATTTTTTTGCACCAAATATTACATCAAAATAGTAAAATATACTGGAATAGAGAAGAAATAAAAGTTCGTGATGTTCAGTATAGTTAAAGAAATTTAGAGGAATATATTAATTCTAACAAACCTAATATAGTTAATAGACAAGTTAAAATATTAAATCCAGTTATTGTTGAAAGCCATGTTAAGTCATATATGCATAAAATATTTGGGTTGTGGACGTTTTAGGTTTTAAAATGAAACTATTTTGGCCAATCAACAGACTGTAGCAAGTATTATACCAAAAATAATTTCTTTCAGATTAATTAACATTAATTTTAATTCAGCTGTTGCAATGTATATAAAGTATAATGATTATTCTCATAAAAACCAGTGTTATGTCATCTTTTATATTGCAATTAATATTTGTTGGTCCAATTGTTTATGAACCATATATTCCTTTATTTGATTCTATTCATGATTAAAGATTTAGTAATAACTATAATTTACGAAAATAGGAATTCGACTTATTTCAATGGCGATACCGTAACCTCATTTTGGAAAGGAATTAATTAATATTTAAAATCAAATAAATTTATAAATTTCTAAAAACATTAGATTCATTAAATCTGCATAAATTTTATCTGTATAAATCAATAATTTTAAAATTGACTATCCTTTGTTGCTTAGTGGTATAACTAAACCTAAAACTACTAATGGTCAATTAAATAGTACTCATAATTGTTCACCTGATACATGCAAGAGAAACAGAGATATAAATATGGAGAAAAGTTGCTTATTACACTGGTATTCAAACTGAAACTACTGAACATCATTTAAACAAAGAAAAAACAGGTTGTGGATTAACAAAATATGATGGCAGACTTTTAGTAATTTTGTTATGAGCATTAGACGCACTTTGTTCATTAGCTGGTGGTGCTGCAACTATTACATCATCTGTTCATGCAAAACAAAAATGTGACAAAGAATTAGAAGCCAGTAGAAGCCATTTAGTAATGGAAAAGAAAGGGACTGGATTAAAAAATTCAAAAAATTACAACAAATATTAAACAACTATAAAAATTTGGTTTAGAAAATATTGCTGAAAATTTGAAAAATATTTTAGAGGCGTTTTTAGGTAATAAATTACTTAATAAACAAGAAAGATGAATGTGGTATAGTAAACTACGCTTAATGGTAATGTTGCTACTCACTGATTTTATTATTACAAAATAAATAATACTAAGATTGCTTTTGTTGCATTTTCTGAATGTGTACAAAAAGAATTCATTAATGTTTGGGGCAAAATTATTTACATTATGATGTCGAAAAAATGTTATTTTGATGGTTTTATTTGTGGTCATTACTGTTTGTTCATCCTAAAACTATTATCAGACAACTATAATCCCAAGCTATTTTATATATAATATGTAAACTTTTGGTGTTAAAATAAAAAATGTATAAAAATTTAGAACATTTTCAGTCATTATTAATCAAATGTTAATGAACAATTAGAATCAAAAATTAATGCAAAAGGTGATAAAAATGAAGGTGGAAAATCAAATGTGAAACGAAATTTAATTATAAAATTTCAGAATGAATTGAGTACAATTTTTCCTTACTTTTAAACTTACTTTTCTTGTAATGACAGAAGATTACTGAAGTGCGTGTTCCAATTAGAGGTTTTGATGGTGTAATTAAACATTACTGACAAAAACATTTAAATAATCTTATTAAGAGGGGTGAATATAATAGTATTTTAATAATTGTATTAGTAAAGAAGAATTAAGTAAATACCATGCAAAAAGTAATAGCAACAGGATTATTAGAATATTTTTGAAAAACGAATTTAACTCTATATATAAACCAATTAAGTAATCTTGAGGATAAAATAGATGATGGTCAAATAATAAGACTGAAAATCAACAAACAAACTCATAATTTTGGGTGGGCTTTTTACACAAAAAGTTATGATTTGTGATAAAAATATAAATAAAAATTTAACTTTTTATTATTACTTTATTTCATTAAGAATATTTGATAATCAGTACAAAATTAATTCCTACCATCCAAAAAGAGGTAGTGAATAAATCGAATTTACTATCTGTAAAAGAAAAATATAAATTGAAAACCATTCCAGTACATAAAAAAATTTTATTTCGCAAATTGTTAGATTCAAATGGAGATGATAGATCATACCAACAATTATTTAATTGTTATTGTATATTAATGGATCCTTTTCTTTAGAAAATAAAAGCAGCAAGAAAAATTTAATTTGTTTAAAAAAGTAATGAACTAGAATTCTTTTTTTACACAATGTAACTTATTATGATTATTTAAATACAAGATACGATGAACAGATTTGCTTGGAATCAACAAAGAATTTGAAATTATTTTGTCATTAATTTTCAGTAAGTCAAGTAATGGACCTAATTTCGATTATTTTGTGGAGGGAAACATTAAACAAAAACATAAAGCAATAGAAAATTACTAATATAAAAAGTTTCAAAACATGGAATTAACAGTCTAAAAAAACACAATAATAAAATTCCAATACATTTTCATTGTTTATAATCTAATTATTTTTGGTTCCATATAAATAAGAGTGCAAAAAACCAAAAGTAATTTCTTTATAAACATTAGTGATCTAGAATAAACAGTTTGTGTACTATGAGTAATGCTGAATATATAAATACAAATGATGGTAAGAGAAATTGCTTGGAACACAATAGTGATTTAATAATTATTTTGCCTAAAGGATATAATAACTAACTGATGACTAAAAAATGTTATTTTTCAAAGAGTGGGATGTTAAACTAGAATATAATGGAATAAAAATTTTTGCTTTTGGGCTCTAGAAATCAAAAATATGTTCAATATGGTTAACGGTCATGATTAATTATAAGATAATTTCTTGTAACTGAAGTAGTCATTACTGTAAATTACGTTATATTAACAAAGATAATTTAATTATAAATATAATTAATCGCTTATTAACAACTGATACATAGTTAAGGATGAATTGGGAATGATTACCTTATTGTAAAATAGAAAATGATGAGATTCTTAAAAACCGATGACTATAAACCATTACATTTATTATTTCCTTTTTATAATAAATAATTTTTGTGGAAAAAATAGAGAAAAAGTCAGAACATGTAGTCGAAATGTGTTTAAAAAAGATTAAAAAACGTAATTTTTGAAAATGGTATAAACTCAATTTTCCCCAATTATTTCTTTAATGCTCTGCTATTAAGAATAGCCGTGATCTAGGGGTAGCGTCTTTGATTCATAACCAAAACGTCTTCGGTTCCGGGTTCGATCCCCACCACTGCCTAAATTTTGCTAAATAATCACCATTGGCGGCCGAAGACTTTCGGCATAAGAAGTCAGCCTCATTCTGCCAACGGCCTTGTCAAAGAGGGTGGAGGAGCGGATAGAGGTTCAGGGCACTCTCTTGTCCTAGGGGTGGGAAATTGCCCCTAAAGGCGTAAGAATCAACAATGATCAACGACATGAGGATGCAGAAGGCAATGGAAACCACTGCATTACAGACACGTAATGTGTATCCACAGGACATTTGGCCTGTAATTGAAGAAGTGTCATGATGATCTCTCCATTGGCAAATGATTCCGGAATAGTCTCCCATTTGGATCTCCGGGAGGGGACTGCCAAGGGGGAGGTTACCATGAGAAAAAGATTGAATAATCAACGAAAGGATAACGTTCTATGAGTCGGGACGTGGAATGTCAGGAGCTTGAACTTGGTAGGGAAACTAGAAAATCTGAAAAGGGAAATGCAAAGGCTCAATCTAGATATAGTAGGGGTCAGTGAAGTGAAGTGGAAGGAAGACAAGGATCTCTGGTCATATGAGTATCGGGTAATATCAACAGCAGCAGAGAATGGTATAACAGGTGTAGGATTCGTTATGAATAGGAAGGTAGGGCAGAGGGTGTGTTACTGTGAACAGTTCAGTAACCGGGTTGTTCTAATCAGAATCGACAGCAGGCCAACACCGTAACGATAGTTCAGATATACATGCCGACGTCGCAAGCTAAAGATGAACAGATAGGGAAAGTGTATGAGGATATTGAAAGGGTAATGCAGTATGTAAAGGGGGACGAAAATCTAATAGTCATGGGCGACTGGAATGCAATTGCAGGGGAAGGAATAGAAGAAAAGGTTACAGGAGAATATGGGCTTGGGACAAGGAATGAAAGAGGAGAAAGGCTAATTGAGTTCAGTAACAAGTTTCAGGTAGTAATAGCGAATACCCTGTTCAAGAATCACAAGAGGAGGAGGTATACTTGGAAAAGGCCAGGAGATACGGGAAGATTTCAATTAGATTACATCATGGTCAGACAGAGATTCCGAAATCAGATACTGGATTGTAAGGTGTTCCCAGGAGCAGATATAGACTCAGATCACAATATAGTAGTGATGAAGAGTAGGCTGAAGTTCAAGACATTAGTCAGGAAGAATCAATACGCAAAGAAGTGGGATACAGAAGTACTAAGGAATGACGAGATACGTTTGAAGTTCTCTAACGCTATAGATACAGCAATAAGGAATAGTGCAGTAGGCAGTACAGTTGAAGAGTAATGGACATCTCTAAAAAGGTCCTTCACAGAAGTTGGGAAGGAAAACATAGGTACAAAGAAGGTAGCTGCGAAGAAACCATGGGTAACAGAAAAAATACTTCAGTTGATTGATGAAAGGAGGAAGTACAAACATGTTCCGGGAAAATCAGGAATACAGAAATACAACTCGCTGAGGAATGAAATAAATAGGAAGTGCAGGGAAGCTAAGACGAAATGGCTGCAGGAAATATGTGAAGACATCGAAAAAGATATGATTGTCTGAAGGACAGACTCAGCATACAGGAAAGTCAAAACAACCTTTGGTGACATTAAAAGCAACGGTGGTAACATTAAGAGTGCAACGGGACTTTCCACTGTTAAATGCAGAGGAGAGAGCAGCAATAATTTGTCGACCTGGAAAAAGCGTTTGACAATATAAAATGGTGCAAGCTGTTCGAGATTATGAAAAATGTAGGGGTAAGCTATAGGGACAGACGGGTCGTATACAATATGTACAACAACCAAGAGGGAATAATAAGAGTGGACGATCAAGAACGAAGTGCTCGTATTAAGAAGGGTGTAAGACAAGGCTGTAGCCTTTCGCCCCTACTCTTCAGTCTGTACATCGAGGAAGCAATGATGGAAATAAAAGAAAGGATCAGGAGTGGAATTAAAATACAAGGTGAAATGATATCAATGATACGATTCGCTGATGACATTGCCATCCTGAGTGAAAGTGAAGAAGAATTAAATGATCTGCTGAACGGAATGAATAGTCTAATGAGTACACAGTATGGTTTGAGAGTAAATCGGAGAAATACGAAGGTAATGAGGTCATGAAGTCAATGAAGTAAAGGAATTCTGCTACCTAGGCAGTAAAGTAACCAATGAAGGACGGAGCAAGGAGGACATCAAAAGCAGACTCGCTATGGCAAAAAAGGCATTTCTGGCCAAGAGAAGTCTACTAATATCAAATACCGGCCTTAATTTGAGGAAGAAATTTCTGAGGATGTACATCTGGAGTACAGCATTGTATGGTAGTGTAACATGGACTGTGGGAAAACCGGAACAGAAGAGAATCGAAGCATTTGAGATGTGGTGCTATAGACGAATGTTGAAAATTAGGTGGACTGATAAGGTAAGGAATGAGGAGGTTCTACGCAGAATCAGAGAGGAAAGGAATATGAGGAAAACACTGATAAGGAGAAGGGACAGGATGATAGGACATCTGCTAAGACATGAGGGAATGACTTCCATGGTACTAGAGGGAGCTGTAGAGGACAAAAACTGTATAGGAAGACAGAGATTGGAGTACGTCAAGCAAATAATTGAGGACGTAGGTTGCAAGTGCTACTCTGAGATGAAGAGGTTGCACAGGAAAGGAATTCGTGGCGGGCCGCATCAAACCAGTCAGTAGACTGATGACAGAAAAAAATGAAGAATTATTTTAAAATATTTAATGTTTTGAGAACAAATTTTTTTTTGTGACAGGAAAATGCTGACAGATAATAAAGCTATGGAATATGGACATTACACGCTATATTATAAGACTGCTCAAAAAAAATTCGTCAAAAAATATGAAGAAAAGGAAAAATTATATTTTAAGAAATATGGCTAACGTTCAAGCTTGTGTTTCTGGTTAGACATTAAACAAAATTGTTACATACAGTTATCAGTTAATAAATATCTTCCATTAGAAGGCTTATCTCACATTAATAAAAGAAAATAATGATCAAAAATGTTTTCTGTGGTCTAGAGCTTCTGCATTAAATCCAGTAAACAGACAGAAATGTAAAAATCCAAATAGCACAAACAGTTATAATGAATTCATTAAAGAGGGCGACGAAAACTTATATAATATTTGTTTTCCCATTGAAGTTAATGATGTTAAAAAATTGAGGATAAAATTAGTGTATGTATCAATGTTTATTCATTTTATGCAAAATATTAATTATACCTATTAAAAATAAAAAAATGGTTTATTCTATTTTTTAAAAGGAAAACAATTCACACTACAGATGGATAAAATAGTTATCTAAACTTTCAGGTCAAATTGCAAAAATGGGCACCAAAAATTTTTTGAAGGTTATGTTTATATCATCTTAATAATTACGAAAAATTAGATGACTACCAAAATAATTATTTAATTAATAAAATAGGAAAAGTCGAACTACCACAAAAAGATCGATACATAACATTTAACAATTATAAATTTACCTGTAAAAGAATCTTTTATTATTTAGGCAGATATTGAAAGTTTATTATTAAAAAGGGATAAGTATTCACCATTCCTTTACTGTAAAATATCAACAAAATATACCAATTGAATTTTGTTGTTATATTAAAAATGGGCATTACAAAATCCATTTGTATGTGGTGGACAACTGTCATCAAAATTTACAGAATAAATCAAGAAGGAAGTCTGAAATTGAAGAAATGAAATGAATTCTGAACAATCAATAAGTCAAAAATCGGTTCAGTGTATAGATAAAAGTTCATCATTACAGTCATTTGATTGGAAAATATATAAAACGACTATGTAATAGTTGTAATTTATAGTGAAAATTTCCTTATTACTTACCTAAATTAATAGGATATGATGCTCCTTAGTTTGTAAAAGAACTTGGTTGTGAAGACCAAAACAAATTTAATACCAAATAATGAAAATAAAAATAACATTTTTGTTAAAAAACAGTAAATTTGGCAAATTGGTACTTTTGTAATTATGGTTACAGGCCTTGCTAAACTTTCTTAAAATTTAAGAAAATTTTTGCAGGGGTACTAATAACATTAGTAACTAGAAATGCAGTTTATCCTTACGATTATATAGATCATTGAGAATAATTTGAAGAATCAAACTTCCACTAAAAGAAGAATTTTATAATAAATTAAATATCTCAAGATTTATGAAGATGATTAAAATCATGTTAAATTACTTTGGGAAAATTTAATATAAATGTGTAGAACATTATAATGATTTATATTTAGAAACGGATTTTTATTAATATTATTTGTTTTTGAAACTTTTAGATAATATGTATAAAATCATGTCAACGAGATACATTTTGGTTTTGTACGGCACTTAGATTACTTTTTGATGTGATGTGGTGTCAGAAATGATTAATCAACCAACTGTGTTATGAAATGATTACAATAAGATTTTAATGGTTAAAAAAGGAATAAGAGGCGATATATCCAAGTGTTGTAAGAGAAATGTGAAAACAAACATTCAGATGCAAATAAAAGTTACAGTTATGCTATGAGACAGTATTTATCATATGGTGCATTTGCATGGGATGAACTAAACCATTATGATTCTAAATAAATAAGTGTAATTTTGTGTAGTTCTAGAATTAGTTATAAATTTGAACTAGATTTCCATGATTTACATAATTATATACCATTAGCTTCCAAATATAAAACTACTACAGGATATAAAGAAAAAATTATAGTCTACTTCAGATAATAAAATATCAGTATGTTGTTCATTATAATTATAAATTAAATCATATTTATGTCTTGGAATGAAAATAACAAAAATACATACTATGAAATCCTGCCCACTCATGTCTTATTGGGTGCCTAGGAAGCTGGTTTCTGAGATAGGTAAACAACACACAAGGAAATCATATTAGTGGAGTTTATCATCGTAACTGGTTTCACAATACTTAACTTTGGGTCGCTAGCAAATGACGACATGCAAATAATCAATGTCCTTCACTGTGTACAATCTCCATGCAAGTTAATCACACAAGTTCATATGGATCACAAGTCACAGCTCTTCTAGTGGCTCAAAAAGAGTCCGCCTCTTCTATTGTCGAGGTCTGCTAGTCTTGATGTTCTTGTCGGCGCTTGCTGCTACACCGAAACATATCTCCCCCCCTAAAGCGACGGACTATCATTGTGTAGGGATCACGACAACGATGGGGAAGGCACGAGTGTGGGTGCAGTGCTGGACCAGCTGTGGATGCGGGGGATATCCAGCTTCCAATCGTACCCCGCCATCTGGCCTTCGCTCTGGCGGAAATGTCCCGCAGAAAACGACCAGAGAGGTACACGTCCACCTCCTGATGCCATGAACCGGATGAAGGCGGCGACCGCTGCGGTGTGGACAGCTCCAGCTGCAGCGGAAGGACGAGAGGTGAAGACGAAGGCTTCATCTCCATGGGGTTGCTCCGCAATGTCGTGATGACACCCTCTAGCGGCTGCTTGGACGCGCTGTCCTTGGGATCCGTGAATCTGGGGGAAGAGACACTGAAAGATCATCTTGCACATAACAGAGGCGAAGTTGATTTTGATGTCGGCGCTGAGAGCCGTCTGGACCTGAAATAAGATACATGCAAGCGCCAAGTCGACGGATGATCTCGCCTCGCGCCCGCCGCCTTCTGCCATGTGGCGTGAAGCGATACTTGCGGCCTTCCTTCGGCGACGGGTGCTAAGGAGGGTGGAGCAGGTGGAGCAGTGTCCGATGGCGGCGGCCATAAAGCAGTTCCGCCGGCGATGGTCCATCTCGTCGGTGCGAACGATATGAGGCGAGAAACAGTTGCAAGGCTTGATCCCTGGTGTGTGCGGAGCGAAGTTGGGCCATCTGTTGCTTGAAGGTTCCGACAAAACGTTCTGCTTCCCCGTTTGACTGTGGTGCACTAGTTAGATGCTGTATGCCGTTGTGTTCACAGCATGTTTCAAATTCATTTGACGTGAACTGAGGTGCGTTGTCTGCACTGTTACTTAAGGTAAACCTTCCAAGCAAAAAATAGAGGACAACACCTGAATTGTGTTACGTGACGTCGAGTTCATCGGCACACTCAACCAACGAGTGTTCCTAAAAGGTCCCACAAAGTCAATTGTACACGTTGCCAAGGGGATTGCGACTTAGGCCAAGCAGAGAATTTTTGTGACGGAGCGGACTGGTTTTCCGCACACGCCTGAGACTGTGACGACATCTGTGCTATCTGGGTGTCCATACCGTGCCAAGAACAGTGTCGACGCGCTAACCGTTTTGTACGAACACTCCCTCAGTCTCCTTGGTGAAGTAACTGCAACACTTCTTTCTACAAAGCTTTAGGGATCAACACACGTCACTGCCCACTGTCATTTTGAGCGAGAATCACACCCTTCTGTATAATGAGGCTATGCCACGGGCAAAATGTCGGCGCTCTACAGAGTTCTTTATGCCATGCAAGGAACGAGGTCCAGACGTGTGAATGTATGTTAGCAATAAGTTCAAATATGAATCATCTTCGGTAGCCTGTGCAATTTTTTTATAGTGCTGGGGGAAAGATTGAAGCAATTCAGAATCCTGAGCATCGATGTGACAACACGGTGCAGCAGAAGTGTCAATGTATCAGGGCCAATCGGAAAACGTGAAAGTGTGTTCGCATTACCATGTTGCGCTGTCGGACGATACACTACCTCGTACTGGGACTGAGACAACGACAAAGACCATCTTTGCAATTTTTGGGCAGATTGTACAGGAACCGGTTTCATCGGATGAAACAAGGACTGCATAGGCTTCTGACCCGTTACTAAGTAGAATTTTCTGCCATACAAATAGTGGTGGAACTTTGTGACACAATACACTATAGCCAAAGCCTCTTTCTGAATTTGTGAGTAGTTACACTTTTGATGTGAAAGGAATAGGCCTGTCTTTATCACCAATTCTGTGCGAAAGCAGTGCACCGATTCCGTAAGAGGAAGCGTCAACTGGCAATAGAACTATTTTTTCAGGATCAAAGTGAGCTGAGCATTGATCACTGAGCAATGCATCATTAAGTTTTTGAAAAGCTACTTGGCACTCCTCTGTCCTAACAAAGGGGATATTCTTTCAACACAAGCGATACAATGGAGCCGCTATTCGCAGCATTCGGTATGAACCAATACAATAGTTTCTTTTTCCCTAAAACTGACTGCAAGTCTGTGACACTCTAACAAATGAGAGTGAAGAGGATGCACACCTTGACTGTTTATGACATGACCAAGATACTGCAACACATGTTTAAAAAAGAATCACACTTGTCCAGTCTACACTTTAGTCCTGCATCACATAACACTTGAAACAAAGCACATAAATTTGCAATACGTTCTTCAGGTGTACGACCTGCTACGACAATATCGACCAAATAGTTTGAACTGTTTGACACTTTAGCTGTCACCTGTTCCAAATACTGTTCCAAAATGGCGGTTGCGAAAGCACTACCAAAAGACAAACGCAAATATTTAAACGAACCAAATGAGTATTTATTACACTTTTTGAGATTCTTCATCGAGCAGTATTTGAAGATAAACGTCGCGCAAACCAATATTTGAAAAGTAGCGTCCAGCGCCTAATCTGTCCATGAGATTCTATGGGCATCTCAATGGATAAGTATTAATCACAGTTTGTGAGTTGACTGTAGACTTAGTCAACACAGAGGCGAATGCGACCTGAAGGTTTGGGGAGCAAAACCAGTGCACTTGTCCATTGAGTAGCTGATATGAGCGACACAACTTCGCTATCTTGCAATTCTTTAAGTTCAGCAGTGGCTTTGTACTGTAATCAAATGGTAACAGTTTGGTCCCAGCAAAATTTCGGCTGACCATTGTCTTTTATAGTAATATGTGCAACCAAATTGTTAACCTTAAGAAAAGAGTTCCAGGAATTCTTTTACCAAGCTAGCTACACTGTCTTTTGCATTGAATGCAGCCACTGACAACACATTGTACAAAATATTAAACCTGTTATCAATAGAATCAAGACCAAATGTGTTCTCACACTCATGTGATTGTAGCACTGTAAAAGTCACTGTGCATGTATGCGAGCAATACATGGCAGGCAAGGTAAAATTTCTGAAAACAGGTATGTCATATCCATTATAAGCTGTCAATTGCATGCTAGTTTTAGACAGGCGTAGGGAGCCTAACAGTTCACATGTGTGATGATTTAGCAATGTGACAGAGGCACCCATGTCTAACTGAAGTTTCCCACAAAGAACTAAATGAACAAAATGTTTGTTTGACAGGCATATGACTGAAGAAACTACACACTTGCTAGTTTTGCTAATGCCCGTTGCAGACTCTGAATATATGGCATTAAGGACACAGAACTTGTGGCTAGATTTTTGTGAGTGAGCAAATTCTTATGTTTGTTATGCTGCAAACATAAGGGTTGTACATGTCCTTTCCTACCAGAATTGCAACCCGAGCTTGTCAGGAGGGGCAGTCTTGTACTTCACAGAAAAACATGAAAGGCAGTTGTAGAACAACATGTATTTCTGGTTTAAATGAATAACATAAAAAAATGTAATAAAATAAAATATAATAAAAACCAAATTTTTTGTGTATGTGGAAAATATGTTTCTAAACATTATTAGGAAAAAGATGTAGAACGAATTGCAAGTGATGAACATTCAAATATATTGTTATCATTTTAAAATAATGAAAACATAAAAAATGATGATGCACATGTAAATTCAAAAAATGTATAAATTACTGGAAATTAAAGATTTAAACGTTTGTGTATAAAATCCAACAACAAAAGTCAGCTATTCAGATAAATGTAAAAAACGTGTATTCTAGAATATACCAAAAACAAAAAAATTAATTCTATATAACTGGATCTTTCTGAAGTTAGGGAATAGTTGGAAAATTTACGCATTAAAATTATTTTAAAGGCAACATCAGAAGTGTTATTTGATAAATCTACAAAAACCTTATGTATCACATACATTTTATATATTGAGAATTATGATAAAAATGTTTTTCAAATTTTAATTTAGAAATATGATTATGATGATTAGGAATATAGCTTGGGAATCAAAGAAATATAATTGTTTTATTTTATTATTGGAAATATAAAAACGTTAAATGTGAATTTTTAAAAATAAAAATTATTTTGTATAGATTATTAAAAATAAAAATTTATTAGATTAAAAAAATTAAAAAATCGAAACTTTAAAAAATTTTCATGTGTCAATTTTTAATTGTTTTATATTCAGTTAAAATGAATAATTTTAATTGATATATTTATTAATGTAATTCATTTAAATTTTAATTAATAAACTGAATTGCCCTAATTTTTCAGCAAGAGGGTTTAGTAGAAGTAGATCGAAATTGTCTACTGGCCACAAAACTGGGGCAGCATTGGTAATTTCCATGCCCTTGCAACTGAACTGATCACTGGCTGTAAATGATTATGTTTGGCTACTTGAGACCATTTGTAGATAAGCAACAATGGAATTTCTTTTATGGATAGCAATGTGGCAAGTAGTTGGGCCACAGTTGTTTTTTACTGGTTTGAAGAACAATCTGGACAATTTGAGCAAATGATTTGATCCACGAGATCACCTGACATGGTTCCCTCTTACATTTATGAGACGTAATTGAAAGGTCACTTCGTGCACAAAATCCTCCATCAGCAACATTTTGTCAATTACGGATGACTATAAAGGCCATGTGGCTCAATATTTCTGTAGGGGACATCCATGCTGTTGAGGGTAGGCATATTACTGTTAATGTAAAGAACAAACCCGGCCTAACAATAACGCACAGGGTTTCATGATGATGACGATTATCATGTTATACAATTAGTGTATGTTTGCATCCAAGTACCTATTACTTGATTTTCGATGGCATTTGACGCATTGTGTAAACTTTTTATGCCATTGTGTTTAGACTTTACACGTAGAAGAGGCATTGAGGACACCTCCCCCCTGTCTTACTAGAAAATTTTGATGTTTTATGCTTGAACTTGAATTTAAGAGAACGCTTATATGTTAATACCAAACCTGACTAGCACTAGGCGTTAGCTACATGCACTAAGTTTATTTCTCAATAAAGATTAAATGCTAGCTTTAATATGAAATTTATGATGTTGCTTTCAGCTTGCATCATACGTGACGTTAACTGCAGCAAATGTGTGTTAGAACTAGTCAGGGGAACCACGGGGGAAACATGAGAATCGTTTTGGTTGAAGAAATCTCTGAACAGTCTTGCGTACGTGGGTTAAGTGTCTTATGTGCCAAGTGCGGAGACATTTACAAGGGGACCCTACGAACTTCTCCTCACTGGTGTGATTTTAAGGTTAAATTATTTTTCTCATTTCCGGTCACGAAAACTGACAACAGCCGGGAGAACGGTGTGGTGACCACATGCCCCTCCGTTCCCACATGCAGTGACGCCCCTGGGCTGAGAGGATGGTTGGTTGGTTGTTTTGGGGAAGGAGACCAGACAGCGAGGTCATCGGTCTCATTGGATTAGGGGAAGGACGGGAAAGGAAGTCGGCCGTGCCCTTTGAAAGGAACCATCCCGGCATTTGCCTGGAGCGATTTAGGGAAATTACGGGAAACCTAAATCAGGATGGCCGGACGGGGTATTGAACCGTCGTCCTCCCGAATGCGAGTCCAGTGTCTAACCACTGCGCCACCTCGCTCGGTTCTGAGAGGAAGACACGGCGGCCGGTCGGTGCCGTTGGGCCTTCCAAGGTCTGTTCGGACGGAGAGAGAGAGAGAGAGATATTTTTCTCATTATTACTCAGAGCGTTTATCTGCTTCCTAGTTCTTTTCCTTGTATAACAGCGTAGGGAACAAGAAAAAAAACGCATTCTTAATAGTTCCCACAAATTATTTCTAAAGACGTGTAAGAAATATTTAGGTACAGAGTAAATAAGACGAAAAAAAATTAAACCTACGCGACCTAACAACAATTATGTTACAACGAAGTGAGGGTGTACTCAGTCAAGGCACGGCAGTGTCGGAACTGCAGACTGAACGGAACTAACACAGCGGTTTCTGTCTTCCGACCCTACGCATTCGCATAGTTCGGAACTGCAGCCTGAAGTACGTAGCTAGCCGAAATGTAAAAAGAAAAAAATGACAAATGTTAGGAGAGTATTAGATACAGCGCATTACAAGAACTGTCAGTGGCTGGAAAAGATGCCAGATTTCCAACTGTGTGACGCCAAGCTGAGCTGCTCTGTAAGGCCTTGTGCCATAATTTATGCTGTTATCAGTCTTAGATAATACTTATCAAAGTGACTTGGTTTCAGCAAGTGAATTAGTTTCTACTTTCGCTGTCGACTAGCGATAGCAGACATAGCACGCAATAACACTCTTTAACCTGTCGATTATTCTTGTGTGCAGATAAACTATCTTTAGCTGCAAAGCGCTTGATGAGTTTTGGTGGGAGCTGTTTCATATTGTTTTGTTTCACTTTTTGCGTGTTACATCTACGTTCGTTCAGCGACGCCTGACGAAGTTCCATCCTAAGAATGTGCTGCCAAACGCAAGCAGAAAATGCTCACACATTAAGCTTCAAGAAGCTTGGAAATTTGTTCTATAAGGAAAGCTGTTGTGGGGAAGGCTAACCAAAGACAGCGTTTTTTTGGCAGGACAGTTAGAAAATGTAAGAGACCTACTAAGGAAACTGCCTACACTAAGCTTGTCCTTCATCTTTTAGAATACTGCTGCGCGGTGTGGGATCCTTACCAGACAGCACTGTCGGAGTACACCGAAAAAGTTCAAAGAAAGGCAGCACGTTTTGTATTATCGCGAAATATGGGAGAGAGTGTCACAGAAATGATACAGGATTTGGGCTGGAAATCATTAAAAGAAAGGCGTTTTTCGTTGCGACGGAATCTTCTCACGAAATTACAATTACCAACTTTCTCCTCCGAATGGGAAAATATTTGGTTGACACCGACCTACATAGGGCGGAACAATCACCACGATAAAATAAGGGAAATCAGAGCTCGTACGGAAAAATATAGATGTTCATTCTTTCCGCGCGCTATACGAGACTGGAATAATAGAGAATTGTGAAGGTGGTTCGATGAAACCTCTGCCAGGCACTTGAATGTGATTTGTAGAGTATCTATGTAGATGTAGATGTAGATATGACAATTGTTCCTAAAGTTCGAAAGAGAAAAATCTTTCAGTTGTTAGTTATACGTTTTGTGAAAAATGTACTGTCATTGTTGAGTTAGAGGCATCCTTAGGAAACTGTGTTAATTACACTGCAAGAAACAGCAGGAACAGAAATTTCACACATAAAACAGCGATAAACGGTAAGCATACAGGCTGAAAAAACTGGGAAGATGTAAAGAAGAAAGGGACGGTCAACTTAGTGATAAATGAATTTCGTATACGCTTTTCGTCTGTTCGTTTTCCTTAGGATCTGAAAAGGGTTGAGAGGTACATTTGTGGTGTCAGCACGTTCTTTGTAGGTTATACTGAAGTCTGTATTCTGCGCTTCAAGAACTGTGGTAGCCGCATGACGTGCTCTTTTAGTATACAGGGCGCTTACAATTAAACTTTCGTTACTTGATCCATTTTAGACGCGAAACTATTTACCTTATAACATCCAACTTTATAGCAATGAGGTTCAGATTGTGGGCTGAAGAATTTGTTGTGTGATGACTTGTCATTAGGCGCCGGCACTGGAACGGCGACGAAGCGTTGAAACACAAGCATCAGTGTGCATTACAGCTGCAGACAATTAACGAGTGTCTGGACAAAGTGAGCAAGGCTGTACTCATACGGAGAAATCCTCTTTCCGCACCGGGATTGAAAAACTTGATTCGGAAGTTAGAATTAACTGGCGATTTGGAAGTTGCTCCTGAGAGAGGTCGACGGCCAATTGCTGCCACAATTTGTTAAAGAAGTTCCTATTGCCATGGCTGAGAATGATGCACTCAATGTGCGATCTTCAAGTAGTGCCTGAGCTGTGTCACGACAGCTGAACATTCCATGGTCGCCGGCCGACGTGGCCGAGCGGTTCTAGGCGCTTCAGTCCGCGCGACCGCTACGGTCGCAGATCCGAACCCTGCCTTGGGAATGGATGCCTGTGATGTCCTTAGGTTAGTTAGGTTCAAGTAGTTCTAAGTTCTAGGGGACTGATGACCTCAGAAGTTAAGTCCCATAGTGCTCAGAGCCATTTGAACCATTTCATCAGACAGAGTTTACGTAAGCATACCACTTACATTGTTCAGCTGAAAGAGCGGCCGCATTACGATACACACAAACACGAAAATTAAGAATAAGAGACTTTTTATAGAAAACGAAAGTAACAAAACATTACAACATGACCGCCTTCTATTTCAAAATTACGCGTTGCATCTAGCATAGCAGCTTTTAAAATGGTCGCCATGTGGACAACGTAGCCTCACAACTTTCCTCCGTCTCTCATCTCACACTACTTGATTTTAAATTTCCGTTCGTCCGGCTGTTTTTGTTCCAGACGCCTACGGACAATCCTGTATTTCCGGCCGTTCGTTGCCTGTCTCAGAGTCCTCGGTTCAGGCTGTACGATGTTGGAGCTGAAGGTTCGGGACGACGCGTGTGCGCCAGCTCGTGCGGTGTCCCTGTTGGGCGCTTGCTACCTCTCCTCGGTCTAAAGCGCCGGCGATCAATATTCCGTGGCTGGCTCACTCGGCGGTCAACCGCCTCGGCACGCGCGTAGAGTTATGTTTCCGCCGGGCGGGAAGACTGCCTACAGACGTCACAAAAACCTCTGCGATGTCTGCCATTTCTGAACTAGTGTCCCCACAATGGAAAAAAAAATGGAGAAACTGTGGTGTCACCGCCAGACACCACACTTGCTAGGTGGTAGCCTTTAAATCGGCCGCGGTCCGCTAGTATACGTCGGACCCGCGTGTCGCCACTATCAGTGATTGCAGACCGAGCGCCGCCACACGGCAGGTCTAGAGAGACTTCCTAGCACTCGCCCAGTTGTACAGCCGACTTTGCTAGCGATGGTTCACTGACAAATTGCCGGCCGCGGTGGTCTAGCGGTTCTAGGCGCTCAGTCCGGAACCGCGGGACTGCTACGGTCGCAGGTTCGAATCCTGCCTCGGGCATGGATGTGTGTGATGTCCTTAGGTTAGTTAGGTTTAAGTAGTTCTAAGTTCTAGGGGACTGATGACCACAGATGTTAAGTCCCATAGTGCTCAGAGCCATTTGAACCATTTTTGAACTGACAAATTACGCTCTCATTTGCCGAGACAATAGTTAGCATAGCCTTCAGCTACGTCATTTGCTACGACCTAGCAAGGCGCCTTTAACATTTGCTATTTATCTTGTGATGCATGTACCGTCAGACCGATGTTCACCAATTATGAATTAAAGTTAAGTATTCCAGTAGTTACTTACGTTCTTTGCTACTATAAATTCCCTTAACTGTTCCAGACCTCACGCCAGCCTGCGTGAGCTTAACGCGTGCCTTTCGGCTACCAATCTTGGTGGCTTGGCTGTCTTGCCAAGTCACAACAGAAACAACCTCCACTAGCAGACGTATTTTGTTCAGTACCAAAGCATACAGTAAAAGTTAACATGTATGTTCACAGTGGCACTCATAAACGTCAGGTTGCGATATCTGAAACCATTCCCAATGTCAGACAGATGTTGCTTTACTGCATTGCCACTTTCCTGGCGAGCAAATCTCGTGGACAGACAACCCTCGTAGGAAGATATCGCCTCCAGTCTGCGATTCGCAGTTCTCATACTGAACAATTTAGTAAAAAAAACACTGCTACCTAAAGAAAAGGGCAGGTGCGAATAAGACTCGTGCATTGAGAGTTCCGTACAAACGTAATGGTGTATAGTGACAGTTTGTGCATTTCGGGAATCAATAATGTCAACAATTTTTGCCTTTTATCAACTCTGAGACCGGCAAGATATCGGTCCCAGGGATACAAAGATTTTCGTGAATAAAGTCTGGCATCGAATAACAAATGGCAAAAGGAATATTTTTTTCATGTCCATTATAATTATCCGGGCTGTTATGCCGTGGGCCGGCCGCGGTGGTCTAGCGGTTCTGGCGCTGCAGTCCGGAACCGCGGGACTGCTACGGTCACAGGTTCGAATCCTGCCTCGGGCATGGGTGTGTGTGATGTCCTTAGGTTAGTTAGGTTTAAGTAGTTCTAAGTTCTAGAGGACTTATGACCTAAGATGTTGAGTCCCATAGTGCTCAGAGCCATTGGAACCATTTGTTATGCCGTGGTGGGTTGACGAATTCTATGTCAATTCCCAACGTTTCGTCCCCGTCTGCGGAGGACATCTTCAAGGGGGTCTGTAGGTCGATGGAAGGTGCAACACACCCACTGGCTCGCTACTGACTGCCGCTAAATTCCGTGTCCGCGCGCTCCCGCGCCGAGGCGTGACGTCACGTGTTTTGAAAACGTCAGTGCAATTGGCCGCTGTCCGCTGCCGTCGATCGCCGTTGCCATCATTTTTTTCGTGTGATATAATAACAAATTAATATTTTTCTGATATTTTCCTTTACTTGTACTGGTGAAACATTGCTTGTCGCCAAATCCCAGGATTCCACGTGAACGCTAATATCCCTGTTGATTTTGATGAGTGAGTTTTCGAATTCAAAAATATATGACATAAATGGCCGTATCTTTTGATTTCCTTGACTTAGAAGCTTCAATTTTTTTACACTGCCAAGGAACTGTGTGTATGTGATATAAACGTCACCTTGATACGTCTGCCCGTTCTTGAGAAAAAGGGTTTTCAACAGTCGGACGGACAGGCAAATAGACCACAAAGTGGTCCGACAGCAGGGGATGCGATGAACGGTTGCGTTCTACTGACGAGTCATTTACGGTATTAGAAGATCCGAAAATGTGTCTGCGATACAAGGTGAGCATAAAGTCTTTCCCTGATTACAAAAAATTGTCTCTAAATAATAATGCAACGTTGCAAATAGTAGCTTAATTGTTAAAATATTTTGTGGATACACTTCAAAATGTGCTCTGTTCGTTGCCCGTAGAACGCCTAGCCGATATTCAGTTTCTCCGTTTGTCTATGCCAAAACCTGTTCCGTCACCGCTACTGCAGCATCTCGTATTCATGACGGAAGAATTCGTACAGTGATGAAAAGAACCGGCGAACAAATAACACCTTGTGTGGTGGTGCACCAATTTCTTGAAATTAGCCACGGTTCAAATTCCTGTAACTGAAATGCAAAGTAAAATTCCGACATGTCCAGGTAAACTGTTGTCGTAGTGATAGGCTCAGTGAAAAAGAGCGGTCCAATAATTATGTAGTGCTCGTACCCACTTCACACGTTCACTTTCGTACTGCGTCTTATTTGTTGCTCCCCCTCAGCCCCACATCCGGCCATAATTACTGTTTAGTATTCATGGGATGCGAAAAGTCGCTTTATCGGACAGATAAACTTTACCAATTTAGTCATTCTCTGAAGCGATTCGTACCGACATACTCCTAGCCAACACAAGGTCTGGGCCTATTAAGTGGCTGCGGAGCGTGTAGGAGTTGTAGTTTGTATGTTTGGAGATGTAGCCATTTGTGTAGAATCTTCTCCAGAGTACTCTTAGGTATGGCCGTCTCCCTGGAAACGCCAAATCTCAGTTTCCACCGAGTTTGTTGTACTCACGGTATCAACAGTGTTGTCACTCACTCCAAGCCTGTTGTTTCTTGCCTTGTCACCAACACTAACAGCCTCTTTAAACTTTTTATACCATCCTTTGATGCTCTTCACAAAACACCGTTGCGCTTTCTACTGCATAGGCGACATTGATGCAGCTGCACTTCTAAATTACACTACCTGTAACCACAGGCAAAGAATAGAAATGAGAGGCAGTCAGACCACATCTAGGAGTGTAGCCATAAAAACTTCATGAGTTAAGCTACTATTTGAAAAAATAACCATACGCATGTGGAAGTGTATCCATGAAACAACTACGAGGGAAGCTACCATTTGCAAAAAGCCGCATAGCTCATAAGAAATTATTTTATTTTATGTAAATTGATGGTGAAGGGGAGAAAGGGGAGTGGGGAGAGAAAGGAAAGGAAAAGCATAACTGATGTCAGCTGCATCGGGACATTACGCGGAATCAGCGGCGACGAGTAGTGGAGCACGATTGGAACCCGGGGTCTCCTGCTTGCTGGGCAGGTGCGGTAGCCACTGCTCCATCCGGGACGCAACATTATCGCATCTGCGCGGACTATCTCTGCATGCTTCATGGCCGACCCACATTCCCACCGAGCGCCAGTCCCTCTCAATTTCCTCCATGCTCTCTACTACGATATTCCTGCAGAAGGTCAGACGTACTGGAGCATTAGCACTGAAGAGGGGAGATCCGTTGTCCGTGTAGGCAAATCAATTATGTGACATTTGTATGACAGGAATATGTCCGAAAGAATAGACGCCACACATTCTTTTTTTTTGTTTTAATCAGTGAAAGACTGTTTGCTCACCGTGTATTGCACGGAGTTTGAGAGTGAGGGTGAAACGCCGCGCGGGATTAGCCGAGCGGTCTCAGGCG